>NW_026623089.1:12664110-15064110 GCF_023065955.2 Ursus arctos | reverse complement strand
ATTAGAAATTTGAACACTGACTGGAAACTTCATGATATTAGATTATTACTAATTGTCTGGTATGTATGTATGTATTTATTTTTTGAGAATGTTTGTGCAGACCTCTAGGGTTTTGTTTTTTGTTTTTTGTTTTTTTTTTTATAAAGATTTTATTTATTTATTTAACAGAGACAGAGACAGCCAGTGAGAGAGGGAACACAAGCAGGGGAGTGGGAGAGGAAGAAGCAGGCTCATAGCAGAGGAGCCTGATGTGGGGCTCGAACCCAGAACGCTGGGATCACGCCCTGAGCCGAAGGCAGACGCTTAACCGCTGTGCCACCCAGGCGCCCCAGACCTCTAGGGTTTTGGAACAAAGCTGTAATCTCTTCTACAGATAACTTTTTGAGAAACAGTTTCTGTTTTGCTAGACTTGCTGCTTATTATATGAGTAGAATTCTTTTTTCTGTTGTCTGGAAGACTTTTGGTTGTTAATACTTTTCCCAAAAATGTTTGGTAGAAATTGGCTAAGCCATCTAGGTTTGGAGTTTTCTTTGTGGCAAAGTTTTGAAATTACGGATTCAATTAATCTAATTGTTATACAGCTACTCAAGTTTTTTCTCCCTGTCAGAGTTGGCATGTGATCATTTTTTCAGAATTTGTCCATTTTATTTAAATTTTCAAGTGTATTGACCTAAAGTTCTTCATAATATGCTATTAGTGAGGTTTAGAATATTTTATAGCTATGCTCCCTTTAGGTTCCTAATATTGGCTTATTTGGACCTTATTGTCTTGAGCAGATTCTCCAGAAGATTTTAAGTATTAATACTTTTCAAAGTACCGACTTTGGGAGTTACTGATTTTTTTTTATATATTCATTTGTCTATTTATTTAATTCTTATTTTTATTATTCCCTCCTTTTAATATATTTTGATTTGTTAAGCTTCTTCCCTTTCTTTATATTGATATTCATTGTCTTTCAGATTTTTAAAAAATGTTTTATAAAAAATATATGCATTTCTTCTTTACAGTGTCTTAAAAAGCAGTATTTTAAATTTGGATAAGCTATATAATTTATTAATTTTTATGGTGTGTGGGTTTGTGTTCTGAGAGATCTTTTCAAGGTCACAAAGGTTTTTCTCTTACATTTTCTACTAGCTGTTTCATAGTTTTGCCTCTTATCCTCAGACCTCTCATCTATTTGAGTTAATTTTCATATATGGTATGAAATAAGGGCTGAGGTTTTGTTTTTTGTTTGTTTAATAAATACCCAAATTTTCCAGTAACATTTGCTGAAAAGATTTTCCTTTCCCCATTGAACTACCCCATTGAACTACTCAGTTGATCATATGAGTTAATGTTTGGACTCTATTTTGATCCCTTGATGTATATTATGTTTACAACCACACGTCATTGATTACTGTAGCTTTATAATTGAGGCAGTGTAAGTCCTATGTTATTTTTTCTATTTTCAAAAAATTTTGGACTGTTCTGTGTACTTCATGTTACCATATCAAATTTAGAATCAGCTTATTGATTTCTTAAAAAAAAAAAGCTTGTAGGAATTTTAATTGAGGTAAAATTATGTATACAGAGGGGAAAATCAAGTCTTTAATAATATTGATTCTCCTAACTCATGGACGTGGTGTATTTCAGCATTTATTCTTCTTTAAAGTCTTCTTTAAAATTTTCAACAATGTATTATAGTTTTTAGTGTATTGGTAATTGCACATAGTTTGCTCAATTTATACCTAAATATTAAAATTTTCATGTTATTTTAAATGGCGTTTTGTAGGTATTTGTGTAGTGTAATGGTTGTCGTGTTTGCCTGTAAATGACACTTAAAATTTCAATTTACAACTGTTGATTGCTAGTATATAGGAAAGCACTTGATTTTTCTTATTGAACTGGTATCCAGCAACTTTGCAAATAAGCACACTTACTAATTCTCACAGCTTTTTGGTAGGGTCCTTATTTTCTACATAGATGATCATGTAACTGTTAAAACATGCTAATAAATGTTGTTTACTTTTTCCTTTTCAATCTTCATACCTTTAACTTATTTTCTTTATATTATTGCAGTGCCAGTATCTCTGGTACAATACTGAGTAGAAGTAGTGAAAGTAGCTATTTCTGCCTTTTTTCCTTGTTTTAGGAGGGGAAGTTCCAGTCTTTTAATTATTATGTTAGTGGTACGTTTTCTAGATGCTTTTTTTGTGGTCAAGGAAATCACCTTTTTTTTTTTTTAAAGATTTTTTTTATTTATTTGACAGAGATAGAGACAGCCAGCGAGAGAGGGAACACAAGCAGGGGGAGTGGGAGAGGAAGAAGCAGGCTCCTAGAGGAGGAGCCTGATGTGGGGCTCCATCCCATAATGCCGGGATCACGCCCTGAGCTGAAGGCAGACGCTTAACCGCTGTGCCACCCAGGCGCCCCAAGGAAATCACTTTTATTCCTAGTTTGCCAAGAGTCTTTTTCATCGATGATGTTAAATTTTGCCAAATAATTTTTATGCATTTATTGAGAAGATCATTTGTTCTTTATTTTTTTGTTTCTTAATATGGTGAACGACATTGATTTTCAGATGTTAAGTAACTTTTGCATTCTTGGGTAAATTCTGTTGGTCATAGTGTATTGTCTTTTTAATATATTGCTAGAATTAATTTGCTAACATATTAAGGATTTTTATGTTTTGTTCATAAGAGATACTGGACTATAGTTTTCTGTTTTTGTAATCTTTGGTTTTGCAATCAGAGTAATAATGATAAAGTGATTTGGGGAGTGTTTTACTGTGTGCTATTTTCTGTGTGTGTAGAATTGGTATTCTTTCTTTCTTAAATTTTTGATGGAGCTTACCAGTGAAGCTGTCTGTTTCATGAGGTTTCTTTGTCAGAAAGATTTTGACTATTGCATTTATTTTCTTTAATAAATGTTAGAGATATTCAAATTACCCATTTCTTTGTGAATGAGCTTTGATAGTTTGTGTCTGAAGTTTGCCCATATCAGATAAAGGTGTTAAATTTATTGTCATGAAGTCATTAATTATATTCTCTTATTATTCTTTTCAGTGTCTGTAAAATGAGTAGTGATATCTCTCTTATATCTGATATGAATTATTTGTGTCCTGTCTTGTCGGTTTGATTAGAGATTAATAGGTTAAACAAATTTATTGATCTTTTCAAATAACTAGATTTTGTTTCCTGTTTTCTATTTTTATTGATTAATGCTCTGTTTGTCATATTTCTTTCCTTATTTGGGTTTTATTTGCTGTTTAACTAATTTCTTAAGGTGGAAGAATTGATCGTTGAATTGGTTGAGACCTTTCCCCTCTTTTTAAAAATATAAGTGTTTATTACTATAAATTTTCTTTTTAAGCCAATAGTTCTCAAATTTTAATATACATAAGAATCACTTGGATAGTTGTTAAAATAGATAGCTGTGTCCTCACCCCTGATTTTCTTATTCATGATGTGAGTATTGGTGCCAGGAAACTTCCATTTTTTTGAAAAGTTTCTAGGTGATGCCATTTGCTGCTGTCAAGGAACCATCCTTGAGAATGATTGCTTAAGCACTGCTTAAGCTGTCTCCTGCATATTTTGAAATGTATTTTTGCTTCCATTTAATTCAAAATATTTTCTAATTTTCTTTGTGATTTTTTCCACTGGCTCCTAGGTTGTTTAGTAGTATTGAGTTTAATCGAAATAGATGAGGATTTTTCAGATATCTTTCTTGTCATTATTTCTTGTTTCATTTAGTATTGTCACAGACTATATTTGGCTATTAAAATTTTTGTGAGTCTTCTGACTGAGAATATGGTCTACCTTGGTGAATGTTAAGTGTCATTGAAAAAGGATGTGTCTTCTGCTGCAGTGGGTTGGGGCATTCTGTGAATGCCAAATGCATGATGATGAATGGAGTTGTTCAAGTCTTACATATCCTTACTGGTATTTTGTTTAGTGTTTTCCTTAGTTACTGAAGGACTAATGTAGAAACCTCCGTTTATGGTTGTGGATTTAAGTATTTAATTTTTTGGTTCTATCAGTTTTTGCTTATACATTTAGATGTTTTGTTATTAGGTATTTATACAATTAGAATTTTTGGGTCTCTGAAATAAATTGTCTGCCTTCATTCCAAGTTATCTTCTGTGTTACCATTTCTGTTATCATCTGTTTGAAGGGCTTCTTTAGCATGTCTTTTAAAGTAGGTCTGCTGGATATGGATTACACTGGTTTTTCTATATCCGTGAATCTTTTTATTTCACAATCATCCCTGAAGGATGGTTTTGCTTGTCATGGAGTTCTGAGTTACAGTTATTTCTTGGCACTTTGAAATGTGTTGGGCCCTTCTTCTTGTCTCCGTGGTTTCTTAGAATGAAAATCACAGACATTCGAACTTGTAATTTGTTGTTTTTTCTCTAACTGCTTCTGAGATGTTTTGTTCATCTTTAGTTTTCAGCAGCTTGACTATGATGTGTTTAGGTATAGATTTCTTTCAGTTTATCCTGTTTGCGATTTGCTCAGCTTCTTGAATCTGTAGGACCATTAATTTATTAACTATACCATTTTGTTTTATTTTTGTCGAGGTTGCTTGAGGGGTTACAATATACATTTTCAATTTACCAGATTCTACTTTTAAATAAAGTTCTACCACTTCACATATAGTGTTAGACTCTCTGAATTTCCTATGTTTCTCCTCTTTTCCTTTGTGCTAATATTATGTCTTATATGTTATGAACACCATCATAAATTGTTATGCTTTTTGTTCTAGGGAGACAAAAAAGGGAGAAATTTTGTCTTTTATATTTACCTACACATTGACCTTTCCTGCACTCTTCATTCATCTATATAAATCCAAGTCCTATCTGGTATCAACTGTTATTTTCTTTCAGCTTGAAGGAATTCTTTTGTCATCTCCTGTAGGGCAAGTCTGGAGTAGTACATTGTCTCTGTTTTGTTTTTTTTTTTGTGTGTTTTTTTTTTGTCTGAAGAAGTTTTGTTTCATATACTTTGTTGGGTATAGAATTCTACCTTGATAATTACTTTTTTTTTGGTAGAGAATTCTAGGTTGACGGGTTTTTCCCCTCTTTGGAGTAGTTTAAATATGAGACCTTATTGTCTTCTGACTTCTATTCTTTCTGAGAAGAAGTTAGTTATAATTCTTATTTTTGTTCTTCAGCTTGTACATCTTTATTGCTTCATGCTATTCCTTGGTGTGGGTTTCTTTATTTCTTTCTTTTTTCCTGCTTGTATTTCATTGATCTTGTTTTTGTGGATTTATAGATTTCTGTGAATTTGAGAATTGTTTCTTCAAACATTATTTCTGTCCACCCACCACTACATCATTTCTGGAACTCTTATCACACTAGATTACGCTGCTTTAATATTTTTCTACAGGTCCCAAGTTTGTTGTTTTTCAGGATTTTTTGTTTGTGTTGCTTCATTTTGGATAGCTTTTAATTTACATATCTAAAGTTCACTGTTCTTTTCTCCTAAAGTGTCTAAATTGTGTTAATTCTACTCAGTGTATTTTGTATTCAGATATTATAGTTTGCATTTCCAGGAGCTCTGTTTGTGTCTTTTTCATCTTCTGTTTCTCTCCTACCATGTTCATGTTTTCTTCAACATTATTGAACATATTTGAACGTATTTGCGATAGCTTTTAAAACATTCTTTTCAACTAATTTTATCTTCTGCGCTATTTCTGGGCCACTTTCTATTGACTGATTTTTCTTCTTGTTGAGGATTATATTTCCTTTGCCCTCTATGTTTGTTAATTTTTTTTTAAAGATTTTATTTATTTATTTGACAGAGAGAGACAGCCAGTGAGAGAGGGAACACAGGCAGGGGGAGTGGGAGAGGAAGAAGCAGGCTCACAGCAGAGGAGCCTGATGTGGGACTCGATCTCAGAACGCTGGGATCACGCCCTGAGCCAAAGGCAGACGCTTAACGACTGCGCCACCCAGGCGCCCCTATGTTTGTTAATTTTTTAAAAAAGATTTTATTTATTTATTCACGAGAGACAGAGAGAGAGAGGCAGAGGCAGAGGGAGAAGCAGGCTCCTTGTGAAACAGGGAGCCCAATGTGGGACTCAGTCCCAGGACAGTGGGATCATAACCTGAGCTGAAGGCAGATGCTTAACTGACTAAGCCACCCATGCGTCCTATGTTTGTTAATTTTTAAATGTATTCTGAATACTGTATATTTTTATCATGTTGGCTGCTGGATTTTGTTGTGTCCCTTTAAAATGTTGGACTTTGTATTGACATGTAGTTAGGTTACCTGGCACAGTTTAAGGATTTTGGGGGATTGTTTCTGAGGTTTGTTAGAGGGGGTCCAGAGCAACTTTGAGTTTATGGCTAATTTATTCCAGTATTACAGCCCTTTTCAGGACTCTACCTAATGCCTCCCATGTTATGAGCTTTTCTTCTGTGTCTGCTAAGAGCACAGCTATTCCCAGCCTTGTGTGAGATATGAGAGGTGTTCAGCCTATTTTTTTGGTTCTTTACATGGCCTCAAATAGTTTTCTCTTATGCATATGCAGGTCAGTACTCAACTTAGGGCTTGAGGGAATCTTTCTGCAGATCTTTTGAGCTTTCTGTGTGTGCAGCCAACTCATCTACAAGTTCTAGCTGGTTTGATTTTTTTCAAACTCTGATCTTTGTTTTCTCAACCCAGTAAGATCACCAGAATCTGCTTGCAGTTCCTCTTCTTGTTTAAGTTGTTTATGGCAGGTAATTCAGCGCTCTCTAGATTACTCCATCAAGGCCTAATAAAGAACTCTTGGTATACTTGAGTCATTTTTGCTTCTGACTTTTATAGTATAATTATGAATTATTTCATGTATTCTTGTATCTATTTTCATCACTTTCTTTTCTTTTTAAGGAACTACTTTTGAATCAGTGATACATTTGTTGTAAATTGGGAATAAGTTAGAGCACATTACTAAGTTAAAAGCAAAATTCATGCATATACAAATAATAACATACAAATGATAAGAAAATGTTTTTTCTGAGATGACCAATATTTTAACTTTGAATGTTTACTGAGAAAAATTGGTTTCTTGTAGTAGTAGGTACACATTTCCAAATACAAAAATAATAAAAATACGAGAATGTGAATCATAATTAACTTTACATTTTGAGTTTATTACCTATATCTGAACAAGATTATTTCCTTAATTTTCATCTGAAACTACTATACCACCTGTAGGTTCTTTTATTGAACTGCTAGTGACTAACCCTTGAAAAATACTGCTGTCGTATTTAAGACTATAGCTTTTGGTGTTAGACCTGTAATGTAGGTCTTATACTTTTAATTTTTTTTAATGTTTGACAAGTAGTTGTGTGAAATATTGTATTTCATGATGAACTGCCCATTACTTGTAAGGTGAATATATATATATTTTTAATTGAACTTTTTATTTTGAGCTAATTGTAGATTCACATACACTTGTAAGAAATAACAGAGTGATCCTGTGTACACTTTATGAAGTTCTCCCAAATTGTATTCTTGCAAAAATATATTACAGTATTACAACCTGGATGTTGACACTGGTGCAATTCAATGATCTTATTCATATTTCCTCAATTTCATTTGTATTTTTTTTGTGTGTGTGTGCATGTGTGTGTATTGTGCACATGTGTATGTATTTAGTTTTGTACAATTTTATTGCATATTGTTTCATGTATCCACCACCACAGTCAGGATATAGAATAGTTATATCACCACAAGACTCCTTAATATTGCCCATTTAAACCACATCTACCACCCTTCCAACCTCACTCCCCTCCCATTTCTAACCCTTCATAATAATTGATCTGTCCTCCATTTCTAGAATCTGTTATTTCAAGAATGTTACATAAATGAACGATTTACATTTAAGGAAATTTTGATATATTAGTGCCTTGGTTTGTTATTTTATTGTTTATTTCCTCTCTGTTTCCTGTGTGTTGTACCTTTTTCTCTCTTGTTTCTTTTCTCTCTTTACCTGTCCTAGTGGGCTACTTTAACAATTTTTAGAATTCCATCTTGATTTACTTATAGTATTCTTGAATGTATCTCTTTGTGTAGTTTGCTTAGAGGTTGCTCTACATATTGACTGGGGTGCCTAGATGGATCAGTTGGTTAAGCATCCAACATTTTTCTTTTTTATAAAGATTTTATTTATTTATTTGACAGAGAGAGAGAGAGCCAGAGAGAGAGGGAACACAGGCAGGGGGAGTGGGAGAGGAAGAAGCAGGCTCCCAGTGGAGGAGCCTGATGTGGGGCTCGATCCCAGGACTCTGGGATCACGCCCTGAGCCGAAGGCAGATGCTTAACGACTGAGCCACCCAGACACCTCTAGCATCCAACTCTTGATCTCAGCTCAGAGCTTAATCTCAGGGTCATGAGTTCAGGCCCCACATTGGGCTCCATAGTGGGGATGGAGTCTACTTAAAAAAAAAAAAAAAGAAAATATAAATATATATATTTATGTGTGTGTGTGTGTGTGTGTGTGACTTATCACAGTCTACTAGTATCAACATTTTACCACTTCAAGTGAATTTGGCAATCTTGCTTTCATTCACAGACCCTTACCTTGTACACTTTTGAATATCATTGTCTTCAGTATTAGATGATGTTATAATTTTTTCCTTCATCAAACATGATTTGTAAACCTCATGGAGGAGAAGGATGGTCAATTGTAGGTAATCATATTTCTGCTATGTTGTTCTTTCCTGATGCTCCGAGATTCCTTCTTCTTCTCCCCTTCGTCCTCCCCTCCTCCTCCTCCATCTTTTTTTTTTCTGAGAGCTGCATGAGTAGGGGGAGGGGAGGGGCTGAGGGAGAGGGAGAGAGAGAATCCCAAGCATGGGACTCAGTCTTAAAACCCTGAAATCATGACCTGAGCTGAGATCAAGAGTTAACCAACTGAGCCACTCAGGTGGCCCCTGATATTCCTTCTTTTATTATTTCATTTCTGTTTAAAAATTTTCCTTTAACCATTCTTTAAGGAGAGGGCCACATTTCAAAATTTTTTAGTTTTCTTTCTTTTCATCTAAGAGTCTTTTTTTCCATTTAATTCCTGAAGGATAGTTTTGCTAGAATAGAATTCATGCCTGGCAATTCTTGTTTTTCAGCACTTGAAAAATGTGCTACTTCCTTCAGGCCTTTATAGTTTCAGATGAGACCACAGTTATTCAAATTGATGTTGCCCTGTAAGTAATGTGTCATTTCTCTCTGACTGCTTTCAAGATCTTTTTTCCTTTGTCTTTAGTTTTTATGTTTTCTTATGATGTATCATGGTGTGGATTTCTTTGAATTTATCTTATTTGAACTTCTCTAAGGTTCATGAATCTGTAGGTTCATATCTTGTACAAAATTTAGATGTTTTAGTCATTGTTTCTTCAAATACTCTTTCAACTGTTATTGCCTCAAAGCTTTCTGAGATTCTGTTGACTTCTTTTTTTTCAGCCTGTTTTCTCTATTATTCACATTGGGTGAATTTTATTGACCTGTCCTCAAATTTAATGATTCTGTCTTCTGTCAGCTCCACTTTACTATTGAGTTGGTATGTCTGTATATATAATTTTTGCTTGTTATTGCATTCCCCCCTAAATTTCTTTGTTTCTTTCTTTTTTTTGCTGAGATTTGTTATTCCAAAAGAACTTGTAATTGCTTGTTGAAATGTTTTTCTCATGGCTACTTAAAAATACTTGTCAGGTAATTTCAACATCTCAGTGTTACTATCACTTGATTGTCTTTTTTCATTAAAGTTGTGATTTTACTAGTTCTTAGTATGACAAGTGATTTTTTTGTTTTTAATTGTAACCTGGACATTTGACTATTGTATTGGGAGTCTTTGGGTCCCATTTAAATCTGTTTTAGCAGGCAGTCCCTGTTTAGGTTTATCCTTCAGATCTTGTGGGATCTCTCTTCCCAGTCTCGATCTGGTGAGGAAGAGGAACTCTTTCCCTGTCTGCTTATTTTAAACAGTGTTTGCTGGGTCCCTCTTGCTGGTGTTGCTAGGATCACCTGGGTTGTCCACAGGACTCCTCCTGTTCAGTTTTGAGGAGGAATAGGGCTACTTGAGTTGTCTTTTTATTGCTTGGTTGGGGAGTTGAGAAATGTTGGGTTTTCATAGCCTTCTTCTGTTGGAGGGTAAGGAGACACCCGTTCTCTAGTCTTGGAGTCTGTAACCAGTCTGCCTTTCCACTTTTCAGATTTGTCTCTTGCACTATTTCCAGAGTCTGTTGTTGTTCTTAGTGGGGAAGAGAGGAAGAAATGAGTCTATACCATTTTTTTTTCCACTTATCAACTTCTAAACTTTTGGTGTGGTACTTAGTTTTTCTAACTGTAAATTTCCTCAGCTGTAAAGAAGAGTATGCAATAGTAAACCTGTCAAAGGGTTATTATTAAATGAAATAATGAAGTACTTCTTGAGACATAGTATATGTTCTATTAGATAATGATGCTACAGCTTATTGCAGAGTTGTTTATTGCATTATTGTTTTTAGGAACAAATTGAAACCCAAATGAGTCACAGTGTAGAGTTATTCAAATAAGTTATGTATCATTAATAGAATGGAACTTAGGTGTTGAAAAATAATAAATGGGTCGTGGAAGAATGGCCCAGTTGTTTTAAGTGAAAAAATAGTTGTACAATAGCATGATTTTTGGTACAGGTATTTATAGGTATAGATACACATGTTTGTAATTTAAATGTATTTTGTATATGTGTAATAAAATATTTAGAACAATATTCTGAAAATAACAAATTGTGAAAAATGCCTCTAGATAGTGGGCTGGGAGAGAAGGCAATATTCACTTTTACATTAAAATACCTCTATTTTTACATTATTATTATTATTATTATTATTTGGTAAGAAGCATGTTCATCTTTATTAAAAAGAGAATGAATAAAAATATGATAACCTTCAGCTGGGCTATATGAGTAGAGCTTTAATAAGAGGTTAAAGAGTATTATTCAAATTATTCCTAAGAAGTCATTATTAATGTCATTTTTTAGAAATTACCTCCAAAATGTAATACTCATTAGTTACAAGTGTGCTCTGAAATTTCTTCACATATGTTAGTTTTATGAAAATAAAATTGGCTTAGTGACTCCTTTTTGATACTTCTGTATTTTATGACCATTGAAGTATCACTTTCTTCACTATCTTAGAATTATGTAAAAGTGAACGATTTTTAAGATCACTTTTATTTTCTATTCCTTGAGTTGAGTATTTTCAGTTGAGCTGCCTACTATGCTAAAGTTTAGATGACTAGTTAGAGGGAAGATGGAGGTGTGGTTTGGGTGGATACATAAAGACCAATGACAGATTTCTATATATAGTTGCTTTTTGTAATCTAAAATTTTTAAGGCAAGGATCTGTGTTTTGTTCATCTGCATATTCTTAAAAGCATATCTTGCATATAATTGATGCTTGATTGATTTGCAGTGAGAAATAAGAGCCCCTTTTAGATATACCAAGCAGAATGGGATTTAATATAGGGAGTTAATTACAAAAGTATTAGAGACAACAAAATGAGGGGATCACCCAGAAATCTGGAAGCTGCTACACACCCAGGCTGAAGCCTATGACCACATTTGTCATGAGCTACTCTAGATGCCACTGCTGCCACTGAGCAGGCACTACCCCTGCTGCTGTTGCTATAAAGTCATCACTGTTCCTATCCACTGTAGTCCCCTGCCTATTCCTGCTGCTAGAGATGAAGGTAGAATGTCTTTGTTACTTTCACCTTCTAATCTCTCACCAGGACTCCCCTTGGTGGAATCTGTTAGTTAATACAGTTGTCAAGGGAGTGTTGAAAATTTAGTGTTTAGGTTTTCATCAACATTTAGTGTTTAAGCTTTCATTCTACCCTGTAGGAGGGAAAGTGGGGCTCAAAACCAAGAGATGAAGGACCAGCACAGGGCTAAAAATTGCTAAGGGTGGGGATCATATCTTTTTTAATCTTTGCTATATCAGTGACTAATTCAGAGCTTGTCACGTAGTAGGCTTTCATAAACTATTTGTTAGTCTTTTTTTCAGGGTTATTTACAAATAAAGAAATGTGTTGAGAATAAAGTTTTCCTTTTTCTGTTGCACATCCCAAAATTTGACATTTTCATTATTTCGGAGTTTAATCTACAGAAAGTCTTACTCAACTTCAGTCTCTAACATCTAACATAGTAACTAGCATATATTTAATAATTGTTTTTTGATTAAATGAATATTAATTTTACTTAATTTACTCATAAAATGTGCTATTAGAATTTACTTATTGGTGGTTTGGTGATATATTAGTTATATTTTTAAATACTCCTTGAAGTTCATGATTTATCTTCTTTCTCTTACAGCATCAAACACTTGGCTTGTTCCAGAAACTAAAGGAGCTATTGTTCAAGGTGGATATGGCCATACCAGTGTATATGATGAAATAACAAAGTCCATTTATGTTCATGGAGGCTATAAAGCATTACCAGGCAATAAATATGGATTGGTAGATGATCTTTATAAGTATGAAGTTAACACTAAGACTTGGTGAGTAAATTGGGTAAAGGTATGATGAGAAACTTTGTCACTGTTGTATTTTATATTCCTATAATAGTGGTGCTTATTAAATATCTTCAGGGAAACATTCTTGTCCTTTTTCCCTATTTATTTCAACTAATGAAATTCTCTTGTACAGCAAAGGCACAAAATAACACATTTTCTATGTATTCATTATCACTTTAAGTGATTGACTTTAAAATGTTTTCTGATTACATGGATATACTTATTTTCCATGCATTACTTTTAAGTGCTGATCTCATGTTCAATTCAGATGAGCAATTTTGCTTACCAGTGAAACTTTGAGCTTTGATATTTTCTACTCTGTGATTTTCCTTTGCATTCATATTTTAATGTCATTTTAAATTTTAAAAACATTTCTTCAGTTTCATCATCTAATTTCCTGTGAAATGCAAAACTTGTGCATTTAGGTGAATTTTTGTTGTTATAAACAGTGTTACATTATGCATCTTGTACTGGTTTTCTTATGTAGATATGCAAGAGTTTTTGTAGGGCATATACTCAAAAGTGAAATTGTTGTGTCTGAGGCTATTTACATCCTCAGCTTTACTACATGTTGCCCAATTGCACTCCAAGTCACTGTGGTAATGTATAGTCCCACCAGCTAGGTGTGAATGTCCTTGTTTCTTCATATTACTACCAACATTTGGTAATTGTGAGGCTATTTTCCTTCTGCACTTGCAATTGATTTGCGTGGTATCTTAATGATATTTATTGTGCTTACCCAGGTTACTATTGTGACTAGCATCTTTTTATGTGTTCATTTGCCACTTGTGTTTCCTATTTAGTGAATTGCCTATTTATAACCATATGTTCTCTTTATGTTTGAAATATTAATTTTTCACTTATTTTTTCTATATATATGAGTTTTAAAATAGAATTTTTGTTGTAGTCAAATATTTACCTTTGTAAAACCTGGGGAATGATTCTGTTGTTGTTTTAAGACATTACACATTCTTTTAAACTCTTATCATGAAATTACTTTATGCATTTGAATGAAATACAGTTTTTAACCAAATTTTGGTTTGTTCTACCCCCTTCACTTTCAAACATACATTCTAACTTTTATTTTATTTGAAAAAGAAGGATGGAGTTAAAAAAAAGATAAGACTTTTCCTTTGGATAATTTGGTAATTTTTATTATTTTTTTGTCTATCAATACATTATTATTTATATTTTTATATATATTAAGACCAATAAATCACTTTTTTCTTTTATATAATTTATGCATTGCATTTTATTTTCTATTTTAACATTTCTAACTTTTCCTCTTTAACTTTTTGTTCTGATAGCAAGAGGAATTGTGATTTAGTGATTAAGGCACTATCGATCTGCTTAACATATTTTTTGATGTGAAAGGATAAGAGATCTATGGGTATTATTTGAATGAAGTAAAAATGAGAGTTACTTGTTGCAAACCACTTGAATGGGATTTGCTTAGATTTTAACAAGTTTTCGTTTTTGAAAATTTCCCACAGTGAACATTTGCATAGAAGGAAGTAATTATCAATCTTGGCAATTTTAGTATATGTACAAATAACATTGGATACTTATCCCTTGGGAGAATTTATTAAAATAATTTGTAAATTATTTTTAGTACCTTATTAGAAATACATTATAGATGCATATGATACTTTAATGTTTTACTGGTATCTGTGTTTTTAAAAAATATCAGTAAACTTATTAGTGAGTACTAAAATATTTTTCTATTCTTAAAGTTTTGATATTTCTTATTAGCTTAATTTCAAAGCTTGCTATCAGATATTGATTAAAGTATGTATCAGGTTTATTTGTCAAATGTGATATAATTTTAAAATGTCACTAATATATATCCATTGTACAGATTGATTTTAAGTTTTTACCACCTCAGAACTGGTTTTATTTTTTAATAGATATAGTTTAGTAGATAGGCTACTTTTTGTACGTATTAGTAAATGCGTGTTTGGAGGAATTCTTTTTCATTGGTGTAATGTATTATTTTGAAATATTATTTCCACTGAGAAAAATTAGGAATTACATCTTTTTAGGCATCTGAGAACTATCAAGGCAGTGAGAATCTGTGGGTCAAGATCTAGGATAGGTGAAATGTCAAGGGAGGTAAAATTGGCATTTTTGTGAAATGATTTTCTTTAGATGATAATAAATCCTGAAAGCTGTCTAAGAAACTGAGCAGAGCTATTGTCAATTAATATGGAGGACCAAAACATGATTTTGAAGTGTGCTAAGGAAGATGGACTTTGCTACATACTTAAAGATTTGTTTTACTCCCTGAATTTCCAAGCCTACTAGTGTGGATAAGTCCACTTCGAATCATTGGATTATGGTGATCTGCCCATAGACTAAATAGCTGGCTGAACAAAAGTAAATCCTCTCTTGAGGAAGATATTATCACACGGAGCCTCAAATTATTTCTTCAAAAAACATATGCAATATTTGATACAAAATAAAACAGTGGTATGTCTTAGAGAAAGACACGTATGAAAAAATAGCCATTAGAAACATAGCTATAGGATAATGGTGTTTTCAGACAGAAACTTTAAAATGAAAGGTTGAAAATATTAGGAGACAAGTGGAAATTTTTACTAAAGAATCAGATGGAAATTATAGAATGAAGACTACATTACATGAATTAAGAATTCCTTAGATAGGTTTTACAACAGGTTAGACACAGCTGAGGAGGGAATTAATGAAATGGAAGATAGATCAGAATGAAATACCCATACTGAAATTAAGAAAAAGATGGATGAAAAATAAAATAGGGAAGGAAATTTAAGGGACCTATAGAATTACATGTATGTCTAACATACATGTAATTGGAATCCAGAGGAAGAAAAGTAAGAAAATAATGTAGAGCACTATTTAAAGTCTTAATGACCGAGAATTTTCAAAAATGACAAAAATCATCAAGCTACAAATTAGAGAACTTCCATGAGCACCAAGGGTAATAACTAAAAAGAAACTTATACTTAGAAATATATCGTGGTAAAACTAATGAAAATCCAAACATGAAGAGAAAAATTTAAAAGTAGCCAAAGGGGAAAAAGTCATACTCTCTTTAAAGGAACAACATTAAGACTGACAATTTCTTTCTTTCTTTCTTTCTTTCTTTCTTTCTTTCTTTCTTTCTTTTTCCTTCCTTCCTTCCTTCCTTCCTTCCTTCCTTCCTTCCTTCCTTCCTTCCTTCCTTCTTATTTTCTTTCTTTCTTTCTTTCTTTCTTTCTTTCTTTCTTTCTTTCTTTCTTTCTTTCTTTCTGATTTTATTTATTTATTTGGGAGAGAGAGAGAGCATGCATGAGCAGGGCAAGGGACAAAGGGAGAGGGAGAAGCATGCTCCTCTTGCTGAGCAGAAAACCTGATGTGGGGCTCTATCCCAGGACCCTGGGATCGTGACCTGAGCCAAAGGCAGACGCTTAACCAACTGAGCCACCTAGGTGCCACTAGACTGGCAACTGATTTTTTAAATGAAAAAATGAAATCTGGAAAACACACTATTCAAATTGCTGAAAGGAAATAATCATCAACCTAAAATTTTGCACCCAGTGAAATATCTTTAAAAAATGAAAGCAAAAAAAGGATATTTTTCAGAAAAACAAGAATTAAAAGAATTTGTCAAGAGCAGGCCTCCAATAAAGGAGATACTAAATAAAGGAAATGCTATTGAAGTAAAAGAAAAATGTTCCCAGATATGGAAGGAACAGAGAACATAAGAGAAAATTGAAGTAATTATTTATTATATTATACTATAAAAGTAATAGAGGCTTACATGGATGTAAAATTTGAATGCATGATAATAACAGCTTATAGGTCAGGAAGAAGGGTAAATGATGTTCAAAATACTAAGGTTTTTGTTCCATGTGGGAATTGATAAGAGAAACTATAGTAGACATTAATAACTAAGGATTTATATTATAATCATTAGGCAACAAAAATAAAAGTAGAACTTCATATTTAATAAGCTAATAGAAGGGAAAGTAAGAATACTACGTAATGGATTTGGAAGAAGACAAGAAAGGAATGGAAAAGGACAAAGTCTAGTTGGGATACATATAAAGGAAGTAGGAAGTTTATTTAACTCCAAATATGTTAATAATTACACTAAATGTAAGGAAATAAATATACCATATTACACGAAATGTAAGTGACTGAATATTTCAATCAAAAGGTAAGGATTTTTTGGACTTGGTATAAAGCAAAACCTAACCATATGCTGCTTAGAAAATATACAAAAGACTAAAAATATTTGGAAAAATTGAAAGTAAAAGAAAGGAAAAAGAATATACAATTGCTAAACAAAGGAAAGTTGGTATAGCTTTATTAATACCAGACAGATAAGAATTTAAGTCAGGCATCTACTTGGAAGATATAACAGCAAATTTATATGTACCTTATCATATGTGTTAAGTAAAGCAAAAAAAAAAAAATGACAGAATAAAAGGGGACAAATTATATTGGGATGTTTTTAATCCAATTGTTTTGGAACTGACAGCATAAGGAGACAAAAAACAAAAAACAGAAGATATGAATGATTTCAACAGCCTAATAATTTTGTATTTTCAGTATTTGAGAGCATATTATCTTATGACTGCAGAATATACACTGTTTTCAAGTATATATGGAACATTTTCCAAAATTTACCATATGCTATGTTTTGATGCAAGTCTCAACAAATTTAAAAAGATTCAAATTATACAAAGTAATTGATCACAACAAAATGAACACAAAAGTAACTAGAAAAACCCTAAGATGTCTGGAATTAATAAATTTCTTAAAACTAATTGGTCAAAGAAATTATACTAAAAATTAGAAAATATTTTGTACTGAATGATGACAGATCAAAATGTGTATGATTCCACCAAGAGGGACATTTATAACTTTAAGTGCATTTATTAGAAAAGATTTTTTAAAAGCCTGATAATGAGTGGTATAAACATAATCTCAAGAAATTAGAAAAAGGATGGCAGATTCCAAAAGAAGAATAAATAAAGATAGGAAAAAGGAAGAGAATATGAGATAACACAAATTAACGAAATAGAAAAGAAATATGACAAAGATGATCCCATATAGTTACCAAAAATCAACAAACCTGGTTGTTTGGAAAATGGTAACTTAAAAGCAATACAATTTATGTTACCATAAAAACATTAACACCTGTGGAGTGAATGCAGTGACATGTATGAGGGAACTTTACACAGAAAATTATAAAACCTTATTTAAGTGAGAAATAAATAAGATATAAATAAATGGAGGATACATTATGATAATTTTAAGAAAAATTGAATAGTGTAGAGATGTCTATTTTTTTTTTTTTTTAGATTTTATTTATTTGAGAAAGACTGTGTGTGAATGAGTGGGGGAGAGGGGCAGAGGGAGAGGGAGAGAGACAAGGAGACTCTCTGCTGAGCGGGGAGCTGGATGAGGGGCTTGATCCCAGGACTCCGAGATCATGACCTGAGCCAAAGGCAGACACTTAACCACCCGAGCCACCCAGTCACCCCTGTAGAGATGTCTGTTTTGCTCAAATTGATCTTTAAATTTAATGTAATCCCAAACAAAATTATAGCAAGTATTTTTTTAGAAGTTGACATGCATATTCTAAAAATGATATGAAAATGCAAATGACCAACCATAGCTGAAACAAAGTTAAAGAAGAACAAAGCTAGAGGACTTCTCTATTAGATTTCATGAATTTGAAGCTGTAGTAATTAAGTGTTGTTGCAAAAATAGGGAAGTAGACCAATGTAGCAAATAGAAGTTCCACAGGCAGACCTACGCATTTGTGGACATTTAATGACAAAGTTGAACTATAGAGCTGTTTTTATGATGAATTATTGTGGACCAATAAGATATACAATTGCAAAAAATGAATATTGGGCCCTACTTCACACCATACACAAAAACCAGTTTCAGATCAGTTGTGGATCCAAATATAGAAGGTAAAATAACGAGTATTGTATAAGATGACACAGGCAGATATCTTTATATTATTGGTAAAGAAAGACTTTTAAGGTAGATTTAAATACTTTCTTTCTTACCTTTTTTTTTTTTTTTAAGATTTTATTTATTTGACAGAGAGAGCACAAGCAGGGGAGCAGCAGGCTCCCTGCTGAGCAAGGAGCCTGAAGTGGGGCTCGATTCCAGGATCCTGGGATCATGACCTGATCCAAAGGCAGACACTTAACCAATTAAGTCACCCAGGCGCCCCTTAAATACTTATTATTGAAATACTATTAATAAATGAGAAGTGATAAACTGAACTATATATGTTTAAAAATAGTCTAAAAAAAAGGTGAAAAGGCAAGTTGCAGGAAGCCAACAAAGGACTCTCCCTGAAAATATAGGGAAGCACTACAAATCAATAAGAAAATGTCAGATAATTCAATAGAAAATGTGTAAGAGTCTTGAACAGGTACTTCACAAAAATAGATATTTGGATGGCCAAAATACACATTAAAAGGTGCTCAACTTTATCAGTCACTAGGACAATTTAAATTAAGACAACATTGACATACCATCACACTTCCACTTACATGGCTAAAATTTAAATTTACCAGACTGCTTATATCAAACGTGTATAAACTGGTTTGAAGTACTCTGAAAAAATCTTTTGACAGTTTCTGCTAAATATGAATACACTGGCACTCATAACGTATGAATCCTCTGAAATAGTTATTCTAGTTATATATCCAACAAATGCACATATGTGTGCACTGTAGTCATATAGAATAGTACTCACGACAGCTTATTTATAATAATCAATAATCAGAAACACGTGAAATATGTGTCATCAGTTCAAATGGATAAGTTATATATTCTTACAATGGATGTTATGCAGTAATGAAAATGAAAGCATCATCTCTGTATGCATCCATGCAGTTGTATCACACCAAAATAATGTTGACCAAAAGAAGTCAGACACAGAAGAATGTAATTCCACTTAAATGAGGTTTAGCACCAAGAAAAATTAATCTGTGGTTTTAGAAGTTATAACAGGGATTGTTTTAGGTTAGGCAGAATTGAGTAGTGATTGGGATGAACCTCAGGGAAGCTTCTGGAGTGGTTACTTTATGTTCACTTTGTGATAACTCACTGAACTATACCCTTAAAATACGTATACTTTTTGGTATATATATTACATGTCATAAAAGTTTATTTAAAAATAGAAGTTTGTATTTGATATGGCTTTGTAGGTTTAATATTATATGCTTATGGTTTATAATAATTGGAATAATGAAAGAGGGTTAATTTTTTAAAAAAATTTTATTTATTTATTTGTCAGAGAGAGGAGGAGAGCAGAAGCAGGGGGAGTGGCAGGCAGAGGGAGAAGCAGGCTCCCTGCTGAGCAAGGAGCCTGATGTGGGACTTGATCCCAGGACCCTGGGATCATGACCTGAGTCAGAGGCAGACACTTAACAACCGACTGAGCCACCCAAGTGTCCCAAGAGGGTCAATTTTTAATATATAGTTACAAAATTCATTTTTTTGCCATCGTTAGAAAAGGATTGAGACATAAAAGTTCTGACCCAAAGCCATTGCTGCTACCCCACTGCTTCAGGACTAGTTGAGTCTGGTTTCTTGACATTTAAAGAATAAAAGAGAACAAATATCCTATATTTATAGGAATTCCCATTTCTCAAAAATGATTCCTTTTATATTATTAGAACATACTATTAATTGTTATCATAATTTAAGAGATTTAAAACTTTGCTGTAATGATTGTGGGTACCAGGGCCATTGTGGTCTTGATTTCTTAACATTCTTTGTACATACATGTTTGTAGAACTTACAGTAGGAGGCTTTTTCTGTGATAGTGGAAACCTCAGATTTTCTACACCTTTTATTGAGGTCCTTTTCTCTATTGCTGTGTTCTTCTAACCTGTGAAAAAGCCCAATAAGTTTTAATACATAAGGAACATATTAAACCTTATCATTTACAACTTACAGCTGTAATGATCAACTAAGTAATTTTTTTCATCTTTTTCAAGTGGAGGAGAACAGATTTCAGCTATACTTCTAGAAATATTAAAAAGTTAAGTACAAGTCTAATGATAATGCTTCTGTGGTACTATATTAATTCTGTATTTTAAAAAATCTTTGAAATTACATTAACCAAAAATGTGTTTTTATAATGATGCTATGTCTGATTACATAAAATTAGTTCTTTTATATTCTTAAATATGATATAATGGGAGTTATTTTTATATTGAAGGATCCAAAGCTATTTTATTAAATTATTGAGTTTTTGTGATTTCTCTAAAATTTTAGCTGTCAGGTTTTAGAAGGTGATACAGGACAATTTTATAAATGTTATTAGTTAACTTACATTTTAGTAAATACTGATGAACATGGTATTCATGGTGCTCATCCTTGCTTATTTCTCTTCATGATGAGTGTCGGAAATCTTTTCAACAAAATTGTTGACTCTGTATCAAGTACTGTGTTGGGAATAATTTTAAGATGTCCTCAGTAAGGAAGACAGATAATTTAAAATTTTATGGTTCATGTATATTTGGGAAGTAATAGAAATACACACATATATTTATAAAGAAGTAGTACAGCAGATATATTAAAATGAACAAAATATATAGGCAAAAAAGATTATTGTCTTTATAAACATCATGATATGTTATGGGATTTGGAATTTTGCAAAGTGTGGTTAAAACCACATGTTGATAATTTGAAGAAATACTTATCTCTGTAGCTCTACCTTTTCAAGTAATTATGAGATGTGTAGTACTTACTTTTTTCCTAATACTCTTTTATAAACTGGGAAATATTGCATATGGTATCTGAAAGCATACACTTATAGTTTTAGAGTAATAATGAAGTAAACACCTTATCTGCCTGAGCTACATAAGAGGACATTACAATACCCCCATCACGTGTGACTCCATGATGGCATTCCTTTCATTATGCCTGAAAGAGATAACCATTATTCTTAATATTGTGTTAATTATTTCCTTGCTTTCCATTTTTTATATGTGTTTGGAAGCAGACTACTCATTTAGTTTGTCTGTTTTTGAATTTTGCATCTATTGTTAAACATTGTATGCTTTCCTTAGAGATCTTTTTAAAAATCAAATTTATGCGTTAGAGAGATATTTTTGGGGGGAGGTAGATAATAAAAATGGAAATAAATAAAATGTATTTAAATGATAATAAGTGCTATGGAGGAAACAGAAAGCATGGAAAGAGATGAGTTTTAGGTTGCTACATTTAAATAGGGTAATGAGAGAAGACATCTCCAAGACCATATGTGAGGAAAGACCCAAAAGAGATTAGAGACGGAGCCATGCCAGAATCTGAGGGGCAATTGGAAAGGTAGTACAAAAACCTTGAAATGGGAATATGCTTATCATTTGGAATAGCATGGTGGCCAGAATAGCTGGAGCAGAGGGTCTTAGAGTGGGTTGGGTGAAATGGTAGAAAATGACCTTAAAGTGGTAATTGGGAACACTGTCATGGAGAGTCATTGAGCTCAGTGTAAAGATTTTGACTTTTACACCAATATGGGAAGCCATTGAAGGGTTTTGAATAGAGATGTGAAATGTTCTGCCTTAGGTTTTTATGGGATCACTTTGGTTGCTGTGTTGTGATTATGATGCAAGAGCAGAAGCAAGAACACCATTTAGGTGGTTATTGTAATAATCTAAGAAACAGTTGATAGCATCTGGGACCAAGGAAGCAATGTGCGGGTGATGAGGATTGGTTGGATTCTGATATATTTTCAAGGTAGAGCCAAGAGAGATTGCATAGACTAAGGGATTGGAAATAGAGTGGAAGAGAGAATAAGTGAAAGAGGAATTAGGTTTTTGGCCTGAAGACATGAAAGCATGGAGTTGGCATTAATGGAGATGATGAATTTTGTAAGAGTAAGTTTGGTGTAGAGGAAGATTAGAATAGAAGCTCAGTGTTAGATGTATTTAATTTGGGATATAAACTACATTTCCTAGTGGATATGTTAAATAGGTGGCTAGATTTTGGAGTTTGGGCATCTGTACACTAATTTTCTGGTCGGTTAAGTAAGGGTAAATAATCAGAAGAGGAGACTGAGAATGAGCAGTTAATGAGTCAGCAAGAAAACCAAGGAAGTACGTTTTAGAAGCCAAGAGTGTGTTTCAAAGGAGGGAGAAAGTTTGTCACCCATCAGAAGGTGCAGATGGGTGAAATAATATGAGAATTGGGAAATGTTCATGGGATCTGGCAAACTGGAGTTTTTTGGTGACCTTGATATAAGTTCCAGTGGAGTGATACAATGAAATTCTGATCAGCATGGATTCTAGTCAGGATGGAAGAGGATTTGGAGAAAAGTACTGGTAAATTTTCTGAGGAGTTTAGTTTTAAGGGAAAGAGAGAAATAGGATAAAGAAATTTTGGGTAAAGAGGTGGGGACAAAGGTTTTTTTTTTTTTTTTTTTTTTTTTTTTTTTTTTTTTTTAAGTTTGGAGAAATAATTATTTTTTGCCTTACAGGAAAGAGTAATAAGATATATAAAAAAAAACCACCAAAAAAAAAACCCAATTATGCCAGAGGGAAGAATTTGCTAGGGGGATATACTTAGAAAAAGTAGCAGTGGAATCTGGTGAATAGTGAGGATAACTTTTAGGAGCATGGACATTTTATTAATAGAAATAGGAGAAAAGGCAGGTTATGTAAGTCTGGTTGCAAGCAAATGGCTAGAGGTGGTGAGAACTTGTGACGATTTTGATTCTTTTTTAATCTTAATGAAATAGAAAGTGAAGTTATCAGTTGGGAGAGAATGGGGGATATTTAGGAAGGTGGAAGAATGGGCAAAATGAATGAGGGGAAGTGGGAGATACAGTGGGAGGTTCAGTTATGGGGTGTATAAGTCTACGGGAATAAAAGGTACAGCATAGGGAATATAGTCAATGGTATTGTAACAGTGTTGTTCAGTGACAAATGATAGCTACACTTGTAGTGAGCATAGCATAAGGTGTAGAGCTATTGAATCACTGTATTGTACACCTGAAACTAATGTAATGTTTTGTGTCAATTATACTCAAAAAAAGAATTGGAGATATTTATTAGAGGTTTGAGGTTTGAAGAGAGAAAATGAAGTACGAAATGATCATTTAGGAAGAGTAGGAAAGTATGGTAGAATTGCTGGCAAAGTTGTAGTCTTGTGTGAGAGACTGTAAAAATAGATCCTTTTTATATTTTCTGTTCTACTGTGGATGGTATTCGGAATGTACCAAGTTTTGCTATTATGAACGATTACAGTATATATGTTCTTATTTAGTCTTCTCTTGTTTCATATACAGGTTTCTCTAAGCTATTTCCTTAGTGTTATAAATGCTTGGTCATAGGCAATGTCATGCTCAATTTTATCCAACTATACTTCAACATCATTTTACTAATTTATACTCTCACCAGTCATGAATGGGAGTTTCCAGTTCTCTGTAATTTCTCCAAAATGTGGTGTTTGAGTTTTAAAATAAATTTTGTTCATATGATGGGTGTGCAGTGGCATCCCCATTTGGTTTTTATTTGAATTTCCCTGATTACTAATGAGGTGGAACATCTTTTCATGTTTATTGTCCCTATATCTCTTCTTCTTTTGTCATATTGGTTGTTTTGTATATCCTTCTCTTTGATATTCATCCTTTGTTAGTTTTATACTTTGCAAACCTGCTCTCTCCCAGATTGTGGATTTTCATTCTGCTCTTAGTATGATGTTGTTTAATGAACGGAACTTCTTAATTTAGAAATGATCAATCTTTTCTTTTATGGGTTGTATTTTGTGTTTTGCATAAATAATACTTCCCTACCTCAATATTTTCTGTATTTACTACCATCATTTTATAGTTTTGCCTCTCACATTTAGTTTTAATCCAACTGGGTACGGATCCTTTTTTTTTTTTTTTTTAATGTGGATATCCAGTTGTCCCAGACCATTCCTTTAATGGCCTGTAATACTACTACATTTTTGTTAGAATTATTCCTAGGTGTTTGATATTTTTTATACTTTTCTAAATGATATCTCTATTAGTTTTCTAAGGCTGAGATAACAAATTACCACGAATTTATCCTCTCACAATTCTGTAGGCTAGACATCAGAATGGAAATTAAGGTGTCAGCTGGGCCATACTTTCTCTAAAGGCTCTGGGGAAAAATGCTTTCTTACCTTTTCCAGCATCTAATAACTCTGGGCAATCCTGGGTGTTCTTTGGTTGTAACTGTATTCATCACTCTAATCTCTGCCTTTGTCTTCCCAATCCCTTCTTTCTGTGTTTATGTGTTTTCACATGGCCTTCTTAAAAAGATACCAATCGCTGGACTTAGGGCCCACTCTAATCTAGTGAGACCTGATTTTACTTAGCTAATTAAATCTGCAAAGACTATTTCCAAATAACGTCTCATTCTGAGGTTTGAGGTAGACATGAGTTTTGGGGGATGCTATTCAACCAGTACATTATCTTTTTATTTCTTTTTGGGCTGATATGTGGAGATGCAGTTTTTTATGTTACTTTTACATGTAACAACTTGCTGTATTTTAGTAACTTATGTGTAGATATTTTTCAGTTTTTTGTAATAGATGATCAGATTATATGCATTTAATGGTAGTTTTGTTTCTTCTTTCCTGGGTCTTACAGCTTTTTATTTTTCTTACCTTATCATTTATCAGCAACAACCTCCAGTTCAATGTTGAATAGAAGTTAACAGGCACCCATTATTAGTTCGGAGCTTTAACAAAATTCTTTTGGTATTTCTCCAGTAAGAATGATGTTCACTGTGGGCTTTGTAGATGTTGTTAAGAAAGAGCCTTTTTTTCCTGGTTTGCTAAGAGTTTGTATCATGAATGAATGGATTTTATCAAAGGTATTTTGGAGGGATGATTATCTGATATTCTTACTAAATAATTTACTGTGGGTAATTATTTTAATTATGTTATTAACCTAATTTGGGTTAAGTCAAATTTAGTTAATACGTATTACTTCTTTTTTGGCTTGCTAACATTTTGATAAACAATTTTGCACTGATATCAATAGATTTGCATGTGGTTTTCTTGCATATTCTTGCCAGCTCTTTGGTGGTAAGTTTATGTGGGGCTCATAAAATGGGTTGGGTACTATTCCTTTTTATACTTGAGAACAGTATGTCTAAGACTGGGAGTATTTTTTCGTGAATATTTTATGGTGATAACCTTCATGTCAATCATTAGAAAACAACTTTATGTGTAGAATTTATATACTAAATCCAACATATGTAATGGTTATAAACCTATTTAGATGCTATAATCCATTCTTGAGTAAGTTTTGATGAGATTATCTATTTTTAGGAATCTAGCCAAGAAATCAATATCTTCTGTTAAATTGTTATAGAGGTGTTTATTATGTTCACTTAGAATCTTCAATATCAGCAGCATTTGTAGTTATGTTCCCTTTTAATTATTTTTAAGCACTATCTGCAACTCTGTACTTAACCATCCATTATCTATCATTTATTATTTTTTTCTCAACTAAGAGTGAGTTGTTGACATGAAGCCACTTTAAACCTAAATATTTTTATATGTATTTACTAAAAAGCAAGGACATTCTCTCCCATAATCACAGTGTAGGTATCAGATTTAGGAAATTACATTGATAGAATTTACTAATCTGTAGATTTTATTTAACTTTCCCAGTGGTCCTATTATCTTTCATTAAAAAGATAACACTTTTTTTATTGCTGAATTAGATTTCTCAATAAATTTTGCATGTATGTTCACATGTGAAATTGCCTGTGGTTTTTCCTTTTTATATACTATCCTACTTAAGTTTTGGTTTTTTTTTCCTTGCCAGGTTTGGGTATCCTTTCCTGATCCAGGATTATATCTAAGATCATACATGCATTTAGCGATCATGCCTTTTCAGTCTTTTTTAATCTGGGAAAATTTCGTCTTTCTTTTGAAGAATGTACGTACCCAATCTGGGATGTTTCCTCATGATTAGGTTCAAGTTTTTAAATTTTTGGTAAAATACCAAAATGTTTCCTTCTACGATTTTTTTTAAACAATTTTTATTGACATAAAAAACTCATATAACAATATTCTCCATTTTAACCATTTTTAAAGTGTACAGTTCAGTGGTTTTTAATATATTTATAATGTTTTGCAACCATCATTAATGATTCCAGAATACTTCCATCACCCCAAATGAAATCATATATCCCCTAAACACTCTTCCTCCATCTCCTGGAAACCACTAATCTACTTTCTGTCTTTAGATTTGCCTTTTTTTGGTATATAAAGGGAATATACAATATGTGGCCATTTGTGTCTGGTTTGTTTCACTTAGTGTAATATTTTTAGACTTCATCCACACTGTGGTAATGTTTTAATACTTCATTCTTTTTTATAGCTGAATAATATTTCATTGTATGAATATACCACATATTGTTTATTCACTCATTAGTTGATAGACATTTGGATTGTTTTCACTTTAGGATATCATGATTGAGGCTGCTATGAACATTCCTGTAGAGGTTAACTTTTATATATTGGTTAAAGTGGTGGTTAAAATGGTTCCAGTTTTCTCAACTGTAAAGACACAATTTTTCCTTTTTAAATTAATAAACACCTGTGGAGAAATACTTTTAGACTATGTAAAATACTTTTAGACTATGTATTCTGTTTCTTATTAAACTTTTACTAATACTTTCAGCATCCACTATCATTCTTGTGAGAAAGTTATTACCATGACGGTTACTGAATGGTGATATCTAATTTTATTATTCCTTCTAAATTGCCCTGAATTTTTCTTTATTTTGTTAAATGTTTTATAATGAATTGTGATTTTTCTTTATTTTGCTGCTCAGAGTGTGTCATATTTGGCCACTGTGCTCTCCTTCCAGCCAGGCTACTGTGTTCTTAGATGTGTCCTCATCGTCTTTGTGCACTCCTCCACTTTCTGGCACACATACAAAAAAAATTCTTTTCACATCTTGTTCTTTCCCTGCTGGAATAAGTAATTTCCTCAAGGAACCCACATTCCTTTTAGTGGAGAATAGCATTTAAAAACCAAGTTTATGGCACTGGGTTTGTTTATTGCTTTTTTGATGTGTTTACAGATCCTCTCAGAAGATAGAGACAGAAACATGGAAACACACATATCTATATCTATTTATAGAAATAGGTATACATCTATATATCTGTCTGTCTGTCTGCCTAAACCCTGTCTGTCTAAACTACATAATGACACAGTACAACATCACAGGATTTATTCTAGCTTTCCTCTCTTCCACATTTGTAAATCACTTCTGACAGTGAGAAACCTGGATCAAAAGATAACCTTAATTTCTTTCACTGGAGTTTTAGAATTTTTATTATATAGATCTTATACATATTTTATTAGATTTATGCCTATTTTATTTTTTCCTGCTAATATAAATGGCATGTCTTTAATTTCAAGTATTCATTATTCATTTAATTTCAAGTATGCATCGTTCATTGCATATATAAGAAAGCAGTTGACTTTAGTTTATTAACCTTGTATTCCTCAACCTTGCTATAATCACTTAGTTCCAGGGATTTGCTGGTTGATTCTTTGGGATTTTCTCCATAGACACTCATGTCAGTTGTGAGCAAATACAGTTGTATTTATTCCTTTCCATTTTGTGTATCTTTTATTTCCTTTTCTTATCTTATTGCATTGGTTAGGACTTCCAGTACAATGTTGAACAGGGGTGGTTAGAGAATAATTTTTGCGTTGTTCTTTTTCTTAGAAGGAAAACATCTAGTTTCTCATTGTTAAGTCTGATTTTTTTTTTTTTTTGGTAGATTTTCTTTATCAAGCTGAGAAAGTTCCCCTCTATTCCTAGTTTGCTAGGAGTCTTTATCATGAATAGATGCTGAATTTTGTCAAGTGTTATTCTGTATCTGTTGATATGATCTTATGATTCTTCTTTATCCTCCTGATGTGATAGATTACATCCTTGGCCTTCAAATGTTTAATCAGCCTTGCATACCTGGATAAATCCTATCTCTTTAATCATTAGATTAAAACTATTTTCAACTTAAATTTCTCTCTAGTAACTGAATATTTTTTCCTTGTTCCATATATTTCCTTTACTATTTACTAGATAGTGTTTATTTTATAAAAAGAGATCATAGACCACTAGATTTTAAAAGGAAAATGTGCTATATTTTGTTTAAAAACATTCAACTTGAAAGTCCTCTATATTTGACAGTGGTATAATTTTGTATGTGTGCTGCTGAAGTAAGCACAACAGTGGTATAATTCTGAATCTATAGATTTCTTTTGTAATCTAAAAGGGCTTAGGAGAGAATGGGAGTCAAATTTTTAGATGAAGCCATCTATAGTAGTTTATTACAAAAGTCCAATATTCTTTCTTTTACAGCCTTATTGAGATAGAATTCATATACCATAAATCCACCCATTTAAAGTATACTATTCAGTAGTTTTTAGTGTAATTCACTGAGTTGTCCAATCATCACCACAAATTTAGAACCATTTTATTCCTGCAGAAGGAAACCCTATACTTATTAGTCGTCACTCCTCATTTCCTCTCAAACGCACAGCTCTAGGTAAGCACTATTCTACTTTCTGTCTCTATGGGTTTTTCTTCTGGACTTATAAATGGATGATACAATATGTTTTTTTTTTTTTTAAATAATGGGCTTCTTTAAGCATAAGTGAGAGCATGATTTCATATTGTATGTATCAGCACTTAATTTCTTTCTTTCTTTTTTTTTGTTAAAATATATTCCATTGTATGGATATACCCATTTTATTTATCCATTTGTCAGTTGATGGAAATTGGGGTTGTTTCTGCTTTTGAACTATTGCTAATAATACTTCTATGAACATTTGCGTACATGTTTTTGTGTAGAAGTTTATTTTCATTGCTTTTAGGTATATATCTAGGAGTGGATTTGCCAGCTCTATGGTTACTCTACATTTAAATTTTTGTGGAATAGCCAGACTGTTTTCCAAAGTGGGTGCACAATTTTACATTCCCACCAGCAGTGTATGAGGATTCTAATTTCTCCATATCCTTGCCAACACTTGTTATTGTCAAAGATTTTGATTACAGCTACCCTAGTGGGTATGAAGTGGTATCTCATTATAGTTTTGATTTGCATTGTTATAATGGCTGTTCATATTGATCATCTTTTCATGTGCTTATTGGCCATTTATATAACTCCCTTGGAGAAATGTCTATTAGGATCCTTTGCCCATTATTTAATTTAATTTTTGTCTGTTTATTATTGACTTATGAGTCTTTATATATTCTAGGTGTAAGTCCTTTATCAATTATATGAGTTGCAAGTATTTCTCCCATTGTGTGTGTTATTTTTCACTTAGTTTACAGTGTCCTTTGAAGCTCAAAATTTTAAAATTTTGATGACATCCAATTTGTTATATATTTTGTCACTTATGCTTTTGGTGTCATATCTAAGAATCTGTTGCCTAACCTAATGCCAGGAATATTTACTTCTGTATTTTCTTCTATGAGTTTCATATTTTTAGCTCTTAAACATAGGCCTTTTATCCATTATGAGTTAATTTTTGTCTATATTGTGAGAGAGGAGTTCTTTGTTCTTTTTTCATGTAGCTATCCACTTGTCCTAGTAACATTTGTTGGAAAGAGTATTCTTTCCTTTATTTGAATTTATAATTCTTTAAATTGGCTATTATGGTCCCTTGAATATCCACATGAATTTTAAGATCAGCTTATCAATTTCAAAACAAAACAAAACAAAACTCTAGCTGGGATTTTTATGGGGAATGAGTTGAATTTATAGATCAAATTGTAGAGTATGGCCATTTTAACAGCATTTTGTTTTCTAATCCATGAAAATGGGCTATCCTTCCATTTATTTAGGCCATTTTTAATTTCTTTCCTTAATATTTTTTTAGTTTTTACAGTATAAGTTTTATACTTGCTTTGCTAAATTTATTCCAAAATATTTTATTCTTTTTGATACTATTGTCAATTGATTTTTAAATGATTTTATATTAGGATTTTGCATTGGTAGGTATAGAAGTTGGTAGGTATAGAAGTTCAACTGATTTTTGCGTATTGTTCTTTCACCCTACAGACTTGCTAATAAACTTATTTATTATTTCTAATAATTTTTTGTAGATTCATTAAAATTTCTATATACAAGATCATGTCATCTGCAAATAGTGACAGTTTTACTTCTTTTAATAGAGTTTTACTTCCTTTCTAACCTGAATGCCTTTTATTTCATTTCCTTGCTTCTTTCCCTTTCTGTAACCTGTAGTATAATGTTAAATAGAATTGGCAAGAACAGACATCTATGTCTTGTTTCTGGTCTTGGGGGGAAAACAGTCTTTCACCATTAAGTATCATGTCAAATGCTCTTTTTTTTTTTTTTTAATAGATGTCTTCTATGTTAGATTTCTATGGCTGCTGTAGCAAGTTACCACACACTTGTGTAGCTTAAAACAATGGAAATGTATTCTCTTACAGATCTGGAGGCCAGAAGTCTAAAATCAAATTGTGAACAGGGCCATGCCACCTCCAGAGGTCCTAGGGAAATTCCTTTCCTTTCCTTTTTCAGCTTTTGGTGGCTATCAGTATTCCTGGAGTTGTGGATGAATTGTTCTGTTGTCTGCCTCCAAATTCTATTACCTGATACACTTTTTTTGTGTGTGTGTCTTTTATAAGGACACTTGTCATTGGATTTAAGTTAGCTGCATAATCCAGAATGATCTCATCTCAAGATCCTTAATTTAATTACATTTACAAAGACACTTTCTCCAAATAAGGTAACATTCACAGGTTCTAGGGATTAAAACATGGATTTATCTTTTGGGGTGGAGTACCGTTCAGTCTCTAGCAGGTTGTGGACGTTCCTTTGTATCCCTATTTTGTTGAGTGTTGTTATCATGAAGAGGTGTTGGATTTTGTCAAAAACTTCTGTATCTATTGAGATTATCATTTATTTTTTCCTTTATTCTATTAACATGTTGTGTTACATTGATTTTCAGATGTTAAGCCAATTATGAATTTTTGGGATAAATCCCACTTGGTTATGGTGTATAATCTTTTTATATATTACTGGTTTTGATTTTCTAGTATTTTGTGCAGGATTTTTATGTCTCTCTTCTAAAAGAACATTAGTCTGTAATTTTCTTGTGATAGCATTGGTTTAGGTATCAGACTCACACTTTCTCATAGAATGAGGTGAATATTGTACCATCCTATTTTATATTTTTGAAGAGTTTGTGAAGAATTCACATTACTCTTCTTCCAATATTTGTTAGAATTCACCAGTGGAGCCATCTGACCTTCCTTTTTTTTTTTTAGGAAAGTTTTAAAATTCCTAATTCAATCTCTTCATTTGTTATAGGTCTATTCAGATTTTCCATTTCTTCTTTTCTTAATTTTGGTAGTTTATATCTTTTGAGGACTTTGTTTATTTCATATTGTTGTTTGTATATAGTTGTTTAGTATTGGCATTATAATCTGACTTATTTCTGTCAGATTGGTAGTCATATGCCTTCTTTCTTTCTTTTTTATATTTTATTTTTTAAAAAGATTTTCCTTATTTATTTGAGATAGAGAACGAGAGAGAGTGAGCACGAGCTGGGGGGAGGGGCCGAGGGAGAGGGAGAAGCTCCTTGATGAGCAGAGAGCCTGACCTGGGCTCGATTCCAGGATCTGAGATCATGACCTGAGCCAAAGGCAGATGCTTAGTGAACTGAATGAGGTGCCCCTCATTCTTGTTTTTAATAATTTAAGTTTTCTGTCTCCTTTTATTCTTGTTCAGTATACCTAAGGGTTTGTCTTTCTTTTTTTTTTTTTTTTTGGTCTTTTAAAAGAAAGAACTTTTGGCTTCATTGATCCTCTCTATTGTTTTTCCAATCTATTTTATATTATTTCCTGTTCTAGTCTTTATTATTTTTAAATTCTTTTTGGTATAGGCTTGGTTTGCCCTTTTGTCCAGTCTCTTATGGTTGAGGTTGAAGTTATGGAATTCTCATTTTTTCTTTAAATACATGTACTGCAAATATAGATTTCCCTCTAAAAATTGCTTTTGGTGTATTCCATGTTTGTCTTGTCTTCATTTTCATTCATCTCAAAGTATATTCTAAAATGTTTGTGATTTTTTTCTTTGACCCATTTATTATTTTGGAGTTTTTGTTTCATTTCCACATATTTGTGATTTTCCCAAATAACTTTCTTTTTGTTTTATTTTAATTCCAGTATAGTTAACATTCAGTGTTATATTAGTTTCAGGTGTACCGTATAGTGATTCAACAATTCCATACATCAGCTTGTGCTCATCATGACAAATGCACTGCTTAATCCCCAGCATCTATTTAATCCGTCCCTTCACACCTTCCTCTCTGGTAACCAACAGTTTGTTCTCTATAGTTAAGAGTCTTTTTCTTGGTTTGTCTCTTTCTCTCTCTCTTTTTTTCCTTTGCTTGTTTTGTTTCTTAAATTCCACATATGAGTGGAATCATATGGTATTTGTCTTTCTCTGACTTATTTCATTTAGCATTATACTCTGTAGCTCCATCAATGTCATTGCAAATGGCAAGATTTCATTTTTTATGGCTGAATTATATTCCATTTTATACAGATACCACATCTTTATCTGTTCATCTATTGATAGACACTTGGTCTGCTTCTATAATTTGACTATTGTATCCTAAATAATTTCTGTTATTTATTTTTAATATCATTCCATTGTGGTCAGAGAGCATACTTCATATTATTTTAAAACTTTTAAATTTATTTAGGCTTATTTTATGACCTAGCATTTGGTCAGTCCTAGAGAATGTTACATGTACACTTGCAAAGAATGTGTATATTGGTGTTGCTGGCTACAGTGTTCTCCATATGTCTGTAAGGTCTAGTTGGTTTGTGGTATTACTCAGGTATTCTATTTCCCTGTTTATCATATAGTTCAGTCCATTTTTGAAAGTGAATATTGAAGTTTGCTACTATTACTGATTTCTGTTCTGTGCATTTTGCTTCATTTTTGGGAGGTTCTGTTGTAAAGTCATATATGTTTATGACTGCCATAGCTTCTTGATGAACTGATCCTTTTATCACTGTGAAATATTACTACTGAAGTCTAGGACCATTTTTGTTTTAATGTCTATTTTGTTTGAGGTCATTATAGCTACTCCAGCTTTCTTATCTTTATTGTCTGCATAGTATCTTTCTTTAATCCCTTTTCTTAATATATTTGTACCTTTCAATCTAAAATATGTCTCCTGGAGAGAGCATATAGTTGGTAATTGTTCTTTTTTTTTTTTTAATCCCGTCTCACAGTCTCTGCCTTTTATTTGTATATTTAATAGCTTTAATTTAGTGTTATTTTTGATACAGTTGAATTTGTCTGCCATTTTACTCTTATTTAAATATCTCATTTGTTATTGTAGATAATGCTTTTTGTTACTCTTTTTTATTTCTCTTTTTGCATTAAGTAAATATTTTCTAGTGTAACATTTTAATGCCTTAATAGTTTTTTAAAAAATACAGTCATTTTAGTTACTTTTTAGTGTTGGTTCTAGTGCTTATCATCCATAACTTATTAGAATATCTTTCAGAGTTACCCTAACTTCACTCCAGTGAAATATAAAAATGTTACTCTTACAGAACTCTATTCCCTTTTTCACCTATTTTTTGTAGCATTATAATTATATGCAATATCTATATTTGTTGCAAGCTCAAAAATATATTCTTATGCTAACTTCATATAATTTTGTCTCTTAAAGAGACAGAGTAGAAAGAAGAGCAAATATATATTCTTATGTAAATTTGTTATTGAATATTTTTGCATGCTTCTTTTTCATTTGTTCCTGTTGATTTGCATTACTATTTGGCATCTTCAACATAATTTTGCTTTCATCTGTCACTTTGTGCTGTTATTGCCAAAGATATTGCATTTCTATATGTTATAGGTCCAACAATACGATTATATATGTATTGTTTTATAATAATTGTTTTTCAAATTTATTAGGAAAAGAAAGAAGAAATAATCTTTATCTTGTTTATTTTTGAGAGATAGTTTTATAAATACAAGATTCTTGGTTGACATTTTTTTCCGGATTTCTTGAGCTTTAATTGGCAGATAAAAATTGTGTGTATTTAAGGTATATATGTGATGTTTTGATACACATACACATTGGGAAATGATTACCATAGTCAAACTAATTAACATATTCATCATCTTAACATAGTTCCTATTTTTTTTTTTTTTTGGTGTGTATGGTGAGAATACTTATGATGCACTGTCTTAGTAAATTTCAAGTACAATCTTATTAACTGTAGTAACCATGCTGTACATTAGATCTCCAGAGCTTATTTATCCTGCATACCTGAAACTTTATATGCTTTGACCTACATCTCCTCTTTTCCCCCATTCTCAGCCCTTGCAAACCACCATTTTACTCTCAGCTTTTTTGAGTTTGACTTTTTTAGATTCCACATATAAGTGAGATTATGCAGTATTTGTCTTTCTGTGTCTGGCTTATTTCACTTAGCATAATATTCTCCAGATTCATCTATGTTGTTGTTAATGGCAGGATTTCTTCCTCTTAAAAGGCTGAATAATACTATATATATTTATATTTATATTACATTTTCTTTATTCATTCATCTATTGATGGACACTTAAGTTGTTTCCATATCTTGGCTACTATGAATAATGCTTTAGTGAACATGAAAGTGAAGATATATTTTTGAGATACTGTTCATTTCCTTTGTACATATACCCAGAACTGGGATTGCTGAATAATAGTATGATAGCTCTTGGTAGTTCTATTTTTAATTTTTTGAGTAGGCTCTGTACTGTTTTCCAAATTGATTGTACCAATTTACTTTCCTACCAACAGTGTACAAGGGTTCCTTTTACTCCACATCCTTAGCAACACTTGTTATTTCTTGTCTTTTCGATTATAGCCATTCTAACAGGTATGAGGTGATATTTCATTTTGTTTTATTTGCATTTCCCTGATGATTAGGGATGTTGAGCACTTTTTCATTTACCTGATGGCAATCTGTATGTCTTCTTTGGAAAAATACCTATTCACATCATCTGTCCATTGTTTAATTGGATTGTTCTTTTTTTTAATTGAGTTTTGTGAGTTTTTATGGATTTTGGATATTTTCTCCATTCTGCAAAGCTAGGTCCAGTGCTGAGGGCCTCCCATTTTTTTTTCCCTTGGGCAGTGCCTGAAGTGTTCAGGGTTAGGTAACTACTAATGTAACAGAGTTGACCCAGCTATCTGTGTGTGCTCATGAACCACCTGCCAAAGCTCCAGGGTGCTACATGGGGGAGGGATTTATAGATTGCTGGGGAGACATATTTGTGCTATTTGGAGTAAGTCTGCAGGTGATGTATCCTGTGAAGTTCATGGGTGGGCCTCTTGATAGAGTTCATGAGGTGGTTAGTAGAAATGTTGAGTCTTTGTTGAGTTCTGTGCCCTAGCTGCTATGAGCACCCTTTTTCTTCCTCTGCCAATCTTCTTATCTTTCTGGATCGCATAAGAAAGAAGCGGTCCTTTTGGGCATAATCCTGCTTGGCTGTGGAAGCCAGATACAGACTATGCTCTCACTTCCCCCAGAGGAGTAATTGTAGGTTGAAGGGGTTTCTGTTTGGGAGTGAGTGGTGTTGCCTAGGGGAACAGGTGATGTGGTAATGTGATATTGTTCTTCTTACTCTCCTTGCCCTTCCTGTTCTTGGAATTTTTGCTCCAAGTGGTCCTGGGATTTCTGGGCTCCCATGAAGTTACTCTCATCTATCCATAGTTGATAAAATCTGTTTCTGTGGGAGGATGAGGTCAGAAAACTCTTATTCCATCATCATATGTCACTCCCTGTATCTTGACTTTTTTTTTCATTCAGCACTTTGCGTATGTCATTTCACTGCATTTTGGCCTTTATTGTTTCTAATGTGAAGTCAGCTGTTTGTCCTGTTGGGCTTCTCTTGTATGCAAAAAATCATCTTCCTCTTGCTGCTTTTAAGATTTTCTCTTTCTCCATGGCCTTCAACATTTTTACTATTTTATGTCTGAATGTGGTTCTTTCTGTGTTTTTTCTTCCTTGGAGTTCATTGAGCTATTTGGATATGTATATTAATATTTTTCATCAAATTTGGGATGTTGTCAGACATTATTTCTTGACAACTTTTTACCACTTTCCCCTCTGCACTAGTATTCTTAGTAAGTATATGTTGTTGCTGTTAATGGTGTTCCACATTTCTTATAGGCCCTGTTCATTTTCTTCTCTTATTCTTCAGATAGCAGAATCTCTATTTTTCTATCTTCTACTTCATTGATTTTTTTTTTCTTCTGCTTGCTGAAATTTACTATTAGACTTATGTCGTAAACTTAAAAATTTCAATTCTTATACTTTTGAATTCTAGATTTTCTTTTTTTTGGTAATTTCTGTATCTTTTGTTTTGTGTTTGATAAAACATTGTCATATTTTCCATCTTTAAACCTGTTTTCTTTAAGACTGAACATTTATAATAGCTGCTTTGCAGACTTTTTTGCTTCATCTGATATGTGGGGTCTCTCAAAGGCAATTCTGTTGCCTGCTTTTTTCCCCTGTGTATGGGTTACTTTTTCCTATTTCGTTGCATGCCATAATTTCCTCTGAGCACTAGACATTTTAGATAACACTGTAGCAACTCTGGATCCTGTTTTTTCCTCCTTTTCTGGAACTGTTGTAATTTTATTTATTTAGTGACTTTGCTGAACTGCTTTAGTGAAGTCGTTTTCTTCCTCCAGTATATCTTCTGATGTTGCTCCTCGAAGGAAGCAGCCTGGGGATGCACAAAATCACCCCTGGATGATGGTAGTTTTAGCAGGGCTGACTTTTTCCTCTGACCTCTCTGGTAAGCTGTCTGACTCTGTATCAACCACATGATAGCCACCACTAATGCCTGAGTGATTACTTTATTATTCTCAGCAATGCTCTGGGGCATAAATTGCTCCTTAGTCTGTTTGAATTCAATTTCAACCCTTTTTCAGGAGTAGTCTTCGAGGCCAGTTTTAGAGATTCTGACTCTAGTAGGGCTCTTATTAGCTATCTTTTCCCCTGTTTTTCTCTGGTGTACTCCTCTCTATTCTATGTTTTAGCTGATTGTTCTCATGAAGTTGCCAACTGTTTCTTAAAGCCTTAGAATGGAAACCTCCATTTTTTTTAGAGTGCCCTTAAGGCATGAAGTTTCCCACCTGTTGTTATAAAAAAGCTCAGTTGCCAGGGGAGATCTGTGGTGCTCTCTTTTTCTTAGCCTGCCTCTTGCTGGTGTGGGGTGGCGTGAGAGTCTCAGCCACAACTTTGGAATTGTAGGTAGGGTTAGTAGTCTGTTCCTCCTGGAGTGATACCACTGTGTTCTCTGCAGGCAGTAGATGGGGACGGTGGCCTTTGCTCTTAGCTTGCATAGAACTTCTGTCCTGTGACTGATGTGGGGTGAAGATTTGCTGGGCCTCTTAGCCTGCTAGGTCTGAGTGTATAGCTTATACTCCATGAATGGGGGCTAGGTAGAGGATGAACATTCAGACCTCTCATGATTTCTCGTGGAATAGAACTTTTGTCACCAGAGCTGTGGGTCATGAGAAGTGTTGGCTGTCTGCTTTTCCTAATTAGGTATCAGTGGTCTGGACTAGGAGCTGAGGAATAAAGGAGCTCTCAGTTCTTAGCTTTACCCACCTGGGGCTGAACTTCCTCCTTACTGAACTGGTTGTGTGTGTGTGGTGGAGGAGGGTGCTGATATGGGGAACGATGGGAGTAGACAATGGGTTTAATATCATGGACTGCTGCTGTTCCTACTGAAATTTAGTAGACATTCTTGATTGAATATTTATTTGTTGTTGCTCTTACTAAATTTTTCTGAGAACTTAAGTGTCATTTTTTGTAATTTTTACCAATTATAGTTCTCTCCCTATAGAGTTTGTGGAACTCCTTATCTTGCCATTCTGGAAGTCAGCTCCATATTCTTTAAGCATTAATTGCTATAGGTTTTTGAGATATATCTTACTATACTATATGTACTGGGTTTACATTCTGATTCTTTTTTTAGTACCAGTGCTTTATTTCGAATACTTATAAAGTATTGATTCATATTGATTCATATTAAGTCATGCAGTTTATTATATATCAGTACATTAAGGTGAAATATAATTGTGAGCATATATTTATAGTACTTTCAGTTAAACTTCAGTTAATTGAAAACATATTAATTTGATGTTTCTCAAAAATGCACTGTGATTTTACACAATATGGATCTATCTCAAAAATAATCTTGAACAAAAGAATGTACATACAAATGAATACAAGCTATATGTGATTCTATTTTATAAAGTACAACACAACAATACAAATAGAATAAACAGCCTAAAATTGGTATGGAAGCACAAAAGAATCAGAACAGTGGTAATCTTTTAAAAAAATATCTCAGTACTGTTTACTTAGTTGTGTTTATCTTGTGAAAATTCATTGAATTTTAGACTTATGTGCATTTTTATGTATGTTATATTTAAATAAAAACTTACATAGTGTATTATGGGAGCCATATGAATTATTAGTTTTAACTGTAGTTCAGAGTAAATTTATTATATTTCAACTTTCTATTTACTTTTGTATTTAAAACTGATGTTACTTTGGTCCTCTAGTTTTAAGAACACTTGTTTCCTACTTTTATAAATGAAATAAAAGTTCAAATATAAATTATTATAAAATCATGAACAATTATGTTTAATATTGTGTTTCCTTGAAACATTTTAAGATACTGTGAATCTCAAAATATTTTAAAAATATTGAAATTTAGAGGCCATTTCTGACTTGTTAAAAAAATAAAGCATGTTATTTTCACAATTCGAAGGAAAATTCTATATGCAAGTTAGACCCTTTATATAATATATATAAAATCAGGGAGGTCTTTTTATCCTTTGTAATACATTTTTAAATTTTATCCTGTAGGACTATTTTGAAAGAAAGTGGGTTTGCCAGATACCTTCATTCAGCTGTTCTTATCAATGGAGCTATGCTTATTTTTGGAGGAAATACCCATAATGACACTTCCTTGAGTAACGGTGCAAAATGTTTTTCTGCCGATTTCCTGGCATATGACATAGGTATGTATCTGTTAGGATTGTACAAAGTAGGAAATATCAGAAATTTGTCATGTAGAGATTCTCAAATACATTAATTGACAGCATGTGTATATGCCATTTTAGAGATAAATTCAGTGACAGATTATGAATGGAATTCTCTCTAATTTCAGCACAATAGTAGTATGGGGCCAGGAGAACAGATATTCTAGGTTTGAGCATCCTTTTTGAAGGCTTTTGTATGTTGTATCCCTACTGTGAGCACTTATCAGTCTGTTGTGTTGTCACATTAGTTTTGATAATAGGTAGATATGGAGCACTGTCAAATTATGTAAATTACAAATAATAGGAATGCAAGCATTGTAGTGTTAGTGGGTATGAGCAAAGATGTATTTAAATTAAACACAGATTTAGTTACTTGGTGTAGGAAGATGACACAAGTAAAGAAAGGAGTATAGAGACAGTAGAGCTAAAGAAATAAGATTTGGGGACAAAATGGAAACCCAGAACACATCTAAGAATAGAAGTAACTGAATAAGAATATTTTCCAGAGAACCAAAAATACAGTGCATTTATACAGTTTGCTTAATTTTAATTATGCTATCTATAGTGCTATACATTTCTAAATATTAAATGTATGTATTTTTTGAAATAGTAAATTTAGCTACCCAGTGGACTATTACAGTGAAAATATTTCTTCTTTTGGGTCATTTTATAGATGAAGCCTACTTTATATTTAAAATATATTTAATAGTAGTTCAGAGCACTTTTAATTGATGTTGTAAAGTAATATGACAATCTTAAGCTATTATGAAACTTCCTGATAAATAAAAATAACAGAAACCAAAGCATAACACATTTAATGGATTCAAGAGATATACTTTTGCTCTTAAACATCATAAAGTCACATAGTCTACTTTGAAAAATTATTTCAAGTGGTGGAATATAAAGAAAATTATGCCTATTAATGAGAACTTTGGTTTTTATAACATCATACATTTGGAAGAAAATTCCTAGTGATAAAATTAAGCATCCTTTTTCACTCTAAACTGTGAGTATCCGCCTGTAATTAATCATTAAAAAGAATCCATTGCCATTAGGATTTTTAGATACTAAATAATTAAATCTTTAACTTTTTGAATTAATAATTTGAAGTGATAATTCATTATCAGAATTGGATTGTCTTGGCTTATAAATTAGTGCTGAGATCCTGAAAAATGGGTTAAATGACGTACTGAATCTAGGCTCCTTTTTATGATCTGTCATTGCCAGGGTGAGGTTGTCAACATACATTTTTGCCTGTGGTGATGAGACAGTAAGCTTAGTTCTCTGGAGGTAGATGAAGGGATTTTGTTTTGTTTCGTTTTGTTTTTCTTTTATGAATAAAAATCCTAGAAAAGTGTAGAATTTGTTGTAATTGTTAGAAATCTATGAAGTGAGATTTTGAACTTTTTCAGAAGATTCTTCAAGGAGTTTCTACCTACTCTCTATACTTTAATGAAGAAGTTAATGTTGAGCTATTTCATAGCTAACATATTGGGAAGTTATTTTTATTCCTTCCATATTGTTCAAGATTATTTTCTTTTAGGGTTTATGTATCAAGACAGCTTACCCATGTGAAAAATATTAGAGGTATTAGTTTGAGAGAGAGAGATCAGATTATCATTATTCTAATTACTATTTTTTAAGTGTTTCTCAGGATTAGATAGTATGCTAAGGGCTTTATACACAATATCTTAACCTCTCTAAAAATTTTGTAACAAGGTGTTAATAAACTCATTTCCAGAATATTAAGCCCCAAACCATGCTGGTGGTAAGTGGTACATCTAGCTTTTGTAACTCCTAGAACTTGTGGTAGTCTTTCCACTTGAGTACCACATGCTGCTGTTTGTTTGGGTCCATTTTATGATCTTAATTTTGCAACAAATTATCAGACACTTATGTTTAATAATGTTTCTTAATTCTGTGGAAAGATAGAAGCAAATATCAGTTTCATTTTTCAAGCAAATTGTTCAGATGGGAGAAAGAATAACATTTTAAACAGTTTTACACTTAAACATAACATTAACAGTTAACAACAAAACATTAACAATATTAACAAAAACATAAAGCAACCATATAATTCAACATAGGATAAAAGTGTTCTATTTTAGCTCATTTGATTATTTTTGTGCAGTTCCCAATAAAGCTCTCCCTCTGTTTTTGTTCTCTTGAGTTTGTGGCATCAGATGTTGGAATATTTTCCTGGGAAATGTATTTTTTATCTTTCAGAAAATGTCTTCCTAAATAATTGTTTTTATTATGGAGTATATTTTTGGGGGAATAAAATACAACCATTGCCTAGTGAACCAACTGGAAAATAGATCTGTTTTGAAAAAAAAGGTCATCTTGCTAATTTTTCTCTTTAGTACGTTACCCTTGGGCTTTTATGGCATATTTAACTGGAGTGCACCTGGGGAGTTAGCTGAGTGCTTTGTGTTTTATGATGTTTAAATAAATAGAAATATTTGTGCCGATCCTAATTTTTCATTGCTCCAAAAATTACTATTTCAATCTTATTGCTGTAGTAAATTTTACATAGTGAATATTGTTAATCTTTGAGGATATAACCTTGCTTCATAGTTCTCATTGTTATATTATAGATGATAGATGTGGAAGGCACATGCCAGGGATTTTTTAACATGGCTGTACCTTGGCATCCCCTTTGAAGGTTGTAGGGAAAAAAACTTAGATCTGTATAAACTGATTCTTTTAGATTAGGCACTGGGCATCTATATTTTAAAAAAGTAACTCAAGTGCAATTGGTAATAGACCCAGGCTTGGAGAATGAGACTGAATCAACTATAACATATAGAATGATATATTACTTAATGTTCTTGTCTGTAAATATAGCTTGGAATCAGATAATTTTGTGATTCTTCTTTGTTAGTGGTTAGTGGTTATTGTTAGTGGTATTATTTTATTTTTGTTATTGTTAGTGGTATTATTATTGCTTTCAGAAAGCCACCATGACACATTATTCAAGATTAAAATGATCTTCATGGTAAGGATAACCTTCTGCTAAAGATGTAATAGAAAAACATGCCTCATATACATCTCATGTTATTAGACATTTATACTTTGAAACTGTTTGGCTGTACAAAGTACACATTGTCATAAAAGTTTTCTAGGGTTAGAAGGAAAAAAGGTATCAGGTAGTTTGTTAGTTTTTCACATCTCTAAAGTGTCACTAGGTAGTTTGAGGATTTCAACATTTACAAATGACAGATTGTCGTGAATTGAAACATACCTTAAGATTGAACTGCATTTTAAGACAATATTTCAGAATCATCAAATGAAGAACTATTACAAGAATTTTTGGTAGACCTAACATAGAATTATGATGCTTTTAATTACAAATGGTAGTCGTTATTCTCCAGTGAGAAAATTTTCCCAATGGTTAAGAGGATGTATAGAATTCTGAACAAAGTGGTTAAGAGGATGTATAGAATTCTGAACAAGATGAAGGACAACTCAGAGATACAGTGATAATATATTTTTTTCTTCAAAAAGATAGTAAAGACATGGAAGTGTGATTTCCTGAGATAGATTAGAGTAGGGAGTAGGATTTATATTATAAATATATCTTGCAGAAAGCAGATACATTGAAACTGAAGCTGAAACTTCATATCAAAATAATAAGAGTTTTTAAAAATTTATTATTTTATTTTTTTCAAGATTTATTTATTTATTTGAGAGTGAGAGAGTGAGAGAGAGCACTCAAGCAGGAGGAGGAGCAGAAGGAGAGAATCTCAAGCAGACCCCTCCCCACAAGTGTGGAGCCCCACCTGAGGCTTGACCCCAGGACCTTGAGATCATGACCTGAGCCAGAATCAAGAGTTGGCACTTAACCAATTGAGCCACCCAGGCACCCCTATTTTATTTTTTTTTTAAGTGAGCTCTACATCCAATGTGGAGTTTGAACTCACAACCTTGAGAGCAAGTGAGCAAGCCAGGTGCTCTAATAGTAAGAGTTTTTAAAATAAATTTCTTGAATGTGACAGTTTTACTTACAACATTAACTTCTTAGTAGGGGATTATTTAAGAACAAACTCAGTAAACAAAACTTATTAAGTAATTTCATATTTTTAGAAGCAATATTTTAATTGGTAATGTGTGGTAATATGTATAGTTAACCACACAGTTAAAACACAGTGATGTTATAGTTCACTATGCCATTAAAAATTAGTTGACTAGTTTATGAAGCATAGCATGCATGTTTTTGTACACCCCTGTAGAGAGAAAGTGTGTGTGTGTGTGTGTGTGTGTGTGTGTGTGTGTGTGTTATGTATGATGGAAACAATTTTATAAGGTATATAATTTCATTAAAAATCATATTTAAACTAAAACATCTAATTATTTAATTTTTTGAACACTCCAGCAAAATTATAAAAATTCCAACCTACTTGCTCTTCATGTTTATAATTATTTTCATTTTGTGGAGGTCATTTTATTGGTTCCTTTCTTTGTTAATCAATATTTCTCTATGCCCTTTGTTAAATTCTTAGGGTTCTTCCTTGATGAAAGCAGCACCCTTGCCTGGTCACCTGACAGAACCTGTTTGTTTCTCTTTGTCATCAGAAAAACTCTTAAAATTATTCACACATTTTTTCACTGCATTTTGCCAACTACTGTTCTTAGCTTTACTGTATTTTTTTGCTCGAGGGGTTCTTTCTATAGTATACTATTATATAGAAGAAATAGTAGCTTCTTCTTTTTAAAAAAGAGGCCAATAAGTAAAGGAAAAAGTGACCTTTCATTTTGAGAAAAGAGAGAACTAGTATTTGTCAAACGTTTCCTGTGGTGCTTGGCACTTAACACGTGCTTTATGATATAATGCCTCATAACCTCTAATAACGCCTATGTAGTATGTATTATTATATTCATTTATAGGGGAAGAAACTGATTTAGCATGGTTAAACCCAAAGTCACATAGGTCGTAACACAGTATATTTAGAATTTGAACCCAAGCCTAAGTTCAAATTTCTTTTGATTCTGCCACTACACTATGATAATGATTTTTTCCCTGATTTAACAGGAAAATATTTGAATTATCTTTAATTGGGGAAAGGGCATATGATATTGTTAATGTAGCAAGTCACTCAAGAAAATTAGTTTTATTAGTAGATTTAGAATTAGTCAGATTTTTAAGGTATATTTGAATTTTATTGTGCCTCCCCTCTCCCACAAATTAATCAGAAAATACTGACCTCAAGAGAGAAAATCAAGGAGAAAGAATAATGAACAATAAATCTCTCTTTCTCTTAACAGATCTACTAGCGTTTTGAGAGATTGTTTTGAATGCAAAAATTGCTGAATACAGATTCTTGTAATAAAATATAAAACTGAAAGAAAAGTTTTCAAATGTTTTAACAAAACCCCAGGGGAAGAAGGCCGGGGAAAGCAGTCATGAATATAGAATCAAAAATTTAAAATAAATTATTAGCAAATAGAACTCGACAATGTTTCGGAAGTATAATAAACTATGACCAAGTAGGAGTTATTCTAGGAACTCATGTATGATTCATTATCAAGGAATCTATAAATATCATTTTTATATCAAGACTATGTACAGAAGCCAACAGGAAATATCATTGTATGCTGAAACTATAAAATCATTTCAATTAAGTTTGAGAGTCGAATGTGATACACACTTTTCCTGGCAGAGAGTAAGAAACTAAATAAATATTTATTGAGTGAATGTCAGGGGACAAAATCCTGAGTGGAGCTGTGGTGAGATGACCTAGGAAAAGTGTGCACCTCTTACAATATTAGGAGAAGATTTGGCCTAGTGGGAGAAGAACTCAGTAAAGCACCATCACTTAAGGGGCAGGTGGAAAAACATTTTGGCAACATCCAGAAACTTGGTTTTCTATTACAAAATATACAAATCATTAATAGAAGATTTTCTTTATTTCCACCTAGTTTTGAGTCTTATATATACAATCTGTGTGTTCCCCTTAATAATATGAATACTGACTGATTTTTGAACTGGCATTTCAAGTGGATTATTAAAAGGATCTTTAAAATATGTCCTTAAAGCAGTAAGAGATACATATTTTCATTGAAATATGAATATTTATGGAAAAATTAGCCAAAGAGTATGCACTATTTTATGTACCATTGATAAAAAAACCAGTCTCTAAATTTCAGCATAAGTTCTTAGTGTAATTACGTGGCCCTTCATAGGAGGTAGTTCTGGCAGCACGGTATTCTGACTGCTGAAATTTGGGTTTGAGAGAATGGTAACTAATTTCTTGATCTTTTGTGTATTGAGTGTATGGTTTGTAAATTAATATTTAGTACCTTGCAGTATAAGAGTTTTTTAAAATCTATATTTCAGAGAGTATATTTTAGGTCGGTTGTTAGTCCTGTGTGGTTTTTCTATTGTCATGAATGGTATTTTTGTCAGTTTTCACGACATCAATAGGCCATGTGGGTTTTGCTCTGATTTGTGTAGCATTGAACTGTTTGTTAAGTGATAATGACCTGAGTGCTCTGGAAATACATTGTCTTCTTGGCAAGAAATACAATTAAAAATTGTAATCAGATTAATGATATAACAGGCTTTGTAATAAAATAATGGGAGTAGACTATATGTAAACAAATTATATTAATTTAATATTGAGCTTTAAGGCATTTGATAATGTCTACATGTTATAAGAAAACCGGTCTGTGTTTTATAATGAATCCTGATCAAGAATGTGAAAATTCAGGGGCGCCTGGGTGGCACAGCGGTTGGGCGTCTGCCTTCGGCTCAGGGCATGATCCTGGCATTGTGGGACCGAGCCCCACTTTGGGCTCCTCCGCTATGAGCCTGCTTTTTTCTCTCCCACTCCCCCTGCTTGTGTTCCCTCTCTCACTGGCTGTCTCTATCTGTGTTAAATAAATAAATAAAATCTTAAAAAAAAAAATGTGAAAATTCAGCAACAGAATTTATCTAGCCCAACCTTCTGTTTTATAGTTACTGAAGAAACTGGAAGGGATAAATAGAAAGCCTATTTGTAACAACTGCTCTTACCTTTTTCTTTTCTTATTCTGTTGAAAAATCCTGGCATGTTGGGCAAATATCAGCAAGCACAAAAAGTGTCTATATCTGCAAAAGTTGCTTATCTCAACAAGCTTTTCATAAGCTTGCAAGTTAAATTCTGTTCTTCCTAAACAGTTTTTTAAAAAATTTTATTGATTTATTTGAGAGAGAGCATGAGAATGGGGAGGAGCAGAGGGAGAAGGAGGAGCAGTCTCCCTGCTAACCAGGGAGCCCGATGTGGGGCTTGATCTCAGGACCCTGGGATCGTGACCTGAGTCAAAGGCAGAAGCTTAACCATCTGAACCACCCTGCATCCCATTTTCTAAACAGTTTTATGAATGAAAACAATTTGTCAGCAATTTTAAGAAACTGCAGAGGGAACTCACATTTATTATATTGTATCAGTCAATACAGGTTAGGTTATACTGTGGCAACAGATAATCCTGCTACAGTCTGGGTTCTCTGGAAAGTGAATTCTGAGACAGAGTTTAGTGTTTGGGGTACTTACTGGGTCGTTGGGATAAACAGCTGTGAGAAGGAGGTGGAAGAAACAGGATTGGGCAGAGGGAAAAGTCAAGTACACTTTAATAGCTGCAGCCAATCCCAGGGGATCTCTGGAGTTGAAATGTCCATCAGAGTTGTCCTTTGTTAGGATGAAACAGCCAGGCCTTGATTAGTCATTGTATGAGAGTCACTCCTAGGAGGGTGGGAACTTGGGTGAGGAAGCTCTGTGTATGTAGTTAAAGCAGTCTCCACAAGGGCTGGTGGCTGAATGATGTTCGGTGACAGCAATCTTAGCAGCAGGGGCAACAGGTTCTTTCTGAAGGTGTATTTAGGTAGTGCATGTCCATGTTCATCACAATTCATTCTTCGAACTACTCAGTCCACTTCAAATACATTTGTCAAAAGCTCCTCTAGGATTCCAGGGGCCCATTCTTCCTGGGGGAAACCTAGATTATTGGTTTGGCTTCTGCAGCTGGTCTCAGGGCCACAACTGATATTCATCATGTCCCCCCTCTATTATTCTTTCTAAATATCCCTTACTCTCAATTGGAACCTCTTCTGATCTCTGTGACTTACCTGGTGGCGTAATCCAGACTCTTGCCCTTAGGTATTTGAGCCCCTGGTCATCATGTACCTTCTCATCTGGGTATTGAACTTGCCCACTTACCATCACCCTTGGCAAGAGGATCCCAAGGGACACTTAAGTGGATCATCTGTGTACCAAACACATTCCCTTGCCCTTATTTTGTAACAGTAGTCCTACTCCCTTCGATGGTCAGGGCCAATTATCCCTGCCAAGATAGTGACTCCTTTTTTGCCTGCTTGCTGGTACCTTTACAGAAGGAGCCTGAAGTGCCTAAGTGGCACTATAGCTTATAGTTCAGTGGAGCATTGCTATGGCCCCTGTCAGAGTATTTCCCCTTTGGGGAATAAGATCTCTAATCTTGCAGAGCCCAGATTTCTGGGATAAGAAGCACAAATTACTCAACTGTATCACTGAAAGTGAGGCCACTAAGAGTGGCTTTTACTCCTTGGTTCCTGGACTTTTATATTCTTTCTATTGGGGACAGAGCACCCCAGTTCAACAAACTGAGGGCTTTAGAGGGGAAGGGGGTGGGGGATCGGGTGAGGCTGGTGATGGGTATTAAGGAGGGCATGTATTGCATGGTGCACTGGATGTTATATGCAAGTAATGAATCATGGGACTTTACATCAAAAACTTGGGATGTACTGTATGGTGACTAACATAACATAATAAAAAATTTTTATAAAAAAAAATAAAGTTGCTGAATTCCAAGGTGTGTCCTGCATCCTGGTGTTTCATTAGTGCCTATCCAGAGGTCTATCATGTTGTGTGTTACGGGATCCAGTGGATCCCATGGGTATTGGCTCATTCTTGTACTTCATTTGCTGTAGTGTGTCTTTTGATTACATAGGATCCCATAGGATCGGACACTTCATGATTTCTAAGGCTGTCATACTGGTTAAGACCCTGTGGTTGGGAAAATCAAACTGATACTCAGAGTATGTATCTATTCTTGTCTTAAATGGATTGTTGGTTAGATTAGGGTGGAAGGGGTCCAATTGTAGTCAACTTGCCACTAAGTGCATATTTGGTGTCTTTGGGGAATGGTTTAATCAAGGGACCAGAGTTGATATCTTGCTGGCAGGCTGGATAATTACCAGTAACAGTAGCTAGATCAGCTTTGTTTGGAGGAGCCCATGCCACTGCATTCCTAGATGACTTCCATCTCTCTATCATGGCTAGTTTGTTCATGTTCTCATTGTGCTAGCACTGAGGTGTCTATAATAGTGATTAACTGATGTTAGCTGTTTTAGTTGTTTGCTTGTTGTTTACTGTCTCTTTCATGTTAGATGCTTTCTGATGTCTTTGATTTGTGTCACAAAGGTCTTTATATTTTGTGCTCATTCAAATATATCCACCCACATGTCTCTACCCCAGGCCCTCCTTGTTTCTGATCTTCCAATATTTCTTTTCCTAGGCTCCTGACCAATGAGCTAGGCCACTAATTACTGCTTTTGGGCCATTTCTCTTTGCACACATTGTGGATGAACACACTGCCCAAAGGCCTGTCCTGTTGGGAGGCTTTTTCCTTTTCCATTGTTCCTCAAGGTCATTCCTGAGTGAGGTTGTCTAAGTGATGTCCAATTTGACTTGTGCCCGCATATCAAGCTGAAATATTTGCATTTTTCTCTTCTTGTTATCTGGGCTTAGAGAATTCTTCATATGACCACAGCTGTAAGATGAGGGTGCAATAGTGTTAGGTACCATGGGGTCTGAGCTGCCTGTTCCTGCAGATTGCTTGTGCATTATGTGATCTTGCTCATTCTTGATCTTGGGTTCCACTTCTATTTTACGTTCTTACGATTCTTGGTAACAGAGCCAGCTCATGATATAAAACTTTGAACACACGGTCAGTTGATAACCCAGGGTCTCTATCTCTACCAGGGCCCAATAACATGGCAGAAATAGAGTATACAGTTTTCCACTGCAGATGGTATGGCCTTTGACATGTGTATAGGGTCTGCATTGGGATTCTTTCACTTGGACTTTCTGAATATTTCATGTACTACTTTTTCCAACAGTGCCACCACCAATTGCTATAATTCTACTGGGTCATGCAGCCCTAACTGTAAGGCTGCTTACAAGGGTAGCCTGAACCTATACCAGAGCTATTCCCTATCCTGGCATGTACTCACAGCTGGCAGCCTTTCATGTTGTTCAGTGTGTGGGCTGGAGCAGTCTTCCCAGGACTGAAATAAGCTACCTTCAGAATCCAAAGAGTCCTACCGGATGGTTTGCATTCTGCTTTTCATGGGTGTTGCAAGATGTAATAATTGGCCTTTCAATTCAGATGAGCTGTCTTAGAATGTTCTTGACGACTGGATTCCTAAATATTTTACTAATATGAAATCTGAATCTTTGTAGATTACATCTTCTACCCTTTGAAGCATATATGTCTTAACAAGGCTTCTATTGTGTAAGCCATTCTTACTTATCTGGCACAGTTAGAATGATGTCATTAATTTAGTGGAACAGTGTAATGTTCTGCAAGATGTCCAATTGCACCAAATGTGTTCTATGTTATGACAAAAGGAAGGAGAGTTAATATGATCCTGAGGCAAAATTGTGAATGTATACTGTTTTCTATTCCATATGAAAGCAAACTGTTTTTGATCCTCTTTTCTGAAAGTGTTAACAAAGAACACATTTGCCCAAAATGGCCATGTTAATCTGCTCTAACAAACATATGCATTTTGCATAGTGACTGCAATTTGGGCTACTACTTGGTAGTAGGCTCTTGTCATCCTCTAGGCTTTGTTTAGTTTTCAGGGCCCAGACTGGTGATTTAAAAGGAGTTTTGATGGGGTTATCCCTGCATTCTTTAGTTTCTTTAGGGTAATACTAATTCCTGCCACCCACACCCTCTGGAATGTAACTTTTAAAATGTAATATATTATCCAGGGGGTAGTTGTTTCAGAAGCTTCCAGTTGATCTTTTCCACTGTGATAGCCAAGGACCCAATGTCAGTGTTGTGCCATTTGCCAGAAACATCCAGAGCATGACCACTGCATAGGTCTGCAGACCCAGTGGCTCATTTTGAAGAGGACCTTGGCCAGGATGTCATTAATTACCTCATTGCCATATATCCCGCCTATAAAGAGAGGCCATGATGACACTTTATATCCACGGGTGTTGGTGCTAACTCAGACCTGTGTCCAACTGTACTTGAAATGTTTGTGTTGCTTTTTCCCCTAGGTTAGAGTTATGCAATGACATGACCATGGGTGACTTTGATAAAGAAATAGGGGAATTATTACCAGGTACACTTACTGTGGTATTGCAGAGTCATTCCTCCTAGGCACCAGAATTTTAAATATATCAAAGCTGGACTTCAGAAATGGCTCAATTCCAGAACTTGAGCAATAAATTGTGACTTTTTATTGCAGCATCTACCATCAGCCTCCTGATCATCCATCCTTGATTTCTTCTGATAATATAAGTTAGGTAGTAGTGCCCTTGTTGGCTGCCTATTTTGCTTCTAGGGATGCTGTGGTCTATTAAGCATCTCTATAATTTTTAATAGGTTGGTGTCCTTGACTGACACTCCAACCTTGCTGCTTAATATAAATCTTGCCCTCTACTTGGATTGGATTCTGATGGTTAAATGTCACCAGTTGGACTGTATTGTCCTATTGTCTCCATCACTGAGCTCAGTTCTGTTATGGTTTCTCCTACCATTAGCTTTGGCCTGTGGAGGAGAGCCAGCACATTCTTATTGATTCTGGTGCCTGTTTCTCTATCCCATTCTTCATGGCTTTGGTAAATGGCATATCCTCTGGCCCTTTCTATAGATATAATGACCTGGTAGGTTTTCTGGTGTTACATTAGTATATCCACTCCAGAATGCCCATATTTCTAGACTTTTAATCCCTGCCTTTATTCTTTGCTATGGCAGTTCTAGCATTTTGACCTTACTTAGCAAGGGCTGTATTTTTTGTGTTTCTAGAGGTCTTCTTTTTCTTTTTTAGCTCTATCGAGGTATAACTGGCAAATAAAATGATAAGATATATAATATGTACATTGTGATGATTTGGTATATGTATACATTGTGACAGGATTCCCCCAGTATAGTTAATGCATCCATAAGCACACATGTTTTTCCTTTTTTTAAAATTTGATGCTCTTTTCTAGAGTAAGTTCTACTCTTTCAGCAAATTTCAGTTATACAACACTATGTTATCAACTACAGTAACCATGTTTTACATTAAATCCTCATACCTGGTTCATTTTTTTTTTAAAGATTTTATTTATTTGACAGAGATAGAGACAGCCAGCGAGAGAGGGAACACAAGCAGGGGGAGTGGGAGAGGTAGGCAGTCTCGTAGCAGAGGAGCCCGATGTGGGGCCCGATCCCATAACGCCGGGATCACGCCCTGAGCCTAAGGCAGACGCCCAACCACTGTGCCACCCAGGCGCCCCTGGTTCATTTTTTAACTGAAAGTTTATATTCTTTTACCAACCTTTCTTATTTCCCCTATTCCTCAGTCCCTGGCAAACATTTTTAAACTGTTTCTATGAGCTTGATTTTATTATTTTTTTCAGATTAATAAATACTGTATATTATTTATCTTTCTTTATCTGATTTATTTCACTTAGTGTAATACCCCCAAGGTTCATCCGTGTTTTCTTAAATGGCAGGATTTCTTTCTTGGCTGAATAATATTCCATTGTGTATGTATATGTATATAAATACACACACACATATATATACACATATACAAATATATATAATACATATATATGTAGATATATCACATCTTTTTTATCCATTTATATATTGATGAACACTTTGGTTCTTTCCATACCTTGGCTTCTGTGAATAATGCTGCAGTGAATGTGGGAGTGCAGCTATCTCTTTGATATCCTGTTTTCATTTTCTTTGGATATATACCCAGAAATGGGATTGCTGGATCATATATGGTAGTTTTATTTTTAATATTTTGAGGAACCTTCCTGTTTGAGACCAGTGACTGTACCAATTTACATCCCCAGCAGCAGTGCACAGGGTTCCCTTTCCTTCATGTTCTTATCAACACATGGTATTTCTTGTCTTTTTGATGATAGCCATTCTAACATGTGTGAGGTGATAACTTATTGTGGTTTTGATTTGCTTTTCCCCGATAACTAGTGATATTGAACACCTTTATTTTTTTGTGGATTTGATTTGATTTGATTTGATTTGACAGAGAGTGAGTGAGCACAAGTTGGGAGAGGGAGATGCAGGCTCCCTGCTAAGCAGAGAGCCCGATGTGGGGCATGAGAGTACTCTTAAGATCAATGCCTTTGGAAGAGGTAGGGAGAGAAAGCAGGATTTGACAAAAGGAAAAGCCGAGTTGTGATTCTGGACAGATAACCTTAGTCAACCACACAAGGATCTGTGGAGGTAAAATGGTTGGTAGGTTGGGATGAAGTGATAGGACCTTTAAAACCCCACGTCGATCAGCAATTGTTGCATGTGGGTCATCCTTATAAAGATGAGTGAAGTGGCCCAAAGATACTGAGGCACTTGCTGAAGTAGTTTGCAGCTGACGACTCCTCACCGACAGCTCTCCCAGCAACAGAGACGACAGTTCCTTCCTTGAATGAGGTCTGGGCAGCACATAGCCATGTCCACCATAAATCTCCAAGTTCCAGATCATTAAGACCAATAAAAGTTAATTTCTTACTCATGCTACATGTCTAATGTTGGGGGCAGGGCACATTAGCTTATTGCCATCACTTAAGGACCCAGGATGAAATTACATTGTCTTTCATTGGTAATTCAGTGGTTCCATCTAGAAATACAAGTGTCACTTTAACTTGCATTTTGTTGGCAGAAACAAGTCATATTATCACATCCAGCTTCTAGGAAGTGTGGGAGTTTAATTTTACCATGGGCCTGAAGGAAGAGAAGTGGAATATCTGTTAAATAACACCAATATATATATATATATATATATATATATATATATATATATAAAACAAATATTGTTGTAACTCTTTGTAAACTTCTAATATAATTGAAGGTGGTGTCTTGCAGATAGTAATAAAGCCTTCACCTCTTACCACCACATATGTTAAAAAGCAACCAACTTCTACAGTTAAAATTGTGTTGTATTATTATCGGTCTGAATTAATTATTCTCATGTATAATTAAAATATTAAGAGTGTACTGTACTGTTTCTCTGCAAGGACTTGTGTACTTAAAAAATGTATTTTTTTACTTTCATGGCATTACTGTTTATTTTGAAAAGGATATTTTGATGATACAGTGAGGCAGTATAATGTACTAATTAAGAAGATCTGGTTTTGAATATGGACTCCACCATTTAATGATTTTAAGGAAGTTACCAAACCTCTAAAGACTGTTTCCTTATCTATAACATGGCGACAAAAATACTCCTCCGAGTTGTTTTCAGAATTAAATACTACATAGCATTGATAAGCAATTAGCATATTGTTTTTATTAGATAAAAGGTTATGGCCACTTATCTTAAGAAAGTTTACCCATTTAAAAAGACTATGAAGGTTTTATGTATTCTTCAGTTAATTTTATATAATATTATTTTAGTAATTAAAAAAATTAACTTTTAGAAGCAACTATGTGCTTTTCTTTTTTTGGAGGGAGATTCCCATAGGGAAGGAGACTCTTTATGTATCTCTCTTAATACTTACCACGTTCTATTGTTACTCCATCAGGACAAGAATTCAGTCTCATTCAGTTTTATATCCATAATGTTGTTGTGTCATTGGGTCTTCATCACATCTAAGTTGAATTACTTAAAAAGTGATTGTCATTTTTCCTCAGTCTTATCTAAATCTATTAACCCAAATTTCACATATTTTTCCTATTCTTAGTTAAGAGTGGTTGATGAGTTCTCAGTCTTCCTTTCATTAGATTGAAACACCCAAGTTAATTAATGTTTTACTCTTGGTTCTATTTTTCAAGTTTCACTATTATGAAAGAACATACAGTTTGGAGAACATTCAGAGGAGAACTGCCTGATCTTTAGCATTGTTACTAGGTTAAGATGTTCAGTTTTGTTTTTCTTTTAAGATTTTATTTATTTATTTGAGAGAGAGAAAGAGAGAGAATATAGAAGAGAGCACAAGCAGGGGGAGCAGCAGAGGGAGGGGGAGAAGCAGGCTCCCCACTGAGCAGGGAGCCTGATGCACACAGCTCAATCCCAGGATACTGGGATCATGACCTCAGCTGAAGGCACATGCTTAACCGACTGAGCCACCCGGGTGCTCCTGAGATATTCAGTTTTTAAATGTGTAAACAACTATTACCTTCATAGGAAGAAACTCAGTGGATAAATCTGGAAACCCCATGTTTTCGAGTTTATGAGCCTTGCTCACTTATGTTAGCTGGGTGATTTGATCAGGAGATATGTGGTCTGATCAGTTAAATCCCACTATTTCACTGTCTTGGACACACTCCCAATATTCTTTCCATTTGTTTAGGAGTTGAGTTGGAGTTGTTTATCTCTCATGTGCTTTTAATTAATTAATTAATTAATTTACTTTGAGTTTTTAAGTATTTCTGAAAATGGGGTGTGCTTGTGGGCCTGAAACAGAAAGGTTGATTAAAAACCTATATCATTAGCTGTTAAATTCTCAAATCCCCTTCTTCAGCTTGTGCAGATGAGTATCTGCCCTGCCTCTACTCTGCTGGAAGATAGAGGTTTACACTCTGTGGATGTTGACCCACGTACCAGAGCATGGTTGAGGGTGTCAGTACAATTTTGGAAACAGTGGGATTAAGTGAAAGTATACACACTTATGAATGAAATCTCTAGCTTTTTTCTTCTACTTAGGTCCAGAATACTGTTACCCAGATTTATAGCTTCCTAGGCAGCAGATTGGAGGATTTACCTCAAAGAATCTGACCAGCCCAAGAAAAGGCATGTGCAAAAAACTAACATTTGGAGTCTTCAACGAAAATGTTCCCAACTGATCAAAATCCCCACACTGCTGTATAGTACATATGAAAGTTATTAAGAGAGTAAATCTTAAGAGTTCTTACAACAAGGAAAAAACCATTTGTTTCTTTTTCTTTTTTTTTGGTGTTAAGTAAACTAATTATGTTTAATCATTTCACTAAATATATATATACACACACTCATGTTATATATATATATATGGTCATGTTGTACACCTTAAGCTTATATAGTGTTGTATATCAGTTATATTTTCAAAAAACAAACAAAAAGTATTCCAAGAGTCAACGATGTGTCTTGGCCAACCACAGAATTTCCAAACAGTTTTGTTGTGCTTCACTCTTTTTTTTTTTTTTTTTTTTTAATTTATTTATGTGACAGAGAGACAGCCAGCGAGAGAGGGAACACAGCAGGGGGAGTGGGAGAGGAAGAAGCAGGCTCCCAGAGGAGGAGCCCGATGTGGGACTCGATCCCAGAACGCCGGGATCACGCCCTGAGCCAAAGGCAGATGCTTAACGACTGCGCTACACAGGCGCCCCTGTTGTGCTTCATTCTTAAATTTGAAACGACAGCTAGTTATCATAGATATTTGCAAAAACTGCTAAATTTGATGAAAATATCAAACAAATAGGAAAAAATGAGAAATCAAAGGAAATTGAGGTAATACTGGAAGGAGATTATAACTTCAGTCTTTATGGACATAAGATGTTACATTTATGAAGTAAAAGGTGACTTTTAAAAACAGATCATTCAGAAAACAAAAAAATGGAGCTTTTGAAATTAAAATTAGGATAACAAATTAATAGATTTTAAGATAAAATGAAGAATATGTTCCAAAAGTATTATGAACAAAGGACAGATGTAAAATAGAATAAAATTTATGAAATTTAGATGATCATTCCAGAAATTTGGTGTCTGAGTAATAGGAGTGGCCAAAATAAAGAACAGAAAACTTTAGGTGAGAGGGAAATTATCATGAGTAATTCAACAAAAATATCTGGGCTTCAAGTACATGAATTTTCAGAATAAAAGATTTCACTAAGCCCCAGAAGAGACTTGCAACAAAATCTATCATGAAAAGTGGAGATAGAAAGAAGACCTTAAGAGCTTATATATAGAGAAAAGAAATAGGATAGGGCCTTGCAAAAGCAAATCCAGAAGCCAGAAGATTGGAGGGTAATGCCTTCAGTATCTGAAAATGCTTTCCAAGTGAGAGTTCTAAGCCCCATCAAATAATCATGTAAGTATTGCAGTGGAATAGTTACTTTCAGGATTGCAGCCTCTCAAAAATTTACTTCCAATGTACACTTTCTCTGGAAGCTATAGAATTATGTTTCCTACTAATATACTTGTTTAAATAAACAAATACAGTTGATAAAAATTAAAATTGAAGAAATAGAGTAAATAATAAGAGGTGTGCAGGGAATCCTTACGATGCTGCAGCAGGCCTAGAGACAAGTTTGAATTGCAGAAGAAAGATGGAGTTTTAGTAGGGATGTCTTCAAGAAGTAAATGAAGCTGTTAGATAGCTTGATAGACTAGAAAATATTGTGAAAAGGCATACAAATTTGGTAAAGGGTCAGGGATGAATTAGCAGATCTATAGAAACCTAAGCAAAAAAAGAAAAAAATGATTTGCCGGGAAAATAAAAAGTTGTTCAAGGAAAAATGAATTATAATATGTTCCATGGCTCATCTGTATATAGAATAATATCTAATAAATACTGAATATTCGTCTAAACAAAATTATAAGTACATGACGAGGATGGAGGGAAGTATGTGTGTACATGTCTGCATAAGAGTTAAAAATTCATCTTTTAAAGAGAAAGATATCTGAAACTAAGAACTAAGTATGCCATTTAGAATAAGGAGATAAATAAAAAACAAGCATTGGGAAGATTAGGGAGCAGGAGAGTTTTTTGTGATAAACCTTGTAGGATAATTTGGCTTTTGAACTTTGCACATACATATCTTTGGTTGAAAACAAACAAAATAAGAACATACCAAAGCAGTACAGAAACTAAGTGAGGCACAAATTAGTGGGTCAGGCATAAGTATTAAAATAATGGTTCTGGAAAGATTGGTATATGGTAATACACAGAAAGATCTCGGAAATGTGATATATGGGAAAAATTAAACTAGATCCCTGGAATAGATGCAAAACTAAGTTCTAAATGGATTGAAGATCAAAATGGTTGAGGCCAAACTGTACATCCTTTAGAATAATATTAGAGATTATCTTTAAAATCTTGAGTTAAGAATCAAAAGAATAAATCATGAAGAAAATGATAAGTTTGATCAGGTTTATGTACAAACTTTTGTGAAATAAGACGCTATAAACTACATGAAAAGACAAATCACAGCATAGGAGAGTATATGTTAGTGCATATAATTAGCAAAGGATTGATATTTAGAACATTTAATAAAGAATTCTTAAAATTATCAAAAAACCTAAATTCTGGGGGCACCTGGCTGGCTCAGTCAGAAGAGCACAAGTCTCTTGATCTTGGGGTTGTAAGTTTGAGCCCCACTTTGGGTGTAGTGATTACTTAAAATTAAAATCTTTATTAAAAAAACCCAAAAAACAAAATCAAATAAAAAATGGGCACAGACTTGAACAGTGATTTTGCAGGAGGGTGAAAAAAAATGACCTATTAATGTGAAAAGATGCTTGATCTTACCAGTAAGTAGGAAAAAAAATAATAAAACCATTCATCAGATGGGTAAAAATTTAAGTCTGAGAGAGCTACATAATGGAGAGAATGTGAAATAAGAAGAGCCGTCATGCACGGCTAGTGTGAATTTAAGTCAGTGCAACTACTTTGGGGAGCGAATTGGTAAAATCTAGTAAAATTGAACTTGTGTCTTTCCTTAAACCTAGTAATTTTCCTTTTAGAAATCTATCTGGAGAAACTCTCAAAATTTGCAAAAGAAGATGTGTGTAACAGTGAACAAACCAACATGACTTGTGGTAGGAAAAATCTGAAAAAAAGTCTAAATGACCTTTAAAAGGATAAATATGTTTTGGTATAATCATAATATGGAATGCTATAACATGATTAAAACGAAAACATAGCACCACGTATGTAAGTCTAAATGGGTTGTTTAATAGACTTTTCTCCAAAGAAGATATATGAATGGCCAATAAGGACACAAAAAGGTGCTCAACATGATGGATTCATCATGCAGATGAAAATGCAGATCAAAACCACATTGAGATACTACTTCACATCTTAGGATGGCTATTATCAAGAAATAGAAAATAACAAGTGTAAGTAAGGATATAGAGAAACTGGAACCCTTGTGCGCTCTTTGTTGGAATGTAAAATGGTATAGCTGCTATGGGAAAGAGTATGGGAGTTCCTCAAAAATTTAAACAAGACTTAACCATATAATCCAGCAATTCCACTTTGGGTATATACCCAAAAGCATTGAAAGCAGGTACAAGAACAGATATTTGTACACCTATGTTCAAATTAGAAGCCACCCAGGTGTCCATTGATGGATGATTGGATAAGCAAAATGTGGTATATACGTACAATGAAATATTATTCAGGCTTAAAAAGGTTGGAATTCTGACACATAGTACAACATGGATGAACCTTAAAGACGTGGTAAGGGAAATAAGTCAGACTAAAGGAATAATACTGTATGATTTCATTCATCTAAGGTACTTAAATTAGTCAAATTTATGGATAGAAAAGTAAAATGGTGATTGGCAGGGGCTGGGAGAGAGGGGAATGGGGAATTATTGTTTAACAGGTACAGAGTTTCAGTTTTGCAAAATAAGAAAGTACTGAGATGGATGGTCGTGAAAATGTGAATAGACTTAATGTCACTGAACTGCACACCATAGAAATGGTTAAAATGGTGAAGAGAAATAAAGCAAAACTTAATGGGTTGAAAATAAGCAAGTTGCAGAAGGACGCGTGCTGTATAATATAATATACATTTGTATTAATACAAAGATTTCCCATCTATGAAAATTACTATATATGTATCATACATATAGAAACATTGATAAGCGAATACACAATAGTATTTGCATCCAAAGAAGGAAGACCTAAAGAAGCTTGAATTGGAATGGGAGTACACAGGGAGCCTAAGTCATCTGTAATAATTTATTTCTTTAAATAATCTATAGTAAACATGGTCAAGTACTAAGGTTGACAAATGCCATTTTTTAGGCTGTTTTGTGCACTGAAAAAATTTCGTCTTTTACCAAAAGAAATTGGCTTATGGAGTTAGAAAAAAACTTCAGGAAGCCACATTTTTAGTTAATGCTTGTCTTTATTCTTAGCTCTTTTTTTCCTAACTCCTTAGTTTTTCTGAGCATTTCTATGGTTCTCACCTGGAAGAGGTGCTTTCCTTCTGCCCGGTTTGTGTTGGATGCTGGGCCAAATTACTTACCTTTTAGGCCTAGATTAGCTCAGATTGTTGGGTCACTTTCTTTTCTGGACTCCACATTGTACCTAAATGATCTTAAAGATTCTTCTTTGGAGATTTTTGTAACAAATTGGTATCTGGCAGTCTTACTCTTATTCTTTTCTGTTTCATTTCTTCGAAGCATATTCAGGTTTCTAATTCTGTTGTTGGAATACTACAGACAACACAATTTGTAAATCACTGGCTGTGTGTGTGTGTGTGTGTGTGTGTGTGTGTGTGTGTGTGTGTGTGTTGGGTGGAATGATTGAAATCTATCTGGCCTAACTTATTTACTCTCTCTAAGATTTCCATCTCTTTCTTTTTCAAAGTCTGTGCCTTTTACAGGTCACCCTTTCTTTCCAAATGGGAGTAATCTTTCAGAATCTGCTACAAATATACTTTTAAATATCAAATACTTGTAAACATAATTTATAGAAAAACAAAGGTAATGAAATGGGCCTCAAGCAGATTGTTTAACTTCTCTGGGATCTAATTTTTCATTTTCTTTTTCTCTTTCTTTCTTTCTTTCTTTCTTTCTTTCTTTCTTTCTTTCTTTCTTTCTTTCTTCACTCCCTCCCTCCCCCCCCTCTTTCTTTCAGATTTTATTTATTTATTTGACCGGGGTGGGGGGCGGGGGGGGAGAGGGAGAGAGCGAGCACACAAGCAGGGGGAGCAGCAGAGGGAGAGAGAGAAGCAGGCTCTCTGCTGAGCAGGGAGCCCCATGCGGGGCTGTATCCCAGGACCCTGGGATCATGACCTGAGCCGAAGGCAGCTGCTTAAACCAACTGAGCCACCTAGGTGCCCCTAATTTTTCATTTTCAACATGTGATAATACCTGCTCAATCAACTTCATTGGATTCTTACAAAGACCATTTTAAATTATGTAGATGAATGCACTTGGAAGCTATTTGGTACTACACACATGTAAGCACACTTCTTACATGAGCTGTAACATGTATAATTGACCAGACTGTTAATCCTATGTATAGGCCACTTTCATAGTATTTCCCAAAATGTGATATTCAGAGCATTGGCTCTTAGAAATGTTAATGTGAAAAGTATGACATGAGAAGTGCTTCTGTGGATAAAATATTGGGAAAGCACTGGGTTAGGTATAGTTAGGGTTTTATACCTCCGTACACTCTCTTTTGAGAGTATTTCATAGACAGATGTATTTTGTGAACTAAAGAGAGAAATTATACAAACTAAGGAAGAACCTCTTTTGGGGGTATTTGTGTTCTTTGGAATAGACTTTAGGAGATATAAATTCAAGTGGGTTTTATTTTATTGCTGTCTGTTTCCTAGTTTCATTTTCTAACTATGATTTTGGTTTTTTTAATTTCTTTGATCTTCATTAGTAGTGATAGTGAATTAAAATCAAATTATTATTTTATTACTAGTGTTATAGACATAATTACATAAATAGGAAAACAAGTAATTTATTACTTTAACTTTGAAAACTAACTGTATTTTAGATTATTTTCCTGTTCCTAGAGGGGTTCTAAACTACCTAAAAATAAAATTTGTTTTTAAAATCTTGTTATATCTGTGTGTTTTTATTTAATACCACTGCCTGCCTTTAGATATGGCATGTCTAAGTAGATGAAATCTAAAACACTGTCCTGAGAATGTTCCTAGTCACTGAAAACTGAATCACTTGACATCTCAAAAGCTACATTACTGTATGTGTCAGTTTTGAGGCTGGGCTATATTGAAATGATACATAGTTTTCTATTACCATTTTTTCCATATTTTTTATATAGTTCATGAATTATTTAGATTTTTTATTTTTTCTAGATTTTTGCAACTGAAGTCATTCTCTTTTACATAAAATGAACACTATTATTTTGAAATATCGAATCATTAAAATGATTTAAATATTTTATTTCAATGATTCCATTTTTAGGCATTACTTCACTGAATATTATATATTCCATTTAATTTCGTAAGCATGCATGTAAAATTTGGTTTAGTGATTTAATTTTCTAATTTTCTAATACGCCCAGTATTGGCGTTCATGCAGTTTACTATATGAGTCTTGATTTATTTAATAGAGATATGTCTTTGGAATTATCCTTCAATATAAACTATATACCTAATTTTTTTTCATTTTGATTATTCTCATACATTTAAATTTATTTGTGAGAATTTTATGCAGAAGTTGTTTTTATTTAAGGAATGATGCCAGTGAGTAATGAAACTAAATTGTAGGTCATGGCAAGTTAAGGAAAGGCTTCCTAATTTTAATTATCGTATCTTTAATTTGACCAAAGATGGTTTTATAGTATTTATCTTAATTTATTGTTTTATTTCATTTTTTGTTTTGCTGTTCTCTTTTCTAGCTTGCGATGAATGGAAAATATTACCGAAACCAAATCTTCATAGAGATGTCAACAGATTTGGACACTCTGCAGTTGTTATTAATGGGTAAAAAACATACATTTCTCAGTCATACTATCCATATATTCTGTTACTCTTTTTAAAAATTATCATTTGTACTTAATGGCATTGGGTATCCCTAGTCTATCATGGAATACATTTTAGTTCATTAACCATATCCTTCATTCTTTTGTATTCAAATATATTTTAGAGAAAGAGAGCGGTCAGAGTGCTGATATAAAACTAAAAGATACTTTAAAAAAATCATCTTGCCTTTTCTTTTTGTAGAGATCAGACAATGAATGACTTCTTTAAAAAAGATCAAACTGAAATGATAGAAAGGCTAGCCCCATATTTCTATCAAGGAGAACAAGGAAAGTGAGAAGAATTAGAGTCTCATTCTAGTTCTGTCATTAACTATTTGATTTTTGACAAGTCCCTTAACCTCTTTGGACTTTAATATCTTTATATCCCTTGGGATTTTGGATGGGATGATCATTAAGTTACTCCTTCCTTTAAGTTAGTATCATTTTTCTACTTTTTTTTTTTTTTAAAAAGATTTTATTTATCTATCGGAGAGAGGGTAACCATAAGAGAGAGATCACGAGTGGGGGTTGGGAGGGGAGGGTAGAGGGAGAAGCGGACTTCCCGCTGAGCAGGGAGCCTGATGTGGGGCTTGATCCCAGGACCCTGGGATCATGACTTGAGCCAAAGGCAGATGCTAAACCAATTGAGCCATCCAGGTGCCCTCATTTTTCTGTTTCCATAGCAAAAATTTGGTAATGTGGCAGGAAACGACATGTGCTAAGCTCATTCATTAGCTTAAAATTTGTAATTCATAATGACATTTTTATAAGTTTATTTTATCACCACCTTATTCTAATTATATAAAAGTTCAATATGATACTAAAAGCAGGTAGAGTTAACTACAATGAAACTATGTAATTCATATCAGTTTGTTTTCAAAACAGTAATAAATGAAATTCAGATTTATATGTAAAACCTCTAGGCTTCTCTGTTGCAATGCTCTGTTTAGTTGACTTTTATTTTACTCTTTTTAAATAATAAAAGATAATATTGAAGGATTTTCTCATCTTTTCCACTTATTAATAATATTGTTAGAAATAAAAATTATGCTCTTTTAAGGCATGTCAGACTTCTTTGGCACTGGTAGTTGAATTAATTTAGTAATTGTCTGGACTTACCTTTCCAAATTGAAGTTTTGAATGTCTTTTTGATATTTTACTCCTGGTCTATTTCATAAGAGGATAGTAAAACACTGAAACACAGACTCTGTATCTAATATCTAAATTCATTGTCAATATTCAAAAAGTGTAATTCTAGATAGCTGTTCTAAAGCATATCTTATTCATGTATTTTTCTATTTTCTATTTCTAAAAATAATTTTCTGTTTTCTAAAAATAATTGTTTTCTACCTTGATAAAATGTAAAATGTGTATTTAAATTTATTTTTGAAACATATGTTAGACTTTTCTTAATATTGTTTCTTTAAGATTCTTTTCTATTTTTTTCATTTTTTTGACAGGTCCATGTATATATTTGGAGGATTTTCTAGTGTGCTTCTTAATGATATCCTTGTTTACAAGCCTCCAAATTGCAAGGCTTTCAGAGATGAAGAACTTTGTAAGAATGCTGGTCCAGGAATAAAATGTATTTGGAATAAAAATCACTGTGAATCTTGGGAATCTGGGAATACTAATAATATCCTTAGAGCAAAGTGCCCTCCCAAAACAGGTAGTTTTTCTTTTTTTCTTCCCTCTCTGGCATAAAGCTTCTCTACTTGGCTAGAAGTAGTAATACATTTTGCTTTTAAGATTTACCTTAGTATAGCTTTTAGAAATTAAAAATTCATAGTCCTCTAATTAGGAATTTTAATGTTTGAACTTAGCAATGATTAATAATTTAATATTTTTATTAGCTATTTTTAGTTTTCTCTTTTTAATTCTATATGTAATTTTATACGTATCAATATTTTATGTGTAACATGGTCATGTACATATATTTTTATATATGAACTATTTTCCTATATAAAATGCTTTGTAAAATGCTCCTGTAAAAAATGCTTTGAAGTGTACTCTAAGAAATACTGTGTTTCTAAGAAATACAGTGAAAAAATTTATTCTGCATTTAGTAGTTTTTTTCCTTCTTTAATATTGCCAAACCAACCGCAGAGTTAAAAGATTTCCTAGAATTTTGATGACTAATGTTTTTGTTTAATACTTATTTATAAAATAGCCCGGGGAAAGGTATTAAGGAGGGCACGTATTGCATGGAGCACTGCGTGTTATACACAAACCATGAATCATGGAACACTGCATCAAAAACTACTGATGTACTGTATGGTGACTGAGATATCATAATTAAAAAAATACTGAATAAGTAAATCAAACATGAAAAATTGTAGTAAATATTTACTTATGAGTGAATGATTTGGATAAAATTGTTCAATTTTCTTTAAATGGGTGGGGGTTTTATGCATTTTTTTATGCTACAATTAGCGACGTATTTTCAAATTTTGCTAGTCTATGATAACTCAGATGTCTCTAAATATCTTTATGAAGAATGATAAAGAATGAGTATTTGTTACAATGTTTCTTTTAGATGTGTAGTAATTTTTTTTTTTTTTAGTAAAATACCTATAAGTCTCCCTCCCCCTCCATACTGGATAAATTTTAAATGGCAGTAGGATCCTGGTAGATTGAATAATTAAAATGACTTTAGGAGGTATCTCAAAACTTGGAAACACAATTCAAATTCAATATGAAGTAAACTTCATATTGAAGATGTTATTTTGATATTGGTCATATTTATGGTGTAAAAAGTCTTAGTGATTCTTAAACAGATGTTAAAAATGTGTGAACTAAGAAGTGTGACATTTTCTTTCTCAACCTGATGCGTTCATCTCCCATTTGTACTGCAGCTGCTCCTGACGACAGATGTTACAGATACGCAGACTGTGCCAGCTGTGCTGCCAATACCAACGGGTGCCAGTGGTGTGATGACAAGAAATGCATCTCAGCAAACAGTAACTGCAGTGTGGTTAGTACTTAACGGTGACGTGGTTAACATGGCTGCTTTCTAATCACTGGCTTGCCATTTCTAGCACTGCACAGATAGCACTTTACATATCAAGACACTTAGGAAATATGGAGGGAATCCCTCACTGTGTTGTTGTAAATTCACTCTAGTTTCTTGTTCACATTTGTCAGTCTAGATTCCAGTAACTTTTACTTCCTCCCATGTCTTTTAAAAAAAGACTATAACTATAAATGTAGTCTTCTGTGCTGATAGACATATTATTTAGGTAAGTGTTGGAATGATTTCCATGGGATTCTGGTCAGACATGTACATGTCCCATAGTGGTGTGGTCTGATGCTTTGTTTACATGCTTCGTATGTAAGTTTAACCTGAGGTTGACAGTGGTAGTTTCCCTTTATCTCTGTAGATCAGTGGTTCTCAACCAGAGGCAGTTTTGTGCCTTAAGGGACATTTGGCAATGTGTGTCGACATTTTTGGTTGTCACAATTGTGGGGCTGCTCCTGGCATCAAGAAGAGGCCAGGGATGTTGTTAACATTCTGTAATGCATGAACTCTTCCACAAAAAACAAGTATCTGCCTCAAAATGTCAATAGTGTTGTTTGAGAAACCCTACTTTAGGTAGACAACTGAAAAAAAATTACAAAATTAATTTTTATGGTAGATGAAAATGGATTAAGAGCAGCAAAGTTAACCTTTTAAGTGGGTACTATCAAAATATCACATGTTTTTAAGATGTCAACAGTTTGAAAGAAAATTTCAAAAAGTATTAATAAGTATAGCATTAAAAGGATTAAAAACTGTAGTAAGACCAAGGATTCTGTTACTGGGTTATTCCTTAAACAATTAAATGGTGTGCTTACCTATTTTCAACTAAATGTAACATACATCATTTCTTTTTTCAAATTTTTAATCACCGAAAGTATTCACTTGTACGTGGAGGTAAAAGGTAAAGAAAAGGGAGTTTGAAAACTAAGTAAAAAATTTTTATTATGTCATCAAAAATTTTCTGCAGTAAAAAGTCCTATTTCAAATATTTGTTTTATGGTTCTACACTAAAATAATATTCAAAACTTAAATGCAGGAAATTTTTCTATTATTAACTCATCAGATTGAAACTTTTGCTTTCATACATATTGTGTTAAGTATATACTTTCCAGCGATATAAGTTGCTTTAAAGACAGATCCACTTCAATTTTATGACTTTTAACGTTAATAGGACATGACTCTGCTTTGAAAATTTGAATTACTTTTTTATATTTGCATTAATGTTTATTTAATGGGGGTTATTTTAGTGAGTACTGTGGAAATAGGAATTAAGTAAAATAAAGCATGTGAATAAGGGAGTAAAATGAAGAATGTTATTAAATAAAAAATTGTAAGCAGATTGTGTTTAAAGCTTTGTTGGATAACCCTGAGTTTAGACATTGTGTTTAGACGTTAATACTAAGTGAAAATATGCATACCTCAAAAACTGTGTTATATAAATTGCTATCAAGTATTCGTCTCATAAAGTGACCTTAGACTTTATATTTTATTTTTTATAATGATGTGTTAACAAGGAAAGCACTGGGTGAGATAGTATAAGTGAGCAGATGGTACTCATTTGTAATTTAGACTCTGATGTAATGTCTTTTAGATGGTTTTATCAGAATGTCTGGTGATTAAGCTAAACCAAATGCTAATGGTTACAGAAAGGTCTGTGAGATTTTAGTGTAAATGGTGTCCATTGATACCCTATTTTGTTATTTAGTCGTATTTATTCCAAGTTGCACATTTTGTGCTCAAGCAGCTCAAATAACCTGCTTACTTATCTGGTTCGTTAGGCCAAAAAATATCAGCCATGTTTCAGAATAACAGTCAGCTTTCTTTCATCATTGATTAAATTGGCCCTGTGTGTGATTGAAATATAATTTCACCTATTATACGGGTTCAGTGTAATGACTATTGTTTGTAATGAAGAGCAGTGGAGTTATTTGGATGGTGGCTCTAATGACACTATTGTTAGTCTAAAGACTGGCATTAAAACTGTTCTTTCTTTTATCCTAACAAGTTGTTTAGCCATTCTCCTGTCATTTTTACAGGTTTTTCTATTTATCAGATGATTCGAGTAAATTTATTCCCTTTCCATTAGCTGACAAATGTTTGGAGCTATGCACTAATTACTATATAGAATAATGCTAAGATTTATATCCTATAAGAAGAAAGAAAGCTACGAATTAGAAAAAGTAACAATAAAAAATATATATGTTCTGAATGAAAATATGGTGGTTGAATAAGAGTCACAAAGTAATTTGAGATTTAAAAAATGTATCTTCTCTGATTTTTTTTAGAATGAATAAAGACAAACTTTATCTACTTTTTATCTCTTACCTTATAGTATATGTAATTTGCTCTAAAGAAATTAACATCTTTGGAACTGAGGTGACTGCAATGTATTTTATGTGGGAAAGTATAGCAGTTTATAAAAAAATATTTGATGAGTGACATTTAAATTAAGAGGATAAAAGTTGCTTAAACCATTTTTATATATGGGATAAGTATAACTAAATTTTAACTGTTAACTTTATTGACTGAAAAGAAATATTTAGCTCCTTTAGTTAATGCCTGAGTTAAGCATTTGTATCTATAGAGAAAAAAAGATTGAAGTGGGGCTCAGGGTTCAGCATAAAGTTCTTTATGTTTTTTTCTCAAGAATCATGGAAAGAATTGAGTCAAATATTTTTATCATAGATATTGATGACATCATGTGAAATATCTGAACCCTGGTGTATGTAGGGAACTCCCACAAAAGTTCCTATGTCGCCTATTTCTTTCTCTTTTTTTTTTTTGACCTTCAATCTTTAATCTCTTAATACTGAAATTTAGTTGACATCTGACTATGTTGTATGGTAGGTTTGATCAAAGTCTGACTTCTGAGGCTTCTTTGCAGCCACCATAAAGTAAATGTGACAAATACAGGAGAAATGTCAATTAACCAAAATGATTATTTAGTGTCTGTAGAAATAAAATTAGTTTGAGTTATTGCAAAAATAATTAATCTTAGATTGTATTTGATTTTGATAAAGTATCTCTGTACTTTTTACTACTTATTTCTACTTCATTTCTAGGGGTTTGCATGATAGTTTTATTATGACTAGAATTCTTTCGTGTAATCATGAAGAGAAATGACTCTCTGCATTGGCTTTATTTATTGAATTGGAAGCCCATTATCAGATTCAGTAGAAAAGGTTTTCATTAGATGGTTTCTGTTTCAAATTGCAGAATTTGCACATTTTTTCCCAATAAACATATATCGTAGTTCCAACAACTATAGTTTAAAGAAATGAGTAAAAAAGATTCTGAACTGGATTTGGGGTTAGAAATCTGAATTTTAAAATTCACCTGATGGGGGCGCCTGGGTGGCTCAGTCCCTCTGCCTTCAGCTCAGGGCATGATCCTAGGGTCCTGGGATCGAGCCCCTCATCGGGCTCCATGCTCCACTGGGAGCCTGCTTCTTCCTCTCCCTCTCCCCCTACTTGTGTTCCCTCTCTCACTGGCTGTCTCTCTGTCAAATAAATAAATAAAATCTTAAAAAAAAATAAAATTCAACTGATGATTTATATATACAATGAAGTTTAAGAATTATTGCTATACAAAGGTGAAAAATAACATGCTTTATCTTTTAACTTTCTAGTCTGTGAAAAACTACACCAAATGTCATGTGAGAAATGAGCAGATTTGTAACAAACTTACCAGTTGTAAAAGCTGTTCGCTAAACTTGAATTGCCAGTGGGATCAGCGACAACAAGAATGCCAGGCTTTACCAGGTAAAGATTTCAACTTGGTAAATGAATTTGATGGTCCACAGATGAATACCATTAAAATAAAGAGCATTTAGTAAGAACATTCCAGTTTCTAAAATTAAATTAATAGCAAATAAACAATAACATTGGAGTAACAATAACATTATTTCTGTAAGAAAAATTTGTATGTTTTCTTCCGATTCTTTTAAGATGTTCAGGATTTCTTGTAATTATTATACTAGTGCATTCATCAGAATCCTTTTCAATTAAAAAAAATTATGTCTTAAAAACAAAATAATAAGCACTCAGACTAATATCGAGATTTAATGAATATTAACATTTCAACCTATTTGATTGTTTTTAAAGTGCCCTTTATCTTTGAAATACTGGGAACCATTTTTTACTGACTACCTTATTATTAATGATAATTTTTATAAGTTTTATATAATTTAATGAGAATCTATGTTGTGTAAACCAGAGAAAAGCCCATTTAAAAAAGCAATTTCAATTTATTTTTTACACATAACACTCTTCTTAGTAGACACTAAGAACTCTTCCTTTTAGGGGCGCCTGGGTGGCACAGCGGTTAATCGTCTGCCTTCAGCTCAGGGCGTGATCCCGGCATTATGGGATCGAGCCCCACATCAGGCTCCTCCCCTATGAGCCTGCTTCTTCCTCTCCCACTCCCCCTGCCTGTGTTCCCTCTCTCGCTGGCTGTCTCTATCTCTGTCAAATAAATAAATAAAATCTTTAAAAAAAAAAAAAAAGAACTCTTCCTTTTAAATATAAAGGTAAAATCAGAAAATAGGGGAGTAATATAGGTATTTAACTAGTTCTATCTTCTTGTTATACAGGTAAACTGAGACATACACTGGTTAAGTGACTTGCTCAAAGCTGCAAGGCTTGTAAATGGCAGATTTAACTACTAACTGGGTGTTCAGTTTTTGCCTTTCTCTATCCAGTGGTTTTTGTTTGTTTTGTTATATTTTTTTCAAAAAAATTTCTGTGCCTACATAATTCTAAAAAGTCCTCGAAAATGCCATCAAGGGATTTATGTCATGCATAGAAGTTCATCTAATAAAATAAAAATTAGAATGCCTTTAAAAGCACCATTCAGATTTTAGAATGTTTATTTAAATTTTGGGTTTTGTTTATTTACTGACCTTTAAAATTTTTAAACAGTGATATGTGCACGTGTGTTCACTTTGAAAAAATTATGGAATATTAATCCAGTTCCAGAGTTTGAGAAGCAATAGTGAGATGACACTAAATTTGAAAGTAATTGTGATATCTAAGTGTTAAATTCTAAAATCAGCATGTAGATCAGTAAAAATACAAAGTTGTTTTAAAAATCTTGGACCAAGGGGCACCTGGTGGTATAGTCTAACCGACTCTTGGTTTTGGCTCAGGTCATGATCTCAGGGTCGTGAGATTGAGCCCTACCTAGGCTCCGTACTGGGCATGGAGTCTGCATAGGATTCTCTCTCTCCGTCTGCTTCTGCCCGTCCTACTCCATGCACACTCTGTCTCTCAAATAATGTTTTTAAAAAATCTTGGACCAAAATAAGATTTGACTGAAGGAATATATATATTTAAAGGAAGATTGCTACAATAAGAAGGGAATTTGATTGCCAATAGAAGTTTGGGAAAAGAAGTGAAGTCACATTTGGTACTACCCATTTACTCATTTCCCAGGAAAGAATGTTAGTTTGGTGTAAGGGCTCCACTTGGCCAGGCTATTTTGGAGAATAATAAATACCATACAGTAAATGCAATAAAAATTACATTATAAACTAACTTCCCTTGTTTTATGTTCATATTTACTAGGCAGCAATTTGGGTATATATAGTTTGTTTTCCACTAAGCTTGTCTCTTGGAAGTGAATGCTCTAGATGGAGGACCCCGTCTATCCAGAATTGGATTTTTCCATGAACATTTGTGAATTGCAGTTTTCCATTGATCTCGTATAAACTTGGCAATGTGAATTTATCTCACTAAACTCATTTTAAAAATTTACTGCTCCCCATTTAACTTTGAAGCTGAGTTAATGCTCAATATTAGAAAGCTTACATTCAGGTCAGCGGTACGCTTTAGTTTAGCCCCAAAGACCCATGTGTTTGTTTTCATTTGTACGATTTGTCAACCAGGTGTTTTTGTCTCCTAAATCCTTTCTTGATTCAGTAAGGTAACAGAAGCCATAATTAAACAAAACTTTTGTACTGTTTCCTTAAAGTGATTAGGTACTTTGCTATATTGCTATAGGTGTAGCCTGAAAAAAAAAATGTGTTTTAAACAATCTTATTAAATGATAATTATACTTTATTGAGGTATTACTATGTTCTAGGTACTATTCATAGTACCCAATTCAATAGGATAGCAGTTATTAAAGAACAGGAGTCCCGTGCTCATGGACTCTTTCAGAGGGTCCCTGAGGTCAAAACTAGTAATATTAAGATATTATTTGCTTTTTAAATTCTGATTTGGTCATGGGTTTACTATGGAGTTTTCCAAAGGCTATGTAATATATGATTCCAACAGATTGGAGAAGTAGATATGAGAATACAATTGTCTTATATTAAACCAACATTAAGAGATTTGCAAAAATGTAAAACAGTGCTATGCTTTTCACTATTTTTTTCTGTTTTAAAATAAAATCTGCTTTTTATTTTAAGTTGTAATGTTTCCCCCCCAACATTTTATTATGAAAACTTTCAAATGTACAGAAAACTGGAAAGAATCATAGAGAGGACACCCACCCAATACCCTCACCCAGATTCTACAATGAACATTTTGCTCTGCTTTATCTCTGATCTGTCTGTCCATCCCCCTATTCATTCATTGGTTATCTTAATTTTTTGATGCCAGTGGCCTGATTTGAATTGTCAGCCTCTCTTAGGAAGAGAATTTGATGACACATCTCTTTTGGGCCTGTATCTAGCATAAAGGGACAAGACACTCCAAAAGCTGAAAGTGTGTTTGTAATGAATTTTTAAATTACAATTTTATTCCATTGTATATATGGACCACAACTTCTTAATGCAGTCATCTGTTGAAGGGCATCTCGGTTCCTTCCATGATTTAGCAATTGTGGACAATGCTGCTATGAACATTGGGGTACATATGGCCCTTCTCTTCACTACATCTGTGTCTTCGGGGTAAATACCCAGTAGTGCAATGGCTGGGTCATAGGGTAGCTCAATTTTTAACTTTTTAAGTGACCTCCACACTGTTTTCCAGAGTGGCTGTACCAACTTGCATTCCCACCAACAATGTAGGAGGGATCCCCTTTCTCCACATCCTCTCCAGCAATTGTTGTTTCTTGCCTTGTCAATTTTTACCATTCTAACTGGCATGAAGTGGTATCTTAGTGTGGTTTTGATTTGAATTTCCCTGATGGCTAATGATTTTGAACATTTTTTCATGTGTCTGTTAGCCATTTGTATGTCATCATTGGAAAAGTGTCTGTTCGTATCTTCTGCCCATTTTGTGATTTATTTGTTTCTCGTGTATTGAGTTTGAGAAGTTCTTTGTAGATGTTGGATACCAATCTTTTATCTGTAGCATCATTTGCAAATATATTCTCCCATTCCGTGGGCTGCCTCTTAGTTTTTTTGACTGTTTCCTTGGCTGTTCAGAAGCCCCATAAGTAGTCCCATAAGTTGTAGTCCCATAAGTTCATTTTATCTTTTGTTTCTGTTGCCTTTGGAGATGTGTCATGAAAAAGGTTGCTTTGGCCGATGTCGTAGAGGTTGCTGCCTATGTTCTCCTCTAGGATCTTAATGGATTCCTGTCTCACATCGAGGTCTTTCATCCATTTGGAGTTTACCTTTGTGTATGGTGTGAGAGAGTGGTCAAGTTTCATTCTTTTGCACGTAGCTGTCCAATTTTCCCAGCCCCATTTATTGAAGAGACTGTCTTTTTTCCACCGGATGTTTTTTCCTGCTTTATCAAAGATTAGTTGCCCAAAGAGCCGAGGGTCCATTTCTGAGTTCTCTATTCTGTTCCATTGGTCTATGTGTCTGTTTTTGTGCCAGTACCATGCTGTCTTTGTGATCACAGCTTTGTTGTACAGCTCGAAATCTGGCATTGTGATGCCCCCAGCTTTGTTTTTCCTTTTCAACAGTTCCTTGGCGATTCGGGGCCTTTTCTGGTTCCATACAAATTTAAGGACTATTTGTTCCAGTTCTTTGAAAAATGTCCTCGGTATTTTGATCGGGATAGCATTGAAAGTGTAGATTGCTCTGGGTAGCATGGACATTTTAACTATGTTAATTCTTCTGATCCATGAGCATGGAATATTTTTCCATCTTTTTGTGTCTTCCTCAATGTCTTTCAAGAGTGATTTATAGTTTCTATAATATAGGTCCTTTACGTCTCTGGTTAAGTTAATTCCAAGGTAACGTATGGTTTTTGGTGCTATTGTAAATGGGATGGATTCCCTAATTTCTCTTCTTCACTCTCGTTATTCGTGTATAGAAATGCAACTGATTTCTGAGCATTGATTTTGTATCCCGCCACATTACTGAATTGCTCTATAACTTCTAATAGTTTGGGAGTGGATTCTTTTGGGTTTTCCATATAGAGTATCATGTCATCTGTGAAGAGAGACAGTTTGACTTCTTCTTTGCAGATCTGGATACCTTTTATCCCTTTTTGTTGTCTGATTGCTGTTGCAAGGACTTCTAGTACTATGTTGAATAATAGTGGCGAGATTGGGCATCCTTGTCGTGTTCCTGATCTTAAGGGAAAGGCTTCCAGCTTTTCCCCATTGAGAAGGATATTTATTGTAGGCTTTTCATAGATGGTTTTTATGAGATTGAGGAATGTACCCTCTATCCCTACACTCTGAAGGGTTTTAATCAGGAAAGGATGCTGTATTTTGTCAAATGCTTTTTCTGCATCTATTGAGAGTCATATGATTTTTAAATTTTTCTTTCTGGATAAAATCTAAGACTCCGATCGATTTGTGAATGTTGAAACACCCTTGCATCCCAGGGATGAATCCCACTTGGTCATGATGGATAATCCTTTTAATGTACTGTTGGATTCTATTAGCCAGGATCTTGTTGAGGATTTTGGCGTCCATGTTCATTGGGGAAATCGGTCTGTAATTCTCCTTTTTGATGGGTCTTTGCCTGGTTTGGGGATCAAGGTAATATTGGCCTCATAGAATGAGTTTGGTAGCCTTCCTTCTGTTTCTATTTTTTGAAATAGCTTTAGGAGAATAGGTATTATTTCTTCTTTGAATGTTTGGTAGAATTCCCCAGGAAAACCATCCGGGCCTGGAGTTTTGTTTTTTGGAAGGTTGTTTATCACTGACTCAATCTCTTCATAGTTAATTGGCCTGTTTAAGAAGTCATTTTCTTCCTGTTTCAGTCTTGGTAGTTTATAGGTTTCCAGGAAGGCCTCCATCTCTTCCAGATTGCTTAATTTATTGGCATATTGCTGTTGATAAAAGTTTCTAATAATCCTTCCAATTTCATTGGTGTTGGTTGTGACCTCTCCTTTTTATTCATAATTTTATTAATTTGGGTCCTTTCTCTGTTCTTTTGGATAAGTCTTGCCAGTGGTCTGTCAATTTTATTGATTCTCTCAATGAACCAGCTTCTAGTTCTGTTGATCTGCTCCACTGTACTCCTGGTTTCTAATTCATTGATTTCTGCTCTAATCTTGGTAAACTGCTTCCTCGTGCGTGGATTAGGTCTGTCCCTCTGTTGCTGTTCCAGCTTCTTGAGGTGACTAACATAATATAATAAAAAACACATTAAAAAATTACAATTTTAAGTGAATAAATATATTTTTAAATGGTCAGTTTTAATTTTTAATATGGTCAAAGTCAGTAGATAAAAAATGCATAAAGAAAAGATCTGTGAGGTCCTCAATAATTTTTAAGAAATCAAGGGGTTTCAAGACTAAAATGTTTGAGAATTGCAGCTTTGGAACAATTCCAGAAAATTTGCACTGCTGCATCTAAAGCCAAAGGGGCAAAAGGCACTGATACATTTAATGTGGTTTGGAAAGTAAAATGCAGTCAAACTTTATAGATCAATGTATTAATGAAGCATTGCATTATTAACTAGTACACACTAGAGCATAACTTTATAATGTATTTGTAAATTCGTGTTTTAGAAAATAGGCACTGTTTTAAGGTCAACTTGTGTTCTAAGAATAAACCGTTATTGAATAGTATGTTTAAATGGTAGAAAGACCTGAATACCTGTATAAAAATAAACATTAGAAAGCAAAAATTATAGCTTCTTCATTAAACATAAAAGAAATGAGACTTCTCTCCCCACAGTTACAATTAAAGAATCAAAGAACCCAACTTATATCAAAATAGTGTACCTGGGCTATGGAAATTAGATATGGAAAGGAGGAATAACTTTGAAATTGCTTTTGTTATGTGCTGGTTATTTTTCTTTTATGTGATCTTGTATAATATAAATTGGACCTGGAGACGTAAATACAGTAGTGATTTTATTAGTTGAGAGACCATATGCCAATATACTAGAAAACCTAGCAGACAGTCAACACATTTTAGCAGATGTTATAGCCATAGCTTATATTATGCTTAAGAATTAAAGACAAAAAAAAGATCTTCTGTTTTTATTCTTCACCAAGCTATTAGATAAATTTTTTAGTTAATTATATTGATAGCCTTAGAATTTTTATCATTAAAAGTTATTTAAAAAATACAAAAGTTGTATTTAGAATTCTTTTTTTTTATTTTTTTTAATTTTTTTTTTAAAGATTTTATTTATTTATTTGACAGAGATAGAGACAGCCAGTGAGAGAGGGAACACAAGCAGGGGGAGTGGGAGAGGAAGAAGCAGGCTCATAACGGAGGAGCCTGATGTGGGACTCGATCCCAGATCGCTGGGATCACGCCCTGAGCTGAAGGCAGACGCTTAACCGCTGTGCCACCCAGGCGCCCCTGTATTTAGAATTCTAAAATAACTGAAAAGTTTATATGCCTCTTGGTAATCTAAAAATAAGATATAGTTTTGTTTTTTTTTTTTTAACTAGCTCATCTTTGTGGAGAAGGATGGAATCATATTGGTGATGCTTGTCTTAGAATCAATTCCAGTAGAGAAAGCTATGACAGTGCAAAACTTTATTGCTATAATCTCAGTGGAAATCTTGCTTCATTAACAACCTCAAAAGAAGTGGAATTTGTTCTGGATGAAATACAGAAGTATACACAACAGGTAACAATGCTTCTTGTTTATATTGTGGAAATATGTAGAAAGTCCTAGAATCACTAGCAATGGTTCATTCTTTTTGTTTTTAAATAAATTATTTTTTACTAAATCTTGGAAGTAAAGTGGAACTGACTTCAAAAGTCAGTTGGCACTGGACTTAATCTGTATATGTGTTTGGGAATAAGATTTTCTAAATTATTCATCCTGTGTTTTGCATAGTAAACCATTGCATTTCTTACCAAGAAATCATTTCATATGAATAAATATACTTAAAATACATGTGTATAAAATTTAAGAATTTTTTTTTTTAAGATTTTACTTCTTTGTCAGAGAGAGAGAGGGAGCACAAGCAGGGGGAGCAGCAGGCAGAGCAGGCAGAGAGGAGAAGCAGGCTCCCCGCTGAACAATGTGCCCGATGAGGGACTTGATCCCAGGACCCTGGGATCATGACCTGAACTGAAGGCAGCTGCTTAACTGACTGAGCCACCCAGTGTCCCAAGAATTTGTTTTGAAGTGTATTGACTTCATAAGTTGAGATGTCCCTTATAATTAAAACACTAGAGGGACAGTCAGTTGGCTCAGTTGGTTGGGCATCTGACTCTTGGTTTCGGCTCAGGTCATGATCTCATGGGTCCTAGGATTGAGCCTGTCTTGAGCTCCATGCTGAGGGCTGAGTATGTTTGGCATTCTCTCCCTTTCCCTCTATCCCTCCCCCTACTCATGCTCTCTCCTTTTCTCTCTCAAATAAATAAATAAAAATAATTAAAACACTAGACCAACACATTGGTTTCATTTGTGTATATATATCTTTTGTGAGTGAGTATGTCAGTTGTGAGTTGAGTTTTTGAATTATGCTATTTTTTTAGGTGTAGATTTGCTTGAAATAATATAATAAGTGTTAGCAGAAATAAAACCAATTTTTAAAGTGTGTAGAAGATATTGGAACATATACCGCACTTGGAAACTGATTCAATATTTAAGGTGGTTATATGGAAAATATTTCCATAAAAAGTGGAATATTTCTTTGAAAATCGGGTGATGGGTATTAAGGAGGGCACATGTGGTGATGAGCACTGGGTGTTATATGCAACTAATGAATTGTTGAATATTACATCAAAAACTAAAGATGCACTATATATTGGCTAATTGAACATAATAAAAACATAATAAAAATGAAAACTGTATCAAAATATTATTTTATAAGATATTTCTAAGAGGAATTTATGGTGTTTTCTACTCTTGGGTTGTTAAAATATAGTCAACTCTTAAGAGTAGATTATGTAAGAAAATTTGGAAATAATTTAAACTAAACCTAGTTTTAGACATACTTTATTTAGTTCATGTACTTCCTTGAAATGTACTAATATAAACTATCATATCGTAGCAGATTTTTGTGTTTTGTTTCGAAAATAAAATTAGAACTCAATATAGATCAGGTAAGTGATAAGACTAAACAATAATAAATGCCTTAAATCTGTAGTTTGTATTAGATTTGGCCTCATTAAAATAAAAACACACAGCACACACATAGACACCCTATGGTCTATAATGCACAAAGTGGCATAATTTTATACAAATAATGTAGATGTGTCTATAATTCAGCTGTTACTTTGAAAACTCTATTAGGGCAGATCTCAAAGAGTTTATTTTGACTTTCAGTTATGATTTTTATTTGGACAAATAATCTATTGGTACTTCAAAACTCCACTCTATATAGTACAGAGAAGACAATTTTGGCTTGAAAATATTTTAGAGCAAATATTGCCAATTACTTGCTATAGAAATACTTAAGTAATGTTTTCTTGGTATAGCTGATTTTAAAGAAACATTGAGGACTGTATCATCAAAGTGGTGGCAAGTACACAATTGGACGTAATGCTTATCTTTAAAACTTAATAATAGTGAGCTAATCTCTCCAGCTCTATATTCTTCATCTATAACAGGGATAATAATCATAGCTACCTTGTAGGTTTATTGTGAAAAAAAATAAGATAATGCATATAAAGAATATAAATTTATTTGAGTGTTTACAGTAATTATCATTATTGTTTTAATTTTAAGCGTTGTTATTTTTGTACCTCTTTTCTCACTGCTGCTATTACTGCTATTTCCAGGAATCATCATTTAGAATTCTTAGGTAACTAAATGAATTTATTTGATGAATAGTTAATACTGGTATTGATTAAATTAATTAATATAATTAACTAATTAAAAATATTTTCCCCAGACTACTATTTTAATTTTTCCATGGTGAATAAGAAATCCTCCCTGCCACTCTCCGCCACCACTACCCCCATCCCCCCAGCTACCCTGGGGAGTTGTACTAGGACCTTTTACCTTAAAGATCATTCCTGATTTTTGATGAAGAATAGGTTACTGATTTTAATTTTACTAGTAACAGAGGAGTATGCATCTAGTGTTTAAAAAGTGATATAAGAACAGTTCTTATAAATGTTAAAAAAGATTAGGGGGACTTATGCACACTCCCTTTTGAAATTTTTGTATGGACATTCACTTCACTGTTACTGCTTACTCTAACACTTTTGGTGATATAAGCATCTATATTTCTTATGAGTATCAATATCAGTTAATTTAACTTATAATTCTATTTTCTAATTGTAGAGCCCTTTCCCACGCATTAATAAAACGTTTAAATTAATTGTATCCCTGGCTTTTATAAATATTCAAAATTCCGAAGTGGTTATCATAATACACTTGCTGGCTGTCAAACATTTGTTATATGCCTGGTATTAATAGAATAAAGAAAAAACGATTATAATTAAATTTGTATGAAAAATTAATCTGTGAAATCATTTTTGTGTGAACTGTAGCTATTTTTCTGTGAAGAATGGGCCAATATTCATTCAGTTAGTACACATTTATTGGGCACCTTCAATGTAGTTGTCAGTCTGCTTGCTGAGAATCAAGATCAAAAGACAATCACTATTCTCAAAGAGTTTAGTGGTGAGGAAGACAAACACAATTATACTGTAGTGTGATAATTGCAATAATAGATGGCCATGGGATATATGAAGAAAGAAGGTGGATGTCTTAGTAATGTGGACCTAAGGAGTTTCCTAGAGTAATGCCCTAGTTAACGTTTATAGGACTTTGAGTTGGCCAGCACCTGAAAATATTTGTAAGGAGGTAATAGAAACTTTTTTTTTTGGTCTTGTTGGAGAGCTACCAGCCTTATGGCCGGAAGGTAAGATGTATGTGGGTTCATGCAGAAGAGACACCAATTGATTTTTTAAAAAAACATTTCAGAAGAATGTGAGAAAGTATATTTATAAAGTTTTATTTTTAATTATATGGTTATTGTATAACATAAATTAAGATCTGTTATATTCTTGTGATACCAGGGGCTTCATTTCTTCATTTATAAAATTGGGGGACAGTTCAAATGAGCATTTGAAAATTAGTTCTGTTGAATATGTATCACTTATAAAGAGCTTATTATTGGTAGATCCACATTCTTTGAGCTTTAGAAAGTACTAGTATTTGGCATCAGAGCTCTCTTGCTTTTTCCTTGTTCAAAATATAATATTTTTAGTTTTTACACTATAATCTTGAAATGTGGTATTTTAGAAGATGCATATTTCAAGGTTTCGTGTGTTAGTTCCTCGTTTTTTCTTGTTATTATAGATCATGAAGATTGGACTAACAGTTATTTTGGATGTGTGAGGAATTTAGATTTGAGAGTTTGTGGACTAGCATGTCCTAGAAAAGAAAAAAATGTTTTGTTTCATTAGAAAGCTGAGCTTTAGCAAAATTTCAAAGGTGGATGCCTCTGCGAGGTGACATTCCAGTAAGCATCCCTTTATGTAAAATGACTTCTATCCTGAGTCATACCAGTTGTATACACGTACGATAACCCTTCCTTGGCAAATAAAGACAGAAAAATTCAGGCAATTTAAGGAGAGATCCTGGGTCAGATAATCATTTACTTCTTGGAAATGGCTAATGAAATATTGTAATGATTTATGGTGTGCTGCAGTAAATTTTCATAATATAGTAATTTATCTTTGATTTTCAACTGCCTGTCCAGTTCATTTACTGGGTAATAGTTACTTTAAATGTTTTATCAACGGCTTCATTTTTCTGTTTCTCTCCTCTTCCTCTCAGATCCTTATCATGATGAGTTAGGGAGTAATATTTCATTTTAAATGACTTGTCTTTACTATGGATAGTCGGAAATGTAGGCAGAGTCACTGTAATGTGAAGCATAGTCATTAATCTGAAATATCTATGTTGGATTGACTCCTGCTGTTATTATCAAGAACTATAAAGATGTTATAGTTTTTTGGTTATCAAAATATCTTTCAGAATAATGTATGAAATATATGGTGATTGCAAGACAAAGCAGCATGTGTATTTTTATAATTAGAAACATTTATTAAGTACTATCTCTGTCTCAGGAGTTGGATGGTGGAAAATAACCATATCTGTTCTAATGAACTTTTGTTCACAAAATTTATTGACTACCCACTATCTGTACAGTATTTTACTAGGTGATATGAGATCTGTCATAATGAATATTCAAGGATACTTTAATTATATCTAAGAAATATTCGTTGAGTGTTTACTCTGAAATTTATTGTATTTATACACCTTGCAAATTTCTAGGTTTATAGCTATCTTTAGAAGCTCTGTAGGACCATTTGTGTAACATATATACAGAATAAACACTGGCTATATCTATCTTATTTCTGTATGTTAAATACTCAAATGGAGACACGTATTTTTCTCTGTCCTGACAGTACACAATATAAAGAGGGTGATGTGGAGTTTTGAAATCACCTCACATTATAATATTGTTAACTTAGTAACTTGGAAAATAAATATATTATTATATTAAGGTAGAAGTGTTTAGGAATAATGTCAGCAAGATGACAGAATGGAAATTTCCCGCTCTTGTCCCCTCACAGAAACATTGGTTTGAACAACCATTCATATACACAAGTACCTTTGCAAGAACTAGGTAATTTCAGTAAAAGAATATAGCACTTGGGAGAAGTGCAGAAATAAGAAAGGACAGTTTTATATCACCTGCATCATCCCTCCCCCAAGCCCATTCAGGGCAGTGAAGCATGGTGAGAGAGACCTTCTGCAAAGGGGAAGGAGAGTGAAATGAGCACCTGACTTTGCTGCTGACCCTAGCTCCAGGTCTTCTCTAGTGAACCCCGGTGCCTGATTGGTTCCTACCAGGAATGCTCCAGACTGCTCCCCATGGCCTCACACTCCAGGCTGGCCTCTTGTGGCCCTAGGCTCCAGGAGACCTACGTTCCATGGCCTCCCCAGTATATTCCAGCACTGGACTGGTTCCTGTGGACCCAAGACGAGGCTCACCCCTGGAAACTCAAGCTTCAGGCCCTTTCCTGTGTACGCAGCCTTCAGGCTTACCCATGTGCTCCCAGGTACCAGGCCCATCCTTCATGGACTCAGAACCAGGCCTGCCTCCATGGATCTGGTCACTAGGCCTGCCCTAGTGGACCCTGGCACCAGGCTAGCTCCCGAAGACTCAGGACCAGGTCCGTACCCATGAGTCCAGGTGCCAGGCTCACCCCAGCACTAAGGTGGCATCCATGGATTCAGGATCGAAAATTATCCCAGTGCCAGGTTAACCTCCATGTTTCCTTCGGTCTGGCCCAAGAGCTTCAGGCTCCAGATTGGCCCTTGTGGACCTGGCTGCAGGCCTGCCACCATGGCTGCAGGCTCTGGGCTTGCCCTTATGGACCTAGTTACCATGCCTACTTCAATGGACCCTTGTACCAGGTGACCCTTATGCACCCAGGATCCAGTCCTGTACTTACAGGCACAGATTCTAGGCCCACTTCCATGAACCCAGGCAGTTAGCTTGCTCATGTGGACACAAGCTCCAGACCTACTGCACTGGTCCTAGGCTGCAGACTTGCCCGTCTGGATCCAGGTACCAGGCAGGCCCCTGTGGACACAGACTCTAGACCTGCTTACCCACTGACCTAGCCACCAGGATAGCCTAGCTGAGTACTCCAGCAGTAAACCCGCCTATGGAGTCTACTACATAGCCCTCTAGAATTTCTGGATAGGCTGGATGATGAAGGGCTCTCCTTTCTGAATTCCATCTATAAAGATTGAAAGAAGTAGTTACTTCTTCAAATGAGACACCAATTCAAGGCCATAGGGTTCACAAAAAATCGGGGAAATATAACATTACCAAAGCAACAGAATAAAATACTAGTAACTGACCTAAATAAATGGAGAACTAAAAGCTGTCTGACAAAGAATTCAAAATAATCATTTAAAAGAATCTTAGTAAGCTTAAAGAGATATAGACAACTGAATTATATTAGGAAAATAATATGTGAACAAAATGAGAAGTTTAACAAAGACATAGATATCATAAAAAAGAACCAAACAAATTACAGAGCTGAAGAGCACAGTGATTGAACAAAAAAATTCATACAGCACTACAATAGCAGACACTGTCAAGCAGAAGAAAACAATCAGTGAGCTCAAAGACAAGTCATTTGAAATTATCCAGTCAGAGGTAGAAAAAGAAAAAAAGAATGAAAAAAAAAAGTGAAGAAAGCCTATGAGACTTATGATAGACGATCAAATGCATCCATATATGGATTATGGGAGTGCTGGAAGGCATAGAGAAAGAGAAAAGGGGCAGAAAGCTCCTTTAAAGAAATGATAACAGGAAACTTCTCAAATTTGAAACTTCCCAAGTGAACATCCAGATCCATGAGACCCCAAACAGATTGAACACATAAAGAGACCTTCACCAAGACACATCATAACAGAGAGCCCAGAAACAAATCCATGCATTTATGATCAATTGATCATCAACAGAGGTACCAAGAACACACAATGGGGAAAGGACAGTCTCTTCAATAAATGATGCTGGGAAAATTGGATATCCTCATGCAGAAGAATGAAAGTGCACCCTTATCTCACATCATATACAAAAATCTCAAAATGGATCAAAGAGACGAATGTAAGACCTGAAACCGTAAATATTCTAGAAGAAAACATGAAAAAAAAGCTTCTTGACATTGGTCAGGGCAATGATTTTTTGGAAATGAACCCAAGAGTACAGGCAATGAGCAAAAATAGACAAATGAGATTGCATCAAACTAATAAGCTTCTACACAGCAAAGGAAGCATTCAGCACAGTAAAGAGACAACCTATGGAATGGGAGAAAATGTTTGTAAACCATACATCTGGTAAGGAGTTAATGTCCAAAATACATAAGTACTCAAATAACTCAATATAAAAGAAAAAAATCCAGTGAAGAAATGGGCAAAGGATACGAATAGACATTTTTCCAAAGAGAATATACAAATGGCTAACAGTATATGATAAAAAGCTGGACATCACTAATCATCAGGGAAATACAAATCAAAATCAAAGTGACACATCATCTCACACCTGTTAGAATGGCTGTTAACAAAAAGAAAAGAGAGAAGTTAGCAAAGATGTGGAGAAAAAGGAACCCTGTACACTGTTGGTGGGAATGCAAATTGGTATAGTCAATTTGGAGAACAGTATGGAGGTTCCTCAAAAAATTAAAAATAGAACTACCATGTGATCCAGCAATCTGGTGTCTGGGTATATATCCAAAGGAAATGTAAACAGGATATCAATGAGATATCTCCACTCTCATGTTCATTGCAGCATTATTCACAATAGCTAAGGTATGGAAACAGCCTGTTTTCATCAATAGGTAAATGGATAAAGAAGATGAAATGTGATATGTGATATTATATATGTGTGTGTGTGTGAGAGAGAGAGAGATAGAGATAGATAATGGCGTATTATGTAGCCTTACAAAAGCAGGAAATCTTGCCATTTGCAACAACATGTATAAACCTGTAGGACATTATGCTAGGTGAAATAAGCCAGATAGAGAAAGGCAAATACTACATGATTGTACTTGTGAAATCTAAAAAAGTGAAACTCGTAAAAGCAGATAGTAGAATGGTGGTTGCCAGGGGCAGGGGTGAGGGAAATGTAGGGATGTAGGTCAAAAGGTACAAAGTTCCAGTTATACAGGATAAATAAGTTCTGGAGCTTTAATGTATAGCATGGTTACTATAGTTAATAATGCTGTATTGTATACTTGAAATTAAAGATACTAGATCTTAAATGTTCTCACAAATAAAAAGGTAATTGAGGTAATGGGTCCATTAATTAGCTTGATTGTGGTAATCATTGCATGTTGTATGCATGTACCAAAACATCAAACTGTACATCTTAGATATATGTAATTTTAATTTGTCAATTATATCTAAGAAAGTTAGAAAAAAATAAAAAAATTTGAGAAACCCCACATAACTCTAAAGCAGAAACAAAAAATAGAAGGAGTTGTTTATAATCTAATAGAATTTTGTAAAGAGAGTAACTTGGACCAAAAATGTATCATTTTTTAAATATCATGTGAATAAACACATTTTAAAATTGATTAATGATTAAAATAAGATCTATGTATACAGAATGTATTTTCTTTTTCAGCTCCTTTTGAAATATTACTGAGAGCACTAGGAGTATTTAGTTTTGTGGCATTTGGCAATCTATTAAATTTTAGGCAAAGGAGTCAGGTGTTATCAGTTTTCTTGATCTCTTTCATAATGAAAGTAGATGACATAATTTTATCTAAAATTGAATGAAAGGCCTGATGTACTAGTAGAAGTCTGAACTAGGACAGAGGCAGTTATTCTTCTTAGTCCTTTTGTGAACATGTTAAGAAGTCTTCACTCACCTCTGTATACAGTCTGTTGATGTTGTTTCCTGTTCTCTCACATGCATGTAATGTAACTTAGCTGTAGGTTCTTACCCCCAGAACTGATTAATTGGTGACAGTAGTAGCAGTTAACAGAGCAGCAGCAGCAGCAGCAGCAATATGTTAATTTTTTAATGACCTTGCCTCATAAGGTAGGTATTTATATCAGATATTTATAATCTCATTTTGTAGAAGAGGAAACTGAGGTTCACTAGGGCTAAATAACTGACCGCAATTATGTAGCATGAGTGCAAAATCTATGTTTGAAAAATAGTGTTCTTTTCTACATCATTCTCCAAATATGCTGGAATGGTCATTATCTCTGGTACAGGAAATCTTTAGAAAGGCAGTTCTATGTATTTATAAATGTAATTTTTAATGATAATGAGCTATTTTCTAAGGAATACAATTTTGTATATCTAACTTGTTTCATGCTCTTTTTGCTATTGTTTACAGAAAGTATCACCGTGGGTAGGCTTGCGCAAAATCAACATATCCTACTGGGGATGGGAAGACATGTCTCCTTTTACAAACACCACACTGCAGTGGCTTCCAGGTGAACCAAATGATTCTGGGTTCTGTGCCTATCTAGAAAAGGCCGCAGTGGCAGGCCTAAAAGCTAATCCTTGTACATCTATGGCAGATGGCCTCGTCTGTGAAAAGCCTGTTGGTAAGTAGTAAACTAGTATTTCTTTAAAAATATTATGTTTCCAACTCCTCTTCTTACCACCCCCTTCCACTTGTGGAAGTCTATGTGCCTGAGGTAACTTTCACCATCTTTTTATGATGTTGATTCCCTGATAATTTTGGTAAATTTTATCTTTACCCACATTCCCCGCTTACTACTAGTGACCTCAGCATTAACTTGTGAAACTACCAAAATTTTATTGTTTTATGCAATCTTTATGTCTTGGTTGAATCTGTTTTTAATTTTGTTAACATCTTTTATAATAATAGTGTTTGGAAGAAAGATTTGTTTTTAAGATTCACAACTAATTTAGAATCATTTTCATCTTATAGATCTATTTCATTTGGCAAGTAAGAAGAAACTTTTCTGTTGTATCTTTTTTTTTTTTGCACAATATATCATTTTGTGGTGATTGACCTTTATTATTTTTTATATTGGTCATGACATTCAAACCCCAAACGTGGACTAATTGTGTTGTAATTTTTTATTTGGTTTTATTAGCCAGTATAAAATGTTAGAAGTGCCCACTTCTTGTTTTTTTAAGTCTTTATTTTAATTCCAGTTAGTTAACATACACTGTAATATTGGTTTCAGGTGTACAGGATAGTGACTCAACACTTCCATACAACACCTGGTGCTCATCACAAGTGTCCTCCTTAACCCCATCACCTATTTCATCCATCTCCCTACCCACCTCCCCTCTGGTCACCATCAGTTTGTTCTCTATAGTTGAAAGTCTGTTTTTTCATTTGTCTTTTTTTACCCCCTTTGATCATTTGTTTTATTTCTTGAATTCCACGTATGGGTTAAAGTCATATGGTATTTGTCTTGAAGTAGATTTTTGTTAAGTGATAAAGGAATATTGAATTATTTTTGTTTTTTAAACATTTTTTATTTTGTGAAATATGCATAATATAAAATTTACCATTTTAACCATTTTTAAATGTAGAGTTCAGTGTTATTAAGTGCATATACATTATTGTGCATTAATGAAGACCATATATCTCCAGAACTTTCTCATCTTCCCAAGCTCTATACCCATTAAACAATAACTCTCCATACTTCCCTCCCCCAGCCCCTGACAACCACCTTTTCTACTTTCTGTGTCTATGAGTTTGACTAATCTAGTTACCTCACATAGATGGAATCATAAGGTGTACGAACTTTTACGGCTGGCTTATTTCCCTTAACATAATGTCTTCAAGGTTCATCCACATTGTAGCATATGTTAATATTTTCTTCCATTTTTAGCCTGAATAATTATCCATTGTATGTATATCCAACATTTTGTTTATATTCATCCATCAGTGTACCCCCGAGTTGCTTTTACTTATTGGCTGTTGTAATGATGCTATGAACATGGGTTTACAAATATCTTTTCCAGTCCAGCTTTACATCTTTTGGGTATATAGGCAGAAGTGGAATTGCTGTCTCATATGGTGTTTTCTGTGTGTAATTTTTTGAGGAATTGCCATACTGTTTGCCATAGAAGTTGTACCATTTTACATTCCTACTAGCAATGAACAAATGTTCCAATTTCTTCATATCCTTGCTTGCATTAAAAAAATTGCTTTTATCCTAATGGTTGTGATATTCTATTTCATGTAAAGACTTTATAGTATATTGTTTTATTTTTATTGTTTGTTTATATCAGGAACATGTTCACTGACAGGGCATTTGTTTTGATAGGTGTGGACTGTTTTTGGAAAAAATTTTAGCGGGAAAGTAAATAATGATAGTGTATGCAGTAATTAGCCAAAGACAGAAAACTAGATCATGGGCTACATTTCTATTTATAAGCTTTAAATTATGTAACTTTATGTACTTTGAATAAAGGATTCAAATTTTCCGAAGAAGCATAATTTTCAAATGTGATAATAAATTTAGGAAGTATTGACATCTCATCTTCATTTTCATTTACCTTATCACATATTTTTTGTTATAATTTTTATCCCACACTTGGCTTATTTGATACATTCTCTAAACCACAAAACAAATGAAACCTATGTATCTGTGTTAAAATGGAGTTAACAAATAAAATAATTATATTTGTTGATTTATTCCAGTTAGTCCAAATCAAAATGCAAGGCCATGCAAAAAGCCATGTTCTCTACGGACATCCTGCTCCAACTGTACCAGCAACGGCATGGAGTGTATGTGGTGCAGTAGTACGAGACGATGTGTGGACTCGAATGCTTACATAATCTCTTTTCCATATGGACAGTGTCTGGAGTGGCAAACTGCCACCTGCTCTCGTAAGTGTTTATCTGGAGTGACTTTTCATTTAAAGGTGACATAAATAAATTTTCTGTGACGGAAGGAGGAATTAAACATTTGAAGAAGTTTTTAAAAGATGGGAATGAGTGTTGCAGCTAGTTTTAAAACCTATTAATTGTATAAGCTGCAGATTTATACCATACCATCATTTTGAATTCTAATTATTTTATCCTACATGCACACACACACACACACACACACATTTTGCCACATTTGTGCTCTCCCCAACTCTGAGTGTATGTTGCAGATAGTTTAACGCTTCACGGAAGTGCTTATTGTTGCAAAGGTCACATATTGCTTTGGTGTCCTTTAATCTAGCACAGTTTCCATGCCTTACACAACTGATGTTTTTAAAGAAGCTACACCATTTGTTTTGTAAGTGTCCCAATTTGGATTTGTCTTATTCTCTCCTCATGATTAGATTCAAGTTAGGCATTTTTTGGCAAGAATACTAATCATATCAGTGGTGCTGCATCTACTACAAAGGCAGGATGCGCTTGGAATCACATGGAGAGTTACGTCAGCAGGGTGGTACTGGACTTGCTATGGGCTGTACTTCAGGAGAAGATCTTACCCCTTGCTGGTCTCATGTTTTGTAAGGACTGGAGGACCAAGATGCACTTGCCTGCGTGTATGATACTGGGTAGTGTGTCGTTATGAGAATGGCCTTTCTTGCAAAGGCAAATTGCATCAGGATGCTGCTGCCAAGGGAAATGCATAACACCACTGGTAGCACCTGGCCTCCTTGTAGGAATCTGAAGCCACATACAGCTTTTTTTTCACTTCGGAAAATGTAGAAGCTGCTGGTCTCGGCTAGCTTTGTGCTAGCAGAAAATATGATTTATCTTTCCACAATCTACCTTCTGACACTGGGGCTCATCAAAAAATGCCTTTCCAACAGGGATGTGAAGTAATTGGTCTGTTCAGATTTATAATAAGATGGTAGGAACTATCATGTACTTCCGTTGCTCCCACCACCTCCTTTTCAATATTGAATCAGTTCATTCGTGCCACACTTTTGGTGTCTGTCCCTTCTGTGACTGATCCAGACTTTACGTCCTTTTTTGGGGAATATACTCTGCAGGTGCCCGGGGTTACCATTCCACAACCACAGTTAGCTGCAGAATCACCTTAGATAAAGTTGGAGTTCAAGTGTGTATTCATCCAGAAGTCCTTTATTTAAGCAAAGCAAAACATCTGTTTACTTGCTAAATCCGAACAGGCACAGATGAAATGAGAGGAATGTTTTGTTCCTCTTCAGTTCCCCACTTCCCAACACCTGAATGTCTAGGAAGCTCACTAGAACAGAAGAATCAGGAGTCCTTAGGTTTGTTTTGTGTTATTTTTCTTCCCAATACTTTTACCTGCAATAAGCTGGGTTTGCAATGAGTGAATCCGGTTACCAGGTGCCAGGTCCCAAAGGAACTGCAGTTACAGTGCAGTGAAAGGAGATAGAATAGTAGCCACTTGAAGTCCTGTATGGGTTAAACTCAGGAATATGTTGTAGTTGAAGAGTGTTCAATGGGCTAGGGAAGGGACAGTTTTAATCTTTCTAAGGGAATACTCCTCAGGGGATCTTGTCATCCCAAGCCTAGTTTTTTTCTCTTAATTGCTCTAAATTATGCACTGTTACGCTTTCTCTCACCCAATCTTTGCAGCTCTTTTAGGTCCAGTTCAGGTTTTGCATCAGTCCACTGGCTTCCCTCTGTTCTTTCCCTCCTGCAAGCAGGCACTTGCAGGGTTCCTGGGAGTTTGGGCCTTAACACAGCTTGTTCCTGCAACTTTATTTAAAGTTCCTTCTGGACTTTCTTATCAGCCTGTTGGCTTCCTTACCTTCCTTCCATAAGAGCAGCCACTGCCAACATGACTATAATGATGTATGGATAAGTATCCTAGCAGCAACATGCGTTGTCTGCCCATCCATTCTTCCTTCCATCCTTCCCCTGAGATCTCTAAGAGCTGCTTCTTTTAAGAGGAGCTTCCTAAGTCTGAGATACCATTTGGTGGTGAATCTATTGTTCTGAGGCTTGCTTCTGGGATCTAGTGGCCCACAGACAACATGGCCACCCAGTTATAAGCTCTTCTTGCTTGGATGAGCAACCTTCTCATTTAGAGGTAGCCAGCTGCTTAAGATAGTGCAGGTGGAGACTCAATGGTCTTTCCAGAGCTTACATCACTCCCAGAGATACCCCCCTAGCCTACCAACCCAGCTAAACCCATATTTGCTCCATATAGGCACCACTGTTGCTTGAAGAGCTGAGACAAAACAGTAAGTGCCACAATGCAGGCTACAACTTCTAGGCTGTGGCTGTTGGATATATTTGTTTTCCCAGGCTCTCAGCATCAAGTGGAAAGGTGTTCCTGGGATGGGCATGGCTGGGTACAGTAGGTGTTGAGTTCCTTGTTGCTGTCCTTTTTTAGGAACTTTGATAGAGAATGGGGATGGACCTCATTCGGTGCATGGCACTGGGGTTGTTGCAGGCATGAAATGGTCTTACTCCCACAGAAAACATCTTATTAGGAGTCAGCTGCCCAGGGGAGCTGCATACCAGTACTGCAGACTTGGGGGGAACTGAGAGACAGTACTCAGGCTCTCCTGCCTCCATAGTCATGTTTGTCTTCCCACAAACATTAATGTTTTGTGAAAGAAGCCAGACACAAAAGATTATATACTGTGTGACTCCATTCAGATAAAGTTCAAAAATAGGCAAAACTAAGGTTTCTTATTTAGGAATGAATATCTAGGTGGTAAAACTGTAGAGTAAGGTGAAAGTTAATGCACATGACAGATAGTGGATGCTGCCGGTAGAAGATTGAGGTGCTGACTAGGACAGGCGTGCAAGGGAGGCAATATTCCACCTCCAGGCTGAGTGCATTCACAGAGTGTTTCTGTACAATAACTTATTAATCTCCCATTTTTCTTTATGGACTTCGCTATGTGAGTTATAGGATAAAAGGGTAAAAGGTAGGGAAAAAGAAGCTCGTAAAGTTCCCAAGCTCTTATATGCTTAAGAATTTTCTAAAAATTACTTAGAGTTAAATCTAAGTCGTATTTACTTCTCACAAATCTTTCTTGTATTCCGTATCTTTATTTATTCACCTTTTAGAGAATAGTCTTCAGTAATTCTTTCAAATAAATTCATGGCTAGTAAACTTTTTGAGTTTTTGTATGTCTAAAATGTAATTGTTTTATGTTCACGTGACTGACAAAGTGGCTGGATGTGGGAGTTCCAAGTTATTCTTTCCTCAGACCCTGTAGCGTTTGCTGTTTTGAGTGAGAATTCTCATGTGAATTTGATTTTCATTCCTTTGTGGGGCATCTTTTTAAAAGAAGTCTTTAAGAAGTAAAAGATTTTAAGTTTTTTTTCTCTTTATCCTTGGGATTCCAAATTTTGTAACTCAATTCAGTTTTCCAGTAATTGAGTTGGATTTTAAAAATGGAGTCCCATTGGCTCTTTGAATCTGAAGAGTGGTTTCTTTCTTTATCTGCTAAAAATGGTCTTTAATGCTTAGATTCTGTTTACTCTTTTTAAAGAAATGCTTTATTCTATTTACTCTTTTTAAAGAAATCTTAAAATAACGGTTGGAATTTCTAGCTAAAGCTCAGTATGTCTTAAATTCACTTATATTTTCCATCTCTTACTTACAATTCAGATGTTGTTTTCTTCTTCATGGTTGATTATTTGGGGATTTTTATTTGTTTTAAAGTGATGTTTTTGAAAACCTGTATTTCCACTATAAAAACTGTAACTGTGTTTTTTGAGAAGGTATGAACACTGGTATGAAGTGCATCTTCAGCACTGGCTGATACGTATACTGGTAGGGCTGTCCGCTGGGGGTGCGTACGCCAGCTGTTCACTTCTACCGTTAATTTTTGACTCTTCTTTTTTTGTTTTCTTGATTTTGATTTCTTGAGGGTTTTGTTTTCTACTTCAACCATTTGTTCTTGGGCACTTAGTCTAGTGTGCTGGATTTTTCTTTTCTGTAGGTCTTTTCTTTCACTGTTTATGTCTTTTGTCATATTTGCCTTCTTGGTGGCTATCTATAGCCCATTTTTAATGATGGTGTCCGATAATGGTTATATTTGTTCCACAGCCCTTTAAATTATATATGCCCTTTGCATCCTTGTGGGGAAGAGGGCCATTGAACTTCTCTTCAAGGAGACCTTGTATTTTTTGGAAGTAGTATTCACGTCACAGTGATCTCCTCCTTGTGAGAAACAAACTCCTTCTCTATTATGTCATTCTTCCATGTTTTTAACCAACAGGCTTTTAATAAGCTATAAGGAAATGCTAGGAAATAAAATAAAGACTAGGAATAAAGGTGGCATCTTTGGTCAAAGTCAGAGTGCTGAAAGTAGCTGAGTGTTATTGTTTCAAAGATGTCAGCTTTTGGGCAATGTTTATGTTGTACTTTTGCCTTTAACTTTATGTTTTGTTAGCATTAATTATACATAATGAATTTACATGATCATTTCTACTGCATGTGTCTGGTCCTTCACTAAACATTTAACAGTAGTAAGTCTTTAAAAACATTCTTAGATTTATAAATAAGACTGTATTAGAAATGGCATACATTTTATGTTGCTTTTAGAAAGTTGTTTCAGTGATCAATTTAGGTTTTCTGGTAAACGGAACTTGAAGGAAACTTTTCTTTGCTAACGAGAAACAAATAAGGATTTTATAATATTCCCCAATGTTTTTTTAGTTGTAATATTGTTATATTAGTACTTAAAATTCACAAATTGAAGAAAAGAAATATATCTTAAGACAAATTTAGCCTAATGTTTTATGAGAAAGCTTTATTAATAACTGCAATTATAAATAATTGACATTTTTACTTAAAATATTGGTTATTCTTTTTGTGAAATGAGCTTCAAAAGGAAAATTTAATGCAATAATAGAAGGTTTATAAAATAAACCTTTACAAATAAAAATGTAATTAAATTGATACGGTGAAAATGGAATAATAGGAAACATGAGAATATAGTACACATCTCATAAATCTGTATTTCGGTATTTTACAGGTTTATGTACATGTTCAATTTAAACATTTTTTCTCGGCAGTTAGGGAAGGTAATATTTTTTAAATTGATTAAAATTTATTTTTTAGAGCAGTTTTAGGTTCATGGCAATTTTGAGAGGAAGGTGCAGAGAGTTCCTGTATATCCTTTGCCCCCGCACATGCCCAACTTCCCCCACTGTCAACATCCACACCAGAGGGGTACATTTGCTACAGTGGATGAACCCACACAGATAATCATAATTGCCCAAAGTCCATACTTTATATTAGGGTTCACTCTTGTTGTGATACATTCTGTAGGGTTTGACAAATGTATAATGGCATGCATCCATCATTATGGTATCATACACAGTAGTTTTACTGCCTAAAAATCCTCTGAGCTCCACCTGTTCATCCTTCTCTCTCTCCTAACTCCTGGCAATCACTAATATTTTTACTGTCTACATAGTTTTGTCTTTTCCAGATGTCATGTAGTTGGAATCACATAGTATGTAGCTTCTCAGATTGGTTCCTTTCACTTAGTAATATGCATTGAAGTTTCATGTCTTTTTATGGCTTGGTAGCTTATTTATTTTTTAGAGCTGAATAATATTCCATTGTGTGGTTGTACCACAATTTATTCACCTACTAAAATCTTGCCGCTTTTGGCAAGTTTTGGCAATTATGAATAAAGCTGCAATAAACATCTGTGTGCAGGTGTTTGTGTGGACATAAATTTTCAGTTCATTTCGGTAAATATCAAGGAGTGTTATTCCTGGAATGTATGGTAAAATATGTTTAGTTTTGAAGAAACCACCAAAGTGTCTTTCAGAGTGGCTGTATTTTGCATTCCCACCAGCAATGGATGTTTCTGTTACTTTGCATTCTGCATACTTGCCAGCTTTGGTGTTGTCAGTGTTTTGGATTTTGGCCATTTAATAGGGGTTCCTCCTTGTTGTTTTAGTTTGCAGTTCTCTAATAACATATGGTATGGAGCATCTTTTCATACTTGCCTCTGTATATCTTCTTTGGTGAGGTATCTGTTTAGGTTTTTTGCCCATGTTTAAATTTTGGTTGTTTGTTTTCTTATTATTGAGTTTTAAGAGTTCTTTGTGTATTTTAGATAACAGTCCTTTATCAGGTGTGTCTCTTCTAAATATTTTCTTTCAGCTTATGGCTTGTATTTTCATTCTCTTGACAGTGTCTTTCCAGAGCAGAAATTTTAAATTTGAATTTAAATTTTAATGAAGTTCAGTTTATCAATTTTTTCTTTCATGGATTGTGCCTTTGATGTAATAACTAAAACATCATCACTAACCTCAAGGTCATCTAGATCTTACATGCTATCTCCTGGGACTTTTATAGTTTTGCTTACAATGCTCATCTGTTCTTGCATGTTACCATTAGAACCTTTAGCATATTATTCAGAGTTGTTTTAAATTCCTGGTCTGATAATTCTGATACTCCTACCATGTCTGGTCTGATGCTTGCTTTGTCTTTTCACATTGTGTTTTTTGCCTTTTGATATGCCTTGTATTTTTTTCTTGATAGCCAGATATGATTTGCAGGTAAAAGAGACTGCTATAAATAGGCCTTTCGTAACGTAGTGGTAGGGTGTGGAAGGAGTGGAAGTGTTCTGTAACTGATTGATGAAGTCTCAGTCCTTTGGTGAACTTGTGCTTCATGCTGTGAACTTCACTAGTGCTTCTCAGTTTTTTCCCCTCTCCCGGGTGGTACAGGGTGGCTGGCTGGATTTGTGTATTTCTTCTTCCACGTGGAAGGCCAGAGCAGGCTAGAGTTGGGCATTTCCCTTTTACAGGTCAAGAGAGCTCTTATAAAACCTCAGCAGTTTAGGCTCTGTTAAATAGTTTTTCCAGGCCTTGTTAAGAAGAACAGAATGCTCTGGCATGTTTCGGAATGGTTCCTTTTTGTCTTCCCCTGCTAGAAGCACAAGATGTTTTTTCTTTGATGTTCACTGTGAGGACCTTGTAGAGCTCCTGGAGGTAAACCTCCCAAGTGTGGAAGTGCCCCCGTGACTGGGTCCCTCTGGGAATTTTAACTCTCAGAGTTGTCCACACTGAACTTCAGGCAGTTGATCAGCTATGGTTCAGGGTTTCTTCCCTAGACACTGGATCCTGCAGAGGTTTCAAATTTGGTACATTATGATTCTCTGTATCCTCCTGCCTGTCTCTCCAATCTTGCAGGCAGGGGATTTGCCCTGTGACCTCACTTCTCTGGTAGATCTAAGAAGAGTTGTTGACTTTTCATTTTGTGCTGCTTCTTACTTTTTGTTAGGGTGGAGTGGTAACCTCTGAATTCCTGACATGCTGGATCAGGAATCAGAAATCTCCAGTAATCATCTGATGATGTAATTTCTTACAGATTGATTTTTCAAATTCTTATACATTTCAAAAACCATATCGAATGTTTTACAACTTAATTTTTCAAAAAGCCAAAAATAAATTAAAATGATTGCTCTAATTGCTTGTAGTTTATACAGTCTCTCTACTATTCATAACGTAGGAAAAATAGCATAGACAATACAAAAGCTTTCCTATATTATTGTCTAAGAAACATTAGAATCTGTCAAGTTTTGAATCATTATTGAATACTAAAGAATGAATTTTCTGTTAATCTTTCAGCAATGCCTGTTGCTTTCCACTCTTGAGCAAAAGGAAAACCAACATTTCCTTATGTAATAGTTTCATATGTAAAATAAAATCTGAGAAAAAATGTTGCTCTGAACATGACATTTTGTAACTTGTTATTAAAACCCAAAATCAAGTAGATAAACAGAACTACAAGATTAATAGTTTGTCATTCAGTCAGTGCAAGATACCCAGCATCCTTTCATCTAAGATTTCCCCAGTTGTTTGGAAAGCATTAGCAAGAATGCTGTACTTGAGAGAATAGTTTAGACTTATTTTGTATGTAATGCTTCTTTAAGACATTTTATTGGTTATATTTCCTTTAAAAGATAGTCCTAAAATAAAATTTACTTTCCTAGGAGATATCCATAGACTATAAATATAAAAATAGATTTATTCTGGGTGAGACCTAGTAAAGATCTACTTCAAATCATCACATGATAGTAAATAATTGGAATGTCAAGATAACATACCTAATTTTATATTTTCCATGATTTCCTATTGATTTTGTAGCAACCCTGTACAGTTTTGAAGATAGTTAGAATAACCCAATCAACAATACTGTGGGGTAGCTACAATCATATATGTAAGAGAACTATTTCAAAGCATGACGGCTAAGAAGAGGTATGGTAATAGATGAAATGTTCAGTTATCTAAGGATCTTTTAGTACTGCTGAACAAATATAAATTCCAAAAGGAAGTATGTTCATTCAATGATTTATTTGTCTATAGAAATAACATTAGTCAGTTGTATTCAAAGATTCAAATAGTGTTCTTCCTTTTTAAATTATTATTATTATTAAGGAAATAAAGGAGACAGTACTCATTTTCCACCTTCTTATATCCATTCTCTACAATGCTCAGCATGCAAAAAATTCTTCATAAGAAATCATATTGTAATTGATGAATTCTTTAATCCAATACTCTCTTATGCCTGCACAGTTCACTGTATTGAGTTCTTGATGTTCACTGAGAAACTTATGCCATTCTTGTTGGCAGCAATCTGAGGAATATTTCTATTTCCAGTAATATTAAAACACTAAGTGGCAATTAAGTTATTATTACCACCATAACAATGAAATTTGGTCTGCCAGAAATGACAATTTCTTCCCCCTCTAGGTTTTTACTAGCATGTGGCTAGATCATTCATGATATCTTATACCACTCTCACTATCTTCTATGGATAAACAATTTCCAACACAAAGAGTGCCTTTTCTAGCAAAATATCAGTAAAGTAATTAAAGTCTCAGCCCAATATAGAATACTCTGGTTATGAATTAAAAATTTAAAACAGCACATAGCAACTATAGTGAATATAATGCAAACTATACTATGTTCGTACTTGGAAAGGCCATCACAGTCCTCATAAGCTTTGTTGAAGCTCATAGATTATACATCAATTAAGCACACAAGGTTGAGCTTCAGCATGTGAATATTGGAGGGATATTCTGTAGCCCTCAAAGTCAGACAGAGCCTTTGCTGGTTGTCTGGCTGACATAGTGATTTGGTGCCCAAGTTCCCATTCAGTTTGGCTCTTTGGGTGAGTTTGAGTTTACTCATCACATAATAGCCAAATGCTAGTATCTTGGACCCTTGGGAAGAGCATTGTCAATGAAAGGCAGTACACATGGGGCTCAGCTGTGTCAGGATGGACAGGCAGCAATTACACTGGATGTTCACAGGCAGGTGCAGAGTTTTTCCTTGAATGCCCTCACTAGGCACAAGAACAGCTAACATGATTCTACATCACGGACAAGGGTAAATGTGGTCTGTAGGCCCTGGATGAGCAACAGGTAAAGTTCTCAGGAACCTTTAAGTGCTGACTTCATTTTTCTTCATGTCATGGTTACCATATACCTTTTTTCACCTTTAAGTTAGTTCATTTATGTCCTCTTTGCTCATGATGTATGTTTTATTTCCTTTAAGCAGTTGCTGTCTCGTAGATATTATTACAAAAAATGTTTACATTAACTATAGACAACTTTTTACAGTCTTTTTTCCAGATCATATTTATTTTTCCATTAGCTTACAATTCCATTTGAATATAAAGTCATTTAACATATTTTGTTAATGTTCATGTCATGCAGCTCAAAACTGTTCTGGATTGAGAACCTGTGGACATTGTTTGGAACAGCCTGGATGTGGCTGGTGCAATGATCCTAGTAATACAGGAAGAGGACACTGCATTGAAGGATCTTCACGGGGACCAATGAAGCTTGTTGGGATGCACAATAATGAGATGGTTCTTGATACCAGTCTTTGTCCTAAAGAAAAGAACTATGAGTGGTCCTTTATCCAGTGTCCAGGTAATAAAAATGTGATGAAAATGATTCCAGTTTGGAAACCAAGAATGATTTGTTCTTTCTTATAATAAATATTTAAAAAAAAATAATGAAACTCACATTTCACAGATGAAAAAATATTCTTCCCTATATCCATCTCTATTGTGCAGATGGCATTCTGTTTGGAATCATTAAATAGGCTAACCAAATGCATGGTATACAATTATTATATTTGGCTTCACGTGAATTGCTAAGAGGAAAAATACTGCGTTCATGCCAATTTTCTACCTTGTACTATAGTCTTTTATTGTTCATAGTATTATAATACTTTAGAATTCAAGGCAATTCAGAAGATCCAGTCAAACTTCATGCTTAGTGTGGGAATGTTTTAAATGGTATTTGTGATGGAATCAGTGGGCCTCATTTTGAATACCGTTTGATTTTGAAGGTCAATAGTTTTCAGGTTTGTTTTTTTTTCCCCATAGGAAGTCTGTTCTTAAACTGAATAAAACCAGTTTCCTGGAAAAATTAGCTTATTCAGTATATTTTTATTGAGTGCCTACTATGTGCCAAAGAGTGTTTCAAGTGCTAGAGACACAACAATTAACAAATTAGACTAAAATCACTGCATTCATGAAGCCTGTATTCTACCTGAAATTAACAAAATTAATTATACACACATACATATATGAAGTTATGTGCTTTTGAATAAAGTCCTGTTAAATAAATAAAACAAGGAAGGGGGATAAAGCTTGCATTTTTATTTATTTATTTTTTATTTTTTTTAAAGATTTTATTTATTTATTTTGACAGAGATAGAGACAGCCAGCGAGAGAGGGAACTCAAGCAGGGGGAGTGGGAGAGGAAGAAGCAGGCTCATAGCGGAGGAGCCTGTGTGGGGCTCGATCCCACAACGCGGGGATCACTCCCTGAGCCGAAGGCAGCCACTTAACTGCTGTGCTACCCAGGCGCCCCAAAGCTTGCATTTTTAAAGGGTAGTGAGAGAAGAGCTCACTGAGAAGTAGCAATAAACAATTCATGTAGATGAGGGAGTGAGTCATAGGGATATCTGGGGAAGGGTTCTAGAACAGGTAACAGTCTGACACAAGGACTTGGGTAAAAGAGTTTATTTGAGAGATGAATCCAGGAGACACAACTGAGGGAACAGAGAGTTTCAAAGAAGGGAGAAAAACTAATAATATTATTAAGCTGGCTACTGTACTTGGAAATTTGGGCTCACACCCACTAGGGACCTATGAAGAACCATGTAGAATGTTTCTCAGAGTTAACCCACTGAGGGACTGGGAGGGTAGGGCACTCATCTATGGCTTCTCATTGGTTGAGTGATACCTTTGGAGGTAATATACTTCTGAGCTGTACCAGCATGTCTGGTCTATAGTTTTCCCTGGCACTATTGAAAATTCTGAGGCTGAAAAGTAGAGAGACACTACAGAATTTGCTTTAGGTGAGTCACTGACAGTGTGCTGTTCTGAAACCAGATGGATTTGTGGGAATGTGGCACAGAGTGCAATGATACTTGCTACATAAACTTTGAAATATATGAAAAGCAAAAATGAACAAACTATTGGTTTGTACAACAACATGATTGAATCTTAAATTTTTTTTTTGCTTAGTGAAAGAAACCAGACCCAAAGGCTAAATGTTGTATTATTTCATTTATAAAATGATCTGGAACAGGCAGAACTGTGGGGATGGAAAACAGATCAGTTATTGCCAGGAGTAGCAAAGGTAGGGATTGATTTCAAGAGGGCCTCACAATGGAATTTTTTGTGTTATGGAACTGTTCTTTATGATACTGTGTTAGGTTGATGCATGACTCCATGCATTTGTCAAAACCCATATTGTATACCACAAAGAACCAACTTTCCTGAATGCAAATTAAAAAGAAAAGTCAACTAGAATACCAGGGGATCCCAGGATATAAAGTAAACTGTGACAATTAAATTTAACTATATTACAAATGCCATAATGTCATAAAAGAAAAAAAAAAGAAGAGCTGACCTGAGTAACTTTGGAAAACAGTTTGATTGGATACTGTAAAGTTAAGGGAAAAAAAAACTGTATATAAGATTGTATTCTGGTTAGTAAATTTGTTTATCACGTGGTATAAGTTAACGTTTCTAACGACACTTTATGTGTTTACTAGGTTTGGACAAATAGATTGTGTTTGATTTAAACCAGGTTTTCTACTGTCAGAGCAAGAAGTTAAAAATAAGCAAGGACTGAAGACTATAGAGAACCCTGTGGTGTTGGATTAGGGTCTGAGATAATAGTTGAATTCATGTTTATTTTAATATATATATACCAAGAAGTAAATATAGATATGCGTGTATACATAGGTTAGTATATATCTACATGTATTTCCTAGTTCTGTCTATCAGGAGGGTCTAGAATCCATGACATCCCTGTAGCAACGAGCACATCTAGTGCCTGCATCTTGGTTTCTAAATACTGTTTTCCAGTGAAAGGAACCAGGGCACCACAGAGAAATGGCTAATTCTTGTGCTGGGACAAGGAGAATACATGATTAGCCTGGAGCATTGTTTGGTGCCAGAAAGTAAGAAAGAACTTAAAAAAAAAAAAAAAAAAAGAGGATGGGATCATTATCATGCCAAAGGGACACAGTGCCAACCTAAAAGAGTTCTCAATGGATGAAATATGAGCAAAAGATAATGATCGTATTGCATTATAATTCAAAAACCTAAATAATATCCTGATTCTACACTGATTAGATGATTTAATAAATAATAAATGGATGAGAATGAACAAAAATTCCTTACAGAAAATTCTTAATAAATGTAGAAGGAATGAGGGAAATAAAAAAAAAACCTATTAGAACCCCACAGTAAGAATTGCCATAAGAATAATACATTTAATATTGAAATTGGGGAATGAAACTTTAAGGAAAAATAGGGTACTTGTGTAGCTTTGAAGCTTCTCAGTAATCACTTCTTTTCTTTTTTTTCATTGTTTCAAGTTTTTATTTAAATTCTAGTTAGCTAACATACATTGTAATACTTGTTTTGGAACAGAATTTAGGGATTCATCACCTACACACAACACCCGTGCTCATCACAGCAAGTGCTTCCTTTATACCCATCACCCATCTAGCCCGTTCCCCTGCCCACTTTCCCTCCAGGAACCCTCAGTTTGTTCTCTATAGTTAAGAGTTTCTTTTATGGTTTGCCTCCCTCTCTCTTTTTTTTCTTCCCATATGTTTATCTGTTTTGTTTCATAAATTCCACATATGAGTGAAATCATATGGTATTTGTCTTTTTCTCACTGACTTATTTCCCTTAGGTTAGTACACTGTAGCTCCATCCATGTTGCTGCAAATGGCAAGATTTCATTCTTTTTGATGGCTGAGTAATATTCCATTTTATGTGTGTGTTTGTGTGTGTGTGTGTGTGTACCACATCATCTTTAGCCATTTATCACTTGATGGACATTTGGGCTCTTTCCACATTTTGGCTGTTGTTAGATAATGCTGCTATAAACATCAGGGTGCATGTGCCCCATCAAATCAGTATTTTTGTATCCTTTGGATAAATACCTAGTAGTGCAATTGCAGGGTCATAGGGTAGCTCTATTTTTAACTTTTTGAGGAAACTCCATACTATTTTCCAGAGTGGCTGTACCAGTTTACATTCCCACCAACAGTGTAAGAGGGTTCTCCTTTCTCCTCATCATCGTCAAAATCTGTTTTTTCCTGTTTTGTTAATTTTAGCCATTCTGACTGGTGTGAGGTGATATCTCCTTGTGGTTTTGATTTGTATTTCCCTGATGATGAGTGATGTTGAACATCTTTTCATATGTCTTCTTTGGAAAAATACCTCTTCATGTCTTCTGCGCATTTCTTAACTGGATTTTTTTTGGGGGGGTTGAGTTTGATACATTCTTTATTAATTTTGGATACTAACATTTATCAGATGTCATTTGTAAATATCTTTCCATATTCCAAAGGTTGCCTTTTAGTTTTGTTAATTGTTTTGCTGTGCAGAAGCTTTTTATCTCAAGTCCCAATAGTTCATTTTGCTTTCTGTTTTCGGTGTAATTGTAAATGGGATCGAGTCCTTGATTTCTCTTTCTACTGCTCATTATTGGTGTATAGAAATGCAACAGATTTCTGTACATTGATTTTTGTATCCTGTGATTTTTTTGGATTCATGTATCAGTTCTATCAAATATTTTTGGTGGAGTCCTTTGGGTTTTCTACATAGGGTATCATGTTGTCAGTGAATAGTGCAAGTTTGACTTCTTCTTGCCAATTTGGATGCCTTTTACTTCTTTGTTGTCTGATTGCTGAGGCTAAGACTTCTAGTACTATGCTAAATAACAATGGTGAGAGTGGAAATCCCTGTCTTGTTCCTGACTGTAGAGGAAAAGCTCTCGGTTGTTCTCCATTGAGGATTATATTAGCTGTGGGTCTTTTGTATATGGCCTTTGTGATATTGACTTATACTCCCCATATCCTACTATATTGAGGGTTTTTATAAAGAATGGATGCTCTATTTTGTCAAATGCTTTTTCTGCATGTATTCAGAGGATCATATGGTTCTTATCCTTTCTTTTATTAATGTGTTGAATCACATTGATTGATTTGTGAATATTGAACCACCCTTGCAGCCTAGGAATAAATCCCACTTGGTTGTGGTGAATGATTCTTTTAATGTACTATTGGATTCAATTTGCTAGTATTTTGTTGAAAATTTTTGCATCCATGTTCATCAGGAATATTGGCTTGAAATTCTCCTTTTTAGTGGGGTCTTCATCTGGTTTTGGAATCAAAATAATGGTGGCCTTATAGAGTGAATTTGGAAGTTTTCCTTCCATTTCTATTTTTTGGAGCAGTTTGAGGAAAATAGGTATTAACACTTCTTTAAGTGTCTGGTAGAATTCCCCTGTGAGACCATCTGGCCCTGGACTTTTGTTTGTTGGGAGTTTTTTGATTACTGATTCAATTTCTTTGCTGGTTATCAGTCTGTTCAAATTTTCTATTTTTTTTCCTGTTTCAGTTTTGGTAGTTTATATGTTTCTAGGAATTTATCCATTTCTTCCAGATTATCCAGTTTGTTGGCATATAATTTTTTGTAATATTCTCTTATAATTGTGTTTCTGTGGTGGTGTTTGTGATCTTTCCTCTCTCATTTGTGACTTTGTTTCCTTTCTGTTTTCTTTTTGATAAGTCTGGCTAGGGGTTTATCAATTTTAGTAATTCTTTCAAAGAACCAGCTCTTACTTTCATTGATCTGTTCTGGTTTTTTATTGTTTCTATATTGTTTATTTCTGCTCTAATCTTTGTTATTTCTCTTCTTCTGCTGGCTTTAGGCTTTGTTTGATGTTCCTTTCTTAGCTTCTTTAAGTGTAAGGTTAGGTTATGTATTTGAGATTTTTCTTGCTTCTTGAGGTAGGCCTGTGTTGCTATATTCTTCCCTTTTAGGACTGCTTTTGCTGCATCCCAAAGGTTTTGGACTGTCATGTTTTCATTTTCATTTGTTTCCACGCATTTTAAAAAATTTCTTCTTTAATTTCCTGGTTAACCCCTTCATTGTTTAGTAGGATGTTCTTTAACCTCCGTGTATTTGTGGTCTTTCCAAATTTTTTCTTGGGGTTGACTTCCAAGTTTCAAAGCATTGTGGTCAGAAAATATGTCATGGTATGATCTCAATCTTTTTGTATTTATTAAGGTCTAATTTGTGACCCAGTATGTGATGTATTCTGGAGAATGTCCATGTGTACTTGAAAAGAATGTATATTCTGCTGCTTTAGGATGATATGTTCTGAATATATCTGTTAAGTCCATCTGGTCCAGTGTGTCGTTCAAAGCCCTTGTTTCTTTGTTGATTTTCTGCTTAAATCATCTCTCCATTGCAGTGAATGGAGTGTTAAAGTCCCCTACTATTATTGTATTATGATCAATGAGCTTTTTTATGTTTGTTATTAATTGATTTATATATTTGAGTGCTCCCAAGTGGAGGCATAACTACTCACAACTGTTAGATCTTCTTGTTGGATAGACTTCTTTATTATGATATTTGCTCTTTTTCATCTCTTGTTATAGTCTTTGTTTTATTTTTTATTTTTATTTTTTTTTAAAGATTTTATTTATTTATTTGACAGATAGAGACAGCCAGCGAGAGAGGGAACACAAGTAGGGGGAGTGGGAAAGGCAGAAGCAGGCTCACAGTGGAGGAGCCTGATGTGGGGCTCGATTCCATAACGCCGGGATCACGCCCTGAGCTGAAGGCAGACGCTTAACCGCTGTGCCACCCAGGCGCCCCTATAGTCTTTGTTTTAAAATCTAGTTTGTCTGATACAAGTATGGCTACTCCGGCTTTTTTTTAATATCCATTAGCATGATAAATGATTCTCCATCCCCTCACTTTCAATCTGCAGGTGTTTTTAGGCTTAAAATGAGTCTCCTATAGACAGCATATAGATGGGTCTTTTTTTTATTATTATTATCCAATTTGATTCCTATGTCTTTTGATTGGAGCATTTAGTCCATTTACATTCAGAGTAATTATTGATAGATATAAATTTAGTGCCATTGTGTTACCTGTTAAGTCATCATTTCTGGAGACTTTTTCTGTTCCTTTCTAGTCTTTGTTGATTATGGTCTTTCTTTCCCACTCAAAGACTCTTCTTTAATATTTCTTTCAGGGCTGGTTTAGTGGTCGTGAACTCTGTTACTTTTTTTTTTTTTTTTTTTCTGGGAAACTCTTTATCTTTCCCTCTATTCTGAATGACAACCTTGCTGGATAAAGTATTCTTGGTTGCGTATTTTTCCCATTCAGCACATTGCATATATCATGCCACTCCTGTCTGTCCTGCCAAGTTTCTGTGGAGAGATCTGTTGCTAACCTAATTTTTCTTCCCCTGTAAGTGAGGTATTGCTTTTCCCTTGTTGCTTTTAGGATTTTTTTCTTATTTGTATTTTGCAAATTTTACTATGATATGTCTTAGTGTTGACCTGCTTCTGTTGAGTTTGATGGGTGTTGTCTGTGCTTCCTGGATTTGGATGTCTGTTTTTTACCCCCAGATCAGGGAATTTTTCACCTATAATTTGCTCAAATAAACCTGCCCCTTTTTTTCTCTCTTCTTCTGGGACTCCTATGATATGAATAAAATCTCCCCTCATGTGTTCCAGGTGTTCCTCAGCCTTCACCCTGTGTCCCAGCCATCTGCCCATCTGGTAGCACAGTTCACCTGTGTTTTATCTCAGGTATGCTGGCCGAGTTTCAAATCTCTAAACTTTAGGGACCCAGCATGGTGTGGATCCATGCTGGTCCTCTGGGGGAGGATCTCGCCATACGGGGGCTGGTGCTGATAGTCGTGGGAATGCACAACAGCTTGAAGTGAAGGAAAAGCTCACTAAAATTCGTCATCCAGATTAGCTGCCCTCAGTGTCTCTACCTTTATACTATGGAATAGGGCAACACGATATGGGGCCTGCTGGCTCTTTTGTCCCTTGAGAAGCAGAGCAGCCTCTCCCAGATGCACTCCAAGAATGGGGAAACAGCTCTCCCAGTGCATCCCTAGGGATCCTCTGATCCTGCTAACTTCTCTCCGGCCTCTGCCCTTCTTCTTCATAGGAGAACTGCTGTGCCCACCAGGCTCTACTCTGTCTGCAGTGTGTGTTGGGTTTGGCCAGCAAACCCTGAGATGGCAAATGAAAGGATTACTCCCAACACCTTAGTAGGAGAAAGGAGAGGCCTGGGAACCAGACGCTATAGTGGCCAAAGGCCTCGAACCAAGCTCTGTCTCAGCTTTTATTATGAGTTTAATTAATATACCATGTGCAAGGCAAGGAGTTCCTGAAATACGTGACCACTACAGGTGCCTGTATTTTAAACATCTACTCCCTGAATGAGAACCTTGAGCCGCAGTAAGACTCTGGCTGCTTTCAGCCAAGAAACTTCAAAGGACGCCTAGCGTTCCGGGCACTCCTCCTTTGCCTTTCAATTAGTCTCATCCAGGGAGGCATATACAAGTCGGGTTTTATCGATCCAGGCACTGTGAATCTCCACAAGCGCAGACTTCTAAAACTTCGGTCTTCGAGCTCCGCTGGTTATAAAAACTCACAATAATCAGCCCCTCTTGTTTTCCCAGTCAGTGGTTTTGGTGTTTTTCTTGTGCAATCCCTTGTGTGCTGCTTCTCTCTCTCTCTCTCCTCTCTCCATGATCAGGGAGATCCTCTCCTCTGTAGCCCATGATTCTTTTCTTCCCCCAGATCACTTCTCCGCACCTCTTACCTTCCATGACGTGGCCTCTTTTCTCCCTCTAGTTGTGCAGTTTGTTTTCTCAGTCCTCAGATTGATTTCTTGGATGTTCAGAATGATTTAATATTTATCTAGGTGTGTTTGAGGGATGAGGCAAGCATAAGTTCCTCCTACTAATCCACCATCTTAACTCCCACCTAGCAGTCACTTCTTAAACAGATCTCATACAGGAAAATATGATAAGTTGTACTACATTAAGATTTAAGAATTTTTTTATAAAAAACATTTAGAAAATGAGCAAAGAAGGCTACGAAATTGAAGATACTTACAATACTAACAATATAATAAAGCCTTTTATCCAGAATTGATATTTATTATACACCAGTAATGAAAGACAACACAAACCAAAATTGGGCAAGATAGTTGAACATCACAAAACAGAATATTTAAAAGGCCAATAAACATCTGAAAAGGTGTTTAATCTTTTTGGTCTTGAGGGAAATGCAAATGAAAACCACAAAATGATACCACTAATCACCCACCAGCATGTCTAAAATGAAAAAAAGATAATTTTAAATGTTAGCAAGGAGGTAGAGCAAATGGAAATCTCATATTTTGCTTTTTGAGAGCCTAAATGGTATAAGCACTTGGAAAACATTTTGGAAATATCTGTTAAAACTGAACAAATGCATATCCAGTGATTCAGAATTGTACGTCTAGGCCATGGCTGGTAAACTAGTCTGCTGCCAAATTTAGCCTGTGGCTTGTTTCTACATGGCCTGTGAGCAAGAGTAATTTCACATTTTTAAAATTGAAAAGGAGGAGGAAAAGGAAGAGTAGGGAAAGGAGTATAGGAGGGAAGGAGAAACAAAAGAAGGGAAGAATCTTTGATGGTCTATATGTGCCCACAGTGTCTAAAACACTTACTATTTGGTCCTTTACAGAAAATGTTTGCTGACCCCTGGTTTAGGCCCAGTAACCCAGCAGAGAGCATACTTACGTTCACTTGCAGGACATGCACAGGAATGTTCATAGCAGCACTATTTTAATAGCGCCAACCTAGAACTCATCCAAATGTTCATCAGCAATTGGATGATTAAAGAAGTTGATATTATGCACAACAGAACATATAGCATGAGAATGATTAACCTGCAATTGCATGGGACAATATGGCGGCTCTCCTACACATAGTGTGAAGGGAAGGAAGCCAGACACAAACAAGACACTCTGACTCAGTTTACCTAATGTTCAAAAACAGGGGAAGCTGTTTTATGGTATTATAGGTCAGGGAAGTGGTTACTTTTGGGGGACAGCAACTAGTGACTGGAAGGGGGTACAAAGGAATTATTTCTAAGAAGTTTTCTTAGATTATATTTTTAAATATTAATTCTCCATTTCTGACCCTCTTTATTTCTCTCTGAATCACCTTTTTACTTTCTTGGTTGTTTTTCTGCCTTGCTTTAATGCCTCATTAAATTGTGAAGGTTATCTGTTTTCCCTTGGGCATCTTATAATTCAGTGCCCATTTCTGAGCTTGTGTTCATTCCTTTCCTTAGTTCAATCAACTCTTTTTTCATTTCTTCCTCTTTCATTTCCATTTCTATTCTTAACTGAATTTCTGATTTAAGGTAGTTTTTTAAGCTCTTCAAATGCTGGTTTGACTATATTTATTCTGTTTAGAGAGCTGTCATAGTTTCCTGCTTCATGGTTATATTTTTCAGGGGAATTTTCATCCATTAAGCTATGTTGGATCTGTTTTCCTGATTTTTTTTGTTTTCTGATCTTTAAATAATAACTGTGTAGCTTCTTTTTTTTTTCTTCCTTTTTCTGCATTGGTGTAGTTTGTAAGATTTCTGGTTTTATGGTCTCACTTTTGTCAGAACAGCAGAGTTTTGGTGGCCAGCGTAAGGATTATGTGTCCTCTGAATTTGTGGCTTTCTTTTTTGTCTTGTAAGAATTTAACTTTCCACTTTTTTTCTTTATCTCTTATCCACCTGGTCCCAAAGGGCACCTTTTTTACTTCCCACCTTTTTTTCTTCTGGAAGTTTTAATCAAGAGTAGTTCTTCTAATTATCCCTGCTTTTAAGTCACTTTTTTAAAAGATTTTATTTTTGTAAGTAATACCTACACCTAACATAGGGCTCAAACCTACAACCCCAAGATCAAGAGTGGCACATTCTACTGACTGAGCCAGCCAGGCATTCCTAAGACCTTTTCATATATAACATGCTCTGATCTACAGTGACATTGTCTTGATATTTTCATTCTTAGGATAGATTTACTCTTTTTAGGGGAGATTTTATATCAATTTTAATCTTGTTACTAGCTTCCCTCTTCTCTCTTCTGTTTTATCTTGGAAGCACTTGCTTACCACAAAATCTTGCAGTGAGATGGGAGCATATGAAATTGCTTCAGTGGATTTTTTTCTTCTTCTTGTCAGGTTATGATGAAGTTGTACTTTTTGGATAATTTTTTTTTCTATTCTTGTACTTCTTTTGGAGGATGTATTGGGAGGCAGAGTCCTAGGCAGCCTTCACTGTTTTCATTTTTCAAAAGTTTCTACTGTGTTTCCTAATGCTGGAACAAATGGGATTTTAAAGACATAATTTTCTAATAATTTGCTATTTTATTTTATTATCTTTATTTTTTAAAGATTTATTTATGAGAGAGAGAGAGCACGCACGGAGTGGGAGGAGGGGCAGAAGGGAGGGGAAGAGGGATTCTTAGGCAGACTCTGTGCTGAGTGCGGTACCTGACATGGGGCTCAATCCCACAATCCCGAGATCATGACCTGAGTTGAAACCAAGAGTTAGATACTTAACTGACTGCACCACCCAGGTGCCCTGACTTGCTATTTTATAGAAATACAATTTATTTTACTATATTATCCCTGTACTATGTGACCTTGGTGACTTCTTTTGTTCATTCTGGTACTTTTCTTACAGATTCCTTAAGATTTTCTTCATGTTGCTTTTCAATAAACATAGCATTATTTTTTTCCTTTCCAAATCATGCCGTTATTTTTATTCTTTCCCTATTGTGTTGTCCCTACAGTGCAACATGGGATTGAATTAGTGAGAGTGGACATTAGTCTTAATTGGAAAATATTTAGCCTTTAACCTTTAAGTTTATTGTTAATATTGGTTTTTCATATATGTCCTTACAGATTGAGGAACTTCCCTTTTGTTCCTAATTAGTTGAGGTTGTTTTCTTAGTTTTTTTTTGTTTGTTTTAAATCATGACCAGATGTGTAATTCTTCCAAAGACATGCATCTATTAAACTGATCGTATGATTATTTTTTGGTTTAATTAATATCATTAACTCGTATTGATTGATTTTCAAATGCTAAATCAATCTTGCATTTCTGGATATACTCCACTTATGGTGTGTTATCCTTTTACTGTATTGCTGGGTTCAATTTGTTTAAATCTTGTTAAGTAGTTTGCATTTATATTGATGAGAATATTTGCCTGTAGTTTTCTTAGTGTATTGTTTGGTATCAGTCTCAAGAGTTGAGAAATACTTTTTCCTCTTCCATTTTCTGGAAGAGTTTATGTAAAACTGGCATTATTTCTTAAATATTTGGTGAAATTTACCTATGAAGAATCTGGCCTGGAGTTTTGTTTGGGAGAGGAATTTTAACTACAAATTCTTTTTTCTTTTTTCTTTTTGAGGGAGTTTGGTAGTTTGTGTCTTTTGAAGAATTTATTTCATTTAAGATGTTATTGACAGAAAGGTGTTCATAATAATTGCTATTATCCTTTTACTCTAAAGGATCTTTAGTGATAGCTTCTCTTTAAATTTTGATAATTTGTGTTTTCTCTCTTGATCAGTCTGTCTTGAGGTTTGTCAGTTTTCATTGATCCTATGAATAGCTTTTTGTTGTATTGATTTTCCTCTATTGTCCATTTAATATTTTGTTAATTTCTGCTCTTAATTTTTCCTTCTTTTTGCTTGCTTATAGTTTAATTTGCTTTTCTTCTAGTTATATAAAGTTGAACCTTAAATAATTGGGTTGATAATTTTTTCTAATATAAGCCTTGATGTTATGAATTTTCCTCTAGAAACTACTTTTCAGTAGTGGTTTTGTGATACTCTCTTTCCATATTTTTACTTCAAGCTACCTATGTTGTATTTAAAGTATTTTTTTTATAGACAACACATTGTTCTTTCTTTTTAATACAATTTGATAGTGTCTGCCATTAAATTAATGTGTTTGAGTGTTATAAATTAAATGTTTTATCAAATTGGTTGACTTAAATTTCCATCTGGTTACTTGTTTTCTCTTTTTCCCATCTGTCCTTTGTATCTGTTTACTTCTTTTTCTGCCTTCCTTTGAATTAATTGAATATATTTAATGCTTCATTTTATTTATTGGTCTAATGACTATATTACCTTCTTTTTATGCTTGCTCTTGGATTTCTATTCATCTTTAACTTGTCACAGTCTACATTTAAGTGATATTATGATTTCACAGTAGAATAAGAGCCTTATTACTTTTAAATATGTTAAAAGTCACATAGTATACTCATTATTTTGCTTTAAATGGCAAGTTATCTTTTAAATAGTTTTTAAAATAAGAAAGAAACTTTATCATCAAGCAGAAATGGAGTAACAGTGAGTAGGGGGACCAACTATCCTGGAATGTGTCCAGGACTGAGGGCTTTCCTGAGATGTGGGACTTTCAGTACAAACACCAGGATAGTCCTGGGAAAACTGGAATGACTCTAAAAATGACCCAATTTAACTTCCCCTGCTTGACATTGGACAAGCAGCAAAAGTTAATGATCCCTCAGAAATTGGAAATCACGTGAGCCTTACCACTGTCCCCAGTTAGTGCCGGAAGAAAGTTTGCATGAGGTGGTGCCGTCCGGGGACACAAGTAGAGTCTGGTTATCCTGAGTTGGAGAGATGGAACTGGGAATCTGGGGAGGGGAGGCCAAGGTGGCTAGCTGTTCAAAGAAGAGAGACTTTAACAGAGAGAGAGAACTGTAGAAAACCACTGAGGGGTATCCTCTGAATATTCAGCTCAAAAATAAGTGCAACATTGTAGAAAACTACTTGAGTTCTGCAGGAAGAATTACATGAGTGGAATAAAAGGAATAGTCAGCAAATAGCATACAGGACTGGGAATTGCCTGGGCATTATTCATTGTACATCAGGTAGAGTACTTTAGAAGGATTTTGCTTTACTTAATATGGCAAAATTAGCACTAGACTAAATGCTGCAATGGTCCTGTGTAACATGGCCAGAAGGATCAAACTATCTTCAACTAAGCCAAATTTCAGAACAAAGCTAAAGAATATTTATAGGAATACAAAGTTTCCAGCACCCAAAATGTAATATTTGAAATTTGCTATGTCTGGCTTCCAATAAAAAAATTAGCGTGTATGCAAAGAATAGGAAAACCTTGACCCCTCCTGAAAAAGAAAAACCAACCAATAGAAACCAACCTGTAAATTAAATAGATGTGAAGAGTAGACAAGGATATTGAAACAATGATTATAAAGGTATTTCAGATATTAAAAACTAAGCTTTTGAGCATGTTATGTAGAGCCACAGAAAACAAAACAAAACAAATAGAATTTACAGAGATGAAAAATATTCTGAGTTGAAAAGTGAATGGAATTAATATCAGATTAGACATTGTAAAAGTAAAGATTGGGATACTCAAAGACAAACAATAGGAAGTACCCAAATGAAGCACGGAAGGAAGAATACTAAAGCGAAATGGGCAGCACATCAATGAGCCGTGGGGCATGAAGCCTAATATTTTTGTTATTTGATACTCTGAATGAGGGGAGAGAGAAAGGGCTTAGAAAAATCAGAAAAAATAATGGCAAAATTTTTCTAAATTTGATAAAACCTGTCAATCCAAAGAGGCAGGAATGTCAATAAATGTTAAGCACAAGAAACATGAGGAAATCTATACCAATGCCCATATAAGAAAATTGCTTAAAGCCAGTGATAAAAAGATAAAAGCAGATCAGAGAAATAAGACTCAGTATGTACAAAGGAACAAAGACAAGTTCGAACCAGATTTCTCATCAGAAAAAATGAAAGTCAGAAAACAGTGGAGCAATAGAAATGCAGCATCTTTAAAATAGCAAAAGGAAAAATTTAACTTAGAATACTTAATGATATATCTTTAAAAAAAAATAAGGGTCAAATAAAGACTCTTTCAAAGTTACAGAAACTCTAAAATTCATTACCACTGGACCTGCTCTATAAGAAGTGTTAAACCCTCAAACAACTACTGAAATAACACAGTCATGACCAAGGAAGTAGATAAAATAATCCAAATGAAGGCAAGATCAGGGAAAAAGAGCCATATAGAACAGATGGGACAAATAGTTAACTAATGGCAAAATGATAGATTTAACCTCAGCTGTTTCAGTAATCATGCTAAATGTAAATGATCTAATCATCCTAATAAAAAGGCTGAGATTTTCATATTAGCTAAAAAAGCAAGACCCAACTATACACTACCTCTAAGAAACCCATTTAAAATACAAAGACACACATACTGTAAAAGCAAAAGTGTGGAAATAGATATACTATGCTAACACAAGTCAAGAGAAAGCTGAATTGGTGACATTAATACCAGACATATAGATTTAGAGCAAAAAATATTACCTAGAATAAAGAGGATCATTTCATAAAGATAAAAAAGTGAATTCATCAAGAGGACATAACATCCCTAAACATTTCTACCTAATAATAGACTTTCAAAATAGGTGAAGGTTCAACAGTGTATGATAAGGCTTCTCTTTTGATTTCCAGAGATATTGTAGGTTACGACTTCCTACTTTGAGAGAATTACCTGCCACCGCATCAGTTTGTTCGTTTTTTTCTCACTGCTTTATTTTGGAGAGTGTATTAGTTTTCTATTGCAGCATAACAAATTACCACAAACTTAGAGGCATAAACAATACACAATTACACCCCACAGTTCTGTATGTCAGATCTTGGATGTGGCCTGGTTGGCTTCTCTGCTCGAGGTCTCAAAGGCTGAAATCAAGGTGTCAGTCAGGCTGAATCTTTGTTTGGAAGCATTGGAGAAGAATGTGCTTCTAAACTCATCTAAATTTTTCTCAGAATTCAGTTCCTTGCAGTTCTATAACTAAGTGCCTGTTTTCTTGCTGGCTTTTGGTTAGTAAACCACTTCAGCTCCTAAACTTTGCTCACATTCTTTCCCACATGTCCCCCTCCATCTCTAAAACGAGCAATGTCATCTCAAATGCTCAAATGGAATCTCTCACTTTGAATCTCATACTTCTAGTAGAGACCAGTTCCTTTTAAGGGATCTTTTGATTGGGTTCAATCAGGATGATTTTCCTTTGTTAAAGTCAACCGTGCCATGTTATATAATGTAATCACCAGCTTAAGTTGGTGACCCTTTTATCATATCTACAGGTCCCTACCACACTCAAGAGGAGGCCATTAGTGTCTGATTAAAAAACCGAGTACGGTAACCTAGTTTCATTTCCACCAAAGATTAACCACCATACCATACAATTTACCCATTTAAAGTATATAACTCAATTATTTTTTAGTATATTCAGAGTTATGCAACCATCACCACAATCAATTTAAAAGAAATTTTATCATCCTCAGAAGAAAACTTACACTCACTGCTAAACCCCCACCTACCCTTGCCAGCTGTAGGCAAACACTAATCTTTATATTTCTATGGATTTACATATTCTTGACATTTAAAATAAATTGAATCATATAGTCGTAGTCTGTTGTGACTGGTTTCTTTCACATTCCATAATGTTTTCAAAGTTTTTCCATTTTGCAGCATGTGGCAGTACTTTATTTCTTTATATTACCAAATAATATTCAATTTTATGAATATACCACATTTTGTTTATCCAATTATCACTTGATCTACATTTGGATGTTTACAGTTTGGGGCCTTTTGAATACTGCTTCCATGAACGTTCATGTAAGAATTTATGTGTGGTCCTATTTTCATTACTTGTGGAGTGGTATGTCTTCACCAGATACAATTACTTTGGGTCTAATAGCAACTACATCTAACCTTTTGAGGAACTGCTAAACTGTTTCAAAGCTGCTGCGTTATTTTACATTCCCACTGACAGTGCACAATGGGTTCTAATTACTCTATATCTTGGCCAACAGTGGTTTTTTCATGTCATTTTAATTATAGTTATCCTGGTGTGTGTGAAGTGGTACCTCATTGTGGTTTTGATATACAGTTTCTTAGTGGTTATAATGTTTAGCATCTTTTCATGTGCCTTTTCACTGTTCCCATTCTTCTTCAGAGAAATGTCCACAGTATTCTTTGTCCACTGCTTAATTGGGGTATTTATCTTTTTATTATTGAACTATAAGAGTTCTTTATATGCTGTAAATACAAGTCCTTTATCAAAGATTGATTTGCAAATATATTTTCTCTGAATTGTCCTTTCATTTTCTTGATAGTGTCCATTGTTGCATAAAAATTTTAAATTTTGATGATGGCCTATCTATTTTTTCTTTTTTTTTTTCTTTTTTTTTTTTTTTTTTTGCATTTGTGTGGGAAACCATGCATAACACAAGATCCCAAAGATTTACACCTATATTTTCTTCTAAGAATTTAATAGTTTTAATCTATTACATTTAGGTTTTGATCTATTTTGAGTTAATTTTTGTGTGTGATTTGAGATATGGATCCAACTTAATTCTTTAACGTGTGTCTATCCAGGTGTCCCAGCACCATTTGTTGAAAGACTGTTTTTTCCCCATTGAATTTATTTTTTATTTTACATATTTTATTTTCCATCGTTTAAAATTGCATTTTAGTCATTTCTGTATTTTCCATTTCTCTCCTTTTTATGTTCATGTTTTATTCTATATTCTTGAACATATAAAGCTTATTTATTTATTTATAGAGAGACCCAGGGGTAAGGGCAAAAGGAGAGGGAGAGAGAATCTTAAGCAGGTTCCATGCCCAGTGCGGAGCTGATGTGGGGCTTGATCTCAAGGCCCTGAGATCATGACCTGAGCTGAAATCAAGAGTTGGACACTTACTTGACTGAGCTACTCAGGCACCCCAATAAAGCATACTTTTAATAGATGTTTTAAAAATCATTCTCTGCTCATTCCATCGTGTGTGATGTTTTCTTTTTTGTTTGTTCTGTTGATTTGTTTGTTTGTTTTACTGATTACGGAACAGATGTTCCAGCTTGGTTATTTTTTTGTGGTATTCTAGCATTGTGAATTTTCCAGTTTTATTATATGATTTTGTTCTATTTCTTTTAGTGTGTTGTACTTTATTCTGGCATGCAGTTATTTAGAATCTGTATGATCATTTCAAGAATTGTTTTTAAGGTTTTTTTTAAGGTCCTGTACATAGCAGTCCTAAGTTCAGTGCTAATTTATTTCCACTGCTAAGTCAGTGCCTTTCTGTGGTCTGTATAGAGTGCTCTTTGTATTATGAGGTCTCTCCACTCTACTTGGAATAGAAAGTATTCCAGTCCTATGTAGGCTACTGGCATTATTTGACTTATTGTTTTCTGGTGGTACTTTCTCTACCTTCATGGAGTTTCACACTCTGTGTTCAATCATTATTCAGCCAAAGATTTAAGAAATCTCAGCAGATTGATGTGTGTGGCTCTCTTTCCTCTCATTTTTTGCCCTCAAATTCTAGGCACCATGGCCTTCCCAGTCTTGGATCTTTGTTTTCTCAATTAAAGGAGCTCTCTGGCCTTTGTTTGGGCTGCTTCCTTAAATCTGTCTCTGGGTAGCAAGCCAGGGGAGTCATAGACTCATGTTTCCATTTTTCTCAGATGCCATTCTTGAGCTGCCTATTATTTGAAAGTAGTTGTTTCATGTATTCTGTTTCATGTTTTTGTTGTTTATAAGTGGAGGTCAATTCTTAGAGTGGTTAATGCCTCATGGGCAGAAGTGGAAGTCTTCTATCTGTTTTTATTTACAATAATGAACCTCTTGTAAACAACATGTAGGTCTTGCCTTTTTTTTTTTTTAAATCTAGTCTGACAATCTCTGCCTTTTATCAGAGTGTTTAGTCAATTTAGATTTAATACAATACTGGTATAATTGAGTTTTAGTCGTACCGTCATGGTATTCGTTTTTAAAATTTCCTTTATTTTTTCTTCCATTGTTGGTTCTTCCTTTTGCCTTTTTTGGATTAATTGACTGTTTTTAAAGTCCATTTTTATCACTTTTATTGGATTTTTAGCTATACTTCTTTTGTGTTTTTTTTAGTGACTGCTGTAGTGATTGTAATAGTCATCTTTATCTTATCACAGTCTACCTTGAATCAATATAATACTACTTCATGTATAAGGTAAGAATATTACAATAGTGTAATTCCATTTGCTCTTTTTCTGTCCTTTTTGTAATTATTGCCATATATTTTACTTCTGTATATGTTATTAACCACACAATGCATTATTCGTTTTTGTTTTAAACATGATTTTCATATAAAGAAATCATAAGAAAAAAATCCTTTTGCTAACCCATGTAGTGTTCATTTTCTGTGATCATTTTTTTCTATAAATCTGAATTTATTTCTGCTATATTTCTTTAGCTTGATGAAATTTATTTAACATTTATAAATGCTGTTTCTCAATTGTGGCTATAATTGATGTTTGCTTTCATATAGCTGGAAAAATGTTTTTATTGTATAATTGCATGTCTTTATATTTGAAGGATATTTTTATTGGAAATAACATTCTTAGTTGACAGATATGTTTCCCCCCCCCCAATAATTTGAAGATGTAATTCCCTTTTCTTCTGGCTTCTTCTGTTTCTCTTAAGAATTTCTTTATCAGTTTTATTGTTTCTCTTTTGAAAGCAGTATGTTTTTTTTTTAATTTTTATTTAAATCTCCCTCTGGCTTTTTTAAATAGATTTTTTTCTTAGTTTTTGACTATCAGCAATTTTAATATGATATACCTAAGGATCAGTTTTATTTTTTATCATGATTATGAGTTATATGGTTTATTTCCTCTATAGCTTGATTTTTTCATCATTTTTGTTATTTTCTGCCATTATCTCTTCAAATATTGCATCTGTCCCATCATACCATTCTTTCTTCTATTTCTAGGAGTTTGCTTTACTTATGTTAGGCTTTTTCAGTATGTCCGTGATTTTTCTTACTGTTCTCTGTATTTTATATTCTTGCATCTCCTTTGATCTGTGTTTCAATTCACTAATTCTTTCCCTAGATGTTTCCAGTTTTCTGTTAAACTTAACATTTCAATTATTTATTACTATTTAACATGGTACCCCAAGCTCACAGCATTAAAGCAATTTTATCACGATTTTGCATTACCTTTTCTCTTGTTGAATTCTGCTAGGCAGTTCTTCTGTTAGTCTTTCCTTTTTGTTTTGTTTTGTGTTTGTGTTTGGGGGGATTGTTTGTTTGTTTTGTTTTTATGTGACTACAGTTATCTGGCTTCTTGACTTGCTTTGGCTGGTCTCAAAATGTTTCCCTAACATGTCTAGTAGTTTGAGCTGGCTGGTCTAGGGGTCCTCTGCTATGGATGACTTTTTTCTGCTGTCCTATCATCCTCCAGTTTTATAGACTGTGCTCTATACATGTTGTTAGAATTCTAAAGAGAGAGCAGAGTATATATGCCTCTTGAGGCCTAAGCTTAGAATTTGTATACCATCACTTCTTCATTCTATTGTTTTGAGAAAGCCTTAATGCCAATCCATGTTCAGAGAGTGGTAAAAACCCCACTTTTTTGGTGAAAACAAGGATAAAATAATGTTATGAAGGTTATACATACAGATATGGAAAGAATTTGTGTCAATTACTTTTCAGCTCATCTACTTAGTTCTAATTTTTTTGTATGCTTGTTTATTGACATATAACTCATATGGCATAAAGTCCAGCATGTTAAAGTATATAATTCAATAGTTTGTAGTATAATCAATAGGTGTATAACTATCACCAGAATATAGCTCCAGAATAATTTAATTACCCCGAAACAAAATCTCATACCCTTTAATAGTCACTTCCTATTCTTCCTTCTTTTGGCACCCAAAACCCACTAATATACTTTATTTCTCTATGAATTTGTTTATTCTGGACATTTAAATGCAGTCATACAATATGTGGGCTTCTGTGTCTGGCTTCTTTCACTTAGCATAATGTTTTTAAGGTTCATTAATATTGTAGCATATGTTGTTGGTCCTTTGTTTCTTTTTATGGCTGAATAATATTCTGTTATGCATACCACATGTTTATGCATTCATCAGTTGATGGGTCTTTGGCTTATTTCCATACTTTTGCTATTAGGAATAATGCTGCTGTGAACATTTTCATATAGACATATTTTAATTTTTTTGGTATATACATAGGAGAGGAATTTTTAGTCATATGATAAATCTGTATTTAAGCTTTTAAGGTTATTTTTTAGAGATACTTCACCAGTTTTTTACATTACCACCAGCAATATTTGAGGGTTCTATTTATTCTGTCCTCACCAACACTAGTTTTTTATCCATTATTTTGATTATTACTATCCTAGTGGATATTAAGTAGTAGCGCATTGTGGGTTTGATGTGCATTTCCCTTATGACTAATGATGCTCTTTTCATGGGCTTATTAGCCATTCATATATCTTCTTTGGAAAATCCCTATTCAAATCCTTTACCTATTTTCATTTTTTAAATTATAGTATCTTAAGAGTTACTTATGTATTCTGGGTATTAGATCCTTATGAGAGATATGATTCTTAAATATTTTCTCCTATTCTGTGGGATGTCTCTTCACTTTCTGATGGTGTTTTTTGTTTTTTGTTTTGTTTTGTTTTTTTTGAGGAACAAAGATTTTTTATTTTGATGATGTCCAATATATGTTTTTTAAATATTGGCTGCTTTTGCTTTTGGTGTCACATCTAAGAAACTGTTGTCTAATTCAAAATCATGAAGATTTACACTTTCCTTCTAACATTTTTATAATATAGCTCTTACATTTAGATCTTTGATCCATTTGGAGTTCCTTTTTTATAAATGGCATGAGGTACAGGTCCAGATTTGATCTTTCACATGTCAATATCAAGTTATCCCAACACCGTTTTTTAAGACTGTTCTTTCCCCATTTAATAGTCTTGGCACCCTTGTTGAAAATCAGTAAACTATAGATGTATGGGATTATTTCTGAACCTAATGCTATTTTATTGGTCTACATGTCTCTCCTTATGCTAATGCTACACTAGTTTGATTGCTATAACTTTGTAGTAGGTCTTGAAATTGGGAAGTGTCAGCAATACTCTTTGTTCTTTTTTTCAAGATTGTTTTGGCTAGTTGGGATTCTTTGTAACTTCTTATGAATTTTAGGATCTGCTTGTCTGTTCCTATAAAAAAAGTCTTTTGGAATTTGGTAGATACTGCATTTAATTTGCAGATCAATTGGGATGAATTGCTATTTTAATATTAAGTCTAACAATCTGTGAATAGAAGGTCTTTCAACTAATTTCTTTCAACAGTGTTTTGTAGTTTTCAAAGTACAGGTCTTAACATTTCTTTGGTTAAATATACTCCCAAGTACTTTATTCTTTCTGATGCTACTGTCAATGGAATTGTTTTCTTAATTTTCTTTTTGAATTGTTCATTGTAAGTTTATAGAAATTCAATGAAACTGATTTCTCTATAATTGATCTTTTATTCTACCATATTGCTGAACTCATTTATTAGCTAAAATATTTTTTTTTTGTAGATCCCTAGAGTTTTCTATATGTAAGATCATGTCACCTGCAAATTTGACTTAGTTTTAAACATTCTTTTAAAATCTGGATGCCTTTCATTTCTTTTCCTGCCTAATTGCCCTATCCAGAACCTCCAGAACAATGATGAATAGAAGTGACAAGAGAAAACATTATTATCTTGTTCCTGATATTAAAAGGAAAACTTTCAGTCTTTCACCATTGAATATGATGTTAGTTATGTATGTTTCATATGCCCTTTATCAGGTAGAGGCAATTCCATTCTTTTTCCAGTTTGTTGCATATTTTCCATGTATTGAGATGATCGTATTTTTCCCCCTCTTTCTCTATCTACTTGATTTTTTTTTTTAAATGTGTTTAGACAATCTTGAATTTCTGGGATAAATTCTGCTTTGTCATGATATGTAATCCTTTTTCATGCTAGTGGATTCAGTTTGCTAGTATTTTGGGGGGATTTTACACCTATAAACACAAGTGATATTGGACTGTTGTCTTTTTTTGTGATGAGTTTGGTTTTTGTATGGGTTAGTAGTGGTCTCATAGAATGAGTTAGGAAGTTTTCCCTTTGCTTCTCTATTATGGAAATGTTCTGAAATAATCAGTGTTGATTGTTCTTTAACCATTTCACAGAATTCATGAAGCCAGCTGATCTTGGGCTATATTTTGCTGGTAATTTGTTGATTGTTAACTCTATCTATCTATCTATCTATCTATCTATCTATCTATCATCTATTTTGAAGTGTAGTTGACATACAATGTTACAGTAGCTTCAGGTGCACAATGTAGTGACTTAATAACTCTATACACTATACTGTATGTATTCCCCAGAAGTGTAGCTACCATTTGACACCATACAGTGCTCAACCAGTATCATTGACTTTATTCTCTGTGCTGCACCTTTCATCCCCTTAACTAATTCATTCCCTAAGTGGAACCCCATATCTCTTTATTGTTTGACTTTATTCATATTTTCTGTTTCTTCTTGATTGTTAGTATCATTCCAAGAATTTGTTCATTTTATCTGAGTTATCTAATTTGTTGTGATACAGTTGTTCATTTTTTTTATAATTCTTCTTTCCTACCTTTTGTCAGTAGTATGTCTCCTCTTCCATTCCCAATTTTAATAATCTGTGTCTTTTCTTTCTTATTTCTTGGTCAGTCTAGCTGAAGTTATGTCAGTTTTGTTGATTATTACAAGGAACAAACTTCTGGCTTTATTGATTTTCTTTATTCTTTTTTTTTTTAATTTTATTTTTTTTTTGAGAGCAAGAGAGAAAGAAAGAGAGTGAGCATGAGCAGGGAAAGGGACAGAGGGTGAAGGGGAGGGAGAAGCACACTTCCTGCTGAGCAGGGAACCTGAAGTGGGGCTCGATCCCAGGATCTTGGGATCATGACCTGAGCCAAAGGCAGATACTTAACTGACTGAGCCACCCTGGTGTCCCTATTGTTTTCTTGCTCTGTATTTCATTTATTTTCCCTCTAATCTTCATGATTTCCTTTCTTTTGGTTGCTTTGAGTTTAGATTGTTTATTTCGTTATGGTGAAAATTTAGGTTGATTTGAGGCTTTTTTTTTCTTTTTTAATGTAGGCTTTTATAGCTATAAATTTCTTTGTGAGCAGTGTTTTTACAGCATCCTGTAGGTTTTGGTATGTTATGTTTTCATTTTCATTTGCCTGAGAGTAATTTTTAATTTCCTTATGTTTTGCTCTTTGACTCATTGGTTATTTAGGAATGTGTTGCTTAATTTCCACATATTCATGATTTTCTCAGACTTTTTTCTGTTATTGATTTCCAATTTCATTTTATTGTCTTCAGAGAACATACTTTAATTACTTCAGTTCTTTTATTATTTTTTACTTTTATTTTTTTAAAAAGAATTTATTTATTTATATTAGAGACAGAAGGGGAGAGGGGCAGAGGGAGAAAGAGAGAATCCCAAGCCAACTCCACACTGAGTGTGGAGCCTGACTGGAGGCTTGATCCCATGACCCTTAGACATGACCTAAGCTGAAACCAAGAGTTGGTCGTTTAACCATCTGAGCTACCTAGGTGCCTGGACTTCAGTTCTTTTAAATTTTTTGAGGTCTGTTTTATGACCTAGTATGTAGTGTATCATGGAGAATGTTTTGGTGCACTTTAGAAGAATGTATATTCTGCTGCTGTTGTGTGCATCTTCTATTTATGTTTGTTTGGTCTAGTTGGTTTATAGTGTTGTTCAAGTCTTCTCTTCCCTGATGATCTTCTTTCTAGTTGATATATTCATTGTTGAAAGTAGTAAAGCCTCCAACTATTATTGTTGAATTGTATATTTATATTTTAATTTCTGTCAGTGTTTCTTCATGCATTTTGAGATCTGTTATTAGGTGCATGTATATTTATACTTTTTATATGTTCTTCATGGATTGTCCTTTATTGTTACAAAATGTCCCTCTTTATCTCTAGTAAAATTTTTAAAAGTCTATCTGAAATTTGTAGAGCTACTGTAGCTTTCTTATGGTTGCCGTTTTTATATCTTTTTTCATTTACTCACTTTAAATATATTTGTATCTTTATGTGTCACCTATACACAGTACATAATTAGATCTTAATTTTAATCCAGTCTGTCTGTCAATCTCTGCCTTTTGTTTACTACATTCATGTTTAATGTTATTATTGATATAATTGTATTTATGTGTGCTACTGTACTTTTTTCCCTATATGTCTCATGACATTTTTGTTCCTTTGCTTGCTTATTTATTTATTTATTTAGTGGTAAGTGGATATTTTCTAATGTCGCATTTAAATTTATTTAATGATTTTTCCACTATATTTTTGAGTTATTTCCTTAGTGGTTGCTCCCATGTTTGCCATATACAACTTAGCCTATTAACACGTGCTTCAGGTTCATAATAACTTAATTTCAATGAGATAAAATAATGTTACTCATATAGGTCTATTCTTTCTTCTTTTTTGGAATTGTTATATTGATTACATCCATATATGTTGCAAGCCCAACAATACAGTTTTATAGTTAATACTTTATAAATTTTGTCTTTTAAAGACTCTGAGAGAAGGAAGGAGGGTGAATATATATTTATAGCTTTCATTATATTAATTTTTTACATTTACGAATTACGGTTTTCTTCATTCAGTCCTGTGCATTCAAGTCACCATCTGTTAAAACCATGTCATGTCTGTTGTGCAATATAGATTTTGTTCCACCCACTTCCTTTGTGCTCTTATTGGGAAATATATTTTTATGTTATAAGCCAACAATATCATTATGTCTTTTAAAATATAATTTAAAAATTAGGTAACATAAGAAAGGAGACAAAATATATCCTTTTACTGTCTTTTATAATGGTGTAATTACTGTTACCCACGCTCTTTATTGTATTGTGTGGGGTTGAATTACTGTTTGGGATCATGTAGTTTCCCACTAAAGAACTTCCTATAGTATTCCTTATAAGGTAAATATGCTAGCAACAAATTCTGTCAGTTTTTGTTTATCTGTGAATGTCTTTATTTCATTTAAATTTTTTGAAAGTAACTTTTCTTATATGAAATGTTTGGTTGGCAGTTTTTCTTTGACAACTTTAAATATATTATCCAGTGCCTGCTGGCCTCCACTGCTCCTGATTAAAAGTCATTTGTTAATCTTATTGGGCTTCTTTGTGAGAAGTCATATTTTCTTTTGCTACTTTCAAGATTTTCTCCTTGTTTTTGGTTTTTTATCATTTTTATTATAATGTGTCTGTCAATCTCTTCATGTGTTTTGTACTTAGAGTTATGCTTCTTGAATATGTAGATAACATTTTTATTAAATTAGGGAAGTTTTCAGAATTATTTCTTCAAGTAAATTTTAACCTCCTCTGTCTCTTATCCTTTCAACACTCCCATTACACGTAGGCTTGAGTACTTGACGGTTTCCCACATTTATCTGAGGTTTTGTTCACTTTTCTTCACTGTTTTTTCTTTCTGTACGTACATAGTTTCTATTGACCTATTAATTGTTTCTCCTGCCAGTATTAATCTACTGTTGAGTCCCTCTATTGTATTTTTTATTTTAGTTATTATTCTACTCATTAATATTCATTCACTTTTTAAAAATTTCTGTTTTTACTATTCTCTATTTGATCAGAAATTGTCATCATACCTACTTGTACTTGTTTAAGCATAGTTTTATTTTTCTCTGTTTTTAATTATTTTGAATATTTTCATTGTCTTCTAGTTTTCCTGTGAGTCCTGTTCTTTGGCTATCAGTTCTTATTTTTATTATCTCTTTCTTTGTTCTGAGTCCTCTTTTTGATGCTTTGTAAATTTTCTCTTTGAGGTTTAACTCTATAAGTGTTTTTGTTTGTTTGCTTGCCCCCACCCTCCCCCAAGTCAGAGGTTTGCAAAGCAAGGCCTGAAGGCCAGACCTGGTCCCTTGCCTATTTTTGTAAATTAAGTTTTATTGGAATGCAGATATGCTCAACTGTTCATGTATTGTGTGTGGTTGCTTTTGCACTATAATGCACTATAATGCAGAGGTGAGTAATTGTGATAGAAATTATATCATTAACAAAGTCTAAATTATTTACCATCTAGCCCTTTACAGAAAAAAAAAAAAATTTTTTTTTTTCTCCGTGTATATTCTGTCTTGTATTTGTATGACCGGAGTTTTTAGAAGTATTTCAAGGGGCCATTTACATCTGATTTCGCAAGGTATATGCAAGGCTTTTCTTGATTATAGAACAGAGTTTACATTAATGTTTGATGTTGGAGTTTCTCTACCATGTGGACAATGTGAATTTCACTCAACATCTATGTCTGGCATAGGCTTTAAGTTCTCACAAATAACTTTTTCTCTTTCATACACATACTGCAGTGTCCTTAAGGTTCTTTTCAGCTACCTTGGGCTTGTGATGTGCTTTAGTACCTTTTTTTCCCCCCACAGATAGGGCCTGCAATTGAAGGCTTCAAGCACTATGAATATGGTTCAGTTTAGCTGTCTTCCTTGAGGATACCAGAGGTCATATCAGCTGGCTATGCTGGATTTTCAAACCCATGTCTCCTTCTTCCTGCTTGTCCATCCTATGTATAGTGAAATTCTGCTACTACCTCAAAATTCTCTTCAACATTCTTGTATTGAATCCCAGCTCTGATTTCTAGCATCTGATAATCCCTTTTGTTTTAAGATAGGGCATGTGTTAAAAAATGTTTTGAGTAAATTTTCTGTGTATACATTTTTTAAATTTTGTTGAGAATGTCAAGCAGATATTTTTAAATGTTTTACATCTGTTTTAGAGAGTACATATTCTTCAAAACTGTGCACTTTGTTTGTATATCAAATGCTGAGTTTTCCATAATGTTTTCTTTCTCTTTCCTTCCTTCCTTCCTTCCTTCCTTCCTTCCTTCCTTCCTTCCTTCCTTCCTCCCTCCCTCCCTCCCTCCCTCCCTCCCTTCCTTCCCTTTCTCTTTCTCTCTTTCTTTCTTTCTTTCTTTCTTTCTTTCCTTCCTTCCTTCCTTCCTTCCTTCCTTCCTTCCTTCCTTCCTTCCTTTTTTGTCTGTTTGTGTATCCATAGATAAAGAACCATCTGGTCCGGTTTTAAATTTAGACAAAACAATATGGATTAGCTTCTCTTTAGTTTTATTCATGTTCCTCAGCCAGGTTGTTATTAGAACCTTTTAAGTAACAGTGTATCCTGGAAGAACTATTAGATGCAAGTTTCTATTACTCATTGCTCCAGCACCCTGATGCTAGTGGGAATAAAACATAATCATAGGCTTATTGTGTATCCTTTTCTTGTCTGTGTTTGCTTTAGCCATTAACCTGGGTTTTATTTTCTGTAACATGCTTTCTCTTTTGCCAATGTTACCATGCTAGTTACAAACTATGACAATGTCCCCCCCCCCTTTTCCCCCTGGAAAATTCTGCCTGCAGTTAGGTCTAAATTGTATCAGCTTTTTCTGTGGTATATTCATTACCTCAAACATTAGACTTCCCTGTATCACACTCTCCATGAGCTGTATGGCATCATGCCAATAATATGCTTTGCGATTCCCCTATGGCTCAGAACTGTCTTCTGAACTTCTCATTTTCAGGAAGAGACAGTGACTGGCATTACACCAGGGCTCCTCTTTTAATTTCCAGAGGTATTGTAGTTTACTAGTTTCTAGTTTTATTTGTGTCATTGTCACTGTACCCAAATTCCTGTAAGTTGCTGGCAAGTTTCCTTCTTATTGTAGTGGTAAGCTAACAGGAGGATGTTAGATGTCATTGCTGAATTTAGACATCTCATTCAGAAGTTAAAGCATTTGTTTTTCTGATGAAAATATGTCACCAGGAGATTCATAAAATACATGTAGAAACCCATTTCTTATTTTAAATTTTTTGGGTAATGCTTTATATGTAGTGGGCACTCAATAAATTTTGGTTTTACCTGACTGAATTAATTAGTGGTGTCACATAATAAAACTTCTATGAAACAACAACTTACACTTTTAAACAAATGTTTAAAAAAAAGTATAGTTCTTCTTCTTATTTCTTATTATAGAAGTAATATGAATTTATTATAGAAAATTGATGATGTAAAATAAGATAACCAATATTAACTTTTCCATAGGCATACTTACACATTTTATTTTTTTTAAACTTTATTATTTTTAGTTTTTATTTATTTAAATTCAATTAATTAACATATAATGTATTATTTGTTTCAGGGGTACAGGTCTGTGATTCATCAGTTTTATATAATACCCAGTGCTCATTACAACACATACCCTCCCCAATGTTCATCACCCAGTTACCTGATCCCCTTCACCCCTCTCTCCTCCAGCAACCCTCGATCTGTTTCCTAAGATTAAGGGTATCTTATGGTTTGTCTCCCTATTTTTATTTTTTTAACATGTATTTATTTTAGAGAGAGAGAGAGAGCGCACAAGAGAGCAAATAGGGGGAGGGGCAGAAGGTGAGGGAGGGAGAGGGAGAAAAGAAAACTCCTGCTGAGCATGGAGCCTGATGCTGGGCTGGATCTCAGGACTTTGAGATCATGACCTGAGCTGAAATCAAGAGTCAGTCAGATGCTTAAACCAACTGAGCCACCCAGGCATCCCATACTTACACATTTTAAAACAAAATTGTTGTCATTCTAATGATATTTACATGTTTTGTCTCTTGAGAGGTATGGTATTTAATGTCTGGTCTTTTTATTCTTACTTTCTGATTGTGTGTTTGTTTCTGCCATTGATTAGCTGTGTGACTTTGGGTGGTTACTTATTCCAGGCTTATCTAGAAATGGTCCCCAATGTAGTACCTTCCATATAGAATCATGAGGATTAAATGATATAATTTAGGTTTACCACCTGGTATACTATCTGGCAGGGTGGTGGTATTTATATATTTTAAAACTGATGCAATATGTACACTGACCAATCAGAATAGATGCTGGCCACAAACAATTCGAATTGATTGAATATTGGCTTCCCTGGCTTGAGTAAGAGAAAGCTCAATTAAATGCTATCTTAGTTGTAATAATGTTTAAAATGATTATGAGGGTGGCAATGATGATGGTGTTTGGGCAAGCAGTTATGAAACTAAGTCATTATGCTTCAAATAGGTATGAAAGGCATGAGCTTTCTTATATGCACTTTGTCTCTCATCTGAAATTCTGTTGTAAAATTAATACCAGAACTTATTAAATCTTATATTATGAACACATAAAAAAGTCTCATGCCTTAAATGTGGTTCTGTTTAGTTCACATTCAAATAGAATTTTGATTAAGCTTTGAAGCTTTTCTTATCCAAAGAAGATAAGGTAATTTACTTTTAGGCAAATTAATTTAAAAATGCTATTTTTGTTAATCATACATGGAGTTTTATGAAGTAACGACCTATAGCCACATAGTTTTCTACATTGATCCTTTGTTATTATGTGTAAATATAATTAAGATGCATTTTAACATTCTTTACCAAAGCTATATTATTCATTCTTGTGTTTCTATAACTTACTAGACATTCACATGAATCTTTAAGGAACGTGTTAAAAAAGTATTCCTTTTTGGGGCGCCGGGGTGGTTCAGTCACTTAAGTGTCCAACTCAATTTTGTCTCAGGTCATGATGTCAAGGTTGTGAGATGGGGCTGTGTATTGGGCTCCGTGCTGGGCATGGAGCCTGCTTAAGATTCTCTCTCTCCCTCGCCCTCTGCCCCTCACCCCTGCTCATATGCGCCCTCTCTCTCAAAAACAAATAAGTAATAAGTATTCCCTTTTTAGCTGTAACTGTTATGTTTTACTTTATCTCCTTCCCTTACATTTTACAGAAATATGACAAAATTTCAACACAATTTATTGAATATATTGTCCTGCATTAATATTTTGAGCCACATATGTTATACATAAAAAAACAAACAAACTTGGGAAATGTCCTTTAGACTTTGCTACCATTCAAAATTATAAAATAAATTCTTTGTCTTAATAGCTATTATACTTGCTATGGTTTTATAGATATTTATAATATTTTTTACTCTTTTCTTTAGCTTGCCAGTGTAATGGACATAGCACTTGCATCAATAATAATGTGTGTGAACAGTGTAAAAATCTTACCACAGGAAAGCAGTGTCAAGACTGCATGCCAGGTTATTATGGGGATCCGACTAATGGAGGACAGTGCACAGGTAAGTATATTTTCTTTTATTTCAATATATTTTTACTACAGAAAAGAAAATTGAGAAAGATACAACTTTGGTGGAAAATATATTTTTATAAAAGAAAATTTTTTCCATTCAGTTTTTTTTCTTTTTAAGATTTTATTTGTTTATTTGACAGAGAGCATTATTAGCAGGGGGGGAAGATCAGAGGGAGAGGGTGAAGCAGACTCCCCGCTGAGCAGGGAGCCCAATGAGGGACTTGATCCCAGGACCCCAGCATCCTGATCTGAGCTGAAGGCAGATGTTTAACCAACTGAGCTACCCAGGCGCCCTCTATTAAGTTTCAATATTTTTAGAAGGTAGAATTTATTTACTAGGGGTGATGTGAACTATAACAATTCTCTGATATACTGAAAAAAATTTTTTTCTTATTTCAAAATGAATACATGTTTATTATAGGAAATTTAGCAAATGTAGACACGTTAAAAATTGCCTGTAGTCTCACTATTCAAAAATAACCACTGCTTGTTTTTTAATAATAGTAAGTTATTGTTTTGACTTTAGATATAATAAATAATTAAAGGTTTTGTGTATGCCTTACATCAGATAAGATATTTTTGGGTTTGGAATCAATCCTGGGCTGAAATCCGCCCCCCCCCCCCCGCCCGCTACTGTTCACATATATGGCCATAACCACTCAACCTCTCAGTGCTGCATTGTTCTCATATGTAAAAGGGAAATGATAAAGATCAAATGAGATCATATATAATAGAGGCACACGTAGGGAATTGAAGTACATTAAAAGAGCATTTATAGTTCTATTCTCATCACATTATTTTGTTCACTAAACTCTACTTTTCTCTATCTTCCTCTCTATCCTCCTGCTTTTTCCTCTTACTTTTTAGGGAATTTTTAGGTTTTCTTTTAAAAATGTCCTTTTAAATTGTAATTTTATAGTAATCCTTTTTTATCTCTAGGTTGGTCCTTGTCCCTTATGTTTTTAATCTATTTCTGCTTAGAGGTTGCCCATACAGCACCCACAGAAAAGCCTCCACTGTTGGGTATGAAAAAATGAAGACTTAAACAGAGTTGGCCCAGGGCCTGGCCTAGATATGAATGTTAACACTGCTTATGTGTTGTGAATAATGCTGCTGTGAACCTTACTGCACAAGTCTTTGTTTGAATACTGATTTTCAGTTCTTTTGTGCATAAACTAGGAGAGGAATTGTGGTAATTCTATGTTTAACTTTTTGAGGAATTGCCCAATTGTTCAAGTTGTTTTCCATAGTGGCTGCCTCATTCTACATTCCCACCAGAAATGTAGAGGATTCCCATTTCTGCACATCCTTGCCAACACTTGTTATATTCCATTTTTAAAAAATTTTAATTGTCTTGTGGGTATATGAAATGATATCCCATTGTGGTTTTGATTTGCATTTCCCTAATGACTAGTGATGTTAACTATTTTTTTCATGTAGTTGTTGGCCATTGTATATGTTCTTTGGAAAATGTCTATTGAAGTCCTTTGCCCATTTTAAAACAATTTATTATTTTTTTTTGATTGTGGTAAAACATACATAACATAAAATTTACCATTTTTACCATGTTTATGTGTGTAGCACAAAGACATTAGGTACATTTACATTGTTGTGAAATCATCATTACCATCCATCTCCGTAACTTTTCTCATCTTGCAAAACTGAAACTTCTGTACCCATTAAATAATAATTCCCCATTACCCTTACTCCAGCTCCTGGCAACCACCATTTTATTTTCTGTCACTATGAATATGATTTCTCTAGATAGCCTGAAAGACGTAGAATTGTACAGTATTTGTCCTTTAGTGACTGACTTTTTTCTATTAGCATAATTTTCTTCACCTTTCTTTCGTGTTCTAACATGTGTCAGAGTGTCTTCCTTTTAAAGGCCAAGTAATATTCTATTGTGTGCATATATGCATTTTGTTTATCCATTCATCCATTAATGGACCTGATTTGCTTCCTTCCACCTGTTGGTATTGTGAGTAATGGACGTACAGATACTTGTTCAGGTTCCTGTGCCTTTTCATGTGTGTCTTGGCAATTTGTAGATCTTTGGAGAAATATCTATTAAGTCCTTTGCCCATTTTTATTTGTATTGTTTGATGTTGTCATTGAATTGTAAGGGCTCTTTGTATATTCCATATATGGAGCCCTTATCAGATATATACTTTGCAAATATTTTCTCCCACTCTGTAAGTTGCCTTTTCACTTTCTTTATAGTGTCCTTTGAAAGACAAAAGTTTCCAATTTTGATGAAGTCCAGTTTATTTATTTATTTTTTTGTTGCTTGTGTTTTTGGTGCATATCTAAGAATCCACTACCAAATGCAATGTCATGAGGATTATCAAAATATTAATTTTTTGCCAACATAGGCAAAAGGAACATTTGAATAACTGTATTAGCTACAAAATGTTTTAAATTAGAATGGTAAGTTTTATCACTCCAATAGGCATAAGTGCTTTTAGAAATATGTACTCCTTTGGGGATGATACTTCTCTGCTAGGTTTAAGACTAAGTTCAGTTATTCCATATTCATTTTTGTTGCTGACATTACACATCTGGCAAGCTGAGGCATAATGCAATGGAAAATTAAAGGGGATGGAAGATGAATGCCTATCTTATTCACTACTGCACATTCTCTGGTAGTTTATGGAGCTTTAAATAATTCCTTATAGTTTCCTTGTTTCTGAAAGTTGGCAAGATATTATTTTGCTGTCTCTGACTTCTCTATGGTGATGTAATATATGAAAGTCATTTTTATTTCTTAGGGCCACATTAGCTACCTCACTAAATCAACAATACGTCACATCTGGTGAATTATTTTTAATGCAGCTGTGGCTAAAATCAATTTATAAAAAATGAGAAGTATGAATTTACTGCTGTTTCTTTATTTTTAGTTCACCTTATTGAGAAAAGTTCATTTTTCATTAGTAGATACAGTTATTAAGATTCAAAGTCTGCTGATATTAAGGGAAAGAAGGAAGTAGATTTATATTTGAATGTGAGGCTTTAGAGGTACTGCAGATTCGGAGATTATTTTTTAAATTTCGTCTACTAACGTCAATTTAACATTGTTACTGATATTAATAAATGTACTTGTAGATTTTCTCTCAGATTGTTTTTAGACTATGGCATATTCATAGCTATTCTTTTATTACAATTATCTATTAAAAGTGGTTTACTACTAACTCAGGGGGGGTACCTGGGTTGCTCAGTCAGTTAAGCATCTGACTCTTGGTTTCGGCTTAGGTCGTGATCTCAGGGTCATGAGATTGAGCCCTGTGTTGGGCTCCACACTCATCATGGAGTCTGCTTGAGATTCTCTCTCTCTCACTCTGCCCCTTCCCCTGCTCTCTCTCTCCCTCTCTCTCTCTGAAATAAATAAATAAATCTTAAAAAAAAAATAACTGTCAAAAAGGCTAAAAATAACAACACAGGTAATCAGAGATGTTGGCGAGCATGTGGAGAAAGGGGAAGCCTCTTACACTATTGGTGGGTATCCAAACTGGTGCAGCCACTCTGAAAAACAGGATGGGGGTTCCTCAGAAAGTTAAAAATAGAACTACCCCACGATCCAGCAATTGCACTACTAGGTATTTTCCCAAAAGATACAAAAATACTCAATTGAAGGGGTGCATGCGCAATGTTTATAGCAACGTTATCAACAATATCTAAATTATGGAAAGAGCGCAAATGTCTTAAACTGTTGAATGGATAAAGAAGATGTGATTGATACACACACACACACACACACACACACACACACACACACACAGAAGAATATTATTCAGCCATGAAAAAGAATGAAATCTTGCCATTTGCAAGGATGTGGATGAAGCTAGAGTGTATTATGCTAAGTGAAATAAGTCAGAGAATGACAAATTCCATATGACTTCTCTCATATGTGGAATTTAAGAAATGAAACAGATGTACATAGGGGAAAAAAAGAAAAGAGAGACGGGAACCATTAAAGAGACTCTTAACTATAGAGAACAAACTGAGGGTTGCTGGAGGGGAGGTAGGTGGGGCATAGGTTAAATGGGTGATGGGTATTAAAGAGGGCACTTGTGATGAGAATTGGGTATTATATTTGAGTGATGAATCATTAAATTCTACTCTATTCTGTATATTAACTAACTGGAGTTTAAATAAGAACTTGGAACAAAAATTTTCTAAAAAGGGGTTTATTATTAAAATTATTTTATTTCTCATTGATGACCAAGAAAATTCTCTGACACAAATTTGCTCTGGAGCATCTATCTATCTATCTATCTATCTATCTATCTATCTATCTATCTATGTATCTATCATCTATCTATCAATCTTTGTAGCTATGGAAGAGTATAACATTGTAAACAGCTTGGGCTTTGGAATCATACTGCTTGGGTCCACATCCAGGCAATGCCACTGTCACCTTGGGTAATTATTTAACCTCTTATTGTCTCAGTTTCCTCACTTAAAAATTATGTGACTAATTTAATTTATTGTGAGGCTTAAATGAGGTACTTTACGTAAGAAATAATATGTGTTTTTGGCAAATGTTAACTCTAGAATGCTATTGCCGTTATTACTATTATTTTTATTACTACAATTTGTAGCATCAGTAGACTTAAGTATGTTAATAAAAATTATGATTTAGACTGTAATAGTATTATTTTTGTCATATTATCTCTAATTTGACTTATAAATTTTAGTAAGAGAAAATAAATGAAAGTTTCATTGAATAGAATGGCTCACTTTACTATAATAGCTCAACACTCTATACACTGCATTACTTTGCAATGAAGGAATATTCTCAAATTCACAAATAGTTATTGAGTACTTAAATATATGCAAAACACTGTGCTAGGGCTTGAATTTCTATGCATGGTAAGGGTGCTATAATAGTGTTATGAAGAGGTTGAATGATAGAATCAGGGACAAAGAGATTAATTTTCATGGAAGGATCTGCGTAGGCCCTTTGGAGTTGAGTTCAGTTTATAAGTTTCAATTTTATATGATTATCATTAGTTAAAAGATTTTCATCATACTTTGTTCTAAATGTAAGACAACTAAGCTATAATGCTATTAATCCCTGAAATGTTTAAAAATATTTATATATACTTGTTTTATTTGATTATTCATAAAAAGATGTACTATAAGAACAAAAAAACTCTATAAATCATGAAATATAGGTATTTTAAAAATTGCAGTCATGTATGACCAATAGTTTTCTTCATCCAGGTCTTAACTCTTTTTGGTTATTTTATTGGAAGATGTTTAATGGGTTAGTTGGTATTATCAATAAGATTTTTTTTTTTAAAGATTTTATTTATTTATTCGACAGAGATAGAGACAGCCAGCGAGAGAGGGAACACAAGCAGGGGGAGTGGGAGAGGAAGAAGCAGGCTCATAGCGGAGGAGCCTGATGTGGGGCTCGATCCCATAACGCCGGGATCACGCCCTGAGCCGAAGGCAGACGCTTAACTGCTGTGCCACCCAGGCGCCCCAATAAGATTTTTTCTTTAACATTGCATTCATAATTGGGTTTAGCAGTCTAATTTTATATATATTAAGTTATGTCTTTTGGTTCATTTTGTTGTTCTTTTTCTAGGCTTTTTAATATTATACTTACCTGATTTTTTTCCTTTCTACATACTTTTTAAAATTTTATTTTATGTTTTTACTTTTAATAGTGATTAAGAAACTTACTCGTTTCTAGTTTGGGGAAAAAGAGTTCTTTCAACACAGTAACAGTTCTAGTTTTACATTTGTTTTGTATGAGCAAAACTTATTTATTTTTAAAACTTTTGGTGTATTGTGGATATCTACCTATAGCAGACTTTTACAGAAGTATATAATACTTTAATAAATACATTGGGCTATGACACAACTATCCTCAGAGACAAGAGGGTAGTAAAAGGAATATGAATGAATTTCTCTTTCTCTCTAGTAGGATGGGAATTTTTTTCATCTTAAACCCTTCTCACATATTAGAGGTGTTTATAGAAGCTGAAAGTTTATAACCAAATGAACTGAGTATTTCTTGAAATAAGTGTAAGAAATTTAATTCTCAAACTGGGAGCATTGACCTGAATAATCTAAAACTGCAGATGAACAAAAATCACTTGACATGAAAATCTTATTTCTATTAATTATTTTCACACAACGAAGTTAAAAGTTTGTATTTTCTTAGTATACATGATATTCCTGTGTGGCAGAGAAAGGCTAACTTGAGACTTTAAGTATCACAAAGAGAGGCCATTACAAAATAATTATATAATTTCATGTAGATATTTAATGTTTGGTATGGGCATGAAGTTATACTTTGATTAAAGATTTGCTTCAGAATAACATTTTTAAAAAATTTAAATACATTAGGAAAACCAAAAAAGTCTTTTTATTTTTATTTATTTATTTACTTATTATTGTTTTGTAAATAAGTTTGTAACATATTATTTTAGTCACCATACAGAACATCCTTAGTTTTTGATGTAATGTTCCATGATTCATTATTTGCTTATAACACCTAGTGCTCCATGCAATATGTGCCCTCCTTAATACCCATCACTGGCATATCACAATCCTCCATTCCCCTGCCCTCTGAAGCCCTCAGTTTGTTTCCCAGAGTCCATAGTCTCTCATGGTTCATTCCCCCTTCTGTTTACTCCCCTTCATTCTTCCCTTCCTTCTCTTACCATCTTCCTGCTATTTCTTATGTTCCATAAATGAGTGAAGCCATATGATAATTGTCTTTCTCTGCTTGACTTATTTCACTTAGCATAATCTCCTCCAGTTCCGTCCATGTTGCTGCAAATGTGGGGTAATCGTTCTTTCTGGTGGCTGACTAATATTCCATTGTATATATGGACCACATCTTAATCCAGTCATCTATTGAAGGGCATCTCGGCTCCTTCCACGATTTAGCTATTGTGGACAATGCTGCTATGAACATTGGGGTGCCTATGGCCCTTCTCTTCACTACATCTGTATCTTTGGGGTAAATACCCAGTAGTGCAATTGCTGGATCATAGGGTAGCTCAATTTTTAACTTCTTAAGGGACCTCCACACTGTTTTCCAAAGTGGCTGTACCAACTTGCATTCCCACCAACAGTGTAAGAGAGATCCCCTTTCTCCACATCCTCTCCAACATTTGTTGTTTCCTGCCTTGTCAATTTTTGCCATTCTAACTGGCGTAAGGTGGTATCTCAATGTGGTTTTGATTTGAATTTCCCTGATGGCTAGTGATTTTGAACATTTTTTCATGTGTCTGTTAGCTTTGTTTTTTCCTTTTCAACAATTCCTTGGCAATTTGGGGTCTTTTCTGGTTCCACACAAATTTAAGGGCTGTTTGTTCCAGTTCTTTGAAAAATGTCATTGGTATTTTGATTGGGATGGCATTGAAAGTGTAGATTGCTCTGGGTAGCATAGACATTTTAACTATGTTTATTCTTCTGATCCATGAGCATGGAATATTTTTCCATCTTTTTGTGTCTTCTTCAATGTCTTTCAAGAGTGATTTGTAGTTTCTAGAATATAGATCCTTTACGTCTCTGGTTAAGTTGATTCCGAGATAATGTATGATCCCATTTTTGTATGGGATCGATTCCTTAATTTCTCTTTCTTCAGTCTCATTGTTTGTGTATAGAAATGCAACTGATTTCTGAGCATTGATTTTGTATCCCGCCACATTACTGAATTGCTCTATATGTTCTAGTAATTTGGGGCGAAGTCTTTTGGGTTTTCCATATAGAGTATCATGTCATCTGCGAAGAGAGACATTTAGACTTCTTCTTTGCCGATTTGGATCCTTTTATCCCTTTTTGTTGTCTGATTGCTGTTGCAAGGACTTCTAGTACTATGTTGAACAATAATGCCGAGAGTGGGCATCTTTGTTGTGTTCCTGATCTTAAGGGAAAGGCTTTCACTTTTCCCCATTGTGAATGATATTCGCTGTAGGCTTTTCATAGATGGTTTTTATGAAATTGAGGAATGTACCCTCTCTCCCTACGCTCTGAAGGGTTTTAATCAGGAAAGGATGCTGTATTTTGTCAAATGCTTTTTATGCATCAATTGAGAGGATCATAAGGTTCTTGACTCTTTTCTTGTTGATATGATCTATCACACTGATCGACTCATGAATGTTGAACCACCCTTGCATCCCAAGGATGAATCCCACTTAGTCATGATGGAGAATCCTTTTAATGTACTGTTGGATCCTATTAGCTAGGATCCTGTTGAGAATTTTGGCGTCCATATACATCAGGGATATCGGTCTGTAATTCTCCTTTTTGATGGGGTCTTTGCCTGGTTTGGGGATCAAGGTAATACTGGCCTCATAGAATGAGTTTGGTGGTCTTCCTTCTGTTTCTATTTTTTGAAACAGCTTCAGGAGAATAGGTATTATTTCTGCTTTGAATGTTTGGTAGAATTCCCCGGGGAATCCGTCAGGCCCTGGACTCTTGTTTCTGGGGAGGTTTTTGATCACTGCTTCAACCTCTTCATAATTAATCGGTCTGTTTAAATAATCAGTTTCTTCCTGTTTCAGTCTTGGTAGTTTATCTGTTTCCAGGAAGGCATCCATTTCTTCCAGGTTGTTTAATTTATCGGTATAAAGCTGTTGATAAAAGTTTCTAATGATCCTTCCTATTTCATTGGTGTTCGTTGTGATCTCTTCCCTTTCATTCATAATTTTATTAATTTGGGCCCTTTCTCTATTCTTTTGAATAAGTCTGGCCAGTGGCTTATTGATCTGATTTATTATTTAAAAGAACCAGCTTCTAGTTCCGTTGGTCTGCTGGTTTCTAATTCATTGATCTCGGCTTTAATCTTGATCAACTGCCTTCTCATGTGTGGGTTAGGTCTGTTCTTCTGTTCCACCTCCAGCTTCTTGAGGTGAGAATGTAAAAACTGCATTTTAAGAGATTTTTCTATTTTGAGTGAGACTTGGATGGCTATGTATTTTACTCTTAGGACTGCCTTTTCAGTGTCCCATAGGTTTTGACCCGATGTGTTTTCATTCTCACTGGTCTCCAAAAATTGCTTAATCTGATTTTTAATTTCCTGGTTTACCCAATCATTCTTGAACAGGATGGTTCTTAGTTACCAAGTGTTTGAGTTTCTTCCAAATTTTTCCTTGTGATTTAGTTCCAGTTTCAAAGGATTGTGGTCTGAGAATATGCAGGGAATAATGTCAGTCTTTTGGTATCGGTTGAGACCTGTTTTGTGACCCAGTATATGGTCTATTCTGGAGAAAGTTCCATGTGCATTCAAAAAGAATGAATATTCTGTTGTTCTGGGGTGTAGTATTCTGTATATATCTATGAGGTCTATCTGGTCCAGTATATCATTCAAAGCTCTTGTTTCTTTGTTGATTTTCTGCTTAGGTGATCTGTCTATTGCTGAGAGCAGAGTGTTGAGGTCCCCTGCTATTAACGTATTATTATCTATATGTCTCTTTATTCTAGTTAAGAGTTGGCTTGTGTATGTAGCTGCTCCCCTGTTGGGGGCATAAATATTTATAATTGTCATATCCACTTGTTGGATACGTCCTTTAAGAATAATATAGTGTCTTTCTGTATCTCTAATAACAGTCTTTAGTTTAAAATCTAATCTGTCTGATACGAGAATTGCTACCCCAGCTTTCTTTTGAGGTCCATTGGCATGAAAAATGGTTTTCCATCACTTCACTTTCAGTCTGGATGTATTTTTAGGTTCAAAATGAGTCTCTTGTAGACAGCAAATGGATGGGTCATGTCTTTTTATCCAATCTGCAACCCTGTGACGTTTTATGGGAGCATTCAGGCCATTCACATTGAGAGTGATTATTGAGAGATATGATTTTAATGATGTCATGTTGCCTGTGAAGTCTTTGTTTCTATAGATAGTAAATTTCTGTTCTGTATCACTCTTGGGGTGTTTTTACTTTTATAGAATCCCCCTTAATATCTTTTGTAGGGCTCGTTTGGTGGTCACATATTCTTTCAGTTTCTGCTGGTCTTGGAAGGTTCTTGTCTCTCCATCAATTCTGAATGACAGCCTTGCTGGATAAAGGATCCTTGGCTGCATGTTCTTCTCAGTTAGAGCTTTGAAAATACCTTGCCAACCCTTCCTGGCCTGCCAGGTCTCTGTAGACAGATCTCACGTTATTCTGATATTCCTCCCTCTGTATGTAAGGATTTTCTTCCCCGTCTGCTTTCAAGGCTGTATCCTTGGATCTAATATTTACTAAATGCACTATGATGTGACGTGGTGTAGGTCTGTTCTCATTGATCTTGGGAGGGGTCCTCTCTGCCTCTTGGACATGAATGCTTGCTTCCTTTGCCAGATTAGGGAAGTTCTCAGCTACAATTTGTTCAAATATCTCTTCTAGACCTCTCTCTCCACCCACTCAGGGATGCCGATGATTCTGACATTGGAACATTTCATTGAGTCAGTAATCTCCCGTAGTCTGCATTCTTGAGATTGGATTTTTTTGAGCCAAGTTTCTGTTTTTACTTTCTCTTCTACCATCCCATCTTCCAATTCAATAATTTGTTCTTCTGCCTCATTAAGTGGCCATCAGAGTGTCTAGTTTAGACAGCATTTGATTCATAGCATTTTTAATTTCTGCCAGATTCCCTCTCATTTCCGCCCTTGGAGATTCTCTATTCTTGTTAATATTTTCGTTAATGTTTTTTTCAAGCCTACACATTATCTTGACCATTGTTACTCTGAACTCCATTTCTGACAATTTGGTTATATCCTTATCCATCAGTTCTGTGGCAGAGGCCACAGTCCATGTGTCCTTTCTTTGCTGAGGATTTCTCCTCCTTGTCATTCTGATGAGGAGAGGTTGCGGGGATGCCCAGAGCCGAAATTATTGACCAGGACCCAGGCAGTGTGCACTTGTTTTATAGGGACCTTAGGGATGTGGGCTTCTTGATTTTTCAGCGTGCCTTCTGGGGGAGGGGCCTGCCGCACTGATATTCAGGCTACCCTGTTTGGGTAGAGTCTCCCCATCCCCTGCGAGGGGGGATGGGGATGGGCACAATGTGAGCCAGTATTTCCGGGCTTTTGTTCTCTGGTGGCTTTCCCTGGCGGTTTTCTGTGACTCTTCTGAGAGTCAGAGCAGCAGTGGCCATATCCTAGCCTCTGTCTCAGAACAGAGAGATCGCAGTCTGCTCTCCACTGAACTCTCCTGGCCACTTTAACTCTGTTTCAGTCAGTGCCGCTAAAAACCCCTGCAGCGTCCTGGATGTGTGCCCCACAGCCGCTCTCCCAGCCCTCGATTCCCCAGCCGACAGGTCTCTGTCTTTTGTGCTTCTAACACCACCAGCTGCCCCTGTTCCTGTGCATGCTCCTGAGTTCTGTTTCAGTGTGGTTCGCGCGCGCTCCGGAGCGCCAGTTTTGTCTGGTCACCCGCGCACACCCAAGCTCCCAGTATCAGTCCGGTTCCAGTGAGCCCTGGAGCTCCGGTCCCGCATGTGCTCCGGACTCCCAGTTTCAGTCTAGTTTGAGTGTGTGCTCCAGAGCTCCAGTTTTCAGTCTCGTCGCGTGCGCGTTCCCGGGCTCACAATCTCAGTCTGCTTTCTCGGGTGCCAGTCCGCGAGTCCAGCCGCTCCCCTGTGCAGGAGGCTTCCCAGCGCCCGAGCGCATCGGCTCCCTCCCCCTTCTGTTTATCTTCCGATATCTCTGCGAGGATTCATGGCTCCCCGCTTCACACCTCAATACTCAGCAGTGGAGATGTTCGTTTGTATGGATCCAGATGTATCTTCCTACATCTCGGGCTGATCTCGTGGGTGTTCAGGATGATCTGGTAGACATCCAGCTCGACTCAGGGGACCAGCTGAAAAAACGTCCCCTACTCCTCTGCCATCTTTCCCCCCCTATCAAAAAAGGCTTTTTAAATCATGCAGAGCTATCTGTTTAAACTGAATGATTTAAAAAAATCTTTCTTTTATAGCTACTATAATATTTGTAGCTAATTTGTCTTCTCTCTGTACTAATTATTTTGAAATGTTTTGTTTTTCTGGGGGATGTTTTCCTCTAACTTCAGTAATTTATAGCCCTAAGCTTTCTTTATCTATTCCATCTTTTTGAGCTCTCTTCTATCCTTTTATCCTCATAAAAGGAACCAAAAGGACAAGAACTGAGACTATGAAAAGTATTTGAACATGACATTAAGTCAGGTAATTTCAGAATGACTTTGTTTGTGGTTAGTAGAAGGTGCAGTTTTTACTGGTTTCTTGTGTTAGATGCCTTTTCAGAGAGATGTCTGTGGGCTGAACCTCATGAAACTGCTAGAGACAGTCACTACTTCTGCACCTTTATTGTACCTTCCCCTTTTCTTCAAGATCTCTCTCCTTGTTTTTTATTTGCACAAACTGCTACTTTCCACCCGCCCTAACTTTAAATCTTCATTTCAACTTTTGGCATTTGGTTAGTGTTATTTGAGTTCCTAGGCCTGATGCTGACAGATTATTTCCACCTCTGGTTTGCATGTTTTTGACAATGAAGTGTGTCACTTGCATGCTTTCTTTTCATCAATAAGTTCACTAATATATCTCACAGAATTAAAAAAAAATACTTAATGGTTTTAAATCTACAAGTACGATACTTATCTTTTTGGGACTAGATAGAAGCCATTATTTTATCTTAAGTGTTTAATATTTCTCTTTAATTTCATTTGATGTGATGCCTAGTCCCCTTACCATGTATTGTTTGAGGTTTTGTGTTATAAGGATCTGGCACTATTTGGTTGTTTAAAAAGTGATGTAAGATAGTATAATTTAACTTAACAATAAAAAAGGCTTTTATACAAACCCACAAAAGTTAAGTAATTCTTATTTTCTTCAAATGACAGGCCTAGGATGAAAATTAAAAGGCATATTTAAAATGGGGCATATTTCTCATATTCTAAAGCACAAAACATTTATTTAGTATACTCCAGAAAATTAGAGGTTAATCTAAGAAACTCTAAGCATGAATTTGGTTTTAGTCTAATATTTATAGATTTTTTAAAGAGCAAAATTAAGCTAAATGCCAATTTGGATGCACACTTTTTCATTGCTCAGATAATGCATAAAAACTAATTAGTGATGGTGGACAAGTTAATTATATATTAGAAATGCCTAGAGCAGGTGTAGGAAAGCATCAGCATAAATATGTTCTGTAAATATTTCATAAACATATTAAAATCCTTCTTAATATATTATTACCAAGAAACACCTTTTCTCTCAAAGGTCCATTTTTATATACCATAGGATATGAATGCAAATATTTGCTTTTTTTAAATCACAAATAATTTTATCTATACCTTTCATCTTGCTTTTTCCCTATGGGTCCATCTACTGATTTTATAAGAATAATCTATATTTTTAGGCTATAAAGGAATCATACAAATATTTAATTGTGTATTTATTTTAATAAGCAATTTTAACTTGTTTTTTGACTTCCTGTACAAGGCTAGTTTGTTCATATTAATTAGTTCAAAAGCTGAATTCAGCAACTTTATTATTTAAGAATATTCTCCTTTCACCCCCATCCTAGTTAATGATAATACCAGTTAAGCTCCCATGATTCTTCTTCTCTTTTGCTGTTGGATGTTACAGGTTAGCTGAATGGAATAGCTTCGTATTAAATATTTGTGGAAAGAATGAATGAATACCCTCGCTACAATCTCTATATGCTCCATACAATGGTCTCCATTTGTTATATACCTTTTTATTTCCTTTATAGGAAGAGAAATAATTAATAATGTTTTCTTGAGATATGAAATTTTTTACTTCACATATAGCTAACAATATCCCTTCTACTCAAAATGGAAAAAACAAAACACTTAATGACATATAGGGAAAAAAAGAACAACCCAAGTTGTTAAATGTAATGTTGCTATTGACTTACAAGTCAAAAACATTAGCGTGTATTTTATTTATTTTTTTAGGTGTATAAATGTTTTATCTTTTCAAATTAAAAAGGTCTATTTAACTTTTTTTTGTCTTGACATAATTTAACACAGAAAAGTTGCAAGTAAATACACAGAGTTCCTTCAAGTCTCCTCTCTCTCTCGCTGTTTCATTTAAACATTGCAGACTTGATGGGCCTTTATCCCTTAAATACTTTAGTGATATTTTCTAAAAACTAGGAATTTTCTTAACCACGTTACAGTTACAGAAATCAGGAATTGAACCTTGGTGCATAATATTATTAAATATAGACCTTATTTAGGTTTTACTAATTGTCCCAGCATTGTTCTTCAGAGAAGAAGAAAATCCAAGATGACTGGTTGCATTCATTTGTATGTCTCTTTAGACTTCTTGAATCCGGAACATTTCTTGAGTCTTTCTTTTTATTAAGTGACATTGACATTGTTTAGAATTATAGCCCATTTTTGTGTGTGTATAGCATGTGCTTTGTAAGGAATATGGCTTTGTTTGACATTTCTTCATGATTATATTCTGATTACATACTTTTGGCAGGAATACCACTGAAGTTATGCTAAATTCTTCTCACCATATCATGAGCCACATGCTATCACCATTCCATTAATGGTAATGTTTAATAGGGACATTTGGATAAAGTGGTGTCTGCCAGATTTCTTCACTCTAAAGTTACTATATTATCCTTTAATGAAAAAAAATATCTTTTAGGAGATACTTTGAGACTATGTGAGTATTATGTTAGTTCTTAAACTTTCGCCTACTACTTTTATGATTTTTACCAAATGGTGATTTTCTAATTCTGTCATTCTTCTTATACTAATTATTTGGCTTTCTTTTACAATGAAAATCTTTCTCTTCTCTAGTTTGTCTGTGTTATCTTATCTGTGTATTTATCCATGTATGTATGTGTGTATCTATCTATTTATCTCTTTGTATCATCTGTCTATCCATCCATTTTTCATATATCTACCTACATACTCTTTATCATTCTTCGAGCATTTTCTTGTATTGTTGTCACCATCTTGTACTTTTCCTGCTCTAACTAGACACTGGCATTTCTTAAGCAGCCTTGGCTCCTTTAGTGGGCTCTTTGCTACAAAGACAATTTTATTTCTAGATCATCTCAGCAGGCAGAACTGGAGAATAAATATCTGTGTACACATATGCTCATGTGTTTACCCATAGACACATACATATTCTTATACATGTACATAACTACACACATTGATACACGTTTCTACATCCACTTATATTTTATACTAAAATCCATGAGTTTAGGGGCATCTGGGTGGCTCAGTCAGTTAAGAGTCCAACTTTTGCTTTCGGCTCAGCTCATGATCTCGGGGTAGTGAGATTGAGCCCCACCTTGAACTCTGTGCTCAGCTCAGAATCTGCTTGGGATTCTTTCCACCTCCCTCTCTCTCCCCCTCTGCTCTTCCCCTTGTTTACATTCTTTCTCTAAAATAAAATAAATAAAATCTTTAAAAAAAATCCATTAGTCTACACTAATACCTCATTTTCTGTCCCTTACTACAGGGTTCATTCTATTCTTTTTTTTTTTTTTTTTTAAAGATTTTATTTATTTATTTGACAGAGATAGAGACAGCCAGCGAGAGAGGGAACACAAGCAGGGGGAGTGGGAGAGGAAGAAGCAGGCTCATAGCAGAGGAGCCTGATGTGGGGCTCGATCCCATAACGCCGGGATCACGCCCTGAGCCGAAGGCAGATGCTTAACCGCTGTGCCACCCAGGCGCCCCAGGTTCATTCTATTCTTACTGTCCAAATTTTTAAGCTGACTTTCATTATCCACAATATATATTTTTAAATTTCCTCAATCTTAAAATGCACAGAAAGTAGTTTTGGAATTGCTAAACTACACCTCTGTGTGAAAAGGAAGTCTACTAATTAGAGTTTAGCATTTATTTACTTATTTTTGTCTTCAGTATGAGGACATATAGTTTGTAACTGTGTTTAAAAAGTACTTGTGTTCGGGGCGCCTGGGTGGCACGGCGGTTAGGCGTCTGCCTTCGGCTCAGGGTGTGATCCCGGCGTTATGGGATCGAGCCCCACATCAGGCTCCTCCGCTATGAGCCTGCTTCTTCCTCTCCAACTCCCCCTGCTTGTGTTCCTTCTCTCGCTGGCTGTCTATCTCTGTCAAATAAATAAATAAAATCTTAAAAAAAAAAAAAGTACTTGGGTTCATGCTTTTTCCCTCCTTCAGTGTGGTTGTTAGTCATTTGAGTAGGGGCCATTCATTTATTTCTGTGTTTAGTCAGCTTTAGGGCCACCTGCACCCCACCAGTATTGTTGATGTAATTTTCTTTTTTGAGTATGTGAAATAGTAACATGGTCCTCAAAGTCACGAATGTACAAAAAGTCAATTTCTTCCCTCTCCTTCCCCCCATTCTTTTCATGACGTTCTCACTCATGCCCTGTAAGTAACCTATCTCAAACCAGTCTCTGGTTTCCTCCCTATGTTGTTTTTAAAACTAAATATGCAGAAATATGCATATTTTCTAATTTTTTTACACAAAGGGTAACATGTTGTACTGCTTTTTTGTCATTTAATAATATGACTTGGGAGATCATGCCACATTACAGAGATCTTCCTCATTGTTTTTGTAGTACCTAGTACTACATTATGGGGATATACTATCGTTTATTCAACTGTTTTCCAACTATGAATATTTAGGTGAATTCCAATAATTTTAAGTATCGGTAATGGTGTAGTGGAAACTTCTGTGTGCATATGTATTTCTGTACTGTAAGAGGTGTATCTTCAGGATAAACTCCTAGAAGGGAGCATGTGAGGTTAAGAGAGAAACACATATTGTATTATTAGCAATGGTTGTGCCAGTCTGTACTCCCACAAGCAGTGTATGAGAGTACCTTTATCCATATAGCTTTGTGAACAGAAAATATTTTTATACTTTTTAACTTTTGTCTGATAGATGAAATTTTTAATTTTTTGTTCTCTATCATGTGTGAAATTAATCTTATCTTCATACATTTAAGGACCATTTTTATATTTTATGTGAATTGTCTATGTTTTTTGCTCAATTTTCTGTTGAGATATTTTTATCCTCTTAATTTGATGAGAGTTCTTATTTATTAGGATTATTATCTATCTGTTGAACAGTTTTCTCCAAATATGTATCTGTCCTTTGACATTGCTTATGGTGATTTTTTGTTTGTTTTTGCCACGCTGATATCTTTATTTTAATCTCATCAAAATTATCACTCTTGAGTTAGAGTTAGAATACTTTTCCTACATCCAAGTTATCCACGTTTCCTATGTATTCTTCTGTTACTTGTACAGTTTTTCTTTTTTACATTTAGATCACTAATGCTTTTGGAGTTTAATTTTGTGTGTGGTGTGAGGTATAGATATAAATTTACCTTTTTCACCAGTTGTCCTATTGACATTTATTTTAAAAAATTCATTTTAGGGGCGCCTGGGTGGCGCAGTCATTAAGCATCTGCCTTTGGCTCAGGGCGTGATCCTGGCGTCCTGGGATCGAGCCCCACATCAGGCTCCTCCGCTGGAAGCCTGCTTCTTCCTCTCCCACACCCCCTGCCTGTGTTCCCTCTCTTGCTGGCTGTATCTCTCTCTGTCAAATAAATAAATAAAATCTTTAAAAAAATAAAAAATTCATTTTGATGAATTTTTTTGATAAGCCAGATTTTTATATTCTAAATTTTCGTGTGTATTTGGTTCTATTTATAGATTTTCTATTCTACTCTGCTGATCTTTTTGTCTCTTGATGTGCCAGTATTACAGTGTTTTTATTATAGAGGGCTTAAAAATGTTTTAACGTCTAGTAGGCTATTTCTTTTTTTTAAAGCTTTTCTTTTTTTAGTGCTTTCCTGGCTTTTCTTACATGTTTATTTTTTTATATGATGACCGTTATCAATTTATCAATTCCCATAAAAAACTTGTTTTTTTTTTTTTTTATTTCTTTGAAGCTGTTCCTCTGTCAAATGGGTATAATATGTGTGGCAAAAGATTAAAGAAGTAATGTGTATGAAAATACTTCAGAAATAGTACAGTCATATATAGAGACAAAATATTGTTATTATGTTACAAAATATGTTTTATATTTTGTAACATAATATTGAACATTTTTCCAGATTCTTTGATTCATCATCTAATATCTATTCAAGGCAATCTTTTAAGGTAATCTCATTGAAAACAATCCAGATTCAAAATGGATACAATAAAAATTCAGTCAGTTGGAATTTAAGAATTTGGGCTTGAGGCAAGTAATAATCTTTGTTGAATAGCTTCTAATAATGTGTCATCCTTAAATGTTTCATTTATAGCCCAGGATATTAATATTTTGTTCTGTTTTTTTAGATGAATGAAAACCAGATTAAATAAAGTATGAGAAGTCAATTTTGAAGGATTTAAATACTTTAATGGTAGTCGTTAGCAGTAGTCAAGAAATCTAGCAAGCTAGAGTAAGAAAATAAAATATGACTAAAGGCTTATTCTTTTATGAAAGATAATGAAACAAGACTAAAGTTACTCTTTTATAAAAGTAAACACAGGGTGTTAATACAATTCTAGAAGTTGAGTTAAATTTTATTTTGGTGAAATTTTTAATATTCGAATGTTTTTGCTTAACCATCTTCTGTTAGGAAAAAAAACAAAACAAAACCCTAACTTGTTTTAAATATGGTTTCAGTTTTTAAAATTAAATCAGAATGGAAAACTGACAAATTATGTGATTCCAGGCTTTGTGATTATAGATCAGGGATTGGCATGCTTTTTTTCCTCTAAAGCATTAAATAGTAAATTTTGTTTTTTTGGGCCACCTGTGGTTGCTGCTGTTGCTGCCTCTGCCTCATCTGCCTCCTTCTTCTTCCCTCCTTTATCTCCATCTTCACCTTCTTCTCTTTCTTCACAATCCTTTTAAAATGTAAAAACCATTCTTAGCTTATCGGCTATACAAAGCTAGGAAATGAGCCAGATTTGGCCCCAGGGATATAGTTAGAATAGATGGTTAGAGTTTCTTCTTTCCATTTTTGAATATGTTGGACAGCTTTGGAATATAAAATATAAATCTTACAGCTCTCTTGGCACTTTATGACTTTCTAACCTATTATTGAATTTCTTGAAACAGTGACATTTGCTTGAAGGTTCCAGTTACTTAAGATCTAGATTCTTATTTGCCACTTTTTTAAAGATTTATTTATTTATTTGAGAGAGAGAGAGCACACAAGCAAGGGGAGGCGTGGAGGGGTGGTGAGAGAGGGAGAGAGAATCCTTAAGCAGACTCCCCACTGAGCACGGAGTCTGTTGAGGGGCTCCATCCCAGGACCCTGATACCATGACCTGAGTTGAAATCAAGAGTCAGACGCTCAACCGACTGAGCCATCCAGGCACCCCTTGTTTGCCATCTTAATTACAGTTCTAGAGCAGTGCCTTACACCCCATAGCATTTAGGCAATACTGGATCTCAGGCTGAATAATTGTGTTTTACTACTTACTCTTTATTAGACAAGTACGGGTGTCAAATATCCTGACTAAACAAAGTAATCTCTGTAAGTCCAATTTTGGCTTATTTTTAATTATGAGAACTATTACCTTTTCAGTAGAAAAACAAATCACACTCTGTCAACAACAGGTACATGGCAATAGTTGTAATTCTGGTATTTTTAATGAGAAAATTCAGATTGCTAAAATATTGTTGGTATCAACATTTCATGTTTATTTATATAAAAAAGAAACAACTATATTCTGTTTCCCCTTTTCATAAGCCACACATAGATGAAAATTTGGGCTTAGAGTTGTAAATAAAAATGTAAGTTTGAAGACTGGAATTTTAGATCAGCTGTTTGAACAGTTGCCTTTGTCAATATTGTTACTCCTTTGAGATACAATAGCAGATCTACTAAATATCAAGTATAATGTGCTAGAAGTATACAAAGCATATTAAATGAACATGATTTCCTAACCTCCAGAAATTATTGTTGTAGGTATTCAACAGATAGCAAGGATGTAGCAATGAAAGGGACTTTGGCACATAAACTGACTTAGAAACAAGTACTGCCAATGACGACTACTTTTCGGTTTCATATTTCTAGGTATATTCTTCATGTACAACTTGTTAGAATAACCCTTATAACATCTTTTTTTTTTTTTATCCTTATTGTTCATTCTTGGTTATAAGTTGATATTGCAACTTCATACTGTAGGGGAACAGAAATAACATGTGACCACATAATATCCCTTTAGTGTACGTGTAGGCTATAAAATCATCATCATATAAAATTTGCCAAACAAGAGGCCGCTGTATGATGATTTCATAGGTGCTTATTCAGCATAAGAAGATAACCTCAAATGCTGACAACAGAATAATTTCGACACTGTCATGAAGTATAAATTTTAAACAATTGAATCTAAAATACATTTTTGCCATTTTAGCCTGAAGTACAGAACCACAAGGGAGTTCTCTCAAAATGAGCTTACATTGAGAGGTATTTTAACACATTTTTTTTTTTTTTTTTTGGTCTCAGGAATTATTAAAGCTACTATACAATGATAATTCTTTTAAGGAACTCTGCAAACATAACTCTTATTCAGTTCTGCCATAAAGGGTAAATAAAAGGTTTACCTAAGTTTTAAAATATTAATGTGCATCATTATTTTTAGTAAAGTTCTGAATATAAGACAATATTAATATGGACCTCTGCAAGTTAATATTACGATATCATGTTATATTCATTTACTATTTATGAAATTACGTGTTATCAATATATCTTAAGTTCCTGTAATTGCTCGCTGATTGTTTTCTTTATTCCTTGCAGTACTACACCTTGTCATTCATTTCTGCAATTCTCACATCGTGTGTTTCCATAGTTAATTCTAGAAACTTAAAGGAAAATTATGCTGATTTATTTAAATATTCTTTAGGAAGAAAAAAATCATACTTTTATGTGGAAATTTCTTCTAGCCAAAAAACCACCTTCTCAAGAATCTATCTAGTACTAAAACTTACTTTATATGTGTGTGTAGGGGTATGTGTATTTATATTAATCATCTATATTTTTCAAAGCAAATAATCATAAACAATTAGCAAGATGCTTAGTGTTCTAGAATATTTTATATTTTGATCAAAACCAGCGACTCACTTATTTTTATATGTGTATGTGAATCAGGAAAAAAACACATTGTTTCATTTATGTCAGAGAGTGGTTTAACTAGGTGGAAGCGTGCAGGGACGCAGTAGTTCTCACTGAAGGTTTTTGAAACGACTAGTAGCATGGTTGGCCTGGCCTCTTTAGACTATCTCAGGATTGGCAAATGCACTGTAGCCTAGAAATACCAATGGTAGAAAGATCAGATATGTGACTGTGTTGGTGTCAGTAAGAGAAGGTGAATGACAATGCTATACCACCAATTACAGTGGTTATCATGATGAAAAGGAGGGATCAGATATAAGAGAGATTGTGCATGCTGAAATAGAACCTACCAATTGTTCGGATGTTGGACACAGTAAGTATGGAGTTTGTGTCCCAAATAATTGGAATGCTACTCTTTAACAAGGAAAGCAAAGTAAGAAAATGAAATGAGTTCATCTGAACCAAATTGACTGTGTATAACTATTATGCCCTGGAATGTTTCAGTTAATATTCTGGAATATTAAAACTGAGAATGATCTCAGAAGCTTAATAAGATGATTTGGGGGCAATAAAGAGCCATGCTTTTTTACATGATATATAACTATATTTTTATTATTGTTGGCAGTGTAAAGTAGTAGAAGTAATAGCTGTATTAAGTGCTTGATATGTGGTAGGTATTTAAAAATACACGATCTCATTTAATCTTCACATCAATACTAAGAAGTATTATTATTATTATTATTATTATTATTATTTTACAGATGAATAAACTAAAGCAGAGAAGTTAAATAAATTACCCAAGGTAGCTGGTGATTATAGATGTACATTTTGAATCTAAGCTGTTTGACTCTAAAACTCTTGTGCTCTTTGAAATTCATTTCATTAAATAGATGTACCAAATGAGAAATGGAAAAGAACCCATAGAAGAATGCGTTAATACTTGGATCCATACTAAAGTTCAGGCTACCCCAAAGACTTTAAAGAGTTTCACGAAATTTTTAAATAAGTGAATTTACTTCCCTTTAATAAAAAAGAACTTATGTGGTAACTCTAGTTTTTGGATGGCCAGGGGAAAATACACAATATAAAAATAAAACTGTGAATGAAGTGTGATGCATGTTTGTGATGGAGAATATTCAGTGTAATTTTTGTTTTGACTTACAGCTTGTACATGCAGTGGCCATGCAAATATCTGTCACATGCATACAGGAAAATGTTTCTGCACAACTAAAGGAATCAAAGGTGATCAATGTCAATTGTAAGTACAAATGACTTTTTAGAACTTCTGTGGATTAAGCTTTTACTGTAAACTAATTATTATAGGCTTGTGCTAGTTAAGCAACCAATATTATTGTAAACTGGGTTTACTTGGATTTTATTGATTCTCATAAAAAGTTAAGCCTTTTAAAAATGGCAGTTTTGTGAAGGCTTTATAAGAACCCATAAAATATGTTTGTCTTTGGTATCTCTCTAAAAAAAGAAACAGTTTTAATTTTTTTGGAAAACACATACATTAAATTTTCATTTTATTTTTATGATTTTTCTCCATAGCTTGTTAAGTAAAAAAACATGTTTCTTGCCCTTCTTTTGAATCTCTCATTTTTAATTATAATTGTATTATTTAAGCCTTTCAAGTGGTTCCTTATACTTCTTTCTGTTTCACCAGACATGAACCCACTCTTGTTACTCTGCTTTCAGTAGTTTTATGAATGATTTTCGTCTTTTTATAATTTAATTGTTATTCTCAAGATTTGTTCTCCCCCTTAAAAAAATCAACCCTAAAAAGCAGTTGTCTCATGGTATCTAAACATTCTTTTTTTTTCTAATTTATATATGCCATATAAAATTAAAATAATTTTTGTTTTGGAGTTGCATAAATGCACTTATATTAGGTATAAATGTACTGTATTTGATACAAATCATCAACTCTAACTATAATAACTATAAAATTATGAAAAATTAATAAAGTGTTCTCTAAAACTTTTATATCCAAAGAAGTCTGTTAACCATGGAAAATGATCAGTTTGTTTCTTTTTATTTAAAACAAGTATATTATTTGATGTAAATTATTTTAAACATTTCAAGTTAGATGATTATGTCTTTGGCTAGCCACTGAGGTGTCATAGGTTTTCAACTTCAGAGAAGGTGAACAGAACCAGTTTTTATTCCTTCTTCGTAGTTTCTAAACTTAAAAAGGAGGTGAAAGCATAAGATCCTTGGGAAATTCCTATTAAAGAAGGCTATTTTGGTCTCAATACCAATGGATTTTATTTTTTTAAGATTTATTTATTTATTTATTTGACAGAGATAGAGACAGCCAGCGAGAGAGGGAACACAGCAAGGGGAGCGGGAGAGGAAGAAGCAGGCTCCCAGCAGAGGAGCCTGATGTGGGGCTCGATCCCATAACGCCGGGATCACGCCCTGAGCTGAAGGCAGACGCTTAACCGCTGTGCCACCCAGGCGCCCCTCAATACCAATGGATTTAAATCAGACAGAAGATACTTCTAATATTTTGCAGAATACAAAATTCATAAGTAGGGCCGCTTTTTTGGGTGTGTGCTTATTAGAAGGGCATCGTGCTTGGTTTAATGCACTGCTATCACCATCTTGAAATTCTTTTTTTTTTTTAATTTTTTTTTTTTTAAAGATTTTATTTATTTATTCGACAGAGAGACAGCCAGCGAGAGAGGGAACACAAGCAGGGGGAGTGGGAGAGGAAGAAGCAGGCTCATAGCGGAGAAGCCTGATGTGGGGCTCGATCCCGTAATGCCGGGATCACACCCTGAGCTGAAGGCAGACGCTTAACGACTGCGCCACCCAGGCGCCCCACCATCTTGAAATTCTTAACAAATTTTTAACAAGAGCCTTACATTTTTATTTTGTACTGCTTCTTGCCTCCCCCTGCCACAAATTATGTATCAGGGCCTGGTCATAAACAAGAAATATTCTGTTTTTGTTCTAAGATTCCATTATTTCATCAATTAAAACTGATAACTTTAACTTGTACTGTATTTTTGCTTAAATGATATCACCATCTATAATAATTATCTCTAATGTGATGTGGTAATTTAGTAAGATACTTTTGTTTTCCAGGTAAGTGAGAGCAGTATTTTATTTCATTGAAATCATGGGATTATAAGCTTAGAAATACAGAGTAACAGGGTTTGGCATACATATGAAATAGTAGAAAAATATATAGTTCTGAATGATGAAAGTACATTTTGCCCTAGTTCTTATTTATGATTTTTGTAAGTAAGGGAAAAATTGGAATACTGATTTGTACAGTATTTTGTAGATAGCCTTTCTAGATAGAATTATATTCATTATTTTTTCTTTGTTTTATTTATTTGGCTTTTGAGTGCAGGGCAATGAAAATAGGATCATCATTCTTAAAGCAATTATTTTCTATAGTGTGCTTACACTGAAAAAAAACCATTCTTGTTAGGAAGCAAAGCTAGTCATTCAAATCGCTAAATAATTATTGAGTGCTTGTACTATTAATGAAGATGAATATCACATAGTTTTTGCTGAAAGTATTTTTCAGGCTAATAGTGGAGACACTAGCCAAAATATAATATACTAATTTCCTGTATCAGTGATTTGAAATGCTTGAGAACCTTTCCCTCTTCACAGGACAATTTTTGTTTTGCTTTAAATATATAGTTGGACATCACATCTTGTGTAACCTCCTCAAACTAAAACTGGTTCTCTTCCTATATGTTAATTTGTTCCTTGTGCACTCTCCTGTATCATTTGCTAGAATGAAATTCTTTGGGGACCATGTCATCAGTACCCCAATGTAAGTGTTCAATAAGTTTATAATGGTTTGAAATAAAGAAAGTATTGACGGAGTACTGAAAAGGGCAGGATTAATTTACCTTGGAGGGATCAGGAAAGTTTGAGAAGAGGATACTTGAGCTGGAACTTGAAGGAGGTGATAAAATTTTCTGGGTGGATAATATAGTAAACAGACGGAGAAACCATATCAGTAAAACAAAGGAGTGAAAATGAAAAAGGTTATAGCATTTCAGGCTTTTGCTCAAGGACATAGAGAGCTGGCAAGAGCATTGCTCCCACCTTTACAATGAAAGAAACAAGAGCTGGGCACACTGCAAATCCATGAGGTCTCTGGAAGTCATTGGAGAATTGAGATTACAGGGTAAACAAGTAGCCAAAAACCTAAAGGGAAACAAGAGCTTCCAGGGAGAGATGAGACAGGAACACTGGTTTACCTGGAGCGAAACCAACTGGAAACATAGAAGGCTTGAGCTAAAGTAGTTGACTGCTGCTCAAGTTTGGATGGTCAATAGAATGTGGAGCTCCTGGGGGCCACAGGAGTTGAGGGGGGGATCCATACCCTTTCTAGAGTTTTTTTTTTTTTTTTTCTCCATGCACCTCACCAATTGCTCAGGGAAGAAAATGGAGACCATTTTAAGAATGCATTTCCTGGGGTGTAAGCTGGGGGAAGAGGAAGAACAGACACAGCAAACAGGCTTCAGTAATGGGGCCAAAATGTTCATTCAAAGGGGGCACTACATTATTTATCTTGGCAGGATTCTGGCTCTAACCTAAAACACAGCTGGAACATGGAAATGGTCGCTTAAAACATGATTTAATGAAGATATGTACTATAAGATAAATATGTAATAAGTGAGGTGTATTCTCTATGAAACTTGTTTACTTTTGAGGAGCAACATGCAGACTTCAAAGAAAACATGGTATATTATTTTTGTAAATATGTCAGTTTTATAATGTAAAGGTAACACATATTTACATTCTGTGAAATGCAGTGTTTCTCACTCAGTCAAATTCCTTTTCAATGTAATAGTGTAAGGAAGATCAGTAGTTAATTTTGTTTTTCTTCAGCCTTCTAACAACACTTGTGATAGAATCTGGTGTTTTTCAGTGGGAGATAATTTATTTTAATAAAATAAAAATAGGTAAAAGATTTGATAAAATGTGGCAGATACTTATGATGTATCTTGCTAACTCCCTTGGCTGTCATAGTTTCACCAAAGCTATAGTGGACAGTTTACTGTATTTTCCAGTATTCCACAGACAGTGTGAGAATCTTTGTTCCTCTTTTAGTTCCAGAGGTGCTCATTTCTGCCAGTGCAACCAGGAAGGGTAAGATAGTTTATGCAAAGGTGGGTCCTCCTCAGCCAATGAAGGGTGAGAATTTGTCCTACATTTCCCCCTCTGTCACAGTACTTCCTGAGATAACTGCCCTTGGCAACACCCCCATCCTATCTTGGCATCTGCTACTGACGTAATTCCAACTAAGGCAGTTGCTGCTGAAAGTGGCTCTTGGTAACAGACCTTTAGCAGGCAATGTTATAGTTAGATGACTTATCCCACGGTGAGTGGGACAGTGGTTATCCCGGTGTGCTATAGTGTAATTATGGGGAATATTAACCGTGTTTGGTAGGATGAAGTGTAGGCTGGAGGAGAAGTGCCAGTTTGTGCAGCAGCTTTAGAACTTGCAAGTCGTTGGGGGGGATGGTAACTATAATAGTGGACTTGGCTGGCTTTTGCTAACTGTTGTAAAGCCTTAAAGAAGGAGCCTTCCATCAACTCATGGCATTCTGTGAACATCACATGGTCTTCATGGAAGCATTTGAAACCATTACCTTCTACAGTTAGAAGAGTATGTTGAAAGTTATGCCCAGGATTTAATTATAAGTTTGGCTGGCTGCAAAGGAAACTGAAAGACCAGCAGTGACAATTCACCCATGCCAGAGTCACTGCTTGATGAGAAGGAGTGGGAGTTTGAGGCATACAATGGGGACACTTATAAGTATGACCTCAGAGCCCTGAATCCTAGATTTATTCCCTTGAAGACTCCTGGGTAGAAGTAATAGTCTTCTGTCATTTGATAGAGTAAGGTAGCTTCCCTTTCCCTGGCAACAATGCAAAAATTTCACCTGCTGTTTATGCTTCATAAAAAGATGTTTGTCCTCCTCCAGAGTGTACCCTGCCTCCATTTATTGTCTCCAGATCAGTAACAAGTGTCAGGTCTCAGTGTAGCATGACCGGGAAGACACAGTCTCTGCTGTAGATGGGTAAGAGCTTATCACTGAAAAAGTTGCAGTTCCTGAGAAATATGCAGAGGCAGGAATCAGCAGTGCATGTATGAGAGTGGACCTGAAGGGTTTTGGATCAGGGAGCATGAAATCTAAGACTGGAGAAGGGAGAATTTATTGATATAGAACACTCTTCTATGATCCAGGATTTCATGTCTTAGTGATATACCTGTAGTTCCTGATGACTTTTTAAAATATGGGCATGCTGATTGCATCTAGTAAATAGGTGGGGAGATGCTGGAACTGTCTAGAGGAAATTTTGAACATCAGAGTCAGAAAACTCAGGAAGCTGGATGTATTGGAACACATGTATTACATAATATCAGATAGACCATTAATTGATTCTGTTTTCTTGGAGGCTTTCCAGAACACTTTCTTCATTAAGACAATAAAGAGTACACTTGTAAGGGGAGCTGTGGAGTCTTTGAAACTCAGTGGTGGCTGTTGTCTGTAGGCCATGGTAGACAAGAGAAAATATTACCAGTTAGCTGGGCTCCCTAGTGTCAGTGGGTATGTTAGGATTCCAGAATAGTAAAGGACAGGTGGTTGCACCTAACTCTTAATTACCTTAACAGTTAGCAAGACCAGATGGCTGACAGGGTGTGTTGGTTTGCAGGAATTTGTGTAATGCCTAAGTGAGTTCTGAGGGGTGAACTAACTTGGCAGCCCAAGTAGATTATTGTTTGACTTACATTACCAGAAAAAAATCATGAACCAGTAAACAGAAGGTTGATGTCCGCTGTCCCAATGGAAAATTGTGATTCTTCATTCTTATGATTCCACTCTGAATCTCTGGTTCCGAGCACCCATCAAATAAAGTTGGAAAAGCACCCATACCTTCTCATCGATATACACCATAAATATTCCTTCACTGTTTCTCCAGTGGGACCTCAAGTCATTTAGTAAATAGTTGGTCATGGGAAAAGGAACACAGATACTTCTGAAGGGCTTTGGATAAGGTATTGAACTGATATTAATCACCAAAATATCATTAATTTATTTGCTTGAAAAATCTTTTCAATATTGCTACTATGTATCTTAAGAAGTTGTGTTAATATTTCCAAAGACAGCACTGATAAATTTTATCTTTATTGCAAGTGAAGAAAAAAAAACAAAAAGAAAAAACATGTTTCTGGATTGGCCTTATATTAGACCTTTTCTGATCTACTTCTGATTACCAGGAAATATCTGAATTCCAATAAGTCAGTGAAGTGTTCTTGTGTCTTGTACACAGTAAATGTGAAGGTCAAAGTATTTTGGTTGGGCAGAGGAAAACATTACTTTATTAGGTCAATGATTCTCAATGGGGATGGAATAATGTTCTCTAGAACTTCATGCATTTTCATAATTAATTATCTTGAAAATTAGGGAGTGCTCCTGGCACTTAGAGATGAAGAGTCATAGCCCTTTTGTAAAAATGGGAACTTATGGGGACTAGGTAATAAATGGAATTTTGGTATAAATCTGTTTAATTGATTATATTGGGTCTGCAGACTCACTCTGTGGTAATTTTCCCTGTCTCTAAGTGCATAATTGGAATGGATAATGTAGCCTCTTGTGGACCCTCATATTAGCTTTTTGACCTGTGAGAAATGAGCCATTAAGGTAGAAAGGGCCAAGTGGAGGAAGTCTCTGACACTCCTTTCATTCACTCTGGATCCAATCAAGATGGTAAATCAGAAGCTGGAGATCTCATGCCATGATCAACAACAGGCTGTTGAAATGGAGAAAATGAGGAAGTATTATATTTCAAATATAAGCTGGATCTTTGAGTGGTTAAAAAATGGACAGGATTATGATGAAATGTCACAGAAAATATATTTTCTGTCTTGAAAGCCCCACCACATGTCAAGTCATTCATTCAGTTTCTGATATTTAAAAAGACTTTGGAAGCTATATATCATTTCATAGATTTTAGGAAATAGATGACAGATTGGAAAAAAGAGTGATATTAGAGCCAATAGAGCTGGATTGTAGGCTTCTGGGAACATTTAAGAGTCCCATGTTGAAAAACAATTGGCAACCCCCAAGTAAATAATTTTAAAATATGTAATTTCTACCACAAAGATTTTGTATTGTAGTGTTACAGATTTAAAAAAAAATGTGTGGGGTAGAAATAATAAAACTTTAACCACTTTATTAATGAAATCCAGTGCTATTAATAAGTTGATACTACTAATAATATTTGGTTCTTAGTCTATTAAAAGGAGACTCAGATGTTCTCTAGACATATGGCATTCTCAAAGATGTGTGTTGTACCTGCTGTGGACAGCATAGCTATCGGTGTGAGGTTTTCTGAAATGATGAACACTTTTTTGTTAAATTCTGATCAAAATTGCATATGGTGTATTTTCAAGTCACATGTAGTTGCATTTCTAGAAAATTCAGTGTATGTTGTAAACATGCAAAGTTACTCTGTGTTTACACATAAAATGGAATTAAGTTCTAGGCCCAAATAATTATGAACAAAAATCTGTTCATTTGTTGTGTTGTTCAAAAGTTATGTGGGTTTTGGTCAATTATTTTTTGTTGTTTTGTGGAGTTGCCTTGTGCACTCAGGATGTCTACTATCCTTGGCATCCCTTTTAGACCTTTTAGTAAGTTCCATTAGAAATCCATAATTATTGAGGTGCCTGGGTGGCTTAGTTGGTTAAGTGTCTGCCTTCAGCTCAGGTCATGATCCCAGGGTCCTGGGATTGAGTCCCACATTGGGCTCCCTGCTCAGCGGGGAGTCTGCTTCTCCCTCTGCCTGCTGCCCCGCCTTGTGTGCTCTCTCTCTCCCTCTGTCAAACAAATAAAAAAAATCTTTTTTAAAAAAAGAAATCCATAATTATGGAGATAACTGTTACACTTAACAGTTGAGAATCACTTACCTCATCAGTTTGTGCTTTTTTTTAGCCACAGAACTTTTGTCGTTTCATTTACTGCACATAAGATCTTAGAGCAATTTACTAACTTCTTGAGAAAGTTATATATATTGATGGTATCATTTGATATTATGTTGGTAGATTAATGAAAATTGATGGGTTGATCCAGAATCATATTTTACTTTTTTTCCACAATAAATTGATTAAACTTCTGAAAGACATTTGGAATTATAAAATGATTATATGAGATATGGGTTACTGTTACTAAGCAGGATCTTTTAATTTAGTAAATTAATTCATAATTGAATATCCTTTTCTCTTCCTTATAACCTTTTATCTTTAGTGTCATGGCTTTTTCATAGCTACTTATGTTATGCTGAGGACACTGGTTCTCAAAATTAGTGTGAAAAGAAATCTCTAGTATGGTGACTAACATAATAAAAAATTTAAAAAAAAAAAGAAAGAAAAAGAAATCTCTAGAAATATAGTGACTTAAATTCTAGCTCGGGGACCAAAATTTTGCTTTATTACAACTGTTCTAGGTGACTGTGAAATAATAGTCCTTGATATACTTTGGGAAATATTGCCATAGGAGGATGGTCTTTCTGAGTAGCTTTTTCCTCCCCAGTTTACCTTTAGGCCAGCAATATCTAAGATTATTACCCATTTTTCCATTTTTTTTCTATTTTGTTATATCTAGGCTTTTTTTTTTTTATGGGAAGGAGGCAGAAGATGATGTCAGTGCCTTTTCCATTTTAGGAAGATCAAACATGTGCCTTCTTTTCTAGACTAGTTTCTGGCACATAGCAGGGGCTTTATAAAACAAATATCTTAGGATTTTTGTTTTTCCCAATTTCTCTTGTTGTTTTTAAAAGTCTTCTATATTGGGAATGAGGAAATATACTACCTGTTTCATCACTGTGCCCTAATCTACATTAAGTTGTTATACGAAAAATACAAAGGAATCATTTGCTGTACAACCTTACTTTTTACAATGTATCTAATTTGCATATAGATTATCAGCTTCATAAACACAATTGGATAAACAGCTGGTGAATATAGTCTTCAAATACACTAAATATTGTTAAAATTTTCTAGCTCATTTTTGCCCACTGTATTCACAACTACAGATAGGTCTAATTGTTTATGTGTGCTCATGAGCCAAGCAGCCTTAATATCTAAGAAATAAGGTATTTGAGGAACACCTATGCTTCCTTTATTTCAAAAACATTTATTCAGTGAGAGACCATAAAGCCATAAATCTCAACATATCAGTTGAGAAAGCAGGTTACTAATTCAGTTTAAGCTTGCCCCATGTGAAAACAGATTTAATATTGTCACCTCCAACTCTCCAGGAAGGTGCTCTCCTGGTAAGAAGTCCAACTTGAGTAAAAAATACCCCCATGTCAAGAAAAAGTTTGGGTTCTTTTGGAGTGTGCCTTCCTGCCTTTAAAACTTTTGGATTTTTAGGAACATACTTCCAAATCTATTAGCTCTGCAATTAGTCTTTCTGAGCCCCAGAGCTGTACTAGATTGTATTTCATTTAGTTATCAATTGTGAAAACTTTCTGAACACAACCAGGCTCTGTTTTTTAGTTACTGTTGGTTAGGTTGGAGGTCATGTAATTGGGTTCTGACCAATAAGCATTATGTCCATCACTCCAGGCCTGGTACCTAAAAAGCTCTGTGCCATACATCCTCTTTGCCCCTATTCAGTAGTGCAGTGGAGAGGAGGATGAGGACCTGAGAGATTGTGGATCTCAAGAACAGCTCAGTCTTGGAAGACTGCATGGAGCAAGAGGTCTTCCCCAACTCCACCTCCTAACACTGGACTGTGCGTTAAGCTATAATCAGACATTAATTGTGTAAAAGTACTGAGATTTTAGGGTGTTTTTTTTTTTTTTTACAGGAGTTAGCATACCCTTCCATGAGTAATTACTGTTCCTTTGGCACCTTGCTTGGCATCCTTAATTAAAGCACTTTCATTTGAATTACCTTAAGTGAAAGGTATTGATTAAGTGTGTCTTCTGGTATTAGTTTAGTCAACTGTCTGTGGGGTGTTTGGGCTAACTTGTTCTTTTATCCACATTCACCTCTTAAAGCCTTTGCATACTTTCCATCTCTTCTATTAGAGCTATTCTCATTGGAGGCTGTTTCTTAGGAGACTAGCTATAGTCCGTGATCTCCAGTTTGACTATTACATTGATATAAGGCATAGTAAAGTTAAGTGGTTTTAATTCTAGATGGTCAGAATAGATCTCAACACATATAGAATTGTACAGATGTTAGTATAAAAGAAGTGCACAGTAAGGAACGGAGTATCAAATTAATGTGTAGGATATGCTAATTATAAGTTGGAAACAATTACAGAAAGAAACAGACTTAAATACCAAAGAAAGAAAATGTACTTTAAACTTTGAATTTGTTTCGGCCATTCTTCTGTATTTATTATTATTATTTTAAAAGATTTTTTAATTTATTTACTTGACAGAGAGACAGCCAGTGGGAGAGGGTACACAAGCAGGGGGAGTGGGAGAGGAAGAAGCAGAGGGGGGAGCCTGATGCAGGGCTTGATCCCAGGACTCTGGGATCACACCCTGAGCCGAAGTCAGATGCTTAACGACTGCCACCCAGGCGCCCTCTTCTGTATTTATTATTAAAAATTATCTTAAAATATCAGAGGATGAAATAAATAGTCTCCTAGTATGTTCCAACTTAACCTTCTGTGAAGAAATAAAGTACAGTAAATTTCAACATTTTAATGTAAAATATATATCTGGTATATGTGTAGATGTTTTATCAAAATTTGGATGCATTTCAAATGTATGTGCATTTTAAGATAAATCACTGCTATACACTGCTATGCCAGTTTGATTCATTTCTGGTGGCCCCAGTGCAGCACTCTTCTATGAAAAAGATAGATGATTGAAAATATTCCAGTGTAATCTGTTTCTCAAATAATTATCTTTTTGTCTTGCTTTGACATTTGCAGGTGCAAATATAATACCCTCTATTTTTTATGTTTTTACTCTTCCTCATTGCTGTCATTACTGTCGTCATCATAGATAACATATATTGAACTCTACCAAATGTCTATCTCTGGGTTAGGCACTTGTATTTAATTCCTACAATAGTTTTATAAAGTAGGTAGTATTATTATCCCCATTTTACTCTTAAGGACACAGATACTTACAAAAGTTAGTTTGTCCAAGGTCACAATTTAATTAGTGTTAGAGTAGAACTTCCATCTAGGCTTCTAGAACTAAAAAAACAGTGTTCCTTACTTACTGTGTACTCATTATTTCTTTATTTTTTAAAAAGGTTTTAATTATTTTAGAGAGAGAAACTGCACATCTGCATGCACACATGAGTTGGGGGAGGGGCAGAGGGACAGGATCTCAAGCAGATGCCCTGCTGAGCATGGAGCCAGATGCCAGACTTGATCCCATGACCCTGAGATCATGACCTGAGTCGAAATCAAGAGTTGGTTGCTTAATCCACTGAGCCACCCAGGCGCCACCCCCCATAATTTCTTTATTAAGGATAATTGGCAAATGAGAATTGAGGCACTATTTCTGGATTTGTTGTATCATAAAATTTATCAGTAGTATTTGTGAGCTATTAAATCCCAGTTTTAATATAAAATATTTAGTAGCTAATTAAAATTAAGTATTCTTTAGGTAACAAAAATTGTTAATACTGTTTGTTCCCTAGGGAAAGAATTACATGATATAGAGATTGATTTTATTCTTCAGAGACTTGTGCTCTAACTACACTAGGTTTCAGATTAATCACTCTTCAGTTTATATATTTTTTAATGTGAAATACTTTCTAATTTATCAGTAATTTCAATTTTTATTTTATTTTAATCCATTATTTTTAGCTTTTTTCCTTAATTTTGAAGACATTGAATTGGTAATTTTTAATCTTTTCATTGTCTTGTTTTGTCAATCTGGATTCTTTTTAATGGACTTTAGTTTTTTGTTTTGTTTTTTTTTTTTTTGAAGATTTTATTTATCTGTCTACCTATCTACCTATCTATTTAGTCATTTATTTATTTGTCAGGGAGAGAGAGCAGGTGTGAGAGCGTGCACAAGCAGGGGGAATGGCAGGCGGAGGGAGAAACAGGCTCCCTGCTGAGCAAGGAGCATGATGCCGAACTGGATCCCAGGACCCTGTGATCATGACCTGAGCCAGAGGCATATGCTTAACCAACTGAGCCATGTAGGCGTCCTGTAATGACGTTCGTTTTTAGAGCAGTTTTTGGTTCACAGCAATATCGAACAGAAGGTACAAACATTTTCTGTATACCCCTTACATGCATGCATAGCTTTCTCCATTATCAATAACTTTTACCAGGCTGGTACATTTGTTAGAATTTATGAACCTACGTTGACACATCATTAAAACCCAAAGTCCTGGGACACCTGGGTGGCTCAGTTAGTTGAGTGTCTGACTCTTGATCTTGGCTCAGGTCATGGTCTCAGGGTCTTGGGATCAAGCCTTGCATTGGGCTCCACGCTCAGTGTGGAGTCTGCTTGTCCCTCTCCCTCTGCTCTTTCCCACCTCCCCCGCCCTGACTCTCTCTCTCTCTCAAATAAATAAAACAAAACAAAAAAAACTACACCCAAATCCAAGTTTACATTAGGGTTCACTCTTGGTCTTGTATATTCTGTGGTCTTTGGTAAATGTATAAATGACTTGTACCACCACTATAGTATCAAACAGAGTTGTTTCAATGACCTAAAAATTCCCTGTGCCTCAACTATTCATCCATCTCCCGTAACTCCTAGCAAACACTGGTCTTTTTACTGTTTCCGTAGTTTTGCCTTTTACAGAACGGTATGTAGGTGGACTCATACAGTATGTAGCCTTCTCAGATTGGTTTCTTTCACTTAATGATACATATTAAAGTTTCCTCCATATATTTTCATGGTTTAATAGCTCGTTTCTTTTTAGTGCTGAATAATATTTCATTGTTTGGATGTACCATAGTTTATTTGTCCACTCACCTACTGGAGGACATCTTGATTGCTTCCAGATTTTAGCAATTGTGAATAAATAAAGTCACTGTAAATACTCACGTGCACTTTTGTCTGTGGACATAAATTTTCACCTTCTTTGGTCAGTACAAAGGAGAACAAGTGCTGGATCATATGTGGTCAGTATTTTTAATTTTGGAAGAAACTGTGAGAATGTATTTGAATGTGGCTGTACCATTTTGCATTCCCACCAGCAATGTCTGAGTGTTCCTGATGCTCCACATTCCCCGTACTTATGAGCATCTGGAGTTGTTAGTGTTCTGGATTTTGCCTGTTCAAAATTGTGTGTAGTTGTTACACACAAAAGTCGATACACACAAAAGTGTGTGTATCTCGTTGTTTTAGTTTGAATGCCCCTGATGACATATCATGTACAGCATCTTTTTGTGTGCTTATTTGCTATATCTTGTTTGTATCTATTCTTTGGTGTGGAGTCTTTGGCCCATTTTTTAATTGGGTTGTTTGTTTTCTTATTGTTAAGTTCTAACAGTTCTTTATATATATATATATATATTTTAAAATTTTATTATTAACATATAATATATTATTTCTTTCAGGGGTACAGGTCTGTGATTTCTCAGTCTTACACAATACACAGCGCTGACCACAACACATACCCTCCCGAATGTCCTGCATATGTTTTAGATAACCGTCCTTTATTAGATATATCTTTGGCTAATATTTTCTTCTAGTCTGTGGCTATATTGTTTCGTGTCGTGTTTTTCACCCAACGTGTTTTGATACTCATCTAAGTTGTTGCATCCATGTAGCTGTAATTTGATCCTTTTCAACGATGTATTTTGTTGCATTATTGTACCACACTTCATTTATTCATTCTCCTGTTTCTTATTTGATAATCTTAGCTTTGTTTTCATTTTACATGAAAACCAGTGCTCTTATTATTATTCTCATGTATATCTCCTGGTTCACAACTTCGCACATTTTTGATGGGTATGTATTGAGTGTCCATAGTTTTAATTTCAGAGGATTGACTGTTTTGTAATATTGTTACATCAAATCATATTCTTTCCAGGGCTGTATAAGTTTTCTTTTTCTTTTTTTCTTTTTTTAATTTAATGTTTATTTTTTAATTATTTTTTTTAATAGTGCATCACTAGTTGTTGATGTAGTGTCCATGGCTGTTTAAGTTTTCTTAATGTCTGTATGCTTGACAATACTTGGTATTAAAAGACATTTTAGGGGCGTCTGGGTAGCACAGTCATTAAGCGTCTGCCTTCGGCTCAGGGCGTGATCCCAGCGTTCTGGGATCGAGCCCTGCATCAGGCTCCTCCACTGGGAGCCTGCTTCTTCCTCTCCCACTACCCCTGCTTGGGTTCCCTCTCTCGCGGGCTGTCTCTATGCCAAATAAATAAATAAAAATCTTTAAAAAATAAAAAAAATTAAAAAAAATAAAAGACATTTTAGTTTTAAGGATTCTGATGTTGCAAGTTGAATTTGGATTTTCTTAAGGACTAAAGTTCTCAAAGATTTATGTGTTTAATCTTTTAAAGATTTCATTTATTTAACCCCAATTTTTTTCTCTTTTATGAAATTGTGCTCTTTCGCATTTCTTGTGATTTTTTTTTCTACTGAATTCTTAATCATTTGTAAGAATGTTTTATACATTCTGGATGCATGTTTTTTGTTGGTGATATGTGTGGTAAATTACCACTGTGTGGTTTGGATTTTCACACTGTTTTGTATATGTTTGATGAAGAGAGTTCTTAATTTTAATATAATCTGAAACATCAGTCTTTTCCATACGGTTAGTGATTTTTTTGGGGGGTTCTGTTTAAAACTTCCTTGTCTTCTCCATTGTTAGGTAATATCCCTATGGTGGCCAAATGGCCCTAGATTGTTCCTTCTTTCTTTTTTTTCTTCCCCCAAATTTTTGTTTGAGCCCCCCTCTTTTTTTTTATTATGTTCAGTTAGCCACTGTATAGTACATCATTAGTTTTTGATGTAGTGTTCAGTAATTCATTAGTTGCATATAACACCCAGTGCTTATCACAGTATGTACCCTCCTTAATACCTATCACTCTGTTACCCACCCCCCTGTCCCCTGAAACCCTCAGTTTGTTTTGGGGGGGGGTCCATATTTTCTCATGGTTCATTTCTCTCTCTGATTTCTCCCCCTTTGGATTTCCCTCCCGTCCTCAGATGAATACCCACCATTTGCTTTGACATGGATGGAACTGGAAGGGATTATGCTAAGTGAAGTAAATCAAGCTGAGAAAGACAATTATCATACGGTTTCATGCATATGTGGAACATAAGCAATGGCGCTAGATTTTTCTATGTGGAAAGATTTTAATTATTTCCTTAAAATAAGATATAAACTATTCAATTCTTTAAAAGAATATAAACTATTCAGATTTTTAATTTCTTCTTATGTCTGTTTTATTCCTTGGTTTTTGAACAAAAATTGTTGATATGCTTAATCCTTCTTATAATTATTTTTTTTCATTTATCAGTCAGGAATTTTAGAAAGTTCAGCCAGTACTCTTCAAATGTTTCTTCTTCTCTGTTTCCTCTGTCTTCTGCTTTGGGACTCTACTAACACCATATTTCTTAGGTTTCTTTTATATTTTTCCCTTGTTTCCTGACCTGTTTTTCAGTTCACTTTTCTCTTTTCTGCTGTGTCTAATTTGGTTATTAATCTCATTCATTCAGTTCTTAATTTTGGTTATTGCATTTTCATTTTGTTGTTTTTATAGTTCCCACTTTTTCAGATTAAATTCTTAAACTATCTATTATAGTTTATAATTGTCTTCTGTTGTTTCCATTTTTTAGGCAAATTTCTAATCTTTTCTTTTATCTCTTCCATTATAATGAAGATCATTATTTTAAGACCTGGGTCTTTTTCCTGATAATATCTGGATTCCTGTAGCCCTATTTCATCATCCTTTGTTTCCAGTAGCTCCCGTTCTTGTTTTCTTATCTGTTTCCATGTCTGGTTATTTTTCATTTTGTCCTCGATACCATATTTGCAAAATCTAATTATAGATTGAGACCTTGGATGCAATCTTTTCAAAGGAAATTTAATTCTGCTATGTGCATGAGAACAGTAGAACCTTAATCATTTTCAGACATAAGTTTGGTTCAAAGTAAATATACAGTCTCTGGAAGGCCTCACTACGCTCTAATTCCTAAGATTACGCTTCAGGACTTAGTTCACCAAACTTTGGTGGGCCTAGACTCTAATCCATTTTCCTGTGAAATATTGTCTCCATCCATAATTAGGGACAAAAGGATCCCCCAAATGATCCTGGGATTCTGTCCTGTTCTGCATCCAGTCCTGGTAATTTTTCACTCTTTTGCTCTCTAGCCTTTTAAGCATAAAAAAGTAAACTCTACCTTTTTTAGTTGTCTTCAACTTACCTGGTTAGTTCTACTTATCATTATTGGTCTCTGAAATCCATACAGCCTTATAATTTTAAAACCTGTACCTCCTGTACTATTTGAGGATTTACATTACCTTTGTTTTTGATTTTTTTAAGTTAAATTGCCTTAGAAATATGTTATTAATATTGATACTGTGCTACTCTCTAATATTATATTTTTGCTCATATTGCATATCATTTTAATAGGTATTTTTAGAGGAAAAAACAAAAGCCAGTGTGTTTTATCTTATGTGTACTTTTTATAATTGCCTGTGAAAAGGCAAATTTATTATCAGATTCTCAGCTGTTTTAAATCATCTGTCATGATATTTCAAAATTAAAGCAATTAGATGTCCACCCCCTCTTTTTAGTTTCTGAGTAGAAAATGTATATCTCATGATAAGATGTTTATGTATGTATATTTAAATATTTAAATTAATAGGGACAAGATGAAATGCTATATTTTAGCACTTAGAACATGGCATTATTTTATATTTTGTTTTTTAAAAGTTACATTTATAATGCAATGTGATAATTCACAAAAGAGATAGTCATTATTTAGGTGACATATAACGACAATATTTGCCCTTTCAAAGTCCCTAATAAATATTTCAGCCTAAATGTGTTTTCTTAAAAGGTCTGCCTGTTTGCTTAGTTTACTTACTGGGAAGAAAGGATGATTATCCCTTTGCTTTAGACACAGAACACTTTGAAGTTATGTTTTTAATTAAACCATTCAGAAGATTTCTGAAGGGGCGCCTGGGTGGCACAGCAGTTAAGCATCTGCCTTCGGCTCAGGGCGTGATCCCGGTGTTATGGGATCGAGCCCCACATCAGGCTCCTCCGCTATGAGCCTGCTTCTTCCTCTCCCACTGCCCCTGCTTGTGTTCCCTCTCTCGCTGGCTGTCTCTATCTCTGTCAAATAAATAAATAAAATCTTTAAAAAAAGAAAAAAGACTTCTGAAGCCTTTTAATGTTTGTATCTAATCTTTATACAGAAAGATTCTGAATTTAAAAATATTACTTAGCCTTCATATTAGAAATATTAGTATAATTTATATAATGCAATATTAATATGTTTAAAGAATTATTATTTATATCTACACTTACCCTTCACATTCACTTTACCTCCTATAATCTGAGTTGGAACTTCAAATAATCTAATTTCTCAAATTATTTATTATGTGAATTAGGTTAATATATGTTCATATCTCAAATAAATATATTGAAATATTTTATAATAAGAAATTCTATGTTTGACAAAATATTACAGTGGACAGACCTTAAGATGACTATCAATGATCTCTGTCTCCTGGTATTCACACTATTATATAGTGTGGGCAGGGTCTTTGACTTCTAAATCAGAAAATATGGCAAGGGTAATGGTATATCTCTTCTATAATTATGGCATGTCACTTCCATGAATATGCTTTAAGTCTGTCCTTTTTTAAAAAAAGATTTTATTTATTTATTTGAGAGAGAAAGAGAGAGAGAGGGAGCCCAGAGGGAAAGTGAGAGGGAGAAGCAGACTTCCCACTGAGCAAAGAGTCTGACTGGTTCTTGATGCCAGGACCCTGAGATCATGACCTGAGTCAAAGGCAGATGCTTAACCGATTGAGCCACCAGGCACCCCTTTAAGTCTGTGTCTTGCTAGAAGATTTGCTCTAGGGAGTCTCTCCTTTCTGGCTAGCTTTGAAGAAGTAAGTGGAATCGAAGGCATCTTCTGGGAGCCGAGGGCAGCCTCCAGCCAATAATAAGGAAGAAACCAGGGCCTTTAGTTCTATAGCCACAAGGAAATAAATTCTGCCAGCAACCTGATGGAGCTTAGAAGCAGCCCAGCCCCAGTCAAACCTCTGTTGAGAACCCAACCCCAGCTGACACCTTGGTTGCATCTATACAGCAGACGCCAGCTCCAGCCAGTGCCTTGATTGCATCCTACCTCATCTCAAAATCAGAGAGCCCAACTTTGCTCTATGTTCAGACCCTGACCTACAAAAACTGTGAGATAATAATTGTGTTGATTAAAATTGTTAAACTTTTGTGATTTGTTATTTAGCAATAGATAACTAGTGCAAATATATCCAATTGAGCTCTTATTTTATTTACTTGAATTATATATTTGTGTATTAAATATATAATACACACCTTATGTGCTTTTAGGGTTTTTAAATTATGAAGGGCATCTCAATCTTTGATAGAAAAATATACTTTCCTGAATAGGTACAATAATTTTAACAACATAAATTAAGGCTTTTCTAAAAACAGACTATTTAAAAAGAAATTTTACTTTTATGTTACTTAACACAGTGGTTTGTTACAGAACAAAACATAGCTTAGGGGCACCCAAGGGTGGCTGAGTTGGTTAACCGTCCAACTCTTGATTTCAGCTTAAGTCATGACCTCAGAGTCGTGGGATCAAGCCCTGTGTTGGGCTCCATGCTCTCTCTCTGTCCCTTCTGCTTATGCTCTCTCCCTCTTTCTCTCTCTCTCTCTCAAATAAACAAATAAATAAAATCTTTAAAAAAATAAAAAAATAAAACATATCTTGAAACACTTTTTCTTAATCTGATTATTTAACATTCATATATGTAAAATTTTAGTTAAGAAAGAATTTAGAATTTTCTTTGTAATATTGCTTTCTCCTTTTGTTGAAAATAATTGTGAAGTACTCCACTCTGATATTTTAATTTCATTTATGTGTGAGGTCTACAATGAAATTGATAGATTATGATAGTCTTGATTCCTAATCACATTATTATATAGGTTACATGAAAATCTATAATGGCTGTGCCAAACATTTCAACATATCAGCTGATTATATTTGTAATAGATTTGCATAAATGATTATATCAGCTGATTTTGACACATGGGAAATAAGATGGGAAGATCATTCATTTGAATTAGCACAGCATTAGGTATAGGTGATACATTTATACATATATTTATAAATTTTTACATATATACATTTATATATTTATTTGAGATTTCATTAATTTCATCCCCTGTAATGAATATATTTTTCCACGGGTAGTGACACTTCTATTAGAATGCAAGATCTTGGATTTTGATTAGAGATATGACAAATAGACCTGAATTCTTTCTTTTTCTTTTGTCTTTTTTGAGTGAGTTAGACATGAAACAAATTTCTCTTATAGGATATGACATATTTATAAGAAGAAAAAATTGGTTGTTCTTGCCCGATCTCTATCTTTACTATGATAATTACCAACTCCCATACTTCTCTACATTTACTAGTGAGTTCTTAAAATTCTACTGTTAGCAAGAGCTCTTCTTTCTCCACCATTTATTTATTTATTATTGGGATGAACTCATGAATTCCTGTTTTCTCCAATGATTATAAATCACTGTTATACTTCATCATTCAGCTCTCATCTTGTTCCAGATTTGGCCAGTGGGAGCTATTTCAAGCTTGCTTGTATTTTTGTGACATAGACCCATCATTTTGTGAATAATTCCTTACTTTCTGATAGAAGAAGATGTCCCAGGCTCATCTTTACCTGTCCTGCCTCAGATCAGCCATTTAAAAAATATTTTTGTAGAATTCTGATTCCTTGTAATGAAGAATTATATTAGAGGCCAATATCTTGGTGCTAGATATGCTCTTTGCTACGGAGGTGTCTTAACTTAGTGGACTGTTCAGTGAACAGAACAAGGAAATACTTATTTATATGTACAAATAAGTACATATATACATGTACATGTGTACATATGCATGCATATACACACATATACATATTTTAGAAAGCATTACTTCATACTCAGACTTCCAGTTCCAGTGTATCTCTCCAAGGTTCTTATGGGCCTTCTCCAGTTTAATATCTGTGTCTCTTCTTCCTCAGTGAAAACACTAGCTTCCAGTGACATTAACACTTTTCTTATTTGTTCAGTTCTCTAATACAAGAAATACTTTCAGAATTGCTTTGTCTATATCACTTTAATAAGCAAAACTAAAAAGATTTTGAAGTTTGACTCCTCCACCTTACTCTGCCCAGGATTGAGAATATATAGTCAGATACTGCATTAGGAAGTTATTTGGAATGGTCCCTCTTCTTTTTTCTTCCCTCCCCTCCTCCCTTCCTCCTTTCCTTCCTTTTCTGTTCCTCCTCACCTCTCCTCACCTACTCTTCTCCATCCCTTCCTTCCTTTCCCTTCAGGGTGGCTATATAGTATTCATTTGAAATTTATTAGATTCATTTCTCTTAGTCTCTGTTTTAGGTTTTTTTTCCTCTTTCTCATTCTTATTGGCTTAATATATATATATATATATATATGGGAATAGGTTGAACATCGACATTCTTTCAAAAGACAAAAGTACTTAAAAATATACTCAGAGTGATTAGTTCCCATTTTCTCCTCCAGTAGGTAACTGACTTGTTTTCTTGTTTATCCTTGCTGTGATTCGTATATCTCTCTCTCTATATATATATGTTTTATGTACATGCATGTTTCTTATATATATGTGTATATATATATATACACACACATATACATATACATTCATTTTTTTCCTTCTTACACAAAAGGTAACATATCATAGATCTGTATCTATATTAGGTCATTAAGATCTTCATTATCTTTTTGTTTGGTTTTATTTACAGATGTATGGTATTCCATTGTGTTTATATACTGTAGTTTATTTAACAAATCTTGTGTGCATGGACATTTAGATAATTTACAATATTATGTAATTATAAATGATGCTGCAGTAAATAAACTTATGCTCATATATTTTCATATTGCTGGTGGTTTACTTCCAAGTTCCTGTAAGTGGGATTGCTGGGTTGAAGAATAAATGCTCACATAGATTTGTTAGATATTGCTAATTTCTCCCCCGTAGGGATTTTCTCATTTTGTATTCATACCAGCTCATAATTGTGTAGGAGCACAGTTTGCCCACAGTCCCTTAAGCAGAGCATATTGCTATACTTTTGAAATTTTGACAATTTGATGGGGGAGAAGTGACAGTATAGTTTTAGCTCATATTTCCCTATTTATAAGTTGAACATCTTTTCATATGTTTAAGAACCACTTTTATATAATTGTTTGTGAATTTTCTATTTATGTGTTTTGCCAGTTTTTCTCTGGAATTGTCAGTCATTCCCTTATTATTAAAGAGTTCCTTATACATTAAGGATTTTAGCCCTTTTATGTCACATATATTGTCAGTTTTCTCACAATTTGTCATATCTTTTGATTTTACTCATGACATTTCTTTTTACCATGCTTTTCAGTATACCTATGTTATCATGCAATTTTTTCTTCTAATATGTTTCAAGTTTTATTTTGTATGCTAGGATGTCTTATCCATTTAGAGTTTTTTGTATGCGTATGGTGTGAGGACTGGATCTGATTTTATATTTTTCCAAATGGCTATCCAGTTGTCTGAATACCATTTATGAAAAAGATTTTATCTTGATCATTTAAAATACCACTTTTATAATATGATATGCTGGATTTTTAGTATATCATAGTTGAGCCTGTTTCTGAATTTCTATTCTATACCTTTGGTCTTTCTATCAATGCACCGATACTACACTATTTTAATTGCATAGACCTTGAATATATTTTAGTATCTTTAAGTCTAGTTCCCCTCAAATCTCTTCCTTTTCATTGTTTTTTTTTCTTTTTTTAATTGAATTTTTAATTTTAATTCCAGTATAGTTAACGTATAGTGTTATACTGGTTGCAGGTATACAATATAGTGATTCAACAATTCTATACATTACTTAGTGCTCATCATAAGTGCACTCTTTAATCCCCATCACATATTCACCCATCCCCCTACATTCTTCCCCTCTGGTAACCATCAATTTGTTCTCTGTAGTTAAAAGAGTTTATTTCTTGGTTTCTCTCTCTTTTTTTCCTTTGCTTGTTTTGTTTCTTAAATTCCACACCATATGGTATTTGTTTTTTTCTGACTGAGTTATTTCACTTAGCATTATACTCTCTAGGTCCATACATGTTGTTGAAAATGGTAAGATATCATTCTTTATGGCTGAATAATATTCCATTGTGTATACATACCGTATCTTCCTTATGCATTCATCTATCAATGGATACTTGGGCTATTATATTTTTACTTCTGCATGTGAACATTAAGACAACTTTTCTAACTTCTTTAAAGCTCACTGGAATTTTTATTTGGTAAAATTGAAAATTACCTTTCAAATTAACTGCCATCCTAATAACGTTGAGATGTCTCAATGAAAAATAAGGAATGTGTTTGCATATATTTTTGCCTACTTTTGTGTTTTGCAGGCTGAGTTTTATGCCTAAAGTTTCATTATATTTCTTTTGGAATTATTTATTTTTTTAGTTATTCATAGGCACTAGTGATTTTTTTAGATGATAGCTGAAATTGAATTACTAAAAATTGAGGTTTAAACTCCACTCATAATTATACATTTTGAAAATACTTTTAATGTATTCAAAATTGTCTCAATACTTATTAATAAAAAGATCTTTAGACTGTATATGATTCTAATTTGATTTTTTGAGTTTGAAAATTTAAAAGAGAATATAATTCTGTATTGGACGCCTTTAAGAATGCAATAAAGCCTCGCAGCTTAATTATTTTTTTTAAGGTTTTATTTATTTATTTATTTTTTAGAGAGAGTGAGAGAGTGCATGCAAGCACTTGAGCACATGAGCAGGGGAGGGGCAGAGGAGGAGGGAGAGGGAAGGAAACAGAATCTGAAGCAGACTCCAAGCTGAGCACAGAGCCCATCATGGGGCTCCATCTCACTACACCAAGATTATGATGTGAGCTGAAACCAAGAGTCAGCCACTTAACTACCCAGGCGCCCCTCAGCTTAGTTCTTAAGAAGGTGGTATTAATTCCTTATTTCTGTTAAAATTCTGGGCTTGAGCAATGAAAGGTAGCAAAAATTACTTCCTCAACAAGAGCATATAATTTCATCCTCCTGAGATAATTCGTAGTTTGCAGAAAATAAAATTTTAACGATGCCTTTATAAAAATTATATTATGTTGAAGGTAACGTATCACAATAACTTCTATTCCAATATAATATTAAATAATTTGAATAAACTTAATATTATCAACCAAAATAAATATTGTATAACTTCTATATGGATATACAGGTTTGTATCCAGAGCTCTTAAAGTCAACATATAGATCAATTAAAAAGTACTTGAAATCCTTAACATTTGTCGAAGTTAGTCATTTTAGATTGCTGTGGTACTTTGACAGCCATCTATTTAGACAAATAAGAAATGCAGGGAATATCACGCATAACAATGCAGGCACTATTATTTTGAATATTTTCCTATTCTAAAAGTAGTATTGAGGGACACCCGTGTGGCTCTGTCAGTTAAGTATCTGCCTTCAGCTTGGGTCCTGAAGTCAGGGTCCTGGGATCAAGCCCTGGTTCGGGCTCCCGGCTCAGCGGGGAGCCTGCTTCTCCCTCTCCCTCTGCTGCTCCTCCTGCTTGTGCTCTCTCTCTCTCAAATAAATAAATAAAATCTTTAAAAAAATAAAATAAAAGTAGTATTGAGATGTCCATTTGCAACAAGTCATATTTATTTTTTTGTGACAGAAAAAGAAATTATAATAGTATTGTAAATCAGTCCTTCAGTATTTGTATGTATTTGGTACAAAGTGATGGGTTTTATGGAGGTGAGCCTAAAGGAAGGAACAAAATATAGAAATAGTAGAGAACCTAAAGTGCTTAACCTTGAAATAATGAGTATGATCATTTTCTACAGCTAGAAAACTATATATCATGCATTTTGAAAGTTGCATTTGGGGAAGTCGTAGGAAACCTAACTCCCAAAGTTTCATTGTTTCACAGAGAATAAAGTTAGTGGTATAAAGGACTATTATATTTCTACTTTGATTTCGCAGTTAGTATAGAAAGATTTACTCTTCAACTCATGAATAAAAAAGCTAGTAACACATGGCTGAAACATGCATTCAGAATGTAACCTGATTATTTAACTTATATTCTCAACTGTTTGATCTTTTATTAACTAAAAAATATATATTAAAATTATTCCTCTGTTCTGATTAACTGTATTAAAACTAAAGACATTTTGGAAGGTCTTTCTCATCTTTTAAAATTTTACATATACTTTAAATACTAAGTCACTTTATTCAAATAGTTAGCCTGGGATATATCATTTTATAATAATTTATTTTTGAGGGTGTTCCAATGAAAAAACATGTGAAATCAAGCTGTATCTCTGTTAGGCACTAACTCTCATTTTAATTGAATTCTGGAAGCAGATATAAAAATGTGAACTTCAGAAATTTTGAGAACATTTATGATCTTCTCCCACTGCTATAATTAACCATAATTTTGAAGAATTTAATTTAACTTAGAATTCATGATTTGGAATGCTCTTATGTTGTTCCATTTTTTATAATCTACTTACATAAATTCAGAGTTTGAGCCACTGAATTTAGGGTTTGAACAATTAGAAAAAACTTTTCTTTATTACACAATTGGACAGATCTTTTTTTAAAATATAGATGCATTGTGTTGAGACTGGGGAAGAATATATTAATTTCAAAGAATACCAGAAGTAAGAAAATGATTTATATTTTCCCCAAATTTTTTTCCTTCATCTAAGTGTCTCTATATCTTTAGCAAGACTTTCAATTTCTTCTCATATTATTAAGGAAGAATATATATCCCCACACTCCTAGTCTTATCCCATCTGCCTTGTGACATTCCCTTTTATCATCTTGTGTGTGTGACTATTTGTCTTCACTGTTTCTTTTCTCTACTCATGCTCAAATATTGGCTTTCTACATTAATTATTTTGAAGATTTGTTTTTAAAACTTTGATTAATGTTATAGTTCTTAGGATGTTTTAATGTAAAATTTACTGTTTTGCTTGAAGAAAAATATGGAGCTTTTGAATTTTGTTGCACAGTAGTTAAATGAGTTTTTATTTCTACAGATGTGACTCTGAAAATCGCTATGTTGGTAATCCACTTAGAGGAACATGTTATTGTAAGTACTTTTACTTTTTCATTTAAAATAATTAGTTTGTATTTTTAGTTTTAGGTGATTTTGCAGATAATAAAATTCATCTTGCATGCTGATGTTTTCATTACTGTGTTACCATTTCTATTTCTTAAATCTTATAGTACAATTCCATATATGTTGCTAAGAAAGGCAGTCTTTTTGCTGTATTTTAAAAATTATATTTGGTGCATTTTTTTCTACTCTTGAAGAGTGACATAACAATAGATCTTATTCTGGACATGGAAACAAAAAATAGGACTTGTGTAATCTCAGCTGGATTTAATGTGATCTTTTCATTTTGATTAAATTTTGAATGAATCAAATTTTGTGATAGATTTTTGCAGGGGGCAATTTTGGTCATCACTGAAAAGCTGTTTAGATTTTTTACTGAAAGATACTTTCACTGGGTAGTGATCATATGTTAGATGTATGTTTAACCTTTTAAGAAAGAATTTTTCAAAGGGTTATACCATTTTACTTTCCCACCAGGAGTGTTTGAGTTTCAGTTCTTCAAATCTCTCAGTACTTCATATGGTCAGTCTTTCTAATTTTAGCTGTTCTAATAGGTGTGTAATGGTATCTAATTCTCATTTTATTTACTTTTCTCTAATGAGTAATGATATTAAACATTTGCCCATGTGATTATTTGCTCTCTTTATATATATTTTATTTGATGAACTGTGTTGTCCACTTTTAAAAATTAGATTGTTTTCAGAGTACTTTATGTATTCCAGATACAAATATTTTATGTGACATATGATTTGCAGATACTTTTTTTTAGTTTGTGGCTTTCACTTTATTAGGAGTATTTTTTTTTTTCTGAAGAGGAGTTTTTAATTAAGATGAATTTCAATGTATCAATTTGTTCTTTTGAGAAATGTTAGCCTAATCTAAGATCACAAAGATTTTCCCATTTTCTTTTAGATGTTTTTTTATTTTTATGTTTTCTATTTAAGAATACAGCCCATCTTGAGTTAATATTTGTATATGTTTCAAGAGATGGATCACTTTTTTTCTCCATATGGATATCCAAATGTTCTAGCACAGTTTGTTTAAAGCCTTTCTTTTAACCAATGAATTGCTTTTGCACCTTTGTTGAAAATCAGTTGCCCATATATGAGTATTAAGAGTGTAAAGGTTGGGGTACCTGAGTGGCTCAGTCAGTTAAGTGCCTGACTCTTGGCTTAGGCTCAGGTCATGATCTCCTGGTTGTGAGATTGAGCCCCGTATCAGGCTCCAGGCTCAGCGTGGAGTCTGCTTGTCCCTTCCCCACCACCCCCCGCTTGTGCTCTTTCTCTCAAATACATAAAATCTTAAAAAAAAAAAAGAGTGTTAAGGCTATTTCTGGAATCTCTATTGCGTTCTATTAATTAATTTGACTACTTTTATACCAAAATAGCACTGTTTACAACTACTGTAGTTTCATAATAAGTCTTGAAATTATGTAGCATTTATTCTCCAATTTCATTCTTTTTCAGACTGGTTTTGGCTTTGGGTTCCATTTCTTTTGTGTTACATATGAATTTTAGAACCCACTTGTCAATTTTTACCAAAGCACATGCTCATATTTGGATTGTGTTTAATTTATAGAACAATTTGGTAGGAATTGATATCTTAACTGTAGCGAGTCTTCTTACCCATGAACATATATCTCTTTTTTAAACTTAATTATTTTAAAATTTGTTCTCAACAATATTTGGTATTTTTCACTATGCAGGTCTTTCACAATTTTTGTCAGATTTATCTCTACGTATTTTATATATTTGATGCTGTTGTAAATAGTATTTTTTAATATTTAATTGTGTCTGGATAATAAAACTACAGTTGATTTTTATGTTGATTTTGTACCCTTCAGGTTTGTTAAACTTAGTTATTAGTTGTAGTACCTTTTCTTTTGTATATTCCATTATATTTTTGATGCAGACAATAATGTGTTTTGCAATTAATAGAATTTGATTTTTTTTCTTTCTTCTAAGGATGCCTTTTATTTGTTTTTCTTGCCTTATTGCATTGTCTACTACCTCTGGTACCATGTGAAAAGATGTGATGAGCATGGAAACATTCTAGTGGTGTTGTTGATTTTAGAGGGAAAACATTCAGTCTTTCACTACTAAGTATGATGTAGATGCCTTTTCCTAGATGCCTTTATCAGGTTGAAGAAATTCTCTTCTAGTCCTACTAGATGGGTGTTTGTGTATGTCATATAGTTTTTCTGCATCAATTGAGATGATGGCAAGGTGTTTCTATTTTACTTTGTTAGTGTAGCAATTTTAGTTTTTAAAAGTAATGAATGCTACAACATGTGGATATACCACTTTTTTTGTTGTTCATCAGTAGATGAACATTGGGATTATACCTAGCCTTTGGCTGTTATGAAAAATGCTGATATGAACATTCATATACTGTTTGTATAGACATATGATTCCATTTCCTATGGGTAGATTCCTAGAAGTGGAATTGCTGGGTCATATGATAAACTTATGTTTAACTTTTTAAGTAACTGCCAAATGATTTTACAGCATGGCTGTACCATTTTACATTCTTTCTAGAAATTTATAGATGCTTCAGTAATTCCATATCCTCACCAGCACTTAATATTGTCTGTCTTTTTGATTATAGCTATTCTAGAGTATGTGTAGTAGTAGCTTTGGTTTTAATTTGTATTTTTCTTATGACTGATAATGTTGAGCTCAATTTCATATGTCCATGTCCTGCACTTAGATATGTAAAATACTAAATTTCCTGCTACCTTTGTTGCTGTTTAAATAATATCTTTTAAAATTACATTTTCTACTTATGTGTGATATATAAAAATTAAATTCATTTTAGTACATTAATCTGATATTCAGAAACCTTAATGAGCTCTCTTATTCTAATTGTTTATAGATATGTTTGGTGTTTAAATACAATTGATTATATTACATACAAATAAAAACAGTTTTATTCCCTTCTATCCAATTTTTTTGTTGAGAGTTTTTTGACTACAGATTCAGTTTTTTTGCTAGTAATCACTCTGCTCAAATTTTCTATTTCTCCCTGATTTGTTGGAAAGTTATGTGTTTCTAGGAATCTAGTCTTCTAGGTTGTCCAATTTGTTGGTATATAATTTTTCATAATATTCATAATCCTTTGTATTTCTGTGGTATTGGTTATTATTTCTCCTCTTTAATTTCTGAGTTTATTTATGAGCCCTGTCTTTTTCTTGATGAGTCTTGGTAATTTTTTTAATCAATTTTGTTTATCTTTTCAAAGAACCAGCTCCTGATTTCATTCATCTTTTCTATTCTTTTAGTCTTTATTTCATTTATTTCTGCTCTAATCTTTTTATTTCCTTCCTTCTACTGGCTTTAGCTTTGTTTGTTCTTTTTCTAGATCCTTCGGTAAAAGGTTAGGTTGCTTATCTGAGATTTTTCTTGCTTCTTGAGGTAGGCTTGTGTTGCTATAAACTTCTCTCTTAGGACAGCTTTTGTTGCAACCCAAGGTTTTGAACCATTGTGTTTTCATTTTCATTTGTCTCCATATAGTTTTTGATTTCTTCTTTGATTTCTTGGTTGATCCATTCATTGTTCAGTAGCATGTTATTTGGTCTTCATATATTTCTGTTCTTTCCAGATTTTTTTCTTGTGATTAATTTCTAGTTTCATACCCTTCTGTTTGGAAAAATGCATGATATGATTTCAACCTTTTTGAATTTATTGAGACTTGTTTTGTGGTCTAACATGTGATCTATTTTGGATAATATTCCATGTACACTTGAAAAGAATGTGTAGTCTACTGTTGTTGGATGGAATGTTCTGAATATATCTGTTAGATGATTTGATCTAATGAATCATTCAAAGCCCCTGGTTCCTTATTGATTTTTTTGTCTGGATGATTTATCCATTGATGTAAGTGGGGTGTTACAGTCCTCTACTATTATTGTATTACTGTTAATGTCTTTCTTTATATCTGTTAATCGTTGCTTTATATATATAAATCCTCCCATGTTGGGTGCATAGGTATTTACAGTTGGTATATACTCTTTTTGGATTGTTCTCTCTATGATTGTGTAGTGTCCCTCTTTGTCTCTTGTTACAATCTTTGTTTTAAGGTCTATTTTGTTCAATATAAGTATTGTTACCTCCCCACCACCAGAATTAACCCAAGGAGGTCCACAGCAAGATACATAATAAGCAAAATGACAAAAGGATTTAAAAGCAACAGGGAAAAACAGCTACGTACAAGGAAGAACCCATAAAGCTATCAGCTGATTTTTCAGCAGTAACTTTAAAGGCCAGAAGGGATCAGCATGATATATTCTAAATGTTGAAAGGGAAAAAAGTTGCAAAGAAGAATGCTCTACTTATCAAGGCTATCATTCAGAATAGAATGAGAGATAAAGAGTTTCCCAAACAAAAAACCAAAACGAAAAACCAAAAAAGAGTTTCTCAAAGAAAACCTAAAGGAGTTCATCACCAGTAAACTAGCCTTACAAGAAAGATTAAAGGAAATTCTTTGAGTGTAAAGAGAAGGCCATAATTTGGAGTAAGAAAATTATGAAGAAAAAATTTCACAGGTAAATACAAATATATAATAAAAGTAGTAGATCAATCACTTATAATACTAGTATGGATGTTAAAGCACAGAAACTGAAAAATCAATTATGTTTACAAAAATCAGTCAAGGAATTCATAAAATAAAAAAATGTAAAGTACGACACCATATACATAAAACATGGGGAGGGGAGTAAAAATGTAGCGTTTTTAGAATGGGTTCAAACTTAAGTGACCATCAATTTACTATAGACTGCTATATGTGTAAGATGTTATATATGAACTTAATGATAACCACAAATCAAAAACCTATAACAGATACACAGAAAATAAAGAAAAAGGAAGGGCGCCTGGGTGGCACAGCGGTTAAGCGTCTGCCTTCAGCTCAGGGTGTGATCCCAGTGTTCTGGTTTTGAGCGCCACATCAGGCTCCTCTGCTGGGAGCCTGCTTCTTCCTCTCCCACTCCCCCTGGTTGTGTTCCCTCTCTCACGGGCTGTCTCTCTCTGTCAAATAAATAAATAAAATCTTTAAAAAAAAATAAAGAAAAAGGAATCCAAGCATAACACTAAAGAACACTATCAAATCACAAGGGAAGAGAGTAAGAGAAGAAATGAATAGAGAAGGACACAAAAACAACTGTAAGACAAGTAACAAGTCAACAACAAGTACATTATCTATCAAAAATTACTTTAAATGGAAGTGGACTAAATGCTCCAATCAAGATATAGGGTGCCTAAATGGATATTTATTATGTTTAAATCCATTTGCAATTATTAACCTTACTGATGCTCAAATCGTCTATTTTTATGTCACATAAATTATCTTTATTCTCTAACTTTCCCACATTAATTTTGTTTTTTCAAACATTCTGGATTTGGGGGGTGGCATGTTTTGTGTGATTTTTTAAAATTAGAAATTCCTCCTTGATCCTTTTTTTTTTATCTTTAGCTTTTATTGTGTCCCAAAGGAGTAACTAGTTATAATTACGGACATGTGTAAGTTATATTCCACTTTAAAAAAAAATAAAACATATACTAATATTTAAATCTTTTATGTTTAAGACTAAGATAACTTTTCTTCTAGCTCAGTGCTGTCCAATATAAATATAATGTGAACCACATATGTAATTTTAAGTTTTCTACTAGCTACATACAAAAAGTTAAAAGAAACAGGTAAAATTAATTTTAATAATCTGTTTTATTTTACTCAGCATAGCTGAAATTTCAGTTTAACATGTAACAGTATAAAAATCATCAATGAGATTTTTTTTTTTAGTTCTTTTTCAAACTGAGTCTGAAATACAATTTGTATTCTGTCCTTAGAGCAATCTCAATTCAAATCAGTCACATTTCAGTTACTCAGTAGCCACAGGTGCGTAATGGCTACCATATTGGATAGCTCACCCCTGGATTATATAGGACTCTCACGCTCTTAAAAATGTTAAAGGAATAGTCATAAAGCACTAGATGGCAGCCTTGTCATTTGTTATGAGACCTTTGAAACTTAATAACATTTGAAAGAAATGGTGTTTTAAAAAAGAAAAGGTCAGTAGTTCTTGTAATAATGTTAATGGAAACTATTCTGATTTTAAAGATTTGAGTGAAATTTAAAATGCAGGTGCACACTGTAGCTTAAAGCAATTGAGTGCAATGTGGTGTTAACTTAATTGAAAGTAGTATACCAGCAGTTGTATCCTATAGGCAGTCTTCGTAGTTTTTTTAAAGTTCAGTTTAAAACCAAAAACTGAATTATTAGAAGTAATCATTCCTTACATGGAACAAAAAATAAAGTTCTTAGCAGTGATTTATCTTTTGATTGGTTCTTGTAAACATTGAATTTCTTAATTTTTTGGCAAATATGAAAAATAGTCACAGTAGTGTAGTTTCTTTTTCTTAAGTGCTTTATTTTTAATTATACCAGTTATAATAAAGAAAATTTTGACACAAAATGAAAGACTGTACTATGAAAATGTTACATAGATGATATGTTTCAAGTACAGAAGGTCACGGTCTATAGTCATCTACTTTATGCTACTACTACATTAATTACTTAAAGACATGTAATGTCCAAACTACTAATTATTATTTTTTAGTATATGTCCAAGTAATCTAACATATTTTGGCTTATTAGACTTTTCATTCTTGAAAATTACTGTTTTATTTTGAATTTCTCTATTGCTGTTTAGAGTTCAGGATACAATTTCATGATGATAATAACACACTGTCTCTTTTAAGAGTAAGGAATTCAATTACTACCTTTATATTCAGTGCTCACTTCTACCAGTCATCACATCTTACATTAGTTTATATTACTAAAAAATATATATATAAATTCATCCCACTGTAAACTCTTTAGTTATTATTGATATATTTAATGCTTATTAATGTTTATGTTTTAGACTGATTTTTTAAAGCATATTATTTAAGGATTTGAATTTTTCTTTTGTTTGGTATAGGAGATAATATTTCTAATAAATGTTATTATAGCTGTAAGTTATGAAAATCAATCTCAATTTAATTACTTAAAATGCTATGTCATACAAAGCAATGAAAGAAATTAAAAATTAAATTAACCTTATACTTAGTGTAATTATTCTGTTTTGTTCTAAAACAGGAATAAAAGAATTTTCCCATTTTAAGCCAAATATACTGTATTTTGTTAGTATTTTCTATGACTTTTTAACCATTGAGTATAAATAGCTATTTGAACAGAATCTGGCTGGTCCAACTGCAAGTACAGAAGTGACCCTGATGAACACAGAGAATCTAAATTCTTTTGTTTCCAAAACTGAGACATGTTTGATTGAGGATTATCTGACAAAACATAAATTAACCACATGGTTGGCTTTTAGCTTATTCTTTGATTCATCAGTTTTTCTTAAATTTCCTTAAGCTTATAAACCAGTATTTTTAGATGTTTATTTCAGAATTATTAACATTTTAGCATATTTTAAAATGAAGGGCAATATAGCACAATTATGAAAAAGTTAAAGATAGCTGATAAAAATTGCTGTTGGAGACACCTGGTTGGCTCAGTTGGTTAAGTGTCTGCCTTAGGCTCAGGTCATGATCTCAGGGCCCTGGGATAGATGCATCAGATTCCTTGCTTAGTGGGGAGCCTGCTTCTCTCTCTACCTGCTGCTACCCCTGCTTTTGCTCTCTCGCTGACAAATAAATAAATAAAATATTTTTTTTAAAATATAAAAAAATTGCTGTCAAATTAATTTAGAAGAGAGATGAAGAATTTCTTTGGCAAAATACTTCATAATGAAAGTGTTAAATTATTCTGGTTTACAGACTGATGGTAAAAATAAATAAGGTAAAGTTTAAGGAAGAAATAAAAATGCTGAAAATCTCCCACCAGGGCTGCCAAGTGGAGTTATGCAGTCTGTGACCTCTGCAAAGGTGCCTAGCTGCAGGAGAGAGTGGGCACTGATACCCTATACTTACTTTTCTTACTAAGCCACATAACCTGGTGTGGGGTTGTATCTGTAGTGAGCAAAGGTTAATAGTTCCTTATTTGTATAAAGATGCTGAAAAGGCAAATGAAGGTACTGCATGCTTTTCTAAATAAATCCTGTCCTGAGAAGGATTTTACATAAAAAGTTACAGCATATATGATATTCTCTTTGTGAACAACTTGTTTCTCACTGATGTCTAGCTTATTATTTAGCATGATTTATTAAATAAAACATAGTTTTTGTCCAATCTGGAAAACAACCACCTGACTTTAAAATAATGATAATACTAGTTAACATTTACCGTTAACTAGTTCTGTTACTGTTCCAGGCTAGTCTAAGCTTTTTATATTTATTAGCTTATTTAATCCTTAAATGAGAAGGGTACACTAATTATCAACATTTTTTTGTTTGAGGGAACAGAGGCAGGGAGTGTTTAGTTAATTTTTATAAAATCACATGGCCAGGAAATGACAAAGCCAGTTTCAATCCAGCATTCTGGGTCTATAGCCCGTACTACAAGTGGTAAAACTAGAGTAACAAAAATTAGTAATATATTTATCCCAAGTGTTTTTATATGAATAAAATAGAAACATCATGTTGAAAGATACAAAAAGAGGGTCTAAACATTTAAAAATTAAACCATTTTCTTAAATAAGAAGTCTTCATATGAAAATATCATACTTAACCAAAACTGATATATAAATTTTATGGAATTCCAATTAGAATTTCATTCAGTTCAGTTTTTTGAAGTGTATACATTAGAATAAATTACCTTAAAATTTATTTTAAATAATATACTTTTAGAATATTCAGTAAAATTATGAAAAGGAAAAATAGTGAAAAATTCCCACCTGATAGATATCCAGACATAGTGTAACTTTATACTGACTCCCATACTGACATAGGAATCAATGAACAAAGTAGAGTCCAAGATCAGATTCCTGAATATTTGGGAATTTATATGGCAGTCACTTTATTTTTATAAATGTTCTTAATGACTTAATCTGTTTCTTTTTAAATATCTTTTTTTTTTAAGATTTTATTTATTTATTCAACAGAGATAGAAACAGCCAGTGAGAGAGGGAACACAAGTAGGGGGAGTGGGAGAGGAAGAAGCAGGCTCACAACGGAGGAGCCTGATGTGGGGCTCGATCCCATAATGCCGGGATCACACCCTGAGCTGAAGGCAGACGCTTAACCGCTGCGCCACCCAGGCGCCCCTCTTTTTAAATATCTTAAACTTTACATTAGATCATGGCTTTTGCACTTACTATTTTTTTGCCTCCCACCTAAAATGGACTCTTTCAGGTATCATAATAACTTTTTTCCCCATCCTAACAGTTACACAGTATGAAATTATCTGACTTGTTTATTTGTTTATGTAAATGTGGGTTTTCTTTATTCGCTAGAGGGAAAGTCTGTGAGCCCAGGACCTTCTCTTATTGGAACCCATACTTAGAAAAGTGTGTGTCTTTTAGGGAGACTTTAAATAATACATAATGGTAGTACGCATATAAATGATCAACAAATAAGTGAATATGCATATATTGTGGCTGTATGTGGAAGGTTTGTTATTGGCGGGTGTTTGACCAAAAATGTTTAGAGATCATGTTGTAGGTAATCAAGTAAAAGTTGCTTTGCATTTACTTTTAAATTTATTTTCATAAAATAGTACAATTCACCATTGAACAACTTTAAGCATCAGCCATTAATTTAAATAAAAATGAGTCTCAAGATTTGTTTTTTCACTTAGTCTATAGACCATTTGCTTCAAATAAAATCTATGTAGATTCCCATATGTCATTGCCGAGTAATGACATAGTTTAGCTACTTGGAGATACTATGAAGTAAAGGAAGGTGAATTCTGAAGAAGTCATGGCACATTATATGAAGTCCCCTAAATTAGAATCAGTGATGTATAAGCATTGGTAATCATCATCAATCTTCTTTTATTCATTGATGAGAAAAGTAAGAACTAATGAGTTTGAGTGTATATCCTAGGCCACAGAATCAGTCATTTTCAGAGTGTAATAACAAAATTTCTGTGTTTTTTCTCTGAAATTATATCTAGCAAATGTTCAGCTTTCAAATTTTACCTTTGGAGTTATTCTAAATGTTCCAAGCTCAGTAGAAAATTTTAATTAATAATTGTAAGCATGGATAGTACTGTTCAGCAAGCAAAGAAAAACTAGTAGTTATTGAATATTTATTATGTAGAAAACAATTTAATATTAATTATTTCATTTAATACTCACAAGAGTGACATATTTTTTCTCCTTAATTTATTTACTGAAGAGTTACACTGTTACAGCTTGGAGAGAATGTCAGTTATTGGAATTGACTCACTTTTGTTTATTCACTGAACATGTATTTATTGACTAACTACTTTGTTGGACTCTGGGGATATTACAGTGAACAAAATGGGTTCTGCTCCATTGATGCTTATTAACTAGTAGGGAAAATAGATATTATACCTGTTATACAATTACCTAGATATGTAATTGTCATAAGAACTCTGAATGAGAATTACAGATGCCTTGGGAATATATTATAAAAGAACCTGACCTAATTTGTGGGACAGGGAGTAGGAATGGGTCAGGCAAGAGAATGAGGGAGCTTTAATATGCAGATGACTTGAGAGTGGAGTGGTGTGGATGTGAGAATGGAGGGCAGTCACGGGGGCAGCATGCACAAAGGTCGTCTGTGGCTGGAAAGAACGTGGCATGTGAAAAACACATAGAACCAGGTGAAGAGAGGCAAGAGAGAAGTGTGTGAGATTTGCAAGATCCAAAACCTGCAGTGCTTTATAGAACATGAGAGGATTTGGGCCTTTATTGTAACAAAAATGGGAACCACTGAAGGGTGTTATAAGGAGACTAAAATGTTAAATTTTAATTTTAAAACAATCAGTCTGCTTGCAATGTGTCAAACAGCTTGGTGAGGGCAATAGAACATGAAAGAAAGCATTTTAGTTCATTTTCTGAGGCATATTTCTGGAGCTACACGTAAAAATGTGAAACAGTGAGACTTATATTCACACAAATTCTTTCATCTACTAAACCGTTAAGTTGGCAAACATGTGTTTATACAAATGCTGTTGTTTAAAACATATTTGGGGGGGCGCCTGGGTGGCACAGCGGTTAAGCGCCTGCCTTCGGCTCAGGGCGTGATCCCGGCGTTCTGGGATCGAGTCCCACATCAGGCTCCTCCGCTACGAGCCTGCTTCTTCCTCTCCCACTCCCCCTGCTTGTGTTCCCTCTCTCGCTGGCTGTCTCTCTCTCTCTGTCAAATAAATAAATAAAATCTTTAAAAAAAAAAAAAAAAAATAAAAAAAACATATTTGGATCCTTAATATTTTTGTCCATCTATGTGCATCTTTTTCTGACCCCTCAGGATGGCTAAATAAACGTGTCTGGTATTTTCCTCCCAAACATCTTTGCTCCAAGCATTTTCATCACATAACTAATTGGCCGTAGGTCAATTTTGCCGTAAAAGATAAAATCACAAAAAATAAAAGAGGGACATTCATTAAAAAGGACATAATGAAACATGAAAATGTTTAGTAAAGTTTAAAACTCTTTATTGTGAAATACAAAATATTTGATTGAATACATTTAAAATGTGTGCGGATTCATGGCAATACTGTGCAGATAACTGATTTTATTTTGCTGGTTGTACCTAAGAACTTGTTTTCAAAGTCTTTTATTCACAGTGTTATACATTTTTTTCTTGCTTGTTGATTTGTTTCCTCATTTAGCATCATTTTTTTTCTTTTTTTGCTAAAATTTTTTCCTTTATTAGGAAAGATACCAGTTTCCAAATACTAGTATGCATATTGGTAACAGGGCTTTGTATTGCATTGTGAAAGCGTTCCATGCTGCTCTTTGTTCTTGCCATCTTGTCACGTGTCCATTGATAGACTTTCCAAAGTTCTGCAGGAAATGTGGGTTTAGAACTCTGTGCTGTATAGACCATTAAAAGTGCTAAGACTTATATAGTATAAAAATGTGAGCACTGCATCAGTGGAGAAATGAAACCAAACAGGTGATGAAACCAAAAATCTGTCAAATCGTACTGTCACCAGTTATTTTTTATCTCTTATGGCAAAATTGCCTTATGGCCAATTATTTATGCAACAAATAAGCTTGTGGCAAAGATGATTATGGTGAAACTACATAGAACCAAATATATATGATCATGAACTCATGTATTTATGAAAAATATGTAATTATATATAAATACACATATGAGAATCTGTTTGACTTTTGAAATTTTCTAGAATTCATTCAGAGCCAATATAGTAAATAAGAAAAGTGGAATGACATTTATTGAATACCTTTATTTTATGACAGTCTTCTCTAAACCAAATACACACTGGCACAATTACGTTTAACCCATATAGTAGTCCTTTGACAAAGATAGGCAGTTTTATCCCCATTGTGGCATTGAATCTCAGTGAGGTTAGTTAACCGGTATAACATAACCCAGTTGGTAAACGGGAGACTACAATAAAGATCTCCTTAAATACTGTGGATAATGCTCAATTAAAAGTGAAATACAGTATTAATGGTGAAAAAGCAAATCATAAAGCCTCAGTTCCTTTCTCAAAATATTCAAAGTAAGAATTTCTGAAACAATTCAAAATTTATATAATTATGCTGGTTCCCAAATGAGCTGAAATTTGTATAAACAGTATCATTGATATATTATATACAATTCAAGATCAATTTCATTTGTGATCCTAGTGTTTGCCTTCTTGCATCTCAAATATGTAGATATTTCCAACATACATTTTGATGATTTTTATCACTGATTATTATTTTCTTAGAAAAGACATTATTACATGTAGCTTTTGTTGAAAGACTACAATACTCATTATTTGCTTCTCATCACCTCACAAATATAATGTTCTCAGAAACTTTCTTTATAGTCCAAGTTCTGTTTCAAAGGGTCTTTTGCTGTAACATTTAAATTTTTAGTCATCATTTCCAATTAATCATTAGTTTTGTGTAATATCTGACTTCTTTAAATATTTTGCACATGTTAAAGTCTTTTCACTTGATATTTTATTTGCATAAACTTCTTTTATGGTACTGTGTTTTATTCATTTTATTCAAACTTAATTTTGTATATAACATGTTGTTCTTTGCAGTAAATAGCAGCCACTTTTTTTGTTCCATGATACTAGTCCAGTACTGACTGAACTACCTAAAAAAATTTGCTGCTGCATGTTGGAACTCAACCCTTGATTTGCTCTAGTCATAGAAGACTAACGAGAGACTGATTATTTTACGTGGTTTTTTTGGCCTACACCTAAGAAGTAAGTGAACTAGAAATGAGATATGCCATTTTTTTGGACAGATATATAACTATGTAAATCTAATTACTTAATGCCCTCTTAAAAATATTTCAGGTATACACCACCTACTTAGTACTGGTAATTATAGGGACAGTGCTGTAGACCACATCTCTAGAACTTATTTATCTTTCATAATTGACACTTAATGTCTCTTATTTAGTCATCCTCTGCTACCCCCCTCCCTGCTCCCTGGCAACCACCATGCTACTCTCTTGATTTATAAGATTAACTATTTTAGAGACCTTACACAAGTAGAATCATGGAGCATTTACCCTTCTGTGACTGTTTTATTTCACTTAAGTCCAGCAGTTTTACTTCTGAGTATTTATCCAAAAGAATTAAAATCAGGATCTCAAAGAGGTAATAACACTCCAATACTCATTGCAGCACTATCCAAAATAGCCAGTATGTGAAAACAGCTTAAATGTCCATTGACTGATGAATGGAAATCCTTCAGTATGTGTCATGGATGAAACTGGAGGACATATATGCAACTTTTTACAAGTTCTTTTAAAATTTTCAGTGTGAAATAATTACAGACTTACATATATTTACAAATATTTCTTTATGACCTTGACCCTTGGGAAGTGTTGGACACTTATTTATAGTATATCCCCCACTTTGGATTTATCTGATGTTTTTTCATGGTTAAATTCAGGCTGTGCAGTTTTAGTAAGGATAGCACAGAAGTGCTATGTGTCTTTCTCAGTGTATCCTATCAGGAAGCATATGATACCAGTTTTTTCCACCATTGGTGTTATTATCTTTGATCAACGATACTCTGGTGGGTGCCACTTTGTTCACTCTAAAGTTACTGTCTTTTGGGGTTTTTTTTTGTATCTAATGAGTATTTTATGAGGAAATTCTTTGAGATTGTGTAAATATCCTATTTATCATCATACTATCACCCACTATTTTTATCATACATTGATAATTCTTACCTGAAAGAGTTATTAATGTACTTGCCAAATGGTGATTTTCTATTGTTATTTCTTCTGCATTTATTAACTATAGGGAAGAGCTGTTCCTTTTCCCTCATTTTTTTGATTATTCAATTATTTGTTTATATCAGTATTGCCTTATGGATATGTATTTTATGGCTAATAATAAATTACTATCATTATTTATTTTATGAATGAAACTGCTCTAGATTTGGCTACTAGGAACACCCTCAAGTTGGCTCCTGCTTCCTTTTGGCATGACTCCATCATTTTCTGAGTATTTTCTTATTTTCCTGTACTACAAGATCAGACTTACCTTGTACTTTTCCTGCCCTTGCTCTGGAATCAACCATTGTTCCAGGAAGCCATGGTTTCTTATAATTGGAGAATGGTATTTAGAAACCAACATATGGGAGCTAAGTATGCTTATTTGGTTCTGGGCTGTTGTTCTTTCTTTCTTTTTTTAAAGACATTATTTTAAAAATTAAATCACAAAATATATTTTCCCTCCTCCCCCTCCTCCTCTCCCACTTTTCTCCTCCTCCTCCTCCACCACCTTCTTCTGCAGCTCTACTATCTTTTTTTAAAAATGCTTTTATTTAAATTCCAGTTAGTTAACACACAGTGTAATATTAGTTTCAGCTGCACAATATAGTGATTCAGCACTGCCATAGAACACCTGGTGTTCATCCCAACAAATATGCTCCTTAATCTCCATCACCTATGTAACCCATCTCCCCTCTGGTAACTATCAGTTTGTTCTCTATAGTTAAAAGTCTGTTTCTTGGTTTGCCTCTTCACTGCCAGACCTTTTTGTTATGCTGTTTCCTTGTTTGTATTTGTCTCTTAGTTGTAGAATGTGATGAGTAATTTTTTTCAGAGAGTATATAGATCACGTCCTTTTAGGACATTTGTTTCCCTGAAATTTATCACTGTGTTGTTTTTCTGTGTAGACAGCATAGCGGAGTATACATATTCCATAAATATTGCTCCAGTTTCTTTTCTTTTGACATATATTGTTACTTAAGAACACTTGTCATCTTGCCTCATCTTCCATTGTAAATAACTCATTTGCCTGTGTGAATGTGTGTGTGTGCATGTGGGCACATGCCTATATATAGTGACATGCTCAGATGTCAGTAATATTTTTGAAAGAACAGCTTTATTGAGACATAATTCATATACTCCAAATCTCACTCTTTTTAAAGTGTACAATTCATTGTCTTTTAGTATATTTGGGAAGTTTTGGGGCTATCACCACAATCTAATTTTAGAACGTTTTCATCACTCCTAAGAGAAACCCGGTACATATAAGCAGTCGCTCCACATTCTTTCATCCCCCAAACCCTAAGAATCTTCTTCCTGTCTCTATGGGTTTGTCTACTCTGACATATATATAAATGATATTGTGGAATATGGTCTTTTGTGATTGACAACATATTTCAAGACTCATTCATGTTATATTATGTATCAGTACTTTATTCCTTTTTATGGCAAAATGATATTCCATTGTGGGGACATATTGCATTTTTTTTTTTTAAACCATTCACCAACTGATAGACATTTGGTTTTTTTTACTTTTGTTCTATTATGAATAATGCTGGATTCTTTTTATTTTTTATACGAGGTATTTCGGTATTTAGGTTTCAGTCTTCAACAGATCTTTTCTATCATGTAATATCATATGTACTTTTTCAATTTGTTGTGTTGTCTGCTTTAACAACATTAGTCATGCATATATTGAAAATTTCTATGCCTACTACTCCTCTTGACTGATCTTCATCTCTGTTATATTCTGGGAGGCTTTTTCAGATTTGACCTTGATAGCACTGATGTAGCCTTATGTTGTTTTAATTATTTTATTTTCTGATTCTGTTATTATGTTTAATTTTACCACTATTTTATTACTTCTTTGTTGCTGTATTTTTTTTTTACAGTTTTAGTTTACTTAGCTCCTTTTTATTATAGTCTTCAGTGTTATTATCTCATCTTTATCTTTAATTTTGTGGAGTTTTTTAGATTTTCCTTTTTCTTTGATGCATACCGAATGATATTTTAAATGACTAGACAGTTTACTCATGTTAAATTATTATATATACTTATATGTATAATATTATATATATCCTATGTTCACAAATAGATTTGTTTCCTCACTTTGCAAGTCAAACTAACTTAACAAAATTACAGATGTCAACTTTTTTCTCTTTGTTTTCACTTTTTTAAATCAATACAATTAGAATTTGCAGCCAGAATTATGAGCAGCTTCACATTCACCTTAAGTTCTACCAAGTTCATACAAAAAGTGAAAGAGCTGTAAAGAAGAGTGGCTATTTTTTACATCTGTTTTACCCATACTTGTAAGCTTCATTTTTAGATACAATTGGGAAATTAATTGCAAACTTCTAATTTTCCTGAAATTATCAGAGATTGCTGATTGTTAGTCTAAATGTTTAAGAGCTGACTATATCATTTACAGTTGTTCCAAACTTCAAGGCTCAGTCTGTAAAATCAGAGAATTCGTTTATGTAGTATTTATAGTTTCTTCAAATTGTGAACTATATCCCTTTGGTATTTTTCTATTCACAAAGTTTTCAAATAATTGTTTCCAGCCAGTAATGTATTTAAATATGCAGTATACAGTTTGTACTTTTTAAATTATAAAATACACTGAAAAGTATAGTGCATGTACTTTCATATAACTTTTGAAGTATATGTAGTATGATTTGAAAGTTGTGTATGTTACTGAGGTTTAGTAAAACTTAACACTTTGCTATATTTCCTGCAGCAATACAGGCTCCAGCTCTGCTCACCTTAGTGCAAGATGGACATGGTTTACAGGGTTCCACCCTACATACAGTCTCAGCAGCAGGATTTTCCTAGGCCTTTTTTTTTTTTTTTTTTTTTTTTTTGGTATGTACTTGTTGTTATAGCTGCTCCAGCACTGAGGTGGGGATGTAAAGGAAGCAAAAATGACAAACAAAAACCTCACAAATGTAGGGAATGCAGCGCTGGGCCATCCCTTGCGTTCCGATCTCATTGCCTTTTACCTACCCAAGGACATTGTTCTAAAATTTCTCCTCTCTCTCCTGTCTCATCAATTTTTCCCTTTCTATTAAATTTGTATTTATGCCAATCAGTATAAAAACATGCTACTTCTCCCAATTTAAAAAGTAGTTCCCCTATGATCCAGCAATTGCACTACTGGGTATTTACCCCAAAGATACAGGCATAGTGAAGAGAAGGGCCATATGCACCCCAACGTTCATAGCAGCATTGTCCACAATAGCTAAATTGTGGAGGGAGCCAAGATGCCCTTCAACAGATGACTGGATTAAGAAGATGTGGTCCATATATACAATGGAATATCACTCAGCCATCAGAAAGAACGATTACACAACATTTGCAGCAACATGGACGGGACTGGAGAAGATTATGCTAAGTGAAATAAGTCAAGCAGAGAAAGACAATTATCATATGGTTTCACTCATTTATGGAACATAAATAGGAAGATCGGTAGGAGAAGGAAGGGAAGAATGAAAGGGGGGTAAACAGAAGGGGGAATGAACCATGAGAGACTGTGGACTCTGGGAAACAAACTGAGGGCTTCAGAGGGGAGGGGGGTGGGGGATTGGGATAGGCTGGTGATGGGTATTAAGGAGGGCACATATTGCATGGTGCACTGGGTGTTATCAAAAACTGGGGATGGGGACGCCTGGGTGGCTCAGTCGTTAAGCATCTGCCTTCGGCTCAGGGCATGATCCCAGGGTCCTGGGATCGAACCCCATATCGAGCTCCTCCACTGGGAGCCTGCTTCTTCCTCTCCCACTCCCCCTGCTTGTGTTCCCTCTCTCGCTGGCTGTCTCTCTCTCCGTCAAATAAATAAATAAAATCTTTAAAAAGAATAACTGGGGATGTACTGTATGGTGACTAATATAACAAAATAAAAATTATAAAAAAATAAAAAAAAGTAGTTCTCTCTAAAAGACAACCTAATGAATGGGAGAAGATATTTGCGAATAACATATCTGATAAAAGATTAGTATCCAAAATACAAAAAGAACTTACACAACTCAACACCTGAAAAACAAATAATCCAATTAAAACATGGGCAGAAGACATGAATATACATTTCTATAAGGAAGACATATGATGGCCCATAGACAGATGAGAAGATAACCAACATCACTGATCATCAAGGAAATGCAAATAAAAACCACAATGAAATACCATCTCATACCTGTCAGAATGGCTAAAATCAACATCACAAGAAACAACAGGTGTTGGTGATGATGTGGAGAAAAAGACACCCTTTTGCACTGTTGGTGTAATTGCAACCTGGTGTAGCCACTGTGGAAAACAGTATGGAGGTACCTCAAAAATTTAGAAGTTGAACTACCATATGATCCAGTAATTCTGCTTCTGGGTATTTACCCAAAGAATATGAAAACACTAATTCAAAAAGATACATGCATCCCTATATTTATTTCAGCATTATTTACAATAGCCAAAGTATGGAAGCAGCCCAAGTGTCTATCGATAGATGAATGGATAAAGATGTGGTATATGTGTACAATGGCATATTATTCAGCCATAAAAAGGAATGAAATCTTGTCATTTGCAACAACATGGATGTATCTGGAGAGTATAATGCTAAGTGAAATAAGTCAGACAGAGAAAGACAGATACCATATGATTTCACTCATGTGTGAAATTTGAGAAACAAAATAAATGAACAAAGGAAAAATAAAAAGAGACAAACTAAAAAAAAAGGAGACAAACCAAAAAACAGACTCTTAACTATAGAGAACGAACACACTGATCATTAGCAGTGGGGAAGTGGGGGGGGTGGGGAGATGGAATAAGTGTAACATATTAGGAGGGCCCTTAGCTTGATGAGCATTGAGTAATGTATAGAACTGTTGAATTACTATATTGTACAGCTCAAACTAATTTAACACTGTATGTTAAGTATACTGGATTTTAAAATAAGTAGTTTTCTTACCTCTCTTGATCACACTTATTCCTCCTGCTACTTTGTCATTGCTCTTCAATTATAATGAAATAAAATGAGTTGATTGTAGTCAAACAGGACTTCCCCTTTTATACCATAATGAAGTGGTTCATTAAAATAGTACAAAAGCTTATTTTCAAATTATGTACATTTACATAAATGTGATACATACTTTAAATTTTAATGTTTTATGTCCTATACTGTATTTAGCTAAGAAGTTCAGAGTAAATTTCAGCATTGAGATACATGTTTTTAGTGCCAGGTAATTATTCATTTTCAGCCCCCCTAAAAATATACCAATATGATGTTTGAAACTGGTGGGGGAGAAATAGATCATCTCCTGGTTAAGTGGAAAATAGCACAGTTGGCTTCTGGAGGACTTTGATTCTACGCAGCTTTAAAAGAAATCATTTTGTTAGAACCAGAAACTTTCTTCAGTTTGTAGTAATTAACATTCACTGACAGGTACTCTTATCAGTGACTTGAATTGAGTAATACTCCTACTAATTTTGTTCCAGGATGCAGACTTATTTTTTTAGCCCGAGTGACATTAGAATTGATCATTAGCATATATAATATACATCGTGCTGATCTTGTACTTCCAACTCTAATAAATAAGAAAGAATAGTAAAATCAAAGTTGAATGCCTGGTCAAGAATTTGATGGGACATGATTGTGGCACAGGCCTTGAGTCTGTAAAGGCAGAAGAATGTGTGCAAGCTTGGGGCACTGCAGCCTCTGCTCATAGCTATGAGGTGTCCCTTGTTACCAGTCCTTACCTCCCAGAGCCGTCTATTCCTGACTTCTTAATACTTTGTTTCATGCTAGAAAAAAGTAAATAAAATTATGCAGATAGATTCTTTTTTTTTATGTACTTCTTTTTTTTTTAATGATATTTTATTATATTATGTTAGTCACCATACAGTACATCCCCGGTTTCTGATGTAAAGCTCGATGATTCATTAGTTGCTTATAACACCCAGTGCACCATGCAATACGTGCCCTCCTTACTACCCATCACCGGTCTATCCCATTCCCCCACCCCCCTCCCCTCTGAGGCCCTCAGTTTGTTTCTCATAGTCCATAGTCTCTCATGTTTCATTCCCCCTTCTGATTAACCCCCCTTTCTTTATCCCTTTCTTCCGCTACCGATCATCCTAGTTATGTTCCATAGATGAGAGAAATCATATGATAGTTGTCTTTCTCTGCTTGACTTATTTCACCTAGCATTATCTCCTCCAGTGCCGTCCATGTTGCAGCTAATGTTGAGAACTCGTTCTTTCTGATAGCTGAGTAATATTCCATTGTATATATGGACCACAACTTCTTAATCCAGTCATCTGTTGAAGGGCATCTCGGCTCCTTCCACGATTTAGCTGTTGTGGACATTGCTGCTATGAACATTGGGGTGCATATGGCCCTTCTCTTCACTACGTCTGTGGCTTTGGGGTAAACACCTAGTAGTGCAATGGCTGGATCATAGGGTAGCTCAATTTTTAACTTTTTAAGGGACCTCCACACTGTTTTCCAGAGTGGCTGTACCAACTATGCAGACAGATTCTTGAACTAGTTTAGAAGTGCTTGCATTTCCCAGTCATATTCTCCCTTCATTTTGAACAGATACTACCTTTCCTCAGTACTGCAGTCTTACCTCTGAACCCTTGCCAGCTGGAACTGACCAGGGTGATCCCTACTCTCTTTTTTAAACATATTTACTTGACTCTCATGACACTAAATTCTGGTTTTATTCCTATCTCATAGGTTGCTATCTCCTCCATCTCCTGCGGATTTGATTATTTACATTGGTAGGCCACAGGGTATAACTGGTGATTTTCTGGCTTCAGGGTTTCAAATCTCATAAAAAATGTTGATAATTTGCAAATTGTTATCTACTAAACAACTCATCGTAGTTAATGCTGACTCTTACTTATTCGTCTCAGTATATTCTTACTCATCTCAGTTAATGCTGACATTTTGTGTGGTCTTGGATCAAAAAGCTTTACCTTTCTTACTTTCAAATGCTACATCCAGTTATTCAGCTAATCCTGTGTGTTGAATCTACCAAGTACACATGCTGAGTATCTGACCTCTTCTCGTAACCTCCACTGCTAGTATCCTCACCACATCACCTGTGGCCTATTTCTTCCAACATTGTTTTTTACAAGATTCATAGTTAAGACTTACTCTTTTTTTGAGGGTTTTTGTACTTGTGTCTTCTGCCTGGATTGCATTTTCTTCAGTAAACTCTATGCTTATATTCCTACTATCTTTCATCTTTAAATGTTCCTTTTCAAAATTTCAACCACTCTCCTACCCTGACAGTAGTTTCTCTCTTTTTCACTGGTTTATTATGCTCCAAAACACTTATTGTCATCTATTACACTATTTCCTTAAGTTATTTATTTATTTCTAATGTCTGTCCAACAGGATATAAGTTGCATGAGAAGAGAAATTTTTCTCATTTATTGTTGCGTCTCGAATGCCTAGAACACACTGGCCCATTGAATTTACCTCTGCCGTTTCTGGCAGTCAGATGAAAATTGGAAATATGACCTCTTGCATAATTCTCATTATCTCGTGTAAATTCTGAGAAAGATGAAATGTTGCCTTACACTAAATTATACGAGAAATATATAAGGTGGATCTTATAAAGTATATGTAGTAAGCAACATAAAGAATAATGCCTTGATAATTTTAACAATAATTTCAGTGATATTATTCCTATCTTTACTTTTTATTTTAATAGTGTTTAATGGCTGAGGGCATAACATGAAAGGTATGTATCCGAAAAACAGAAATCATCTCTATTTAAAATAATTTGAAATGTTTTTGTAAAGGTGGCAGTTTAACATTAACGAGTAATTCTTCACTCTTCTATACCATATGAAGCTACTCACGTTACATAACACTCAAATGTTTCACCTTGGTTTCAACATTATACATGAACAAAATTAAAAATTGTTTACCCTGATTTCTTTTTGTGAATTGTTAATGAATTACTTCTGTAGAATGATGTTTATCACAGAGTAATTTTAAAATTGCTAAGGATAAAATTACCATAATAATAAAGGAACAAGTAAATGCATTATAGTATGTGATGAAATATTATTTATCTATTAAAGTTCATGTTTTCAAGAAAGTTTGATTTTTGTAATTAGGGTACCAAAATGTCTGCCTGTCTATTTTTCTATCTACAAAATTTTAACTGGAATCAAATGCACCAAAATGTTTCCTGTATTTTTCTCTAGTTGTAAGGTTATGGATGACTTTTTAGTTTTTTTACTTTTGTGTAGTTTTCAGAATATCTGTTCTGTTTGTAGAACTTTTGTAATGAAAACAGAAGTAATAGGTACAATTTTTAAAGAATTAGGACTTCTTCCATATCTATTTGTTGCTTTTTGTTGCTTGATGACAAAGATTTTTTTTTGCCAGTCTGACTGAGCCACTAATAATTAATGATAATTATTTTTAATACTCATATACAATATGTTTTCACCTAACTTCTGTTTATCAGCTTGTGAAAGTGCATATCAGGATTGTATTTTTTTCCCCCCACAGATAGCCTTTTGATTGACTATCAGTTTACCTTCAGCTTATTACAGGAAGATGATCGCCACCATACGGCCATAAACTTCATAGCGAACCCAGAACAGGTGAGATGATAATTTAACTTTTATAATATAATTCTATTAATATCATGGGATACAATTTTTTTATCATTTTTTATTGTAATTTTAACTGCTTCTCAGAATTATCACACTACAGGGCTTTTGAAGAAAGACTAATCCTGTTAATTTTTTCTTTTCATAAGACTTATATATCCTTGTGCTTCAGGGAGTTTGTGTGTTTGATATTTCAGATTCTGCCAACAGTCCTAGAATTTAAATTACATATTTTAATTATTTTTTCAGTCTCATGACAGTGTTTGTGCTTATAATTATGCTCTTAAACTGGGGGTAGCCTTATTTGAAAATAAAAACCATAAATTCAAAATATACTATATTAAATATGTCCTTTTTCATATACATTGTTACACAATAGTAGATTTTTCACTGTCTTTTTAAAAATCCTCGCTTCCTGGCTTCTTTTTAAGTAATTTTTATTGAGATATAATTGACATATTACATTGTATAAGTTTAAAGTGTATATAACAAGCTGCTTTGATACGTTTATATGTTGCAATATTATTACCATGGTAGCATCAGCTAATACCTCTATTATGTCACGTAATTATCATTTCTTTTTTGTGGTGGGAATAATTAAAACTAGTCTCTTAGCAACTTTGAAATACATAATACAGAATTGTTGTCTATGGTAACTATGCTGTGCATTTGCTCTCTGGGACTTATTTATCTACTGGTTGCAAGTTTTTATCCTTAAACAACATCTCCCCAATTCCTCCCAACCCCCAGCCCCAAGGGCTTTTATGAGTTTGGCTTTTCTAGATTCTACATATAATTGATATCATTACAAGTATTTGTCTTTCTTTGACTTATCTCATTTAGCATCACGGATTACTTGTTTCTTTAAGCAATTTACTGCATCAGTGATATAATTGTAAAACTTTATGAAGTTTAAATGTATGAAAGATTAATTGTAAGTCATCACAGGAGAAGGCTCAAAGTTTCTTTGGAAGTAACATACATATATTCCTGTCCATCTGAGACTTTATTATAAAGTTAAAAAGTCAAGGGAATAGAAACCATATAGTTTATTTGGGTGGAATTTTAATTCTTTTGAAACTGAAAAGAACTCTTTCAAAATGAAGATGTTAAAAAAATGAAGATGGTAATGAAATATTTGAATTATTCTTTTTTGTTTATTGTGGTTAGAACACTTAACATGAGATCTATTCTCCTAAAAAGTTTTTAAGAGTACAATACTCTTAAAACTTCTATTGTGAACTATAGACACTGTGTTGTACAGAAGTAGAACTGATTTTTCTTGCATAGCTGAAATTTTATATCTGTTGACTAGTAATCCTCATTACCCCACTCCCATCCCCACCCCCACCTCTGGCAATTACCAGTCTGTTCTCTGTATCTATGAGATACAGATTTTGTTTTGTTTAGATTCCACACATAAGTGAGATCATACAATATTTGTCTTTCTGTGTCTGACATATTTCACTTAGCATAGTGCTCTCAAGATCTCTTCATGTTATTGCAAATAGCAAGATTTTCTTCTTTTTTTTATGGCAGAACACTATTCTGTTGTATATGCATACCACAGTTTCTTTGTGCTTTTATGCAGTGAGGGACACTTATATTGCTTCCACATCTTGGGTGTTGTATATTGCAGTGAACATGGAGTACATATATCTTTTTGAGGTAGTATTTTCGTTTTCATTGGACAAATATCCAAAAGTAGAATTGTTGGATCATATGGTAGTTTTATTTTTAAATTTTTCATAAATTTCCATATTCTTTTCCATAGTGTCTGCACTAATTTACATTTCCACCAGTAGTACATAGGGTCTCCTTTTTTCCACATCCTCACCAACACTTGTTATTTCTTATCTTTTTTGGCAAGAGCCATTCTAACTGGTATGAGGTAATATCTCATTTGGCTTTGATTTGCATTTCCCTGATCAATAGTGACGTTGAGTACCTTTTCTTGGCCGTCAGGATGTTTTCATTAGAATAAGTCACAGGAATAAAAGATACAACAGAGGGAACATAGTCAGTGATCTTGTGATAGCATTGCGTGGTGACAGACGGTAGCTGCACTTGTGGTGAGCACACCGTATAGCGATGCTGCATCCGTATGTTCTACACCTGAAACTAATGTAACACTGTTTGTCAAACTATACTCAAAATTTTTCTCAAAGTCTATTCAGATCCTTTGTCCATTTTTTATTTTTTATTTTTTAATTTTTTTCAAGTTTTAATTAAATTCTAATTAGTTAACACACAGTGTAATGTTACTTTCAGGTGTAGAATTTAGTGATTCAGCTCTTACATACAATGCCCAGTGCTCATCACAAGTCTAAATACCCATCACCTATTTACTCCATCCCTCAGCCCACCTCCCCTCTAATAAACCTTTTTGTTCTCTATAGTTAAGAGTCTGTTTTCTGGTTTGCGTCTCTGTCTTCCTGCCCCCCCCCCCATGTTCATCTGTTTTGTTTCTTAGATTCCACATGTGAGTGAAATCATATGGCATTTTTCTTTCTCTGATTTATTTCACTTAATACAATAATCTCTAGCTCCATCCACGTCATTGCAAATGGCAAGATTTCATGTATCAGTTTTGATGGCCTCTTTCAGTTTTTCTATATATAGTATCATGTCATCTGTAAATAGTGAAAGCTTGACTTCTTCCTTGCTGATTTGGATACCTTCCATTTCTTTATTGTCTGATTGCTGGGGTAGGAATTTCAATATTATGTTAAATAACAGTGGTGAGAGTGGACATCTGTCTTGTTCCTCACTATAGAGGAAAAGTTCCCAGTTTTTCTCCGTTGAGGATGATATTAGCTATGGGTTTTTCCTATATAGCCTTTATTATGTTGAGGTATGTTCCCTTTAAACCAACTTTGTTGAATGCATTTATCATGAATAGATGTTTTACTTTGTTAAGTGTTTTTTCTGCATCTATTAAAATGTTCCTATGATTTTTATCCTTTGTTTTATTAATATGTTGTATCATATTGTTTGATTTGCAAATATTGAGCCATACTTGCAGCCCAGGAATAAATCCCACTTAATTGTGGTGAATGATTTTTTTTTTTTTTATGTATTGCTAGATTTGTTTTGCTAGCACTTTGTTGAGAATTTTTTCAGCTATTTTCATCAGAGATATTGGCCCTGTAGCCCTCTTTTTTGTGGACTCTTTATCTGGTTTCAGTATCTGGGTAATGCTGGCCTCATAGAATGAATTTGGAAGTTTTCCTTCTTTTTCTGTTATTTTGGAGTATTTGGAGAAGAATAGATATTAACTCTTTCTTTAAATGTTTGGTAGAATTTACCTGTGAACCCATCTGGTCCTGGACTTTTGTTTGTTGAAAGGTATTTGATTACTGATTTGCTTTCTTTGCTGGTTATCAGTGTGTTCACATTTTCTGTTTCTTCCTGTTTTAGTTTTGGTAGTTAATATGTTCCTAGGAATTTATCCTTTTCTTCTAGGTTGTCCCATTTGTTGGCATATATTTTATCATAATACTCTCTTATAATTGTATTTCTGTGGTGTGGATTGTTATTTCTCCTCTTTCATTTTTGATTTTATTTATTTAGGCCCTTTTTCTCTTCTTTTTGATAAATCTCTCTAGGGGTTTATCAATTTTATTAATTATTTTCAGTGAACCAGCTCCTGGTTTCATGGATATGTTCTATTGGTTTTTAGTTTCTATATCATTTATTTCTGCTCTAATCTTTATTATTTCCCTTCTTCTGCTGGCTTTACGCTTCATTTGCTGTTCCTTTTTTAGTTCCTTTAGGTGTGAGGTTAGGTTGTGTAGTTGAGATTTTTCTTGCTTCTTAGGGTAGGCCTGTATCGCCATATTCTTCCCTCTTAGGACTGCTTTTGCTGCATCCCAAAGGTTTTGGAGTGTTGTGTTTGCATTTTCAATTGTTTCCATGTAATTTTTTTTTTTTATTTCTTTTTTGGTTTCCTGTTTGACCCATTCATTGTTTAGTAGCATGTTGTTTAACCTCCATGTCTTTATAGTCTTTTCATATATTTTCTTATGTTTGACTTCTGGTTTTACAGAAGTAATTTTTTTTTTTTTTATTTCTTTTTTGGTTTCCTGTTTGACCCATTCATTGTTTAGTAGCATGTTGTTTAACCTCCATGTCTTTATAGTCTTTTCATATATTTTCTTATGTTTGACTTCTGGTTTTACAGCATTGTGGTCAAGAAAGATACATGGTATGATTTCAGTTTTTTTGTATTTGTTGAGGCCTGTTTTGTGACCTAATATGTGATCTATTGTGGAGAATGCTGCATGTGCACTGGAAAAGAATGTATTCTGCTCTTTTAGAATGGAATGTTCTGAATATGTTACATCTTTGTGGTCCAGTGTGTCATTCAAGGCCATTTTTTTCTTGTTGTCTTTCTGTTTAGATGATCTGTCCCTTGATTTCAGTGGGGTGTTAAAGTTTCCCACTATTATTGCATTACTATCTATTATTTTCTTTATATTTGTTACTAATTGTTTTATATATTTGGGTGTCCCGTGTTGGGTGCATTAGTATTTGCAATTGTTATGTTCTTGTTGGATTTTCCTCTTTATGATTTTATAGTGCCCTTCTTTGTCTCTTATTACAGTCTTTGTTTTAATATCTAGTTTGGCTCATATAAGTATTGCTACTCCAGCTTTCCTTTGACATTCATTTGCATGATAAATATTTTTCTATCCCCTCACTTTCAATCTGCAGTGTCTTTAGGTCTAAAATGAGTCTCTTGTAGGCAGCATATAGATAGATTTTGTTTTTTATCCATTCTGGCACCCTGTGTCTTTTGATTGGAGCATTTATCCATTTACATTCAAAGTAATTATTGACAGATATGTATTTATTGCCATTTTATTACTTGTTTTTCATTGTTTCTGGAGATTTTCTCTGATCCTTACTTGTGTGTCACTTTTGGTCTCTCCTTTCCATTCGAAGAGGACCCTTTAATATTTCTTGCAGGGCAGGGTTAGTGGTCATGAACTCCTTTAGTTTTTGTTCATCTTGGAAACTCTTTATTTCTGCTTCTATTCTGAACGATAACCTTGCTGGATAGAGTATTTTTGGCTGCAGATTTTTCCCATTCAGCACTTCTAATGTAGCATCCAGTCCCTTTGGCTTGCCAAGTTTCTGTTGCAAAATCTCTAGCTAGCCTTATGCGTGTTCCCTTGTAAGTTAAGGACATCTTTTGTCTTACTGCTTTTATGGTTATTTAAAAGATTTTATTTCTTTATTTGAGAGAGAGAATATGAGTGGGGGAAGCGGCAGAGGGAGAGGGAGAAGTAGACTCCCTGCTGAGCAGGGAGCCCAACTCAGGGCCAGATCCCAGGACACTGAGATCATTACCTGAAACTAAGTCAGACACTTAATCAACTGAGCCACCCAGGTGCCCCACTTTTATGATTTTTTTTTGATCACTGTATTTTGTAAGTAACTTACAGTATATCTTGGTATTGGCCTGCTTTTGTTGATTTTGATGGGTGTTCTCTGTGCCTCCTAGATCTGACTGTTTCCTTCCCCATATTAGGGAAGTTTTCAGCTATTATTTCTTCAAATCAATTTTCTGCCCCCTTTTCTCTCTCTTCTTCTTTTGGGACTCCTATAATATGAATGTTATTACATTTGATGGTGTCACTATCACATTTGATGTGTCTTCTATTCTTTTCCCAAATCCAATGAGTGTCCTTATGGTTATTGCTTTAAATTCTCCATTAGGCTTGTTACTTATATTGGTTTTGCTTAGATCTCTGGCCATGACCATATCTTGTTCTTTCATTTGGAATGAATTGCATCTTGGCATTTTGTCTAAGTCTCTTACTTCTGTGTATTACAAATGGCAGTTACGTCTCCTCCTTCTCTTAAAGTAATGGCCTTCTGAGGAAGAGGTCATGTAGTGTCTACATCCTGGAGCTTTATGTAGTATTTTTGGTGTGTGTGACTGAGGCAAGCTTGACCGAGGAAAGCAGGCCCACCAGAGTGAAGGGGGGTTGGGCTTGATATAAGCAAGTTAGGCAGCCAGTGTGTGTGCTTCCCCCATAGGTGGCTCTGTGTTTATGCTGAGGGGCAGGGGAGGGAAATGGCCAGCTCATTTGTTCCTCCAGAAGCATATCCATGAATGCTACCTCTCAGGGATGTGATCCCAGGAGAGAGAATGATCTACCCCTGTGTCCCTGAGGTGTTTTTCAGATTGCTGTTTCCATGCTGTCTGCCCCTGTGTTATTTGCCTGATTTTTCTTCAGGAGCAGCACAATGGCCTTCAGGCCCTGTCCCAGTCAAGCCTACAGACTTTTAAAACTCTAGGCTTTAAGACCTGCTAGTTGCAAGAACTCATGAAATTCAGCCCCTCTCATTTTCCAAGGCAGTGGCTTTGGGGAAATGTTCTTGTGTGCTTCTCTGTGTGCTCCTCTCTCTCTCTTGCCCTTCTCCGTGACCACAGCTCCCTCCCTTCCACAGCACCCACGATCCATTTCTCCCCTAAACCACATCTTCACACTTCCTACCTTCTTTGATGTGGCCTCTTCTCTCCTTTTAGTCCTGGAGTTTGTTCTGTCAGTCTTCAGATCAATTTCTGGTGTATTTAGGATGATTCAATAGTTATCTTGTTGTGTTCATGGGAAGAGATGAGCCTAGGGTCCTCCTACTCCGACACCATCTTCCTACACAGTCTTTCTCTCTTTCTTTCTTTCTTTCCTTTCTTCCTTCCTTTCTTTCTCTCTCTCTTTCTTTCTTTCTTTCTTTCTTTCTTTCTAACTTTGTCTAAATTTGTAAATCATTTATTAAGAGGCTAACTGGAGAGTACTCGTCTCTATCTGTCCCACTTCCCCTACGTTTCCACTATGGACTCTTTGTCAACCTGTGTCCTTTTTTTTTTTTTTAAATTTAAATTCAATTAATTAACATATAGTGTATTATTAGTTTCAGATGGTAGAGTTCATTGATTCATCAGTCTTATATAATACTCAGTGCTCTCCTTAATGCCCATAACACAGAAACCCGCTTCCCCACCCCGTGCGCTCCTGCTGGGTATTAGCATAATACTCTCTAGTTCCATCTACATTGTTGCAAATGGCAAGATTTCATTTTTTTGATGGCTGAGTAGTATTCCATTGTATATACATACACCACATCATCTTTATCCATCTGTCAATGGACATCTGGGCTCTTTCCATAGTTTGGCTATTGTGGACATTGCTGCTATACATTGGGGTGCAGGTGCCCCTTTGGATCACTTCATTTGTATCTTTGGGGTAAATACCTAGTAGTGCAATTGCTGGGTTGTAGGGTAGTTCTATTTTCAGCTTTTTTGGGGACCTCCATGCTGTTTTCCAGAGTGGTTGCACCAGCTTGCATTTTCACCAACAGTGTAAGAGGGTTTCCCTTTCTCCACATCCTCCCCAACATCTGTTTTTTACTGAGTGCTTAATTTTTGCCTTTCTGACTGGTGTGAGGTGGTATCTCCTTGTGGTTTTGACTTGTATTTTCCTGATGCCGAGAGATGTTGAGCATTTTTTCATGTGTGTGTTGGCCATTTTTATGTCTTCTTTAGAGAAATGTCTGTTCATGTATTCTGCCCATTTCTTGATTGGATTAATGTTCTTTGGGTGTTGAGTTTGGTAAGTTCTTTATAGATTTTAGATACCAGCCCTTTATCTGATATGTCATTTGCAAATATCTTCTCCCATTCTGTTGGTTGTCTTTTGGTTTTGTGGACTGTTTCCTTTGCTGTGCAAAACCTTTTTATCTTGATGAAGTCCCATAGTTCATTCTCATCAAGATATTAGCCAGTAGGATCTAATAGTATATTAAAAGGATTATTCTCCATGACTGAGTAGGATGTGTTCCTGGGTTGCAAGGGTGATTCAACATCCTCAAATTAATCAGTGTGATACTCTACATTAATAAAAGAAAGGGCAAGAACCATATGATCCTCTCAATAGATGCAGAAAAAGCACTTTAGAAGCATCCTTTCTTGATTAAAACTCTTCACAGTGTACGGATAGAGGGGACATACCTCAATATCATAAAAGCCATATACAAAAGGCTCACAGTGAATATCATTCTCAATGGGGAAAAACTGAGAGCTTTTCCCCTGAGGTGGGGAACATGGCAGGAATGTTCACTCTCACCACTGTTGTTCAACATAGTACTAGAAGTCCTAGCATCAGCAATCAGACAACAAAAAGAAATAAAAGGCATCTGAATTGGCAAAGAAGAAGTCAAACTCTCACTCTTCTCAGATGACATGATACTTTATGTGGAAAACCCAAAAGACTCCACTCCAAAATTGCTAGAACTCATACAGGAATTCAGCAAAGTGGCAGGATATAAAATCAATGTAGAGAAATCAGTTTCATTTCTGTACACTAACAATGAGAAGAAGGAGAAATTTAAGAGCCAGTCCCATTTACAAGTGCACCCAAAACCATAAGATACCTAGAAATAAACCTAACCAAAGATGCAAAGGATCCGTATTCTGAAAACTATAGAACACTCATGAAAGAATTTGAGGAAGACACAAAGAAATGGGAAAACATTCCATGCTTATGGATTGGAAGAACCAATATTGTTAAGGTGGCTTTGCTACCTAGAGCAATCTGTACATTCAATGCAATCCCATCAAAATACCATCAATTTTTTTTCACAGAGCTGAAACAAATAATCTTAAAATTTGTATGAAACCAGAAAAGACCCCAAATAGCCAAAGGAATGGTGAAGAAGAAAACCAAAGCTGGTGGCATCACAATAACGTACTTCAAACCTATTATAAAACTAATCATCAAGACAATATGGTTCTGACACAAAAACAGACCCTTAGATCAGTGGAACAGAACAGAGAACCCAGAAATGGACCCTCAACATTATGGTCACTAGTATTTGACAAAGCAGGTAAGAATATCCAATGGAAAAAAAACAGTGTCTTTAACAAATGGTGTTGGGAAAATTGGACAGCCACATGCAGAAGAATGAAACTGGACCTTTTTCTTACACCATACACAAAAATAGACTCAAAATGAATGAAAGACCTAAGTGTGGGACAGGAATCCATCAAAATCCTAGAGGACAAAACAGGCAACAACCTCTGTGACTTCGGCCAAAGCAACTTCTTGCTAGACACATCTACACAGTCTCTTTAATTCACTTTGTGTTCTGTATATATGTTTGTGTCCCCCCAGAATCATGTGTTAAATCATAATGCTCAATGTTATGGCATTTAGAGATGGGACATTTGCAAGGTAATTAGGTCATGAGGATGGAGCCTTCATTAATGGAATTTAAGGAGGCTCTTGAGAGTTCCCTCACCTCCTTTTGCCATGTGAGGACACAGCAAGAAGGGGCTTGTCCATTAAATAGGAAGTGACCTCAACAGATACCAACTTTTCCAGCACCTTTACTTTGGAATTCCCAGCCTCCAAATGTGTGAGAAGTACAATTCTGCTCTTTATAGCCACTCCTTCTGCCCTAGTCTGTGGTATTTTTCGTATAGCAGTCTTAGCGCCCTAAGAAAATAAGGATCCAGTTTCATTCTTTTCATGTGGATATCCAGTTTTCCCATCATCATTTGTTGAAGAGACTGTCCTTTCCTCATTGTGTATTCTTGGCAACCTTATTGAAGATAACAATGTATGTGTGGGTTCATTTCTGGGCTCTCTATGGACCATATGTCTATCTTTATGCAAGTACCCTATTTTTAATTACTATAGCTTTGTAATATATTTTGAAATCAGGCAGTGTAATACCTCCAGCTTTGTTCTTCTTTCTCAGGATCGTTTTGGCTTTTTGAGGTCTCTTACGATTCTGTATGAATTTTAAGATAGTTTTTTCCATTTCTGTAAAAATGCCACTAGGAATTTGATGAGATAATATTGGATTTATAGATTTCTTTAAGTAACATGGACATTTAAACAATATTAAGTTTCCCAATCTGAGAACACAGGATATCTTTTCATTATTTGTGTCTTCTTTCTTACATCAATGTTGTATAATTTTCAGTGTATATCTTTCATCTCCTTGGTTAAGTTTATTCCTAAGTATTTTCTTCTTTTTGATACTGTTATAAATGGGATTGTTTTCTTAACTTTCTTTTAACATAATTTGCTATTAGTGTATAGAAATAAAACTGATTTTTTAAATGTTCATTTTGTATCCTGAAACTTCACTAAATTTATTAGTTCTAACAGGCATGGATGTGTGTGTGTGTGTGTGTGTATGTGTGTGTGTGTGTGTGTGTGTGTGTGTGTGTGTGTGTGAATACAGTGTTCAGGTTTTTCTACATGTAAGATTATGTCATCTGTAAATAGATATTATTTTACTTCTTCCTTTTTGACTTGGGTCCCTTTTATTTATTTCTCTTACTTAATTGTTTTTGCTAGGATGTCCAATACTTTGTTCAATAGAAGTGGTGAGAGTTGGCATCCGTATCTTATTCCTGATCATAGAGGGAAAGCTTTCAATTTTTCTATATTGAGTATGATGTTTACTTGGGCTTGTCAGTTATGGGCCTTATTATATTGGGGTACATTCCGTTTATAGCTCATTTGTTGAGGGTTTTTGTCATGAAGGATGATTAATTTTGCCAAATGCTTTTTCTATATCAAGATGGTTATGATTTTTATACATTCTGTTAATGTGGTGTATCACATTAGTTGATTTATGTATGTTGACCTATCTTTTCATCCCAGGGATAAATCTCACTTTATCATGGTGAATGATCCTTTTAATGTGCTGTTGAATTCAATTTGCTAGTATTTGTTGAGGATTTTTGCAACTGTGCTCATCAGTGTTATTGGCCTAGAGTTTTTATTTCTTGTACTGTCATTGTCTGGCTTTGGTATCAGATTATCTCTGGCCTCATAAAATGAGTTGGGAAGTATTCCCTTCTCTGTAGTTTTTAGAAAGAATTTGAGAAGGATTGGTATTAATTCTTTAAATGTTTGCTGGAATGAACCAGTGAAACCATTTGTTTCTGAGTTTTTCTTTGTTGGGAGGTTTCTGTTTACTCAGTCTCGTTGCATGTTATTGATCTGTTCATATTTTCTGTTTCTTCATCTGTCTTGGTAGTTTGTATGATTTTAAGAATTATTGATTTCATTTTGGTTATCCAGTTTGTTGATATATAATTAGTCATATTAGTCTCTTAATCCTTTTTATTTCTGTAGCATAGTTTGTAATGTATCATTTATGATTTTACATTTTAATTCTTCTTTCTTGTCTTAGTCTTGCTAAAGGTTGTGTCGATTTTGATTAAAAAACAACTCGTGTTTTGTTGATTTTTCTTTTCTACTCTTTATCTCTGCATTAATCTTTAATATTTACTTCTTTTTGCTAACTTTGAACATAGTTTGTTCTCTTTTGAATTGAGGTGTGAAGTGAGATTGTTTAGTTGAGAGCTCTCTTCTTTTCTTTTTTTTAAGATTTTATTTATTTCAGACAAAGAGAGAGCAAGAGACACAGCATGAGTTTGGGGGAAGAGCAGAAGGAGAAGGAGCAGCATACTCCCCACTGAGCAGGGAGCCCAACGTGGGGCTCTATCCCAGGACCCTGGGATCATGAACTGAGCAGAAGGCAGATGTTTAACTGACTGGGCACCCCTGAGAGCTCTCTTCTTTTTTAATGTCACATTTGTTACTAATTTTCTCTTTGAACTGGTTTTGTGGCACGCTATTGGTTTTGGTATATAATTTTTTCATTTTATTTTGTCTCAAGGTATTTTCTGATTTCCCTTTTGATTTATTTTTTGATCCATTAGTTCAGAAATGTGTTAAATTTCTACATACTTTTTAACTTTCAAATTTTCCTCCTGCTTTTGATTCCTAGTTTCATTCCATTGTGGTCAGAAAACATAACTGATATGTTTTCAGTCTTCTTAAATTTGTTAAGACTTGTTTTGTGACCTAACATGTGATGTAGTTTGGAGACTATCCCATATGCCCGTGAACAGAATGTGGGTTCGGATGCTTTTATGTGGGCTTTTGTTTCTATGTCTGTTAAGCACGTGTGTTTTGTAGTGTTCAAGTCCACTTTTTCCTTATTGATTTTCTCTTCGAGTATTCTATCCATTGTTGAAAGTAGGGTATTGAACTCCCTTACTATTATTCTGTTCCTTCTATTCTTCCCTTCAGTTGTGTCAATGTTTGTTTCTATATTTAGGTGCTCTCATAGTGGATGTGTTTGCATTTATCATAGTATATCTTCTGGATTAATTGATCCATTTATCATTATATAATGTCCTTGCTTGTTTCTTGTTAAAGATTTTGACTTAAAGTCTGTTTTGTCTCATATAAGTATAGCTACCTCTTCCTCCTTTTGTTTCTTATTTTCATGGAATATCTTTTCCAATCCCTTCATATTTAGTCTGTAAGTGTCCTTAAATCTGAAATGAGTCTCTTTTAGATAGCATGTTGTTGGGTGTTGTTGTTGTTTTTTTAATCCAGTTGTCCACTCTGTGTCTTTTTTTTTAATGTTTTTTATTATATTATGTTAGTCACCATACAGTACATCCCTGGTTTCTTATGTAAAGTTCGATGATTCATTAGTTGCGTATAACACCATGCAATATGTGCCCTCCTTACTACCCATCACCAGTCTATCCCATTCCCCCACCCCCCTCCCCTCTGAAGCCCTCAGTTTGTTTCTCAGAGTCCATAGTCTCTCATGCTTCATTCCCCCTTCTGATTACCCCCCCTTTCTTTATCCCTTTCTTCTCCTACCGATCTTCCTAGTTCTTATGTTCCATAGATGAGAGAAATCATATGATAATCGTCTTTCTCTGCACTCTGTGTCTTTTGAATGGGGGGTTTAAAGGATTTGTGTTTAATTATTGATAGGAGAGGATTTACTATTGCCATTTTGTTAATTGTTGTCTGTCTTATTTTTTTTTTGTTCCTCTTTTCTCCCTTGCTGTCTTTTACTGTGCTTTATTGATTTTTTGTAGTGATATGCTTTGATTTCTTGCTCTTTTTCTTTTATCCTATATGTATTTTTCCTTGTAGTTATCATGAGACTTACATACAATATATTATAGGTATAGCAGTCTTTTTTAAGCCGATAAAACATAACTTCAATCACAAACCAAAAGTCTATACTTTACCTTTGTTTCCCCTCTCACTCTGTCACTGATGTTATAACAGTTTAGCTTTTTTTTTTTTTTTTTTTTTTTTAAGCAGATCTAGTGGTGATGATCTTCCTCAGCTTCTGTTTGTCTGTGAAAGTCTTTCTCTCTCATTTTTTTTTAAGAACAGTTTTACCAGGAATTGTATTCCTGGTCAGTATATTTTTTCTTTGAAAACTTTTAATGTGTCTTCTCAATCCCTTATAGTCTGCAACATTTCTTCTGAGAAATCCACTCATAACCTTATGGGGCTCACTTGTATGTGATAAGTCACTTTGCTATTGGTGCTTTCAAAATTCTGTCTTTGACGTTTTACGATTTGATTTGATTTCTTTGGGTTCATTTTCCTTCTATTTTCTTCAGCTTCATGAATCTAGATGCCTATACTTCCCAGATTTGGGACATTTTAGGCCATTATTTCTTTAAATAAGATTTCTTCCCCTTTCTTTCTCTTCTCTTTCTGGGACTTTCAATATATATATATATATATATATATATATATATATATATATATGTTTGTATATATATATATTCAGTATATATATATATAGGTTTTTCTTGAAGTATTCCGTAAGTCCACTAGGCTTTCTTCACTTTTTTCTTTCTCTTTTCTTTTTGCTCCTCTTACTGTGTAACTTCAGATGATTTGCCTTTGAGTTCACTGATTCTTTCTTCTGCTCAGTCAGGTTTGTTTTTGAGGATCTGTATTGATTTATTGTATTCTGTGGTTCTTTTTTATAGTTCTGTCTCCGTTGATATTGACATTTTGTTCATATAATGTTTTCTTGATTTCATTTAATTATCTTTCTGTGGTCTCTTATTACTCCCTTACTTCTTTAATGTAATTATTTTGAATTACTTGCCAGGCAATTCTAGAACTCCATTTATTTAGAGTTAGTTACTGGAGATTTATTTTGTTTCTATGGTTGTGTCATTTCTCTAGTCCTTCATTTCCCTTGTAGCTTTGCATTGGTGTCTCTCGCATTTGAAGAAACAACTGCTTCTCCTAGTGTTTATGGACCAGCTTCAAAGGGAAAGACCTTCATCAACCAGCCTAGCTATAGATACTGGGAGCATCTGAAAGCTTTTCTATGAATTATCATATTCAAGTCTTTCTTCCTCCTAGGGAATAAGTCTTAGGTTTGCATGTCTTCTCTCAATTTCAGAGAGTCATTTGGCTATAGTGAGCTGTCTGCCTTTTCCCCTTGGAAAGTGCACAGAAAATCCAGGGTGTTGAATGCACACCTCATTCTTCCTTCTGGAGGAGAAGTCTCAGGGTTGTGCACCTTCTCTCAATGTGGCGGAGCCATGACAGCAGCAGTAAGCCACCCACTTATTTTCTTTATTTTTAGCTGCTGTCAATGTCTGAACTATGCTTGTTCTCTTAGTGCTGTAGGTGAGGTGAAACAGAAACAGATGCTTTGTGCACTGCAGTGAAAGGCCAGAGATGTTGGGTGTATGCTACACTCTCCCTTTTCCTGAGGTAGAAGTCATAAGCTGAGATGATCTCTCTAATGCTGAATGCTGTCCTGGGGCAGGGGCTGAAATGGGTAAAGTGAAATTGCTCTTCTTACCCATTATAATGTGGCCATTGTTGGTTTTGTATTAACCTTTGGTACTGCAACTTTTTAACTGGATTTTGATTCTCTCATAAAGGTATTTTGGTTCATATAACATTGTTAAATCCGTGTTTTTATGGAGGATAAGGGTTGGCACTTTCTATTTCGCCATCTTACTGATGTCACTCTCTATTGCTGTATTTTTTATTATATGTTAATCTATCTTTTAATCCATATCATATTAAAATAATTCATATTTTAATAGGTTATATCAGATAGATGAAACCTCCATATATATCCTGCCATTTGCTAGCTTCATTCCTCTACAGTAATTTATTTGATTTGCCAACAAATATAATTTGTTAATTTTCCTTTTCCAGTAAAATAGGCTCCCTCTTCTCAAAAAGTAGAATAGTTCTTTTTATGTTGCTCCTTATTTTTTAGATTTTAAGGAAATGTGCATATTCTTGGGAATACAATTAAAGTTTGACTCTTAACTAAGAATTTTAAATGTATAGTCTTTCAGGTATAACCTTCTCTTTACTGAGGTGGCATGTTTTTTACCAAGACATTAAAAATGTCAGAAACTACATTCTTCAGTGTGATATTAAAGCTTATGTTAAATCACCACTGACTTCTTTTTTATTGTAAAATATACATAAATTTTATCATTTTAACCATTTTTAGGTGGACATTAAGTACATTTACAATGTTGTGCAATCATCACCACTGTCCATCACCAAATTTTTTTATCATTCCAAACAGAATTTCTAGATCCATTAAGCAATAATTCCTCATTTCTTCTCCCTGTAGCCATGTTATTTTACTTTCTGTCTTTATGAATTTGTATATTCTAGGTACCTCATACCATACAATATTGTAACCATACAATATTTGTTCTTTTGTCTCTAGCCTGTTTCACTTAGCCTAACATTTCCAAGGCTCATCTATGTTGTTGCACATATCAGAATTTCATTTTACCATTGGCCTCTTGAATGTTTAATTCCAAGTAATTAGAATGTCATTCCAAACTTATGAACTTTGAAGATATAAGAAATTTAATATAATTGGAATATCTGACTCAAAATGTGGGAGTGTCTGGGTGGCTCAGTCAGTTAGATTTTTTCCTTTGGCTCAGGTGATGATCTCAGGGTCCTAGGATGGAGGTCCCTGCTCAGCAGGGAGTCTGCTTCTCCCTCCCCCCCCCACTCGGTCTCTTTCTCAAATAAATAAATAAAATCTTTAAAATAAATGTGGGTGTGAGTAATATTTCTCCACAATATTATTCATAGTGTCATACATGTAGGTTTAGATTAGCTATAATTCTAGTTTGCTTCTCTCTTGACCGTCCTCTCCTTTTTCAATTTCCTGACATCTTGACTGCTTCCAAATTATAGCTTTCTGTTTTACTTTCCACTGCCTTGTCCAGTTGAAGTCAAGAGCCCAGACACATTTTCATTGAAACTATAGGATGTGAAACTATCATGACAGGTGCCACTAAGAATGCTTATAACATCATTATATCTAATTATATAAATATAATTTATAACTAAAATGATATTCAACTTGGAACAGTTACTGAAATTAATATAGATTAGTGGTCAGGGGTTCCTACTTATCCTACATAAAAAAATAATAAATAGGTACCTTAATTATTTATGCATTTCCTACATTTTGACAATAGATTTAATTTTAACCCATTTTCGCCTGAGAGTTCTAGTTTATGTATTTTATATATATTTTTTCACTACAAAAATGTGTGTATAGTAATACAATATGCACCTAAGAAGAAATCTTTCAACAAAACAATAATCTTACATTGCTGTAAAATTACTTTGGACTAACCCAAGCCTGTATCATTTAACTATTAACTGCAGGTAAGCAAAGAGAATCAAAATACAAACAATGAATTACAGCAGCCTCTGGCTTACATACAGAAGGCTGGATTATAGTAGGGAGGATAAATGGGAACTTTAAACTATCTTTGAATTTATCACCCATATATTTTCATTCAAAAAGTGTAACTGACATCTACACTTAGTTGAATATTGACAAAATGTATAGAATCTGTGAAATATGGGCATAATTAAAACATTAAACATTATTTAATGTAATTTTATTTTTTAACCCTAATATTTTCTTTCTTGGTAGTCAAACAAAAATTTGGATATTTCAATTAATGCATCAAACAACTTTAATCTCAACATTACGTGGTCAGTTGGTTCGACAGGTAAGAGGATTTTGTTGTCACATGTCTTTCACATCTGTTTGTTTATGGAAGGTATTCTAGCATGGTCTTTTATTGTTAATTCAAATAATTGAAATTAAAAAAATATATGCCATTGTGCTGATTCAGGTAAAAATAGTAAGTAGCATTATTAATAAAGTTTCATTCCTTTGTTAACTTGTCCCTATTCAATTAAAATAAGATGGGTAACAAATATTGTACACCACTTAATTTTTTAAATGGCAGTGTTATGAATTACTGTGATTTTAATTAAGATAGATTACTTCTTTAATGACTAGGGACTGAGATTTCAATTATTTGATTTACTATTGAAGCTATAAATTTAATTATTAACCTTAATATTGATACAAAACAATGAAATTCTGTGCATGCTGATAAATTAACAAGTTTTCTATTACTTTCAAGCTTAGAAATATACTGTTCTTTTTGTCAGTTTCAGTGCTGAAAGTTAAAAAAAAAAAACCCTATACTTAATATGTCTTCCATAATAAGGTTTATAAGTTGAAGTTTTTGACTTTTAAAAAATGTAACCGAGATGAAATACAATGTCGGATTAAGAAAAAGTACGCTCACTTTTTTTGTATTTACATCGTAGGAAATTCTATTGGTTTTCATCTTCTATATCAAAGATATACTCTTGCATAAAAGTGTTGGAATCTTCTTTAAAGAAAATATGTGGATTCGCAGATATCCATATTTGATTTCTGAAAATCAAGTCATTATCTATTTTAGTATAGAGAATCATGGAGATGTAGAATGGAAGAATGATGAGGTCTTTGCAATTCTAGAACCTATATTACATGTGTTAAAAAATGAGAAGTTTGGGAATTATATAGACATTTTGTTACTATGGTGCCAAACATATAGTAAAATCTTGGCATTTTGAGCTTCATTAATTAAGAATTCATGATCGAACACTAGGCTGGCTCAGTCGGTAGAACATGTATCTCTTGATCTTAGGGTTCTAAGTTTGAGTCGCATGTTGGCTGTAGAGATTACTTAAAAATAAAATCATTTTTAAAAAAAGGAATTCATGGAAACTTGTACTATTAATTTGAAATTTACTTTGGCACAATAAACTGTCTCTAGAAGATTTTTAAAATTTGTTAACAAAAATACATAAGACCTTTGTAATTAGTTTAGAACAGTGATTTTTTTTTTAATGGAAGAAATTGCTTGTAACTTTTATATTCCCAGAACTAAATCTCAGAAATTTTGATTTATCAGGTTTGGAGATGGGGTCAGGAAATCTGCCTTTTAAAACAGCATCCCATGTAATTTTGTAATAGGTGATGAGTTAGAAATATATTCAGTTGTTCTAAATATTTTTACTGTTAAGGTGGAAGCCTTGGTAAGATTGTTGGAAATGTTTTGTTCCATTTGGTTAATCTCAGTAAATATTTATTGAGTATGCAATATGTGTATAACAATTGAACATTTAGCTCATGTTTTAAATTGTAGCCTCCTTTCAATTTATTCAAAGTAGTGATGGTTCAATTTGTGGTTAAGACAAATAAATTGATTTCTTTTCCATTTTTTAATTGGATTGAGACATGTGAAATATTTCCTGATTTGTTTTGAGAAGCTCTGTGGAGTAGTAAATAGAAGGAACTCAGCGTTTGGAGCTAATATATACCTGAGTTCCAAAGAGAAATTTACCATTCAGTAGCTATAAACTTAAGGCAAGTATTTTAATATTTCTGGGGGTCAGGTTTCAATATGAAAAATAGAGATGGAATACCTCTGGAATAAAACTGTTAGTAGAAAAGAATATAAAATCTCTACACCATTGCCTAGTACATAGCACTTATCATTTTAAAAAATAATTTTTATAATATTTCCATTACATTTATGATGAATCTTATGTTATTTCTCCTTTGTCACTCTAAATAGTGAACAAGTTTATTTTGATAATTATGTTTTTATATGTATAGTTCAAAAATTAAGTAAATATAATATACATTTTAAGTTCAAAAAGATCCTTTTTTCCTAATATGAGTTTTAAAAATTTGTTATTATTATTTACATTTTAGCTGGAACAATATCTGGGGAGGAGACTCCTATAGTTTCCAAAACTAATATAAAGGAATACAGAGATAGTTTTTCCTATGAAAAATTTAACTTTAGAAGCAATCCTAATATTACATTCTATGTGTACGTCAGCAACTTTTCCTGGCCTATTAAAATACAGGTAAGTGTTAATAGTACTTATCATAATGACCATTGAATATTTTCTTCACCAAAACAGTGCTGTTTTTGTTTGAAGTAATGATATGGATAAGATTTCTATATTTTGAACAACATGAAACAAGTATTGACGCTTAATAAATAGGATACATCGTATATCTGATGATGAATGTGTTTATTTATTTATTTATTTTTTCACTGTTCGAAATCTGTTGGTTTAATGTTAATTACAGTTTTCTTTTTGGGTAACAATAAGATGCTGGCAGGGCAATATTATTTCGCCTAGTGTATACTCTTGACTGAGAAGACTAGGAGAACAGAATCCAAGTTCAGAAGGTTTATCTATGTGGTTTCGAAGTTAAAGACCCAGCACAGAGAGAAGATAGGTCAAAAGTAGATGACGTTCTCCTTTTTTATATTAGCTCAAAGGGAGGGCTTTGGCCTGACTGAAGTACAGGTGGTAAGTTTGAGGCCTCATGTCCAGGAAAGAGCTGAAAAGCTGGCTATTTCTTGGGACTGGGCTTGGCACCGAACAGCAGATCTGCTCTGTCTGTACGTCCAGGCTTTTGATGCCTCTCACAGTTAGGAGAGCTATGTAAAAATGTGCTCTAGTATTCCCCAGGGGCTCCAGAGGATGACACAACCAGCTTCCAGGTTTAAAATGTCACAGCTGCCTCCTGACCCAGGCGGCATATCTTGCCCTTTCTCCTTTATTTTTCCTTTTTTTGGGCAAAATCCAATTAAAAATCCAATTAAAAAATGGAAAAGTGGAGGGGGATGCCCTTGTTGCTTTAACCCTTTGTTTCCCTGTGGCCCAGCAGTGAACACTGTCAGTCACGCAGCCAACAGATTATCTGTCCTGCCTTCAGGTTGTGACACTCAATTGCCTCGTATTTCTAGTTTAGTGGTTCTCAAAGTGTGGTCCCCTGGTCACAAGCAGCAGCAATAATGAATGTCTTTATTAAAAAAATGTTCATACTAATGATATTGAATCAATCAAAAATGTACTAATTTTTCGATGAAATTATATTGTAAGAAATGCATTAAAACTTCAGATAACCAGATTGTTTGGGTTTTCTGATCAATTATATACTTCATCTGAGGGTTAGATACTCTGTTCTTACAGCTCTACCTGAAATTATTTGCTTTGTTTAGAATCTCATTTTTGCTTTATTATATACTGAACATAGTTTAAACTTCATTAGAAATTTAAGGTAAGCAGTACTTAGCAGTTAAGACCCACTACCTCTCACTGTTGATTTCTTTATACTACGTATAGATGTTGTATATTTCTTTCCTTTTTAAATTAAAGTTGTATATTTTGTTTTTTCTTGTGCTTAGTGATAGGCTGCTTTAGATTTACTGCTAGGAAACATTTAGGATGTTCTTTCTATCTTGAATTAGTCAGGGTTTGTGTTCTTAATTTATGCTTTTATGAAAGAAAAGACTGTATGTTGTAATATTGGGATTTATTCATATAGTCATTCTTTTATGACTGATTATTGGATTAGATTGAATTCAAATTAGTTTATGGAATAGCTCCTGTGTACCAAGCCCTGTGCTAAGTCATTATGTTTTAAAATCTTTAAGGGATGACTGGGTTGCTCAGTCGGTTAGGTGTCTGCCTTCAGCATGGGTCATGATCTCTGGGTCCTGGGATCGAGCCCTGTGTCAGGCTTCCTTCTCAGTGGGGAGTCTGCTTCTCCCTCTCCCTCTGCTTCTCTCTCCAGCTCATTCTCTCTCTCTTTCTTGCTCTCAAATAAATAAATAAAATCTTTAAAAAATTTACAGACTATTCTTTCCCCTTTCATTTTAGTGACAGCTTATGGTCTATGACTAGAAATGTTTGCATGTTTTATTTATATTAATTTCTATGTGATTTGTGGGAATATGGTAATTTTTAAAAATTATATATTTATGGGAAATTATTTTTATTTGTAAGGCTAGTTTAGCATCTAAATTCAGGAAGTTAATTAACTAGGAAATATTATAGATTACTACTCAGTAATGGGAATTATTTTGATACTTTTATTTCTTCATTTTATAATGATTGATTTATATGCTATTATGGGCAGAAAATGCTGGAAATGTTTTGACCTTGAGGATGTTGGATGCATCATTTTATTTTCTAGGATTTACAAAGAAATATGAATCAGATTTCACTTGGTATATTCAAATTATGATCAAAGGCAACCAAAGGGCTCATCTATTGAGCTTATTAAGTAATAATTAAAATTTATATAATTGTTATATTTTAAATTTTTTCATGTACTTCATGTCTTGGTTATCTATTTTATTTTTAAGCAAATTACATCATTACTATAGAATGTTAATGAATATTTAATGGTTAAAAATTAAATTTTTAAATTGAATTTTCTTTTGAGAACATACTGTAATATGTTCTAGAAGCCACACCAGAATTTGTGTAATAAAGTTGAAATATTCTACTCTCCCCAAATAATAAAATGTAGAAAGTAACTGATGGTTAAGATAGGTAGAGCCTAATTCCTACTCTTTGATTAAAATCATTATGTGCCCTTTGAATCAGTATTTTTGTATCCTTTTGGTAAATACCTGGTAGTGCAACTCCTGGGTCGTAGCTCTATTTTTAACTTTTTGAGAAGCATCCATACTATTTTCAGAGTGGTTGGACCAGTTTGCATTCCCACCCACAGTGTAAGAGGGTTCTCCTTTCTCCTCATCCTTGCCACCATCTCTTGTTTCCTGTATTGCTAATTTTAGCTGTTCTGACAGGTGTGAGGTGATATCTCCTTGTAGGTTTGATTTGCATTTGCCTGATGATGGGTGATACCTGAGCGTCTTGTCATGTGTCTGTTAGCCATCTGTATGTCTTTTTTTGAAAAAATATCTATTCATGTCTTCTGCTCATTTCTTAACTGGATTAATTGTTTTTTGAGTGTTGAGTTTGATAAGTTCTATATGGATTTTGGATACTAACCCTTTATCAGATATGTCATTTGCAAATATCTTCTCCCATGAAGTAGGTTGCCTTTTAGTTTCGTGGATTGTCACCTTTGCTGTGCAGAAGCTTTTTATCTTGATAAAGTCCTGATAGTTTATTTTTGTTTTTGTTTCCTTTGCCTCCAGAGACATATCTAGTAAGAAGTTGCTATGGCCTGTGTTCTCCTCTAGGATTTTGATGGATTTCTATCTCACATTTAGGTCTTTCATCCATTTTGAATTTGTGTGTGTGTGTGTGTGTGTGTGTGTGTGTGTGTGTGTATAGTGTGAGGAAGTGGTACAGTTTCATTCTTCTGCATGTTGCTATCCAGTTTCCCTAACACCATTTGTTGAAGGGACTGTCTTTTTTCCATTGGATATTCTTTCCTGCTTCGTTGAAGATTAGTTGACCATATAGTTGTCGGTCTATTTCTGGGTTTTCTATTCTGTTCCATTGATCTAAGTATCTGTTTTTGTGCCAGTGCCATACTGTCTTGATCACTACAGCTTTGCAGTATAGCTTGAAGTCTAGAACTGTGAGTCATCCAGCTTTGGTTTTTCTTTTTCAAGATTGCTTTGGCCATTTGGTGTCTTTTGTGGTTCCATAAATATTTTAGGATTATTTGTTGTAGCTCTGTGAAAAATGCTGTTCATATTTTGGCTTTTGTTTTGTTTTTAAGATTTATTGATTTATTTATTTGACAGAGAGAGAGCGTGAGCACAAGCAGGGGGAGCGGCAGGCAGAGGGGGAGGAAGAAGCAGGCTCCTCGTAGAGCAGGGAGCCCTATGCAGGTCTTGATCCCAGGATCCTGACCTGAGCCAAAGGCAGATGCTTAACTGACTGAGCCACCCAGGCACCCATGTTGTTTGTATTTTGACAGAGTTTGCATTAAATGTGTAGATTGCTCTGGGTAGTATAGACATTTTAACAATATTTGTTCTTCTAATCCATGAGCATGGAACGTTTTCCACTTCTTTGTGTCCTCTTCAATTTCTTTCATAAATGTTCTATAATTTTCAGAGTACGGATCTTTTACCTCTTTGGTTAGGTTTATTCCTTTTTTTTTTTTTTAAAGATTTTATTTATTTATTCAACAGAGATAGAGACAGCCAGAGAGAGAGGGAACACAAGCAGGGGGAGTGGGAGAGGAAGAAGCAGGCTCACAGCGGAGCAGCCTGATGTGGGGCTCAATCCCACAACACCGGGATCACATCCCACAACGCCGGGATCATGCCCTGAGCCGAAGGCAGACGCTTAACCGCTGTGCCACCCAGGCGCCCCTGGTTAGGTTTATTCCTAGTATCTTATGTTTTTTGTGGTGCAGTAGTCAATGGGATCGATTCCTTGATTTCTCTTTCGCTCTTCATTATTGGTATATAGAAAAACAACAGATTTCTGTATGTTCATTTTGTATCCTGCCACTTTACTAAAGTCATGTATCAGTTTTGGTGGTCTCTTTCAGTTTTTTTTTAATATATTTATCATGTCATCTGTAAATAGCGAAAGTTTGACTTCTTCCTTGCCAATTTGGATACCTTTTATTTCTTTGTTGTCTGATTGCTGGACTAGGACTTTCAATACTATGTTAAATAACAGTGGTGAGAGTGGACATCTGTCTTGTTCCTCACTATAGAGGAAAAGTTCCCAGTTTTTCTCCATTGAGGATGAAATTAGCTATGGATTTTGCATATATAGCCTTCATTATGTTGAGGCTGAATCAATAATCAAAAAACTCCCAACAAACAAGAGTCCAGGGCCAGATGGCTTCATGGGGGATTTCTACCAGACACTTAAAGAAGCATTGATACCTATTCTTCTGAAACTTCCAAAAAATAGAAATGGAAGGAAAACTTCAAAACTCATCCTGTGAGGCCAGCATTACTTTGATACCAAAACCAGACGAAGCCCCCACTAAAAAGGAGAATTACAGGCCAATATCCCTGATGAACATGGATGCAGAAATTTGATTCAATTTCATTGCCAGTTATCTGTTCAAATTTTCTATTCCCTGTTTCAGTTTTGGTAGTTTATATCTCTCTAGGAATTTGTGCATTTCTTCCAATTGCCCAATTTGCTGGCATATAATTTTTAATAATATTCTCTTACTTGTTTGTATTTCTGTGGTGTTGGTTGTGATCTATCCTCTCTCATTCCTGATTTTATTTATTTGGGTCCTTTCTGTCTTTTTGAAAAGTCTGGCTAGGGGTTTATCAATTTTAGTAATTCTTTCAAAGAACCAGCTCCTACTTTCACTGATCTGTTCTAATGTTTTTATTGTTTCCATATTGTTTACTTCTGCTCTAATCTTTATTATTTCCCTTCTTCTGCTGGCTTTATGCTTCATTTGCTGTTACTTTTTTAGCTTCTTTAGGTGTAAGGTTAGGTTATGTACTTGAGATTTTTCTTACTTCTTGAATTAGGCTTGTATTATATTCTTCCCTCTTAGGACTGCTTTTGCTGCATCCCAAAGGTTTTGGGCCATCGCATTTTTATTTTCATTTGTTTCCATGTATTTTTTTTAAATTTCTTCTTTAATTTCCTGGTTAACCCATTCATTGTTTAGTAGGATGTTCTTTAAACTCCATGTGTTTGTGGTCTTTCCGAATTTTTTCTTGTGGCTAACTTCCAAGTTTCAAAGCATTGTGGTCAGAAAATATGCTTGGTATGATCTCAGTCTTTTTGTATTTATTAAGGCCTAATTTGTGACCATGTATTGATGTATTCTAGAGAATGTCATGTGTACTCAAAAAGAATGTATATTCTGCTGCTTTAGTATGAAATGTTCTGAATATTTCTGTTAAGACCATCTGGTCCAGTGCATCATTCACAGCCCTTGTCTCCTTGTTTATTTTTGCTTGAATGATCTGTCCATTGCTGTAAGTGGGGTGTTAAAATCCCCTACTATTATTGTATTATGTCAATGAGGTGATCCTCAGACCATGCTGTCTACTCTCAGGTCTCTACCCTCCTTCTGCACAGGGGCCCCACTACGTCCACTAGGCTCAACACCCCTACAGCAAGGACTTCTATAACTACAGTCTTTGAGCTCCGCTGGTTGTAAAAACTCATGATAATCAGCCCCTCTCATTTTCCCACTCATTGGTTTTTCTGTGCAGTCCCCTATGTTCTGCTCTCTCTCCCCCTCTCTCTACTCTCTCCATGATCAAGGCTCCCTCCCCTCTACAAGAACCCTGATATTTTTTCCCCCAAATCATGTGTCTGTACTTCCTACCTTCCACAATGTGGCCTCTTTTCTCCCTCTACTTGTGCAGTGTGTTCTCTCAGTCCTCAGATCAATTTCTTGGGTGTTCAGACTGATTTGGTATTTATATAGCTGTGTTCTAGGGATGAGGCAAGCATAGGGTCCCCCTACTACTCCACCATCATGACTCCTTCTCTAGAAAACTCTAGAATTCTGTATCATTTTTCATCCTTTTACTTTAATCTATTTTCGCTTTTATATTTAAAGTGGGTTTCTTGGGGCGCTGGCTGTCTCTATCTCTGTCAAATAAATAAATAAAATCTTAAAAAAAAATAAAGTGAATTCTCTTCTTTCTTTTTTTTTTTTTTAAGATTATTTATTTATTTATTTGACAGAGAGGCAGCGAGAGAGGGAACACAAGCAGTGGGAGTGGGAGAGGAAGAAGTAGGCTCTCAGTGGAAGGACCTAATGCGGGGCTCGATCCCAGAACACCAGGATCATGCCCTGAGCCAAAGGCAGATGCTTAACGATTGAGCCACCCAGGCGCCCCTAAAGTGGGTTTCTTTAAGGAAGCATGTAGTTTTTCTAATCTTAAACCACATACAGGTGATACACATATATTTATATCTTTGAGTTTAAATCTTATTATTTGTTTATGATTTTTCTTTTGCTCTTTGTTCTTTCTTTTCTGTCTTCATATTATTTTTTATGATTTCATTTTATCTTCTCTTTTGGCTTATTAACTACAGTTCCTGTTGTGTTATTTTAGTCATTATTTTATAGTTTGTCATATTCTTCTTAAACTTTTCATTATCTACTTTCAGGTAATATTACATTACACATTTTTTTTTATAACTTAACCCCGAAACAATATACTTTTATTTTCATCCTGCTGGGCATTGAGCCATTGCTGAATATGTTTTACTGCTTCTTATATTAGAAAATCTACACTACACTGTTACTATTTTTGATATAGTCAGTCATATTTAGATATATTAAAAATAAGAAATAATCTTCAATCTTACCTACATATTTACTCTTTTCAGCATTCATCTTTCCTTTATTCTTTTTGTAGGTCCATATTTCTTTTTTTTTTTTAAAGATTTTTATTTTATTTATTATGTGACAGAGAGACAGCCAGCGAGAGAGGGAACACAGCAGGCAAGTGGGAGAGGAAGAAGCAGGCTCCCAGCGGAGGAGTCCGATGTGGGACTCGATCCCGAAACGCCAGGATCACGCCCTGAGCCAAAGGCAGACGCTTAACGACTGCGCTACCCAGGGGCCCCATATTTCTATCTAGTAACATTTTCCAACTGTATAAGGGAATTAGGCATTTAACAGTCTAGTGTAGATCTGCTGGGAATGAAGTATATCAGTCTATATCCTGAAAATATCTTTATTTTACTTTTTAGGAGGTTGAAGAATTCTAAATTGTAGCTTTTTTCTTTCTTTAGTTTAAAGATGTTACTCCACTGTCTTTTGGTTTGCAGTGTCCCTCGTGAGAAATCTGCTTTTAATCTTATTCTTTGCATATAATGGGTCTTTTTCCTCTTTCTGCAATTTAAAATTTTTAACTTTTTCACTAGTTTTGGCCAATGTGATTATGGTTATGTAGGTTTGGTTTTCTTCCTTTTTCTTGTGCATGGGTTTTACTGATTTATAAAATTATAGTTTTCACCAGATTTGGAAAACTTACTTCTCAATTTTTTCCCCTGTTCCTTTCTTCTCCTTTGGGTATTGCAATTGTACGAATATCAGACTGCTTGAAATTGTTCCTTGGCTCACTAATGTTCTGTTTTTGTTTTTTATTCAGTCTTTTTTTTCCCTCTTTGTGTTTCATTTTGGATATTTCCTTTTCATATATCTTTAAATTCATTAATCTTTTTTCTATAGTGTCCAATTTGATATCCATCCCATCCGGTGTATATTTTATCATAGACATTATATTGTTTATCTCTAGAATTTTGATAAGGTTTTTTAGAAAGTATCTTCCATGTCTCTACTTAACATGCTGTATTTTTTTGTCTTAATATATGAAATACAGTTATTATAACTCTTCTATAAATTGTCTACAAATTCTATCATATGTGTCATTTCTGAGTTTCTTTTTTCTTTTTTTATTTTGCTGCTCCTTATGGGTCATATTTTGATTAGATAGCGAACATTCTGAATTTTACCTTTTTGGATGCTAGGTATTTATCAATTTTGATAAATAAATTTAGCTTTGTTCTGGGTTGGAGTTTTTCTTGGGAAAAATTGATCTTTTCAAGGCTTATTTTTGTGTTTTGTTAGGCAGGAACAAAGCATTTAGTCTGGGGTTAATCTTTTCATTACTGAGGCACTGTTTTTCTGGGTACTATACTCTATGATGCATGAATTATTAGGTTTTCTGTTCTGACTCTTGTCACCATGAAATATTCCGAACTCTATGTGAGTTTTGAGAATTTTTTTCTCTGCTCCTTTCAATTGGCTTTTCCTCCCACCTTGGGAGGGAGGAAATACTTACCAGTAAGTAGTATTCACCTGAAGACTCACGGGGACCCTCAGCAAATCTCTGTAACAATCTGGGAAGTCCTCTCTTCTCCAGTATACTGTCCTATAAACTCTAGCCACCTTGGCCTCTACAGATGTCAGTTTCATTTCCTCAACTCCAGAAAATTTCTGGGATACACATGTGTTCACTCTTCTTTTGATAAAGCCTCAAAATTACAGTAACCTGTGACATTTAAGTGCTCACCTCATTTTTTCTCCACTCAGGAACCATTGTCCTCCATTGCTTGATATCCAATTTCTGAAAACAAGTGTTTCATATATTTTATCTGTTTTACAAGTTCTTTTGGCAGGAGAATAAATTCACTTCCTCCATTTTGGGAGGAAGTAGGGATCCTACATGTAATTTTGAGTCTAAATAGTAAATAGAATAAATATGTTAGCCATAGGTTTGTTCACTAAATGAGTGAACCACAGATATAATTACTATATATGTGGTTTTATGTTTTTACTTATGTTTTATTTAGTAGCTTAGATTTAAACTTCCAAGTAATTTGTAGATAAACGGTAGTCAGGTTGTAGACCTATGTCTATGTATTTTAGACTTCATAAGCACATGCTGTTGTGGATTCCAAGCAGCATGTTATGAGAGAATTTATAGTCCATAGATGAAATTGTTCATAAATATTTACAAACTACCCTCTATGGAAGCAGTTATTTTGACTGAAATAAAAAAGTACAAAAGACCTAATTCCTATTGAAAAATATGCATCAGACCAGGAGATACCAAGAAACATCCAAAAATAAATATCACTGCTTTCTTTTCACAAAATTTTATCCAGGGTATTTCTAACAAGGAAACATATTGTTTTTGAGATAAATTAACACTTAACTTTTATGATCATTTTTACTTAAATTACTTTAACACTTATTTCAGTAGAGTTGGTACACAGGGAGAGAACATTATGAATATAGTTGAAAGAAAGTGCTTAAGGCTACTTTAGCCTTTGTATTTGTAATTTAATTCTTGGTATTCTTACATGCTATAGCATAAAAGATGTATGAAGAATTTAATATTTAATTATTTGTTGTTTGCATAACAAAATACTTTTTTATCATACTGTTTTGGTAAGCCAAACACTTCACATTGATTTTATGTGAGTTAATATCAATAATATTTTCATAATTTTATGTGGTACTTCATTTTTTCCATCACAATTCTTTTCAGCACTTTCGCTTGTAATGTTTCCATATATATTTGAATAGGTTGAACAGATTAATTTAAAAGGTATTATTTGAATAAGGAGAAGATTTTACTGATATGCAGGAAAGTAGAAAAATACTTCATTTGGCTTGATCCAGCTTGGGTCTAATCTTGTTATTAATAAAATGAAACTTAATAGCATGATAATAGAACTTTGTACATTTCTACAAATGAACAAAATAAAAAGACATAGTAATGATTGTTGCTTAGGATCTTCTGTATTTTGTCAGTCAAAGACTAATAGAAGTTGTGCTTCTTACAGAAATGGCAGATATTGAACATTTTTACAAAATTTTGTCTGTACTTTCCAGCAATTATTAAGTTTCAATCATATGCAAGAAATTTTGCTAGCATATAAAATAGAATGCAAAGTAGTTTCTACCCTCATGTAGCTAACAAAATATATTAGTAAGCATTCTTTGTTGCAAATAAAGAAATCCAACTTTAAATTAGGTAGGCTTAGAAAATGGGGCAACCAGAGGAAATGCCTTTGGGGACTTCAAGAACCCAATTACGCCTCCTCTGACTGTCTTACCTAAAACTGCATCCTTTAACATCCATTCATGATAAAAACTCCCAACAAAGGTTTAGAAGGAACATATCTCAACATATTAAAGGCCACATATGAAAAACCGACAGCTAACATCATCCTTAATGGGGAAGAACTGAGAGCTTCTCTCTTAAGGTCAGGAACAAGCAAGAATGTCCACTCTCATCATTTTATTCAACATAGTACTGGAAGTCCTTGCTACAGCAGTCAGACAACAAAAAGAAACAAAAGGCATCCAAATTGGCAAGAAGAAGTAAAACTGTAACTATTTGCAGATGACCTGATACTATATAAAACTTCATCCCTTGACGTTCTTTATACTATGCTATATAAATAATTATTGAATTAACTGAGTTTCACAATGTATGTTGACTGTATTGTACTCTATTTTAGTTGCACTTATAGCATCCAAATTTAGCAATCCCAGAGACAAAAAGGAAAAGATTCTCTCTTAATGTCTTTATATAGAGTCTCAGGGACATATTTTGGTTTTGTTTAGGTCATAAAATGTTCTCTGAGCCATTTGCTGTCAGTTATATGGATGTGAAAGTTATTTATGACTTGGAAAGTTCTAGATTATAAGTCCATCTCTGATACAGAGATGATATTGAAGCAGGAAAGGTTCTTAGAAACTGTGTTATAATAAAGCAAGATTTTGAAGGATAAGTAGGAGTTCAGAAAAGGGACATGATACATGAGAGGGAATTCTCGATAAGAAGAATGGATTTTCAAAGTTATGATTAAATAATTTTCATCAGGGAGGAAATTGATTTTTAATAGTTGGAAAGTAGGTTGTATGATAGAAAACCATAGGGTGATCAGGGTGGTGGTGTGGGATTATGCAAGTGTGGCTGAAAGTAGAGCGGAAATGTGGGTGGAACATTTTCTTGAAACAAAATGATAAAGTATTTGTAAAGTTAATAATGAAATGCACAGTTTATTTTTTAAAAAGATTATTTATTATACAGTGAGAAAAGAGAGAGAAAGCACCCACAAGTGGGGGGAGGGGCAGAGGGGGCTAGGGGCTTGATGTCACCACCCTGAGATTATGACCTGAGCTGAAACCCTGAAACCAAGAGTTGGATGCTTAACCGACTGAGCCACCCAGGTGGCCTTGAAATGTGCATTTTAGAAAGAAAATTCTGACAATCATGTGGCTGAAGGTTTGGACTAGAGAGAATTTTTCTGAAAATTAAATCTAAGCTGTGTTTATTTTTTAAAATTTGACTTTTAAGAAAGGAATTTTGTGTATTCTGAATTGACTGCCAAAAAAAATAAGACTATCATCCTCAAGACCAATATTGACATATTCCAAAGAAGGATGTTCCTACTTAAGAAATTTCCTGTTATTTTGCACACAATTTGATAGACCTGTCTAAATAATCAAAAGCATTTCAAAATGCCCATGCAAAGAGAGGAAATTTTTTTCTAGGAGTGTTTCTGAGTTAAAATGTCTGTTTTACGAAAGAGAGGAAAACCAAGAAACAGACTCTTAACTATAGAGAACAAACTGATGGTTATCAGAGGGGTGGGGGGCAGGGGATGAGTGAAATAGGTGATGGGATAAAGGAGGGCACTTTTTGTGATGAGCGCCAGGTGTTGTATGGAAGTGTTGAATCACTAAATTCTATACCTAAAACTAATATTAACACTGTATATTAACTAACTGGAATTTAAATAAAATTTAAAGAAAAAGTAATCAAATGTCTGTTTTTCTTTCTTTACTTTATTCAAGTCAATAAACGCTAATTGTATGCTTAGTATGGTGAGGCACTATACTACAAATTAGGAGGAAATATATAGTTGCTATCCACATTGTCAATTTGTAATTTATAATTTATTTCTCATTTTACCTCAATCTGATTTCTACCCATATTGCTCCTTTGAAATTACTATTCCATTTTTTTTTTATTTTAAACATCTCATTAATCCGTTATTTTTTTTTTTCTTTCAAGAACCTACTGCCAAGCTAGTTTAGATCACTCTCATATCCTTCCTAGGCTCCTGCAGCAGCACCTGTTTCTCTTGTCCTAAGTACTGATTTTCAGTCATTTCTTCACACTGTAAACAGTATTATGTTTCTAATGTGCAAATTGAATTAGTTTACACCCACTTCTTGAAACCTTCAAAGGCATCTCTTAACCCTATGATCAAGCTCAACTGCTTAAAATCGCTTATAGGGTGCTACAAAATCTAGTCACCTAGATTGGTTTAGCCATATTTCTCAACACACTTTCTGAGCTCCACAATCTAGTAGTACTACACTTCCTTCAGTTCTTTCAAAGTATTATGCTTTGTGTCTCCTCTGGGTTGGATCTGTGCTCTTTACTATGCTCTTCTTTTCACTTAATTTTTACTTCTCTTTTTTTCTGTGCTTGTAATATTCATTTATTCTTATGCTTCTGTCTGCAGGTCCACTGCAGTTCATTTGATTTAGGTTTAGCTCCGCTGGATGGCTCGGATTAAAGCTGTAGGTCAGGCAGGCTCAGTTTAAGCCTATGGCTTGGGTTTATGTCTGCTCTATGTATGAGCTTTTGGCACCCAAAGAGGTAGTGGTTACCCAGGAAATGGTCTCCTAATAGTGGATCACAAAAGAGAAGACAAACAGTGCAAAAACATTTAAATCTCCATCCATATACTACATTGGCCAAAGCAAGTCAGATGGCCATGCCCAATATACCTGAGTGGGAAAATATATTCAACTCAAGGGAAAAGGGAATACATATTTGCTGAATACTAATCCAAGCCATCACACTTACTGTAGCCTATTTTTATTAAATATTTAACAAAGGATTCTTTGGCAGTCCTTTCCTTTAAACTCCAATATTGAAGATTATGAAGTCTCTGGTACACTTTCACCTTTGGTCTGATTTTGGGAATACCGTTATGAAAGTCTCTATCAAATTGAAATTTGGAGAATATGTGTTCTTCTGTATTTCATATAATAGTATTTGATTATAATGGAGACCACTGTCAAAAAAGATGTGTTATAGTGGTTTAGAATACATTGTGTGGTATGTAAAATAATTCTTGGAATATTTTTCCCACACAGAAGTTTCTCTCTTTAGTAAACCATATAACAGGATATTATTTCTTTGCCGTTTGTCTGCTATTTAGTATATCCATTCAGCTTCCTTGTGATTGCTTATTGCATGCTATATCTTTTCTTATTTATTTATTTTTTACTTTCAACCTTTTGTATTTTCCCACCTAGGCTGTGTCTCAGGTAGACAGCATGTAGTTGGAGCCTGGGTTTGTTTTGTTTATTTTTGTTTTTTAAATCCAATCTCACAATCTCTGCCTTTCAATTGATTTTTAGTCCACTGATGTTTAAGGTTCTGATATAGTTGAATGTATGTCTACCATTTCATTTATTGTTTCTTGGATGTCTCATAATTTTTGCTCCTCTGTTCTTTACTGCTTTCTTTTGCATCAGTATTTTCTAGTGTAGCATTTTAATTCCTTTAACTGTTTTTCAGTAAATTTTTTATTTTCAAGTGGTTTTTTTAGGGCTTACCATTTATATGTTAATTTACCAGAATCTACTTCGGATTTAAACCAACTTAATTCCGGTGAGGTATAGAAATTGTACTGTTAGATAGCTCTTTTATGCTACCTCCTTTTGTGCTATAATTATTAAACATATTAGATCTTCCATATATGTTACAAACCCAATATACTGTTATAATAATTACATAATTTTATGTCTGTTAAAAAAGCTGAAAAATAAAAGGAGAACAAGTCTATGTTTATAGAGTTTCTTATATTAACCTTTTATTTGTCATTTCTGGTTTTCTTCGTTTGTTCTTGTGGATTCGAGTTATGATCTGATACCATTTTCTTACTCCAATACATATTGTCTCCCATTTGCTTTTATTGACAAGTAAATTACATTTTTATATGTTATAGGCCTAACACTATAGTTACAGACATAGTCTTATACAATTGCCTTTTAAATCATTTAAAAGAAGAAAGAAGAAATATGCATCCATATTTTATACATACCTACTTACATAATTACCTTTACTGGTGCTTTTTAAGTTGTTTCATTTGAATTCCCAGATGGGGTCAGTTTCTTTCAACCTGAAGAAATTATTTTAGTATTTCTTTTAGGTGAGTCTGCTAGCAACACATATATATCTCTAAGTTTTCATGTATATGGGAATGTCTATTTTGCCTCTGTTAAAAAACATAGTTGAGGGGCGCCTGGGTGGCACAGCAGTTAGGCGTCTGCCTTCGGCTCAGGGCGTGATCCCGGCGTTATGGGATCGAGCCCCACATCGGGCTCCTCTGCTAGGAGCCTGCTTCTTCCTCTCCCACTCCCCCTGCTTGTGTTCCCTCTCTCACTGGCTGTCTCTCTCTGTCAAGTAAATAAGTAAAATCTTTAAAAAAAAAAAAAACATAGTTGACTAGCTATAAGATTCATGGTGTGACATTTTTTTTCCTTTAAGTACTCTGAACTTGACATCCCACTGCCTTCTGGCCTCCATTGTTTTGGATATGAAGTCAGATACTAACCTTATTGAGATCCCTTGCATATTCTAACTCATTTTTCTCTTGCTGCTTTCAAGATTTTTGTCTTTGTCTTTCAAAACTTCTAATGTAATATTTCCCGTTAAGATTCTCTTTGTGTTTATCCTGCGTGGAGTTTATTGAACTTCTTGGATATGTAGATTAATGTATTTCATCAAATTTGGGAAGTTTTCAGCCATTATTCTTCAAATATTTTTTTTCTGCTACTTTCTCCCATCTACCGGTAACCCTATCATTCTTGTGTTGGCATACTTAATAATGTTCCACATGAGAGACTATGGACTATGAGAAACAAACTGAGAGCCTCAGAGGGGAGGGGGGTGGGGGAATGGGATAGGCTGGTGATGGGTAGTAAGGAGGGCACGTATTGCATGATGCACTGGGTGTTATACACAACTAATGAATCATCGAGCCTTACATAGGAAACCGGGGATGTACTGTATGGTGACTAACATAATATAATAAAAAATCATTAAAAAAATTAAAAAAATAAAAATTAAAAAAAAATTAATAATGTTCCACATTTTTCTAAGGTTCTGTTCATTTTCCTTCATTTTTTCCTCTCTGTACTTAGGATTGTGTAATATCTGTTGAGCTACATGTTTGATAACTCTTTTTAAAGGTCAATCTGTTGAGCTTTAATAGTGAAATTTTCATTTCAATTATTTTATTTTTAACTTCAGAATTTCCATTCTTTATAATTTCTATCTATTGATAGTCTTTATTTCATGAAAGATTGTTATCACACCTTCCCCCCCCCACTTCTTTCAGCATGGCTTCCTTTAGCTATTTGAACATATTTATAATAGCTTCTTTGACCTTTTCGTTAAATCCAATATCTGAGCCCTCTCACAGTTTTTGTCATCTGTTTTTTATTCTGTGGATGGGTATTACTTTTCTGTTTCTTTGCGTGTTTTGTATTTTATTGTTGTTTTTGTTGAAAACTGTGCATTTTAGGATATTTATTACGTCAGCTTTGGTTACTGATTTTCCTTTGTTGTTTGCTTGTTTATTTGACTTGGCTAGACTATTTTAGTGAAGTCTATTTATTCTGCAATGGGAAGCCTATGGCCTTATTCTCCAAAGGGTATTGCCTGGGCATGGGCACAGTCACCATGAGATGACTGTGATTTTTACATTGTTCTTTGACTGTGTTACTCCCTAATCACTGTGTTAAGATCTCTCCTACATATGGTATGACAACCTGTTAGTTTGTACTAATTTACCACTGATTGCTGTCTTATGTTCAACAGTGCCCCAGGGCATAAATTGCTCCACATTTCTGATCCAGTTAAATTTAGGCCTGAGTAGTTTTGGGGCTAGTTGTTATTTTTCCTCAACCCCAGGTAGGCTTTCATTATCTCTTTTTCCCTTGTTCTCTCCGATGAGCCTGCTGTCCTATGTTGTAACATGTTGCTCTTAATGAAAAGAATCTGAAAAAAGAAAAAAAGAATTCTCAGCAAGTTAGGAATAGAGGGGAATTTCCTCAACTTGATAAAGAAAACATTTTTAATAGTATACCTCTATACATTGTCAATGAACATGTAGAAATTGAAATTAAAAACAGTAGTATTTATAGTTGCTCTAGAGAAAATGAAAGAAAATGAACTTAGTATACATTTAATAAAACATGTACAGGATCTGCGTGCTGAAAATTATAAAATGATGATGAAGGATATCTAGGAAGACCTAAATAAATGGAGACACATATTTATGGATTGGAAGACTCATCATAAAAAACTATATTAGTTCTTTCCAAATTGACCTATAGGAGTAGTCAATTCCTATCATTATCCCAGGAAGATATTTTGTAGGTATAAGAAAGCTTATTCTAAAATTTATATGGAAAGGAACAAGCCCTAGAATAGCTAATACAATTTGACAAAGAAAACTGAAACAGGAAGAATCACTCTTTTTTATATTGTCTTACTACAAAAGTACAGCAATCAAGAGAGTATAGGATTGGTGGAAAAACAGACATATATAGGTCAGTGGAACAGAGTGGAGGGCCCAGAAATAGATCCACAAAAATATATTTGACTGACTTTTTACAAAGGGGCAAAAGTATCTCAATGAAAAGGATAGTTTTTTAAGCAAATGATATTGGAACAACTGGACATATATATATGGGCAAAAAATGAACTGGAACCTAAACCTTACATCTTGTACAAAAGTCAACTCTAAATGAATCATATAGTAAAATATAAACTTAAAGCTATAAAAAGTCTAGAAAAAATAAGAGAAAAATCGTCAGAATGTAGGGCTGAGGAAAGTGTTCTTAGGCTTGACACCAAAGGCCTGACTTATTAAAGGAAAATATAATAAATTGGGAGTTCATCAGTATTATAAACTTGCCTTTCAAGGGCCCATATCAAATTAAGATACAAGCTTTATACTGGGAGGAAATATTTATAAATCACGTTCCAAGAAAAGACTAGCGTGTGGAATATGTGAAGAACTCTCAGTACTCAGCCTTAAAGAAACCAAATACGGTGATTAGAAAATTGGCAAACATGAAGCAATGATCTAAAATTGCCAAATGAGCATATTAAGAGGGGGTCAAAATCATTATCAGGTAAATGAAGAGTAAAATCCATAATTAAATACCACTACACACTTAGTCAAATGGGTGAATAGTGATGTACTAAATGCACTCAAGGATATGGGGAAACTAGAGCACTCATACATTTCTTACAGCAATATCAGGTGGTAGAGCTACTCAGGAAGATAATGCATTAGTGTCTTATAAAACCTAATATGAAATTATCATACTCCAGCCATAGTACTCTTGGATATTTATCCAAGAGAAATGAAAACTTGTGTTTACACACCTGTACACAAATGTTCACAGGACCTTTATTTGTAATAGCCAAAAACTGCAATCATCTTTTAGCAGTGGAATAGTCAAGCAGACTATGGTACATACATACATGTAATACTTCTCAGCAATAAAAAGGAGCAAACTATTGACTCACATAATACTTTAGGTGAATCTTTTAGAAATTATACTGAGTAAAAAAAAGCCAGTCTCAGTAAGTAACACATTGTATGATACCATTTAGTTAATATTTTAAAATGATATAATTTTAGAAATAGAGAATGAGTTAATGATGCCTAGGAGTAAGACGCTTGGTGGGTGACGTGAAGCGTGGATAGGAGAGAGGTAGATATGAGCTTTACATGGCATCACCAGAAATCTTTGTTAGTACTGAAACTGTTCAGTATGTTGACGGCTGCTGGATGTATGAACCTACACATGAGTTAAAATTGTGTGGAACTTAATATACAAATAAATGAGTACAAGTATAATTAGGGAAATATGGGTAAGATAAATGTTAGTCTCTTGAGTATTATATCATAGTTTTGCAAAATATTACTTTCGGGGTAAACTGGGCAAAGTGCAGAAGGGCTTTCTTTGTATTATTTCTTATAACATGTGAATCTATAATTATGTCAGAATTTTTGATTAAAAGTTATTCTGCATAAAGTGGTAAAAACCATGATCTGAAATGGTCCAGGAACGATGTTTCAAAAAGGGCAAACTGAAACAAATATATGTAAACATCTATTAGGATTTTCGTTCATTTTTCTATGAATAAGCGTTAATGGTATTTTATGCCACAATTTGCTGTACCTTTTTGTTATGTGTATATATGAGCTGAACATAATTCCATGGCCAGAGAAAGGTCTCAGTTACAAATGCATTTACCTGGTATGATGATCCTATCGTTCACTGGAATGTGAATTCTGAAGGGATATGGGCAATACCCAAATAGCAGCAGCTACACATTGTTCTAGGGAGATGAAAATTGGCTTGCAAATCCAGCCTTCTTCCTGCCAAGCAGAAGAGACACTGGCAGATGCTCTAAGCTTTCAATTGTGTCTCCTTAAGTGCTGTGTCACAGCAGATAGCCTCAAGTTATTTCATTCCCTGATTTGATCAAGGTAATCAGTCCTTCTTTACTTTTCTGAAAAATAGAAGACTCTGGAAGAAACTAACATCCACTGCATCTGCCATTTTTGAAACATAGTGTCAAGTAAAGGATTAAAAGTTCCCGGTCATTAGGACAAATGGGAATAAAAGATCAAATCCAAAAGGAGAAAGAAAAGACTACAGAAAAAGATCCCCATGGTAAACAAGATTTTATCAGTTTTAATGTATCTGTGACGAATATCTTCAGGAAAAGGGTTAACTAAAATGAAAATTTCGTTAAAGAAATACAATCTTTAATAATGATCAAATGAAAAAAAGGATTAAAAATAAAATCAGCAGAATTAGTTTCTCCATATATGGGTTTCACAGATTAAACCAGAGGAAGGGAGAAATTAGAGTGTAGTTGTGGTAGATTGCATTATTGTCCAAGATTCTTCACCTTTTCTGGTAATCACACCTTTTTTATTTTGTGTGATTTTATAGTTTCTTGGATTGAAGTTGTAGAGTATATTTTCTCATCCTCGGCTTTGGGTTTAGACAATTGTCCTGCTTTTGTTAATTAATGAGGCCGAGGTAGGGTGTGTGAGTTTTAAGCCTAGAATTTAGGAGGGCTTGCGCATTTCCACTTGCCCTCCTCCCATCTCTGTGAGAAGTTCATAGATCAGCCTAATTGTCCCAGTGCTGACAGGTGACTTCTCAACAGAAACCATTAGCCGGGAGAAAACGAATGACATTTTAATGTGCTGAAGGAAAATATCTGCCAGCTATAAACAACAGAAATATTTTCCAATTCAAGGTAAAAAAAAAAAAAAGGCATTTTCAGTCAAAATTTGAAGGATGTTACTCATAGTAGATTGGTGCCAAAAGAAGTACCACATAGAGGAGCTTAGGCCAAAGGAAAATGATCTCAGATATAAACATACAAATATGATAGTAAGTGAAGAATAACAGAACAGGCAAACTTAAATGCATACTGAGTATAAAAAGTAGCTTGGGGTGCCTGAGTGGCTCTGTCGGTTAAGTGGCCAACTCTTGGTTTCAGCTCAGGTCATGATCTCGGGGTCCTAGGATCCAGCTCCGCTTTGGGCTCCATGCTCAGTGGGGAGTCTGCTTGAGGATCTCTCTCTCCTTCTCTCTCTGCCCCTCCCCCATGCTCTCTATCTCAAATAAATAAATAAATCTTAAAAGAAATAAAAATATGAATTTTAAAGTATGTGTAGAACAAAAAATACATGACAATAATGCAAAGAGCAATGGTGTAAATAGAGCTAATGTAGTCTAAGTAGCACTATCAGTGAAATTGTAAAAGGCAGCAAATATTGAGAGTCTAAGTTTTATGATTTCTAGGGTAAATCTAAAGAAGAATAGATGATAGAATGAACTAACAAGTTGATCAAGGAGTTAAATTGACTAATAAAAATATTTCATGAGCTCATAAGAAAGTATAAAAAGAGAAAAAGAGGTACATAACAAAGGTGGTCCAAATAAATGTAAGTAGTAAGATCATATGTCTAAACTCACCTCTTTAGTAATCACTTTAAATTTCAATGGATCATGTATACCACGTAGAAGCCTAAAACTGTCATATAGGATTGAAAAAAAATGCTTAAAAGAAACATACTTTAAATATAATGATTCAGGGGCACCTGGGTGGCTCAGTCGGTTAAGCATCTGCCTTTTACTTGAGTCATGATCCTAGGGTCCTGGGATCCAGCCTGCATCCGGCTCCCTGCTCAGCAGAGAGCCTGCTTCTCCCTCTCCCTCTGCCGCTCCCCCTGCTTGTGCTCTCTCTCTCTCTCTGTCTTTCTCTGTCAAATAAATAAAATCTTTAAAAAAATATGATTCAAATGGTTGAAAGTAAAAGTATGCCAAAAATATTCTATATAAACCTAATGAAAAGAAAGCTCTATTAGTCACACAAAATGAAGTTTATAGCAAGATGCATTATTAGAGCTAAAGAGAGATGTTTTGTAATGATAAAGAGGTAGTAGATTCATTGGATCTGAAGATGACACAATCCTTAGTCTATGTGTCCAATGTGTAGCTTCACATTACTGGGGAAACAATACTGATCCACAATCCAGTGGACTAATTATGCAGGACTCCGTGAACTGATGAGAAAATTCAAAGTGTGGAGTTATTTGTAGGGGCTATTGTATTATTTTTAATATTCTGTTTTCTAGTAGATATATGATGAAGACTTTTGTTTTTTGATCTACAGAAATTAACTTTCTTGTCTTAGTAGTGGCTTAATAACAATGGGCTTTAGATTTGCTGATGAGCCTACAAGGAGATTGTATACATGTTGATTAACAATTCTTGCTGTGAAAATACCATGAAATCAACCCTTTGGGGACAAAGAATAGTTTTTGGAGATTACTTATGATTTGAAAGGAGGTGATTGGGGAAGGATGTGTGAGTTAGCCATTGGGGGTCTCTGAAAAGTAATCATCAATAGGTAGATTAAAGAAGAATGTTTGAATTTAAAGACCACTGAACTCATGAGATTACTGTTCCCCTCCCCCCCGGAATTCACTGACCTGAACTCAGGACAGCCCCAGCCCCAGAAGTGAGAACTGTAGTGCAGAGGAAGTGAGTTTCAGAAGAAAGCCTCTACTCCTGGCCTAAAGTGCAGAAAAAGGAACTTATGAAGTTCAGGAACAGTAGGGGAAAGCCACCATTTTTTTCTAATCAAAGGAGTGACCTTTTCCATCATTTTCAGATTTAAGGGAAGGGATATACAGGGTGTATACATTAGGGACTGGGAATCTTGTGGGTCATATTACAGTTCTGCCTAGTACACTATCTTAGGGTAGTTTCACAAATTAAAAAGATAATACGTGGCATACAAAATATATAATAAGTGCTTTAGTGTTAGCTATAATTAATATTATTTAACTGAAAAACTCTTGATTGTCATTAAAGGCAATCATCTGAAACTGAAAAGACCTTCAAATGTGAAGAAGTTGTAATTTCTTGCTAGATTATAGACTATATATTTTATTAATAAGATGTCCGCTCAGATTTAAATATTGAAATTAATGCCACATCATTCTGATTCTCATTACTGATTCTCTTTCTGAAACTTTCTCTTCTCTCCCTTAAGAATTTTTTATTATTTATTTATTTATTTTTAAAGGTTTTACTTATTTATTTGATACAGAGAGAGAGAGAGCATAAGCAGGGGGAACGGCAGGCAAGGGGACAGGGAGAAGCAGGCTCCCTGCTGAGCAGAGAGCCTGATGCAGGATTCGATCCCAGGACTCTGGGATCATGACCTGAACTGAAGGCAGATACTTAATGGACTGAGCCACCCAGGCACCTTCCCTTAAGAATTTTTTTCAAGATTTTATTTATTTATTTTGGAGAGAGAGAGAGCATGAGTGTGGGGAGAAGCAGAGGGAGAGGGACAAGCAGACTCCACGCTGAATGCGGAGCCCAGTGCCGCGCCCCATCCCACAACCTTGAGATCATGACCTGAACTGAAATCAAGAGTCGGGTGCCCAACTGACTGAGCCACCCAGGTGCCCCAGAACTTTTTGTTTTATATTTGATATTCTTTCATTTTACTCTAATGTGTCTAGGTGTGAGATTTTTAGTCATTCATCTTTTTTTTTTAATTCAAGGAAATGTATCTCCATTGTGCTTTGAAATACTTCTTCCAGTTCATTTTTCTTTGCCATTATGAGATTCTTAATAATAATAATAATGTTAATAATATTAATATTGATATCAGATCACATTTTTATTTCTGTCTCCCATATCTTTTAGGCTTTCTTTTAAATTTTCTATTTTTTTCTCTCCCTCTGCTTCCTCCATCTGGTCTTCCAGCATGCTAATTTGTTCTATTCATATATCTATCTATTCTGTATTTTATTTCATCTATTTTATTTCTAAATGTTATTTATTTATTTATTTATTTATTTATTCATAATTGAAGTATAGTTGACATTCAGTATCATATTAGTTATAGATGTACAACATAGAGATTTGACATTTATGTACATTGTGAAATGCTCAGCCCAAGTGGAGCTTTCTCATTCTCCTCTCACATTGCTGATAATTTCTCTTATATGTTTAAAATATACCCTTGAAGATAATTTGAAATTCTTGGGCAAATTTTTGGGTCTAGGGCTATTGGCTATTCTGAAAAGTACTGCATATGGGGGAAGGCCAGGGCCAAATGACTCCAGTGGGAGGGATGTTGAAAATTGCTAAGATGGAAATCTTCAGGTCATTAGAAAACTATTATTTCTAAACTTATACCTAAACTCAGGCCTTTTTTTAGAAAAACTAGATGTGCATATCCAGCTACTTTCTTGATCTTCCCACTTGAATATATAATAGGCATTTCTAAAACTAACATGTCCAAAAATATAGTCCATGATCTATTCACAAAAACCTGCTTGATTTTATTGTACTATAAACATATAGAAAACATCCAGTTCTGGTTGCCTCATAGTAATAGGGACATTAAACTGGGATACATCCAGAAAAGGTAAACTATAGATGGGAATTATATCATATGAAGAAGATTTAATAAATTGTAACTTTTACATGGAATAGAACTTCTGTGGAACCCTAGAAAGTAGAACTAAAATCAGTCAGTTAGATGTTATAGAGAAATATAATGCAGTTTAAAGTAAAATTTCTAATGAATACAGAGTTGTCCAAAAGAATGGTTTGCCAGGCTTAATAGTGAGCATTCCACTTCCAGAACTGAGTAAAGGCTTTATTATAGTCATAATATTGTAAAGAAGATATATGTGGCTTTCTGAATATCTCTAATACTGTAAGATTCAATAATCTTATAAATATACTATAAGATTTTACTTTTAATATTTTAAATAGATGAGGAAATTTTTATACCGCTTAATTATTAGAATGTTTATAGTAATTGATATATGTTTGATTTATGAAAAGATTCTTTTTTGTGGGGTTGAATTTAAATGATAAAAACAGTGAAAATTATTTAATTTTAAAATGTTCCCATATGATTAGAAAATGAGATAAGTTAGACTTACATTTCAACTTGTCACACAGGGCATTCTTTTCTGACCAAACCGTTGTATGTCCTCTTTTCTGGCTGTCATCCCATTCCATTAGTACTTTAGGAACAATGGTGGATGGAACAACTGACATTATTCTGGAGGTAGCTGTACCTTGTTTGCAGACAAAAAGAATTGGATTGTTTTGTTTTGTTTTTTCAGCTTTCTCCTCAAAATTATTGGGATATAATTGACATATAACTGTAAATTTAAGGTGTACTATATAATGTTTTGATACATGTATATATTGAAAAATGTTTGCCAAAATAAGGTTAGTTAACACATTCTTTACCTCAGATAATTAACCATTTTATTGTTATTGTTAAGTGAGAAGACTAACTACTCTCATAGTAACTTTCACATGTGAAACATTTGTTCAAAACTGAGTGCCTTAGCTGACAGCCAGGTCTGCTGCAAATCAAAGAAAAAGTTTCTACATTACAAGAGAAACCATCAACAAGATTAAAGAGGCAACTTACAGAATGGGAGAACATATTTGCAAATCATGTATCTGATAAGGGGTTAATATCCAAAATATATCCAGAACTCATACAACTCAATAGTAAAAATAAAAAAAAACATAAAAAAAAACCCCACTCAAACCGCTAGTTCAGAGGAACTGAATAGATAATTTTCCAAAGAAGACTAACAAATAGCCAACTGGTATATATGTAAGGCACTCAATGCCATTTATCATTAGGGAAATGCAAATCGAAACCATAAAATGTCAACTCATACCTGTTAGAATGGCTATTATCAAAAAGGCAAGAGAGAAGAAATGCTGGCAAGGATGTATTGTTGGTGGGAATGTAAATTAATAAAGCTACCATGTACGATAGTATGGAGGTTCCTCAAAAATTTAAAATAAAACGACCATATGATTCAGCGATTTCTTTTCTGAATGTGTATCTTAAGAGGTAGTTGCATTGTCATGTTCATTGCAGCATCAGTTGCAATAGACAAAGCATGAAACAGCCTAGTGTCCACCAACAGATGAATGCATGAAGAAAATGTGGTGTACCTGTATATACAATGGAATATTATTCAGCCACGAGAAAAGGAGATTTGGCCATTTGCTACAACGTGGAAAGACCTTGAGGGCATTATGCTAAGTGAAATGACAGAAAAATACAAATACTGTATAATCTTGTTTATATGTGGAACCTAAAAGTAGCGAACTCCTAGAGAGAAAAATAGTGGTTGCCAGGGGCTGAGGGGTGGTGGAAATGAAGGCATGTTGGTCAAAATGTACAGACTTTCAGCTGTAAGATGAGTACGTTCCAATCTAATGTACATCATGGTAACTATAGTTAACAATACACCACTAGGTACTTGAAAGTTGCTATGAGAGTAGCTAATGTTCTCACCATCATGACAACAGCAAAATGGTAATTATGTGAAAAGTTTCTTATTAGAAACTTTGGAGATATTGTCACATACTTTGTTTTAAGTAGGCAGTAGATTTTCTGTAAAATTAGAATTCATGAAATAAAAATAGTTTAATGAATTTTGAGTATGTAGAAGTAAATGATTTCAAATTCTTTTCGGCAACTAATGAACTGGATATTATCAATATGGAATATTTCATATATATTTACATAAAATATTATAAATGTGTATGGTTGGACGGGGGTAAAAGTAAAAATAAATGGAAAATTGTTTAAACTGACTTTATCATATAAAGATCTTGACTGAAATAATATTATTTATATTACATTTTCATTAAAATAGTTGTAATCTTTTTTAATAATGTATATTTTATTACAAGTTGTAATATCAAATATGTTTTTGCTTTTTACCTATCTCCTGTACTTTTCCTCAATAATCCCATTAAATTTCAAAAACTTTCAAAAATTATTTTATTCTATAAAATATATTAGGTGAATTATATGACAAACAAGCAGTCCTTGTGGTGTAAAGACTGTATGTGGGTAAAGATTGTGATAATAGCTAAGTTAAAGGGCGGATTATGACCTCTCATTCTGAAAGCATCTTTACTGCCAAAATCCACTGGCTCAATGACTTTTTTTTTTAATGTTTATCAAAGTATTTGAGGAATGAAACATCTTTATTGAGGATTTATTTTACTTTTTTTATGTGTGAGGATTTTACCAATTTTTTTCTTTCACTTCCTGTTACTGAGTTATATGTATTGTAAAAGTTTAATTCTTATAGCATCATAAATCTTAATAGTGGAATTTTAGAAATCAAGAAAATGATTATTTCTCCTTCAGATCATTTAACAGAGTAGGAAATTTTGAGTAGGTGACTATTTATACACAATTATTCAGACTTTAATTTGGCCATTGAGAGACTTTCCCATCTTAGTATTTGATCAATTTATATATTTAAGAAAGCTGTTTCAATTCAATGTAAATCATTCTAGTGTTATTTTTTTCATTGTCTTTAATAGAGTATTTTATAGATCACCAACCACTTTAACATTCAAATATCTTTAAAAATTCTGTGACTGTGCGATATATAGCAGCAGTGTTATATGATAAATACGTCAATAATCTATTAATTAAACATGAATTTTTTTTTTCTTTTGAAATGCTAGTAAATCATGCTACTGAGTTGATTTGCATCATTTCTAAAGTGAATTTTCATTTTGGTAACATTTATTCTTTATGACTTGTAATGCCATGCAATTGAATCTTGATAATAAAAAAAGGGAAAAAATTACTACTATAACTGCAGTGCTAATAACTTGAAAAACACAAAGAGTGCATTGAGCTTAAGTACTTTGTATTCTCCTACAATAGTGCTACTCATCAACACTTATACATCACCACTTAAATTAAATTAAATTAGATTGAATCTAAATTACCTGTTTCTGAGTAAATGGGATTTGGTAATTTACAATTAAGTCAATCTGCAAACTGATGTCATAATTTAGATTTGATTTTTTTTATGAGAATGATGCTAGGAATCATTCTTCAATTTGCAATTCTAATTTCCATAGTAGACTAGGTACATCTCCTTACTAATAATGGTTAACTTATACAGAACAAAATAGAAAAGAACAGAATCCTAATGCTGATGTCTGTAAATTTTTATCACAAATGTATTAGCATTTTTGAACACAGAAGATGAGTCATTTGAGGATAAAATAAGGTTGGTAAGCTCCTGGATATGTAGATGTTAAAGTAAAAGAGGAAGTTTTATTTTATGTGTGTGGTCTGAAAAGTGTTATCATACAAATGTGCTGATATAGGTGCCCTTGTATAATTTTTTCTCAAATTATCCCAAAGGATATATTATTTTCTTTCTCCTCCTCCTGTTATTATTATTGTTGTTTTACTTCTTGTTGTTTTCCAAATTTTTATAAGCTTGAGAAATTTATCATATATATTTTCAAATATGTTTTCCTTTTTTCTAAGCTTCAATTCTTTTGTCATTAAACCTAGGTTGGCATAAGTTCACGAACTGGTATTGGAAATTATTAATTAATTTTATTCATTGCTTAACTACTATATCAGTTATACTGATCAGAAATTATAAATGTGAGGAATATATATAATCATACTCAAGAAACATAGAGACAAATGGAAAAATTTATGACAGCTGCAAAATAAGATTGGTTGTGATAGGTATGGTTGTTCTGGAGTTCAAAGAAGGAAGATACATCAAGTTGACCAGAGCTCAATTTCACGACCCTGACATCCATGACCTGAACTGAAATCAAGAGTTGACTACTTAACCAACTGAGCCACCCAGGCACCCCTATACACAATTAAATTTATTCATTTTAAGTGCACAGTTTTATGAATTCTGGCAATTATACACAATCATATAATCTCCATTACAATCAAGATTAAAAGTTTCATCAACCAAAAAGTTTCTTTGCATACCATTGCTATAATCATCTCTCACTGACTCCAGACCCTAGTAGAAAACTGATCTATTTTCTATCATTATAGATTTGCCTTTCTATAATTTTTATATAATGGAATTATATAGTATGTATTTGCTTTATAATATATTTGAGATTACTCAGGTTGATATCTCTGTAAACATTTGATTCTTTTTTTATTATTCAGTATATTCCATGGAATGGATAGATAATAATTTATTCATTCACTAGTTGATGAATTATGGGGCTCTGTCAAGTTTGGTACAATTTTTAATTAAACGACTCTAAATGTTCACATACAGGATTTTTGTTGATATACATTCTCATGGTATCTATGTGTAGGACAACTAGGTCATATAGTAATTTTATGTTTACTTTTGTAAGAAACGGCCAAATTATTTACCAAAATGGTTATACAATTTTGCATTTCCATTAGTAATGTATTAGCATTCTAGTTGCTCCCATCTTCAACAGTACTTGATATTATCAGTTTTGTTGTTTTGATTTTGGCTATTCTAAGATATGTGAAAGGTAATTTGTTGCTTTTAATTTGATTTTTCCTGAAGATTAATGTGTTAAGCATCTTTTCATGTGTTTAGTTCACATTCATATATTTTCTTTGGTGAAGTGTCTGTTCCAGTCTTTGCCCAGGTTTTTACTGTTTTGAGAGTTCTTTATATATTCTGGATACAAGTCCTTTTAAGATGTGTGTTGCAGTATTTTTTCCCAGATTATTTCTTTTTTCTTTTTAATTCTGCTTACACTCTTTCAAAAACAGAATTTTTCATTTTAATCAAGTCCAATTTATCAGTTTCTCTTTTTTAATGGATCATGTTTTTGATGTTGTATTTAAGAAATCCTGGCTTAAACCAGGTAACAAAGATTTTTTTTCTCCTGAGATTTTATAATTTTTAAAATAATTTCATGTTTTACATTAAGGCCTATAATTCAGTTTGAATTTTATATGTTTCAATGTATGGGCCGATATTTACCCTTTGGTTGTATAATCGTTTCAGCACCATTTATTAAACAAGAGTATCCTTTCTTCATTGAATTCCCCTCGAAACCTTGTCAAAAATCACTTGTTTCTGTTCGTGTATATTGGTTTCTAGACTCTTTGTTCTGCTTCATTCAGATATGTGTCTATCTTTTCATCAGTTCACATTGCCTTGGTTACAACTGATTTTTTGTAAGTTTTCAATCAGATAATGTGACTCTTTCAGTTAGTTTTGTTCTTTTCAAAAATTGTTTTGGCTATTCAATTTTCTTTGCCTTTCCATATAAATACTAGAATCTCCTTTTTTAAATTTCTACAAGAAATCTTTCTGGGATTTTGATTGCAATTGCATTGAATTTATAAGTCTGTCCTGGGAGAATTGTCATCATACTTTTATTAAGCCTTGTAATTCATGACTACAGTATATCTATTTATCTAGGTCTAATTTCTTTTCTGTTAGTATTTTGTAATATTTAACATATGTGATTTGCACATATTTTATCAGACTTATAATTTCACAGTTTTTTGATACTATTATAAATTGTATTTTTTTAACTTCTATTTTCAGTTGTTTATTGTTAGTATATAGAAATGTAATAGATTTTTGTAACTTTGTATTCTTCAAAGTTACTAAATTCATTTATTATTTATATTAGTTTTGGGGATTAATGCTGTCTGAAAATAGAGTTTTATTTCTTCTTTCCAATTCTTTCTAATTTTTTTTTTCTTGTTTTATTGCACTGGTAAGAGCTTCAGTGTGGTATTGGGAAGTTTTGAAAGCAGACATTCTTGCCTTGTTGCCAATCTTAAAGGGAAAGTATTCTATTCTTTGCCATTAATTATTATGTTAGCTAAAGGTTTTTCAAGAAGTTCTTTAGAGAAGTTTTCTTGTTATTATTTTACTGATAGTTTTTTTAAATCAATAATTGATGTTGAATTCTTTCAAATACTTTTTCTGCATCTATTGGAATGATTTTCTGGTAATTCACTTTTAGTCTTTAGGCTTGGTAAATTAAATTGATGAATTTTGAATATTGAACCAGTTTTGCATTTCTGGGATAAACCACAGTTGATATTGATTTATTATCCCTTTTATATTTTGCTGGATTCAATTTGCTAATATTTATCAAGATTTCATTCTGCTTATATATTAATGAAAGGTATTTGTGTCTAGATATTTTTTTTCTTATAATGCCTTTGGTTTTCTTATCAGGATAGTGCTGGTCTCACAAAATAAGTGTTAATAAAACTGTTATTTCCTTTTCTGTGTTCTTAAAGAGGATATGTAGATGTGATACTACTTCTTACTTAAATATTTAGAATTCTCCTGTGAAGTCATACGCCTGTAGTTGATTATTTTGTTGTTTTGGTTGTGTTGTTTCAAGGTTTTAAATGAGAAATCTAATGTGCTTAATAGTTACTTAGGTCATCTATTTTTTCTTAAGAGAGCTATGTTATGTTGTGTATTGCAGTGAGGTTTTCCATTTCATCAAGTATATTGAATTTATGGGCATTAGTTCATTTGAAAAATTATCTTATTATCCTTTTCATTTCTGTAGGTCTGTAGTAATGTCCTCTCTTTCATTCCTGATATTGGTAATTTGTGACTTCTTTTTTATTTGATCTGACTAGAGACTTACTAACTTCATTGATCTTTTAAAAGAATCAGCTTCCAGAAATATACATTTCTAGATATATAAATATGTATATTTATCATATATAATATATAATATTCCTCTGATGAAAGCCATTTTAAAAACATGTACAAACATCAATATGAACTCATGGTTGGCTTAATATAGATACAAATGATTATATGTATAGAAATATTTATAGATATGTGTATATGCACAGATTAGTAAACATCCATACATTTGCTTGTTCTGTGAGCCCAGAAGGCCTAGAAACAATGACAGCATAGTATCAACAAGCAAACCTATTGCCTAGGGTTTGGTTTCTTTTTTTTTTTTTTTTTTAATTTATTTGACAGAGATAGAGACAGCCAGCGAGAGAGAGACCACAAGCAGGGGGAGTGGGAGAGGAAGAAGCAGGCTTATAGCGGAGGAGCCTGATGTGGGGCTCGATCCCATAACGCCGGGATCATGCCCTGAGCTGAAGGCAGACGCTTAACCGCTGTGCCACCCAGGCGCCCCTAGGGTTTGGTTTCTAATACCATTCTCCAGTAAAGAAACTACTTGGAGGAAGTGGTTGATTCAAGGACTAGTGTAGCAAATGCCCAAGCTAATCCTAGAGTATTCTATAGTGCCAGAAAGTAAGGAAGTGTTAAAACTTTTATGGGAATATTTCAAGAGGACACAAGAACCACATGAAAGAACTCCCAATGGCCAAAGCTGGAACAGTTTCAGCAACAAAGTAAGGTAATATTGGATCATACTGCAAAGTATAAAATAGGTATACATGATACCATACTGATATAAATAAATGGTTAAATAAATAAATGGACAAATTTCACATGTTTCCAAATAGTTTATGTAAATAACATGTGCCAAAGAAGGTAGCCTATAATTTCCCACTGCTTAAAGGTCCATGAGAAACACCTTCTAAAGAGTACAATGTGGAAAAGTAGTAAAAAAGAGTAATTTTACAGAAAGAAACCAAAACCTTGATAAACACTGTTTCAGCCAGGTCGACAAGGTTAACGTCAACAGAAACAAGTTTCAGTGATAGTCTATACCTTTGGTATGGAGTGGTAAAAATTGCACTTAATCTCTGTGGTCTTCCTTTCAAAACCCCATAACCTCAGCCTAATCATAAGAAAAACACTTTACAAATGCTGCTTGATGTGCATTCTACCAAATACCTTAGTATTACTCCTCAAAACTATGAAGATAATATGAAACAAAGAAAGTCTGAGAAATTGTCATAGCCAAGAGGACCTAAAGAGACATAATGACTAAATGTTATTTGGTATCCTGGGTGGAATCCTGGAATAAAAAAAAGGACATCTGAATACATTATGAACTTTGGTTAATAATGATGTATCAGTATTGGTAAGGAAGAGTGTAGAATTGTGGAAAGGGGAATTACAGAAACGTTTTTCAGTTTTAAAAAGAACATTTTGTCAGCTGGATGTGGAGTGACCAGAGGGTTATGAGATGAAGACAGGGAAATGAGTTAAGGTTTTGCATTAAACCAAGAGAAAAGCTATAAGGAAAGTTAGGCAATTATTTTCACTAAAAAGAATTAAACCCATTACATTTTTTAAACAATATTCAAGAGTTTATAATCAGAAATTTGTGTATTAATTATGCAGAATTGGCTGGTATGTTCATGCCACATGTTTTTATCCAGAAATAGGTTTTATTCTTTTAAAAATCTTTCATTTTCCATTTAGCTCTATATTTTGAAATATTTATCAGGAATGATACATATTATTACATTAATAAGCATCATGTTAATTATCTATAGGAACTTTACGCTTATCTGGAATAGATTATCGTGGTTGATTTTATCTAGTAATAGCTAACTTAAGCCCCAGTTTGCTTTTATTTATTTTAAAAATTGGATAAATAAACCCCCAAGATCTTGAATTGCTTGCCTGAAACATAGCTTGTCTTTGACATATCAATAGTTGACTAACTTCCATTATGTAAGTATGCTTTTATGTCATCATTTTGAAAGACTGTGATCTAAACAATGGTTTGAAGGTCTTCTTTACTTTCAGTTTGTTAGATGAATTTGATAATTTCAGCACATCCCTTTATATTTTCATTTTTGTTTATCTTATATTATATCAGAGTTTATTTATGGCAGGCTGACATTTTGCAAAACACACCAATTTGTCCTTCAAATTAACATTTTTTCTCTCTTACAAATTCTGACATTTTGTGGTAAATATCAAGCTATTAATCTACTCCTTTATCCAAAGGCACTTAATGCAGCTTTCTTCATCAAATCATAAACTCAAAATGTTGATCATTTTGATTATTAATTATTATTAATTAACAAAAAATATAGCATATCTTAAATTCAGATTTTGGATTTTAGACATGTTTTCAATATGAATTTGCATGTAAGATCAAATGGTCAAAATATATTATCATCATCACTGTTGCCATAGTTTCAGCTAACTCAGTGTTTTAGCATGTCACTTAATTGTTTGGGAGCTTTTTAAAAACATGAAGGAAATTACGATGTTAATGAAATTTTACCATTTTACCATAATTGGTCTCTTGATTTTGATTAATTTTCTTTGAATAATTACTGGATAACTTGAATAACATCATTATAGAAAAAGGAATTTCATCGTGCATTTATGCTGGCTAAAGTTTAAAACTAACTTTAAATGCACCTTGAGTAAACTTCTCATATTTTTCATGGGAAAGACCACAGAACCAAAATGGAACATATTGATTATCTGTAAAGGGCCATGTTCTAGCAATGGCATCAGCCAATAGAAATCTTTCCAATTAGACCATTATAGATTTTAGGGTCCAAAATGTTCTATATCCTCAGGAGATACACTCTCAGGGACACTACAAAGTTATGGTGTTGTTACTGTTATTGATTTGACTTACTGTTTTCTAAATAAAATTGGCTAAATGATCACTTTTTTAAAGCAGTCTTATTTGTTTTTTCATTGCCCTAAAAAATAATATTTCAGGTAATGCCACCTATTTTAGATGAAAAGATTGTTGTTTGATGCAGTTCACCTACTGAAAGAAATTTCTAGAAGCCAATAGGGTTAAAAATGTTCATTGTTGAAATTAAGAAGCTGAGGTAAATTTCAAAATATTGTAGCTAAAATTGTAATTGGTAGATCTTATAAAAATTTTTCTTTGACTAAAAATAAAAACATTTTTTATACAAGGAACACATATTTTCTGTAACTTCTGAACTCCATAATAAATATCAATTTTATAAGGAAAAATAATATGATCTGTAATTAGCAGATAGTTATGGTCTATATGATTACTGATTTATGAAAGAAATTCAAATAAATAAAACATTTCAAAATGTATTTCAGAATAACATCTACACCTACTTCCTCTCATGGCTCTTAAGGATATATGAAGTCCTAAGAATACTCTCATGCTAAAGTTTGCTATTCACTATATTTATTCAGCAAAGTTTTATTGAATGTTTACTATGTACCAAATGCTGTCCTAGGTATTGAAACAGTGCTATGAACAATATGAACAAGACTACTGTTCTCGTGGAGCTTATATTTTAGTGGAGAAAGACATTTTAACTAATGATCAACCAATAAAATAAGGTAGTTTCAGATTGAAGTATGAAAGAAATAGGTTCACATAAGAGTATAGAATAAGGGAGATAGCACCTACTTCAAAGAGTGTTTTAGGGAAGTGTGTAATTTGAGGTGAGATGTGCATAAGGAGCCAGCCAGCCATGTGAAGACCAACACTCAACGTCACTTAAAATGGTTCTCCCTCTGTGTGTTCTTATTCCTTTCCCTGTGGGCCTTCCAGTTTCATTGGAAAGGGCGTGGAGCTGCTGGATTCTGTTCTAAATAGAGAAAAACTGAGGACAGCCAGATACATTAAACCTAATGGTTTATTTCTTATTTTCCTGCTACCCCTATCTTTCCTCCTGTCTCTTCTCAGCACTTCTGCATACTTTTAGACCAAGGAATAATTTCTTGTCTTACATATGTTAATATAGAAAATATAATACTTTTTAAAATTATAGTTGACACACAATGTTACAAAAAAAAAATAGGATACTTTAATGTTTCTTTTCCGATTAGCACTTACCGGGTTCTAAAACACTATAATTTATTATTATGACTGTTTTTGTCTGCTGTCACCACCACCATTAGGAATTTTGATGTTATTTTTCACTGATACATCTAATAATAATATTTTTATTATATTATGTTAGTCACCATACAGTACATCCCTAGTTTTTGATGTAAAGTTCCATGATTCATTACTTGCGTATAACACCCAGTGCACCATGCAATACGTGCCCTCCTTACTACCCATCACCAACCTTTCCCATTCCTCCCTCCCTGAAGCCCTCAGTTTGTTTCCCAGAGTCCATAGACTCTCATGGTTCATCACTGATACATCCACGAACTTGATATGGTATTCAGAATGTAGCAGATATGAAGTGAAATATTTGATGGTTAAATAAATTGGCACCTTGTACGAGGGAATTTGCTTGAATTAGTGTCTGCTGGGCCTTGTTCACCATTGATACCGAATCATCCTTTTTCTGCCTTCCATTTCTAGAATCAGTCTAATCTGATTATTAAGCCTGTGGCTGAGAATGAACTGTCTGACACAGTGTTTTCCAGGGCTGTCTCCTGTGGAACCTCCTACAGATAGTCTCAGGTGGAAAAACATTTTGAAAGATTTTCACAACGCTTGTAGTGCTGACTTTCCTTTCGAACAAACAAAATGAAATGCTTTTCAACTTGAGGCTCTAGCATCCAGATGATATGCTGAGTAGAGAGAGTGCTTATGCCAAGTCTGCATTTAATCTTGAGTACATTTATGCTAACAGATTAGTTACTTTGGGGCATTACTTCTATTTTAAGGCAGTTTGTATTTCAGGTATAGTTTCTGACAGAGACCTCCCCCATCAATTTTTATCCCATCATTATGCTCCTCATTGTGAAAGATAGTGGAGTATTCTATGTAACAAAATTTGGTCAAAGTCTGCAAACAGTACTTCATGTTCGAGCATTACATTGCAACTTAATTTGTGAAGAACTGTAGCTATGGTTGTGACAAATTAGAAAATGTGTTAATTTGGAAAGTCTAGGTGTCTCATCACCCCCTGGTAGTGGAATCCCAGATTATGCTCTACATGCAAGCTGGAGTCAAGATATCATTCCTATCTCTAATGAAAGCTTTCTTTCTTCTTTTTTTCTTTCTATTAGTAAGTATAGTTAGATAATATTGTTGAAGTTAAAATATTTTAGTGCAGGAAATCGTAGATATTTTCATATGTGTCAGTGTTTTGCTTACTTGTCTCAAAACATGATTTTTGTTCTAAGGTAGTTGGTTATGTGGACCCAGAAAGGGCCAGGTCTGTTTCTAACATACTCTCATGGATAGTCCCCTGGGGAGAAAATTCATTTGTATTTTTTCCATTCAAAAAGATTTTTTTTTCTCAAAATTTTAAAGACATTTTCACCTATAACCAATCTCCTACAGCAATTATCTTTCTTCAGTCTCTGTGTAAGTGCTTTGTAATTCTTCAAATGCTTAGAAGCTTTTTGGAAATCAATGTTACTATATTTAAGCCATCCTGTACATGCCAAAAATTTAACCATCTTCTCAACTGACTATAATTCTTTATTTTATATAAGAAATACTGATATTTCTTACCTAGAATGCCATTTAAATTCCTTAGTGCTATTTCTTTGCACTGAAAGCTGGGATTATTGTAAGGCTCATCTCTTTTGTTTTCCTTTGCTCATGGATTGTATCTTCCTCTACCTTTTGTCCAATGTCTAAAATTGTTTTGTCAGATTATGTAGATTTCTAGCTGTTTAAGGCAGGATATAACTCTCATCCCTGTTAGTCTATTTGTACTGGAAGTTGCAATTCAATTCCATGTTTTTGGATCATTTTCATTGAAGATTATTAGAGGAAAAAGATTTCAATACCTTAATGGTTTTAACTTCAGCTGTCTGGGAAATTTCACTTATGTTGACCATCTCCTCTATACATGATGTAAAAGGGTAATAGTATTCATTATATTATACCTACTGTATGCCAGGTATTATGGCAAGAATTTTTATTAATTCAGTTGATCTTTCCTCTAACATTATGAAGTAGGTACTTTTATTATTACTTTTCATATATGGGACAACTGAGACACAGATAAGTTAAATAGTTTTCCAAAATATTTACGCCTATTAAGTGAAAAGGTGATTTCAAAATCAGAAATTCTCTATTCAGATACTCCGTTATTGGCTAATATACTATGTAGTACTTCCTGAAGAACTGTGTTACAATATGTTACTCTATGTTAGCAGAAATGTAGAACAAATTTAGCTTATTGGCTAGTTTCATCTCTCAAAATTCATTTCTTATTAACATGCAATTGTAAAATTAGATGATGTATTTTATTTTTTGAGTAGAATATAACAAAATAATTGTATGCATGCATGCAGCTCCTTTAGACAAAAATATATGGAAAAACAAATCCTCTGTTTCCTTAATAGAGTAGAAATTTATTATTATTTTTTTGGCTTACAAACAATTATTAGTATATTAATAGAAAATGTGATCATTATTAAATGAAGAAATTCATTTACATGTTTTAGTTAGGCACATTTAATATGTCATAGGATTGCACATGAAACTTCACATACATTCTTGAAGTAATTTTGTAATAGTTTTTTAAAACCATTTAATGTAATAGCCTGTATAAAAGTCGTCATTGTTGGTTGTTGACTTTATTAGGTGTTCTAGATGAAGTTTTGATTTCAACATATATGATTTATAATATAGTGATCCAAATCTTTTGATGATATTAAAATATTGTATTTACAGATGCCATGAAACATCACCACAGATATTGGAAAAGAACATATATTAAGTTTCAAACTTTCTTTTATTTTGATTTTTCAGATTGCATTCTCACAGCACAATACAATCATGGATCTTGTGCAGTTTTTTGTCACCTTCTTCAGGTAATTTGCTTTTACTGACTTTGAATTTATTAAACCTATATTCTAATAATGTTCTATCAACCTGTTAGGTAATTTATCAAATCTTTAACCTTAAAATATCAAATGGTGTGTCTTGAATAGTTTTATATGCTTAAGTATATACAACAGAGCAGAGGAAACATACTTGAAATATACTTGTCAAGATTATTTTGCTACCGTACTAGTTGATTGCTAATGGAGTCAGTGGAAAGAACATGACAACTTTGTGTTCCTGTCACATAAGTAATTAAGGCCTGTTTTAATTAATGAAATTAGCAGTATATTCACTATATTGATTAGGTATCTCTCCTAGAGTTGAATCTATTGAATTATTTGTTAGGAAATTATCACATTTAGCACAATGTACTAAAAATCTGTAGGGAATGTATTTATTGTCCTCAGTGAGCTTCTAATCTGGAAATAATAGTAAATATGATTTTGAATAGAGCATCATTCCCTAGAACATTAGTTATCTGAGGTATTAACAGTAAGTTAATAAAAAGGTTCCATAATTAAACAACTTTGGAAAATAGGGCTCTTTTAGTTTGCTTGTAACTGACGTTACTTCTACTACTGATACTATAGGAGTGTTTTTTTTTCCTTAGAGTGTTTAATGTGCTGATTTGCCATGTACCTTTCTGAAAGAGAGGTTAGAGTTTGTAGCATTTCTCAAAACATGAAAACTCTTTTCAGGGAACATCTATTATTGTTTCCATGGGATGTAAATAAAGAAATATTGGATTGGGAGAAGTGAGTTAGGGATGGGCTATCTGTGTTATGGCATCTTAGATCATCTGGATAGGAAAGGATGTTATTTTTGTTAATATGATTATTGTGTGTACATGTTGTGCCAGTCCACTGGGTGCCTTCATGCAAATTAGACAAATGTGTGTCCTTCTTTTGGTGGACATAGTCCTGTATCATGGCACACAGCTTTACAGAGTGCAGTGTGAATTTTGACCTCCACTCACCAAGCTGGCTGGGTTACTTTATACTAAGTGAAGAAACCTTTACAACCCAATCCTTGACGTAGATGATATGCCAAGCACCTTCTTAAACGCCAAAGTAACCATTATTGGTTATCTTGTCCAGACACCCATACAATACTTGAATTCCTAATACCTTCCCCACAGGGTCAGCAAATATTTTCCGTAAAGGGCCAGACAGGAAATATTTCAGGATTGTGGGCTATACCATCTCTGTTGCATGTATGCAAACCTGCTGTTGAAGTATTAAAGCAGATAGAGCCAATAAGGAAACAAATGGGAGTGGCTCTGTTCCAGTAAACCTTTATACAAAAACAGCTGGTGGGCTGAGTTCTGCCTGTGGACATAATTTGCCCAACCCCTCATCTAGCTTATGCCCGAATGCCTTTAATGACGAAATCGTGCCACCTCCTGAGATAGCATTTTTTATCTTCAGATAACTAATTGTTCTTTGTAATTGAGATGAAATCTGTCTCCCCATAACACCACTTCTCATTCATCCATATGGTCCAACACAGAGCAAGTCTCATCTCTCATCTCCATTTATAGCCCTTCAGTTTTCTAAACTCTTTTTTCCAATTTACATAATTCCCTGTCTCTTTATCCTCTTCTGTTGTTGAAATCTTTGTCTTGTTGGTCACTTTGCTCTGAAAACAGCCATGTTTGTCTATGTCCCTTTAAAAGTTGTGATTTCCAGAATTTAATGCTATAAACACATTTATCACTAACATGTTACATACTTTAAATTTGTTCCTTAAAAATGAAATGAGGAAACATCTTAAATATATTTAATGTTTTATGACTTTATACTTCTGAGCATAAATGGATTTTAAGGCTATTTATTAGGTTCCAGTATGTTTTTGGAAAGTATTAGAAGTTAAAATTGAACAAGTATTATTAAAGCATCAAAATAAAACTGTTTTTTTGATGCAGAAGAGTGTGGATGGAAATATACTGAAAAGTTCAACTCTGTATAAAAATTCACAAAGTTGAATATATATGTAAATTATTAAATGTTTAGGGTTTTATTTTAAGCTTTTGATTTGTATGCATATTTAAGTTCAATAGCTTTTTTTTATTAAGTAAAAGAAAGCTGGTGTTAATGTGTACCATGTCTTAGAGATGATCCTATTTATTATGTTGTCATCATGGACAAAGTGAAATAAAATATTCTACCTGTTGTGTGAGATAAAATATATTTGATGTGTTTTTTTGTCATTTAAATTTCTCTCTGTAGTGAAATGTAAATTAGTTTTAAAATTATCTCATTGTTAAGAAAAAACATGGATAGAATATTTTAAAGTTGTTTTTTTTTTTTTTAATAAATCCACTGGTAAATTTTAAAAGAGGGTTTTAAACAGGTCACCATTTATGGACATCCTTCAGTCAGGCCACTAGCACTGCTATTGCTGTTTCTAACGGATATAGCAGAGGTGAGTGTGTCAGCTTTTCCGTTTAGCCATGATTTGATGGAGGCTGGTTCACAAACTCTGCCAGTTTTTACCTCTATGTTGGGCATAGTCTGGGGTAAACATGACTGGGCAAGTACAAGGGAGATCATTTATAGGCATAGCCTGGCTCTGATCTTAGCTTTCTATACCATCATAAGTAGCTCAGAGTTAGTAGGTGGAAATCTCAGTCCTTTCATATATAGAATTAAAAGATTTTGTTGTTGTGAGAGTCTGTAATATAATAAGTGATTAGAAAACTGGAATTTATTTTATTTTAAAAATAAATGTTTTTGCCTGGTATGTAAAGTGGAAAAGTCTGTGTGAATCTGAAAAGTTAAGCCTGGTAAACTGAATGGAGATATAGTAGGGACCACTGTCTTGCACCTTTTAGGATTTTAATGGTGGTATGTATTTTCAGAACCCCACTGGGATGACAACGCTTTTAATTTACCATCTTAACCAGGGTAGTTTTAGAGGTTGCCTCTTGGTCTTTCCCACTGTGATAGATCTTACCCCACAGGCCAGGGACACAATGTAGAGGTTACTCTAACCACCTTGTACATAAATTCTAATTATATATTTAAGAACTGGGGAAATTATCACTGCTTGGATCCAAAGACATGGTTGGTCCACAGTGAGCCAGAATTTAGCAAAAATTTGTAACATGACTCCTGAAGACATCCCAAATCTAACAAGGGGCCATTAGGACATTTTAGCCCTTGAGTATCTGTGTCATCTCTTACATAGTGTCTAATATTGATTAAAATATCTACTTATTTCTCTTGTACTGTATATATAACCATGTGTATGCCTGTGTATATACCCAAATATATACAAATATGGATAGGGATCATACAAAGATCCCCTTTAGGACCATTTTACACACTTTTCAAGATGTTTCAAGATGTCCTTTCTACTATGGACCCAGCCACCCGTTCAGTCAGCGGGGTTCTGGATTTGTAAATTAGCTCCTCTGGGAACTGAGCAGAGGGTCATGGTTTTTCTATTGGGGCAGCAATTCTCAGCCTGTTGTTTCCTCATTCTTACTTAAAATAAAAGTAAATGTTAAATAGCATCATTGTTGGCTGCCCACCTATTTGACCTCTGAGGATGCCATGCATTATTAATCATCACCACAGCTCTTTGTGGGCAAATCCCCTTGCTTGCTCCAATAGTCTTATTGATCATATGGTAATTGTGGGCCCTGGATTTTGTCAGTTAAGCCCTGACCCCTGGCATCTTTTACTTAGGGTTCCCTTACTTATTATCTACTCCTATTACTGCCTCTCCTCTTGTTAGCCCTGGTCTGAACCTCTTAGTGAAGCTGATGCCCCCTCTCATTGGCATATTCCTTCTCTAGTGGCCTTGGTGAATGGTGTCCCATGGAACATAATCTACTGGTAATTCTTTTGGCCTTACATAGTGTACCCATTCTAACACATTCCCTCTATTGGCTTCTTTATTCCTTTCTCTTCCATCTGCTTGGGCACTCAGGCATTTCCATTACACTTTCAACTGGCCATTGCTTTTTCTAGACTTCCAGGAATCACTCCAGCAGCAAGGTTTCCCCATGCCATCCTCACGAGTCCTCAGTAGGGCATTATATCTCCTGTGGTCCTGAGAATATGCACCAAAATTCATGAATTCTTGCGTATCCAGTCTTACCTGCCACCTTTTTTTTTTTTTTTTTTTTTTAAGATTTTATTTATTTATTTGACAGAGAGACAGGCAGCGAGAGAGGGAACACAAGCAGGGGGAGCGGGAGAGGAAGAAGCAGGCTCCCAGCAGAGGAGCCTGATGTGGGGCTCGATCCCAGAATGCCAGGATCACGCCCTGAACTGAAGGCAGACGCTTAACGACGGAGCCACCCCGGCGCCCCTACCTGCCACCCTTCTTGATCAAACACCACCAAAATCCAATTCCTGTCATACTCCCCTGGTTCCTGCCAGTACATTCTAGCTTATTCTTACAGCTCTTTCAAGTGTATAGTATCTTCCCTTTCTTATGAGGCCAGGATGTATTATGCTGTCATTAAATCCTAGTTATGGGGTGCCTGGGTGGCTCAGTTGGTTAAGCATCCAACTTGATTTCTGCTCAGGTCATGATGTTAGGGCCGTGAGATCGGGCCTGCTTTACTCTCTGTGCTTGGTGTGGAGTCTGTTTGTCCCTCTCCCTCTGCTCCTCCCCCTACTCGTTTGCATTCTCTGTCTCTGTCTCTCTCTCTCTCTGTCAAATAAATAAATACATAAAATCTTAAAAAAAATAAACCCTACTGATCAGTCTGGCAAGCAGGAGAGGAGGTGGTGGCAGCTCATTAGGGTCATGTCTGTTGTCTCTATTACTAGGGAAGGAAGTTGTAGAACCAACGGAAGCATACTCAGAAGCACTCTTCTTGATATTCCATTCTAAATATTCCTATCCCATATTTAAGGGCTAGTTTTTCCCAACCATGGCCCTTGTCTGTGCATGAGAGAACCGCTCTGGCTGAGTCTTTGAAAACCTAGGGCTCTGCAACTCTAACAATTAGATCATCAGCCTGGTGCTCATCCATATTGGCTTTTCCAATGTCAAAGATAAGGGCCTTAGTTAACGCTACAAAAGGGACTCTCTAGCTTTTATATTTAGTTACTAATGTTTATTACTGCCCGTAGTCTCTCATTATCACACTGCAGGTATTAGTACAACGTAACAGTAATCAGCCAACCCAGTCTCTTTTGAAGGCAATTTCCCTAGGTCCCCACTGGTGAAAGCTTTAGCAATTGCAGCGTTCTTCCAGGGGCACTGTCCCTGCCCCACTGCCAACACTGATAGTGTTCTTTTAGCCTGCCAGGGAATAAGTGAGCCAGTTCCAAATTCCTTTTTTTTAACCTCATGATTACCCAGACTACAAGTCCTCGGAGAAGCAGACAAGATGGGATTAAACATGCAATAAATGTATTAGGGGAAACTGCAAAGGAAAGAGCAGAGGAAGGTTAGAGATCTTTTACACCATAGTGCTGATCTGACCTCTATGAAGCAGAGCAGGAGCAAAGGGAAGTTGAGTGAAAGCCTGAGATTTCAGTGCACTCCTCCAGGAGTTCTGCATCTCCCAAGATCAGGCCTACTTTGCCATGCCTGCCATGCTCAGTCATTGACTAGAGACAGCCCTTGGGAAGTGTGGCATTCACATGAACACAGCGATGGATTTCAGAGTGCAGTGGCTGGGGCCCTTGATTAATTGTGCTCTCTGTAGTCAGTGATCAGTGAGGCAAATTTTAATGGTTGGCATGATAGATTTGTCTGTTGCTTGAAGGTTTGGTAGAACTGCCCTATAAAACCATATGAGGGCAACCCTCTCAGGTCCCCTTCCTCCTTGGGGGCTTTGTACTATCACTTAGCTATCGCTCAATAAACCTTGCTCTGCTGCCCAATAAATAAATAAATAAATAAATAAATAAATAAACCATATGAATTTGATAAGGCTTTTAAATTTGCTTTCCTATGATTTGATTTTTTTGTGGGTAGATTTTTCAATTTCTCATGAAAATTCATTAATATTTACATCTCAGGTTTTCTATTTTTCCATGACATAGGTGACGACTTTCTTTAGGAAATTGTCCATCTTACCTTATTTTTAAAATTTATTGCCATATATTTTCCAATATAAATATTCCAGAATTTCTCTTATATTAGAATTGTGTCTCCTTTTTCTTTGTGAATTTTGCCTCTTTTCCTATTTCATTTTTTTCTTGATAAGCCATGTAAGAGCTTTGACAATATTGGGAGTCCTTTTAAAAGCCAAGTTTCATGGCTTCATTCCATTGTTTTATTGTTTTCTAATTCATTATTTTCTGCTTTTACTTCACTTCTTTTGATTTGCTCTATTATTTTCCAAATTTTTTATTTAAAAATATAAGCAGGCTTATTAATTTCTAGCTATATGGCTCTAATATATGCATTTAGGAGTACCAATTTTTTAAAAAAATTCTGCTTCAGCTGAATTCCATGGAGTTCAATATATAGCATTTTATCATCCTGCAAGTCAAAATATTTTCTAATTCCATTTATGATTTCCACATGAATTATTTAGAAGTCTATTTTTGAATTTCTAAATATGTAGGATTTTTTCAGTGTCTCTTTTTTATTGGCTTTTCTTCAGTCAGTAAAAGATCTTTATGATATTTTGGTATTTGTTGAATTTTTTTCTGTTGTTAAATATATGCTCAACATTTGTAAATGTTCGCCCTACTTGATAAAAATAGAGTTTCTTAGATCATTGAGTTCAGGATTTTATGGATGGCCCATTAGATAAAACTTATTAGTTTTTCCTGCATGTTTTTTTTTGGTGTTCATGTTTCATCTACATATTATTAAGTGAGATTTATTACTGTGTCACTCTATTACTTTTGCATTTGTCAACTTTGTCTTAATATATTTTCATTTTATTATTATGGCTTTAGGTGCAAACAAGTTAGAATTATTAAATTTTTCTTATGAATTATTGCGTTTTTCCTTCAACTTTTTTTATTAAGATAAAACACACATAAAATGTGCCATCTTAACCATTTTTAAGGGAATAGTTCAGTGATATTAAATACATTCATATTATTATGTAACCATCACCACTATCCATGTCCAGAACTTTTTTTTTTTAAAGATTTTTAAAATTTATTTATTAGATAGAGACAGCCAGCGAGAGAGGGAACACAAGCAGGGGGAGTAGGAGAGGAAGAAGCAGGCTCACATCAGAGGAGCCTGATATGGGGCTCAATCCCATAATGCCGGGATCACGCCCTGAGCCAAGGCAGACGCTTAACCGCTGTGCCACCCAGGTGCCCCTGTCCAGAACTTTTTATCTTGCAAAACTGAAACTCCATGCCATTAAATAATAATTTCCCATCCCCCTTTCCCCAACCCCTGACAATTGTCATTTAGCCTTCTGTCTCTGTATTTTTGAGTACTCTAGTACATTATGTAAATGGTGTCATATAGTATTTTTCCTTTTGTGACTGACTTATTTCCCTTAGCATAATGTTCTCAAGATTCATTCCTACTGTAACATACAATTGCCCTCCTTTTCAAGGCTGAATAATATTCCAGAATTTCTCTTATATTAGAACTATGTCTCCTTTTTCTTCGTGAATTTTGCCTCTTTTCCTATGCTTTGTAGATTTGTAAATGTAGCAGTTTGGAGGAGGTTCATTTGGGTATTTTCCTATGAATTTTACATAAATGATAATCTGAAATTGATTTTATGGATTATTTCTCAGCCTTCATTTAACTCCTTACATATGGCTATACAACAATGATTTTATTTGGGTGGGGTTGATCCCTTACTAGCTTCAGGGGTGGGCTAAAGACAGTTAGCGCATAGCCTTCAATAGCCAAGTACTAGGTGATGAGTGGGCATGTGTAATGGTATGTAATGTGAGTCCTGGAATTCCTGCATCCATTTTTGTTCCTAAGAGGGAAACAAGCCTGAGGACAGAGCTGATGCACAGCTGAGTATATAGTTCAGAAAATCAGAGAACAATGTAGCTAGGGTGCTGATCCATCCAAACCTGGGCATTATTCTTCCTTTTGACTTTGGGGAGTGTCTTAGTCTGCTTGGGCTGTCATACCACAGACTGAATAGCTTTAATAACAGAAATTTTTAAATCTTACAGTCCTGCAGCCTGGGGAGTCCAAGATTTGAGTGCCAGCATTGTTGGTTTCTCGTGTGAGAATTCTTGATTTGCAGATGGTTGCCTTTTTTGCTGTGTGTTCGTATCATCTTTCCTCAGTGTGTGTACATTGAAAGAGAGTGCAAGCTCTCTGACGTCTCTTTTTATAAGGACACTAATTCTGTTGGCTCAGGGTTCCACCCTCATGACCTCATTTTACCTTAATTACAACCCAAAGTCCCTATTTTCAAATATAATCACATTTGGGGTTAGGGTTTCAACATACAAATTTTGGAGGAACATAATTCATCCGTTGCATTCTGCCTCTGGCCTCTCATAATCATACAAAATGTATTCATTCTATCCCAACAATCTCAAAAGCCTTAACTCATTCCAGCATCAACTCTCATCTGAAGTCTCATCTAAACACCATCTAGATCAGATATGGGTGAGATTTAGAACACAATTCATCCTGAGGCAACATTTTTCTCTACCTGAGAACTGTGAAACCAGACAACTTATACGATTCCAAAATACCATGGCAGTGCAGGAATAGGATAGATATTTCCAATTCATAAGGGAGATAGATATCTGAAGAAGAAGGAGGTAACTGGTCCCAAGCAAGTCTAAAACTTAGCAAGGCAAATTTTGTCAGATCTTAAAGGTTTGAAAACAATCCTTTTTGGTTCAGTGCACTACCTCCAGGTCCCCTGGGGTGGCATCATCACCACAGAGCTCTACAGAGTGTCCCTGCCCTTCTAGCATGGTGAGGTGGCCCTGACCTTGCAGGACTGTGCTGCAGCTTTGTCCCCAAGACACTGGGTAGTGGCATCTTGGTCCCCCAAACCATAGGTAGAACCAGTCTTGTCCTGATGATCTCTGACTTAACTTCAGGGTCACTCCCTTTTCTTAAAGGATAAAGCATGTTCCTAACTGGTCCCATCCTGAAGAATCCAAGAAGCCTGACAGCCTTTTTTCATTTTGTCTTGCTTTCTCTCTCCCCTTTAGTTTAAACTCACAGTGTCTCTGCTGGTATAATCTCATCTCTATTCCTGGTTCTGTGGTGATGGCTGATTAAGTCCCTGCATCATACCCCTGATCTCCTCTTTATATATCATTGCTCAGCCACACCCTTCATGTTATCTTCTGAACATGATTTCTCAGCTTTTGCAATATGGATAGGCTGAGAATTTTCCAGACCTCCAGGTTCTGGTTCCTTTTTTTTCTAAAGGATTCCTTCTTCAGTTCATCTCTCCTCTTGCATTTTGCTCTAAGCCGGAATAAGGTCCAAAGCTACATCTTCAATACTTTGCTTAGAAATATTCGCTGCTAAATTTAGTTATATAGCTTGCAAGTTCTACCTTTCACAAAACCCTAGAACACAATCCAGCCAAGTTCTTTGCCATTTTATAACAGAGGTGGCCACAGGGCTCCCGGGTGGCTCAGTTGGTTGAGCGTCTGACTCTTGATTTCGGCTCAGGTCATGATCTCAAGGTCCTGGGATTCAGCCCCACCTGGGGCTCTGCGCTCAGTAGGGAGTCTGCTGGAGATTCTCTCTCTTCCTCTCTCTTCTCTCTCCCTCTCCCTGCCCTGCCCCCCACCCATGTTCATGCGCTTGCACTCTCTCTTTCTCTTAAATAAATAAATCTTTAGAAAAAAATAACAGGGATGGCCTTTCTTCCAGTTTCCATTAACCTGTTTCTCATTTCCATCTGAGACTTCACCAGAATGGTTTTTAACATCCATATGTATATCAGCATTCTGTTTGTGATTGTTTATGCATTATCTAAAAAGATAGAGACTTTCTCTCTAGCCGTTCTTGATTCTTTCTGAGCTCTCACCAGAATTGCCTTTAATATCCCTGTTTCTTCAAACAGTCTCTTCAAAGCAATCTAGGCTTTCTTCAGCTCCTCAGAATTCTCCCCAGGCTCCACCCATTACTCAGTTCCAAAGCTGCTTCCACATTTATAGGTTTTTGTTACAGCAGCACCTATTTCATAGTACTGAAATCTGCCTGTTCATGCTGCCATATCAAAAACAACAGGCTAGTGGCTTAAAGAACAGAAATTCATTATCTCACCATTCTGAAGACTGGAAAATCCAAGATCAGGGTGCTGGCATGGTTAGTTTCTGATGTAGGCTTCCCCTTGGCTTGCAGATGTCCACTTTCTCGCTGTGTGCTCATATGGCCTTTCCTCGTTGTGTGCTCACTGGAAGAAGAGAGAGGGGGAGAGAAAGAGTGAGGGAAGGGGAGAGAGAAAGCAAAGAAAGGAAGGGAGGGATAGAGGGAGGGAAGAAGGAAGGAAGGGAGGGAGGAAGAAAGGGAGGGGGGAGAAAGGAAGGAATGGAGGGACGGAAGGAGGGGGAGGAAGGAAGGGAGGGAGGGAAAAAGGAAGGAAGGAGGAAAAAGAGCTAGAGAGCCCTCTGGGTCTTTTCTTATAGAACACTAATCCTGTTGGATCAGGGTCCCACCCTTATGACCTCATTTAACCTGATTACCTCCTAAGTTATCTATCTCTAAATATAGTCACATTGGATGTTGGGCTTCTGCATAGGAATTTTGGGGGAATATAATTTATTTCATAGCAGGGAGTATGAAATCCATTTAGTCCCAATATTGTTTATACCACTTTGTGATAGATTTCTGTCTCTTGCCTTTGAAATCATTTTAACTGACAATGCATCCTAAGGCATAATTAACTCTTGCTTTAACAATCCTCAAAAAAAGTACCAGTTTATGGCAATGAATGTATTGCTTTTCCACTTTTACCCACTAGGCTTTGTTGATTTTTCATGGTTGCCAACCTAATAACTGAAACAAATAAATTTTTTTAAAATATGCAGTTTTCATTGCATTCTAAGTTAGCAATTTATTTTGTTAATATTTTAGTTGGTAAGAAAAAAGACATCCCTAAGTGTTGGGAAGGTATTTTTAAAACCCGTGAAATATATTTTCTGGAATAACAATTATTAGGAGGTAAATTACTTTTTAAAATAATATGTTTCTATATTTCAACACAGTTCCCTAGTTTATAACATTCTTCAGTGAAATAAAAGATTAATATGCCCAAACCATCTTTTAAAATATGTATTTAAGACTTGAATTTTATGATCAATTAACCTCAAATTGCTATAAAATAGTGACAATATTATCTCTTTTTGCATTTGGCCAACTAGATTACCACAGAGGATATTTCTTTGTCACTAGAAACCTGCAATAACCTTACAATATAACCTTATACCACACTGTGTTACTTTTTTTGAATTCTTTTTAATTTTCACTAAATGAGAATACCTAATGAGTTCCATAGTTTTTTGCATTAAGAATCCATTCCATAATGACCATTTTATGAAGGTTAAAATCAAATTATTGAAATATCTCTCCCTAAGTTCCTATGCTTCCTTTTTTTTTTTAATCCCTGTAGCTCATGTACTTTTTTTAAATATTTCTTTTCTTTTCTGTTTTTTTTTCTATTTCCATTAAGAGGATTTTACTAAAGGGTGTTGAACCTTTCAGATCTTCTGGCATTATTATACAGCAGACTTTATTAAAAAAATGAAAGCCCGTTTATTCCTGCATGCCCCCCCACATATCTGTACCAAGGAGCAATACGAGCTATTGTATGCTATGATATAAAAAAATATGAAAGAAAGCAGTGAAACTAGTTTTTCCTCTGACAAAAGTGCCACATAGTGGATTAAAGGATGCTAATGCTGGATGTTGCCTATTAAGACCTTTGACTTAAGAAATATATTAGGGAAAAGCTTATTAAACAGATAAACCCAGAAATCTTAGTCACTTTAGTGAATAAGTTTATTTCTCATTCAACGTCCATTGAGCATAATGGGAACCAGTGGAAAGAACAGGTGGTGTGCAGGGCACTGCTTATCAGGATTTTAGGTAGGGACTGGGATTTTCCGATAGTCCCAAAAGGATGAATTTCAACAATGCTGGGTAAATTTCTCAGGTGTTTTAATTTTTTGCTGTTTAATAAAGCAAGTGTTCTTAATAAACTGGTTTTGTTTTATGTAGATTTTAAAAAAAGAACTATAACTTTTATTTGCAGTTTGGTTTGTTAGAAATCAAAAGCATTTATAAACATTACCTTGATATAAAGGATAAAATTGCCAAATAGGACATCTAATATCAGAAACTATTAATAGATTTTTAAATCAATTAAAGAACCAATTCCATTCATTTAATAAAAGCTTAATGACAACTACTACATGCCAGGAATTGAGATATGTTTTACTGGGTTTTTAATATTTATTGGAGATTATTAAAATTTTATTAGAAGAATATTTTTTAACTGTTTATTGATTTTGCCTATTTGCATCATCATGGTTTCTGTTGACTTTTACTGATAACCTAATATGAATTAACATAGAAAGCATTTGCTGCAAACCTCTAAAGTATATACCTCCTCTCCACAAGAAGGTGAAATTATAAACAAAATTTTATAGTGGCATTCTGCACCATTATAAAGATGACACTTTTTATTTGAGTCCTGAAATTTAGATCACAAAGAATTTAGATTTCTTATGGAGAAATTAAACCAGTCTTCACCATCTTGAACTGAATTGCTATCATGTAACTATTTTGGGGGATATACTGTGAATTACAGATTATTAAATAAAAATGCATTTTGGTGCTTAAGCTGTATTGAATTATTAAATGTAAATGAATTTTGATGTGTGGAGTATTGTCTATTATTGAACATATTCTGAAAGAAACAGTTGGTAAGATTTGTTGGATTCAGCACAGGGATTAAAATTGAATGTGTTTTTACATTTTTTTTAAAGATTTTATTTATTTATTCATTCGACAGAGATAGAGACAGCCAGCGAGAGAGGGAACACAAGCAGGGGGAGTGGGAGAGGAAGAAGCAGGCTCATAGCGGAGGAGCCTGATGTGGGGCTCGATCCCATAACGCCGGGATCATGCCCTGAGCCGAAGGCAGATGCTTAACCGCTGTGCCACCCAGGCGCCCCTGAATGTGTTTTTACATTTTACCTGAAAAGTAGTGGTAAGACAAGTCAGAAGAAAGGGAGGACTTAGAATTTAAGACTTTTGTCACTTTGGGTGACTTACTTAAGTCTCTATGACTCAGCTCTCTTATCTTTGAAATAAGTACATAACGGTATATATGGTATATTATGTGTGATTGTGGTAATTAAATAATGCGGGTAAAACACATAACATAGTGCTTGGTACATATTATTGGATGGATGTTAGTTTTTTAAAATCATTATGAATGTTTTTCATGAGTTCTGTTTAGACACAGTAGATTGGAGGTGATATATCTCTTATGTTAAAATGCTTAAGAATATCGATAGGACTGAAATTCATATAAATGGATCCTTGGTCTTTATCTGAAGTTAATACTAGTTAATTCCTATATACTAGTTATATATATATATATATATATATATATATATATAATTCCTAATACTAGTTAATTCCTAGTACCATATTGTAACAGTTAAACTTTTAATCTGTGGTATAACAAGGGAAGTGTAACTACAATGGTGATAATTCAGACTGGAACAGGGTTTCAAGCCACAATTGGCATATTGAGTTGGGAAAAATCTTTGTTACCGGCACAGGGCTGGACTTCTGTATTGAAAGGTTCCACCAGCATTCCACTAGATGTCCACCAAATGGTGAAACCAGAATGTCTCCAGGCACTACCAAATATCCCCTGGAGCACAAAACTCTCCTGATTGAGAACCAGTGAACTAGGGGGAATCACATAGGCTTTTTCAAATATATAAAGAAGCTTTAGCATATAGAAGAGGAATTGACTGATTCAGTGTAAATCAAAAGACAGAAGGAAGCAGTATTGATTGATAAAAGTTAGAAAGAGCTTAACAGAAGAACATTGTTATAGATTGAGCTAGCTAAAAATAGAATGCAGAATGCAGTGACTAGTGAGCCAGCAGCTTCTCAGCTTAGATGAGTGATTAGAGACAGGATCACAGAGTAGTGCTGGGCATTTCTTTCTTGGCGGGTGTCTGAATTAAATCTCTTAGATCACCTTTAATGATAAAATGCTCTCATTTGGGTTGGTATAATGATATAGGTTTGGAAATCATTCCAGTTGAAGTTTATAGTTGGGGCCATGAGGATAACTGAGCTCATTTTCTCTGAGAGCCAGAGAAGGTAACAGCATGGTGTGAACTGGGTTTTAGGGAATGTTCATAATTTAAAAGAGGGAACCTGGAGTGCAACCTACCTCATTGACCTTGTAGTAAGTCAGGAAGGATGAAGGGAAACCAAGAAAATAAAGGAATTTCTTTGGGAAAGTAATAAAATTGATAACCCCCCCACAGCAAGTCTTATCAAAAAGAAAAGAGAAAGGACCCAAATAAATAAAGTCACAAATGAGAGAGGAGAAATAACAACCAATATCACAGATACAAACAATTATGAGAGACTATTATAAAAAACTATATGCCAACAAACTGAACAACCTGGAAGAAATGGATTACTTCCTAGAAACATATAAACTACCAAAACTGAAATAGGATGAAGTAGAAAACTTGAACATACCAATAATCCACAAAGAAATTGAATTAGTAATAAAAAAGATCTTTCAACAATCAAAAGTCCAGGGCCAGATGGCTTCATAGGCAAATTCAACCAGACATTTTAAAAACAGTTAATACCGAATCTCCTCAAACTATTCCAAAAAATAGAAAAGGAAGGAAAATTTCCAAATTCATTTTATGAGGCCAGCATTACCCTGATACGAAAACTAGACAAAGACACCACAAAAAGAGAGAACTATAAGCCAATATCTCTGATGAACGTGGGTGCCATAATTCTCAATATAATACTAGCAAACCAAATCTAACAAGTACATTAAAAGAATCATTCACCATGATCAAATGGGATTTACTCCTAGGCTGAAGATGTGGTTCAGTATTCACAAATCAATCAATGTGATACACGACATTAATTAAAGAAAAGATAAGAACCCTATGATCCTTTCAATAGATGCAGAAAAAGCATTTGACTAAGTACAACATCCTTTCATGATAAAAACCCTCAACAAAGTAGGGATAGAGGGAACATTCCTCAACATCATAAAGGCCGTATATGAAACACCCGTAGCTAATATCATCCTCAATGGGGAAAAACTGAGAGCTTTTCCTCTACAGTCAGGAACAAAACAAGGGTGTCCACTCTTACCATTGTTATTTAGTATAGTATTGGAAGTCCTAGCCACAACAATCAGACAACAAAAAGAAATAAGAGGCATCCAAATCGGCAAGGAAGAAGTCAGACTTTGACTGTTTGCAGATGACATGATATTCTATATAGAAAACTCTGAAGATGCCACCAAAAATCTTCTAGAACTGATACACAAATTCAATAAAGTTGTAGGATGCAAAATCAACATACAGAAATCTGTGGCATTTCTATACACCAAAATAAAGCAGCAGAAAGAGAAATCGAGGAATCCATCCCAATTACAATTGTACCAAAACCATAAGATACCTGGGAATAAACCTAACCAAAGAGGTAATAAACCTGTACTCTGAAAAATAGAAAACACTTACAAAAGAAATTGAAGATGACACAAAGAAATGGAAAAACATCCCATGCTCATGGATTGGAAGAACAAATATTGTTAAAGTGTCTATATTACCCAAAGCAATCTACACATTTAATGCAATTCCTATCAAAATACCAAAAGCATTTTTCACAGAGCTACAACAAACAGTCCTAAAATTTGCATGGAATCACAAAAACCCCAAATAGCCAAAGCAACCTTGAAAAAGAAAAGCAAAGCTAGAGGCATCACAATTCCATACTTCAAGTTATATTACAAAGCTGTAGTGTACTGGCACAAAAATAAACACATAGATCAATGAAGCAGAATAGAAAACCCCGAAATGAACCCACAACTATGTGCTTAGTTAATCTTTGACAAAACAGGAAAGAATATCCAAGGTAAAAAGGGTCTCTTTAACAAATTGTGCTGGGAAAACTGGACCACTTTCATACAGAAACACAAAAGTAAATTCAAAATGGATTAAAGACCTAAATGTGAGACAGGAAACCATCAAAATGCTAGAGGACAACACAGGCAGTAACCTCTTTGACACTGGCCATAGCAATTTCTTACTAGATATGTCTCCTGAGGCAAAGGAAACAAAAGTAAAAACAAACTATTGGGATTTCGTCAAAATAAAAAGCTTCTGCACAGTGAAGGAAATAAAAACCTACTGCATAGGAGAAGATATTTGCCAATGACATATCTGATAAAGGGTTAGTATCCAAAATATACAAAGGATCTGATACAACTCAACACCCAAATAACAAATAATCAAATTTAAAAATGGGCAGAAGACGTGAATGGATATTTTTCCAAAGAATATTTAAATGGTGGCTAACAGGTACATGAAAAGATGCTCAATAGCATTCATCATCACAGAAATACAAATCAAAATTACAGTGAGATATCACCTCACACCCATCAGATTGCCTAAAATTAACAACACAAAAAGCAACAAATGTTGGTGAGGGTGTGGAGAAGTGAGAACCCTCTTATACTGTTGGTGGGAATGCAAAATGTGCTACAGGCTCTGTGGAAAACAGTATCAGGTTCCTCAGAAAGTTAAAGATAGAGCTACCCTATGAACAAGCAATTCCATTACTAGGTATTTACCCAAAGAATGCAAAAATACTAATTTGAAGGGATACATGCACAGATGTTTACAGCAACATTACCTACAATAGCGAAATTATGGAACGAGCACAAATGTCCATTGACTGATGAATGGATAAAGAAGATGTGGTATATGTATGTGCATATACATACATACATAATAGAATATTACTTAGCTATAAAAAAGAATGAAATCTTGCCATTTGCAATGATGTGTATGGATCTAGAGAGTATTATGCTAAGGGAAATAACTCAATCAGAGAATGACAAATATCATATGATTTCACTCATATGTAGAATTTAAGAAACAAAACAAATAATCATAGGGGAAAAAAGAGAGGCAAACCAAGAACAGACTCTTAACTATAGAGAACAAACTATGGTGACCAGAGGGAAGGTGGGTGGGGGCGGGGTTGGGTTAAATAGGTGATGGGGATTAAGGAGTGCACTTGCTGTGATGAGCCCCGGGTGTTGTATGTAAGTGTTGAATTAATAAATTGTACACCCGAAACTAGTATTACAGTATATGTTAATTAACTGGAATTTAAATAAAAATTTTAGAAAAGGAAATATTAAGAAAGAAAATATTAAGAAAGGGTTCTAAAGAATGGATGGCTAGTATTGTCAATTGAAAAGTGAAAGTCTGTTAATAGAGAAAAGACCAGTTTATTTAATATGTAGAAAGTTACAGTGAGGAAATATCCTCTAAAATGCTGAATATTTTATAAACATTGATCCTTATTAATACTAACAACTTTGTTAGTGTATAAGCCAGATGCCACATTGCGAGGAGTCAAACAGGACTAGGTTATGAGGAAATTGACGTGGAGGTGGCTACATTGATTACTCTTGATAAACTAGAGGGAACAATAGGGTCAATAGAATAGGTTGTAGTTTTATTTTTCAGGAGATATGGGACTTGGGCACTTTTGGAAACCTAAATTAAGATGAAATAAAAAGTTTGCAAATATTAGGGGAGAGATAATTATTAAAAAACAAAAGACAACTTACTGGTTAAGAAGGTTAGGATCACAGGCTTTCTTCTTTTTTTATCTACTTTATTTTGATACTGGGTAATAGATTAGAGAATGAAAATGGAAATAAAACTATTGTGAGATTGTGTGCAAGATCAGAGTCCCAACAGTTGGGGAGGAGAGAGTTTGAGGCTTACAAAGCTGGATTTGAATTTTGACACTACCACTTATTCCCTTTGTGACTATAAGTATTTTATTTTGAACTTTCTGAGCATTGGATTTTTCTTTTTTAAAATAAGAATAATATATTCCATCTGGGAGTGTTCTTCTAAAACCAAACCCAAGCATCAATGTGAATGAAGTATTTAACACAGTATCTGAAATGTGCTCAGCACTCATTGGATAGGTGCTAGAATTGCCATTGTTATCATCATTGAAGGACATTCTAAGATCTTCTCTTCAAGTGAGACAAGGAGAAAAAAGTATATTAAAGAATTAACAAGAGTAGAAAGTGCTAAAATTTGCATACCGTATGAGTGAATCGATTAAAGAATAGAAGGATTATCAATTAAGGATGAAGACCAGGGTTTTTGTAGTGACTAGTGTCTAGTGAATTTGCTCAGCTCTGGGTCTTTTCATAGCATAAGGTTTGACCACAGAGCCAAGGGAGAAAAAACAGTGATACATGGTTGGAACCAATTAATGGGATTCATATGATTCTGTTATTTTGAGATTTATTAGTCTCAAATCACCACTAACAAAGTATCCTGCATTTTCATAACTTATTGCATATTTTACCTAATATGTATAGACCGTATGTATAAACACTGTAACTGAATTACTTCTTAGTGTAAACATTAGCGTATACCAGGTTTTCTCAACTACAGCATGACTGACATGTTGGACAGTACTAGGCGCTGTTTAGCAGCATCCTTGGCTCTACTCATCTGACGCAAGTTGCACCCCTATCAATATTGTGATAATCACACATGTCTCCAGACATTGCCAAATGTGCCCTGGGGGTGGGGGTGAGTGGGGAGCAAAACTGTCTTCAGTTGAGAACCACTGGAATATTCTCATATCTAAAATAGTTGCTAATACAGATAAAATGAATGAACCTGTGTGCTATTTAAATTTATGAAATTGCCAGTTTTTATGAGTCAAGAGCAATTCTAAATAGATTTCTGTTGCTTTATAAAACCAACAGAGCTGTAAATTTATATTCCTTCTGACAGGGAAAATCTTAAAGATAGACGATACTGTGTAACAAGAATATAAATAATTATTTCTACCTGTATACTTCGTTTTTACTTGAGAACATCTTAAACACTGCTAATTTATCCATTTTTGCTTTAATTATTTACCAAGGCAGAGTGGTTAGTTCTATATATTTTTAAATTCTGTACATATTCTTAAATATTTCATTACATACTTCCAGTGTGTTAAGCAAAAATTATTTGTGTTTTATTTTCCAGTTGCTTTTTATCCTTATTGCTGGTAGCTGCAGTGGTATGGAAGATCAAACAAACATGCTGGGCTTCTCGACGGAGAGAGGTATCAGTAATATTACTTAAATGTTTTGTTTAAAGATCTGAGTAAACATGAATCCGTATTGTTTAATTAACATGTGCCCCTCAAGTACAGAGTTTCAAATCAGCTTTACTTACTAAGATTGAACAAGTCGATCTAGAATTTTTAAGCTTTAGAGCAATCTTTAACCACTGTCATTTTAAGTCAGTATCTGTAGAAACATTGGTTAATTGCAATGTTAATAGCAAACAGTTATTTTAAATAGTGTTAGAATTCATATTGAATATGTGTATTAATACTGTTGATTGATTTACAGTCTCCTTAGGTAGTTATAAAAACAATTTATTTTTATAAGTATCTCTTGTAATTTAAAAGAAAATTCTCGTATAAAATTTATTTTTGGTTTTTATCGCCTAGATTTTTTAAAGTAATCAAATCTTTACCATTACATGATTATCTGATAATTCAAGTATGTTTGAAGTGCGACTCAGTTTGATACATTTCTGTGTCAGAATTAGTCATTTATGTTCCCTCAAATCCTAAAATTGACAAAAATAGTAGTACTATTGCAGAATAGCTAATGATATAAATATATTAGTTTCATAACTTTGTTCTATTTGCTATTGCATTTCATATATATATATAAATATAATTTTGTGCAACAATATAAAGCAGTAGTATAATTGCTTACTATCTTTTTCTCTACATACAAAATACTATATTTGAAGATTTAAAACTAATCCAGAGTATTCTAAGCTATATGGTTAGTGAATGAGATGAGTTCTTCTTAAATTATTCTTTAGTTTTCAAACATCCATTAAAACTCAGTGCCTGCCTATAATACTTTTGCAAACTTGACAGCCCTCCCCCAGAAATAAATACTTCATCTCGATCATCTCTGTCTCTCTGATTTTTGGTATATGGCAAGGGCACCATCAATGAGAATATACTTGGTATGACCCTATGATAAAAGTAATCCAATTGAAAAGGATCTTATTAAATATAAATACATAAATATTTGGCAAGAAGTGGAATTCTGTATGGAGATAAGCAGTCTTCTACACATGTTAAACCATCTGTTAGATGAAATTATGGATTCAGGAAAGTAAAAACAATCGGTAGCAGGCAATGTGAAGGCCTTCCATAATGGCATAGGCCAAATGACAATTTATGCTTCTAATCATTAGAAAAGAAGTCAAGATCAATCAGGGAGCCTGGGTTCTGACCTCATTATGACTAACACTGTTTAAATACCTGATTTCTAAAGTTTATAAAATGCAACTATATAAATATAGCATCATGAAAAGATCAGTATATGACTCTGTCATTAACTAGTTTCTGAAAATGGGTAAGTATCCTAATTGAATTTCCTTTCCTCTAAAGAGAAGGGATTGTACTTTATAACTAATTCCTTAGGCTCTAGGAATATTTACATGTAATAATTAAAGTTTAGAAATAGTATTAAATATTTGACAAAACTAATGGGAATAGTTCATTTACCTACAAAACTTTCACACTTCTCAAGATGAGAAATTGCTTTTGGTTAGGATTATATCAATTAAAAGAAATGATGTTTTTTTTGCATATTAGAAGTTCTGGCGAGCTGATATTAAACTTTCATTTTTAAAATACAGATTTAATTTCTCTTTTTTATTGGAAGTCAAAATCTTTCAAAATATGTGTTGCACATGGACAGAACAAGGGAGAAATAGGAAGGGAGAACTAGATTAGAACCACTGGGCCATTACTAATCTGTGCTCCTAAATATTACCACGTCTTCTTGATATTCCCTCGATTTAATGCCCCTCTTTCTAGAGCTCATCTAGGTAGTGAGTCTTATAATAATGATTGAATTTAATTTGCTTCCTCTACTGAAGTACAAAATTTATCTTGTTGAGAGGTCATGTGATGTTTATAATATCATGTTAAAAATATTGTGAGGTGTTTTCTCAAATATAATTTTATTAATCTTTTGAATACAGAATTCTAAATGTCTTGGAAACCATTCATATGTTGATGGCCAAGTGAAGATGCCATTTTGATGACTGACAGATCTGTTATTAGAATAATTTTATATTATTAAAAGATTGTCATTTTGGTCTTAAAGGCCTAAAGACTTTTAACTACACTAGTTGTAGCTAATATAATAACCCCATATATAGACTTTATTTAGATGGAGGTAAAAATGTGTTTTTATTTGATCCTCTCTTTATTTAGTTTTAACTATTAGGTTAACACAAATATTCCCTAAAGGGAAAGATCCCAGTATGTATTCTTTATGTGATATGTCACATTCTCTAACATTAAGACATCAAGTATTGTAAGCCTCAGAGGACCCATATGATTAGTACAATGGCAATTTATTTGTAATAGTAAATGAAAATTATTTAAAGGATTCTCCCTTCTTAATATTTCTGTGATTTTATTAGAGGAATTGTACTATTTGCTTTTTTAAATATTAGGACTGGTTTAAAATGAAAAAAAAACCACCTTGTATTTCTAAAATATATTGTTTAATTCAGCCAGGCATGTTGCTTTTTAAAAAAGAAACTATTTTAAGCTTTGGTTTCCATAAACACATCTATACTGTTTTTGTGGTATAACTTTAGTAACAGAAGCCTATTATTGATGTAACACTTTTTGAATAACACTGCTGACAATTCAGGGGCTCTTAAAAACACAAAAATACAGGGGCGCCTGGGTGGCACAGCGGTTAAGCATCTGCCTTTGGCTCAGGGCGTGATCCTGGCGTTGTGGGATCAAGCCCCACATCAGGCTCCTCTGCTATGAGCCTGCTTCTTCCTCCCCCACTCCCCCTGCTTGTGTTCCCTCTCTCGCTGGCTGTCTCTATATCTGTCAAATAAATAGATAAAAAATCTTAAAAAAAAAAAAAAAACACAAAAATACAACTACAAAGGACTTTCATTTTAATATACCTCTTCATATAGGAACTTCACATTCATTTCTCTGATAACCCTATTAAGAATATGAACATTTTATTGTTGATGGAATGTTGTGCCAATGAACAGAAACAATAAGTGGATATTGATCAGTGGAAATATTTTAATACACTAGAAGGATAAGTTCATATTTTTAATAGTTTGTGCTTATTATAGAGGTATTAAAACATTTAATTTCAATGTTACATTCAATTTTAGATAAATAGTCATTACATTATAAAAATATTTGTTAGCAGCAAGTATAAGTTAAAAGTAGTCTCTTGAAATATTGTCATGCTTAATAATCTTCATTTTTAAACTGAAATGTGAGTTTTTAGTAAGTATCATAAGATGGGTTTGTCCATAAAAATATTATAATTACTGCTTGCATTGAAGATATTTAATCTTATATTTGACTAAGGTGAGTGAAAATATCCTGCATATCTTAATAGTTACAAGAATTTATTTATTTATTTTTTTGCTTGAAAACATTTTTTCCCACATTTTGAGTAGTTAAATTATACTTTTCCTCAGTTAAAATCTAATTGCAGGGGTGCCTTGGTGACTCAGTTGGTTAAGCCCCACTTGATTTTGGCTCAGGGTCCAACTCTTGATTTTGGCTCAGGTCATGATCTCAGAGTCCTGGGTTGGAGCCTGTGTGGGGATCTGTGGTCAACAGGGAGTCTATTTGTCTCCCTCTTTCTGCCTCCCCTCCCAACTTGCCCATGTACAGTGTGCACACGTACTCATGCTCTCTTTCTAAAATAAATAAATAAATCTTTTTAAAAAGTCTAACTACAAAATCCATAGAATAATAGCTCCCATAGGCAAATGTGAGGTTATTTATTTTTTTAAGAAAAAATTTATTTATTTATATATTTGAGAGAATGAGCACGTTGGGGGCAGGGCAGGACAGGCCAAGGCAGAGAGAATCTCAAGCACACTCCACCCTAAGCGCCAAGCTGCGGTGGGGCTCCACCCAGGACTCAACCTCATGATCCTGATGTCATGACCTGAGCCAAAACTAAGAGTCAGTGGCTTAACCGACTGAGCCACACAGGGCCCCTAAGGTTATTTCTAATCAACTTCATGTTACTACGGGTTGTGTGTTTGAATGCTTATTACATTTCCTATCTCAGCAACTTTCCTTATTTAATTCTCTTAAACTTACAGTCTTTAAAAGTTTAAAAAATATATTAATATGGAGCTTTACCACATTATTTGCTTATCTTTGATAATCAGGTATGCTTTTCTAATGCTAAAAAATCAATAGAAACAACATTGCCTGGGATAAGACAACGTCCACTGAGCGACTGACCTTGTGTTTATGATGTGTTACTTTCTTGCCCATTTCATAATCATACTGCATAAAACCTAGATTTGAATTTAGCATTATCAACCTGAAATTTGAGTTAAAAATACACTAAAACCCAGAGATAGGACTCTAGTAGCTCTGAGTAGCAAACTACTTCTCTAGAGGCAAATACATTGTCTTTCCATCTATATCTAATTTTTGTATGGGTACAAAAGTAGAAGAAGTAATAATATCATTAAGTTATACTTTCTGAGGTCATGTCATGGGTGATTAATTAATGCTAGAATATTCTCTGAGATGCTAAATTTGTGGTAAGTGGGTTCTTAGTATTAATGCAATGTCATGGTGCTTAAAAAATAAGTTGCTCTACCTTCTTAGACACCCAAGTTATTTAGAGAAAGAGGAGTGAGCACAGTGAAGAGAATAATGAGAAAATGTTGTTTTGGGTGGAGAAATTAAACTTAATTAATTATATACTGTATGCAACTTCTTATAGAATTTCTTAGTACTTTAAGAATCTATTTTATATAATGTTTAAACATTTTAATATCTAGATAAAGATTTCCATAAAACAATTCTTTTGTCAAAATAAGATTTTTTTAAACCATAAATAATGCACTCAAATAAATCTGTCTCTGCATTTAATGGCCTTAGTGTTAATTTATTTTTTTCTTATCAATTTCAAAATGTAATGATTCCCTTGCTTTAATTTTTTTCACTTTATCCTGTAAAACTAGAAATTACAGATGTTTAGCATGCCTATTTATATTATCATAGTTTTAAAAATTAGCCTAAGTCTATTTAAAAATATCTTGAATTGAGAAGTCAGATACGGGGGATATGATCTGAAAGTTAACTGATTCTTGCCTTCTATACCTGTTGCCAAAATCTTATTGTACATATAGTGCTTCCATTTTGTTCAGTTCAGCAAAGATGTGTTAATCTCTTATAATATTCCAGACAGACTGATAAATACTGCAGATACAAAGAAAAAGACACAAATCCTTTTTTGGGGGGGAGGGGGAAAATTTGTAGCTTTAGCAATATCAGTAAGGTACACACACATACATGTACACAATCTTTAAGGGACACTTAGGTTTACTTTGTTGTGGTGTCATCCATTGGGGGAGATATAGTATATTAAAAAGTTTTCTGGAAGTTGGATTATGGAAATAAATATAAACTGTTATGTAACTATACATAGAGTTAATTTCTAAAAAAATAAGATAAAAACTTTTAACATTTATACATTATACATTATTATAACTATACATTTATTAATACAATTATAAAAATTACATATTTATTTATTATGTGTTATTATCTTTAATATAGACCCAATTGTTTATATAGATTAAGAAATGGCCAGGAATATTGAATTTCTGTCAATAAATTTTAATCTGATTCAACATAAAATGTTATATATTTGATACACACACACAAGTGTATCTCCTTATATATGTCTCCAATGTGTTTGTGTTTTTATACTAAAAAGAATTCACTGTTCTTCTAAAATTCAAATTTAACTGAACATCCTGTATTTTTATTTGCTCTATCTGGCGACCCTATTTCCAATACAAATGGAAACAAAAGTAGAAAATAGAAAATGTTTGCTTTGCGTATTAGTCATCAAAATTAAAAGAAAACCTCTTTGACTTAACAACTAGATTTATAGGAATATATACTAAAAATATAAGCCTGCCTACTTTTTCAAAATATATTCATACAAAGATATTTATAGAGGATTTTTTTGTATATCAATAAGTTTATGTCATTCAAAAAGAAGCTTCTTAAAATAATTCTATTTTCCTATAATGGAATATTATGTAGCTGAAAGCTAAGAATAAGGTAGACAGGTATGTGTAAAATGAAACATTATTTCTTCATTCAACAAATATTTAGTGAACAATTAGTATTGTTCTAAGCACATTTTTAGAGGAATTAGCAGCAAACAGGAATCACAGTTCTCGAAAACTACAGGTCTTAAAAATATGGCATTAACTGGGAGATGCTGATATAGTATTATAATATTTCTATTTGTGTAAATCACATACACAAACACACACATGCATTGTATTCATGGATATTTTGAGAGAATTGCCAAGATTATCTCTGGATTGTGGGATTGGTATTTGGTAAAAAAGAATGATTATATTATTTCATAATTGTAGCACAACCAAATAACTAAATTTCAGGAAAGCAGAGGGCACAATCTAACATTTTGGAGTTCGGCATTTAACAAAGATAGTATTTCATCCTCACTCTAGAAGATATATATTATTTCCCTTTTAGCTATATAAGGAATTTGAGGGGAGTTGTGTGCAATGATCAAATCTCATAAGCAGTAAATGAAAAGAGCAATGATTTTTAATTAAGTCTGTCAGATTCCAAAACTCAAGCTCTCTGCACCATACAAAGAACATTAAAGATAGCCTGAGTTCAAACAGACTTGATTTACTGCTTATAGTCATAATTGACCCCTTATAATACAACCTGTGAATCTGTTTGTTATAGGGGGAATATACTGTATTTCATCTAATACTATGATAACTCAATCATTATTTGATGTACCACTTAGAAGGAAAATACAGTGATAATTAAACTATCCCATAGTACTCTTACCACTAAGAATATTTATTTTGTACTTACTGAAACGGCTCTTATAGACTTACTTAGAGATTTTATTATATATCATTCACATAATATATATTGAAAGTAGAAGCAAAATAAATTGGTATGGTATTGCTAAAACTTATTCACATTCGTAGTCCAATTTTTTATAAATCACTTTTTGATTCAAGTAAAAATATTTTGTTTCATATGGTATCATTGACTAGGATAATCAAATTTGTGTCTGTGCAGGGCATGACAAATATATCATAAATGCCCTCTGGGCCAGTGGTTGTGTGATTTCACTGATTATAAGACACATCAGGTTTTAGAGATATTAAGATGGGAAAACAAGGGGTGCTTGGGGGGCTCAGTCATTAAGTGTCTGCCTTTGACTCAGGTTATGATCCTGTAGTCCCAGGATCGAGCCCCACATCAGGCTCCCCGCTCAGCGGGAAGCCTGCTTCTCCCTCTCCCACTCCCCCTGCTTGTGTTTCCTGTTTCACTGTCTCTCTCTCTGTCAAATAAATAAATAAAATCTTAAAAAAAAAAAAAAGGATGGTAAAACAAAATGTATCCTAGAATCAAAATATGGTAGGGCCTACTTTATAAGTTTTTTAGTACTAAGTGAGGTAATGCACACTAAGTGCTCACCTCTCTGCCTTTTCCTTACCAGACTTCAACAAATGTTAACAGTTATTGTTATTGATATGTAATATAAATAATAATTAACATTATATTTGTATATCTTGGATTTTTCTCTTCCATGTATACTCTAACACAATTGTTCTCAATTCAGTAGGTCCTTTAGAATCACCTGTTGATCTTAAAATAATTATATATCCTTGAGCGCCACTCTACTGTTCCACCCCCACCAGACCTATAAATCAGAATTCTGTGAGGCTCAGCTTTATGAGTCTATTTTTAAAGCCCACAATCGATTCTAATATGCACCATTGGCATTGAAACTCTACTTTGGAGTTTACTCTTAGATAGAAGGAAAACCATTGAAGGGTTTTCAACAGAGGAGGTAAGTGATTTGGGTTAAAAAAAGATATGATTTTAAACTGATAATTCTGCTGCTGTGTTGAGACTAGACTAAGACAACTGTGGACATAGGGAGACTATTCAGGAGGTTACTATTCTACTTGGTGAGAGATAATGATTACTTAAATGAAGAGATGACAGTGGCTATGGCAAGAAGTGATCAGATTATGGATATGTTTTGGAGATAACACAACTGGATGGATGGGAAGGTGTGAGAAAGTATTAAATCAATCATGACTTCAAAAGAGTATAAACTAAGCATGACTTGAAGGTTTTGCCTGAACAACTATAAAGATAAAATCACCATCAACTGAAATGGAGTTGATTGCAAGTAAAATTGGCTTGGGGAAAGGAATTCAATTTTTACATATTAAGTTTGAGGTATTTATTGGACATCCAATTAGATAAGTCAGAGAAGCAGGAGTTGGCTCTGGCATAAGGAAAAAGATCTGAGCAGGAGAGATAAATTTGGGAGTCTCAGTATATCAGTGGTATTTAAAGACATGGATTTGGTGATATCACCAAAAGAGGAGGATTAGCCCTAAGACATTCATACTTAATGTAATGGGTTGAATATGTCCCCTTCCAAATCCATAAGTTGAGGCCCTAAACCCCAATGTTATGGTATCTGGAACTGAGACCTTTAGGAGGTCTTTATGCCTATGTGATATTAATATTCTCATGATGAATTAGTGCCCTTTACAAAGAGGAACAGAGGAAGAGTGCTTTCTCTCCGACAGTACACAAAGAAGAGGTCATGTGAGCACGCAATGAGGTGGAAGCTATCTGAAAGCCGGGAAGATGGCCCTTTCCAACAACCAAATGTGCCAGCACCTTGATCTTGGACTTCCTAGCCTTTAAAACAGTGAGAAATAAATGTCTCCTGTTTAAGACATTCAGTTTATGGTATTATAGCAGCCTGAGCTGACTAAGACATTCAAGATACCAGAGAGAAGACAAAATCAGCAAAGAATACTATGAAGTTCGAGAAAAGCTAAGTGAATGTGGGCTCCTGGAAGCTGAGGAAACACTGTAGATGAGAAGAGAGTTTTCAACTGTCTCAGAGGCTGCTGATGGGCAAAAATTATAACTGAAAATTGATCATTGGATTTAACCATTTGGAAGTCATTTGTGACCCTGGCAAGAGCAATTTTAATGGATCAATAACTATGAAAGCTCATTTGAAGTGTGATTTAAAGAGAACAGGAGGTGCTGACTTTTAGAGTAGCAGTAAGAGGAGCTCCAAAGACTTAAAATCATAGCTGACAAACAGCTATAACTGGTGAAAATTATTTTTAAAACAAATAAACATCCATTTTAAATCTCTGGAATCCGTCTTAAGTGCATACAGTAAATGAAAAACATTTATTCAAGAAAATCTAAATCTTAGTTTAAAAAAAAAAAAAAGTCTGTAACATTTGAGCCATGACCTGCTCTCTTCTTATCCCCTTTAAGCTCAATATAACCAGCATTTCTCATCTCCCACCTGACCCTTGCCCAGTTATGTACTACAGAGGTTCTGGTTCAGGCAAAAGCAACTAAGATCTGAGGCTCTTTTCCTTCACCAAGCCTGTCTTGTATGTCAGAGTTCTTCCTCAGGGAAAGCAGTCTGAGAATTCCGGGGTCCCAATTGCCCTCATCACACTTTGCTCAAAGGGTGGAGATTTCATGCTAATAGAGACAATCTGAAAATATAAGAGGCTACCATACCTGTCTGGCACCATCCTCATGATGTAGGGGAGTCATTTGAGAGAGATATGGGCCATTGTCTCCACCATCAGCTCTGGAGCTGTGGCACAGAAATTTTTTCCACGGGAAGAAGTTCGTTTGAAACAAACTATGGAGAAGTTCAACCTTAATGGCTTCCTTGAAAAAAATGGGCATTGTGGTAGTAAGCAATGCAGAAGAGGCTGATAGCTCCACCATAAATCAGCTAGAAGTTTACCAGAAAGTTCCAGTGATAGAGAAAATTAAGATCTCCCCTGGGCTTATAAAAAATGTCGAACACTAGTCTCAAATATTACCCTACAGTGGACCCAAAATTAATTGAATCAGATGAGGGAGGAATTTAAATATCAGAGCATTATAAAAAAATAATCAGTTATCAATTCATGGAGGCTAACAGCTGGGTGTGATACCAAGGGAGGCAAGGGGATTAAGAGAAAGATCTTGTATAGACACAAAGAGAGCCTGATAAAACCAGTTATGCTACATGACCATGCACATGCCCAAAGCCATACTCTCTGAGGAACAACATCAGAGACTGCTCTGCAGAGAAAACAGACTTCATTAAAATAGCCCAACCAAGTCTCTAAAGAAATAGGCATATAAAAACAAAACTTGTGTGGAGGAGGAAAAGAAAATCACTATACAGAATTGTTGTAATCTGTTACCTAAAATGTCGGTGTTTTTCAACAAAAAATTATGGGACATTCAAAAAAAGGAAATTGTGGCTCATAGGACAAATATCAGCAGGCAACAAAATGTGCTTTTCAGAGGGCCCAGCTATCAGAATTAACTGACCACGTCTTCGGAGCAGCTGTTGTAAATATGTCCAAAGAACTAAAGGAAACCATGATTAAGAGTATAGAAATACCGCATACAACAGGTAATATCAAGAAAGAGATAAAATTATAAAAAAGGAGAAGCTAATGGAAAATCAGAAATTGAGAAGTACAAAACCATGATAAAAAATTTACTAGAGAGGGGCACCTGGGTGGCTCATTTGGTTAAGCATCTGCCTTCATCTCGGGTCATGGTCCAGAGGTCCTGGGATCAAGCCCTGCATCAGGCTCCTTGGTCGGTGGGGAGCCTGCCTCTCCCTCTCCCTCTGCCTTCTGCTCTCCCTGCTTGTGCGCACACGCGCTCTGTCTCACTCTCTGTCAAATGAATAAACAAAAATCTAAAAAAAAAAAAAACTTAATAGAGAGACTCAATGATAGATTTGAACTAGCAGAAGAAAGAATTTATGAGCTTGAAAATGGATCAGTAGAAATTATGAAACAAGAGCAGAGAGAAAAAAGAATGAAGGAAAATAAACAAAGCCTAAGAGAAAGAATACCAGTAAGTACACCAATATATGAATAATAAGAATACCACAAGGAAAGAAGAAAGAGAGGAGCAGAAAAAATATTTGAAGAAAGTCTGGCTGAAATTTAAAAATACTTAGAGATGAATGAAAATGGAAACACAATATACCAGAACTCATGGGTTGAAGCTAAAGCAGTGCTCAGTGGGAAATACACAGCTGCTCATGCCAGTATTTAAAAGGAAAAATGTCGGGGCACCTGGGTGGCACAGCGGTTAAGCGTCTGCCTTCGGCTCAGGGCATGATCCCGGCGTTGTGGGATCGAGGCCCACATCAGGCTTTTCCGCTATGAGCCTGCTTCGTCCTTTCCCACTCCCCCTGCTTGTGTTCCCTCTCTCGCTGGCTGTTTCTATCCCTGTCGAATAAATAAATAAAATCTTTTAAATAAATAAATAAAAGGAAAAATGTCTTAAATCAGTAGCCTATTTTTTTAAGTTTTTATTTAAATTCCAGTTAGTTTACATGCAGTGTAATATTAGTTTCAGGTGTACAAGTTAGTGATTCAACACTTGCATACAACACCAGGTTCTCATCACAAGTGCACTCCTTAATCTCCATCACCTATTTCACCCATCCTCCACCCCTGCCTTCTGGTAACCATCAGTGTGTTCTCCAGAGTCAAGAGTCTGTTTCTTGGTTTTCCTCTCTTTTTTTCCCCTTTGCTTGTTTGTTTTGTTTCTTAAATTCTACATGAGTGAAATCATGCGGTATTTGTCTTTCTCCAACTGTTACTTTGCTTAGCATAATACTCTCTAGCTCCATCCTAACCTTCCACCTTAAGAAACTCGGAAAAGAAGAACAAATTAAATCTACAGGAAACAGAAAAGGAAGGAAATAATAAAGATTAGAGAAGAAATTAATGAAACAGAGAGCAGGAAAACAACAGAGAAAATCAATGAAGACAAAAGTTGGTTCTTTAAAAAGATCAATAAATTGACAAAATTGGACTGACCAAGAATAAAAGAAGACTCAAATTACTAAAATCAATACTAAAAGAAGAGATATTATTACTGAACTTTCAGAAATAAAAAGTAAGCTAAGGGTACATTATGAACATCTGTATGCCAACAAACTGAAAAATTTAGATGAAATGGAAAATTCCTAGAAAGGCATAAACTGCCAACACTGATTCATGAAGAAATAGAAGGTCTGAACAGATCTATACAAAGAAAAAAGATTGCATTAGAAATTTTAAAACTTCCCACTAGATGCATCAACAACCTGTCTGCAACAAGCAAATCGAGTGTCCAGTCTTGCTTTGTTTGTTTCAGGCTTTTATTTAAATTCTAGATAGTTAACATTGTAATGTAATACTGGTCTCAAGAGTAGAATTTAGTGATTCATCACTTACATATCAATCTTGTTTTCTAATCTAGCTTTCCAATAAAAGGAACCAAGGCTCCTTGGAGAACTGGTTGATTGCAGAACCAGAGCAGAAAATACACAAGCTGAGTTTTATAATGCCAAAATGTAAGAAAGTCCTCAAACACACACACCTCACCATGATGGGAGTATGTCAGAGACCCAGAAGCCACTAGAGACAGCTCCCAATGATAAAAGCTGTAACAATTTGAGCAATAAAGTAAGCAAAGTAGTATTGTATCATAACCCAAAGTATAAAATGAGTGAATCCATACTGATATAAACAAGTAATTGAATAAATAAATAGGTGAGGAGAACTGATGTTTTCCCATGCAGAGACATTCCAAATCATTTATGTAGATATTTTACCCTTAGGAAAGTAGAGCATAACTTTGTATTCCTTAATGTGAGCTGAACGTAGTGACTTCTTGTGTCACAGCTGTTCTAGAAATAATGCTAAATTGGCACTTGACACATAATTCCTTTATCTAGAACTTACCTGGTATTCTTGTCACATGGTACATTGTATTTATGTTTTTAAGTTTTTTTGATATCAGTATAATTATAGTTTAATTTGGTTTATTGCCATTCACTGAAATGATTCATATACTTTATGATATTTAGGTGAACCACTGTTGGAGTGTATTGAATGAACATGATATTAGATTCACTCATGAATCTAATATTGAAATGTTAGTCATTTTAGTGTATTAATTATTCTGAGACTAAATTCCACTGTTATATTATAACCAATACTTTGAACAAGGACAGACAATGAAAGCTTGATTTTTTTTTTATTCCCTCAGACCATTAAACTCATTTTGTGTGGCCAATTTGTTCCTGTTCCTTTAGTAACTAGGGACAGGCATGATTTTTTTCCCCTCCTTTTCTAGACACATGTTTTCCATTTCCTGGGTAATTTGATATAAAAAAAATTATTCAAATGATGGAGGAGATTTTTAGAAGTCATTCTCCTCTCTATTGGAAGTAAACATGCTATCAAATTAGATTGCTATCAAATTAAGCATCAATTTTGTTTCTTTTACTTTTTGCATTTTGTCTTAATACCTGTTTTTAATAGGTGAATATGTTTCAAAATTTAAAACGTCAATCCTTGTTGCCTAGTCACTCACTTCTTCCTTCCTCAGAATCAATGTAATCAGGTTTTGTATGCATATGTTTGTGTGTATTCTTCTGAAGTTATTTGATACATATACCAGTAAATGTGAACATACATTCTTTGTCCACATTACTTACTCTAATGGTAGCATTTTATATACACCCCGTTTGGTAGATTTTTACATGACTTTTAAGGTCTAATAAATCCATCCTCATACTTCTAAATTATTATTAACTTAAAAGTAATATTTCTCATTTATTAATGAGCAGTCAAGATGTATAAATTAATACTTTGATGATACCTCACATTTTGACTGTTTTTAAATCTTTTTTCTGTTCTATTTATTTCTGCAGTGAAGTCTTACACTTAGAATATTCTTTCAAAGAGATTTTTGTAAGAATTTCAGGATACCAGTCTAGCAATGTAATTCTGATAAATAATTCTTAAAACTACACTCCAGTGGAGTACTTCCTGAAAACTCATGGCTCTTGTTCAAATTTATAATAGTTATGTAAGAAAAATTACTAAGTATTTCAGTAAGAAATTTAAGGCACAGCAAGCGAAATCATAACCTTAGAGAGTTAAATTAAAATAGTGGCAAATTTACTTTAGACCTTGTAAATTGTTTGAAATGTGATGAACAAATGGAAAATAATAAAATTTGGCTTTTGCTACTTCATTAAATTAAAAGAACCAATTATATACAAATAACTGGTTTTTCTGTTGGTGTAGAAAGACTTTCTAATTGTCAGTCACTACATCATGCAATTGTAAATTTGTATGACCTCACAGTGTGAAAGAATGGTACACACTTACGGCACTCAAGTACTGGTCTTCAATCTAGTACATTTAGAGCAACTTGTGTTTACTTACCTTGGCCCAAATTCCTTGCTTAGGAAGTTGACTTACAATGATTTTGAAAGACAAACTCTCCACCTGCTAATAATGTAAAATGTATCCAAATTAAAAATCTACACATACTATTTTCAAGTAAAATATGTAAGAGTATAATTAAAAATCCAGAAGTCATCTTTTATTTTGGCAGTTTCCCTTTCACTATATAATTATTGCTCTCTATCAATTTTTTCTACTGGTATAAAATCATATTTTTCTTAAAAGTACAAAGTTATTCAGCATTATTTACAGTAGCCAAAATATGGAAGCAAACCAAGTGTCCATTGATAGATGAATGGATAAAGATGTGATTATATGTGTGTGTGTGTGTGGTGTGTGTATACATATATATAATGGAGTATTAGCCACAAACAGGATGGAATCTTGCCATTTGAAACAACGTGGATAGAGTTAAAGAGTATAATGCTAAGTGAAATAAGTCAGTCAGAGAAAGACAAATACCATATGATTTCACTTGTACGAGGAATTTAAGAAACAAAATAAACAAAGGGAAAAAGAGAAAAATAAACCAGACTCTTAAATATAGAAAACGAACTGCTGGTTACCAGAAGTGAGGTTGGTAGGGGGATGGATAAAATAGGTGAAGGGGATAAAGAGTCCACTTGTCATGATGAACACTGAGTAGTGTATTGAATTGTTGAATCAGTGTGTTGTATACCTGAAGCTAATATAACGCTGTCCTTAATTATATTGAAATTTAAAAAAATAAAAAGAAAACTGAATGCCAAGTTATTTCTGTAAAAGAACATCAATTTCAATAAAGTGTAGGTCAGCAAGATCCTACTTAGTCTATTTCTTTTAATGTGCCTCACTAAAAATATTAACTCCTTATTTCTTCTTAATACATCCTGAAGTTCTGACATTGTGGACTCCGGTGAGGTTTATAATTGGAATACTGACTTTGACTTTGAAAAACCATACATAATTGTTTAAACAATTCTATATAAGGCTCATAGTTAAATCAAAATGAGGGATACATACTGTTCTCAGAGGCTGGTTTCATATTATATCATTGAATATAAAACATTTATCTCAAATAGATATAGACAATTTATTATTGCTTTCAGAATAGTTATTTGCCTAACACATGAACTAACATGAATTAAGCAGTAAATCAGTTTTGCTTCCTTTAGATAATTAGTAATTTACATATAACCTTTGGCTATTTTATCTTAGGGTATTGATACATAGTTGCATTAAATTATTTTCTATATAGAAATATAGAATGTAACATCTAATTAAAATGCACTATTATTTTAGGGTAGCTGTGTTCTAAATGATACCATAGAGACTACTATGGGTATTTAAGGAGTCTGAATGGAATGTATAAGGAAGCTAAATAATAAACTTTATGGATGACTGTAGGTCATTTTATCAATTAGTTGAAACAAGTGAAAAATGCCAAAGTATTTACAGTATTGCATTTTTTACATATCCTGTACTAGAAATTATCCTATTTTTTGCCGTAATAGCCTATTTCATATCAAGGTATACATTAAAAGGATAAGTTCATAAAATACTCTAAGGTAAATAAGGCTGATTGTGAGTGCAGGAATCCTACCCAGGGGCTCTAACATAGACCCTGGAGACTTCCCAAGAAGTGAGATCATCAATACATTAATAATCAATTATCACACACTAGTTTGTGAACCGTACCCCAATTACTGGCAGCTGAAATCCAGTTTTGGAGAAGACATGGTACATGGTGTACTTGCCTGTCAGATAGGTCATGAAAAATGCATCTGCCCAGAGCACCTTATTTGCTTAACATATTGCTTAGCAACTGCCCAGTAATGGGTAAACAATTCTGTTGTCTTTCATTTTAAAACTCTGAAAAGTTCATAGGTTTTTATTAACATTGAGTGTAGAATCTTGTGGTGGCTAGAAACTTAAGTGGCTGGTTTATGATTGTTCAGAATATTAATATCTTGGATCATAGCTTTTTAATCTTAATATTTCACAAATTAGAATGAATAAATGTTTTAGAATGCTATCCTGTTTTTTCTTTAGTATGTATGGTAAAGTGGATTACTCTGTTTTAATATATTGCTGAGATGTATTGGGGTAATTTTTTTTCCAGATGAAAATATCTCATTTTGTTTCAGAGATTAATTCATAATTAGGGTTTGCCTAATTAAATTTGTTTTCCATTTAATTTTGATGGATCTATTTTATCAAGAAAAATATAAACTAATTGAAAGTATATATCAGATGAATCCAGTCAGGGATGATTTGCATGCCAATAACCTATTAAAAGATCAAAAATTTTTAAGATCCATTTCACTTTGATGTCTCTGTTGATAGTTTTAGTCTGTTTTTAATTTAAAAGTATAATCATATACTGATTCAAATTCTATGTTAAGGTATAACTTTAGATCAATGTAGGAACGTATTTTTTCCTTATTTTGTTAAGACTTACTCATTTTTTACATCTCCTAATTAGCAAATTACCTGCTCATTAGTGAACAACTAGAAGGTATTTTTATAACAGTAAGTTTAATTAGGATGGTGAAAACCAAATAAATTCTCCAGAAAGTTCTTGCAAGGAGAATAATGCATACATAATAAGTAACAATCACAATGTCTGCGATTCCTTTTTGCTTAACCTTTATAAAACCTTTATCGTCTTGCTACCTGATGAGTGAAATATTTTGTGGCAGTTTGAGTACTATCATCCTTTATCTAGTTGTTACTCTACTTAATATGCCTCATTATTGTGCCTAGAATTACTTTTTATTTTTCTTAAAATAAATGTTTGATTTCAAATGAAGGTGACTTTGATGCTCAAAGCTGGCAGTTAACGATAACAGTGAAATAACTTTTTATGTGTGTGGTACATAGACTCACGTCTGGCAGAGGTTATTGTCATACATAGTAAGTGGCCGGCATATTTTGTGCAGGCTATTAAATCTTGGTGATATGTGTTATTTCAGCTACAGGAAAAAGGATATTATGGTGAGTCCTTCTTAATATTGAAGTTTACAATAAATGGAGCAAATTCTAATTGGCTTCACCTTTTTTTTAATACAAAAATTTAATATTGAAAGTGAACTAAATAATCTGAGTACAGGAGCATTAAACAAAATAAACCATATCCACTGAAGGTTGGATATCCAATTAGTAAAGTCGTGTTCTAGCTTTTTATTGTATTAAAGATTTTAAATTCCAGAATATTGTTTGGTAACAATATTTTCAGTTAGTATTGACCATAAAGACATATTGATCATATCTACAAGGATTGGGTATTACCCTAAATTTCTTTGCCAGAATTTAGATCTTAAATATAAAGCCCTTGGCAAGTTCTCAATATTTGCCCAAAACTCAGATTTTATCTTAGCAAGAATGTGATGTGGTGAATAAAAAGCAAATGCAGACTCTTTTGAACAATATTTTTAAGTTGATTTTATAGTACAAGTTTTTATTTTGATTAAATTTAATTTTTAGATAAGTAGTACATTCACATAGTTCAAAACTTTAGACAAACTAGACTTCCCAGGAAGATGGTAGAGTAGGAGGACGCTAAACTCACCTTATCCCATGGGTACAACTAGATAACACTCAACAGTAGTGCAAATAACCCAGAATATACCTCAAACACCGCAGAACAAACTCCACAACTAAATTGTACAGAAGAGGCTGCATAGAAGAGGTTATGAAATAGGGCAGAGACGGGTGGGTAGCTAAACCCCTGTGGTACTCTCCACTGGAGGGAGGGAGCCTCTCACATGAAGTGGGCTGAGAAACAGACTATCACACTGGGGAGCTGGAATGGGGAAGACAAATCCCCATAGCATTTGGCTTTGAAAATTAGAGGGGCTGAATTTCCTGAGTTCTTACAAACAGGGTGACTTAAAGCCAGGAACTTTAAAAATCAGCAGGCTCAGCTCTGGGAGAGGTCAGAGGGTAACAGCCTTCACCCTTAAAGAGACAGCACAACAAACAGCCAGCAGAAATACAGTTTAGAAGCAGCAGTTTGAAAGGTGCAGGGACATGCTGGAGGGAAAATTAGTTACTAATCTCAGAATTCCTGAGGGACTTCTGCAGGAAAAAAGGAGCTGGCAGGCACCATTTCCCTCCCCCATCCCTCAGCAAAATCATATGGCCACCTGCTGGAATCAGTGCTTTCACTACTTAACTTGCTTACACTGCACTCTGCCCCCTAGAGCCAGGTCTGCCTCAGTCCCAGTGCTGCAGGTACTCTCCCCCAGAAGACCAGCATAAACTTCCCAATACTGCGTCTCCTGACCTCTTGCAGGGGACACATGCACCTTGTTAAAACTTCACTCCCTACACTTCATGGAGCAGCCCCAGCTGGACAGGTCTCAGTCTTGGGGAGCAGCTGCACACCCTTGTGGAAGAGGACCAGTGCCACCTCATGAAAAGTGTGTCCTCCACCCACTACTTTCAAGAGACATAGCTGACCTTCCTAACACACAGAAACAGACACATGATAGGCAAAACAAGGAGACAGAAGAATATGTCCCAAATGAAAGAACAGGACAGTATCACAGCAAGGGACCTAAGCAAAATGGAGACAAGTGATATGCCTGAAAGAAAATTTAAAGTAATGTTCATAAAGATACTCACTGGACTTGAGAAAAGTGTGGAGGATGTCAGTGAGACCCTTACACAGAAAAGAACCAATCAGACATGAAGAGTATAATAATTAAAATTAAAAATACACTTGGTAGAATAAATAGCAGGCTAGAGGAAGTAGAGTAATGAATGCATAACGTAAAAGACAGAGTTAATGGAAAGTAATCAAGCTGAGCAGGTGAGAGAAAAAAATACGCAAAATGAAAACAGACTTAAAGAACTCAGTGACTCCATCAAACATAATAATATTTGCATTATAGGGATCACAAAAGAAGAGAGGGAAAGAGGGACAGAAAATTAATTTGAAGAAATAATAGCTGAAAACTTCTGTAATCTGGAGAAAAAAACCGAAATCCAGATCCAGGAGATACGGGTCCCCCAAGAAAATCAACCCAAGGAGGCCCATGCTGTGATATGTAGTAATTAAAATAGCAAAAATTAGTGATAAAGAAAAAAACGTTTACAAGGAGCAAGAGAAAAGAAAACAGTTACATAGAATGGAATCCCCGTAAGGCTATCAGCTGATTTTTTAGCAGATACTTTGCAGGCCAGAGGGTATGGCACTATATATTCAAAGCGCTGAAAGGGAAAAATCTGCAGCCAAGAATACTCTATCTAGCAAGGCTATCATTCAGAATAGGAGAGATGAAGAGTTTCCCAGACAAAGAGGAAATAAAGGAGTTCATGACCGCTAAACCAGCCCTACAAGAAATATTAAAGGGGACTCTTTGAGGGGAAAGGAAAGACCATAAGGAGAGTATGAAAAATAGAGAACGCAAAAGCAGTACAAATAAGTAAGTCTGTAAAAATCAGTCAAGGGACTCACAAAATAAAAGGATATAAAATATGACACCATGTATCTAAAACACAGGATGGGAGGAAAGGAGTAAGAATGGATTCAAACTTTATATAGACTGATACCTGAAGATGTTATATGGTAACCAAATGGTAATCACAAATCAAAAAACCAATAATAGATATGGAAAGAATAAAGAAAAAGGAATGCAAGTGTATCACTAAAGAAAACCAGCAAACCATGAAAGAGAGTAAGAGCAGAAAACATGAGAGAAAAACTACAAAAATAACTTCAAAAGAAAGAATAAAACGGTAATTACTTAGTAATTACTCTGAATATAAATGGACTAAATGCTGCAATCAAAAGACATTAGGTGACAGAGTGAATAATAAAACAAGACCCATCTGTGTTTGTGTACAAGAAAGAGACTCATGTTAGACCTCAAAATGCCTGCAGATTGAAAGCAGGGGGATGGAGAAATATTTATCATGCAAATGAATGTCAAAAGAAAGCCAAGGTAGCAATACTTATATTGGGCAAAGTAGACTTTATTTTTTTTTAAAGATTTTATTTATTTATTTGAAAGAGAGGGAGAGAGGGTGGGAGGGAGAGAGAGCACAAGCAGGGGGAGTGGCAGAGGGAGAGAGAGAAGCTGGCTTCCCGCTGAGCAGGGAGTCCATGCAGGTTCCATCCCAGGACCATGACCCGAGCTGAAGACAGATGCTTAACCGACTGAGCCACCCAACTGCCCTGAAAAAGTAGACTTTAAAACAAAGACTTTTGGGGCACCTGGGTGACTCAGTTAAGCATCCAACTCCTGATTTCAGCTCACATCTTGATATCGGGGTCATGAATTCAAGCCCCACATTGGACTCCACACTGGGCATGGAGCCTACTTAAAAAAACAAAACAAAAACAAAACAAATACTGTTACAAGAGACAAAGAAGGACACCTTATAATAATAAAGGTGACAATTTAACAAAAAGATATAACAATTCTAAATATTTATGAGTCCAACATGAGAGCACCAAAATATATAAAATATTAATAACAAACATAAAGGAGCTAATTAGTAGTAATGCAATAATAGTAGGGGACTTTAACACCCCTCTTATATCAATGGATCATCCAACAGGTCATGCAAACAGAAAAATCAACAAGGAAACAATGGCTTTGAATGAAACACTAGACCAGATGGACTTAACAAATATATTCAGAACATTCCATCTTAAAACAGTAGAATACACATGGAACATTCTTGAGAATGGATCACATATTAGGTCACAAAACAAGTCTCAACAAATTCCAAAAGACCTAAATCATACCATACATCTATTCTGACCACACACTATGAAACTAGAAACCAACCACAAGAAAAAATTTGGAAAGAGCACAAATACATAGAGGTTAAATAGCATGCTATAAACAATGAATGAGTCAATGAGGAAATCAAAGGAGGAATAAAAAAATACATTGAAACAAATGAAAATGAAAACACAATGATCCAAAATCTTTGAAATGCAGCAAAAGTGGTTCTAGAAGGGAAGTTTGTAGCAATACAGGTCTACCTCAAGATGCAAGAAAAATGTCAAACAACCTAAACTTACATCTAAAGGAACTAGAAAAATAAAAACAAACACAACCCCAAATCAGCAGAATGAAGGAATAAGCTTTATTATTACAAAGATTACAGCAGAAATAAATGATATAGAAACTAAAACAAAACAAACAATAGAACAGATCAATAAAACCAGGAGCTGGTTCTTTGAAAACATAACAAAATGGATAAAACTCTAGCCAAACTCCTCCACAAAAAAAAAAAAAAAAAAAAAAAAAAAAAAAAAAATGCAGAGGACTTAAATAAACAAAATCACAAACAACAGAGGAGAAATAACAACCAATACCACAGTAATACAAACAATTGTAAGACCATATTATGAAAAATTATATGGCAACAAATTGGAAAACCTAGACGAAAAAGATAAATTCCTAGAAACATGTAACTTCACAAAATTTAATCAGTATGAAACAGAACATTTGCATACACCAATTACCAAAAATAAAATAGAATCAGTAATTAAAAAACAAAACAAAACTCCCTAACAATCAAAGTCCAGGGTCAGATGGCTTCCAAAGTGAATTCTACCAATCATTTTTAAAAGGCATTACCTATTCTTCTCAAACTACTAAAAAAAATAGAAAAGGAAGAAAAACTTCTAAATTCATTCAATGAGGCCAGCATTACCCTGATACCAAAACCAGACAAAGACACCACAAAAAGAGAAGTATAGGCCAATATCTCTGATGAACATAGATGCAAAAATCTTCAACAAAGTACTAGCAAACCAAACCTAACAATACATTAAAAAAATCATTCACCATCATCAAGTGGGATTTATTCCTGGGATGCAAGGGGTGGTTCATTATTTGGAAATCAATCAAAATGATACATCACATCAAAAGGAAAGAATAAAAACCATATTATCATTTCAATAAATGCAGAAAAAGCATTTGACAAAGTACTATATCCATTCATGATAAAAACCCTCAACAAAGTAGGTGTAAAGGAGACATACCTTAACATAATAAAGACCATATATGAAAAATCCACAGCTAGTATCATCCTCAATGGGGAAATACTGAGAGCTCTTCCCCTAAGGTCAGGAACAAGATAAGGATGTCTACTCTTACCATTTTTATCCAACATAGTACTGGAAGTCCTAGCCACAGCAATCAGATAACAAAAAGAAATAAAAAGCATCTTAGTTGGTGAGGAAGAATAAATCTTTCACTATTGTAGATGACATGATATTATATATAGAAAACCATAAAGACTCAAACAAAAAACTACTAGAACTGATAAATTCAGTAACGTCACAGGATAAAAAAAATCATTGCGAACAAAATCTGTTGCATTCCTATACACTAATAATGAAGTAGCAAAAGAGAATATAAGAAAACAATCCCATTTACAGTTGCACCAAAAAGAAGAAAATACCTAGGACTAAACTTAACCAAAGAGGTTAAAGACCTGTACTCTGAAAACTGTAAAACATTGATGAAAGAAATTAGAGATGACACAAAGAAACAGAAAGACATTCCTTGCTCATGGATTGGAAGAACAAATATTATTAAAATGTCTATACTACCAAAGCAATCTACACATTTAATGCAATCCCTATCAAAATACCAACATCATTTTTCACAGAACTAGAACAAGCAATCCTAAAATTTGTATGGAACCATAAAAGACCCTGAATAGCTAAGGGAATCTTGCAAGAGAAAAACAAAACCAGGGTATCATGATTCCAGAGTTCAAGTTATTTACAAAGCTGTAGTAATCAAAACAATACAGTACTAGCACAAAAACAGGCACATAGATCAAAGGAATAGAATAGAATATCCAAAAATAATCCCACAATTATATGGTCAATTAATCTTCGACAAAGCAGGAAAAAATATCTATGAGAAAAAGACCGTGTCTTCAATAAATGGTGCTGGGAAAGCTGGACAGCAACATGCAAAAAAATGAAACTGGACCACTTTCTTATACTATACACAAAAATAAATTCAAAGTGGATTAAAGACCTAAACGTGAGACCTGAAACCATAAAAATCCTAGTAGAGAGCATAGGCAGTAATATCTCTGATATTGGCCATAGCAGCATTATTCTAGACATGTCTCCTGAGGCAAAGGGAAATAAAAGCAAATAAATAAATAAATGCTATTGGGACTACCTCAAAATAAAAATCTTCTGCACAATGAAGGAAACAACAAAACTAAAAGGCAACCTACTGCATGGGAGAGGATATTTGCAAATGATATATCTGATAAATGATTAGTCTCCAAAATATATAAAGATGTGATACAACTCAACATCCAAAAAACAAATAATCCACTTATAAAATGGGCAGAAGTCATGAACAGACATTTCTCCAAAGAAGACATACAGATGGCCAAAAGGCATATGAAAAGATGCTTGATATCATTAATCATCAGGGAAATACAAATCAAAATCACAATGAGATACCACTTCACACCTGTCAGAATGGCTAAAAATAAAAAACCCAAGAGACAAGTGTTGGCAAGGATGTGGAGAAAAAGGAACCCTCGTGCACTGTTGGTGGGAACACAAATGGTGCAGCCACTATGGAAAACAGTATGGAAGTTCCTCAAAAAGTTAAAAATAGAACTACCCTACGATCCACCAATCACATTACTGGGCATTTACCCCCAAAATATAAGGGATACATGAACCATTGTGTTTATCACAGCATTATTTAAATAGCCAAAGTGTGGAAGCAGCCTAATTGTCCATTGATAAATGAATAGATAAAGATGTGGTGTATATACACAATGGAATATTATTCAGCCACAAAAAAAGAATGAAATCTTGCCATTTGCAGTAACATGGACGGAGCTAGGGAGTATTATGCTAAATGAAATAAGCCAGTCAAAGACAAACGCCAGTCAAAGACAGATGCCACATATTTCTTATAAGTGGTATTTAAGAAAAAACAGATGAACAAAGGAAAAGAGAGAGAGGGAGACAGAGACAGAGACAAACCAAGAAACAGACTCTTAACTATAGAGAACAAACTGATGGTTATCAGATGGGAGATGGGTGAGGGGATGGGTGAAACAGGTGAAGGGGATTAAGAGTACAGTTATGAGGAGCACTGAATAATGTATAGAACTGTTGAATCACTGTACTTACTGTACGCATGAAACTAACACAACACTATATGTTATCTATACTGGAATTAAAATAAAAAACTTAAAAAAAAAGTGGAAACTAGTGCTTCAGCTCACCAGTGGGGTAGGCTATTACTCAAACTTAGGAGCTGCACAAATTTCATTTTTATATCCTAACAGCGAAATTAACATCAAGTTTTGTATAATTTATTTAATGAACTATGGTTAACCCCTGGGCGGGGGAGGGAGGGGGAGAAGAGAAGAGTTCTGACTTAGTTTTATTAAAAAAAAAATTAAAACAAAATAAAAATAGATAAATTGAGAAGTTTCACATCTAACTATAACTTTGTCCACTCCTTTACCCTCTGTTCCCATAGAACACTCTTTCTTATGTATCCTTCTATTTTTTAATGCAAATATCAACAAATGCAATTATCATCTTATTTACTTCATTTCTTACACAAAATAATATATTTCCATGTTTTTTCATACATAAAATATCATTCATTGAAATGTATAACATTTTTAATGTATCACCAAGTAAGAAAAAAAATGCTGGCAATTAAAATGTGACATGGCATTGGTTATATAGTGCATCATAATGCCAGAAATATTAAATTGAGAATAAATTCATATCTTAGAATAAAAAAATATGGTATGTATCCTCTGCTACACATCACTCTTGTCGTTTAAGAACATAACCTGAATATCTTTGCATTGCAGGCCTTCTTTATTACTTCTTTTTACAGGTACATAATATTTCATAGTATGATTGTAGCCTGGTTTTAACTCTTATAAATGGGCACTTGGTATTTTTTCCTGTCTTTGAAACTTTGTTCATAGGTCATTTTTTATGCATTGCAGTATAAATTTCAAATGAAATTGCTGGCTTAATGGTAATCACATTTGTAATTTTTATAGCTTTTACCAGAAAGTACAGTTTTAGCATTGTATTTTCCAACCAACTGCATGAAAAGTATGTTGTCAGACTGGATTTTTGCCAATTGAAAAGTGAGAAATGCTATTTCAGAATGTTTCTAATTTGTACTTCTTGAATAAGGTCAAGAATATTTCCTCATGTTTAAGGGCAATTTGTTTTTCTTTTTTTTGCAAACTGTTCATGTTCTCTGCCCATGTTTCTATTAGATTGTTCTTTTTTTATTCTTTATTTCTAGAAACTCTTTATACATAGGGAGATTAGCCTTTTCTCTGTGGTATGAGTTGGATTTTTTTTTTCTCAGCTTGTTATTGAGTCTTTACCTACTTTTTTAAAAATATGAAGATGTTTTTCATATTTAATGTCAAATTGCTCAAACTTCTCTTTTTGGTTTCCAGAATTTGAGTCATAGATTATAAAGGAGTTTTCTATGTTTTCTTCTAGAAATGTTACGGCTTTTTCTTTCTTTTTTTAACATTTAGTTTAGACTTGTACTTTGGTAACCCCAGTGACCCACATATCCAGATATTCATACCCTTGCATAAGCCTTTCTATACTGACTCTAGACTGGGGGCTGATTGCTTCGACTAATCAATTGTTTGGAGTGGTGCTTTGCAGTTTGACACCTAGTCCTTTTTTTTTTTTTAAAGATTTTATTTATTTAACAGAGAGAGAGAGACAGCCAGCGAGAGAGGGAACACAAGCAGGGGTAGTGGGAGAGGAAGAAGCAGGCTCCTAGCAGAGGATCCTGATGCAGGGCTTGATCCCAGGACTCCGGGATCATGCCCTGAGCCAAAGGCAGACGCTTAACGACTGAGCCACCCAGGCGCCCTGACACCTAGTCCTTAATTAAGTGGGCAGTTCTTTTATCTTGGAAGCTTACCAATTAAACACTCATTGGTACCCAACCACCATGTAATATAGCGGCCCCAGTTGAGAGGCCCATTTCAAAGAGAATCAGCACCAGCAAACAGTAGCCTCAAGTGAGGTCCCAGTTGTGTCTCCAGATGAGGAAGGGTATCCAGGTGTGCTGGACCTTTCATCCCTCATGGGTTCTCAATTGAGCCTCCAGTTGACTGCGTTCATCCCAGCACACCAACTGACCAAAGCAGGGCAGAACTTTCCACTTAACATACAGAATCATGAGAGATAATGCATTGTTGCTTTAGGCCAACATTGTTTCACCTCAAATCTTACTGGTTTCACATAACAAAAATCATGTTTGCTTTTAATTTGGGCAGGGCTCAAGAAAGAGAGAGATAACAGGAAGTTAGCACATCTCCCCCCCACGTGGCATCAAGGGAGGCAGCTACACAGTGGGCTGGAGAATCCTCTTGAAAGAAGACTTAATGACAGAATGGCCCTTGGCTAGGGCTCAGCGGGGGCTCTTGGCTAAAGGCTTCAGTTTTCTTCCATGTGAACCGTGTGGCTATTAGTTTTCCTGATATATGGTAGCTGAGTTTTGAGAGGGAGGAAGTGGCAGCTGCAGTTTCTCTTCTATCATTTCCACAGCATCACCTCCACCGTATTATGTGCGCAAAAGCAGTCATAGGATCAGCTCGATTCAAGGGTATTAAGAAATACATTGTCTCACCTATTTATGGAAGAAGTGATAAAGAATTTTTGAACATCTTTAATCCATCACATATTAAAATATTTGATCCGACTTTATCTTTTCCCTGATGGCTATCAGGTTATTCCATCACCATTTATTGATAAATTATTCTTTCTTTCAGTATTTTGAGATGTTCTCATTACATTCTAAATTCTTATAATTTCTGTGCTGTTTGCTTCCATTGGTCTGTCCGTGCACCAGTACCACTTGTTATAAATATTATATATTACAAATAATGTATTTTCTCTCTGGTATGCTGACTACCTCTCATTCTTTTGTTTTCATAATTTTATTGTGTGTTCTTACAAAATTATTTTTATAAATAAATTTTATAATCAGTTTGTCACATTCTGGAGAAAAAAAGACTATTGTTGTAAATACTGAGTTGAATTAAAATCACAAATTAATATAGGTAGAACTGTTACCTTTATGATTTTCAGTCTTCCTAATCAAGAATATAGTATGTCTTACCATCTACTTTTGTGTCTTTAAGTAATGTTTTAAAGCTTTTTTCAAAAAGGTTTTGTATACCTTCCTTTAGTTTTAAGTTTATAAATAGATGCATGTATACAGAGACCATGCACACATATAAAGATTTATTTATATTTACTAATTTAACATGCTTTATGCTGTACTGAATTCCCTTATTATTTGTAATAGTATTTTAGTTCATACTTATGGATTTTCCAGGTATACAGTCACATTAACTAAAAATAAGTTTATTTCTTCTTTTTCTAATATTTGCACTTCAGGTTTTTGTTTTGTTTTTGTCTAATTATACTGGCTAATATCTACAATACAGTGTTATTAGTGGTAGTGGTGATGGTGGACATCCTCGTCTTGTTTCTGTCTTTGGTGGAGATGTCTTCGGTGATTTCCCATTAAGTAAAATGCCTTGGGGCTTTTGACTTGATTGATTAATCTATCTATCTATGAAATCACATTAAATTATATTTTCATTGTATTGAATGTTTTTACTAAGAATTTATGTTGAATTTGTATCAAATACCTTTTTATTATCTGCAGAAATACATCATTTTCTTCTTAAATCAAGTAATATATAGTAATAACATATTTTCTAATATTTAACCATCCCTATAATCTTGTAATAAATACCCATGATCATGATCAATTATTATTTTAATGTGTTGCTGGAATCTGTTTGCTTATTTAATTTAGAACTTTGCATCAATATCTAAAGTGATATTGATATATAGTGTTCTTTTTGTGTGTGTAATCTTTTTCAGCCTTTAGCATTTATATGCTACTTATTTCACAAATAAGATTTGGAAGTATTCCTCCTAGTTCTCCACCCTTAAACCATCTAAATATCATTGGAATTTCTGTTACTTAATGGTTTGGTAGAATTCTTTGTAAAAATGACTGGATTGTGCTTTTTGGGGGGCTAACTCTGACAATTTCTTAACTACTTCTATGGAAGTTGTCAGTATAGACTTCTTATCTGTGAGAATTATCTATATTATCTAGATTATTCAAAGTATTTACATAATATGATAAATATATATAAACTCATAAATGATTTGTTCTTTTACCAAAATGAAATTAAGCTAGAGCTAAATAACTGGAATATAAATAGGAATTTCTATATATTTAGAGACTAAGGAATCTGTTCTAAGTAACCCATGGGTCCTGGATAACATTATAATAGAAATTAAAGAATATTTTGGATTGAATGATAAATAAAATGCAGATATTAAAATTTTGTGACATGCAGTAACACAATGCTTACCAAGAAAGTGGTAGTTTTAAATGTTTACATCAGAAAAGATAAAAGGCTGAAAACAGTTATATAAGTATCTGTATCAAAAGGTAGGAAAAGGACAAAATTAAATCCAAGTAAAATGGATGGAATGAAATAAAAAATAATGGATGGAATGGAGTAATGATAGAAAGAAAAGCAGAAATTAATGAAATAGAAAATATAATATAATAAGGAGATCAATGAATCCCTAACTCGATTCTTTGAAAAAATTAGTCAAATTGATAAACCCCAAGGAAGACTTATCTAGGAGTCCACAGGGTCTTTATACATGTTGTTCTCTCTACCAGAAATGCTGACCTTACTCTGTTTTTCTCTTTTTTCATCTGTCAATACTTACTCACTTTTCAGATCACAGTTCAAATGTCACTCTCTTAATGAAGATTTACCTCTCCTTCCCAGATGAATTTAGTATCCTGTTGAATTCATTCATTTAGTAAATTTGAGTTTCATTTTAAGTAAGCTGGGAAGTAATTACATTATATGATTTGTACTTTTAAAAGATTGCTCTGTACTCCCCAAAGTGATCTATAGATTCAACACAATCCATAACGGAATCCCAGCTGACTTGTGGAAGAAATTGCCAAGCTGATCTTAAAAGTCACATGAAAATGCAAAGGACCCAAAATAGCCAAAGTAGTCTGTTGAAAAGAACAAGTTTGAGGACATACACTGGCTGATTTCAAAATTTACTGCTTAGGTTCAGTAATCAGAATAATGTGGTAGCGTCATAATGATATAAACCTATATAGATCAGTGAAATAAAACTGAGACTTGAGAAATAACTCTTATATTTATGGTCAATTGGTTTTTGACAAAGGTGCCAAGACAGTTCAGTTGTGGAAAATGTCTTTTCAACAAGTTGTGCTGGAACAGCTTGATATCTAGATGCAAGAACATAAATTTGGGTCCTTACAATACAAAAATCTTAAAAATGCACCTTATTCATTAATGTAAAGGCTTAGACTATAAAACTCTTTGAAGAAAACATAGGAATGTATCTTAATTATCTTGGTTTAGGCAATGATTTTTTAGCTATATCACTAAAAGCTTAAGCAATAAAAGAAAAAAGTAATAAATTGGACTCCATCAGAATGAAAAATTTTTCACTTCAAAAGACACTATCAAGAAAGTGAAAAGGCAACCCACAGAATGGAAGAAAATTTTGTGAATCACATATTTCATGAGAATCTAGTGTCCAGAATATATAAAGAACCTTTACAATTTAATAATCAAAACGATACTCAATTTAGAAATGGGCAAAATATTTGACTACACATTTCTCCTAAGAACATATATGAATGACCATTGAGCACTTTAAAAGATGCTTAACATCAGTGTCATTAGGGAAATGCAAGTCAAAACCACAGTGAGACTGGGAGCAGGGCATGGAACTTACTGCTAAATGGGTATTGGGCCTCTGTTGGGGTGGTGAGATATATTGGAAATAGATAGTGATAAGTGTCACACAACATTGTGAATATAATTAATGTCATTAAATTGTATGCTTAAAATAGTTAAGAAGGGAAATTTTGGTGTGTATGTATCTTTTCACAATGAAGAAATAGTAAACATACATATAATGAGATACCATTTCATATCCACTGGGTAGGTACAATAAAAAAGACAGGCAATAATAAGTGTTGACAAGGATGTGGAGAAATTGGAGGTCTCATGCATTGTTGATTGGAGTTTATTTTTTATTTTTTTTTTAAAGATTTTATTTATTTATTCGACAGAGACAGAGACAGTCAGCGAGAGAGGGAACACAAGCAGGGGGAGTGGGAGAGGAAGAAGCAGGCTCATAGCAGAGGAGCCTGATGTGGGGCTCGATCCCACAACACTGGGATCACGCCCTGAGCCGAAGGCAGACGCTTAACCGCTGTGCCACCCGGGTGCCCCTGATTGGAGTTTAAAGTGGTGAAGCTATTTTGGAAAATAATTTGTCACTTTCTCAAAATGTTAATCATAGAGTCACCACATGACCCTGCAATTCCATTTCTGGGTATCTGCCCAAGGGAAATGAAAAAAATTGCCCACACAAAGATGTGTGTGGTATTTATAGCAGCAATATCCATAATAGCCAAAAATGTGAAATGATCCAATTATCCATCTACTGGTTAAGGAATAAACAAAATGTAAATGAATGAAGGCAGACACAAAGTACCACTATTTTATGATTATGTTTACATGAAATGCGTGGAAATGGCAAATATATAGAGACTACCTGGGGCTGGATGTGGGAATGAAGATTGACAGCAAATAGGCAAGAGTTTGCTTTTGGTGTGATGGAAATGTTCATTAGATGATGCGATGATGGTTGCACAACTGTCCAAATATACTAAAATTCAGTGGATTCTACGTTGTGGTGAATTTTATGGTATGTGTATTATATTGCAGTAAGATTGTTAAAATAAAAGAAAACCAGATAGCTCTGGCTACTGTGTGGATAATGAAATTAGGGAGAACATTTTAGAGGCTCGGGTAATAGTCCATGAAGAGATGATAGTGATTTGAACTAAGTAGATGGTAGTAGAGATGGAGAGACAGAGGTCAATTTAGGATTTGTTTTAGAAGTAGAGAATATAGTACTTGACAGATTGCATGTGATGTGTGAAGAAAAGAGAAAGACTGGGTCTCACCATACGACCCACGTTTTTATTTTCAATAACTGGATGTATAGTGGTAGCACAACCTGAGATGATAAGAACTAGGACAGAAAAAGTGCTGGGAGGGGAGTTAGGCAGCAATCAAAAACACGAATTGGTCTTGTTAAATTTAAGATGCCTATTAGGTATTCAAGGGGAGAGGTCACATAGGAGCTGGACGTAAAATCAGTTGGATATACAGGTCTGGATTTCCAGAGAGGTCTAGACTAATATATAAGTTTGCAAACTGTTGCCATAAAAACGATACTTAAGACATAAGACTGGATGAATGTTAAATGTTGTTTGCCAGGAATTGTTTTAAGAGTAGAGGTCACAGTGTCTTTGGGGACCTCACAATTCAGTGAAAAAGTATACTCAAAGAAGTGGGTATATGCAAACGGTGCTAAATTTCACCCCTAGGTGGAGGGTAGAAATAGGCCTGGCCAAATAGGAACCATTTGAGCTATCAAGGAGCACACATTTGTTTAATGGAGAAATTGGCTAGGATGTTATTCAGTGTTGATATGGATGGAGAAAACACCATAGGAAAATACTGGAAGATATGAAAGTACCCACTGTTTTCAAAATATTGAATAATCCAGTGTGGATGTGTAAGTTGAAAGATAAAGCAAAAAAAAAAAAAAGGTATTTGTGTCTGATTATAGGAGAAGTTATGACAGACAAGAAAAAAAGTGTAAACAGACATTTGGGTTAAATCATGTAAAGCAGTGTATTCTTTGAGAAGTGTTTATCTCAATTATTCCTTATAAAATCATGATGCCGTTTCTCCTACTTTTGATAAGAAACTACAGCCTCCATATATGTATACGACATCCATATGTGCATGAAGTATGAGTATACCATGCTTTTACATTTTTCCAAAAAAAAAGCTTATAGTTGCCAGTATTATTCCATTGAAATGCATTTTTTCAAATTTCATTGCCTGTTTTTATGAACTGATATTAAAAGACTGTATTTGGTATATCATTAACTATTAAGAGTATTTCAGTACAGATCTACCTTCTCAATCTTCTATGTTTTTTCTGCAACCTATTTTGAACAGTTAGCTAACATTCCTTGCTAAGTGCATTATATCATTTTTCTTGTATCTCAGTTACATTTATATTCTATGTTTTTTGGACACCAAATGTTTTTTAGTTGATTTTTGTATGAAGATTTCCAGTAGCCCCAGAAACTCCCTGGCCAATGTGTATCTCAAAACCAGTCGAAGATTCTCAACCCTGTTCTTGACAAATAATTTTTCTACTCATAGCAGGATGCTAAAACAAAGATTTCCATTTCTCTCTTCCTTGTTTATGCATTTTAGACATAGCCTATTTTCTTTGTAAATACTTAGAAGCATCTCTTAATTAAATGAAATTACTAAGTAAGCAAATGTAAATCATTTTGAAATGGCTATAACTTGTGGAAACTTAAGGTAATATTTCAAAACAATATATAGCACAGTAGGTCTGATGCTTAATTTTAAAGATAATAATTTAGTGTAACTCATAGATACCATTTAAAATAGAATTATAGTAAATATTGATGCTTTTTTCTTGAAACTGTTAAACTCATTGTTTTAATGGAAAATGTTTAAATACTCTATCTCAAGAATTTATAAATTATACTATTTTAAAACATCATATTTTGGAGTTTTAGGCAGAGTATGTAATATATATTCATCTTTTTCCACTTAATGTTGAGTTTTAGAAAATGTATATTATTAATGGGCCATGCACTTTCAAGTCATTTTGTTTACTAAGCTAGAACCGAGATGTGAGCAATTATGTGTGTAGTAAAACCTTTAAAACCAGAATGCATTGCCTTAAAGAATACTCATGCTCATTTGCAGTGAAGTAGAGAATAGTATAAGAATTTTGCCCTAAGATTAAGTTGAGAAGCAAACTCTGTGTACATTGTTGCATTTATTATTATAAATAATAATCTGAAGGTTTAATATTGACATCTGGAGTGTTTTCCAACATGTTTCATAATGTGTTTTACTCTCTTCATTGTTAATCACATAGCCATTTGCAATTCCTCTTAGTGTTTTTCAAGTGTTAGAAACCTTTTTACTTTTTGCTATGTTAATTTAATCTCATTGCCACAGCTACATTTTTGCAAACATCCTTGATGTAGAATTCAGGTAGACTTAAAACCACTATAAGTGGTTTCCTTATATTTCTAGTACTTTCCATGTAGGGGATTTTTCCAGATGAATAGACCATTAATATTGAGTGCTAAGGAGTTGTGTCTCTATCATTCCAGCTGATAGTAAAGTGAACAGTAGTGGTCATGGGAAATGACGAACAAAATAATAAAAAAAAGTGCATATCTCTATGGGTCGTGATGATGGATACTGGGAAAAATGAATAATTTAAGATAAAATTAGGCCATGACTATAACATAAAAATAAAATATATTTAAAAATAATTAACATGCTTATGATCTATAAAGCATAAGCTAAAATCTTCTAATAATGTCAAGGAATTATTTGTTAGTTGTATGAAGCTGGAGGAATATTTAAATGATCTCTTTCAAATCAATTACTCTTTTAGCAATAATCTTGAACAAACAGTCCTCACCATCTTTCAAAAGGGCTACCTAGATCAGTATGGAGATTATCATATTTATTCATAGTCTTTTATCATTATACCCTTGCTTTGTCATTGGATTCTCATTTGCTTAATGAAGAAAACACTTTGAATTGTCATAGGGACTATATTTCAATATTTGGCCCTTTGACAGTAATTGTGTAAGAGCTCCAGACCTCACACAGCTGGTCTTAAATTCTTATTTTATAAAGACCACTTTCAAATGCTTTCAGAAAGACAAATGAAATTTCCTTCTCCCCTTTATTATTTGAGTGTTTAGGATAAGATATTTCCTGGGCCCAGTTAATCTATATAATCTATATAATCTACTTGTAACTATTTTTCGACAAAGACTTAATACCTCTCATTAATTTTGATTTTAACTTTGAGTGACATTGTTGTGAATTAAATTTGCTTATGTAACATAATTTTTCCCCCAAAAGTCTTCTGAATCAAAAGTGTCAGAGTGGGTATTGATGAGAGATGAGCCTGTTAACCTTCCAGTAGGAAGGTCAGGAGTCCACGGTCAGTAATAGTCTTAGCCGACACTCCATTTGGCAACAGGCCATCTCCTTTGCTGCTTTTATCATTTTCTGTGTGATTCTAAATTATAGCTGACATAGCTCAGTGTTGGTTCTCAGTAAAAGTGCCCTAATGTAGCAGCTCACTCTAGTGCTGTGAAATTCCCAGTATAGAATATACTGTAGCAAAATAAATGAATTCATTGTTGTGCCAGTTAAATTGAAAGTATTGACTCTAGCAGCCCTAAGAATAAATCTGAATTGTAAAGAGTCTGATTGTTAAATGAATACAATCATTTACTGCCATAGGCCACAAAAATCAAAAAGGTCTAAGTGCTTCTTTTAGACACAGATGCAGAGACTAATTTTACATGAATGCGTATCCTAACAAGATTAGGAGGCTTGTCCTGGCACATGAACTGTACTTTTGTTCGTCGCATGCAACACGCTTGCATCTTCAGTTTTGCCCTGTTTTTATCATGATCCTAAGTTCTTTGCCTTAGCACTTTGCTTTCTTTGTGTGTTTTAACCTTTAGTTGTCTATTATTGTTTCCTTTGGTAGAAATTTAGTATTTTCTTTGTTTGTGCTTTCCATCATTTGTGTTATGAATTCATTGCTTATCTAGTTCAGTAAGCAAATATAAAAAGAGAAAAGGGGAGCAGAGTGGGGGAAAGAGAAGAGGAATATTTGTGAACAATAATAATCTACTGTGGTACATTGCCCACACATACAAACTTCCCTTCTTTTTATATATGAAATTCACTCACTGCCTAACTACCTCCTCTAGGAAGAAACTCAAAAGTCCCGTCTGATTGTTTAATAACCTCGAAGTAAAAATGCAAGTTATCTAGCTCCCTCTCCTTCCACAGTCAATATTCAGTGGTGAAACGGGACAGGATAACCATAGTAAGCACTTCCACTGGAAAGGATAGAAGGCATGCAGCAGTCCCTGAACACAGCACTTCTAAACTGTTACTGGTCAAGCGTTTTACCATCCCACTTGCTGTGACTAGGATATCTGAGCTTAGGTTTTCTGGGAGCAGTTCCCTGGCTTGTGCACAGCTCTCGGCTCTGCCCTCTGGGAAATCCTTTTCATAATTTTGCTTGGTCGTGTCTAAAGACAGTGTGCAGAATCTACCTTCCTGAGAGTCTGAGTGTTGAATCTGAGACTATGAAGGATTTGAAGTTACTGTACTTGCACAGATATCCGTATACATATACACATATACTTGCACAGATATAGACACACACACACACACACACACACACACACACACACTGATTTGGAAACAGACCGTTCACACAGCAGCTATATCATGTCCCTATGCCTCATTTTTTCCACAGGGTGACACAGTGAAAACCGGATATATTCTGTATATGCAGTGGGGTTTGTACCACAAGAGAAATTATGAATCTTGGACCTTCTATAGAGCAACTGGCACAAGTGACCTTCCCCTCCAGATATGGAGAGAGGGCCCTTTGCTCTGGATTGTGAATGAAGGTCTCTGAGGGAGATATTCCTAAATCTTCTTGGGATCTCTGTCTTTAACTGATAAGATTTGTTTAGTGTTCAGTCACCCTTTAACCAAGGTATCTAGTAATATTTTTTTTCCCAAAAACCTTGATTGTGCAGAAACATGAAAATATTCATGGAGCACTGTGTCATGACATTGAGAAGTTTTCTCAACTTGTCTCCCTCCTGGAAGGTTGGGATTCCAGAGATGGTCCGTTTTTTCCAACTACTTTCTTTAAATATAATTCATACACTATACATTTCACTCATTTAAAGTGTGCAGTTCAATGGTGTTTATATACTCACAAAACTGTGCAACTGTCACTATAATTCTAGCACATTTTTGTCATCCCCCCCAAAAAAAAAAACATATTCACTAGCAGTCACTCCATTTTTCTCACTCCCTTCTCACACCATGCTCTAGGCAATCACCTGTACTACCTGTCTCTATGCCCATTCTGGACATTTCATGTGAATGAAATCATACCATACCATGCGGTCCTTGTGATGGGTGTCTTTCACTTGGCATAGTGTTTTCAGCATTCATGCATCTTGTGGCATGTATCAGTACTTCATTCCTATTTATTGCTGAGTCTTTGGTCTTTTCATTTCTCCAACAGTCATAGTCTCTTTTCATCCAGAATGGTGGTACTTGTGATAGCACAAAGTCCTCAAAAACAGTTTTTTTTCATTATTACTACAATCTGTGTATTTGATTACAGTCACGGGCCTACTCACAGTTCTTTACAGGAAATGCCAGTGTCTGTCTGTCTTTTCTTTTTTTTTTTAAGTTATTTACGAGAGAGGGAGAGAGAATGAGCAGAGAGAGAGGGAGAAGCAGACCCCACTGAGCAGGGAGCCCAAAGTGGGCTTGATCCAGGGACTCTGGGATCATGACCTGAGCCAAAAGCAGATGCTTAACCTACTGAGCCACCCAGGCACCCCCCCTCTCTATCTTTCTATCTAATTACAGGCATTTCTTTGAGGTTATCAGTCTTCTTTGGTATGTTTTTTATTTAACTTACCTTAGACATTTGTCCAAGTGAATAAATTTACTGAGGACTAACTTATCCAACCAGAGACTGTAATAAAAGGCATGCCATGTCACTGAATTTCTGGCCTCTCTATTCTTTCTTTCATCAGTTCCTGAAAACAAGACAGTTCTTTCCTGAGCTCAATTTTATATTATATTAACTTCTCACTTTTAGCAATAATAACGAGTTCACATTAGTAATATTGTCCTTTGGAAATTGGTTGTCCATCAGCACACATTGATTTTACATGGAACAGTTTGTTATCATTAAAAGGTTACAGATTTACCAACTGTTTTCATGCTGCGTAACAAGGGTTGCCTGTGTCTAGCCTCCAGTAATAACCTCTTATCTACCTCCTACCCTTTTAGTTAGTGCCACATATTTTAGTTTGATGTAACAGTATCCATTTCTATGTACCACTTTTTTTATATGATTTTTTTTTTAAATAGTAACAACTATCAAATCCTAGTAGCTAACAAAAGCCACTTATGACACATGATGGCCAGGGCAGTTAGCTGTGGTCCTACTCTATATATGAGTCTATCCCACATTCCTCTCATCCTGAGTCTTTGATGGCAGAAGCACCCGCATACCTGAGAGTACATGTTTCTTTGGGCAGATGGTAGTAGTAACAGAGATGTCAAGCCAAACCATGCAATTGCATTTAAAGCTCTGTCAGGACATTGCATATATCATGCACCACACATTTCACTGGCCAAAGCAAGCAACATGATCAAGCCCCAAATTAATAGGAGAGGAAGATTACTTCCAGGGCACACGAGAGGAGGAGTGGGTGACAAGACGAGTATTTATGATCAATAATTCTATTTTCTATAGAAAGAAAGAAAGCATGATCCTTTTTCCTTTGTGTCAATTAGCAACTCTCAGTTTTTAAGAAAATGAATTAAATGATCCGTGTCCATCAACTGATGAATGGATAAAGGAGATGGGGTATGTATACACAATAGGATATTTCTCAGCCATAAAAAAGACTGAAATCTTTCCATTTTTCCATTTGCAGTGACATGGATGGAGATAGAGAATATTATACTAGGTGAAATAAGTCCGAGAAAGACAAACACCATATGATTTCACTCATATGTGGAATTTAAGAAACAAAACAAACAAGGAGAGGGGGAAAAAAGAGAGAGGCAAACTGAGAAACAGACAAAACAGACTCTTAACAAAGAAAACAAACTGATGGTTACCAGAGGGGAGGTGGGTGGGGGAAGGAGTTAAATAGGTGATGGGGTTAAGGAGGGCACTTGTGATGAGCACCAGCTGATGTATCTAAATAGCTTTTTCACTGTTTCAGAATATTCTGTGTGGTTTACTACTACAGTTGATAGCCTTACAAGAAAAATAATTCCTTTCTATCATGAAATTAAGTGTTTATTTCAAATATGGGCTTATATATTGATATATATTGATGATTAAACACTTTAATTGAAACTTTAGCTTCTAAACACAAGATAATTTCATTTTATAGAATACTTTATCTGAATTCCATGGAAACATTAGCTCATATGCCACTTTTAAAATTAATTAATTAATTTGTTTATTTGGTAAGATTTTATTTTTTAACTAATCTTTACACCCAGTGTGGAACTTGAACTCACAACCCTAGTTGCATGCTTTACTGACTGAGCCAGCCAGGCAACCAGGCTCCCTTATTTGTTTGTTTGTTTGTTTGTTTGTTTGTTTATTCTTGTTAACATACAATGTAACAGTTTCAGGTGTACAATATAGTGATTCAACACTTCCATACAACACCTGGTACTCATCACTACACGTGAACTCCTTAATCCCCATCACCTATTTAGCCCATCCATATGCCACTTTAGAATATTACAAATATTTGGATATGTGCCAGCCCATAAATTTCTTTGAGCAAAGAGTTTGGTTTGGGGACACAGAATTTATCTGAATTTTATTTTTATTCTATGGATCTTCTCATAAAATCAAGTGATTCTAAACTTGATTTCAACAGATTTCTAACATTTATTTTAGTCATATCTGTATGCACTAAGATAATAAACCATGTATCAATGTTCTAATTTTAAAAGTTTTCCTATTTATTTAAAAGTGATATGTCATTCAAGTAAAATTTGAAAGTAACACAAAGCGAATTGTCATAATCACATCATCTTCGCACAAATGTCTATTTACATACACACTTAATATGTTGTTAGGATCATTGTATATGTGGAAATTTACATTATTTTTTAAATCAACAGAGTTTTCACAATCATATCTAAAATTTACATGGAAACAAAATTGGTGTTGGCACTTTTTTAAATCATTCTGAGATTATTATTAAATGGGTAATTTTCTCCTACAAAAGAAATATTTTGGAGGCACCTGGATGGCACATCAGTTAAATATCTGACTCTTGGTTTTGACTCAGGTCATGATCTCTGGGTTGTGAGACCCCAAATTGGGCGCTATGCTCAATGTGGAGTCTGCTTGAGATTCTCTCTCCGTCTTCCTCTGCCCCTCCCACTCATACTCTCTCTCTCTCAAATAAATAAATGAATCTTAAATAAAAGAAATATTTCGCTCATAATTATGATTGTTATCTTGTTTTATAGTGAAGATTTAGTTGATTGTCTACCTCTTCTCCATGTAGTATGTGATTATTTTGTTTAAAAAATATATATACTTTCCATGTTGCTACAAATGGCAAGACTCATTCTTCTTTAGGACTGACTAATATTCCACAGTATAAATATAACATATCTTCTTTATCCATCTATCTATTGATGGATCCCTAGGTTACTTCCTTATCTTGGCCACTATAAATAATGCTGCAGTAAACATAGAGGTGCATAGATCTTTTTGAGATAGTGGGTTTTTTTCCCCTTTGAAAAAATGTCTATTCAGGTTCTCTGCCCATTTTTTAATAGGATTGTTTGATTTTTTGGTGTTAAGTTGGCTTTATATATTTTGAATATTAACCCTTATCAGCTATATCATTTGCATATGTCTTCTCCCATTCACTCCCATTCACTCTCCAATGTCTTACATGGATGGACCTGGAAGGTATTATGCTAAGTGAAATAAGTCAGAGAGAAAAAGGCAAGTGCTATGTGATTTCACTTATACATTGAATCTAAAACAAAACAAAAACAAAATAAACACCAAAAACCCAGACTCTTAAATACAGTGAACAGAGGGGAGGTGAGTAGGGGAGGGAACAGGCAAAGTGCATGAAGAAGATTAAGGGGTACAAACTTCCAGTTATAAATAAGTCATGGAAATGAAAGCTATAGCATCAGGAATATAGTCAATAATATTGTAATAACACTGTATGGTGACAGATGGTGACTACACTTACTGTGGTTAACACTGAGTAATGTATAGAATTGTTGAATCTATGTTGTACACCTGAAACTAATATAACATTGTTTGTCAATTATATTTCAATAATGAATTAAAAAACTGTTAGCAGCCAAATATCACATATGAAATATGGAGTTCTTATAGAATATTTATAAATAGTTCAAGTCAAAGGAATTAATTAATTGCCCTGCATTTGTATAAAATAAAGTATATTTGACTGCTAAAATTTATATATATATAAATTTTAATCTATTTAAATGACCCAGAAGAGATGAGTTTTCATGCCTTGCTATGAAATAAACTCTAAAACATATAATTTAGTCAATAAGATTCCAGACATCTTTGTTTTTAAGCTATTTATATCAGCTGTAACATCATTCATATTTACTTTTACTGGTTCAGAAGGAACAAAACTATAGTTTTATGTAACTATGAATGATTTATAATTCTTTCTGGAAGAGGAAGAGTCACTTAGCCCATCCTTGATATCTGAAAGCAATAAATGCTTCAAAATTCTAAATACTGTTATATATATGATATCATATATGAATTATATATTATAAATAAAATATTACCTAATATTTCTTATCCCCCTTAAATATTACATATTCTATAATTGATATACTTTTGTTATATACATTTTAAGGTAAATTTTACCTGATTTTAGTGCCTTTTTTTCCCCCCTCTGGGGAAATTTTACCTTTGCTTCAATAAACTTGCTTAAGGACCCTGAAGATTTGAGTTAGATGAAGAGGCTTGTGTAGTGTGAATCTGGATGGGTCTTAATTTGCATTTCCTTACCAGGTACTCTAGGATAAGAAAGTAATTCTTTGGTAACCCTATTTCCCTGAAATCCTCCAGGTCCCCAGAGAGGTCCCCAGGTGATGTATGGCTCCAAATCAAAGCAGAGTTCTTAGAAATTACATGTTATCCTTCTTGGGTCATCTCCCCTTTTCAAGTGTTCAATCTTGGGTGCTTAATAATTCTTTCTTTGATTTTTCTTTTTAACTCTTTTCTTTATTAGTTCTTCATTGGGTTGACTTTCTGTTGAAGTATAATCTGTATACAGAACAGGAAACAAATTGGAAACTTACAGCTTGTTTACAGAATGAACACTCCTGTGTAACTACCTTCCATCTACATCTGTGGAAGGAAATGAAGTGCCCCTGAAGGCCCACTCAACTCCCTCCCAGTCACAACCCTCTGCAAAACAAGGACCATTCTGATTGTTAAACTAAAATCATCTATTGTTATTCTGGGTGTTCGATAATTTTTCCCCCTTCTTTCTTTATTCCTTCCATCTTCCTTTTTCCTTTTTTAACTTTAAAAGGAGTCAAATATGAGATGCTGATATTATCTATATAATATTCATTTTTAAGTGGAAATCATCAAGTATAAATGAAATATGTTTATACTTTTGCTGAATATAGACCTCCATGAGACATGTGATAGTACATTTTATCTAGTCAAAATAGCTCTTAAAAGCTGCTGTACTATCTCTCATTTAGTATTTCATTCATTTTTGAATTTAAATTGTTATTTGACTAATATGTTAAGAATTGTTAAAGCAATAGTTAAGAACTTAGTTTTTATGCAAAATGAAATAAACAGTTTTTTTTCCTTGAGAATTTATATATTACACTCACTCATTTTATTAAGTAGGAAGAGCTATTTTTTCATTAATATTCAACTATCATGATAACATTTGATTCATTTCAATCTTTTTAGACATGAAAATAGCAATATAGCCATTCAGGTTTTTATTTATGTCTCAGCATTTTATGAATTGATTTATCCTTCAACTGAAATGTTACAATTTGCTCTCAATTTGAAAGGTTATAATTAATTATGATGAAGCACTAAAGATTGATAATTAGAATTTGAAATAAAAATGTCAGTATATTTATTATGAACGTACTTGAATGGGCTGAGAATTTCACTAATATATGACAGTCACAATCATAAATACCCCAACACAATTCTAAAGATAACACTTTCTTTAAGTTCTCCTTCAATTTTTTCTCTGTGATCTTGTAAGTAGAAAACAGGTATAAGCTGTAATAAGTGCAGTTAGTAACATTGGTAATATTTTATATGTCTTTTGTGTTTGTATTTGGAAATGAGTCACACCTGAATTGCCTTATTATTCTTATTTGAGTCAATAGGCATAGATTATCATTTAAATATATGTCCACATACTCTTTTCAACTCACGCTAAACATTAATGACATTCATAGATAAATAAAATTAGTAACGAATGGAAAGGAAGGTCTTTATGCTTTCTTCTTAGTAATTTTACAGAACATTTTATAGGAGAGTAAATGGGAAAATATAAAGGAGTAGAAGCAGTAGTCATGTTCAGTGAGTGCGCAGATTTACTTGACTTAAATTGAAGATGTTTTTGCAGGCTGGGTTGGTTGGAATTGGGTAAAAGAGCTAGGACAGTACTGCAGACCTGTGAATGTCAGATGAATTGAGAAACGAGATTGTATGTGAAAAGTTACTTTGTCAAGCTTTGAGGTAGTATGAAATTATTAGTTATTACTAACCCATTTATTTTTGTTAATATGTTTAAAATACTATTTCTAATATTTAATATTTGAAATAATAACAGCTCAGAGATCAATCATTCTTTGTTTATAGGATCACACTATTGGTTTCTTAAATTCAAGTTAAATTTATTACACACCATAACTGATATATAGTGTTACATTTATTTCTTACTTATCTATTTAGTTGACAACAAATATGAACAACAGCAAAAATTTTGCTATTGCATGTGTGCTCCCTCCCTCTCTCTCTCTCAAAAAAAGAAAGAATAAATATAATAAAATAAAATAAAAGTAAGATCATATTTTTCCTCTATGTTTGCTGGAAAATTAACCTAGTAAATCACAGAAATCCTACAACACAAATATTATTCAAATGTAAATTTCAAAACTAGTTAAATAGTAATATAGCCATAGTTATAAAAATTCGTCTTTGAATGGTTTAAAAATAAGGTGATGTGATGCAGTGTATATTAATTTTTATCTTTATGCCCACATGTCTATTTTATGACAGAATTTTGGAAAAAGATATTTAGTTTTACTAAATACTTACCTATCATGTGAATTAAAATAGTACTTAAATACAAGTATGGTTTAATTATGTTAAAATTTTATTATAAAATATTAAGTAAATATTTTGAGAGCATGATCTGAAATATTTTATGCAAGTTCTTTATTTTTTTAAAGTTTTTATTTAAATTCCAGTAGTTAACATTTAGTGTAATTTTAATTTCAGGTGTACAATTTAGTAATTCAACAATTACATAGAACACCTGGTGCTCATCACAAGTGCAAGTTCTTTAAACAAAATTCAATATTATCCAATTTCTGTATCAGGAAGAAGGGTATTCATATAACTGAACTTGCAGGCTAGTGGTGTATACATTACATTAAGCCTGTAAAGACTTTTTGTTGGCCTAAACAGGGTTTTAAAAATTAAGCTTTACATAAAAATTTAGATTTCCAGCTTCTATGAAAAAAATGTAAGAGTGGAGCAATAAACTTAATCCAAAATGACAAATTAACTAGAGATGAATAGTGCTCATTCTGCTTAAACAGGCTGCACAATATTATTGTTCACTCCTGGCCTTGTCTCTTTTAGTATTTTTTTTTTAGGAAATCTAAAAAGATATTTGGAGCTCTTTTTCTTCATAGCATGTGTCCCTCCTCTCTGGAATGGTGTCCTACAACTGGCAACTATGCCAGCCTCAGAACTTAGAGCGTTTACTCCCAAGTCAGCTCTCATTTAGGATATCCTTTCTGCTTCATAGATTGCAGTATGCTGACAGACAGAAAACCAGGGCAAATGTTGGCATATTTTGTTTGTTTCTCTTTTTTTTTTAGGAATAACAGTGCTATTCCGACTCTTTCCCAATACCCAGAAGCAATTCTTTCATATATTCTATCCATTTCTTTCAAACTGTTTCTGGCAGAAGTGTAAATCTGTTCTCTATTTTTTATAATAATTTTTTATTATGTTATGTTAGTCACCATACAGTACATCCCCAGTTTTTGATGCAATGTTCCGTGATTCATTACTTGCGTATAACACCCAGTGCACCATGCAATACGTGCCTTCCTTAATACCCATCACCGGCCTATCCCAATCCCTCACCCCCTCCCCTCTGAAGCCCCCAGTTTGTTTCCCAGAGTCCACAGTCTGTCATAGTTTATTCCCCCTTCTGTTAACCCCCCTTCATTCTTCCCTTTCTTCTCCTACCGATCTTTCTACTTCTTATGTTCCATAGATGAGTGAAACCATATGATAATTGTCTTTCTCTGCTTGACTTATTTCGCTTAGCATCATCTCCTCCAGTCCTGTCCATGTTGCTGCAAATGTTGTGTAATCATTCTTTTTGATGGCTGAGTAATATTCCATTGTATATATGGACCACAGCTTCTTAATCCAGTCATCTGTTGAAGGGCATCTCGGCTCCTTCCACGATTTAGCTATTGTGGACATTGCTGCTATGAACATTGGGGTGCATATGACCCTTCTCTTCACTACGTGTGTATCTTTGGGGTAAATACCCAGTAGTGCAATGGCTGGATTATAGGGTAGCTCAATTTTTAACTTTTTAAGGGACCTCCACACTCTTTTCCAGAGTGGCTGTACCAACTTGCATTCCCACCAACGGTGTAAGAGGGATCCCCTTTCTCCACATCCTCTCCAACATTTGTTGTTTCCTGCTTTGTCAATTTTTGCCATTCTAACTGGTGTAAGGTGGTATCTCAGTATGGTTTTGATTTGAATTTCCCTGATGGCTAATGATTTTGAACATTTTTTCATGTGTCTGTTAGCCATTTGTATGTCTTCATTGGAAAAGTGTCTGTTCATATCTTCTGCCCATTTTTTGATTTGATTATTTGTTTCCTGTGTATTGAGTTTGAGAAGTTCTTTGTAGATCTTGGATACTAATTTTTATCTGTAGTATCATTTGCAAATATCTAATGAAAGCCAGATGTGGAAATCTTAATTAATTAATTAATTTTAAATATGTTTGTATTTCCAATTTGATTTCTAAATGATGCAAAGATTTTTCTTCTAAACTGCGAGATTTGTGTAGAGTTTAGGTAATAAAGAACTGTAAAATTTCAAACTATTATAAAATATAACATTTTTACATGAAGTCATGTGGATGCCATCTTAGGAGATGGCTAAGTATGCATGACAATTATTTACCAAATGTGATATGTATATTTAGTGCCATTTTTATGCAATTTTATAAGCATACATTAATTTAAATGCTTATATACTACAGTTATTATCTCTTTTTAATGTCTTGGCTCACAGAGATTGTCTAGGTCCAGTATTGCTATCATGTTTTTTATTCATCAGAAAACATAGCTCTTATCCCTGGAAGTAAACAGCGTTGTTGGTTTCTCTCTCCATTTGATGGTAGTAATTTGCCTTACTTATAAACAATGCTGCATCTTGATGATGGATTAGGCTTACCTCTACGGGGATATACAAATTTAACTACTAATGATAGGAACACTGTGTAGCTACAGTTAAAGAGAGAGAGAATTGTTTAATGATACACCTTTATGTAGAATAAAAACATTTATTCTTATCTTTATATTTCAAACAACTTTTATTGTAGAGCAGTGAGTAAATAAGATGTCCTTTAATATGTATATATGTGTGTGTATATATATATATATGTATTTATCTACACATATATATACATATATATACCTATATATACTTTGTCAAGGTATATATATACCAATATATATGTATATATATATACACATACATACATACACATACATAAATACAGATACACAAGCAAAATATCAGTGGCTATCATTCATCAAAATATTTAATCCTTTTATATTATGGAAATATTTCTAAATTATTTTTATCTTAATTTCTGCAGACTATAACTCAGTTTTCTTAAATAAAAATTTGAGTGTTATGATTTCTATTACACTAGCAAGAAATTTACGTACATAATGGTTTGAACAAAAAATGGGAGAAAAAGAAGTTAACTGAGGATATTTTAATCTGAGTTTATCATATCCCCGTGCGTTGAAGTCCAAGACCCACTCTTTGACATTGACTGTCCTGGAATAAATTGTAATGTATTAGGGATGATTTTGATTGTGATTTTGCAAATGTATGATGTTGTGTTTTTCAGAAATATTTTTTGCACAGATCCTTTAATTGAGAGGCAAAAGTTCAGATAGCAGTTATATAGATTAGGCTTTCATATTTGATTCTAGGAATGTACATTTTCAGCATGGTACTCAGAATTAAATGCACAGCTGCCAAAACTGTTAATGGGAACTGCATGCTTAATTTAGTGCTACACTGAAAACATATCCCTTCCTGTTCAATATATTCAATCAAAAAAATTCATTAAGAAGTGTTCTTATCTACTTTTCATTTTCAAGGTACAAGAGACTGTTACATCCCATTAAAAATGAATGTTTAAGTAACGAATTTCAGAAATAAAATATTGACTTTTTGAAGTGCTTTTGGGAAAATTTAATTTATGAAAAAGAAAACTCCTGGAATATGGTTGTAGCATTTCAAGCTTTTTTTTTTTCTGTGCTTGCAATTATTATGCAAATATCATTGCTGTTGCAAAAGACCTTTGTCATGAATTGCTTTGTAATAGAGCAAAGCTACTGAACACTATTTTTCAAATAGATGTGTCTATGACAGTATTAATACATAAGACCTAAGATAAATTGCTGGTAGTAAGAGACTAAACAAATGCACCCACCTCTTTTTTCCTAAAGTGCCAGAATTAAAGATGTTTATCCAAATATTTTAAATTAATTTATTTTTATATATTTTCTAGCTGTGCCTCTGTTAGTAAATATGAAACAATGATTGTATTCAGCTTTCTTCTTTATCTGTCACTAAGCCAGTGTCATAATGTTTAGAGATAGGCTCTCTAACTGTCAGCATTTGTTACAGTTCACTGATGCATGACAAAGTGTGAGGGACATTGTCTTCCCGCACTGCTAAATGTATTAATGCAGTAATGATATTTCCCAGTGACTTCTTACTCAAGGTCAAAATACTGAGATTCATCTGTATTTTGCAACAATTTGTTTATTAATCAATATATTTTCCATCTTAGCCTATTTCCTCAAGTTTATTAGGTACTTTCTAAATTTCGTGGCACATATATGTTACAACATAAAGAAGGGCTTGTCATTATTAACCTTTAATTTTGTTTTAAATAATCAACTATGACTTCTCAATTTATCTTTTAAAATAAATAAACAGCACTTTCATTTGTTCTTTTTGTTGCTATCTATGAAGAGATGACTTGAGGCAGAATTCTAGATTTCTGTATTGAAATTCTCCTTTTTATGGTTTCAATAAATAAAAAAATTATTTTATTAAATAATAATTGCTGAATGATAGCCAAGTATTCATTCTGTTCATTCAGTAATCCTCTCTTCATTATACAATGCCTTAAAGTTTCCAGCTTGTCTTCATAAGCATTATTTATTTTCATCCTGATAGCAATTACATGTGGTAGATATTTCAGAAAATATTACCCCCATTTTACAGATGATGAAATTGAATTCAAGGATGTTAGAACCCCAAATTTGCACAGATTAAACTTAAAGTTAGGCTTTTTTACTCCAATTTTACTGCCTTTCCTCCTATTCCATTTTTATTTGTTTATATTTATTGAATATTCACTACTTCTGGATTAATCTTTCTTAATCATCACTTCCAGTGATGTCACTTTTTACTTAAAAAACTTCAGTGGCTCATTGCCAACTTTATTCTGTCTTCATATATCCATATAACCATTTTCCAAGAGAAACATTTACTCAGATAAGAGATGCCATTGTTTGTAGATTTTCATTTACTGTAGTTGGTCTCATTTCACTGAGTAGATTACATATTGATTACAAATGTTTGCATGGGATAATTTCATTTTACTGGTTTAACAGGAACCCTGTGTATGCTCTTGGCTTAATAGGAGCTGTCTTTCCAATTCCAATCTACCTATATGTCATAAATGAGTTTTAATTTTTCCCCATAGCATATTTAGACGTTTTGAGGACTCAATTTGCATTGAAATTTACACTATCCAATGGTATCTTTCAAAGCAGTTCTGTAAATCTTTTAAATTCTGTATTATTAGCAGCGTTATATGAGTCAGTTAACTTCCATTACTTACAACTACCCTTCTTTAATGAAGAATTTGAAAGAGTAAAATATATAATTCAGATATCTGAACTCTGCTGTTCAAAAATACTCAAGATCAGTAGAAGTAGTCCCCGAAAAACAGATCTGTACTGTGAAGTTCTATGTCAGAATTTTCATTTTGAAAACTCCTTTTAGGTCAAATAATAAGGATCGTGAACACTACTCATGTAGATACTTTTGGACAAAAGTTTATTATAAACATATACTGTAGTAGCCCAAATATGTGACAGTGGATTCACAGTTACTGCTAAAAGCATGCATTCAAATTTTCAGCCATTCTAATTATGATGTATGGACAGTAACTAGATTTTTTATTAAAGGTCTATAAAGTAAAAATGCATAATATATCAAAAATATATATTACAGTTACTAAATAGAATTTCCATTGTTGGAAGTTTGAAGTTATTTTGCTTTTGTGGGAACCTAAGTTCTTAAAAGGATCAGGTTTAGCAAGAATGCCCACAGGTTAAAGCTACTTTAGTTTTTCTCAGCTTTCAGTTTCAAAAGAACGTGATTTGAACTTTTGATTGGCAGTAGTGAGTTTCTCAATAGTTTAAAATCTCAGTAAACAAGATTGAAAAATTGCCTTAAGGTTTTTGGTAATAGTTACTAGGGATTTAAGTTTTTAATTGTTTGGGTAACATGGGTTTACTGATAATGTGTAAGTGCAAATAAGTACTTCTATTAATATAAAATACTTTATAGCTAATATATATATATATATATATATATATATATATATATATATATATATTATTTTTTTTCTTTTTTGTTTTAAATTCCAGTATAATTAACATATAGTGTTATATTAGTTTCAGGTATACAGTATAGTGATTCAACAATTTTATACATTACCCAGTGCTCATTACTATAAGTGTAAGTCCTTTCACCTTTTTCACCCATCCCCCACTCCCACTTTCCCTCTGGTAACCAGTAGTTTGTTCTCTTCAGAGTCTATTTTTTTGTTTGTCTCTTTTCTTTTTTCAATTGTTAGGTGAAATCTTGTAGTATTTGTCTTTCTCTGACTGACTCATTTCACTTAGCATTATATCCTCTAGGTCCATCCATGTTGTTGCTAATGGCAGGGTTTCATTCTGGCTGAGTAACATTCCATTATGTGATACACACACACCATATCTTTTTTTATCCATTCATCTATCAGTGGACACTTGGACACTTGGACTGCTTTCATATTTTGGCTATTGTAAATGTTACAATAAACATAAGGGTGCACATATATTTTCAAATTGATATTCTTTGGATACTCAGTAGTGGAATTACTGGATCATATGATAATTCTACTTTTAATTTTTTGAGGAAACTCCACACTGTTTTCCACTGTGGCTGCACCAGTTTGCATTCCCATCAACAGTTCAAAGAGGAGTCCTTTTTTTCACATCCTCATAAACACTTGCTGTGTCTTGTGTTTTTTTATTTTAGCCATTCTGACAGGTGTGAGGTGATATGTCATAGTTTTGATTTGCATTTTGCTGATGATGAGTGATGTTGAGCATCTTTTCATGTGTCTGTTGGCCATTCATGTGTCTTCTTTGGGGAAATGTCTGTTCATGTCTTCTGCCCATTTTTAATTGGATTGTTTGCTTTTTGGCTGTTGAATTGTATAAGTTCTTTATATATTTCAGATATTCATCCTTTATTGGATATGTCATTTGCAAATATCTTCTCCCATGAAGTAGGCTGCCTTTTAGTTTTGTTGACTGTTTACTTCACTGTGCAGAACTTTTTATTTTGATGTAGTCCCAGTAGTTTGTTGTTGTTGTTTTGCTTTTATTTCCCTTTGGCTCAAGAGACATATCTAGAAAAATGTTACTACAGCTGATGTCAGAGAAATTACTGCCTGTGTTCTCTTGTAGGATTTTTATAGCTTCAGGTCTCACATTTAGATCTTTAATCCATTTTTAATTTACTTTTTTGTATATGGTGTAAGAAAGTGGTCCAGTTTCATTGTTTTGTATGTTGCTGTCCAGTTTTCCCAACACCATCTGTTGAAGAGACTGTCGTTTTCTCATTGATATTCTTTCCTGCTTTGTCAAAGATTAACTGACCATATAATTGTGGGTTTATTTCCGGTTTTTCTATCTGTTCCTTTGATCAATGTGTCTATTTTTATGCTGGTACCATACTGTTTTGATTATTGCAGCTTTGTAGTATATCTTGAAATCTGGGATTGTGGTATCTTCAGCTTTGTTCTTCTTTTTCAAGATTGTTTTTTCTATTTGGGGCCTTTAGTGATATATTTAAATATAGAAATGAAGTTAAATATTATTTTAATGTTATTAAAAGAGAATATCAATTATTTGTATGTATTATGTTTGGTGAAAATTCTGACGTTTTTAAAAAAGGCATATGATTTTAATAAGATTGTAGAGGCTTAACTCTATCAAAATTATATAGTTTTCTCCACAAGGATCACTGCTTCCTTAGTTTCCTTGTACCCTGTTGGTAAGATGTGGAGCTCCCGATTATCTGACAGTGGAATAGCCAGAATGTGTCTTGTAGAGAGTGTTGTTTCAGACCGCAGTGAAATCCAAAGAAAGAAACTCTTCTCTGACCTGCCAGGAATTACAACCATAGGTTATCTTATCCCAACTTCTGAGTTGAGGTAGTACAGCTATAATTATAAATTAAGAGTATTTAGTTTAGACTTTAAAAAAATGACTGATTAAATCTTTGTATTGTAAATCACTGTTTTATAATCATCATCAAAATTGTGTCAGTCCTTTAGGAACTCACATTTAAAAGAGAGAAGATTATTTCCCATGTTTGCAGGTATACACAGATGTATTTTATTATACCTGCTAAGCACAAGAATGATTGTTTTGTTTACTTTCTCCTGTTCATTTTTTGGCACATTGCCTAAAAACAGGGAAATGAGCAGTGTGGGTTGGGTTGGGGAAAAGCAAGAGATAGAATCTTAAATTTTGGCACCTCTAATACAAGGGAGAAAGGTGTTTATCTGATAGTCAAACACATGGTTACACTGAGCAGAGGTGGATGATGAAAGATCTGGGGTCTGTAGTGCCTACAAAACTGGTTGAAGGAGTATAGATTACCCTTAAGAGAACCACGGTTTCCTCTATCTCTGCTTCTGGGACAAGAGGACATGCATATGCTGATCTTGTGAGATGTTAGAAGTCTAATAGGTGGACATAAGGTAATTGATGAAAGTAATAAAATTGTTTACCTTTTATCATGCTGGGTTCTGTGCTAAGTGCCCTCTAAAAAATCTATTTCATATTTTTTTTCACAACTTGTAAGGTAGACAAAATCATTATCCTCACTTTGTAAATCAAGTTTGTAGAGGTTATGTAACTACCCAAGATGACACAGCTAGTGATGGAGAAACCAGAATACAAACCCAGAGTGTCATTATTGTAGAAAATATGCTCTTAACCACCACTTTCTGGTGCATTCTGTGGCCTTTCCAAACTTTCAATAAAACAGAATTTGAGTGGTAAGTAGAATAAATTTAATAAACAACTGAATGCAATTGAATTCTATGAAAATTGTTTTGTATCATAGAATCTGTATGACTACAAAAGACTTCCATTTTCTTTTGTTGGCTTTATTTCTATAGAAATGATGAGCCAAAGCTTCATCAGGAATTCTTCATTTTTTTCCTGAGGATTCCTCAAAGTGATGGTTACAACTGTTTCTAATTTTTATAAGTAAATTAATTTTAGTTATGATTAATGTTTAATAGACTTAGAATAACTTGGCTGCTCAAACATCTGAGATCAAATCTTGGTCATGTTATTAAATTTCTCTGTGCCTCAGTTTTCTTATCTGTGAGTTAAGGAAAATAACAGTACCGCATCGTGGAATTGTTGTGAACGCTAAATAAATTGCTACATGTGAAGTTCTTAGAACAGTTGTTGCCTTGTCGAAGTACTTAAGTTATTTAATTAGCAATTATTTTAAAGGAGGATTGCATGCAAAATTATGGAATTGAAGGTTAATTCTATTTAACAAAGTTCAACTAAATATCATCAATTTTGATTATATATGTAAGTAGTATTCAAAATGACAGAATGAAAACTATTTTTATTGTCATATTTTGAGTTAATAAGATTACCATGAAAAGTAAACAACAAATATAATCATTTACCTTTGTTTTACATTTTTAAATATATAGATGATATATTACACAAATGTACAGTTTTAAGATATAAATCCTCTCCAAAGAACACAGTAGTTTTCAAAGGACTTTTTTTTATTATATACTTCATGATACAATGAAGTAATGAAAGAAGAGTTTAATAAGGTGGAACTGATTGGATTGGACATTTGTGTACCTCTGTGGGTATTGTTTAATTGTCCATGAGATTGAGTTGTTAAATAAGCAGATTAATATGAGTAACACATAAAGAAAGAAAATAATAAGAACACTGGAAAAATAATTTTATTTCTAAGTACAGGTAGCACTTTTGGGCTTATAAAATATGTACATTTCACTGGGAGAGAAATTGTTACTTATATCAGGTGATTTAGATTCTATTTCATATAGTATTTGTTAGGTATTATCAAAATAAAGCATTTACAGTTAAACAGAAGTAGACATATTAGAAAGTATAAATTGATAGATGACTAATCTTAGGATTATATAGTTTAATAGATTTAGCTTACATCTTAATAAGTTAAGTATACTCATGAAGGATTTTAGTCTACTGTCTTTCAAGTGTTTCTCATTATTCTAATGGAAATATTTTTGTAATGGGACAAGAAGTATCATATTTATAACATCTTTTTTATTGATTTCAAAAAATACAATTTAAATAGTTAAATAATGTGAAATATTTAATTAAATACAATCAGTTATCATCTCGTGCACACAGACGTAGATTTTTGATTAATATTAGCTTGATTAATATTATTTGAATCATGTTTTATAATTTAGGATATTTTAGAATTTATCTAAAAACTCGGGCCTATAGTATAGGGACTGCTGTTGACAGGATAGGTTAATCAGATCAACCTTTCCACTGGAATTTAAAACACTTGATACAATTTTTACAATTTCCTAAAAGCATCAATGAGCCCAGTTGACAAATAGATACTAATGACAAGGCAAAAAACTAAGGGAAGGGAGAGTTGAGAAGTAAGAAGAATACTGCAGAAGTTTTGCTTTGTTGGCCTTTGTCTATAAATGGAAACTTGACATTTAATTTGTTGACCTCAGAATGTAAGGGAGAACAAGGAAAAGCCCTACCCAGCACTGGGAATTTGATAGAAAATGCTCACCATACTAAAGTGGAACCTCAAAGAGATGCACATTTAGGGTGTAAATTGGAGTCAATCTGCAGCACTCCCATTTTGTAGCCACAAGCTGTTCCTTAATTACCTGCAAGATCCAAAAATAGCTTGAACCTTGAGTTAAGTTAAAAGTAGTTTCTGGCAGAAGAAGAAGGAAGTCTCTGAAGGAGCACATGCCTTCCAACTCCAAAGGATTTCCCAACATTATTTTTTTAAGGCAAATAAACAGTATACAACCAAAAATTACCAAACACATAGGAGATAAAATACCATGAGCAAGAACCACAAGAAATGGTACATAAGTAGAACAGACCTGAAGATTTTTGTTTATTTATTTAGTTAGTTGTTTTCAAGTTTTTATTTAAATTCTAGTTAATTAACATGTAGTGTAATATTGATTTCAGGAGTAGAAATTAGTGAGTCATCATTTACATATAACACACAGTGCTCATCACAACAAGTGCCTTCCTTAATACCCATCACCCATTTAGCTTATCCCCCACCCGCCTCCCCTCCATCAGTTTGTTCTCTATAGTTAAGAGTCTTTTATGGTTTGCCTCTCTCTGTTTTCCCCCCTTCCCCTTTGTTCATCTATTGTTTCTTAAATTCCACATATGAGTGAAATCATATGTATTTGTTTTTCTCTGACGTGTTTCACTTAGCATAATACACTCCAGCTCCATTTTGATGGCTGAGTAATATTACATTGTGTGTATGCATATATATGACATTTTTGCACATATATATATATATATATATATATGACATTTTTTCAAAGACATACTGGCTAACAGATACATAATAAACATGTATATATATCCCATATCTTCTCTATCCATTTCTTTATCCATTCATCAGTCAATGGACATTTGGGCTTTTTCCATAATTTGGCCATTGTAGATAATGCTGCTATAAACATTGGGGTGCATGTGCCCCTTCAAATCAGTATTTTTGTATCCTCTGGGTAAATGCCTAGTACTGTAATTGCTGAGTCATAAGGTAGCTCTATTTTTAACTTTTTGAGGAACCTCCACACTGTCTTCTGGAGTGACTGCACCAGGTTGCATTCCCACCAACAGTGTAAGAGGCTTCCCTTTTCTCTGCATCCTTGCCAACATCTGTTTCCTGTGTTGTTAATTTAGCCACTCTGACAGCTGTGAAGTGATATCTCATTGTAGTCTTGATTTGTATTTCCCTGATGATGAGTGATGTTGAGTATCTTTTCATGTATCTGTTAGCCAGTATGTCTTTGGGAAAATGTCTATTCATGGCTTCTGCCCATTTCTTAACTGTAGTATTTGTTTTGGGGGTGTTGAATTTGATAAGGTCTTTATAGATTTTGGATACTAACTGGGTTACTTTATCAGATATGTCATTTGCAAATATCTTTTCTCATTCCATAGTTTGCCTTTTAGTTCTGTTGATTGTTTTCTTTGCTGTGCAGAAGCTTTTTCTTTTCTTTTCTTTTAAGATTTTGTATTTATTTTTTTAAGATTTTGTATTTATTTATTTGACAGAGAGAGAGAGCACAAGCAGGGGGAGTGGCAGGAAGAGGGAGAAGCAGGCTCCTTACTGAGCAGAAAGTCTGACATGGGGCTTGATCCCAGAACCCTGGGATCATGACCTGAGCTAAGGCAGACGCTTAACCATCTGAGCCACCCAGGTGCTTTTTATCTTGATGAAGTGCCAATAGTTCATGTTCCCCTTGCCTCAATACTTCATGTTCCCCTTGCCTCAGGAGAGGTATCTAGTAAGAAGTTGCTTCAGTTGATGTCACAGAGTTTACTGCCTGTGTTCTCCTCTAAGATTTTGATGGTTGCCTTTCTCACATTTAGGTCTTTCATCCGTTTTGACTTTATTTTTGTGTACAAAGTGGTCCAGTCTACCCAAATGAGAAATTTGTGTTGTTTTTCACTTGGGTAGATTGTAAATAGAGCTCTTATAAACATCCCTGCATACGTTTTTGTATGAATGTAAGTTTCTATTTCTTTAGGGTAAATGCCTAGAAGTAAGATTACTAGATCATATGCTAAGTGTATGCTTTATATAGTTAGTAATTGTTGAGCTATACCCACATACTACATTTTTATGCATATTAGACCTTCTCCCTTCTATCCCTTTCATTTTCCCTGATGTTTATGGCCTTTAGAATTTCAATTGATGAATAATCTGTTGGTGTCAAACTCTCTCAGTTCTTAAACATGTCTACTTTGTTTTCATTTCAGAAAGATATTTTCACTGGGTATAGAGTTTTAATTTTAAATTAATTTATTTTTCAGTCTTACAAGTTCTATTTGGTTATATTTCAAACCTGCTATGTTATTTTTTATAGTTTTCAGCTGTTTCTAGATTTTTTTCAAACTCCTTTTTATTTCTTTCAGTATGGTAAGTATGAATATCTTATAGTATGTATGTAGTATGTAGGATAGGTTGGGGTGGAGATTACTAACTTTCTTCAGGCTCGATTGTAAGTGGTTATTTTAAAAAGTGCCCTGGAAAAAGCAAAGTGGAAGCTTGGGATGGTTATTCTAAGCTTAGGTCCCTATCTGAGTGTCTAGACTTTGGGTGTGAGCAGGGTTGTTATACTGTAAAATGCCTAGGCAGCAATTGAAAATAGTTGTTTTTCTCATCACAGGATAAATGGAAATGGCAGAAATTCACTAAGATCATGGGTTTCTTAAGATTGGTCTATGTGATATTTTAGTTTTAGTGGATATTGCATTTAATGAGAAAAATATTAATATATTTGAAAAAGTACATTTTTGTTTTTCAAGCCAAATGCCTTCTGTAGCCTCATACTGATGATTTGGAATATAGCTAGAAGTTGAGTAGATGAATTTGAAAATAGGGGAACTGTCAGTGCAAATTTTCGAGCTGATAGAAATTGGAGTTGCCTGAATTTTTTGTTTTGGCAATTTATAAAATATATATAATAAATCACAAAGAAGCAAATAATCATTCATATTCCCACCACCCCAAATGAATGAAGCATATTTACTTGTAGTTTTATTCCCTTTTTTAAATGAAGGGAAATCACTGTTGTTGCCAAATATTATGCATGTTTATTGAAAATATTTTTAAAAAGAAAAGTATAAGAGTGACAGAAAAAAGAAACCAAAATATGTCTGTCTAGAACTGATCATCCATAACATTCTGGAAATAACTTTCTGTATATATACAGAAAAATACAGGATGAAAGAAAGGAAGGCCAACAGATAGGAATAAAGATTTGTGGTAAATGTAGGTGCCACTTTTATGAAAAGAATTTTATTTCATTTGACTTTAATTCAGTAGAAGAAATGACTACTAAAGTTAAACCAAAATAATTCTTGAACATCAAAAATTTTATTACCAAAGGAAGTACTAATTCTTAAAATATTCATCTGGGATTAAAATAAGAAATTATGAAAAATATTGAGAATTTAGAATCAAATGGATTTTTAAACTACATGATTTTAGTTTTAGAGAATTTTTGGATAATATACTTGGATAAAAGAAAGTATTAGTGCTTTCATCTGAACTATACATCTCCCCTTCCCATCCTCCCAGTTTTGTTAATTGTATATTTCTTAGATTGTCCTAATTTGTAAGATTCACTTTGTTATGAATTCCTACGGTTGGTTAGTATTAGTTACATATTTGATGAATGGGATACATACTACCAATCTTTTTACCACAGCTATCTCATGTATTTTGATTTATCTATTCATTGACTGGGTTTTATTGTCAAGTAGTTTTTTTGTTTTATTGTTTATTTCAGGAAACTTTCATGAGAGCTACATTTTCCAAACATCAAGTTCCAAAGTTTTTTGTGTTCTAGCACCTTTAGAGTATCAGTCACTGTTTCACAGTTAGGCCCAAAGAAGTACCTAACAGTTTTATTTATGAAATGGTTAGGTTCAAACGGCTCAACAAGTATTTGTATCCTAAGGACTTACTAGTTATTTTAAAAATGCACACATATTAAAAGAAAAAAATAATATTTTATTTCATTCTTAAATAACCTTCATCACCTATTAATGAGATGTAAATGCCTGCCAGACACTACACAGCTTCTCAAATCTTGGAATCAGATCATGCTATACACATTGTTCCATATTTATTTTCATGTGGTTCTTGCTTTTTGTCATAGCAACTGCTGAAAGTTCTCTCTCAGAAAAATGTGACATTATCTAAAGGAAAGTAGCACATTCTGTTGTTGAAATTGGTGTCTACTTCAAGCAATAATCTATCCAATGTGTCTATAAGTAATATCACTATATATATGTTTAGTGTTTGATGAAAGTTTTGCCTATTGCTTTAATATTATAACAGTCATCATTTACTTTATGATTTGTGGTATTTTCCTATTTGTGTATCAAAATTGAGCCTGGGAGGATAATTGCCATGTCCCTGAGTTCCCAGGACTCCATTCTTGCTTCTGAGAGCAATTTAATCAAGGACAGTGCTGAAGGAGAAATGGATGACCCTATATGTTTATATATTTTCTACCTCAATGAACAATCTCTTCTCTCTCCAGAGGAAACTTCAGCACGCCTAAATCGAAGTCCCTCAAACAACCCCAATTGTCCCCTTTGTTAGTATAAATATTATGCTCAACTGTGCACCCTTACTCAACCATTCCCCATATCTTCTCTCTCACCTCCTGAATTTGCTGCAGTCTACCTTGCAAAGCAGATATTGTATTAATTATAATTCCTACCACTTGCTATGTGTACTCACCATCTGAGACTGGTACTGACTTGAAACAAGATACCCAGTAGTAATAAGCCCTTCTTGAATAGGTTGGATATATATCATCATTTACACAGACACATACACACACATACTAGTTTTGTTAAGAATATGTTAATTATAACTAAAGAAAACTCTTAAACATGATGACATGCATAACCTATAAATTGTGGGATGAATAGTTTGTATTCCTGTGTCAATTGTTATAGAGTGGGGAAAAAGGATTAGGAATAATTACATTTTATAAATTGCTCGGTAGCCAAAGCAGCATAGGTTCATTTGAAACATCAGCTGTCCTGGTAATTATCATACTTAGAGTTAACAGTAATTTGGCTCAAATAATTTATTTTCGGTCTCTATATTGCTTAAGCATCTGTTCATGAATTAGTTTTTGTAATGTTTCAATATGTTCTGGTTCATGTTTGGCATTTTTGGTTCTGCTACAGTAATGAGATAAAACCATAGATTCTCTAAGTAGTCCTTGGACAATATTTAATATGTTCTCTTAGGCAGCAAATTAAATTATTTTAAGTTGTTCTTCATAAATTTTTTTCTTCTTATTCATATTTGATATTAGTAATGAACTTGTAAATCAGTTTCTCAGAGTACACAAACTAAATTAGTTCCAATATGAAAGAAAAATAAGCGATTTGTCCAGAGGAAGATATTCTATTACTGATTTATAGACAGATATAATATAAAATATATTTTCTCTAAATAAATTTATGACATTATTTTGGTTTTACATGTGAATGAGAGGGAATCTATCATCTAGCACCTGTGTAAGAGTTATTTCCTCATATAGAAATCATCAGTAAATATGGTATGCTCTTGATTAGCCACTCTTAAAAATCTTTGGCATATAAATATTTCCAAATAGTGATGTTTAACATGTTTCCTGCCCCCATATAAACTCCATATTTCATGCTTTGATGATAGAAATAAAATTAGGCAGATAAGTGAGTATATTTTTTAAGTATTTTTTGAATGAATTGAAATTCACAAAATTAAACATTGTAAAGTAAACAATTCAGTGTCATTTAGAGCATTCACAATGATGTGCAACCACCACCTATACCTAGTTCCAGAACTTTTTCATCACCACAAAATAAAATACTATATCCATTAAGCAATTGTTCCCCATACTCCTCTCCTTCTACCAGATACCTGGCAATGACCAACCTAAATTGTCTCTGTGGATCTACCAATAAGAATATTTTGTATAATCACACATTTTTGCATCTGGCTTCTTTGATTTCACTCAATATTTTTAGATTTATTCATGTTATAGCATGTATCATTACTTCATTGTGTGTATATACTACAATTTGTTTATCCATTAATGGACATTTGGACTGTTTCTACCTTTTGGGTATTGTATTATATCTATCTATAAATAATAGTGCTGCTATGAACATTAGTGTATGTGTATTTATTTGTTTGAGTACCAGTTTTCCATTGTTTTGGATATAGTCCTAGGAGTAAAATTTCTGATTAATATAGTTTATTCTATGTTTAACTTTTTGAGGAACCACCAACATGTTTTCCATAGTCCAAAATGAACCATTTTATATCTCCACGGCAATGTATAAGGGTTCCAGTTTGTCCACATTTTTGTCATTTACTATGTTCCACTTTTTAAAAATTGTAACTATCCTTGTGGGTATGAAGTGGTATCTCATTGTGATTTGGGTTTGCATCTCTAATGTCTAAAATTTTTGACGTCTTTTTATGAGCATTCTGGCCATTTGTTTTTGTTTTTGTTTTGTAGTATACTCAGGATAGTAGACCCTTATGTATATATTACGTATTATTTGCAAATATTTTTTCCCATATATTGTCTTTTCACTTTCTTGAAAATCTTGTTTGATGCACAAAAGTTTTAAATTTTGATGAAATCGAATTTGCATGTTTTTTTTTTCTTTTGTTGTTTGTGCTATTGGTGTCATATCCGAGAATTTATTGCCAAATTCAAGGTCATGAATTTTTACCCCTATGTTTTCTTCTGAAAGTTTTATGTTCTTAGCTCTTACAGTGAAGTCATTGATTCACTTTGAGTTAATTTCTATATAAGGTGTGAAGTAGGATTCTGATTTTTTTTTAATCCAGTTGCCATAGTACCATTTCTTGAAGAGATATCTTTTCCCCTCATTGAATTGTTCTGATTTGCAAATCAACTGGCCATAGATACATGGGTTTATCTCTGAATTCTCATTTCTATTCCATTGGTTAATATGTTTATCTTTACAAATATTTTAAGGCTAAATAAAATAGGAATTGTGACTTACCCAATTTAAAAAGATTATCCACTTAAAAAAATTATTTGCCTGTAATTTTTAATTGTCACAATTATGTAGATAACTGTGTTGTAGTCATTCTGTTAGGCAAAAGGAACATAAAGTTGAATACACACTACCCCTACTCTCGAGAGAGAGTTTAATGTTTAGTGTGGAGCCAACATAAGTAAATCAACAATTTAATTTTAGTCTGATGAAGACTAATATTTAGATGGGCACATGATGCTATAGGAGTGTAGGGACATAATGAGTATTCACCTACATCCATTCAGCAGGTAATTAGTCTAAATTAATCATAGAACCCTATTCCCCTTGCCAGGGATTTTTCTTTTTCCTTTTCTTTCTTTCTTTTTTTTTTTTTTAGATTTTTTAATTTATTGACTTCACAGAGAGAGACAGCCAGCGAGAGAGGGAACACGAGCGCGGGGCGGCGGGGGCGGGGGGAGTGCTAGAGGAAGAAGCAGGCTCTCAGCAGAGGAGCCCGATGTGGGACTCGATCCCAGAACACTGGGATTACGCCCTGAGCTGAAGGCAGACACTTAACGACTGAGCCACCCAGGCGCCCCTTGGGATTTTTCTTTTTCAATGATGGGTTGCTAAGTCACTTTAAGCTATGAGTGGCCGCAGGAAAGGTTACTGAGGGATTTGTGAAGGGAAGTTTTATCACTCTTAAGAGAAAGTCACAGGAAGTTGATCTCTTTCCAATGGAAATTAATGAGGAAATGTATTCCCCAAATGATACCAGCAGTCTTCCATGAAGCCACATTGGAGACTACCAAACAGAGTCAAAACTGAACTGAGTCCTTGATGGCTTGCTTGAACCACTGCCTTAACCAACCTTAACCAACACTGAAGACTCACCTACCTTTATATGAATTCATAAATTTTCTTACTATTTATGACAGTCTGAACATGGAGTTAAGTTTCTTGAAGGTGAAATATCTAGATTGTGGGGAGTATAGTGCCAGAGGTATATAAGCGTGATTAAGGTTCAGATACAGCTTCCCAAAAACAGTGGTATTTGAATTGAATGTTAAAGAATAATAAGTTAGCTAAGCAAAAAGGAAGGAGAATGGTATTGCAAGAAGGAACATGAAATGTGAATTACAAAATGGAAAACATGAGCCCTGATAATAAAGAATTTACAATATAATTAGGATAATAGAATGTAGATATAAAAAGACAGTGCATACTCTCATATGTATTATGTTTCTTAGTTTTCACATCAACACTATTAAGAAGGTGAATGAGTAGGGGCGCCTGAGTGGCTCAGCTGGTTAAGCCTCTGACTCTAGTTTTCAGCTCAAGTCATGATCCCAGGGTTGTGAGATTGAGCCCTGTGTCCAGCGCCTTGCAGGGGTGGAACCGCTTAAGATTCTTTCTCTCCCTTCATCCTCTGTTCCTCCCCACCCATGGTCTTTCACCCTCCCTCTCTCCCTCTTAGGAAAAAAAAAAAAAGATAAATGAGTATAATAAATAGGAGAGACACTCAGGAATGCCAGACCTCAACAGTAACACAATTAAGTAAAGAAATAATTGTTGAGGCTTACCTGAGGAGTTTTTAAAGCATAAGAGTTATAATCAGGAGATCACAATATGTTCCAGTTAATGTCTGCCTGCAATAGTACGTTAAATCTGTGACATACAGTGCTGTTACCAAATCCAGATGGTGATACCTTCTAATATGATCAAGATTGTATTTTGAAAGGAGGAGACCACCTAGTGACCATTTTCAGTGGGTTTCTAGGACTGAGCATGGGTGGTAGTATCCTGACAAAATGGCAGTCTAGTCTGCTTGGCAAAAGGGAGAAATATCTGCAACTATGGCGGAAACTTTGTTTATTCAGATAGAAATGCTTATTACCCCATGACATTTTCATTGTCATTTAATTTCCCAGATAGAATGGGGTCAGTGAAAGAATCCCCTGTTCAGGATGACAAAACTGCTAATTGTGTGACATTAATTTTTATTAATCTAAATTAATAAAGCTGAATTTTATTTTACTTTTTAGGGTTTTTTGAGTCTTGATTCTGATAAAGCAGTATGATATATTTTAAGACTGCATACTCTGGGGGCACCTGTGTGGCTTGTTTGGTTAAACATCTGCCTTTGGCTCAGGTCAGGATTTCAGGGTTCTAGGATTGAATCCTATGTTGGGCTCCCTGCTCAGCAGGGAGTCTGCTTCTCCCTCTCCCTCTGCCTCTTCCCCCTACTTGTGTTCTCTCTTTCTCTCTCAAATAGATAGATAGATAGATAGATAGATAGATAGATAGATAGATGATAGATAGATAATAAATAAATAAATAAATAAATAAATAAATAAATAAATAAATACTACACACTCTTAAGCCAGACTATTTAGGTTCAGATACAAACTTAGTCACATAGTAGCTATATAATTGAGAATCACTTAGGTTCTCTGCCTGTTTCCTCATCTGTAATGAAGGCATAATAATTATAGAACCTGTCTTATTAAGTTGTGAGAATTAAATGTTATCCATGTTAAGTATATAAGAGCAGTATTTGGCATAAAGTTACTAGTTAATAAATGTTATTCTAATAGCTATTTTATTAATGTTCAGTTATCATGGCACCAATTCCTTCTAAATCATTTATAAAAACAACTCCCCAGGTCTATGAGACTGAGGGCCAGAAGTTGTGTTGTATTGGGACAGCCAAGTTATCCCTACTAAAGGATATGCTTCAGCAAATAGCCAGCGTCCTTGGGCTACATCACTTTCATCCATGGCATGTGTAGTATTATTGCTTCCTGTGACAGAATAAGTGAGGTAGCCATCTGATACTGGCAATGGACCTCTAGACTGAAAGTGATTTTGACATCGGGAAAATGAACCTGAACCCTGTCACCTGACTCCATAATCCTATGATCATTTAATTGTCTAATGAAAATATAAAATTTTCTAGCCCTGCTTCCTTTGTTCTCAGATTAGTAGGATTTATATAAGCAAGTACGGGTAATGTTCCCCAAAGTGGTTCTGCTGGTTAAAAGCAACATATTGCCTGCAAAATCATACCTCTTTTTATATGGATGCTTCTCATTTTAGAGCAAGTTCAGTTAAAAAGATAATGCAGTAAGATCTTCTAGAAAATAGCACTCAGGCAATGGTGCATATTTATTCTTTCAACATTAGTTTCCTTAACAACAAATTTATATTTCTCTCATTAACATATGAATCATGTATTATATAATTCTTTTTTAAAAGATTTATTTATTCTAGAGAGAGAGAGAAGAGAGAGCACACATGAGTGGGGGGAGGGGTAGAGGAAGAGAAACTTCAAGCAGACTCTCAGCTGAGCACAGAGCCAGATGTGGGGCTTGATCCCATGACCCATGAGATCATGACCTGAGCTGAAACCAAGAGTCAGATGATTAACTGAGCCATCCAGGTGCCCCCTGTATTATATAATTGTATCACAAAACTATAGCAAACACATCTTAATTTTTCACAGCATACACATCTAATTTATATAATTTAGATTATTTGTATTTAGAGTGCAGACTTAGTGCTGCAATGAAGACCTCAAATAAACCAACATGGTGGACAAGTGTTTGTCTACCGTAGTATCCCAGGGCTGGTGAGTGGCTGAGGGCAGGCAGGCAACTCTGTTCCACAATTCCACAAATGAACTGAGGTTCATTTTTATTCTTTGCTGTGTTTTAGGGTGTTGTCCTATTTACATGCCAGAGCTGGCTCTCAAGCACCACATCCTTATATTCCAGCCCATGTGACCATGAGAAATGAGAAATCAGAAGTTTTTCAGATTCATTTTTAAAGAGTATGTGTTGGTAGTGGCCTTCATCACTGTTCACATTCCACTGTTCAGAATTTAAATTACTAGCTACAGAAGATTATGGGAAATATGATCTTTAACTATGTGGCCTTGTACCTGTCTAAAATTCACTGTTAACTATGTGGCCTTGTACCTGTCTAAAATTAACAGTGTTAAATAAACCCACATGGATAAATGACTTTTAGGGAGTAGGTGGAGGTAAGGAGATCATTTGGGTGAGTAATCATCCAGTTATCTGAATGTGAAGTAATAAATGATCCTATCAGGCTTGTGAGGCTGGAAGTAAGTCAGATTGTGTAAATCCAATAAATGTTACTGGACAAGAAGCACAATGTCTTTATAACTAGGATAGAAAGAAAGAAAAAGATGAATGCTTGATTATTTTTTATTATCTTCAGTGAATAAGCAAGTTGGCTATAAATAAGAACTCCTTATCTATTATGTTCAAACTTAAACTAGAGACCAGAAGTAGGATTCTTCTTTCTTTCTTCTTCTTTCTTTAAGTGTTTTATAATTTTTAAAGAATCTATTTGGCATAGGACATCAACTTTCTTATTTTACTCAAATATGTAGCCACTTTTATTTATCTGAGCAAACTACCTAATTTTATATGTTGTGATATTCTGGTATTCCTTTAGAGTTCTCAAAAAATATTAATATAAAGAGAATATGCATTTGGTGGTGGAATATACTCCATTATTTATTTGTTATTTACCATACTGGAAAATTCTAGTAGGTAGAGAATAGTGAGATTATCACATATACACACAATTTTTTGGTAAGCCATAATACATGAATAATATAAAGCCAAGCTTTAAAATCCTCAGTCAATATTATAAATACAAATCCTAAGCCCTAAAGCTAAAATTTCAAGAGACAGTCTTCTTGTCCATTATTCATTACAAAAATGCACATATCTCTAATGGGAAAACCACTTCTATCATGAAATACAGAAGATGTGTGAGTCTTAGTTCTGTCTATGCTAATGTAAGTATTTTTATCACTACAGGTTTGTAGGTTTGGTTGTTTTGGGATTCATCTGTGACAGTTTCTTTCTGTGTGTTTGAATTTAATGTATAGATTTATGCTATGAGGATTCAAGCTTATTCTTTTCTTCTATAGGACTTTAGAGTCATTTCAAAGGCGTGAGTTGAAATGTTTTAGTAGCAGACCTACAGCCATGGGTTTTGATTCAAAAATAAGTCCAGGCAGTAATACTAACACATGGCTATTTGCATGTTTCCAATTGTTTCCAAGGCAAATAGAATGAATAGTAGTTTATTAGCATTGACTCCCCATGCTATCCTATTGAGTGTGTGACATGTGCATTTTAAAAGTTGTAAATATTGCAAGCATGTTCTAATAATGTTTTTTTTTAACTCAGCAGTTTGAGCAACAAGACCTTTATACTTTAGAAATAAATATAGAGATTCTGAAGTAATTTAACACTACTGAAGCCTTAGACAGTGGGCCTTTTCAAATTTCCCATAGTAGGCATGAGGCAAAGTCTATATTTGGGATTAACTGTGAGTAAAGACTTTTTAATTTATAAAATAAATTTACCTTTATTATCTTTATTTTTTATTATCCTCAAATCTGTCATCATTCTTATAATAAAGAGAGAAAAAAGCAAGTGTTATATGCAATATCTTCTAGTGAAATAGTAATAATACCAGGATCTGAAAATTAAAATTAGTATCTATGAAAGAAGTCAGCTAAACTAATTTTAGCCATTAAAACATTTTAAACCACTTCAAATTTTGATATATACAACACACCATGATTATTATGCACTTTTATTATCTTTGGCAAATTATCCTTACCATTTTCTAAGTCACTACAATGAAATGGATTTTCCATTTCATGCTACACAGTAGCAATTCATTAGTGTCTATAATGGCACTTGAAATTCAATCAACCATATTAAGCACTGACCTATTTCCAGAATGGTTCAAAGAATAGTGATACATATATTTGGATTTTGATAGTCTTAGATTCTGGTAAAAGGTAATATGTTTTATGGTTGATAAAATTCATACAGGAACAACGAGTTTAATTGACCACCAGACAGTAACCAAATAAGATGTCAAAAATCTGTGTAATTTAGTAATACATTAAGCCTAATGTAACTACATATGCCAAAGGATTTGACAAAATTGTATTTTAGATAATCATTGTCATCCTTTACTATTTGAATAAAATTCAGAAAAAAATGCTTAATCTGAAAGATTTTGTATATATATATGTGTATATATATATGTGTGTATATATATATGTGTGTGTGTGTATATATATATATATAAAGAAGCCCTAAATAAATATATATTTATATATTCATATGTGTGTATATATATATATATATTTATATTTACTATATGGAAGTAAATATGCTCAAGTATTTAAAAAGTAGATGCAATTGATTAGTTCCAGAGGGATAAGTTACAGAGTAGGAATAAATATTTTCAATGCATAAACCTGGCAAATGAGTCATACTCATAGCGACCAGTTTTACAAATCAATAAAAGAGGATAGATAAACCGGTAGAACAAAGGGTAAAGATTTGAACAGACAATTCATAAAAAAGGATATCCAAATACCCAATAAGCATATAAAAAATTTTCAGTTTCATTAATCATTAGAAAAATGTAAAATAAAACTACATAGTGAGGTAACACTGCATCACTATCAAATGGCTAAAATTAAAAAGCAACAATTCTAAGTGTTATCAAAGATGCGTAGCAATTGAAACTCATTCAGTGCTGTGAAGAGTGTAAGTTGGTATAACTCCTTTAGATAACTGTTTGGCAATGTCCATTAAAGCTGAGCTTATGCATCCTTATGATTGATACATTCTATTCCTAGGTACCCAATAAGAATGTATATATCAGTTCACTAAAAACACATGCAAGAATGTTCATAATAGCATTATTAGTAGTAGCCAGAACCTGATATACTCAAATGCTCATCAACAGTTGGAATTTTTTTAAAGTTAATAGTGGTATATACCCTCAGTGGCACACACAGGAAAGAAAATGAGTGAACTTCTACAATTGCATGTAACAACATAGATGAATCTCACAAGCATAATGACTACCAAAGGCAAAAAAAAGACCAGAAACATAAGAATAAATACTGTCTGATTCAGTTTATTTAAAGTTTAGAAACATGCAAAACTAACCACTATGTTATTTCAGATTAGTACTTACCCCAGTGAGGGGTTGTATTTACTGGGAGTAGTATAAGGAGGCCTTCTAGGGTGCTGCTAATAATAGAATTTCTTATTCTGGATCTTCTTTATACAGATATACCTCACTTTTGAAAGATAATTGAGCTATGTACTTATGATTTATAGACTTCTGTGTGTTTTCTATTTCAATAAAATTTTTAAAATATATTTGGTGTGGGCAGATGAACAGCAGAAAGGACCCAGTCATAACAGGGAGACCGGTCCTAGAAGCCCCTTTGGCTTCTAGGGTCTAAGACTCTACTCCTTCATGCCAGAGACATGGAGGCAGCCTAGAGACACCTACAGAGAGATCTCACCATGTCCTTATCCCACAGAGGTAGCCTAGGACAGGCCTGGGAAATCTTTTCGACCTCCTCAGGTAATACTAGCAGTTACTAGCTAACTGGGAGCCCCAGAAGCACCAAATATACCATACAGACCAAAATAAGACTGCTAAGACTCTGAAAAAACTGCTAATAGAACCACAGCCCACAAAAGTATGCCAAGATCTGAGTACTAAAACTGAAGAGAGTTAATGTCTGCTACAATAAGATATTTAATAGAATCCAAAATCTTCTATCATAATAGAACAAATGTCCAGCATGCAATAAAAAATCGCCCTTCTTATCAAGAACCAAGCAAATCACAGTGTATATGAGAAAAGATAATCAACTGATGCCAACATAGATGAATGAGATTTTGGAATTTTCAAGTAAGGATTTTAAAGCAGCCATCATAAAAATTGTCAACAATGAAATGCAAATTCTCTTTAAAAATTAAAAGAGTAGGAAAGCTTAGCAAAAAAATAGAAATTACAAAAAACCAGTATACCAAAACCAATTGTATTTCTATACACTAGGAATGAGTAATCTGTAACTGAAATTAAATGTAATTCCATTTATAAGAGCATAAAATAGAATAAAATGGGAAAAAACGTAACAAACAATTTCAAGACTTGTACACTGGCAACTACAAAATGTATCTGAAAGAAATTGAAGAAGCCTAAATAAATAGAAAGGCACCTCATCTTTATGAATTAGAAGACTTACTATTGTTAAGATGGCAATACTCCCCAGTTGGTATGTAGATTTCATGCAATTTCTGTCAAAATCATAGCTGCCTTCCTTGCAGATTTCAAAAAGCTGGTCCTAAAATCCATATAGAAATGCAAGGGATCCATGATTGCAAAACCACTCTTGAAAAGCGCAAACCTAGAAGACTCACACTTTCTGATTTCAAAATTTATTGTAAAGCTATAGCAATAAAGACAATGTGGTTCTGGCACAAAACTAGAAATATAGATTAGTGGAATAGAATTGAGAATCCAGAATAAACCTCAACATTTATGGCTAATTGGTTTCTGCTAAGGGTGCCAAGACAATTCAGTGGAGGAAAGAATAGTCTTTTTAACAAATGGTGCTGGGATAACTTGCTGCACACATGCAAAATAATGAGGTTGAACACTGTACCTCACACCATGTACAAAAATTAACTCAAAATAGATCATACACCTAAATGTAAAACTAAAACTATACAATTCTTAGAAGAAAACATAGGGGTAGATATTCATGACCTTCGATTAGGTAGTGGTTTCATAGATTACTCAAAAAGCACAACAACAAAAGAAAAAATACATAAATTGGAGCTCATGAAATGAAAAACTTTTATACTTCAAGAGACACCATGAAAAAAGTAAAAAGACAGCCTGCAGAATGGGAGAAATTATTGGCAAATCTGATATCTTGTATCAAGATAGGGACTTGTATTCAAAGTACAGAGAATTCGCTCAATATAATAAAATCAATTTAAGTACAGAAAACAGGCAAAAGATTTGAACTGATATTTTTTCCAAAGAAGATAAATAAATGGCTAATAAGCACATGAAAAGTTACTTAACATCATTAGTGGTTAGGAAAATGCAAATCAAAACAGCAGTGAAATACCACTTCACATCCACAAGTATACCTTTAATCTAAAAGACAGACAGTAACAGGTGTTGGTGAGGATGTGGAACAACTGAACTTCCAAAAACTGCTGTGGGAATGTAAAATTATGAAACCTCTTTGGAAAATAGTTTGGCTGCACCTCAAAAGTTAAACATTGAATTACCATGTGACCAAGCAATTTCACTCCTATGTAATTACCCAGGAAAAATTTAAAAATATGCCCACACAAAACTTGTTCACAAATATTTATAGCAATATTATTTGCAATAGCCAAAAAATGGAAACAACCCAAATGTCCATCAACTGATGAATGAAAAAACAAAATGTGGTACATATATACAATGGAATACTATTTGGTAATAAAAAAAGAATGAAGTATTAATACATGCTATAACATGGATGAATCTTGAAAACATGCTAAGTGAGAGAAGTCAGACACAGAAAGCCACATAATGTATGATTCCGTTTATATGAAATGTCTAATTAGTCAAATCCATAGAGACAGAAAATAGTGGTTTTCAGGGACTAGGGGCACAGGGAATGGAGAGTGACTGCTAATCAGAATGGGGCATTTTTTGGAGGGGAATTAGATACCAATGATACTTGTAAAACTCTGTGAATAAACTAAAAACCACTAACTTTGACTCCTTAAGAAGATGAATGTTTTTATATGTAACTATACACTAGAAAAACTATATTTAAGAAAAAAGAAAAAAATTATAAAACCTAAAAATTACCTAAAAAGTAACATTTTTAAAATTTTTAAAATTCCTTGCTGAATGGACTCCATAGTAGAGATGACAGAATAGAATTATTGAACTTGAGGACAGAACAGTGGAATCCACTCAGCAGGGAAAATGGACTAACATAATGAACAGAACACTAGGGACCTGTGGGATTAGAATTTAAGAGCCAACATTCCTGTCATCTGAGTCTCAGAAGTGGTGGAGAAAGAGAATGGGGCTGAAATGGCATTTGAAGAAATAATGGCTAAGAACTTATTAAACTTGGCAAAGGACACAAACCTACGGATCCAGGATGCTGATTGAACCCCAGCAGGATATACCCAAAATTATTCCCACCAAGAAACATCATAATTAAATTAAAAAAATAAAGACGAAGAAAATGCAATCAAAGAGAAATAATGTGCTACATATACAACACCAGTTTGTATGTCAGTGAATTTCTCTTCTGAAACCATGGGAGCCTGAAAGAAGTGGCACAGTACGTTTTAAATGATGAAAGAAAAGATCTTTCAACTGTGAGTTCTGTATTTGGAGGAACTATCTATCCTTCAGGAATGAAGGGGAAATATGACATTCTCAGATGAAAGAAAACTGCAAGCATGTATGTCCTACAGACCTATCTTTAAGAGTTATGTAATGGAAATTCTTCAAACTGAAAGGAAATGATAAAGGCAAGAAATTTGGGGTTTCGGGAAGAAGGATCAATAAGAAGAATAGAAATATAGATATATACCATAGACTATCCTTTTACTCATGAGATTTATAAATCTATAATGACTGAAAATAAAATTATAATGCAGTCTGATACTCAATACAATAATTTTTTAAGAGATTATTTATTTATTTGTGAGAGAGAGAGAGCATATTCAGGGGGAGTGGCAGAGGGAAGGGAGAAGCAGGCTCCCTGCTGAGCAGGGAACCCCACATGGGGCTCGATCCCAGGACCCTGAGATCATGACCTGAGCCAAAGGCAGATACTTAACTTAGTGAGCCACTCAGATGCCCCTCAATACAATGATATTTATTTACCTTTTCTTTTCTTTTTATTATTATGTTCAATTAGCCAGCATATAGTGCATCATTAGTTTTTGATGTAGTGTTCAACGATTCATTAGTTGCATATAACACCCAGTGCTCATCACCAAAGTGGGGAAGATAAAGGTCAAAATCGGAAGTGAGGTTCCACACTTCACTGTAAGTGGTAAAATGTAGATTCTAGTAGACTATTTTAAGTCACAAGTGCATGTAATGATACCCAGAGCAACCACCATGAAGACTATACAAAGAGATATACTCAAAACACAATAAATAAATCAAGCCAGATTCCTTAAATATGTTCACATAACTTAAAGGAAAGTAAGAAAAGAGAAAGAGAGGAAAGAAAACCAATGAAAACAATAAGTACAAAAATACAGACTTAAATCCTAATGTATTAATATTTACTTTAATATAAATAAACTTTGATTAAGGACAGAGATTAAAGGACAGAGGTTGGCAGAATGGATAAAACAACAAAAGTATCTGCTGCCTACCAAAAAACAACTTCAAATTCATCTACATAGGTAGGTTGAAAGTGAAAGGATGGAAATATATATATCATGCAAACATTAATCAAAAACAGTAGTATGTTAATATCTTCTAAAATAGACTTGAGAGCAAAGAAAATTACTAGAGACAAAGGAGGATATTATATAATGATAAAAAGATCAATCCACCAGGAAGACATAATAATTCTAAGTGTGTATGTACCAAACAACAGATCTTCAAATTACATGAAGCAAAATCTGATAGAAGTAAAGGAAAAATAACAAAATCAATGGTTATACTTGGAGACGTGTACATTCCCCTTACCCCAGGAACTGATAGAACTACTAGACTAAAAATCACCAAGGATATAGAAGGTTTGAATAACACCATCAATTAACAAGAACAAATTAACATGTAAGAATATTCTACCCAACAACAACAAAATGCACATATTTTTCAAGTGCCCATGGGACATTCACTAAGAAAGAAATTCTCCTAGGCCATAAAGATAACTTAACAAATTTAAGAGAAATTGTACAGAATATGTATTCTGACCATAATGAAATCAAATTAGAAATCAATAACGGAAAGAAAACAAGGGGGATAAAATCTTTAAACATTGAAATTACACAACAAACTTCTAAATAACCCAAGTCTCAAAGAAAAATTTTTAAAAATTATAGAACTGAAGGAAACTGGAGGAAAACAAACACAACATATCAAAATATGTAGCTGAAGCAGTGATGAGAGGAAAATTTATAGCACTAAATGCTTATGTTAGAAAGAAGGGTCTCAAATCAATAATCTAAATTCCTATATAAAGAAACTAGGGGAAAAAAGTAAAAAATAAACACAAATCAGGCAGAAAGAAGCAAATAATAAAGTAAAACAGAAATCCAGGAAGCTTGACATAGGAAAGCAAGAGAAAATCAGTGAAACTTAAAGTTGGTTCTTAAAAAAATCAGTGGAATTTGTAAATCTCTAGAATCTAACTTGAAAGAAAGAATCTAGGAAAAATAAGAAGACACAAATGGTGTCAGAAATGAAATAGAAGTTATTACTACAGATTCTGCAGCTATTTAGGGAATACAATGGAGAGCTTTATGTCCATTAATTTAACAACTATGATTAAATGGACCAATTCCTCAAAAATAACAAATTACTGAAACTCAACCAAGATGAAATAGATAATCCAAATAGTCCTATAACCATTAAAGAAATCAAATTTATAATTTTATTTTATTTTTTAATTTTTTTAAAGATTTTATTTATTTATTTTAGAGAGAGAGAGAGCACAGGAGCGTGAGGGACAGAGTGAGAGGGAGAGAGAAAGAATCTCAAGCAGTCTCCATGCTGAGCAGGGAGCCTGATGAGGGGCTTGATCCCAGGACCCTGAGATCATGACTTTAGCTGAAACCAAGAGTCAGACACTTAACTAACTGTACCACCCAGGCACCCCAAATTTACAATTTTAAATCATTCCTTAAAATTAATTTCTAGGCACAATGGTTTCAATGGAGAATTCCACCAAATTTAAAAATTTAAAGAAGAATTAACAAAACTTTTACATAATCTTTTTTCAAATATAGGAAAGGAAGGAGCACTTCCTAGCTCATTTTAGTTTGTTATTACTCTCATCCCAAAAACCAGACAAAGATATTACAAAAAAAAGAAAATTACAGTCCCATACCTCTTGTGAACTTAGAAAGAAAAATATGTAATAAAATATTAGAAAACTGAATTCATCAGTATAAAAATAATTATGCACCATGACCAACTGTGATTTATTGCAGATATACAATGCTGGTTCATCACTTGGAAATCAGTGTAATCTACCATTTGAACTTAAGAAAAAACATCATATATTCATATGATGGAAAAAAGCATTTCACAAAACCCAACACCCATTCATGATTTTAAAAAAAACAAAAACAAAACCAACTATCAGCAGTTTGGGAGTAAAGGGGAATTACCTGAGCCTAATAAAGAATATCTACAAAAAACAAAAACAAAACCATGGTTAACATCATACTTATGGTGAAAGACTGAATGCTTTCCCTGTAAGATCAAGAACAAGGTAAGGATTTCCATTTTCAACACTTTAGGTTTGGTTATTTTCCCATAGACCTTAGAATTTAATTTGTACTACTTTCTTCACTGACTTCCCCTTTGTAGTTGCAGCACTGACATTATTTAAAGTGTACTCGCATACAATGAAATATGATGAAGTGTGAAAAGTGTGCTTTAGAAATGTAGAAACAAAATGTAGTTACAGTTGATCCTTGAACAATGCAGGGGAGGGGCACTGACCCCCTGCACGGTTGAAGATCACTGTGTATCTCTCATGTCCCAAAACTTAACTACTAATAGCCTACTGTTGATTGGAAGCCTTATCAGTAATACAAATAGTCAACACGTATTTTGTGTGTTATATATAATATACTCTATTCTTACAATAAGGTAAGCTGTGGAAAGAAAATGTTATTAAGAAAGTCATAAGAAAGAGAAAACACATTTACAGTACAGTGCTGTATTTATTGAAAAAAAATCTGCAAATACGTGAGCTGTTCAACTAAAACCTGTATTTTTCAAGAGTCAACTGTACTTACAACCACTGTTATTTTACATTGTTCTAGAAGATGTATCAACGTAACTATATAAGAAACATATGTATTAAAATGCAATAGAATCTACTGAAAAGTTAGCAGAAACAATAAGATAATTCATTATTTTGAATAATTACAAAATGAATATAAAAGCTTTTTTATTTTTTGCCCATGTAATATCACAGCCTCCTTTTGAAATCTGATTTCAACTTGATCATATAATCATTTAATGAACTGTGTATTATCTTCTGGGCTGGAATTTAAGAGGCTGGAATTTACTTAGTTTGGAAACTTGTCAACTGAATAGAGAGCCCAGAAATAAACCCATGTTATATAGGGTCAACTAAGCTTTGACAAGGACACCAAACACACAATGTGAAAAGAATGGTCTCTCTAATAAATGATGTTGGAAAAATTGATATCCACATGAAAGAGAATGAAATTAGATCCCCTGTTTTACAAAACTCACAAAAATTAGCTCAAAATGGATTTAAGACTTGAATATAAGAGCTGAACATATAAAACTCCTACAAGCAAACATAAGGGAAAACTCCTTGACGTTGGTCTTGGCAATGAATTTTTGAATATGACACCTAAAGCACAAGCAACAAAATGAAAAACAAGTGACAGTAAATCAAAGTAAAATATTTCTGCACAGCAAAGGAAACAATCAGCAAAATGAAAAGCCAACCTACAAAATAGGAAGAAATATTTGCAAACCATCTATCTGATATGGGGTAAATATCTAAAATATATAAGAAAGTCTTATAACTCAATACCAGAAAAAAATCTGATTAAAATATCGGCAATCCTGAATAAATACATTTCAAAAGAAGACATCCAAATGGCCAAAAGGTACATGAAAAGGTGTCATCATCACTAATAACTAGGAAAATACAAATCCAAACCAAAATAAGATACCACTTCACATCTGGTAGGATGAGTAACAGTAAGACAAGTAATAACAAGTGTTGGCAAGGTGATGGAGAAATGGAAACCCTTGTATTCCGTTGGTGAGAATGTAGAATAGTGCAGCCACTTTGGAAAACAGTATGGAGCTTCCTCAAAAAATTAAAAATAGAACTGCCATATGATTCAGCAATCCCATTTCTGGGTATGTATCTGAAGGAAATGGAATCTGTATGTCAAAGAGATATCTGTACCCTCATGCTCGTTATAGCATTATTCACAATAGCCAAGATATGGAGCAGCACAATATCCACCAATGGATGAGTGGATTAAGAAAACATGGTATATACATAAAATGAAATATTCAGTTTTTTTAAAAAAAGAAGGAAATCCTGCCATTTGCAACAACATGAACGTAACTAAAGGACACTATGCTAAGTGAAATAAACCAATTACAGAATGACAAATACTTCATAATTCCATTTAGATGCAGTATCTAAAATAGTCAAACTCCTAGAAGCAGAGAATAGAATGATGATTGTCAGGAGCTTGGAGGAGGAAATATAGGGAATTGTTTTTCAAAGAGTATAAAATTTCTCTTATGCAAGATAAATAATTTCTAGAGATGTGCTGTACAACATAGTATCTACATTTAAAATGTGATACTGTACACTTTAAAGTATGTTAAGAGGATTGGTCTGGATAGATCTCAAGTGTTCTTACCAAAGGCCACGCGTGCACACACACACGCACACGCGTACACACACAAACACACAAGAATACAAGTAAATTTTTAGGGATGGTGGATATATTTAATACCTAGGTTGTGGTGATGGTATTATGGGTATATGCCTATGACCAAACTCACCAAGATGTATACATTAAATGTGTGTACTTTCTTGTATATCAGTTATAACTCAATACAACTAAAAACCTTTAAAAAAATGTTAAAAAGTACATTATGTAGTATATTACTAAAAGGTTTCAAAATCAGTGAGTATTGCAAGGACAAAGGATACAAGCCAATACATAAAAGCATGGATATTTCTATATACTGCTGAACAGTGAAAAATTGAAATAAATAAGTGACATTTACAGTATCTCCAAAAAACATGAAATATTTAAGTAAAATTTAACAAAATATGTGCTGAAGACTTATGAAACACTGATGAAAGAAATCAAAGAAGACCTAACTAATTGAAGAAATATACTTCTTTCATGGCTTGGAAGAATCAATATTGTTAAGATTGCAGTAGTCCTCAAATTGATCTACAGATTTAACATAATCCTGATAAAAATGCCAGTATATTTTTAATATAAATCAATAAGCTGATTTTAAAATTTATATGAAATGCAAAGGAATTACAATCCCCTAAACAAATTTGAGAAAGAACCAAGTGGGAGGATTCATAACACTTGGTTTCAAGGCTTATTCTGAAGTGATTTTTCTTTTTAAAAAATTTTTAAATATAAATTCAATTAAGTTTACATATAGTGTATTATTAGTTTCGGGGGTAGAAGTTAGTGATTCATCAGTTGCGTATAACACCCAGTGCTCTTTACATCAAGTGCCCTCCTTAATGCCCATCACCCAATTACTCCATCCCCCCACCCACTTCCCCTTAGCAACCCTCAGTTTGTTTCCTGTAGTTAAGAGTCTCTTATGGTTTGCCTCCTTCTCTGTTTTTATCTTATTTTATTTTTCCTTCCCTTCCCCTTATGTTCATCTGTTTTGTTTCTTAAATTCCACATGAGTGAAAAGAGTGATTGTTTTTAACAGGGGACTGTTTTGCACACTCGGGAACATTTGACAATGGTCTGGGGACATTTTGGCTCTCATAACTAGGAGACTGCTAGAGGCATTGAGTGGATAGAGGGTAGAGATGCTGATAAATATTTACAGTGCACAGTTTACCCCCAAACAAAAAATTATCCAGCCCGAAATATCAATAATGGTAAGGTTGAGAAATCCTCTTCTAAACTATGTGATGAGCACTGAGTGTTATACGCAACTGATAAATTATTGAACACTACATCTGAAAATAATGATGTACTATACGTTGGCTAATTGAATTTAAATAAAAATTTAAAAAAAAACTGTAGTGATCAAGACAGTGCAGCATTGGTGAGGAGGTAGACGTGTAGATCAATGGAACGGAAGTATACCAACATATATAGTTAATCAGTTTCACCCAAGATTAAAAGGTATTTCAATAGAGAATGTATAGACCCTTTCTTTATCAAATGGTGTTGGAACAACTGGATATCAATATGCAAAAAAGCAAATAAACCTCAACTCATACTTCACATTAATATGCAAACATTAACTCAAAATTGATTATAAATTCAAATTTAAAACCTAAAATCATAAAATATCTAAAAGAAAACATGGAAAAATCTTTGTGATGTACGTTAGGCAAAGATTTTTTAGATATATCAAAATTATACCTATGGAAGGAAACACTGGTAAATTGGACTTTCTAAATGAATATGAAAAATTCATAACTATATAACTATAGTCTGGGAGAAAATAGTTCCAAAGCACATATCTGACCAAGAACTTAGATCTAAAATATATGATGAATTCTCAAAACACAAGAAAACAAACAATACAATTTCTAAAATATGCAGAAGATTCGAACATGCATTTCAGCAAAGAAGATGCATGAACGCCCAATAAGCACTTGAAAAGATTTTCACTATCATTAGTCTTAGCGTAAATTAAAATAGCAATATGGTATTACTACTATTACTGTATTACTAGTACTACTACTACACACACACTAGAAAACAAAAAGAAGACTCTTATAGTAGCAGAGAAGGATGCTTAATAACTGAACTCCCAAATACTGCTTTGGAAATCCAGTCATATGGTCACTTTGGAAAAACAGGCAGATTTTTATAGTTTAACAAATACACACCATATGTCATAACAATCCCATTCCTTCATATTTACCCAAAAGAAGTAAGAACTTATGTGCACACAGAAGTCATATATGAACATTTATAGTGGCTTTATTAATAAACATGAAAACCTGGAATTAATTCCAAGGTCTGTCACCTGGTAAATGAACAAAGTGTGGCATGTCCACATAATGGAATGCTACCTGCCACTGAGAAAAAACAGAACTACTGAGAGAACAGCATGGATGAATCTCAAATGCATTATGCTGAGTGAAAGAAGTGAAACTCAATAAACTCAAAAGGTCCTATTTGATTCCATTTGTATGAAATTTGGAAAGCACAAAATTTTAGGGAAAAAATGGATCAGTGGTTAGCAAGGGCTCATTGTAGGAGGAGGGATTAACTTAAAAAGGGCCATGAGAAAATATTTTGATATGGTAGTTGTTACACAATTTTATAAAACTCATAAAACTATAATTTAAAAGGTGAATCTTACAGTATGTAAGTTATACTTCAGAACACCTGACTTCAAAATTTTAAAAAATAAAACCAGATACAGTGTCTTCTGTTTAATAAAAATAAGTAATATGCTTGCTTCTATTTCCAACTACGTACGTATGTGTATATGGATTTTCTTCATGTATTTCAATTCAAACAGTGTGTCATAACACAGTGAAAGCAGAAGCATATATGAGAATTCGATCATCATTTATTAAGCTAGATATTAAAGAGATTTGCAAACATATAGAACAGTGCCACTCGTCATAAATTTTTAGTTCTGTTAAATATTTTTATTATAAAAATGCATTGTTGCTGTTCTAAATGAATTAATAATTTTTTTCAAATGCTCAATTTTTATTTCTAATGTAGTAAATTTTGATAGCAATAATTTACAAAAACAAAAGCTCTTTAGGATCCACAACATCTTTTAAGAGGGAAAAGAGTCTTGACACCAAAGTTTGAAAAGACCAATGACTTGCAAGGAAACTGATGTCTGAATGACCATGAGGAACAGTCCTGCTCTGGCAGTCTGAATCAATAACATTAGGATTGTTTTGTGATACAGAAATAAATTCCTTTGTTCTTTATAATCAGTCTACTGTTGGAATCCTTTGTGACAAAAACCAACTGCACCTTAACTAAATATAATAACCATGAGCCACCCACTACATGAAACATTGCTACATTCTCACATTTAATTTCCACAGCAATATTGTATATTGGCATTTATTTTATTGTATTTTTTAATTAATTAATTTTATTAATTAATCAATTTTTTATTATGTTATGTTAGTCACCATACAGTACTTCATTAGTTTTTGATGCAGTGTTCCATGATTCATTGTTTGTAAGACCCAGTGCTCCTTGCAATAAGTGCCCTCCTTAATACCCATCACCAGGCAAACCCATTCAATTTATTTTTAAAAAGATTTTATCTATTTATTTATTTATTTGAGAGAGGGAAATGGGAAAGGAGCAAAGGGAGAGAGACAAGCAGACTCCATGCTGAGCTTGGAGCCTGTCGCGAGGCTCAATCCCATGTCTCCAAGATCGTGACCTGAGCCAAAACCAAGAGTCGGACACTTAACTGACAGAGCCACCCAGGTGCCCCATATGTGGGCATTTTAAATTCATTTCTACACATGACGAAAATGAGTCTCAGAGAGGAAGTAACTTGCTCTAGGTCATACACCTAGTAGTAAGTTTCTTATTCAGGCTTATCCCAAAACCTAAATACTTTGATCATATAGTTTACAGACTTGGAGGCAGACAGACCTGGATTCATATTCTTGTTTAATCATTTACCACTGTTAAGATTTGATAACTATTAAAAGAAAATTTGGATAATACCTATTTCACAGTGCTGTGATAATTTTAAAAAATAAGTAAATGTAAAATTTAGTCCAAAATATATACTAAATAAATGTTAACTATTGTTACAATGCCTCTCTTCATCTGGTACCCTAAGTAGGGGTTTCATGGTGCTTCGAAAACCTGTGTAAGGTGCTCAGAGTAACATATTTGGCATGTTATTAACAAAAAATAAGTGTTAGCTATAAATATTATTCCTGCATTTGTCGTGCATGATTATTTGAGGAAACCTCCTTTGTTCTAGCAGGCTTATTCTTATAATCATTTCAAGTATCTTGTATTCCATCTAAAATTTCTGGTGAAGCACTCACAAATCTGAACTAGTCACTTGTAAGACAGAATCAAATATTACCACTTCTGACATTATTTCTCAGTTGAGTTTAGAGAATATACAGTCAGGGACATTATCTGAGATATCAAGACTTTGCTTCATCACTCAAGTCTAATGAACAGGCTGAATAGTTTATTCTTTTAAGAGACTTTGAAATACACTTAGTAAGATTTTCATCACTTACTGTAGTTTTCCTGTGTCCAACAATAGGAGAGGATACATCCAGCTTCTCTAGTCCATACACACTTACATGAGATTTTATAACATAAATGAAAAAACTATAGAGGATACTTCTTTATTTAAACTCATGACTTGCTCGTGAGAGAAAAAAGGGCGTTCTTTCAATTTAAACACACTGTCCCTCTTGAAGAATGTCATCAAAAACATAAAACTAAAAATTTCCCTTTCTCCGTTGTTCTTTATCCTGCACAGTTCACCTCATTCCTAATGGTTTCCACTTTTATTAGTTCCGTATTTATCCTTTCAGAGATTTCCCTTTTAAATGCACCTACAAGCACCACAGAATTTGCTACAAATTTTGGCATTTAGCCAAACTGGGTTCTTGCCATAAACATTAAGTTGAAAAGATCTGCGTCATATCATGTGGATATCTATAGTATGCCTGCTGTGAGACTTGACAACAGCAGACATTAGAAACATACTCTGAATGTTTATCTAGTGGTTTTATTTCTTCTATTTGTCTCTGGTAGTGATTTAGGGTGGAGTTTGCCTGGAGTTGTTATTGAACTCTTCTTGAAGCCCTACTCATTCCCTGCCACCCCAACCAAGTTGTGTTTGAAGTAAAAAGCTGAAGAGTGAAGATGGTGAAGATGAACATGGACATGTTGTAGTCCTTGGCATCTCAAGGCAAAATTGGTACTTGAAACCAAATCTCTGCCTTTAGATCCCATAGTCTCTGTCTATACTATGCTCCAGGCCATTCTATCCTTGTTTTTGCAGATTTTTAAAATTTGCCTTATATATGCACTTAAGCTGAGGGAATATCAGAAGTTATGGGAGATTTATTTTAAAAAGATGATCTTTATTGAAAGGGACTTAAAGTTATACTGATTTTAAGAAGTAGGTGTAATTCTTTCCTAATGTTCCTTTATTTTTTTCTAATCTTCCTTTAAAATGATTCTTTGGTATTTTGGGATAATGGTTGCTGTTGCATGAAAATTAGTGTCCATCAGGTCTGTGTTGGACCTTTATTAGTTGGATAATATAATAGTGATCACTTTAGTAACCAAAGGAATTTATTTCTCTCTCTTGAACCAGTTTAATGTATCTATTCTGCCAATAAGCTATTTTCTCCCACTGAGTGAGTCAAGGAGCCCTTTGCCTTTCATCTGTGGCTTCCTCATTCCCGAGGTATTCAATGCACAGAATGGTAATCAGACTGGAGAAGGTACACTTACTTCTTAAAAACCATGACCTTGTAGTGATACCCATACACATCTGATGCATTCCATTAGAATGAAATTGTAATAAACTACCTTGAAAGAATAATGTTATCCATTGACAGATAGCGAGTCATCTCCGGCACAGACTCTTTCAGGGTAGTTTATCACTTTGGGTATTGTCTCATGGTGTGGCCTGTAATTTCGTACATTAGCAGCATTCACAAAAAATTTTGTGAAATTTTGCTTTAATTCAATGAAGTGGTAAAATAACAACCACTGCACTTGGTGTCGAATATTTATATGTAAGTGCTCATAGTCAGTGCAAAGAGTATTTCTAGAATGAGAATCAGGTCTGTGTTTGCCTCTAGTCTCTACTTTTCTTTAGGTGTATGACCTTGGGAAGATCGTTTAATCTTGTGTTTCCTGTGTTTCCTCATCCATAAATTGAGGAGGTCTTATGGTCTCCAAAGGTCCTTTCGATGTTAAAATTCTATGAAATTAGAGTCATGTAAATTTTTAAAGTTCGTAGTGTCATTTTTTCCACTTGTTTATTTGTTGCTTGAATTTAAATGAAATATAATTTCATCATCATTTTAAGGCAATAGTCCTCGCTGAAAGAGTAAAAAATCGGTATTTATATTTATTCATGCCTAGTTAAATTTAACAGCAACATGAAATAAATGATTACCTGTTTGGATATAATTTCATAATAAGGCCTCTGAAGGTCGTTTGAAATACTGCACTAATTAATGTTTTATTTCCAGCCTTCCTTAATTATTCTAGCCAGATGGTCCTTTATTTATGTTATTGCTAGAGGTTTCCAGCTGAGGTTGTTTGATTGTTGAAGAAAAATATGTGATGGCACCATAAGATAACTGTAATTGAATTGTTAGGTATGTTAGAGCATTTGAGCCTTCTGTCCCTGTTCTATCCACATCTGGGAAATAAGTTTGTTAACAAAGCACTTTGACACCTCATCTGACGCTTGAGTGAAATTCTGACCTGTGTGGAAGGAATTCAAATGGGAAAATGACACTGCATTTTATTGTAAAAGGAGACACTTTGCAAATATCTCTCTGTGCAAAATTCATTTTGTGAATGATTTTAAAAACTTTAAAATAACTATACTTTTAAGGACATGATCTGTTTTCCAATGTCCTAATAACTTCAGGAATAAGCTGTTCCATTAAGGTCAAATTTAAAATTTGTGCAGATTAGCCACTATTTAGGAAGCAGTTAAATGGAATTTTTATGGCATAGAACTTCAAAAGTCTAAATGAATTATCAGCTGAATAGATAGTCCAATAAAAGAAACAGACTTAAAGTGGAAGATAAAAGTGATAAAGTGACAGTAAATTAGAGAATAGAACTAAAAGCTCTATTGTTGTGAAGAACAACAATAGACCTGAATTATCTATGTTTCTTTAGAAAGTATCTCTCTCCTTCTTTCACTTGTGAGTTTTAGAATTACTAAATAAATTAATAGCATTTGAACTGGAAGCTTCTATCAGCCAAGTTAGGTAGGAAGCCTTATTAACATGGCCGTTGGCAACTTAGCACTGGACAATTTTCTTCCAAGCGAACGTGATTTCATTATTATAGTACTTAAGCTGTGCACATGCAGAATAAATCAGTTCAATGACCTTCTTCCCAATATGTTCAAAGACTTTGAAACCTTAGCATATGCAGAGCTGATGCAATTGGACATAATTGTCCAAACATTTTGGTGATTCAGTTTATATGCTCTTTGTTTCTTGGAGGCTTTGTCTTGTCCTTGCTTATCATGATGTATATGTAAATAAAATTTTATTGATAAGAAGATTATTTTCTTTAAATCATGTTAATTCTTGAATGTAATATACTTAATAGATATTTATTATTAATAATTAAAGAGGTAACAAGTCTGGGAGATAATTCGATACTTAATGAAATGAGCAAAGCAAAACCAATAAGTGATTCCCAACAGAATGTACATACATACACACACATCTATATTCATTTGAATAGAAAAATTTACCATGAGGATTTAAAAAGATTTTTAAAGAAACCAAAGAAGAAGGTATAATGTAAGAGGATTGTATTGTTTTGTCTTTTTATATTTTCCTATCATTTTGCTTGCTTTTGGAAATAAATATTAAACAGCATACTTAAGTTAGCCGTCTTAAAAGCACTGAATGATGCCTCATAAGAGAAAGAGCTTAATAAGAGTGTTGTTTGGGTGTTTTTCTTTATTAACTCGTCCCCATTTCTGCCATTATTTAGTTGACTATTTCAATCTGAATAATTTCTCTCTGCAGTAGGCTTTTTGGACCAACTGCTGAAGTAAGTCTCCTATTTTATAACCCTGAACATATTTTAATTTGACCTTGTGGAATATATACTAAGAACATCCACATGTGCATCATTAAGTGTACTTAGTTCTGGGCAGAATGAGAGGCAGTTCAAGTGTTTTCTTCGCTTTCCATGGAAAAACACTTAACCAGAAGCTCTTACTTCAGCTTTTGGCCACCACCTAGTTTATAAACTGGGGGAAGATCAATGTTCCCAGAGTTGGCATGAATTAAAAGAAAAGTTATGTTTGAAAGATGACTAAGGCTTTTGTGAAAGTCATAAAGATTATGAGAAATTAGATGGGAGACCTTTACATAAGTATCTTGCTAGAAATTATTAAATGTGCTTCTATTCAGATTCATAAAATGATTAAATAATACCTTTGACCAATTTGCTTTGATTATTTCCTTTGAAGTTGACTTTTCTAGTTCTCGTCATTTACCAATGGTTGGGTCATGCTGAATTATCTCCCTTTTGTATGGCAACAGTACATAAATACTGTATATGGAAATTAACATTGGACAACCAAATGATCCAGAAATATACACTAGAATAAACTCTTTGGTTATCTCCCATTGTAATTATGAAGACTACTATAGTTTTCTTGTTTAAAAGCTTTATAAAATAAGTTATAGGAATTTATTTTTTTTCTGCACTTAGGACCATCTCGTTAACAAATGTTATAAATTTTAATAAATTTATGTCACATAGTAGAATCCTGAATAATTGTTAATAAAGAATTATTCTTTGCAGTTTTAGCCTTTCATATAATTTTGCATATTTTCATAGCTTTAGAGATAGCATTTCTCTATCCAAAAGTATCTACCAGATCACTGTTTGTTTTACCTTTAGACTAATACAGTCTAAGGAGACTTGGATTTTTTTCTGTTTTGTATTTTTCTTATTATTACCATTTGAGATGGTAAAATCATTCATCATTTTCAATTACTAGAAAAGAATTCACTAAATGTGATGTGAGTGAAAAGCCAAATGCATAGAGAATCCCTGCACTGACCAATAATAGGTACTGATATACATTTTGTCTGTAACACCTCAATAACATATGCTTTCCCAGTGATTCGTGAAATATACCTGACCAGTGCAAGTGAGCATGGACAGAGGGCTTGCAAAATAGAGAAAACATTTAGGAGAACCAAAATAATGGAAACATGTATATAGCCATTCCTATTAATTGATGATAAAATGTCATCAATTGATTTTTTTAAAGATTTTTATTTATTTATTTGACACAGAGAGAGACAGCCAGCAAGAGAGGGAACACAAGCAAGGGGAATGGGAGAGGAAGAAGCAGGCTCCCAGCAGAGCAGGGAGCCTGATGCGGGGCTCGATCCCAGTGCTCTGGGATCACGCCCTGAGCCGAAGGCAGACACTTAACAACTGAGCCACCCAGGTGCCCCAAATGTCATTGATTTTTTTAAGGGAAAAACCTTAATGAAGCAGTATACTCAGGTTCTCAGATAGTCTCAAAGCATCTCAATAGAATTAGAGCATACTATTCTGCATACATCTTATTTTTAAGAGACGTAGGGCATCTAAAGGTTAAATATTTGCTTGTAATGGTTACATTGTCATATAGTAACTGACTATGCCATTATGTGGTATTAAGCTTAAAAACCACTAGATAAGAAATGTTTGCTAGTTGTCTAAATTTCATTTTGATAAAGAGGGACCTTTTTTCTGAGTTTGTCTTATTTTCTAAATCATTATTGGTCATTTATTATAGATGAATTATTAGATGTCTATAGTGCATGTAGATTTCCTTTCAGTTTAGTAAAATGGGAAGTCTATTATTATCAATTTAAATATTATAGTTATACAGTTTCTAGTTAAAAATCAGGCAGAGGCTTTTGTATTAGTCACTTTTTAAGTAATAATTTATATTTGTCACTGCATAAAATAATTATAACACTAAAACTATAAACACTAAATCAATAGGCAATCTAATAAATGCCAGCAATTGAAAAAACACGTTTGGCTCATAAATAAAACCCTTCAGATTTATGACATTGTGTTTAAAAGCTTTCATATGCTTTTATTTTTGAGCTCTGATATGTGCATTTTCAAAAATTTACTGGCTGTTTACAAATATGCTTTTATATATGTGGCTATGCATGTGTAAATAGCCATCTGAAATGATCATGTTCATTTATTTTGTCCATTAGTCCCTCCTCACGTCTTTCAGTATGAAACCCACGCTCATCAGCATCAAATAAAAGGCACCAAGTGATGTGATCATAGTTTTCTCCCCCAGGCTTATCTTTCAATATGTCTTTCTGCCCCAAATTCTTACAAAGCCACACTGGCTTTGCCCTGAATCTACCATGATTTTTCTTTTCCAAATCTGTTAGCAATCTTTGCCCAGCTGTTTAAGATGTTTGCTAACTCCTTCGTTTCTCAAAACTGGCCACCATTCTCAAACAATAACAGCAATATCCTTCTGATGGACTTTCAGCTGTCACTGCATAACATGTCCTCTGGAGGGTCTTCCCAGGCAATCTGCCCTCACTCTGAGCTAAGCATCTCACCTTTGTCTCTTTATAGCAGCCTGCATTTACCCCCATTGTGGGACTTGTCATACTGTCACAGAGTAGCCTGCTTACTCATCTCTCTCTCCCAATACTCTAAACTCCTTATTTGCAAAGATGATGTCTTCTTTAATCTTTATGTCTTCAAAACAGTACAGCACAATGCCCTGACACATAGGAGGCACTCAATAAATGTTTGTTTATCAAACAAAATCATTCATGAGGTCCACCTATTAATGCAATCTTAAATGTGCCTGTGATTACATCTTTTTATATGCAATATTTCTGGATTTATATAATCTATCTTGAATACTAATATTAAATATGATCATTTCTGGTTTCTCTTGTGGGACAATGAATTAGTCCTCCCTAGTTGTCTCTGAAAATGTGTTTATCCACAGAATTAAATGCAATATAAGCAGGCTAATAATATTCTTTTAATTATTTACATTTTGTCAAACTAGGGAATATTTTCCAGTTATTTGCACATGGGAGAGATTGGCATTGCTGATGTAGATAGAATGAAGATTTGAGGATCTAACAAGTCTCTTCTCCCTGCTGTTATTCTCCTTTTCTCCCTGACTAGTTTAAAATATTACCTGAAAAGCTATTTATTTAACTATTTTTCCTTGCATTTTCCATTTTTTTTGCAATGAAATTTATAATTCCTTAAAGTAAGAGACTGTTTTATGTATCTCTTAACATGGTGCTTTACGTGTAGTTGGTGTTCATTGTTAGCTGAGTATGAGAATTACTGACAGGAAATGGAATATAATTTTCATAGTGCTTCAAACAAGATGTGGTAGATTTAAGAAGACTACAAATTCTTTGGTATTACTCAAAAGAAAGGTGACATTATATTCCCTTCCGTTGAATCTGGGTACACTCTATGATGGCTTCCTCTAGTTGTACACTGTGTATGTGACACTATGCTAATTTCCAGACCCAGGCCTTCAAAGATTGGCAGTGTTCACTTCTTGTCTCTTAGAACACTTGCTCTAGAATATTTTCTCAGGGTAAGCCAGCAGGTCTGTCTTCTTTGAGACCACCAAGCTGTGAGAAGCTCAAAGCATATGGATAGAAGAATAGGGGGTGGGGGGAGAAGGAAGAGATAGAGAGAAAGAGAGAGAGGGAGAGAGATGGAGGAAGAGAAGAATGAAGGAAGGGAGAGAGACAGCTAGAGAGGCACTTAGAAGCATCAAGATACCAGATATGTGACTGAGGAAACCATTTGGAAGTGGACAGTCCAGTCTGATTACCCACAGCTGACACATGAATCAGAGATGAACCACCTATCCAAGCTCTTCCAAAATTCTTGACTCATAAAATTATGAATCAAGTGTTAGTATAATTTGTTAAGCTACAATAGATTATCAGAACAAAGAGTGATAGCTTTATACAAGACCTAAAAGCTTAACATAGTTTAGTCTCTACCTCATGAATAATAAGTATAAAAATATATTATCAAGGCTATTATTTTATTTTATTGAAAGCCGTTAAGGGATGTTGAAAATGTCTTTATTATACAGCTTAAAGAAGAGTACATCATGACTTGTACCTTTCTCATTCTTGACAACCCTCACATATTGCCAAGTTTCTTTTTATACTTCTTATTAATGAATAAATTATTTAATTTTTGCTTTTTTCTTTAAATATTGGCACAAAGAAAGTCTGGGGTTCTCTAAATAATAGAATTCTAGAGGACAAAGTGGAACCCAAGATGTTGATCTCATTTTGTAGTAGCTATTTCTTCTGAATTTTGTAAACTCTTTCTTTGATTTGCTTGTTATTATTTTGAGACTTAATTTTACTCCTTTAGGGCAAGCCCAACCCCACTTAGGTGGCAGCAAGTAAAGGGAGAGAGATTAAGGCAGCAAATGCTGCAAATTGCTAGTAATCCAAATCAACTTGAGCTCTTTCCATATATTAATGCTTAAAACTTCAGATGATGATGGACTGTGAAGATGATGATGGACTGTGAATTAATGAAAACACAGTTTATTTGCTGTCACGGTGATTGTGTCAGTAGAAGGAATAAGACCACTTTCAGCTATTAGACTTGCTACATTTTCTTTTATTTTTAACTAAAGTCCTTCACCTTATGATTTTATCCTTTGTCTACTGTAAAATTCCTCCCCAAATTCCTCCTTAGACCATTCACTAAGGGGGAAAATAAAGCCTGACCATAGGTACTGGTACTGCTAAATATTCCCTATTTGCACATGGGTTTTCTCATTATGATGTTATTAGCATCTGTCAGGGACTTGGACTGGAAGAACAGGGAATAGCATCTCCACTGTTTGGGATTAGCCGGACCTCCTGCTGTGCTCGTTGATCTCCAACAGTGCTATTGGTTCCTCCCACTCTTGTCCTTCCAAGAATTTAATTCGATGATTTTCAACTCCATGCCATTATAACAAATATTTTGCAGTGTCCCCTTTATTAACATGGAATGAAACTTACTACCAATATAACTTACATAAATACATGATTTTAAAAAAAGCAGTAAAATGTCCTAATGTAAAAGAGGCAAAGGAAAGTGATTTATGAAAAACTAATGTATATTTTAGTTTCCAAATGTTTGTATACATCTATGCTGTGAGATATAATGAAGTAGTCAGATGCTTCTATCTATTCATAGAATTACCGCAAATATGACTGCTTCAGATGCTAACAGAGGTTTGTCCTATTGGTGACTCATCTGTAAGAGCAGCCGTGCAGTCATGTGGTTTTTCTGAAAGTGTGAACAATTCGTGGCGATGTTAGAAACAAAGCAAAGAGTAGTATTCTCTTAAAATACATGGTAGTTGCATCCCTGAAACAGTCATTGTTAATAACAACTGTGCAAAACATACTCAGTGTTTATATAACAATGTAGTTAGGTGTTGGGCTTAAATAGTTACAAACAGATGAATGCCTGATAAGGCTTTTGAATGTCATGCAGGGATCAGGACAGTTTGTGGTGGGGGAGTGTCTTGTGCATTGAAGGACCTTTAGAGACTTTAGCTTCTATTAAATGGCAGCCCAGCCATTTCTCTCATTCAGTGGAACAATTCTCGCAACAACCTGCAGTTTTCCGTAATGGCCCCTACAAGATGGCACTTCCACCAAGTATGAATTTCTGCTCCAAACACTCTTTTCTCTTTCATCCTGTGTGTTTATACCCCAGCATCTTGCTGACAGTACGTACTTCCTGAATTCTCTGAGTTAACACATAATAATTTCTCCTGATTAAACATAATATATTACCAAACTTATGTGATAATGTAACTTTTTTATGACTTCTGTTAGTTAAATAAATTCTATATACATAAATCTTGACATCTAAATTTCATACTTTTAATTCTATATCATTTAATTAATATTACTCATTATATCCCATGCTTCTTAATTTATTTTCTTAGTAGATGTATATATTTATGTACACATATACACACATGTACACACATTCATTTATGTTATAACCCCATTAAAGCAAGATCATATTTTATGGGAAAGACGAGAGGATTGGTAATATGGTTTTGAAGTCCTCAATATAAGGTGGATCATTGAAGTGCAGGGGATTAAGATGGAACGGCCAGGGAAGCAAATTAGGACATCACTGTATCACATGCCAAGGAAAAGACATTGTAAGAATGCTTTGAGGGGCTCCTGGGTGGCACAGCAGTTAAGTGTCTGCATTTGGCTCAGGGCGTGATCCCAGCGTTATGGGATCAAGCCCCACACAGGCTCCTCCGCTATGAGCCTGCTTCTTCCTCTCCCACTCCCCCTGCTTGTGTTCCCTCTCTCGCTAAATGTCTCTATCTCTGTCAAATAAATAAATAAAATCTTAAAAAAAAAAAAAAAGAATGCTTTGAGAAGACAAAATAAGGACTGAGAAGGGCTCAGAGAAAGAAATGAGCAAGTTGACAAAGAAACCTTGGCTCAGGCAGTTTTGTTGGAGAAGTGGGGATGGAAGCCAGATTAGAGAAGTAAGATGTGAGAAAGTAAAAGGAATAAGTATGGACAAGTATTTTTCAAATATTTTCTTTTCTCTGCAAAGGAAAAGATGTGTTTGTAGTTGGGTGGATATGGTGGTGGCTGGCTTGGGGACATGGATTATGTTTTTTATGTTCATGTGTAAGGGCATATATCAGTTTGTGTGCATGTATGTACATTAATAGAGGTATCTTAAAGAGGTTTAAATGCTAATAGAAATAAGCAATAGAAGATAGATTAAAGGTTTAGGGAAAGGAAAATAATCAATAGATTTGGATTCATGGGAAGATAGAGGAACAATTGTTATCAATTTATACTGTGCTTTCCTACTAACCCTTAAAAGGCAGAAGCTATACATTTCTTTGTATCCTCAGCACATTAATTATTACCTAGGGAAACTAGGATCTTCTATATTTTATCTGAAGGAGAGAAGGAACTGTAGCCTGCTAAAAGAGTTAATTTACCTCAGAACTCAAATTCCAAGATCCTGTACCAATATTTTCATTATATCCCACCTTCAAAAATTGTCAAACTTATGTTCCTTATATATTTCATCTATAGAAAGCCTTTAAATGATCTTAGACATTAAATTATGTTTTAATAATTTTGAATTAGCATTAAGTATATAATTTTAGTGTTCTTCTAACATGCACTAAATTTTAAAAAGTAATAAATGTGAGAAATGAGTTAAATCAATATGGTTAAATTTAATAAAATACAAATTGAAGAACCTACATTATTTCTAGAGTAATATCTGTTAGATAGGTGACAAAGACTTCTTCATATATACAGGCTCCAGTAGTAAGAGGAAGATGATTATGTGCAGACAGCTTTTGTTTTCTTGGTCCTGTAGCTCACCTGTTCTTTTTTATTGATTGATCCAATTTCGGGAGGCTCAAGTCTGTTTACATTAGATTAGACTGTATACCAGCCACATGGTTTTCTGTCATACTAAAATTTCAAATTTAATAAATGATCAGAAGTAATCTAGATTCTATAATAATAAATCATAATATAGTTCATGGGGCTTGGCTAGGTGGCTCAATTAAAATGAAATTTCACCTAATTATATTGGTGGGAGTCGAATGTTATTTGGTGGGAGTCGAATGTTATTTGGTGTGAGTGTCCTGTGTACTCTTTGATCATGCAGCTTTCTTGTGATTCTCTGAAGCGTATTGAATAATTACATACTGTTAGAAATACTTTATATTTTGAGGATTTTAAGTAAAATACTTATTTGGGAATACTATCTACTTTATGACTTTAGGTGCTATCCCTCATAACTGAGTTTCAAAACATCAAAAATAGTTACTTTTTACATGATAGGAAAAGATAAATTCCAAATACCTAATCATTCCAACGGTAGAATTATTGACTTGATGGTAAATTGATCCTCATATATCATAAAAAATGATGCTCCAAATAAGACAAATCATTTTACTGAAAATCTTATTTATTTAAGAGAAAAAGAAAGCAGTTGATATATCCCTGACATTAGCTGATGAAAATCAGGTTACTCTGTGTTAACATTTAAAGTAAATAATGTTAAACACGGGAAATGTTAAGTGAAGTAATATATACTATCTCTTCTGAAAAATGATTCAAATTTTTATTATAATATAAACTAAAATTTAGTATAATTTTTTAAACTGGTTGTCTCTTTGTTGTGTTGTTAGTATATGTCAGGGCCTGTGCCAAGTGGTTTATATAGATTGTCTCATTTAATTTACACAACAACCCTATAAACTATTATTTCTATTTTACGAATGAGTAAACAAAGGTTCAGAAAGTTTACATAACTTAATTTGGTCATAAACTAGTAACTAGACAAAACAGGATTTAAATCTGAGTTGGTCTGACTTGGAAGCCAGTGTTCTTGACCACTCTCATGTGCTGTCTACATAATCTTGGCAACTTATAATATTTTACTTACACTCTAAGTATAATATTTATATATGCATAATATAATTGGCTGTATTTTTTACATTTTTAAATGCACTAAAAGAATATTTATGTAGTATGTATTATTATGCCCAGAACAGCACTAGGCATTATGAGTTTCAAATGTATAACAAGCTATCTACTCTCAAGGAATAATCAATCTAGTTAAAAACGGGTGACAAAATAAGGACTGAGAAGGGCTCAGACTAGAACTCCGTCCCATTACTCTCAGACAGTACTTTTGGGCCTTAAAAAAACACACACAAACATGCCTTTGTGTTTATATTACACCAACAATGGGGGGGAAATGTACAAGAAACTCAACATTGTTACCTTTGGAGAAAAAGACGAGTTCATTCTGTGCTTTATTTTTTTCCATTTTATATAAAATATATGTGTTTATAATTGTAAATGAATAAATTAGACTTTAGTACATATAACTAGGATTCTTAGATTTAACATTTTTCTCACTTAGAGGTTTGAATGGGTAATACTGGGTCCAGTTCTGTTGTACTATTTGACTATTCTCTGAACATTAGATACTTTTTGAGGAACTCAAAAAAACAATGTTGTTCTGTAGAGCTGTAATTTGTGTCCAGGTACATTTTCAATGTGAAATTAGCAATATTATTTTGAAAAATAATTATCTGTACTTTGAGTATTATATATAATTACTACATTTGTGTATTATATTAAAATTATTATTTGTGTATTAGTATTTGTATAATTATATATAATTACATATGTATTGTATAATTATGTATTATATAATTATATATAAGATATAAATATATATAATTATATAATATTATGTATCTTGCCTTACAGAAATGGTCCTCAATGGGAATGGGGAGTGCAATTTTGACACCTAGGGTATGTTTGGTAATGTCGGGTTGCAGTTTGGTTTGTCATAACTTGCTACTGGCATTAGGAGGTGGGGCCTTTGGAAAGTACTTAGGCCATGAAGGTAGAGCCCTTACAAAAGAGAACTCAGAGAGCTAGCTTGCCCCTTCCTTCTGCCATATGAAATTACAGGATAAAACCTTCTATCTACGAACCAGGCTTTCACTGAATCTCTGAATCTGCCAGTGCCTTGATCTTGGACTTCCCATCCTCCCCAACTGTGATAAATAAATGTTTGTTGTTTATAAGCCACACGGGTTATGTTATTTTGTTATAGCAGCCTGAATAGATGAAGGTGCCCCCCTCAGAAACTCCTCTTCCTGCACTCAAATTGTCTCTCTTCGTTTTCAGAGTCTCCCTTCTACTTGACCAAGTCTGATACTGATGCTCACTCTTGCATTTTTTTTTTTTTTTTGTTTATCTTATTCATTGTGTTCTTCAGTTCCAGAATTTCTGTTTGGTTCTTTTTTATGATTTCTGTCTCTCTGTTGAACTTCTCTTTTTGCTTGTACATTGTTTTGGTTTTTTTTTGAAATTGTCATTTATCTGTGTTCTCTTGTCGCGTGCTGAACTTCCTTAAGACAGTTATTTTTAATCCTTTGTCTGGCAATTTATAGATCTCCATTTTATTTTTGCAGTTAGTTTAGGAAAATTATTATGTTCCTTTGGTGGTGTCATGTTTCCTTGATTTTTTTTATGTTCCTTCCAGTCTTGTGTTGCTTTCTTTGCATTTGCAGAAATAGTCACCACCTCTGGTCTTTAGTGTCTGGTTTCCAGAGAGAAAGACCTTTGCCAGTCAGTCCAGCCAGGGATTCTGATACTTTCTCAGGCCCTTCTTATGGATGTCCTCCTTCCAGGAGGGACAGGAACGTTTCCTGTTCCCTCTTGAGGGTGGGGCAGAGAAGAATTCTTAACCTTAAGATTGTATGTTTCCTCTTGATACTACAAAATCAGGTCAGGTGCTGGGAGCCTTCTGTTTGCTTTCCTTAGCATGGTGCCCTGAAATGCTCAAAATGTGTGCTTTCTTCTAATCCAGCACAGCTGGGCCAGCTCTGGGTGTGCTCATTATCCACCTGCAAGGGTTTGAACTTGCTGTCACTGGGTACACACACAAAGGCTGGCCGTGTAATGGTGTGTGGGTGAGGCATTTGGAGTGCTGGTGGTGACTTTGGCCAGTGGGGAAGGCCCACAGATGAGGCATCCCCAGTGGCTCATGGGCAGGTTTCCTGGTAGAATCTGTGAAATCTAGTAGGATCTGCATCCTTTTTATGAATTGTGAGCCCTGACTGCTGTGTTCCCAGCTTCTTTCAGCCTCTCAGTTGTATAGATCACCATAGTATTTTGAGTATGGTGAGAAAGAAGAAGGCCTCTTAAGTAGCATCCTGTCCAGCTGGACAAACTCAGCACTGTCTACATATTTGATGTCATGGTTAACTTATAAAATTTATATTCCATTCACTTTGAACCAAATTTTAACCAGTTTGTTGTTGCTTTTCTTTTTTTTTTTTTTTTTTTTTTACTGTGTATTTAGATTATTCATGGCTTCCTTAAATCTCATTACTCTGGCTTTTTGAGAGTTGTGTTGGTGGCTTTTGAAAGCTGTCTTTCTACAATTCTGCAATTCTATCACTCTTCAATTAAAATATATTTGAAACTTATTTTTTGGAGCTACCTTCAAAAATAACAGGTAAATCACATGAAGAACTAACCTCACTACTTATAGCTATTCCTTATGTTTTTCCCTGAAAAGATAAAGAGATCTGAGCTATCGAATATGGTAGCCACTAGTCTCATATGGCTACTTAATTTATACTTAATTAAAATTAAATAGAATTAAAAATCTAGTTCCTTAGTCACACAAGCCTCATGTCAGGTGCTCAATAGCTGCATTTATTAAAGGCTATTGTATTAAACAGTGCAAATATAGAATATTTCCATCACCACAGTAAGTTCTGTTGGATAGCACTTAGATTCACCATCTACCTTCCTTACAGGTCTTGTCACTAGAACTTTTAAATATTTGCGGTATTCACATCCAGTTTTAAAGGGTAAAAATATTTATCAACACAAAAGATATCCAGGAGTTTTCTGTAGGCTTTAAAGGAAAGTTCATTGTTCAAAAGTATTTTGAGCTATATCTTGAATACATACAGTTAAGGGACTATAGATGAATACTTCGAGTGCTTTAATGTGTGTATTTTGGTAGGTGTGCTGAATGTGTGCTTTATGCTCCTTCAGGTCCACTCTTCATCCTTTTCTATTCCACTCTCTGCCCAGGAGCTGACTTATAGGTACTATGCCAATGCACTCCCTTGCCCTCTTTTTTCCAGTAGGTGTCATATGCAATATGAGATCAGGGTATTTATGTCACTAGTTCCCACCATGCAAGGTTCTGTAGGCTGACTACGTCCTGCAACCCAAGCCATATCTTTCACCAACTGTTGTATAACAAACAATTGCAAATTCTAATGGCTTAAAACAATAATTTATTTATTTTCCACAATTCTGTGGATTTTCTGGATACTCTCTGGGGAATTCCTCTTTTACATGTTGTGTTGGCTGGGATCAGTTATGGGAGGTCCTCTGGAGCCAGAACATGTCTGGCATCTCAGCTGGAGTGGCTTAAACAGTGGGGAGTGGTTGGTCCTCTCTTTCAATTAAGGTAGTCAGGTGTCTTTACATGATGGATCAGAGGTTCAAGAGGTTGAAAACAGAGTTTTTAGACCTCTTAAGGCCAAGGCCAAAAATTAGTACAACATTACATCCACTGCAACTTATTGGTCAAAGCAAGTAATGGAATCAGTCCAGTTTTAAGGGACAGAGGGGAAACTCTGGATTGGAAAAGCATAGCAAACACAGAGATGGGAAGAGTTGCTGGCAGCCATATCCACCAGTCATAGATCTTTCAAGGGACTCTTTTTTTTTTTTTTAGTGATTTTTTATTATATTATGTTAGTCACCATACAGTACATCCCCGGTTTCCGATGTAAGGCTCGATGATTCATTAGTTGCGTATAACACCCAGTGCACCATGCAATACGTGCCCTCCTTACTACCCATCACCGGTCTATCCCATTCCCCCACCCCCCTCCCCTCTGAGGCCCTCAGTTTGTTTCTCATAGTCCATAGTCTCTCATGTTTCATTCCCCCTTCTGATTACCCCCCCTTTCTTTATCCATTTCTTCCCCTACCGATCATCCTAATTCTTACCTTCCGTAGATGAGAGAAATCATATGATAGTTGTCTTTCTCTGCTTGACTTATTTCACTTAGCATTATCTCCTCCAGTGCCGTCCATGTTGAAGCAAATGTTGAGAATTCGTTCTTTCTGATAGCTGAGTAATATTCCATTGTATATATGGACCACAACTTCTTAATCCAGTCATCTATTGAAGGGCATCTCAGCTCCTTCCACAATTTAGCTATTGTGGACATTGCTGCTATGAACATTGGGGTGCATATGGCCCTTCTCTTCACTACGTCTGTATCTTTGGGGTAAACACCCAGTAGTGCAATGGCTGGATCATAGGGTAGCTCAATTTTTAACTTTTTAAGGGACCTCCACACTGTTTTCCAGAGTGGCTGTACCAACTTGCATTCCCACCAACAATGTAGGAGGGATCCCCTTTCTCCACATCCTCTCCAGCAATTGTTGTTTCTTGCCTTGTCTATTTTTGCCATTCTAACTGGCGTAAGGTGGTATCTCAGTGTAGTTTTGATTTGAATTTCCCTGATGGCTAATGATTTTGAACATTTTTTCATGTGTCTGTTAGCCATTTGTATGTCTTCATTGGAAAAGTGTCTGTTCATATCTTCTGCCCATTTTTTGATTTGTTTATTTGTTTCTCGTGTATTGAGTTTGAGAAGTTCTTTGTAGATCTTAGATACCAGTCCTTTATCTGTAGTGTCATTTGCAAATATATTCTCCCATTCCATGGGCTGCCTCTTAGTTTTTTTGACTGTTTCCTTGGCTGTGCAGAAGCTTTTTATCTTGATGAAGTCCCATAAGTTCATTTTATCTTTTGTTTCTCTTGCCTTTGGGGATGTGTCATGAAAAAGGTTGCTTTGGCTGATGTCGTAGAGGTTGCTGCCTATGTTCTCCTCTAGAATTTTGATGGATTCCTGTCTCACATCGAGGTCTTTCATCCATTTGGAGTTTATTTTTGTGTATGGTGTGAGATAGTGGTCAAGTTTCATTCTCTTGCATGTAGCTGTCCAATTTTCCCAGCACCATTTATTGAAGAGACTGTCTTTTTCCCATCGGATGTTTTTTCCTGCTTTATCAAATATTAGTTGCCCAAAGAGCTGAGGGTCCATTTCTGGGCTCTCTATTCTGTTCCATTGGTCTATGTGTCTGTTTTTGTGCCAGTACCATGCTGTCTTTGTGATCACAGCTTTGTAGTACAGCTCGAAATCCGGCATTGTGATGCCCCCAGCTTTGTTTTTCCTTTTCAACAGTTCCTTGGAGATTCGGGGTCTTTTCTGGTTCCATACAAATTTAAGGACTATTTGTTCCAGTTCTTTGAAAAACGTTCTCGGTATTTTGATCGGGATAGCATTGAAAGTGTAGATTGCTCTGGGTAGCATGGACATTTTAACTATGTTAATTCTTCCGATCCATGAGCATGGAATATTTTTCCATCTTTTTGTGTCTTCCTCAATGTCTTTCAAGAGTGATTTATAGTTTCTAGAATATAGGTCCTTTACGTCTCTGGTTAAGTTAATTCCAAGGTAACGTATGGTTTTTGGTGCTATTGTAAATGGGATGGATTCCCTAATTTCTCTTCTTCAGTCTCGTTATTCGTGTATAGAAATGCAACTGACTTCTGAGCATTGATTTTGTATCCCGCCACATTACTGAATTGCTCTATAACTTCTAATAGTTTGGGAGTGGATTTTTTTGGGTTTTCCATATAGAGTATCATGTCATCTGCGAAGAGAGACATTTTGACTTCTTCTCTGCTGATTTGGATACCTTTGATCCCTTTTTGTTCTCTGATTGCTGTTGCAAGGACTTCTAGTACTATGTTGAATAATAGTGGCGAGAATGGGCATCCTTGTTGTGTTCCTGATCTTAAGGGAAAGGCTTCCAGCTTTTCCCCATTGAGAATAATATTTGCTGTAGGCTTTTCATAGATGGCTTTTATGAGGTTGAGAAATGTACCCTCTATTCCTACACTCTGAAGGGTTTTAATCAGGAAAGGATTCTATATTTTGTCAAAAGCTTTTTCTGCATCAATTGAGAGGATTATATGGTTCCTGAGTCTTCTTGTTGATATGATGTATCACGCTGATCGATCTGCGAATGTTGAACCACGCTTGCATCCCAGGTATGAATCCCACTTGGTCATGATGGATAATCCTTTTAATGTACTGTTGGATTCTATTAGCAAGGATCTTGTTGAGGATTTTGGCATCCATATTCATTAGGGAAATCGGTCTGTAATTCTCCTTTTTGAGGGGGTCTTTGCCTGGTTTGGGGATCAAGGTAATATTGGCCTCATAGAATAAGTTTGGTAGCTTTCCTTCTGTTTCTATTTTTTGAAATAGCATTAGGAGAATAGGTATTATTTCTTCTTTGAATGTTTGGTAGAATTCCCCAGGAAAACCGTCCAGGCCTGGAATTTTGTTATTTGGAGGGTTGTTTATCACTGACTCAATCTCTTCATAATTAATTGGCCTGTTTATGAAATCGATTTCTTCCTGTTTCAGTCTTGGTAGTTTATAGGTTTCCAGGAAGGCCTCCATCTCTTCCAGATTGCTTAGTTTTTTGGCATATAGCTGTTGATAACAGTTTCTAATAATCCTTCCAATTTCATTGGTGTTGGTCGTGACCTCTCCTTTTTCATTCATAATTTTAATAATTTGGGTCCTTTCTCTTTTCTCTTGGATAAGTCTTGCCAGTGGTCTGTCAATTTTATTGATTCTCTCAAAGAACCAGCTTCTAGTCCTGTTGATTTGTTCTACTGTACTTCTGGTTTCTAATTCATTGATTTCTGCTCTCATCTTGGTCAACTGCTTCCTCATGCGTGGATTAGGCCTGTCCCTCTGTTGCTGTTCCAGCTTCTTGAGGTGAGAATATAAAAACTGCGTTTTAGATTTTTCTATTCTTTTAAGTGAGGCTTGGATGGCTATTTATTTCCCCCTTAAGACTGCCTTTGCAGTATCCCATAGGTTTTGGACCATTGTGTTTTCATTCTCGTTGGTCTCCATAAATTGTTTAAATTGATTTTTGATTTCCTGGTTTATCGAGTCATTCCTGAGCAGGATGGTTCTTAGTCTCCAAGTGTTTGAGTTTCTTCCAAATTTTTCCTTGTGGTTGAGTTCCAATTTCAGAGCGTTGTGGTCTGACAATATGCAGGGGATAATTTCAATCTTTTGGTATTGGTTGAGACCTGTTTTGTGTCCCAGAACATGGTCTATTCTTGAGAATGTTCCATGGGCATTAGAATAGAATGAGTATTCTTTGGTTATGGGGTGTAGTGTTCTATATATATCTATGAGGTCCAACTCGTCGAGTATGGCATTCAAAGCCTTTGATTTTTTGCTTAGTTTTTGCCAGGGTGTTCTGTCTATTTCTGATAGTAGAGTGTTGAGGTCCCCTACTATTAATGTTTTTTTTATCTATATGTCTCTTTATTCTGGTTAAGAGTTGGATTGTGTATCTTGCTGCTCCCCTGTTGGGGGCATATATATTTATAATTGTCATATCCACTTGTTGGATACGTCCTTTAAGAATAATATAGTGCCCTTCTGCGTCTCTAACTATAGTCTCTAGTTTAAAATCCAATCTATCTGATATGAGAATTGCTACCCCAGCTTTCTTTTGAGGTCCATTTGCGTGAAAGATGGTACTCCATCCCCTTACTCTCAGTCTGAATGCATCTTTGGGTTCGAAATGAGTCTCTTGTAGTCAGCAAATGGATGGGTCATTTCTTTTTATCCAATCTGCAACCCTGTGGCGTTTTATGGGACCGTTTAAACCATTTACATTGACACTAAGAACTGAGAGATATGATTTTAATGATGCCATGTTGCCAGTAAAGTCTTTGTTTGTATCGGTTGTGACTTTCTGTTCTGTATCACTCTTGGAGCCGTTTTACCTTTATAGAACCCCCCGTAATATCTCCTGTAGGGCTGGTTTTGTGGTTACGAAATTGGTTAATGACTGGCGATTCTGGAATGTCTTTATTTCTCCATCAATGACAGCCTTGCTGGATAAGGATCCTTGGCTGCATGTTTTTCTCTGAAAGAGCTTTAAAAATGCCCCCCCAACCCTTTCTCTCATTCCAGGTCTGTGTAGACAGGTCTGACGTAATTCTGATGCCTTTGCCTTGGTATGTGAGAAATTTCTTTGCCCTGGCCGCTTTCAATACTGTATCCTTGGATCTAATATTTGCGAATGCACTATGACGTGACGTGGCGTAGGTTTGTCATGGTTGAGCTTGGGAGGGGTCCTCTCTGCCTCTTGGACACGAATGTTTGTTTCCCTTGCTAGATTAGGGAAGTTTTCAGCTGCAATTTGTTCAAATATCTCTTCTAGACCTCTGTTTTTCTCCACCCCCTCGGGGATGCCGATGATTCTGACATTGGATCGTTTCATTGAGTCAGTAATCTCCCGTAACCTACATTCGTGGGCGTGGATTTTTTTTAAGACCAGCTTCTATTTTCATTTTTTCCTCTATTAACCCATCCTCCAATTCACTAATACGTTCCTCTGCTTCGGTGACCCTGGCCGTCAGAGCCTCTAGTTTTGCCTGCATTTGGCTCATAGAATTTTTAATTTCTGTCAGATTCGCTCTCATTTCTGTCCTTAGGGATTCTATATTCTCAGTAACCTTTTTGTTAACACTTTTTTCAATTCTACTCATCATTTTGACCATCGTTACTCTGAATTCCATTTCTGATAATTTGGTTACATCCATATCCATTATTTCTGTGGCAGAGGCCACAGACTCACTGTCTTTTCTTTGCTGGGGGGGGGGGGCTTCTCCTTCTTGTCATTCTGATGAGAAGAGGTTGCGGGGTTGTCCAGAGCCCAAATTATTGACTGGGTCCCAGGCCGTGCCCCTTGTTTTATAGGGAACTTAGGGGTATGGGCTTCTTCTTTAAATATTTTATTTATTTATTTATGTGGCAGAGAGCCAACCAGCGAGAAAGGGAACACAAGCAGGGGGTAGGAGAGGAAGAAGCAGGCTCCCAGCGGAGGAGCCCGATGAGGGACTCCTTTCCGGAATGCCAGGATCACGCCCTAAGCCGGAGACAGGCGCTCAATGACTGCGCCACGCAGGCGCCCCGGGTTGTGGGCTTCTTGATTTTTCAGCCTGCCTTCTGGGGGAGGGGCCTGACACATCGATACTCAGGCAACACTGTTTGGGTAGAGTCTCCGCGTCCCCTGCGAGGGGGGATGGGGATGGGCACTCTCTGAGCCGGTATTTCCAGGCTTTTGTTCTCTGGCGGCTTTCCCTGGCGGTTTGCTGTGCCTCTTCTGAGAGTCAGAGCAGCAGCGGCCGAATTTCAGCCTCTGTCACAGAACAGAGGGATTGCGGCCCGTTCTCCACTGATGTTCTGGCCACTTTAACTCTGTTACTGTTGGTGCTGCTCAACCCTGCAGCGTCCCGGGATGTGCGCCCCACACCCGGCGTCCCAGCCCTCACTTCCAGGGCCGGCGTGTCTCTGTCCTTTGTGTTTCTAACGCCGCCAGCCGCCAGCCGCCCCGCGCGCTCCCGGATCTCCCGGTCTCAGTCTGGATCCAGTGAGCGCACCGGGATTCCGGAGTTCCGAGAGATGCCTGGTGGCGCGCGCACGCGGCTCACGGTCTCAGTCTGCTGTTTTGCGGGTGCCGTCCGGGAGCCCCGCCTGCTCTCCCGTGCAGGTGGCTACCGCTTCCCAGCGCCCGAACGCGTCGGCTCCCTCCCCCTTCCGTTTATCTTCCGATATCTGTGCGCGGTTTCATGGCTCCCCGCTTCGTACCTCATTACTCGGCACTGGAGATGTTCATTTGTAGAGATCCAGATGCGTCTTCCTGCGTCTCAGGCTGGTTCCGTGGTTGTTTAGGCTGGTCTGGTACCTATCTAACTCGACTCAGAGGACCGGCTGAAAAAGGGGTCCCCTACTTCTCCGCCATCTTAACTCCTCCCCCTCCTCAAGGGACTCTTTACAAAGGCTTTCTTTGTTTCCCAATAACCACTTGTTCATTTTATCCCTCCAAGCCCAGGGGTGGTGTGGCTCCCCAGTTCTTACTAATCCCAAGGTACTAAATAATACCTTGTGAATTTCTTAACCTTGTCCACCTCTTGGTCAATATTCCTTATTTCCCCCCAGTTTCCTTTTATAAATGTTGCTCAGGTGACCCAATTAGAGAGTTCTTTTTCCTGCATGATCCTGTTTCAACACATTTATTAAATATTAGTCATACTACTTATACCTGGATTTGTTTACAGCATTCTATTAATTTTATTTTTTAGCAATCAGGGGTATTTAGGAATTTCCTCTACCCAATTTGCTTTACATTTAATTTTTGTGATTTTTTTCATATAAAGATTTAATCTTGAGAGTGAATATTAAGTTTAACTAATGAGGTATTCTTCAGACTTCTCACATGTCACAATTTGGTAACATCTACAATCTTTAGTGACAGGACTGGCAATTTCTAATTGCATGACTCAGTTCTATATTGAGTTTCAATGTCAGTACTTTAAAATGTCTACTTTTTTTTTGGATTACATAAATCTTTTACTTTTGTGTCTTAAGCAATTCTAAAGCATTTCACTTTAACCTTCTAGATTGTCTGTGTTCTGTAGAATTCATTCCCTTCACTATTTCCATCAATATTTCTTTTTTTTTCCGTTCTGACTTAATTGATTTCTGTTTGAACACTTGAGGTTTAAAACAGCTGATCACATGATCACTCAGTCTTTTAATAATCCCAGAGTTTCAAAACTACATTTCAATATTTCCTTCAGACATATTGATTTCTTGGTATTAATTGTGTTAGAGTTTTTTGAACTAGCTTTCTAGTCAAAAAGGAAGAAAGCTATCCCCTTCTGAATTTACATAAAAATGGATTTTCAAGTGATTACTTTATAAATATTTGATCTCGTATATACATTCCCAAAAATTTGTTTTTGATTCTGATTAAAGAAAAAAAAAGTCTTTAGCAACCTTAAATAAATTGGACCACTACCCTGAGACTTAAGGAAGCATTTGTACTAAACTATTTAATGATATTTATGTCATGTCATTGAAAGTCTGAATTCTTGTTTCTTTTTCATACTGCTGGTAGAATGTGAGAGTAGTCTGGAGAATATATGATGTTTCTAAATGGGGATGTAGCAGATACACACCAGAATTTGAGTGTATCTAGATATAGGAATACTAGATTTCTTTATTGTGATCATATCACTATGGTATTTCATTGCAGCTATAAGAAATTCGTATGACTTACCATAAGGTAAATGCTAACTTTGCAACATGTATCACTTTTGTAACTGACATTCTGTGTTCAGGTTCATTGTGTTCCTGACATATTCCCATCATTTCCTTTCATGAGAGAATCTCTTTCTTGTGAACTACAGTGACTTTTTTATTGACATGATACAAGTACAAAAGCTTTCCAGTAAAGCATTACTTTGTAACAATAGGCCAGACACATTCTGCCAAGCAATAAATCATCTATATAGTCACTGGAGCACAAAAATATTTCAGTGATACACCAGGTAAAATTGATACTCAAGTAGGGAGACTTTGATTAAGTGCTCTTTCTTCTGCAGCTTTGATAAAATTTCAGGTATTTAATTTCCATATATAATTATGTTTCCGAATTCCATATATATGTTGTTATGTTTTTCAACTGAATTCCCAGCTGAATATAAAAACTGAGAACAAGAAGAGGTGTTATTACTTAGAGGTGTTTTTAACAGTTCTCCAATTTCATAACTTGTCATTTCCTTTTTCTTTGACTTAGAAATGTGTTATACTCCTGGAAATTTTCATTTTTGATACATGCAAAACATAATTTGAGAGGGATTATGCTAATATAGTAGTTAAAAGCTCAGATTCTGAAGCCAGACAGCCTGGGTTTTTAATCTCAGCTCTGACCCTTACTTGCTTTCTAACTTTGTGCCTATTACTTTCCCTCTCTATACTTCAGTTTTTTCATCTTTGAAAAAGGGAATAATAGGATAATACCTCATAGGGTTGTTATGAAGGTTAAGAGTTAATATATCTGAAGTGCTTAAAATTGTGCATGTCATATAGTAAACTCGATATGTTTGCTACCATTATTGCTATTGAAAAAAGTGAAAACATTTGCTTCAATCAATGAGCATAATTAGTTTCAATCATTGTTGTTAGTTTATTTCAATTTCCCTACAGTGAAAAAGAATGCAATGGATTCCTTTGCCATTATTTGATATTATAAGTTGTATTTTTCATGTTTATATATGAAATGTCCCATGCTGTTTCACAATATGTTAAATATTGGGAATTTAACAATAATTTGTTTGAGTAATGTTTCTACTCACAGAGACTCTACACCATCCTAACCAGGGAAAGCAAACTGTTTTCTTAACTAATAATAAGCAAGTAGTCTCTTTAAATCAACCCATTCTGTTCGTGCCATAGATATATTACTCTTTAAGCACGTTAATAGTTGATATTTTTCAGTTTCTCGTCTTATGGGAGATTAAGTCCTTGTAAAGATATATTTCTTTAAGAGGGAGAGGAAGACAAGGAAGATGCAAGGGAAGGAAGATGCAAGGAAGATGCAAGGCAAGGAAGCCCTTGCATTTCTCGAGTGAGGCAAAGAGGTACAGTAGAATGAGCAATGGAGTAGAAGGCAGAGCACCTGAGTTCTGGCTCTGGCTCTGCCATTAACAGCTGTATGATCCTGAGTTGATCTCTTACCTTTGTGACTTAGAGTTTCTTTACTAGCTAACTGTGTGATTATTGTAAGAATCAAATATGAGAATTAGTCAAAACATTTTGGATACTAAAAATATCATGCAAATAGAAAGTAGTAGCATTGTTAAATTTAATTAAAAGCAACTCTACCCTTGCTCTGATGAAGAGATTAAGGATTAAACTGATTTTTTTTTTTTTAGATTTTATTTATTTATGTGATAGAGAGACAGCGAGAGAGGGAACACAGCAGGCAAGTGGGAGAGGAAGAAGCAGGCTCCCAGCGGAGGAGCCCGATGTGGGACTCGATCCCGGAACGCCGGGATCACGCCTTGAGCCGAAGGCAGATGCTTAACGACTGCGCTACCCAGGCGCCCCTAAACTGATTTTTAATATGCATTATGTAGAAGTGAGGTTAGAGTACTGCAGACCATGCTGATGCTCATGTTTAGGGAGAGGGACAATAATTATTTCCAGCCCATTCTTAGAGTAGGACAGCAACTCTCAGAACACAGGCTGCATTTGGCAGAAGTGATAGTTTCTTAATCCCTGCTAGAGGGCAGATTAATGGTGTCTAAAAGCTTTTGAGAAATAGTATATCAAATGTTTTTCTAAGGATTATTAATTCATGACAGAATTAACAGAGTTCAATCATTTCTCCTTTTCATCCTTATTCATCATGGTGGAGATGTTAATGGCTCTAGATAATAGCCAAAAAGAAAGAAAAAATAATAATGGACAGAATAGGTGCTCATAATATGAACCAATTACTAATTAGGTGAGTGCTGTATAAGAAAAAGGAAAAATATTTACATTATTTTGACAAGTATTTATTGTGCTATACATTCGATGGAGTAAAAAGATGAGCCTTGTCCTCAATAGCCTTCTGGTCTACTTGAGCTATGTACCAAGGAAAGTATCTAAACTCCTCCTTCCCAAGCTAACTAAAAGAGATCCATTGTTTTCCTCAACAGGATGTTGGGTAAAGACAAAGATGAGAGCATGGGTAGTTGAGTGTGGGGAGGGGAGAACACAGAAGACCACTGACTCAATAGGGAGCGAGGGAGCAATTGAGACAGTGGTCCTTTGGAACAAAAGGTTTAAAGAAAATTGTTTATGAAGTTTGTTTTAAAGTAATATAGCACTTTCTTCTTATCCCAAAGAAACTGTCACTGAAATTTTTTATATTTTACTGCAAGTTTTTTGAGTTGGATTTGTGGGTACTTGAAGTTATTTTCGGATGTGATATGATGCTGAGAATAGCCATAGGTAAGAGGACAAGATAGCCCAATAAGTGTCACATACAGATTTATTTAAAAAATACATAAACAATGCCACCAGATTTTCACATAATGTTAACTTTAACTATTATTTTTAATGGTAAGTGTTATTGGCCACAACCTCTAGACAAGATTTATAAACAATATAATTGTATGACATATATTGTTCTTATTATGATAAAAACTACTACCACGTACGAGTGTGACAGCCAGGAATTACTCGAGGTGTTTTTACATCATCTGATGTTAACAATAACTTGAAACATAGTAAATGTTGATATCCTCATTTTAAAGAAGAGAAAAAGGGGGTGCAGTGGTTAAGTGATATGCCCCAGATCACAGCCCAGAAAGTTGCAGAGCTCAAATTTCACATGAGGTTGACTTCAAAAGCCTGTTCTTTTTCCAGCTTACTCTGTTCCTTTGGGAAGAACACAACTTATTTTAGAATAAAATAATGGTAGAAGCATCTCCCATTAATTCTATATTTGTAATCCCATAAATCAAACCTCGAATTACGGCATTTTAGAATATAGTACATAAAAAAGTAGAACATATTTGGACTGGAACAAAGGAAATGATTAAGAGGATAAAAATAACCCAGAGCAATAATATAATTTAAGCAAATTTAAGCTGAACACTGAGAAGTTAAGAATATAAACATCTTAGATTTTCAAAGCAAACCTTTCTTATTGGACACTTCATTTTATGTAAGGCATCGATTACTAAAAAACAACAACAAAAATAATATTTTGTTATTATTATCCCCAACTTACTGAATTAGTTATATTGGCCAATTTTTGTATTTGTTAAATTATTTTTGATCCAGTGTTACTATCTCATTTTGGGACAGGGGTGAAGGGGGGAGAAGAAATCCCTTTCTGGACCTTCATATATACGTGTGTGTGTGTGTGTGTGTGTGTGTGTTCATAGTAAATTAAGTAGTCTTATTTGTTTAGTTTATGATGCTTTAGTATCTTTTTCAACCACTCATACCACATCTTGTTTCAGCAACTTAGTTTATTTGCCAAATCCTGCTACTTCTCACTTCACTTCATCCCATTTTCAATTGTTATTTTATTTTTCTGCTTTGGAGAAAACAGTGACTATGATCTTCTTACTGATTGAAAGGTGCCCAGAAATTTGTATTAATTGTTCCCTAGTATTGAATAAAGCCTGTAAATATTGAAATGTAATGGGACATTCTAATGGAGTTACCTCAGGTATTTAGGATGATACAAGAGAAGTCAGAGTTTAGGATCCTTATTTGAAACAATATTTTCAAACTTGAGTGATATAATGGCCTACCTTAAAAGGAAGTAAAAAAGAAATCTCACCAACCTTGTGGCTGATTTAGATTCATTTTTTATTCTTACTTCTATGGTTATGAATGTTGTTAGATATAATAAATTGCTATCCTTATAAAGTTCGAAAACAAAACTAAAATGTCTTTAAAATTCTAAGCAAATGAATACCCCAAATTAAAATTTCTGATGAAGAAATTGAAGACTTTCTATACTCCTCAGCTGTGTTACAATCTGTCCCTTCCTCAGGACTTGAATACAATGCTACCTCTTCCAAGAAGTCTTCTTCTTTTTCTAATTGAAATATAGTTGACATATAATATTATATTAGTTTCAGATACCAGAAGTCTTTCTTAATCATTCTGAATATAGTAAGTGATCTCACTCCGCTAAGCCCCTATAAAAAGCACACATCTTTCTCTTATGGTACTTACCAAATAGCATGTTAATATACTGGAATAAAATTTTTTAATAAAATATTTTATTAAAATATTAATGCTTAACCTCATTTTATTTTTATATACATTTGTTTTATGTAGATTAGTATTTTATACATAAATATTTGTTGAATAAATAACTTGAGTTATATTGTAAGGCTATGTTTCTGTGTAAGGATTTGTATGTATGTTTGCATTGTTTTTATCATTCAGCCTATACTTTTGAACATCTGATTGGGTCAAACATTGAGTAATGTCTGGAAAAACAGAATTAAGTACAATTTCTGTACTAAAGGGGCACGTAGATATTTTAGAAAGACAAAAGAGCCAACAATTATAGTACTATTAACAACAAACCCCAGTTAGGTCCAACTTCTTTCCTAACTTGTATAAAGGCTTATTAAAGGAAACACTCAAAATTGAGACACTTAAAACTAAAGGAACCCACAATAGGACACATCAGATAGCAGCACATTATATAGCTCGTTACTTTCTTTTTCTCTCTTTCCAACTTAGAGTTCAGCTCTTGCTTCTAGGGGTAGAAAACTTTTTTGTGATGAAGCTACATAGATTTATGAATGAGCTGGTTTTGAACTAATATCAAATGCTTTATTTCTTATTTCCAGTTTCACCTCCATTTCAAATGCCCTTGACTTTAATTTATCTTACAGGAACCTAGAGATTAATTTGTGTTTCTTTCTCATGCACATTTATCATTATGTGATCACATCTGAGATATTTACTAATTTTAATTAATAAAAATTAACACAAGACACAACTGTTCTAAGTAATAAAGAGTATTAAGAGATTGAAATTTTCTCTCAACTCATTTAAAACCCATTACAAATATAGAATGTTACATGTGATAAGTACAATGATTCATTGATTCTAACACATATTTTTTTTGCTGCCTATTATATATCAAGCTTTGAGCTAGGTCCTAGAAATATAGCAAGGATCAATAGACACATTTCCTGCTTTCACGAAAGTTATATTCCAGTGGATGATAGAAGTATACACAAGATGATGAATTTTCATTTATAACTTAGTTTTTAAATTCGTAAATGCATTTTCTTAGATAAAATGTATAAATAGAGTTTGTTTATAAAAACATCTTGTTTACCATAATTTTTATGAAGTATAATTAACACACAATATTATATTAGTTTCAAGTGTACAACATATTAATTCAACAATTCTCTACATTACTCAGTGCTCTCCACAGTAAGTAATCACCATCTGTCAACATACAGTATAACAATATTAGTGACTGTGCTCCCTATTTTGTACTTTCCAATTTTAAATAATTTATGTTGAATAAAAATTGTAGTACTAGTGACTCACTGGAACCTAACTGTTCCTGGAAAAATGTATATCAAGAATCAAGTCGAAAAGCATATGACATTTGTTTTCTTACCCTAGAACGAGTAGTGGGAGCTGGAACACTCTTGGCCCCATTCACATCTTGGGAATTCCAGAAGCAGAAGCTATTCCAGTGGTAGCTGGCATGCAAAGGCTGCTGGACTGCAATCCCAGACAGGCATGGAAGTCTCAGTAGCAGCAACATTTTCTAGAAAACAGTGATAGAGGAAATGGAATGGTAGGAGAGGCCATTTATATGTACCACTGATTTTTAAGTCAAATATAGTTATGTTAAGATCAAGAACTATATGCAATTAAATTCTAGCTAAGGTAAAAGTAAACCAAATGAATATAACCAACACTAACATTTGTGACAGACTTTATTTTCCAATAATAGCCACTATACCTCCTATCTCACATGCTCTTCTACAGTGTGAACTTGCTACTCTTATGAACAGGTGGAATCTTATTATTTTCCCCTTGAATGTGAACTGGCCTTAGCAACTCACTTATTACCATTAGATTACAGTAGAAGTGATGTGTGTACCTTCCAAGGCTATGTCAGAAAAAGCCTGCAGCTTCCTCTTTGGTGTCCTGGTCTCTCAGAACACTTGCTGTCTGGTTGCTTCTATGTGGGAGGTGCCATGCTATTAGAAGTCCAGGCCATATGAAAAGGTCACGTGCAGGCACTCCAGCTGACACACCCACCTGGACCCAGTTCTACGTCATTCCAACCTAGATCCAGGTACCTGTGAGTGAAATTCTATATGTTCAAAGAAGAGAGCAAAATGGTATTTAGTGACCAGAATGATGCATGTGGCAGAGACAGTAATGTTCACCAAATATTCCATGTGTTCTCCCAAATGTCTTAGGCCCCTTGCAGTTAATTAGGGCCAAGTGATGAAACCTGAAGAATAGGCTGTGAACAGCAATGATAAATGTCATTTCCTAGCCATAGCAGAGACCATCAATGATGTATCAGTTGATGTTTAGGTAGCCTGGATCCTTAAGTCATTAGGTGGAGTAGAAAAACCTAAAGTATTCTTGAATAATATACTTTCTTCATTTCGCATTATTACATTTTATTTAATCCCTCTTTCATTCCACTTACTGAGCTCCTACCATGTACCAGCCAAGTGCTGCAAATACAGAGATGAATAAGACATAGTTCTGATTCTCAAGGGGTTTAAAGTCTAACGTGAACTTCTTCTAAATATTTAATTGTTTACGTGCCACTTACACACTTTCAGAAGAAATCTTTGAAAGGCTCAGTTATTCAACCTAGAATGCAAGGCTTTCCAAAATGACCTTAACTTATCATGCCTGTATTATTTTCTGTTAGCACATTCCAACCATACCAGAAATCTCATTTTCCTGAAAAATAGTCTCTATTTCTAGACTACTATGATTTTGCACATGCTGTTAATTTTGCCTAAAATGACCTAAGTCACCTCTGTTCATCCAAATTCAACCTACCCTTTATAACCCAGTTTAAATACTGCATCTTCATGATGTACTTCCTGACCACCTCACCAAATATGATACATTTTTCTGTTAAGCCTTAGTGATAATTTGTGCCCATTTCTTTGTATTCCTGCCCCATTACACTGTAAGTTCCTTGAGAGCAGGACTACTTACCTATTTCTGTATCCTGGATATCACAAAATCTTCCACACAATGAGCATTCAGCAAATATTTATTGAACTGAAATGAGTTGAACACAACGCCTTGAGTTTACCTGCATCATTGATTCATGAATGCATTATGGATTTTACAAGTATAAGAGAAAATGTGATATAATATGAGTATACAAAAATGGAATTCCAGCTACTGTGTCTCAACATTATTATTATAAAATGAGGACTACCATATCAAAACTTATCCAAATCAAGAAGGGAAAAAAAGCTGGAAATGTCAACCCACTTTAATAACACAGTAATCCTATAAAATGTAATATCCATAAATCTAAACTTGTTATATAAAGCTGATCATTTACTTAATAATTTAATATTAATTCTTTCAAATCAACAAATTTCACCTCTAAGTACAGATTTTTATAAGACGACAAGAAAGATGCACTTAGCTACATAGATAGATGATCTACTCTGACTTCAAAATCCAATCAAACTTGGAAATTAAAATATGTTAATGTTTGGTATGAACCAAAGACAATGAAATGTTCATAAATTTCAGACTGAGAGTCTTATTTTGTGTTCTGGGCCATATTATTTATTTGCTTAAGCCAAACAGACTAAGAGATTCCATCTTGCCTTACGTTCTTTTTCCTCTGGAAATACACAGTAATGAAGGTACTTTTAACAGATGTTCCTCCAGACATACTAACTTCCAATGTCCACTGTTCATTTTATTCACCAGCAAATAAAAATGGGAAAATGCAGAAGATCAAAGGACTTCTATTCCACTACCTACTGTGATGAACACCTAGCTAGATGTCATTAATAATGCTGTACTAGCTCACACTTATTGATTGCTCACTATGTGCTAGTCAGCCTTGTAAGTGCTTTACATATATTACTCAGTTTAATTCTCATAAAAACCTTATGAAATATGTTATTGTTATCACCATCTTATCGATAAAAGAAACTCTGGAACAGAGAGGTTAAATAACTTGCCCAAGGTTAAAAAACTAGCAAGCTGATAAACAGTGAGTCAGGATCCCGGTATCCCAGGCTGTCTCCAGAGCCAGCACCCCTGGCAATGTTCTAAGCAAGGAAGGAAATTCTAAATCCTACCTAGTTATTCCTAAATAACTTGGGACAAAATTTTGCAAATCAGTCTTTCTGGAGGGAAAATGTAATAGCCATTTCAATGATTGTTAACCAATAACTACAAATTCACGGAGCATTTAATTAGTTTCCTAAGGATAATTCTTAACTTAGATGACCATCCACAATGACAATAAGGGAAGGTTGTTGTGATGTACTGATATTACAAAAGCTAAAGAAAGCAAGTTTTCCAAGTAATCATGGCTGGAACCAAAACTGTTTGAAAGATATTCTACATTTTGTTAGGGTAGAACACAGTTAATCTATATTAAAGAGATAGTAAAAAAATATTTAGGTAGAAGTATATATTTATTGAGCAATAGCTTGGCTTAATAGTTTATGCAAATATCAGTAGAATTATTTATCAGTTAACTAAACAATCCTACTTTTTTGGCAACTTAACTATGCAGACAAGGATGATGTGGTAGGTTAATCATATATGATCTGGAGTGAGTAATGGAGATCTCTGTCTCTATCTCTATCTCATCTGTATTTATACCTGTTTATAATTCAATAAGCATGAAGATGAGACCCAAACCCTGAATGTTCTAACTTAAAATGTGCCACTTTATATCATATCAAATATATTTTTAAAAGGAAAGGTGTTATGATGTGTCAGTGTTGGTCCATCAGTTGTAACAAATGTACACTATGGTAGAAGAGATTGATAATGGAAGAGGCTATATATGTGTGGGGACAGAGAGTATATGGGAAATCTCTGTACCATCCCCTCAGCTTTTCTCTGAGCCTTTAGGCTCTAAAAAATAAAGTCTTCAAAGAAAAGGCAAAATAAACCCACACTTTTATAGTCACTTAATCTATGATAAAGGAAGCAAGAATATACAATGGGAGAAGAGTCTCTTCAACAAATGGTACTGGGAAGACTGAGCAGCTACATGCATAAGAAGGAAACTGGATGACTTTCTTACATTATACACAAAAATAAACTAAAAATGGATTGAAGACCTAAATGTGAGACCTGAAACCATAAAATTCCCAGAAGAAAACAGGCAGTAATCTCTTTTACATCAGCCATAGAAGCATTTTTTCTAGGTATCTCCTTTGGCAAGGGAAATAAAAGCAAAATTAAACTATTGGGGCTATACCAAAATTTAAAAAAAATTATGCACAGTTAAGGAAACCATCAACAAAACAAAAAGACAACCTACTGAATGGAAGAAGAAATTCATAAATGATGTATCTGATAAAGGATTAGTATCCAAAATATATAAAGAACATATACAACTCAACACTCAAAAAACCAAATAATTGAATTAAAAAATGGGCAGAGGACCTGAGTAGACATTTTTCCAAAGAAGTTATAAAGTGCCAACAGACACATGAAAAGATGCTCAATATTAAAGAAATGCAAATCAAAACCACAATGAGATATCACCTCACACCTGTCAGAATGGCTATAATCAAAAACACAAGAAACAAAAAGGTTGAAATCTTGCCATTTGGAACAACATGGATGGGCCAACAGGGTATAATGCTAAGTGAAATAAGTCAATCAGAGAAAAACAAATACCATATGATTTCACTCATATGTGGAATTTAAGAAACAAAACAAAAAACAGACAAGAAAACAGATTCTTAAATATAGAGAACAAACTGGTGGTTGCCAGTGGGGAGGTGGGTGGAGGGGATGGGTGAAATAGGTACAGAGGATTAAGGGTATACTTATCACGATGAGCACTAAGTAATGTTTAGAATTGTTGAATCATTATATTCTATACCTGAAATTAATAGAACACCATATATTAATTATAGTTAAATAAAAATAATACAGTTAACCCTGAACAATGTGAGTTTGAACCATGTGGGTCCACTTATATGCAGATTTTTTACAGTACAGTACTATAAACGTATTTTCTCTTCCTTATGATTTTAATAACAGTTTTCTCTAAATTAGTTTATTGTAAGAATACAGTATATATAAAACATAAAATATACATTAATCAACTATTTGTTATTAATCAGGCTTCCTGTCAGTGGCAGTTTTTTGGTTAATTAGTAGTTGGGGAGTCAAAAGCTATGCATGGATTTTTGTGAAGGAGGTTGTCACCTCTAATCCCTACATTGTTCAAGGGTCAACTGTACTACTCCAGGCAGCCACCACTAATTGATTAGAGATAGCACAGAAAAGCAAACCTATTTGCCATCCCTGACCCAGAATGCAGCTCCATTGGAGTCCTTTCCACTCCATGCTGTAACTATGTGGTTGATTTCTATATTCAATATATTCTATATTGTAATTTTTTAGGAAGGAGGGATTTTTTTTCATCACTTATACTTGGGAGAGAAATGTTGAATAAAGGTGAATTAATGGAATCTTTAAAAACAAACAAACATAAGTCAAGGGGAAAGAACATATAGAAGAGAGAGAAGGAATTAATAGAAGGGATAATGTGAGAAAATAGGGGAAAGGAAAAGGGTAGATAAACCAAGTGGGATACTAAGTATCTTTTAGCAACAGCTGAATGGACATATGCACAAAGAACATCCATGTCAGATATGTGTAAATACTGAACTCATTTCCAGGTTCCTGTTTTTTTCTGTTAGATCTATGACCAATATTTCAGTTAAAAAAAGTGGAAACAAGGATAAATGAACTGTTTAGTTCCTGTTATGTACCTTTTCCTTGGTACTTATTCCACTGCTGTAGTTACTTGCTTTTGTATTTGGCTGCCTTACTAGGATATATAAGTGTCTGTGAGAATTGATCATGCTCTATTTATCTTCATTTTCTCAAGACCCAGCCTAGTGTCTTACATATAGCGGACATTTGGATTATATCTGTTGAATAAAGACATGTATGTGTAAGTAGATAAAAGAAAATAAGTTGACAAAGAATCACCAATATGCATAATTAATCTCATGGCATAAGTGTTATGAATGTAAGCGTAGGGGATCCCAGGGATTTAGGGACTGGTCAAGGGTAAAGACATGATCACCAGGTGGCAGCAGCACTCACAAGCTTTATTTGGGTAATGCTTTGACAAGTTTGCATGCAGGGAGAAGTCCCTCAAGATAGGAGACTGTCTAAAACCCCCCACGTGGGGGCCGCTACCAGAAGGGGAAGAGGACCAGGAAACTCCCTGGGGATAAGGGGAAAAAGAGGGGGGCTACATGTCTAGGTGATGTTGCCCAGCAGCACCTCGGGGAGAAAGCTCCAAAGGGCATCAGTTGCTTAGGGTCTTCATAGCCTGGGTTTTTTCAATAGATCGGGGCAAGCAGATGTGTGGCGCAGTTTCACATGGTATACAAAACAAGCAGGCTCTAACTGACTGAAAATCTGCTTTTTGGGCTATGTTTAAAACGATTGGGTAGAAATTTGAGTTTGAAGCTGGTGGGCCTTTGAGCTTATGGGTCTCAGCCTGCTGTGAAGAAATAACCGAAGGACTAATATACAGAAAGCATGTTTGGCTCATTTATGTAACAATAAGTAGCCATGATATAAAATATAATAGGGAAGGTGGGGGGGTGAGTGAAACAGATAAAGGAGATTTAGAGGTATTCCATAAGCAATAGATAATGGTAGAAGAGGGGCAGGGTAAGCAGAGTAACACTCTGCCCCAGAACGGAAGGAATGGAGGCTGAGTGGCTGGTAGGCATCCATAAGCATTCTGAAAACTCACAGCGACTGTGAGGCTGAGGAAGCTTGGCTGGCCGTTGCTCCTCGTCCCTAGATAGACTCTCAGGAAGGTACCTCCTTCCTGTCACACTCCTTGGCTATATCTGAAGTAGGGGTTGTAGAACATCCTTTGGAGCTATGAAGCTTTTTCTTCCTACTTCCTGCTCGAAGAAATTGGAAGCCTAAGTGTAATTTTAAGTCTTCAACAGTAATATTATTTTTTTATTACAGGTTTGTGGTACCTTTGGCAGTACAACTCTCTCAGAAACTCGTGGGGCTTCTTTATTTGATTACAGTGAGTTCCATGCACCAGTAACCCTGCCCACAGGTTTTTTAGGGATGTAATTCTCAGATCTGCTACATTGCTTTTTTTTCTTTCCCTGTGCCTCACTGTTCTAGACTTAATGGGGGCTGCATTGAGGCTATCTGACTCTTGTAGAGAGGCAAAGCTTTCCATCTGATCTTTGCTCGTAGTTATTTTATCCAGCTAAAATATTTTAGGATGCATCACCCCAAGCTAAAATTTGTCTGAGGTATCATAATCAACTCAACAACTTAAAAAAATAGGCATAAGACTATACCTTTAATGTGATCTTTGACACAAGATTACATTTTAATGGGCATTTATCACTCAAAGTCTTTCTCAGCAGTATTTCTTACTGCTTAGGGTCTCTAGCAGTTAGTTTTCCAATATTGCAAGGCCTCAAATTTTTGGACACTTTATTCCATTTTATGTCTCTTTGTAAACTGATTCTTTCCTGATTAAAGGTCTTTCCTTAACATCTTGCCAAATGCAAGTCAACGTATTCTACTAATGCTGTTTTCCAATTTCTTCCCATAATGTTTAAAGTTACTAGGTACATGATTTATTTCCCAAGTTATCAAAGACAATATTTAACCAAATGTTTTTCCACCAGATAACATGGATTGCTACCTGTTCAACTTCCAGTATCAGTTTTCTCATAACCTAACTACTAATCAATGCCACATAGTTTAAGTTTTTGTCACAGCAGTGCCCTACCCCTGGTACCAATTTCTGAAGTAATCAAGATAGGCTTTGTAATGCTGTGATAATAAATTAACCTTAAAATCTCGAGCTTTATATAGCAAAGTCTTATTTCTCAAACCTGTAACATGTCTGAAAGTAATCAGCAAGGGATCTCTCTCCTATAGAGTCAGAGACCTAGGCTAACAGATCAACCTCTAGATTCTCACTGGTCAGTCAAAGCAGGTGTAACGAGTGTATGGAGAATTTACATCTTTGCTTTGACCCAGAATAGATGTCAATTGTGCTCACAGCTCATAAGACAGAATTAGTCACATGGCCCTGACTAATTGCAAGATGTCTAGGAAATATAAGGAATCATATGAAATATTTGGTAAGCATTGCCAGATCTCCTACAAAGAAAAATTATTTAAGTATATAAAATTATGAAAAATATAGATTAATTAAAGGATCCATGTATTTGCCAAGTCTGTAGTTTGAGAGCTACTAGGAATTGGGCTCTGTAGTCTTGGAATGTATTTCCAGATAAATAAAACTAAGTCTCTTTCAGTGGGTTAATAATATGCTTATTAAACTCTTTAAGGAATGATATGGGCGAAAATTATAAAGTAGGTTCAAGAAAGAGATGTGTTCAAAATAGTAGCTCTGTATATAAAGTGTAAATTATAGGAAACAAGTGGTGTTTGAAGTGTATCCTTCAAAAGGCAATCATGTGAATACCATACTAGTCAGATCCTTAGTTGGACTAGAGAGACCACTTGTCTGAGCGAGTATAGCACTTTTTGTGTGTGTTTCAGAGAAATGATTTACACTTATAGTATATCCAGATTTGAAGTCAGATGTGGTTCTCTGACTCAGTTGCAGTCTATGAATGATGAGCCTTCGTAAATTATAAAAATTTATATTACATACCTCTTTCCAGACATGTAATGAGATTCTACAAGTACTAGCAAAAGAATTATGATGAATCTACCTTTCTGACATATGAAATTGAAATATTTAATATATAGCTTTAAATGTTGATTAATAGGATTATTAAAGAGACTAGATTTTTTTGGTCCTTTATGCTATTTGTTAGTTTAGGCTAAGACCTAAATTTAACAGATTAAAATTTATACAAAATAAATATTGGAAAAACTATAATAATAATATTCATTGAAGTATCACACTAGGGATTTTTATGTGTATTATCGCATTTATTTCTCATTATCTATGAGGTAGTAAAATGATGGCAGTAAGATTCAGCAACTGATCCAAGGTCACACAAGTAGCAGGACTGGTATCCAATCTAAGCAGTCTGACTCTAGGCACCACATTCTCAGTGACCGCTGCACACTGCCCCCTCTGTGTGATAGGAGATGTTTGTACTGCATCACTGAATTGAACCGTCTTGAGGGTTTGTGTTGGTAGATTTCAATTCAATGGTTACCATGTCACAGTTGGCTAAGGGGAATTTTTTAGGTTGCATAGATCTTTTTCCAACTCTTCTCCCCTACCCTCCTGTCATCCATTCAGTATGTTTACCTAGGTGAATGTACTTTTAAAAAATACTTTTAGGTTATTTTAATACACCTCTCCAACCACCACCCCTTTGAGAACCACTGCTCTAGTTTGTATTAGTAACTCTTTTTTCCCGTGTAAGGGTAAAAGGGACATTTGGAAGAAATATAAGTATTTCTCATCTCAGGAAGGCTTACCATAACTTGGTACTGAAATGTAGTACAGTGGTGAAGACCGAAGGATTCGTGATCCGACAAAGTGTGAACTTTGTATGCAGCCTTTCGTTGTTGCAATGATATTGTTTAGAGTGTCTGAGACTCTGTGTCTAACACTGGTTCTTACTCCAGCTGTGAGAATAAAAGTCTCTTGGGCATTGTTTTCTGTTCTCTTTGATAGCTAGATGGATAAATTAAATATAGGCCTAGCTGCACAACTTAATCACTGCGTAAATGTAGGCAAGGTACTTTTTGATTCTGTGTCTTTGCTTCCTAATGTGTTAAATAGAAAAATAATAATATGTACTTCATATGTTGTTGTGAGAATCAAGAGTTACTTTCAAACTGCTTAGAAATGTACCTATTACATAGTAAGCACTCAATGTGTGATAATAGATATAGTGGTGAAGATTATTATTATGTGAGACGAGCTAGCTATTTCACTACCTTTATGTTCTTATGCCTCCACCAGTAGAAATCTCCCACCAACAGAACAAAACAGTTGGCAGCTTTAGACTTCTAAGTCACACGGTTTCTTAAAAGAATCTATAAAATAAGAACTAGGTTTTTCTTAAATATCACAGTGGAGGCACTGTTAGAATAGAGTTTAAAACTACAGAATCTGGAATGAGATTGCTTAGATTTGAATCCTTACTCTGCCTTTTACTAACTAGGTAATCTTTCACAAGTTATATATCCTCTCAGGAGATAATTTCCTCTTCTGTAAAAAAATGAATGAAGGAGCAATCGTAGTTCTGTTCTCATTGGGTTATCATTAGGTCCAGAGAAGCATCACTTATAAGTGTTTGTAAAATAAATGAACAAAATTTTAAACATATTTAATGAACACACATATTATTCCATGTTAGAATATTTTTTCTATTAGGGCGCCTGGGTGGTGCCATTGGTTAAGCATCCAGCTTGGTTTTAGCTCAGGTTGTGATCTCAGGGTCATGAGATCAAGCCCTGTGTCGGGCTCTGCACTCAGCACAGAGTCTGCTTGGGACTCTCTCTCCCTCTCCCTCTGCCCCTCCCACTCGTGCTCACACTTTCTTTCTCTCTCTCTTTCTGTAAAAATAAATAGATCTAAAAATATATTTTTTTTCCTATTATTTCATGGAATTCTGGCCAAAAATGGTGCAAATACTAAACTTTAGACTTGACTCTGAGCTAGAAGACAAAGCAAAAAGAAAGACACTGTCACTTATATAATTATTATTATGAAAAGAAAGAAAAGTTTCCTAGTCTCAAATTTATTGTCACTAAACCTCACCGAGATTTAACTTCATTATCTATAAGAAAATTGTTATTTCTAACACCTGTACCTACAGTTCTTGGGAAGATCCTCTGACAATGAATATGAATGTGCTTTCTATATTGAAAAGAACCTCACAAGGAAGCAAGATATATGGGGGAAAAATAGAGCTAGCAATTTTTGCATGCCTAATATAGTAAACACTTTTTGATATATTTACTCATTTAACTTCACAATAACCACACTAATAAGATAACTTAACAATACAAATACTCAACTAAGATTATGTAATACATAAGTGGTAGAGCTAGAAAATTGAACTCAGATTTATCTCCAATATCCAGAGAGTAGAAATAATTGAAATTCAGATGAATCACAGAGAATTGTAGAACCTAGTAACCAAATTCCAGGTCGAAATTTGTTTAAGCAGCGATATTCTGAAAAGATTTGCTATAGATTTCAAAAACATTGATAAAACATATGACATAGAGATTGCATATAAATAAGTCCTGCCCAAAAAATTTTCATTGGCCACTTGTGTCTTAACTTAGCTCTGAGAGAATTAACTAGATATCTGATACACACTTTTTGTCAAATAATGTGTTAAAAGCTATTCTAAGAATATCATTACACGATTCATGATAGTTGTTTCCATATTTATATATTATTGTTAGTCTGTATTAATTATCACATTGTAGTTAAATTGAGTGAAAAGAACTTTTTTAGAAAGCTAGTAATTGCTATAAAACATATATTTTTTTGGTTAAAGGGTTTTAATTTAAACTTCCTACTGCTTGGCAACATATTGTTTCTTTAGTATATATTGCAAAATATTTATGTACTTAATAAGATATTTCTAAGAAAATAATTGATATTGGGCCCTCCAAAATCAGTGCATTTTAAGGATGTGCTATAACTTGAATATGAAGCATAGCAGGGACCATTTTTCTGTTTTTCTAGTGACTCATTGTAAGGATTTTGTGTTGTCTACACATGTGTATAATGTTACTGCAAGTAAACATTTTTCTTTAATTATAGGTTTTGTTTTCATTTCTCCCCAAACAAATTTATATCTCTAAGGTTAACTTTTAATCTTTTGGGCCAGAATATTTATAAGAAATAATATCACTAGCCATCTTTCAAATAGAACTGTGTTTTTCATAAGGAAGAATAATTTAAATTAAAATATGAGCCTCTGAGTAAAACTTCCCTAAGAAAAACCCCTCTATGTACTCTATCAGTGACCTTGGGTTAATTATCTCACTTTCTTGAATCTTCTTTTCTCATCTGTAGAAATGGGAATGTCAGTATGTCCATTCCAGAGTCGTTGGGTGAACTGGATGCTGTTTGTATCAGTGTCTAGCATGTAATGGCATTTGAATTTTAGTCTTCTTCCTCATTTTTTTCTCAGTAATTTAATTGATTTGTTGCTGCTATTCCAGAGCACAGTATATTCTACAATATTTTTTTACAATAATTTTCAAAACATGAGAAATGGATAGCTATCAATTGATAGGACTAATGACTTGGAGTGCATCACTGATTTCCAGTCATGAATTCATGGGTGGGTACTGGTTCATGGTTACATTTTCACTCTATAGCTAGAAAAATAAGGACAATTTTAAGTTTTTCATAAAGTTAAGTGAATTCCATTGAAATCTTACATTCTTTTCAATTGTGTTGTGATCAAGGTATCTTAAATTATAGTAAAAATAGTGATGTTTGGGGTTTTTTTAAATATCCTTTATAGCAAAAAAAAGAAGTTGGAACTCCTATATCAGTGACCCAAACTTTTAAACTTTAATTTAAATATCAACTCTGCCACTCATTACCTGTGTGATTTAGGGCAAGTTATTCAACTTCTCATGCATCATTTTCTCATCTGTAGAATGGGAATACCAATAATAATCTCATGGGTCATTATTAAAGTAAAATTAAAGAATACATCAAGACTCGTAGAACATCACTGGAACATAATAAGCATTCCACAACAAGCTAAAGTTACTGTCATTATCACTGGTCAGAATCCGAACTGCTGGGAACCCTGCATTTAGATAATTTGTCTTATGTCAAGATCACTTTTGAAGTAAAGAAAACTTATGTTTGTAGGTGATACACCTGAAGGTAGAGACAGTCTTTGTAGACAAATGAGACTGTTATTGTATGTGAAAGTATTTTACAAAATATCCCTGTTTTCTGCAATAAATTAAATACTGTCATTGAACACCACCCATGATTATTTGGTTACTTTTAAAGACCTGTCTTTATTTTTATATTAGATTAGGCTTTGATGCTTTTGTTCAGTCCAAGAAAACAATTTTTGGCTGTATTATATTTTGCATTTAATTTAATTATCAAATTTTCATCCCTTAGTTTCTCAACATTTCTTAGAGCAAAACTTTTCTATATACCAATTGCACAGTTATGAAGGTCTACATAGTTTTATTGCAAATAAAAATGAATAATTGTGAAATGTGCAAAGCATAATTTTTCATTTTTTCACATTGAATTACTTTATATAATTTATTTCCAGAAGTTTAGGGAAATTAGGATGGTGTTTATTATTTACTGTTTCTGCTACACTTGTAAGGCATCACAAGGAGAAAAACAATAATTAGGTAACTTTTTTTTTAAAAAAAAGCTTAGCATTTCCTTTAATTTGCATAGCATTTATTCTGTTTTCTCAGAAGAAGGTGTTATTGTGTTAATTTTGAGTTATTAATGCCATACCACACCATATGAAAAAAACCGACAACTGCATGTTTGAATGGATGAAGATAAAGAATTTCCTTTTGAGGAAAAATACAGTACTGCAAATGGTTCCTTTGAAGCAAAGACATTTCTCCCTTACAAGCTTTGTTTTAGAGCATTCTGGTCTGACCATTTCTTGAGATATCTCAATTTAGAACCTCAGTTACATTTTCCTAAAAATGAAAGCTTTACCCTTTGTCTTCATAAGAGAATGGGAGGGTTTGGGAGGAACTGCATGCATCCTCATTAATCTGTATTTTTGGAGCAGTAACAAAAGTCTATTCCTGGGATGTAAGGTCTGGGTGGCAGGGATTCTACCTTTTTTTTCTTTTTCACAGATTTTATTTATTTATTTGACAGAGCGAGAGGAAGAGGGAGAGAGAGAGAGAGAGCACAAGCAGGGGGAGCAGCAGGCAGAGGGAGAGGGAGAAGCAGGCCCCCCACTGAGCAGGGAGTCTGCCACAGGGCTGGATCCCAGGTCCCTGGGATCATGACCTAAGCTGAAGGCGGACGCTTAACCAACTGAGCCACTCAGGTGCCCCCCCTTTTTTTTAAATATTTTTTTACTTATTTATTTGAGAAGGAGAGAGAGAGCATGAGCAGGAGGAAGGGCAGAGGGAGAGAAAGAATCTCAAGCAGACTCCACACTGAGCATGGAGCCTGATGCAGGGCTCGATCTCACGACCCTGAGATCATGACCTAAGCTGAAACCAAGAGTCAGTGGCTCAAACAACTAAGCCACCCAGGCACCCTGGGACTTTACCTTGTTCACCTTTCATCCCTAGTACCTAGTATGATGCTTGTTTGACGTATTAGTAGGTGCTCAATGAGTATTTGTAAAATGAATACACATTAAGCCAACTGACCAAAGCAGCACATGTCAAATAGGAGATTAATTGTGAAGTTACTTGCAAATGAGTCATTTATTACTACTTTCACACTCATAGGCTTGATATCCAAATTATCTTCTGGTTTTCACTGGACCTGTTACAAAATTGAGAGAAAATCTGACTACTACATTTGGAACAAAACTTGGCCAAGCATCTTAACTGGATGATGAATATAAAATTCTGAACTTCACTAATGAAGACTTTTTTGATTCATGATGTTCTGAAACTCTTCCCTAGAGTGAAATAAAATAATATATTTTAAGTTCCTAATTCTGAACAATTAAAGAAAACACGATTCCCCTCAACTACAGTAAAACAAAGTTTTGTCTACGAACAGATAGCTGAAGTCTTGTTAGTAATATGCGGAGCTGATAGGTGTCTGATGGGACCTTAGTGCTTTAGGTATCCCATTGAAATCAGAACTGTTCTTCTGTCAGAGACTCCTGAGGCAGAAGTTCAGGAGTAATTGTCAGTAAGCAAGACAGTGCGAGAACTTGCGGAATAAATTGCCATATGGTGTTGGCAGTGTACAAAGTTGCAGTCAAGATCCATGAACCCTAGCACATGTTGTACTAGTATGTTACAGGTAAAGGCCATTCTATTACCCTTATGCATCAACGGGTCCCAGAGGCTTTACCTGACATCAGATGTTAGATTTTTAAAGCACTTTTAAAAAATAGCTTCATAAGAGATTTGTAGAATGGATTTGATAGTTATGAAACAAAATAATAGTTGCAGGAAAGGTGGATATTTTAAAAAATAATATTTGACTCATTGTTCATTCTGTGTATGCCTAATGCTTAGGCCATTATCATTTGACCGTCGATATAATCTATGAGTAAGGCAGAGTCTTTGTTTTTCCATTGCTTCTTTTAAATGCAATGTGTACCTCTTTAAACATAGGCATTATTGCTTCCAAGCTGCCATATTCTTTAAAAAGCACTTAGCAAAACCATTGAAATGTGATGCACTTATGTAACTGAGGAGCAATTTCTGTGCAAAAGTCTTTCCTAAATTAGTTGGATTTTTTAAATATGTAATAAAGTAAAAAGGGAAGGTTTTATTCAAATAAGAGTATATCACCAACCTTTGTTTTTACGAAAGATAGTGATACTTTCGTGACTTATTTAAGTAGCGGAGACGTAACTACTTATTTCAAAATGTTTTTTACACCTATTTCTTTTTTAATATCCTATTACGGGCAGAAGTGAAACTGGACTTAAATTCAGGTTATTACCAATACTGTAATAGCTATAAATGCATCAGTATTTCATGTGAGTGAACATTGGCTGAGATTTAGCAAAGCTATTGGACCGCAAAAAATCTATTTATCCAATGGCTGGTTTACAGCTTTTCAACAGAACGTTGAAATAGAAAATTTTCACGTTTTTTGGTTAACTTCAGTATCCTTTATCTGAACCAAATTACTCTCAACTCTAAATGTAAAATAAATACAAGAAAAGTGCTGTTTGGGGTGGGGAGGATGGAAAGAAAGGGCCAAAGCCTTGCCAGCTTTTATACTCCCATTTCCCTCCCCAACCCCATATCTCTGCCACCAAAGTACAATTCAGAAAAGGATACTTGAATGGAAAATATAACATGTAAATTAGATGACTATCGATATTTCTGATAATCTAATTATAAATCCTAAACTAAGCATAATACTGGTTTCTGATCTGCCTCTTTCTTCCATTTGCCATTTTTCTTTCCTAGATATCACTTTCTAATTTCTCACTTCCACCCCTGTCATCACGCCCAATCCCACAGTCTGCACGCATGTGCTCACACACACACACACACACACTACTCACTCATCCTGTGGTGGCCAAGGATCAGGTCGAATGAAAAATTTTAAGGTAGTTGAAGAAGATGCATGTTCCATCACTACTCTATCTTCTCTCAGTAATCTCTCCCCAATTTAACTTGGCCGGTGTGTAGCGCTCAACTCTCCCTTGCTTTCCATTGAAGTCAACCTATCCTAAGCTAAGGTTCATTCTCTCAGAACCCTGATAAATGACATGCATCTGTTAAACAGATAGCATATTTATTAGTAATACACATTGAATTTATTTATTTTCTTCTTCCTCATCATATTTAACACCCTAATAGTTATATTCGGTTGTGTAATACAAAGAATTAAGTTTTATGGAACTCTAGTAGTAGGACTGATTGTATATTTTTATGAATATCATACAGTTGAGTGACCACTTAATAATGATAATGTCTCAGATTTGTATAGTGCTTATAATCTAAATTCTTGAAATATATTAGCTGAGTGTTTCCCAAAATATGGAAACCAGACCACCACTGATGTGGAATATGATTTTAAGTGATGGCTAACACAGTTTATGTGATACATAAACACCTGGAATTAAAAAATACCGAATTATATGGTCATTTGTAAGTTATCTTTTTATCTTTTGAAATCTCAAGCAGAAAGCCTCATTTTGGTGCTGGTTTTATTTTGAAGTGAATTTGCTTAGTAAAAAGGTGAGCAGATTTAAGTTAAAAGTCTAGGTAAATAATAGCACAAATGGCATTAGGAAATGATAAGATTTACAAAGGCAGTGCTGGAATTATTTGAATTTGGGAAACTCCATTAACTCATTTGCTCTTCATAAAAAACTCCTGGGTGGGTAGTGTAGCTATTCTATATCCATTTTTCAGCTAAAGAAAGCAAAGCTGAAAGGTAGTTTTAGTGATTTGCCATGGCCACACAACAACAAACCTGAACCCTCACTTCTGACAGTGTCAAGTGCTAGTTATTCTATATATCATGGTATAAAACCAGACTTGTCTTATGTTTGGTTATGTTTCTAAATATGTATGCATTTATTATAATAAATTACTTAGAGATATATACATAGATATATACAAAGATTAAAATGTATTAATATATGAAGGTTTGTTTTGAATAGATAAAATTAATTATATACAGACTTTGTTCTAACACTGTGGAACTAATTTGGATAAAGTTATTAGGAAGGAAATATTAAACATATCTTGCTTAAAGTAACATGCAGTAAAAAGTAAAACCCATTTTTTATAGTGAGAACCCTTGAAATCTACTCTTACCAAATTTCAAGTATACAATATATTATTTTTAACTATAGTCACCATCATGATGCATTAGGTTTTCAGAACTTATTCATCTTATAACTGAAAGTTTGTGCCCTTTGCCTGATATCTTCCCTTTATCCTCTCCAGCATCTGGTAACCACCATTCTACTCTATGTTATTAGGACATTGACTTTTTGACTTTTTCTTTTTTTTTTTAAGATTTCACATGTAAGTGAGATCATGTAATATTTGTCTGTGTCTGGTTTGAAATAAGCATAATGCCCTACAAGTTCATCCATGTTGCTTCAAATTAGGTGTAGATATATTAATTAGCTTGATCGTGGTAACCATTTTACAATGTATACATATATCAAAGCATACCACTTAAATATATACAATTTTTATTTGTCAGTCATACTTCAGTAAGCCAGAAAAAAGGAAAGGAAGTCCAACACCAACAAAAAAAATAAAAATAAATAAAATCACAAAGTGTAAATGTGATTTGTATTTTAATCTACATTCTGTAGAATACATATACATAGTGTTGATAACCCTAGATGTATATTAGAACGATGTCATAATTTTTATAACATAAACAACAAAAAAATAATGATATTAAAGAAAACGCTTACATATTCAATGTGCTGGTAGTGAGAAAAATCGTAAAATAAGAAAGTAGTTCACTAAATATATCCAGCTATCTAATAGTAACATAATAATAGTTGAAGAATGAATGTCACAATAGAATTTTTCAAAATTCCCTAAAAGACAGGAATTGGGTCTTATTTACCTTTGTAGCTCCAGCACCTAGCACAGTACCAGGTTTATAAGAGGATGTTCAACTAATGTTTGTTAAATCAATATACTATATTTAAATATGCAAAAGCTTATCATCTTATAGTCTTTCTAGGATCGTAACTCTCTTTTCCCTGTATGTTCTTATTTTCTACCATGCATAAATTTATGTCTTACTATACCCCATATTCTATTTTGTTACCTCTGGGAGTGGCCACTTAACATGAGCCTGTCCACCTCCTTATCTGCCTTTAATATTCAACTTCAAAGCCGAGAACCCCAAGACAAATCAGTACAACCAGCCGTGGCTATTGTTTACATTTTCCTTAATTCCATTTAACTAAAATAAAAATGTTTTAGTCTTCCTGTTTGGTGTCATAGGTAGACTGATACCTCACCCAATAATGTATGTAAAATATTGTTTCTATTATATGAGAAATATGTATCTCTGAAGGAATAGAATGGTGAAAATGTAAAGAACTGGTTGTGTTCTGCCATGTTAACAGTATATCACAGTTTGTACTTTATAACATGAGATTATCATATATTTTTTAAATTAAAAATTTTAGTGTGTTAGGTATAAGATTCCACTATAAATCAATGTATACAAATGTAAATATTATGGGACATGCCATATTTTATGCGATTTTTTTTTCTTCCTTTGACTTAGAGGTCTTTAATAGTATCTTAATAGTACCAAAGCAAAGTGTTTTTTATAGCTAAGAAGACAAAGCCTCCCTTTGACCGTGTCATTGCTACTATCCTGTACTTGGCTGTCCTTTTTGTTGTAAATTAAAATAGATGAAAGCTGTCCAGCCAAGTCAATGATGGAGGCTAATTTAATGTGATATAATTGATGAACTCTAAATTGTCCCACTTTTCCTTTTTGAAACACACCGAGTAGATCTTAAACTTTCAGACAGAGTATTTTGATTTATGCTCTTTGTCACATTGATGTTGAACAACTCATTGTAGTGATAGAGAAATAGGAATTAACTTTTTATGTATAAAATACGTCCATATTTTCTGTATATTTGGTGGTACAACAGTCAGAGAAATGGACCCAGCTTAAATAGACTATCAGAGTAACCCTTAAAAAAAAGCAAAGAAGAGAAGAGAAATGTTACACAAGATAGAAGGGAGGGGGAGTGTAGAGGTTACCAATTTAATACTAAAGCAATTACTCAAATGTGATGAAAACAATCAAATTATTGTAAAAGGGAAAAAATGAAGTAAAAAAAATGTCCAAGTAAAATACCGGGCTTGTATCACCATGATTTTCATGAATTTTAGTGAATCTAAATGCCCTTGAAGCAGAATACATGCCAAAATTTACAACAGGAGAAATCATATAGGCATCTCAGCATGATGAATCTTCCCAGCATATGGCATGCAGATAGAGTTCAGTAGAATTGGAAAGGTGCTGTAGTCATTTCTAAGTATCCAGAAGCAACAGAAGAAGGCAAAAAAGAGTGACTATCCAGAAATTATCATTATTAGCAATATTCTGTTCAGTGCTTTTTCCAGGGGTTATGTCAAAAAGACCATCAACAGTGCACATCCACAGGCTGGTGCTTTGGCTTTCACAATTTGTGTAGGATAGCTAACAGCGAGGAACAAGAAAAAAAATCAAGACTTCCTTAAACAACATCCCCATGCCTTTTACTATATGGCAGAAGTGTTAGGGGCTACACTAAGGTTGCCAGTCATTAAATTTGGCAGTTCATGGGGCACCTGGGTGGCACAGCGGTTAAGCGTCTGCCTTCGGCTCAGGATGTGATCCCGGCGTTATGGGATCGAGCCCCACATCAGGCTCTTCCGCTATGAGCCTGCTTCTTCCTCTCCCACTCCCCCTGCTTGTGTTCCCTCTCTCGCTGGCTGTCTCTATCTCTGTCGAATAAATAAATAAAATCTTTAAAAAAAAAATTTGGCAGTTCATGAATTGAGAGAGTGGAGCTTTTCTGTAATCATTGATCAAACAATGGCATTCCCATGATAGGTAGACTGAGGTATGCTCAGAAAGTGACAAGTTAAAAATAAATTGCCAAAAAGCCAAAAGCAGAAACATCACACAGCTGTCCAATGTGAATAGAATTGCAAATCCAAAACTGTAGTCTCATTTGTGCATTTTGTTTGTTTTTCTTTTGTTTTGTGTTCTTAATGAAGAATTACAATGGTCCTAAATCACATGGGCAACGAGAATTCTTTTGGACCATCCAGTGCTGTTGATGGGCTGAGAAGGACATCTTGTAAGTAGTAGTCAGCTACAACCTACTGAAATTTTAGTTTCCTGTTTGTGAAAAAATATTATCAGGAGAAGAAAGCCAAGTCCTTCCTATTAAACTTCTAAGTTATCAGGAGTATAAGAACAGTTTGGCGCCAAGAACATTAAAGGGCCAATAAAATTAAAGAGAAATATGGAGTAAGTTCTTAAGAAATGGAAACCTCTTGCCAAACTCAGTTCAGAAACACTGGTGCATGAACTCAATCAAGCAGATATGTAATGCTGTTGATAACAGGTCAGGACCGTATCAAGAAGAATAAAAATCACGGTGATCAAGTCAAACAGTCTGTTAAAGGTGAAAGACAAAAATCAGAAGCAGATTATGTCTGCTACATTTGAACACTTTTACTGTTTGGGAGTTTACCCTTCCTTTATCACTTGTAACTTCATGCAGTCTTGGTCTTTAATCACCTTTGTGATTAATCCTTCTTATTATTTGTCCACTGTCCAACTTCTGAATATTGGTGTTTATTGTATTTATAGAAGAGAGTCATATGATCATCACAGTAGATACAGAAAATTCAACATCATTCATGACTAAAAGAATAATCTATGTGAACTAGAAATACAAAGAAATCTTCTTTAACTGATAAAACATATTTATAGAAGTCCAACATTGAGCAAACATAGAACTCAGTGGAGAAATGTACAAAGCGCACCTTTTAAAATCGTAAACAGGGAAAGGATACCCTCTATCTCCACTTCTATTTAAAATTGTACTGGTGCCTTTAGCCAGTACAGTTAGTCAAGAAAAAAGTAGGGGCGCCTGGGTGGAGCAGCCGTTGAGCGTCTGCCTTCAGCTCAGGGTGTGATCCCGGCATTATGAGATCGAGCCCCACATCAGGCTCCTCCGCTAGGAGCCTGCTTCTTCCTCTCCCACTCCCTCTGCTTGTGTTCCCTCTCTCACTGGCTGTCTCTGTCAAATAAATAAAATCTTAAAAAAAAAAAAAAGAAAGATAAAAGAAAAAAGTAAAAGTTATACAGATCACAAATAAATGCACTTTTCATTATTTATAGACTATATAATTGTCTACATAGAAAATCTAAAAAGAACTTTTAAAAATGTAAATGAATACATTGAAAAGTTATTGTAGATATTAAAAAGTTAGTAACCAGAAGTACACTAACTACATAAAAGAAAAATTTATATAAAAAGTAACAAATAGTGATTGTGATTTTTAAAAATATTATTTATAGTAGCAATAAAAATATAAGCTATTTAGGAACAATTTTAACAGATGTGCATTTTTTATGTAGAAAAATATAAAGTTATAAAATAATAAACTTGTATAAAACTGTATTGAGAAATTTAATGAAGATCCAACTAAATGGAGAGAAATATCTTCATGGATAGGAGGATTCCATGTAGTGAAGGTATCAATTCTCACAGTGATCTATAGATTTAATGAAATTTTCATTGAAAAAGGTTTTTATAGAACATAAAAGATAACCTTAAAATTTACACAGAATAGCAAGTATCTATGTCAGTGAAAATCATTGGGGATAAAATAAATAAATTATAGCCTCATACAACAACATGGATAAATGTTAGAAACATAAGCTTAGGTGAAAAAAGCAAATTGTAAAGTATTATTCATAGCTAGAGGACATTTTTATAAACATCAGAAAGAGCCAAAACTATTTACAATAGCGATTACCTTTAGAGTGGGGAAGCAGGGGAATGAAATAGGAAAAGAGCACATAGGTAGATGGAAGTTTTAGTAATGGTCTAGTTCTTGAGTTGGGTGATGGGTTCATGGGTGTTCATTATATTATGCTTTTAACCTAGTAGGTATATGTAATGTACACATTAACTTATAAACATAGGTCAAGACATATTTAAAAATAATTGATATTAAATAAATAAATACATAATGGAAGCAGCCCAAGTGTTTATCAACATATGAATATACAAAGAAGATTTAATATATATATATATGCAGTGGAATATTATTCAGCCATAAAAAAGAACGAAATTTTGCTATTTGCAACAGCATGGATGGAGCTGGAGAGTATAGCGTTAAGCCAAATAAATCAGTCAGAGAAGGACAAATATCATATTATTTCACTCATGTGGAATTTAAGAAACAAAATGATCGAACAAAGGAGAAAAAGAGAGACAACCAACAAACAGACTCTTAACTAGAGAGAACAAACCTGATTACCAAAGGGAAGGGGGATGGGTGAAATAGGTGATGGGGATTAAAGAGTGCACTTATTGTGATGAACACTGTGTAATGCACAGAATTTTTGTATCACTACATTGTACACCTGAAATAATATAACACTGTTAACTATACTAGATTTAAAATTAAAAATTTAATAAAACTTAAAAAAATAAATAAAAGAAAAGCAGGGTACTCTAGAAAAAGATGAAAAGGTTTGGGGGAATTGCCTTTCCAGATATCAAAATTCACTGTGGTGCTTGCTTAAAGGTACATCACTTATGGAATTTAATAGAAAGTCCAGAAATAAATCCCGCATGAATGTATGGAAATATATGGGAATTTAATTTATGGCTTGATTTGCATATAGGTGGGGAAAGAATATAATATTTAATAAATGATGGTGGGACAATTGATTATCCATGTGGAAAATGGAAATAGGAGCCCAACTTGCTCATGCACAAAGATTAATCTCAGATCGGTTAAAGGTAATCAAATTTCATTTAAAGTAAAAAGCCAAAACTTTCAATTTGAAAAAATTATAGGACAATATTTTAGCAAAGTTGAAGATACACATCATGAATTTGTGGGTGAATATCCTAAAGAAACTTGCACGTGTGCACTAGGAGATATGTATAAAACTTCTCTTGGCAGTTTTATTTGTGATAGCAAAAGCTAGAACTAACAGGTGTCCGTTTATAAATAAATTATGCTATTTTCATATATGAACAGTATGAGTAAAAAAGAGAATTACCTACATAGAGAGACATCAACATGAATAGGCCTCAAAAAAATAACACAGGTATCCCCCACTTTTTGAAAGTTCACATTATGCCACTTTGCTTCTATGAAAGAACTTACATTAATACCTGTTTTTGCAAACCAACAGAAATCTGAAGCAGATTTTCACTTTTATGAAAAAAAGATGAAACTCAAAAATAGCACTCAGTGTTTTGCAGCCATTCGTTGTAGGGTCTGCGTACACTCTGAGCTGGGAGAGTAGCCCTGTTTCTTCCCATGGAAGTACATTCAGCTCCTTCCCTGGGAGAGACACTCAGCATCTCAGCATCAGGCTGCCAGAGCTCTGAACTATGTCTGCGAGCGTCTGTGCTTTATCTCGATTTATTTTGTGCATCTGTTAGCAAGATGTGTCTTAAGGTATCAGAAAAGCCTTAAGAGAGGTTATTTTGGGGTCTGGGAATGCTAAATTTTTTTTTCCATTTAAATTAATGGTAATTGCTTCTTTGCTTTAAGGCCATTTTGGCTTATGAAGGGCTTTGTAGGAACACTCTACTTTCAGATAGTGGGGGAACATGTAGTGTGCAGGAAGAGCAATCTACAGGATATAAGCAGCATGGAAAGAACAAAAACAGCTATATCTAAGCATTTTATTGTTTAGCAATACACACATATGGGGGAATCTATTTAAAATAAAGAGAACAATTAATACACTATTCAGGATATGGTATCACCTGAAAGGATAGAGATATAATCCAGGAAAGGAACATAGGAACCTCAAAGATACTGACCATTCTGTTCCTTAAGCAATTCTAAGTATGTGGATGCTCATTCTATAGCTTGGTTTTCTAGGGCTGCTTCGGCAAAGTACCGCAAGCTGAGTGACTTAAAAACACAAATTTATTGTCTCGCAGTTCTAGAGGCTGTAAGTCCAAAATCAAGACGTTAGTAGGGCTGCTTCCTTTGAAGGCTGTAAGGGAGAGTCTGTTTATGCATCTCTCCTGGCTTCGGGGGCTGTGCTGGCTGCCTGCGGTTTCCACGGCTTGCAGATGCATCACGCTGAGCTCCGCCTTCATCCTCACATGGCCTTTTCCCTTTGTCTCTGCCGCTTTGCATTACATACTTCTTTTTTTTTAAGGACACTAGTCATATTGGATTAAGGACCCAGACGACCTCATCTTAACCGATTACACCTGGAACCACCCTATTTCCAAATAAGGTCACATTCTGAGGTTCTGGGGGTAGGACTTCAATGTATTTTTTGGTTGGGGGGGACTTGATTCAAGCCATAACAATGATTATTCTTCAAGTTGTGTACATGAGTTATATATACTATTTTAAAAAACATTTCATTATTTAATTTTTAAGAAAAATATTAGCCAGGCTACATTTTTAAGCAATATAACTTAAGAACAATAAAGTTTTTGTGTCTTGCACTAAAAACTTTAAATTAAAAAACAAAAGCTACCATACCTAGATTCCCCATCTCCTATAGAACACTTTGTGATGTGGGTTTCAAAGGCTTGCCTGCCTAACTTCATTTCCACTGCTTTCCCGTATGTTCTAAGGAGAGAAAAATGTTGACTGTTGCATGGTTTTTATTTTATTTTATTTTATTTTATTTTATTTTATTTTATTTTATTTTATTTTTTTATTCTTTGCCTTTACGTTTCCTATTCTAGTCTTTCTGCCTAATGTACTCTCATTTTTCTTCTTTCTCTCTTTACCCTCCTTTCTTCTCTCCTTCACCCCCCTATCTTTGATAACCCTAGTTACCACCTTCTTTTTCAAAATTCGCCTGGAAGCCTTTGTAGCCCGCCATTCACTTACTCCCAGTATGAGTTAAATGACCCTTCTCTTTTGCTACCATAGCTGGTATGGATTTCACTTTCATGGCATTTTTAAATTATGTGTTCTAAAGACAGAGTCATGTCTTTCTTTTCTTACTGCCCAGCACAGTCCCCAGAATCTGGTCTGTAATCAGTAAATGCTTATTGAACTAAACCAGTCACCTTAAACATATGCATTTATGTTTCCCTTGTTCTTCACTCTGACCTTCACTATCCTACTGTTTCCCTCCGAATCCTAAGAACTGAAAAACTAAGTCTGTACACTTCTATTTTTTCAAGCATAAGTACACATTACAGTCATTCAAATACTAATAGCCATTTTTATTTTTAGTATCACAAGTAGAAATTTTCTTCTTTACTTCCCAGAAAACAGGATTGGTTAAAATCAAGGGTTTGATAAAAATAATAAAAGAAAGGAATATGCTGCATATTACTTCTCAGATCAGTGCTATCTTTTCATTTTGTTGAATTTATTGAATTTTATCTCAAGCTTCATTTTACTCTAAATCTGTCCTTCACCACAGGCTAGCTCCTTGCTTGGTTAATATTTAACATTTTAAATATTTTATATCATATTAGTTGGTTAGTGAAATGTGTGCACACTTTAAGATTTCTGCCATGCAGCCTAAAAACACGTGTAGAGTAAAATACATTCATTCTTCTATTCTTCTAAATTACCTAGTCAGGTCACAGGGATTATGACAGAAAAGAGTTTGTGTGTGCATTCCGTTTGGTTTCTTTCGGAATAATTTTGACAAATTTTACAGGCTGGAAAAAATAAGTTTGAGTAATAATGCAGTTTATTGACAAACATGGTCATATTTAGGGTTAGTCAGTGCCAAGTGTTAATTTTCCACACCTCTTCGTAATGTACTTGTATCGCTCCAGGCTCAGGCCTTCTTCCACTTAGCTATTATATTAATTTTCTATGAATACGGTAACAAATTACCACAACTCTGCTGAAAACAATACACACTTATCCCCGTACAATTCTGAAATTCAAAATTCTGAAATCCACTTTACTGTGCCAAAATCAAGGTGTCAGGGCATACCCCCTCCAAAGACTCTATGAGAAAAGCCCGTTTCCTGCCTTTTTTAGCTTTTAAAGCTACATTCCTTGGCTCCTGGCCCTTTCTTCCATCTTCAAAGCCTGCAGAGTCTCCTCTTGTTTTAGAAGTTTCCTTGCTGGGGCTCCTGGGTGGCTCAGTTGGTTAGGTTAAGTGGCTGCCTTTGGCTCAGGTCAGGATCCCAGGGTCCTAGGATGGAGTTCCGCACCACTTGTTCAGTGGGGAGCCAGCTTCTCCCTCTTCCTGCAGCTCTCCCAGCTTGTGCTCTGACAAATTAATAAAATCTTAAAAAAAAAAAAAATAGAAGTTTCCTTGCCTTCACTTCTTCTGTAGTCAAATCTTTCTCTGCTTCCCTCTTATAAAAACCGTGATTACATTTAGGGTCCTTCTGGTTAATTCAGGATAATATCCCCATCTCAAAATCCTTGATTGAATCACATCTGCAGAATCCCTTTTGCCATATAAAATAGCTTTCGGAGGTTTCAGGGATTAGGACCTGAATACCTTTGGGGACCATTATTCAGCCTACACACAGCTGTTATCTGGCCAAATCAATCGACTTTTCTCTGCCATGACTTTAATTTATCCATGAAGGTATTTAGTACCAAAATTGTCTTCACATTGTAGGCCCAGTTCAAAAATCTGACATAGAAACATTAAGTGAAGACATCTGATTTGTATCCCACTAACCACCAGATGGCAAACTTTGTCATAGTATTCCTAATCTTAATCTAATCTAATTTTCAAGTCTAAAGAGTTACATATGCCAATTCATTTTATTTTTTAAATATTTTATTATTTGTTTGACAGAGAGAGGGAGCGCACAAGCAAGGGGAGCAGCAGCAGAGGGAGAGAGACAAGCAGGCTCCCTACTGAGTAAGGAGCTTGATGTGGGGCTCAATCCCAGGACCCTAAGATCATGATCTGAGCCGAAGGTAGCCGCTTAACCCACTGAGCCTCCCAGGCGCTCCTAAATATGCCAATTTAAAATCAGTCATATTGCCATGCAGTTTTGGATCAATGGAACTTGTATTACCTAGATCATTTCTGATGAGAATAACTACACATAATCAGATCATTAAATTGTCCTCTGAGCTATTTCAATGGTCTGAAACAGATAACTGCTTCTCTAGTTCCAATATCAACAATTATATTTCCATTTAATGACAGATTCTTCTAATGCTGTATTCACTTATTTTTCCAGTAACTCCTTGGAAGTTTCCTACATTTTATTAATAGTATATATAGTACCTGGGCGCCTGGGTGGCTCAGTTGGTTGAGCGTACGACTCTTGATCTCAGCTCAGGTCATGATCCCAGGGTCCTGAGATGGAGGCCTGTCTCAGTCTCCATGATGGGTGTGGAGCTTGCTTAAGATTCTCTTCCTCTCCTTCTGCACCACCCCTTCCCCCTGGTCTCTCTCTCTTTCTCAAAAAAAAAAAAAAAGTATATGTAGTACCAGTTATAGTACATGAAGAATTTCTCCTAGAATTTCTTTCATTAGTACTTTTATCTCAGGCAAATACTAATCCTTGCCACTTTTATCCTGTAATATTATATAATATGTATTATAAATAATAGGCACAAATACACCAGCTTTCGAAAATACCAAAAGTTATTACTTTTTTACTTTATTGGCTTTGTTTTTCAAGTCCTACATTCTTATGGTAGCAGTTTCAACAATTCAGAGTCTTCAAAAGAATGATGAATATTCTCCTTTCTTTCTTATAGAAACTTCTATGGAAAAGTTGGGGAAAATATAAATTTAAATGAATTAAAATTCATGTTCTAAAAATAAAATTTTCTTGTATTTCCTCCCAGGCATAAAGATGTAGGTATAGATGATATAGATGTATAAGTGGGATCGTACTTAACAGTGATTTTTTCTTTTGTACTTCATGCGAAATAGGAGATTAATTATATTGGTCCTCCCCCATTCCTTCATCCCCAAACCCAAAGTAAACATTTCAAATCTTTTTTTTATCGTACATAATTTTATGTATGATTTTGTATATGTGTGTATATATGTTATCCTGGTTTTTCATATAATTATATCCTTGACATTTTCTAATATCATTAAAAATTCTTTGAAAATATAATTTTAATCGTTGTATATTTTATTTTTTTTCATATTCCAGTTTAACCAAATTGTCTCCAATTTTTCATTATTATAAATTATACTTTGGCAGGAATTTATAAATGTTGCTCTTTGACAGGAATTTGTAAATCTTGCTCATGTCTCTGATTATTTCATTAACAGGGAGTCAGAAAGTCAAATTACAGAGTCAAATGATAAGTGCACTTTTGATGTTCTTGGTATCTATTAGCAAGTGACTTTCCAAAAAAGCCAACCAATTGTATTCTTTTTTTTTTTTTAAGATTTTATTTATTTATTTGACAGAGAGAGAGACAGCCAGCAAGAGAGGGAACACAAGCAGGGGGAATGGGAGAGAAAGAAGCAGGCTCCCAGCAGAGGAGCCTGATGTGGGGCTCAATCCCAGAACACCGGGATCATGCCCTGAGCTGAAGGCAGACGCTTAACGACTGAGCCACCCAGGCGCCCCAATTGTATTCTTTTAATACAGTTACTGAAGTTCTTCGTTAATCTTTGCTAATTAGTTAAAAATATTTTTTGATGTTTTCTTGTTATCAGTTTATCTTATGAATCTCTTCCTTTCAAATTATTTTAATTACATATTTAATAAAATTGAGATAAAAGTCATCATTCATCCTGCTGTACTAATATTGGGGAAAGACATAAACATTTGGGAGGATAAGTATGATTTCTAAAGATGTCAGGAATTACAGGGTGGAACTGAGAACACTCTTTACCAATTTGCTGATGGTTCTCTAGCTTCCAATTTTGTGTAGATCAGGGTTGTCACTATTGCAGTAGAGAGAGAGACAAGGAGAATAGAAGTAGATCTCTGAACTAGAGTTGTTTTGTGCCCTTTTAGCAAATCCTAGATATGCTCTGTGACTTAGTGTTACCTAAGGAAATTGGAGCCTGGCATCGCAAGGTTCTTGTGATGACACAGTTATTTTCAAAGTGTAATATTCCTCTAGGGAATTATTGTTTTAATAAAAAGACATATCAGTAGATAATAATATACATTTGAAAATTCATAAACTCTTGTTCACTTTTTAATACTATTTATTTGAAAGGGTTAAGAGATCTTTTTATGGAAAGAGGGCATCGTTTCCAATGACATTAGACTCGTTCTTCCTCTCTTTTTGTTTGCACTAAAGAAAATCTTGCCAAATCTGATACATTATTCTCTGAAGGTATGTTTGCATCATTTCCAATTAAATGTTTTAAGTCAGCAGTATACAGTAAATTATCATAAATGTTATTGTAAGTTCAAGCTGAAATGTTAGCAAGAGAATTGCTAAAGGGCAACATTTAAACTCTTATTGGCTTTGTGTATTTTCTAATGTCTGTAGTATATATTACTTAGACTGATGAGCTTACAGTAACTTCTAACTTGAATTAATATATGGTGTTGGTCTCTCTTTTTTTGTTTTGAGGTCAATAGAACATTTAAATTGGAATAACATTTGCTTATTCATCTCACTTTTTTTGAAGCAAGTAGGCAATGATTTGGGAAAATAAATTACAATTTTTAACTTAGGATTCTTAGAAAGGAAACATGCATGTGTTTTATCGAAAACTATGGCGTTCAGTGGATTGAGTAATGATTTATGCTATATATATATTTTTTACTTTTATTACTGATAAAAACTCTTCTCTAGAAGAGTTGTTTGGAAAGTAGCAGAGACCAATTAAATTTTCAGGTGTATTTTAATAGTATTTATAAAAATTCATATACTCTCTAATAATCTATATATTTCTTTGACTTTTGACCTTGGCCTTCAAACTGTTGATGAATATAAGGTGATTTCTTAATTAACAAAGCCTAAAACATTCAAATCAGTGTTAGAATTCTTTTGGTATTTGTGGGCACGTGATACACTTGGGTACCATGCTTATCCAACTACTATCTACTACAGTGTCTGCTGAGCAAAGCTTATGTCACAGAAATGATTGAAGCAAATGTAGTTATGTTTTTCAAATCTTGGTATCACAGACTTATCCCGATGTGTTTGAAAGGCAAAAACTTATTTCCTGTGGTTAAATGTAACTAAAAAGGAGTAGAAAAGGCAGGGTAGAAAAAGATCTGTGAAATTCAGAGTTGACATAGTTCGAGTGATTCCAAGAGAAAGAAAGCAGGAAAGAGAAACAGGTATAGTGTTTGACAAATGAGAAGGAGTGATATGCAGGAATTTGTAGTATGAAGAAGAGAAATAAAGGGCTCTGTTTATTCCTATAAAACATAATTGTGAAATGAAAGAATTATTCAGACCCAAATTATTGTTTAATTATCATAATATGGTTCATCAAATTCAGCGGTTCCTTTAAGCATCAGCTTTGCTTCACAGACTTCTTGAAACCCTTAGTACCAGTCCAGTCCATGGAAATTGTCTTTTTCTGAGATCATGGCATTTGTTTATGCCACTCACTTAACAAGTGATCACACATTTACATTTCTTATTTGTTTTATCATTAAAATCTTCTATTTTAAGTTAACATTTCATTATTTAAATCTCAGTCTCCTAAAGATAATACAAATCTTGGAAGAAAAGCACTCTGTCTTATGTCTTGATAGTCTCTACAGCCTTAGCAAATTATCTTGCATTGTGCAGGACTCTCAGTTTTCTGATGATTGAGTATAATATATAGCATTTTTCACTAAAGGAAGTCACTCATCCAATATTAAGAGAAAAGATAAAATATCATTGAAAGCATTCAAAGACTTGGGTGAAATTTAGAAGCTTTAAAACATGTAGTTCATCAGTTAGTTATTTATTTTGGTCATGGTATAGATCTGAGCTGGAGGATTGGTGTTTGTGAGCCAAGATAGTATTAATAAAAGGGGTAGTTAATGGAAAAGGTACATGAATGAGATTTTTACATTTTACAGATGGTGGTTCTAATGAGTACTACACTTGAATTAATTCCAAAATATATCCCTTGAGCTGAAAGTGTGTGTAGTCATAATTGCATGACCTGTGATAAATTGTCTTTGTCCCAAGACAGATTACAAAACTGGCACTGTATCAAGATAGAGTAATTGTAGGAGAATAGAAACTGTCTGGACATCTGCTAAAAGGCACATTCCACAGAAAGCTGAAGATGTGATCAGTTCTTGAGTTGCTCTGCTGACAGCTTCAACTCTTAGAAGGTAGACAGAATAGTGAAAGAAACTACCAACCATGTTGGGGGTATAGAAGTCCTAAGGAAAAGAAAATTGATCATGTCATTTTAGAGTATATAACAGTAAGGAAAATGAATACAGGAGGTAGGCATATACGTATTATACATTTTAGCAAGGTACATTTCAAAATGTTTAAAGAAAAGTATGTTCAATCAAAAGGAAAGAGATGCTAAAATAAGGTATCCTAATTATCATTTATTTATTCATTTACTTAGTAAGTAAAAGCAATGGTGCTAGAAAGTCCACAGCTGCCAGTCAGTCAAGACTTCAAAACTGAACTGTGTTTCTTTTTTGTTAGGATAACTTGGCTGATACAGCAAGGATAGTCTACAGATATGATATATCTCAACTTCAAGGGATTTAACAATATCAGAAATTCTTTTGAAGTAGATAGAGAAATGGACACTTGGGTAACAATATAGTTATTATTCGTGCTTTCTAGGGGATAGGGACCAATTATTAGCACTCTCTTCTCTCTCTGAATTCTAAGCAAATGTGAGCTGAACAATTAAATGGCTTTGGGTATATAAACCTAATGAGTTTTCAAATTCTGAAATTCAAATTTAGTCACCTGTCATGAATAATACTAGACTAGGGCATGGTCGCCTTGTGGGGATCTTCCCAGATAAGAAGTTATGAGATGAAGGATCAGAGTATAATTCACATCATCTGTAGGCAGATTAGCCTCTAAGAGAAAGAGAAACAGACCTAAGTTGAACATACCCCCATTCATCAACAGAATAAGTCACTCCACCTGCTATGGTCAGCCTTGGAAGTGGTTATACACCCTGGGGAATAAATCAGCAATTTGTCAGGACAGCTCTGTGCCCACTTTCAGGAGGAAGTGTGCCAATTCCAATCACTGCTTCTCTGGGTATTCTCCTGGCACCCATGGTGGTCAGTTTTGATTTCATACCCAGAAAGCTCTGAAATGGGTTGGAACAGTACATATATCAAATCAAGTTCATGATACCTCTGGAAATTTATCTGCAATCTATTCTCAGATTATGTCTAACTAGTTATATGACCACGTATAACTCATTAAATACTAAATGCTAAATTAAATGCTAATTGCATTAAATACTAAAATGCATAAAGATACATCAATAATAAAATTTCAACAAGGTAGAAATGCCCTAAATAGAATAGTCACCTGGCTTTATCAAATTTCAAGGGGGAAATTATTAAAGTTTGAAAGATAATATTTGTTTTCAAGTTAAAATCATAAGTAAAGTCCAAAGTAAAATTATTTTGCCTTTGTGAGTTAAAAATTCTTCAAATAAATTCCAAAAACTATCCTTCAATATTACTTATTCTGTGTAGTCTTTGCCAGGAGCATTCTCCATTCACATGTAGAGTTGGAATTGTCTGTTTCTCACCAGGATGCAGGAAAGTTCCTTTCAGTTGTATTAGTTCAGTAGCTGGTCTTTCATAGGCCTTATTTTTGAAGAGTGCAAATCCTTAACTAACACACAGAACATTTTCACAGCGCTGGCCCCTCCGTTACCAAATTTAGAGAAGAGGCCAATCTTTAGACTCTACTGGCATTATCTCAAGCAAAATTGTGTTGCCCAAACCTAGATCTTAGTGTTGTCAAAAACCATAACAGAGACTCAGTGGTATCTGAATTAAAAGGGTTTCTGCAAGTTGTCCAAAATCCATGACCTGTGAGTTTAAACGTGAGAAATCTTTAAGCAAAATGTTAACTTCGGTCTTATGAGTACTTATCCCTTAGACAGTGTTGCCTTCTTGCAAAGTTTAGAGATTTGTAATGGTATCAGCCCCGAGCACCTTATTCTAATGCCTTTTTTTCTCCAGACTGTCTATTCAAAACCTCTTCGTTTCCATCCCCCTCAGTAATACGTTGAGAGTGCCTGTTTGGGCAGGTAGCACCCATGCTAAGCAGACATGAACAGGCATGTCCATCCTGTTTCACTGTGACTCTCGCCACAGCGCATCGTTATGGCATTGCTCCTGAGGAAAACTTTGTCTCTCATATGTTAGTAGAGACAACCTAAGGCCACATGGTGAAGAGTGACCTTGAGCATGTATTCATACCACATGATTCTAAGATTCATCCTCAATTAATTCTTTAATTCAACAAATATTTAGTGAACATCTGCAAGGTACCAAATACTTTTTGATGCTGAGATTTTTACATGGATAAAACCCTATTATACTCTCAATGGGGAGACAATCTATAAACAAATAATAAGCAAAGACGTAGCATGATAGATGGTAGAGAATGCAATGGAGAAAAACAAAGCCGGGATGAGCGGTAGTGGCCCTGTGTGTGTGTGTGTGTGAGGCAGTGGCTGACACTTTAAGTGAAATGGTTAGGAAAGAAGTACAGGATAGAATTCCAGGCAAAATACCAAGTGCTGACTCCCTCGGCCTAACGTTAACCATTTAAAGCTCACCCAGGTTCTATAATATGTACATGGGGCTGGACTTCTTTGTAGTGTAGTAACAGCAAATATTCTTCTGCCCACCAATTTCTAAAGGCTTTTCTTGTCCATATAGTTAAATCATTGCCTCAACCTATCTGCTCAGAAGAGGCACACTGAATAATAAGTTGCACCTGAAGGCTTTGGCCCTAGCTGAAGCCCAATGATCTGTGTCCTTGTTTGTTAGGTTCCCTCAATACTTGTTCTGCCCTTGAGGAAACAGAGTGACTTACTTAATTTGTAAAGGAAGGTGAAGTAAGCAGCATAATTACTAAAGATGATTTTATGCCTTTTATTTTTACTTTCTATTTTTCAACTTGTTCAGAATCCCAAGTAGATAGGAAAGGGCTACTTTTGGAAACCTTATCAGAGACCCCACCAGCTGAATAGATTCATTCTCAAATGCTAGGTAAGTATCCACTTTTAGGGAAAGCGCTCCTAATAAGGTAATAAGAGTTCATTTCTTTTCCCTGATCAATTTAACATTTTTGTCAACCAGGAAATAGATAGCTTGATTATAAAATTTAGAGACTTATGGACAAATTGGTAGAAGGAAATATTGTAATAAAGAGAATCTGTATATTATTAAGTATATAGAATATATTTGGTGAGAGTTAAAATATATTTGGTATAGGGAGAACAATTATGTGGTTAAATAAATTTTATTAGTAGGAAAATGCCATAAGCCAATAAATTCTGGAAGATGGGTACCAGTTGATAGGTGAAGCAGATAAGATACATAGGAAGAAGTAATCGGGTTCTTGGGAACATTCTTGGACCATAAGCTGGTCATTTGAGCCAAGAAAACTGTTTAGTCATCCTTGATGAGGGACTGGCTAAGACTGAAGTAGGCAAGGACCTCTCCCAGTTGCCCCACTTTTGGGACCCACTTCTCATATGATGTGTATACAAAGTACGAAAATTAAGATTCAACAACATATGATCCAAAAAGCTGTGCTTTAGGGGAAGGTCAGGGAGGGGATGTTTTGGATAAATTTTTGCAGTGGGCAGGGGTTCATTTCACACAGTTTGAAAATAAAAGAGAGCATATACCATCTATGCTGCTTCTTAGGTATCAAATACCTATTTTCTCCCAGAGTGGATATTTGGATATGGCCAATGAAAATAAACCAGATATTTCTAAATCCATACACTTTATCTGTTCTGTCTTTTGACATCACTATAAGGAGGAAACCCTACAACATAAAAAGCAAAAGTCTTTCTCTTGGTGGCTTTTATGATTTACCTTAGTAGCAAGTAAGGCAACTCACTGTTTTAATAGTTCTCTTTGTCATCAAATCTTGCTGACCTGGTCAGAGAGAGTGGAGCAGAGGCTCAACACAAACAATACTATGGGGTAGCTGTTAGTTACATTAGTTGAAGTTCAAAATATCAAAGACAATTCTGCACTCAAGGAAAAATAGGTTAAAAGCAATAACAACAACACTAAAACATGAAAAACACAATGTAAAGTTCTGAATTTAGATTAAAAAACTCAATTGTAGAAGTGTTAAGTAGGAACACTTGTTTTGATCGAAGTTCATGTGAGAAAGACCTGGAATTGTTGATTGTGTCCAACAGCAGAGTAGTTCTAAAAATAAATAAAAAATGATTTTAAAGTGCATGTGAATGTGTAATACATTAAGAGAAATACTTCTACCATATTCTACACTAGTCAGATCACATCTAAAATATGTGTTCATTTTGCATTTTAAGAGGAACATTGAAAAACGAAATGCTGAAAATCATGTTAAACGAGAAGCAGTTTTGTCCTTTTTATGGAATTATGAGTAAACTCCTTGAGGACAGGACTGTATTTCATCTCTTTTAAATGGCAGTGTCTGGCCTTCTTCCCAGAACACTGAAGTATTCCATAAATGTTTGTTGCATGAATAATGAATGCAAAATTTAAAATATTAGAATTGCTTAATTTGAACATATAAGAAAAGTTTCAAATATATAATATATATTTAAAGGAATTTTAATGAGATTAAAAGTATCCTGTTTAACTTTAATGATCCAAAAAGATCTCAAGAATGTAAGTTTTTGTTCAGTATATTGAATTCCAACTGTGTTAAAACCTTTTGGGGGAAAAAAACTGCCTTGATAAAAAGTGATTCTTTTCTAGATATATCTGAGGTTGCTAGATGACCATTTGTCAGAAAATTCAAAGCACTTGGGAACATTGGACTGAGTAACCTCTAGGATTCCTTCCAACTCTGAGAATGAGTTATTTCAATGAGTCTGCTGTGACCACTGAGTTTTCTTACAATTCAATTTTTATGGTTTAACATACCATTCCAGGTGCATAAGAAAGGCAATTTATATCAATCATGAGTAATTTATGCTGCATCTAACTCCCCTTCACATTTAAAAATTCAAGTGATTGAAATTAGTTTTAAAAATATTTATATCCTACCTCCTTTCACAAAAGATTAAAAACAAATAACTGCATATTAATCTATCATATGGATTAGTCCATGAACAAAGTAGGTATCTTTCAATAGACTTTAGAAAATTGTAATTAGCAGATATATTATTCACAATTAAACATTTTACAGAAAAACCATTTTTAGAGTTTCTCAATATTGAACCAAAAATGACTCCATTTGCTAATAGCAAAATAATCACATTTTCCTTAAAAAAAATTTTATAATATCGATTAAGAGGAAAATGCCAGTGTTTGAGTCACTTATATCTCCAGGAAGATTTAAGTACCTCTTCAAGAACTTTAAAATTATTGTCACAAACTGCTTTTAAATGTTCAGCATGATCCTCTTATACACTAAATGTAAAAGCTAACTGGATTATGTTGCATTTAGAATTTCTTAACCTAGAAGCTAGCATATTGTGGTTCAAAAATGAATCTTGAGCTTTGTATTGATTCCCAGAATCAGGGAGAAAAAAAATACTTCTTTAGTAAATTAATTCTTAAGAGGGGGGAAACGCTACTGAAGGATTGATCTGAGCTTTATTGTAACAAGAGCCTCCAGTCATAAGTTACCGGCACACAGGCAGGAGTCGATGTGTCGTTTCTATTGTAATCAGCTGCTTTTGTATTTCCACTCGTCAAGGTTGACTTGATCATATTGTGCATGTCTTGGATGTCAGAGGCATTCGTTTGCTCTTCTTCTTGAAAGAGGACAAGTATTTCTCTGCCAACTTAGACCTCTAACTTGAGGAAGTGATGTATTCCACAATATGACTGTGAGGGTATTTTATGGGGGGGAACAGTTTTTTTCTAGCGCATGTTTCAAAATTTGAAACTATCCAGTTTCCCATTTTCACTCTTTGAAGAGTAATATGTATTAAGTATCCATTCTGGGGATCTAGCTTTTAAATGACCTTTTCAGTACTCATCCTTTTGCTCATTTTGATTTGCTCAGATAAATTACAACCACCTGGCCTTTTGTATTACAGAAGGTTACATACAAAATTGACCTTTTGATACTTATTGGGAGAGCTAGGTTCATTGTATTTGAGATTAACTGCTGTTGCTGTTTTCTTGGTTATGTCTTAAATAACTTTATATGAGGATGGTAAAGCCTTTTTTTTTTTTTTCCCATTTGTTTTGTGCTATTTCTAACACCATAAGAATGGACTCTGAACAATACAAAAAAATTTTGTCTTAAAAAATAATAAATATGATTTCTTTAGATCTTGTGGTATCTGATGATTTATGTATGTTATTTCCATTTCTCTTAACCTTGATAAAGCCAAAATTATCCTTTGACCATTCTGCTCCTTGCCTCCTTGCTTAATAATATTCAGTCTTCTGTTTCTTGAGTACTTTAAGCTCAGGTTTGCCTCCACAACTTTGCAGATGCTGTTCTCTCTGCCTGAAAAGATCTCTTCTGGCTTCCTTTGTTCCATTCACTTAATATTCTACTTCTTTCCCTACATTTTCTTGGCCCCCATGTGGTTAGGGTAGGCCATGTTACAATTTATGGACCATGATGTATGTCATTTCTGGTCTGAGGCCCTGAAAAGTCCATACAGGATTCACTAGCCTTACTGCCTTTACACTCCAGGAATCCTTGGGTTGAGATGCAGAACCTCAAGATGGAAACAGTCTATATTACTGGGTTACCAGATGGGAAGTTACCTAGACCTGTAGAAGATTTTGTGTGAGCAAGAAATACACTTTCCTGTTGTAAACTACTGAGCTTTGGGGGATGCATGCATATCCTGAGTATTCAGGGTTTTAGGTTAAATGAGGACACCTTCTATAATCACCCTACCTAAAGCACTTTCTCCCTCTGCTATCTCTCTTTCTCCCAATCATTATATGTTTTCTGCAGTGATTTTCTGGTAATATCTTATTAAGTATATGTTGAACAAACAAGACTTCTATATGCTGTTAATAATGATTTTTAAGTGCCTAGAGTAATCTTTAAAATTGGCAATCAGCATTTTATTTTTGACTTTTTGTTTTAATGTCAAGAAGTGCAAACAAACCAAAACAAAATACTGCCTTGCAAAGGTCCATCATATTTCCTATTGATCACTAGAAAGATGGTCTGGTATCAAGCAATAGCTGAGTTTTTGACCCTTCTACAGAAACCCATTCCATATGATTTCTTTCATTCAGAAGTAAGATCATCTTTGACAGTCTAAATCAATGATGCCTTCTATGTCACAAAGAAAGGATTAAGAATCCAAATTTTAGAATATTCCTGAAATAACTTTCAAAATTCTGCAATATTTTTACATATCTTAAGGTTTTTGCCCACTAAGAAAAAAGTAAGGTTTTGTTGCTTTTAAATCTAGGCTACATAAGCACTTCATCCAACATCAGAATATTCCCCAGTTGTCTGCCTCCAGTTTCCTGGTCTAGAAGAGTCCCTGATATGTTTTTTTAATAGCATGTAAACAGTTTCCTGGTCTAGAAGAGTCCCTGATATGTTTTTTTAATAGCATGTAAAATCTTACTGAATAGAATCAAAGAGTCACCTTTTGTATATCTATTCCTAGAAACATGTCTGGCACACAGTAGGAACTGAGTAAAAATTATTTTTCAATGAATGGATGATCACAGCCAAACTTATTCACTAAGTACATGAAGATATGAAAGTACTCTTTATCAAATAGTTCTAAGAATGGCCTTTTGCTTAAGAAGGAAGGAAAGGAGGGAGGGAGGGAGGAGGGAAGAAAGGGAAAGAAAGGGGGAATGGAGAGAAGGGGAAAGGAAGGAAACAAAGAAAAAAATTCTGCTCAGAATTTTAGTTTAAACTCTTTAAGATTCAACTTTTGGAATGTTAAGTAAAAAAGAACTTCAGAATCTGCTTTTGTTCCTTGAGGAAATTTATTGACAAGGTAGGGAGACTTTACTGAGAATTACTTTCTTATTGCTGATACATGACAAGATGACATACAGTTATACTTCTTTTTTCATTGGTGAATTAAATAAAATATGTTGCTAACTATAAGATAAAAAGAAATATACAAAAGCATATTGTCTGCATTATCAAAGTGTTGCATGGAATATTGACTATTTATTATTATTGAGATACAAATGGTTTTTTTTTTGAAAAAGTGTTCGCAAGATGGAATTCTTCATTCATGCAGTCAGCAGGCACACACAGTTGATGAAAACCAGGAATTGGCTATGCTGGGACATGTTAGTATTTCACTTAGACTACAGAGAAATGATGAAGCTACCAATTCTATCCTAACTTACTTTAAAATGTTAAAAGAAATGTTAGTAAACATTAGCAATTTCTGGAGTGGATGTGGTAATTTGATAGAAATATTGTTTCACTTTTCTTTGTTTTCTCCACACCACACACCAGCTTGATCTTTCCAAATAGAATGGTTCTCCCAAGGTCTATCCAATGATACAAAGCTTAACTGATTTGATGAACAACCTTGTGAATTCTTTAAGATACAGCTTTTGTAGTAAGAAAAAAATCAAATTTTGGTAAAGTTCTAAACCCTTTTAGATTAAACCTATTTTCCATGCAGACTTAGAGTGATTAATACATGGAGACAGTTGTGAGATGCTCTTTCCATTTTCTTGGCTTCGAACTTCAATTGGGAAGACTTGTGCCACGTAAGAAGTACAGTTTTGGCTCCCATGATGTTAAATTAGGAATGCATAACCATGAATACATCAGGATAAGGAAGATCTGTCATACTTTCTTTTCTTTGACATTGCCTAAATTAACCTAAACAAAGAGAGTCCATACTTAAATGCCCAACTTGTAAAAGAGAAATATATTTTCTTTAACTCCTGTCAGTAGAGAGCTTTTAAGACCTTATTATATGCAAATGGTGGTGGTACTATCAAGCCATGCAGTTTGTGCCACTCTGCTCCTGATAATACGGACAATTTTTAGAGTTCCATGAGAGTTATACTACATGGAAGCTATCTAAATCAGTATGTAAGGGGGCACCTGGGGGCTCAATTGGTTAAGTGCCTGACTCTTGATTTCAGCGCAGGTCATAATCTCAGGGTTGTGAGATGAGCGCCACGTTGGGCTCTGTGCTGGGTGTGGAGCTTGCTTAAGATTCTCTCTCCCTCACTTTCTGCCCCTCCCCCCCTCAAAAAACAAAATAAAATAAAGTAAAATAAAATTAAGTTAAGGCTGATATGGAGACAAAATCCTTCAGTCTCGACTGTGGGTGATGTTGCACATACAGCCTCATAAACACCAAAGTTTAAGAAACACTAAGCTAGATGAAGAAATAAAGGGAAACTTTAGAAATTTATGTTTGAGCTTTTGAACCCATTCTGCTTTTAAGATATGTATCAAGTTTTCATCTAACAAATAGGGATGTGTAGAGAATTCCAAAATAGTCTTGCTTGCTTTCATTATTTATTCTGTTTTATTTTTAAGCATTAATATGCGTTGAGAGATTAGTCTGTTGAAAAAATTTAAGAAAATAGTGAAGTTACATTCTGGTTCTGGATGAGGGGCAATTAGCTTCTAAAGACAGCAGTAAGTTAAATTATAGAATCCATTGAAATTGCAAAGGAAAGACTTTTTTGAAGAAAAGTATCATCTATTAGTACATAGATTTTCTGGTACTTATCTATTTATCGTTTAGAGGTCTATGGTCTACAGGTTGAAGAATTTGTGGCCTAGAGGATTTCTAAGTTCCTTTTCAGGTCTAAGAATCTATGAAGACTATGCCTTAGTCATACCAATTATATGCACTGTGTTACCGAAATGACAACAAAGACCTGTATTTGCTCCATTGTTTAATCTGTATCTTGGCCTTTTATGAGTTTTAGCTATAATTTGAGTATAAGTTACAACATTTTTCACTGAATTATCATATGTATAATTTTATGCATATTCACATATACACTTCCACACAGACATCGACATATATATATATATATATATATTTTATAAGCCGGTATAACCTATTAGCACTGTAGAGGAAATATTGAACTTTATATTTTGGAACACTTAGAAGCATTTTCCACTTTTGTTCTCTTCTTCCTCTGTCTGGTCACAGGTTTGGTGATAGTAAAGGTGGGTTTTATTTTTGTCGCCTTATTGCTCAAACAACCCTGTGTATGTACCTAACCAACCTACCTGGAAAATCTGCTATGGCCATTTGACAGCTGAGGACATTTTGCCTTAAAATAATGAAGAAAAACTGAGTAAACTTTAGGTTCAGTGGGATCTTTTGAATAATGAAGTCCCTTCTGGATGGTCACTGAAGTTTATTTTGCAAGTTAATACAAATTTGCAAACATACTGATTCAAAAATTGCTGGAAGTGAGCACTTTCAGTAAACTTGGTGAATATCTGTCAAGAAGCTCTTAGAAATTTTTTATTTTTAAGTAAACAACTATTTCAAGAGTAACATAGTCTCAATAGGTCAAAGAGTGCAGAAGCCTAGAAAAAGGTTATTAAAGTAATCTGAACAAAGATGTTATGCTAGGCCACTCCCATAAAATGCTAATTCTAGTTTCATACCAGAAGACTGGGAAGCAAAAGATTCCCAGTATTCTGAATAAGAGTTTGAGACTTGTGCCTTGCAGTTTCAGTTGTATAAAATGCTAGAATATCATACTTTCCTAATTTAAAGGTACAAAAAGTTATTGCCACTTCTTTTTACTTCCTTGCATCGTTCTAATACCAAAAGAACAAAAATGATTGTTCACTTCTGTTGCTCTATGTTAACTGTGTTTGTGGCAGTAACTGAAGTACTCTTGTTCGTGAAATGTTGCTTAATCTCTAATTCAAACACTGTTCATTTTAGTATGTAAGTTCAAGAGTAATGACTAACTCATTTTGATTGCTCCATTTATGACTTTACAAAATCTTAGGAATGTAATTGCTATTAAAAATCCGAATGCATTATGATGACTTTATGGCAGTTTTTTTTCATAATTTTTGCAGTATTGTAATAAGTTAAACGAAAAGCAACATGAAACCTGCCATTGATTTGTTGGGTCCACAAAATTGCCCCATTCTAAAAAATTAAATATCTATTTACTTTGGAGGATAAAACTTCTAGAATATCAGGGGACACATACTTTTGAAGGCTTAATCATAATTAAAACTAGTTTTATCATAACTTGCCTTCATTCACATTTGGATGATACAGATTTTTATACTTTAAGTCGCTCATTAATTGTTCATTCATCAAATACTGAATACCAACTAGCACTGTGGGTAATAAAAAACAAATGAAAATAGATTTTTTCCTTAAGGAAGATTTCAGAAAAGCCTAAAGATATAAAGAGATAGTACCATACTAATATAGTAATATAGTAAATAACTCATAGGTGAGATGACCATTTCAAAGTTGGGGTGGGGTAGAAGGACCTTTGGAAGTGGGGGAGAAGGATGGATAGAATCTAGACATAGGAGGAAGGAGACATGAGGACAGTTGGGGACAATTAGTTACTGTTCTGTTTCGTGTGTGTGTTTTTAAGGATTATTAAGGATTATTATCCTAAAACCTATTAAGAGAGTTGTATGCCTTTTGTTGGAAAGGTGGTTGGTATGAACTTCGAAGAATGACATAGTATTTGAAGTAGTAGAGTTGAGTGGAAAGATTATCATATATACATTTGATAGAATCAATTATTCTTGGTTGCCATATTTAAACCAGGAATTTCATGTTATTTTTAATTTCATCGTTTGTTTTGTCAGACATTTTGAATAATAAAATAGTTATTATAGACAACAAATGTGACACTAAGAACATCTCTTTAATTTTTAAATTTTCTTCACAACAGTGTTTATGGCAGCATGATTATAATCTATCGTATGATGGTCAATTTGTTCTTTGGCTTTATCTTTATGCTGAATAATTGGCAATAGCAGATTAGTTATAAAACAGATCATCTGTTTTATGGCTTATTATTGCTGTACAAAATGTTAAACTTCATTTTATATAAAAATCACAATCACAAAATTAATTAATTAGATTTCAAAAGTTCTTAAGAAAGCACTCTGTATTTCCTCCTAATTTGTAGGTTGAAGCTTTATCATTCTTAGTCACAAATAGCAGAAAGCAGTTCCAAGTCTAAATTCATTTTACCACAATCATGACATTTTCCAACTGTCTCATAAATTTGCAACATTTGTTAAAAGGGAGAGTAGTGGAGCAAAATGTGTCACTAGTGCTGAAGAAAATAGGCCTGTGGTAATTAGTGTGCCACCTTCAAAGACAAAATTAGTGCTTGAAATCTAACATAATAATTGTACCAATGAGCAGTTACTGAGTGCTCACAACGTGCCATCCTCTGTGTTGAGCTGTCCAAGGGCATTATCTCTTCGGGGCCTTATCCCTCATGAGATTATTGTCAGTCCCATTTTATGGAGAGAAATAATAAGTGTGAGAAAGGTCTGAGATTATTGTCAGTCCCATTTTATGGAGAGAAATAATAAGTGTGAGAAATGGTCCAAGAGCTTGGGGACGGAGAAGCTGGGATTCAAAACAAGTCCTCTGAGGTGTAGGTGTAGGCACTGTTAATATCCCAACTCTACAAATGAGAAAAATTGAGGCTTAGAGGGGTCTAAATAATTTGGTTAAGCTCAAACAGCTAATAAGTGAAAAAACAGGTGTTCAGACACAGGTCCTTCTCACTCCAGAGTCTGGCTATGTTGCCTGTCAGATAAATTTTGACAAAATTTAAGTCACAAGTGTGTCCTTTATGTCTTCTTTGTTCTGACACAGAGGGACTAAATTCGGGAAGGAATGTATACAGATGTTACCTGGCAAGAGGAGGGACAATTGGTAAGGATACGACTGAGAGCCAGAAATTAGTAGCAAAGAGAATCTCCCCTGATTCCACTTTATAATTTTAGGTCCATCATATCAAAGCAAGAGTGTTGCAGGGGAAAGTGACTTACCTTTTCTGAGTTTCAGTCAGAATACTTGCATTAGTTTTCTAAAGTCAGTAGCTCAGTGTGTCAGCCAGAGTCCTTGAACCAGGTCTCTACTAAGTGGCCTGGAGTCAATTCGTTTGGCTAATTCCGTATTCGTATCTTTTACTGTACACTATCTTGTGCCCTAATTATTTTTATATTATTATATCTCATTTCACAAACTATAGTGTTATGGTCTTGGGCAAGAACAGTGTTTTTCTTCTGATTTTGCAAACAGTACTGTAGGAAGCATTTGATTCTTAAAAAGCAATGGAAATTTAAAGCTCATAGTACAGATTGGAATCTTTAAAAATACCTTTGTGTTCACCAAACATTTTTTTAAATGAACCAAAGTATTAGATGGTCACTGATTTTTCTTTATTATGAGTGTTGGGGGTCACATTATAGTCCAGAGAAATCTATTCTTTGTCAAACATAGTGAATCTGGAATATTTATAGACTTATATTACAATTTGTGGTATTGAGTATTCATGAATTACATTTTGTAGACCTTTTACTTTTAGATCTAGGGAAAAGGTAAGATAAGGAAACAGAAGCTGTTCATTTTGTTAAAAATCTCTTGACTATAGAGAACAAACTGAGGTTGCTGGAGGGGAGGTGGGTGAGGGGATGGGCTAAATCGGCGATGGATAAGAGGGGCACTCGTGATGAGCACGGGGTGTTATATGTAAGCGAAGAATCATTAAATTCTACCCCTGAAACCAATACTACACTATATGTTAACTAATTTGAACTTAAATAAAAATGTGGAAGAAAAAAATCTCTTAATTATATGAGATGCCATTTGTAATCTGAGGAGAATTAGTACAAATGAAGAAAAAAAATCTTTTTGGGAGAGAGGGAGGGGTGTGGAGGGGTAGAAGGAGAGGGAGGAGAGAATCTTAAGCAGGCTCCACACCTAGCATGGAGCCCGATGCTAGACTCGATCTCACAACCCTGAGATCATGACCTGAGCCAAAATCAAGAGTCGGATGCTTAACCAACTGAGCCACCCAGGCACCCCCAGATGAAGAAACTTTTTAATACAAATGTTAGAAAATTGTGTTTAAACCCAAACTAGAATTTACAATTTTCTCATGGTAATCTGTACATTACCATAGGAAAGGTAGTTTGATGTGTGTGTGTATGTCTGTGTCTTTGTGTGTGTCTGTGTGTATATTTTTATCTGAGAGACAAAGAGCATTGTGTCTTCTACACTTAGTATCCCTTGTCATTTGAAGTAACGCTATGTTTGCATCTTGTGTAGACAAAATGTTCAGATCTATTGGCCACTCCTAAAAAAGACACAAACAAGATTCTATTTTCTAGCAGCTATATTTTTAATAATGTAATTTTGAGGTTATATTAAGTGAATAATTTGGTAGTTTAGATCATTTACTTTTTACTTTGAATGTGTTTTTAGTGCGTTTTCATTGCTTCTAAATATACACACAATTTAAGAACTTAAACTATTATTCAGTAATAAGTGTATTATTTCTATCCCATCCATATTGGCATGTGGATGTTCTCTTTTTAATAATGACAAAGCAAGCCCTTAAATTATATTTTAGATGCTCATTTCATGAACACTGTCACTGCTGTGTTACAAGTGTTAAAACAAAAATGTTGAATAATAAACTGCCATCAGGTATTGGCTTTTGTCCCTTCATCATCTAAAAGCGAATTTTATGAATGACGCATCAAAGCATGACATACATTTACATTCAAATACCAGTTGTTAACGTTTTAAGTTAATGCCAGTGAATCTTTAAAAATCTCTGTGAATAATGAAGCTATTCATTGTGTTCAAGGATTTTGCCTTTTTCAATGATAGGATTTTCTTCTCATTTGAAAGAGTATTTAATTGCATCGCTCATCCACTTTTAATATTTAATAATAATTTTATTAGCTGTGTTGAATGAGAAGGGCAAGATTTGCAATATCTATTGCCGGTCATCAATTTTTTCTTATCATGACTTAATGAATATTATAATTACAAGGAAAGGCAGAAATATAAATTAGGTTGGTAGTTGGCTGGGACTTGCTAGTTTATTGCTTTTAGCTTGGGCAAAGCCCAGAGTAGGCACAAGGAAAAAGAAACAAATATCTGGGGGTGCTTTAGAAGCCCTAGCACAAAATTTTTGCAACCTACTAATCACTCCTCATTTTAAATAATGAACACAGACGGTATGAAATCAAATTACAAACACAGTCAGCAACAATTCCTACTGGTTCCACAGTGGTTGATGGGAATCCTGACGACTTCCAAAACAGTCCTGGCAGGTGTATGTTTCTTTAATCTCTATTAATGCATTTTGAAACTTTTTGTTATCTTTTCTTAAACACCTTATGGTATTTACTTTCAGCTAAGACAAAAGCTGCATTATTTCGAGTGGGAACACTTGGCATAGCCATCATCATAGTAGCACCTCTTACTGAGGTAGCACCTCCCGCCGTAGGTTTTCAAAATGCTTTTGAGTACATTTCATTAGATTCATGGGATAGAGGTTGGAGGAAAAGTTCTTTGCAGGTACCATGCGTTTAAAGCCTCTGTGGATTTATGACCCAGGCCATGGGGGAAAAAACAATTTTCATTTTAGTGATCTAGCTATAGATACGTGTATCAGATGATTCTAAGTTTTAAGTACCATTTGTTCAAAATGGAACCAGATATCATTGAATTTCATGTGTTTTTAAACCTATTTTAAACAAATCATTTTTAACCCCCTCCAGCAACTGCTTCGAGAACGACAACAGATGGCCAGCCGTCCCTTTGCTTCTGTTGATGTAGCACTGGAAGTAGGAGCTGAACAAACAGAGTTTCTGCGAGGGCCGTTAGAGGTAGGAACTGTGGGCTGAAAGGGGACCACTGTGATTTGCATACGTATATTGCTTCTCTTATCTGCATCTGCTTGTGCAGCCAAATACAGTCTGATTATGTAGAGTTGACAAGATTCAGCTACATATGTGATGCCACTTTCAAGGCACATAGTTTTAATGGTATGACATGAGCTGTAACAAAAGCCACTGGAGAATCTATTAGTCTAGGCAAGAGTGACAGACTGCTCACCTGGCAGCCTGGAGCTGACAGATAGGAGTGGAAGGAATTTAAGATACAGATATGATGGAAGAAACAAAGCACCTATATTTAGTCCTTGGAGTGCCCAACACCTTTTAGTTAACAATTCACATTTATCTTTATTAACGAAGTTGACTGTAGCAGGTGGGTGGAGAGGAGTTGCATTTTAATTACATAGTTTCATTTTTGAATGTTGAGAATTATAGAATATTGTGAATATTTTTATTTGTGGTAATGGCTATATTAGTATATTCTTTTATTGCACATGCAGAAATAGAGTATGGTGAAGGAGAAATCATTATGTGCAAGTAAATGTGGTACTGGATTCCTGAAATAACGCCTGGAATGGTTTCTGAAAATAATAACCCACAGAGAGGAAAACCACAGATTGTGTGATTAACGACTAATCAAAGCATTTTGAGGCATAGTAATTTAGTTGTATGCTTATTATTTTTATTTCTGTTTCATGGACAGTAAGACGTTTAAGTAGGAAGATTAAGAAACACTGTAGAGTTGAAAATTGTTTTCTCTTTTTAAAAAAATGCCCTTACGTGACTAATTTCATGTTGCTATTTTCAAATCTTGCTTTTCTTCAAGGAAAGCAAGGAATACAAAAATAGACTCCTCCGAAAACCTAGGTACAAATAGAATTGATTCTGTCTCTAGCATTTTAGTTATTTTGGAAAAAAAAATTAAACAACTGAATCAGGTCTTGTGGATGCTATGCAAAGAGTCGGTTTTTAGAGGACATTTCTCTGAATTTTTGTGTACTTGATTTTTTACTATTCTAGATCACAGGTTGCCATGGAAGCTTAGAACATAGGAAATTTGTATGTATATCTTCCATTACTTGGGGAGAAATTAGAAGACAGAATGATTAAATAAAAGTTACAGGAAGTGCTCTGATTTCATGTTGGCACTTTGCCTCACAAAATCTTTAACAAATGGGAAACCTGCGTTATTTGAATCCAGCTTCTTTTTTTCCTCATCTGTTCAAAACATTGTCAAACACTGTGGAAACACAAGTCACAGGAGAGAAATGAATGTAAACAATACATACATAGTCCACAGAGGAAAGGGACCAATCAAAGAGCTAAAAAACTCACAAATTAAGGAGCAAATGTAACTCACACATATGCACCTCCACAGTGTGTCAGTTGCGGCTTACTAGTGTTCAAGAATGTATTGTTAGGTGTGTGTGTTCCTAATCATTCCATTTCTTTGTTCTATTTCTTCCAAATTTTATTTCCCTCTTTATCATCATTTTTTAACATTAAATTTTATTTTGTAGAGTTTAAAGATTTCTACCTCTACTTACTTTTATTTCATGTTTGCCTACTAGTCCTTTTATTCCTTTACTTCCAACTTCTCTGTATCCTTTTGTTTTCTACCTATCCCTTGTGGAAACGACTGTTCACTTTATTCTCCCATTCTGTAGTCTGCCTTTTGATTAATTGCCTGATCTATTTACATAGAAAATAATTACTGTACTCTCAAGGATTATTTTAGCTACTCCATTGTGCGTGCAGGTGTGTGTGCCTATGTGTGTGCGTGTGTGTGCGCACGCGCGTGAGTGCGTACGCGTTGTTCTTATTGTTGTTACTACCCTTCTTTTTGGCTCTTTTCCCCTGTTTCTCTTGGATAAATTGATTTCCTTCTACTAAACGGTGTTACATATTCTATTTCTCTGTTTCTGGTGGTTACTCATTACTTACCAAGATTCATAGTGGTTATTTTCCCTACCACTGTCTAAAAGCTTATTCATACACATTCCTACCCTACCTGTCTCCAACAAAATTAGTATTTTAGTATGCTCTCAACTCCCTCTCTTCCTCCTACCCTATGTTAATACTGCTTGGAAATTTTAATCCAGATATTATGAGTGTACTTTTTTTATTATGGCATATTTAAGTAACAATGAACCATCTTTACCCTTCTTTACTCTTTGTATCTAGTTGCTTACTCATGCATTTCTTTCATTTTTCACTATAGTAAATCCTCCAAGATACTTTTCAAAGAGCAATTTTATATGGCATGCTCTTTGACACGGCAAATGCCTATCAATATGTTTATTTTGTCCTCATGTGTAATAACAGTTTAATTAGATACAAAATTCAGTTTCAAAGTTCTCTTCTTCAAAACTTCAAAGGTATTAATTACTCCCTTGTCTCAAGTTTGATGTCAATTTGATTCTTTGTCTTTTGTAAGTGATCTCCATTTCCTTTTTGCAGTTTTTCACAATTTTCTCATTTCTCAATGTTCATAAATTTCTCTCTGATAGGTATACATTATCTCATATTTGGCACTCTGTACCCCCTTTAATCCACAGCCCTATCACTTCTGGATAATCTTTGGTTACTATTTCTTTTAATATTTCTTACTTCTTTCTGTCTTGGAATTCCCATTAGATACTCTTGATATTTCTTCTATCATCTATATTTCTTGTCTCTCGTTATATGTACTCTTTCATCTCTTCCTGTTGCTTCTGGGAACATTCCTCAACCTGCCATTCCAGTGATTTTTTTTTATTGAGTTTTTCTTAGCGTGTATCCTTCTGTAATTTAACCTATTCACTGACTTCGTATCAACAGTGATATATTTTGTTGTCGATAGTTGCAGTTGTTTTCATAACTGCTTGTGGATGCTTCATATTTCTAATACCCTCCCGCATCTTTCTGAAGCCATTCATATTTAATTTAAATACCTTTATGGGCTTTCCCTTATATTTGACTTCCTCTGGTATAGATCATTCCATTTTCCTACTTCTTTCATGGTGCTTCAGGCACTCTTCAGAGGTCTCCTTTCTTTTTTTCTATGTACACATATTTTATTTTAGCTACTAAGATCCACTTAGGAAGAGGGATAAAATCCTTGACTCTTGATTGTACTCTTTCAAGCAATTTAGTGGTTCAGGTGAGGAACCTACCTGTAGTGTATAATCTAGGTTCAGTCACCACTGCTCATTTGTCATGGATGTCCCTTTCACTAGCAAGAACTTTAGAGTACTTCCTTCCCAAGCATTATTCCTATCAGATGGCAGCCTCTCTCTAATGCAGTTGGAGATCCACAGTTGAGGTTGGGAGAAGTGAATGCTTAGGGGTTGTCCAGGCCCCCACATGTATGGCTCTGGGATTCCACCCCCCAGCTGAGCTGTAAAGCTACTCTAACATTAGTTTGCAGCCTTGGGCTGGCACTGGGCTGTTTCTGCTGCTTTCCTGCCCCCAACAGGTGGGGTAGGCATCACCTATCCTGCAGTGTGGGCTCTGGCCCTCTCCTAATGCAGGCGACCATTTACTTCCTATAAGAGGCCTAACCACCTTCTGTCTTTCCAACTGTTACCTCAAGATTTTGTATGAATTGTTGAGTATGTTCTGACAATCAGCAACATTCTTATTATCTTGTATGCTATCACTACGTTTGAACTCAGGGGAGGAGACAAAGTAACTCGTTTTGGTTTATCATTTGTTGGCTGCAGGCCCATGTGGGCAAGTGCTTTGTATCCTTTAAAGCCTTCTGTTAATGTTGATAGTCTTGTTATTTTTCTCATTTTATTGCTTAATTATAGAAATAATTGGGATGCCTCTATTTCTTTTGTACCACTTGTTTTCAGTGAAATGTCAAAGAAGAAAAATATCTACCTGCATACTCTCCTTTAGCAAGCCCTTTTTATCTGAAAATCCAGTTCTACTTATTAATGTATAGTATTGTGGGGTTTTTTGGAAACAGCTTTAAGTAAATGTACCATACAATTCACCCAATTAAATTGTACAGTTTGGTGGGTTTTAGTATATACAGAGTTGTGTAACCATCACCAAAATCAATTTTAGAACATTTTCATCATCCCCAAGACAAACCCCACACCGCTTAGCAGTCACTTCGCCTTTATCCCCTAGAGCTCTTCCTCAGCCATAGGTACTAACTACTTTTTGTCTTTATAGATTTTCCTAATCTAGGTTTTCATTTCATTTCATGTAAATGGACTTATACAGTATGTGCCTTTTTGGACTAGCTTTTTTCCTCTGGCATAATATTTTTAAGGTTCCTTTATGTAGTGGCAAGTCATCAGTACTTCTTTCCTTCTTGTTGCCAAATACTATTCTATTGTATGGATATAGCACATTTTGTTTATGTTTTTATCAGTTGACAGATATCTGGGCTGTTTCCACATTTTAGATATTCTGAAAAATGCTATTATGAATATTTGTGTACAAGTGTCATTTCTTGACCATGTAATTAAGAATGGAAATGCTGGGTCATATGGTAATTATTTATTATTTATTGAAAAGAATTTCTTTCCCCATTGAATGATCTTGGGACCTTTGTTGAAAAATAACTTGACCATAGATGTAGAGGTTTATTTCTGGACACTCAGTACTATTCCATTGTTTGCTAGGTCTATCATATGAGAGTACCACACTGTCTTGATTACTGTAGCTTTGTAGTAAGTTTTGAAATTGGAAAATATAAGTCTTCCAACTTTGTTCTTTTTGAAGATTGTTTTGGTTCTTCTGGGTCTCTTGAATTTCCACATTAATTTTAGGATAAGTTTGTCAATTGCTACAATGACGCCCACTAGTATTTTGATAGGACTTGTGTTGAATCTGTATATCAGTTTGGGGGAATAAGTAATATTTTAACATTTACTTTATTAAGGGGGTAATTTCATTAATTGAGTACCTTCATGCTCCAAGCCTAAAATCCTAAATTCAATAATAAATTTCTTCTCTCTTGGTAAATAATTATGATTTCTGATATTTGAAATTCCCTATAGTGACATATGTCAAACCATTTCAAATAAATCTACAACATAGATTTTAAAAAAATACAAGCTGCAAACATTGTTGTTCAGTAGATTGTTTTAGAGCTTAAATTGTTTATTTCTTCCTGTAAAATTAAACATCAGAAGTAAATCTGAGCAGCTGCTAGTATTTTCCTTTGACATGTTTTAGAAAATAATAGCAGTAATAGCAGTAGAAGTAGAATGTTTAAAATTTTATTTTTTTTCTCCTTTGGTAAGCATTCTGTGATAATTACTATTAAGTGGAAGTTATCTATCTGAAATATATACACATACATACACATATATATGTGAGATTTGTTTTCCATTTTTACAGTACACTGGAAACTGGTCCAAATCTCTCTTTTTTTAATATACATAGCAGTACAATGTGGTTTATTGATTTGCTTACACAGTGAATTCCGAAGCTTAGGCTCTGAAATCACATTAAGGATTTTATTTAAACCTAAAAATCAAAGTAATTTTAAAGTTCCTCTGCTGGGTTTTTCTTAAAATTCAGTGTTTAACTTCAACACAATGCCATAGGTTATCTGGCTATTACTGTTCTGTAAATATTTTTGAGTGTTCATAATGTAGTAAGTTAAGAAATGGATTTCTTTTAAATTAAATTTGACTCGTGTGCCACTGAGTTCCGCATCTGTATAGTCAGGGGAAAATGTAAAGTACAATATGAAATAATTACTTTTGATACATCTACGGATAATTGTGTGCTACTATACACCAAATGGACTATTCTATGAAGAAGATGTATTCCTGAAAATTTTTACATATATATTAATTGCATTTTTTAACAAGTGCGAAGTATTGAATCTTTATAGGAACTTTGTGTAAAGCCCTAGGTGTAAAACCATTTGTGACTGAAAAAATATGTATGTAGTATGAATAATCACACTCTAAAGGATCTATTAGCAAGTATAAATCATCACATTTTACTATATTATAGTGACAAATTAAAATACATTATTAAAATTTAATAAATGCACTTAGAATGTGAATTTATATCAAACACAATGTATTAGTTGGTTTTAAACTTATCTTAAAAAGAGGATTATTTTTACGGTAATAGCGTGGCCTATAGTATATGCGTGTCGTTTGTCTTCTACCCAGCAATAACGTGAAAACTTACAGTAATTGTTCAGCTGACTTTTATGGAACACTTCCTACCTGTCAGGCACTGTTCTAAGTACTTGTGAAACATCAGGGAATACAGAAGAATTCCGTCCTCATGTTTATATTATAGCAGGGGAAAGGAAATTAATATATGAGAAGGTGGTAAGTGCAATGGAAAAAGGAAAAATAAATCAAGATAAGGATTTTGGGAATGCTTTGTGGAAGTGGAGGAGAATGTGAAATATTGAATAGGGCGGCAGTCAGGGTGACCTCATTTAGAAGGTGAGATTTGAGCAAGTCTTAAAAGAGGTGAAGGAGGTAAGCCGGCAGGAAATTCCCAAGGAAAAAAGTGTTCTAGGCTAAGGAAGCCCTACGGTAGGGCATTCTTGTCAAGTTTGTGGAACAGCAAGCATGGGATGGGAGTAGGCAGATGATGATAGGGCCTTGTGACCTTTGTAAGGACTTTGACATTCAATTCTGAGTGAAGAGAAGATCCAATTACATGATTTTACGAGAGGACTGACATAATTTGATGGTTTTTAAAAGGACCACTCTGCCTTTTGGGTTGAGAATAGTTTGAAGAGACATGTCTTCATATAATTCTCTGAGAAACAGACACCATGAATAAGAATTTGTTCATCTGGGATTGAAGAATATGCTGGTAGCAAAGTAGAGCCAGGACAAGGAAATGGAAGGCCACCAATACCACAAAAACTTAAATCTCCTTGGGAATCACACATCCGACTGTGGACACCTGATGCAATAGGGTTAGAGTATTTATTCCCCAACTCCTTTCAGTTACGGGTTGAGGGCTACTTCCTAGGAGGCCAAAGAAAGCCCTCAGACAAAGAAATGCAGGCTCTGGCATTGGCAGTGAACAGGAAAACGGACATGATAACTGACGGGTAGTGGAAATCAACCTACACTCCCTGCTACTGAGAGAGAATAGAAGGAGAAAGACTTGTTAGCAGGCTGCTGTAGGAATCCAGACCACAGATAATGGTAGCAAGACCAGCTGATGTGATGGGAAGTGATCACATTCTGGACTATATTTTTGAGGTTCTTATGAGTATAATACTCTCATTTTGAAATTTTTTCCAGTGACATTATGTTTGTGAAGTCTAAATAGAAAGATTTAAAAAATGATTTTTTCAGTTCCAGTTAAAGATGAAAACATAGAAAGATCCTGAACTTACCTCCTCCCACAGACACACTGAATCTACAGCTATATATGGAACAACTTCCTCTAAAAAAACCCTAAAAAAATGGTGGAGCCACCCCTTCACATCAAGTAAATAAGAGGGTACCATATTGAAGCAGGTAGGAAAAGGTGAGACATCGTCTCGCCATAAACCCCACCCCAGCACAACAACTCAACTCACACTCAGGAAGGAACTCAAAACCCAGACCTTCTCTGAGGAGTAAAGGGTTTGTGCCTCACATCATGCATACCACATTTTAAGACTGTTACCTGGGAGATGAGCCCCCAAAACATCTGACTTTGAAGACCAATGGGGCTGTGCCTGAGGGGCAGGCTTCTGGTTTGGCATACTTAAAAGGCGCCACAGAGGTATTCTCAGGTAATGCGGGCTTATGGACACAATCTTTGCGCTCTCTCTTTGCTCCAGCTTGCTGGTATCTTCTGGAATAGAGTTTATACCCTTCTCTGGTGCCCTGATTTTTGCAGCTGCTGCAAGGGAACACCTCTTCATTGCTTGGCTCTGGTGACTAGCGGGGCTTATGCTCAGGTCCCACAGGACTGTAACCAAAGGAGAAAGACTTAACTAGCAAGCATCTCCAGGGCACAGAAAGAGGCAACAAACTCAGGAGCTCAATCTTTCTGTGAGAGAGGCCTATTAGTCTTAGATAATCATAGCTGCAGCCTGAGGGCCAGGTTTCTCATTAAATAAACTTCTAAAGGCTGACTGCAAATCATGTATCTGATAAGGGGTTAGTATTCAATATATATATATATATATATATATATATATATATATATATATATATAAAGGGGTTAGTATTCAATATATATATAAAGAACTCCACAACAACAGCAACAAAAAACACAATCAGATTAAAAAATGGGCAGAGGATCTGAATAGACATTTCTAAAAAAGGCACACAGTCGATCAGTAGGTACATGAAAAGGTGCTCAGTTATCAAAAAGACAAGAAATAATAAGTGTTGGCAAGGATGTGGAGAAGCAGAAATTATTATGCACCGTTGGTGGGAATGTAAATTTGTGTATCCACTGTGGAAAACTGTATGGCATTTCCTTAAAAAAAATTAAAAATAGAACTACAGTATGATCTAGTAATTCTACCTCTGGGTATTTATCCAAAGAAAATGAAAACACTAATTTGAAAAGATATCTACGCTCCCATATTTATTGCAGAAATAGCCAAGATATGAAAACAACGTAAGTGCCCATGGATAGATGAATAGATAAGGAAGGTGTGACATATATATTGATATATAGAGAGATATACACATGCATATACATATATACACCATATATATATATATATACACACATATATACCCCATATTTATATACTCTTCAGCTATAAAAAAATGAAATCTTGCCATTTGCAACAATATGGATGGACCTTGAGAGCATTATGATACATGAAATAAGTCAAACAGAGAAAGACAAATACCATATGATCTCACTTGTATGTGGAATCTAAACAGAAAAAAGAAAAAGTGAGCTTATAGGCACAGAGAATAGATTGATGATTGCCAGAGGCAAGGGTGGGGGGCTGTGCAAAATGGGTGAAGGGAATCAAACATATAAACTTCTAGTTATAAAATAAATAATCGTGGGGATAAAATGTACAGTATGACTGTAGTTAATAATACTGTAGTGTATGTTTGAAAGTTGCTAAGAGAATAAATCTTAAAAGTTCTCATCACAAGAAAAAACTCTATAACTATGTATAGTGACAGATGTTAACTAGACTTATCGTGGTGATCATTTTGCAATATATACAAATATCGAATCATTATGTTGGCTCATTATGTTGTACACTTGAAACTAATATGGTGTTGTTTGTCAATTATACCTCAAAAATTCAGAAAAAAATTATTTTCTCTTTTTAAATGGCACTATAATAGCTCTAGAACTTCTGATGCTGTTGTATTTATTCACTGAGATACATAATAGTCGCATTCTGTCTTAGCATAGTCTCTCAAACAACAGAATATGTGCTTTTCTTCAGTAACTGATAGAAACCATGAGAAATGGAGGCAAAAACATCTATTGCCCCTTAAGTGACTGACTGGGTTTGTTAGATCTGGGGTCACACTAAGAGCACAGCATACAATTGGGTCACAAACAAGTGAATTATAGCCCTTTGACTGAAATGATGATGTTAAAAATTTACATTCCCTATTCATGGTTTTTTTTTTCCTGGGAGTATAAACTTGTATGAATCCTTAAGTGTCACTGACAGTTTTTGCCGGAATATTATTCTTTGTTTCTGTTTTTATTTCTAATTATTTTTTAGCAAATTATTTTTACTGTTACTTATAACATTGAAAAACAAAACCACTTATTGGCCAACAATAAAGGATTTGTTAATTTGCTATATGTTACACAATAGTACGTGGAAAAGAATAAATTCTTAATAATAGTTCTATCTAGATGGGTGGTATGTATGGGCTATTCTTGCATAGCTATACTGTCCTGTGATGCCATGCACGGCTTTTTTTTTTTTAAACAAAGAATTAATAAAAGTATCAATCTAATGGAAGTATAAAATGTGAGCTGTTTTTTCCCAATTTTTAGACTCTTATATTCACTCCACATATATTCAGGTTTGAATTTTGCCAGTTATTTAAAATGAATCTTTCCGGTCATCGTTTCTATTTTAGGGGGAAATAAACCTTATTTATATTGTATATATTCTGGACTGCTCTGTTACCTCTTAACCCACTGTAGTTAATATATCTACATTTAAATTTTTGATAATGTAGATGACAAATGGGGTATATCTACAAAATTAGCACTTATGGGTTCATTCAGCATGCACCAGAGAACTTTCCAGACAGTAGAAATGAGGATTCACGTGCCAAGGTAGAGAGCCTGAACTTGATCTTCCTAGATCAAGTTGTTCTCAATGGGAACAACTGAAATGTTTATACTGAGTTTAAGGTCGTATTTTTCAATAGTCATTTACATACACTATCTCACCCTCATTTGAGCTTTACATTAATCTTAGAAAAAAGGTACAGCAATTTCTTTTGTTCTGTTTACCGCTGAGCAAACTGAGGATCTGTGAACGTAAGACCTTTGTTCAAGATCACAGATTCATTCACCAGTAGAGCAAGGACTGGGGTCTGAATCTCAGATTGGCCCAGAAGTTTCTCTCTTATACCATTCTTTAAACACGCTGATTTTAGTTCAGATTGAAAATACATCTTAGGCAGTAATGTATCAGTGGAATATTTTCTTGTAAAGCTGCCTATGAACATGGAGTTACTTGAAGTTGATGTAGTATTCTTTGATTCCAAGTACTCAAATAGACATAAAGAATTGGGACAGTTCATCCTAGTACACTATGTGGAAACCCCTTGTTTAAGGTAACAGGCACATTGTCTAGGCCAGACAAAATGAGCCGCTGTGTGCTAAGAGCATGGCTGGCTTCACTGTAAGAGTGGCATGATCTGTTGGACACAGCTGTGGCCCCCAGCACTTCATTCTTGTCCATCATCTTCATGGACCACCGTTTCTACGGTTGGCGTCAGTGGCTTATTTACTTTTCCCTGGGTTTTTAATTTTTCAAAGTGTTACACCCATCTTGTGAGATTTGAATTTTAATTATTTTATTAACATTTACCATTAATTTTTTAATTATATAAGTAATCTTCACGGTAGAAAAAATTGTGCAGAAATAATCGAAGTTAAAATTAAAATCTTCCGTAACCCCACCACGCATAAATAATTCACTGCCAGAACTTTTATTTCCTTCCAGTAACATTTTCCTTTTGCACATGCATATTTTTACAAAATTGAAAGTATATTCTATATTTGCTTCTACATTCTGTTTTTCTCACTTAGTGTTAATAAAAACATTTTCTTTTACCTCTAGGTTTGATTTTAAAACGTCACGTTAATTATTTTGTAGTATAACATAATTTATTTCCCTATTTTATTTTCAATTAGCTTGATTCCAATTTCACACCATTATAAATAAGACTGTAATTAATTTTTTGTACGTAACTTGTGGTCCTAATCTAAAAGAGAAACTATTAGATCAAAAATTTTAATCTTTTGTGGATCTTGAGATATGCTGCTTATTTACTTTCCCAAATATCCCTATTCATACTACCTTGAGTAAAGCATGAGAATTCAGGTTTTCCAGCATCCTTGTCAAAAATGATTTTTTGAAAAGATTTATTTATTTATTTGAGAGAGCGCAGGGGCAGGGGTCAGAGGGAGAAGGAGAGAGAAATTTAAGCAGACTATGTGCTGAGCACAGGGCTGACACGAGGCTCCGTCTCACCACCTTGAGATCACGACCTGAGCTGAAACCAAGAGTCAGACACTTAACTGACTGTGCCACCCAGGCGTCCCTCAAAAATATTTTTAAAAGAATTTTAAAAACAATCTTGCTAGGGGTGCCTGGGTGGTGCAGTCGTTAAGCGTCTGCCTTCAGCTCAGGGCGTGATCCCAGTGTTCTGGGATCGAGCCCCGCATCAGGCTCCCTGCTCAGCTGGGAGCCTGCCTCTTCCTCTCCCACTCCCCCTGTTTGTGTTCCTTCTCTCACTGGCTGTCTCTCTCTGTCAAATAAATAAATAAAATCTTTAAAAAACAAAACAAAACAAACAAAAAAAATCTTGCTAATTTTGATACATGAAATGCTGTCTCTTTCAATCAGATTTCTCATTAGTAGCGAAACTGAGTATTTTCATATTGTCTTTGACCATTGTGTTTCTCCTCATTCATTTCATTGACTGGTATTCCCCTGTCCTCCTTTATTTTAATCAGACTGTCTTAGTAATATTTTCAGACATCACCCTTGCTTTTTGTTTATCCTGAATTTTCTATTATTTTCCCCTCTTTGCTGGCCTTCTTTCAAAGATTTTTTTTTAAAAATCAGTACTTCTCAACTTTTTCCTCAAATTTCCTCAATTTTTTTCCTCAACTTATTTGTATGTTATACACTCCTGCTATTCTTTTAGTAATTACTCTTAAAATTTTAACAGGCATAGTTTAAGTCTGACATTAGTGAACATTTCTACTTCTTTGCAAACAATGTAAGAACATAAAAACAGTTTAAATCTTATAGGACGTAGTTCTCGTTTTTATAGCTCTGAGGTGTGCCACTAGTTGAATTAAACATTATTGTTGCTGCTCTTGTTTTACATGATCAATGTGTGTTTATTTTTTTAAAGATTTTATTTATTTATTTTAGAGAGAGACAGAGAGAACACGAGTGGAGGGAGGGGCAAAGAGAGCGGGAGAAGCTGACTCCCGGCTGAGCAGAACTCTGACTGATCCCAGGACCCTGAGATCATGACCTGAACCAAACGCAGACGCTTAACCCACTCAGCCACCCAGGGACCCCGATCAATATGTGTTTAAATTTACTCACATATTTACTGTTTCTTTGCTCATTGTTTTTCTTTGCATTCAGAACTTTCTTCCAACGTGTTTCCTTTGTCCCATGACTTACGGTTAGAAATTCCTTTAACACGTCTTTTGATGATAAACTCATTTAGCTTGCTCCTTACAGCCCCCTTTTCAGTTTTACCAGTGACTTGGAGCACCCTTTCATTGCTTACAATCTAGGAAATGTTTTAAAATATACTTTATCAAGCGTTTTGCAATGGAAGGGACAAATTTGCACATTTCATTTATTTGAAAATTGTTCTCACATTTGGCTTCTGGTGTCACGACCGAGAAATCTTCTAACAGAGTAATTGCTGTTTCTTTGCAGCTCATCCAGCCTCTCTTTCCAATGGCTTCTGTCTCTGGTATTCCGCAGTTTTACTATGATTTTTCTAAGCATGAATTTATTTGTATTTATGTCTCTTGGCCTATTTTGTGCCTCTGTGTCTGAGGATTCAAGTCTTTGTTTACTTCTAAAAATTCGCACTTATTATCCCTTTGAATGTTCTTACATCCCATTTTCTCTGTTCTCCTTCTGAGATTGATTATATGCATATTGAGCCTTCTCATCCTGTCTTCAAAATCTCTTAATGTCTCAACTATATTTTCCATCACCTTCTCTCTCTGTGTTTCTTCTGACTTATTTCCTCACAGCCTTATTCCAATTCACTAATTTTTTGTTGAATAGTATATTATCTGCTTTTTACCCTATTCACTGGATTACTGTCAACACTTTTTTTTTCATTTTTAAAAGTTCTATTTTGTTCCTTTTCAAATCTGCTTAACAGTTTTTGAAAGTCTTTTTCCTTGCTGGTTTTTATTACTTCATGTCATTCCAAACGTAACTATTTTTATTTTATATTTGATCATTCCAATATCTGAAATCCTTGGCTCCCTAAATCTGTTGCTTATTTCTGTTGGCTCTCATTTGTTGTGGCGTATTGCCTTGTGTATTTGGTGAGCTTTGTGAGCTTTCTTTGATCTTAATCTGTTGTTTTCTACTGGCCTAAATAAAGAATGCTTTCCTCCAAAGAGGATTGCTTCTGCCAGAAACCAAGGGCCTGCCGTAATTCTTTAGCCACTTCTTCGAGAGTCCCTTCATAGTGCAGGAATCTCAAGCTCAGCTTTCTTATCTTTTGGGCTACTTATATTGGCTTTTGTCCTCAGGGCTGGTCTGCTTTATTGTTTGCTAGCTGTTTTCTACACCCCTCTCCAGTTTTGGCTGGTTGTCTTGGAGCATTCCCTTACTGCTTGTAATGTCAGCAGTGCATTAAAAAGCGTTAAGAATTTGGTTATTTTAGAGTGGGAGGACCCTACCGACAACTGCAGTTTGTCTTCCATAGCAGCTCTGTTTTACTGGGCAGAGGTTCTCTTTGGACTGTAGTTTCTCTCTCTGGCATTGACTTGCTAGTTTCATCAACACCATTTCTAGAATCCAGTTCTGGCACCCTCTGATGGGGAGAGGTCTCCCTACTTGTTTGTGGGCTGGTCATATAGAAGCAGTCAAGCCACCAATACCCTATTGACCTGCTTGTACTTCCTAAGGCTCAGGAACAGGGAGGACTCCCAACACTGATTCTGCTTTTTCTTAGCCTCCTGGGGGCCAAGGATATTCTTTTAGGGACTATATTGACTTTCCCCTTGGTGTTCATAGATCTCTCCAGACCAAACCTCTGTAAAATCCTTACCTTGATGCTCGTTTCTATGAACTTGTTGAGTCCAAAGAGGGCAACATTAGGCACAAGTTCCCTCAGCCAGAACTTACACAGAACACAAGCCCTATTTGCACATAGCTACCCATAGGCCCCAGGAGACATTTGCCTTAAAGATGGAGATGATTTTCACTTGGTAATAGAGAGAAGGAAACTGTGTTAAGGTCATATCTTCTCATATTCCTCATAATAAATGCTTTAGAGGATAAAGAATTTCTTAATTTAAGAAAGATATTTAGAATGAATAGGAGATTTTTATAGGCACACTTTTGGTTCTTGAAATATGAAAGGATCTGGATTCCTGGTTGCATTTTCAAATTTTCTTTATTTTTATTTTAAAATTATAAAAGACCTTTCATCATCAGGACCACTTAGCAGACAATGTTTTCAAAATCAATTTTAAGAATATAAGATTTGGAATTATAACAGCATATCATAAATTTCATGAATGAATGGAGCCTGAATTAAGAGCTAAAGGTGATTCTTCAGAATTAACATGATATGAATAGAACCTAGCAACATGGTATGAATATGTACTTAAGTTATTGGAATCTCCATGGTCCTAAATTAATGTAATCAGAAGTCATAATACACTTAAGCATGAAAAATTCATTTGTTTCCAGTTTTTAATAGCTTATTGATGTCATAGGTAAATTACATATAAGTAAAATACAGCTAGCATATTTCATACAGAATTCAGTGAGTTCAAAGCTAAATGTATACATTTATATTTCTCATATATTTTCAAAATTAAAATCTTTTAAAAGGAAGTTTTTGTCGAGACACTAAAACCTTATGGTTGTCTTACCTTAATCATTTAAAATGAATATAAACTATGATGAAGAAGAATATAAAGATAAAAATGAACAACAAAAATATAAACCCTCTTTCACTTCTCAGTGGCTGATGATAAACAGAAAAATTGGCAAATGCAAAGTTTTATAACCCTGAGCACCCATATTCATATTGGCTGTCATTCAGCAGAACATTACACTACTTAAGGGTATGGTCATATCACAGTTGAAGCAATGCTAGCATAAATTATTTATATAGCAGTCTTACAAGTAAGAAGTGGCTATGTAAAATGAGGCTGTAATATAATTTATTGGAAAGTTACAAGTGCAGTTTAGCAATTCTTAGGGGCAGTGTTCCAGCTCTGAGGAAAAAAAACTGAATTTCTAACCCCACCCACATCCTTCACCTACTCTCAGATAAAACAGATAATATATTGGACCCATCCAAAAAAAAAAAAAAAAAAAAACTGTGCTCATCAGATTGGACAGATCACACATGCTGCAACCAAGAACATTCCACGATCTGTGAAACACAGTAGGGTGTTTCTGAGTACTGTCAAACATTTTTAATACTCATTTTTTATGTGTGTTAAACTATTAATGCTTGATACATTAACATAAAACCAATATTAATATCTTAATACTGGTTGCTCATAACAACAAAAAGCTTAGTATAGTGTTTTTGTCTCCTTATTCTAATTTTTGAGATTGCTTCAAAGCACTTTTTTGGGTGTCTGGTATTCTGCAATAGTTATTTTCTGATTATTGTTTAAATATTTTACTAGGATGTAGTTCTCTATGACAGTTGCTATTACATTAAATTTATGTTTCTGTTTAATATATTTTTTGCTTACATTTCATGTAAAATCAGTTACTAATTTAACCTTTATTTCTTCTTCCTTTCCATTGATAGATAATCTGATGAGGTTTATATCCTCAAGGGAAAAACTGACTGTAAGAATTCTATAAAATGCTGTTAAATCAAATGGAAATCTTATAAAGTGAAATCTCAGATATTAGAAGTGTAGTGCTAGATATTTTATGTGTAGAATCAAAGAAACTAATAATGTTATACTTTGGCTAAGTAAATATTTTCATACTTTGCATTCTTAGAAAGTAAAACAGCAACTAGATAAGAATTTAGGATATTAAATCTGAAAGTTTGCCTCATATCTTAATATACATTATCCTTTTACACAGGTTCATAGTTCTGTGCTATTCATACAAAAAGCTTTTGTTCGTATTTATACCTTATAATTTCACTCATGGTTATTGTAAGCCCCTTTTAATTTTTCGTTCTCGAAGAAAGGCTCTGCATTAACCATTCACGGCATATAAAAATGGGGCAGACTAAATATCATATAGGTAAAGTGTATGTGCAATTTTTCATGGAGAAAAAGTCGTTATTCTTAATGCCTTTATCTCCAACATATCTTAGAAAACAAAAACAAAATTAACCCAATTTCATTTTTCCATATTTCATAATGGAAACTCTATCTTAAAAAGAAAATCTATATACTATGAAAAATTGATTCAAAAAATTCTTACCAAACTTACTATGTGCAAACCAGTCAAGAAGATGGGTATGGAAAGACATTGTCTCTATTTTCCAGAAACTTACAGACTAAGAGGGAAGATAAAGCATGTAAAAATACCTCTAATAAAAAAATATAGTGTGATTAATGCTTAAAGAAAAACAAACACAAGAGGGAAAAAGAATTTAAAAACTCAGGGTATTGATGAATGTTTCATGAGAGATTATAACAGGAGATGTTGGCCTTTAAAAGTAGATAAAATGTCAATAGAACTAGGAGTAGGGTAGAGATGGGAAGAGTGAAGAGACATGCCAAGCTTGAAGGAGCAATATGAGCAAAAGTCAGAGACAGAAAAGAGTGTTGTGTGTGTGAAACAGTAAGAAGGCAGGATTAGCGGGCTGGGGAAGGAATTGTGGAAATCAAGATAGAAGATATAGAAGATACTATGAAAGTCAATTTTATTGAGATGACAAGGATCACATAGAAGATTTTTTTGAGCAGAAGAATTTTATGATTGACTTTAGACAAATGATATTAGCAGCATTTTGTAGCATCCGTTATTTTGAAGAACAATTGGGAAGGAGAAACGTGGGCAAGTTAAGTCCTGAACTTGTGACTGTCAAAGGGTAAAGAAGTAAACATATTGGAAACTGCAAAGAAGCAGAATTTACAGAGCTAAATAATGGATTGAATATGGAGACAGAGATTGGGGCAAAGGGGAGGATTAGAATGCTAGGGATTTTTCATGAATACCTGAAGTCATGGGAGTGAGAAGGAAAGGAGAATCAAAGACAGAATATAGGAAAATTGCTATCATTAAAATATTGGAAGCACATTGAATGAAGGAAAGTATCAAATGACAGGTTGAGAAAGAAGCAAATTGAGAAGTTTAGGACCGTTAGAATTAAGAAAAAGAAGGAATGCCAAAAAGGATGAAGTGGCAAAAGATGCCATGCATTTTATAAGCAATCGAGGAAGGGGGGAACTGAGGAGAGGAGGTGGGATCTGGTAATTATGCAGTCATCAGTGACTATTGAGGAAGTCAACTGAATGGCAGAAACCAGACAAAAAGCTTGCGTTGAAGATGAGAAGGTGGATGCAACAAGGCTTGACTACAATTTTGGAACTGATAATGTCAAAAGGAAGGAAAGAATTGAGATGGTAATTTAAGAAATTGGCAGATCCAAGAGAAAGTTCCTCTGGGAGAAGAAATATTAAAGGGGGAAAATGTACATTAGCAGAGAGAAGAGGTGAAAGCAAAGAGAGGATCAAGGAAACAAGTAAGAGCATTAATTCTGGGAAGACAAGAAAGGATAAGAAAATGGTGAGTAAAGATTAAAGAGAATTTGAGCAGTTTCATCTGGTAGGAGTTTACCTTTGATGATGTGATCTTCCATGTGTGTGGCAATATTAGAAGGAAGGTCACCTGCAGAGAATAAGCTATGGGTATAAGTTTGAGGCTTAAGAATTATAAGAGACATAGAACACTTGTGGGAGAGGCTTGATAACAGGTTAAGACAGAAAACTGGGAGTTATCCAAGATTTCTCCTTCTATTCTATTCTTCATTTTCTATCATTGAGCAATGTCAGTTGTATAGCCAAAATATGTTTTAAATCCATCACTTCATCCCACTACTACTGCTGTAATATCAAGCCTTCAAGACCTTTTTCCCGAATGTGTTATATTACTCTCTTTAGTAGTCTCCCCGCCTTTCTCTACCTCCTTCTTCCAGGCTTTTTCTCACACTGCTACCGAAGTGATCTTTCTAGGGTGTAAATCTGCTCATATCACCCTGCTCAAAATTCCCCAAGGGCTCCTCATCTCTTACAGTAAAAATTCAAACTTGTCTGCATAAGGTACCATAACCTACAGCAATCTAGTCCCTTCCTTCCTATCCGGTCATTTCTTGCTATCTCACCGTAACAACCAGATCCCCTCCCAACATCCCTTGTCTCTATTCTTGTTACTGTCATTCCCTTGTCCTGGAAGAACTTGCAGATTTGGTAGAATTTGACTAATTCCTCTTGTATGAAGAAGAAGAAAAGAAGGAGAAGGAAGAGGAGGAGGAGAAGGAGAGAGAGAGAGGGAGGAGGAGAAGAAAAGCACGAATAAAAAAAGAATGTAATGAAATATATTATCTTAAGGTGTCAAAAAGGATTGCTGAGCAGCAAGAAAAACTCAGAGGAACTTAGCATGCAATAAGGACAACGACTTTGTCTTACGATGGCCTTAAAGCTAGAATCAGAAGTGAGAAAAGTAGAGAGTGGGGTTTACTCAAGGTTAGATATGGGCAAAGTGAATAAGAATCAAGTTTATGGGAGATTCTTGGATTTTAGTATGAGAACCCCTTTTAAATGTGCTGGAGGTAGGAGTGAAAAGGTTGATGGTGAAGGCAAAAGTCTGTCTGGCAATATGGATAGCTCAAGGGATAGAGAATTGAGATTAATTAGTTAATTAATTCATTATATGGTAAAAGTATGTTTACATTTAATAATCTTCCAGAGTTGCTGTGCCATTTGTATTCCTGTCAGCAACATATGAAAGTTCCCATTGTTCTGTACCCTCATCAGCACCAGGTATTATCAATATTTTTGTATTTAGTTTTGTCATTCTAATAGGTGTGTAGTGGTATATCATTGTTGTATTTGGCTTTGAGGAGACCTAAATTTCTTTCAATATAGATGGGGCCTGCCTACCCATTTATAGGTGTGCATACCTTCGAATGTTTACTTTTCCATAGACATATGCATAGACATCAACTGAGGGATATTCTGAAATAAAAGGCAGGGAGCTGGGAATATCTAATATGTGCCTATAAAACAAGAATTCAGAAAGTAACTTTGAGAAAAATATCTTCATAAAATAGTTCTATTTTTCTAGCTTCCTACGAGACCCTCTTCAGTGAAATAACTCTATTAACTACAAAATAAAATATTAATATCAAAGATTAATTATTAACTTTTATGATAAAAAATTAAGCATACATAGAAATAGAAAAATGAATCATATCGTCTAGCCTTAGCAAGTGGTGACTCATGGCCAATCTTGTTTCATCTCTATCCCCACTTCTCCCTAACCCCACCAGTGATTATTCTGAAGCCAAATCCCAGGAATCAAAGATAAAATTTTAATTGAATCTCAGAGTTCCTGATTTATCATATTAGCATTGAAAATAACTATTTTAAAATGTTTAAATTTTAAAAATTAATTTCTAGTATTTATCTCTAAGGTTTTACTAGTTTTCTGGTTTGACCTATTTATATGTAAAGTATTTGCTAGGTATATTATTCCAGGCATTTATCCAATAAGTAATGGGAATTCATCACACCTGAATAGAAGTAAAAACTCATTCAGTGAGATTGTTTTGTTGTATCGGCATATCCTATATAGAGTTTCTTTAGTAGCATTGTATAGACATCAAATTAAAACAACTACAGATTTTGCTTTTTGAAGGTGCTACTTAAGTTAACAATAGAGGTCATTTGATCTATTTTTTATTTAGTATATTATTTTTTAAAATTACACATTGAGTATAATCCTAGGATATTTTCTTAATTCTTATTACAGTACTGATCTAATTTTGTCACTGGTTATCTCAACTGAAGTACATAACCAATTTTAATTAAGAATAAAAAAGAAAAAAATTCACATCATTAGGAATTCTGATTTTTGCCACTCTGACATAAAAGACCATGAGCAATATGAGATTAGTCAGATGTGAGGAACGATAAGCAACCATGTTAGGGACCACCTATGACTAACTACAATAATTGGGGAAGTAACCTTGACATTTTTCAGTCCAAGTATGAGTATCTATAGTTTATTATATTCCAGACAGTATCCATTACCAAAGATGTAGGGCCAAATTAACTTTAATGTTGCTCTCTTCACAAGACATTCCATAGCTAGCAATAACATTAAGATAATGCTGTTAAAATAAGAATTTCAATTATAAGGCAGATGAGACTGTGAAAAACATGACAGCCTTAATGAGCAGTAGGAGTTGGTATTCACTTTGATAAGGAACATAGTTACCATAGAAAGAAAGGAAAGAAAATACAGCCTACAGCCTTTTCTTATTGTATCATGTCATTCTCTATTGATAACGGCTCTGCGTTCATATTCATTTTTATTCATTTTCCCAGACTGGTACTAGAATGATGATCCTCTGAATCTTTCCGTTGCAGCTAGAATACCTTCAATTTCTGTAGTGCTTCATCCTTCCAAATAGTTGAAACCATTATCTCTTCTTTGTTCTTAGTACATCTTTGTTAAGAATGAAAGAGAACCAAGGTGGTAGTCTCTTCCTGAAGGTAGGAAAACTGGATCAGTAACTCACTGTTAACGTTGGAAATAGATTCAAATTACTTGAAAGATCACCCAGTGCTAATCAGGGGTCTGATTTTAACCAAGACACGTCATGAATATGACTCAAGCACAGGATCATTGTTTGTGTTGTATTGCATATACCCTTGTTTTTGACTTTAGAGTGGTAGAGAGAGAAGGAACTAGTGCATGTCTCTGGTGGGAATAGTAAGATGAGAGGAGAAAAAGCCTGCCATTGATAGCTATTTATTTTATCTGTTTACTGATAGCTAGCCCCTAAGCATGGAACCAGCCCTACACTGGCTGTCCTACTAGCTTTGTTGGCCAAACCTGTGAGTCACGTACAGTATAGTGTTATCATGGCTCTCCTGGTGTAGTTTAATGTAGAATCCCATGCGTAGGGCAGCTTCATGGAAGCACAATTACCTGTCCTGAAGGTTCAAGGCTGTTTTAACAATTAAGGAAGCCTAAGAGGACATCCTGCTCATCTGATTTAGAATCCATTTGTTTAGTGTTAGTCATTGGCTGTACCATTTTTGCCTCTCTGTTGCAAATTGATAGGGATTGTAGTTTCTTCTTGTTCACTTTAAATTTTCACATTTCATGTGCAAATGCAGATTTTTCTTTGCATAAAAAATAAACCTATATGATAATTTTGGCTATTTTTAGAGGTCTGGAACTCTTTTCTGCTTCTGAAAAAGCCTAAAGACTATTTTGGTTTTAATTCGCCCTATATATCACTATTTATTCACCACTTATATAATTAATATAAACATTTTTTCTCAATTTCCTTATAAATATATTTCTCATGAAGCATTTTCATCCATATTGCTTGCTCTAGAGCATGACCAATTTTCATAGTCTTTACTACAATATGCTGTAAAATACTCATAATGTTTGTGCTGTCTTCTTTCATATTTACTTAATCTATCATCACAGGGAGCATGGCTGATGCCTTTAAGTGAACCAATCGATTATACAGCATTATGTTTAGCTTCCACAAGCAGAAATTTCATTTTCTCCCCAAGGAACCTTAATTCTGGAAATGAGCATTCCATCCAGATTCAGAATGTTCATTTATTAAATGCAAATTTATTTTAGCTTACATAATACATATTTAAATGATAGACTTATAGAGTAACAATAAAGTGTATAAGGTGATTTATTACCATCTATGATGATTTTAAGTATAATAAAAATGAAACTGATTTGAATTACAAATATTGCAGATAATCTTTCAAGATGAATCACAGAGCTTAAATGCAAAGTTTATGTTCTTAAATTAATCATTTATTTAATATGTTGTCTAACAAACTAAAATATAACACCATATTAGGGGAGAAACTTTGCTAAACAGATCTTATGCTTTTTAAATATAAGAACATAGTGAATTTCAGCCATACTCTTAAAATCATTTCATATCTGTCTTTTATCATATGTATTTTATTTTCTTTCCTCCTTTATCAGCATATAGAAACAATGACCCAACGATTCCAAAATAAGGAAAACTCACTATTTTTTCTTCTTGTTCATTTCTTTTTGTCCTGTTAATTGTACTTAGAAACACCACATTATCATTTACTGTGTTTCTTTTGTGTATAGCCTTGAGGTAGTATCTGAACATACAGATTCGTATATAAATTTTAAAAATTAGTCTTCATGCTCTTTTAGTAAAAAAGCAAAGTATAGAAACAGTAAAAGACATATAAACAGTAGCAATGTTGAACAAAAAAATTATATTTTTTAAATCTAATATCACTTTCCAAACTTGTAATTAATATTATCACTTTCAGAATATGTTTAAAACGTATTTTTAAAATGTTATTTCAGCTCTCATGCATTCCTTTTGGTGGAAAATATCTGGTTCATCAAATTATTTGTCAGGTTTAGACCTTAGTAATATGTACATCTCTTGGATGAATGTTATTTCAGAATTGAAAGAGAAATAAGGAGAAATGAAATCAAGACCAATAATGTAGTCATTTTACCTCTAACATTAAGAACATTAAGTTTGAAGTCAGAAAAAATTTCAGTTTTTGTTCTACTTTTTACTTATGTATATGTGATCTTCAGAAAGTAATTTAAAAATTTCTGAGCTTCAGGTTCCTCATTTATAACATAGAGGTTAGAAATACCTTCTATGCCTATCATTTAGAGTTCTTGTTGGTACAAATCAGGTTTGCTGCATTTAGATGGCAAACTCAACATTGCTGTCTAAACATACAGTATTCTAGCAGATTTACTGTCCAACATTTTCATTTATACATTTTTCATAATGATTTATTGATTATCCTCAGTGTGCAAGGAACACTGCCAGACACTAGGGAAATAAAAGTGGGTAATATAATATCCAACCACCTGAAATTCTAGTGGGGAAAACATATGAATACATAATAAAATACTTTAATTTCAGTCATTGACTTTAATTGACTTGTTGTTGGTTGAGTGTTTTCTAGGTACAAGTAATTATTTTATTGGCAAGAGATATCATAAATGTTTAAAAGAAAGATCAAAAAGGAAATAGAATTAAAAATCTTGACATAGATCAAATTACATATGGAAATTTAGCATATAAAAAGTGGCATATCGATCAGTGGGGAGAAAAATGGGTTTCTCAGTAAATGGCATATATGAGTAGAAAAAACAAAAACAAAGGTGAATTACTCTAACCTCAGAGTGGCCAAAAGTTTCCTAACTATGATTCAAAATCTGGAAGCAATAAGGGAAAAGATTAATAAAGTTGACTTTATAAGAAATATTAAAAATTTTCCATGGCCCCAAAATTTAAAGGGTAAAATGAAAAAATGTGAAAATATTTGCAGTTTATATCATGGACAAAGGGTTGATATGCCTAGACTATGAAGAGCTTTTAAAATTAAAGGGAAACAAAAAACCAATAACTCTACAAAAAATGGGCAAGAGTTAAAAATAGTTCACAGGAAAAGAAATGGAAATGGCATCGGACATGGGATTATATGTTCAAATTTACTCTTAATAAAAAATGTTATTAAAATTAGTTGACATTGCCATTGCCTGCCAATGAGATTGTAAAAAATCTGAAAGCTTGAAAACATACCTGTGGTAGGTGGAATATTGACTCCCAAAGATGTCTATAGCCTAATCCCCAGAGCTTCACATGGCAAAGGGATTTTGTAGATATGATTAAATTGAGGATTATGAGATGTGAAGGTGATTCTGGATTATCCAGATAGGCGTAATGTAATTACAAAGATCCTTACCTTCTTAGTGAGAGAGGAGGCAGGAGAGTCAGTCAGAAGAGATATGATGAGGAAAGAGAGGTCAGAGAGATGATTGCTGGCTTTGAAGACAGAAGGGGACCACAAGCTGAGGAATATGGGCAGCCTCTAGAAGATAGAAAAGACAAGGAAACAGATTCTCCCCTGAAAGGAAAAGAGTTCTGCTGACATCTTGATTTTAGCCCAGGGCTTGATTTTAGCCCTATTTTTTGACTTCTGATTTCCAGAACCAAAAGATAAAAAATTTAAATTGTTTTAATCTATTAAATTTGTGGTGACTTGTTATCATATCAATAACTAACTAATACAGTTCTCTAAGAGGAAGATTGTGAGCAAATGGGCACTTTCATCTCTTAGATCCCACAAACCTTTCTCTGCCACTGTCAAAAATATGAAAAGATATTCAGAAGGCTATTATAGCGCTATTTGTAATAACAAAAAAGACTGGTAACAGCCCAAATATCCATCAATAGTGGACTGGTTGAATTAACTGTGATACAACATTGTACTATTCAGTTATTAAAAATAGTATTTCTGTATTTTGCTGTGAAATGATCTCAGGCATTATTGTTAAGTGAAAGTGGCAAGGTGAAAAAAAGTATGTTTAGTATCTGACTATTTAGCTAACAAGGGGGATAATATAAATATATATAAATACACATATTTTCTTTTAAAAATTAAAGGGTGTGTGTGTGTTTGGTGGTTATTAATAGGGCTGAAAAGGGAATAGCATGAAGGGAATGAGGATGAATGGTATACCCAAGTGTACTTTATTTTGTAGATCTGGCCCCGGAACCATACAAATGCCTTAAAATTATAAAGCAAAATTAAATAAGAATGAGAAAAAGCACAATCCATCCTCCCATCGACCCTTCCCCATTAACCTAAATAGAGATTGAGTCAGTGGCCAAACCAGAGAGAACCTATTTCAAGTGATTTTTTTAATACACAGTATTTGACTATATATCTTTAATGGGGTATATCCTTATGACAAAAAAGAACAAAGAATCAATTTGGGGGCACCTGTCTGGCTTGGTCAAAAGAGCATGTGACTCTTGGTCTCAGGGTTGTGAGTTTGAGCCCCACATTAGGTGTAGAGATTACTTAAATAAATAAAACTTTATTTTTATTAATTGTATTTTCAGATAGAATATATAATTTATTTAAATTGTACTGTAGCATAAAAGTAATTATCAATATAATTAGGTATCAAGATTTTCAATGTAAGAGAAAAGAGATACAAAAGTTCAAAGAAGTTAAGTAAAACAACTTAATTTGAATGGTAACATCATGGTGAATTTATGGTATATTTTTTCTCTTTAAAAAAATTCTCAGCAGGAAGGTAACATTGATATTTTACACAGATCCCCCTGTATTAAAGATGTGTTGCCCTGCTTTTGGGAATGCTGTTGGCTATTTTCAGCTATCAGCCCCTTCAAGGATTACCATAACAGAAGAGAGCTACCTTCCCCAAGATCATGACCATTCCCAGGGCAACCAGTATGTAGGAACTGATCCTTGAAGGAGTATAAAAATCTAGCCCTCCGGCGCAACTAGATTATTTAAAGATCATTCTAGCTCCAGATTTCCACATGGGTCTGTATCACAGTTTAACCCTTTTTCTCTGTCAAATGAGGGTTCTTTTCTTTCCCTTTTTTTTTTTTTTTTTAAGCTCCTAAGAACTCTATCTCCCAGGGAGTCTGCTTCTTTGGGAATAAATCTATGACACTAAGTTGTGTTACCTAAAATTTCCTAGGACAATGACCAAGAATAAATACCTCTTGTCTTTAGAATGAGATCTCTAAATACCATTCCCCAACAGGCATCCTTAGAGAAATATCTGATTACACATCTGGGACAGGCAAAAGACAAGGAAGCCATCAAAGGCATTTATGGACATGTTAAAAGAACTCAGGAGCCAATATGAAGACATTCTCATAGTTCAAAGATAGTACAATTTGAATAATTAACAAAACTCATGTTAACAAAAATTATTACTACTGCTAATTGAAACACATCAGAAATGTTAAAAGTTATGAATTTATAAGGATAATAAAAATCATCATGTATGGAGAATGCTAGTAGGTAATTATTTTGAAAATTGATAAATAGAGGGAATAATCAAGTATTTAGCCTTTTCCTATAAAACCTGTATAAAAATTCTTAGTAAACTAAGAATAGAGGGGAACTTACTCAATTTGATGAAGAATATCTGCAAAAAACCTATAGCTAACATCATGCTTAATGGTGGGAAACTTGAAGCATTTCCACTAAGATCAAGTACAAGGTAAGGATGTCCCCTTATCACCAATCCTTTTCAACATTGTACTGGGAGTTGTAGCTAATGCAATATGACAAGAAAAGGAAAGAAAAGGTATGCAGATTAGGAAGGAAGAAATGAAACTCTCTTTATTCACACGTGACATGATTGTTTATGTAGAAAATCTGAAAGAGGAATGCCTAGGTAGTTCAGTCAGTTGAGCATCCAACTCGTGATTTCAGCTCAGGTCATGATCTCAGGGTCAGGAATTGATCCCTGCATCAGGCTCCATGCTGGGTGTGTGGAGCCTGCTTGGGATTCCATCTCTCCTTCTCCTTCTGCCCCTCCCCAACCCTGCTCATTCCCCCCCTCTCTCTCTCTCAAAAAAAAAAAAAAAAAAAAAAAAAAAAAATATATATATATATAAAATAAATATATAAGAATTCCAAAACAATCAACAAAAATACTCCTGGAATAATAGGCAATTATAGCAGGATTTAAAGATACAAGGTTAATGTGCAAAAATCAGTTGCTTCCTATATGCCAGCAATGAACAAGTGGAATTTGAAATTAAACTTACAATAGTATTTACACTACTACCCTGAAAATGAAATACTTAGGTATAAATCTAACAAAATATGTACAAGATCTACATGAAGAAAACTACAAAACTCTGAGGAACAAAATAAAAAAGAATTAAATAAATGGAGAGATATTCTGTGTCCATGGATAAGAAGAATCAATAGGTCAGATGTCAGTTTTCCCCAACCTGATCTATAGATTCAAACCAATCCCAGGGGCGCCTGGGTAGTGCAGTCGTTAAGCGTCTGCCTTCGGATCAGGGCGTGATCCCGGCGTTCTGGGATCGAGCCCCACATCAGGCTCCTCCGCTGGAAGCCTCCTTCTTCCTCTCCCACTACCCCTGCTTGTGTTCCCTCTCTCGCTGGCTGTCTCTCTCTGTCAAATTAATAAATAAAATCTCAAACCAATCCCAATCAGAATGCCAGAAGGTTATTTTATGGATACTGACAGACTGGTTCTGAAGCTTGTGTGGAGAGGCAAAAGACCCAGAATAGACAACAGAACATTGAAGAATAAAGTTGGAAGCCTGACAGTTTCAAGACTTACTACAAATCTGCAGTAACCAAGACAGTGTGTTTGGGCAAAAGAATAGACAGTTATATCAATAGAGAGTCCAGAAATAGAGCCACATGAATATAGTCGATTGATCTTTAACAAAGGAGCAAAGATAATGCAAAGAAACAAAGCTAGTCTTTTCAATAAATGGTGCTGGAACAACTGGACATCCATTTGCAAAAAAAGTGAATCAAGGCACAAAGGATATTTGTGAGAACAAATTAGTGAGAGTGAGCGAAAACCAGTGAGAATCACTGCTTTAAATGTTAGCATAGCGAAGTTCTAATTAGTAAGTTCTGATTAGTGTGGTTTTATACTAAAAGTAAAAATAATGATTAAGGTATTTTATAATGTAGTCAGTAATATTTGGGTAAATAGAATTTTCTAGTTGTGAACATGTGAAATCATTCTGATAAAAATTTAAAGAAATAAAATGTGAATGTTAGTCATAATGAATGTGAATATATATGATTTTTTTCCATTTACCTATTACATATGATTTAGTCTATTAATGCTTCTCACAAACAGTGCTCCCCACCTTAACCTTTTTACCAAAAAAAAAGGAAAAAAGGCTAAATTTGTACTAAATATGTTTGTGGTTTGGTTTTCATTGGTTTTGGTTATTTTTTTTTTAAGTTTTATTTATTTATTTGAGAGAGAGAGCAGGGAGGGGCAGAGGGAGAGGGAGAGAGAGAATTCTCAAGCAGACTCCCTGCTGAGCATGGAGCCCCATGCAGGGCTCCATCCCAGGACCCTGAGATCATGACCTGAGCTGAAATCAAGAGTCAGGCATTTAACCAACTGAGCCTCCCAGGCACCCCATATTGGTTTTGTTTTTGATTTTACAAATACTAATTAAATTTTTGGAGAAAAGAAGTTTACTTTTATTTTTTGCTCTAGTACATATAGTATCATCTCATAGATGTTTTTTTATTTTTATTTTTTTTAAGATTTTATTTATTTATTTTGAGAGAGAGAGAGCATGAGCAGGGGGAGGGGCAAAGGGTGAAGGAGAAGCAGACTCCCCACTGAGCTGGAAGCCCGATGTGGGGATCAATCCCAGGACCCCGAGACCATGACCTAGGCCGAAGGCAGACACTTAACTGACTGAACCACCCAGGATCCTCTCATAGATGTTTTTTATAATTACATAAAATTTCCTCCTTCTAAAAAGCTGTTGAATTTTAAAATAAAATAATTCCAAAGTAATTGTCAACACTCCTAAATAATGTCTAGAAGATATTATAATATTGAATGAAATAATTTGCAATTTAATTGTATTACTTTTTAGGTCATATCATTTTCTGTTATCCTATTATCCTGATTAAAAAAAAGATAAATATAAATGTGCTATCATTAGTGTAAAGAAGCCATTGAATTTTAAACACCTTTCTTTTGAAATAAAACATGTATTTAACATATATAGCATTATAGTTTCTTATTAGCTATGAATAAAGGAAATGCATGTTTTGTATACTGGATAAAAGATAACAAAAACAGAAGATAGTAGCGGGAATTTTTTGTTCTACTTGTCTGAAAGGTTATCAAGTAGTAAGTAATGGCAGCAGAGCATGAAAATGACCAGTAATTCAAGAATAAATTGGACAAGGTATAGTTTGTTGTATTTTTAACTACAGAAGGCTGGTCAATAGCTGTACTCAATTTGCTGTTGTTTCCCCCTAGAAAGCTCAGTTTGTTAGCTTTAGGATAGGGGCCAGTCAATGGATTCTTTTTTACGGAGAGAAATGATCCATGGGAGGTCCCCTAAGGAGTAAAGTCATGAGAAAACACAGGCAGCCTTTCATGCCGTACAGCACAACTAGGGAAGTTAAGACTCTGACCTATTTGAGATAGAGTTTCAAAGACTGTGCATTTGGAGTTCTTTAAAAACAAAAATCAATTCACATTATCAGAAGAAACTGAAAATGATAGCAAAAGGCTGTTTTTATTAGAAAAACTTTTATTATAATAATACATTATTTGAAGTGCTTGAAATGGGCCTAAAATAATACTAAAATACATATGAAAGAAGACAATAATTACTTTGTTACTTTGCCTGTCTGTAGGTACCTTTTGCCATCTCCTAGCAGAACAATTTGAGGGGTGGGGAAGACTCACAGACTTGGGCGAGATAAGCAGAAACGCACATTCATTAATAGTATGTGACTTGACTTAGAAAAAAAGATGTAGCACCTGGTGATCTCTATCTATCTATATGTGTATATATATGTGTGTATTGACTAAGATTCAAAAACCATAGATAATTTATCGTTGTTAAATACTGCTGACAATTAAATTCTCCATTTGGGCAAATAAGACTGAAGAGCAACTTCCTTTTTGAGAGCGTTGTTGTTGTTGTTGTTATTGTTATTATTTTCTCACCTTTTTTCAAAAAAGAATTGAAGTGACTAAGAATGAAAGGGCATTCAAAATAAAAGCACAATTTTTTTTAAAGATTTTATTTATTTGACAGAGGGAGAGACAGCCATCAAGAGAGGGAACACAAGCAGGGGGAGTGGGAGAGGCAGAAGCCCCGATGCAGGGCTCAATCCCAGGACCCTGGGATCATGCCCTGAGCCGAAGGCAGACGCTTAACGACTGAGCCACCCAGGTGCCCCTAAAAGCACAATTTTGTTGTTGCTGCTGCTTCTGCTGGGTTTTGTTTTTGTAGTTTTGGGGGGGTTAGTTTGTTTGTTTTTAGAACAGTGGTATAGTAGAGTAAACTTTGGAGTCAGACAAGCTTGGGTATAAACTCCAGGTTTTTTCTCTTATGTTCGTCTCGGGTAGGTTAATTCAGTACTTTGAACTTTGCTTCCCAAAACTGAAACAGGCACAGTAGTGACTACCTCAGGATTGTTGTGATGATTAAATGAGCTAAAATCTGTAAAATACCTAGCAGAATTCCTGGAACAAAGTACAGGCTCAATAATAAACATTTCTTTCCCTCTACTTTTCCCTTCCCCTAAGGAGATGGAGATTTCAAGGAATCTTGCCCAGAAGGGCTCTTTTCTCCCTCTTCCATCAAAGCACTATCTTTTAAGTATGTAATAGCCCTGTAATGAAAGAGTATCCAAGTTTTATATGAAGAAATCAGCAGCACTCATTTATTCATCAAAATGTTTTTAAGCACCTACTCTGTGTAAGAAACCTGGCCGCGAACTGTGGAGGATAGGATAAGCAGTTGAATTGCCTCAACCCCATCAAGAAGGACCTTTGCTTTTTGAAAAAGGAATTAAAAAATGGGGAGGGAGTGCTGAGTGGTTCAGTCAGTTAGGCCTCCGGCTCTTGGTTTCACCTTAGATCATGATTTCATGGGTTTTGGGATGGAGGCCTGCATCGGGCTCCATGCTCAGTGGGGAATCTGCTTGATTTTCTCCATCTGCCCCTCCCGCCACTTGTGCTCTCTCTCTCTCTCTCAAATAAATAAATAAATCTTAAAAAAAAAAAAACTCAATTTTCTTCTTCCCTTAGTAAAACCCTTAGTAGATGTGTCATTAGATCTGAGAGTTGTATTCAACCTGGCTCAGACTGCAGTGATGACTTCTTCAAAAAGCGTGCCTAGACTTTTGGCAGATTTGCTAGGATTTGTATGACCTCACCCATGAGGATTGAAAATATACAGATGAGACAGATTAATTGAATGTAGAAAATCTAGTACTTCCTAAATAATAATGAAAGTTCACGATTAAGGATTCATTGATAAGATAGTCACTTAATGTGAAAACAAATACACGGTCGTATAGAACTCAAAATCTGAAAAAAAATAAACAAGGATTTATAAATTCTTGTCTAAGGATCAACTTGGGGGACTGAAACTTACTATTAAATTTCTCTTGATCATAACATGAGTTGGGGAAAAAGGGTGCTTTTACATCCCATCTAAGGCTAAGCCTCTCAAAAATTACTATATAAAAGTAAAATTAAAAAATTACTCTGTACTTTAGAAAATAATTATATTGACAGATTCTAACTACAGAAAAATTTTAAATGTGAACGGTTAATCATTAAAATCATTCTGTAACAACTTCACTTTTTAATATCTTTAGTGGCTTCGAAAATAACAGCTTATAATTTTTATTTTTATTCATTCATTTTTATTTTTTTAAGATTTTATTTATTTATTTATTTATTTGAGAGAGAGAGCACACACAAGTTGGGGGTGGGGGCAGAGGGAGAGGGAAAAGCAGGCTCTCCACTGAGCAGGGAGCATGTCCCAGGGCTGGATCCTAGGACCCTGAGATCATGACCTGAGCTGAAGGCAGATGCTTAACTGAGCCATCCAGGCATCCCATTTTATTCATTCATTTTTAAAAAAGCTTTATTGAGATATAATTCTATACCATGCACTTCACTCATTTAAACTGTACAGTTCAATGTTTTTTTAGTACATTCTCAGATGTGTGCAGTCATCACCAGACAGTTTTAGAATGTTTTGCCCCCTTAAAAAGAAACTTTGTACCCTTTGCTATCATCTCTGTAGTCTCTGCATTTCCTCCCCCAGCCCTAAACAATCTACCCTACCCTATGGATTATCTCTCCCTCCATAAGGCTTTCTGGCATTGCTTGTTGAGGGCTGCTGTTGTCCATTTGTTTAATGACTTCTCCAGACTAATTTTGCAAAGATTTTATTCCTTGTCATGTATTCTCCTTGAAGTCTCTGTTCTGTTTTTTCAGCAGTCAGGTAGTGACAGGAAGATTCTACCTTCAACGCCTAGGGACAAAAAAGAAAAATAAAAACACCCTTGGTCTTTGCATATCGGCTCTGAGCTAGGATACTCCTTCAATGCTAAGTCAAACTGACTACAACTCTGCCTTAGCCTTCAACTCCTGCTTGTGCCGAGCTCAAAGATCAGCCCAAGATGTAAGTCGAGGGTCCTCTCAGGTGTTTTCTGACTATGGGTCTGACTCTGGGCATGTGCATTGCACTCCAGATTCCCCTGTGCACCCCTGAGCTCTTCAAAGCTCTTCTCCTGAAAATCTTCCTCCTCAGCCTCCTCATACTCAAGCTTTTGGGTCGGTCTGCTGTCTGCCTCATCCTTTATTCCGTGCCCCAGGAAGCAATGGGTAGCATCTATCTTTAAATGTTTCTATCAGATGTCACCCAGAAAGCCACTCCACCTTAGAGGGGCAAAATAAAGGTTGGTCTCTATGCTGGTCCCTTAGGGAATCATATGACCAGTTTTCAAGAACAAGGTCCTGTGTTGCTTTTCCTGGCACCAGGAACACAGGCCATTGTCCATAAGGCTAGGGAGTAGGGGATGCTAGGCAGGCAAGCAAAACCACACAATGCCTCTTACCAAAATTCAGCGGCCTCTTTCTTCATTAAGCACTCCTTGATTGACATAGTTGTTTGATTAGATTCTAGAGTTTCAAAAAAGTTGACTCTGTCAGTTTTTATCAGCTTGATTCTTCCTGGAGAGACCATTTCTTACAAGAGACCAACGTCATTTCTGTTGCAAGTACTTTGGAGAAGAGTTTGGTATTTTGTAGTACATCAAAAGATCCACAAACCAGCAATTCTACTCCTCGTTATTTACCCTAGAACAGTGATTCTCCACTGGGGAAATTTTGCCTCTTCAGTAACATTTGGGAGTGTCTGGGACTATTTTGGTTTTCACAACAGTGGGCATACATACCACTGACATCTACTGGATAAAAGCCATGGATGCTGCTAAATGTCCTGCAGCACACAGGATAGTCCCCTCCCCACCTACATCAAAGAATGATCTGGAACAATTTACCAAATGTTAAGAAACCCTAATTTAGAGAAGTGAGTACTCAAATGCACAAGGAGAATGCCCATAACTACCTTGTTTATAATAGTTCTAAATAGGAAATGATTCAAACAACCTAAATAGCTATAGACAATGGAACAGATATATTCTTATGTAAACATTTGGTAGAATACTTTATAGCAGTGAAAATGAATGAACTATAAAAGTTATGTAAAAAAAAGCAAGAAAGTGTTTTCCCTAGATAATAAGATAGTGATCACTTGGAAAAGGGGGAGTGGTGAAGATTGGGAAAGGACACATGAGACCTGGGATTCTGGCAATGTTCTGTTTCTTGAACTGGGTGGTATTTACATCAGTGTTCAGTTTTTAAAAACTACACATTAATATATTATTATTTTCATGTATATTTTATAATAAAACAGACAAAAGCTGTCAGTAAATACAATCTTTCTTCTATTGCTCTCCCTATTCTGATCACGTTATTTTTTCTAATTGAGGTGTAACTTAGATACAATATTATATTACAGGTTTACAACAGAGTGATTTGACATTTGTATACTCTGTGAAATGACCACTACGATGAGTCTACTTAACATCTGTCACCATATAAAGTAAATGTAATATTAACGAGTGTATTCCCCATGTTGTACATTATATTTCCATGACTTATTTATTTTATAAATGGAAGTTTGTACTTCTTGATCCCATTCACCCATTTCACCCCCATAAAACCATTCCATCTGGCAGCCACCAATCTGTTCTTTTTCTATATGAGTCTGGGTTTTGTTTTGTTTTGCTTAGTTTTTGTTTTGTTTTGTTTTGTTTTTCAGACTCCACATATAAGTGAAATCCAGTGGTATTAGTCTTCCTCTGTCTGACTTATTTCATAGCAAAATACTCTCTAGGTTTAGATCTATCTATATTGTCACAAATGGCAAGATTTCATTCTTTTTTATGGTTGAATAGTATTCCATCATATGTGTGTGTGTATACATATATATATATACACATATATATACATTTTTTTAAAAAACTGGACTTATGTAACACTTATGATGGATATATAGATATATATAGAGAGAGAGGGAGAGAGAAATAACCATTAATTCATTTACCCATCAATGGCCACTTGAGTTGTTTATAAGTAAATAATGCTGCAGTGAGCATGGAGGTGTGTGTGTGTGTGTGTGTGTGTGTGTGTGTGTGTGTATATATTTTTTTTTTTCCTTGAGAGAGAGGGAGAGAGAGAGAACACACACGCAGAGGCAGAGGAGCAGAGGGGGAGGCAGAAGGAGAGGGAGAGAATCTTAAGCAGATTCCATGCTGATCACAGAGCTCAGTGCAGGGCCTGACCCTGTGATCCTGATATCATAACCTGAACTGAAACCAAGAGTCAGATGCCTAACCAATTGAGCCACCCAGGCACCCATATATAGATCTTTTTGATTTAGTGTTTTTGTTTTATTCAGATAGACACCCATTAGTAGAATTGCTGGATCATATGGTAGTTCTATTTTTAATTATTTGAGGAACCTCAATACTTGTTTCCATACTGGCTGCACAAATTTACATTCTCACTAACAGTGCACAACAGTTCCCTTTTCTCCATATTCTCACCCACTTTTGTTTTGTTTTGTTTATAACAGCCATTCTGACAGGCATACAGTGAGACCTCATTGTGGTTTTTGATTCACATTTCCCTGGTCATTAGTGTTGTTGAACATCTTTTCATGTGCCTGTTGGCCAATTGTATGTCTTCTTTGGAAAAAATCTCTCTTCAGAGCCTCTGTCCATTTTTAAGTTGGATTGTTGGTTTTTTTGTTATTGAGTTTATGAGTTCCTTATTTATTTTGGATATGAACCCCTTGTTGGATAGGTGATTTCCATATATGATTTATCTTCTCTCATTCAGTAGATTGCCTTTTCATTTTGTTGATTGTTTCCTTCATTGTACAGAAGCTTTTTTGTTAGATTAGTCCCTATGTTTATTTTTGCTTTTGTTTCCCTTGCCTTTGAAGTCAGATCTAAAAAAAGCATTGCTAAGACTGTTGTCAAGGAACTTACCACTTATATTTTCTTCTAGGAGTTTCATGGTTTTAGGCCTTACATTCAAGGCTTTAACCCATTTCGAGTTAATTTTTGTATATGGTGTAAGTTGGTGTCCAGTTTCATTCTTTTGTATGTTTTTTTCCAGTTTCCTTCTTTTGTATGTTACCTGTCCAGTTTTCCAAATACTGTTTATCGAAAATAATGTCTTTTCCTCATTATATATTCTTGGCCCCTTTGACATAAATTAAATGATGATATATGAGTAGGTTTATTTCTGTGTTCTTTATTCTGTTCCATTGATCTGTATGTCTGTTTTTATGACAATACCATACTGTTTTGATTACCATAACTTTATAATATAGTTTGAAATCAAGGTGTGTGATACCTCCAGCTTTGTTCTTTTTTCTCAAGATTGTTTTGGCTATTCAGGGTCTTTTGTGGTTTTATATACATTTTAGAATTGTTTTAGTTCTGTGAAAAATGCCATCGGCATTTTAATAGGGATTTCATTGAGCCTGTAGATTGCTTTGGGTAGTATGGACATTTTAACAGTATCAATTCTTCTAATCAATTAGCAGGCAATAGCTTTCCATTTATTTGTGTCATCTTCAGTTTCTTTCATTAATGTCATAGTTTTCAGTGTACAGCTCTTTCACCTCATTGACTAAATTTATTCCTAGGTATTTTTCTCTTTGATGTGATTGTAAATCAGAATGTTTTCTTGATTTGTCTTTCTGATAGTTCATTATTAGTATATAGAAACATAACAGATTTTTGTACATTAATTTTGTAATCTGAAACTTTACTGAACTTATTTCTTCTAACAATTTTTTGGTGGAATGTTTATAATTTTGTATTTATAGTATCATGCCATCTGCGAAAAGGGACAGTTTTACTTCTTTTCAAATTTGGATGCCTTTTTTTTTTCCTTGACAATCTCTCTGGCTAGGACTTCAGATATTATGTTGAATAAAGTTGGTAAAAGTGTACATTCCTGATCTTAGAGGAGAAGCTTACAGCTTTTCACTGTTGACTATGATATCAGCCATGGGTTTGTCCTATGTGATTTTATTATGTTGAGATACATTCCCCCAATACCCACTTTGTTGTTGTTTTAAATCATAACTCTATGTTGAACTTTGTTGAATGCTTTTTCTGCATCTATTGAGGTGATAATATAATTTTTATCTTTCATTTTGATAATGTGATGTATCAGGTTGATTAATTCGAAGATGTTGAATTATCCTTGCATCCCTGGAATAAATCCCACTTGACTATGGTATATAGTGCTTTTAATGTATTGTTGAATTCAGTTGCTAATATTTTGTTGAGGATTTTTGCATGTATCTTCATCAAAGATATTAGCCTGTAGTTTGTTTTTTGTTTTGTTTTTTATGGTGTCCTTGTCTGTTTTTGGCATCAGGGAAATGCTGGCCTTGTGAAATGATTTTGGAAGCATTCCTTTCTCTTCAATTTTTTGGAAGGGCTTAAAAAGGCTAGGTATTAAATCTTTTTGAATGTCTGGTAGAATTCACCAGTGAAGCCATCTGGTCCTAGACTTTCATTCGTTGGGAGGTTTTTGATTACTGACTCAGTTTTTTTTTTTTTTTACTAGTAATTAATCTAGTCAGATTTTTTTTTCTTTCTTCATGATTTAGTCTTGAAAGATTAAAAGTTTCTAGGAATTTATCCATTTCTTCTAGGTTGTCCAAACTGTTAGTGTATAAAATTGTTCACAGTATCGTCATAATCTTGTATTTTTGTGGTATCATTTATAACTTCTCTTTCATTTCTATTTGAGCCCTCTTTTCTTGGTGACACTAGCTAAAGGTTTGTCAGTTTTATCTTTTCAAACAATCGGCTTTTAGTTTCATTGTACTTTATCATCTTTTTAGTCTCCATTTCTTTCCACTCGATCTTTATTATTTCCTTTCTTGTACTAACTTTTGGAAAGCCAAAAGTTCTTTTTTTCTGGTTCCTTTATGTGTAAAGTTAAAGTGTTTACTTGATATTTCTCTTATTTCTTGAGGTAGGCCTATATTGCTATGAACTTTGCTCTTAGAACCACATTTACTGCATTGCATAGATTTTGGTATGTTATGTTTCTCTTTTCATTTGTTTCTAGGTATTTTTTTTTCCTTTGATTTTTTTGTGACCCTAGAGTGGTACAGTAACATGTTATTTCTCATTATTTATGGGTTTTTTATTTCTTGTAATTATTTTCCAGTTGCATACTGTTGTGGTCAGAAAAGATGTTTGATGTGATTTCAGTCTTCTTAAATTGATTGAGACTTGTTTTGTAGTCAAACTTGTGATCTGTCCTGGAGAATGTTTCATATGTGCTTGAGAATAATGTGAATTCTCTTTTGGAGTGGAGTGATCTACACATATCTATTAAGTCCATCTGGTCTAATGTATTGCTTAAGACCAATGTGTTCTTATTGATTTTCTGTCTAGATGATTTATCCATTGATGTGAGTTGTTAAAATCCCCTACTATTATTTTAGTGCTGTTAATTTCTCCCTTTAGGTCTGTTAATATTTACTTGAAATAATTTGGTACTCCTATGTTGGGTGCATATATATTTAAAAATATTATATCCTCTTGCTGAATTGACCCCATTATCATTACATAGTACCCCTCTTTGTCTTTTATTAAAGGGTTTGTTTTAAAGTTTATTTTATTGATATGAATATAGTGACACCAGCTTTGTTTTTGTTTCCATTTGCATAGAATAGCTTTTTCATCCGTTCACTTTCAGTCTGTGTGTGTTCTTACTTCTGAAGTGAGTCTCTTGTATGCAATAAAAAGATGTGTCTTGTTTTTCTTTTTTTTAAATCCATTCAGCCACTCTGTGTCTTTTGATTGGAGAAATTATAGCCTTTACATTTAAGGAAATTACTGATTGAAATATACTTATTGACATTTTGTTGATTGTTTTCTGGCTGTTTTTTAGTTCCTCTCTGTTTCTTTCTTCTCTCTCTTTCTCTCATTTCCCTGTAGTTTGATGGCTTTCTCTATTGTTATGTTGAGATTCCTTTATCATTTTCTTCTATATTTACTATAAGTTTTTGCTTTCTGATTACTGTGAGGTTTACATTTATCATCCTATGTGTATAACAGTTTATTTTGAATTGATAGCACCTTAAATTTGAATGTATTCCAAACCCCCCTCATATTTTGTTTTTGATGTCATAATTTACCTCTTTTTATTTTATGTATTCCTTAACTAATTATTATAGTATTGGTTAATGTTACTACTTTTGTCTTTTAACCTTTATAGTGAGTTATAAGTGATCAATCCAATACCTTTACTATAAATTTACCTTTTGTGCTAAGATTTTTACTTGTTTATGTTTTCCTTTTATAAATTAGTGCCATTTCTTTATAGCTTAAAGATATGTCTTTACTATTTTTGTAAGATTGGTTTACTAGTGATGAGTTCCTTTAGCTTTTGCTTGTCTAGAAAACACTTTTTTCTTCTCTTTAATTCTGAATGATAACCTTACTGAGTAGAGTATTCTTGTTTCAAAGTTTTTCCTTTCAGTACTTTGAATTTGTCATGACACTGTTCTGTTCTGCAAAGTGTCTTCTGAGAAATCTGCTGATAACCTTATTTCCCTTGTACATAACAATTTGCTTTCCTTTTGTTGCTTTTAAGATTCTCTCTTTAACTTTTGACATTTTTAATTATAATGTGTCTTGGTATAGATTTCTGGGTTCATATTATTTGGAACTTTCTGGGCTTCCTGGACCTGGATGTCTGTTTCCTTCTCTGGATTGGGAAGATTTTCAACCATTATTTCTTCACATAAGATATCTGCTCTTTTCTCTCTTTTCTCCTTCTAGAACCCCTATAACATGAATGTTATTCTGCTTGTTGTCCATAGGTTCTGTGAGTATCTTCATTTTTAAAAAATTATTTTTTTCTTTTTGCTGTTTTTTCCAAGTAAGTTCCATTGCTTTGTCTTCCAGCTTGCTGATCTGTTCTTCTTCTTCGTCTAGTATACTGTATATTTTTCACTCCAGTGATTGTATTCTTCAGTTTTGTGACTTCTGTTTCCTGTATTTTCTTTCTCTTTGTTGAAGTTTTTACTATATTCCTCCATTCTTCTCCTGAGCTCAATGAGCATCTTTATGACCATGACATTGCTTCTTTATCAGGTAGATTACTTATTTCAATATCATAAAGGTCTTCTTCTGAGATTTTATCTTATTCTTTTATTTGAAAAATACTTTTCTGTTTCTTCATTTTGACGGACTCTCTGAATTTGTTTATATGTATTAGGTGAAACAGCTGCCTCTCAGTATTGAAATGGTGGCCTTGTGTAGGTGATGAACCTTGTTTTTCAACCTTCTTCTAGTTCTTGGTTGTCTCTCAAACCTTATAATTGTCTAAACTGCCTCATTTATTCTTGATATGTCCTCATTGTCAAGGGTGTGCCAAGACCTGTCAGTGTTCCACAGGGAGGACTCTCATTTACATTCTAGTTTCAGGATGATTGGAAGCCAGACACTCAGGCAGCAGCTTTTAAAGTATGTAAACATATACAGTCCTGTGGGGCTGCAGTTGTAATCCCTGCTGGCCTGCAGACGAGATCTGGAGATGTCCCCTGGGTGTGATAGTTGCAAAATTCTGAGCTCTAGATGAGTGTATAGCCTCCTTCTGGGAGGTCTCATCAAGCTGTAGTGAGGCCAATGGGGTGTTAAGGATGGTGTCTCTCTGTTAATGTTCTTTGTGAGCACCTCCTTAGCCTCTAGATGCGTGGGAAACCTGAAGCCTGTCCCTTTGGCTGAAGCTCCAGGCTAAGTAAATAGGCATTTTTTCATAGGAAGACTCGTTGTGTTTTCAGTCCGTTGTCTGTGGTAATCTGCCAAGAACTTTCTTTCTAACTGTAACATTCCTGTGGAGCTCAAGAATCCCAGCCCCTTGGCCACCAGGCCCAGGTGATCAAGGGGCACCCCCTGTGTGATTGTGAGCACTCACTGGTTTTAGCTTGGCAGCTGGAATGTATAAGATGTGGGGCCCACTCAGCACTATAGAAAGGCAGCAGGGGAAATGTCTTGACTCTGGGCACCCATGGGCTTCAGTAATGTAGTGGGAGAGTGCCTTGTCAGTGTGTGGTGCTAGCTTTAGGCTAGGAATAGGAGAATGCCATGACTGCTTATGCTGGCAGCCCCAGCCAGGGAGTCGGGGAGTGTCAAAACCGTCCACACTAACCAATTTCATCTAGGAAGCAGGAGAATGCTGAGACTATTGGTGCTTGCCAGCCCCAGACAGGAGTAGGGGAGTGCTGCAGCTGCCTACACTGTCCAGCTTCAGCAAGGCAGTGGGATGGTGCCATGACCTCTCATACCCATATGCCTTAGCAAGGCAGTGAGAGGGTGTCCTGTCTGCGTTTACCCACTTTGTTAGCAGAGTAGGCGGAGAGTTATAAAATGGTGTCCTTCACCACTTCTAACTCCAGGGAGAGATTCAACTGCCCCCTGCCCCTCCTGCATATTCTTTTAAATTAGCAAATGAATCTCCATAGATAGTCGAGGCCCTTAATAAATCCATGGATCTTGGGGTAAGTTAGACATCATGCAAGCCCTTTAAAAGGGAGATTTCAGTTCTCTATCACATTTTGGGTCACTCGGACATCAGCCCTGATGGTTTCCTAATCCAGACTTTTTGGGAGCTTACCTCTCCAGTGCAGATCCCAGGGGTTGAGGTCCCTGTTGTGGGGCACCATCCCTCACTCCTCTGGGAGAAGTAGGGGACTGGGGAGATGCAGAGGAGTGGAAGGAAATGGTGAGATTACGTCTTTGCCTCTCCTACCTGTCCTGATGTGGTCTTTTTATCCTTTGTTGTGGAGAAGCCATTCATCTAGTTTCAGATCTTTTTCAGATGAAATTGATCCATATGTAGTTGAGATTTGGTGTGTCTGTGGGAGGAGGTCCATTCAGGATCTTCCTTCCCTGCCATCTTATAGAAATCTCTATAAGCTCATAATTTTCAAATTGTGTTTGAAATATCGTTACCCACTTTTGTTTAAATTATTGAAATAGTCCTTCTCAACTTAAGTAAAAATTAGGTCTGTAGAAACACTAATACTTAAATTATAAAGGGATTGTATTAAAATTTGCTCTTTACTTCTTTTTATCGCATTTGTATAATATTGCATAAAATTTCAGGTCGATTGTGAAAGTTTAAAATTTATACAGGTTATCACAAAAATTATAATATAATAAATACAATGTACTTAAATTCTTACCGATCAAGGTATTTTTTGGTTTTGTTTTGTGGGTGTGTTTTTAATCCTATTACTGTATGCAGTTTGTATCAAAGGTTAGGATTTATCCATGAATTAATGTATGTATTTATTATTCAAGAATCGTTATTGAACAATTATCATAGACCTGCCATTAAGGTAAGATTGCATACACAGAGATGAATAAAATTCAGGCTCACCCTTTAGGCACTCATAGTCTATTGAGAGAGACACACACACTTGACTGTGTGATATAACAATAAAGAGATGTACATATTCTCCAGGAACAGAGAGAAAGAATAAACTAATTACGATTATAGAAGAAGTGGAATTATTGTTCCAATAAGATTATTTCAAGATTGTTTCAATATTTGAGCAAGAGCTTGGGGGGGAAAAAGAAGTCAGAGTTCCCTTAGACAAGAGAAGGCATTCCAGGAGGGTAGTCAAGTGGGAGCATGGTGGAGTTGGCCTAGCTGCAAATGGACTCCAAGAAAAATGGTGAGAAGCAGAAAAGGGAGTAGTGGAGGGTCACAAAGAGTCTTACTCCTGTTAGCAGTGGGAAACTGGAGAAGATATTAAAGCACAATAAATTTGTATTCTCGATAAATCCCTCTGGTGGTATCACGGGATAAATTGAAAGGAAAAGACTGAAGAAGACCGAGAAAGATATTAGGAGTCTATCAGTTGATAAGAAAAGAAATGCGAGTAAAGTAAGGCCATTTATTCATTCCTTTATTCACTATGTCAACAAATATTTGATTTCCAACTATATGCCAGGCACTGTTCTTAGGCACTAGTAATTCAGCACTGAAAAATCAGACAAAATTCCTGTGCTTGTGAATTTTATATCCCAGTCAGGAAAGAATTTGGAGACTCTTTTCCCACCCTTACCCAGTTGTTTATCCAGGACAAGGGTGATTTCTAGGTAAACCTTTGATTCATGTTGTATTTTAATAAATTAAGAAAATGTGTTCATGTGTGTGGAGTATGTGTATATTTATATAGATGGATGGATGGATGGATATATACACACACACATATATAAGTATGTATATTTTTAAATCTTCTCTATGAAGATACTTTCAGAAAAAACACTGAATTATTTTACTAGGTATTCAATGCCTATTATATAGCATTCATATTCAAAAATCAAAAGATACAGAAGAGGATATAGTAAAATGAGAATTAAACCACTCTCTCACCTTGATCCCCTAGCCATCTATTCATCTTCCTAGAGGTAACCAGTATTTTCAGGACTTTTGTGTTTCTTTACAGAAATATTTCATATCGGTGCTAATATCAATGTTCTCTTCTTTATAGATGCAGTGCTCTTCACTTTGCTAGATAATTACATATTAACCTTATGGATAACTACTTTTTTAATGGCTGCATAGTGTTCCATAGCTCCATAATTTATTTAACTAGTCCCCCACTGATATATGATTAGGCTTTTCGCAACATTTAGCTATTGCAAACCATGTTGCAGTAAATATTCTTGTCCAGATCTTCTTATTAACCTTCCTTTGCCCCCCTCTCTCTAAAACTCTTATCCTCTAATATACTATGTATTTTCCTTATTTGTTTCATTTTCAATTCCTACACTAGCATGTTAACTCCAAAAGGCAAAGATTTTTCTTGGGTTTGTTCCCTGATACAATCCTAGCTCCCAGAGTAAGTATTCAATGAATGGATTTGTACATGTATAAGTAGGAAAAAACAGTAGAAGTAAAATTTCTGGTTCAAGAGGAATGTGCATTTATAATTTTGACCAAGATTGCCAAGTTGATTATACAGCAGGATATCTCAGCCTCAGCACTGTTGACATTTTGTGCCTGATAATTCTTTATTGTGGAGGACTGTGGCCTCTAACCACCAGATGCTACTAGATGTGACAACCAAAAGTGTTTCCAGACATTGCAAATGTCCTTGGTTGAAAAAATAACTGTTGTAGTGTCCTATATTATCTTAGACTCCTACCAACAGTTATAACAATGACTGTTTCCTACAGCCTTGCCAATACCCTAAACATTTTGCCCTTTGAAATCTGATGGTGAAAACTAGCATCTCAATGTTTAAGCTGCCATATGAATTCACATTTTAATAGAACTTTGATATAATGAATCCCTGGCATTGTGCACTACAATGATGAAGGTAAGTTTGACTTTCCTTGTAGAAAGAAAGGGAATATATGAAATCTAGAATCATTTGGGGAAAAAATGCTATATGCTCTTATTTTTCTTCATTAAAATATCTAAGTTTTACAAATCCTTTCTTATCTTCAAACTATTATGGTTTCATGGACTGAATCTTGTCTAGAATTATATAAATTGGCCTTAATTAATGAATAAAATTTGGAGTCAAAAGACTTGGATTTGAGTGCAGGTTTTCCTAATTACCAGTTGTGTTACCTTGGGGAAGTCACAAACTCTGAGCTTCAATTTACTCATATGAAAATTGTGGATAATAACATTTGCTCTGTCTACATCACTGAGTTATTGTAAGAATTATTATCATTTTTTAGATTGTGAAGCTTTTCACAATTGCAAGGGCTTAGGATAATTATTATGAAGGCTTTATGACCCACTGCTTTATCTTATGACTTGTAGTATCCTGAGAGTTTATCACTTCTCAGTGCTTCAGTAATCCCTTCTAACTGTTCTCACTCGTTTATTTATTAAACATAGACATTTTGTACCTTACCATACCTTTGCTCCAGCTCGGTAGTCTTAAATCATTATAGTACAATTTTCCTCATAACTGAGCAAGTCCCAGACAGACTTATCATTCATTGATTCATTCAGTGAACATTAAATAAGCCCCATTATCTTCCCCCCAGCTGACTTTCCTTTTGAACAGCTCCATTTTTGTCAATGCTGTTATTAATCTAGTCTTAAGGGTAGGAACTTTGGAGTCATCTACCTGGCTTGTGTTCTCTGTTTTATTGATCCTGCTTGCCATGACCAGACTTATTATGATAGAGTACTACCTTTTTCAGTTCCCTCCCACCATTTTTTAAGCTTATGAGAGCCTATGTTGGCTACCACATCAAATCTAAGTTATATTTTACTAGCAATCATTATTACTTTCACCCATTCAATCTTGTAACTACTTTTCCTTTCATTGCATCAGGCCCATTCCTGCACCTATGCTTTTGTTCATAATGTTCTCTTTTATCTGTTCTTTCACCCACCAACCAGCATTATCTTTCAAGGTCTCTATCATTCCCATTACTCCATATTCTTCTTTTCTTGATAATTCACCCTACTCTGGTCTTTTTATCATTTAATTCTTATTCTTCTTGGCCAGTTTCACTAAGTGTATCATAGAGGTTCTCGATCCCGACTGCACAGCAGAATCACTTTACGAGAGTTTTGTTTGTTATCTTGGTACATAACCCCAGGGCCACCGTCTGAAGACTTTAATTATGAGTGGAGCTTAGTCATTATAGTTTTGACACTGAGTGGCTTGAACATTCTTGTGGATATTGTAATTATTTAATTTTTCTCTTCCCAACCGAGAAGGGTATGTGGTGGTAAAAATGCTAAAGGTACATGATCAATAATTGATTGTTTGATCAGTAGTTTGAATACCAAAATGTTCCTTATTCATTTTCTGCAAAGCCTATGATTTGTATCCTACCTCTTCCAATTTCTGACTCTGTGACTTAAATAAATTGCTTGCTCTCTTTTAGCCTCATGGATCTCCACATGTAAAATGAGAACAAGTATATGCATATAAATCATCCAGCATAGCTAATAGTTGATAAATAGTGGACACTTTTATTAGTATTAACATTATAGGGCACCTGGGTGGCTCAGTAGGTTAAGCATCTGCCTTCAGCTGGGGTCATGATCGGGGGAGGGAGGACAGCAGTCCTAGGGTTGAGCTGCATGGGGGAGCTCTCTGCTCAGCAGGGAGTCTGCCTCTTCTCCTCCCTCTGCCATTCTGCCCTTTCCCTTCACCACACACCCCACCCCCCCACTTGTGCTCTCTGGCTCTCTCTCTTTGTCAAATGAATAAGTAAATCTTTAAAAAAAAAATGCATTACATACCCTCTCTGCTCTTCTGGAGATGCTGAGAACCCCTTTTTCTTGCTTGCTTTAGGATTTGCTATTTTATGACTTGGTAGATATGCTTATCTACATTACTATTGGAATTAGGAAGACAAGATAACAAGGCCCTATCAAATCTCTGTGCCATTTTTATGTCCTTTAAATCTAATTACATTTTCTCATTTCAAGGAGTAAATGAGTGTCCCATTTTTTGACCATCCATCCATTGATTGTTCCCTTGGCTATAGGAGAATATGCGTCATTACAGTTTTTCCTTGTCAGCAGCAACTCTAAGCCATGAACATTGTAAATTTACACGTCCTATTCACTTTACCTGACATTGTCAAGTGGCTCTTTCTTCCTCCTAACTGCACTTTAAAGGAAGATTTTAATTTGTTAATTTAGCTCACTTTTATTGTACAGTTCATAATTATTTCATTTAATTTTAAAGCGAGGGAGCAGTAACATTATTAAATTTAGGCTTACAATATTTATTGTGCTCTTGTGAGAATTAGCAAGAATACAGAGTATTTTGTTTTCCACAGAAGAAGTTTGTTACATGAATTAACTTTATTAAGTTCTATGTCTTAAGTGAGTCACTTTTCATCTTTTTCTTTTCTTACTAATAAAAAAATTGAAATTGCATTTTAAGTAAAATATACAGATATATGAAAAACCAAGTATTATTTAATGACTTGTCTCCATTACAGTAGATGAAAATAGTAACAAAGGAAATAACCAAAGTGATACATTGTCAACCATAATACAGGAGAAAATGTCCAGAGCAATTAAATGGGAAAAATAATTTCTTTAAGCATGGACGCTTATACTCGTTTTTTCAGTTTCAAAGTTGTAAAAGTAATTATTGAGATCAACCCCTTTTGCACTGAAACTAGAAACTGTGAAGGTTTCTTTGGAATGCCTGTTATCGTGGAAGTTATTCCCATAAGTTAATCAAACTTAAAGATGAAGCATTGCTAAACAGTGCACATTTTCAGTTTCTGAAGTTCCTGTAGCTGAAATTTATGCAGATGTCAAAATACTGAGGGCTCAGGGTTGAAATGAAAGTGCTTGAAACATTTTGTGAATTACCCTTCTTATAGTAGATTTAAGGGGTCAGATGTATGTTTGATCTTATCTCATCTGTTATGTGAATATATTGATACTTCATCAATTGTTGGAAGGATTAAATGCACTTAGCACAGGGGGCTGACACATACTGCTCAGTACATTGTAGTAGAGGAACATGCTATTTCCAGAAGATGGTATGGGGAGAGGGATAACCCAGATTGCATCTTCTCAAGAGTCTATAATTTTCTACTTGTGATTTATAGTGGGCTTCAAAGTGGGATTTCTATGGGGAAAAAAGAAAAGAGAAAAGTAGTGGGGAGAGGAGGGCAGGCCAAACTGCCTTCAGAGCTGGCTGCAGCAGCTCATGACGACCTGGAAGCCTTCTCCTCAAGAGCATGAAAGGGATGGCGAGTCTTATGAAGTGTTGGATTTAACTGAGTGTGCAAGAAGACAGCATTGGTGCAATCAAGTGTTTGGGCATAGCTCAGGACCTATGGTAGAAAAATACTCTGTAGCCACAGATTGCAATGGGTGGAGTGACAGGCTGCTGTGTGGGATTTTTATTCCAGAAAGTTGGAAAACTTGCAGCAACCACTGCAAGTGTTGGCTTTCTTCTTCAGATTGCCAGCCATAGCGGCTACCTGTGGATTGACTAGAAGAGAGCTGAAAAAGATGTAAACAAAGTGAAAAGACAGATTAAGAAATGAGCAAATGAAATCAACAATATAATTAAAGAAGCAACAGAACTTATCAAATAGAACATTTGATATCCAGTGGACTAGTGGGAGGCTTTTTGCAAGGCCTTGTGTCTTAAGGAAATGATGTTCTATCTCAGTGGAGTTACTGGTAAGAAGAGAAATGGTGGCAATTAGGTGTTTCTCAACATTACTCACCACCAGATTCTCTGGGGCCGTGAGAAACAGCTAGCTGGACAATACCAAACGCACAACTTAGTGTTTTGCCACTGAAGTTTGGCAAACTAGTATCTGCTATAAAAACAACCTATATGGTATGTGTACTGACCAAACCAAAGCTTTCATTACTTTTTCAAAATTTGCATTTGTTTTTAAATTAAGCTATAAAAAAAAAAAACCACAATTGGATGTAGATATATATAGAAAAAAATGTGTTGGATATATTCCCCAATGAAATATTATCCTTGCTTTATTTAAGTAAGATATTCTTCATTTTGCTTTATGGTATAGTGCCAGTGATTAAAAATTTGTATTATTGCTTCAACATTAGGGTTGACTTTCTTTTAAACATATGTTTCCAATAAACTGGAGAACTGTAAAGCCCTTTTGTGGAAGGATTTAGAAGTTATAGAATTATTAAAGATATTAATCACATTTAAGAAAGAAAGAAAGAAAGAAAGAAAGAAAGAAAGCAAGCAAGCTCTTTGGTTCAATTAGTCTTGATTATCTCCAAATTTGAGTTATTCACACCTGGTTTCATATTTCAGATGTATCACCTGATAGTTGGTCAGTCTAGGTCATATTACTTAACTTCTCTGAGCTCAGTTTCCTCATCAATAAAAATAAATAAATAAAAGCCTCATAGTGTGGTTTTGAGGATTTAATGAGATCATCCATATAAAGGGCTTTCCTGTACCTAGGACATTTTATAAGCACTCTTTAAGTAGTAACTGTTCTTACTCCTGTTTTTACTACTTAAACATAGTGTCTTGGGTTCTAGATTTGTTCCCATGCATGTCTTAGAACAATATGGAAGAGTCAAACAGCTATTGCCCAAGAAGTGGATTGACTTGGAAGGTAATGAAGCTTAAGCCTAAAGGCCCCTTATATTCACAGGACGTTTGCAAAGACTGATATTTAATGCTATATTCTTAATTTTATTTTCTTTTTCTTAAAGAGGGTTTCAATAACTCCAAGAGTTTTGGGTTCCGCAAAACCTGGATCTAGGTTGTACTGCCCTGAAAGTTGTTTGTTTGTTTGTTTTTTTAACTGAAAAAATCAAAAGGAAATCTGTATAAGGAGGTCTAAAAATTTTTTGCCATCTAATGAACACATTGATAGCAGTATTTATATTAAATTACTATTTTAAGCCCAAATCCCATCAATTCATAAAATCTCCAAAATGATGCCGCAAGTAAAAATGGCATATTAGAAGCAATGAAGATCAGAGGTCACTAGAGCGTGGCAGTAAAACTCTGAAGGTCTGTAATCAATGTATGCACTTGTCTCGTTTTTTATCCTCGATGTTTTCTAAGCTGTTTTTCATTAAGAAAGGAAAATAGTTTTAACAGATCAGTGAGAAAGTTAACTGATTAAACTTACTTAAAATAAATATCTGTCCTCTTTAAGTTAGAGTATGTCAAAAGCATATTGAGACATAGATCTTCCAGCAAATTAGCAATTAAATGTCTATTACTCACACATACAAAAATTGAAGCTGAGAAAATTACATATTTGAAGTCAATAAAACAAACCCTGGTATTGTAAAAATAAGCTGCAGTCTGCAGAAAATAGATTCCTATTTAAAACGGTAAGCTTCCAAAATTTGAGGAAAAAAATACTTAGAGGTCTTTCTGGTGACATCAATTAGTGAGTTTGAATAAAGCATTAATAAAACCACTGAAAATGCCTTGGAATTTATATTGTTAATCTTGGTCTTTTAAAGAATTTATTGATGGATTTTCTTAATATACCTACATGCTCAGTAGGTGTGAAATGTGAAAAATATAATGTAAAGCAGTTCAGAAAAATATTCTTGATTTACAAGTTAGGTGTTTTAAAAATATGTGCTCTACCTTTAAAAAGTATATATCTACTTCAAGGTAAATAAAGTGTATTAAAAATGTTTCACCTAGGAAACACAAAATTAAAAAAAAACACGTTTTGATCTTATGGAGCAGATGATATTAACTTCTTAGGAAGCCAGATCTTACAGGAATTAAAGTACATTTAGTAACAGAAAAGATTCATTATTTAGCAGATATGTTACTTTAGCGCTGTGGTAAGAAACATCATCCCCATTTTACAGAGAAAGAAATATAAAAATAATCAGGATTAAATAATTTTCCCAAAGTGATTGATGCAACCAAGACAAACATTCACAGCCTTCTTGCTTACAGTCTGTCTCTTAATCTTGTTAGGTCACATCATCTCTCAGCATTTTTAGAAAATGCCCTTTTTTTATTAGGTTTTCAGCAGACTGTGAATCTAATATACTAGCTTTACTCTTTTCTGCGCTTTCCTTCCTTGAGTATATTTTCAGGAGAGAAATCAGTTCTAGTTTTCTGTCTTTTCCAAATAGTTAAAAACATAAAAGACCATAGATGGAGTAAATCCGTTTAGAATCTCGATGACTTGATTGGGATGTTCAATTTTACTATAATAGCCTAATCTGAAATGTTATCTGAAATGCTTACTCCTTCACAATTTTTTTTCTATGGTACAAAAATTGTTCATAACAAGAACAATCTTGGGGAAAAAATAAGATGAGATGTTTCAGACAGCTTAATGGGGCTGCCACTGTACTAGATAACCATTGTTTAGAGGAGTCTTGGATTAGCTGAAGGCTAGTATAGACTGAACATATTGAACAATGTCTTAAGTTGCACTTTAAAAGTCAGGATAGACAGTTCTCATAAGAAATGAAAGCTCCTTTGACCATTACATGTGTTCTGTGGCTAGAGATGAAGTGCCATACTAACAGAACAGGGCTTGCAATTTGTGGAATTGGATTCCAAGGTGAAAAAGAAGGTTAACAATTTTTTGTAAAATTTTTCTTTCCTAAGAACAAATTCCAAGATTATAGAATACAATATTCACAAAACCATTTTATGCTGTGCTTATAGGAGTTAGAGAAAATATCATATTGCTCAATATTTTGGCAACTAATTTTAAAAGTCTTCCTAACCAAGTCTAACTGAATTGCTCCCTTACAAAAATTTGAACCTTATTAAATATCTAACTCATTGATATGGTCCATTTGAAGAAGCAATTTATTAGTCTAATGGTTAACACCTGTGAGTTGAAGCTGAAAAATAAAAAGATTTTAATTGAAAGCAAATGCAGTAAATTCTGGTTCTTTTTTTCTGGTTTCATAAAAGATTCACACACACACACACACACACACACACACACACACACAATTTCCTTTCCCCTGGACGATTTTAGTACATTTTCCCTGCGAGTTAAAAGCCATAAGTATCCCCACAGATATATTTTTGCAAGTGAAATTGCTTTTCATTTGGCAAAAACTAAACCTATGATTCATAGCAGCTTAGAGCACTCAAGGCCAAAGAGTACATCTTGCTTGCTTTGACTGACATTTTTGCAGGCTAAATCAGACCCGCATGATTCAGCTGCATTGAGATTCATTATGCTGTGAGAGGGGTGGTTTGGGGGTGGTGTAAAAGAACATAAAGGGAAATCGTCTTCGGAAGGGAAATTGTGGCTAGTGACTGAGGTAAAAATCATCCACAACCAATAGGCAGTTTCAATTGGTATTCGATTGGGGAGGCAATGTTTTCCCGCCACCCGCTTTATACAAAGAGCTAGCAAAGAACACTGAGGAAGAGGAAGTAGAGAACATTTTTGAGGGGGCGCCTGGATGGCTCAGTTGGTTAAGCATCTGCCTTCAGCTCAGGTCATGATCCTGGGGTCCTGGGATTGAGCCCCGCATCAGGCTCTCAGCTCAGTGGGGAGTCTGCTTCTCCCTCTCCCTCTGCCCCAGCTCCTGTGCTGTCTCTCTCACTCACTCTGTCTCTCAAATAAATAAATAAAATCTTAAAAAGGAAAAAAAACAAGAAAATTTTTGAGGGGAAGCAGGAAAAGGGATTTTCCTTTGCTATGAGAAGTGAAGTCAAAGTAGGGAACAAGAGAGTAGAGTAAATGGTTCTTTTTCTGAGTTCACGCATTAAAAGTAAATCAAGTTTGTATTTTGTGTAAAAGGAAAAGTGGAGAAAAATCCATCATCAAAAACATTTACCCTAAACATCCATCAATAGTAATTCATTCCTTTTAGATTTCTTCATTAGGTTTGTCCATCAGTTCCCTTTAAATTTCCTATGCCCAGAAGGAGTTAAAATCTTCCTGCATCAGGTACTTTCCTATCCAGCCTTAGCATAAGGAGAACACAAGAAAATTGCTTTAGGAAGTTGGGGCATCAGAAGAGAAGAGTGTTTACAAAGGATTATTGTAGCCAACACTCCATTTTTGCTTAATATTTGGTTTATTCTCTATCAGTATTGATATATAACCCAGTCATAACAGGTTTTATTCAAGACCAAGTACATAATATATGGTGCAAAATTAATATACAGAGCCTTTTGTTCAAATATTGTTAAGAATTTCAAGATGGAGAATCTCAAGAATTTCAGCAGAGTATTTAACCAAGCTTGAGGCACCCCTAACCACAGGGCCCTATGCAACTGCACAGGCCACAACCCTGTGAAGTCAGTCCTCATTTTATTCATTATAATAAAAATAATAATAATAAAAACATTTCATTAAAGATATTCAAATACTTTGACTTGTGAATTCTCAACATTAATACCAAATCTTTGAAACCAAATTATTTTCAAGTTAATGTGGGGTTTTAGAAATCACTAAATTTAACTTTTTAAATTCTATGTGAGTGATTGATCTTATCTTCCCATCAATCTTTCCTTATTTGCCTGACCTTCTTTGGGAATGTATAGAATTCACGAGTTCCCACCTTATTATTTCAGGTTTGGACCCTGTGCCCTTACCCTTAAACCTGAGATTCGAAAGCGTAGTTTCCACTTACCATTCCTAACTCATGAGCCATCCAGGTGCACAAAGTAAAGAATTGCTCCCTAGAGTCTCCCCAGATAAGCACTCATCTAGAACCAGCAGCCATTTTTCCAGCCCCAGGTTTGAGATTGTATGGATGATACCGGGCTATTCCAAATCCTGAAGTAAATTAATGAAAGCTAGGGATGGTTTAACGTAAGGTTCTCTAAGATCCCAAGTAATACGGAAATTAGGCCTATAAAGAGTCTTGGTCATGGAAGCCATAAAAAGTACCCTTAGGGGGTGCCTGGCTGGCTCAGTCAGTAGAGCATGCACCTCTTGATCTCGGGGTTGTGAGTTCAAGCCCTGCTTTGGGTGTAGAGATTACTGAATAAATAAATAAATTTATGGCACCTCTTGGTAGAATAGGTTTCACATTCCTATCCAAATTTGAGTTAACTGCTATCTAAGCCAATATTCCTTTCCTTTCTAGTATGTTTTCACAGTAGGATGCTTTTTGATTCTTCTATTAAATTCTGTCTCTTCATCTTTTGTTGACACATCACTATAATTAATATTACATTAATCCCACCACTGACAGAATGCCCCAGGATTTTTTTTTCTTATTTTATTTTTCAAGATCAGGTATTGCTGATAACTCTTCTGACTTTTTAATCTTTTTCTCAATTGTGTTTAGAGTAAATGAGGTCATTCTTTTGATGTGAGGCCTTATTTTTTTTCTCCCAGCCCTATCCCACAGGCATCAACAAAAGTTAAATGAAATAATGGCATTTTTATGATGTTGACTAATAGTCATAAGACATTAGCTGAGAAATGAATAGCATTGAGGTTTTGAATAATCTGCTGGTAATTTTTAATGTTATAGCTTAGAAAATAATTGTAAATCCTGTTTTTGATCAGAGTTGACCATTAAAACTCTTTTTTAGTAATATATGTTGAGTAAGTACATTATGTCCAATGCAATTCTAAGTACATACTTCTAAAATATTTGTCTCTAAATTTTCTCTTCTAATATATACAACCATAGGTTGTCAACATATTAGCAAGTGAATGTGAATAGTTTAGTTAAAAAATGTTGAATCATCTTTGCAATACTTGACTGGGTTTTTTAAAATAGTATGATTATTTTATCTTTTTAAAAGAAAACACTTACATAAAATAGTACTCTTTTTTTTTATTCTATGTATTGTATGCAAAGCGTTCCACTATCACTAGATTACTTTGACTTTAGGAAACAGAATTGACAGTATTTTCTCTTCAATCAGAAAATGTTTACCCACTAAGTATCATTTTATAGCATTGGATTATTCTTCTGAAAGGAAGCTTTTAAAGATTTTATAGGCTTCCAGTTATAATCCAATATAACAGAATAAACATGAAGCCAAGGCTCTGTAACAAAATATGAAAAGTTATGATGTTTGAACTTAAAAAGACAAATGTAGTATGTAGACTCCAAAATATATAAGAAATCTGGAAGAATTAGTACAATAATTTAAGGCTAAGTGTTTAGGAGAAAGGAGAAAGTGAATCTACAGAAAAGTCAAATACTATTTTATTGAAGGAAATGTAGTATGCTAGAGGTAACATTTAAACAGTGTTAAGAGGCTTTATGCTTTCCTGATGTCATAGCCAATTAGTCTGCGATCTAGTCAGTTACCAAGCTTAATCATGAGTGCAAGATAACACATCTTTAAATAGTACGTTATCTAGAAAGTAAGTTCAGTACCAAAATCAGATATGAAGATCTTACTTCAGAGTAGATCTTTGCTTCCAATTATATAAGGCTTATGTTATTCCTGACATGGTGTGTCTGTAGCTAGATGTTTTATATATTACTACACAAGTACCATTTGTCCTCCCTGGAAGGATATGAACTGATAAAGGGTAAGGAAGCTTTCATAATATATACAGTTGCTAAGTAATCTTACCTTTTTGATAAATTAAAACTTTCTTTGAATTCTTTAACATTCCTTTTGTCAAGGGGTGGGGGTCTAGGTTTCTTCTTCTTGAATCTGGGTAGGTTCTGTGACTGTTGTACCAACAGAATATGGAGGAAGTGAAGCTTTCTAGTTTTAGGGTTTATGTTAAGAGGCTAGAAGCTTCCACATTCCGTGTCTTGGAATATTGACTCTTGAAACCAGGTTGCCATGCTATAAGGTAGCTTATATATCCCAATGTACGGAAAGGCCCATGTGAAAAGGACCTGAAGCCTCTGCTGACAGCCCATGCTGAGCTGACAGATAAATGCCACACTACCTTGCTAGGCATATGAGTGAGTCATCTTGGAAGAGATCCTCAGAGATAAGCTACCCTCTCCGAGCCCTGCTCAAATTACAGATTCGATTGCACCAGGGAATTCTGGGATTGGCCCCTGCATTTGCAGCAGTTAGTATCATAAGAATGCATGAGAAGAGCCAAGGTATGATAGAGGATTGGAGGAGACAGAATATATCCTTGGCTTTCTTTCATCTTTTATTTAGACATTTCCCCCAATATATCTTTAGATTGGGAAACAGATAATATCCCTTTTCACGAAGGCAAGGGAAGTGTGTTATCCTTAGCCCTTAGAATGTTTGGTGATGGTACACTTGTGCACGTGCATGTACGCTGATTATTCAAAACAGGTCTTGCCCACATCAAATTTTGGAGTGTGCCAATGGATAGTTAGGATAATTAGGGTACGGTTGTTTTTTTTTTTAATTAGAACGACTTCTCTAAGTAGAGGTTTCTTTTTTTCAGTTACATATTCCTAAAGATATGAAACCATTTATCATGTCATTCAATCATTATCTTTGATTTTTTTTTTCCTGAGAAGATATAGTCAACGAGTACATCAACCTAATAATGTTATTTGGTTTGCAACCCAGTTCTTGAGAAATTGAAAACAGCTTTCCTTTTTTTTTTTAAGTTATTATTTAAATTCCAGTTAGTTAACATACAGTGTAATAATAGTAATTTCCGGTGTACAACATAGTGATTCAACACTTCCACGCATCACCTGGTGCTCCTCACCAAGTGCCCTCCTTAATCCCCATCACCTATTTAACCCATCCCCCACTCACATTCAGTCATTATCTTAATCCAAACCTCCCAGAGGCTCTTATCATCAGAACCTTCTCGTAAAATTCAAACTCCTTAGTCTGGCATTGCATCTGAAATCAAGTACCATTTACACTTTTCAACCTTGTCTCCCTCTGTGATTCCAGACCAAACCTCTGTTCTTAACTATATTTAAGCTGGATGTGCCTCTGTGCCATGCTCTTATTAAACTCTCAGCCTTGACTTTTCCTTACTCTCCTGAAAGTCTTACTTACCTCTAAAGACCAAGTTCAAACTTTTGTGAAACCATTCTTAATCATAGCGCCTGGTATTCCTTTCCCCATCTCCCATATTTGTATGTAGCACTGGTAGAACATACGGACTTCTTTGTTTTGTATTTCTTTCTATCCACATCACACCTCTCTCAAAAGCCTGTGCTATTCTGAAAGGCCGTTAACAAATCTTACATTTCTGTGCAATTCTCCATGGAGCCTAGCAATATGTTGAACAAAGTAGTTGAATTTGTCCATTGATTAAATATTCACTCTTAATGAAGGTACCAGACTAGATGCTGTTTACATTACAGATAAGAAAGGATTACATTACTCCTTTTTCTTTTACCACCAAAAAGAAATGACTGTAAGATTCTAGTCCTTTTCATCTCATGATCACTTTTGCCAGAAAATTCTCAGGTACCTACCAGAAAAAGCAAAAGCAAAACAAAACAAAACAAAAAAAACCCATTATAAAAATGCAACAAAAACAACTCTCTAGGAATGTTATAAAAACTGAGTGGTTTTGAAAATGTGATATGTTTCTCCTATTGAGATCAGAGCATTTGTAGATATAGAGAGAAAATTTACTCCATAGTGTTAAGGTCACTTTTTGCAAACTGGAAATTTTATTAAGAACAAAATTTAGGGGCGCCTGAGTGGCACAGTGGTTAAGCGTCTGCCTTTGGCTCAGGGCGTGATCCCAGCGTTCTGGGATAGAGCCCCACATCAGGCTCCTCCGCTATGAGCCTGCTGCTTCCTCTCCCACTCCCCCTGCTTGTGTTCCCTCTCTCGCTGGCTGTCTCTATCTCTGTCGAATAAAAAAATAAAATCTTTAAAAAAAAAAAAAGAACAAAATTTAAACATTTCCAAACAGCTTAGTTATCCTCTAATTTTTGTTCAAATAAGATTTGACCTGCAAGTCCTTCAGTTGTCTGTCTTTTTATTACATTATAACTGGAGTTTACCTGTAAGATTTTTCTCTCTAGGAGAAGCCTATTCTAATCAGTGGTTCTCAAATTATAGTTGTTTCACATTCACCAGGGAAATGCTTGTTAAAAGGAGGATTCTCAGGCCCAGTCTCCTCTGACACTTTGAATTAGCTAATCTCAGTAAGGCCCTGAATTCTTCAGTTTAATAAGCCCTCCTATCAGGTCTCTTGAGTCTCTAACCACTGTTAGAGTCTCTAATCACTGAGAACTAATACTCTAAATGACACTTTTTTGTTTTCTGTAACTTTTGCTGAAATGGCAAGAGTATAAAAGAGAAAAATTGGGTATAGTGAATGAACAAAACTCAGAATGTTCTAATCTGAGCTACTCAGTCAATACTGGTGGAATTGTCTTCTGTGACCCATCTTATAAAAAAAGTAATTAAGGATTTGCCCACTGTAACCCTAAGCGAGCATAGCAACTGGGAAATGCCCTATCCCAAGCAGGCATTAGTGTCAGAGCAGAAACCCTGAAACAGGTCAGTTACCTAGGAATCCTAATGAGTAAAACCAACAACAGCATTTTAGAAAAGTACCAATCTCTCACAGCTACTTCCACGATTATCTTCACAGTTTGGTAGAGACTACCAAAAACCCAGGTCCTGGTAGGAATCAGTACCGAGGAAGAGCTTTATGAATATGTGGGTCACTTATGTTTATCTCAATACCACCATAAAACTCCCAGATAACTATCAGGAGACCTTAAGAGGCTAACAGCTTAAATATGACTTCACTGGCAAATATCGTTAAGCAAATAAGTTACCACAGTAGTGTGGAATATGGGTTCAAGGGGTAATGTGCATATGTGCATAATTGTCAGAAACATATGAAAACTTTAGAACACGTGAATTGTTTTATTATGTAGGATCTTGAATTATAACTGCTGCAGGAAACATCGTAGACATCACTGACCTTTTATATATATATATATATATGTATATCAAAGAAACTAGCTAGAGACAAAAGGAGCTATCATTTTCAGACTTGACCTACCAGCTTAAAATTGACATAGGTAGTAGAATGCTTGCCTCATTTAAAGAAACGTGAGAACCCATACTTTCTCACATCACATTCCTTATGATACAGATAAAGATTTTTGGAAAGATATGGTAGAGAAAATTTGAAGATTTGAATTACCACATGAAGAAAAATGTTTCTAAGGAATTTTTGAAAGTCTATGTGATTAAGAAAAATTCCATTTGATTGAATTAAAAGTCTCCTCAGAACAAATGAGTATGAACATTGATTAATAATACATACTGAAAGTTTTAACAATGAAATCTATTGATGTCTGCAACTTATTTTGAAATGTTTCAGAAGAAATGGATTGATAAATGGACAAATGGATAGATCCATTTGATAAAGCTGTGATATAAAGCAAATAAAGCAAAATGTTAAGATTTGTGGAACTGGAGTGCAAGTATATGGTGGATGCTACGCAATTCCTCCAACTTAACTGCGTGCTTGAATATTTTCATAATGACTTGTTGTTGGGAAAAGCATTTATCAGTAGAAAAGGGGAACAATCTTTTTTCTCGTTGGAAAGGCAGTCCACCTACCGATTTGAACACAAGATTTATAGTCAGATAGACCAAGAGTAGAATCCCTGTTTTTACACATACTGTCTGTGTGACCCTGGCTATGTTAAATTAATCACTAAGCTCTCATTTCATCATCTATAACAGGAGTGTAATAATACCTACCATCTACTGTATGTGTAAGAATTAAATACATGCCAAGTGTCTGACAACCAGCAAACAAAGAGCAGAAGTTATTGTTTTTTTAATTGTTACTAGTTTTTATATCTGCTATTAACTGAATAACATAAAATAATTTATACATCTTAATTTCCTTTTAAAAAGTTTTTAAATTCAAAAGATTAATTTCAGTATAGGAATTGTGACTTTAATGTTATATAAAGAGATGTAAAGTTCTTGCTAAGTAAACAATATCTTTTCTATAATTCCAAATTCAGCAATAATCCTATAAGATTAAGGAAAATTAATTGACATAAATTCCATGGCATTTGATGTATTTCAACATTAATTTTACCAAATTTAATTCTACTAACAAGAGAGGAGATATCTAGTATAAATTTCTAGCCAACGTATTTTCAACAAAACAGTTCATTCAAAAAAAAAAAAAAATAGCCCTGTGTTAGATGTTGGGGAGGAAAATGGAGCTTAATACAAGGCCCTCATCCACAAAAGAATTTCACTGTGGTTAGGAAGAAATATCCAGCCCTTGGGAAAAAAGAACAATGCGTGAGTTAAAAATATAAGACATGTAACAAAGAAATATATGATTAAGAACCAAATGAATAATATAAATAATATGTGCTGAGAGTTCAAAAAAGGGAAAAATTCAAAATGGCCTTGAAGTAAAAGTTTTGGGGATTCTGTGCCTATTTAAACCCTTTGTAACATGAAAGAAACTTATTGAGAACATGTGGTTTTGATGGGAGGCAAAATGCAATTGAATAGATAGTATTGTTCAGGGCAGGCCTTTCCTTGGGAATTATGAACAGCAGGGAAGAATAAGAACAGAATATTAACAACAATCACAAGATTAGTAACTGAATATTATCTACTTCCTTCATTTCAAGAAGTATTTATTTAGAGTTAGTTCACGTAAAGAATTGGGATGGTTGCTGGGGGGCTCATATGAAACTTCTAACTCCAAGGAGTTTATGAGTGACAGTAAGTAGAAGTATCTATTAAATGCCAAGTGTATGCCATGCTAGTTAAAGCTTGTAGTCTATTAAGAACTAAGAAAAAAAATCTGTGTATAAAATAGCAAACACCATAAAAGAGACCAGATAAAATGCTGGGCAAACTCAGAGAAGAGTTTTCTTGAAGTTAACGTAAGTCCCAGAAGTAAAGCATATACATGAAATAGAGTATGTGGTTCTTTCTGGAAACTGTACGGAGAGACGGGTGGTTGAAAGGGAGGGAGACCACCAAGGCATTGAATACCAAGCTAGTTTTGAACTTTATTCTGTTGGCAATAGGGAGCTATTAAGGGATTATGTGCTAAGGAATGAAATGTTCAGAAAGTGTTACTTGTCTTTACTCTAGTAGCTTGTATAAGATGAATTGGAAGAAGAAAATTCTAAGTGCAAAGAGCCTGAGGCTAGGGACATAGAAAGAGTTATCTCAGAGGATAAAAAGACATAACTTTATAACTAATTCAACTTCAAGAGCACAGGGACAGCAGAGTGTACCAAAGTGGGATGTGGTGGGAGACTGACATGGTTAGAATTGCCAACAATTGGCAATAATAAAAACCCTACCCATTTTTAGTCAGTTTTATTGTTGTTTGCAATTCTCTACAGACAATGAATCCTATATTGCCTGCACCCAGAACAGATTGCTCCCAGTGCCTCCCATCTTTGTATACCACTGCATGGGATGGAAGCAATTAAAGAAGTTTTTCAGATCTAAGCTTAACACCTGGGGTTTGAGGGTTCTTTTCATAGTAATAGAAATTAGGAAGATAAAAGAGCAGATTTGAGAATGAGTTTAATTTCATACGTGTTAAATATGCGTTACTGGTAGAACAGCCAAATGATAATATCAACATTGGAAATATGAGCATGGATGTTGCTCAGCTGAGAAGTTAGGGTAAAGATCCAGGTTGGGGAGTCATCTGCTGAGGAGTGGCAACTAAGACTAGTAGAATGCCTAAGCTTTGAGGGCTACAATATTTGTAATTGAGTATCTACAATATCAGCCACGTATTTGGTCTCTAAGTCATATGGATCTTAAGCCAAGTAATACTCAGGATATGTACCATCATGGGTGTCTGCCAGAAATCTCCATCTTGATTTGTCTTTCCTTAAGCCTCTGCCAATATTACACTTGAGATTATTGATACTTGAAAGCAAAGTGTAAGAAGAATTTTAAACGTATTCCTTTTATTTTTTAAAAATAATATCACTGCAACTTAATTATTTATACTAAATAAATTCAAATATCAGAAAATAGTTTAGACTGAGTACATTAGGACTTAGCTTCCTAAAGAAATATTCTCATGATTTACAGAGTAATGTTCTGTCTTGACATTCCTTCAGGATTGGTACAATACAGAAAGAAAATGTCGCAGTATGTAAAACTAGCATTAAATACATTGTCTTTTATACACACATGATTTGTCTTTTTTGTAACTGAGTTCCTGGAAAACAGTTATCTTTTTCCCCCAAATTTTTATTCTTCCCTGTGTCTGGCAGTGAAGATCCCTTTGATCTTGGCTACTAGGAATTTCAGAACTATATTTAATGATCAAGTACATTAACCATCTTACCTTAAAATCTTAGGAGAACGATAGCCCTACTTCACCTTTTCAGGTATGGATTTCTTTTTTAGGCTTTATTCTTAAATGGTATACATGTGAGTTTTATCGTTAGTTATTTCAAATATATTTGGGAATAAGCCAGGTTATAAATAATACACAATAATATAACTAGCTGAAAGTGTGATGTTAGATGATATTTTTTAAAAATTTTGGTTGAGGAGGTAGCCAAAAAGGAAGAGCCAGAAAGAATAGCACAGTATATTGAAAAGAAAAAAAAAAAAAAAAAAAACACAAAAAAACACCATCCCTGTGATCTGAATAACAACGGGCATTTGTTACATGCACATAGTTCTAGGTACTTTACATAATTATATCTAGCAACCATAATAACACCATATTATAAGGAAGAAAACTAAGAGTCAGAGATCCACTGATTTTCTCTAGTAGTGAAGCTGGAAACTGAACAAAGATCTCACCAACTTCCAGAGGTTGTATTTTGTCTGCTCATCAAGGCTCTATCCTTAGAACATATGCCCAAAATATGTTGCTGTCACTTACTAGCTATTTTCTCTTTGCCTGTAAGGGACATTTCAAGTCTAATCCTCTATGATTTTGGAATGAAATTGAGATAGCAATCAACACAATTTGAAGTATAAAAATTTTACCATTTACAATAATACCGAAATTATGAAATACATAGGAATAAATATAACACAAGAAGTGTGTAAGGCCTCTAATTAAAACATTACTGAGAGAACAAAAAATGTCATAGTAAATGGAATGATATACCATATTCAAGAATCAGAAGACCTGACATTACAGTGATGTCATTTCTCCCCAAACTGAAAATAGATTTAGTATATTTCCGTAAAAAATTCTAGAGACATTTTTTGTAGCAATTGATAAACTGGTTCTAAAACATTTATGGAAATCAAAAGGCAAAGAATATCCAAAGAAGAAAACTGTATGCTACCAGATATCAAGACCTATTATAAAGCTGTATTAACAAAGACAGTTGGAATTCATACAAGAACAAAGAAACCAATGGATAGTGTAGTATGATACATGACAAAGCTGACATTGCATTGCAGTAGGAAAAAAAAATGGTCTTTTCAATAAATCATGCTGGATCAATTGGATATCCATACAAGAAAAAAAATCATTGGGACTCCCATCTCACAATAATCAAAATCAGATGAACTGCAGATATATGATGTAAAAATAAAACAAAGTTTTTAAAGGGAAGTTTTAAAGTTTTAAAGGAAAACAAAATAGCTTCATGACTTGGAGATATTTCATGATTTCTTAAACATGCCATAAAAGTAGTAGCCATAATGGAAAATTTGGTATATTAAACTATATTAAGAACCTCTTTCATCCAACCATACTGTTAAGAGAGTGAAAATATAACCCATGCAATGGGATAAGTTATTTCCTACCATAATATCTCTAAAAAGGACTCATTCTTCATTATATATAAAGAACTCCTCCAAATTAATAAGGAAAGATGCGATCAATTCAGTAGAAAAAAAGAGCAAAACACTTGAGCAGACACTTCATAAGAGGATATCCAAATGGCTAATAAATGCATGTAAAGTGCTCAGCTTCATTAGTCATTGGGAAAATGCAAATTAAAACCATAGCGCAACACCATTACATATCTACACAAATGGCTAAAATTAAACAAAGGCATCACTGAATCTTGGCTAGGATCTGAAAACAACCATAACTCTCATACATTCCTTTTGGGAGTGTAAATTGGTACAACCATTTGGAAAAATGGGTCATATATTTTAAAGATAAACATATACATACCCATGACCAAGCCATTCTCCCCTCAGATACAAGCCCAATAGAAACAAATATAGGTGTTCATCAAAAACACATGTAAAAAATTGTTCATGACAGTATCATTCATAATAGCCAAATGTCTATCAAAATTAAAATAGATAGTCTTGACTTTTTTTTCATATATTAACCATATATGCATGGGTTTATTTCTGGGCTCTCCATTCTATTCCATTGATCTGTATGTCTGTTTTTATGCCAATACCATACTGTTTTGATTACTATAGCTTTAAAATATAGTTTGAAGTCAGGAAGTGTGGTGCCTCAAGCTTTGTTCTTTATCAAGATTGTTTTCAGTACTTAAGTAAGATTTTTTGTGATTCCATGTGAATTTAAGGCTTTTTTTTTTCTATTTCTGTGAAAGATGCCATTGGAAATTGCATAGGGATTGCATTCCATCTGTAGATTACTTTGGGTAGTGTGGACATTTTAATAATATTAATTCTTCTAATCCATGAACATGGAATATCTTTCCATTTATTTGTGTCATCTTCAAAATCAATATCTTATTGTTTTCAGTGTGCAGATCATTCTCCTCCTTGATTAAATTTATTCCTAAGTATTTTATTCTTTATTCCTAAGTATTTTATTATTTAATCCATTATAAATGGATTGTTAAAGAATAGTCTTTTTGGCAAATCATGTTGGAAAAACTGGACAGCCACATGCAGAAGAATGGAACTGGACCCCTATCTTACACCTTACACAAAATCAATTCAAAGTAGGCTAAAAACTTGAATGTAAGACCTGCAGCCATAAAACTCCTAGAAGAAAACATAGGGGGAAAGCTCCTTAGCATTAGTCCTGACAGTGATTTTTTTTTTTTAATTTGACACCAAAGCAAAGGCAAAAAAGCAAAAATAAACTAAGTGGGACTACATCAAACTAAGAAGTTTCTGCACAGTGAAGGAAACCATCAACAAAATGAAAAGACAGACTCTGGAATGGGAGAAATGTTTGCAAATCATATATCAGATATGTAGGGTTTTATATATAATTAATATATATATAAAGAATTTATATTACATATATATAAGGAACTCACACATCTCAACATCAAAATAACCTCCCTTCTCACCCCCCCAAAAAACCTATCTGATTAAAAATTGGAAAGAGGAACTGAATAAACATCTTTCCAAAGAAGACATATAAATGCCCAACAGGTACATGAAAGGGTGCGCAGCATCACTAGTCCTCAGGGAAATGCAAATCAAAACCATAATGAGATATCACCTCACTCCTGTAAGAATGGCTATCATCAAAAAGACAAGAGATAAGGCTTGTCAAGGATGTGGACAAAAGGGAATCCTTGTATACTGTTGGTAGGAATGTAAACTGGTACAGCCGGTTTGGAAAACAGTACGGAGGTTTCTAAAAAAAATTAAAAATAGAACTACTATATGATCCAGTAATCCCAATTCTGGATCCAAAGGAAAAGAAAACATCAACTTGAAAAGATAAATGCACCACTACCACCATCCCCTCACCTCCCAGCTCAGTGCAGCATTATTCTCAATAGCCAAGATATGGAAATAACTACGTATCCTTCAACGAATGAATGTATAAAGAAGATGTGAAATATATATGTTGTTATATATAGATGGAATATTTTTCAGCAATGAGAAAGAAGGAAATCCTGCCATTTGAGATAGCATGGATGAACCTTGAGGGCATTACGGTAAGTCAGAAAGAGAAAGACAGTAGTGCATGGTATCAATTACGTGTGGAATTGAAAAAATAAAATAAAATGAAACTCATAGAAACAGAGAGTAAAAAAGTGGTTGCCAAGGACTAGGGGGTGAAGGAAATATGGAGAAATTAGTAGCAGAGTCCTAACTTTCATCTATAAGATGAATAAGTTCTGAGGATCTAATGTAAAACAAGGTTATTATTGTTAACACTGTGGTGTATAACTGAAACTTGCTAAGTGTTTTGTAGAACTCTCTCATACACACAAAAATATTAGAATCAATAAATTTTGGTATATTTGCATAATGGGGAATACCAACATGAACAAGTCACAACTGGATGCAGCCATATGAATGAATCTTTCAAAAATAATGTTGAGCAAAAGAAGCCAGACACTAAGAGAGTATCGCACCTATATAAAGTTCAGTATCAGGCAAAACTAATCTATGCAAGTCAGCCTAATGGTTACCCTTGTGGGGGAAGAAGGAAATGACAGGAAGAGGGAATAAGACAAGATTCTGAGATGCTGGAAATGTTTGGTTTTGTTTTTTTATTAGTATGCTTAATCGTCACACAAGTCTGTTAATGTCATCAAAATTAACCATGGTATACATATAAGAGTTTTTGTAGTTTTCTATCTGTATGTTACATTTCAGTAATAATCTCTTCCCCCCTTAAAAAAAAGTAAGTCATTTTCCACTGGTTCAGATCTAGGTTGGGTAGTTAGCTGATAGCTGATAGCAACTCTTTTTATCTACAACATGTTTTGTTCTGTTGCCTTTCTGCCCTAAAGGACAATTCCATGGATCCATGGATATATTTAGATAACTTGAGATATTTGTGCCAAACAGGGATTCATGAACCCCAAGAAGGGCTAAAGAAAGACTTAATATCACCTTGTTTCTGAAAATGGAAGGGCCACAAATGTCTGAGTTTAAGTGCCTTCATACTGATTTAACACATACAAAGGGGTATATAAGGAAGATATATGCCATAGAGCCTAAATGTAATGTCTCCACTTTATGGTTTATTTAAGCAGACTTCTTAGAGAATTTTAGTAGATCCATCAAAGGATGTTTTCAAAGCACCCATATTATATTTTGGATCAAAGGAATAAACCGGGGGAAATTACTACTCCTTTAGTTTCAATTAACATTATTTTACCTCTAATATTTACTATTCTTCCATGTCAAAGAATAATGGTGAGAAGAAGAAATGTTGATATATCACATTTTACTATTTTGTTAATTGTTGAGGTCACCTGACAGCATCTGATTCTACTCACCTGTTTATTACACCTGATTCCACTTACGTGCCTATAGAAGATCATTTGTAAAATGACTGTGCTCATCCTGTAGAATGACCCATCAGTGCTTAGAAAAGAGCAAAGGGCTGTGAAGTTGAAATCTAGAGTCTTAATCCTGATTCCATGGGTCACTCTATAAGCCTTTTAGGAAAATCATTTTACCTCTCTGATCTTCGTATTTTCAATCTATAACTGAACAATAACCCTTGGCAATGAAGTATTCTTAAATGGTGACCTTTAACATAAGAGTAGTTACAAAAATATGACTATAACTGTATCAAGAGTTTCCAGAATGTTGCTATTGGGGCAAATCTTTTTGTGACACACTAATTTTAAATTGACAGGATAGTGATGGTAAGTTCTGGAGAGTGTTGGCATGTTAATTGATCAAATATATTCGTTGGAGGTAGTTTTATTAATCAGTATGCATGACTTGTCCTTTTATAATAAAAGTCTCCAAATCTTAAATACTCATTTGAGGATACAAAAAGTGCTTGGTGATCTGCTTGGTACTGTTCAGCATGGATTCATATTTCTCTTCAAAGTAAGAAGTAAAAGTAATGGCTCTGTAGAGGTGACAGTGAATTGTTCACCCCTGTCAGTAGTTAATGAATAGGATGGAAATTAGAGGCTCTGGATTCTCATTGCTAGGAGGAGACTTAATACACACCCATGCACAGACACATGCACACACAAACACGTGTTTAAGTGCTGTGGATGGCATGTAATAAAGACAGACATAAATGCATTTCAAGTTCTAAATTAGACTGATAGAGATATGAAGCTCAGTTGTGATCTAATAAGAAGAGTTCAGATTTAGAGACAGAGGTAGAGGTTCAAGTTCCTTAAACTTACTAGCTTAATACCCATGAACATATTATTTCACATCTATTCACCTCAGCAGGCTCATTTCAAAAAATAGGACAATAATTCCTAAGTTTGCTCTGATTATTAAACATAACAATAAATGTTAAAGCATGTATACATTGCAAAAAACCTACAAATGAAAGATATTAAGACAACCTTTGGGTTATCTTTGGGTTTTAACATTCAAGTACAATTTTATTTCAGTTCATAGAGCTGTTACTCTTCCTCTAGTTCTTGCAAGTGAATTACTTACAGGTGTAAGCAGGAATTCCTTAGGTCAGATAGTATCAAGAGAGAAGTATGAAATGATTTAGAGTCAGAACTGTGTTGAAGACCTAGCTTTGACTATTATTTGCTTTGTGAACTAAAGCAAGATATTAACTTCCCTGAACCTCAGTTTCCTTTTCTGTAAAATTGGAAAAATACACTTTATGCAGTTGTGTGGAACTTATAGGAGACTATATAATCACACACCACCTATTCGCTATTAGGATTAAGATTTTTATTTCTGCCAAGCATAGTCCTAGATGTTGGGGATACAGATCAGGCAAGACTTGAGCCCTGCCTTCAAAGCCATAGACCACTGTGGAGAAGATATCATATAAAGAGATAATCTCAACACAGCATAGGAAGTCCTGTGATAAAGGTGTGCCCAAGGTTCATGGAGCAGTAGAATTAGACAAGACTACTTACAGGAGATGGTCCTAAACTCAGGACTGACAAATGAGTAAGATATATGTTAATTGCAAGATGGGTTCTGGATTAGTTTTCTAGACTTCCATGACAAATTACCACAAACTGGTGACTTAAAACAATAGAAATGTATTACCTGCCAGCTCTGGAAGTTAGAAGAATTGCTTCCTTCTGGAGGCTCTGAAAGAGAAGTCATTTCATTCCCTTTTCCTAGCTTCTGGTGGTTGCCAGGAATCTTTGTGTTCCTTGACTTAAAGCTGCATTACTCCAATTTCTGCCATGGTCTTCACAAGACCTTCTGACAAAGATACCAGTCACTAGATTTAATAAGGCCCACATCTTAATCCAGTATATCTCCTCTTAACTAATTATATCTGTAAAGACCCTCTTTCCGAGAAAGGTCACATTCTGAGGTTTTGGGAAGACATAAATTTGAGAGGACACTAGTCAACCCAGTACAATTGCCCTGTGGTCCCCTGAAATTCATATCATCCTATGTGAAAAATATATTCACCCCATCTCAACATCCCCAAAAGTCTTAACTCATTCCAGCATTAACTTGAAATCCAAGTTCTCCCCTAAATATCAACTTGAAAAGTTTCCAATCTCAGCACGTAAATCAGGTATAGGTGGGTATGATCCATCTTAGAGCAAAATTCCTCTCTATCTGTGGATTTGCAAAACTGGAAAACAAGTTATCTAATTCCAGAATACAATGGTGGGAAAGGCATAAGATAGATATTCCCATTGTGAAAGGAAGAAGATGGAAGGAATAAATGGATCATTGGTCCAAACAAATCTGAAACCCAGAAAAGCAAGTTCTATTAGATTTCAAGTCCTGAGAATAATCCTTATTGGCTCATGGCTCTATCGTCAGGACCCATGGTGGCCCCTTCTGGCTTCTGCATCTGTGGCTCTGCCCTCAAAGTCATTCTTCATTTCCTCCCATCTCTGTACCTTTCCATCCAAACTGTGGCAGTGTTTCTGTTGGTATAAATTTCTCAAAAATCCTGTTGGTCTCCTGTGCAATACAGGGAGTTTACCTCATCACACAAGGGGGTCTCCACACATCTTTCCTAGATAACCCTATCAATCCTGTCTCTTCTGGCTTCTGCTGAGATTGGTTGATTGGATCCACAAGACAGATATCTAATTTCTTCAACAAAATGTGGTCCAGCTACAACATTTGTGCTCTCTTCAGTTCTGGTTCCTTTTTGTTTATCACGGTTTTTGCCCTAATTTATCTCTTTCTTCTTACACTTTACTATAAGCAGCATGAAGAAAACAGGCATACCTTCTACACTTTGCCTTTCTTCCAGTTTCTTATTTTCCTTATTTTCATCTGAAACCTCACCAGAAACACCTTTAATGTTAAGATTTTTTTTTTATTATGTTCAGTTAGCCAACATATAGTACATCATTCGTTTTTGATGTGGTGTTGAACAATTCATTGGTTGTGTATAACACCCAGTGGTCATTACAGCACGTGCCCTCCTTGATACCCATCGCCCGGCTACTCCATCCCTCCACCCCCCTCCCTTCTGTAACCCTCAGTTTGTTTCCCAAAGTCCAGAGTATCTCATGGCTTGTCTCCCTCTCTGATTTCTTCCCATTCAGTTTTCCCTCCCTTCCTCTATGGTCCTCAGCACGATTCCTTATGTTCCACATATGGTTTCACTCATAATTGTCTTTCTCTGCTTGACTTAACTTCACTTAGCATAATCCCTTCCAGTTCCATCTGCGTCAGTGCAAATGATGGGTATTCATTCTTTCTGATGGCATGAGTAATATTCCATTGTATATATGAACCACATCTTCTTTATCCATTCATATGTTGAAGGACATCTCGGCTCCTTCCACAGTTTGGCTATTGTGGACATGTAGCAACATTCTGTTAATGAAAATATATGTTATACTCTAAGAAAATAAAAGCTTCTTCTATAGCTCCCTTCACTTCTTTCTGAGCTCTCATGAGAATCACCTTTAGTATCCATATTTCTACCAAAAGTCTTTTCAAGGAAATCTAGTCTCTTTCTATCAAGTGCCTCAAAATTCTTCCAACTTCTACCCATTACCCAGTACCAAAATCGTCTGCAGATTTTTAGGTGTATGTTATAAAAGCACCTCACTTCCTGGTGTCAAAATCTGTATTGGTTTCCTAGGGCTGCCATTAACAAATTACCATAGACTGGATGGCTTAAGACAAAAGAAATTTAATCTCTCTTTATCACAGTTCTGGGAGCCAGAAGTCCAAAATTAAGGTGGCAGCAGGACTATAGGCTCACTGTCAAGGCTCTAGAGAAGAATTCTTCCCTGCTTTTCTCCTAGCTTCTGGTGGTTTCCAATAATCCTCACCATTTCTTGATTTGTAGCTTTATCAATCCCATCTCTGCCTTTGTCATCACATGAATTTCTTTCTTCCCTGTGTGTCTTCATATGGCCTTTAAGGACACTGTTCATTGGATTTAGAGCCCATCCTAATCCAATATGAACTCATTTTAACTGATTGCATCTGCAAAGACTCTCTTCCCAGATAAGGTCACATTCTAAGATTCTTGGTGGACATGAATTTTGGAGAGACACTATTCATCTCATTACATGTTCTTATAGATCCCTGATTCTCCTTCAGCTCTCTTATGGTTGACCATCTAATATTAAGTTGCTATGATGAAAGTTTATTCATCTGACCTACTGTCTGCATCCTAATCCCCTGTTTCTTTTCAAACTGTGTTTCTTAAATGTTAAACCTTTAAACTGACAGATGACCTGATGGCAATATCTTGAGGAATCTGAATGTTATGTTTATCTGAAGATGGGAATTTTGCCAAGGTGAGGTCAGAAACAGTGAAACATTGTTTTTAATTCATTGGATTAATATGTCTGCTACTTACTGTGGTTAAATAATAATCTTTGTTTTTGTTCATAATTACTTGTTCCAGTTGAAAATATCAGGGGTTCTTTAACTGATTCTATGAACTGATATTTAAAACATGGTCTGCCATGGTTACCCAGCCTGGGATTTGTTACTTTAACATATCAATCAATGGCAAAGTCAATGTGTAGGCTGCTAGTGATTTTGAAAGTGTCTTTGTATTCAATAGTCTTGTACCTTGTTTGTAATTGAAGGTCATTCTTTAAGAAAAGAATGATATCTAAGACTATAAATTCATTGTACTTCCTAAGCTCTTGAGAGTAGAGATTTACAGCATCAATATATAGTGAGTTTTACCCATTCAGTCTACTAAGACTGATGCTTATAGCTTTAATTATTTTCACATGATGCAGCTAATTCCAAGAATGTTATTCTTTACTTGGCTCTTAGAAAATATATATGTTTTATCATTTGAAGCCTATTTAACAATAACCTTCTTTTTGTTTTAGGGAAGCCCCTTCTTTCACCAAAACACTTGTTAGATTTTACTTGTCTTATCTTCATAGCAATCCATGTACTAGGGATATTATATTTAGGAATTATATCTCATAGTAGTTATAAACTGGAATGTTTCTTGAAGTTCGTGGTGAACATGTGCTCCAATCACCTGTTTAATGGGGTTATTGCTGTAGGCTAAAACCATTCCCCTACCTACCACCCCCAAATATTCGCATCCTAATCCCTGAAACCTGTGAATATGATCTTATTTGGGAAAAGAGCCTTTTACACGTGATTAGGTTAAGGATCTGGGGAGGGGAGATTATCCTGGGTAATCCTCCATAGAGTTGATACTGAGTTTTGAGTAACGTATCTTTCCTTTGACTTTAGGTTCAATACCTAATCTAGCTGTCAAAATCAACTCCGAACTTCCCTATAGAATTGTTTCTTAAATCGGGAGACTGTTTCAGTGATGTCTCTTAAGAAGAGGCACATCTTTCCCTACCTGAATAGTATATTTCAGATTTCCTCCTTCTATAAACATTCAATTTCCTTATAAAGTCTCAAGTTCTGTTCAGTTTTCATTTCACATTATAAATTACAAATTAAACCAAAGCTTCCTTCCTTTATGGGTGCAAAATTGATGGTACAACTAATTGTTCTCTCAAATGGCTAATTATATTTCTAGTTGCCTACTTGAAGGTCTAATTAGCCAATTGCATATGCTTATGTGGGGGCAAGGAGATAATTGGCACTCTCAAGCAGGTAATTAGAAAAGCAATTAGTAGTGCCCACGACTAATTACAAGAATGAAAATTGTACCCACCAAGATGGTACCAGTGTCTACGGGGCAGAAAACCAGTCTCTGGAAAGTGATAGTAGACTTACTACATCTGGCAGTATCTTAATGAGAAGCAGTAAACTAACCAGGAACTAGGCCTTCCTGGCTCTATAAGCCACCTTTTCCCGGGGCTGTCAGAGTCTTCCCACCTCTGGCAAAGGTCTGCATTTGGGGCAATTTTCCTATTGCCAGTAATAACTCATCAAAAAAGCAACTTGCACCTGAACTTCTGTGCACATCAAGAGCCCTACGATCTTCAAAGTTCTTTCATTTCTGGAATTAATATATTGTGAAATCAGTCTGGGGTAGTGATTTCTGATGATGTTGTCTTATCAGCATCTCCTTTTCACATGTTGTAATATAAAGGGTCCTATGAGGAACATCATTTTGGTTTTGGTTGTTTTTCTACTCTCCCTGACCAGCTCTTGACCTAACAGAATTCAGTGAGAGGTTTCCGCAAATTCACCTTGAGCGGAAAGCTTCCTGTGGTTAGCAGGTTTTGTTGTTGAAATCCCTGCAGGTTTTATGCCCCATTAAGCTTCTGATTGTGCTCTTTGTTCTTTGTTACCCAATCCTAAACTACCGATTCCATGTTAATGAGAAGGGGTAGAAATTTTCTCTGACAGCAAAGACAAAAATTTAGTTCTGAAGTAACAAGAAAAGAAAACTCGAGAAAGTTGGTGCTCTAAATACCTGAAAATACTAAATCTGCTGTGAAGAAAAATGAAAAAGCCTGAATCACTACTTCTCCTGACACATTTCAAAATGGGCATACCCAGCACAAATTACAGCATGCCGAGGCTCGGTGGTGCCCGTGATCACAGCGCTCCAGCGCTCCTCCCGCCGCCCCGGGATGACTGCTGAAAGCGCCCAGGGGCGGGGGTTGTGCATAGGTAGTGGCCGGAAAGTTAAGGTCAGTGTCCAAAAATAGAACGAGTATGCCAGACAAATGAATGATTTAACTAGGAAAAATGCCTTTGTCGTTTTTTCTTTTTCCTATTTTTAAAGTTCTTTGCCCTACCCTCTATTTCCCATCCTTGCTCTCGTCGGTCTCAGTTTACTTTAGTCAGGACCTCCTGCCTTGTGCACCAGGGCAAAATGTCTATGATTGTGGAAAAATTTACCTTGAAGTGAAAGTCATAACAAATGCAAATCTGCTATTATGGTTAGGCAATTTAAACACTGCAGCACAACTGAGGATTAAAATCTGGAAAAGAATATCCAAAATAAATACACAACCAGGAGGTTATTTTTTTTAATTAGCAATGATTGAGGGATAATACAGAAGAGGGATTAGAGACATCAATGACATAACAGATAAAGAATAAGCAGACCTTGCTTAAAATGTAGTGTAAGACAGTCTTGTTAACTCTCTGTTCTTAAACGGTGGCAAAACAATAGCTCAATTAAACGTATATTCAGCCAGAGGTACATTATTTCAAATTGGTGCCAGGGTGGAGAGAGGGAGGGAAAATGAAATATTCTGCCTCATTTAGCTGTAAAAACTTGTAACTTGACTTTTTTTAACTGAATATGTTGCTTCAGAGAGCCCTAATCTGGATATGTATTTAGAAATTCCGTGCTTAAGGTAATATTTCATTCACTTTTCTAGCTATATTCTCTTTCTCCTATCTTCAACATTATTTTAATAAGCTTAAAGTGGAAAAAAATTAAGACACATCTATTTCCTTTACTCTGTTTCTCACCTCTTATATATTTCATGCTTTGTGTAGAAATCTCATTAGTATTAAAGGAGGCGTGTTCAGGGGTTTTCAACTGGACACATCTTCTCTTACTCTGCCCATCCCCCAGTCAAACACAATCTCAGCGTGATTTACATGAAGCAACCCAAAGGAGTGAAGGACATCAATGAAAGCTAAGAATCTGTTAGGTGATTACTAGTAACCATGGTAATTTTAGGGAAACTATGTTGCGACATGTTCCTGTCTGAGTGCCTTTTCACTTCTGTTGCCTCTTCCTGGAAATCCTTCCCCAGCCCCAGAGATCTATACAGCACACACCTTCACCTGCTTCGGAGTTTGCTCAAGTGTCACCTTTTCAGTGAGGCCTTGCCATGTCTGCCTACCTAGAATTGTATTTTCCCCTTCTTTAAGCCCACACACTCCTAGTCACCTCCCCTCCCTGCTTTATTTTTCTCTATTTTCTCATCGTCATCTTCCATGTACTTTCTCTCATTTCATCTGTAAAAAATATCATTCATACAGGAGAGTGTATAAAACATGTAAGTTTAGAGAAAACACCCATGTATCTACCACCCAGGTTAAGAAGTAAGAAGCTCCCACATGTTCTCCCCGGAGGTAGCCACTCTCCCGGCTTTTTTGATAATCATTCTCTTGCATTTCTTCATTACATGTATGTACACAGTACTAATAATACATAATTTACTTATTAATTATAATTAAAACAATAGATTAAGATACCTGGCATTCTTTGTACAGATGAATTTCTAGACCTATTCCAGAGCACCCCTAGACCCATCCTTAGCCCAACCAACTTGCATCTTTCTTCACCAGCTTTCTTGGCTTTACGTATTTCACCCCAACCTTCCACTGCCTCCCAGATTTTATTCCCCTGCTTAGCGTTCATTTCAACCTCTGATATTTACCCTTGTTAGATTTTCACATTCTTTCCCAATTCCCTTAACAGGACAATCTTCGCTTTTGACTTAAGTCGGAATCAACAGAACAGAGTAATGTAATTTTACTGAAAATAACTCACCCCTCAGATTGTAAATGCTAGATATTGGGCACAGGACATGTAATTTCTTTTATTTCTTTCATGTCTGAAACAAACTTAAATGATTATAGAGTTTCTGATATCTGTTACCCATTCTAATAGCAGGAAAGCTCAGGCTTGTCTTGATCTTCAAACTCTCTTTGTTCTCTGGCCCGGTCCTCAGAGTGACTTTGCTCTGCTTAGGCATATTGCATGTACAGGCCACAATTTCCATTCTGATTGATCCCAAGGATTCTAGCAAACATCCTGCTTCACAGATGATCTCATTTTGTTTTGATAATGTGCCCAATCATTTCGTATACAATCAAAATGTGTAATCAGAGGTGATGCAAATGAAACTTTATATCATTGGGACCTCTGCCTGTTTGCAAGTGTCCTTCCCCTTCATCTGGTTGAAGTTAGCCATTATTCTCTTCATAGCGTTCTCAGTTGAACAATGTCCACCTTTCTATTGTACACTATAGAGTCTAGAGAACAGTGCTCACTTTCTTTTAATGTTGCTAGAATTAGATGTACCATTCATCCATAATCTGAGTTCTACAATAGCAGCAATCACCGTGTCACTGGCCCCTGAAATGAATTCTTAGATTCTGCAATCACTACACTATCAACATAAATTAGGTGTAGCGTCTGAATCTTCGATTGAGAATGTTGTCGTTTTACCTATCCAAAGCAGTATGCAGGAAGTGTAACAGTATATATCGAAATTTAATTCCCTTGAGGAATTTATCAGTGTTCTGCCTTCTCGCTCCATTGGCTGCATTTTACTGGGAACAAAAGTTGTGGAGCAATAGATTATCCATACATAGTCTAGGAGCTCTTTTGGTAAAGGAGAAATATGGAAAATTCTATAAGAAAAAAATGTAATATTTTCACTTAGTTTCCTTCTTTTTTAGCTTCAGTATTTTTACATTTCTTTCTTCATTTAAGAAACAGATTTTTAAGTGATGGTTGAGATTATTATACCCTCTGCTTAATAAATTGAAGGTTAAATAGACTAAAACACACACAGAACAGTACTTCAAAGAATATAATTGAAGTATCTTTTTTCTGTTTGAGAAATTTACTTTATACGAAAATTATTCATTCTAGAGACAGTATCTATTTTCTGTAGCAGATTAATCCAGTTCTTTAAGAGATTTATTACTGTCAAACATTTACAAATAAGTAGTTTTTGTAAGAATTCTGTTATGTAAATGATTGTATCCATATAAGTACTCAAATTTTAAGGAGCTACTTTAAAGTAGAGGCTTAAACATTTCTTCACCATTACCACAAAATAATAATTTGACCATTTTCAAGGGTTGTGCATTGAATTGTTCATGAAAAGGAGGTCTTGGTGAGTCTTCAATGAAAAAAAAATGTGGTTTATAAAAAAAAACAATTCTGTGGTTATGCATAATCCGTCCTCCACTATTTTTTTGTCACAAGGTTATGTTGGAGGAATATCTTCTTTTATGTTTGTCTCTAGTTCAGTCATGTAGTAAAGTTATTCAGCATTTGAAGAAATTTAGTCTATCATCATAGAAATTTATGGTAGGTTGCCAATTTGGCAAAGATTGTAAGTTCAAGTATGCTGATTATTTGTATCTATGTTAAAGTGACCTCAACACTTTCCAACACATATTGATATAATAGTAGCTCATTATCTATATTCTGCTAGACCACAATAAAGATAATACTACTATCATGGATTTTATAAGATAACTTTGAATAAGCTGAAAGCTTAATTTATTTTAGTACAAGATGCTTGAGGACTACTTTTTAAGATTAAATATGGAAAATAGCAAAGGGGACATAACTGTAAAGATGCCAATCATAAATAGATGTATTATCGATCAAGTATTGGCAATTCATTCGTCAAATATTTATTGACTACCTACTATGTGCCACTATATTCTGAACCAGTAGAAAGTGAAATAAGTTTTAAAAATAAAATTAGCAATGGTAGGAATGAGGAATGACTGCAAATGGGTATGTCTTTTAGGAGGGACACGGTAAAAATGTCCCAAAATTAGATTGTAATGATGGATGCACAACTTTGAATGCACTAAAAACCACTGAACTGTGCACATGTACTTTAAAAGAGTGGATTTTATGGTATCTGAATTATATATCAAAAAAGCAATTTAGAAAAAAAAGCTTTATTGATGGAAGACAAAACAAAATCATAATGAGATTCATTATAATACTGGCTTAGAGCCAACTAGGCAAGTATGTACAATTTATGAGGCAGTCCTGAAGAAGGTGGGCCACTTGAATTTGGGAGTAGTGTTCACTTTCTTCTGGATGTGCAAGAAATTTAGGCCCTGTGGCACATTATGCTTAAAAAAAGAACAATAAAAATTCACATAAAATTTACATGTCAGAACTTTTTTTTCTTACATCATTTGAGAGTAGTTTGCCACCTGAGATCCCTCCAATACTTCAGTGTCTATTTCCTGACAATAAGAACACTTCCCCGACAACTACAGTGTAGTCCTCAGGACAGGGAAACGCACATCGCCGTAGCAGCACCATCCAGCTCGCAGACCCCGTTCGGGTTTCGTCAGTTGTCTCAATCCCCAGCAAAATTACTGCAAGAGAACCGAGTCTAGACTCATGCATTGTGTCTGGTCTTTCTCAGTCTAAAATAGTTTCTCAGTCTTTCCTTGACTCATAAAGCTCATAAATGAGCTTGACACTTTTAAAGAATTATTTTAGAGTGGATTTTCAGATGTCCCTCAATTGGGATTTTCTCACGTTTCCTCATGGTTACATTCAGGTAGTGTAATCTTTAGTAGCATTGTTACAGAAGTGATCCTGTGTTCTTCTCATCGTATCCTATCAGGATGTACACAGTTTCAATTTGTTTCATTACTGATGATGTTCACTTTAATTATTAAGGTGGCATCTCCAGGGCTTTTCCAATATACTATTATTTTTTTTCTTTTTATAATTAATAAGTATATTATGGAAGTTACTCTGAAACTCTGTATATTTCACATTATCCATCAGAACATTTGTTATTTACTTACTTCTGTAACACAGTTTCCTATTTTATTCACTGAATAATAATGCATTACTACTGTGATGTTGATGCTCAAATTGCCTGAGATCTGGACATTGAGAGCCTCTTTAGGATGGCTTCTGTGTTCTTCTGATGAGTCTCCAAATTCTTTGAGTACTCTCTTGCTTTCTGGCACAAGCTGTTCTGGTCTCATCTTATTCTTTCTCTGCCCCAGTCATTTCTTCATGGAGTCCTCATTCCTTGTGGTGGAGAATGGTATGTACAAGTCAAGATCTGGCATTAGACATGCCCTTGCTGTTGGGGTGTTGCTGCTGCCAGACCTCTTGGTGGACAGAGATAGAAAATGTATGTGCATGTATATACATTTACATGTATATTCTTTTCTTTCTATATTGAAAACCATGAGTTTGTACGAATAGCTGTAATTCATCAATTCAGTATCATAGGGTTTAATTCTCTTTCATATTTATAACTCCTTTCTCTAACCAGGTGATGAACCTGTCTTCCATTATCCTTACTGTATTTACTTTCTAAAAAAATAACAGTCCATTTTATATAACCAGCCTTCCATCTTAGTGGCTGTTCTCTTCCCAGTGCAGAATCCCTTCTCCCCCAGATTAGTCTCCAGCACCCCATGCTGCGCTGGTCCCTACCCTACAGGGATGCCTTTCTCATCCTGTTAAGGCTCTCACACTGTATGCCGACCACTCCTAAATCTGGATTCCCTCCTCACTCTGTCTGTGTACCAGGACTCCAAATCCATGACCTCCCTTCCTGCCCATCCCCCCTTGTACACAGTTCTCACCCCACTCAGGACCCGAATCCCTATGCTTGGCCAACCCCCTCCCCCCCGCACCCTTCTAGGGTACTGACACCACATGCTAGGCTGTCTCTCTGTGGAGATGCCTGCATCACTCTGCTTGGGAGCACTCAGGCCACACTGACTTGTGAATACCCACCTCACCCCACATCTGCCCTCCTTCACAGGTATCTCCTCATCACTGGGGCTCTGAGAGCCTGTTCTAGCACACTGTGACTTCCCTTTTCCCATGGTAGAGGCACCTCCCATGCTCTGCCCCACCTAATGGCTTTAGGACCGATTGTTCAAAAAGGGGAAGGGGAAACGCTCACATTATATTTTAACTTGACATGTCTTTCTTACCTGTTAGACCAAAGTCTGTGGGGGAAGGGACCACACTTTTTACATCTTTTAATTCTCTGCTCTTAACAAAGTATCTGACACATAGAGGAAGGAACTCAATAAATGCTTGTTAAATCAACCTTACCCAAGGTTGAAAGCTGAGAACTTATATAATTCCAGGATTTAGCTATTATCAGTGATCTTGGTAAAATCTTCTGAGCAGTATTATAGAGAGGAAGGTGAGTCTTAAGCGGTTTTGCTAGTTGTCCTTCAAAGGGTATTTCTGGAGAAGTACAACAAAATGAACTTGGTTTTTTTGGTTTTTTTTCCACAAGGGTTGAAACTTCTATATACAATTTGCTGATAACATGAGCCAAATCTATTGATTTGTTTTGAAATCATACATTTAATAACAGGAATGTTAGTTAGATACACAACTTTGTTCTTATTTAGTAGCAAAAATCATAAGTGATCAAAATTATGCCTATTTCCTTCATTTTCATAATATAGATAAGTGGATTAGCTTCTATATATGCTCAATCTTAACAGCTAATCCAAGATACATAATACATTGAAAGAAAATTGAAACAAATGATGTTTGGAATGAAGCATTACATAAGAATAATAAAAACTGGCCATTTATTCTGACTTTCAGTCATATTTCAATATTGACTTTTAGTTCCTATTGTTAGCAGAAACAAACTTTTATTTATATCATTCCTGGGAAATTTGTTCATTCATTTATTCTCACTAAAATGTAACACTTTTCCCTTTCTTCTGTGGTCTCTCTTTGACCTGTATGGTGTTTTTTATTTGCTATTTAATTGTACATTTGGAATACTCATCAGGCAAGTGTGGCTCTTTATAGGCTCCAGAAGGTGCATGGGGGCAGGAAGTGGGGCTGGTGGGGACGAAGACACACTTGGCTACTATGTGCAGTGCCATTGCTAGTCTAACATGGGAACAGTAGAGGCAAAAACAGGCAAAAATCCCTGCATCATGAAACTTACATTCCATCAGAAGACACATTAAAAAATGAGTGTGAATGTGTATGTGTGTATGCAGTATCAGTTAGAGAGTGAAAAGTCGTGTGACAATAAATTAATAAAACAAAAGAGTGGGGTTTGGAGTATTCATTGTAAGATAGGAAGAGGGGTTGCAACTTAAAATGGGGAAGTTTGGAAAGATGGCACTCAAGCAAAGACCTAGCCTCAAGGGAGCCAGCCTTGTGGGTAGTCTGGGGCGACATTGTTACAGGCAGAGGGCAGAGCAAATGCAAATTCTCTTCAGTCAATGCTACACAATTTTCCATTTATAAAGTCAATTTTCCCATGTCATAGTCCACTTCTCCCCCTTATTCTCTGTCTTCCTCCACATCACTAACCTTGTTTCTGGAATCCGTTCCATCTCCTTTCCCAATTTAGTTATCCCAGTTGAGATTCCTGCCATCTCTCACCAATCACAAGGGGTGTTGTTATAACAACTGGCTTGAAATCTCGCTGCCTCCCCCTTCTTGCTGCCCATCTCTCTTACAGAGCTGATGGTGTCCTCTCACTCAGAAACCCAGCCATGTGGCTTTCACTCATCATACCAAAATATGGATGAGGACCACATGTTATCTCTGAAATGCCGTATGAGGATCTGGTTATTTCCTGTAATGGAACATCAGCTGCACATTGACACCTCCCTGCTTTTACTCATTCTGGAATATATTCTTCTGGTCTCACACTGTTGAAAATTACTCATAATTAAAACCCCAGTTCCAGTGCCACCCTCTTCCTGAAATGTTTCCTGACTTCTCCAGTGGGAATGAACTTCAGGCATACTTCGTTTTACTGTGCCTCATTGTGCTTTGCAGATACTGAGTTTCTTACAAAGTAAAGTTTTGTGGCATCAAGTCTACAGGCACCATTTTTCCAACAGCATTTGCTCATTTGTGTCTCTTTGTCACATTGTGATAATTCTCACGATATTTCAAACTTTTCATTATATTATGGTCATCTATGATCAGTGATCTTTGATGTTACCATTGTAATTGTTTTGGGGTGCCTCGAACTGCACCCATATAAAATGGTGAACTTGATAAATGGATGTGTTCTGACTGCTCCATCGACTGGCTGTTCCCCATCTCTCTCCCTGTCCTTGGACTTCCCTGTTCCCTGAGACACAACAATATTGAAAGCAGGCCAATTAATAACCCTACAGTGGCCTCTAAGTGTTCAAGTGAAAGAAAGAGTTAGTGTCTCTCACTTTAAATCAAAAGCGAAAAATGATTAAGCCTGGTAAAGAAAGCCTGTCAAAAGCAGAGATAGGCCAAAAGCAAAACCTCTTGTGTGAAACCGTTAGCTAAGTTGTGACTGCAAAGGAAAAGTTCTTGAAGGAAATTAAAAGTACCGCTCCAGTGAACACACAAATGATGAGGAAAAACAACCTTATTGCTGATATGATGACAGTTTTAGTGGTCTGGAGAGAAGATCAAACCAGCCCCAACATTCTATAAGCCGAAGTCGAGTTCAAAGAAAGGCCCTAACTCTCTCCAATTTTATGAAGGCTCAGAGAGGTGAGGAAGCTGTAAAAGAAAAGTTGGAAGCTAGCAGAGGTTGGTTTACATGGCTTACGGAAAGAAGCTATCTCCGTAACGTAACAATGCAAGGTGAAGCACCAAGGGCTGATGTAGAAGCTGCAGCAAGTTCTCCAGAAGATCTAGCTAAGATAATGAATGAAGGTGGCTACACTAAACAACAGATTTCCTATGTAGATGAAACCATCTTATATTGGAAGAAGATGCCACCTGTAACTCTTATAGCTCTAGAGGAGAAGTCAGTGCCTGACCTCAAGCTTCAAATGATAGGCTGAATTTCTTATTAGGGGCTAACATAGTTGGTGACTTTAAGAATAATGCTCATTTACCATTTTGAAAATCCTAGAGTCCTTAAGAATTGGGCTAAATATACTCTGTGCTCTATAAAAGGAACAAAGCACAGATCTGTTTATAACATGGTTTACTGCGTATTTTAAGCCTACTGTTGAAACCTACTGCTAAGGAAAAAAAGATTCCTTCAAAATACTGTTGTTCATTGGGGCACCTGGGTGGCTCATTCGGTTAAGCATCTGCCTTTGGCGCAGTTTATGGTCCCAAGGTCCTGGGATGGAACCCCACTTGGGGCTCCCTGCTCAGCAGGGAGTCTGCTTCTGCCCCCCCATTCTTTCTCTTGTGCACTCTTTCTCTCTCTCAAATAAATAAATAAAACCTTTGAAATAGATAGATAGATAGATAGATAGATGATAGATAGATAGATAGATAGATAGATAGATAGATAGATAGATAGACAGATATAGATAGATGATAGAGTGATTCTTCTGATAGAGCTGAACAAAGTCAATTGAAAATCTTCTAGAAAGGATTCAACATTCTAGATGCCATTAAAAAGATTTGTAATTCATGGGAAGAGGTCAAAATATCAACATTAATAAGTGTTTAGAAAAAGTTGATTCAGACTCTCATGGATGACTTTAAGGGGTTGAAAACTTCAGTGGGGGAAGTAGCTGCAGATGTAGTAGAAATAGGACGAGAACTAGAATGAGAAGTGGAACCTGAAAATGGGACTGAACTGCAGCGGTCTCATGATAAGACTTTAATGGATGAGATGTTTCTTCTTAGGCATGAGCAAAGAAAGTGTTTTCTTGAGATGGAATCTACCCCTGCAGAAGATGCTGTGAAGATTGTGGACGTGACAACAAAAGATTTAAAATATTACATAAACTTAGTTGATAAAGTAGCTGCAGGGTTTGAGAGGATTGCCTCCAATTTTTAAACAAGTTCTACTGTGGGTAAAATGCTATCAACCAGAATCACAAAGTTCAGAGAAATCCTTCTTGAAAGGAAGAGCCAATCAATGTGGCAAACTTCAGTCCTATTTTAAGAAATTGCCCAGGGTGCCTGGGTGGCTCGGTCATTAAGCCTCTGCCTTTGGCTCAGGGCGTGATCCTAGCATTCTGGGATCAAGCCCCACATCAGGCTCCTCCGCTGGGAGCCTGCTTCTTCCTCTCCCACTCCCCCTGCTTGTGTTCCCTCTCTTGCTGGCTGTCTCTCTCTCTGTCAAATAAATAAATAAAATAATGTTTTAAAAAAATGAAATTGCCCAGACATCCCAACCTTCAACCACCAGCACCTTGATCAATCAGTAGCCATCAACATCAAGGTCAGACCTTCCACCAGCAGAGAGATTATGACTCACTGAAGGCTCAGATGATGATTAGCATTTTTTAGTAATAATTAGTATTTAATTAATATATGTGCCTTGTTTTATAGACATAATGCCATTGCATACTTAGTAGGTTCCAATATAGTATAAACACAACTTTATATGTGCTGGAAAAAAATTGATTATTTATTATAATAAATTATAATACTCACTTTTTAAAAAATTATGTTATGTTAGTACACCTTTAGTTTTTGATGTAGTGTTCCATGATTCATTGTTTGCGTATTACACCCAGTGCTCCATGCAATATGTGCCCTCCTTAATACCCATCACTGGGCTAGCCCATCCCTCCACCTCCCTCCACTCTAAACCCTCAGTTTGTTTCCTGGAGTCCATAGTCTCTGATGGTTCGCCTCCCCCTCTGTTTTCCCCACCTTCATTTTTCCCTTCCTTCTCCTAATGCCCTTCAACAGACGAATGGGTAAAAAGATGTGGTCCATATATACAATGGAATATTACTCAGCCATCAGAAGGGATGATTACCCAACATTTGCATCAACATGGGTGGAGCTGGAGGAGATAACGCAAAGTGAAATAAGTCAAGCAGAGAAAGACACTTTTTTTTTTTTTTTGCTGTATTCACTTTAGTATGATGATCTGGAAATAAACCCACAGTATCCCTGAGGTATGCCTGTACTTACCTGGCTTCAATTTTATTTAAATATCTCTCTACCCACTGGATATTAAGCTTTCTTTAAGTCAGAGATTCTGTCTTATCCATCTTTACATTCATACTGCCTGTTTGCTTTGCACATAACATGATTAATATATATTTGTTGAATTTAGTAATATTACAATTAATAGCACTTGTAAAGCAGTAATCCTGCAATAATGCACCTAGCAATAATACAAATTAGAATAACTTGAATTCAAACATCGAATGATTGGCAAGTGACTATTTTTCTCTACCTAATCCCTTTACTCAAAGTTCCTCAGGAAGGAGAGTGGGAACAGGGAATCTAAGATGATGCTGGACAGGGAAAACTTAGGATAATCCTATCTCAGGAAGCAGGGTGGTGGGGAGTAGGTCCTCAGTATTCAGCCAGTCCAGTCTCTCTGCATCGGGCCAGTAAAATGTGTATCAACTAACCAGGAAATTTCTGGAATCACTGCTGTTATTCCGGAAGTCCCAATGCACCCATCAATTTTTTTAGCTAGAGCTATTACCGCTAGGTGGCACCAAACTTCAGCCCAGAGTAGGAGGAGTTTGGCTCAAGCCAACACTGAACTCCCAGATGGCCTGTTGCACAAGTTCACCTCTGTCACTTAATCAGTTAATCCTGTAACAACACAACCTCATATTGTACACAGCTCAGTTTTTTCAGCACTGTCTTGGTCCATTTGAGCAGCTATAACAGAATACCACAGACTGAGTGGCTTATAAACAACAGAAATTTATTTCTTATAGTTCTGGTATCTGGGGAGTCCAATATCAAGGCACAGGCTGATTCCACCTGTGGCAAGGGCTAACTTCCTGGTTCATAGACAGCCATTTTCTCATATGGTAGAATGGGTAAGAGAGATCTCTGGAGTCTCTTTTATAAAGTCATTAATCCTCTTCATGAGGGCTCCACCCCTCACCTCCTAATACTTATTATCATCAATTGGGAGTTAGGATTTCAACATATGAATTTGGAGGGGGATACATACATTCAGACTATAGCAGACACCACTGATTGCATTAGGCAACGTTCTACTGAACCATTTTTTAAGATCAGATACTGGACCAGTCAGGTTACATGCTTTATCTCTAATCCTTATAGTAACCTATAAGGTAGTAGGTACTGATACAGTATGAATCTGATTCTAAGAGAAGAAGAGTCCCTGTCCTAAGATTGTACAGCCAAGTGGCAGACCTAAGTAAGAATTAAAGCCTGTCTGACTCCCCTGCCATACTCTTCATAATTTCACTGGTAAAGGAAAGAAAGAGTCTGAGGGAGGTGGGAGGAAGAGTGGAGAGAGAGAGAGAAGGGAGAGAAAGACACTTTTGAAACAAAGAAGAAAAGTAGTGATAAATGTGGCCATCTCTGTTTCCTTAGCCCCAGAGGTCTGATTCTGCCCAGGAAAGAGAAGCTTCCAACTTTGTCCTTTATCTCTGTTCCTTACCCACTCACCTCACACCAGAGACTCCACCATGGCTCTCAAGGACTGAATGTGTTTCTCCAGTACTGAAGCCCTAACCCCCCCTCGTGTGATGGTATTAGTAGGTGTGACCTTTGGGGGGTAATTAGGTTCAGATGAGGTCATGAGGGTGAAGTCCTTGTGGTGGGATTATTGCCCTTAGAAGAAGAAACCAGAAATCAGAGAGCCCCAGGCTTCTCTCCCACTCCATGTGAGGACACTGTAAGAAGGCAGCCTCCTAGAAGCCAGGAAGAGAGTTCTCACAAGAATCCAATCATGCTGGCAGCTGATCTCAGACTTCCCAACCTCCAGAGCTGTGATGACTAAATGTCTGTTCTTTAAATCATCGAATCTGTGATATTCTGTTATAGCAGCTGAGCTGACTAAGACAATGACTTTTTATTTTCTTTAATTATGAAAGTGAAAGCCTTTTACTGAACCACCTGCCTCAGAGGCAAATTCACATCCCCATTTTCCAGCTCTTGATCAAGATAGCAGACTTTTGTCCTTTCTGGTCATTGTCTGCACCCAAACCTGAGGCTTTCCCATCTATCTCGTCTTACTCTAGTCCTTACCTCTGGTAAGGGTAAGCCCTTTCTCTCTTGTTTTAATGCCTTGAGTTTTCCATTAGTTAATGGCTCAGACTTCTGGGAGTGGTAGGCTAGTTCATTCTTGTCCGACTTCAAATGATTATCTGTTTTGACCTTGAGGAAATACATATCCTTTAGGGACTACAATCTTTATGGCAACTGAGAAAACCTTAAGATGAGATAGGGTGCTTTGCCATGGAGGAAACAAATGAGGGAGAACAAGAATAAAGGCCAGTAAGAGAAAGAGAGAAATAAAACTTGGGTGCAGAAGGTTCTGAAATTTCCATGAATTATTATGCTTCCAATTGTGTTTAATAAATCATTCTGCCTTTATTTGCAATAAGAGTGTTGGAATATTATTGTATTTGAAATGCAAATTATGTGGTTAACCATTGTTCACTTTTAAACTCTTAAATTATTTAATGTGTGGATGAAGGATCTTGTTCATGGACTGTATTGGTTAAGAACCAAGATGATCTCTACCCCCACAGCTCTGAGTTTACTTTAACTTGACCACTTTTCAGTTGCCTTCATTAATATGACTTTATTCTGAAGACATGACTTTACCATTCCAAGAAACTCTTGCCCAAAAAGATAAAATTGACAAATAACACTCTTGTTCCTCTTAGGAACTTTTAAAAAATCCTTTTAAAGGAATATTAAACTACTCAACTTTCAATAAATAGCATCGGATGACTGCTTAATCTCCAAGATTCACTTTGAACCCTTCTCCTGTGTGTCCACCAATCCTAAATTATTATATAGTAATCCTCAGGCAACCCCAATCAAGCCCTGCCCTGATGAAGGACCTGCCTTAACCCAGAACCTCCACCCTCAATTCCACCCTAAGGAAACCTCTTAAATATCCCACCTTGCCCTCCCTTTTCTGGGAGGTGTCTAAAAGTGTGTTACGGAAGTAGTCTCTCTTGTGGTGATAAGCAGTGAACTCAACTTTGTCTTATGAACAGGCTTTAAAAAAGCCAATTTTGTTGATATTTTGAGGGAGTCACCATTCAACCTGGAAGTAATTGAAGCCATTCCTCTCAGGCTTATGAAATAAAGCTAAAGGTCTAATTCTGTCCAGGAAAGAGAAGCCTCTCATCTTTATCCTATAGAATCTATAAATTCATCATACTTTTCCTTGAAAAAAATACACTAATTGTCAAAAGTTTATAATAGTAGGCACAGAAAGAAAAAAAAAAGAAAGAATTAATCATATTTGTTAGAGAAAACTTAGTGGAAAAAAATACAAAATCATTATAAAAACAATTCATATTAAGTTATATTTTGAGATTACATTATTTTCTCTCTGACATTCAGACACCTGAAATTCATTTTAAAATATGTTGGTGAACAATTCTCATTCTCCAGAAATACGATTTTTAAAAAAGCAGTATTTTATAATAGTAGTATAAAATGAAAATAATTGACTATCTCTTGCCTTGTGGGACTTGGCTTTTAATCTAAATAGAGATAGAAATAATGACATTCATCTATATGAGACATTGGTAGACTTAAGAGAAATTAAGTCACGATCCTATAAGACTAGTTCATAAATCAGCAAATCAGAAAATTGGTAAAACTTTTCTAAAACGCTATCCAGGGACCTTTACAATTTGTTACCTGTTTATACATCTTTTTAGGAAGGGCTCATCTCCCATTAAATGTTTGGCAAAAAGAATGTATAAAATTAGAATTTACAAGAGCTTACAACTATTACGTCATTTTCGATTTAACAATTTTTTGAAGACTTGTGCAAAAATTACTCCTGATTTTAGTTTTCTTTGTAGTTCTCTAAAATGCTGCTGCTCTCAGGACATAAATGCCATACAGCCAGTGGTAGAAATGCTGTCATGTAACCATTAAGACTGCACTAAAAGGCAAAATGTTGCAGCTAAAAGTATTTTTAATGACTTGAAATTGCTTGGAGTGCTTTCTAGAAGTAAAAAGATGCTGATTTATTTACCTAGTATACTTACCTAAATTAATTTGGCAGGATTACTTGGGTCCTAATCCTCTTACAATGAAATTTATATGTTAATATTTTTAAATGGTGCATCCTTTTTTCCCCCGAAGGATACAATATATTGCAATGACACGAATCTACCAACAGTCATTAAAGAAAGAAGTAAATTAACCCATTGTTGAAATATGAGCAAGGACTACATTTTTACACAGACTACATTTATGATTTTCTGTGACCTTGCAGATAAAACATCACTATGTAAACTGTTAATAAGTAGAATTACATACTATTTTTAGATTCCCCTCATATATAATTTCCACTTAGAAATATGGAAGGGGCTTTACTCTGGCATGATTTATTTATTTATGTTTTTGGTCACAGGGTTTTTTACATTTTAAACAAATGGCCTTTTCTTATATCTTTTTTATTAAGCACAATCTTTACTACAGATTGAATCCCAAGGAGATTTCTGTATAGACCATTTTTTTTGGTATATTCTTCCTCTTTCCTGGAAATGATAACCATGATCATTTACACATAAATTGACTCTTCCAACAGTAGAGTCAGAACAGGTGTACTTTGCCATGTACATATTCACTTATTCCAGTTTTACATCTTGTGTTTCTCTCTAGTTACAGACATCTCCTTGGTATTTTGGATTGTGGCCTTGCCAATAGGGACAAATATAATGAGATGTGTATGAACTATGAAATACATTTTTATATAATTAATAATGGATGTGCATTTTAAATGAACGTGTCAGGTTCGTAGAGCTGAAATTTAATTTGTTTTTACTATGTGCCAGGTACTGTGGTGAGCATGTGCTAGGGACTGAACAATTGTGCCCACCCCCATCCATTCATATGCTGGAGCCCTAATCCCCGTTGTGATGATATTTGAAGGTGGGGCCTTTGGAAGTTAATTAGGTCATGAGGGTGGAATATCCTTAAAAGAAGAGAAGGGGAGAGACAATCTTGTGGGCTGTGTGAAGACACAGGGAGAAACTGGCCACCTGCAAACCAGGAAGAGGGCCCTCACTAGAAACCTGACTATGTTGGCACCCTAATCTTAGACTTCCAGTCTCCAGAGATTTTGTGAGAAATAAATGTCGATTGTTTAAGCCATTCAGTTTATGGTCTTCTGTTGTAGCAGCCTGAAATGACTAAAATGGCATGTCGGGATAATCATCTTTGTAATTCTTGTAGGAGTCATTGCTATCATTACTTTAGGAAGGAACAAAACAAAGGTTGGAACATTAAACGGCTTGTCCAAGGCTCACAGCAACTAAAAAAGGGGTCCAGGAGTTGAATTCAGGTTTGCCTACTACTCCCTACATAGCTCTTAACGACTTTTATGCACTGTCTTTCAAATTAACTTGTCTTGGTCCATTTGACTACCATCTCCCCAGGACATACAAAATACTTGAATTCATGCATGATACAAACATGTTTCAAAGGTGCAGGAACCCTAAAATGAAAGCCACAATTTTTTGAGTGCATTGTAATATTATGTAGTGGAGGTGGTTTCCTCCCTCCTACATATGCCACCAGTGGGAAACGTACTAAAATTATAGGAGAGTTGATTTGAGAATATTATTTAATATGCAAAGAATTTATTTTCTACAACTCTTTGGGAACATATCTCAATTCATGTTAAAGAAAGTTAATGTAACCATAGGTTAGTTTATAGGCTAGTGTATCAAAGTATAGGTTAAATCTAAAGGATAATTTGCAAACTGCATGTTTATATGTGGGTTGGGTGGATGAAGATGGAGTTCAGTGCAGTATGTGTCTTAGGAGAATGTGAAAATCTAGGACAAATTTTTTTTCCTGGAGGGGGTACACAGTCACACTCAAACATTCCCCATCTGCCTACTAATGGTAGAAAAGGATGTTCCTTTGTTATTCAGCCCAACAATCCATTGCGGCCTTATCTACAATCCTTTTAGTCTGTCCTGGTCCCATGACTATGGGAAACTCTACCAGTCCCCGAAGAGGGCATGTGAAGTGGTTTTTGGATGCTTCACTCTCCTGTGAAAGTAACTTGTAGAGGTTTCACAATAACGCATTTTTTTTTACTAGTGTCATGATTCTTCTCTTTACATCTTGAAGTTATCTACTTCCACAGGTCCTTTCTCTCTGCTCACCATTTACAACTCTGTAAGGTGATTTTCATAAATGTGTAAAACAATGGTTAGATAATCTGCTACTTCATACCAATCATGTTTTAGCTGTTCTAAATCAAACATTTACTACTCACTATTTTTCCCATCTGTTTCACTCCACTGCGGCATCACCTACTTACCTCTGCTTTGCCAGAGGTGTGTTGAGAGATTATCAGGGAGGTTAGTTGTACATATTCTGATGGAACCAAAAAGCAACTTTAATTTGACAGGATCCTGGTTTCTTCAGCAGCGCGAGGAGGATGCATGTACAGGCAGGCAGCCTGTGGCTTGCAGACATAGCTGGCATGGTTGTCAGTTACGGATTTTTAAAGACCTAGATTCTAAAAATCAACCCAATAATAACCTTATATTGTGTAAGAAAACTCTACAGTAGAATGGATTTTCACATTCAGAAATTATGTGCATTTTCCCAGCATGATATCTACTTACCTAACACTTTATGCCACATAAAACGATAGATTATCCAGTGTAATCTAAAACCATCCGAAACATTTAAAAGTTTTATAGTACAGTATTTTAAAGTTTACTAACCATTATATAAAATTAATAAGATAGTTTATGCAGTTTCTTGCTTTATTGATTGTGGGTAATAACCCGTGGATGGGACTATAGGAGAATGATGTGACTAACTGCCTTTAAAAGAAACTTATTTAAACTTGAATAATGTATTTCGGGTTTCTCGGATTCCTTTCACTTCTGAAGTCTTAGAGGGGAACGGTCAGATATTGAGTTGCTTTATTCTCTAAAACTTTCATGGAGAATTTAAGGGAAGATGTGGATTTTAATGCATAAATTTTTTAGACAGACTATTGAAGTTGAAATTTCATTTCAAGAAGCAGTCAGCTTTGTTTAACTCTATCTTTTTAGTACCCAAAATTACTGAACCAGATTTTGCTTTAATTAATAACTATAGGATGTAAGGCAGTTCCAGTGCTGCTTTTTCTATTAACTTGCAATTTCCTGTAGGAAATTAATAAAATGAAAGAGGGGGGTGGCCAGCAAGAATAAATACATGCTATAGTTGCAAATCACTAAAATTCATCAAAATACATTAGGCTGCACGGTTCTTGGTTTTTGTTTGTTTTTTTAATTCTATGGAGTTTCTTAATTCTTAAGGCGGATTTGACAAAGAAACAGGGCCATTCAAAAGTGGTCAACTTTGATATAAAGGGCATTATTAAATTGATTAAGATATGAAACTTTACTGAACAATGTAGCTTAATGTTTAAAGAAAATAGATTCTAGAAACAGACTGCCTGAGTTTGAATTCTGCCTCTGCCGTTCACTACAGGTGGTAATGTGGGCAATTGACCTAACTTTTTATATCTCTTTTTTGTTTAGAATGGGGACCATAATAACACCTGTCTCATAGGGTTGATGTGAGGCTTGAATGAGTTAATCTGTATAGTATCTGGTACACGGTATATGGTGCATTTGACTGCACTTAGCATTTTTTTCTTCGATATTCAATTTTTAAAAAAAATTTAGGTATCTCTTCCTACAACTATGAGAGCCAAATCTATAGAAGAGAACTTTAAGTTTTTAAGATATTCCCAAAGTTTGTTTCGCTATTCTGAATCATTTGCTGTTAATTTGCCTAGTTTTTAATTGATTTACCCAGGAATCCAAAGATGGTCCATAGCTGTGCATACATAACTTTTAAGTCAGTATTATGGGTACCGAATTCCAAGTATCTGGTAATTTTTTCCAGTAAAACAATTCCTCTAGCTGAGATTCCAGAAATTCTTGAAAAAAAAATTGGAAGAATATTGCCAATTGACTAGAGTACACAAAGAAACACAGCAGCTGGGTCCTTTAATTACTAGTGTTTGGGTCTGCAAGTCAATCACATTGGTAAGGGCAGCAGGCTTTTCCGAGTGTGGCTGCCTTTTCATTGTTATGCTTGTGCTCATTCTACAATCAATATGTATTACAATTTAAATAAAAAATAATAAAATGTGGAATTAAGACCGTATTGTTTATCTAGTTAATAGCATTAACAAATCTTAGTTTTGGCTTCATTTGAACTGCATGTAAATGCCTACTCAGTGACATACCTGAAATAGCTTCTTGTTCTTTTTTATTATGTGCTTATGTGCTCATCTGAGCATGTCTTGTTACTAGGATTGCCTTATAAAAGTTGCTTTTAATTTCCCAAGTTAATTAAAGGTTTCTCTTACATTTACAGGCTCCCTAGTTTTGAGAGTTTTTTTTCTGGGAAGGGGGACATTGGAAGAGTGGTACCTTTAATCATTCCATCTTATATGATATATCTTTGCTCTGTAAATTATTAAACTATTACTTTTTATGAGGTAATAATGAGTAATTGAAATAAATGTTAATAAAATGACTGAAATATATATGCTAACACATTCATCTGTTGTTGTTTTTTTTCTTCCTAACACTGGCTTAAGTGGATTACACTTGAGAAGGACATTATTTGAAAAATGTTGCTAATTTGTTGTTTTCATGTTGGTAATGACATTCAAAAAAATTTCAAAATGATGTCTTTTACAGCGTAGCACATTTAAACCAGTGCTAGGAATAAATTTTTCCTTTTTATTGTAAGTAAATAGAATTCCTTAGTAAGGACATTTCATAATCTTTGTCAGCTTATGGACTCTTGTTTTGTTTCCAGGTTGAAGCTATTATGTATAAAGCTGCTGTGACCATTTGTATACAGATGACATTTTTTCATTTCTCTGGGTTAAATACCTAAGAGTGATACTGTACTGGTAGATTACATAATAAATATATATTTAATTTCCTGAGAAACTGCCAAGTGCCTTTTGAAGAATAGATGTTTTTAATTTTGATGATGTGCGATTTACTTTTTTTCTTTTGATGGATCATACTTTTGAAATCACATTAAGAAATCTTTGTCTAACTTAAGGTCACAAAGATTTTCTCATGTTTCCTTCTAGAAATTGTATGATTTAGCTCTTATATATGGATCGGTTTGCACGCTAAGGTTTTGTTCTGTTGGGTTTTGTTTTGTTTCTGCTTCAAACAGTGTAAGGTAAGGGTGTAGGGTTTTTTGTTGTTTTTCATATGGATACGTAATCATTCCAGCACTTTCCTTGCCCTCACTTTATTACCTTGGCTGTTTCGTTGCAAATCGATTGACTATATATGTGTGGTTCAATGTATTGATTCTGTTTATATGTGTTTATCTTTATGCCAGTCCTACAAGGTTTTGATTATTGTAGCTTTATAGTAAGTCTTAGAATAAAGTAGAGTGAATCCTACAATCTGTACTTCTTTTTCAAATTTGTTTTGGCTAGTTCTTTTGCATTCCCATATAAATTTCAGAATCAACTTTCCAATTTCTCAAAAAAAATCAAAACAAAACACCAAAAACCAGCTGGGATTATGTTTGGAACTGAGTTGAATCTATGGATTAATATGAAGAGAATTGACATCTTAACAGTCCTGTGTCTTCTAATCTGTAAACAGGATAATATCTCTTAATTTGTTTAAGTTTTCTTTAACTTCTCAGTGATGTTTCATCATGAAATATTTTAAGTTTGTACTTATTTCATTTTTTGATGCTACTGTAAATAATACTTTTTCATTTTCTTTCCCAATTGTTTGTGGCCACTGAATGCTGAAATACAATTAATTTTTGCATACTGACCTTTTACCTTGTGATTTTACTAAACTCAAGTTATCAATTTCAATAGATTTGTAGATTCCATAGGATTTTCTATGTAGAAAGTCATATCATTTGCAAATAAATAATTGGATTTCTTCCTTTCTCATCTGAATGTCTTTTATTTCTTTTGCTTGCCGTATTGCTTTGGCTAGAACTTCTAATGCACCATTGAATTGAAATGTTGGTAGCTAATATCTTTGCTTTATCTCAGGTATTAGGGGAAAAAAATTCAGTCTTTTACTGACCATTAAATGTGATGTTAAATTTAGGATTTTCTAAAATGTTCTTTATTAGGTTTAGGAAATCTTTTTTTGCTGAGAATTTTTGTCTGGATTAGAGGCTGACTTTTGACAATGATTTTCTGAATTTTTAAGATAATCTTACAGCTTTGCTTTTTTAGATTGTTCATATGGTAAATTAAGTTGATTGGTTTTCCAATGTCAAACTGACATTGCCTTCATGGGGTTGATTTCACTTAGTCGTAACTTACTATCTTTTTTATATATGGTTGAATTCAGTTTGCCATTTTTAAACTTTTTTTTTGTCTCTGTGTTCATTAGGTATATTGGTCTTTAATTTCAATTATTTTTCAAGCCTTTGTACAACTTTGATATCAGAGTAATGCTGGCTTTTTAAAAAATGGGTGAGGACATGTTCTGTCCTCACCTATTTTATGGAGGACTTTGTATAGAATTGGTATTATATCATCCTGAAATGTTTGTTAAAAATTACCAAGTAAAGCCATCTGGTCCCTGGGGCTGTTTTGTGGGATAGTTTTAACTAATTCTTTAATAGATTGGATTTCTTTAATAGATTATAGGGGTCTTCAGGTTATAAAATTCTTCTTGAGTGAGTTTTGATAGTTTGTATTTTTTTAGGAATTTGTCATTTCATCTAAGTTGTCAAATTAAATTGGCATTCCTTTTTTATCTTCCTTAATGTTGTCTTATTATTTTCTTGATGTCTGTAGAATCTATGGTGATGTCTTCTCCATTCCTGATATATATCTTCTCTTTTCCTTGATCAGTCTGGCTACAGATTTATCAAATTTATTGGTATTTTCCAAGAAACAGCTTTTGGTTTTCTGGATTTTCCTTTCATTTTCTGTCTTGTATGTTATGGATATTTGTATCTTTATTATTTCTTCCTGTCTGTTTGGGTTCGCTATTTCCTAATGTCCTAAGAGGAAGACTGGCTCATTGATTTGAGACCTTTCTTCTTAGTATAAACATCTGAAGTTATACATTTCCCCCTAAACCCTCCTTTAGCTACATTGCACAAATTTTGTTAGGTTGTATTGTCATTTTTATTCAATTCAAAACATTTTCTAATATTCCGTGTGAATTCCTCCTTAAATTTTGAGTTATTTAGAAATAAGCTGTTTAATATTCAGGTATTTGGGTATTTTTCAGATATCTTTCTGTGATTTATTTCTAGTTTAATATTGTTGTGATTAGTGAATATTTTTGTATGATTTCCATCCTCTTAAATTTGTTGATGTATCTTTTATGTCTCAGAATATGACCTATCTTGGTGAGTGATCCATATACACTTGAATAGAATGTATATTTTGTTCTCACGTGGAGTTCTAGGTTAGGTTCAATTAGGTTAACTTTACTGATAATACTAATCAACTCTTCTACATTCTTAATTCTGTAATCTTACTGGTTTGTCCTTAGTTCCTGTTCTTACTGAGAAGTGTTAAAATGTCCAACTATTACTATGGTCTTGTCTATTTCTCTTTAAATTGTTAGTTTTTACTTGTGTATTTTGAAATTGTGATTAAGCCTGTATACATTTAGGGTCATTATGTTATCTTGATGAACCGATATTTTTTTATCATTATATAATGTTCTTCCTTTTTCCTGGTAATAGTTTTTGGTCTGAGATTTATTCTTTCTGCTATTAATATAGCCAACCCAGCTTTCTTTTAATTAGTGGTGCATGGAATATCTTTTTTCATCTTTTTACTTTTAATCCTTCTGTGTTTATATTTAAAATGAGTCTGTTGTAGACAGATATAATTAGGTATTGCTTTTTTTATCCAATATGATGATTCTACCTTTTAATTCATTTATTTAGACCACATATGTTTAATATAATTATCAGTATGGTTGGGTTAAAACCTATTATCTTATTATTTGTTTACAAGGTCTTTGTTTAGGTCTTGCTCTACCAGTACATTCTCATACATATTTCACATTTCTTTTCTCCTACTCTACATGTAGGCATTATAAGTTTATTCTAATTCCTTCAGTGGGCCATATTTTCATAGCCTCATGATATTTCCACAAGCTATTCTCTCTGCCTAGTGTATCCTTTTTCTTCCCATTTCTCAACTTTATTTAACTAATTCTTGCTCATCCTTCAGACTGCAGCAAATATTGTATCCCTCTAAGAAGCTTTTATTTTATTTCAAGCCTGGGGTAAGTGCATTTCCCTATCTTTGCTTCACCTACCCTACAGTTTGTTATATTAGCATTGGTTGTTTAATTTAAGTTCTGTATAGGAGTGTGCTAGAGTGAACGAGAATGTCTTCTTCAACCCATTAGGCAGATTGCCACGAGAGTCTGCCACTCTGTCACACTCTTGGAATCTCATTTTGGAGTACATCTATAGAGTTCTTTTGCCCATCCTGCCTGATATCATCTCAGTTAAAGTAATAAGAGAGTCCCCTAACATCTCTGCAGGGATGGCTTTTCCTTACATATAATCTGTTTAACTACAGTGTAGTTAGGCATTTTTGTATCATTGGTTTTAGAGAGCCAAAGGAAGTTTCTCTTTTAGGTAATTTCTATTTTTATCAAAATAAAAAAGCACGTGTCTATGTCTAGAAAACAGAAGCTGAGTTGCTGTAAATTCATTGCTCTTGTTTTTCACTAATAGTGGTCTGAATTGCTTCACTGGCAGAGTACCAAAATCTGATTTTATGCTATTGCAATAGGATAGCTGCTGGTTGTACTTGGTACCCTTATGAAACAGCATTCTTTTCGTATTAGATTATAATGAAACATTTAAATAAACTTTTCTAAATTGATTTTTAAAATATCTACAACAAAATTTATCACCATTAATACATCAAGACAACAGCAATTGTAAAATGGTACTAAATAATAGATAGATGTCTAAAGAACAATATGTAGTTTTTTAAAAAATCCCTACAGGACAAATTATGGTAACAAGTATTGACAAGAAATGTGGTTTATCTATTTATAGGAAACATAATTATCACAGACATTTTCAAGTATATTTTTTCTTACTCCCTTAATTAACTTTAATCAGACATTCTTAGACCATCTTGTACCTACAAAAAGTACTCTTTGACAACCAAGTGCAATCTGAAAAGGAGAATTTATAGAAGTTATTTATTTTTTCATGTGACCCATAATGGTGAATCTCATTTTCATTATGTTGGTGGTAGGAAGCTTAAGTTATGTTTTGTTTTATGTAAGGAGTAGAAAATTAGATCCTATTTTTAAAAAAACCTGAATAAAATAGGTCAAAACCCAGTTTATTCTCTGAACAGCAGATAAATATAAGATCAAGTAACTGAATGATGTAATTCAGCCTTCTAAATATTCCTATACCTTAATTTAGGGAACAAACATGAAAGCGTAGAGAATCAGTTAATAATTTTTAAAATTCCACTTGAGTCATCATAATATCAGCCAGAGTGGAGAAAATATTGTGATGTTGATTTGGTCAACAATGGTAACTTACCTCCCCCAAAATATGTGTTTTGTTTTGTTTTTAATTTGAAAAGTTTTTTTCTAAAGGGATTTTTCATAACTTGCTATTGGCAGAAGATCAGAATGTGGTAGTGGTTCCTTTTTTAATAAAATATGTATATACACTCATTTTAATCATTTTACTTATTTTAATCTACCCAAAGATCTTATTAAAATCAAAATACAAGTTTAATCTTTAAAAATAAGTCGCTGTTTTGAAGGAAGCATTCCAGGTATGTCCATATATGTGATAGTGAGCTACTAGCCATGTTGAGATTCAAGTGTTAAAAAGAGCAATTGGCTAACCAGACTAGGCAGTCGGATTATTTTCTTACTTCAGTGTGATTGTGTATAGTGTTTAAAATGTCCTTGAAGTTACTATGGAGCCTTAACCCTCAGAACTCAGAAAGGGTTTTAGCCAAGAGCTCAAGGCAGATAGAAGAGGAAGATGCAGCTTTGGTGTGGTTGCAGACAAAAGTATTCTCATTTTTACAATGTCTATCTAAATGTCCAGCTTAGTCAGAAAGCACACAGGAATTTGTCATGAGACCCGGGTGAGATCTAGCTCTTACACCTACTTGGTATAAAATCTGTGTGTCTAAATTTCTTTATCTATTAAAAATTACTGTGCTTCCTAAATTCCATGATTGTGTAAAAAAACCATTTTCAAATGCAAAGCACAGTACATATATTAATTACAACTCACATGCATGATCAGATTAGAAAAAAGTAGGAGAAGCACATTTCCAAAATTACCTACCTACATAGTTTTGGTGTGAATAGACAGTAGCCATTAAACAAACCAACAAACGCCAAAATATCAGTCCCATGGTAGTATGAAATCCATAACCCATTTCTGCACTTCTTTTAGGCTTATCTTAATCTCACTTCAAATTGAATATAATGAAGACTCACAAGCTAAGACTGGGGAGTGAGAACCTCCTCCAAAATTGTTAGAACCCTGCTTGTAGAAAAGCATACTTTTATTACTTGAATGTAATAAAATTACTCTGTTCATGTATTTTCATTTTAACTGTCTAAAAGTAAAGTTGTTATTGAATTACCTCACCACATATCCAGACACTTGTTGGTATGTGTGTATGGTATGTGTGTATATATAGAATAGAATACCCTGAATTCATGATTTTTTAAATTGTGTTTTCTTTAGTGCTTTTCTTAAATTACAGATTATGTGAAGCTTGATAAATATCCCAAAGACTTAGTAATGTAGTTGCAAAACAGCCTGCTATCTTCAGGTCAGTATCAGTGGATATCTTTAAGTGGAGAGTGACTTCAGAACAGGGATTTTTTTCTTTAACTTATCTTTTGTCTTTGTCCCCTTATCAGGCAGTATTTAACAAAGCAAAAACGTCTGTATACGTATATGGGCCAAGAATAAGTGAACATAATGGGAGAAGCCTCTAGACCCACATTTATTTCGGAAAGGCTAGAAAAGTTCTCGAGAAAGTGGTAGCACTCTGAATAGATGTACATTTTATCTTCTCAGGGATTTCCTGCCTTATAATTCTTTTAAAAATCATATTTCAATCTCAAACTGCTGGCTAAGAGCAGAATAAACAGGAAGACAAGCTGATTCCATGGACCTCAGCACTGTCCCACACGCAGTGTGGGAGTAATTATGTTCTCTGGGAACACTCTCTAGAAACAGGTTCAGTGAATTACAATCTTGGGGTTAACCAAGGCAATTTTAAGCAAAAAGAAACCCCTCTTCAATATGACAGTGGGAAACAAGAAACATGCTTGTTATCGCTATAATTCATTGAGCACAAACTTTAATCACTTCACATCTAGCTCTACCTGCCAAATTGCTCGGATTCTTTGTGCCTGTGGTCACACAACCTGATGTGCCAATTGCAGTTTCTCACAATCTGCCACTTTGTTCTTCAAGGGAACCCCGGCTACATTGTACCACTAGGTTCTTTTGACTGTTGCCCGACATGAGTGATGCTAAACAACGGGAAATCCGTTCAAACAGTGGCTTGAGAATCAGGTGTATTATATCATTCATTCATTCATTCATTCATCCATTCATTCAACACTTAGTGAGCATCTTCTGTGTGCCAGCCACCGGGGCATACATTGTAAGAATTTTTATTTAGAATCTGAAAAAGTCAAGTGCATAGAAGCAGATAGTAGAGTTGTGGTTACCTGGGGTGGGGAGGTGGGGAAAATGGGGAGATTATGGTCAAAGGGTAAAAAGCTGTAGTTAATGCAGAATGAATAAGTTGAGAGGTCTACTATATAGCATGATGACTATAGTGTGACTATAATATGATGACTATACTGCATTGAATATGAAATTTCCTAAGAGAGTCAATTTCAGGTGCTCTCATCACATAACCCCCCCCAAAAGTGTCACTATGTGTGGAAATGATATCTTAGTTACCTTGATGGTAATAATCATTTCACTATATATGTATATACATCAAGTCATCATATTGTAACCTTAAATACACAAGTTTTATTTTAAAAAAATAAATATTTCACAGCCAGATATTTCTGTCTGTAAGGTACATTCTCTTTCATCTATATCATATACACTCATGTGAAGAGTAGGGGGAAGAAAATGAGCATATTTGGTCTATAGTATATCTTTCAACTCTTGTCTTGGCCATTAGAATAGAATCATGTCTAGAGTTACATGTGGGTTATAGCAGGTATTCCCCAAATCTTATTTTCCTATTACATCGAATAGAAACTCTTTTCCTTTACCTAACTTTTCCTTTTCTTACTGCATTGTTGGATAATTTGCAGGGAAATTGATCCTCTAAACACAAATCCCAGGACAGATTGGAAATGAAGAGCTTATAGTCCACTTGTAGGTGCTGTGTACCATCCTATTGCCCTTTGGGAACACCCTTGTCTTCATTTGCATGTTTACTTGTACTCTAAAGACATCTTCTTTAAAGCCAAGAATTAAGGTCCACCAAAATTATAAGATTTTTCTTTGACTCTTTGAACTGAGGAGTAAATATGATTGTCCTGGACTATTATTATTTTTTAAAGTTTCAGAAAAAATATATAAAATTATTTATGAGGCAATAAAAAAATCATGATTTAGTTTCCTAGTGTGGATTTCATGAGACTAAATTATCTGAGGGCACCTGAAAGATCATCATTTGTTTATCTAACCAATATTTATTGAGCACTAAGTATAAAATATAGCGCTAGGGCTCAGGCAAAAATGAATGAGACACAGCCCTTGACCTCAAAGTTATTTACAGTCTAATAAAGATAGACACATACACATAGGGTAGAAAGGTATGAAAGAAGAGTGAGCGCATGTGTATCCAATGATAAATATTGAAGAGCGATTGTGTTGAGGTAGACCTTATTAATCTTGGTTTTCCTTCTACCTTTTCTGTTTAACTAGAAAAATAAAACCACCTCTTATCTAAGAAGGAAAAGAGAAAAAGAAACTGTCAAGATGTTTCATGGGTTGAATTAGTACTTAGCATTAAATGTCTAAGCTAAATGACTCATAAAAGTGTTTTTTTGTTGTTTTATTTTGTGTTTGATTGGGAGATACTTATCCCTGTGACATAGGCTACTTCCCCAAATCCAAAATTTTAGTGTATAGTTTCTATTTTATGTTGCGTTATTTCCTGTTTTAATGCTCAGTTATACAAACTTGAAGTTATCGTGGCTCCAACAGAAAGTTCTAGATGTCATTAGCTAATGTTTTACCATCAGGGAGAGACTATTTTACAACAAAATTCCAAAACAAAACTTTTCCTCCATTACGCAGTATCCATTCTCCACTCCCTCCTCCTTTTGCTGTTCCATTAGTCTGTGCAAATTGCCTTTCATTTTATTACTTTCCAGAGCTTTTAAGTGCTTGTTTAGAAACAAATTTTCTTAAGTCCAAGCTAAAGTCCAGGATTTATTTGATTCTTTTTTTTTTTTTTTGATAATTAGCCAATCTTTTACTCATTAGTTTCAGTTTCTGCGAATAAGAACCAGAGGCATGGAGCTGCTGAAGCTTTATGGGGAAAATGTCCATTTGGTCCATGAAGCCACATTGCAAGCAAGTTTGTTATGTACCTAAACTAGTTTCAGGTTAAGCAGCAATTGGAGCTCATTTGCTTTATTGTGTTATTTAGGATGTAAATATGATCTGGCATTATACTGATGACTGAACACCCTGTGTTTTTTAATACTTTTATTATAATTATTTTGTTTTATATTTTCCTTTCATTCCAGCAGTCATCCAAGTAATATAATGGAATTCCATTTTAGTTAAACTGTTGTTAAAAAAAAAAAAGGCATTATGGCCTGGAAACTATGCATTTGCTATGCCCTCCCTAACGGGTTTTTACATTTCTAACATTTTAAAAGCCAGTATTATTTATTACGTTTCTTTCTTTCCAGCCACTTAAACTGTTCTTTCCTCATATTACCAAGAATTTCCTAGCTGGCAAGTGCAGTAGAGGCTTTCTAGTCCTTGACTTGTTTGACATGGCTGTAGCATGTTGTGTTAGTTAATAAATTAATAATTAAGCTCTATTAATAGATACTAATTCAACAGTAGATATTAATGACCACCCTTGTGTCAGAGGCTGTGCTAGTCATTGGAAAGAGCTTTTCATCCAGCAAAGAATTTGAAGACAACAGCAATTGCAGAAAACAAAACTCTCTTCTAATTTCATGACTTCATTCAATCCTAATTTTTATCTATCTTTTCAGACCTCTCCATCACATCGTTTGCTGGATGCACTTCCTTTATATCAAACATTGTTACTCAGGCTTCCTTCCCAGCCCCCTTTTTGCCCTACCTTTTTGGTGATCTTATCTCCTTATCAGACACTGACCACCTTCTTTTTGCCTGTGATGCCAGTTCCCTTGATCTGCATACCCAATAGCCAACAACTTGCTAGACATCTCCACCCAAGGGTCCTTGTGGCACCTCAAACTCACATTCAAAATTGACCTCATCAGCTTTAATATCTTTTCTTCAGACCCTTCTCCCCCTCTCCACTTACACTCGTTTTCTTAGTTAATAGTATCACTGTCCACCTAGAATATTTTCACCGCTCTTTCCTGTGAGGACAGAAAACTTTTCTGACCAGGTCTGTATCTCCAGTTCTTAATAAATACAGGTATTCAAAACATGTGCTGAGTAAATTCAGAGGTTTTCTTATCTCCTCTCTCTCTCACCACTGATAAAATTTATTCAAGTGATTCTTTAGTTCCGAAAATTATATCACCAACATCTTTCTAGAATTCATCCCTTGTCATCATCTTCACAACATTTTACCTAGTGCAAGCCCCTTCTTGTATACCTCTAAAACACTAGTTTTTTCTATCTCTATCTTTGCTTCTGTCAATAGCACCCACACCCATGTCCTTTATGTGCCAAATCAAATTTTATTTTATAAAACACCAAGCCCAGATGCAATTGCTGGAGGTGTGCAGACGCTGTCATGTCCTTCCATGCCAAGTCACTGGCCCTTGCTCCTAAACACTGACTATCACCTCACCTCAAAAACAGCTCTCTTTCTCCTGTTCTTCCATTTGTAAGATAGAATTCTCTTTCCAGGAAATACATTTCTCAAAATCCTAGCCTCTGGTTACAGTGGAGGGGTAGTACTAGTTCAGGGAGGAGGCGGTGAGGTTACCAGGAGATGAAACCAGAAGATGCTTTAAGAGTACTCGGTTACTATAGCCCTAATCCCATGTGCAAATGGCCTCCAGAACATGACCCCATAGAGGACGCCCTCTTGTTACCATTTATGTAAATCCCTTTTGAAGCATGGGCAAGATATAGCTCTTTCTCTGATCCTAACACTCTGAAAATCACTGTGGCTTTAGCAATAACAGAAATTCCATAAATTATCAAGTAAATGTCATCTTCACACCCATCAAATTCACTCTCCCACTGATTAGTACATTTTTGTTACCATCAAATATATTGATTGACATTTCCAGCTGTGTGCATCTCCACCTTTCCACGGTGTTCATTGCAGGGAGCCCCATTACCTGAGTGCCCCAGAACGATCATGCTTCCTTCATCTGGATCCAGAAACGAGATAGAGCCATCTTCTGGAAAAATCACTGAGTGCTTTTTGCTATACATGTCAAGGCCTTCGGTTTTCATGAGTTAACAATGGACTTCTGAAAGTGTGGTTTTTTTTCTGATGGCAGATAAGCCATAACTTTATCACATCCACTTACTGCAGTCTGTGAGAGGCTAAGGGCTCTGGTTTCCATGTTTTCTCTCTCCAGTGTCGTCTTCTTTGTCTCTAGAGCTCTCCTCCAGAGCCTCATCCAAGAGGCAGTGCAGGGTTGTGGTAAGGAGCGTGTACTCTGCAGTTAAACTGTTCTGACTCTATTCAGTAATAGTTCTGTCACCCCCTGTCTCATCTCTCTGTGCCCCAGTCTCTTCATTTTCTAAGGGAATGATAAAGCATCTACGTCATTGGTAGTCATAAAGATTAAATATGTTATACATGCCATGTGCTTAGAAAAGTATCTAGCATATTATTCTATGTTTGGCAATATTAACCTGTTATACCCATGCCTAAAATTGTCCTTAGCTTTCACCCCCACCCCCTGCCCAATCATGGCTTCATTCACCTAAAACATAAAAATTTTAAATCCTTGGCCTACAAATGTCACAGAAGTCTTTTTGCTATCTCTCCACACTCTGCCTTTCCAGCCCTATCTCCCACCTTTTTCCTATTTGTGACCCCTGTGTTTTAATCATATCATGCTTCATACCAAGCTCTCTCAGGCCCCACACATACTAATATAACTTAAGACCCAGCTCTCAGGCCAAATGCTACCTTGTCAGGGAAGGTCCCTGGCCCTAGCTAGTCCTAGTTAGTCCTGGAACGGCTGGTCAAGCTGTGCATGCTTGTACGACCTGTAGTTCATTGCGTCACGACTGTCTCTTTAGGCATCTTTCGTGCTGTGAAAAACTTTCCACCTGGTGAGCTCAGTGCTCAGTGTCTAGCACACAAATGCCATTCAGTGAGTTTGCTAAATAAGTGAGTGGTGTACACAGAAATTAGTATATGTGGACATGAGGTTTTAACTTTTATTGATTTAGCTTTTGGTTTGTTGTTAAATATCTTGAAGCCTTTTACAAAGTTGAACTAACATGAAATATACACATCTCCTAAAAACTAGCTTCTTGGATGGCTGTTGCTTGGGGGATACCATAGACGATCACGTTAGCCATGATTGTGGCCCCACTGCATTTTCAGAAATGGATCAACCAATATACTATCCCATTTTTTTCAGATCTCTTTGTCTCTGAATTTCTCTCAAGTTACTGGATGCTGGCATCCTCTCTTCAGGTATCCTACATCATGGAGCTGTCCTTTATCAAAGTGAGCATACCCCCAGGCAGATTCATTTGTGAAACTGGGTGGAGGCAGGCATCATGGCTGCCTCACTCTTGTGCCATGTGATGGGACATGGACATGCCCAAAGTCGGAGCTCCAGAAGACAGTGTCCCTGCCTTAGAAGGATCCCCACATTCTGAAAATCTAATAGCATGACTCCAACTCATTGATTTACCGAAGGTAAACAACTATAAACGCCTGAGGGAAGAGATGAAGTATTGCGGCTCAGGCTGCCAATTATAGAGCCACACCCCTGCAAACTGTTTCAGGATAGAAAACTTGTAACGTGGGCCTGTGCTCTGGGATTTCACAATTTAAGATATGCTTGATTAGTGCCTAGAGTTAATGTGTTATCTCAGCACACACATACCAGTTCAGCAAAGAATGCTGGCAGGCCCCAGGCTGTCCCAGACACTGGGTTTCCTGTTTTGTTGCATCAGTCTGAAGCCTTCTGAGGTCAGAGGCAGGGTATTGGTTGATGTTATTGTTGATGATTATCCAAAGGAATGACCACATCATGAACATATTGCACAACGTGGTGTGGGTTTCACTTTTCTTATGGACAAAAGAATTCTGACAACATCCTAACAGCTGTACCAAACTGCTGCCTAGGATAGATATTAAATCAGAGGAGGATGAGAACTCCCTTGTCAACAGAATGGCTTCCATGTGCCACATGTTGGCATAGGTAGGAGATGACATAAGAGCAAAGACAGTTGTCCAGTCCTGACATGAGGGAGCTACCCTGGATTCAGTGAGCATGCAGGTGGTCAAGCATGAAACCCAGACTAGCCAGCAGCAGTCACAGTGAAATCATGACTAAAGAATGTTCCCATGGGGCTACCTCTGCAGACAGTCCCATCAGAGCTGATTCTCACTCAGCACCTAAGAGAAGTGGGCCGCAGAGAACTGCAGCAGCCAAAACGAGGCAGAGGGCAGAGATGTTCACAAAGGCCCTAACACATGCGGAATGGAACGAATGCTTCAAGAAACACTGAGCCTGGCGCGAGGCTCGGAACAGCAGACTGCATGCAGCTGTTAAGGCTGTGTGGAAAGGCGCTGTGGAAAATGGAAATCAAGGAAATAAAGCGGAGATTCTTCATGGCTTGTCAATTATTTTACTCTAAAGGACATTTCAATTGCAATGAAAGGTTTGAATAGACGGGTAGCTACAGTTCCAATGTTTGCTCGCCGTGATGCATAGCATGGCGGCAGCTGTCTATCTATTTTTGTTGTTGGTTGCTTTCAAACTTCTCAGGGTTTTATTAATGTTTTACTTCTCTGCATTCTTTGGGCAAGCTCAAATGATAGTCATTATATTTACCTCCCTAAATTTTACTACTGTTTCTCAGTCCGCTTGTGGGGGGAGTTATTTGCTAATCTAACCTTCACAATCGTCTGTTAAGTGGCTGCTAGGTTTCACCTCAGTCCAGTCTGTGCAAATAGTGACATGTGGAAGCGCTCATCAGCTTCTACAGGACACATCGGAGCGTTTTAGCATAAATTAAAAGAGCATAACTAAATTCTTGTTTTAAAAAATGTGAAGTCACTTTATTGCCCCTCTCCAAGTTCCTAATGTTGTTAGTGACAGCATGTTTAAGGGAGAGCAGCTTGGATTGAAAGGAGAGTGCTGATTTCTGCACATGAGCATTATTTTATAATCATCCTTTCTTCAGTCTTTCTATCTGTAGAATTTTCCTCCATACATATCACACGAGGACCAGAAGCAAAAGGTGACGGTTTATGAAGTATTTTGAGCAGTGGTGTGCCGCATAGCATTTGAGGGGGGAGAAATGCAAGGCAAGACCAGACCTCCAGCAAGTTGACACTTTGTCCCTACACATTTTTCCTACTCTAGGAAAAAAAGGAACATTTTTGGCAAACCCAGGTTGAGGGCATCAGACTGGTGGGGCAGCGTGTGAAGAGACAAGCTCCTTCCTGGGTGGGGTTTAACAGGAACCAGCAGAAAGAGAGACGGTCGCAGTGAGACACACAGGTGGATAAAGAGGAATTTTAGGAAAGTTTGTGTTGTATGATCAAGGTTATGTTGATTTCCATGTTTGCAGTCTCTTCTTCAGGAGATTTCAGTGAGCTTCCTTTAAAAAAAAATGTAGAAAGTGAAATACTGCTGCTTGCGTTGAGAACCAAGCAGCCCAGGGCTCCCTGGTATATATTATGCCTTCCCCTCCTGAGCTAGCATATTCTTTCAAGCTAAAAAAGGATGCCCTTTCTGAAGACCCTATATCTCATGCCACAAGGAATTCCACTTCAGGAACGCAGGGCCAGGGGATATCTTCTTTTCCTTTCTGATTTTGGGGACTCTCCAAGAGCTAAAGCAGAAAAATAGTCAACACTAGATGGCCCTAAAACATATACTCTTAATAGTTCAGCCTCTTGTCCGATTACCCTGGGAATAGTTCCGTAGGCATTTCCCAACATACAGTGATGCCATCTCAGCCCCAATTTTTTGGAACTTTCCATGACTAATACTCCATAATTCTAGTTACATGATAGGAATTCATCTTGGTCTGGGTAAAACCCTTAGCATAAGGGCTGACCCTATTTTACAGCAAGTGCAATAATTGTTCGCTACTCTTTCTTCATGAGTAGACCTGCAACAAGATAATCCATTGTTACTGCAAAATTCTCCTGCCCTAACGCTGACACAGGCCGGCAGCGTATGTGTAATGCCTGGTGTATTGCAGCCTCTTAATAAATATGTGGTGTGTGGATGTACAAATGAACAAAGAAAGGGCTTGGGTTTTGGGCTTTTTTTTTTTTTTTAGCAAAAATGAATTCATCTGGCCAAGTGACCTAAGAATGTGTAGAGATAGAGTTACAGCCCGAATAAATTCCTGTTTGCTCCTTATGCTGTTGGAAGCGGTTGAGGTAAGATTTGAGGCATCTCTTCATTAGGAATTCAGCAAGACCAACCTTCTCATTCTATGGAGCAGCACACTGAGTAATAAGAAATCTGGCGTGGCTACAGTATCTTGCACATAGGCTATGCTCAATAAACATTTATTGAATGACTGTCTTGTTACCAAGATTTTGCAGCGATAAGCTTTAGAGGTTTTAGTCTGACCATCTGCTTGAGTGGGATGAGTTGTGATGATGATAGTTCAAATTGGGTTTGTCCTCACAAATTCCTAAACTCCAAGCGAGATAGATGCAGACCCTCTGTCAGAAAATATTGCGGTATCTGGAAATCTATTGCTTTTCAAATGAAAGACACAGAGGTGGGACCATTTCACATTGATGGTTTCAGATGGAACCAGGAGCCCTTGGACACATACCGAAGAAGCTTCCAAAACTGAACTTTTCCTTTTGGAGCACCTCCACCAAAGCTTCCTGGTCATTATCATGGAAAACAAATTGCCTTTGGCCAGTTGTGCTAAAATGGCTTCTTGTCAGCTCTTCAGAAGTCAGCTAATTTCTGTCCATCAGTCCTCACTGCCTGAGTGACTTTCCTCTAGTTCATACGAAAAATATGCAGACGGAAAACTAAAACACAGCTCGGGACTTGCCCTCTTATTCCATGGCTGTGAGCTCGCACTGAGCCACATATTCTGTCTACCGCTCCCTTCTGTGCTATATCCCTGCAGACTTCCCGCATGCGTATCTTGTGGAAAATTTCAAGAAAAGCCATTTTCTTGAATAAATACCCTCAACTTTCCCTTGTTCACTAAGAAACACACCCAGATTGGTTGTTTGTTGATGTTTGCTTATTTGTTTCCCTTTTCTTACTGTGGTTCCATAGGCCTTGGGAGGTTTTCCTAAGTGCCATTACTAACTGCTTGCTGCTGGAGAGAAATTGTGACGACAAAGGATGCTTGTTCATGGTCCTCTCCCTTCCCAGTGCCTCTTATCCTCCTTCCTTTTATGCGTCTCCCTTCGACCTCTCAATATTGCATCTTTCATATTTACGGGAGTGTACAGAATTGTTAGAGGAGAAACAATGTGAGATCTACAATTTTTTCCCAACAGATTAGATTTGTCAGTATTCTTTAATCAATAGGAACAAATATCTCATAGATGAGTACAAGTGGATGGGCCTGATACAGCCCAGAGATCACCTGATATCATAAGAAAATTCCTCCAATGGGAAGGACATTGGGTTGGGGTAGAGCAGGGTGTGGAGAGCAGATCAGTTGGGAAGGTGTGCTTCTCTTCTAGGAAGAGTCCAGGAGGCATTGCTTACACATTCACTTCTTGTACCCACCAGCATAACATGGCAACTTTCTGTCCCCCAAGTCTTAACTCTCAGAGCCCCAGTTGTGTCATATGTCAAGTACGGATAATAAATACTCCTCTAACCACCCCACAGAGTAGCTGTAAGAGTCAAGTGAGATTTTAAAGAGCTTTGTCAACTATTATGTGCTTGAAAAAAGGGTTAGTAGAGATTGTTATGCAAAGAGACAATTTAAAATTACTGTAACTATCTGCTATTAGCTAAAAGCATTTAGCAACTTCATAACTAACACCAAGAAAAATGATTAAAGTCTCTGACAAAGAATAATTTCATCTTATTGAAATAGTCTTTTTCTGAGGTGATCTCAGAAAATATAGAGCTATTTACAGAGATAAACAGGTCCTAACTTCCCTTTTTTGAGGCAAATAAAGGGGAAAAAAGCTGAAGTCATGGAAAACTTGAGGGCTGTGTTTGCTAGAACTGGAAAATTTAGTTTATGTTTTTAAAAATGTTTAGATTAGTGGAAAAGGGGTATGATCCTTTCGAAAATAAAACTGTGGTCAGAGAGCTGTCTAGGCGCTAATGTAAAATAGAGAATTTCCTCACAATTAGTCTGTACTGATGGCTTCTGAGGGGTGAGCCTCATCTTGGTGAGGAGTGGCCAGTGGCCTGTTGCCTCCACCAGCACTGCTGGGAAGATGGACTCCTATCACCAGGAACCAGAGGACAGTGCTGAAAGAGGGATAGAAGTTTGGTGGTTCTTTCTACATTTCTTCATAACTTGACATCCTTTTTATTCTTGTCTCATTTCTTCAAATCTCATAGAATCTCTGGGTTCCCAGGCTTGGGCTTTAAATGGTCATGTGGCTCCCGTGGCATCTCATAACTTCTAAATGAGATGGAGAAGGGGGAAAGAGCAAGGCACTAGAATCATGACAGGCCTGGGTTCGAGTCTCAACACTTCCACTTATATCACACTTCAAGGGAAGCTCTGGGTACTTAAAAAATGGCCGCCATGATCATGTATACTGCTTCCAAACCCACAGCCAACTATCTGTTCTCTGAGTCCCCTGATGTATGCTGTCCTTGTTTGCTTCAAATCCATGCCTCTGAAGCTTGTCTCTGACTGACCCCTGGCTGCCCCTCTCCCAGCTCTGACAATAACATGAATTATAGGCTCAACAGACAAAGATCTATGGTTGCGAGATGCAGTTAAGTAGCAAGCTAATTCCCTTCTAAATTGAAAATGACCATCACAGGTATTTTCATGATGCAGTATTTCATTTTAGTGCATTTAAAAAAAATTCTTTCAGGACATGTAAGAAAGGAGAAAAAAGGAAATTGAAATAGGAAACTAAGAGTTTGTGGTGTTCGAATATAAGTAGGCAAGTTAAAGGTACCTGTAATTAAGAAGAGAAAAAGGGCTAAATAATATAGCTGCCATTTATTGAATGCTTATCTTATGCCACACAGTCTGCCAAGTATTTATAAATAAGTTATCTAGTTTACTCATTGCTAAGACCCCATGAGTTATTGGCACTATTATTATTCCTTTTGTATAGCTGAAGACACTTGGGCCTAACGTCACATGGTCTATCAGTGGTAGAGCAAGGATTCAAACTCAGCTTTGATTTTCATAGTACAATGTACCTGCTTGCAAGAAGGTCTTCAAAGTCTGTGTCACATCAGAGCCACATATAACCCTGGAATGTTCTATCATAAATTAGAATATTTACACTGAGTTATTAGAATAAGTTATTTTTATAAAAAAAATGTATGGTAAGCTTGGGGTGCCTGGGTGGCTTAGTCGGTTAAGCGTCTAACTCTTGATTTTGGCTCACGTCATGATCTCAGGGCCATGAAATCGAGCCCTGTGTTGGGCTTTGGGCTCAGTGGGGTGTCTGCTCGAGATTCTCTCTCTCCTCCTCACCCACCACTCTCTAAAATAAACAAATAAATATTTTAATAAAATATATAAGTTGAACAGACCATTAAAGAATAACAAAACAAAATAACAATACTAGTACTTACTCAACGCTTGCCCTGTGTCAGGCAGTGTCATAAACGCTTTAAAAGTATCAGCTCATTTTATCCTCATAACAACCTGATGAAGTAGATAATATAATTATTGCCGTTTGACAAATGAAGAGACCAAGCACAGAGTTAAGAAATGTGCCCAAGTTTACACAGTAAGGAGTCGGGTTAAGAATTGCATCTAGGTAGCATTGAATCAGAGGCTACCCTTGTAACCTCTGCCTGTACCAGCCGCCGACTACAGTTCACTCCTGTGTTCCATTTGCTCTGAAGTCTAATATACAGTGTATTGTCTTGTACAGCTGTAGTGGGAAGCTCTGGCGCATTGGCAGCAGTGACCTGCCCTTCGCCGCTTGTATTTAATACCTGGCTGATTCTTGGTGAAGAAATGCAAGGAAGCAAATTTTTCTTAGAAAACGATTCTTCATGTCTGTGCCCTGTGCAATTGCTGGAGCACTTCACTTGTCTCCCATAATGGACGTACCTGTAACCGACCTTTTTTCTATCTAGAGTAAAATCAGTGGTTCTCAGGAGTCAACTGTCTATCGCATCCTTCCATGCCCCACCTCCCTGGCCGACTCCAAGGACTTGCTCCCCCAATAGGCCTGTTGAGTCTGAAATTGCATACTCTAGCTTAACTTACTGCCGTCCATTAGAAACTACACAAAACTCCTTCTTTATCCTTTTTATTGTTTTAGATGACATATTGTAAACCGTCCTGTCCCTTGAGCCATATTATTTTAGATTCTTTAGTGTTGGGATGATACCTATATTTTTCCCGAACTTTTTGAAAGTCACTTTCCTAAGTATTGGGATATTTGTCTGAGTCTCAGAACACTCAGTACCGTTTGTTTTGTAACCTAATTGCCCACTTCTCTCTTGCCCCTCACAGTCTTCCACTTTGCCTTCAGGAACTCACAGTGTCATTAGGCAAACCCCTATATTTTCAGCCTCTTCAGCCAATTGGAATGTTTTCTTTACCTTGTTGCTCAAATTCAAACCTGGCTGTTCCCCAAGGAAACAATTTCCCCTGCAGTTCCTTCAGGAGGTGTTGCTATGGCCCTTCCTCCACTAGACCCAAGAGCAGGGCACGTGCTTCTCTACCTTTTAGGAAGCTATGCTATCACCACCTCCAAATACTATTCTCTGACCCCTACCCTCTGTAGTTCTAACTCGCTTACTCTATTAACCTCAACTTCCAAGAGTCTTTGATCTCCACTGGGACCTCCAATCCATAAACCTGACCACTTTCTTAGTTTTGAACACCTTTCATCATTGTAATCTTCTCTTCACCCTACTTTACATTTCCTTCTCTACACTGAACAACCTGGCCTCTCTCCCTTGCTCCTATCTCCTCTCAAACTTCCTCTAGCCTTGGTTAAACCTCATTTGCCCAGTTCTCTGCCTACTCCAGTCCTGTCCCCAAGCAGCATAAAGAGGCTGGAAGAAACCCAAAACAAAAGATTTTGTATTTTAACCTTATGAACGCAACTTTGACAAATCCTGCATTGCCCAAGGCCTTTTGTTGGTCTTTCTGCTGGTGCTTGGATGCACCATTTCCACTCTCCTGGCTTTTTCCTTTAATGCTACTTCTTCTTGGCTTCTAGCTCTTCACAAGGCTTCACGCCCCACCCTTGCCCCCACTTCATTCAGATCAAGCTTACATTTCACTTCCTCTGAGAGGCCTTCGCCGATCACCCTCTCTAATGACTCCCCATCACTCTTGATCTCCCTTAAGTTGCTCTAATCACTTATTCTTCTATGATGTTATGTTAAATATTTATTTGTTTTTTAATCATCCTCTTCCCTTCTGTAAAGGGAAAGATCCTATCTGTCTTGTTCACTGTTCTCTGCCTAGTGTCTGCAACAGTCCTATTCAAAGTATGTGCTTAAAAAGTATCTGTAGGATGAATGAATTATTTTGGTCCAGTGTTTTAAATTCTAAAAGAACATGGTCATGCTCTTGAAAGTTCTTGTTGCATTCCTGTTTAGTTCTATGGTAATCTGAACCAGACCAGAATATCCTCTTCTTTATTCTTTTAGCCTAAGAAACGAAACTGTCAATTGCTTAAGTTATATAATATCATCAGTTTCTACTTACTTTGAACAGAATGAGACTGCCAGCAGCCTGTGTCTAGCGTTGGGTTTGGAATTCATATTAGGAAACATCGACCTGGCTTTTTGTTTGTTTTTTTTTTCTAATTGGATATCTGCATGATAGGACTACAATTACATTACCTCGTACCTCACCCTAGTTCCTCCTGTCGGGCACCCATCCTCAAGGTGAGGCATTCTACCCTGGTATGTATCTTCTTGCCTTGCTGTGAGTGGCCAACATTTATAGAAAAGTATTGATGGAAATGTTCCTCCCAAAGGGTTTAGTTTATTTGTAGCAATAGATTTTACAGCCAAATAAGACTTAATCATGTTCTGGGTTCAAAAAATCTGTAATCTTGTAATACCTAGACCATATATTAGTATTTAGCACAGTGCTCAGTAACTGCTTTTTAGTTCACCTACTCCCTCTGTCCAAGAGAGTCCCAATAAATAATTAGTGCTCAAGGAATGAGTTGCCATGCTTCTCCTTATTATTATTATTGTTAGAGAAAAGTCATAAATTTGTAGTTTACTGAAAGCATATGACTTAGCAGCGCAACAGAAGAAATTGGTATTTTCTCTACCATTTCTTTTGACACCTTATAAAACCTCAGTGATATTAATTAATTTCTCATCTACTGTGCCTGCATGCAAAATAAGGATGACCTCTTTCTCTGGAAGCTTCATGACTTAACAAAAAATAAGATACATTGAGTCATTTGAAAACTAAGTGTAAAGGGTAAGCAATGCTTGCTCAGTTCTTTAGACTATTGACCTAGCCATGGAGTTAGTACTGAGATAATAATTTTTGCCCTTTTCTGAAGGGAAAAATAACCATCAGAGTTCGCTAGGCAAGATAGGAAAAATTAAAGAGGAAAGCCGTGGTCCCGAAGAGCAAGCATTCTTATGGAAAGATTAGTGATGGTACTAATACAGCAGCTTGACAAAACCCCATGAAAAACAAAAGTATACATGTCTAACAACCTTATCTATCCCATAACGTATTGTATATGGATCTGGCCAAAGTCACTTTCTCAGCTGACAAGGACATTTTTTATTAAAACCATGAATACTGTGGTGGGGCTGGGATGTGCTGCCCAGGGCCCCTTCAGGACAGAGCCTGTTATTCTCACAGCCCACGACTATGGGTCCCTCTCCAGGAATTGCCCTCTGCTGAAAGAAGCTGCCTCACCAACACTACGCCACCTCCCTGGATCCATGGGGTTGTTTGAGGTCTTGACCTCTTGCCTCCATTTGATACAACTCTGAAGGACCACCCCACTCATCACAAATTAACTTCACCCTCTGCACCTCTCCACTTCCATCACCCCACATGGATGTTCCTGAGGGTTCTTCCCAAAAAACTTCCTGCACACAAATCTCGGCATCTCGAACCTGACATACAACATATACTATGTCTACAGTCTAACGAATAGTTATTATGAGCATTTCCAATTTTATGAGTGTCATCAATTTTATGATGATCACAAAACTCCCGTAACTAAGTGAATTTCCCCATCAACATTTGCCATGCTATGTGATATGGGGCTTATTTCTCAAATGAAAGTAGCTTGAATGACCCCAAAATAGGGGAAGTGCCCTGAGGGATTGGTACCAGTCACAGTTTCAGTATTATACTTCACGATCATTTCCAAAACAGCAGAAAAAGATGGCAACCAATCAGTACTGTCCGTGAGAGGTCAGATGGTGACCAGGGAGACTATGTGTTTCCCATGGCTGCCATAACAAATTGCCACAAACATGGTGACTTCAGGTGACAGAAATTTATCCTCTCACAGTTCTGGAGGCCAGCAGTCTGAAACGAAGGTTCTGGCAGGGTTGGTTCCTTCGACGCTCTGAGGGAGAACCTGTTCCAGGACGCTCTCCTGCTTCTGGTGGCCCCCGGCAAACCCGGGCATCGCCGGCGTGTGCCTGCCTCTGGTCTCCACATGGAGTTTTCACCTCTGTATGGTCTCTTTTCTTTCTAAAAGGCCAGCAGGCCCACCTTAATCCAGCACAACCTCTCCCTAACTAATTCCATCTGCAAAGGCCCTGTTTTCAGATATGGTCACATTTTGAGGTTCTGGGAGGGTGTGACCTTTTGGGGGGATACTGTTCAACCTGCTACAGAGATCATGAGAGGAAACAAACCAGATTTCCTTACCTGTGGACACTTTTATTTGTGCTATGAATCTTTTAATTAACCTGCTGTCCTTTTTAAAGAAAACACAGTGAGCCAGATGTGTGCAGTGGGCCACGCCCAGTGACAGAAGGCTCCTCAAAAGTTTAATCAATCAGATAATTAGCAGGACCAAGAGGGAGCAGCATGAGTGAAACCAGAGGAAGGATCATTACACAGACTCTGACCATTAATTTTTAGTCATACTGAAAAAGGAGCTTTGGGGAAAAAAAAAAAAAAGGTTTGGAGAGATATTTTATTCACTTCTGCATACTTGATTTTTTAAAGCAAGCTCCGATGAGGTAGTTGAATTCACACAATCAAATCATTTACAGGAAAGGCCAAGAGGAATGCTATACAAATATGTTTAGTTTGGCCATGTAAGGAGTCTCAGGTCCTGGGCAGGGCAACAAGCCTGCCCCGTGGGTTCCAGAGGCCCTGAGAATGACCAGGATGACTGAGTGACTAAAAGCATCCTCCGCCTACTGTTCACTTTCAGTTTTCCCCTCTCAGCCCTTTTGATTATAAAATTACGGAAATTTAATCTAGCAAATGATGGTGAGAGAGCTGGTGGGCAAAGAGGCTTCCCAGCCACACAGAGACACATAAAAGCACACTTAGGAACCTCTCCGTCCATAAGAGATTTTTCTCTTTGCTGTATAAGCCAAAAGGTTTCAGTGGAATATTTATCTTTTTAATAGCTTTTCCCCCCTGAACTTTCTACCACTTGCGCTGATCAATTATCATCTTCCCTGCAAACTTGGAGCTACATTCCAACTTTAATGTGCAGACACTGCAGTGGCGGTTCCACACTTTGGAACCAAGTCCGAGCGAATGAAAGTGCCCAGGAGGGAAAGATAAGAAAAGATCTGGACACATTAACCTCCCTTACTACACTGCCATGAATCACCAGAACGAAGGGGAAGGGGGGAGTTTTAAGGTGGAACAGATAACATAGCTGATATTCAGTTGGACTTGACTTAAAAAATTGTGTTTGCAAATGATTTGACCTAATATAAAAATTTAAACACCTGTTTTTTGCCAGGCACTATGCTAAATACCGTACTCCTATGTTATCCTTTATCATCTTCAGAGTAACTTTGCAGGATTAGTGTTATAAATTCTATTTTCCATATGAAGAGCATGAGGCATAGTAAAGTTAAATAATTTGCCTAAGATCCCATATGATTTGAACCTAAGTCTGCTTTATGTACAGTAAAGGCATTTGGGCCTGATGAATATATCTAGACTTTATAATAAGATTACTCCCAAACATTATGCCAAAATTATTTATATTAGAAAGGCTACCCTGCCCACAAACTTCAAGGGATGGAAGAGGAATGTTACATACTGTCAAGAAGATGTCCATACGACTGGTGGTATAGAAAAGCATCAGGGCTTTGAATAATGCTGACGGGCCATGGCACACAGATAGCAGCAGGGTATAGATATTGGGGAGGATGAGAAAGCTCCTTGAAAGGAAGGTCACTTCAGTGTTTGCATTATTGATGAGCTTTACAGAAAAGAGGCTGTGTTAGCCACTGGCGGCCATGTAGTCTTCAGGTTGCCTTATATAGAGACAAATAAGCAAAAAGGAAGCTGGCACTGGTGGCTTTTTGGTGAAAAAAAAAGAAAAAGAAGAAGAAAAGAAACCCCTGGAGCCGTAGCTATAATGTACATATTCATGCATACGTCTGCAACTCCATGTATCTTCAGCATATTGTGAAAACTGATATTCAAAATAGTGATCATGAGACAGCAAGACAATGTTAAATTATGTTTAGCCTATTCTAGTCTGGTTAAAAAGAAGGGAAATGGGTATTTATTTTAACAGATTTCACACATACTTAAAAGAAAAAAAAAACACCCTAAAATAGCAAAGTCTTGGTCCTTACAGGGTTAACGTTCAGCTTTCTGGGAAAACTCTGTCTGCCATAATGACTCACTGTCTAAGAAATCCAGGTAGATTTTACTGTATTGTAATTGCATACATGTTTTTGTAACAAGTCAAATAAGCTCTTCCACTCAGAATTTTGTCCATGCTTTTGTTACTTATAATAGGCTGTGATTGGTTTAATAATCATAGTAGAAAGTCATTTATTATGCTGGATCTATTAACATTTGATTCCTCATTAAGAATATTGCCTTGTCTGCACTTTTATTCTTTCTGCTGACAGTTCGTTTTCACAGTGCTTCTTGATTTAGTTTTATGATTGAAGTTTCAGAAATAAATGTTTTAATTTAATGTTCACTTGGTATAACAGATTTGACCAATAGTTTAATAAAAGAGCACTGTGAGTTCCTGACAGAGAGAGGTTTGCTGATGTCCATTTGGGATGATTTGCACCATGTCCTAATGAAGGTCACACAGAGACCCACTACATGCCTTTGTCAGGTCCCATCTGAGCATCTGAGCATGCGTTTCTAGGCAAGTTGTGATGATCTCAGTCATCCCAGCCAGGAAGTGTGCTGAGGGGCTGCTGAGGGGCCTGTTTCACAGAGGGTCCCAGTGTTTCTATCTGGCCTCTTCTTATCCCTGCCTACGGAACATTTCCTAGGCTCTATCCCCAATGAACTTCTCCCAATTTCCCAAATAAGCTAATGTGTCTTTTACTTCTGCATTCATGCTTGTCCTTCTCCTAGAAATCTCCATCCTTCCTCGTTCTCCTAATGAACTCCTAGCCATCCCCTGCCAGGTAAAATCCTTCCCCAGGAGACTCCCTCCTCTACCACCCCCAAGTGTCTGTGCATAACTCTGTGAGCGGGTTTAGCTCTTAGTCATAGTTGATCTTGACTGCCCTAAGGGAAGCGCCACCAGGGCAGGCCCTGGGCCTGTGTAGCACTCTACCCCCACTTGCCAGCAGGGGGCCTAGCACAGTTACCTGTTACATTGAGTTGATCTATCAGTTGCATGGCTAAGGTCACATCTTGTGTTAATAACGTAATGTGTTTTGCAGTGGACCAGCCTAGAGGGTAATATCAAGATCTTGATTTTCCAACTTTCCTGCTGGTTTACATCTAGCTGTGATAGATTGAGCTTTTGTTTGTGCTTTTGCCACTAAATTTAGAGATTTACCTTGTGCACAATTTGAAAAAGAAAGAGCAAATACCCATTTATCCATGAAACATTTATTGAACAGCACAGTCTTAGGTGCCAGGGAAAGTCTGCTCTGTGTAGCACGTAATGCTCTCGGTCAGATCAGGCACCCTGATCAAAGCAGGGAAAACAGGCAGATTTTCAGTGGCAGTGTTGATGTGACATGACAGGAAATTCGGCATTGAGATCCGATTTTCCCCACTCTATAAGCCATCAATAAAATTCTCTCCTGGAGGCTGAATTTCTTAATAAATCCATTTCAAATCATTAACAGAGATTTAAAAAAATATTGTCTCTGCCCTAAGATGTATAGATATAGAGAGATAGAGAGCAAATTTTTTAATCTTCATAACAACACTATGAGGAACGTATAGTTATTCCATTTTCTAGATGAGAAACTTGAGGCACAGAGAGGTTGTAATTTGACCGAAGTCACACCCTGAAACAGGCAGTGGTTACTAAAGGTTTTTCCCTTAACCACATTACACTTCCCTTCAGTGGTTGTGATAGGGAAAATGATTTACTCCTAATTATTATTTGTAAAGGTTTTATTTATTTATTTATTTATTTAGAGAGAATGAGCCGGGTGGGGGAGGGGCAGAGGGAGAGACTCTCAAGCAGACTTTACGCTGAGCATGGAGTCCGTCACAGGGCTTGATCCCACGACCCTGAGACCATGACCTAAGCAGAAATCAAAAGTCGGACACTTAAACAACTGAGCCACCCAGGTGCCCTAACTCCACTTACTGAGAGAAAGTTGAGTGAGGCGGTCTTGGAGTGGCCTAGGATGACCTGGGATGGCTTCTTGCAGGTGAGTTTTGAGCCAGATCTTCCAGAAATGGTAGATGTTGGCAAGTAGTCTAGGTGTGGAATGGCCTGTACAAAAGCACAGGGCTGGACTTCAGCAAGACAGGAAGTCAATTGATTTGGCAGGCACATTTGTCTCTCACACTTAACACTTTCTGAGGTCAAAAAGGATGGTCCCAATTTTGAAATAAATACATGAAGTATAGTGGATAGGTTGCTTTTTGCACTGGAGAAAAGTGCAGGTTGGCAAATTTTTCCTAAATACTATCTGGAATTAACTTTAAAGATAATATGTTCAAAGTCACCTCCTATTAACATTCATATTTATTGACCAACTCAGGGCAAAGCATGATTACATAGTATCTCCAAATGAGATAATATCCTCATTTTCTGGGACCTAACTACCTGTTTAAAAATCAGTAATAAAACTGCTGTGATCACAACCAGCCTCTTCGCTCCCCGAGTCAGTGCCACACAATTAAAATAACTGCAAAGCTCAGTTAAACCAGATATTATACTATAGATATAAACGTGTGTGTGTGTGTGTTTGTGTTTGTGTGTATGTGTGTGTGTGTGTGTGTGTAGTGAGAGATTTTGAACAGAGATCGAACATGGAGGCATTTCAACAAAGGAAAAAATATTTGGTACAATATGAAAATTAAGCTTATGATTGGAATACCTTTGGAATCTCAAGAGCAGCATACTGATGCCGTGAATATTATGTTTTATTCCTTTACCTACTCCCACATGTAATACTTTATTCTCTTTGAATTTGCTTCTAATGCAGTTTAACCCTGGTTTTGACAGTGTCCATCAACTTAATTTCTTTTATTAATATGAATTCTTCTCTTAGTGAGTAAAGCTAGCTAATGTGTTTTTTCCCTTTATCATTTCAAGCAGAGCAAATAGTAAATAAGGAAGGAATATGATTTTCACTTCTGTTTTTCCCAAGTGTAAACAATGAAATCAGAGAATCTGTGCTTGAGTTCTGGAGTCTTGGTATTTGTTGATCTTATGGAATCAACGCCCTTGATTAGCTGTAAGCCAAGCCATCAGGCTGACTTAATTCTATGCTCAGTAAATTAATTCTATTTTACTAATGTGACTAAAAACTAAATTTCATATCAATATAAACACTCATTAAACTGCAAATACCAAGTTGTGCAAGCTGTTGAAAAGACTTATTTTTATTTATAGATGGATTCTGATAAGAATAGCATTAAAAGTGGTTTAGTAGGGAAATGTTAGAGTGATTAATGTGCAGTTGTTTGCATTTTTAATATTTCACTCATATATCAGATTAGTATTTGTGCATACTGTCAGACTTTATTCTGTCCTTGTCAAAACACTTATTACTGCTGACAGGTATAACATATCCACATTAATCCTTAATTTCTTGATTCAATTTTCTAATTGCTTTTTTGGCATGCGATGGTGGCCATTTAGTCTTATGTGATGTATTCATCATATGGTATAATAATGTGCTTTAAAAATTAGATGTGTCATTTAAAGTAACTGAACAAGAAAAAAATGACTTAAGATTGGAAATTTCAAATTTCACTGTACTTAGACAAAGTATTAGGTATTGGTATGTCACACATTTTGGAGATTGTCCATAAATCATAGTCACAGAATGTTAAATGTTGTAAATCATACAACCTATTCGTTCATTTTTCAGTTGGTGAAATTGACTTAGCAACATGCCCAGTATCACACAAATACATGGTAGCAGAGCTGGTCCAAGACTCTAGTTTTCTGAACCCTGGTCAGGAATGAGGCAGGTGCATGCATGTGACTTTTAAAAGGGGTATCTTAAGTTCCTTCCTACATTAATGGCCAAGCTGAAGGAATGAGATATTCTTTGTCTTCTTAAGCTGTATTTTTAGCAGTATCATAAGGTGCTTAAAAACCAAGATACTAGAATCAGACAGATATGAGTTTCAGTCTGTCCCTGGATCTGCCCCTCCCTCACTGTGTCACCCTGAGAATATTATCTGACCTTTCTGAATCTTAAATTCTTCATCTTATAAAATAGAAAATAATATAATAATGCATGTAAAATGCTTAACACAGCACTTGAAACCTAGTAAGTACTCAACGAATGTTAGTTAATATTATTTTTCAATGTTTTATTATCCCCTTAATGTATTTGGAGAAAGTGATCAGGCTACCATGTCAATTTCATTTATTCTTTGATTCACTCACTTATCATGTGAAACATGTACCCTAATAAATGGTATAGGAAAAGCAAAGAGGAATCCAACATGATATCTGGCTTGGTGGAGCAGGAATCTAACAGAGACATATGACATATGCATCAATAGCTAGAGTAAAAGAATGGGAGACATAAGTCCCCAAAGGTGGCACAGGCACCATGCTTAGGCATTTCAAAGAGAGAGAGTAAGTGCAGGGACAATGGGGATGAATAAGAAACTGGGCCTATCCTCAAAGAGATTGTTCCAGTGGGATGATAGGGTATTTATGAGTGTCAGTCAAGGTGGAAAATGGGGAGGGCCATAAAAGGTGCAATTAAAGGACTAAGGGAGAGAGACTCAATACCTCAGACCTAGGAAGGATTCATGGATGAGTTTTCTGTGAGGGATGAATAATTTTAGAAAAATTAGAGGCCTATAAGAAAGATCTCCTAGACAGTAGGGATGTTATGAGTGAAGACGGCACAGATTCTGGAAACCCTGGGCACAGTTGTTGAATAGTGAAACTTACATTAACTAAAACACAGAGCTTGTGCTGAATAAAAGATGATGTTTGACAAGAGCACGGCCATCCTGAAATGCCATTTTGGACTCCATGTTACAGAGATCACCAAGGACCAGCCATCAGACCATTTTGGCCCATAGATGTCTTCTTTTGACAGCAACAATTTTGAGATTTAATGTCTTTAAAGAACTCTTATACTTTCCAGTTCACTGTAGTACCCACTACTTTTTGTTGTCTTATTCTGGAAGTTAAGACAGTCTTCTTACCTACTATAGGCATAATGCAGAGTGGTTAGGCATACAAGCTCAGAAGATAGGTTACATTGTTCCAAATCGTGGCTTTGTCACCTATTAGGTCTACAACTCTAATTACGTTCCTTCAACTCTCTGAGCTTCAGTTTCATTATCTGTAAAATGGGAATAGTTCCTAGCTCATGGAGTAAGGTTAAACTCATGTAAACATGTAGCACAGCACAAGGCATATCGTGAGCATTTAAGAAATGTTAATAGGTAACAGGTATTAAATTACCTACCTGGGCCTTCAGGAAATTTGAGTCTGCAGCCTTACTTTGAAACTAGTGAACGTTTTTGAGAAGGAAACATTTTTTTTTTTAATCTTCTGGGGCCTAGAGTATTAGACTACTTAAATTTTTAGGACTGGTCCAAGGACATCAAATAATTCTGTTAAATCCTCAGCCACTGGGGTGAGGGTTTCCAGTGATGGGACTTCAGTGTGACTTCTGGAAGTGAATCACTCATTCATGTACTAACTCTTCGAGTGGGCCAATGGAGGAAGGAACAAATATGTAGCCCACTTTGCCCATTGATCTTCCAAACATCCCATGATTCTTCAAGTACCAGTTTCCCAGGCTACGTCAGATGGTGGCCTCACTTTCAGAATATTTCTTTTCAGTCATTATAAATTTTAAGAACTGTCGCCTTGGAAATCCCTATGATTCCAGACGTTTCTCTGGTAATTTGCTTGTCTTCAATAGCTGAAAAATGAAAAGAGATAACACAGAATTGTTGCCTCTAAAAACGAGAACTTGAAAATATGAGTACAATAATTTCAAAAACACTAGAGTGAACAAAACCAGTCTCTTTCACTCTAAAAATGCTGTGTGCTTAATAAACAAGGACTGCTAATTATATAACTGTCAATGATATTTTCTGGCATGGTCTAACACCAGCTTCTTATGATACAACAAATACGAAACTGCCTGAAAGTAAATCACAGTCTCTGAGTGCTATGGGCAAACAAACCCATGCCTTATCTCTTTCAAAGGCAGCCATGGAAAATGCATGATAAATTGCACAGTTCAGTGAACATGTTATGTCATTGTGAAATGATTTTGATTCATGGTTATGTATCTATTGCTAAACAACTGGCAAACGTCAAGGTATCAGAAATATTGTTCTTAGGGTTTTGCTATTTTCTGTTGCAAAAATCAAGTGCTATAAATTGGGGTTTTTTTTTCTTTTTTTTCTTTAAAATTCTTTGTTGAAAGTGAGATTTGCCACAAATTCTTTGGAAATAATTTTTTAAGTTATGTGAATTCTTGTCAGAAGCGTCGAAGAGCTGTGCTAGTCACTAATATTTTTAACATAATGAATAATTCATATTTTTGCTAATATCCTTTTATGAAAATTTTAGAGCCAAAATAGAAGTTGTAAGCCAATTTGATTTTAAAATGGAATTATAATCTCTTTTCTTATAGTTTATCAATATAAAGAAATTTCTGAATGTTTTCTGTACAATTGCAGCAGAATTAAGAGTAGGGAATTATTGTAAGGACGCTTTTACAGAAGTGGCTTGTATACAAACATAATTCCTTTTCTGTGGTCAAGATATTTTACTACACTCTTCATCTCTTGCTGATTCTCTGACGTTAAATAATTAAGCCATTTTCTACCTGAAATTTACAGGTATTTTTTGCTAATTTTTCTCTCAGTTGGTACTTTTGGCATTAATAGCAGAAAGGTAGCCCAACAACACAATCAACCGATGTACTCTCAAATTGTTTCCTGTTTTTCTAAACCCCCTAAACTACGAACCACTGTTTCTCAACTGTTTTTGTTATTGTTTTGTTTTATTTTGTTGTAATCATAAACTTACTTTCTTCTCATTTTTGTAATCAAATATTTTAACATAAATTTGGATATTTTGAATAGTTCCAATTATCCCATTGAGAGCTTAAAAACAAAACAACAAAGAAAACCTTGCCTGATGGTAGAGAGGATAAGTATTTCTTAGGTATATTAAAGAGGATTTTGATATTTCTGGTATTTCACCATTATTTAAACCTGAATTCATTTTATTTTCTCCTAGTATATTTTAACCAATTGACCTTTCCATATACTTTGCATTTATTAAATTAGAATAAATTTCAGAAGCCTAGAAATATGGTTCAAAACATTCATAGTATTTTTCTGTTAGCCTTGGAATATGACAAGCCTATTCTCTAAATATTTACATCATGGGAGAATATCTATGTACTTATGCTGATTTTGACTTAACATTTTCAAAAATAAGTCTGTTAAATTAAATGTAAGCTTTAAAGTGTAAAACCGTAGATCATGTAACTTGATACAAGTATTGCAACATGGCTCACAGCATATTCCTGGAAGGTTTTTATGCCCTTTACTTCTGCCATCATGGCCACTTTCACCTTTATATTGAAAACCCCCAAAATGTATCTGTATGAGAATAATTTTAAAACATGAGATTTATGTTGCTATAAAGGAGAAATCCTTTATAACCACATAAAACTGTTGTCACCAGAAATTTCAGTCTAAGTTTTACACGAAAGGGGACATATTTTATATTTAATGCCTCGTTAAACTTTCTGGAAATGGCAGTATTCTAAAATATTCTTGGTGAATGACTACATATGTCTGTATTTCTTCTGAAAAGTTCAAATACAATCAACAAAAAAGACCAAACAAATCGTTTGTTCTAATCATTAAACCAGTGGCCTTTTTTTCTTTGATTTTGTCTTCATGCATAGATGTTGCCTTGACATGTCAGCCATGTCTCACTTGTAGGTTTCTCAGGGAAGTAGCCCAATTCACCTTTCCTTTTTTTTTTTTTAAAGATTTTATTTATTTGACAGAGATAGAGACAGCCAGCGAGAGAGGGAACACAAGCAGGGGGAGTGGGAGAGGAAGAAGCAGGCTCATAGCGGAGGAGCCTGATGTGGGGCTCGATCCCATAACGCCGGGATCACGCCCTGAGCCGAAGGCAGACGCTTAACTGCTGTGCCACCCAGGCGCCCCCAAATTCACCTTTCCTATGCTAAAATGATATCCTCACTGTTTCAGAGGTGACATTCTATTTACCCCTAAATTCCTTGTGCATGTTTGTGTCCACACATGTGTGCATGGAATATGTGTGTTCGCATACCTGTGTGCTTGCACATGTGTTTGTGTACACGTGTGCGGGTGCACGTTTGTTTGTACATGCATACATATGATAAACTACACTGTGTGGTGAAGATGATGGACGCAGGAGGCAGCCTGCCTGAGAATAAATCTCAGCTCTGCTCCTTCCTAGTTATATACATTTGAATAGGTAGTTTTAACTTTGCTTCAGCGTTCTTACTGTAAGATTTAAATAAGCTATTGTATGTAAAGAATTTGGACTACCTAATTCATAGTAAGTACTTAATACAATACTAGCTATTACTACTATAATCGTTATCATTATTTTCATTTACTCTATTCCTAAGGTCATATTATTTATACAAATGCCTTAGTTGGTGATTATGACATACGTGTTTCACTGAAGTGATATTAAAGATATAGTAACAAAATATTTTGGGTTGTGAAAATTTAATTATATAAACTGTATTGTGTAGTGTATCATCGGTGGCAGGAAACAATAATGAGAAAGCAACAAAAGTTGCATAACTTTGTGGTTCACAGACAAATAGAGTGACATGCATTCATTTATTCAAATGTCAGCACATCTCTTTTGTGCCAGGATTTGGTGCTAAAATGATGGGCACCATACAATCCAGCAGTCATACTCCTTGATATTTACTCAAGGATTTGAGAACTTATATCAGCACAAAAACTTACTTGCCTAAAAAGGGAACAGCATGAAGGGAACAAGGGTGGATGGTAAACCTCTCTAAGTGTACTTAATTTTTAGATCTGACCCTAGGACCATTTCAATGTCTTAAAATTATAAAGCGATATTAAATAAAAATGGAAAAGGGAACAATCCCTCAAAACAATCAACCTCTGCATTCACAAACTTACCTAAATTGGGATGGAATCAGTGGCAAAACCACACAGAGAGGACCTTTCAAATGATTTTATTTTATTTTTTTCCAAGTGATTTTAAACATGCAGTATATTCTTAGTAGGATCCTTAAGACAAAAACAAAACAAAACAAAAACTACAGAGAAGTCAATTTTAATTAATTGTATCGTCATATATAATATATAATACTATATTTAAATTGTGTTATAGCATACACGTAACTATCAATATTACTGGGTATCAAGATTTTTAATGTAAGAGAGAAGAGAAACGAAAACTCAAAGAAGTTAAATAAAACAAATTAAATTTGAATAGGCAATATCATTATGAATTCACGGTATATTTTTCCTCTTTAACAAAATTCTTTACACAAATCCACCTTCATTGAAGACATGATGCTCAGGTTCTGGGAATGCTGTTGACTCTCTTCAGCTGTCAGCCCCTTCAGGTATTACCACAACAGCAGAGAGCCACCTCGTCCAAGATCATGACCCTTCCCAAGGGCAATGATATGTAAGAACTGATCTTTGAGGGAGTATAAGAGCCTGGCCCTCCTAGCCCAACTTGATCGTTGAAAGATCACTCCGGCTCTCCAGGTGTCCCCTTGGCCTTGCACCTCAGTTCAGCCCTTTCCCTCTGTCTAATGAGGCTTCCTTCCTTTTCCTTCTACTTTTTTTTTTGACCATAAAAACCTCTGCTTGCTAACTCTGTCTCCCAGGGAGTCTGCTCCTTTGGAAATCCAATTTTTGACACTGAGCTCTGTTGCCTGAAACTTCCTAGAACAATGGCCAGCCCAGTAGCAATAAATACCTCTTATGTCTGGAGTTAATATCACTTCTCTGCAAGCTTCCTTAGAGAAATATCTGATTACAGGTCTGGGATAGGCAAAAGACAAGGAAGCTACCAAAGGCTTTTGTGGTCATGTCAGAAGAACTCAGGAGCCAATTTGAAGACATTCTCATTGTTCAAAGATAGTACAATTTGAACAATTAACAAAACTAACAATATCAAAACTATAACTCCTATCAATTGAAACACGTCAGAAATATTAAAAGTATAAATTTATAATGATAATATAAATTGTCATGTTTGGAGAATGCTAGCAAATAATTATTTTGAAAATTGATAAAGAAAATAATCAAGTCTTGGGGCGCCTGGGTGGCACAGCGGTTAAGCGTCTGCCTTCGGCTCAGGGCGTGATCCCGGCGTTCCGGGATCGAGCCCCACATCAGGCTCCACCACTATGAGCCTGCTTCTTCCTCTCCCATTCCCCCTGCTTGTGTTCCCTCTCTCGCTGACTGTCTCTATCTCTGTAGAATAAAGAAATAAAATCTTAAAAAAAAAAAAAGAAAATAATCAAGTCTTTAGCCTACTTTTCCTATAAAAACTGTATAAAAACTCTCAGTAAACTAAGAATAGAGGAGAACTTCCTTAACTTGATGAAGAATATCTGCAAAAAACCTACAGCTAATATCATGCTTAATGGTGAGAACTTGAAACATTTCCACTAAGATCAAGTACAAGGTAAGGATGCTCCCTTCTCACCACTCCTTTTCAACGCTGTACTGGAAGTTGTAGCTAATGCATTATGACAATAAAAAGAAATAAAAGGTATACAGATTGGGATGCAAGAAATGAAACTATATTTATACATGACATGATTTTCTATGTAGAAAAATCCAGAAGAATCAACAACAATACTCCTGAAATGATCAGCAATTATAGCAAGTTTGCAAATATAAGGTTAAAATACAAGTCAGTTGCCTTCCTACATACCAGCAATGAACAAGTAGAATTTAAAATTAATAGCATTTTAATAGCATTTATACTACTGCCCCTCAAAATGAAATACTTAGGTATAAATCTAACAAAATATGTACAAGATCTGCATAAGGAAAACTACAAAACTCTGATGAATAAAATTAAAAAACTAAATAAAGGTAAAGATATTCTGTGTTCATGAATATGAATAATCAATATTGTCAAGATGTCAGTTCTTCCCACCCTGATCTATAGATTCAAAGCAATCCCAATCAAAATGCCAGCAGGTTATTTTGTGAATATCTACAAACTGACTCTAAATTTTATATGGAGAGGCAAAAGACCCAGAATAGCCAACACAGTATTGAAGTCGGGAGGCCTGACACTACCCAACTTCAAGGCTTACTATATACCTACAGTAATCAAGACAGGTAGTATTGGTGAAAGAATAGACAATTAGATCAATGGAACAGAATAGAGTGCAGAAATAGACCCACATAAATATAGTCAGTTGGTCTTTGTCAAAGGATCAAAGGCAAGGCAATGAAGCAAAGATAGTCTTTTAAAGAAATGGTTCTGGAACAACTGAACATAATGCAAAAAAAATGAATCTTGTACTCTTCACAAAAATTAACTCAAAATGGATCATAGACCTAAATGTAAGCTGCAAAACTATAAGAGTCCTAACAATAACCTGGAAGAAAACCTGGATGACCTGGTGTATGGTGATGACTTTTTAGATACAACACCAAAAGCACAATCTGTGAAAGAAATAACTACTAAGCTGGAATTCATCAAAATCAAAAACTTCTGCTCTTCAGAAGACAATATCAAGAGAATGGGAGACAAACCACAAACTGGGAGAAAATATTTGCAAAGGAGACATCTGATAAAGAACTGCTTTCCAAAACATACAAAGAACTCTTTAATCTCAACAATAAGAAACGAACCAATTAAAAGTGAGCGAAAGACCTTAATAGATACCTCACCAAAAGAGACATACAGAACAGCAAATAAGCAATGAAAAGATGCTTCATATCATATATCATCAGAGGGAATTCAAAGTAAAACAACGAGATGCCACTGCACACCTATGAGAATGGCCCAAATCTGGAACACTGACACCACCAAATGTTGGTGAAGAGGTAGAGCAAGAGGAGCTCTTATTCATTGCTGGTGATATTGCAAAATGGTACAGCCACATTGGAAGACAGTTGATGGGTTCTTAAAGAATTAAACGTCCTTCTACTATATGATCCAGCAGTCACACTCCTTGATATTTACCCAATGGAGTTGAAAAGTTATGTTCACACAAAAGCTTCCACACGGATGTTTATAGTAGCTTTATTTATTTTATTTATTTATATTTTTAAAGAGAACACATGCAAATCAGGGGAAGGGGCAGAGGAAGAGAGAGAATCTTAAGCAGGCTCCATGCCCAGCATGGGACACGGTGTGGGGCTCCATCTTATGACCCTGAGATCATGACCTGAGCCAAAGTCAAGAGTTGGACACTTCACTGACTGAGCCACCCAGGTACTCCGTATAGTAGCTTTATTTTTAATTGTGGAAATTCGGAAGCATCCAAGATGTCCTTCAGAAGGTGAATGGATAAATAAACTGTGGTACAGCCAGACAATGGAATGTTATTCAGCGTTAAAAAGGAATGAGAAGACATGGAGGAACCTTAAGTGCATATTTATTACTAAGTGAAAGAAGTCAACCTGAAACGGCTGAATTCTGTGATTCCAACTATATGACATTCTGGAGAAGGCAAAACTATGGAGCTGGTACGAAGATCAGTGGTTGCCAGGATTTGGGTAGTGAGGAAGGTACGAATAGGTGGAGCACAGAGGATTTTTAGGCAGTGAATATACTCTGTGATACTGTATTGGTGGATACATGTCATTTATATTTGTCCAAACCCATAGACTATAACACGAGAGTGAACCCTAATGTGAACTGTGGACCTCTGATGAGTATGATGTGTCACTGCATGTTCATCCATTGTAACAAATACACCTCTCAGGTGCGGGCAATTGATGATGTAGGAGGCTATGCATACGTTAGGGCAAAGTGTGTAGGGGAAGTCTTGTACCTCCCTCTCACTTTTACTGTGAACCTAGAACCGCTCTAAAAAATATAGTCTACATCACATACATGTGATGTAATGAGCACTGGGTATTATATAAGACTGATGAATCACAGACCTGTACCTCTGAAACCAATAATACGTTATATGTGAATTTAAAATATAAATAAGTAATTAAAGATAATCCTATAACAATTATTTAAAAAATAGTTCAAAAATAATTTAAAAACTGAGGGCTTCAGAGGGGAGGGGGGTGGGGAAATGGGATAGGCTGGTGAGGGGTAGTAAGGAGGGCACGTATTGCATGGTGCCCTGGGTGTTATACACAACTAATGAATCATGGAACCTTACATCAAAAACTAGGGATGTACTGTATGGTGACTACCATAATATAATAAAAAATATTATTATTAAAAAAATAATAATTAAAAATAAAGTATTGAAAAAAAACAAGCTGAAAATAGAACAAAGAGTACTTTTAAAAAATATGTACCAATATTTAATTCCTCAAGAAAAAAGTCTTCTAAATGTTAATGACCACCACTACAAAACCACTGTATTACTATAAGAAAATATTCAGTTGAACTATTAGAAAATGAGACATCGTGTGTCCCTGTCCACTAGGAGTGTACAGTTTAGCTGACTGAAGCATAGGTAGGAGAAAAATAAAATAGCAGTGTCCTGTCAATTATGCAAATTTAAAATTGGGTTTTCTTTTTCAGGGAGCACCCAAACCCATAGCCATTGAACCATGTGCTGGGAACAGAGCTGCTGTTCTGACTGTGTTTCTTTGTCTACCGCGAGGATCGTCAGGTGCCCCTCCTCCTGGACAGTCAGGTAAGATGAGAGTGGCGCTCTCAGCAGTTCAGCAAAACATGTAGACTAGACAGCAGAAATAAACAGTACTATCAAGCAGCATGGTGAGGATATTTACATGGTTCTAATTTAAAGCATGGTAGAATTTATTAGAATGCAAACTTTTACCAAAACATCTAGAAATCTGCATTGCTATAAACAGATTTGCCAGTGTTTCTCTTAAAACCACATGTTAAATATGTGTGTATGTTTGTGTATAATATACATGTGTATGTGTGTTCACACACACACCCAAATTTGTTGTTGTAACTACAGTGAGAAATCTCACTAGCATGGCAAACAAGTTTTTGACCCCTTTGGGCTGCTTATTTTTTCCCCAGTATGTGTGTCGCATAGGATGCCAAATTATATATGTGATTAGAAGTGTGCTTTGTAAATATGGAACCAAATTAAGGAGTTAACTTGCATGTTTGGAATGTGTAGTGGTGTCAGAGGATGACAGCTTGATGCCACCATCTCAGTATATTTAATATATGTTCTTGTTATCAGCACCAGACCCGTAAAGCTCATGGGCCAGGGAACACTTCCCCTCAGATGGCCCAGCCAGCCTTTGCCTCTGATTCTCTTTTTCCTACGTGAAAAGCATCTTTTGAATTTGGGGGTAACTGTATGTGTCCTATTAGAAGTCTTCTCGTTGCTATGATGTTGTTCACATTGTACACACGCACAATGTTGAGTATAACTTGTAATTAAATCACAAATCATGCTTATTCCTCTCTTTTTACATATTCTCTTCCATTTACTTACAATGTGTAAGTTTTCCATCTCCGATTATTTGCTCTGTCCAACTCTTATGAAATGGATGCTTTTTGAGGGTAAGGGTAATTTCAAATCTGTCTTTCTTTTCAATTCCCCTTAGGCAAAAAGTGCCAGAGATCTGACAAATTCTCAGTAAGAGTAACTGATGCTGAGCTCGCCTCCCTGCTTATTTTATCTTTTCTTGGTTCCCTAGCTAGCGCTGACCTTGCTTCTCACTTTCTTGATTTGTATCCAACCCGACACAAAAATGGAAGCTACATTACTTTATCCCCTGTAAACTTAAGATATTCACGTAGCAGAGTTTTTCCCATATGGAGACAGAGGGTTTCCATCACTTAAAAATTATTTATGGTAACTGACGATATCTTGTTGCAGGAACTTCTGCCCAAAATTTATTTGTAGGTCTTTATTCAAAGAACTAAGCATTCTCTTTACTTTCTCATATGTTGAGTGAATTCCATGCTCTTCTTTCAGGAGAGCGAGGTAAAAGTAAATGAGATGTAGTAGGTAGAATAGCTTGGCACAGGTCAGATAAGATGGATAATTATAGGTACCGTGCCCAGCTAATGGAAGGATTGTTTTAGGGCTGGGATGATTTCCAAAACAAACACTTCACTAATGAAAACAAGTCTATGTGTTATACACCAAGGTTCTTCTAGATCCTTGACAAGATGACGTACTGATGGGCAGAGTGAAGGCAACTGCCAATACTCTGTCCCTTTAATCTCTGAAATCTTTTTGACTGATTTGAAAGAACCAAGTAGCTGTGTGGACCCTTGCGTCAGCTGTGTTTTATTACGGATGCATTATGATTACTAAGGCTGATGCTATCTTAGATGTGCGTAGTGCTCTACTCTTTCCAAAGTGTTGTCTTATCTTTCACATTTGATCCTCATGACAAGCCTGTGCAATCAGTATTATAAAACCCACTTTGTAAATGAGGGAACTGAGGCATAGAAATCTATTTCTACACTCAAGGAATAATTAGGAAAGTACTAGAGTGTAAAGAGAAAGAAAGAAAAAGAAAGAAAGAAAGAAAGAAAGAAAGAAAGAAAGAAAGAAAAAGAAAGAAAGAGGAAAGAAAGAAGAAAGAAAGAAAAAGAAGAAAGAAAGAAAGAAAGAAAGAAAGAAAGAAAGAAAGAAAGAAAGAAAGAGAGGGAGAAAGAAAGAAAGAGAAAAAAAAATACTGATTGCTAACATGCCAGGTAATTTTCCCTGATAATCTGTAGCAGAGAGCTTATTTCTCTATAATCCATAGCCCATGTCTTCACCAAGCCCAACATTTGGGGGAGTACTGAAAAGTCTATAGAGTTGATAAAGGTAGACAACCCTGAGTTAACTTACCGTACTTTTTACAGAGCCTATAGATGAACAATGTGGAATATCTGTGTGCATAATTCAGGGTGAGCTTGTTCTTTGTTTTTTTTTTTTAAGTAATAAATGTTTTCTAGGTATTTTATAGGATAAGGAACACTCTTTGAGTCTACTTCAAAATATAGTATTATCTGCTGGCTGCAGACTACTTTGAAATGCATCAGAAGCATGATATTGATGTATGGATAGTAGGATGGGTGGATGAACAGATATGTTATAAAGCAAGTAAAGTAAATGTTAATGGTAGAATCTAGGTGGTGGAAATAGTGTCGTTAAAATTCCACTTTGCTGCATGTTTGAAATTTTTATAGTAAGATATTGGGAAACAATTAAAAAAAAAAAACTCCTGGCTTCACAACCAAACCAAAACAAACAAACAAACAGGCAGTGTTTGTAGAGAGAAATTTTCTAATGGTCACGTCTCCATTTTCCCTGAACAAGGCAAATACTGACAACAACATACAAATAAATGACTAATTTTTTTACTCTTCATCAAGATACTTGGTGTATACACAGGCAATTAAAACTTAACATAGTACCATCCACTATTTGAGAAGAAATGCATTCCAGTGATCATTCGAGAACCGTATCAGCTCTTGGAAAGGAAATGTTGACATTGGTTATTCTCATTTGTAGAGTTTGGTTTATCTCACATCTTTACAGGAAGTCCATCTATGTGCCTGTGCTTATCACAGTGCCCTACACACAGAGAGCAGTTCATAAATACTTTTGATGATGATGGTGATAGAGAAGGAGCTTCATGGATCGACTCCGGACCCCATCCCCACTATGGGATGAACACGGTGCCAGGAGCCTTCTCCGGGCTCTTGAGCAACTTTTGTCTCCAGACATTAGCATACCTATTCAATGACTAATAAGTCTTATTCCTTAGATGAAAAGTTCTCTGGCAGTCCTTAGTCCAGTCTCAAATTTTTTTATGAGGTCCTTTTTTGAAACGCAGCTTTCCAAGTGTAGAGTGATGCTTTTCCTAAGGCACTCTTCATTACCATGAGTAAAAGCCCTGAAGACAGGGTAAGTTTGGGCATAAAGAGAAGGTAGAAGCACATGAGGAGCATGGTGGTCTTTTCTCTCTGAAGCTGAATGTCACACTGACGAATAAATGATGCAGAGACACACGGGTGCCAGTTTTTTAGCCCTCTGTCTTCAGCAGCACCTAGTAATTTTTTTAAATGTAAAATATGACATTGTCTTTGGAATTTATTCTCTTTCCACCAGAAAATATTTTAGGAATTCTTAGCAAGTGATAAGGGTGTGAAGTCCTTTCCGTGGCTTTCATCTTCACAGAGGTCAAAAGAAAAACTGCAGATTCATCCCTCAGATTACCCCATGCACTAATCTTTTTTTTTTTTTTTTTTTTTTTTTTTTTTTTTTTTAACGTAATGAATTTAGGTGTTTGTGAGCAATTCTCCCTCTAGGTGGCTTAGAAGAGTAAGAGCAAAAGATATTAAATAGGCTTTTTGGCATTCCTGGAACTGGACTAATTAGGTTCCCAGCTCCCCCACCGTGGAAACCTGCTGCTTCATTACTCTATTCTTCATGAGAAGCTACTGCCAACCACGCCAGACTCCTTGGGTTAATGTATGATTTCTGCTGTTGACGTTTATACGCTATACACTACTTTCTCTACTGACCTCAGAGTGGTTGAAGGACTGACATCCCCATGAAAACAGGGCCCACTGAGTAATTGCTGCATGACACTAAACAACCAAGCATGTCTCCAATCACCTTGGACGGCAAGGTCTCCAAGCGTTTTAGAGTCACATTAAGATGAAATGTGGACAAAGTAAATAGAGCTCTTCAAAAGCATAAATTGAAAATGATAATGATTGCTGTCACTTTGTGATGGAAGATTATGAATTTCATAGTTTATGGATTCTAACTAATAAGAAGCAAATTAAGTCTTCTCACTGGATTAAAAATCCCGGGGACCCAGATGTCCACAGCCAATGTGGCTGTGTGCTTCAACTAAAAGTAAAAGTTTGCCCTGATCTTGCCTCACCATTTGATTGAGTCTAACATTACCGAAAAGAATACTGTAGAAAGTCTAAGGCTTTGAATTTTTTTCTTTTAGGCTTCGAAGTTTGGGCAGGATGACCCGATTATTTTGAAAAATCTAGAATATTGTATAATATTTAAAATGATAGTCTACTCACGGTGTCATGGATAATGATGACAAAAAAGAGACCTTGGTTTATTAAATGAAAAAGAGGTGGGAGAAAGGGAACTAGTAATTCTGATCATTGTATCAGGTGCTTTCCCTACAGTGATTGGCTTAACCCTCTTAATGATTCTGGAGCGTAGCTATTATTATCCCACAGCACCAGTGAAATGTAGAAGGTCCTCTGCATTTCCAGAGATGGACTGGGAACAGACTCCAGGTCTACAGGTTCTCAGTGTGGGACTCTTTTCCTCTGAAACCAGTTTTTAAAGCTAATTCACATTTTCCAGAAGCTTCTGAGTTTTCCTGTCCCTTAAGACTCTCTATTTTCCTTCCATAACTTCGCCACTGTATCTTCACACTTGTAGAAACACACCTGTTGATCTAATCTTATAGCACTCTCTCTGTTAGAGGTGGCTGAAATAAGAAACAAAACTACTGAACCATATCAAGACTTCATTATACAAAATCTGGCATGGTAGTTACTTTTTTAACCTCAAATCCGAATGTTATTTACAAACATCATATGTGTCTTCATAAAGAAGAAAGAAAAAAGGGGGCATTTCATGGAAAAATAAACTATAAAATTAGAGAACCCAGAGAACAACAAAGAGCAAACACCTGAGGTGTTTGTTAATAAACATGACTGTGTCAAAACACACCTGCTATTAAAAAGACCCACAGATCAATAGAAGGAAATAATTTTATCTTCTATCCAAAATATAGTTATATTGTTATTGTGAATCTTCTTGTACTACCTTTATTCATTTGAGAAATATTTAAACATGTCTGTTACATGCCAGGCATTGGATGTATAGTAGTGAACAAAAACAAATACAAAAGAGTTCCTGCCCCTTTAGCGGTTATAGCCTATGTGGAGACAGACACAAAATAAATAGTCATGCAAATAAACCGGTAATGGCAAATGCAAATTGTGTTAGGCGCTATGGACACAGAGTAGACAGTGCTTTAAGAGAGAGTTATACAGTTACAAAGATTAGTATCATTCTAAGGGAGTAACAAAATGACAAACAGTCATTCAGATGCCCTTTCCTCTGTTCTCACTTGCCACCATGTCTCTGTTCTGCTTGATGGTTGAATAATCCCCACTGCGCCTCTTCAGCTTCTGGAAACTCTCCCCTCTGGTGTGCCTGGATCTACCTCAAGCACCTACTTAGAGATGATGGATGTAGAGCCCCTCCCCTCTGTTCTTAGTCTGCCTCATCTGCCTCGAATCCTTCAGCCAACCTCTCATCCTTCCCCACCCTGTCCCTTGAGGGTCGTGCTCTCTCCACTCACAGGGGAGCTAACTCCTGACTCCGGATCTCCAGCCAACACTGCTCACCTGTTGAGTACCAGCATCACAACCTAGATTTGCTGCTCATTAGGCATAAGTTCACTCTTCCCTGACTCTCTCCCTGTTACCACCACCTACTTCCCTACTGTTTCTGTAAAGTTCATTTCACAATGGCTCAAGTTTGAGATCCAGGAGTTGCTTGCCTTCTTCTCTCTTTCTCCCATTTTACATCCAAATCATCACAAAGATCTTTAGATTTTTTACCCCTGTGGCAGATAGAGTAGACATCTTGTTTTTGCCATTCTTCCTGTCTCCAGTTTTCATCTGGGCACTGGCTGCTCTCACTGGACTTCTGCCAAAAGAGAGCACAATTCTAATCATATCTCTCTCTTCCTCATAAGCCTTTGCTGGCGTTTTATTGCCTGTTGAAGTGAGTCCAGACACTTAGTCTGGGGCGTGAGGTCCTCTTCAGCCTCTCTGCAGCCTTCTTTCAGGTTTGGCGTCCATCCACAGAATCCTTGCCAGCGCCTACCTGCAGAGCACCACAGGCAAGCCCGCCCTTGAGCAGCTTTTTTAACCTCTTGGGCCCTCAGTTTTCTCATCTATAAAATAAGGAAGGTGACCACATGGTATATTTTTATGATTGCTGCCAGGCCTGTGATTCCACATGTATGTTTCTGCCTATGATTCCGCGAGTGTACGTGTTGTCTGGCATGTGCACTGCTGTTCTCTGAGTGCACTCTGAGATGCGCTCTCCCTCCTAGCTGCCTGTTTCCAAAGCCCAGCTCAAAAGCCAGTTCCTCTTCCATGAAGCCTTCAGTTCCCTGCATATAAATGCGACCTCACTCTCCTTGAAGTCCTACAGGATTTACTGGTTCAATTCTTTACTGCCTCCTAACATGTATCAGAGTCACTGTGTACTTTCCTTAACTGTCTTCCCAGGTAGTAAGCTCCTTGAGGGCAGTGGCTGTGTCTGATTTTGTCTTCGGATCCCCAGTTGCTAACAAGTTTTTGGTACTTAGTAATTGCTTGATAAATATTTAATTGATGAATAAAATTATTCTTAAATGATAGAACTTCCTCACCAAAAATATGTAGAAAATATGTAGTTATATACTATACAAATGTACAATTTACTAGTTATAATTTTACTTCATGCCCATAATCTTTGAGACTGGATTTTATGTATGTATGATTCATATAGGATTCAAGTTACATATCTTGGGGACAAAATCAAGCTCAACATTGTATCTTTGATTAAAAAATATTAAAACATAGTTGCTTAGGTTTAAGGTTCAAAGAAAATCAGAATATTAGGGGAATATGACAGAGACAATAAGGCACTTTCTATTTCCAATGTAGCATGTACTAAACCTGTCATAAACTTATTCTATTTTTTATGATTTGAATGTTGATTTATTTTGTGGATAATAATTTTTACAAAATCATGTTATTTCATTTTGGAAGAGCACAGCTAGTTTCCACCCTTTATGACCAGAAAAATAACTTTGAATCTTATGGAATAAATGTCTACATATTAGTTATATGTAGACCAGAAAAATAACTTTGAATCTTATGGAATAAATGTCTACATATTAGTTATAGTCAGGACCTCACAAAATGCATCTGGCAAATAAAAATTATCAATTGCTGTTGTACTTATTATTAACACATATCATTTGTTGTGACTCTGCTCTATGTTCATTACCATTCTTTGAATTATCATCACCCTATAAAGTATATATTACCACTTTTCTTTCACAGATGAGAAAAATAAACTGACAGAGGTTAACCACACTTTCCTATAAACACATAGTAAATAAGTTATTGAGCCAGAATTTAAAACCAGAAATTCTCACACTATAATGCTCTATCCAAATCTTTTTTTTCCCCCATGGGGATAGTGAGGAGTGGGGTTGGTTATGGTCAAAGGCCATTAGCTATGCGCTTTGAGGGATGGTGCAAGCTTTTTCTTTCCCTGCCCAGTGTCGCTGTGAAGTGGCATGCCATGGTCCTCCCATATGAGATTTTAATTTTTTCTTTGTGCCATTGTTAATTGAGAGAAATTGATTAATGTGCAAAAGGAACAAAGAAGAAAATAAGGACAAGAAACATGAAGAATAGTGAACATGGCTAATTAAACATGCTCTAGAAGTGAGTGAAACAGCCTGGAAGTTAACTCAAATACTCTCAAGATAGAGCAATTAGAAAAAAACTCACATGAAAAGTCAGAATTTATGACATGAAAAATGAGACCCCCACCACTGAAAGCATGGCCAACACATTTTTCTTTTCTTTTTCTTCTCCCTACCTGCCACTCTGTTAAGGTATTTATAGAATTGAGTGGTAAATAATTACTGTGGTCAAAGAGAAAAATAGGAAAAAATAAGCAACTCAACAACTCAACTTACAAAGCCAAAGGGGAAAATCAAAATTTGTCTGGAATAAGTAAAACTGCCTTCAAAGCAACAAAACAACGAAATAAGAATTTTGCAGGTATGAATAAAATTTAAAGCCTAAATCAGCCCACCAGTATTTCCTATGCTGGCTGACACCATGGTCTCTATATAAAACTTCCAGTTAGTAAGATGTTTCACTTTTAATTGGTCATGAATTAAATAGTCCTGCTTTACATACATTTAGGAGAATTTAACAGAAGGACACCTGCCTTTAACAAGGATAGATGGATAATCCTGAGTGTCAGAGAATTTTGGAAGTTTTGGAACTTTAGAAATGGACTTAGAAACCATCTACTTCTATCCTGCATTTTGGGAAGGAAGGAAGGAAGGAAGGAAGGAAGGAAGGAAGGAAGGAAGGAAGGAAGGGAGGGAGGAAGAAGAGGGAGGGAGGGATGGAGAGGGAGGGAGGGAGGAAGGAGAAAAAGAAAGAAAGAAAGAAAGAAGAAAGAAAGAAAGAAGAAAGAAAGAAAGAAAGAAAGAAAGAAAGAAAGAAAGAAAGAAAGAAAGAAAGAAGAAAGAAAGAAAGGCAAACCTGAGAGCCAGAGACAGGGAGAGATTTGTTAAGCTTGTAGCTCAGTGGGGACTAGAACCAAAGTCTCTGGATCTCTCGTGGAAGGAGAGAGTTTACCCCTACCTCATGTTTATTATGCCATGTTGTAAAACCTGACAAGAGAAGACCACAGTAATAATCCCCTTGTTGCCAGAAGGCAGGACTACACACCTTCCCTCACCAGGGCCCAGAAATGGCAGACGAAAATGAATTCCCTAGATCCAAAAAGGAAAATTAAGTGGCTTGAGAAAATGTCTCCTTACCAGCAAACTGATAAAATGCTAAGAAAATGTGGGTCGAGGGCTGTGGGAATTTCTTCTTTTCACATAAATATTTTTCCTGGTGACCACTCCAAAGAGCCAATGGCCCCTTAGCCTTTCATTTGAAAGGAGTACATTCGAGTTTTGATAAAACTTCCATGTTATACTGATGGCTGATTTAATGTCCTATCATTTACTGTAAAATGGTGTCATAAAACCTACCAAAGGCATCTTCAAATGTGACCTTCCCTTCATTCTTAATGAAAGGCCCAGTGGAGGAGCCAGCACCAATGGTAGTAGGGTTTTAACTCTAAAAAAAGGTGAACATTGATGATAACAACATTAACCACTTAAGGCCAGAATCATCTCTCTCTAAGTACTTTCAGGGAAAGAGTTAATGGTCCTCTCCAGGATGAATAAGTTGCTTCCTTTTAGCCACAGTATCACTTGCCAATGAGCATAGCCCATGTAAGCTGGGTCTACATCCATAACTGATGGGCAGCAAGTTCAGAGTGGTCATGCAGATAAAGCATTGACAAAACTTAAGAAAGAGCTCATCTGCTTCTTCAAGAGCATGACTCCAAAGAAGTAGTTTGAGAAGTTCTACTTGGTCTCTGGAATTATCATTTAGAAGCCTTGGGGGAATAAATGAATTCATAGCCCCTGAACCTGCTGTCTGACATAATTTGAACTGAACCTTGAAGGCCCTAAAAGTCTGGATGCAGTGACCATACATTCAGTTCCATTTATTCAACAAGCCAGGCAAGGATCATCAAATCAATAACATGACTGTGCCATCTGCTTTCCCCTTGCTCACCATCATAATGAAAAATGACTCCTTAAGTGTTCTGCGAGGCAGTTAGCTCTGAATGTAGAGCTGTAATGGGGAGAGGCTGAGTCACATTTGTATTCAAAACTTTACTGGTAAAATGGAAAGGAAATTGTTGTCCATATTAATAGATACATAAAATGTATAAATGGGGTAATTTGGTATTACTCTATTTATGCATAATATTATACAATTGCAGAAACACAGAGATAGGAAGGGCACTGAAATGACATCTGGCTCATCCAATGGCTTGCAGCCACAGCTGGTGACCCTGTCCAGAATCATCTTGGACAAACTGTTTATAGAGACTTTCCCAAAAGGCATGCCCATAACTTCTGGGACTAATTCGTTCTGTTATTTAACAGTCTTCACTGCAATTTGATCCCATTTTCTTTTGTTCTCTCTCTCTCTCTTTTTTTTTTTTTGTTTTTTTTTTTTTTGTTTTTTTTTTTTTTTGTTCTCATCCCTCCAGAAATAGAGAACAGCTGATCGAGCTCCTTATAATAATCCATCACATGATAGAAGGCAGTTTTGAAATCACCTCCCAGGTCAGGTTCAATGCACTGCTCCCAGTCCTTCTATCCATGCCTTGTAAAGCCCACGTCTTCTAGCTTGGGTAACCTCATGCCTCTCAAAATGTCTTTCAACTTTCCCAAAGGTCATTGGCTCAAGAGTCATAGAATAGAAAGAGATTCTAGAGATGCTTCTGTCCCTTTGTTCAAAAGATGAGGAAACTGAAGTTCACCTGAACAGACTTCCTTAGTGCCCACCACCTTTCTAGAGCCCAGGGGGCTCTCCCTGGCTTTAGTGTCATTGTGCCTTAGTGCTAACATCTCTTTTAAAACCAGCCGCCTTCCCTTGTTGGTCACTTTCTCTCACAGTTCACTAGGACTCCTCTGTCCCTTTCTGACTCTTTCCACCATTCTGCATTTTGCATTCATACCTACTGTTTTTCTCGCACAAGAAAAGGGAGCAGTTCATTTCAGTTAGTTTCTCTGATGTTTCAAAGTCATTTTTGAAGTTTAATCCCATTATTCTAAGCTCCATTCTCATGCCCTATGCCTCATTTGTGTTACCTGCAAAAATGAGATTTTAGGGAGATACAAAATACTTCACATTGCTGGATGCTAAAGTGATTTTTAAAATACACTTTGATGTTATGGATACACCACACCCCTGTCCTGTGCAGGTACTAGTCCTTCTGCCTCAACTATCCTCCAACACACAACACCCACACCTCCCCTTCCAACAAGAGAATGTCACTTCAAGGGTCACCTCCTCTGTGAAACCTGTTTCCATCCTCAGTCCACTCCTTTGTTTTTTATTTATTAATATAGCATTTTTATTACAGTGTCTCTATTTTACCCGGAGCTATAAGGGCAGGGGTTTTCCCCTTACTTATCATTATATGTCCAGGGGCTAAATGGTGCCTAGAACATAATAGAAACTCAGTACATGTGCTTAATTATTTTACTCCTTTCTCTTACTCATCTGTCCTTATTGGTGCTAACTTCCCAGAGTCCAGCTCTTAAGCTCACTGTGAATTTTCAACTGCATTTTCCCATGTACTTGTTATAGAAGCTTTACTATAAATTAATTCTATAGGTTTCTCAGTTTTTAAAAATGAAAAAAAAAAAAAACCCTCCCTAATTTCTGGCCTAAAATTTGGCTTCTGAAGTAGGATCAAAAATTTTACTGAGGTTAAATCACCTGGTCTTCATTGCTGACTAGGGCTACTGTTTCAGCCCCATTCTAAAGGTCTGTTTGTCTCAAGTCATGTTAGTCATTTTGCAATATGTGTTTTTTTCCTCCTACATTTAACAGTTTCTTTGGGTCTTTGAATATTTTTTTCCTTACATAAAAATCTTACTTTGATGATTTGGTCATTCACAAGATCATTATTTGACCATTTCTAAGACCATCCTTTTTTTGTTTTCTTAAAAATGAATGTTTCATAGGCCCCCCTTCATTCTGGGTGCTTTAAGCGGGATCAGAGTCCCTACTCCTTTTCTCGGTGGCCTACGAGTGAGTCACCAGACCCTGGTTCTGCTGCTTGACCATCCTTTTACCGTCTGCTGGGATTCTTGCTTGGCTGCGTGGCTCCCATATCCTTTGTTGTGGGTTTTTAGATCATAGCTGTTCTTTAAGACTGAGATTTTTCAAACGCTCTGAGTATCTCTATTTTGATATTTGTTACTAGCCTTTTCTCTTACATGTAAAAACAAGTCAATCTTTTTAAACCTGTCCTATGTTTACTGCATTACAGATTATGTTCTATTTCCCTTTATATCTCCAGGGGTCACTTTAGACTTTGCATTAATGTTTTTCACTTTCCCCAACACTTCAAAATCATCCTTGTTTCCTAGTCTCCTTAGGTGACTTCAAGTCTTGTCAGGACACTCCGAAGTCCCATTTTAGCTCTTTGTACGCCTCTTTTTTGTCCATCTGAGTTTTACCTCAACTTCATTTTTCCTTTTCATTACAAGTATTTCTAAGATTATAAGTATTCTCACCTATCATGTTGGTGAAAATTAAAAAGGATGACAACACATTGCTGGTGAAAATGCAAACTGGTACAGCCCTATCGGAGGGGAACTTGGCAATAAGTACCTAACAAAACTACACTTGCACTCTTTTGACCCAGCAACCCCACTCATAGGAATATACCCTAAAATATACTTCCAGTAATATGACAAGACATGAGCATTCATTTCAGCATTGTTTTTAATCACATAATATTGGGAACAACTTAAATGAGAATACATAGGAAAGTAATAAAATAAATTATAGTACATCCACAAATAGAGTACGATTCATCTGTAAAAAAAAAAAAAGAGGAAAATCTCTATAAACCGATATGAAATTATTTCCAGGATATGTTATTAAGTGAGAAACATAAAGTGCAAAAGAATATCTAGAATATGTTGTCTTTAATATAAGAAATAAGGAAATTTTTTTAAATGTACAGATATCTACTCAATTTTTCAGATTACAAGAAACATAAAACAAAAACTAAAGAGATTGGTTACTTACAGGGAGTGGGGAAGAAAAGGAATATGAAAATGGAGGAATAGGAGAGGGGGTATAGGAATGAGGGATGGGGGGGTGACACTTCTCTGAGTACCTTTTTATATACTGCTAGAAACATTGTGGTGTTTTACGTACCCAGTAAACGAACAAAGAAAATTAGGATGTAAACCCAAAACGGAAGACAAACCATAAAAAAAAAAAAATGAACCTAAATGTATTTCAAATGAATAACATACCTGCACAGAGGGATAGGAAAGAAAAGGGCAGCCCAAGTAACTTGGCAAAATAATATTTGACTGTATACTGTAAAGCTAAAAGCAAACAGAAATATATGCAAACATTATACCATAACTAGTACATTTGTTTCTTTGGAAATGGTGGTGGGGGGCATGGGTTTGCAATGCTGACACTATGTCCATGCTGGTGTTAAGCAAGCAAGTTAAATACATCATGGATAATGAGAGCTGGGTGTCTCACTGTCAGAGAAAAAAAGATACACCTATCGGGAAAGTGAGAAGAGTGGAATGAGTTCTATGGTACTGGATTGGAATTAGAAGCATCAGCAAGAGCTTATTCCCATACCTGTAGATATGTGTAGAAATGCAGATGTGTGTATGTGGGTTAGCGTACGTATGTATGTTTCTTCACTGTGTCGTCTGAGAGGGTCTGGAAGCAAGGAAACCCCAGTAGCAATGAACACTCTTAGTTCACATCTCTGGGTTTCCTGATAACACTCTACAATAAAAGGAACCAGAGCTTTCCAGAGAAATGGTTGACTCCAAGGCCAGGAAGGGAAAGATGAGCTTGGGACATCTTATGGTTCCAGTGTTCAAAAGTTAAGTGTTCAAAAACTTATGAAGACATGTTGGAAAGAGACAGGAGCCCACCTGAAGGAACAACCATCCGCCCAACCTGGAACAACCCAAACAACAGAATAAATACACCATTGGATTATGACTCAAAGAATAAATTAAATGCCCATGAGCCATACTAACATAGATATAAAATTGAATAAATTAATAAATGGCAGAGAAAGACCAGCTCTTCCTTTCAGTAGAATTCTAGTTAATGGGTATATAAAGAATAAGGAAGATAGAAAAGTCATCTTAGACAAATACCACAGTGGTAATTACTGCAGGCAAGAACAATTGATGGAGTCTAAAATTAATAGGAGAAAATATAATGTAAAACAGCACATTCACAAAACTTCAAAAGTATCTTCCCACAAGACATTTATTAATTACAAAGGGGAAAATAATAAGTTTATAGTAGAAAAATGTAGCAGACATGACCTTATCCAAATGATCAGGGTTATAATATCATTAGTAATAAAACAAAGAGGGGCGCCTGGGTGGCTCAGTCGTCAGGCGTCTGCCTTCGGCTCAGGGCGTGATCCCGGCGTTCTGGGATCAAGCCCCACATCGGGCTCCTCCGCTGGGAGCCTGCTTCTTCCTCTCCCACTCCCCCTGCTTGTGTTCCCGCTCTCGCTGGCTGTCTCCCTGTCTCTGTCAAATAAATAAATAAAATCTTAAAAAAAAAAAAAAAAGAAATCGTACACCCCCTGATATGTTGCCCTAAAAGACCAAAACATCACTTCTTGTTAAATGCATAAGACTAATGTAATTATGGGGAAAGAGCAGAACAAATCCAAACTGAGGAAGAGTCTACAAAACAAACTGACAAAAACTCTTCGAAAGTGTCAAGGTCATACAAGACAAAGGACTGAGGAATTAACACTAATTAGAGGCTAAGGACATCTGCATGCAATCAGATCCTGAATTAAATCCTGGAGCAAAAATAAAACATTAGTGGGAAAACTGGTGAAATTCAAATAAGGTCTATAGATGACTCAGTAGTACCATATCAGTGTTCATTTTCTGGTTTTGATAATTATACTGTGACTGTATAAAATGGTATCAGGGGACGCCAGGTAAAGGGCAAATGAGAACTCTGTACTCCTTTGTAACTTTTCTGGAAGTATAAAATTATTTCAACATGAAAAGTTAGTAAAACATATTTTTCAGGGCTCTTCTGCATATGGGTCATATTCCAAAAGTTAACCCATAGACATGCCACTCATTCAATTTGGAATATCTGTCCTTGTGACTTTCAGTTTGGGGCTCAAATTTTGAAAGCACTATTTTCTCTGTCCCTGGTCTCTCCCAATCAGCAACCATGTGGGCTTTCTGTGTCTCTGTTTCAGCTGCTCAGCAGAATGGCTGTCACAGTCTTTGAATTCCCAGAATTCCAAAGTGAATTTATATACACCATGTAGTTTATATTAAGGCATACCATCCCAAACTCGCCTCCAAATTGCGTGAAAAAAATATCTAGCCATTATTATGTGATATGTTAACATATAAATAAAAACATATATCTTAACTTATAATAACTAAATAACAACATTAGATATAGCCACAATTTACAGAGCACCTGCTAGGTATAGCCACTATCCCAGGTGCTTTATGTGTATTAAACCATTTAGTTTTCTGACTGTAACCCATGGGTGAAATTATCTCTGTTTTACAGCTAAAGAAACCACACTTCAGAAAGGTTATTTTACTTGCCAAAAATGTTTTACTTGCTGAAGATTTTAGAGCAAGCAAGTTGTAGAGCTGGTTTTAAAGTCTGGCCTATGTGCCCCATAAGCTGAGCTGTCCTGGTGTGGAAGTCTCTGAGGCCCCACCTGCCAGACACTTGTTCACATGTTAAAGACGTTGACAATGAGCAAATCTTGTGAATGCCTTGATGCTGTCCTCTTGAATTTCTCCCTTGATTCTTGAACTACATGTTCATTTTTATTTTGTTCATTAGAATACTAATTCTAATTCTTCCTTCTATGTTTTAAATAATATTTAATGGGTTAATCAGAAATTGTAAGACTTCTAATGCCACATGGAAAGCAAGACTAATAGAAGCTTAAAACAAGATGATACACATTTACTGAATTATTTGTACTTATAATGTTTTACCATATTTTTTTAAGAGAGGGGAAAGGGAGAGAATCTTAAGCAGACTCCACCCCCAGCACAGAGCCTGACACGGGGCTCAATCTCATGACCCTGAGATTATGAACTGAGCTGAAGTCAAGAGTCAGACTCAACTGACTGAGCCACCCAGGTGCCCTATTTTACCATATTTTTTGTTGTAGTTTTGAAAATGTTTAAAGAAATCAGTCATCCCAAGACCATGAAAAGGCTAAGAAGCCCTTTCTATTAAAAATATTCTTAAATTATTTTGACCTGGACATGTGCTGAACAGTTATGAGGGGGAGGGGGCACCTCCTAATACAAATATCATTTCTCTTGTTGATTTTTCTCAATTTAGAAAATATATTCAATAGACTGTGCAAATGTGTGAAATGACAAAGATATACACACACAAACCCAAACATACAATTTATTGGGTATGAGTCCGTTGCTGTAATATTTTTTGTATTTTCTCATTTAATATTGTAATAATCCTATAAGTTGGATCCTACTATTTGTATTTATCAGGCAAGGAAAATTGAGGTTCAAAAACTCATAATAACTGGATTTTACCCGATTTCTTTTTTCTGACTCTAAAGTGTATGCCATTAATCCCCATACTCTAATGTTTCCCCGCAGGAAAATATTAAAAACAGCATGGAAAAGTACGAAGGGAAAAAGGCACTTACATGAAATATGTTAAGCTTACATCTAATTTGCTCGATTTTGTGATTTGGAAAAAAAAAAAGTAGAGCAAAAAGAAAGAAGGGATTTTGAAGAGTGATTCAGAGATCAGACATTATTTTCTCTGTTGTCCCAGAGCACTTCAGATTCAAACCCAAGGCTTCGCGGCTGCCGATGCGCGTCCGTCTCTGTGTCTTATAATTGGTAAATTTACATCAGGTGTGTCACCAGTGGCTTAAGAAAGGCACAGATGTCAGTTTTGGAAATCCTGGGACTTTCAGGCTCGCTCAGACTAATTGGTCCAATCGATAAAATGCTAATGAAAAAATAAATCCAAACCTTTACCGTAGTCACTGAGTTCTGACCACAGAGATTAATGTAATTGCCTTTCTGGAATCCCTGTATTTTCACACAGTAAAAATATATAAATATACACGTTTATATAATTTTATATAATGTTTTATTTATATATATATGTTTAGTGTAATGAGTGATTTAGGGATAAAATACCTACTCGAATAAGTATATTTAACCTTCCAAAGTAAAAGCCTGAAGGGAGCAGCAACAAGTTCAACATGTATATATATTTATATTTATATTCATAGATATTTCCTTTAAGAAATAAAAACATATCTGTCCATTTAAAAAATGATTACAAACTGGTAATATAAAGATCACCAGAAATTCTAATTACAACTGTTAGCTGTTTAGTAAAACAAAATTCCACTGTTATATTTTCTTAGAACAACAGTATTCCAAGTGTCCCCTGTTGGCTTTAAAGTCATCTTGGTAACACATCTAGGAATTTCAAGCAACTAACTAACTGCTTAAGCATGAATGTCTCTCTAATGTCATATAATCACAGGAAGTTCCCATTTGTTTGCACCATCTTGAACACAGAAGAATGGCACGGGACGAGGTCAAAGCCTGCTTACTGGAGCAGCAGCCTACTGGGCTGTCTAGGGTTTCTGGTATGTTTTGTGCTCCCTGCACCAGCCCTCTTTCCTCTCTTTCAATCTCAGGATCGTAAGCATAACAGGATCAGACAACTAGAGTTCATCTTGCTCAGCCCCCTATCTTGGGCAGCCACCATCTCATATTTTTAAACACATCCACAGAATGAGAATACACAGGTTCTCACAGTAATAATTTCCAGATCTTAATTTCCTTTCAGTATTTGGAATGTGGCCACTGCATGATTGATTTTTATACAAACATACTAGAGCTTATACACTGAATTGGTTGCTGCCCCCTTAGAGGCTGTTACCTTGGAAGGTTAAATATACTTATTATATGAGTAGATATAGCCCTAAACCACTCATTACACTAAACATTATTTATCTGTCTGCCTCCCTAACTAGACTGTGAACTCCACGCAAGCAAAGACCATCTTTCTTTATCACAGAGTCCTCCGTGTCCAGCATAGTGCCTGACACAACAGCCGATACTTAGCTGAGTGAATGAATGCATGAATTCATATATTCTATCCCTAGAATTTTATACATATGAAAACAGAAGCCCTAAAGAAGGCATGCAGTTTGCCCCAGGTCGTATAGCTGATTATTGGCAGAACAAGCAGGTGACCCCAGGTCGTCTATCTCCCAGGCAAATTGGTTTCACATGATACTGACATTGTGCAAAATAAGTTTTGGCTTCTTCTTTCTAATTGCTCTCAAAGCCCACAGTATATTCTCTTGAATATACTTGGTGGCAAATCTTTATTCTCTTGAATGGTAACTTTGATGTTTGGAATCATCCTAATGTTACCAGAAGCTTCTGTTATCTGACCTCAAACCACCTTTCTCCACTCCTACCACTGCAGATCCTTCCCTCACAGAAAGAGAATGCTCACTATTTGTCATACACAGCCTGATGTGCCCAGCTCGTAGGCCTTTGCTTATGCTGTGCCCTCTGCCAAGAATGTCCTTCTTCTTTCACTCCTCAAATGTCCGAATTCTACTTACCTTGGTTCATGTTCTTTCCAAAACAAGGATTTGAGCTGTAGTGGCAGAGGGAGGAAGGAGGTGAGTGTTGATTGAGCTGATGTTTTCATTTTTTTTATATCATTTTATCTCACTAAATGGAAGCCAGAACGTGTACAGGAACTTGGCGTTCAGTAAAAATAAATGAGGAAAAGCCAATGAGTGTCACAATCTATATAATGCATTACAAAATCTGTGAAGGTATGTGTGAAAGGATACTCAAGCCTCATTTCAACCTGGAGAATATAAGGCCCCATTATGGGAGAGTTATAAGAGTCAGGCTTCATAGTGATTTGCCTAAAAATATGCGTTGGGATGATCTGACTCTGTGTATTTCTAGTGACCAGAAATCCCCAGCCTTTGCAGGAGGAGCTACCTGAGATTGGCAACAGGTGTTTGTAGATGTGCGTGTACCTTTGAACATGCACTGTCTTCTACACAGGTGCTGAGGACTGGGAGGTAGGGAAAGGTACAGGGGAACTGGAACTGGGGTATTTCTCCTGGAAAAGGAGGCCTTGTTTCTCGTGTGCCCACTCCCACCTACCTCTCACCATCACCGCCACCACACACACAAATGTCTGCCAGTTCTTCTCCCTGTAGCTCATGGGTATTCGTGTTATCAGCTGGTTTATGATTATAAAATTAATTTTTATTTTAAACATTTGAAAAAAGAGAAGGCAAAGTCTTACAACCCAGAGATAACTAACAAAAGATGTATTTCCTCTTAGGACTTTAAATATATTTATATTTTTTTCTTTTTACTTAAGGAGCAGCATTTTTTAATGAAGTTCTATATTCTGCTTTTCCACTGAATGTTATAGAATGAGTATTTCTCTGTGTCATTAAAAATTCTTCAGAAACATAATTTTAATGACTGCATAATATTGCATTTTATGGATGTGTCATAAACTTAATTATTCTCCTCTTCTTGCCTATTTATGTTGTTCCCTGGCTGCTTCTTCCATTCCTTTTTTTTTTTTTTTTGGTGTTGTAAATAATACTGTGATAAAGATTCGTATACAAAACTTTTGTCCACATCTCTGATAATTTTTTTAGGGTACAATACTAGTTCTGAAGCAGGTAAGAACGAAACTTTTTTTTTTATTTTAAGTTTTCAATGATGTTGTTAAGTTGCTCTTTAGGAAAATTTTACCAACTTATATTTAGTCAACTGAGGCATTTTGAACATCATGAAAAAACCATTGTAGTAAATTAGGACCACATTCCCTCCCTAATGAAAATACCCATGGGACATAGGGAGACAGTCGGATTTCATAATAAAGGGATTAATTGCAATTACCTAGTGACAGGTCCCTGCACTCAGCAAACCAGAAGGCCTAGTAGAGGGAAAGTATAGTAGAAAGCATCTGAAATTAAGACAAGACCATCCATTAGCACATGAAGAAGCTGGTTGTAAGGTTGCCAATATTTATCTAGCACATTTGGTAGTGTGTACTTCGTTATTTACACTCCACCTGTATCCTGAAAGCATTTGAGGCAAGCACTGGTCATCTGAAACTGTTCTTGAGGGCATGTTTGTTCTCTGAGCTCCCAAACCCGCATAACTGAGTAACCAGACTCCAAAGCAGAGACTACGGGGCCGAACCAATCCATCTCTACTTGATTACTGATAATATCATGAATATCTTTATAAATCAATCAAGCTTTTTATGAAAGACAGTAAAACATTAAGATGGTTAAAAACATAGACTGCAGAGCCAGACTGCCTAAGGTCTAATTCCTGGCTCTATCATTTAATAGCTGTGTGATCCTGGGCAGGTTGCTCAGTGTATCTGTGCCTTAATTTTCTCATCTATAAACTGAGGATACTCATAGTCCTTTCCTTTAGGATTGTCTTGAAGAGTAAATAGTTTAATACATGTAAAGTACTAGAAACTTACCACTTAGCAAGTGCCCATAGTAAGTGCTGCATAAGCATCTCCTGTTATTTCAAGTTGCTAAGAATTAACTTCAACACATGAACTAATGTCAGTTGATAAAAATATTTTAAAGCACTTGCTTAGGCTCCATGGATAAAAGGAAAACATTTTTTTTAAATAGGTTCCCAAGGATATTCTGGTTCCGTCTTTGAAAAGTTTCTTTTTTTTATGGTAACTCTACTAAGTAAACTTTTGCATCTCTCAAAAATATTGAAAGCAGTATCTTATACTAAAGATAAAGGCCATTAGCATTATCATCTCAACTGATATTCTCCCTCCAACATGAAAGAAATTATATACTTTATCATTAGACATTTAAGAAATTTAGCCCTCTATCTTGTCTAAGGTAAAGAATTCCCTATAGTAACACTTAAAAACCATAGCACTTTTCCATAATCTCACAACCCAAATATAACAATGGCAGTGAAAATAAAAGTTTTATTTCCTTTCAGAATGTTTTTTAAGCCATACCCTTTCTCCTAGATTCATCTGCACAGATAAATCTCACTGAGGTCATACACGTGTGTTTAGAATTTGACAGGCCCAGCCCTGGAAAGATTTGGTCGGACTATATATATATGACTTCCAACCATGAACTGTTTGAAATCTAATTCCACTGAATGATCCTGATGAACAAGTGAACTCAATGAAAAAAAGCATCCAATTAAGGGACTGTTCAAAGAACCAGGAACTGCTTGACCAGCAGAAACTGGGCCATGGATTTAAGAGTATATAAACTCTAGGCCATCATGGATAATTGAAAGTCATAATCTTCCAAAGAGCTCTAATTGAATATTTGGAAATCTGTATGAAAATAAACTGAGTCAACTAAATAAGAATTAACACAGCTCAACTAAACAGTATAAATCTTCAAAAGAAGAACCCTAATTAAAAATATAGATTGCACTTCCCACACTTTGCCATTCTGGTTGTTTTCAATATTATGCCACTGGGAAAATACAACTGTTTCTAATCAAATAATTTAAACTCCCATGCTGGGGCTTAAGGGTGGGTTTTCCCATTTTTCTCTTCCTCCTCGTTTTGGGGATAAAGCAGTGCAAATTATTCAGCCACCAATCAGATTTATCATCCTGTGCCTTTTGATGACATCCATCTGTTTATCTAAGAAGCCATTAAAGACTTATTGAGTTACAGCCCTATGGAGAAAATTGGGTTATCATCTATGGTTAAATCCAATTCTTGCATCTGCCATCTTTTCAGCTTATGTGGTATATTCTGAAATTACCCTGACTTGCAGACCTGCACTACAAGAATACATTTGCTTCATAGCCTTTTTATGTCATTTCTAGAGAATTTCTAATGCATGAGCAATTTGTGGTTCAGGAAAATGTTGACAGAAAGATGTCAGAGCTTTCTCTTGTTAAAAGTTCAAAAGCCTAATAGGGACTGTGCCAGCTTAAAAGTCTTATTCAGAAGTGCGTACTGTTCAATTCTGAGGTTTGTATTTAGAAGAGCCGATTCAAAGAAAAATTTGACTCTAGGTCACAAAGGTACAATTGTGTTAATCAGAAGATAAAAATAAATTAATATCAAGTCAAAATTCAAATGAACATAAAAAAGTGAGAGCTCATCACAAATGGTGTTAAATAAATACCAGCAGGTAAACTGATAAGACACAAAGGACCCAATCTTCCTAGGGAATGACTAGGTAGGAGTTCAGTGCTTATCTCACAAGTCAAGCGGCTTAAGCAATACTAAAAGTCATGTTTTCTGAGCCGGCTGAAGAGGCAGTGGACTGTGTGGAGAAAACTAATTGAAATAAAGTGAATATTTGCCGTTTCCTGGAGATACTGTTATATCCTGACTGCAGGAACTCCAGAGAAAGAGCAACTGTGAATCAGGCAGATGCTTCAGCTTGCCAGTTTTTCTAGCATTTGTCAGAGAAATAATGAAGAATCCACGAGGAAAACATTTCCTTGATTTGTTTATGTAAATCAGGCCAGATTTCTGGGAAGCCTAGATTTTCCGGGAATCTTCGAAGATTACAGCATAGCTGCTCTTCCTTAAAATCCTGCTGTACACACTATTTATTGGCCATTTAAGGAGATCCTTCCGATCATATTTCACAGTGCCCTTTCATTGTTTTCCTCGTTATAAGATAAGTACCCTGAAATGGGAGACGATGGCAGTGCAACAGCCGAGCATAATCAGTTGACACCCACACGCCGAGTGTGGCTGGTTTCAGAAAGATACTCCTTTGTCTCCCTACCTGTTTGCTTGTCTGTGACCTTCATACGGTACTGATCATGCTGTCAGCAGAGAAACCATTTTTATAAGTCACTAGTGATGCCACAATGACAGGAAGCTGTTGCCAAGCCAAGGATGACCAGATACCAGGACGTAGACCCCCGGGTAGCAAATATGATGCAGAAGAGTCTTCGGGAGTATTTCATATCCTACTAAATTCATCCAAAAGGTGAATTTGAGGAGGACAAAAAAAAGCTCCTGTTTAGAGTGAGAAATTGCATACTTTATGACTTGGGAGCTGTGGTCTTTCTCTCATCACCACCCTACTCTGCCCATAAAATACTTCCCCTAACACGCTCAGGTCTGAAATTGTATGACGTAACATAGTTTCTGGCTGGAGAAGGGAAGGAGTGAGGGCCCTTTGAGCCAAGAGAAAACACAGTGTTGCTCCAAAGCCTTATTCTGGGATCTATTCCATTGATTATCTATTAGTAAAATAAACTGGCAAATTTTCATCCATTTATTCAAAGACTAGTTTCCAAACACCGACAGACTATTTCATAATATCAATTAATTTTAGTGTTCCGGTAGGAAAAATGATACTGTGAATTCTTTAAGTTTTCAGTAATTCCATTGATTGATCAGTTAAGGATGTCAACCCAGATACAAATAACTGCTGGAATGGCTAAAAGAAAGGTTCTGAATATGTAGTGGGAATTCCGGGAAGCAATGGGTCTGGGAGAACCAAAATGAGAGCACACAATAATGCCCAAATTTGGTACCACCATTCTCCTCTCTTGTATCTTTCCCATCCCCTTATCTCCTACACAGCTCACCATGCTTCTCAACCTGGGGGCAAGTGTGATCGCTGTCTCTCTGACAACCTGCTGGAGAAGATCTGTTGCCTTTTTCTTGTCAGTGACATGCCCCTCCACATCTTGTCTTTACCCTATGGCTTCTTAGAATGCACAGTCCACAGCCAGAGATGCCTTGTACTTGCTGGACTGAGTTCTTCCACCTTGAAGATTACCTCCTTGATTGACCTTTCCGCTGAAGTTTCCATTCTCACATTGACCAGTACTAACTGAAGCAGATAGCATTATCTATTGGCAACCAGGGCCCTGCCTGATTTTAGGTTGCCCTCCGTTACTGACTTAAGACATGAAGTTTACCTTTACAGGTGTTTCCTAAGAGTCAATTTCTCAAGTGGGCGCTATTAAGGAAGGAAATTACTATAATATTAATTAATGCACAAACTTTAGTAATAGAAAATTTCAATAATTAGTTTTCTGAAGGAGACTATAATTTCCTTGGGGAGATAATAAAACTTCCATTTCTACAAAAGAAAAATGAGAGAGAAAAAAACATTTAGTAAATGTTATAGACTGAGATGTGTTCCCCCAAATTCATAAGTTGCAGCTCTAACCCCTAGTGTGACTATATTTAGAGATAGGGCCTTTAAAGAGGTAATTCAGGTTAAATGAGGTCATAGGGTGTGGCTTTAATTCTGTAGGACTGGTGACCTTATAAGAAGAGATGACAGGAATGTATACACACAGAGGAAAGACCATATGAGGACAGGGCAAGAAGGCAGCCATGTACAAGCCAAGAAGAGAGGCCTCAGGAGAAACCAAACCAGCCAACTCCTTGATCTTGGATTTCTAGTCTCCAGAACTGTGTTCTGTTGTGTAAGCTACTTGGTCAGTAATATTTTGTTATGGCAGCCCTAGCAGACTAATACACTAAGAGTTCAACAGAGTCAGGAGAACTTGAGATCTTCGAGTGATGGGCAGGACTTTGGTAAATAATATAGAAGGAGAAGGTCAATCTAAACCAAGGGACTCACGAGCAAAGAAGAGTCAGAAGTCAGAGTGATGTGGAACTGGAGGGTTGCTAAGGCAGATGGAAGATGGTAGGTGGGCCCTCACTCCCCAGATGAATTTGAATTTGATCTGGTGGGAATTGGAAAATCATTATATGTTGTTGAACAGAGACTGATCTTAAAATGAAGAGTTTTAAGAAAATTAGCTTTGCTGCAGTTTATACAAACTCAGTTGTACAAGATTAAGACTAAAAGTTGAAGACCAATTAGGAAAAAAATTACAGTAATCCAAGCAGGTAAGGGCCCAGACAGTGGTAGAAAAGGAAAGTATCTGATAAATTTGAAAGTTACTGCAATGTAGGAATTGATAGGACTTGGTGACAAAATTGAATTATGTTGACTAATAAATCATTTATTCTTTTGTGCATCCAGCATTATATATCTCTACTAGTGAACTCATTAAAAAGATTTTTATGTTAATAGCAAAGTTCTTAACATAAGTTAATTTGAGAGCTCTTTTCCAATTGAATAAGTTGTTGAGCTGTTGGAATTACCCTGAAGATCTTACTAAGCAAGGAACCATTTAAAATTATGTAATGTGTATAAGTAAAACGTTCAGACAATTGAAACTTACTGCCATTACCCAGTTTGGGGAGGAAGAGGGACTAGAGAGTCAGATAGCACTTTGGGATTAGGTAATCCTGATGGACAAATCGAGGAACCAGTTCAGGGCCAATTTTTCTAAGAATAGTCAGGAAAGGGATTTTGAAAGATATCCCTCTATACCAAGATTTCAGTCCTTGAGACAAAGATGGAATTGATGTAAATATCCAAGGATCTAAATAAAGTTCAGTCATTTATAAAATAATATTACTAATGTGTATTGAGTACCTGCTATGTGCTAAGAGTTTTGCATAGTTTGTTTTATTTATATGCATTGAGCACTTAACTAGGTATTAGTTCAGGCCTGGTCCCTGCCTCTATGGGGTTTACAGTCTGGTGTGAGTGATAGGCATCAACAAATTACTGCACAAATACACACCTGATTACAAATTGTGATAGCCTCCCTGAGTAGATGACATTGCAGTGGAAACTTGGCAGGATGACCAGGAATTAGCTAGGCAAAGACTGGAAGAAAGAGATTTGGGGCAGAAGTGAGGCCGGTAATTCACAGGGAGCCAGAGGACTGGCTGCTGGCTTCCAAAGATATGGCAGCACGGGTTGAGACCTAGTCATCAAGAGACTTGAGTTCATTTGCAGAGTTTATCTGAGTCCAGGGTTTAGATAAAACCAACCATTAAAGACCAGGGGTTTCTTAGTGCAATATTCAGTCATAGGGACATTGAAAGGCAAAGTAGAAAGCCAAATACTGAGAATCTTGGATACAAAGTGAAATGGAACAGATGTAAGTATAAACTGGTGAACCACTACCTGCGAGGTCCCCATATTACCCAGCCCAGAACCTACAGGCCCAAACTAAGTAGAAAGGGTAGTATGGTTCAGTTGTCAGAACACCAGAATTGTAGTCAAATGCCTGTGAATCACTTCCTACGTGTTTTATCTTGGGAAGCCATTTAGCCTTTCTCAGATTTAGTTTTTCATTCTATAAAATAGGGATAATACTATCTGTTTCTTAGGAACAGTGTAAGGCTCAAAAGAGATAATGTCCATAACATGCTTAATTCAGTGCCTGACAGAGGATATATGCTCTTCCTTCCTTAACATGTCCCCAATATTTTTGCTATTCTTTTTGGCTCATATTTATTTGGTTAGTAACATGAAGATACCTACATACCCAGTAAAATGCATGAACTTTATAACTGATATTTTCTTCATTATTCAGAAGCTTGTCTGACTCTTTTCTACTTTTTTGAAATTTTATTAAATTTTTCATTTTAATTCCAGTGTAGTTACCATACAGTGTTATGTTAGTTTCAGATGTACAATATAGTGATTTAACAGTTCTATACATTGTTCAGTGCTCATCATAAGTATACTCTTTAATAACCATCACCTATTTCACCCATCCCCCACCTACTTCCCCTCAGTTGGACAACCATCAATTTATTCTCTATAGTTAAGAGTCTGTTTCTTGGCTTGTCTCTCTCTCTCTTTCTTTTTTCCCCCCTTTGTTCCCTTGTTTTGTTTCTTAAATTCCACATATGAGTGGAATAATATAGTATTTGTCTTTCTCTGGCTGACTTATTCACTTAACATTTCGAGTTCCATCCATGTTGTGTTCAAATGGCAAGATTTCATAATTTTTTATGGCTGAATAATATTCCATTGTATACATACTACACTTTCTTTATCCATTCATCTATCAATGGGCAAATGGGTTGCTTCCATAATTTGGCTATTGTAAATAATGCTGCAGTAAACACGGGGAGCATATATCCTTTCAACTTAGTATTTTTTTGTATTCTTTGTGTAAGTACCCAGTAGTGCAATTACTGGATCACATGGTAGTCCTATTTTTAAATTTTTGAGGAATCTCCATACTGTTTTCCACAGTGGCTGCACCAGTTTGCATTCCCACCAACAGTGCACGAGGGTTCCTTTTTCTCCACATCCTTGCCAACACTTATTGTTTCTTGTGTTTTTTATTTTAGCCATTCTGATAGCTATGAGGTGATATGTCATAGTAGTTTGGATTTGCATTTCTTTGATGATGAGTGATGTTGAGCATCTCTTCATGTGCCTGTTGGCCATCTGTATGTCTTCTTTGGAGAAATATCTGTTCATGTCTTCTCATTTTTTTTTAAAGATTTTATTTACTTTTTTGACAGAGAGACAGCCAGTGAGAGAGGGAATACAAGCAGGGGGAGTGGGAGAGGAAGAAGCAGGCTCCCAGAGGAGGGGCCTGATGCGGGGCTCGATCCCAGAAAGCTGGGATCACGCCCTGAGCCGAAGGCAGACGCTTAACGACTGAGCCACCCAGGCGCCCCTGTCTTCTGATCATTTTTAATTGGATTATTTGATTTTTGCTATTGAGTTGTATAAGTTCTATATATATTTTGGATAATAACCCTTTTGAATATATCATTTGCAAATATCTTCTCCCACTTAGTTGGGTGTCTTTTAGTTTTATTGACTGCTTCCCTCATGATGCAGAAGCTTTTTATGTTGATGTAGTCTCTGTAGTTTATTTTTACTTTTATTTCTCTTGTCTCAGGAGACATATCTAGAAAAATGTTGCTACAATGTCAGAGAAATTGCTCCCTGTGCTCTCTTTTAGGATTTTTATGGTTTCAGGTCTCACATTTAGGTCTTTAATCCATTTTGGCTTATTTTTGTGTATGGGGTAAGAAAGTGGTCCAGTGTCATTCTTGTGCACGTTGCTGTCCAGCTTTCCCAACACCATTTGTTGAAGAGACTTGTCCTTTTCCTACTGCATAGTCTTGCCTCTCTTGTTGAAGATTAATTGGCCATATAATCATAGGTTTGTTTCTGGACTTTCTATCCTGTGCTGTTGATCTATGTGTCTATTTTTGTGCCAGTACCATACTGTTTTGATTACTACAGCTTTGTGGTATAATTTGAAATCTGGAATTGTGATATCTCCAGCTTTGTTTTTCTTTTTCAGTTCCGTACAAACTTTAGGATCATTTGTTCTAGTTTCATGAAAAACACTGTTGGTATTTTGAAAGGGATTGCATTAAATCTATAGATTGCTTTGGGCAGTATGGACATTTGGACAATATTTGTTCTTCCAATCCATGAGCATGTAATATCTTTCCATTTGTGTCATCTCCAATTTCTTTCATCAGTGTTTTATATCTTTATAGTACAGGTCTCTCACCTTGATTAAGTTTATTCCTAGGTATTCTATTATTTTTGGTGCGATTGTAGATGGGATTGCTTTCTTTATTTTTCTTTCTGCTGTTTCATTATTAGTGTATAGAAATGTAGGGGATTTCTGTACATTGATTTTGTATCCTGTGACCTTGCTGAATTCATTTATTAGTTCTAGTAGTTTCTTGGTGGAGTCTTAAGGGTTTTCTATATAGAGTATCATGTTATCTGCAAATAGTGAAAGTTTTACTTCTTCCTTACCAATTTGGATGTCTTTTATACCTTTTTCTTGTCTGATGGCCATGGCTAGGACTTCCAGCACTATGTTGAATAAAAGTGGTGAGAGTGGACATCCTTGTTTTGTTCCTGATCTTAGGGGGAAAGCTCTCAGTTTTCCCTGTTGAGTATGATGTTAGCTATAAGTTCTTCATAAATAGCCTTTATTATGTTGAGCTATGTTCCCTCTGAACCTACTTTGTTGAGTTGTTGAGGACTTTTATCATGAATGGATATTGTACTTTGTCAAATGCTTTTTCTGCATTCATCGAAGTGATCATATTTTTTTTATCCCTTCTCTTATGGATGTGACATATCACATCGATTGATTTGCAAATATTGAACCACTCTTGCATCCCAGAAATAAGTCTCACTTGATCATGGTCAATGATATTTTTAATGTGTTATTGGATTCTATTTGCTAATATTTTGCTGAGGGTTTTTGTGTCTATGTTCATCAGAACTATTGGCCTGTAGTTCTCTTTGTTTGTAGTGTCTTTATCTAGTTTTGGTATCAGGGTAATGCATGCCTCATATAATGAATTTGGAAGTTTTTCTTCCTCTTCTATTTTTTGGGATGGTTTGAGAAGAATGGGTATTAACTCTTTTTTAGGGGCGTCTGGGTGGCTCAGTCGTTAAGCGTCTGCCTTCGGCTCAGGGCGTTATCCTAGCGTTCTGGGATCAAGCCCCACATCAGGCTCCTCCGCTATGAGCCTGCTTCTTCCTCTCCCACTCCCCCTTCTTGTGTTTCCTCTCTCGCTGGCTGTCTCTACCTATGTCAAATAAATAAATAAAATCTTTAAAAAAAAAAACTCTTTTTTAAATATTTGATAGAATTCACCTGTGAAGCCATCTGATCCTAGACTTTTATTTGTTGGGAGGTTTGTTTGTTTGTTTTTTATTACTCATTCAATTTCATTGCTGGTAATCAGTCTGTTCAAATTTTCTATTTCCTCCTGATTCAGTTTTGTGAGGTATATGTTTCTAGGAATTTATCCATTTCTTCCAGGTTGTCCAACTTGTTGGCATATAATTTTTTATAATATTCTCCTTTAATCCTTTGTATTTCTGTAGTATCAGTTGTTATTTCTCTCATTTCATTTCTGATTTTATTTATTTGAGTCCTCTCCTTTTTTGAGGAGTCTGGCTAAAGGTTTATCAATTTTGCTGACCTTTTCAAAGAACCAGCTCCTGGTTTCATTGATGTGCTCTATTGTTTTTTAGTTTCTATTAAATTTATTTCTGCTCTAATCTTTATTATTTATTTCCTTCTTTTGGTTTTGGGTTTTATTTGTTCTTCTTTTTCTAGCTCCTTTAGGTGCAAGGTTAGGTTGTTTATTTGAGGGTTGTTTTGTTTTGTTTTATTCTTGAGGTAAGACTATATTGCTCTAAACTTCCCTCTTAGAACAGTATTTGCTGTATCCCAAAGATTTTTGGACCATTGTGTTTTCATTTTTGTCTCCATGTATTTTTTGATTTCCTCTTTGATTTCTTGGTTGACCCATTCATTGTTTAGTAGCATATTATTTATCCTCCGTGTATTTGTGCTCTTTCCAAGTTTTTTTCTTGTTCTTGATTTCTAGTTTCATAGTGTCGTGCCCAGAAAAGATGCATGGTATGACTTTGATCTTTTTGAATTTGTTAAGATTTGCTCTGTGGCCTAATATGTGATCTGTTCTGGAGAATGTTCCATTTGCACTTGAAAAGAATGCATATTCTGCTATTTTAGGATGGAATGCTCTGAATATATCTGTTAAATACATCTGGCCTAGTGTGCGTTCAAAGCCATTGTTCCCTTGTTGATTTTCTGTTTGGATGATCTGTCCATTGATGTAACTGTGATGTCAAAGTCCCCTGCTATTATTGTATTACTATTAATTGCTTCCTTTGTGTTTATTATTAACTGCTTTAAGTATTTAGGTGCTCAGTGTCCTTCCTTATTTCTCTTTACAGTCTTTGTTTTAAAGTCTGTTTTGTCCGGTATAAGTACTGCTACATAGGCTTTCTTTTCACATCAATTTGCATGACAAATGCTCCTTTATTCCTTCACTTTCAATCTGCATGTGTCTTTAGGTCTGAAATGAGTCTCTTGTAAACAGCATATAGATGGATCTTATTTTTTATCTGTTCCGTCACCCTATGTCTTTTGATTGGAGCATTTAGTCCATTTACATTCAAAGTAATTATTGATAGATATGTATTTATTGCCATTTTGTTACTTATTTTATGGTTGTTTTGGGGTTTTTCACCATTCCTTTCTTCTCTTGCTCTCTTCTCTCATGATTAATTGGCTTCCTTTAGTGATATACTTGGATTCCTTTCTGTTTTGTTTTTGCATATCTATTACTGGTTTTTGACTTGTGGTTACCGTTCAGTTTATATATAACATCTTCTGTATATGGTAATGTATATTAAGTTGATGGTTGCTTAAGTTTGAACCCATTCTTTACTCCTCTCCTCCTCTCCTCCTCACATTTTAGGTATATGGTGTCATACTTTACATCCTTTTATTTTGTAGTCTCTTGACTAATTTTGACAGATATAATTATTTTTACTGCTTTTGTGCTTCCTATTTTCTTTACTTTTATGGTCTTTCCATTCCACTCAAAGAGTCCCCTTTAATATTTCTTGTAGGGCTGGTTTAGTGGTCATGACTTTCTTTAACTTTTGTTTGTCCAGGAAACTCTATCTGTCCTTCTATTCTGAATGATAGTCTTACTGGACAGAGTATTCCTGGCTGCAGATTTTTTTCCTTTCAGCACTTTGAATATGTCACATCACTCCCTTCTGTTCCGCAAAGTTTCTGCTAAGAAATCAGGTGATAGCCTAATGGGGTTTCCCTTGTGTATAACTGCTTTCTTTTCTCTTGCTGCTTTTAAAATTCTCTATCACTACTTTTTGCCATCTTAATTATTATATGTCTTGGGTGTGGATTTCCTTGGGTTGATTTTGTTGGTGGAGCTTGTACCTCCTGCATCTAGATTTCTGTTTCTCTTCCCAGATTTGGGAAGTTTTCAGCTATTATTTCTTCAAATAATTTTTTGCCCCCTTTTCTTTCTCTTTTCCTTTTGGGATCCCTATAATGTGAATGTTATTACACTTGATGGAGTTGCTGAGTTCCCTAAGTCTGTTCTCATTTTGCATATTTTTTTTCCTCTCATCTGCTCAGCTTTATTACTTTTCCATTATTCTGTCCTCCAGGTCACTAATTTGTTCTTCTTCATCTAATCTAGTATTTATTCCAGCTAGTGTATTTTTAATTTCATTTATGGTGTTCTTCATCTTTGATTGGTTCTTTTTTTATATCATTGTTAAGGGTCTTACTGATGTCCTCCACTCTTTTCACAAATCCAGTGAGTATCTTTGTGACCATCACTTTGAATTCTCTATCAGGCATATTATTGAAGTCTGTTTCATTTAGGTCTCTTGCTGTGATTTTGTCCTGTTCTTTCATCTGGGACATACTCCTCTGTCTCCTCATTTCATCTGACTCTGTGTCTGTTTCTATGTGTTAGGAAAGAGAGCTACATCTCCTGCACTAGAAAGTAATGGCCTTATGAAGAAGAGGTCCTGTAGTGTCCTGCTGTACAGTGTTCCCTGTTCACTAGAACTGGTGCTCCAGGGATGTCTCCTGTGTGTGCTGTGTGCACTCTGCTGTTGTGGCTGAGCTGCTTTTTCCTTCAGCCCAGTTGTCTGCAGTGGCTGTCTTTGCCTGTTGTGGGCAGTGTTTTGTCCCTGTGGTGTTAGTGGGCTAGTCTAGGGGATGCCTTGGGCTTGAGTTGAGTCATACCAGTTGCTTGTAAGAGATGCAGTATCACCAAACTTCAGGGTGCTTTCCCTGTGTTGTCCCCCGAGAAGCTTTTGTTGGTGAGCAAGGCCTGCAATCAGACTATTTGTCTCCTCTTGCCCACTGCTGGGGCCTCTGTCTGACTGGTGTAGGTGGTTATCTTTCCCTGTCTGCAGGGCAGGAGTCACTTTGGAGTGGTACTGGCCACTGGAGGGGCTGCTTGTACACTGCCCAGCTGCCCTGTATGGGTTCTGGCAAGAGAGTATTAGGGGGGTGGATCCACTAAAACACAGCACGGGCTGGTGCAAGGGGAAGCAGTGCTAGCAAGCTTTGTGTGCCCCAGTCCTTGTGGGAGGGGCCCTGCAGCACCCGGAGGGAGCAGTCTGGATGGATTGGTGGAAGCCCAGCACAGGGAGCAGAGCAGCAGCGCCAGCAAGTTAGATAGCGAGTCCTGCGGGTGGCTGTGTGTTTATGCTGTGGGGTAGGGGACAGAAATGGTGCCTGCCAGTTCCTTTGTTCCTGGAGGAGTTCCCCAGCAATTTCTGTCCCTCTGATAAATAACTGTCCTTCCCTATTCCCCAGGTGCCTTTCGTACTGCTGCTTCTATGCGGTATCTTTGGGGGCTGTTTGTTGTGTGGTCTAAGGATGGGGACTCAGGTTCCTCTCACCCTCCCAGCTCCCCAGAGCCACATCTGCTGAGTTTTTAAAACTCCAGGTTTTGAGTACCGCTGGTTGTAAGAACTAACGAGATTAGGCCCTTCTGGTTTTTCAAAGACAAATGTTACGGGGCTTCACCGTCCCTGTGGGGACTTCCAGGTGTGGAGGTCTGTTTCTCTCCCCTTTCCATGCCTGCACTGTCCCTCCGCCTGCAGACGGGCCTGTGAGTTCCTTTGGTTCCCAACCATGTCTCCACCCTTCCTACCCTGTTCAGTGTGGCCTCTTCTGTACATTTAGTTGTGGAGTTTATTCTGTCAGTCGTTGGGTTGTTTTCTGGGTTATTTATACTGACGTGAGTGTTATCTTGTTGTATCCGTGCTATGAGCTGAGCCTAGGATCCCCCTACTCTGTTATCTTCCCCTCTTTTCCACTTTTTTCTTGATTTGTAATCATGTTTCATACTTTGAGGCTCTTTGAAATGAAATCTCCAGATTGGGGGAGGGTCAAGGGATTAGTATGTAAATTTACTCATTTAGAGATAGAATTCAGCCTGTGTTCAATTAAGACTGTATGAATGAATGATTGCTGTATAATTACAGAGATTTGACAGTGATAAGCATAGTTAATTAATTGTGAAGATAGTATATATTAAAAAGAAATTTTAAAGCATTTTTTTGTAATTTGTGTTTTTAAGTGAGTAGTAAACTGAATTCTAACCTCTTGCTCTCTGAATATTCTCTTAGCTATAAGCCTTCCATGTTTTAATTAGAGAACTGTTCTGACAGTTCCGGGAAAGGAAACATTTTTTCTGTTTAAAACATTTCTAGCATTTCAGCTACACAATTTATCTAGAATGATAGTCCCTCTAAAGGAATAGTAGACAATTAGAAGCACAGCGCTGTAAATTTTCTGCCTTATGGATCCAAGCCAAGAACCATACAACTTTTGTGCTTTATAAGCAATTGCAAAGTAAAATGAGTAACTGGTATATTGTAATAGAGCTGCTTTGAGCTGCTATTACCATAGAATACTTTTCCGGCTTTCTTAGAAGCATGAGAACAGAATTGAGAAGAAGGCATCTATCTGATTGAAGCTAGAATGTTGCTTGCATTGTACTTCACTTTAGGCAGAATGGTAGTCATTTTATTTGCTATTAATATGAATAAAGAGATCACTTCTTTTCAGAATGTAGCCTGCAGGAAAGATCTGTAGCCAATACACATGGCTAGAAATGAAGCTCTGTGTATAGACTTAGACGTCCCTGAGTCTGGTCAGACCCTGGAAACTCTTCTGAAAATCACAATGGGAAGACTGTACACTTGTTCAAATCAACAATGTCTGCAGAGGAGTTACTGAAACCTCCCCTGAGCTCTTCCTTCAGAATATAGGAGTGCAGGTTGGGCCAATCGAAATAGTCCCTATTCATGTGAACAGTTTTATCAGGATTAGGTTAGTGACAAGGCGGTAAGGTACAATGGTGTTTGACTATTTCCTTTATGATAATACCTGGGTGAAATTATTTTATTTGGACTTTAGAAATAAAAGCATTGCTTGAGTATATTTAAATCCTGCTAAATATAAATAGTAAATAAAATGTACACAGTTAACTTTACATATTTCAGCCAACCACATATCTACACAAACGCTATGTTGGTTCAACCTCTTAGGGACTTGACAATATTTTTTCTTGGGTATTTCTCACCGTTTTATCCATTTACTCAAAGTATTTACTGAGTATAGGCAAAATCCTAAGTTAGGTACTAGGTACACAGCACTAAGTAAAATGAACACCAATTCGTAGCCTTTCAGATACTTATAGTCTACTCTGGGAGACAGAGAGGAATCAAATGGTGCCACAGTATCCTTTCTTCAAGTGAAATCTTTTCAGGAACACTAACGGATAAAAGTGGAGCAGCTCTGGTAGAAATGAAACGGGGTAAGAAACCCGCCATTCCCCTCCTCCTCACTGCCCTTCTTGGCAAACCTTTTTAGGACTCTGTGGAATTAGTCCGAAAATCATTTTAATCATTTACATGGGGTCAGATGTGCAGAAAGATGGGGAGCCTCTGCTCTGCAGGACATCATCCTGGCTAAATCTCCTTCAGATGGTGCTGGCCAGCCTCACCACACTTGCCACACACTGTGGACACAGAACTTCACTCTAACCAGCCTAATGCTCTTTGCAATGAGAAACACAACAAATGATTGCCATGGGTTAGGCAGGAGAGAGTGCCACTGTAAGACTCTTCTCCCAGGAAATAGACAACTATAAGAAACTATAATTACATGAAAGAAACAGATATGTAGAACTGATGAGTATACCTATGTACACACACACACACACACACACACACACACACACACACACACACACACACTCATGTGAGCCAAAGAGGTCTAAACTTGCAGAGTATCGTATAATTAGATCAGTGTGTCTCCAGCTGGGCCAGATTAATCTGGGGCAGGGAACATGTACCCTACAAGCCATTCTCTTTTGCTTCTTCTCTGTCCAAGAGAAACCTGGAGATGTGCTTCATTTATACTGAGACTAAGAAGGTCCGAGTCAACATTAAGCTCTGGCTCTATAGTTTCTAGATTCTCCACTCTGATGCACACTATGTGTGTTCTGTTAATACCATCCCATTTAATAGCGGTGCCCCTAGTATTGGGTATACATGAGTAGTGCAAGTAGCTCCTTGGCCTAGCAGCACCATGGTCTGTACATGTAGCAAAATTCCCCTTCTAACTCCTCAAATATTATTGTTTGATTGAAGGATTGGGAGATTCCAGTCGTAAGAATGAGAGAACATGAAAATGTGGAGTTTTAGGCATAAAAATAACGTAAGGAAGAGAAAAATTATAATGGCTATCACACATACGTTACATGTTCTGTGCCAGATATCATTGAAAAGGCTTCTGTCCATGCATTCACATACTCACTGGAACACTACAGCAGCCCCATGGCATAAGCCCCACACTTACTGCTGACATTTTATAGATGGGAAGCCAAGGAAAAGCCCCTCACACCAGATCCCATGGAGTCAGGATTTGAACCCAGACAGTCTGGCTGCCAAGTCAATGCTCTTAGCATAACCCTGTGCAGCCACGGGGCTAGGAGGGCCTTCTGCAGAATGTGTAGGTAGAGGGCAGATTTCTTTCAGCAAACAAGTGGGTGTAAACTCTGTAAAGCTATATAATATGGTAAAGAGAATTGAGAGGAAAGAAATTGAGGACTTTGGAAGGAATAGAGACCAGGTTAACTGGACCGTGACTCTGGTGATGAGAGCTGAACATAAAAATAATAGTTACTTAGCTACTTTAAATCCTTTTGTAGAAATAGACAGTAAATAAATTCCAAATAAAAAATTGTCACCACGAGGGTGTTGTTGTTGTTGTTGTTGTTGAGAGAAATACTAGAGATTCTGGCCCAGTTGTGGTTCACGTGGCGGCAAGCAGAGCATCTTCAACCCGAAACTGAGACTGCACTCACTGATGGGCACACGTAAGGCGGGGAGCCGCGCAGAGGCTGTGGGTGATGGACGGCAACTAGATGAAAGGATAATGTGGAGAAGACAGAGGTCACAATGGAGCAATAAAAGCTGAATTCAGAAGCCATTTTCAGAAACTAGAAATCAAAATTCACCAAATGGTAAAGGCCAACACAGCAGAGATGATGCCAACAAGTGTCTGGAACTGAGGCAAAAACTGCCCCGGACAGGAGGCAGCTTATATGCTGGACCAGGAGCCAAAATTATTTCAGGATAGTCTTCTTGCTCAAGCCGTCAAGTAGCGTGCTTTACCTAGGCTGTCTGCTGCTGTCAGCGCAGGACGCAGATCGTAGCTCACACTGAAAAGCTCCCTTTTCTAGGGACCCAGGGATCAGAGACACCGGCTTCAACCTGAGCCTGGCCATGGGAATGGGTGGTCTAAGGAGAAACACGAGGAATCTCAGGCTCTGGCTCGAGGAGACCTGTGATAATTAAAGTGGTCAGGGGCCTGGAAGGACCCAGAAGCCTGTGATTAATGTGGTAAAACACCTCGGCCAGCTGTGTCCCTGTCCCTAGCCTAAGTAGTATTGAATTTTTCATCCTGCCTGCCTGGTGCACGTGAGTGTGGGTAAGCCCTTTGCTCTCTGAAGTATTTACTATGCACAGTAGTAAAAGTCTGCCTTACGAGAGAGGGAAGCGCTTAATCAGAAGATAAGTTTGTTTTTTCCCTTGAGAAAACAAAAAGAACAAGTTTTGGATCGGCAGTTGTGAGGCCCCTTCCCACTTTGATATTATTGGAGTATCTGAATCACCTGACACCCCTAGAGTATTACTCAGAGATGTGGGGGCTCCCTACCTATGTGTTTGTGGGGCTGCATAGCACCTGTGCCCTTAGGGCCCGACCTGTCTTTTCAGGGGCTGTGGGCCCCCTCTACCAAGGGCTTCCTGAGTTTTGCACTGAGGGCAATGCCTGGCTGGGGTGAGGCTTGGGCTCTCCCACCTCCAAGCACTCCCTCTGGCCTGCCCTGCTCACTTCTCCGCTGTGGATGGGAGTGTTTTCTCGCCAGGGCCGCCACGTACTGCCTCTGAGCCAGTGTAGGTCCGCCGGAGTTCGTGAATTGGCACCCAGAGCATGAGCTGCGTGTCAGCCCACGCTCACACTTCCCCGGGGGTTCTTGTACACGGACGGCTGGCACAGACATTCGCAGCACCCTGAGGACTGCCTTGTCTCTGCCTGGATGCCGACGCCTGGGACTCCGACTCACCGAGGCCATACCTTAACTCAGTAGCTTTCTCCCCCAAATCTTTCTTTCCTGTGTTCTCTCCACGTGCCGAACCCAAGTGTTCAAGTCCTTCTCAACCTCCGTCAACCTCTGCATGTAGTCGAACAGGAGTGTTGATCCCACCCCTGATTTCTGAGACTGTTTCTGTAGTTGACAAAGCCAGGTACCCGATTATGTTTTCATTAGCTCTAGGTTGACCTTCTCATCTGTTAGGCCCATGGTATAAATGTGGGAACTGATGCTTATACAATTTGGGTATTTTGGCCTCCAGTGAGTGCTACCTCCCCAGATTTGTGAGCTCTGAATCCCATCGCCTTTCCACAGCATTACAGGTCACTCAGCAGTGGCTCCATGGCCTCCACGTGGCCTCCCTGCCTCCCGCTTCCCTCCACTACACCAGGGCTAGAGGTGACGTCCTCAGACACATGCAGCCTGTTCTCTCACTTACACGTCTTTGAGGGTTAGCCGGTTCTGATGAGGTACAATTCAAGCCTCTCAGTGGGGCAGCCCTCACTCTCTTCCCAGACTTGTTTTCTCGCACTCAGGACCCGTCTCCAACACCACCAGGCGGAGACTGGCACAGCCAAGGTCCCAGGCACAAATGATAACTGGGAGATGCTATACGCTCAGCGCCTGGTATTCACAAGCAGGTGTTGTCTCTGGGCAGGGATTTAGGGGGTGGAGAAGGTGAGCCACCAGAGGCCTTGAATGAAGAAGGAGCTGAGCAAAGAAACACACACATTGGAATGCCTGCAGGGCGCCCAGATAAATGGATGTGTGGTGAGCATGGGGATGAAACTAGTCATCAGCTTCTCCCCTTTCAGGGCTGCTGGGGCAGTGTTGACGAACTGACTAAATCAGTGGCCTTAAAAAACACCACTCAGGCTCTAATATCCACATTCAACTTTCTTGGTTTCCGGCGGGCACCCTGTAGGTTCATACTTCTATGCCTTCACCCATGATATGCCTTTGGCCAGTGAGGCATTTTGTCACCTGGGAAAATCCTGTCACTCTCCAGGGTCACACATTATTGTCACCTCCTCTGTGAAGCCTTCCAGAGGCCTCTTAGGCAGTGTTAAAACAATTTGCCGGTTTTGTCACAAAGCAGTAGAGAGAAAGTTTTGGGGAGGAAGGGGTCGGAGCTGGAGTGAGAAGCAGAGTGGGGAATGGAATGACATCTACTCCCCACTGGCCCTTGGGTGTTTGCTCACCATACTGCTAATAGCACTCACCACTTTGAGTGTTGGCTGGCTTTATAATTAACCAGATGTCTACAAATACTTCAACCCTTGCCAGAGAGAGAGAGCCATTAGTGTTTCCTGCCCTCCCAATGGGCTGCTAGTGATTTCTGGAAGTCCCCAGATGCAAGAACCATGGTTATCATGTGACTTCAGTGCTGTTTGAACCCTCTGACTCCAGCTGTCCCTTGTCCCTGTCCCCTGCCCATGAAGTCTTTAGATACCTTCCAAAGCCATGGCCTATCTGGGAAACAGATTCCAGTAGCTTCCAAGGCTGCAGCCTCTTGATAATCCCAAACTCCTATCATCTAAGGCAAAAGACCTGAGCTCACTTTATGGAGGTGGTGGGAATGTACCCTCTGGTTCCTAGACACCTCTCTTAGGCCCACTGAAACGTGCAAGCACCGCTTTACCCCTCCTGCACTGGGGACTCACATCCAGCCCACAAGCCCTACCGGAAGAGTAGACGCCATTTCTCTCTGCCCTTCTCACTCCATCTCAGACCCACACTTCAACAAGACTCTCTTCTCTTCTAGAGAAACAAAGCTCTCATGCATATGAGTGAGTGAGTTTCAGGTGTTAGGAGTCACCAGGACAATTATATCTTCAAGTCTAAGCCCAACAGAAATGGGTATATATGTATACCAAAGGACATAAGTAGGAATGTTCATAGCAGCATAATTATACGCTGAGAACAAGCCAAACAGCCATCATCAGTAGAGTGGATAAAGGGTAGCATATTCATACACAGGACTAGTATACAGCAGTGGAATAAACGATCTCTACATGCTGCATTGCAGAGGAGTTCTCACTTATGTAAGGTTGAGCAAAAAAGCCAGCCACAAAAGAACACTTATTGTATGATTTCATTTATATACAGTTGGGGTTTTTTGTGTTTTTTTAAAAAGATGTATTTATATATTTGAGAGAGCACACACAGAGAGAGGGGAGGGGCAGAAGGAAAGGAAGAGAGAGAATCTCAAGCAGACTCCCTGCTGAACACAGAGCCAGATGTGGGGCTCGATCTCAGGACCCAGAGATCATGACCTGAACCAAAATCAAGTATCGGATGCTTAACCAGTGGAGCCATCTAGGCCACGCTGAGGTTGTGTTTTTTTGGTTTTTGTTTTGTTTTTGTTTTAGTAACAACGAATCAGCGGTGATAGGAATCAATTTGGTAGTTACCTCTAGAGAGCAGAGAGCAGAAGGAATCTTCTGGGAATTGGATATAGAGAGAACTATGAGTCCGCAGACAGGAATGTTCTGACGAAGGCTGGGGCTTCGGCTGGGGTAAGGGTCTCGGCCCTGTTCGGAAATAGCTTGCACCCTTCAGCTGGGCGTGTGCTCTCCTTGTACTCTTCGCTCAGCCTGTGGTGGGGCATTTGAGGTGAATGTGGGGAATGACATTGTTCAGGAGCTTCGTGTTCACTCTGTTCATAGAAAGGAACCTGGTAGTTAATTCTGTAAATATAATTCCAGGAAAAACAGCGTGGCTCAGATACGGGCTCTGATAGCAGCAATTCTAGAGCAGAGGGAAAAGGGAACCAGCCGTCATAAACAAGCAAAAGGAAATGGCACTTTCCATCTGGACCTTACCTTTGCAGGGCTGTTTCAGCCCTCATCATTCCAAAACAGATTTCAAACTGTAGTTTACCTCATTACTCTTTATATCTGGCCCAATATTTCTTTTGATAATCCGTGCTATGAAGCACTTATAAACAGAATCCTGGCCTATTTTCAAGGATGGGAGATATGACATACCAATTAACTATAGAGAGGTTTGAATTTAGAATGGTTTGAGCTCACAATGCAGAATGTGTAAGCCGTTTCTCCGTAGAGCCGGCTACTGCAAATTCCAATAACAGAATCACATTGCTCCCACAGTGGGTCCCCCGGCTGTCGGGAGATTCTCTGCAAACAACAACAACAACAAAAAGCATTAAGCCGCTTCTTCCTAATTATGGCGCTCTCTAAATATCTAATTATCGTTGAGAACAAATTGCATGTTGCAGAGATAATATTATGGGGAATCGTTCATCTGCTGGGCTTCTGCTTTTGAATTCCTGAGTCGGTGCAGCAGCTGCTGGAGCAAAACATTTTGCCACCTGGACACTTCGTTATGATTTCATATTTAAATGCAACAACTGCTGAAGAGGGGCTGTATTTGATGGACCTGGCTTCCTCGGGCATTTTGTACTTAGATGTGCATCACGTGTACAGATTTTCCAGATTTCCCAGGTAGCTGGGAAGATTGAATAATTGAGCATTTAGAGGAACAGGAATACACGGGAGCAATGGGAAGAGAGTAATACCAATAAGGTGCCAGTGGAATCAGCTTCTCTAATTATTCTTTTTTATCAATGCACAAAGGTCTGCAGCTCTTTATGACATTCCTCAGTAACTACATGGGATTTTCTTAATAAATGCTGATCCAAAAAGTACACATTCCCAAAGATTACCTGATAATTACACCTACTGTAATATGCTTAAAGCTAATTAACATTCAGTCTTCACTTTAGAGAATAGAAATTACCAGGTACTTATCCTATAATTACATCTTTGTGCACTCACTATTGTAATCCGTGGCATTAACTATATAATTAAATGATGAACAGTGACTGTATAAGTAGAGAGTACTTATGTAAAATTTGTGCCTTATCCAAAAAAAATAATAAACAGACTCAAAGAATCACGTCTCATTTTAAATTCCATTGTTCTCATGGAGACTGTACAGTATGTCAAGAATTAATAATAATATTGTTAGCTCCTTGGAAGTTGGACAATGATAACACTGCCCCACTGTCAGGAAGATGTCCGCTGCAGTTCATTTCACTACTAAGGATGAGTTGCACCAGGCAATTCTCACTGGTTTTTTTTCTAGGTGCACGTCAAATAACAAATAAGTAGAAGTTGTCTTACTAAGCATGACCTGTCGCTAAGCTATTAAGTCCAGGAGTTTTGTGTCAGACGCTTTGTGTGAGAATTCTTTTAAAAAGTAATGTTTTTATCTGCTTTTAAATGCTAATATACATTCATTGTAGAAAGTTTTTCAAATATTGAAAACATTTTAAAATGTTGAAAAAATACACAGAAAAATAGAAATCACTTACAATACCATATCAATGGTAACTTCTTGTTCTTCCAGTCTCTTTTTTAGAAGAACCTGTCTTTCTCTCTCCCTCCGTATATATAATATATATCAAATATTATAACCTGCTTTTTTAAAGCAGTGTATTATGGCCATTCTCATGAAGTATTATTTCTCATCATATGGACCATGATCCCATAATATTCTGTAATATCGACAGTCCCTAAATAATTTAACCATTTTTAATGGACATTTGGGTTATTTCCAGTTTTTCATCATTAAACATCATTATTTTCCTCATCACTGTGTAAGCGTTCTCTAAAAGAATTTTTAAACATTGTGTTCCCATGAAAGCATATTCTAGACCATCCATTCTAAATAATTGCCTTGGAACAGTCTGCGTGCCTGAGTCTGCCTCTGTATTCACAGTGTCCTGGAGCTATGGTGCATCTCGTCCAATGCTGTGGACTGGCAGAGGTCAACTTAATGAACAAATGATTCACCAAACGAAACCAAGAGACTTCATAGTGTGCAGGGCAAATGCAAGTTCAAATAGAGAACAGTAGTGACAAGACTGTCATCCCATGGCAGTAGCACAGGTGAATCAAACAAAAAATCCACAAGAAGTTGATACCATATTTACACAGCAACCAGATATCCAGGTTCAAATAAATATCATCAGGCACTTGGGGCACCTGGGTGGCTCAATCGGTTGGGCATCCGACTCTTGATTTTGCCTCAGGTCATGATCTCAGGGCCCCGGGATTGAGCCCAGTGTCGGGCTCTGTGCTCAGCACAGAGTCTGCTTGGGATTCCCTCCCTCCCTCGCCCTCTGCCCCTCCCCCATTCATGCTCTCTCTCTAAAATAAATAAAATCTTAAGTGTGTGTGTGTGTGTGTGTATATATATATATATATATATATATATATATAAAATCAGGCACCCTAAATTAATGCTGTTGGTTTGAAATTTATTTGTATGTATTGTATTTAACTTGCAAATTTGTTTTGAATTTGTTTGGGTGGTATAATTTAAGAGCTATAACTATATAGAGTTACTATGTAATTCATATTTCCACACATTTAAGTAACAGTAAAAATAATTTAACATGGGGGGATCTGTAAGAAGTTTTAAAGTGGATCCATACATTTTCTCAGTTTGGGTTGCACTGTTCTCATAGCCACTTCTTTATGCATAGAATTTAGAATAAATTACTTCCTTAGGGAAATTTCCTAGACATAAAATTACTGTCAAATGTTGTAAACATTCGAAGGCTTTTGATGTTTCTGTCAAATGTGAGTACAGATTCTTCAAGTTACTTTTTCTCCCTTTAGTTTCACCATAATTTTTAATATTTTCCACAGTAGCCCATTCAATTGAGTTTGCCAAATATTTGTTGAATGCTTACTCCGTGCAGGCATCACACTTGCCATTGGGCCTTCAAAGATGGGAAGGACTAGTCTCTGCCCTGAACAAGCCCACCCACTAACAGAAAGGCAATGCCATAAGACAGCAGTTCTCAAGCGTTTGTTTTCACGTTTAAAAATGATTGAGGACCCCAAGAGCTTTTGTTTCTGTGGGTTATATTATCTCTATTTACTATATTTGAAAATGGATACATTTGTCAATGCCTTAATTCTTATTTTCACTTTGAAGCTTATATTTTACCACTGGTCACGCATACTGTCTCTTGTTTTTCCTTAAAGTAACAGCCTTACTTGGTTCATCTTTGAGAAAATGTCTGCCATATACCCAAGTCTGAATAACCACAATTTGTCAGTCCTTCATTTAAGAAAAAGCTGGCATCCCATTAGAAAAAAAAAAAAAAAGTGCAGCTAGTTCAGCTGGCAATTCAAACAGTCACGCAGTGCTTTCTTTGGGACACCTGTCACACGCTGGTCCGCAGCAGGAGTGCTTCCATGCACTTCCCCGTCATCACAGAAAATATTTAAAAGACATGTATACAACAGTCAAGACTTAATGGATTAAAGCATTCTTAGGTGAAACTGGTATTATTTGTGGCCAGGAGTTTGTAGCAGACGAAGAATATCTGGCTGCTCCTGACGTTTGGTGCCACTGCCTGGATTCATGCTGAAACTCCCACCATTTTACTCGCGTACCATTTGCACCATGACACAACAAAAAAGGGCAAGTAATGCCTACTGTGATTTTGGGAAATGATGTCTTAATATTCTGAAAATTGTTTTGACCTGGTGACCCCCCTGAAAGAGCTTCAAGGACCCCCAAGGTCTGCGGAGCATACTTTGGGAACCACAGCGATGGAGCAGGGTTATTCTGTGCTGAGTACGTGCACAGTGGGCTGTGACAGCGCAAGAAAAGGGGGGCCTGAGTCTGCAGGACTCAATCAAAGAAGGATTGGTCAAGCTGCAGCTCAAGAACAGGGAACTGGCTGAAGGAGACGCCGCTAGAAACAAAAAGCCCAGAATCCTGCCTTTGCCTCCCACTGCCGCTTCATCTCTTATCCTCTTCACATTAAACTTCTCTGAAGAATTTACTATGTACCCTGCCCCCATCTCCTTACCTTCTACCCATGTCCACTCCAACCTGCTTTCTGGCCCCTTCGGGCACCAAAACAATCTTGCTCCCTCTTGTTTAAAATGCTCTCCTGCCTTGATTTCACTTGTATAAGATTCTCCTGGTTTCCCTATGTTTTTTCTTTTCTTTCTTTCTTTCTTTTTTTTTTTTTTTTAAGATTTAATCTATTTATTTGTCACATGGGGAGAGAAAGCACAAGCAGGGGAGCGACAGAGGGAGAGGGAGAAGCAGACTCCCTGCTGAGCAGGGAGCCCAACACAGGGCTCAACCCAGGACCCCAGGATCATGACCTGAGCCCAAAAGCAGACGCTTAACTGACTGAGCCTCGCAGGCACTTCTCCCTCTTTCTATCTGTCCCTTTCTGCCTTCTTTGGGGGCTCATATGCCTCTATCCAGCCATTAAAATTTAGTGTTACTTAAGGCTCAGTTCTAGACCCTGATCTACCACTCTGGACTTTCTCTAAGCACTCCCAGCCGCACCCACGTCTTCAGTTATAGTTTCTCATGAATTTTAGCTCCACCCAGATTGTCCTCAACCCTTGCGACTTACAGTGTGGTCTGTAGATCAACCGCATTGGCATCACCTGTGAGCATGTTAAAAATGCAGAATCCCGGACCCCATCCCAGACCTACTGAATCAGAATCTACATTTTAACCTGGTCTCCAGGTGACTGTGGGCATATGCAAGTTTAGGATGCCCTGTTCCAAGAAACAGGCCCAGAGGTCGAACTACTTCCCTGGCATTTCCTCTTGGCTGTCGCAAAGACACCTCAAACTCAACATGTTCAAAATAGAACTCATAATTTTTTTCACCATATCTAGTTCTTTATCCACTTTACCTTACTTCAATGAATGGCATTGCCGTTCGTTGTATCATGCAAATGGGAAACCTTCGTCAATGTTTTCCCCTTATTCACTTTATCACCAAGTTCTCCATCTCTCACATCTCTCCTCTCCTCTCCATCTCCCTCCCCACTGCCACCATCCTTGCCCAGGTATCCCTTCTCTGTTACCTGGGAATTTCCCAATATCCTCCTAACCCATTCCCCTGCTTTGACTCTCACCACCCTCAATTTATTTTCCACAATAGTTTGTGGAAAAGAGTAATACTCTTTGGATACACATATTGGATTTCATCATCATCTTGCTTAAAACATCCCAATGACTTTTCATTGCTCTTGTGATAAAGATGAAAATCCACACTATGGTCATGTGAGATCTGCCCCTACCTACACCCCACTCCCAGACTTGTTCCAGGCCAGGTTCCCTGAGATTCCTGTTCCCTCACACCTGGCTCTCATGCCACCAACGTAATTTATCTAGTGAACTCCTGTTTTCCCTTAGGTCTTAGCTCAATCATCTCCTCAGGGAAACTTCTTCTCTGGCTTCCCTAATTGAATCTGTTTCTCTTATTCTGTGATCTCATTATACCACTTATTCGCCTGCATGTTTGTCACAGTTATAACTCTACATTCATTTTCTTTAATTCTTTGATTAATATCTGACTCCCTCATGAGACTGCCCGCTCCATTAGGGCAGGAACCATACGTGTTCTCTCCCACCATCACAACCTAGTTCATAGCCTTCTGGATAATCAGCTAGCCCCACAGGTTCTTACCTCTCTACCTTTGCTCGTGAGTAATTCTGCCATGTCAAGTTCTTTTCTTCCTTGTCATCAGACACCTGTCTTTCAGATTGGACTACAGTGGTGTCTCCTATGTGTGGTCTTCACAGTGGAAGTGCTCTTCAAATCCTCCAATACAGTACTTATTACCTTCTACAATAATTACCATGCATTTTTTCTCTCTATGTATTAATTAGTGTAAGTAACCACCAGTCACTGTAAAGACAACAAAAAGTTTAATTTTTACTCACATCCAGTCCAATGGGCTGACTGAAGCAGTTCTCCATCCAGTAACTTGGGGATTGGGTTTCCTTTATCTTATCACACTGTTTTCCTAGCGTATGGCTTTATCCACTTTACCTTACCTCAGTGAATGGGATATACTGTCACAGGTATGGACATGCCTCAGTCTCTTAAATGTCCTAGCCCAGAAATGGCATGTTACTTCTATTAGAACTAGCAATCTGACCCTCCTGAATGGATAGGACAATGGAGTAGAGTCTTCCCATATGCCAGGAAAGTGCATCGTATCAGATATGAGAGAAAACTAGTCATCTCTGCAGTGTACCATTGCTATCTCAGAGCTGACATGTCTCGTTCTAGGCCACAAAGCTCACAATTAACTGCCTCCGGATGTGGGCTCAGATGTTTCCGACTCTACAACCTACATACTTAACCACTATGTCACACTGCAGAGTTTCTTAAACAGCTGACTATTTATCCACGTTGAGAATGAGTACATACAAGTAGTAGAATTAATCTACCCATCGTAATACCCCTGACCTAACTTGGATAATAGACTCTGAGGGATCACTTGTAGAATTTTGCCAGGACTGTAGGCCCATTCTAAAGAATGTAAGTGTCTGTATTTAGGTAGGTTACTAATTCTAAAGCCAAGATGATATTCTCACAATTGGTCAGTGTTGTTTGGGATAATATGTTTCTGGTGTCTGTGGAGGGTAGGGGTTTCCGGACAAGTGTCATGTCCTTTTTCATTCTGATATATACAACCCGTCTGTGTTTGCAGAAGTAAGACTAGCTTTTGGCTTTCTGCTTGGCTTTCTGCACAGTTAAAACAGTGATTCATTAAGGTGTTCATCACAGAAAGGCCTAGAAGCCCTCTCAGCCCTTCTATCACTGTTTTTCACCCCTCTTGCTGTGGGTTGTGGCCATAAAAACACACGAGGAAGAGCGGCAGTGTATGTAGTATGAAGAATGTGGAACCTCTGAAGTACAGACTGGGAAGTTGAGGGATTCCATTTTTCACCAGCTATAATACAGTTAATTTTTAAAGCTATTTATTGAACACAAAGACATCTGATTGAACACTTGGTAGTATGAGTCTTTCTCTGTCACCCTCATTCACCACCTATTTTCATGGTATCTTTGTTAAAATTTGCAGTAATGACGCTGTATAAAGGGCCTTTGTGTGACTCACAGTGCCTATAAAATAAGATTTTTGTCTCAGATCATCTTTTGAAAGTTGCTGTTTCTTGTTAATTCACATTATTTTTTTTCCAAGTGCACTAGGTTTACCTGCTACGGGAAAAGATTATTTAAAGAAATGTACACTTTTCATTTTCTTTAATAGCTTGTGTTATGATATGTTTGATAGTTCATGAAGGACACTGTCAGGTTTGGAGAAGGAGCCAATAAACTTTAGGTGCTAAGAAATATAGCCCCATAATATGCCTACTCATATGCAGAGATATTTTATCAGCTTAATGGTACCTTTTAGTATCTGACACCTTTGGTTTACAGATTTGCTCAATGGCCTCTTTGCCTCTGTGTCAAATTAGCGTTAAAGGAGGTTTCTGATGAGAATATTCAGTTTGGATATTAGGTTTATGGTTGTCAACTTGGAGACAGTCAGTCCGGTTGATCTCAGATGGCACTCTTTACTGCTGATGCCAAATGGGGACTCATGAAATGCCAGAGAAACTCTTGTTTGGCTTTAAAGATGTAAATCAAGATGTGTGGACATGAGGGCACCTCCAGCCGTGGCATTAATAGGCATTTTCTTTGGTAAAATGTGTTCTATCTTCCCTGGGTAAAAGTGAAAAAACCAAATCATATGTTCATCGTATTGTAAACATATTCTTTTAATAGTGAAATCTTGCATTATGTGAAATAGCACCATTATTATATTTAAAATATGAGTGGCCAAGGAAGAGAATTGGGAGTAAGAACATTTATGGAAGGGGAAATTCAGAGCATGAAGCAAAGAATATAAGGTGTAGTGTCCCAGAAGCCAGGGCAAGTGGGAAGTCCAGCTGTTATTTTTAAACTGCCTAAGCCTGGGAACTTCATCCAAGAACAGAATTGGGACTGGGCTTGAGGGCTTTGTTTTTCTCTTTTGAAATGCAGAGTTTGGCAAATAAATGAAAGGATACATAACTGTTTTCATGCAGAATCTTCCTGTGGACAATATATCAAATTAAATTGTACATAGAACTACGCCATGTTTGGAGCAAATGACTTAGTTTCAAAGTGAATTATCATGGGTCTCCTATCAGTTACTCCTCTACCCTTCGATCCATTGGTTAGATATTTATTCCTCAAGTTCTGTTCCAAGTGCATCTTCTCCAAATACTGTCACTCAGTTCCTTGTAGATAATTTTTATCCTCAAAATAGACAGAAACTTTCAAATATCATAAGAACTGATAGTTTCGGTTTTCTTTTATTTTGGCAGTTAGGTTATCTGGATGAGATTCATTTAACTTGGCCAGATAAGCAAGTAAAAATGTTTTTTCTTAATAAAACATACTTCGGTTACATTGATCAGATAATTTTATGTATTCTAAATGTGCTACAGTTTAAATGGGACTGAATTATTATTCCTTGTTATTAATTCAATGCATCAACTTGTTACAAAGATGTGGTACAGATGCTCACACATTTACTGACTGAATGATAGAGGCAGGGTAAGAAAAACAGTCTCCTCTTTATGTGGGTGACAGCAGAACCTGGTGAACCAAGACTCACGTGGATGTGAATAGGGATATGTCTTGTGAGTCTGTTGAAATGCTATCAAATAGGTTTTTTTCTTTTCTTCTGCTATATTTACACGGCTTATTCTAGAATCAGGGCACATGACACTTTTTCTTCTCTCAGAAGCATATTTCTTAAATTTCAAAGCATGGTAATGGTGGTTTTCATTAAAGCAGAATTTTATGGCTTCTTTTTTTTTTTTTTTTTTTAAAGAAACCTGCTAGACAGTGCGAACACAGCCAGTGGCCATTCCCTCCTGAAGGAGTGGGTAAAGTTTCACATAAGGGATTGTTTATCCGATAAAAGGAAATTTACAGTTTCCAAAAGTATGATGTAAAAATTTGCTAATTTCTCCTCATACTATTTACATCTAATAATACATTTTCTGTCCTATTTAGCCACCAGGAATTTCAATATGTACAGAAACTATTAAAAACTTTTATGTGACACAGAGTCATTCAAAGTAATACTGCTTTTCTTTATGCCTTATAGTAAGAATAGTGGATTCTAGGCTAGCAATGTTTCATGCTGATAATATATATCTTGTCAGACTAAGAACTCTTTTTGAAAGCATGCATAGCAAGTATATCATTTAAACTATACTTTGTGCTTATTTGGGGAGGAAGCAGATGGAGATTACAGAGGACTTAAAGCCCCCTCCAGTCACCCATATTAATAAGTCATAACACTGCATATTATACAATGGATTTGAAGTCTGATAGAAATCTTTCATGATCAGGGAGTATTTAGATAGAGGAAATTCAGACAACTGGGAAAGAAGAGGAATTGAGCTGTTTCATAAGCCTGCTTATGCCCTTGTGCTTGTAATTGTAACACTAATTATATTTGTACTGTATTATAATTATGTGATCTAATTAAATATTCCTTATACTGATAAAATGTTCACTCAAAAATGGTTTCTATTAAAATTAATGCTTTAGAAACACTTAATCAAGACAAGTTGCTTTAAAAAAATTACTGTTGGATATGTGGACATGTATGTCATGGAAACCCAGAGAGAAAAGGGTTTCAAGAAAAATATGCTCAATTGTGTCAAATGCCTCAAGAATAGAAGAACAAAGAATATGGAAAGACTTGGATTTGTCAACTCAGGAGCCACTGCTGACCACGCAATTTAGAGTTTCTTTATATGGGCGAGAGCAAAGCCGAATTTGAAGATGATAAGCATGAGATGGAGGGAGAAGGGCATAGGACATGAGACCGTGATTACGGGGATCATTCAGGAGCCACGTGAAGTGGGGAAAAAGAAGGTACAGAGAAAATGACAGTCTACAGCTGGGAAGGAGTTCACTAAAGGCTTGGTACCGAAGAGAAGAGCAAGCTTTTGGCTTTGCAAACTATGTGCCTTCTAACAGTATATTTAACTCCTTGAGCAACTATCTGTCCCTTCTGTAAAACTGAAATAATGACACCTAATTAAAAGATTGCTGGGTAGGGACACCTGGGTGGCTCAGTCGGTTAAGCGTCTGTCTCCAGCTCAGGTCATGATCCCAGGTCCTGGGTTTGAGGCCTGCATTGGGGCTCCCTGCTCACCGGGGAGTCTGCTTCTCCCTCTGCCTGCCGCTCCCCCTGCTTGTGTGCTCGCTCTCTCTCTCTCTCTCCCCCTCAAATTAAAAAAAAAAAATAACTGGGTGGATAAATTAAATATGATTATAGAGCAGATATTTTTTTCCTCTTTATATTTCAACTTTCTTCTAGGAAGGGTAAATGCTGTCCAATGGGAAGACTGCGTTGTGCTGAGCGTATTGATGGATTGGCATAAACACTTTGGGAGCAGGCCTGAGGTAAACTGAGTTGGCCTGCATTTGGAGCACAGAGACCTGGCTGCTCCTACGTAGATTCGAGGCAGGCGCTGGGCAGCTGGGAAGGCAGGTGGGAAGGGAAGGGAAGGCCAGCCATGGGACAGGCAGCTGGCATAGTTTGAAATGTGACTCCTTTCTTAGGAACCCCTTCCAAAAATAATATTTGTAATATCTATTGGACTCAGAAATGCTCGATGTGGATATTTTTATGGTGTTAACTAAATAAGGACCTTTGCTTCATGCCTAGGTCAGCAGGACAAAGGAACGTTTCTCAGGGGAGCCAGAATTCAAAGAAATTCAAAAGACCACTATAACCCCATATTCAAGAATGAACAAAATCTTTGGAAGGACTATATTTCCACAGGATGAGAAAGAGGCAAGAGGACTATAGGGGACTTCCAACAAGGCTTTAGGGGACAAGGAAGCCCTGAGCCAACTCCTGTGTTACATATAAACCTAGTGCCTTGAACATAATTGATACAGAATCAGTGATGCTAATTAGCATAACCTTTGAAGATGCACCAGAAGGAATTCTAGATGGCCCACTGTCCAGAGTAGTTGGAGGAATGGGACTGAGATGACGGCTGGATTTCTCTACTTTATAGGCCATGAAATTAATGACCGGAACAGAACTTTGGCATCATGTTGCTTTTCCTTAATTTTGCTGTTCTTTGGGAAGTCACTCTGAGCTTTGTTGAGGACCTTGCTGGCCTTGTCACTGTTTATCCAGTAAACTGTACTTTAGTCTCACCTCCACAAAAATCTGAGAATTTGAAATTGGCTACAGACAGGTGTAATGGATGTAAGGTAGTGGTGCCAAGGGAATTTTTATTCCTTTTCTAAAATTACAAAGACATTTCCCAGGCCTCTGCAAAATGCTGGAACTGTAATATAAATATTCTGGCAATCTCTAAAATACCCCAAGGAAAATTAGTTCTTGAAGTAGCTACCAAGATATTGACCATTGTTGCATTGTTATAATGGTTAAGAATATGTTTTTTATAAAAGAAATATTTATCCTACTTGTTAAAGTTAACAGCAAATTCGTGGGTGTCTATGATGCTACCACATAACACTCCTGGACAGTGAGAGCGGCAGTATCATTTCTTTTAAAATCCACCACAAGTATCTACCTCCTTCTGTTTATACAAAGGCAACCATAATGACTTTTGCTTCTGGCAGACTGAAATAACATGTGGGCCTATGTAGAAACACTCGGAGCCTACAAAATGAGCTTTTAGTTTATCCCCTGGTAGTTAATTACTATACCTCTAGGTCAGTTAGATGGCTCCTAATCGCTCGGTCGTAACTGTGGTTTCACTCACAAGCTGGGTGTGGTAATTCTAGTTTACTTGTTTTCTTAAGTAAAACTCAAATTGCCATGTGCATGAGATCCAAAATACTGACCAAACTGGAATATGCCGAAGTGGGATCCATAATTAAAACAATTTCATCAAAAGCTTCTTATTTTAAATTGCTGGTATACTGTTAATGTTCTCTTGGTTCCTCCAAAGATCATTTCTAAAAAAATAAATTAGAAGGAGCATTTGCACCTTCATTACTTTAGCACGAATGATTAGAGATTTGAATGATCTGAAATTAAACAAGAGGCACTGAGTCCAAGGTGGTTGTGTGTATTCAAGGAACAACACCGCACTGGTCCACTGGGATTCAGCTGAGTCACCTAGAGGTATTTGTTGAAATTCAGTATTTCTCTAGTGCAATACATTCCCAGCTGCCGAAAGGTTACTGCTCCAGCAGCATGTTGCACACAGTCTGTGCTCATGCTGCACTTCTAATGTGAATGTGCTATTTCCAACTCTGGGACGCTCCAGCAAGAGCTTACGGTTCCTTCCTCCCCTTCTGGCCTATTACTCCTCCATCTGAGAAATGCCCAGTGAAACACCTCCTGCCGGCCACTGCCACCCTACTCCCACCCCAAGAAAGCCACTACCCCTGCTTTGTGCATGCAATGGACACGTAATGAACATTTACTAATACCAGACATTGTCAAATACCAGGCAGATAGAAGGTGAATAAGACCTAGAGTCTGTGCTCAAAAATGTTCGTGTTCTATAAAGGAGACAGACATTTAGACAAGTAATTACAATAAAATATGATAAGGACTCTTAACTGAGATGCCCACAAAGTGACACAGACGAAAAGAAAGAAGACCTAATTGTATCCAAGGGTGATGTGTGGAAGAAAAGAATCATAGAGGCCTTCACGAAGGAGCTGGTGCTTGAACTGGGTCTAGAAAGATGTGAGAATGTTGTCAGGTGGATCAAATAGGAAGTGGAGATGTTATCAGATGGAGGAAAGAGCATGAGTAAAGGCAAAATTTATGTTTGCTAACTTGATCAACCAGGTGGGTAAGGATGCCATAAACCAAGAAAAGGAATATAAAAGGAGGAAATGGGGTGCATGTAGGAGCACAGTTCCTTTTCTCTGTATCATTGTCACCATCACTGTCATCTTTACCATCATTGAACCATATTCCCCTAATCCATTCCCCTAACACATTAATGGATTGATAAAAAAGCCATATTGCCCATTCTATGGGGATCCAGTGGTTTGTTGTCTTCCTAATAGATAACATATACTTGTTGATTTTTGTCTGCCTGTATTGTACTGCTAAATTATAAAGTAACTCGTAACCCACAAGTTGGAAAGCTTAAGTTGACCAATAATCACAAAATAACTTTAGAAAGCTGTTTTAAAGAGAATCCCTAAAAAATGCTAGATCCACATGGTTTTATAGGGAAAATGTTTTAAACCATCAAGAAATAAATAATTCCAATGCCAATTAAACTATTTCAGAGCATAGAGAAATAAGTCAACTTTTTCTGAAGCAAGTATAACCATAATGCAAAACATGACAGAGAAAGCAAAGTAAAAGGATACCTTGACAAAATGATTATATGGTTTATTTAAAATGGTAAAGATATAAAAATATCTACTAACAGTCTGGAAACTAATAATGAATATAATAATGGAAAAGGAATAATTATTCTAGATATTAAAACATAGCACTTTAGAATTAAAACAATACCGGGCTTAGACTGGATACAGAAATCAGTAGAATAAAGAATACAGAAATAGTCACAAATGTATAAGGTAATTTAGTGCAATAATAAAGAATATCAAATAAGTGGAGGAAGGATGATTTTTCAATAATAGTATCAAGACAGTTGGCTACATACTGTTCAAAAAAATATGAATTCAAGCATCACGCCTTCCATGAAAATAAGTTCCAGGTGGGTAAAATAACATACTATAAAAAGATGCACATAAATATATTAAATTAAAATATAAGTAAACATTTTTACAAAGCTAATTGGGAGGACGCATAAAAAAAAAAGACTAATAATGGCTGTGACTATAATATTGACACATAAATTCTATAACCAAAGCCACAATGAAAGACTAAAATACACTGGCAAACTTTAGGACATTTATAACAGAGTCAATATTCCTAACATAAAGAGTCCCGATCAGTTAATTTTTTAAAATAAATATGCCAATAGGAAACTAGGCAAAGAAGTAACAGGCAATTGACATGCATTCATACTAATGAAAGAATTAGGAAAAGCCTGTTAAGAATATTAAAATGTATTCAACTTTGTTAATAATTAAAAAATGCAAGTTGTGACTGTAATAAATGATCACTTATGACCTATTAGATGAGCAAAGAAGAAACAACTTCATAATATCCAGTGTTGGCAGTGTGCAAAGAAAGGAGCATGCTCGTGCATTGTGGGAGGGATAGTTTGGCAATATTTATCAAAATGCAGAGGTATTTTATCAGTCTGTCTTAGATATTAGATATTTGAGTATTCAAAGGTAGATTCAAGGCTACTGATTTCAGCTTTTTATAGAATAATGAAAAGTTAGAAATATCCTACATGTTACTCAGAAGAGGATACAGTTCACTGAGGTAAATGTACAAAACTTAAATGCCTAAGATGGGTCATGACAATAGTTAAGTGAAGGAAGTTGGTCAAGGATAAAACAGTAGAAAGTGGTGGGGACTCTATAATGCAGAGCATTTCCTTTCTCAAGGGGACAGCCACTCTCAGCTCCAGCTCTTTGTTGCCATGAAATAAGGCTGAGCCAGGCTGCACGATTTTCCAGTTTTTCTGAAACAGGAGTTAGGAATTGGACTTGAAATATAATTGTAAAAGAAAACACTATGTGGATCATATATATGCAAGCCAGATTTGACTCATAAAACCCATTTGTACCGTCTGATTTATACAATGAAATACTGTATAACCATCATTGTGGTAGATTGTTCCCACATCTACTTTCCCTTCCTTGAAAAGGGGTTATATATCCCATCCTCTGCTGTGCCTAGCAGTGCTTCCTGTGGGAGAGTATACTGCCCTACCCTATTAACGTCAGACTCAACGACATGTCTCACTTTGACCAAACGAATGTGCATGGAGGTGACCCACAGCATGTGCAGGACGCTTTAAGAACCAGTGCGTGCCTCCACCCATCGATTCTGCCCTCTGCCTCTGTCCTAAGTAGGGGCTGCCTAAAGCCTGAACGGAGATATCATGTGAAGCAGAGCTATAGGAGGTGAACCCCAACCTCAGACATGCCATGTACACAAAAAATAAATATTTGTATTTATAAAACCCCAAACTGTTGGGGTTGATATTGCAGCAAAGCTGACTAATAAACTATTTAAAAAGTATGACAGTTTTCATTGTGATGGAAAGATCCTTGCAATGTGTTGTTGGGTGAAAAAAAAAGTGAGCAATAAAACAATGTATAATATGAAACTTTTTATGTAAAAACTTGTCTATAAATGAACTCCATATAGGTATATGTATTAAAGAAAAGTTTGGAAGGTATATAAAAATTGTTGATCACCGGTGAATGTCTTGAAAGGTAGAACTTAGGACAATTTTTACTTTTATTTTTGTTTTTTCCTGTAATTTTTTTTAACAAACAAATCATTTGTTTAGAAAGAAAATAATATTTTTACATGATTGATGATTTTTAAAAAAACCTCAAAATTCACAGAGAACATTATAAAATAATACCATTTGGAGAATTCTGCCCCCCCAAAAAAGTAAATATCTGTCTTCTCATAAAAATTTGATTGTAAAGACAAAACTAGTTAAGGCATTCCCAAAGAAAATCAAAGTGCAGAGATTTGCTTTCAGGATTTCAAGAATTATTATAAAGATATAGTAATTAAGAGAATGTGGTATTGGCACAATGCAGATATATGAACCAATAAAGAAAAAAGCTGAGAGTCTACTCATATCCAGAAACTTGATTTGTGACAAAGTTGGCATTGCAGACAAGTGGGAAAGGAATGGATTTTCCAATAAATGGTATTGAAAAATCGGTTATCAATAAAAAAAATGAAATTGGACACCTACTTCCATTGTAGCTCAATTAATACCGAGTTTTAAAATTGTTAATATAAAAGGTAATATAAAACATTTAGAAGACATTCCACAGAAGATTTTAATGAATTTGGAGAAGAGGAATTCCTTAATATAAAGTTCAAACCATGAAAAAATTTAATTCAACTACATTAGAGAACTTCTATTCATTGAAAGATGTCATTAAAAAATGAAAATATAAACTACCAAAAAGGAGATATTTTAAAAACCTGTAACTGTCAAATAATAATATTTGGGGATTTTTGAGTACTTACTATGTGCCAGATATTGTATGCAGTATTTTACATGTAGGAATGAATTTTATTTTCACAACTACCCTGTGAGACAATAGTATCATCCCCACATCTAAATAGTACCGAGGCACAGAGAGGATAGGAAATTTGCTCATGTCCCCACTGTAAGTGGTAGAGCTGGAATTTGAACCCAGACACACTGGTCCAAAGTCTGTTCTTTTAACCACTTCAGGACTGCATTACACTGCTTTAGCTATATTAAATAAAGGAAGATAATCTAAAATATATAAAGAATACCTACAAATCAATAACAGACAATGCAATGAAAATAAGTCAAAAGATTTAAGTTACTTCATGGAAGAGGAAACATTAATGGTCAATAAACATATCAATAGCGCTCAATTTCACTAGCAACCAATGAAATGGAAATTAGAGCTACAAAGGAATGCAGTTGCACCACCTGATTGACGAGGATTGGGAAGTTTGTCGGTCTCAATAATTTGTCGGTATCAATAATTTGTCGGTATAAATAATACCAGGGAAAGAGAGAGAGCAGGGAGAGGAGCAGAGGAAGAGGGAGAGAGAGAGTGTCCGGTAGACTCAGCACTGAGTGCAAAGCCTGACCAGGGGCTCTGTCCCTGATCTGCACCAAAATCAAGAGTCGGACGCTTAAATGACTGAGCTACCCAGGTGCCCCCTACTATGTAAAGTTTTTGTGAAAAAAATCTTTTCTCCTTCTAGGCCACATTTTTCTTTATGTGACACAACAGTTTATCTAACATGGACACATGGAATAGTCCCACTAAAAATAGAAGCAGATATGTTTCAATTTATAAAATATGCCTAGAGAGTTTACAAAATATGCCTAGAGACTTTATTAAATGGCTTGTAAAATATAAAATTAGTCTTTAAAAATTAATGGAAAAATTGAGCCTCATTCAAGTCTATGTTAATTAAAAAGATGTTACATATTTGAGTGAAAAAAATTATTTAACTTGTTCTTTGGAGCTTATTTAAGAAGAATTTTTATATCAACTGGGAGGGATTGACAAACCAAAATGTTAATCAGTTGCAGGTGTAGGGGAGGAAAATTTTTCCTTTCTTCCCTTCTAGGTTCTTTGGTTGGTCTAATAATTAAATTGACATAAAAGAGATTACAGGAGAAAAACAATTTAATTTCACACATACAGGAGCTCATAAAAATATGAGACTCGAAGTGACCAAAGCAGGCAGCTTTTATATCTTTCAGAAAAAGAGACAATAAATCTGTGAAGAATTGACAAGACAAAGTTTGGGCTTGGGGTAGCAAATTAATGAAGAAGTAAGAAGACTTTTTTTATACAGCCTTCTCAGCTCTGAATTCCCTATCTCTGGTGAGAAGGATGTCTTCTACCCTCCAGGTGCAGGGAGCGTACTGGCACAGGGAGAATATATTTCCTGCTTTCCAGGGGACAGAGGAGAGTCAGAGTGTCCTTCTTGTTCTGGCTGTTTCTTAAGTAACTTTAATTCAAAATAATCAGCATGTCAAAAGTGGCATATTTTGGGGCAGCGTGCCTTAAATCCCATCACACATTTTTTAGGCTGTGTTTTTTTCATCATTTAATCTGGTGCCTCATTTCTTACTGTTCTTATATGATATTTATCTTAAAATATTGAATCAGTAAGGGAAGTGTCAGAAGATTAGAGCTCAGTTCATCTCAAACCACTGCTTACTTTACACTGACCTGCAAAACAGTCTTAGTGATGTTATAAAGAGGCCAGGGAGGAAAAAAAATTAAACATACGAACAAAAAAAAAAGAAAAGAAAAGAAACAAACCGAAAGTCTCCCTCCAACTTAACTTGCTTTTCTAGAAAGGTTCTTAACATCAGTGCTAAAAATCATGCTTTGAACCATCATTTTTGACTAAGTAGTAGTAATAGAGAGAATGCCCCTTGGTCCCTCCACGTAGTCCTGCAGAACTGAGTCCTGGAGGCAGCTTCTGTCCACTTTATTTGAGATATTGATCTGTGAAAGATCCCAACGCTGTGAGCAGCGTAGGGGCCCAAAGTATAATAATAGGGTAAATTATGTTTTCTTTTCCACATCTGCACGCCGAGATTGTTTTGGAGATCTTTCAACTTAACTCATTATAATCAAGTTGTACCAGCCTTTGTTTTAATAAGATTGTAATCTCCAGGTCTATCCTTCTCATCAATGACTTTACACTGTTAATTGCTTTCTTGTCCTCCATTAAATTGCAGTTGCAATTGCTTCATCTTAACAGGCGCTTTGTGCTTTGTATTCTGCCCCATGCTCTGCAGACACACTTAGTAACATCATCTTCCTAAAGAACAAAATTACCTATTATCCCTTTAATCTTGATGTACTTTTTTATGTATATTTGGTTCCTAGCTAGTGTCCAACCAGGAAGCTACATATTATCTTCTCTTAAAAAATGTGTTTCTTTTAAAGCAGCATAGTATGGATGACCAGAATTTATTTCTAGATAGAACTCACACAGTGCTTTCATTTATTGTTTTATAGGACCAATTAAAAAGACAAAGGGGTCTATTCTCCCCCTGATACACAAGAGTGACTTCCATTAACATTAATGGAAGGGAAACACTTGCATGGAGATGAGTGGAGCCATCATATTAGAAAGTGAAAAAAAAAAAAAGCGGAATCTGGAATGAACTTCTCCATGTATTTCACTAGAAAAGCTACACAAAAAGCAAACAGCTCAATTCACAAATGTGTTTTTCCCCTACACTTTCTGCTTGTTTGTATATTAAAGAAAATCAGTGAATAATTTTGAGGCAGTTCCTTCCTGCACAAATCAATCAGATGTGAATTTGTTATTTTAACACAAATGGCACAACTTGCAGACGGAATTCAGTAATGAAAAGCAGCCGGGGGATTTGACAGGTTTTACGTGAAGTGGAGTCCTGTGAGACCTGCTTTGGGAGGCAGAGGTGAAAGTAGAAATTGGTTACCTGAAGAACTCTGTACACAGAAGCTTAATTTTCAAGGGAAACAGGCTATCTGTGTCAAGCTCATCTTTTGACACATCTTGCCTGAAATCTATCAAAATCTGGGAACTGATTCTGGCTTCTGCGGAGCCCCTGAATCTCTGATCCTCTTGGCCCTCTTGCAAGCCTCCTGAAAGTTTTACATTTTAGACTAGCATAACCTGACACGAACTGGGGACGTTTCCTTTCTATCATTTCATTTTTTTGATTGTTTGGGAGTTAAATTATTTAAAGCGTGACCAGCTCCCCATGCTAACATTTTTCTTTAAAAATATTCACACATTCATTTTGTATTTAGTGGATTTTGAGTTCAAATTAGATTTTAACCTTTGAAAATGTGCTTCAAACATATGAGCAGTTTGCCGAGTGACAGCCCTCTCTTTGGTGTCCCTCTGTCTGTCCTTAGCTTCCTTGGCCCGGACTTTTCATTTACTACACAAACCAGGCTCAGCAGTATCTTCTCTGCCTCCAATCAGTCCCTTCCCGTGCCTGCTTAGCACCATCTCTGGAATGTTGTTACTGTTCGTACTGACCTGGAAAATGCTTCCGAGGTGTTTCCTACTTTAATTGCTTCCTTTCTTAACGATGACAAATTCCCTGCTCAGAGCATTACCACAACTTTCTTTGTAGCCAAGAGATTCATCTTTTTAGCCAGAGTTCCTTTTTTTTTAGCTTAAAATGTGACTGTATCTGTGTCCTCTACTTCTCACCTTTACTATCCTCCCTTCTGTCTTGGGATCCAGTTCAACCTGATCTGCTCTGGTCAGAATTCCCTAAAGATCATCTTTATATTCTTCTCACAGCAAAACCCTGTTTTATCCATACTTGGTATTATGACATGGTTGGTGTAATGCATCCAATGGAACCTGGGGCAGAGGACTTGGAGGTGGCAAGAAGGGGTGGCAGCTGGGGCTATCAGGCAACGGCACAGGAGATCTGACTGGCACGTTTTTTGGTCACCACACCCAGCTATTTGTTTTTCCACTTGCAGTGTGGCTGTTGCTCTTCGGAAGGATATCAGCGAACTATCAGGACAGCTGTGCTCCTGCTGGCCATTCTTCCAGTGCCAACTACTGCCCTTTTGGGAATTATTATGGGATCACTGATGGGCACTCTAGATTTTTTTCCTTGAAATTGATGAGAACCATATATCAATTAAATTAGCCCCAAGACTATGCTGTAGCTAAGGCTGAAAATCCATTTCCTCTTTCCTATTCCAAATTGTGTATAGCTAGGTTTCGAAGAGAGCACATAACAGGTTGTAGAGATCAAACACAATTAAGATACGTTGACAATAGACCGCCAACATGAAGATGCCCCACTATCATTTTCAAATTCCTGGGGAAAAACTTAAGTCCAAATATTTAATTACTTTACAAATCAAAGTCCAAAGAAAATAAAGTCTGCAATCTTAGGTCCTCTTGTCCTAGTGAATTAATTTTTTTTTAAGTCCAAAAGGTTATTCTCTCCAGTTTCTTTCTTTCTTTTTTTTAATTATGTTATGTTAGTTACCATACCGTACTTCATTAGTTTTTGATGTAGTGTTCCCTCTCCAGTTTCTTAATGTTGCTCAGGGGCAGCTGGTGGAGTTCTTGATACCAAGGGGGAGTTAAGGTTTCCTTGGCAGCTTCATCCTGGACTATCCATCACTGGAATGGACGTAGTTCCTTCAGTGCTTCCTAAATTACAGCCTAATTTCCAGAGAGTCCAAAAAAGTTCATAGGAACCTCAAGATTATTACAACCCCGGCCTCACACTTACCCCAACTAGAAAAAGAGCTGGTCCCCAGCCCCTGAAGTACTTATCCCAGTACCCGGGGTTATCAAAACTAGAGCAGAGATTCAGTGGTAAGTGAATGAAGGAAGGTAGATGGAGAAAATCTTGGGTTTAGTCTTCCAAGGATGCCAGTCAATCTATGCCTGATGCCAAGAATTCAGGACCTGTGAGTATAAATTCTACTGAGAAAAACCGCTCCATGAGAGGTTAATTAGACCCTGTATATTTCTATCTATGGGGAAAAATCCATCTGTGTAAATGTTCCACTCCAGTAAATGTTCTCGACCCTTTCAAAACACTTATCCTGAGGCCAAGAACTATGTCTGTCATGGGCACATGGAATCCCTGGCATCCAGCACCTTGCCTAACATATAGAAGGGGCTTGATAAATCATTGTAATAAGAATAGAATGTAATAGAAATTAATTCCTTCTCCTGTCATTCAAGCTTCTGTATTGCCTTAGTCGAAGAATAGCCTGGTTACAAGGTGACCTGTTTAAAAATCCGTTACAATTTACAACTATGTGTTGCAGGATTTTCTAAATACTATGCAACAAAAAGAAAAACAGGAATAAATCAGGCTTGGAGACCAGTATGACTGTGGCCATCATTCATAATCTCTGATTTCAGGTCTTTATGTTAACTAGGATAGCCACACTATTTTCATTGATCGACTTTACGACAAATAAATATTTACTGTTATAACTGTAGCTGTTCAAAAAAGTTAAAAACATAACTTATATTTATACTAACAAAATAATGCATTTAACAATGTACAATTTTTTAAAGCTAAGTTTCTACAAATAAAGGTTGAAATCTACTGGCTCAGCAGTAATAAAATTGTCTTTGAGCCTGAGAGTTTTATCTGCATTCAAATTCCTTTCTGCCTTAACGTCTTTGAGACTCAGGTAATTCTTTTGTAAAATGAGAGTGATGAGACATGTCTCAAAGTTTGTTGGGAGGTTGAGAGAGTTAAATAAGGAGATCTGAAGAGCCCCTGGCCCAGAGCAGGCTGTCTGTGTGCCTTTATACAAAACAATCACTGTGGACTACATAGGACAGCAAACAAAATAGGTACTATTATGTTTTGATTAATTTTAGTTTCAATATTTGGAGATCCTCGAGATGTTTTAAATAATTCCAATTATAACTGGGTAAAACAGTTTTCATTATTAAAATAAGAACTTCCCTATACATTTTCAAATTACTTTGTTCACACCTGTGTCAGCACATGCTCCCACTATAATTTAGTGCCTTGAGGATAAGGATTGTGTCCTGGTCTCCATCTTGGGGGCCATACAGTTGAACAGAGTATATTCTGAATAAATTCCTTTTTTAAAAAAAAACTCAAGAAACACATATCTAGAACATATGTACCAGTCTTTGTTGTAAATGCTTTGTAAATATCAACCCACTTAATCCGCAGAATTCTCAGAGGTGGCTTCTGTTATTACCTCCATTTTACAGATGGGGAATCTAGGCTTAGGGGGCTTAAAGTCACACAGCTAAGTAAGCAGGAGAGCCCAGAACTGCAGTCCGGTGGCTTCAAAGTCCACTCTCTTGATCCCGCAGTAGAGTGCCCCCCCGCCACGGAAATGATGATCATATCACCGAAAAGGGAGTTGCAGTAGCAGGCTGATTGAATTAGTAATAATTTGGTGCTAGAATTTGTATTATAGTTTCCATAGTAACCTTAATTCTTCCCGCTTGGTGTGTGTACATTATAAAAAAAGCATTCATAGCTGTAAGTGTGCTGTTGATATGCAGGATCATTTCATCCATTAGCACTATGAGCATAGTGCCTTGGGCCTATGAAAATGTTGAAGAAATGAAACAAAAATTTTATTCTAAAATAAGGAAACTACAAAATTGAAATTAAGAAATATCAATAAAATGTAATATAATGTCAACTTTATTAACTGTTGAATTTAGTATTCATAAATATTTCAATGTACTTGCAAACAACCCGTAGGTTTAATTTGCTCACTTCATTAGAATTCCTAAGCAGGATCATTACTGAATAATCGTAACCAAGCATAGGTTACATAAGATACTCATAGTAAATATTTTAAAAATAAAAATTATTAAAAACTTCTCAAATATTTTATAATAAAAATTATATTTCATGTGAGTACATTTTACTGTGTTTGATATGACATGTAGAGGGGTCCATGAGGGTCTTCAAGTGGTCTTTTTATGATTCACTTTGTTTCAGTTCTTGACAAACTACCCAGCAAGCTGCCTGCGTCTCTCTACACAGGTGGCCACCCTGAATGAGGGAAAGAAGATGTACAATTTTATTTGTAAGTTTCATAAGTAACCAATTTTTAAAATTGTTATTTTTCTTATATATTACCATACAAATACTTGAATTTTTCCTCATCCATTTTCTGACTTTGTAATTCTGAGAACATTTCCTACACAAAGCAGCAGAGAATGGCATCATAAGGAAATGGGGGGAGGTGACTGATGAACTCTCCCCACCCCCATTGGTAATCTCCCAGAGGACGATGGCACATCTGGGGCCCAGAGAACTCCCATACTATGAATATGTATCCCAGAGCCCTGGGTCCATTTGCATTAGTTTAAATATCCCATGACTCCCTGTCAGCACCTAGCACAGTTCTGAGTCTGTAGGGAGACTCTTAGCTTCCTAATGCTGCTATAACAGATTACCTCAGCCGAGGGGGCTTACAACGACGCAGATTTATCATCTCACAGTTTTGGAAGTCAGAAGTCTAATATGGGTCAGAGGGCTGCATTCCTTCAGGAGGGTCTAGGGGAGGATCTGCTTCCTTGCCTTTTCTAGCTTCTAGAAGTGGCGGCACTCCTCAGTTGATGGCCTCCTGCCTCCATCTTCCAAGCCAGCAATATCTGCTGGAGTATTTCTCACTTTCCTTCCCTCGGGCCAACTCCTCTGCCTCCCTCTTCCACTTGGCAGGAACTCTGTGATGGTGCTGAGCCCCCCAGATAATCCAGGATTGTCTCGGCATTGCCCTCAGATCAGTCACATCTGGACAGTCCCTTTTGTCATTTAAAATAGATTCCAGGGATTAGGACTTGGGCATGGGCAGACTTTGGTGAGGGGACATTATTCTACCTATCGCAGAAGCGCTTGGCAAATGCTAAGTGAGCAGGTGTTGAGGGGGCACCTGGGCAAATACTTAGTATTCTGCTTTGAGTGACGCTCAGACGCTTGTCCCATGTCTCTTGCTGTTTCCCTGCTATGGCTTCCCTAATGCACTTTAATTCCACCTCTGAAATTACTGCTGCCTCTCTTCCCACTCATTACTTTCCCCTTAAACCTAATGACAGGGAAGTTGTAAGGTGCACTACCTTCCTTTTATTCTCCTGGTAACCGTACCCGGTGAAAGAGACCCTTGGTGGGAGGGGGAGCCGTGGTGGCAGATTCCTGCGGAAGACATTCACAGAGCCACACCGCGATTCTTCTTTCCCATCTTTATCTCCAGGTTTGCACTACTTTATATTAAGAACATTTTTTGTTGCTGTTTAGAAAATTGCCACATGGGAGGAATCCTTTCAAGACACTGCGAATTGATAATGCACGCGGCTAATGGTGAACTTGTTCTCCGCGTCTCCCTGCCCCGGCCCCCGCTCCCCTTCTTCCTCCTTCTCCGGCAGCTCCAGGCATCAGAGGCACCGCGGAGGAACCCGCCTCACAGCTGCCACTTGGCTGTGACAGCCTCAGCAAGTGCCTTGATCTCTGTGCCTCAGTTTCCTTAAATCTAAAATGTGAATAACAGCTTTTCCACTTCATACCACACCCAGGAGCTCATGTTTCATCTCTGTCTTTATTAAAATACATCTGATTTCTAAAACGGCCGTCAGGCTGCCTAAGACTAACGTCTGCAGGGTAAAGGCCAAACGCTTCAGCAGAGAGGTTCTTCCAACTCTGATCCCACCCGAACTTTCCAGCTTCCACTCCCATTGCTTCCACTGCACATGACACTCCCGCAAAACCCATCTGCTTGTCATGCCCCCATATGCCAAAGAGAAGACGTGGCTTAAAGTGCTCTCTCTCTCTCTCTGTGGTTTTTGGTTTTGTTGGTGTTTTGTTTGGTTTTGTTTTTTGTTTTTTGTTTTTCATTTCAATAAATAGGAAGAAGGGTTGGGGGTGGGGAAAGAACAAGTGTTAATCATTGTTAAAAGGATTTTCTAAAATGTTACAGTGTTTATCTTGCTTTGAGAAGAGAAATAGTTGAATGGGTTTAAATTTAGATAAAACGTATGTTTCAGTTTAGAACGTACAGCTAATCAGAGCTAACTGTGTGGTGGTCAGTGATTCCTGGCCAGAAAGATGTTTTAAAAAACGCATGTTTACGTTTTATCTGCCCTAAATAAAGTAGATGGTCGAGCCAGGGGTGACTGAGTTCCTGCTTCACTCACTGGGCTTTTAGTTAAATAAATAAATGGAAAGTCAGCTTTTCCTTGGGATGTTGCCACCTGGTTTGGGGAAGGGTGGGGATGGAGACCGTGAGAAGTCTCACCTCTAGGCACAGGTTGGTATTCCTGAAAGATACTTCTTATTCACCTGATGCCTTAGCACCACTTACCTGGAGAAAAACAACCACAGACAAGGAGGACCGGTGACGTCACATCTCCGCAAGTCACTTTCCTATAGAGGAAGAATGCCTAAACCACGAAAATATTCTACAGAGGGGTCAGGGTCTCAAGAACAGAGGAAAGAGGTTGTTAATACATCGTCGGCTTCATTCTTTGTCCTTAGACCTTCCACGGACCTCTTTTACTTGTAAGAGCCATGTTAAGGGGGCTCAGTTTGATTGTTCTGGGTGGCTGAATTCTTGACACGTTGTTTTCCACAGCAGCCATCTCTGCCTCTCACAGAAGCCATCCAGGACCCATGCCGTGCCCTTTCATAGCTCGAGAACTTCCCACGTGCTCTTGCAGTAAAACCACCCTCTTACCCTCCCCACTTGCACACCAGGCAGCTCCTGCCCGTTGCCAGTACTCAGCGACGTATCTGTGAAGCCCTTCCTAATGACCAGCACACCCGACACACACCGCAAAGAAAGGTCATTAATTAATATTGTATGCTAACCTTTAATGTATTATACAGGCTGTATGCGCGTATGACAGAATTTTCCTGCAGACTGTTCACCGAAACATTTTGTTCAGCAGGCTGTGCTGGCCACCGTAGAAATCAAGTTAACTTTAGTGCTTGTGTTTTAGGGACATTTAAACATGTATCATGGGGCAGGGAGCAAGAGAGGGAGGGAGAATGAAAAGAAACCAGAATTGTCATCTGAAAAAAAATCATGGCTTCTTACTTTGCTTGTCAATGAGTTTTTCCTTTAAGATACCAAGTAACAGCAAAACTTCATGGAATGCTGACTTACAGTTCCTTTTTGCTGCAGAGTTCACAGGTTGTTTCATATAAATTCTCTCACTGGTCTTGGCAACAGTCCTGTGCAATGCCCATTTTAGACTGTGAATTGGGTAACTCGGCTGAGCATCGGACTCTTGATTTTTCTCAGGTCATGATCGCAGGGTTGTGAGATCGAGCCCTGCGTCGATCTCCATGCCTGACGTGGAGCCTGCTTAAGATTCTCTCTCGACTTCTCCCTCTGCCCCTCCTCCCACTCACATTCTCTCTAAATCAATCAGTAAATCAATAAAATCTTAATTAAAAAAAAAGTGGTGGAGTGGATTCTCAACCAAGGCGATTGGCTTGTTTAAGGTAGCAGAGCCTGTGAGCGGAGGTCTGGACCGGAGGGTGTGGTCATCAGTGTGCCCTTCCTCCAACACGCCCTTAGCAGACTGCGGCTGCGCACCCGGGGGCTAATGGGGGAGGGGGGCAAGGGAAACGCAGGTAAAAGAGCTAGAGTTCCTCCCTTCAAGGAGCTGCCACCTTGCTTTTCCCACACACCACCCTGTGTTTCTCCCTCTTACTCCTCATTTCAGTGCTTATATTTCAGTAACTGTTCCCTGCTCAGTTGGAAAGTTTGAAGCCTGGAAAGTCATAATTTGTGATTCATTTCCTATGTCTGCAGATCTTAATAGAGCTCTGTATGATGCGCTCCCTTGATGTACTGTTTTTCCTACCATCACACCATGTGCTGACATAAGACTATTAAATGATTTAATCCCATGCTTCGGACATAAAGAGCTTCCCATCCCCTGGGGTGACAGGAAGAACTTGGTGGGAGGAACTAGGGGAGACAGAGGCACCCCAGCCTTAGAGGTCTTTACTGATAATGAAGACATGGAATGGCAGCTACGTAAGGGGAGCTAGGGAAATAGTACCAACAAATATGGTGGAACATTTCTTATTATTGGGGAAGCGCATACAAATAAGGAAAATTTAACATCAGTACAAAAAGGGGCAAAATATACAAATAATTGATAAAGAGACTAATGACTAATAAAGAAATATGAAAAGCCTACCGTCTGTTAGCTAATAAAAAGATATTAAAATGATAATCCTTACCTGCAAATTAGTGAAAAATTAAACATATAAGTATATATGGTGAAATAGGCACATTTTTAAACACTGCTGGTAGAAGTACAGGATAAGTCTTTCCATAAACAAATTGGGACTATGTATCAAGAGCTTTAAAATGGTTCATATTCTTGCATTTAGTAATTTCACTTACAAGATTCTACTTGAGGGAAAAAAACAGAAATTCGGTCAGATAATCAAAAGCAGAGACAAGCAACCCAACATTATTTATAATAGTGGAAAACTAGGAACTTAAACAACAGTAAAAAAATGTACAGAAATCAGATAGCTATGTGCTATATCATAATAATCCAAAGAATATGTAATGACATGGAGAAATGTCTGTTTGTCAAATGTATAATTTGTTCACCTAAAATCTTGGAAGAAGGTAATTGTTCCCCTATGGTGGCAGTGGTGAGGAAGGGCCCTCTCCACACCGGGTGCGCAAGGCAGGGAGGGAACCCTGGGCCGAGCTGCTGCCGCTGACTCGCCATGGGGCCTGGCAGAGTCACCAGGCTACCCAGTTCCCCCAGTTCCTGCTGCTGCCCCTGCTTCTACCTCAGCAAGAGAATTGTGAGACGGTGTGTGTTAAAGCTCCCTTGTGGGGAGGCAGCAGGCTCCTCTTAGCACAGAAGGTGGGCACTTGAGGAAAAAATTATTCATGGGTTAGAGAATAAACTGTGAAAGTACTTTACAAACTAAATTGCAGTATAAGTAATATTTTAACGGACTCCTAATTTTCATGTTTTCCACATACAGACCATCCGTCTCCCCAGTTGTCATCAGTACCTTAAACATGGTCCTAATTGCCTAATTACGTGATGCCCTCCACAAACAGTCCGAATCTATTCATCACCCCCACCTGCACCAGCTCCCAGAGATGAATGCAGCCTCACGGGGAGCCTCGCAAGGTGGCACTGGGGTTAAGAATGCCAGCTTGGGGGTCAGGACACGGGTTCCAATCCCAGCTTTGTCACATGCAAGTTGCAAACCTTAGCCAAAGTGCTTCACTGCTATAAAGCCACAGTTCCCTCAACTCCCGAAAATGGGGACAGCCGCTTCTGTCTCACTGAGGCGCAGTGCGGGGATTAAATGAAATGATCCAGGTAAAGGGCATGGCCCAAGCCACACCTGGTGCAGAGTCAACAATGACTGGTCAGGTTTATTATTACTACTGCCCCTGAATCCCAGACAGCTTTCAGCTTCCAGGTGTGGACAGTGCTCCTGCCCCATACTCTGCCCCCCCCCCCACACACACACAATGCAGTCTGGTGAAGGAGGCTTGAAGCAGCCCCCAGAGCCCAAGACAATGTCAGCCAGTGCAAAACACACAGACGATGTCACAGAACTGGCAGAAAACCCTTATGGATGTCCAGACTGCTCATGAGTATACCCCCAGACTGTGATCCCTGAACCCTGGGCCCCTATTCTGAAGTAGGGTTTGAGTATGAGCGCAAATTGGGAATGGTGAGCATTTGAAAACCCTTCCTGCTGTGTCAGAAGAAACAGGATATGCACGGAGAGGAAGAAATCCAGTGTGGTCCATAAAACACCTGGAAGGGATCGAATTACCAGGTAGTCTGACCAAAGAGCAGGGACTTCGGGGTCCCACAAAGGCCACAAATGAGTCAAAGCAGATGGAAATATGTTCATAACCCCTATGCACCCAGCTAGAGTGGTCCCGCTGTCAGTGAGCGGGTGACAGGCACAACCTTAAGGTGTGTCACAGATTTTGGCTGGAGGGCCAGTCCGGGCCTTTTCCTTCCTGTCCCTTCACATTCCTTCAGCTTCTCTGTGCACCTACTCGGTCCTCCACACTGGTGGTCATGTAATCCTCAGCCTTTCTTCATGTTGACTGGTCGAGACCCTTTCCATTTTAGAAATACATTTCCTCTCCTTATTTTGCAGATGTTAAGCTGTGAGGGAGAGATAGAAGCATGGGCTTTGGAGTCAGCATGGGATTCAGACCTCAGCTCTGCCGCTTCCTCCTTCCGGGTCCTTGGGAAAGCTGCTTAATTTCACTGAGTCTCCATTTCTCTATCTGTAACATAAGCATACTATGTCCCACCCCACTGTTGTGAGAATTCATTGAAAACAAAAATATTTGTGGAGAAACTAGCATAGAGTAGGCAGTAAATACCTTCTTTCCCTTAAGTGGAGAAATGTTTAAATGCAAATATTGCATTTTATACATTTGCAATGTTTACCGACAAACATTGTGCTTGTGGTTTTATGAGTATCTAATCAAATATGCTTGTAAGTGTTTTGATGATTAGAAATATTTGACAATTACAACCAGGTCAAGTGCTAAGGAAATAACGATAAATAAGAAAAAATTCTTGCCAGCTGGAGTTTTCATTCTAGTTGGGAAAGACAGCAAATAATTAACATGGATATAAATAATGCATAGACAAATATTTTTATAGAAAAAACGAGGCAGCCATATGTGCTTAGTTTGCATGACTTTTAAATGGAGATTTTGCCCATTGATTGATTGATGATCTTAGCTGGTGATAAGGGCCTGGGAATGAAATCCCACACAGCCAGGTATCAGGTCCTACAGAGATTAAGGGTGAGGAGGTGGATTTTGAGCTGAAAAGGATCGCGTGCCGATGTCTGAGTAAACGCATTCTATAAATCGTGACACCTCTGAAAACCAAGTCAGCTGGCTTTCCTAGGCCAGCAAATTGCTGGTGACCCCAGAGAATTGTGTGAGGCCACAATTTAATTGCACAAGCTTTAAGAGATCTGCAGTCTTTTATCCCATTAATTCAACCTGCAGCTTTGTTCTCCCATCCTTTTGAATATGCAATTCTCATTGATTTCAATGGGAGTTAGAGACACAGAGAAAGGGAAGAATTGGGCCAATTATCTGTTCAAAGCAGAGCATCATTTAAAATACAGTCTTAAAATGTTTGCAGGCATATTAGTGAGTCAGTTCCTTCTCCCTCGTTTGTCCAGAAGGCTTTCCAGTTTGAATGGACCCTTTTAAAGGGCAGTCTCCTTCCCTAAATTCTCAGTGTCAAACTCATGCAGCAGTAATTTGATGTGACTGCTGGGAGGCAATGACCTCACATTTTAGTCTCGATTTTACTGCTGAATTGTTTGAGATTTAAGCTATAGCCTAATCGTAATTACCGACCCCAAATAATATTATAAATTCCTACAATGCCTATTAGGCTCTGACCAGTGCTGCATACAGCAAGTTAAGTCAGCACAGCCTCGGCCCTCTAAGACCTTTTGTTTGAAATAGTCTCAGTCCATTGGTCATACACCAGTTTCGTGCAAAGAGGAAAAATGGTTGCAAATACAACATTCAAAGCAACGGAGCTTGCCCAGACGGTGAGCACAGCACTGTGATTTCAGCTCTCCCTCATCTTGCGGCCTGTGCGTGACAGCATTCAGCTGCACTGCACATTTCTGTAAAGCAATCTTATTTTTCTATGGATTTCCATTCTATAATTCCATGTTATGAGAACTCATGAAAGTCTTCTTTGAAAACTCTTGTGGTGGAAAGATCTGGGTGATGAGGATTGCCAGACACCCCAGCTGCACAACCAGTCTATGTCTCTGAGGGACTTCTCAGTGCGGGAGGCGTTACAGCCCTGGGAGCTCAGATCTTCTCTTTGCTGGGAGCTCTTTTTCTGACCCAGAGACGGGTTTCTTCCACCCCTTAAGACAACTGCCTTTACGCTGCAACACCCTTCTGTCCCTCTGTCCCTCTGTCCCTCTGTCCAGGTATTTATAATGCTTTTAGGGCCAGGTTCAGAACTGGCGTCCAGCAGTCACTGTCTCTAGGTGTGGCCCAGAAACTGAGCTCGAAGTTTGCACTTCAGCAATGCAGGTGAAGGGAGCAGCCATACACGGCCACACAGGCTGTGCAGTCCACCCTGCCCGTGGCCAAGCTGTCGCCTCACAGCATGGTGATCGCGGGACTATTGTAGGGGCTTTAGGATGCACTCCAATTCTGCATTCGAGCTTAGGAGCTATGGGACCTTGGGTGATCTCTGGGATGCTTCTTCCTCGGGAAGGTGAAGCCATACTCTCCACCTTCTAGAGTGCTTGAGAAAGTGTGCAAAAAGGCTGCTCAGTATGTAGTGCTTTTTTGTTTGGTTTGTTTATTTGCAATGAGAAGGGTTACTGAAATGTATTATAGATACATTTTACTCTGGGGAGTAAAAAGTCCGTATGTGATTAATATTTTAAAGAAAAAAAACTCCTGTTTATTTTTCTCAAGTGCTGTTTCATAGGGAACAAAGACCCTGTGAAGTAGCTCACCAAATAGCTTTGATAATCATATTTCGTTCATAATAACCATTTTAAATGAAAATTTTCTGCAGACCTTGATTACTATTTCAGGTTTGCTTAGTACTTACTCACCTGGTATTCTCCTTGTAAACAAGGAACAACAAAATAAGTGGGGGCAACAAAAATCAGTGCTATTATATTTATTACAAACAAGTATTCTTTGGTCAATTGACTTTTCTTATATGAAATCCTATTTCTAGTAATTGTTAAAATAGTAAATAATAGGTTCCGGAAATAATAATTACTATCATTTTAAAATCTTTTTAAAAATGTTTCTTGCCTTGCATTAAATGATGAATCTGAGATTCTAGGGATACGTGTCCTAGCTGACAGCCATTTATTTTCCAGCATCTTCCGCTTGCCTTCTAAGGAGTTCTACGGATCAACACGGAATGCCAGCTACATTCCTTGTGGAATATGCAGTCATGAAACTTTAGGAAAAGTTTAAATAATTTAAATAATTACCTCAATAAATCTTAAGAAATAACTAGATTTAAAAAAATTAACAAAGAGTATTTCCACAGTAGAGGTGTAGTGTGGTTAGGGGCTTGGGGAGCCCCTTTAGTCTTAGCTGAGAAAACAACAATCAACAATGTAACCATCAGGGGTTATGTCATGGAGGCTTCAGGTGCTCCGGAAGTTCAGGAGAGATATTTTAGTGAAATCTGTGGTAAGTAACCAGAAGAGCTTGGTCTTCCAGCTGGGTCTTGAGGGATAGAGGAACAGAATTTGGATAGGCAGAGGAAGCGTGTTCCTTATGGGTTTGTACCCCTCCTCTGCTGTAGGAATTGGAGTGTATGAGCTATTTCCTGGTAATTAGCAAACAAAAGAACCTGAGTGTGAGCCCTTACTCAGTGATTAAGTGATTGGCCGACTCCGCAGGAGAACTTCACAGTGATGACCCCATGGGAAGATGAAATACTCCCACTGAGGCCCACCCTTCCCGTTGGCATCCAACATTGCCCTGAGTTTTTACATGGAGATCAGAAGATAAGGGGTCAACAGATTGTGTTAATGCAAATGAGATGTACAGATTCTTCTTGCGAGCACAAGTAAATAGTAAACAAGAGAACCTGAAAGTTAGCTAAATTGGAAAGCTGGCTGAAATGCTGAATAGAACGTACTTGATAGGAAATGATGGGTTCATTCAGCCTGGAGGAAGTGTGGCAGAATGGAGAATGTGTTCTAATACCGCTCTACTCATTATGATCTCAGCCCGAAGTTCTCCAGTGATAGGTACAGAAGGCATTCTGAAAGCTTTCCACATGTCTAATTATTTCCTGCTAAGTCTATCATCAGGAAGTGGAAACATCTAAAAATCCAGTGAATTTTGCCTATTTTCCATGAGATAGAATGAGGCTGCAGGTTTTGAAGGTCTGGGCTATAGACGAGAGATACAGATACAGACGTAGGGATGGTGTACAACTGAAACTTACGGTTGCCCTGCGAGTCTGCTCACCTGCCCATGACCCTCAGTATCTTCTCAACTCAGTGCAGCCCCATCCTTCCTGACTCCCCTCAAACCCAGGCCACTGCCGGCCGGCCTTCTCACCCTGTTTCCCGGCACTCCATGCCCACGTTAGATTAGATTCGCAGGAATTCTGTTAATTTCTAGGTGTTTCGTATTACAAGCGGGGACAGCTTGTCCCTGGCTTTGGTGACTATGGTGTTTTTAAATATCCACAAACTTTTTGGTGCTTTTCCCTTCAACAGGCAGAGCCTAAATCTCCTACCCCTGGGGATGGTCTGGACTCAGTGACTCCCTTCTTACAAAGAGAGTAACACAGAAGTTACAGGGTCCAACTTTCACTGCTGGGTTCTAAAAGGCACTCCAGCTTTTCCTCATTCTTTCTCTTGGATCCCTTGCTGTGAGAAAAGCCAGCTGCTGTCATGAGGACACTTGCCATGAAGAGGCCAATGTGGTAAGAAACGGAGGCCTCTGGTCAGCAGCCAGGAAGACACAGGGGTATTCTCCTGATTGCCACATGCATGAGCTTTGAGTGGGTCCTCAGGTTCCAGTCAGGCCTTCAGGCCATTGTCACCATGGCCAATATCATAGTTGCAACCTCAGGAGAGGCCTTGAGCTCAGCTCCGCTACTCCCAAATTTTGACTCACAGAAACTGTGAGATTAATAAATACTTGTTATCTTAAGCATATAACTTTGGGGGGTAATTTGTTATATTATTGAAACCTAATACAATGACCTAACAGAGTAATGTGCTATCCCAATGTAAAAAAGTCTCACGAAGAATTAGGTGAGAATTCCTCGGTTTTTGATAGGCCTTGAAAAGGAAGACTCAGCTTTGGTCCACCACTCGGGTTTTTCACATCTTAGCCAAAGGAACACGCTTACAACAGTGATTCTCAGCAGGGACAATGCTACCCTGTAAAACTTTTTCAGAAATTTGCAGAACATTCTGGGTTTTCATCATGATTGGGGCCACTTTAGGCAGTTAGTAGGCAAGGCACAGTGGCCTTAGTTGCCCCGTGGAGCACGGGACGGGACCACATAGTGTAGAGAGTCTCGCTGGCCATTCATGAAGGGAAAGACAAAAAAAATCTGTTTAAAGCTGTCTGAACTTAGAATTTATTTCACATTAAACTCATTTTTAATGCTTTTAATATATACTGAATTTTCCAGAAATATCAACTGTGTAAGTTGATAGATTATACTTTTTTTCTTGGAAACTTTCTGGAGTTGTTCAAAACCACCTCAATGGCAACAGTGATCCTCGTATATTAAGTTACCAATAAGACCCTCACACCGGTCTACATTATTCCTGAAGAATTCCTGGTGATTCTACAAACTGGTAAAAAGTATCCGACTACTCATAATACAGCCACGTGCAAGCATCACCTATGGAGAACCGCTGCTGTCGATCATACAGACGTGTTGAGAGTCAGTATCGCGGAGTAGAGTGATTGACAGACCTGGATTCAAATCCTGATTCTACCATTTGCTGTGAGTTAGTAACTTTTTACTTCTTTCAGGATTAAGTTTTCCCATCTGCATAATAAAGTAATAACTACGTTGCAGATTTTTGGAAGGGTTAGAGTTAATGTTTTAAAGCATTCACAGTAGGGTACCCGGGTGGCTCAGCCTGTTAAGGTTAAGCGTCTGCCTTTTGCTTGGGTCATGATCCCAGGGTCGTGGGATCGAGTCCTGCATCAGGCTCGCTGCTCGAGGGGGAGCTTGCTTCTCCCTTTGCCCCTCCCCCTGCTTTCTCTCTCTCTGTCAATAAATAAATAAAAATATCAAAAAAAAAAAAGTTGTCAGGGAAGTATCTAGCCCATTGTGTGTGTGTGTGGGGGGGTAATAATGACACACATCGTGGTAAGTAATAGTACACGTTTTGATCCATTCCATAACGGCCAATCAGTGTGCTTACTCCTCCCCCGTGTGCTAGATAGGACGCCAGCTTGATTCTGAAACCTAACAATAGCCATGATCTAAATAATAGTAGAGGAACCCAATGAGATACAAGGTGTTATTTAGCTTTAAGAGTAGAGACAGGGCTTCTCCAGTTCTCCAGCCTGTTGTGAGCTTGCAAGTACACGGTAAAATTAGGAAGCTAGGGGATCTCCAGTTTTTTCAATACGGATTAGCATTTTCAGGTATATTTTTAATGCAGAGAGTAACATCCCCCATGCCACAAAAGTTTGTAAAAAGCTATAATAAAAGACAGTGAATCTGGAATTTGCACTTCTCGCAGTCACCACGGACTGCACCGTCCACACCCCTCCTCTCCGTGCAGAGACAGTGACCTGGTTACATTTGTTGAGAGTCTGTATGTTTGGGTGTGTGCTGTCTTCTGATCTCTCCTCTGCTCATTAGTGGGGAGAAACTCCCTCTGACTCTAGCACGCATGGGGAGGTGTGCCAGAATGTGTGCTGTCCTCAACTCAGTCATTGCTACTGCTCATGGAACTCAAGCCAGCAAAAGCCAGAGTTATCCCAAGCCCTCCAAAGAAATGGGAAAAGCCAGACTGTGGGCAAGAGAGGGTCATATTAAGACTGTAATTCTGAGACACTCACCTATCCCCTGCTGGGGAGTAATCTCTTTGTTTATCTGCCTTACAGACACCCAGAGTCTGAGAGGGGCACAAGAACCAAGCTAGGCAGGTCTGGCAGGAGATTCATTTGCTAGAGATCCGAAGGGGAACTCTTAGAAGGCACCAAGCAGCCCCAAAGTGCGTGGAACGGATTTAAGCTATCCCTTAAAGTGACCTTGCATTATTAACCAAAATCTGGATTAATTTTCATTGTGCTTTTTAAAAAAATCACCTTCATAACCTCAGATGGAAGCATTAATAAAAGAGGGAAGTCTTCTAGTCAGTATCATAAAAAGAAGTCATATAAACTCAATTATTTTATAGATAGAGGTACTAAAATTACAAAAAAAAAGTTTTAAGAGAAAAAATGAATATGTTAAGAATTATCAAAATATCAGTACTTCTTTCTATAACTGATGTATATATAGAGGATATTTAAATATAAATTGCCTGGGAACCAAAATGAGAAGAGTAGCTACAATCACTGAAATGGCTATTGAAACCATCTGAAATTCCCTCTATGTTCCACGGCGTCAAATAATGATATGACAGCCCAGGTTGCTCACAGAATAAGGCAGCTTTAGAGAAATTTTAGTAGACATCTCTGTAGTTTCACAAAAGGAGGTCCCTGGAAACTCAGAAGATGGTTTCGCTAATGCAATTATTTAATCAAGAATGTCAAATACTAGCCATCACACCACCTGCTTTTTTAAAGTCAAAGAAGCTGGGAACTGAAGAGGGTGTTTTAAAAGCAGGCAGAGGAAGAACAAATGACAGAAGAAAGAGAAAAATGGTGACATACAGTCTGAAGGAGATGGGCATAGACGGTAGCTCTGTGGTATTTTGTTCTCCGTGGTAGTTTACATATGAGCTAATATGTATGAAAAGATAAAAAAGAAAACTGCAGAAATTAGCAACTTTTTTTTGAAAGGACGAGGTAAGGGACACAAGTTACAACATTTTTTTAGAAGATTTTGTTTATTCATTTGAGAGAGAGAGAGAGAGAGCTCAACGGGGGGTGAGGGGGGAGAAGCAGGCTCCCCACAGAGCAGAGAGCCCAAGGCAGGGCTCCATTAATCTGAGGACCCTGGGATCCTGACCTGAGCGGAAGGCAGATGCTTAACCGACTGAGCCACCCAGGCGTCCCTCAATATGTTTTAAGTTAAGGTTCTTTCATTCTTTTCCCTCCTCCTCCCATGTTTCCAGGTTTTACTGGACCGCAGTTTCCAAATACATTCCTCATTTACCCTTATGCTGTCCTTGATGGTGAGAGAGCACCGAGTGGCAGGTGCCTCGTAAGCGTGCCGAGTATCGATACCAGAAGAAATAGAACGTGAATAATCTTCAGGCAGTGGTTGATTTCCTAAAAAGTGGTGTCAGTATAAAATATTGGTGAATCCCCTGATTTTGAAATGGAATTACCTTAAATTTAGTAACCTTCTTATAACTCTGTATTTTCAAACATTGTAAAATAAGAACAGATTAACTGAATATTGTGGAAACTCAGGGTTAACCAAAACTTTCTGTGTTTCAAACCTGTGAGTGAAAATGTTTCTCAAACAATAGTCGGCTTCCCTACCCCCGTGATTTTGACTCAGCTAGAGCAGTAGGGTGCGGGTTTGCTTCCCGGGTGAGGCTGCTGCTAGCCTCACGACCCAGGGCTACCGGTCACGACAGTGCTGAACGAGGGCCTGAAACTTCGCTGAACCCAGCCCCACGTGCTCACCAAAATTTTGGCGCTAAGATGTACTTGAAATGAAAAAAGTCTATGGGTATACGTAAGCAGTTTAGCATTGCCTGTCTTTGGGAAAATATTTTTATTTTAATCCTTATTTTTTAGAGAAACACCATAATTTGTCGACTGGGATGTGTATGTTTTACTAAGGAAACCAGAATCAGAAGTGACTTGTCTGTCTATAATCATTTAGCTAAAATTTAATTTAATTTAAGGGGTGCCTGGGTGGTGCAGTTGGTTGAGCGGAGACTCTTGGTTTGGCTCCGGTCTTGATCTCAGGATGGTGTGACCGAGCTTAGTGTTGGGCTCTGCGCTCAGCATGGAGTCTGCTTAAGTTTCTCTCTCCCTCTCCCTCTGCCCCTGCACCTAAGTGCTCTCTCTCTCTCTAAAATAAATAAATCTTTAAAATTTAATGTTAAAATTTTCTGAAGATAAATAGCCAATCAAAATTAAGTATACTTTAACATAAAATAACTTCACCCTTCTACATATATCAATAATCTAGATAATATTCCTTTTTTTTTTTAAAGATTTATTTATTTATTTATTTTGGAGAGCATGAGAGAGCAGTGTTGGTGGGGGAGGCAGAGGGAGAGGGAGAGAGAGAATCTCGAGCAGAGTCCCTGCTGAGCAGGGAGCCAGCCGTGGGGCTCAAGCCCGTGACCCTGAGATCATGACCTGAGCCAAAATCAACTGAACCAGGCACTCTGATAATATTCTGTGTTAATAGTAAGGATTACCTCTAAAAATACCCTTTTCTGTGCTGGCATATGTGGTAATGTAAGAACAGATTTTAAAATTAAAAATTAATAAGAAAATAAGACGTAAGGCAGTATCTTTCATATAAAGAATAACACAGAGAAAAAAAAAAGAGTTGTAAGTTAAGAGAAGAAATTAGATTTACTTCCAGAGACACAAAGACCTAAAGGGCAAAACTAATTTAGAATTTTTAGCACAAGGAAAATAAAACTCATGTGTAGTAAGTGGGCACATGGGTTATTTTCTTCCAATCCTTAAGATATTCATGTTTCTTTACTCCACAGTAAAGGAAGAATATGAATCATTTCCATAATTTAGTGTAATGTGTGAATTACAAAGAGCTATTCAATTTTTTCTTAAGATCATTCTGTTGGCACTTACAGTCTTTTTTGTCCAGAGCCTTTACTCAAGGATTAAAATCCTTCTAATGATGATGAAGTGGTCCCATGATTTAAATTATGTAAATTATTACCTGCACATTTTCCTGCAACCCAGCAGTTAATGTATGTCTATCATACATACATATATCCACATGTATTATACGTATGTAGATCAAAAATTAGAATTCCATTTCATTCACCTGTGATTAATAAGGTTTGAACATTTGCTAAGAATATTGTGATCGCTGTTGCCTTCAGCAACTTCTTTTGTATTTTCTTAATAATACCAACATTTAAATTAAAAAAAAAAAAACAACAATGGGGCATCTGGGTGGCTCAGTCACTTGAGCATCTGACTCTTGATTTCGGCTCAGGTCATGATCTCAGGATCATGGGATCCAGCAGCAGCCCTGCTTCAGGCTCCACCCTGCAGGGAGTCTGCTTCTCTCCCTCTCTCTCCCTCTGCCCCTTCCACTGCTCGTCCCTCTCTCCCTCTCTCTCTCTCAAAATAAAATTAAAAAAAATTTTAAAATAGTAAATAAAAAATAAAGCCATAGGAGACAACATAGGAACACCTTGTTATGGTCTAAGTAGAGAAGGCTCTTTCAAGTAACATAAACATAGGAGTCATAAAGATGATCTGTAACTTGAACTACATATGAAAGCAAGTTTGATGCTAAGAAAAAAATAAAGTAAAAAGACAAATAGCAAAATTAGAGAAATATTTGTAACACAGTATACTGCTGTTGAATGTTTCTTTATCCAAACCTTTTCACAGTGATACAAATTTGTAAATGTATTTGACAGTATTTCATTGACTTGTCAAAAACATCAATGCACAATGGAGGTGTCGGGAACAGTGTGAGTGCTATTTTCATGCTATTGCTTAAAAATCTAAATTCTGCAGTAAGTGTTTCACGTTATGATTCAGCATCATCTCTGGGCTTAAATTGTAGCCTCAAACTGCAGGGACAAGAAGCAGCAGGGTTCAGGAGGAACCGAAGTCATTTAAACGCCAACTTAGTCCTTGAGTAATTCTAACTTTCCGGTGTTTTCCAGTGGAGAAAATGAAATAATCCCCCTTCACTACTTCACAAGCTCCCCCTGCCCCCCCACAACCCTGCCAACCCCCGGACAGTTTGGGTTACTGAATTGTTCTTTCCCCATGTGTTAAACCAGGAATTTTCTAAGATTCCTTCCAGCTCTAAAATTCTCTGGTTCTCTGAATATCCCCATTATTATCATGACATCTCATTTTGTTGAAAGAAGGTTAAATCGGTAGTCTCTTATCTTACATCTATCTTTGTGAGAAAGAGTAAAGAAAACCGAATTCAGTTTCTTCATGATTAATGCATTTGTCAAATTCTTTCCAAGTAGCAAATTAATTTATTGTGTTTTTTCATGAATGCAAATTAAAGCTGTTCAAACTATTGTAAAACTTAGCAGTCCTTTTTCATAAATTAAAGCTAACTGATTTAATGTTAATGAAAGGAACTATATTCAAATACAAATTTTAATAACTTGGGTGGAAAGAAAATCTTAGACTTCATAAGCCTTTCCTTACATAAAATTCATGTAACTTGAACAGAAAGTCATTAAAAAGTAATTTTCTATATTGAAGCCTGTATTAATTACCTTGTGTGAAACTCTGAAAAGTTCCTTAATAAATGCCTGGTCCTATGTGTCCCTGAGAAGGAGAATTGTCTATTGATTAGTTAATTATCTCAAACCAAGGGCCCCAAATTCAGTTTCTGATGATCACTGCCTTTTACCTTTTCCTTTTTTGAAATTCTCATCAAAACCAGAAGTAAAACACTTTTGCTTTTTTTTTTAAATAAGTGAGTGTTTTGCTTCTGTTCATATGGATAATACAATGAGTACCAGTATAAATGTAATAGAATATTTTGCAATTTGTTGGTTCTTAGGACTTAATCTAATACTCCATACGTGTGTGTGTCTGTGTGTCTGTGTGTGTGTGTGTCTGTGTGTGTGTGTAAAGCATCTTTATTGGAAGGATCGGATTTTAAAAATGATTTTAGAAATATGTCCTGTAAGCTTGATTCTTTCATACTTGTAACAATGTCTAAAATCTCTTCAAGAGGATTATAAGAAACAAAGGCATTCCCAAACTCACTGAATCCTTGTGTTCTTTGCCGTAACTATCCCGAGAACGCCATTTTGTAGAATACTTCTCTGAAGAACGTGAGAGAATCAAAATCAGTGTTTTCCTTTGCATTTGTATCTAACTGCATTTGTACTTGATTTTAACTCAGTTCAACAAGCAGAAGTTTCAACTTCCGTATTGACTAATAAACCAGGGGCTAATTTATGCTCACATTTTTAAAAAGGAAAATTTCGTTAATGCCAAGTGTGATTACATATATTTCATACTGGGACTTAGGAATTTTTTGTATGGTAATAGAAGTACCGTTTTTTAATATTAAAGTCTGCAACATTTACTAAATTCAAAAGACAGTGCCAGATTAGATTTAATGTTCACTAATTCTAGGGTCAATCATTTAAATTGAGAAAGATAAATCGAAAACGTAAATCTTTGACAAATTCTATCTGCTTTTTATGTTATACTAAAGTCATAAGAATTGATAAAACAATGAGATTAAAGCTGAAATACGTCCAAAATCTTTTTGGCTCATCATCTAGGAACCAGAGAAGTACCAAGTATGAAGGAGTCTTCAATTGAGTAGGTCAGACCATCAATTATTTTATCCTGCTTGCAACAGTTGTCCGTGTCGGGTTTTACTTTAAGAGAAAATGAACTCATGGAGAAGCACCATAGGCTTCCTGTGATGAACACATGTAATATTTTCACCCACTTTTTAAGTGTATCCTGGCTGCCTGACCATCTTTCAAAATGTCAGCAGTGATTAGACTGCATTATGGGATAATTAATATGAACTTTTATCTCAAAGCTAATTTTGAGTTAATACTAGAACAAAACACATGTCAATATGTTAAAGATGGAAAGTGGAACAGACTGCTTTTGTATATAAAAATATATTTTTTTCTCTTTTCAAATGTCAGTCTAATATAAATGCTTGAGAAAGGTTAAATAATCTGTGAAAGAGCATCTTGTGAAGTTGGTGGTGTAGTTCCTGAAGGCCTTTCACCGAATCTGGTATAGACCCTTTCGTAGTAAAATATCGGTCATTTTAAGAAGTTACGGAAGTATCTCCTCACGTACCTGGATTCGGGGTTGTGGCTGTGGTTGATTAACTATGTCCAATTTACACTTTAATACCAGTGCTCCGTATTTTAAAATTATCTTCGGGAGGCATCCTGGGCCCTGTTTTCTTCTTCTAAACCAGGCTTTCCCCAAATTAGCTAAAATGACTGAAGAATTCATTTCATCCCACAGTAGTTCTAGAGATATATTAGACTTTTGCTCCCAAGGTGCTTCTACATGTTTAACTGCACATCTAAATATAAGCCACATTCAGGATTGGAGCGTATCAACTCTTCATGTTGGATCATAAAGGTCAAGACATGATCCAGACATGCCATGGAGGCCACCACAACTGGATACCGATCTGAGTGGCTCGGCCCAACGACCACCACCGACAAGTTAATTGTTGCTTTTATTTGAATTAAAATTAAATTTTGGGTATAATTCATTTAGTTCCTGATTCTGCTGGGCCAGGTCTGGCCATATAAGTAGTTCTGTACAGAGACAGCCATATTTTGTCTCAGGCAACTCACCCAATATTTTTTACAGATATACTGTTTACAGTCCCCTTCAAAGAAAGCTCTACGGTAGGCGGCCAGGAGTAGTGCTGATGGACTTCGGACATCTGGTCCCTGAGCCTTAGGATCTGCTATTTCGTACACTGACTTTCCATCCTTTGCAGATTATCCTAGCTTTCTACAAATAGTGGGCAGCCCTTTGGCATCGTGGCTTATTGACTCAAGGTCAGTACTTTTAACTCTGTCTTCCCTTCTCTCAATTAGTACTAGACCAAAGAAATAAAAACAGCTGGTCGGCCGTTTGCACCTCTGGAAAGTGAAATGGGAATGAAATGTAATTCATTAGAATCTGCAGTTATTCACAGGGCACGTGCGTTTGATCTGATTAGTGCAATCCTTTTTGTCAAAATGTGTTTAAAAGGTAGTCTTTTACAAAAAAAAAAATAAACATTGTAAAAACAAGGGAGACTCAGTGTACTTAATTATAAATAAGTCATTTATAGTTTGCCTCTCAATATCTCCTTTACATCGTTTAAGGGCAAGTCTTAAGTACCTTTGTAAATAAAAATTTTAATCTGCATTCTCCAGCTTTAATAAGTGAGGGTTTGGAGTAAGGAATATAAAACCAAATCTGATGAGATATATATACTTTTGTATATGTGTGTGTGTGTGTGAACATTTTTAAAGTTTTACTATTGAAGTGTAGTTGGCATACAATATTCTATTAGTTTCAGGTGTGCAACATAGTGATTCAACAATTCTGTAGATTATCAGTACTTGCTGCAACAGGTGCAGTTACCACCTGTCACTATACATTATTACAGTATTATTTCCTATATTCTCTATGCTGTCTTTTTCATCCTCGTGTCTTATTTATTTTATAACTGAAAGATTGTACCTCTTAATCCCCTTCATCTATTTTACCCCTTCCCCTCCCATTCCCTTCCCCTCTAGTAACCACCAGTTTGTTCTCTGTCTGTTTGAGTCCATCTCTGGTATTTGCTTGTTTGTTTCGTTTTTTAGGTTCCACATGTAAGCAAAATCATATGGTATTTGTCTTTCTCTGTCTGACTTATTTCAACTTAATGTATCACCACGGAGGTCCACCTATGCTGTCACAAGTGGCAAGATCTCATTCTTTTTTTATGGCTGAGTAACATTCCATTATATTCCAATATTCCAGTATATAGTTTCATATCATCTTTATCCATTCATTTGTCAATGGATACTTAGGTTGTTTCCATATCTTAGGTATTGTAAATAATACTGCAGTAAACATAGGGGTGCTTATATCTTTTGGGGGTTAGTGTTTTCCTTTGGTTAAATACCTCCGAATTGGGGTTGCTGGATCATATGTATTTCTATTTTTAATTTTTTGAGGAATCTTCATACTGTTTTCCATAGTAACTGCATCAATTTACATTCCTACCAGTAGTGCACAAGGGTTCCCTTTTCTCCACATCCTCGCCAACATTTGTTGTTTCTTGTCTTTTTGATACGAGCATTCTCACTGGTGTGAGGTGGTATCTCATTGTGGTTTTTGGTTTGCATTTCCCTGATGATGAGTGATGTTGAGTGTCTTTTCATGTGTCTGGTGGCTCTCTGTATGTCTTCTTTGGAAAAATGTCTATTCATATCCTTTGCCCATTTTTTAATCAGATTATATTTTTGTTGTTGTTGTTGGTTTTGGTGTTGAACTGTGTAAGTTCTTTATGTATTTTGGATATTAGCCCTGTATCAGATTATATCATTTACAAACATCTTCTCCCATTCAGTAGGTTACCTTTTTGTTTTGTTGATGGTTTCCTTTGCTGTGCAAAACCTTTTCACTTTGGTGTAGTCCCAGTAGATGATTTTTGTTTTTGTTTCCCTTGCCTGAGGAGACATATCCATAGATATGTTACTAAGGCCAATGTCCAAAAGACTACTGCCTATGTTTTCTTTTAGGAGTTTTATGGTTTCAGTTCTCAACATTTAGATCTTTGAACCATTTTGAGTTTATTTTTGTCTATGGTATAAGAAAGTGGACCACTTTCATTTTTTGCATGTAGCTGTTGAATTTTCCCAAAACCATTTATTAAAGAGACTGTCTCTTCCCATTGTATATTCTCTTGCCCTTTGTCATAGATTAATTGACCATATACGCATGGGGTTATTTCTGGGCTCTCTATCCTGTTCCATTGATCTATGTGTCTTGAAACATATATATTTTTAAAAACCTGATAGTACCATACGTCTACTATACTTCTACACTTTCTTAGATTTAATTCCTCTAAAATGTAGTTTCTTTTCTTTATTAAAAAAACAAACCTTTCCCTCTAATTATGGGAACTCATCAACCATTGGGCTGAAAGTCAGCAGCAGCTGGATGGCGACCTGGCCCCTTGCCCAGACCTCAGAGTAAGACTAATTTGAAAACCCTTTACAGAATGCAGCCCAGAGCCTGCTGCTCAGAAGATCCTGCTCTAATCAACCATTGATCATAAGAGATTTCCTTTATTGACCTGAAAGCAAGTTTTTTCATCTTCCTGCCAGCTAAGGCACTTACTGAAAGTAGGTAGATACAATCCAAAGTGAATATGCCTAATAAAGAAGGCAAAGTCTTCCATCTCTCCCACAAATGACATTCTATCTCCAGTGGGCCCTTTATAATGACATGTACGAATAAGAATTTCTGTCTCCATCCATCTCTTAACCCATTTCATTGCCGCCCTGTGAAGAAGCTATGATTAGCAAGATATCCCTTCTACAAATACATTTGGAAATTTAGGAAACTATAATAATTTAGGAAACTATAGTCAGGGATTGTAGAACAACGTATGGGAATTCTTTTTGTGTCTGCAGATACCTTGGAATGAATGCAGGACCATGTTTATCCCCCTGGATATAACATCAGAAAGTTCCAGATCATTCTGAAGTCTGCTCCCTCTATGATTTACTTGCCTGTAGAGTTTGAAAGGTTCCCACTAGTGCCAACTCTTTGTGACACTTCTCAATTTACAGTAGCTCAGAGGACACTTTGATTGTTTCCAACGGCAAAGTGGGGCAAAATGACACTTTTTTCACTCAGAAGGGTCAGCATTTATGGGACATGCTCAATCAGATTCTCAAAATTGCTTCAGAGAATGAAGGTTTCTTTTATACTATTTTGTTAGATTAAAGGAGGTCATTTAAACAAACTACTCCCCCAAAGTCCCTGGTTTGAATTACTGGAGAGAATGTGTACTCTCTGGGGTCTTGGATCACTTAGCAAACATCGGAGGAATGGTTTGGAGTCTGTTTTGGGAAATACACTGTCCAACTATACTGCCTTTTCCTTCAGCAAAGGAGTTTTATCAAGGATCAATTTGGTTACAGACACATCTGTTTTTGTTAAAATGCCTTGGGCCATTAAGGTATCTGTAATAACTTTTGGTAAGGTCTAAGCAATTTATAATAATATTAATGGAAAAATCATGATTCTGTATAGCATTTTTCTCTTCTATTTTATCTAAATGGCTAGAAGTGAGGATTTGCATAAATTTTATCTAGCTTTTTTCCCTCCCATTTTTGCTATGATCTGAGAATTTTAAATGGAAAAGCATAAATGGACTGCTATGAACTTAGGGGAGCAGAAACATCACCTTGGACAATACTAAACTTCATTATTTAAAGATGATAGCTTGTCTTTAATAGTGACTGTGGTCTGTATGCACTATGTGGTATTTTAAGCTTTGAGTCTGTCTACTGTATTCTCATGTATTCGTACATAAATGCTGTGGAAAGCAGTGACTCACAGCACCACCAACCCTGTTTAACCTTGACTGAAAATTATAATCTCGTTACTTATGAATAGGTATCAGAGCTCAAAAAAAATTATTTGTGTTTTCGTGTTGGCTCTAACTTCACACAAATCTCCAGAGAGAGAGATCAGAACTTGCAAGGTGAACTGATTTCTCCTTTTGGGAAGTGGTTCATTCAGGAACTGAAAGAAGCTTATGATGGGACTTTCAGAGTTGATTTAAAATAGTCTCTCCAAAGACATTTAGGGAGAGTTGAATTGCTAATGCTTTGCTGCCAAGCAAGTGTGGCAGCTGTTTCAATTTTTCATCAATATTGTACACACAGCCACAGATATTAAAACCTGTTTATAGGCCATGTTGACCACGCTTCTGAGCCAGATGCTCGCTGGTGTAGCTCTGTCTGGGCATAAGCATGTTCAGGCCTTAAGGCGAGCACGATGGCAGCATGCAGGAGACTCTCCCCTGGGTCACCTTCTTGGACAAGAAACTATTTATGGGTACACTGGTGCTGTGATGGTCCCTCCCTGCCCTGCATGATTCCCGTGCTCCACTCACGGTCTTCTTTGCAGCTAAGTATGAGATGTAGAGAAAATAAGGAGGCCAGCCTCTATGTCTGAATACCTTTAAGATAAAATAACACTGAGACCCCTAATCAGAATTCACTTCCTTAGCAGCACACAGAATGATGACACCGCATTTAATCCTCATTCAAGTAATATTTATTGACTGCCTATTTTAGACCAAGCATTGGGATATGAAGGTGAGTAAAAACACAGCTCTTACATTTAAAGTGCTCCCAGTCTTGGGGGTAGGCAGAATTAAAAAACAAAATTCTATTATAACATAAAGAGTTAGAAAATTAAATTTAAACAAATCTATTCAGTTGTCCAGAGCGTGCTAGACATAAGGTTAATCCCAGCCTGGTCTTTGTCACCGTCCATCCTCCTTACTTCTCTGATATGAAACTTAGAGCCAATTCTCGATTAGTGTTATTAACATCATGGAAACCACATCCAACAGTAAGTACAAACCATACCTACTATGCCCGGTGTGGTTCTCACTCTGGTAGAAGTTTGTCCAGGCCTTCACAAGTCCCTAACCAGGAGGAACAAATGCACATCTCTAGCAAGGAAGTCCTTGGACCCAGCCAGTCCTCCGTACTTCTCAGTCATGCTCATGGCAGCCTGCTGTCCTGCACTTGGGAGCTTGGACAAGAGAGGAGGCCAGCAGTGGTGTCTGGGTGCGTGCTGCGGGCTTGCTGACGAAAGGCAGCTGCAGTCATAAATCTATAGAGCCAGAGTGACCTTAGGAACCACCTAGTCCAACTTCTTTCCAAGAGAAATCTCTCAAGGGACATTCTGAATTTCAGATCAAGAAAAGCTTGGAAGCCACAAACTCGGATGGCTTATAGTTGCCATGGAATTTTGTGGCTATTTGTTGCAAACAGAAACAGGATCCACAGGTTAGAACTAGTCCCTGACCAGTCTCCTTACAGAGTCCGTGGACAGTCTCAGTCCTGCCTTTCTCCTACCTCTCTGGGTGGTCTGTCTTCTCATGGGCTCCCTTCCACCATTGCCAGTCCTCTGCTCTTGGTCTTCTCTCCTTCTTCCTCTGTTCTTTCTACCAAGGGCAGCCTCATCACCCCGGTGGCAGAGACTGCTGGCTCTTCACCCACAAATGCACCTCCCTCCTTTAGTGGAGAGTTGTTTCTGCAGAGTAGTACTTGCTAATGGCATTGGGGCAGAGTGTCATGAGCTTTTCTACCCTCTCATCTCCCACCTGCTACCTAGATGTCAATGTTCAAGGCAATTGTGCAAACTCCAGTTGAAGACGGTAGAATCACCATCAGCCTGGGTCCCCGAGTAACTACATAGGATAGGTGCTGCACTCACTCCCTCCTCCTTTCCTCACACATGTCCTGACACCAATCAGGACACTCATCTTAGACTTTACATAGAAATAAACTAATATGTTGAGCCACTGAGATGTCAGGCTTTAACTAGTAGAACAGCTAGCATTACATACCTATACTTACAAAGCCTTCAGAGTCCATCCATGCAAAATACCCTAGTTATCTCCGGGCTAGGCTTTCTTCCTGGGCTTCCCACCCACATATCCAGCTAGACATCTCCACTAAGATGTCCCACAGGTCATTGAACTCAGTACATCTAGAACTGAACAAATGATCCACCACCTACCTTTGCTAGTCTGTTCCTCCGTCATATACCAGTAAATAGCATTTGTACGCACTTAGCCACTCAAGCCAGCAAACTTGGAGTCGTTCTAGATTACTCCTTATTTTTCATCTCCTATATTAATCTCTCCTAAAATATCTGTCCTGTTCATCATTTTTCTCTCTCTTTATTGCCATTTTTTTATCTGGTTAAAATTATCTTAGCCTTACCCCCAACTCCCATCCGTCTGAGCTACCACTAGGAATGTCTCTTTGAAATAAAGATCCGGTGATGCCTCTGCACTCCTTAAAATCATCCCATGGCTCTTTCTGGCTTGCAGAGGAAACATCTGTTTCCAAGTTTGGCACCTGAGGCTGTCTCACGGACTCCCTTCTGCTTCCCTCTCTCACTCTTCTCCTGTTCACACCTATGCTCCACCCATAGCAAATGTCCAGAAGTTTCAGATGCCCTCTGTGCTGGTGAAGTGTTCGTTCCCTCTAGCCAGAATACACCCCACTGCTCAGCCCAGGCCCCTTCTCCTGAGTAGTCTTTTCTCAACTTTCAAACCTCAGGTCAGAAATCACCTCCCCTCGGAATCTTTGACCTCCACCCCCACCCCAGAGATCTCCCCTCTATATTTTTTCCCTCATGCCTTGGGTCTACTTCATAGAATTAGTCTCTGTGTGATTATTAGCAAATCTAGGAGTGCTTGGATTGTTGCCCTAGCTTCATGCTATTGATAACGGCTCTTTGACAACAGCCACCTCAGCCATGCTAGCTGCATATGCCCTCAACACATGTTTTTCGATCGAACCTGTGCTGCCATCTACTCCTATCTGCATAAATGGATAAAATAAAGCACATTAAGTGCTGAGGGCAATGCCTGGCATATAGTGAGCATTCAGTCAATGTTAACAGAATAGAGCTTTTTAAAAATATTATTGTTATTGTTTTTATTACCATCAGTATTAATTAATGCCTTTGACCTTAACTGGTTTCACACCTCTACCAATCTTTGAATTTTGGGTTGTTTTTTTCTCCTATTTGGCTCAAAATCATGTGTTCCTCATTTGTACTAAGGTAGTGATTTCCTTCTAGGGGTTTAAATAAAGTGAGCAGAGTTCAACTCAAAGGGTCTGGAGGCCTGGGTTCAGGTGCGGCCCCAGCACCAGCTGTGTGAGCCTAAACTAGGCATTTCATCACTCTGTGCCTCATTTGGGCCATTAGGGACGCAGGGGTAGAAAGAGCTTCCTGACCCACTTCAGCAGAATAGTCTTGAGAAACAAATGAGATAATTAATGGAAAAGCATTTTTTTAACTCTAAAAAGTGGATTAAAGTTAATTATTAGTAGTATTTCCAATAATACAAGCACTATTAATATAAACAATTCTTTCTCTGTTGAACGTTGCCTTTCCTCTATTTTGCCATTACCACTTTCAATTATTTTCATATTCTATAACGAGTGGCAACACACATAAGTCATCTGTATCTCTATGATCAAGTTCTCAGTTTGGTTATCCAAGGCATCAAAATAATTCTGGTTGGAGGACTGAACACAGTACCACCTCACTAACAATGTTGTTCTAAATTGATCCTGTCTGCGAGTCTTTGAGTCCACCTTTCTATCCGGTTTTGTTCCTTATTTGGCATCCCACACAGTAGGCACACTAGCTGTTGGATGAATGAATGAATGCTAAGAAAGGATAGAAGCAAAGTCTTCAGTGCTCTGTATTTTCTCAACTGCTCCCTGCTTGACTTCAAACTTCTCACTCAGTGATGATAATGATGATGATGGTGATGATGACGATGGTGATGATGATGGTGATGATGATGATGATGATGATGATGATGATGATAGTGATGATGATGACGATGATGGTGGTGATGATGATGGTGATGCTGTGGTGATGATGATGATGGTGGTGATGATGATGATGGTGATGAGGATGATGATGGTGGTGGTGATGTTGACGATGATGGTGGTGATGATGATGATTGACATTTTTGAGCTCTTAGGGGCCAGACACTTTCCTAAGCCTTTCACATTTAATCTTCACAATAACTTGGTTAAAAGAATTCAAGAGCTTGACCCACTATAATGGAAGCTCCATAGAACATAGAATCTTTTATGTCTTGTCCGTCTTATCCACTGCTAAATTCTTAGGGACTCAGTGCAATGCTTGGCATTATAGTAGGCACTCAACACATAATAGTTGAGTGAAGTGATTAGCTCTTCAAACACTTTCTTGATACTCAGGACTTTGGAGTTTTCTGGACATTTGTAATTTGATTGTGATTTCTTACTAGTAGTGGTAGTAACTGATTGTTTTATTATTAAAATTATTAATTAGCTTTGTATAATACTTTATAGTTTATACATACTTTCACATATAATCTCATTTAATTTAAAGCAACCAATGACATTTTACTACTAGAAATGCTAAAATACAATGTCTCTGCCTAATGCAAAATAAAATACTACCTTTATTACAATATTGCCATAGTTTGATTTTTCCAGTGAATGATCAGCAAGCACTTTAATTAATTTAAAGATGATTGGGGCTTAAAATAAAGAATTATCATATATCAGATTTCTTTAATTGAAGGAAGAAAATACTCGGGAATATTTCCCCAGGGGGCCTGAGAATTGAGGGAATTGTCAATTGGAAATTTACTTAACAATGTGAAAGGTTCGCTGTAAGGCTGATTCTTGTAATGTTGGTGGCTCTAAAAAAAAAAAAAATATATATATATATATATATATATATATATATATATATATATCAATCACAGAATATTTTAAATACATTAGTAAAATTTTTTACTATGTACTTAAAATTAGAACTGTTAAGATCCAAAAGAAGCTTTTACTTATTATAAAAACATGAGGATTTGCATTAAAGAATAACTTGAGACAGTAGTGACCATTATTTACTTAGCACATTCTAACCAATCAGAGAACAGTCCATATACAATTTAGGGAGTGCTTGGCAATGTTACAGAAGGCGACATCTAAGATGACATTTCATAAAGCTTGTACGGTGTGTCTTTAAATGGAATTTTAAAATATTCTGATATGTTAAAGGCCAAACAAAATTGTATAAGCAGAATACAGTTACAACTTGTATTTAAACACTGACATCTGTAGTTGTCATTGGTTTTTAGTAGGTGAAGGGAAACATTTCTTTAAACTCTCAGACGAATATGACCAGTCCATTTGTCATTCCAGTGTTTTCAGTACTTGAAGTATTTCAATTTTGGTTCAACAATGTAACCTTTGGAGTTTTGCCTAATAATGACTTCAGCTGCACTGGCCTTCCAACAGATAAATTAAAATGGAAATGCATATTTTCTAATTATGCATCCAGCCCTAGTTGCATATTGGCAAGAGTGGCCACACTGAATGTTAAATGAAGTCTGCACAATAGCTAGAGTCTAGGTAACATCAAAGTTTCCCAAAGTCACCTTCTTCATCATGTGAAGGATAGCCAGGACTCTGATCGGTAGTATGTCGCTGTATACAATCAGAGGGAAAACATTTCAACATCCCAGCATGGTATTTCCATTTAAATCTGATTACAGTGAAATAAAACTGTAGCCATTAAAGGTTTAGAAGAACTACAAATACAAGCCGTAAAAGAAGACAGATAGTAAATGAGATAGTAAAACATTTCGGCAGGGCAAACAGTTTACAGCCTCATTCAAGTCGTCCTAAAGCAGACTGTGTAATTCACTGCAGACCCTGCACCGTTCCCTGAGCTCCACTTAAACCTGCAATTAACCTTTCACGCCTAATGAAGCTGTTTTCCTGGAAAATTAAAATATATAGTGGTGCCTGCTTTTACACAGACTTGGGAGGAGAGCATTTCAAAATGAATGACTTTTCTGAGGCTTCGTTCAAATGTAAAATGTTTGTATATAAAGTGAGGATGTTCTTTCCAAGGCAATTTCACTTGATGTGCAGTATTTTATTATTGTACTTATTAATTGTTCTGCATAATTGTAAAAAAACACACATCAGTAATTTTATGATTACATTGTTACGGCTGGAGTCTACTAATACCATTTTGCTTCCATTAGTAAAAACTAGAGTTTTACTAAAGATAACTCAGTCCCTGATGTTTCTCCTTGGTGGTTTTCATTGCAAATTTAGTGGTTTCAAAAGATATATTTACCATGTAAATATGTAGCTGTTAGTCATTTCTATTGCTTTCTTTTTAGGGCATGTCAGCACGTGTCTATTGAAAAAGTTCTTCATTTTAGGAAGAAATGGTGGTTTTTTGCTTTTTTTTTCTAAGAGTCTGGGTGAAGGTCTGATTTGGGTATAACTTCTGCTTATTTCCTAAATATCTGTGGTAACTCTTGGCGTCCAAACCAGTAACTGCTAAATTGTCCCCTGTTCTGAAGGAAATCTGCATGGTCCCAAAGGAGTCTGCTTCCTTCCCAGCTTGCCCTGCCCTGCGTGATCTGGAACAGCCACTGGTGACGTTCCACGTTAGCAAGGGCTGGTTTGCAACACCACGAGGCCATGGCAAATGGAAGAGGAAACAGAAGATGGCACTTTCTTTCTTATGAGGTTTATAATTCATATTTAAATAATCTAAATGTCATAGTGTCTGGTATTTAAAACCTAAAAGTGCAAAAAGGTAAAGCTTATAATAAATATTTAAACCCCAGCATTTTTATTGAATCTGCCGGCATATTTGGATGTAAATTCTGCTAGCGTGCAGCGTCTGGGCATCATCTTGACGTGGTAAATGAAATTCCTTTAGACCACCAGTCTAAAATAATGAATTGTTCCCCCAGTTAATTGTATTGCTTTGATAACAAGGAACTATGCGAGGCCTAGAGAACACAATAAGTGGATTTCATCAGATGATTTGTGTGACGTTTTGAAAAATGATCTTCTGGAGTGACCTGATTTTAATGGAACTCAAACCACAGGCAGCATGTAGCCCTGCATGGCGTCTGTTGGCAGGAAGCGCTTCCTCTATGGTACCAGGGGTGTGGGGTCAGCACCAGGAAACCTCTCCCCAGGGGACAAATTTCCCAGGGAAATCTAAACAAGGAGAAAGTGTTTGCCTCAAAGGGCAATATGGATAAATTATTTTTAAGTTGTTTTATTTTATTGATGCATTAAAAAAAAAAAACAGGAAAGATGGCAAGCTACCATTATCTCTTCATCACCAGTGTGAAAATAAACCAAGACCAACCAAATAACAAGCAGGGCTGTTTATTCAGAACTTGCTCCAGCAAGGGAGTCATCTGCCATTGTGTGTTTGCGTTTTGGCAGACACTTAAAGATAGACAAATGGGTGGGATATAGTGGAAAAAAGAGAAGGCTTCGAGTATGCCCTGCTTGGAAGCTTTTGGCAGAGGAAAGCCAGAGTCAAGTTCACTAGAAACGGGGCATCCTATATAATCAGTTAGGGGCTCATATTTGCCTTTCTCTGATTGGTCCCAAGTTGGAAGCTGGGACAAAAAAATAGGGAAGTTGTCAGTTATTAATCAAGTTGGGTAGGTGGGACCCATTGTTACGGGGGTAATTGTTTGACTTCCTGGATTGTTACTAGAGATAGCAGTCTGACTTCCCACAAACCTGACATGGTGGACTGGCTTCCTCATCTAGTTAGTGTAGATAGGGGCTGGTTTCCTGAGCGGGTTGCTGCATTTGTGAGCCAGTTATGTTATCGTCTGGCTATTGCCTATTCATAGAGTCAGTCTCCCACCAGCAGATACATGTTGCATGCGGGAGAGGAGAGTAATACTGTTTTGTTTTTTTTTAAAGAGCTACCGACAACTTTTCTTTTTATCAATTAAGATTCCCTACAATAAAGGATACTGAAGGGCAGGGATAGAAAGTACTTTAATTTTTCAATCTCTCTTTCTCTCTCTTTTTTAAAGAGTCTTCCACACACTAGACACTTCGGGGAGACCGGGACCTGGTTCCTCTTGTTTACTCTTCTGTCCAGGGCTTCTTGTAGGTTGAACGAGGACCTAGCAGTTTCTGGGTTGTTGTGTTAGAGTTCTCCACATAGAACAATATGAAGAAATGCAAAAATAGTAATAAACACTCATATCCAACAACTTGACACAGACACGCATGCGGTTGTTAGGGTCATTATGCTGTTCACAATTAAATTACGAGATTATAAAAAAGAGTAACTGGTGGTGTGCTGCAAGCTGTGTAGTCCTGTAAGGGACCCAAGCTTAAATCTAAACGAAATATTGTTTGGCCCCTCCCAAGGATGAGAGTGGGCACGTGGCCCTCAGAGCGTCCTCTGTGAGTACGCGTGGGGGACACTGAACATCACTGCCTGCAGGAATCCAAGGTTCCTCCATACATGTGGCCATTTGTGCAGAATCTACAAATGTAGGTGACAGTTACATTTCCATAGGAAAGAACAAAAATTGGTCAAATTAAAAATAAGCATGACTTGAGATTGTATTTGTAAATTAAGGGCTGCATTATGGTTTATCGTTTATTATTTTCAATGGGATGTGTTCCCAAGCTTACAAATCATTAGCAAGCCAAGGATATTTGTGAGAGGCACTACTTCAATTAGGCTTCGGACTTCAATACCCTGAAATACAAAGGTACAGTGTCAGTTTCGGATTAGCATGGAATTTCCTGTTTGGGCAACTCAGACTGTTTGCTTCTCTCCTGACGTTGTATCTTCTGTAAGGAAAACAACATTTGCAGCCACATGTAAATGGAAAAGTATTGCTTTTCAGAGCTCCTTTGGACTGGGTCTTGCAGTAGTTTAATGAATAACATGATTCCATATTTAGAAGCTGTGATCATTGCAATTAGTGTAAGTGGTCTCTGTCTACATTAAAGGAGACATATATTCTTTGTCATATTTGGCTGTCTCTGGATTAGGATGGTGCCAGGAATGAAGTAACAGAAGGTAGTGAATTATGACAGAAGGATGCCAAGAGATCTGGGGAAACTTAAGGTCTGCCTGTACTGAATTTTTTGTTAGCACAACTGTGGTCTGTGAGTCTTTTTAAAAAAAAACAAAAAACAAAACATGTGCTTCAGCTCCCTCCCTTGAAGAAATAACAAAATAATTATTTCCTACAGCAGAGTAAGTGGTTGAAACATCTATGTGGGACACTTCAAGTTCCTATGCGTTCTTCAGAGGTAAAGAAAGCAGTATTGATTTAAACTTTGAACATTTGAACTTGTGTTATCTATCTCTAAGCAATTTAGAATAATTATTTAATATCCTGAAAGATCAGGTTATTTCACAGCAACCCTTAAAAGGTAAATATCTAAGATAATCAGCCTAGCCAGTGATTACTGTAACTTTGTAATCCTTTCCCTCCCTAGCATTGTTAATTTCTCCTTCTCCACAAATACCTTCTCTTCTGTTTTCACATGTACGTGAAACTCCTTTTTCCTTTAAAAAATATATGTACTCACATGATCCTATGTATTCACATATATCTCATCTGACCTGTTGCTTCCCCTGTGGACCAGCTCACTTACCTCTTTCCAGTGCCAAATGGCTTGAACATGGAATTTATATGTGTTGTCACATCTGCTCTCACCCCATTCCCTGCTTAACATTCAGACTTCCTTCCTCAGTTAGATATAGAAATGACTCAAAGATCACACAAATCTTCTTTGAGGAAATCTAATGGTCTCTGCATCCAGCCTCACTGCAGGCCCATTTGGTACTCTCTGTAGACCCCTTGAACCCTGGCTCCCTTGACTTCTACAATACTAGGCTGGTTGACCCTCCTTTTACTATGCGTTTCCCTCCATTGGCATTTCTTTCTGTTTATAAACCTCTGGAGTTCTGTTCTTGCCAGGTCATATTTGAGGCTTACCTAGAATAGATTGACCCACAGGAGTAAAATAATTCAGTGGCATCTTGCATAGCTTAAGATCCAAAAGTGAGGCCTTCTTCTAAGAGCAGCACACTGAGGAGATGTCTGTAGCACTCAGGGCTTGGTTCCACTCAACGCAGGGTCAAGTCTCTAAGACCTGGAAGATGGGAAAATGAACCAAAAGTCCTCTAATCACTTCCTTAAAGCAAGCAGGCATCTCTTGGTTTAATATGGTGACTTGGCACATTTTGTTTTACTCAAGAATTATATGAGACTCGACAGAAACTAAAATGATTCATGTATTACTATGTATGATAAACCAGAGTATCTGGCTGGGCCATTGCTTGTACAAACTAAGGAAAGTCTTTACTGTCTATGAACATCTTCCCAAATGTTCTTGTCAATCAATAGACAAAATGATGTAACAGTATTCTCTAAATTTCCTATGATAAGATAAAGATCCACTTTTGTGCTGATAGTCTGCTGATAATACTTAAGGGTTTTTTCTTATATTTAAGAAATATCAAGCTGTCTTCCATGTCTGCTTGTGCATAACGCAACTCTGTGCCTGGGTGTTTTCTTACTTCTTAAAAACACTTGAAAAAAAAAGAGAATGAAAAGACAGGCCACATATTTGGAGAAAATATTTGCAAGACACATATCCAATCAAGGACTAGTATCTCAAATGTAAGTGAAGTCTCTTAAAACTCAACAAGAAAACAAACAGTTCAATTAAAAATGGGCAAAAGATCTGAACAGATATCTTACCAATAAAAAAATATACATCTGACAAATAAGCATATGAAAAAGATGCTTAACCTCATATGTCATTATGGAATTTGCAAATGAAAACTACCTTGAGCTATAGTTACATATATATCAGAATGGTTAAAATCCCACACACCAACAACACCAAATGCTGACAGAGATGCGGTACAATGAATGAGAAACTTTCATTCATTGCTAGTGGGAATACAAAATAACACAGATCCTATGGAAAATAGGTAGTTTCTTTCAAAGCTAAAAGCCAGGCTTACCATGTGATCCAATGATCATGCTCCTAGGTATTTGTGAATTGGTAATTTACATCTACATAAAAAATTGCACAGAGGTATTTATGGCTGCCTTATTTATAATTGCCAAAAATTGGAAGCAGTCAAGATATCCTTCAATAGGGGAATGGATAAATGAACTGTGGTACGTCCATACAATGGAATATTATTCCAAGAAGAAATGAGCCATTGAACCAAAAAAGATATGATGGAACTTGAAGACATATTGTTAAGTGAAATAAGACCGTCTGAAAAGGCAATGTACAATGGTTCCAACCATATGACTCCAACTATATGACATTCTGGAAAAGGCAAAATTATAGAGATTTTTAAAAGAGGTCAGTGATTACTGGAGGCTCAGGGGAAGGGGGGGGATAAATTGGTAAAGCGCAGGGGATTTCTAAGGCAGTCAGACTACTCTGTGTGATACTCTGATGTTGACTATATGACATTATGCATTTGTCCAAACCCATAGAATATACAATACAAAGAGTGACCCCTAATGTAAACTATGGACTTTGGTTGATAATCATGTATCAGTACTGGCTTAATTTTTCTTTAGACCTAAAACTGCTCAAAATTTTTAGAAAAATCTTAATACAATGGCTTTTTATTCTACACACACAATAATAATAGTAACACTGAAAATTCTGTGTACAGCTAGAACAAACTTGTGTCCAGACATGGGAACTAAGGTGTAGAGTCATAGCCACAGCTGGTTGTGATGTTTTTGTCAACACACTGAATTTGATCATCCAAAGTCAGAGTCAATTAACTGTTAGATCCTGTTCTTCTTCATGTGTGACGTTCATATGTCTCAGTTGAGAAACTTTTTAAGTAAAGGGCAAGCTACGTGATAACTTCCAATAAACAGCTAAATGTTTGATGACTAAATAGAGAACAATAAAAATAGGGTGCTAAGTCACCACTGTCACTCTCCCGGAAATGTCTAACCAAATATTTGAATGATTTTCTCCTCTTCTTGCAGGCCTTGCAATTGCCAGTGCCCTAATAGATATTTCACAACAGAAGCCTTCAGATAGTAAAGACAAGACTTCAGGAGTCCGAAATCGAAAACACCACCTCTCAACACGTCAAGGAACTTGTGTCTGAGAAACGGAAACTGCTCCCGGATGGATGTTCTGAAATGTTTTGATTTTGTAAATGACTTCCATTAAGGCTGGTCCATGGCCTCAGTTTTTATGGAGGCGAAATCTCTGTATGGTCCCAGGGCTCAAGTACAGTTCCCTCCAAACGGGCAATGACCCGAGTGGCCAGAGAATGTTCGTGACTTTTATGAAAGTAACAGTATTGATGGTCACGGGCGATAAAGTCAGTTTTTACGACTCTCTTAGGCTTATCCTAGATAACATTAAATTACCCTGGAAAAAGATGTATATTGTTTCTTAATGCAGATGAAAATATGTAATTCGTATAAACCAAACTGTTTATATCCCAAGACTTTAAAGAAAGACATTTTATAATGCCTGGATGATGAGAATTGTACAGTTTTTGCCTCCTAAGCAAACTTAAATCACTTGTATATGAACAGGAAATGAAGAAATTGCAATGGCTTTAAATGTTGTTTTATCTCACTGTAAATGTAAAAGCCAGATTTTGGTTTAGTAGGATGTAGGTAGTGTATTTAAATATTACACATGACCACATCGTGTCCCCACTCAGTTTGAGAATGCGACTGTTTTCCACCTAACTGGATTGCAGACCAGAACGAGTCCATTTGGATGGATGGTATGTACAACTTCGCAGAAGGTTTATTAGAATTCTGAGTGAAAAGGACATTCCTGTCATCCACGCCAACTGCCTAACTCATTATCAGAGCTGATAGAGCATGGAAAAACCTGTCCAGCAATCAATTTTTCCCCTCCTTCCAAAACCCTCCAATACCAAACCTGAAGAGAGCTGAAATAGTTATTTTATAGCGAGCAAGCTTCAGCTCTACTGTGGTAATTTTTTTAATTGCTTAGGAATCACTGGATCAGACCTGAATGGTCCGTCTGCATTTTTGTAGGGATCTTCTGTTGGCCTTCCTCTCCTAGCTGCTAGATTTTTATCTACCTTTTACAAATATTATGAAAAGTATTTTAGAGGTGACACCTCCCAAGGTTTAATATGATCCAGGTTCCTTCTTGCCAACTATCACTTAGAATACAAGTAGAGAAGAGCATTTGCTGGCAAGCGTCTGCAGTATTCTTATTTCTAACATGAACACGTTGATGTCACGAGAGTAAGTTTCCAGTTTAAAAAATAAGTTCATTGTTGCCCACATTAAGCATATGCTTAACGATTCACAAATCTGAATTATGGCAGAAAGGAAAAATGATTTAAAAGAGCTTTCCCACTGGGACATAGACTCCTTTGTGTCCTCATTTTGACAACAGTTCACTAGAACTCAGTAGCATTAACAGATCTTGTTTGAAACTGTTTCTTCACTTCAGGGTGACTATAGGATACATTTAGAAAGCAGTGACAGAGATATCCAAGCCGCCTCAAACAATACAGCTTCGTTCACTAGGAAAGCCATTTAAATATAATTGATGTTTAGTACTCTCTATGTACTTTTCATGTTCTTGGGATTTCTGGAAGGTAATGACACTTTACTGTTTACAGCCAATGCATAGTTCCTTGCATGCTGTGATCGTGCAGTAGCGGATTATGACCCTATTGTGATATTCAGTGTTTATTTCATGATGCCATTTATACATAGTCAGCTTCATTTGATGAGAATTGAATGTAATCTATAACAGGAATGATCATACAATAGGTAGTTGCATCGTATTTAAGGTTGCTAGGTTACATCTAGCCACGACTATCATGGTTTTGATAATTAGGCACTTGTTAATTATAGTATATATTCCTTACGTTGGCATGATAATTTTGCTATTTTCTATGCATTAAAAATAAGGCTAATTCTTAGAATAATTTTATCTATAGCCTGTGGGTTTTTTGGGAGAGGGGGCGGGAGTGGAGCCGGTTGTTTTTGCCTCCCTGTGATATTTCACCTCTCAAAAAAAAAAAGTGAGCAAAGTTTGTAAATGTCTCCTAAAAATCAAGTAATTTTATTAGCTTCTTTTTGGACCCTTGATTTTTCTCCTGGAAAAATAAATTGACAAAACTGCTGACTACAAAAATATAATCATTTAAAAATAAAATGCCCGATTTGTTTTAATTCTCTAAGGATCGTCATGAGAGATACAACAAAAACACAAAAGCATTCAGAGTTGTAGGTAAAATCTATTTCAGCCGTCCTTTTGGAGAGGCCAAGAAAACAGTTATTACTATGAAAAAATTGCCAAGCTTCATCCTCCCTGAATCCCACTGGGTTCCTAACACTTGAAAATTTGAATTTTAGAGAATTACAGGACATCATGCAACGTGAAGTTAAAGTCATACTGTATCTTTCCAGGCCAAATATTGCTAACTCCATGACTAATTATGCCACATCTTCTCAACTTATCAAAGCTTTTTACTGGCAGTAAAATTCTTCACCCTCAGGTGAAGTGGATTGAAAAGACCTTAGGGATTATCACTTTGAATCTGTGTTACGTTCTTTTTGTCCCCATATCCCAAACACTTTAAATTTAGATGCTCCCTTTTTTTTTTAACACTTTAAAATCAATCCACAAATATATGGAGATACTCTTCCAGAAGTATACAGTTAAATGACTGATTCTCTTGAAAACTTTGTCTTAATGGAATCCTGTACCTTTCAGTTTAGGATAACTTTGAAAAGTCCTTTAGAATTTAGAATTTCTTATTCTTCCAAGTATGAAAAGTTTTTGTTAAATAGAATGGAGTTTTAAAATTTTACCTTGTGGTGGGGCACCTGAGTGTCTCGGTTAAGTGTCCCACTCTTTATTTCAGCTCAGGTCATGATCTCAGGGTTGTGAGATTGAGCCCCGTGTCAGGCTCTGTGCTCAGTGCAGAGACTGCTTGAGGTTCTCTCTCCCTCTCCCTCTGCCCCTCCCGTTCGTGCTCTCTCTCTAAAATAAATAAATTTAAAAATTCACCTGCGGACAATATCTGGACAACTAGAGAATTCTTATTGAAAAAGATGCACAAACTTACAGATCAATAAATTTTAAGAGGATTGGGATTTTCATAACTGCTTATAAGTGGAAATTTATTTTAGAGATACACATAGAAGGAAAGAGTATGCCACATACTATTGTGTTATGCTCAGCAGGAAAACTTCAAATAGGACACATTTCAATGTGGAATCAACACTTGATGTACTTCCCAAAATCTCATTTTTGGGAGTTCTGTCGGACAGAAGTGACTATATGGCTCTCGTCCTGCTGCAGAGTCAGGTAGAGTGTAGACCAGCAGACAGGCCTGAGAACAGATGCTGGAACCAGCTTCGAGCTGCATGGTGCTGGGCAAGTTTTGACCCCTAGAAGTGTCCAGACTTTGTATCTGTGAGGGGAGGTGGTGGCGTCCACCTTGCAGAACTACTGTGAGCCCGGAAGGTAATAAACATAAAGTTCCCACAGCAGGTCCCCATGCAGTGTCTCTGGTCTTGACCTTCCTGGGGCTACCAGGCCACTCTTTTTCTACCAACTATTTTATGAATCCATCTATTAATTTTCCATCCATCTTTTCACCATAGCTGAAGGTCAAGTAGGTTTTTGCAGGTAAAAGTTTCATAACAATCTTCAGTTCCTATATTTCTAGGATATAGAGATTTCTAAAAAGAACTACTTTGATGGTTGAGTCATTAGAAGCTTTGACTCTTTCAAAATATATACAGCTTTAATAGAGTGTTTTTTTTTTAAGATTTTACTTATTTATTTGATGGAGAGAGACAGCCAGCGAGAGAGGGAACACAAGCAGGGGGAGTGGGAGAGGAAGAAGCAGGCTCCCAGCGGAGGAGCCTGATGTGGGGCTCGATCCCATAACACCAGGATCACGCCCTGAACCAAAGGCAGACGCTTAATGGCTGTGCCACCCAGGCGCCCCAGTAGAATATTTTTTTTAAATGACTGCTTGATGACATTTAGACAGGAACATTAATTGTCACCTTCACATTCAAACTGGGCCAGAAGAAACCAGTCCTTACATTTGGTCAGCATACATGGTACATCTTTTTGTCATTAAACATAAAACAATGACTTGAAAAGTATTTTATATAAAAGGTTTTAAAAAATTAAAATTGATCAAATAAGTGTATATGGGAGAATTCATTCAAGAATAATAAGTCAACTTCCAAAGCCCATTTGCCATTTTACTAGAGTGAGTTTGGAACTTACTTGACCCTAAGAACTCCCTGGGTTTGTACAGATTCCTACTTCTGCCTCTAGAGATAATGATCCAGAAGGACTGGGTTAGACCCTGGAGATGAATATGCTTAGTTGGCACCTCAGTGATCCTGACCATTAGACAAATGAGGGACACCCTGTGCTGGGCCAAAGAGCTGCCTTTACCTACAGTTAGAAGAATTTCTTTAAATGACGATGTTATCGCTCTAATTCAAAATGCTTTAAATGATTTTCCAGGGAATACAAGCCATCAGGTTGGTGTTACAGCAGTGTTTTCACCATAGTATACCTTTAACAGTAGAGTTTTATGAAATTCCTAAAATGAAGACTTATAACCATACCAGTATACACGCACACAGGTGTGCAGGCCAATGTTAGGACAGGTTGTGCAGAAGTTCCAACCTGTTTTAAAAAGTCCACATTTTCTGCTACATTGTGCTCTGAATCAGGAGTTTAATTATCGAAATAAAAACACGGGTCTTCCAGCCACCACTGCTAAATAGAGTTTTGTTTTGTTTTTACCCTTCCAAAATCATACAGGAAAAGCACTCAACACCTAAAAAGCCCCTCTGCCATCGAAGACTTAGAACATTTGTGTTGTTGAATTGCACATGCAAAATACATTTTTCTCTCTTTCCTTCTTCACCTGATTTTCACTGGCCTTTTCTAGACATTCTCTCTAAATGGCATGCTGAACACTTGGAATGCTCCTGAGAATGGAAGCAAAATCCACAAGAGCCTGAGTGGCCAGGATTCCAGCTCTCACTGAGGGCTCGGCCCCAGCCATGTGTGCTGTGTTTACAAACATTGTTCTTACAGTAACAGTCCTCGTACTGAAACTGGTACAGCCACAGCAGAGCTGAGCAGTTTTCTGAGAAGTCTGCTTGTTCTTTGGCAGGCTTTGGGTTTCGTCCCCCTGTGGCCATCTGGGTCCTTGCTTTATGTTGATGCCACTGCTCTGCTGGGCCTCAGAACGGAATTACTGAGAAGAAGCCGCCCAGGAGGATCCAGAGATTTCTCCGGCCTGTAGCCCCCACAGGAGGACCAAGCACTCATGGCAGCTCTTGGGCTCAGAGTCTTGGGCCTCACCCTGAGGTAGGCCCCTGACTGTGTCCTAGAGGATGGAGCAGTGGCCTCCTTCTAGGAAGCCCTCCACCACACCTCCCCGGGCTCAGGCCAGGGAAAAGGCTGAGATCAGGAGGCCCACTCCACCCTGAGAAACATGCCCAGCCTGGCTGGCATCTTCCAGAAGCTTTAGAAGAGAGGGAGGAGCTTCGGTATGGACCCTGCTGAAGATGTCCTCAAAGCGGGTAGAGCACCAAGTGGATCCTGGAGCCCCTTCCTCTTGCCACAAAAAGCAGCAGCTTCTCTGAATATCTGAGCCTCGCACATGTTCTTCTTCAGCTTTCTGATGGTGAGTCAGTGGCTATCAGGAGATTTGAAGATTTCAGCTCAAAACTGATCCTTCTCTGCCGCAAAGAAGGTTCCTTGCAGAAGTTACCTGGGAGTGGCTCAAGTGAGGGGCCTCCACGCCTTCAGTGCTAACCCACAGCCCTTTCTCCCTCTCCAAAATTGGACGGGTTTCTCTGCTCCTTTAGTGTCATAGCCAGAGCAGCCAAGATTTTGCTGACCTTTCCTTTCTCCAGCCCTACAAAGGGAAACAGCAAGTATTATTATTTTGCTTTCCAAATAGAAGACCACGTTATCATTTTGGATGAGCTTTTGTAAGCTGCACCACTCCCCACCCTCCTGCCCCCTACGTCTGACTTGTCTGCTTCCCAGGGCTCCCACCCTTACTCCAGGAAGTACTTCTGCCCCATTCAAGGATCAGTTGCGGAACAGTCGTAACCGAGCAAGAAACCAAACCCCTCAAAGAGCACTGCAGATACAGTCTCCTGCTAACCATCGAATGGTTTCACACATTTTCTTTTGGGCAGAAGTGAAATTTTCACTCGGGCAAGAACGCTGTTTAAGCGTAACCTTCTTTAAACGACTCTGTGTATGGTCAGATAGGAAATCGCGCTCCCAAAAGTCCGCCTAGGAAAATAGCATTAGTGAGCAAACTCTTGTAACAGTTCCTTGTGCGTCTGTAGCCCCGGTTGCCGAAAGATATCTTAAATTTTGTGCTTTCCAGTTTTGAGTTATCTTAGAGAGTCCTGTATGGGGACGCCCTCGAGTTTTAATGTAAACTCAAACCACAACTTTTTTTTTTTTTTTTTTTTTTTTTTTTTTTTTTTTTTTTTACTGCCTTGGGCCAGTTGTCTTAACCATTTCTAAGTAACCTGGGATAAAAATGCTCGCCTACCTCCGGTATTGGGATGGGTTTTGCTGATGAAATGGGAAGTGCATCAGAGTGAAGTGTGCTCACCTCTTACTATGAAAAGGCTCAGGATAAATTCAGTACATCAGAAGCAACGATTTTCCCTTGAGACTTTTCTGTAACACTAAAGTGCACATACATACCAACGTTCCCAAATAATCCAATTGCAGATTTGTGCTTTTCAGGATTTTTTTTTTACAAGGTCTATCATATATTTCAAATATTACCTTCCTCAACTTTAAATGGTAATTTTGCAGCAAATACTAACAGATTGTGTTACATTTTCTTTCGCATCGTCACACATCCTTCCTGACCCTTCACTGACTACTCAGCTCATTTCTTCCCAGCAGTAAACGGACACCTCAGACCTCTATCATGCTTAAAAAACAAAGGAACAGCCTAAAATAGGTCTCGCACGCCTTCGTTCCCTTGTGACGATGCACACAGCCAGCAGTCGACTTTCCCTTCAGATCAGCTTGTTTGAAATACGACGGCACTTAAAAGGAAGGCCGGCTGGAAGGACACCAATAAAAATACCAGCTCAGCTTAACACAATTTGATTTCAACCCCAAATGGATTACCTTGCAACACAGACAGATAATGGCACACAGGGTATCCTACTTACCAAGACTATTCCCTGATCCACTCAGAACTCTGGGTTCACCTGAAGCTTGTCGCCTTGTGGGGGCTTGAAGAATATGGTCTCCCAGACATTCATGTGCAGGTGGACCCGTTGGACAAAATCGGAGTACGCAGTGTCCACTCCCTGCTGATTTCCGAAGTGACAGCTCCAGTTTGACCTTGGAAGGCAAAAATGCCATCAGTGTTGGCTCTTCAGGGACACGGCCTTTCTGTCAGGGGAAACTCCCCAGGGGCATCACCTTATTTCTCAGAAGGCAACGTCTACGATGAGCTCTACAAACTAGAAGCTTGTAAAGACATAGAAGGATGTGTTTTTTGTGCTTTCACACATAATGCGCAATGTTTTAGTGACAAGATCTTGCTTTTCTAAACCGTATCCAGACGATGGTTGCGCAGTAGACCCTTTCCGCCTAATTCTTACTTTGGCAGTATATATATAAACCACTTGCCTTTTGCAGAGTAGTGAATGGTGAATTACTTTGTCAGAAAGTGGAATGTCCAAAGAAAGAATATACTTTCATCAAAACCTCTTGGGAAAAAAACAGTAACAATTTTCCTCCTCTATCAAAATGTTATAACCACGTTTATATCCTTCCATACTGCGGGAATACAATTAATGATAGCCTCCTCCCTCTTCTTCCTCCCGTTCTCCTTCTCCTCCTCCCCCCTCCTGCTGCTGAGGCGTCTTCTTCTTTCTGTTCTTTCTCCTCTTCTTCTTGTGCAAATTACTTTGTACAGATACTCTCTTTTTGTCTGATTTTTTTGGTATAGCTATTCTTAATGTAGTCTTGATAATTGCCCTTATAATTGACTCTTTAAGGGATTATTTACAATATTTGCAGACTATGGCAACATTATGTTTATGATTTTGATGGAGAATAGAAAAGAGAATAATGATTCATAACTTCTACAGAGTTTGAGACCTATTATGACCGTTGGCATAAAGTTCAATTCCACTCATAAAACCAGTCACTTCGTGTCACTCAAAGTGCAGTGCAAATTTCCAAAATTGGGTCTTGACCGCATTCACATCAAGCCCAAATGGCAGCCCTGTTGGGGAGTTTTGTGCTTTAGGTTACATGAACCAGTCCGGATAAATAATACATGAGCCAAAAATACCCAAGGAAACGGAGGTAGAGGAGTCAATTTTGTCAATCCTTTTTTTCAAAGTCTGTCGAGGACATGTGATCTAGGGGTTAGAGTGGAGGCCTGGAAAAACTAGAATAAAATCAAGATCCTATCCTTAGCTGAATGACCAAGCTTCCCCATGCTTTATTTACCCCACATCGGAAATTGAGGACTCCGCTTCTTTCCTTCCAGGCTGCTTGCCTCAGATCCAGTCCCATACGCACCACTGTCGTATCAGAAGGCTTTGCACATGGCATTGTGTGTAAGCCTCGGGGAATACTCTTTACATGGTGATACCACTTGATTTCCTAACGCTGTTTTCATTGCCTGTGATGCTGTGTTTTCTAGATTTTAAAGGTGGAGGTTACATCGTATTTCACTGGCCTACAGAAGCTAGTGTAACTGTTGTATCAGTCCACAAAGGAATGGATGAACAAGGTGCCATATCATGGTTTGGATTCCCATTTGTAGCTGCATTCTCTGAAGTTCAATACTTTGGTGCTTTCTGTTCCCGCCTTTAGTGATAAAGTTACTCATCCATATAGGAGTAGCTGAAGTGTTATCCGGTAATTGCATAAATGAAATATTTTACACAAAGCATTACAATTTGTATCAGAAAGAACAGCTCACATGATTCCTCAATCAATATTGGCGTATGTAAAACACTTTGAAGGCTCTCAACAAAATAATAAACTAAAGCATGCTCCTCTCTTCCTGTTAGTCATTACCTATATATTTTTCTTTTCGATGAGCGATCTACAGTGTGTTTACTGAAGCTTGCACTGATATTCCCCAACAGTGTTTGCAACTCGAGTTTTATTCCAGCAGCTACATGAAATGAGTCCACAGTGCAGAGCAGGCAGGCCCCTCTGGAACCGGAGATGATTTGTTCTCTCACTGTTCTAAAGGTAATTAAGGAGCATTGCATGTTTCTCAATTAATGATTTCTCATTCAACAGGGGATCTTTGATGCTAATTTGTTTTAATCAGGGCAGAGGCTGCTCAAAAACTCTAAACAATTCAGTGAAGAGGAACTAGGAATTTTTAATCAAGTGGAAGAGATTTAAATGCTATGAGGGACACATGCATCACGCACTTTCAATTTCTGTTCATTTAGCTATGTTCTTTTACGTTTTATAAACCAATGCGAGAATTATTAAATAGAGTTTATTGTATCATATATCACTATTTTCCTTATGTATTCGTGTGCGTGTATAATGGATGTCTCCCACTGAAAGCCTACTTGTACACAACTTTCACGTCTCTCCCTGTCTAGAATGTATTTGTACATCTATCTTACACTCTTATTTAGTGTATATACTTACAAATGTAGACTATGGGTACGTAGGGTATAGTTAGATGTCTGTACCCAAAGAATAACGGAAGAGGTGCTATGAATAACCATAAGGTTTAAGACATTCTCTCACCTCTTGCACAACTGTCCCGAGTGGCCATTCGTAACCTCAGCTGCTAAATCAAATGGCATTGTGCACATGAAACGCTTAAAAGCTATGCGGCCATTGCACCTGAAAGAAGCGTGACAGTATGATTGGACCTCAGTTTGTGGAAAAGATGACTTCACCAGGTGACTCTCTCTTATGAAAGTAAATGCTCAAAGTAGTGAAGTCAGAATCCTGCCTTTTTTCCCAATGATCAGTTTCTGATCATCTCATTCTGATGTCTTTACATCAAGTCTACTTTGCAGGAATGTCAATCATATGAAAATGAGGTGTGTTTGGTTTTTCTCCTTCCTCTAACTGAATATAGAAAAAAAAAAAATCTCGAGAAATGCTTGAGAGGCCTAACTAGTTAAATAGTTATTGGTTCACTGTATTGAAATAGGTGGGAAAATGAACTTTTATTTTTATTTTTTATTTTTGAAACTGGTGGCTCTCAAACTTTAGAATAAATCAGAATCACCTGGAGGGCTTATTAAACTGGGTTCCTGGGGCCCACTCCTAGAACTTCTGATTCAGTAGGTCTGGAATAGGGCTTGAGAATTTTTGTGCTAATAAGTTTTCAGGTGATGCTGAGGCTGGGGCTGCTGTCCCCACTTGGAGAACTCTGGTAATAAGTCGGAATGAGGCGGCCATGGTTTGAATGCAGCACTGAGCGATGGCTCTGCGCTCTTCATATATTCCGCTGTATTTTTCACGTGTTCTCTGCCAGGAAGCAGGCAGCCCTTGCGTGTCTCGAAAGTGGCCTCTGGGTGAATTTCTGGACCGGTTGGGCAGGGGCTAAGTGCTGCACACAGATGACATTCATGCCTACATTTTAATTCATGGAGATCCCCTGGAGGTTTGCTGGCATTACAAATGTCTGAAAACAAACTTTTGAATGGAAATAATGATCCAGTACGCTGTGCTAATGGGCAATGCCAGATGCCAAACCGGCCTGTGAAAAGCTAGACCAGGGTGCCATGTTTTCCAACCTTGCTGATAATAAGAATGATCTGGGGCTCTGCTGGGCACCTGGGTTTTTAATAAGGGCTCCAATTAACCCAACCGACGAGTGTGGGGAACTCTACTTAAGGACCCAATTCTTTTCCCCTACAACTATTCTTCATAATGCTGCTACAATTGCCTAGATAGAGCTTTGGAGGGAAGACCGTTCACAAAGCCTCCGTCTAGGGCACCCATGCACAGGGTGTTTGCTTAGCTCTCCCAGACTCGGGGCATGACTGTGTTGGTGGGCAGTGAATTCGCCCATGTGTCTCTCAGTGGTATAGCTGCTACCCATAGCGTGATCAGTTCAATTGTGATTTTCTTTGATTCTGTCGATACTTTTTTTTTTTTTGACTCACATATCATAAGGCAGTTTGGGGGTAGGGGAACTGGGTTCTCATGTTTAAGTATGAATGGTTATTTAATTTCATTTACATTTGCCCTTATAATTAATTAATAGGCATGGAATTAAATGCCTAAGGATGATCTTGTTTTGAAATCGATCTTCTGCAAGTTTAGTTACTAGCATCTAACATGTGCCAGGCAGTATGCATGTTCTTCAATCCTCCTACAACCAATAAGAACGGGATATTAGAATCTCTGTTTTACAGATGAGAAAACAGAGGGTTAGAACATGAAACTGACTGAGCGCCAGTGGCAGATATGGGGGAGAACGTAGTACAGCGTGCTGCTCCCCCGAACCTGCCCGCGACGAATGCACAACCTTCAGACAATGGCAGGAAGAATGATTTCAGAAACTCCCACGATCGTTCCCTTACCGTGCTACCTAATGACAGAAACCGTTCTAACCGAAGGGACGTAGTTCCCATTCTAATGAGCAACCCAGTCTTTTGGAGTTATCACGGTTCACCCACGTAAAGAGAAGGAGCTCTACTCCCCCCTGCTCCGGGTGGTCTCAGACTTTCCGATGCCCGTGACCCGCTGTGCCCATGAGTCAGCCCAGTTAATCACACAATCGTCCTTTGCGTTCATGGGCTGGCTGCAGACCTAACCATGTCATATCATTGGGTCACAGAAGTGCTTGTGATCTAATCGAAAGTGACTTTGCAATTACAAGTTACATCTTGATGTGATCATATTGTCAGTATTCTGCTTTGCTGGGACTTACAAATCTCCAGACTGAAGTTGGAATGCTTGTCTAAGCCCAGGGCAGAAAGTCATCCGAAAGGTAGTCGTGGCCCTCGCAGTGACTCTCGTCCACGTTGCTACTTAGTTGGGAGAGTGTTATGCACACCACCCTCCCCTACTCCCACCTCGCCCTATACAGAGCCAGCCTCCCGTGCTGGATTCTGCCTAACACCCTCGCTTGCCAAGCTCAGTCTGGGGTTCTAAGTTCTCGAAGAATAAAGCACAGGTTATCATGGATCTCCGGATTTGCATCAGATTGAATCACATTACAGGTTGCAGTGAAGGGCCCTTAAATCTTTTCCTGACCCTGGAGTGCTGCTTCCATAAGTACAATCTAAGTTCGGAAGTCTTTTCTTTACCCAGGTCCCACAATAGCAGAAAGCGATGCACTGAATCACGTCCGTGGGACTAGTCCGTTTCCTTCTATTTTTCTGTCTCACTTTTCTCATCTGTCTGGTGAAGGCCCGTCTCGGGATGTGCTGGCTGGTTCTCTCTGAATTCTTGGCAATGCTGCTGTGCTTACCTGGGTTACTGTTCTTAGATTTTTATGAAATCAGCCTGTGTTAGAAGCCATCAGGTGACCTGAACTTCACAGAAACACACGCCCTTCAAATGACACACAAATCACCCTAGGCATTTACAAGGTCAAAGTTTTCGTTTGGTGATTTTGGATTGCTTTGGTTACACTTTGGGTGGGTGAGACAGCATATTGAGAGAGAGGGCTATACTAGCCTTCTCACCCATTTCCTTAGTCTTTTCTAAGAGAGCCTTTGAACTGTACGTTCTTCGGATATTCTTCATTCCCCACCATCAAAATACTAAATTCTTATTTTATTCCTCCGTGAAGCTTAATTTCTGCCCAAAGGACACTGCATTGTGACTTCGTTGTTCCGGCTCTGTGTCGAACCTTCACTGAACTCGAAAGGGACCTTACGAAATACATTCTTTCTACTCGGGAGATAAAATGAGATGTAGAGAATTAATAAATTATCTGGGCATCAAAAGATTCTATATAAAGAACTGCTGGTTAACAGAGACAGGAATGGTAATGTCTTTTAGTCTCCTAAAAAGATCTTTGGGAATGTTTTTGTGGCAGCCAACTTTCAGTAAGAACATCGCCATTATTTTTTGGTTGTATTGAAGGGGAACAATCATTTTCCATTCAGGGCCAGAATAAATGGAAATTCTCCACCCAGCGTGGCCCTAACAGTTTAGAAAGAAGCCAACACTAGGTAACTAGCTGGAGTGTTTATATGCAACATGCAGATGTATGACCTAGATACATCTCTAAAAATTAATTTAACGGCGCTGCACTGGGCCCAGCTAATACTCTAACAAGTTTTTTTTTTCTTTTCTTTAATGATGAGCATAAACCCTGAGGGCACTGTGTTTGATAGAAGTGACAGCTCTGCAAGATGCAGGCTCCTCTAAGAGAGAGTGTGCTGACTCAGAAAATAGAGGGACAGGCCTGGATGGGAGGGGAGTTGTCAGACAAATCAGTAACCTTCTAGATTAAAAGTTATGCAGCTCATCAGTGCTACAGGCATACTTTACTCATATCCCAAAGGAGGGGGTGATTTCCTTAGGATTTATTTCTTAAAAGAAAAATCAGGATAGAACTTAAAAACTGCATCATGAAATGTCCTGGGTCCTTCTTTTCAGTTGTTAGACATATTTTGAATTTCATTATCATCTGAATAAAGGAGTTTATTTTTTCCTTCTTCTTTCTTTCTCCCTTCCCACCCCCAGACTCAAGGAGATCCACCGTGTTCCTGAAGCCACACAGGACATTGACATCTTTGTTTTTCAAATATGCTTAGAAAAAAAATCGCAGATGTTTGTGTTATTTCTAAGACATTGCATAATGAAGTCTGATATCAGTAAGGGAGTTGAAACAAACAATTCAGCAAGAAAAACAGGTATTTTTGTCTATTTGCCTGGGATTTTCTTTAAAGTGGCCTAAGTCACACCCAGGATGAATTAATCCGATAGCTGATTGCTGTGATGCACGGAGCCCAGGGAGCCCCGGCTGATTTGGAAAGTGTGCGCCCAACACGGACTGGCGCCCAGACTGGAAAAAGCACCCTGAGAAGGACATGCATGGAGGAGCTAGAACAGAGCTTTTAGATATTTCAGATAAAAGGGGACGTGAGACTCAAATGATTAGCAGCTCAGGGTCGGCATCAGAATCCTAATTATTACAAGGAGGATTTACCCCACTCAGCTATCATTATGCTTCAAGAGAATTTTGAGTTTGTGGCTTACAAAGATGATTAAAGTGTTCTTGCAACTCTGTTACAAACTCGGGAATGAGAACGGTGGGCACCCTTACCGTACAGTCAGCCCCACTCGGAGATGCCCGGCCATGCTAAGGTGCCATGCGGTCGCTTCAGGGTGCCGTTTACAGTTGCTCCTTGCTATGAAGGATTGGGGGGCCTGAGTCTCCTTCTGGTGGTTGCATCTGGACTCCAGTTCTCTGGGCTTTGTCCCTGTTGTGCTGGTTTCTATGTTTGTTTTCCATCCGTTGGACGTATTCAACTACAAATAATGGACAACCTGAAACTAGTAGATTAAACCACAAGGAGTTCATGTTTCATTTAACAAGAAAATCTGGCACTACGAGCCTTAGGGTTTTGATGGCTCAAAAATGGTCCTCTCCTCCCCATCCTCAATGGATAAGCTTTTATTCTCAAATGTGTCCCTCTTGGTCATAAGCTGCCACAGCTCAAGGATCTCACCTCCTCATGTAACATTGCATAAAGCAGTAACAATTCCTTACAATTCTCTTATGTTTCATCAGGAAGGAAAATCTTCCTTAGAAGCCCACACTGCCTTCAGCGTATCCTCTCTTAGCTTCCTCTGGCTAAGACTGGGTCACATGATTGCTCTGAGCCAATCCCTGGCAAGGGGCAAGGGGCAAGGGGCTTGCTGTCATTGGGTTAGACCCTCTCCACTCCAGGTGTGATCCAAGGGGAAACACATCCATAATTTTGGGGAGCTTGTTAGGATTGCAGGGTCTCAGACCCACCCCAGACCTACAGAATCTGAATCTTTGTTGAACAAGAGCCCCACTAGTGATCAGGGGACCTGAAATTGTGAGAATCCCCAACCAGAGACCAATGGCTTTTGGGTGGCAACCCCCAGTGTCTACCACAATCTTGTACTCCCTCATTGCTTAGACAGGGATTGTCACTTGTTTGGGTGACTATCACTTTCTCTCCAAAAAGCTCTGAAAATTTTTGTCTGCTAACACTACATCCTACCCCAGGGAATGGTTTGGGGCCACTTGAGTTGGCCCTACATCTCTCCTTTGTCTTCTGGCCCTTGGATCATGTCAATATTCTCCTTGAGTCCTGAGGCAAAGGGTACACATGTCATCTCACTTTCCTTCAGCAGAATCACTTCCTGAGTAGGGTCCAAGCTCAAAGAGGTCCTCTATTACGGTAACCTGAATGGTTCCCAAAGGTATCCCGGTCCTAATCCCTGAAACAGTACATGCTCTCTTATATGATAAAAGAGACTTGCCGGATTTGATTAAGGTAAAGATTATTATCCAGTGGGACCCTAACTGTGATCATAAGTGTCCTGGTAAGAGTAAGGCAGAGGGTGGGTTGACTTTAGAGAAAGGTGACATGGCAGCACAAGCAAGGAGCAGAGTAAAGCAGCTACACACTAGGGAATGACAACAGCCACCAGAGCTGGGCGAGGCAAGAACAGATCCTCCCCTGGAGCTTCCAGAAGGAACCAACATTCCCAATGACTTCGTTTTAGCTCTAGAAGACTCATTTTGGACCTCTGGCCTCTGGAGCTGTAAAAACATTCATTTCTGCTGTCTTAGGCCACGAGGTTTGTGGTGGTTTGTTCCAGCAGCCACAGGAAGTGAATACACCCACCCCACAGCCCCTGGCATTCCCTGTGTCACAACTTTAAATCCAGGCATGTTACCTTTTCATTGTTTTAATATAGTTTACAGATGGAATTACAGATTAATTTATCCAACACACTCTAATACTGTTAAACTAAGACCTTGGTTGGTTGGGTTAGGGTAAGAAATTAGACCCTTGGAAGCCTAGAGAGGCAATTACCTGCCCATCATAGTTTCAGGTTCTTGGTCACCATCATTGTCTTGCCCCCAGCAGCAGGGTGACAGGAGGGAGGGAGGGAGGGAGGGCCTGAGATCCACTCTGCCCCTCTCCCCCACACCGCCAACACACACACAGCTTGGCAGCTCATAGAGCAGAAAAAAAGCACAATTAGAAAACTAACTTCACATAGCCTTTCCAGATTCCGTTCTATAGTGAGCCCAGTCAATTGCTCTTCTCTCCACCAAAACCATTTGCCAGGACAATAAAGACTGAGAAAGGTCAAAAGCTAAGGCTGGAGGAGACTCAACATGGCACTGAAATGAATAAAGGGCAGTCACTAGCAGCTGTGAAGATGCATGGGATGGCTCTAGAAAAGGCTTCAAGGGTCCAGGGAGGTCTCATACTAAGCAGGCACTCGACAGGCAGAGGCCACAGCTTAGGCCCGTGGGGGCGGCCGCAATCCTGCAGATGGTGGCGCCTGACCTCTAGCAGGGAGAGAGAGCCCTCCCTGGCATGGCATGTCTGTGCTGAGGGAGGCTCTTAAATACGGTCTTTGGACAGTGTTCATCTCAGGCCATTGGGATGGAGATGGATGAGGGTCTGAAGTGAGGCAGACTAATGTGAAGAATCACTGTTTTCACTGCTGGGAAGGAGGGGAAGAGGCTGTCACAATCCTGCAAGCACAGCTTTTTCTCAGAAATGAGCTCTCAGCCCCGAAGTCTGTCTACTCCTAAACTCCACATACTGCTGAATGGTGCTAATAACGTGGGGCCCACCCTGGCCGTCATTCCACCGCCTGTGAGGCGTCGCAAGGCTGGGGAGCCGTCTTGTCCACGGCGGGTTCTGCCCGGCACAGAGCCTCACCCCCCCACCCCCTTCCCCTGTCAGACAGCTTGCTTTTCAGTGCCGGGTCCCTCGCAGCCATGGCTGAGCCTTATGGTCTAAACTTTCTTCAGTAGAAAGGGCTCATATGTGAAGTTTATTGGGTGGGTTTCTGTGTTTGTTGTGTTTTGGATTTTGTCCTTGAAATTCCTCTGTTGATATCATCTTATTGGTGTATCTCCCCAAATAAAACAGATCATCAAGAAAAGCAGATCTTGGCTCTTGGCCTCCAAAGAAAGAAGAATCAAGTGACATACAAAAAGAAATAAAATACGTTAGTATTCGGTTCTGGATTTTGAGATTCCTATGGCCCACAGCCTAGCACTCAATAGGTTTGACAGAATATTTAGCCAATAGGCCCCTGCCCTCAGCCATCCTCAGCCACAGAGAGCGGCCATGATTGACGCCTACATGGAAGAGAGGGAGGTCCTGTAGAAGAAGAGAGAGTTAGACCTAGAGTTGATGCCCTTGCCCTTCTAGATTAAAACCAGTTGGGTGCACAGTGCATGTTCACACCTGTGGAAGGTCTTGGCTACTGGCAGCTGCCTGTGGGTCATGCAAGTCCAAGGCCAGTGGAAGACCAGCTGCCTCAGCAGAGACAGTGGGGATACATGCTAATGGTCAGAGCAAAACAGGATGCTGGCCATCACCAGAGAGGCCAGCATGGACAGAAGGTGGCAGGGGACAGGGAACATCTTCCCCATTGACAAGGAGGTACACCCATCATTCTACCCCACAAAAGTGTAGCCAGGGCATGAGTGACTGAAATGACTGGAAACCCTAAGAGAAAATTCAAGTTGCTGCGTTTCCTTAACTTGCCTGAAATTTGACCACACTTAGAATGGAAGCTTGAGGGAAAAAAAAAAAAGGTTGAATAAGAAAGGAATAGTTACCCATTTTACACACATATGGATACAGCTTATGAAGTAATATACCCTCTATGCTAAGTTTATTACACCTACAATAAATTTAAGAGTTACCTTACGCTCTAGATTTCCGCTCCACTATTGGAAGAGAATTTGGTTGGATGTGTTCCATTCATTCCTTCTCTGTCCTTCCCAGCAGAGCTGACCTGCACAGATGACAGCTTCCTCTGAGTGGTTTCGTTTACCCTGTGAACTCACTGAATGCAGTTTATGCATTCCTAAAAATATTCATGATACAAACAAATAGCCACCCAGAGGGGACTAACATTTATTAAGTACTTGTTATGATGCCATTGTTCCCGAAACGTGATGAATAGTCCCTTACTCCGTTCAGTCCCACCAATTACCTGTGATGTGGCTGCTGTCATTCTCCACTTACAGAGGAGGAAGCAGGGCTTCGGTGGCCCACCCAAGGATGCATGACGTGTACTGAACTGCCTCGCCAAATGCACTCGGAAGCACACTGAAGATCCACAGAAGACCAAGCGTTAGAATGCAGGAAATGCCAGCTGAGAACAAATTGAAGGCTTGACCACCATTTTCCCTCTGCCTCAGTTTCCTTCTGAAAACAGAGCCCCAAAAGTGCTTTGGCAAAGGGGGATAGCTTGTGAAGAAAAGGCATGTGGGTCACAAGCCCTGGAGGGAGCAGGGGACACGACAATCCATCGCAGACCACCATTCTCTCGGGAGCAGGGAAGAGGGTCCAGATGGCTTGTTCCCTGGCATTGGCAACAACCTTGTGCAGACCGTGGCGATGAGCCCAGCCTGGCTCACCTGACCTGTGCCCTTGATGCATGGAGAGGTACTGTAGCACAGAGGCTGGGCATATAGGTTCTGGAGCCCTGGTAGCTAGGGTCCATATCCTGGGTGGGTCCTGGGCAAGTCATTTGACCTCTCTGGGTCCAGCTCCTTCATCTGCAAAACAGAGATAATGGCACTACCAACTTCAAGGCAGGGTGCCCATGAGAGAGTAACATGCATAAGATATTTAGGACAGCGCCTGGCACGTGGTTAGTGCTGTGAAGACATTGGCGGTTATTATTAAGCAGTCTTCGGATCAGCTGACAGGATTCACCAGCTCAGCAGCTGGGAAAGTTTCCCCAAGGAGCTGGTTCAGATTCTAACTCACAAGCCAGTCTCCTTGTTTCTCTATGTCTAGTTGTGTAAGAAGGCTTCTTGAATAAAGCGGGACCTCTAATGCATCCTTGTTTTACATCTTTGGAAATTGGGAATGGCAAGACTCGTTTGCTCTGACATAGCCCGTGAGATAATTACCCAACAGGCTTCAGAGAACTGAGGCATTTTCTGGGCAATCAATCTGACTTCCAGCCTAATAGAATCAAGCATGGTAAATAGCACCATCTACTTGAACGAGGAAAGGGGGCAGCCAAGGCGGTGGAGATCGTACTACGGCCAGGCACTGATCGCCCACCCATTCTCCTGACACGTCTGTGTGAAGTATCACTGGCCTCTTTGTAGAAGCAAGGAAAGAAATCCCAGCGGAGCTAAGTTGCTCCCAAAGGCCAAGGGCTAATGGGTGGAGCAGAATTTACACTCAGGTCTGCCCAACGGCAAAGCCTTGGGCCTTTCTCCCACTCCACCTGCTTTATCCTTTGTTTTTTAATTTTTTTTTTAAGTCTTTCTTTGCGCTGCCTTTCAGGGATATACTGCCCTCAGCCATTCTATATCCTTCACTGCTGGCTCCTACCTTCTTCACTCAGGACAGCAACTCCTTCTGTTTGGTGGAACTCGAGGCCCTCCTGTTCGCCGGGCTCTTTCCTCATCTCCTTCCCCAGCGAGCTGCTTCAGCAAAAGCTAAGAAAGGCACTCTTAGCTTCTGAGAGGGTGAAATATTAAAATATTAGACCCCTTGGGGACATCAGCTATGCCTCAACCCAGGGGACTGCCTCTCCAGAGACTGGGATTCAGTCTGGTAGATGATGGTTGAGAAAATAAATTGGAAATGAGGCATAATCGGTAAATACTGGGTTCTGGAACACTGAACAGTCTGATTAAACGGAGGTCACACGGAAAATCATAAGCCTGCGAGTAGCCGACTAGTAAGATCTAGTATGACCACGGCTTCCAACACAGAACCTAGAAATCCGTGAAGTGCCCTTTGCAAGTGAAAGCGCCAGGCATGTCCCGAGGACGCTGGCTGTCATCTACCCTACCCACATCAGGAATGAGGTGGGGAGGCTTAGGCTCTAGAGAAATCTTTTGGCGCAGGACTGCCTGTCATCGTCTCTTGATGACTCTGCCCTCGCACTGGTGGGCGTCAGTGCACACAGAGGAGCTAGCCTCGGTGCACTCCGCAGGGCCCCAGCCCCTAGCTCTTTGACTGTGGGTCAGTTACTTCCGCTGAGGGAGTAGCTGTGTGATTAGGGATCAGTTACCTCTCCTCTTATGTTCTCCTCTGCAAGGTGAGAGTCCGGGGGCCAGCTGGGGCCGGTCCGGGTTCCTACACACTGTTGTTCTCTAATTACAGCAAAGTGGGTTTAGCCCCAATGTCTTCCTCCATTCTGGCTGCTATGACAAAATACTATAAACTGGGTGCCTTAGAAACAACAGAAATTGATTTCTTATAGTTCTGGAAGCTGGTAAGTCCGAGATCATGGCACCAGTGGATTCAGTGTTTGGTGAGAGTCTGCTTCCTAGATGTCATCTTTTTACTGTATTGTCTCACATGGCAGAAGGGACTAGCTAGCTATCTGGAGTTTCTTTGATAAGGATACTAATCCCAATCACAAGGGCTTCACCCTCATGACCTAATCGTTTCCCAAAGGCCCCACCTCCTAACACTATCACCTTTTGGGTTAGGATTTCAACATATGAATTTTGGGGGGACACGAACATTCAGACCATAGCACCCAACAAGGAGAAATTGGGACTATAGCCCCGTATAAATGTGATCCAACCAAAGTATTCATTAGAGCCAGGGCTGCTTAGGAGAAAGCTCACACTCCATTTCTTTTCTTTTTTTTTTTTTTTAAGATTTTATTTATTTATTTGACAGAGAGAGAGAGACAGCCAGTGAGAGAGGAAACACAAGCAGGGGGAGTGGGAGAGGAAGAAGCAGGCTCCCAGTGGAGGAGCCCGGTGTGGGCCTCGATCCCTGGGATCAGGCCCGGAGCCAAAGGCAGACGCTTAATGACTGAGCCACCCAAGCGCCCCCCTCACACTCCATTTTTGTGTCCGTTCTCTGATCTCCCACCCTGGGGCATCCTAAGAAGGAAAGCTGGCATTTATTGGATAGCTTCTATGCTCCAGACCCTTTTCATGCCCATGTCAGTCTCTAGAAAGCCTTTATGATTGCACTCATGCTACGGGATGGGTGTCAGGAAACCTCCTTGGGTTGCTATCACCTGGGATTGCCCCACGTGGGTCCCATGTGCTCAGGCTCCTTCTTCCTTGAGTCTATACCCACTTGTGCTGACTTCCCTGCCCTGTCTCCTGAAATGCTGCTGGTCTTCTGAGGGCCCCTCCTGACCACTTCCCCATGACCAGTACTTTGGTTTTGGGGTCTGTGCGCCTCTATGATTGGATCTGACCTCGTACTACAACACCTAGCTGTGTCCACACTCATCTCCCCCAAAGCTCCTTGGGGGGTTCACAGAACTCAGCTGAGGCCACCTTTCTCCACGGAGAGCGGTGAGTCATAGTTAAGGACAGGTCAGAGCCAAGCGGGCTGACTCAAACTTCGATTCTGCCATTTCCTAGCCAAGTGACAGGGGGCAGGTCACTTAACCTTCTGTAACTCTTTGTAAAGTTAGGATATAAAATCAGGAGGTAATGGTCTCTCCAATGGTTTCTGTGATGATTTTATGAGATAATGCAGTAATGCACAAGCTTCAGTATCAATTATCATCATCCATCAGCAAGCATCTTTCGTCCAGGTGCTCAATTAGCTGGGATCTGGTGCCCACCACAGTGCCTGGCACATAGTGGGCACTCCAATATTGCTTTGCGTGAATGACGGAGTGAGTGACCTGAGGTACCCAAAATAAGAACTCTAGGAGACTGAGATCAGGGTATATGCATTTTCCCCTTTCTTTAGTTCCAATCTGATTCTAACTTGGCTTGAGGAATTCCTATAATTCTGTTGACCAGGATGTCACAGAAATTACTACTTTGCTCCAGGCCATATTGGATTCAAAGGCATTCTGAATATCTACTAATCCCTTCACCTGTTCATGCATGGCATGTTCATTGAGTTTCTACTATGTGCCAAGTCCTTTTCTAGGCACTGAGGATATAGTAGTGAGCAGAATAGACAAAAATCCCTTCACTTATAGAGCTTACATTCTAGTAGGAGGAGACAGACAATAAATATAAATAACTAAATAATGCAATATAATAGTAGGTACTAGGGGCTATAGAGAAAAATAAAGGGGGGTGTGTGGACAGGGCTGGTGGCAGGAAGGGACTCACTGAGAAGGCAGCATTTAAGCAGAAATCAAAAAAGTAAGGAAGCAAGGCTTGCCTAAATCTGGAAGAAGAACGTTCCAGGAAGAAGAGCAGCCAGCCCAAAGGCCCTACGGTAACAGAGTGCCTGGCTTGCTGGTGGAGTCCATTTCATATGGAACCTAGTGAATAAGGCAAGAGAGTAAGAGAGGCCAAATCAGGCAAAGCTGAGTGTACCCAGTGGTGCTTTGACTCTGACTCTGAGCGACATGGAACTGTTGGAATGTCTTGAACATAGTAGTGATTCGATATGACTTGCTTTCCACTGTATCTGTGATATTTATCAACTCTTGTGAAACAGTTGGCCTCAAAAACTACCATTAAAAGTATCAGGCAGAGGGACACCTGGTGGTTCAGCTGGTGGAGCGTCTGCCTTTGGTTCAGGTCGTGATCTCAGGGTCCTGGGATCGAGCCCTGTGTTGGGCTCTCTGTTCAGCGGGGAGCCGGCTTCTCCCTCTCTCTGCCTGCTGCTCCCCCTGCTTGTGCTCTCTCTCTCTTTCTCTCTCTCTGACAAATAAGTAAAATCTTTTTAAAAAGTTTTTTAAAAAGTATCAGGTAGAGTAAAAATAGCAAACATATACAGAAGCGAATTGCGTAGAAATTATTTTGTTGTAACCGAACTCAAGGGGTTTGCCACTTGGGGTGCATCAAACTAAACATGACCCAAAGAAGTTTTTACTGCTTGTCACAAGTAAGGAGACGGGGAGAGAGCTCCCCAAGCACTCTCTCCCATGGGGTTAGTACAGGAAGCTCTTATTCAGTGTACTAGGGGGCGGGGGGCAGGGAGCTGGCATAAGCACTTTTAGTGCAATCGCACATGCCTACCAAGTCAACATGCTAGTGCGTACATATACATTCAAAAAATGGCGGAAAAGTCCTCCCATAGGAGGAGATCTTAGTATAATAACGAGGTAAGGGTAACTTCAGGTCAACCCGGGGGGAGGGGGGGTTCTGCACAGGTCCTCAGCTTTAACAGAACTCAAACCGGCTCACGTAAGGGCTATCAAGGGAGATACACCTAGCAAGGGGCCACCAGGTGAAATACCTGGTTGGGCATCTCCTTGGCTGGAACTCTTGGTTCTGCAAAACAAAACACATTTCTTCCCTGCTTCTATCTCTTCCCTCTTATTTGAGGGAATAGCTTTCAGCCCTTTTATTTGAGTAACTTTCCCATTGCATCCTAGCTAACACTGTAAGTATCAATTTTCTTTTATAGCCCTGCACTCCTTTAATTTAAAAAGTCCTTGTTTCATATACACAGATCCAGAGAACTCAAAATTTGCACCAAATGTTCTATAGCCATTGCCTATGAGTAACTACGGAAGTTTACCTTATCTTCATAACTGTCTATTTTTAAATCTTACATTACACAATTATCTCAAAGGTTTTATCCTTTATTGAAGAGCAGCATACATAGACAAAAGCTCAGAAATCATAAGGGTAGAGCTTGACGAAATTTCTGAGAGCGAGGATCCTCTTTAACCAGAACTAGATGGAGAACCACACTCCAGCATCCCCCAAGCTTGCCTTGTGGCTTCTTCCTGTTGCTGCTCTGCCCCCCACCCAAGGGTAATTTCTTTCTTGACCTCCACCACCGTAGACGAGTTTGGTCTCACTTCAAACTTTGTCTAAGTGGATGACAAGGTATGTTCTCTCTTGGGTCTGGCTTCTTCTGCTCAGAGTTGTTGGCGAGACTCATCCGTGTGTAGGAGTGGTTGTAGATGCTTAGTTCTTCCTGCTGTGTCATTGTGGATGGGCCATGATGCATTTCTCTATTCTATTTCTCGTGGCTCATTCAGACTCTTCCAAATAGTGCTGCTGAGACCATTCTCACAGATGTTCTCTGGGGAACATATGTCCGTATTTTGAAGTGACATCATAAGGTACACTGTCAGCTTCAGGAGTGAAGTATGTTTTAAGATACAGACTCAAAGATGTCAAGAATGGGCACAGAGAAACCAGTGAGAAGGCTTAGAGGATGGCCTGGGAGGTACGTGTTTCTTGGACCAGGATAGAAGGAGTCTAGGTGGTGAAAGGTGGTTGAGGTCTGCATGTGTTTTAAAGGTCCCTCCTTGGAGAGCTGTGATCTTGCTGATGGTTGTAGCCCAGCATTGTCTTGTCACCTCAGCAGAGGGGCCATGTCAGGAGGGCACAGAAAAGCATTTCATGGTATTGCCTTGTTGGCCCTCTGGGGTTTAATACCTTGGGCAAGCCCTGCTCCTTGACATGGTAGCCGCAGTAACTACTGCTACTGCTACTACTACTACCACCCCCGGGCCTAACAGGAGACCTCAGAAAGCTCTAGATGGCCAGTGGTAGAAGATAAAGCGAGATCAGAGGGTAGCTTTTTAAGTGGTTTTCTTCTGAGAGAGCTTGCTGCCTTCAGGGACGTGACTGCCATTTAAAGTTACACGGGTTTGCTTGTAAGATTCTTGAGTCAAGTCTCAAAGGGACCAACTTACAACTTGGTCCATGGGTAGCCTGTTTTCCAAAAGCTTTTTAAGCAGCCAGAAATTCCCTGTTGTCTAAAATGCCTGACCCTTTCCAAGACTCCGTGAGTTTCCTCCAGCACGCTTCCTCCTTCACACAGACTTCACTTTGCCGTCGCTACAGTTGAGCCTCCAATGCTATTCGTACACCTCACAGGAATTCAGGTCTGTAGGCATCCAGGATGGAACATGGGGAACAATCTCTCTTGAGCTCCCCTACCTGCACCCTGCTTCCAGGGCCTTTGGTTCATTTCTCACCGCCTCGGAGTTTTACGAGAAACATCCCCCCCCTTTGCAGATCATCATTTTCACATAACTTTCTGGGTTCTCCTGAGTTGATTGAGAGCTTAGACAGTGCTTGATTTTGTTCAACTTTCTCTCTCTTTTTATATTAACAGACCTCTTTTTAACCCATACAGAACTTCTCTTTCACATAATAGAAGACCTTTTTCTTCCAAGGAAACAGGGCTACACACATCTGCTTAACTCAATCAATAAGCAAATGGATTATCAAGTATCCTTCAAATAAATAGCCTAAACCACTTGACTGCTGATGCGAGTGACATCTTCGAGCTCAATCCGATAGAGAAAGACTAGAATAACTGATTTCTTTGTGGGGGTTTTGTTGTTGTTGTTTCTTGAGATAAGATGAAACTTGAGTCTTCAGACAGCCCTGCCATTGATTTTTAGTCTTTTATCCTCCACAGAGGAAGCCCCCTTGGTCCAGCTTTAGCAAAATAGCAAACAGCTTTTGCTTTTTTAGAGTCCTGCCTGCTCTCCCTTTCTCACCTCCCTTGGATTAGGGAGTCGTACATTCCGTGGTGACACAGGAGGGGTAAGGAAAGGCCTCTGGGCTGCCCTCATCTGCTGAGCCCCTTGTCACCTGTTAGAACACAGTCTGTATGTGTGTTGGGGGGGGGTGGTGCCGGGCAGCAGGTGGGTGGGAAAGCACACGTTTCTGCCAAGAACTGGGAAACGCTGCTGAATAGCAATGAAGTGTGGCATTTGGTGGGATTTAAACACGTATATAAGATGCTCCAAAAGATGGGGGAAATATTCAATTATTGAAGACCAATAACACGAGCGTCCAACTAATAAGCTCACCCCACACCCAATGCAACTGTCGGAAGAAGAGCCTGAGGGGCTACCCTGCAAATATCTGCTTCTGATAAGCCAACCCTTCTCCCAGACCTTCCTGGGATTCTGGTGCCCCCCTGACCCCCTTGAGAAAGAGCAGCTAATTATTCTCCTGGACCCCCGAGTCCCTCCAAACCAGCCAGCCAGGAAGCCTGCTGTCCCCGACTCCTTCCTCCAGCGTCATCCATTGTTCAGGTGACTGCTGGGCACCCACTAAGGAGTCAGGATTGTACCAAGAGCTGCAGAGAGGAGGAAACCAAGGCGTTAAGCTTCGTATGACGTAACGGCTACAGTGCAGGGCGATGAAGCGCCGTGAGGAAGAAATTAGGGCCAACACGTGAGTTCTTCCGCTCATCAGACACAGGTTTACGTGCATTACGTCATCGGGTGCCTTCAACTGCCTTCGGATGCGGAAGGCAGTGTTACACCCATATCACAGATGTGAAAACTGAGTTCCAATCTTAAGGAACTGCTCAAGGTTGCCACCTTGTCTGCAGGAGTCCAGAGCCAGAGTTCTCATCAGTGCAGAGCCAGAGGGAACGGCATGGGTTCTGGAGGGCACCCTGGCAGCTTTCCAGCTGACTTTCCCAGACATGCGAGCAAAGAGCCAGATCTGAAGGTGAAGCAGGGTTAAGTTTATTTGGGGAGGAGGAAAGTCCTTTCAAACCAAAGGAACAATATGGCCCACAGGCACAATACTGATCTGAGGTTTGGCTGGTCTAATGCCAGGGCCCCTCACCCCGGGGGTCATGACTGAGGTGTGGGGTAGATGGGACAGCCGATGAGGCCAGAATCGGATGCCTGTGAATCCCAATGTTTGCTGTTGTCCAAGGCTGGCTTCCCATAGCACCCCCTCTGCTCAGAAATGTCCCAGTCCGGATGATAAATCTCATGGTCACCCCAAGGACAGACAGAGAGAGTGTGAGGGGCTTCTTGTTAAAGAACAAGCCATTCTTCCTGCAAGTGCTGGGGCCTGTAGGGTTTATAAGGAAGGCTCTGACTGTAGCTGAAAGTGTGGCAAAGGTTATCCTGATGGCGTGGGGGAGGGGTCGGAGAAGGAAAGAATGGAGGACCCATCAGATCAGGAGTCCAGCACTGGGGTCAGGGATGCGAGCCTGAGCCCAGGCAATGGTGCAACAATGACAGGAAGGGGCAAACTGTCCACTGGAGGTGCCAGGAACTTAAACTCTTGCAACTCTGGGGCTTTTCAGTGAAAGAGGTAGGTGGGCGGGCCACCCCTAAGGCACAGAGGGATCACGAGGATGGGGAAGACTGGATTTCCAAACTCGTGAACTTGGGTGCCGCCGAGGGGCTTCCTACAGAGGGAAGGAAATGTGGGACAGCTGATAGGAAGGGAGGAGGACTTGGAAGGTAGATTTGGGAGTGGGCTAAGGAGAGACTGACATTCGAAACGGAAGGAATGCTTGCAACAAGGACGCGGGATAGGGGAGTGGGAACAGAAGCTGGGGCAGGTCTCCGAGGGGACAAGAGCAGCAGGGAGCACAAGGAGACACAGAGCTGTTGGAGGGAGGTCTGCGGGCCCACGGCTGGGTGCCCCTGGAAGAGAGTGGTGGACGGCCGGTGCAGGTAGGGACCTGGAAACCATGGGTTGCTGCTTCCTTTGCGGTTCTAAAAGGACTGAGGCTGGAGACGCTGGAGCCTGGGACCCACAGGCTGGGTCCCTGGGGCCTGCGGGCTCACCAGGCCTCTCCGCCCCCCTCTGCCCCATGGTACTGGTGACCTCCCCCCAACTCCTTCTCACAATTCCTCACAAGCCACAGAGAACCAAGCAGCACATCCTGTCTCTGCCACCCCGGATGTCCCCAATCCAGCCATCCTCGGGCCCTCCGCTGCCACCCGCCAGCACCTCGCTGGCCCTGCTGCGCTCCTGGGGGCTGCCCTCCTGTCTCCACACCATGCCTGGGGTGGACCTTTGCACGCGATCATGTCACTCTGGCTCAAAGCCGTCTGATGCTCCCCAGACAACTTGACATCTAAAGTGCCTGCTGAGCTTAAGGTCACAGCTCTGATGTCCCCCTCCCCCGCCCTCGCCACTCTGTAGCCAACTGTTCCTGAAACCCTCCCTGCTGCTGGGGCCTCGGGTCTCTCCCTGTGTCCCCCTGCCTAGAGCCATCTCCCCCAGAGAAGCACCTGCCCCACTTCGCCCATTCGGTCTCTGCTCACGTGTCACCCCCCGCCCCCGCCTTCCCTGACCACCCATCTAAAGTGCACCCCCCACATCTCCCTCTTTCTCTCCCCTAATCCTGATTTGTTTTTCTTCATAGCAGTGATAACTTCCCATTATATTTTGTCTATTTTTCTGATGTAATCTATACACAGTGAGACCCGCTGCTTTAAATGTATGGTTCTCTTGAGTGTTGCCAAAAGCAGGCAGTCCTACAGTCACAGTCAAGATACAGGAGAGTTCCATCACGCCCCCAAATTCGCTCATGCCCCCTTGGAGTCAACCCCTCCCCACCTCTTCCCTAGCACCCACCGATCTATTTTCTATCCTCATAGATTTGCCTTTTCCATACACGGAACCATCTAGCATGTGGCTTCTTTCGCTTGGCATACTGTGTGTGGGATCCATTCATGGTGTTAGGTATCATAGTTCCATCCTTTGGATCTCTGCCTAACAGTCTATTGTGTGGCTAGGCTGCGGTTCATTTATCCATTCCTGATGGAGACCCTTGGATAGTTTTTAGTTTGGGGTGAATGTGATTGATTCCAGCTGCTATAAGCGCTTGTGATCAAGTTTTTGTGTACACGTCAGTTCTCATCTGGGGCTAAAAACTGAGAGCCGGGTTGCCGAGTCAGATGGTATGTGTATGTTTAACTTCATAAGAATCCGGCAAACCCTTTTCCAGAGAGGACGTGCCATTTCACACTTCCACCCACAATGCACAGGGGCGTGGTGGTTGGTGAGATGGAATCTACAAACAGCGCCGGAGGCAGCTGACAAAGAGCTCCCGGCCACCGCCCCTGCAGCCGCCTGCCCCACGCACTCTGACCTGGTCAGTGAGTGCACGCCCCTCTAATTTCTGCCCCCCTCTTCTAACTCAGGACCCGCTAAGAAAGCCACATATGCTCCCCTAACCAATCACATGGGATGCCGCCTCCAGCTCCTCCCGGCCAGCAGGCTCCAGGCAGGGCCCACGGAAGCCTTCTGCCTCGTCCACCGTAAAGCTGTCGCTCTCTGTCTGCCTCGAGTCTCTGCCAAACCAGCGACGTGGCTGGCTCCCTGCTGCAGCGAGCTCCGAATAAACAGCCTTCATTGGTGGCCTTTGTGTTCGTTTCCAAGTGTGTATATTCACTGTGCTCCATCAGGGCAGGGTCTCTATGTCCCTCGGGAGCCCCCGGACCTGGGCTGATGCTCATAGATGCCCCCAAAATGCTCATTGGCCAACTACAGGACACTGCAGCCTCAGTGTGAGCCCTTGGCCCATTTCCTTCCAGTGGGGCAGAATCTACACCCCAGGGAGTTGCCGGGCTGTGGGGTCTGGGGACCTGGCTTGTTCCCTGGTCTCTGCTGCAGGAGGAGGACCGATCTGACTTCCTCTCCAGACCCACCCGCCTCCTGGTTCCCTGCGCCCCTGCCCCCGCTGAGCAACTTCTGTCTCCTACAGGGAGAGGGTCAGGGGATTGGGGACCTGCTCAGAGGGGTGCAGGGTGAAAGCTTTGCGGTTCTTTTCAGGATCTTGTTTGTTGTGGAAGAACATAGAGCCCGGGGGAAAAAAAAGCCTACAGGAGGAGACTCTTTCTGAGGCAGCCAGAATCTTCTCTACTTTTAGAAACTGCCTCATAAGTAGGGAGGCCTGTTAGACGAAATATCATGCTGTTCCAGATGGTGCCAATTTTGGAAGCCCCTCAGGCTATGCCTTCTCCCAGGGAAAAGGGATTTAGAAACCCTGGGTCTGAGCGGCTCTGAGTGCACATCAGCTCAAGGGCTTTCGAAAGGCCCTTCTGGAAGTCAAGTTTCAGAAATTGGACCTGTAGCAGCAAAAAAGCCAATGACCTGGACTTGGATGAAGTGGGGGTTCAGCGGTGGTCTCCCCAAAGCCCAAGGCCCAGGAAACCCGATGGGGGGCCCCAGGGCCCTAGAGGTGCCCACGCTAAATCAAACAATAAAAACAAACAACAGAAAACAACTTTGCATGCCTGCGTCTCCCTCTGTGAGGGATTTTTATTTTGTCACTGTGCTGTCAGGTTTATTTTCTTAAAAAAATGGCTGATTGTGGCTTCATCAGCAGTTGTTAAGAACACCTCCATTTCACCCCATCTGAGTATTTAATGATGTGCAAAGATATGAAGATACTACTTAACAGGACTCTGATCCTTTTGTAATACAATCCATTTCGCCCTCTCTGGTCAAAAGCCTGCGGATCGGTGGTGCTGCGTCGGTAAGAATGAGTTAAGCACGTGCCACAGGGAGAGAGGGAGAGTCGACCGCCGCCCTGAGGCTTGTCCGAGGTAACTCAGCTCGGAGAGGTCTGAGCAGCGAGCAGACGCAGGATGTCCGTGGAGCAGGCTTTGGATTTGGGCTCTCACTCCCCAGCGATGGGTGACGCAGCAAATCTTCACATTTCCCCGGTCACAACCACAGGGCCACTCACAGGGTGTGGGCTCCACTGGGCAGCACTGGACGGTTACTCCACACACACAAAGTCAGGTTGAAATTGCAAAAGAATTGGACAGAATCACAATGTTTGTAGCATCTACATCTATTGCTTAAGACTTCTGGCTGTGCTTTGGTGGAAAGAGTTTTGTATACAGCTTGTTTCATTTCTTCTTGGTTAATTTGCTATGTCATTAAACTTCGTTATTTGGCAGCTCTAAATGTAGGACATATTCCAAGTTTCTTTCCGGAGGAGAAATAAAGACAGGTAAGTTATTGACAATGAAGGAAGGAAGGAATGAACAAACGAATGAATCGACGGACACTGCGTTCCTACCATGCACAGGTGTTAGGCCAGGGGCCTTCCCATTTTCTCTTTTTGTCTGCCCAGCAAAGACTTCTCGGGAAGCATCCTCACAGACCAGGAAACAGGGGCTCGTTCAGGACCACCGAGGGGCTAGGACGGAGCCCGCCCCCCCACTGAGAGGGCATCCGGGGCCAGTGAGCTCCTGGACAAGGTAGGACTAGAGAGCTCATCACTACGGGCAGTGAGAGCTGTTCTCCCCTCCTTCCGCCCTCGGGGGAGGGAGCCCTTGCCCAGCGAGCTGCCGAGCCCCAGACGGAGCCCTGCAGGACGGAGGGGAGAGGCGCCTGCAGAGGAAGGGCTCCTGAGCTATCTTTCCCTCCGTCTCTGGTTTTCCCCTGGAGCTTCGCAGATGATATTCTGAGCCCTGACATCTTCCATCTCCTGCATCGGTAATGACCAGCCTCCCGGGCCTCCGCGGCTTCTCCACCACGTTTCCCTGACCCAGCACTTTTTCCTCGGTGCATTATTTTCCCCTAGATTTCAAATTCCCCATGGGCAACCATCAGACAGCAAGCTCCCCACACTTGGCAAGTTTTTTGAGTTTTAATAAAAAATCATGTTTATTCCTGTAAAGACTTTTTTTTCTTTCCCCATGAATTCTCCTAACAAATGCAGTTTTTACTCGACTCTGGGTTTTTCTTGAGTTTGCTTTCTCTGTTGCCAGGTTCTTTCCGCTCTCGTGGGCCTGGAGTCCGCTCTGTGGCTCTGGCTCTGACAGCCCCTGAGCTGGGGGAAGACTTGCATTATCCCCCTTCTGGTTTTCAGTCTTCGTGCGCCCAGAGGGATTTAAAACAACGGCCTAAATGGGAAGAGAAAGAAGAAATGCTCCTTCTGCTTGCATCATCATTGCCTGGGGCCCAGCTATTCTCATTGCAAGGCATTTGAACGTCAACCGGAGTTTATACGACAAAGCGAGGGCACCCTGGGCTGCATTCGTAGCTGTGGTTGCACAGGCCATCTGCAGCGTCTAGAGCCCCCAGTTCTGTCCCAGGGTTCCCTTGACAAGGGTCCACCCCCACTGTTGCTACCAAGTGCAGTGGAGATGAGGTTCGCGGAGGAGCAGTGGCCCCTGCCACCCAGCCCTTCCCCTGCCCCAGCCACGGCAAATCGCTGGAGGCGGGGTCTTCCTTCTCTCAATTAAGGGACAATTAAGAGGCAGCAGGCAGGGGAAAGGACCCTGGAATGCCCACCGGGGGCTGAGAATTCACTAGGTGCGGGGCCTGTGGCGCAGGCGGGAGCTGTGGATGCCACTTCCAGAATGGCCCATAATCCCATTGTCGTCACAGCTAGCTGGAGGAAGAGATAGGAATCAGAGACCCTGGAGCAGGAGCTACTGGCTCAGACTGGGTTAGGAGCCTAGGCAGCACTGGAGTCAACCCCCAGCTGAAATTCCAGTTCTGATCGCACTACTCTGTGACCATAGGAATGTTTCTTAACCTCTCTGAGCCTCAGTTTCCCCCTTTGTACAAAGGAGACGGTGCCTACGGCTCAGGTCTGTCCTAAGGAATATGCGAAATAACGCGTGCTGCTGGTTAGTGCAGAGGCAGGTAAACGGTAGCTCCCTGCGTGTGCAGCCTGCTCCTACTTTTTATCCCTGTTACTCGTTTCCAGGCAGGCTGGGCGTAAGTTACTGGGCGAGAGCAGAGACAACGACCAAGAGCCCCGACTCCGGGCTGAGCTGGCTCTGGAACCTCGCACAAATTATGGATCTCTCTAGGCCTCGGTTGGCTCTCCCAAAAAGGGGGTGCCCATAATGCTTACATCACAGGACTGCAGCAAAGATAATATGAGGGGATGCCGTGAGTGTTCCCTAAGTGTTGGCTCTCAGGGTGGCTCTTTAATGACCATGACGAGGTGTGAGTCCCAAAGCAGGCTCGGAATTATAAAGGCGAGTGGATGTGAACCCTGATGTTTCCCTGAGCACACACAGTGGGCAAAGGGAGGACCCTCTTTCCTTGAGCTGGGGAGGGTGAAGACTTTCAAAAGGGACCAAAACAACTGTCCCAACCTCTGCCCCCCAGGTTTCGAAGGTCAATTTTACACAGTGGTTGGGCCCAGAGTTGGGCCTGGTATGGAAATCACAGGGCACAGGTGTACGTTTGGACTGAACGTGAGAAAGAACTTTTTAAAATGAAACTTCATCTTTTAGAGAAGGTAATATATTCACATCACTCAAAAATCAAAAGGAAAACTTCAGTCCACACAAAAGCCTGCACACAGACATTTATAGCAGCCTTATGCATAATTGCCAAAACTTAGAAGCCATAAAGATGTATGTTAGTAGGTGAATGGACAGACACATGTGGTCCATCCAGACAATGGATTGTTCGTTGGCACTAAAAAGAAATGAGCTATCAAGCCATGAAAAGACATGAAGGAATCTTAAATGCATATTTCGAGGTGGAAGAAGCCAATCTGAAAAAGCTAAATAGTATGTGCTTGCAACTTTCAGACATTCTGGAAAAGGCTAAACTATAAACATTGGGGGCATATGGCCCTTCTCTTCACTACGTCTGTATTTTTGGGATAAATACCCAGTAGTGCAATTGCTGGATCATAGGGTAGCTCTATTTTTAACTTTTTAAGGGACCTCCACACTGTTTTCCAAACCACCCTAGTGTTCATAGCAGCATTGTCCACAATAGCTAAATCGTGGAAGGAGCCGAGATGCCCCTCAACAGACAAATGGATTAAGAAGATGTGGTCCATATATACAATGGAATATTACTCAGCCATCAGGAAGAATGATTACCCAACATTTGCAGCAACATGGATGAGACTGGAGGAGATTAGGCTAATTGAAATAAGTCAAGCAGGGAAAGACAATTATCATATGGTTTCACTCATTTATGGAACATAAGAAATAGCAGGAAGATCGGTAGGTGAAGGAAGGGAAGGATGAAGGGGGGTAAACAGAAGGGGGAATGAACCACGAGAGACTACAGACTCTGGGAAACAAACTGAGGGCTTCAGAGGGGAGGGGCGTGGGGGATTGGGATAGGCCGGTGAAGGGCATTAAGGAGGGCACGTATTGCATGGAGCACTGGGTGTTTTATGCAAATAATGAATCATGGAACACTGCATCAAAAACTAAGGATATACTGTATGGTGACTAACATAACATAATAAAAAATTATTATAAAAAAATAAAAGGCTCAACTATAAAGACAGTAAAAAGATCAATGGTTGCTAGGGGTTCGGGTGGAGAGGGATGGATGGGCAGAACACAGAAGTTTTTTTGGGCAGGGAAACCATTCTCTAATGGTGGACACATGTCGTCATAACATTTATCCAAACCCATAAGATGCATGACACTTCTAGAATGAACCCTCAGCTAAACTACTGATTCTGAGTGATGGTGACGTGTCCATGTAGGTTCACGAGTTGTAACACATGTCCTGCTCTGGAGGGGGATGGTGGTGGTGGGGAGACCAAGTGTGTGTGGGGCCAGAGGATATATGGAAAATCTCAATACCTTCCTCTCAACTCCCTAAGAACCTAAAACAGTACTAACAAAGTCTTTTTTTTTAATCAAAAATATATGAGGAGGGATACACAAATTTTGCTCACACCCATTCTTACTTATCACATCTCCCCTGCTGCATCTACAATCATTTGTACTGATCTATTAAGAATTCATGCACTCTTTCTTCCTTCAAATCCAATCAAATACAAGTATGTTCTTTTCCTCCTTTTTTTACACAAAATGTAGCATACCTTATACACTGTTGCATACGATGTATGGTTTGCTTTTTCTTCTTAAAATATATTCTAGAGAGGTCTCCATGTCAGTGCAGGTCTTGATTTTTATGTGAGTGTGTGAGAGACCCACTGTATGAAAGGACCATTGCTTAATTATTCTCTACTGATGTACTCTTTAACCATTTCCAGCCTTTTATGACTACAAACAATGCTTCCTTGACCAACCTTGACTGTATTTATGTGAGTTTGGGTATGTGTGGGAGTAAAGGAAGGATATAGACCCAGAAGTGGGATTGTTGAATCATAAGTTAAATCTGTAATCTTGGTAGATGTTGCCAGATTGCCATGCACCGGGATGGTACCATTTTGCAGTCCCATTGAGAATGCCCATGTTGCTACAGGTTTCCCAACTGTGATCAAGGCTGTGGGTTTTGCTGGTCTCTTGGGGTATTTCTAGCATGATTTTAATTTCTCTTTCTTTTATACATGAAGTTGAGCATCTTCTTAGTGGTATAAAGGTCATTTGTATTTCTTTTTCTGTGAACTGTCTTGTTATGTGTTTTGCCCATTTTCCAGTTGAGTGGTTGTTCTTTTTCTTCTAGAAGTTGCTGTTATGTTAAAAAGATACGCCCTCTCTTAGCAGAGCAGGGGCGAGGAGAGCTGCTCATCAGCAGAGGTGTGGGCAGGGATGCAGTAGGGCCAAGGGCTGGAGGGGCAGGTGCTGCTAGTAATAACAGCTTTGTTTATACCACTGCCCATGTGTCAAGGCTGAGCTCAGATCTGACCTCTGCCAAGAAGCTTTCCCGGGTCTGCCCAGTTGGAATTCTCCCTGCCTATCACCAGGGCCCAGCTCCGCGGACATCAGAGTCTGCCTTATGTTGTTGAGTGGTCATAAGGTGGAAGAGAAAGAGTGTTGGTGGGGGGAGAGGGGACTATGAAATCTACAGCCCAGCTGTTCTGCAGTTTACCTTAGTCACGTCCCTCCTCAGTCTGGGCTTCAGTTTGCACATGTGGAGATGGAAGAATTAGACTAGATGATTGTCTGGCAGAATCATCTGGGAGCCTTTTAACACTACACCTGCCTGCCTGGTCCCCACCTCAGACTTGAGAGGCTCAGAAGAAGGAGCAGCCTGTGTATTTTGAAGATTGTATTTATTTATTCGACAGAGAGAGAGAGAGCACGGCAGAGGGAGAAGCAGACTCCCTGTCGAGCAGGAAGCCAAATGCAGGACTTGGTCCCAGCACCCTGGGATCATGGCCTGAGCAGAAGGCAGATGCTTAACTGAATGAGTCACCTAGGCGCCCCAGCCTGTGTTTTTTGATGTGTGTGCTTTGGTTGACACCAATTGGTGGAAATGGTGACTGTCAGGGTCCCTTTGCATCCAGATGTTTGGTCAGGGCATTTTTCCTGTCTGAGCCCATAACTCCCAGGAACTTGCTTCTTCCCAGAAGTGGACGTATTCCTTATCGACACATAGTAGGCGCTCAGGAAACGTCGGTGGAATCTAACAAATGAGGTCTTCTTAAGTCCCATTTTCTTATTCCTGCTGCTTATGAAAATGCATTGGTGGGAGAGAACAATTCTATAACCTCTAAACTGTGGGGATTTGATCCATTTCTAACACAAAGTTAATCTAACCCAAGTTAATCACCCTGAAGCTATTAGCCATTTGGAAACTCTCTCCAATGGGATGAGAGGTCATGTATTTGCAACCTGTGGGTTTTATGAATCATTGTTTCCTCTTCCATGCTGAGCTTGTGTTTTCTTGATGAAAAATCCGTGAATTTTTTTCTCCCACCTGATCTGAGGCTACTCTTCACATTTGGGGACATCTCAGGGCAGGCTTTAATAACTCTGCCTTCTCTGACCTTTTACATCTCTGCTTTCGTACTTATGCCCCTAGTAGAAAAATCCAGTAGAGAAATCCAGAGTGTGTGTCCAGCAAACGGCCTCCAGGGGAGCCTGGCCTGTGGGCTCACTGACTGCATTTTCTCGAGCTTTCACAGTTTAAATGCTCCTAAACAAACAGCCGGTACTGCTGGTCATTAGGAGAGCCGTGGACACAGGGCCAGCGCACCAGCCCAATTACTGGGGTGCGTCCAGCAGGCTTCCCACCGCAGGCCAGGGCCCACGGCACTTCAAGTGTAATCGGTGCTCTGGCAGCCTGAGAATTTGTTTGAGGCTTAATTGGCCTGAGGCTGGTACATGAACTCCAGCTTTGTCCCCTAAAGCGATGCACGTGGCACTGCAGTCAGGGAGGGGGTGAACAGCTTCAGCAAGGTCCTTTGCGTGAGGAATAAAGCCTCCGTGCTGGCCACGTCGGAGACAGGCGGCAGAGACCGCCTGCTCCCCACGCAGCTCACCTCGGGCTTGCTGGGGACCGTGGCGGGCGGTGTACCTGAAATGACAAAGGGCGCATTTCTTTTGAATTCTCCGCTCCAGCCAAATGCTTTCCTGTGTGATGTTTTTCTCCCATAAATCAGCCTGGAGAATAAAGAATGTGTACAAACAAACCTCACTTACCAGTCAGCCTTTATTTTTGCGGCTTTATAATAAAATAAAGAGCTGCCTTTTTCCCACCCCATGGTCCCATGAGTGGGTGTAAGGAAGGCTGGATGGGAAAACAGATGACAGGCTGGAACCCTGGCTCCATGTGACTTCTAGCCTTAGTTTACCCACGGGGAAAATGGGAGTACTACTACCTGTCTTGTCTGTGTCACTGGTAATTATAAACATGGAGTGGAAGCAATCTGGGTGAAGTGCAAAGTCATCCAAAAGCATAGGGTTATTAATTTTGCTATTTGAACTGGGTGTTTTCTTTCCTTTAGATCTCCGGTGGTGGACTGTTTTTCCCTTGTCACAGAACGTTTCATCAGAGCTGATGTCTCTGGAAGCAGAAGTGAAGCCCACCTTGCTCATCTGTCACCATTTGTTGCATCTCCTAAAGGTCTCTCCGCGGATCATGTGCCGATTTGCTGGGGGCAGCTATCCATCAAGGTGGAACCTCGATCATCCATCTCCAGGCTGGCAGGTGCTGCCAACACAAAACAGACACTTCCCTGGGGGGTAAGAAATGACAAAACAGCTCCTCTGAGAGGCGGCCACAGCACGCTGTGACTCGTGATGTGTGCATTCCGGGAAGACATTCCAAAGAGCAGAGGTGTGTTTGGAACTGTTGCTCCCCGACACCTCAACCTTGTTCCGTGTCTCTCTGACCCAAATCTTAACACCCAAGAAGGAAGCCATGATCTCAGGAGACTCTGGTCCTCTCTCCAGATATCTTCAATGTCAACATTATAATTGTTATTCAGTTCACAGAATTGATGGAGAGCCCAGGTGAGGCTCCTGTGACCACTCGGACTTCAAGGAATTAGACGTTACTGGTGCAGTGCATGTTGGAGTGTGCACTCTGCTCTGGAAGGACGATGGTGAACAAGCCAGACAGAGCCTCTGTTCCAGGGATCCAGCAGTCCAGAGGGAGGACAAGATGACAGGTAATAGGCAATCTCTGCATAACATGATATGGAGATGAACAAGGGGGTTTAGGAGTATCTGGAGGAAGCAACTAATTCGGATGCGGAGATTCAGGGCAGCTGATGAAATGTTAACCAGGGCTGGGTAGCAAGGCTGTGGGGGAAGGTGAGGGTTCAAGGCAAAGGGTGAGCAGGTGTAAGGCCCAAAGTGAAAGCAAAGTGGGCTGCATTAGAGCAGGGCTTCCCAAACTGGTCTGGACCAGCACCATGAGCATCACCTAGGAACTTGTTAGAAATAAAAATCTGGGGGCTTTGTGGCAAGCCTACAGAATCAGAAACCGTGTGGGGAAGGCCCAGGAGTCTGTATAAATAAGTCCTTGGGTGATTCTGATGCCCATCCTCTGGGAACCAATGTGTTAGAGGAATAGGAAAGCGTTTAGCCCGGAGGTTAGCCCAACTGAGCATCTTTCTTTCTAAAAGAAACATTACCACTCTCTTTGCCACTGTGATGGGGCTCCTCTTTGCACCCCACACTCCCATAGTGTCTCAAGCTGCTGCTCTTCCCTGCCATGGTCAACCATGGCCTTTTATTCTCCACTCTTGATGGGGCAGTACTCAACCTTCTGACCTCCACATTCCCCATACCCCAAAGAACTGCAGAGAGAAATAGACACATCCACAGTTATATTCAGCGATTTCATCAGCCCCCTCTCAATAACTGAAAGAAAAAGAAAAAAAGAAAATCAATAGGATACAAAAGACTTGAATAACAGTATCACCCAACCTGACCTAACTGGCATTTATAAAACATTCTACCCCAAAATAGAAAAATGCACATTCTTTTCAAGTATGCATGGAACATTTACCAAAATAGATTATATTCTGGTTATGAAATAGTCTCAATAAATGCAAAAGGATTCAAGACACACAAAGTATTTCTATGACCACAGTGGAATTAAGTTAGAAATCAATTACAGAAAGATATCGGAAAATGTTCAACTATTTGAAAACTAAATAATACACATCTACATATCATATGGTCAAAGAAAAGATCAAAAGGGAAATTAGAAAACACTCTGAACTGAATGAGAAAGAAAACACAATATATCAAAACTTGTGGAATGCAGCTAACACAGTATATTAATAGGGTTATTTTTAACACTAAACACCACATAAGAAAAGAAGAAAGCCCAAATTAAATGAGCTCTGTCTCCAACTTACGAAAAGGAAAGCAATCGACCAAAAATAAGCAAAAGGAATAAAATAATAAAGATCAGAATGGAAATTAATGAAGTAGGAAACAAATAAAAAGACAATGAAACCAAAATCTAGTTCTTTGAGAACATCAGTAAAATTAATAAACCTCTAGTTAGACTAATCAGGAAGAGAAACACACACACACACACACACACACACACACACACAACCAATATCAGGAATGAGAGAGATGACTTTTCCACATATCTGATTCTATGGCTATCACAACAATAACAAGGGTATGTCATGAATAAATTCATGCCAATAAATGTAACATCTTGGATGACTGAACAAATTCCATGCAAGATGAAAGCTATAAAAGCTCACTCAAGAAGAAATAGGTGAATGGATAAAGAAGATGTGATACACACACACACACACACACACACACAATGGAATATTATTCAGCTATCAAAAAATGAAACCCTACTATTTGCAACTTATTTTGCTAAGCAAAATAAGTCAATCAGAGGAAGACAATTATACATGATCTCACCCATATGTGGAATTTAAGAAGCAAACAAAACAGAGGATCCTAGGGGAAAGGAAGGAAAAATAAAATAAGATGAAATCAGAGAGGAAGACAAACCATAAAAGACTCTTGAACTATTGGAAACAAACTGAGGGCTGTTGGAGGGGAGGTGTGGGGGGAGATGGGATAACTGGGTGATGGGCATTAAGGATGGCATTTGACGTACTGAACACTGGGTGTTACATGCAACTGGTGAGTCCCTAAATTCTACCTCTGAAACTAATAACATACTATATGTTAACTAATTGAATTTAAATAAAATAAAATTAAAAAAAGAAGAAATAGGTAGCCTGAATAACCTTATAGCTTTAAATAAATTTTTATTTAAATTTTAAATTAATCTAAAGTTTTCCCTTAACAAACCGACAAACAAATAATAAAACTCCAGACCCAGATGGCTTCATAGGTGAATTATAACCAAACATTTAAGGAACAAATGATATCAATTCTACCCAAACTCTTTCAGATAATAGAAGAGGAAGGAATATTTCCCAAATCATCCTAGACCGGGGTTACTTTGATAGTGAACCTAGACAAAGACATTGCGGTACAACTAGAGACCAATACCCTTCATGAACACATACGTAAAAATTCTTAACAAAATTTTAGCATATAGAATTAAGCAATGTATCGAAAGAACCATGCATCATAACAAGTGGGGTTTACACTAGGAATATAAGATTGGTTTAACATTTGAAAATCAATCAGTTTAATTCATATTAACAAATAAAAAAAAGTACAGCTATATAATCTTCTCAATAGATGAAAAAAAAGCATTTGACCAAATCCAGTATTTATTCCTCATAAAAGCTGTCAGCAAAGTAGGAAGAGAAAGGCATCCATGGAAAACATACAGTTAACGTCACACTAAATGGTGGCCCACTGACTGCTTTGCGCCTAACATCTGGACAAGGCAAAGATGCCTGCTCTCATGCCATCTATTCAATAGTGGAAGGTGCTAGCCAGTGCAATAATGCAAGAAAAAAGTATGAAAGATGCCCAGATTGGGAATAAAGAAGCGGAACTCTATTCCCAGTCAGCATGATTGCCTGCGAAAGACATCTACCCAAACAAAAGCCTACAAGAATAAGTGAGTACAGTAAGGTTGCAGGAGGCAATAGCAATATAAAAAGTCAGTAATATTTTTAATTACTAGAAGCAAACGATTGAGAATTAAAACAAAAATACCATTTATGGTAGCATCAAAAATTTGAAACTTAGGGAGTAATCTAACAAAAAGATGTGCAAGATGTGTGAAGTCCTAAATAAATCCTAAATAAATGGAGAGAGCTATTTTGTTAAAAGAAAAGAAAATTCAATATCGTTAAAATATTGATTATCCCCAAATTAAATTATGGATTCAATGTGATTTGGAATGCACATACAATAGAATTTTATGCAGCCTTAGAAGGGAAGGGAATTCTGACACCTCTTACAATGTGGATGAGCCTCAAGGACATTTGCCCAAGTGGAATAAGACAGTCATTAAAGGACAAATGCTGTATGAGTCCACTTCTATGACGTCCCTAGAGCGGGAACAGATTTGAAGAGAAAGTGGTGCCAGGTGGTTGCCAGGATCCGTGGGAGGTGGAAAATGGGAAGTTATTATTGAATAGATACAGCAGTTCAGTTTTACAAGATGAAAAAGTTCTGGATATTCATCGAGATGATATTTGCACAACATTGTGAATGTACATAACCCCGCTAAACAGTACACAGAAAATGGTTAAAATGGTAAACTTGATGTGAGGTGCACTTTATCCAATTTTTAAACAAGGCACAGGGAAACATCTGGAGGTGATATGTATGTTCATTATCTTGATTATGGTGAAGGTTTCATGGGTGTATACAAATGTCATAATATCAAATTGTACACTTTAAACATGGACAATTTGTTATATGTCAATTACACCTTGATAAGCTGTTTAGAACATTCAATGAAGGGAACTGAATGGTATAAAGACTGGGATTCTTGTGAAGTCTGCCTGGATGCATTTTAAGTGTTTGAAAACATTATCTTTTTTAAAAAATTAATTAATTAAAAAATTTTTTGAGAGAGAAAGCATTTTGGGGTTAAAGGCAGGGAAAGAGGGAGAGAGAAAATCTCAAGCAGACTCCCCGCAGACCCCAGAGCCTGATGCAGGGCTTGATCTTAAGACCCTGAGATCATGACCTGAGCTGAAATCAAGAGTCAGACGCTTCACCTACTAAGCCACCCAGGCGCCCCTGAGAACATTGTATTCAAGTTCACCTGGAAGAGTGAAGAGATAGGCATAGCCCTTCCCACCTTGTTACTACTGCCTTCTATTCCTGTCTTCTGCTTTCCCACAAAAAGAATCCCAGCACAGCCTTTATCAAGGAGCATGTTAGACCCTCACCTGTTTGTCTTTCTCCTACATTTGAGATCCTGCCACAGGCCGTGCACCTGTCAAGCGGTGGAAGAGCCCCCAGGCTGGGGCTTCTGGCTCCCAGTCTATGGGAGGACAACTGGAAAGCCTTCATGCAAGGGATACAGGAGGAAACGGGGAGAACTTCCAGGCCATGTACGACTGTTCGTGGTGATATTTTAGTTGAACCTTGAGACATGTATACCTGTCAAAGGACAGGAGGTAAGGGAAGGTCTTTCCAGAGACACGGACCAAAGCTTGCAGGTGGGACAACACAAGGGGTTTTCGGAGAGGATCTCGGTTGCTTTTCTCGGGCTGCTGTGACAAAGTGCCACACGCGGATGGGCTTAAACCAGAAATTTAGATTAGAACATTAGTCTCACAGTTCTGGAAGCTAGAAGGCTGGAATCGAGGGATCAGCAAGGTAGTACTTCCCCTGAAGTCTCCAGGGAGGCTCCTTCTTTGCCCAGTTGAGCTTCTGGTGGTTGCCAGAAATCCTTGGTGTTCCTTGGCTTGGGGCGACACAGCTCCGGTGTCTGGCCCCATCTTCACATGACTGTCTTCCCTTGGTATGTATCTTGTGTCTCACCATGGCCTTCTTATAAGGACACCAGTCATTGGGTTGGGACCCACTCTAATCCAGTATGACTTCATCTTAACTAATTATATCTACAAAGACCCTATTTCCAAATAAGGTCACATTCTGAGCTTCTGGTAGAAACAGACTTTGGAGGGACACTATTCCAGGCTCTGTGAAGGATGCATCAGAAAAGTGGGAGTACAGTGAGTTACACAGCTGGAATTCTAATTCAGTGCTAGATCATGCAGATCCATGAACAAAGTTTGGAATGTTCTAAAGGTAATGGATTACCTTTTCATGTTTCTGAACCGGGGACAGAGGGGGTCAGATCAGTGCCTTTAGAAACTGTGTGGTATCCACGCATCACATAATTTCAGAGGAAAGAGATTGCACAAAGCACCTCCAATCTGGGGCTGTATAATTGTCCTGCTTCCATTCAAGGAGGCAGAGCCCACAGTTAGGAGCAGGAGCATGCCGGGATTAAGAGGAAGCATGCTGGTTGGATACCTGATTGGATGTGGGAGAATAAAGGAATAAAGGAAAAAAGAATTGAAAGTGAACCCCGGGTTTCCAGCCTGGAAAGAAGGAAACTTTTACTAACGGAATTACAGAACCCTATGGAAGGAATAGTGATGACATTAATCAACAGAGATGACAGACAGAAGGAGCAGCTAGCTGTCTTAGGGGCTGGAGGCTCAGGGGTGGCAGTCCAATTTGGTTGCAAAAATTAAATCAAACCATGAGTCTTGTGGAACAATTTTAGATAAACAGTTCCAGAAAGTTTGGGGACAGTGGTACCCCTGAATGCCAGCCATGGCTTTTCTGTGGCACCAAGCCAGGATTCCCTCAAGCAGCTAGAAATAGGGGGCTGGAGCTCAAGAGAGACACTGAAACTGAAAACGTGTATTTGGGAATTGGTTCTGTAACAGGGATACCTTGGTCCAGCTGAGTGGGGACTTGGAAGTTTCTGCTCAATGAAAGAAGCTGTCTCTTCCTGCGGTTTCTCTTCCCCTCAGATTTTGTTGGCTGGGCTGAGGCTGCAAACCTATTCCTGAAGCAATCAGTAGAAGGGGGATGGAATTAGCATGACTGTCTTAGACCTGTCATGCTAATCTGAGGCTGGGGGGATGGGGGCACAGAATAAATGTCTAGAAGTCAGCCAATCCTCCCCGAGTGTGTAAGCGCTGACGAGGCTTGTGGGTCTCCACGACAAGACGCAGGCTTCTCCACTCTGATCTCAATACCGAAAAATTTTTTGTATATCCGGCTTGAGGAAGGCTCAGATGCTGTAATAGAAGAGTCTTCAGATGAAGGCTGAGCAGAAACAGCCCAGGGTAGGAGGAGAGCAGGTGCCGAGGCAACAGGCCCAGCGGAGTTTTAAGGAGGTGAACACTTTCTCTAAAGACTCTGTTTTAACAACCTTCCTCCAAAAGGTAGTTTGCATGTGTTGGCCTCAGGGAATAAACATCTACATTTTGGAAAGTCCTCTTCTCCTTCCCACATCCACGCCCCACCTACGCCCTCTCTGTTCTGCTTTAACAGACGCCAAAACCATGAGCTTCCACTCAAAGCATTGTCAAGACTCCTGGCCCATTGCTCATGGACACCGGTGGCCCAGTTACAGTGCGCAGGCTTATTTGTTTGCTCACCCAGGTGTCTTGTTTGAGAAACTCGGAGGCGGTTCATGTGGGGACAATGAATTGGTGCCTGCACTTCTGACAGGTGTGGTGTCTGCTGCCTGCAGACACCCCAACTGCATTGTTGCTAGCTAGAGTTTTCTTCCAACGAGACAGAGATTAATTACAGGAGGTAAGCAAAGAATCCCACTCATGAATTTGGGGCCATGCAGTGGTGAAGACAGAGACAAATTAGGAGTGCCTACGCCCGTGGTGCCTGTCAGAGGAGGATTCCAGCAGATGGGCTTTAAATGCATGTAGTAGGAGGACTGTTTCTTCCGCTATGGCAGGAAAAGATTTCTAAGGAGGATATCTGGCTACAGAACAATAACGTCCACCATCTGCATTTCAAAATCAATGTGGACAATGGCTCAGGGATTGAAAGAGAAGTTTGAATAACTATCTCAGGTTTGGAGGCGGGCTCATCAGTCAAAGCCACAACTACTACTGACGTGCAGCTTTACACACTTGGTACTGAAGTGTAGTCAAGAGACCTCAACTCCTTTGAATTCTCTACAGCCCATTAAGCTACTCCCGGTGAGTGGGAACTGGTGACCTTGAAAAGGGAAAACAATGTGGATAATAAAAGAGCTGCACTGACCTTGTCAAAGGTGAAACGCTGGGACATTGATGTGAAAAGGTCTTTCTGAGAGAGTTTCGTCTCCAACTGTGGGTGTGTATTGACAAAACCTCCTCCTTTCCAAGGCGTGTGTCTCTGAAAATTGCTGGGAATCTGGCGTGTGTGCTTCCTGTTCCCTCTGACTCCCACAGCAAGATGGCGGCAGGGCCAACGGGCTGAGCGCATCTTCTGCTCCCACTTCTGGCCTGGGGCGGAGCTCCAAGGAGCCACACAGGCTAAGTGCAGCCCTCTGGTCCTTGGAAAGGCAGATCCAGCTGTCATCTGGGGAGGAAGGATCCTGTAGTAAGAGTAGGTGGGGTCAGGGATAGAATCAGTGTGGGTGTGGGGTGAGTGGGAAAAGGGAACCCACATGGATTTTAATATACCTTCTCCCTATTAAATCTTAAATTCTGCATCTGGGTTTGTTTGTCACTGTCTCCTCAGGCTCAGAATAGTAGCTTATTGCATGAACATTCTTGCATCTCTCCCCAGGGCCTTGCTTTTTTTTTTTTTTTTTTTTTAAGATTTATCTATTTGAGAGAGAGAGAGAGAGCATGAATGGGAAGGGCAAGCAGAGAGGGAGAGAATCTCCAGCAGACTCCACTCTGAGCACAGAGCCCAACCTGGGGCTCAATCCCACGACCCTGAGATCACGACCTGAGCCAAAACCAAGAGTCAGATGCTCAACTGACTGTGCCCCCCAGGTGCCCCCAAAGTCTTTTTGTAGAGTAGTTGTTCTTAAACTTTAGTGCTCATTCATGGACCTCACTGAGCTACTGGATTAGAATATAAGAGCGAGGTTGGGATGGCGCTAAAGCCTCAACTTTTATAAGCTCCATGCTCTACAAGCTGGTCTGCATTGTACAGGGTCTTAAAAGGGCCTTTGCTTCTGGAATTCAAATGTAATGAGACACCTGGGAGCCAAGACCTTCACAGACCCCTGCAAAGCACAGCGTCTTGTTCTTGGTTTTGATCCATCTCATCCGTAAACTAGTCTGTCATTCTTCACTCATCCAAACAGACAGGAGGAAGGGCGGCATTAGACAATCTCTCTGTCTTGTACTGTGAATAAGCTCTTACATATTCTATTTTTGACTGCACTTGAAATTAATCAAAGACAGAATGTCCTGTCTGATTATAGAAACCTTCCCAAATGCAAGCTCTAGCATGCAATCGACTCTGAGCAGGGTTGCGCTTGGGCCGGCTCACACGGGCTGACGGTGCACAGCTCTTCCCAACAGCCTGTCTGGCGACATCACAGTGGTAGCTGGAAGCCACCTGTGGTGGGAGCATTTACACCCCAGAGATCGGCAAGTGCTATAAATCAGGCTTCTGTTAATCATCTACCAGGACAGCACTGACTCTGGGCTGGCTGGCCGCATCTGTTGAGAAGGTACAAAATCTTACTTTTGAGTTCAAGGGAATGTGAGAGAATAAAAGGTACCAGAATAAGGCTACACCATCACCGGAGCCAGGACTCAAAGCGAAACCAGGGTGGTCCCTACAAGATGCCACACTGGCAGGACAAGTGCAACCTGCTGTTGTATACAGTAGAGCCTTTGGGCCGTCCCCTCCCCGTGCCTTCTGCCTACAATGGTCTCCCCTCTGATCCTACCCACACTTACCTTTTTGTTTATCCTGTTGATCAGCAACGTCAGCCAACAAGTATTTCCTGAACATTTATGGACCTACACTGTGCCTGTTACTGAGAGGCATGCAAAGGTGTTTGAAGCTCTGTCCCCAGAGAAATTAGGGGGGAGGAGAGAGGAGGATAAAACAAATAAATAAATTCACGAGCAGCAGAGTGAAAAATTGGTAGCAACTAGAAGTTTCCATTCTGCAGGATCAAGGGGCGCTGGAAGCCTCTGAATTAGGTCCTTGCTCCTCTGTGACCCTCCAGGTAGCTGGACCTTCCCCCTTACACTGCAGCCTCTCTGTGCTGCAATGCCTGCTCTTGCCCTTCTCCCCTGCTCGTGCTTCTGGGGACACCACAGGGAGGACACCACTGTGGTCTGCTCATCTTTACAGCCACGCTGGACTCGGCAGTTTGCAGCAGATGCCTGACCCCAACAAGCGATGGTGGATGGAAGGTGAGCAGATGGACTTGAACTTGAAGAACAGGCAGGACTCTAGCCAGGGGAGAGCTGAGATTTCAACAGGGGTGCAGTGCACACAGAACACCTGAAAAACACTTAACTAGGGGCCCTGAGAAGTCAGCCCCCTGAAGCTGGACATGCCCATAGGGGAAGCAAAGGAAAGTGAAGTTGGAGAGGAAAGGGAAATGCAGGTGAGCTTGGACCTGGCTGAGTAGGTCAGAGATTTTCTAATTATGTTTTTCCGAAGAGCCCCAGGGCACTACAGAAGTGCTCCGGGAGCTCTGTAAATAATTTAAATTTAATTTTCCAAATTACATATTTTAAACAGTAATACAATTACATCGGCACACACAAATTTGGTTTACGCTAAATTTTAACACATTGTCGACCTCCAGTGGGTTAACTTGTGCTAACCCGATCAATTCTCCGAATAAAACTCTGACCGTAGCTGTTTAATTGAAGACCATTCTGAGATTGCAGCATGTGCTATGAAGCTGCAAATGGTGTCAGTTTTACTGATATGAATCAAGATTTTCTCCATTTTATGCAACTTAAATCAAATACAGAAGTAAATTACACGCTGGGGCTGATGGAAGATTGCCGTTTTCTTCCATAAACCCAGATCTCAAATTTTTATGTTCGTCAAAACAGCCTCATTATTCTCATTGACTGACTTCATTGTATTCACAAATGTTTAATCATTTGGACTTGTGAAATACATTTATATTACTGTTGCAGAGTACCTAAGCGGAAAAGGAGACCCTAACGTTTTTGAAATCTTATTGGGCTGAAGCTAAGAAGCAAAGGGAACACCCAACCTGCCTTTTCAAAACCCAAACTGATTATCTGGAAAGAAGAGGTGATGTCAAAATTCCTTTGGGGTAAATGATTTCTTTGCTTTGGGAAAAACACCCAACTGAAGGCTTTAATTATGGAAAAGTAAGGACAAGACTGTCTTCTGAAATAGAGATGCTTGAGATTCAAGCCAGAGCTGTAAGAGGCTCCGAACTGCAGAGGGAGTGGGGAGGGGAGTTAGCCGGGGGTAGGGACACAGCAAAGATGCTTCTGATTGAATTGTGTCTCCCAAAAAGGATATATGGGATTCATAAGCTACAGTAATTTAGAACTGACTTAAGTTGGAGATAGAAGATAATTAAGTTAGGATGAGGTTATTAGGGTGGGCCCTAATCCAGGATGACTGGTGTCCTTATAATAAAGGGAAATATGGACACAGAGACAGACATGCACACAAGGACAAGGCCAAGTGAAGACTCTTAGGTCACCAAGAGCCAAGGAACTACCAGAAGCTTGGAGGGAGGCCTGGAGCAGATCCTTCTCTAGAGTCTTCCAAGGGAGCATGGCCCTGTGACACCATGACCTGAGACTTCTAGCCTCATAAATGAGAGAGTAAATTTATGTTTGGTTTGTGGTACTTACTGCCGTGGCCCTAGGACACTAAAAGAGTAGGCTAGGGCTGCTTTCAGGGAAAATGATGGAGGTGTCATGGCAACCGTCATTCACCTAATCCTGTACCCCCCTCCGCCCAGTAGCGGTTGAGCCCCTGTGGCTAAAAACATGGAGAGGGTCAGACCTGAGGGACAGTACTGACTAACTTAGCACAAAGCTCCCACTTCAGGGCCCAATTCAATCACAGACTGGGATTCTACCTGAAGCTGTTTGGAAAAGGGATTCTGGTATTATACAGAATTCTTGTGGTAGGCCATAGGAAAATTCTGAGCTTCAGGGTGGCCAAATAAACGATGTAATTAAAATAAGGAATTAATTCTACCTGTTTTCTTTTTACTCTTTGTAAGTTGCTGCTGGAAAATTTCAAATGACACACCCGGCTTGCACTCGCGGCTCCCAGCATATTTCTGTCGGAAATCACTGCCTCGGCGCCATCACCACAGGTGCTATTTCTTTCATTTTACAGGTGAGGACAGTCGGGTTCCAAGAGGTTAATAAATGACTCAAGGTCATGTGGGCCGTAATTGAAGGAGCTGGGATTTGACCCCAGGTCTTTCCGGCTCTAAACACTCTGCACGTGACTATTTTGTTTTGCGAGCTCCCAAATTTATGGCTCACGGAGTTTATTTTGATTCTCACAAGAGATTAAAGCCCACCCCTGGGCTAACGGAGGAGGGGGTGTTTCAGTATTTCACACAGCAGCATGGCGTATCACAAGTGTCATCATTCCTTGGACCCTCTGAGGCTGGGTTCAACCACCGATCCCCAGCCTTGGAACCTTCCATAGTCCTGCCCACCTCAGGAATGGGCTGGCTTGTCTAGTGTCTTCTTCTAGAAGCAGAGCGTACAGCCTCCCTCTATACATGTTTGTTGATTGTTCAAGGAGTAAGCCGAGGGAATTTTGCTCTGATGTATTCTTGGAAGTACGACAGAGGGACAGAATGACAACTGTCCTGTGCAGACCAAACGACCAGGACCAGGGACACACTCAGACTTGTGAATCCCATCAAGCCCTTCCAAACTGTCACTGGGATCTTTCAGTCTTTAATAAAAGGCATTTCCCTCTCCCTGATGGCTAGAAGAGCAATATTACAGATCGGGGGGTTTGGGGTCTGACAGGAAATTAGCAATTTACCCTGGGAGGCTGGGCAGGGGGAGGGGAGCGAGAACCTAAGAGCCACTTGGAATTCACAAGCATTTTTCTAGACACGTTTTCGAGAGCACCTTCATTTCAAGAAAAGGCAAGAACAAAGCAGTCTTTGAAGACAGAGCTTTTATTGCTCGTCTCAGAAAAATATCCAAACGCAGTGGGGTTGTACAAGTGTCATAAAAGAAATTAGGTTTCTCTTTTTCCTGCGAGAACAAATGTTTATAAGTGTGTCATTTGCTGGGTCTCATGGTAAGAAACATAAATAAACGATTTTGCTTTGCTTTCCACCTAGGGCAAAAATGAGTGACAACTGTGAGCATGTGTGTTTTGGGGGTTGGGGCCTGGGGGCTGGAAGTAGCTTACAGGAGAAGACGAGAAAAAAAGAAAAAAAAGAAAAGAAAAAAAAAAAAAAAGCCCTCGCTTCCCCTTTTGTCTGCCTGGCTAAAAACCCAATTAAAACTTTCCTGCCCGTTTGAGGGGCCACGGACAACAGGTTCCATGTCACTGAACTTTGGCTGCTGTCCTGCTCCCAGAAAAACAATGTGAGATTTCTAGACTGGCCTTGGTGTTAATCAGGGCCGCGCGGGATGGAGCTGTACAGATTGCCAGGGGCTCTGATCCAGTATGTTCATTCATTTATCTTGCTTTTCCCCGACATGTTTGCTGTCAGCTGCAGAGCTAAATACTGAGGCATTCTGAGGTGGTTAACTTCTGCTGAAGCCGAGAAAATAGCTTTCGGAGCCCCTGATCACCAAATCAATCTATCTGGTAAACCCCTGAAACTAAAATAATATGTTTTCGAAAATTCTCCTCTGGTGTTTGTCGGCCCCGAGAAGTTATTTTTTTCAATTTAGTTTAATTTCTCTCTCTCTTTTTTTTTTATTTTTACAAATTGAGTTTTATTTCCCCTGTTCATTATTCAAAACTCCTCTGGTGTCAAAGTTCATAAGAGCCTTCTGTGGATTTTTCTGGGTTTTTTAACCCAGTGCTGCCCTGTCCTGACTCACCTCTGATCTTGTATGCTGAGAGGGAAACAGCTAAGCCAGGTGTACCTGGAGTTGCCTCTGGAGGGGGCTTTGGGTTAGCTCGCTGGTCCCAGGGACCTGTCACCTGGGTAGCGTGTGCCCTTGAGTTCCCAGGGGAGGGGTGGCAGCAGTGACCACAGAATCAGATCTTCAGATGCTCGCCTGGCGCCAGGCGGGGACTGGGAGCTAGGATAGCGTAGGGGGCCGGGGTAGATGCCATGGCCTAAGTCGGAGCTGTCCAGTTGAAAAGTAATGTGAACCACATATGAAATTGCAGTTGACCCTTGAATGATGCAGGAGTCAGGGGCACCAACCCCCGCACGGTTGAAAATTTCTGTATAATTTTTGACTCCCCCAAAAGTTAACTACTGATAGCCCTCTACTGCTAGGGAAACCTTACTGACACCAGAAACAGCTGATGAACACATATTTTGTATGTTTTATGTATTCTATACTGTATTCTTAGAGTAAAGCAAGCTAGAGGGAAGAAAAAGTTACTAAGAAATCATAAGGAAGAGAAAATACATGGACAGTACTGTAGGGGGGGATTCAAACCGTGCTGTCCGAAGATCAGCTGTATAAAAGTTTTAGTAACTACGTGAAAAAAAGTGAAAAAGAAATAGATGAAATTACTTTTAATAATGTATTTTATTTGGCCCAAGATACTAAAAATATTATTTCAACGTGGAATAAATATAAACAAATTACTAATGAGCTACTTTATGTTCTTTCTTTTAGGACTATGGCTGCGATATCCAGTGTATTCGATACTTGCAGCACATTTCAGTTCAGCCTGGCCACGTTTCAAGTGCTCCACAGCCCCGTCCGTATCTCTCTCTGGTGGCTACCATGTCAGGCAACGCAGGCCTAAGTCAGCAGGCTCACTCTGTCAGGACCTACTGGCTGTTTGGGAAGAGCCACATGATGGTTGAAGGAGGACTGTACGGAGTCCACCTGGGAAGTAGACACCATGTCCCTGCACAGAATTAGTAGGAAGAAAGTGATAAGGTGCCGGTGGCTGGGGACTGGAATTGCCAGGAAAGGTTCCCAGGGGCGGCAGGACATAGCAAGAGTTACAGAGATGTCACTGAGGACAGAGGAACCCATAAACTGCCTGGGGAGCACTGGCATCTCCAGAGGCAGAGAAACTGAGGCAGGACACTCCCCTTCCCTCCCCTATACCTCTTCCCTTAAGTCAACTTCCCAGCAGACCAGGGATGCGCGGTCAGAGGGCAGCCTGTCCATGTAGGGTGATGCAGAGGGCCTAGTCCATACGGCAGCGGCCCTCGGGGATGCTGCCCTCGGGCCGCACAGCAAAGCAGGACACGTGGGGCCCTCCGTGCCAGCGGTCCTGGCTCTGTCACTTAGTGGCTGCTGGCTTTGGGCAAATGGTCGAGACTCTGAGTCAGTGCGCCTTACCTGGAAGATGAAAACAACAGTAGCATCTATCTCATGGGGCAGCTGACAGGCTTAAATGGCGTCCTTGGCACACGCCTGGCAGGCACCCTAGCTCTTCTGCGTTGTGCAGAGGTGTGAAGGGGTCTGGCGTGGGTCGCTGTCACAGGCAGCGCTAGCAGGTACAACGTGCATCTGGTCCAGGTCATGATTCGAAAGACCTGAATGAAGGAGAGAAGGAGGAGGAGGTCACAGGTAACGGTTGCTTCCTGTTGGTTGTTTGCACGGAAAGTTCCAACGGGCACATTCGGCTGAGGCATGGCTTTCTTCCTTTCAGACCCACACATTTTCTGCCCATTCCACGTTTCTGATCACCTCAGTTCTGATCAGGTAGGCCCTTTGTCACACCGCCCTCTTCAAAAATTGATAACCAAGCTGGAGGAAATGAATTTCCTTTTTGGGGGGGGTTGGGGTTAATCATTATGATATAATCAACATACAGGTGTGTGTATATATGCGTGTGTGCATGTGACTATGTGTGTGTGTGTGTGTGTGCGTATGTCCTTAAAACAGGAGCCTACCCCAAGGGGTCACATTCTTCACAGTACATATATTTCGTCTGTGTTTCTTTGAATGAATTTTCCATTCATCCATGTGGCCTATAATTGCATTGCAAGCTTGATCCGGCCTCCGTGTCTCCGTCTGCAATAGCACCGGCCTGTAGCCTGTGGGTGAGAGGAGGACTGGGACAGATCCCCCCTCTCTCGGATTGCTCCTTTCCATAGGTTAGTCCCCGCTCCCAGGACTGTGGCCCCATGTCCATGAGGCAGGCTTGGAGAAACCCCTCAAAGCCAGAGCCCACATCCGCAGGGACAGAGGCCAGGAGGCCCTTACCACTTCATCGACAAGTCCCTATAATCTTCATTGTCTCCACCATTCATTAAGCTTTTACTATGTGCCAAGCAGCCATGTACATTTTCTTGAATCCCCCTAATAGTTGTACAGGGTGGGGACAGTTATGTCCTTTTCCTCTGTCTCTGACTATGAGAATGACCCATTACCCTCCGGGCCGCTTGCTTCTAAGCCTGGGAGTTACACTTATCCTGAGAGAAATAAGCTTTGTTAAGGCGCAGTTCTGTAGGAGAATTGACTGCTTTCATGCCTTTATCTGATCAGGGCACTAGAACTTTGACTGCAAAGTCAGGCAGGGACTGCTCGGTTCAGATACTTATCTGTAACAGCATGTCGAAATGTTCTTTCACTGGGGACCCTGTAAAGAGAGCCAACAAATTAGTTGGGAACAAGGAAACCATAGTGTGGAGGAAAAACTCTACATGGACCATAGTCAACCGGGATATTTACTACGACTGCTGATTTCAATGTGTCTTCTCCTCCTGCTCCTTGGCCTCGTGATTAGGAAGTAGAAGAATTGCTAACAGGAGTGGGAACAGTAGTGGTAGGAATACTTAGTGACCTTCTGGTTAATTTCTAGTTCTTTTTCACTAAAGAACTAGCAGCTTTTCAACAGAAATGGTCAAAAAGAGAAGAGACGTCATGGCTGAAGACTGATGGCTTGCCAAGGCACTGTCCCCACTCTCAGACTCAGTGTGCGTGCCACTCTGCCCTTACGTTTTCCCACCTGGCACTCACAGTTTACCTCACCGACCTAAGATCTTTCAGTCTCTGCTTTGGGACTTGCTCAAACTGAAGCACAGACTTAACCAATTTCATTGCACAGAAGATGGTGTTTTCCTCCAAAACACCCGCATGTCTCATTACCCCAGGCATGGCCTCTCCCTCTCCAGGCTTGATGCACAAATAGAACTTGGGTTGGGTTTGTAGATTTTATATCCTGCCCGATGCTGTGATTGGTGGGGCATATGGAACAACTTTGAGGGTTTAAACTGAAGCGAAAATCTCTCATTGGACAAAAACATGAAGACCGTCAGTAGCCCTGTTCCACATTTTTCCTCCTTGGTATAGAGCCCAGGGAAGCCTTCTCCTCTCAACACTTTACGCTCGTTTGCACATCACAGCTGCCAGTGGGAGTGGAGGAGCGAGCACCTGGTCTCTTGTGGCCACCTGGTCCCTTTGCAGCTGTGCTGAGCCACACCCTGATCACGGGTGAGGCATGGAAAGAGCTGGAGTGGGAGGAAAGGGAATGGTACAAAGGGTTCTTGACCAAGAGCTCACAACCAAGAGAAATGAATCTGGACAAACACAGAAGACACCATTTCTTCAAGGGCAGAGTTTGCCTGAGCCAGAATAAGCCCAGCGGGTGATGCTTTCCAAGACCTGAGCAAGGGGGAAAGCACTGTTGACTGGATAGTAAAACGGGGAGGAGTGGGGGGAGGACTGGACCTGGAGTGATGGGTAGGCTTTGATACCTAGAGGGGAGTGGGAATGGCAGTCAGAAGAAAGGGATCAGCAGAGAATGGAAATCTTCAGTGATATGACCCACTCGAAAGAGCCCACCAGCCTGGTTAGAAAACAGGCTTCAGGGGCACCTGGGTGGCTCAGTCGTTAAGAGTATGCCTTCGGCTCAGGGCGTGATCCCAGGGTCCTGGAATCAAGTCCTGCATCGGGCTCCCTGCTCTGTTGGGAGCCTGCTTCTTCCTCTCCCACTCCCCCTGCTTGTGTTCTCTCTCTTGCTGGCTGTCTCTCTCTCTGTCAAATAAGTTAAAAAAAAAAAAATCTTAAAACAAAAACCAAAACCAAAACCAGGCTTCACAGTGGGGACAAGTAAGAGAAACAGAAAGAAAGACCAGTGTCCACCAAATTCTAGGACTGTGCTGTCCACTGTGGTAGTCAGTAGTCGGATGTGGCTATTTACATGAAGTCCAAATCAAGTAAGTCAAGTAAATGAAAATGTTAGTTCCTTGCGTGCCCTGGTCACATTGCTAAAGCTCACGAGTCACATACGTCTGGTGGCTGCTGTACTGGACAGGGATGTCACAGAACATCTCCATCACTGCAGAAAGTTCTAATGGACGCCCGGTGATGCTGGGCGCAGCCTCATACGGGCATTTCTCATGAGGGCAGTGGGGAACCGTTTACGGTGTTTAAGCAGGTTGCATGAGGGTAAAATAGCTTAATTTTTTAGAATAAATGTGTGTTGAAGATCTTATTTAACTCATTAATGAGGGAACCAATAAGATATTACAAGCAGTTCAGTAATTGGAATTTTTTTAATTGAAGTGAAGTTCACATCACATAAAATTAACCATTTTACAGTGAGTAGCTTAATTTCTAGTTGTGGTCGAGAAAGAGTTTTTTAAAAATATGAATCGCATGGTCGTGTGAAGAATGTCCTGGCGGGGGCAGACGAAGGGAGACGAGGGAGGCCAGTCGGAGGTCTGGGCAGTGCACTAGGTCTGAGCAGCTGAGGCGGGTTGTAGGAAAGCAGGAGTGGGGCGAGGCGGGCGAAGAAAAACCAGCAACTTTTATAGGCAGAGCGGGCCAGACTCACCGACTGGAGAGAGGAGTGGGTGGGAATTGGCAGTCCAAAATTCCCGCAAAGAGGAGAGGTTACTGGCTGGAAGGAGCAGGTAAGTTCAGACAGGCCCTTACTCTTCATCGAGGAGGAGCCATGCAAGGAGTGGTGAGCACTGCCAGTGGAGTCGGAGAGAGCAGCAAGTGGGGCGGGATGGAATCCGCCCCCTGGCAGAGGTGTGCGCACGCGCTGACCCAGCTTGGGGCGGGGGGCGCATCCTGGGCATTGAGGAGCCTCCACAGTGGGGATGTTCTGCAAGAGCAAAGGAAAAGGTGGAGAAATAGGATGCACGGGAGGAGGGCTTGGTTCATTCAGCGTTTATTGAGTGCCTACTGTATGCAAAGCATCACGATGGTGGTGGTGATGACGATACCCAAAACCCAAACAGCTCCCCAACTCATGGTGCATACAGTCCAGTGAGGCAAAAAGATAAAATTTCAGAAACAGGGAGGTGGTCATTACGGAATGTTGCCAAGAAGTCAGTGAGGAGAAGAAGGTCTGTGTAAAGCCTTTGGGTTTGGCAAGAAGGCAGCGGTGGCCGGGGGCCTGGAGACAGTGGACTCTGGAGGACGAGAGAGCAGGAGGCCAACTGCGCAAGACTGAGAAGTGACTGGCAGGCGGGGAAGCCGGACCCAGCTGCCATCACCACCATTCCGGCAGGAAGAAGAGAAGAGGAAGAAGAGAAAAGCTTCTCCAGAGAAGGAAGCGGATCTGAGCAGAAGCTGGGGGGCGGGGAGTCAGTGCTCTTCTTCGGAGGGCACACTGGGAGAGGCTGGTGCAGAGCAAGCTGGGAAAATTACTAGAGGGAGGAGCTAGGTGTGGGGGTGGAGTTCCCAGGACCTGAGAAAGGATGGAATCGAGCGTGCAAGTGAGGAGCTTTTGTTTAATTAACCTTTTTAAAATAATAATAATAATAATAATAATAATAATAATAATAATAATAGCTATGAATGACCATGGTAAAAATTCAGAGATTGAAAAGGACTTTCTTCCACCCTAGCTAGAAACAACTGTTGGTGCCAGTTCCTTCTGTAGCCTAGAAATACAGAATTGCACATGCAACTATGTGTGTGTCCCCATGCATCTGTAACTCCAACCCCCTTTTATATTTATAGAGCACACACTGTTCTCCTATGGTTTTGGTTTGTTTGTTTGGTTTTTTTTTTTTCATTTTACAAATAAGGTTTGGAGATCATTTTCTATCAATACGTAGAGAGCCATATAATTATTTTTAATGGCTGCATTTTCTTTAATGTTCTATAATTTTTTACCAACCCCAAATTCACAGGCATTTAGGTTATTTCTGGTCTTTTGTTATTACACACAGCATTGCAGAGAATATCTTACACTAGTTTTTTTTCCTTTCTTGTGATAAAATATTTATAACTTAAAATTGACCATTTTAACCATTTTTAAGTGTGCTGTTCAGTGGCAGTAAGCACATTCACATGATTGTGCAAACATCATCACCAACCATTTCCAGAAGTTTTTCATCTTGCAAAACTGAACCTCTGTACCCGTTAAACATTTCCTGTTCCCCGCTCCAGCCCCCCCTTCTATCCTCTGCCAGCCACCATTCTACTTTCTGTCTCTGTGAATTTAACTACTCTAAGTACCTCATATAAATGGAATCATATGGTATTTGTCTGGTTTATTTCACTTAACATAATGTCCTCAAGGCTCATTCCTGTTGTACCATAGGTCCCAATTTTCTTCCTTTTTAAGGCTCAATAATATTCCATGGTATGTTTTTAGTATATTTTGTTTCTCCATTCATCCATCGATGAACATTTGTGTTGTTTCTACCTCTTGGCTATTGTGAATATTGCTGCTACGAACATGGCTGTACAAATATCTGTGAGTGCCTTTGTTCCATTTTGGGGGGGAATGCCTAGAAGCGGAGTCACTAGATCACTCAGGAATTCCATGTTTTGATTTTTGAGGAACTGCCATGCTATTTTCCACAGTGACTGTATTATTTTGTCTTCCCACCAGCCATGTACAAGGGTTCCAGTTTCTCTATATCCTTGTCAACACGACTTTCTGCTTTATGTTTTATTTTAGTTTTTTTAAATTCTAGCATCCTAATGGAAGTGAAGTGGTATCTTACTGTTGTTTTGCTTTGCGTTTCCCTAATGATTCCTGATGTAAAGCATCTATTCATGTGCTAATTAGCCATCTGTATATCTTCTTTGGATAACTATCGATTCAAGGCCTTTGCCCATTTTTAAATCAGGGTGTTTGTATATTAATATTTTTATACATATTTCTAATATAAATTCCTATCTGTAGAGTTGCCGGGTTAAAGACTGGGTGCATTTGAATTTTTATACATATTGCCAAGTTGCCCTTGAAAGAGGCAGGATGGATTGCTTCTGGTGGTGTAATATGTACAGTTCTAAAATTTTATACGAGTAGACTCGTGCAACCTGTAATATTGATTTTTTATCTTCTTTTGATCAGCATAATTATTTTGAGATTCACTTACGTTTTTGTGTATATCAGTAGTTTTTTCCTTTTTATTAACAGTAGTACTCTATCATATGGATATGCCCCAGTTTGTTGGACATTTGGTTTATTTCTAGTTTTTGACTATTATGAATGAAGCTGCTTTAAACTTTCATTTATAGATCTTTATGAAAACACATGCTTCCGTTTCTCTTGGGTAAATACCTAGGGATGGAATGACTGGTTATATGGTGTCTATATTCTTAAATTTTAAAGAAACTGTCCAACTATTCTCCGAAGTGGTTGTGCCATTTTACGTCCCCAAGAGCAGCATGAGAGTCCTGGTTGCTCCATATCCTGGCCAATACCTGCTTGGTCAGGCTTCGTAACTTTAATCATTACAGTTGGTGTCCAGTGGTATATATCAATGTGGTTTTAATTTATATTTCCCTAATGACGAATGATGTTGAGCAACTTTCTGTGATCTTTCTTGCCACGTGTCTATATTCTCTGAAGTAGCTTGTTTTTGTTATTACAGTTAAGTCGTAAGTGTTCTTTATATAATCTATCCGCAAGCCCTTTCTAGAATATATGTTTTACAAATATTTTCGCCCATACTGTGGCTTACATTGTTGATTTCATAATAGTGTCTTTTACAGACACTTTAGATTTGATGGAGCCCAGTTTGTTGACTTTGTTCCTTTTGTAGTTTGTGCTTTGTGTGTCCTATTTAAGAAATCTTTGTAGGGGCGCCTGGGTAGCGCAGTCGTTAAGCGTCTGCCTTTGGCTCAGGGCGTGGGGTAGCGCAGTCGTTAAGCGTCTGCCTTTGGCTCAGGGCGTGATCCTGGCGTTCTGGGATTGAGTCCCACATCAGGCTCCTGGGCTGGGAGCCTGCTTCTTCCTCTTCCTCTCCCCTGCTGTGTTCCCTCTCTCGCTGGCTGTCTCTCTGTCACATAAATAAATAAAATCTTAAAAAAAAAAAAAAAGAAATCTTTGTAAAATCCAAGATCGCTTAGATTTTTTCCTATTTTTTCTTCTAACAGTTTTATAGTTTTAACATTTGCCTTTAGGTCTGTGATCCATTTTAAAGAAATTTTGGGGTATGGTATGAGGCAAGGGTTAAGGTCCTTTTTTTTCAGTCAGATTTTCTTCTTTAGCTTTATTTATTTATTAGCTATCCAGCTTTTCTAGCACCATTTGTTTAAAAGATTATGCCTTCTGCATTACCTTGGAAACTTGGTCAGAGTCAAAAAGACTTAAGTAAATCTATTTTCGTACTCTTCTATTACATTGACCTTGCGTCTGTCTTGCACCAATACCCTATTCTGTGATCACTGTAGCTTTCTAATAAGTTTTGAAATCATTTCGTGTGAGCCTTCCAACTTTGCTCTTCTTATTCAAATTTGTTTTGGCTTTTCTAGGTACTTTGTTTTTCCATATAACTTTTAGAATCAGCTTGTCAATTTTGGACAAAAAAAAAAAAGAAAACCACTGCTGAGATTTTGATTAGGATTGCATTAAACCTATAGATCGATTTGAGGAGAATTGACAAGTTGCCTTTCCAAGCTCATTTCCTCAACTTTAAAAGGAGAAAAATAGTTCTGAAGCCAGAAATTGTGAGATGAAGAGCTGACCTGGCTTCTCATCTTCGTTTTTGAAAGATGTTTTTGCTGGCTATAGAATTCTAGGTTGAGAGCCTTACCCCCCACCCTCCAGCGGCCACCCCGGATTTGAATGATGTCAGTCCACTGTTTTCTAGGTTGCATTACCTCTGACAAACAATTTCCTGTCATTCTTATCTCTATTCCTCTATACATAAAATTTTTTTCTTTGCTTGATTTTAAGATTTTTTTCCAAATTCATTTTAAGCAACCTGACCTATACATGTATATATATGCGTATATATGTATAAAATATTTATATTTCTTGTGCGTGAGGTTCCTTGACTTCTTGGATCTGTGGATTTAGAGTTTTCATCAAATTTGGAAAAAAATTGGCTATATTTTTCAAATATTTTATCTGCTACCTCCTCCCCACCCAGAGCACTTGATGTTTTCCCACAGATCATTGTTTTCTGTTTTGTTGTTTTTAGTCTTTTCTGTCTCTCTGTGCTTCATTTTGAGTATTTTCTATTTCTCTGCCTTCCAGTTTGCAATCTTCTCTTTGCCTTGTCTTACCTGCTCTTAGTAGCATCCAATGTATTTTCCATCTCATTGTATTTTGCATCTTACAAGGCTTGATTTGAGTCTTTTTCCCCCATATATTCCATGTCTCTCCTTGTTATGGAAGATAGTTATAACAGTTTTAATATCCTTGCCTACTAATTCAATCATCTGTGTCATTCCTCAGTTTGTTTCTATTACTGATTTTTCTCTCCTTTATGAGTTGTTCCTTCCTGGCATTTAACATGCCTGGTAATTTTTGACTGGATGCCAGACATTGTGAATTACATATTTGGTGCTGGATATTTTCTCTCCTTCCACAGCACCTTAGCCTTCACCTTGTATGGCACCCATCATGGTTACAGTTGCTTGTTTCATGGCCATGGACATCTCTGCTGCAGTGCCGACAGGCTCCCAGGAGCATCTACAGGTATGTCATGTTCCTGTAGATTCTCCCGCAGCCAGCAGAGTGCCTCTTGTATTGCAGGTACTCAGCAGGTTTGCCAAATGGAGAAATACATGAATCAATCAATGAGTGGATGAAAAGAACAACACTCAGATGCCCTTGTGTTTCAGTTACCCACTATTATGTAACAAATTACTCCCAAACTTAGCAGCTGAAAACAACAACCATTTGATTATATCTTACAGTTCTGGGGGTTGACTGGCTTCAACCTGAGAGTTTTTTGCTGGCCTCACTTGGGTCTCTCAGGTAGTGATAGTAAAATGAGCCTGGGTTTGTCTGAAGACCGGTTGGAATGCTGGGAGGGTTGGGCATCTCTCCCTCTCCATGTAGTCTCTGAGTCTCTTTCTAGTCAGTCTCTCCCTGTGTCCTCTCAGCAGGGTAGCCAGACTCTGTGCTTGATGGCTCAGCCTCCCTCCAAACATACATTCCAGGAGGAAAGAATCTGAGGCTGCCAGTCCTCTAACAGGCTAGGCTCAGAAATAGCCCAGTGTCCCTGCATCAGGCTCTGCACTTGGTCCAAAGTCTGCTTGGAACTCTCTCTCCCTCTCCCTCTATCCCTCCCCTCACTGTGCACTCTCTCTCTCAAATAAATAAATAAATAAATAAATAAATAAATAAATAAATAAATGAAAGAAATGGCCCAGTGTCACTTCCATGGTCTTCCACTGATTAAGTACAGGACCAGCCCTGATTCAGGATAGAGGAACTGAACTCTGCCTTTCAATTCAGCACCTTGAATGCACCTACTCTATGGAGAGGTTCTGATACCCAGTGTTCTTTTTCTCTAAAGGACTTGTCCAATTTAGATTCAGCTGCAGCTTCAGTGGGGAGGCCAGGAGGGCCGCTGATCTCAGGTCTGTCTCCTCTGGGACACTTACCTGTTGGAGAAATATCCTCAGGAATAGCTTCCAACCTGGACACAGAGTTCCAGGTCAACATACCACACTAGTACTGATGTTGTCGAGTATCCTAAACGGAGAGCAGGTTTGCTACAAACCCTGGACCGTGATCAGCTTGCATTCCACCACTTGCTGTAGCTGTTATTTTCATGCCAACATTTTTAGAACTCCTACTATTTGGAATGAATGTCTTTCTTTCTTCTTTGACCTTATATTTGACTTGTGAACTTGCCCTAAATCTGGAATATTTCCTTCTTTTTTTTTGCCAGAAATGTCCTTCTTTTTCTTGACTAGTGTTTGCTTCTGAAATTTTAACGTGATTTTTATAGTTGATCAGCAACTATTTTTTAAAGTGGCAAATTAAGGTATTCTAGGACTAGAAGAGTCTTGGAAAAAGTCCTTCCCTAGCTCTTAGCCAAATCATAATTCAGAGAAAACTAAAACCCTAATGAAAACCTCAGTAGGTTTTCCTCTAACGCTATAATCACCAGAGTGCGGGGATAAAAGCCATGAAGCTCTGTTTTCTTAGCACCTCCTACCGCAGGCATTTAAGGACTTGAGTCATGCTTGTCAGAGCTGATGTTAAACAGACGCTTGACAGCCTCCAGGAGTTTTGATTCTTTGGTTTCATTTCCTAGTTGGCTGCCCCTGAAGAGCGCAGTCCCCTCAGCCCCAGATGTTATGATGATCCTGACCCGTTGCCTTTCTCTTTGAGGTCACCAGAAGTTCAACAGAACTGACTAGAAAAATCACACATTTCCAAGTTTTAGATTCCACAGGAGACGTTCTTATAAAGAGCTGGACTTCTCAAGCGGTACTTGTCTACCTGGCACTTCTGACTCCATGCATCAGCCATGGAAATGCCTGCTTGCTTTTCATGAGAAGGGGGTGGGGGGCAAAAGCTGCTCGCTCACGTGCACAGAGTTATACAGCCTCAGTCAAGCCCTCTTCCCTGGAGATTATCTGATGAATAAATTAGCTTTCTATAAATATATGTTGCAAGCACTCTTATACCATGCAGAGCCATTATTATAATTCATCAAAGCAAATATATAAATGGGGCAGCTCTATGAAAGAGGGAAGAATTAGGACATAAGGATTTACCCGTATGTCTGGGCAGATCCTTGCCTGCGGTTTGGCACCCAGACTATTAGAACCTTTCCAGTGTCCTTGGAAACACAACGGCCCCATACCTGGCCACCTTCCCACTTTCTTGACCTTTTCACTTGAAATAGAACACATTGCATATGATGTCTGATATTTTCTGCTAGATAATGCTTTGGGCTATTTTTTAAACAAAGCACTTAAGCTGATAAGAGTCATATTTTTCCCATCTGTATTTCCAACATATTGCCAGAGGTTCTGAGCAATAGATATGTTTTTGAGTAAATAGAATACTAAATCAAGGCAATGGATCATAAGTTTAAGGCAACGAGGCTCTCTCGTCACCATCCAATAAAAAAGGTCACTAGACAGTGAGAAAGAAATGGAATGGTGGGAGATAGAAAGTTTTAATAATGCAGTCATCAGAAAGATCAGTCGAGCTTTTCTTCCTCTTCCTGGACCTGAGAAGATGAAGTCCTCCTCAGAGCACAGGAAACATGCCCGTTTCCATCCCAAACGACATGTGGTTCTGGGGGATCGATCACAGCAGTCCCTGCTCTTATCTCCTGAAAATTCATCACACTTGTCTCCCCTGGGTTTGGGGCTTGAGGCACTGCCCTGAGGAGTTTCAGGGAGCACTGTTATTGGCCTTTTGTGCACTTCAAAAAAAGAGAGAGAGAAGCTGCTCAATCTTTCCTGGGCAGGCCGAGCTTTCTGTCAGCTGAGAAACCTTAACTTCTAGGTGACCTCTTGCCAACGGTCGATGGAGAAGCAGAACAAAGCGAAAAGGGGTGCCCACACTTTTGGTGGCGGCGTAGGTGAAAGGTGTGTGCAGACGAGGCTGTAAGACCTTCTCCCCTCTCTCCCATCCAAGCCCACGTGGAAGGGTGGTGTGTGCATTTAGACTCAGAGGAAGGGCAGGAAGGGCAACTGGTTTCCAGAGTGTGTACAGAGGAAGCTGAAAGCTAGTGTTCTGTACTTGCCTTTCTCTCTCTCTGGTGCCATTGTCACCCCACCTTGCGAGCCTTAGATTCTGAACTTGGCCTTGTTTTCTCAGAACAATTGACAAAAGGAGGGTGATTTTTTAAAAGTTTTTAATAAATTCAGCAACAGTGCCAAGTGGGGTTGATAGTGAATTACCTCGTGCAGCACAGATGCTGCTGTTAGAGTTCTGCTGATCAAATAAACACACCCCTCTTTCCGCTAATCATTCCAAGCTCTATGGTGGCTCACTGCCTCGCGGTGTTTATGCAGTCAGTTCCAGAAGCAATAGGCCATCATACAGTATCTTGGGAAGTTATCTTCTGTCTTCGGTTTAACTGGCATCTGTGACTCTGCTAAATTTTTTCAAACTTTTTTTTCCTGTCTCTCCTGCTGCTTCTAAGCTTTATGTGATGTTTTATTTAATACGGCATGCAAGATATTGGTCTTCAGTCCAAACTGCGATTTCACATCAAAACTGATTCTCCTGACGGTTGGATGTGGATGGCCCATTTCTGAAGTTTACACGCTGCCCTGGATCTTGAGGGGAAAATGAACAGCTCACCTACCCTGAGACTTTGTCCACAATAAAAAAAAAAAAAAAAAAAAAAAAAAGATACTCCCCGCCCCCAACCAATGTGATGTAATTTACTGGTCTCCTTCAAGTGCTTTGGTGCAATAAGGGGTTGTGTTAAAATACTGCAGACATTTCCCAAGAAACAGGCCCATCAGCACTTTAAATTTATATTGGCATGGATCCCTACCATGAGTAAGAATCTGAGGGTTACTGAGGCAATTACCTGTGAATTTCTGAGTTCCTCTTTCACTTGTCTGGGTGCTGCCTCGCCTCCCATCTCTTTGTAGAAAGTGCAATCTGATCACACGCTTTTGCAGGCCAGTCTTATTAATGACAGTTGGGCCAAAGTCACTCAAAGAAAAATTTTACGCTCACGTCCCGGATGTCTTTTTAGCTCTAGCAGCGTAAACAATGTGTTCTGAAACAGTTGACTATGAGAAAGAAGATTACCATTTATACAATATATTAATAATTGTTTTTAAGGTTGAAATGAACAGAAATGCCCTAATTCTTTACAGAACATAGGGTGGTATTCAAGTCTCTTTAAAGTCTGACCCCAATTAGCCTTCCTGTTTTATCTCCCACAGCTTCCCTGTTCGTTCGTTAATTTATTCGGTCTGTGCAACCCGTATTCACGGAGTATCTTCCACGTGCCGGGCACTGTGCTGTGCACTGAATTAAACTTCCCCCTCTTCTCTACCTATCTGAATCCTGCCATCTGTCAGGGTCAAGGAACATTTCCACTTCTTTTCATACCTTCTCAGATGCTTCTGGGCCACAGGGATCGCTCCTGACTCCCCTGCTTTCCCTTCATAGTTCATTTTGCACAGAGTCTCTCTTGTTCCTCAAGAAATTCTTTCAGGTTTCTGTGTCCCCGGTTGCCAATGGGCTTGTGACCTCCTTGAAGGCTGGGATTGCTTCTCTGTGCTTCTCCCCAGGCCCAGTGGCTCCCAGTAGATGTTCAGCATATGTTTGAGTGAGCAGGTGGTCATAGAATCCCATTACCTTGCCTCCCCTGACCCCAGCATCCTTCCCTGATGTTCCTGCAAGCACAGGGCTGCTTGGAAGCTCGGTACTCACTGCTCCCGTGGTCTGGAATTTTCTGCCCTGTTATCTGCACATCGTCCTCCCTTACTTCTTTCAGGTCCCTGCTCAGGATCACCTCATCAGGAAGGACCTTCCTGGTTACTTTGTATGAAATAACACTACCCCCACACTTGGCCTCATTTTTCCTTATCATTAACTGCTGCACATATTATTTGCTTATTGGTCTGTCTGTTACCTCTCACTAGAGTATAAGCTCTTTGGCTTAGCGGAGTTTACCTCTTTTGATCACTGCTCCATCTTGAGTGTCCAGGATAGGGTCTGGTTACTGGGAGGTGCTCGGATATTTGTGGAGCTCATGAATAGGAAAGCATGTTTTTGGAGGGCAGATCTGCCCTCACGGTGGGTCTTTCCTATAGGATTTGTGAAGCACCCATGACAGTTGTCAGTGGCTACCTCCAGGGGCCAACTCTGGGTGGACTTGTACTAGCCAGGATGAACACCATGAGCTCTGGTGTCTGCTACCCTGCCAGAGTCCTAGGCCTCCTCTACCTGTGTGTCTCCTGGCAAGTGAACCTTGCTCCTTCTCAATCTCCTTCCTTGTGAAGTGAAAATCTTTACCACTATAAAGAAGAAATAAGACAATGTTGGAGACGCGCTAGCACAGTACCTGGCACCCGGGAAACGCTCAGCCAATGTAGGTTATTACTAAAGCGGACAGAGGGCTCTCGTTACATGTTCACCACCAGAAAGACAGTTTGATAAGAAGTTAGTTTGGGCTTTGCAGATGTTCGTTGTTTAGGAATTTTTGAGAATGTGGATGTCAGCAATTGTTACTGAACGGAATGGGAGCAGGGCCTTCAACGACAGTCTACAGGGTGGTAGTCAGTTGCCCAAATAAGAAGCATCAGAGCCACGAACTTGGCTGTGCCCTTCATTCAGGCCAGTCCTCGTGGTTGCTTCCCAAAACACCGGGTTCTAGGTGTCGTGGTGGTTCTGGGTTTGCCATCAGTTGGGGCTGGTCTGGCACACAGAGGATGGAAGAGAACAAGGATGAAAATGAGAGAGAATGCCCATGTCAAAAGCCAGATGAATTTCAAGCTAACTTTGAAAGGAATTTTGGGTCATCCTCTCCTGAGCTGTTTGAACTTCACAGTTTAACTCTATTTTTTGTGCCTTTCATGTTTTCGTTTGAACCAAGAGAAGGACATGTGAGCTCGTAGTGTTTCATTATGACAGCTTTCTCTCTTATTCCCGTAGTAAGCAGGAGTGTGTTTCCTGCAGTCTACCTTAACACGGTTTATTGTAACCTCCAAACACACCCAGGGCCTTTGGCCTAGCAGCTTCTGCACGTGCAGGTCAGACACTTGGCATTAGGCAGCATTGGGGCCAGCACGGAACTCGCTCGGGCCTGGCTGCCCGCCCATCTCAGGTGGTGTGCGCCTCTCTGCACAGTGCATACTTCCCACATTACCTAAGTTTAGCATTTGATTAATTCTCATTAACTCTAAGAAGGGATTTGAGTTCTTTTTCTATCACCTATCATTAGGATGCCTAGAAGTAATTTTCCTTCAGTGATCCTGAGTATTCTTCAAAGACTAATGTGACCTTGAGCAGAAGAGTCGTTTTCATAGGCAATTTGACAGTAGATTTGAAAAATCACCTCTGTGCATTCTAACAGGCACTGTCTTTGGGGAAAGCCAAGAAAAGCTGAGAAATGATGTGTAGACTCTCTTCAATCATGTTTTCTCAAAAGGCGTATCTGATCTTGAGATGATGGAGCCTGGGGGAGAAGATCAAGTTTAAACACACACACACACACACACACACAGAAAAAACAAAAACAAAGGCTAAAGGCATTTCATGTCTCTGATTAAGTTGAGGCATAGTGGTCAGGCTTTTTTCCTATCATGCTATTACCCAACTTTACATTTCTTACCAGAAATGTAAACAAAACCAAAGAAAACAATTACTGATCCATTGTCTGTGACCATCTCACTTTTTGACAGGACTTGCACTGCTTTCTTGAAAATGGCTGATACGCTAGGGTCGCAGCCTTCAGGAGAGGGGACAGGGGATTCGTCAAGGCGCTCTGTCGGCAGCCTATGTGTCCCTGGCTCAGGCTGACTGCACAAGGACCTCCTCGTGAGTTTCCATCTTTCAGAGCACCTGATGAGGGAAGAGCACGGCATGATAAAAATGTTTGAGGCAATGTAACATTTTTAAGGGTTAAGATGACAGGCTTTCTACTTGGGTTCAAAGCCGGATCCCTCCATGTACAAGTGGTTAGTTCTCCATGACTCAGTTTCTGCAACTTCACAATGGAAATAACGATGCCTTCTCAGGAGTGAGGGGGCCCAGAATGAGGTCATTCGGGTCAAGGGCCTAAACCAGGGCCTGACCCTCTGCAGTGCAGACCTTAATGTTGTCACACATCCATGGTGGTTATGACAGATCGAGTCTCTGGATCTGGGAGAGCAGGATTCCTGGAAGCAGGGCTTGGGGACTTTTAAGGCATAGAATTTAAAGACACAAGCATTGTTTTGCCTCTACTATTCTCATTTCTATGCCAAAACCAAAGTCTAGGTTGTGATTTTGAGAACTGAGTGTTGACAACCCTGGGAATGCTATGTGGCCCACAAGAGACCACTGACGTACCTAAATTCAAGCTGAGTGTTGGACACATGCAGTCTACACAACGTCCCCCATCCCAGCCTCTCCCCCAGGGAAGGGAGTCCGGGTTTCGGTCTTTCTCTCTGGGGAGAGACAAAGTTTCACAGCAATTTTTTTTCCCCCAAACCTCAGTCATTTCCAAGCCACGCTCACGTCTCCTCCTATGTCTCAGTAGTACCTGTAAACCACCTTTTACTTGTTAGCCTTCAACTTTACCTAAATATACTGACTTTTGTTATTTTGCCTCCTTTGAAATTCTCCTCCTCTAAAACCACGTTTGCATGTGTTAACTGTATTTTTAGTAATACACAAGAAAGTAACTACATAGTGATTGGATGAAAATAAAATTTGCATTTGTCTCACCTAAAATGGTCTTGTCTCCCCTTTGAATCACAAGGCGCCTTGTAGGGACACTGCCCTGAGAGCTTGGTGGGAGAGTGGGTTTCTGAGGAAGGAATGGTCTGTTTGAGGCAGAACCATGACCAAAGGCCCCTGCAACACTGTGGCCCTGGGCCCTTCGGTTTTGCTTTCCTGTTAGTCAGCCCTGAACCCAGGACTCTGGAAGGACAGACTCAGAGAGGCCGTTTTCTGTCAGTGACAAGAGAGTGTGTCTCAGACAGCTGTCACTGAACAATTAATCTTCAAAATGAGATCTCAGTCACCAAACATGTGTTCTCACGAGCAAGGCCCTATTCTCATCATCCAGAGCTGCTATTAGACGCAAATAACATATACTTTTTCCATTCATAATTATCTCCTTTTAATGCAGTTTCCATGATTATGATGTATGCTGTAACTGTTGACTCCTCACTGTTGGAATTGTTAACATATTGTGAAAATATGCACAAAATCATTCTTTCCAAGCTGACTTTTGCTGTTAAAATTAGAAAGACCAATATGAGTCTGAACAGCATGATAGGAAGAGGAGATGATCAATTCCCAAGCTTGGAAGTGCAGTTGCCTCTTCGAGCCGGGATTTCTTGCTTCCGCATCTTGTTTCTTCTTACGCTTATTATAATAAAGACAATAAAGTAAAGTGAAAGGAGGTGGCGGTGGAGAGGGAATAATGGAATATTTTAGTATAAAATGATTTTGATTTAAATATTTTTCTATTAGTTTTAACAGATAGACTTAGCTATTAGAAAACTTGACACAAATAAAATGCATTTGGTTTTCCATGTCGAGGGCTTGAAGTGAATTTTTGATTCTAATATTTCTGGATTTACTGCTCATCCAGAAGAGAGAAAAAAGTATTGAAAATCGAAAGGAAAAATCCAGACAATATACATAGTTTTTTCACTAAAATTAAGCACATATCTATTGAACTGACAAAGACCAAACCCATTTGTTCAGATCTGAAACTTGGCAATGGTGTCTCCCAAGAGATCAATGATTCCTTTGATTTTTAATAACAATTAGGATTTTTGTTTCAACAATCATAACTGGATGGAAAATACTTCCTTGCTTCATTAGAAAAATAACCACTTTCTGTTCTTTCCTCCCGTCCCCTTGGAGAATCCCGATGGTTTCCTGCCCAGGATTAGTTTTCTTTCTGCCGCGGTTCCGTGGGCATTTTGTTCTATGAAACCATGAGGGAAACAGGTCAGTCATTCATGGAAGTTGCAGTTAGATGTTTCCAGCTCTTCAATCAGGAAACGTTTGGAACCCACAAGTCCCAGAACTGAGGTCCAAAAGCCACTCCCCAACCCCACCTCCTCTCCAAGACAATTCGTGTCATTTTTCTCTGACCCTAAGGAGACCTTCCCTGACTCTGGGTGACAACCATACCATCTTCCCTGCAGGGGCTCCAGCTTTTGCAGGAGAGCACCTTGTCCTGGGAAGCCTGCATTGGCGAGCCCCCAAAGTTGTTTAGAAATGTCAACACTTTCTTTGTTTTGAATTGTAAGCAGAGATCAGCAGAGCTGTCTGTCCCTCTGGCCTCAAAGGGGTATTTTAAAACTTGAACATTTTACTCATACCCAGCACTAATGAGAACTGGAGGATGATAGAAAGAGAGGAAGTTCCCATAAGCACATATTATAAAAAATTAATGTCATCCCAAAGCAGACCACCCAGACAGAAAACACGTCTCCTATACAAATGAGGGATGGGGGAAATACTTCTAATTAAAGTTTCAGTCCTCCACCAGGATCAGTGTTAAAGCAATGAGATTTTTTTTTTTCTTGGATGTTTGGTTTCACTGTGGATATTCTGCAAAGATAACATGAGGTTTTGCTTAACACCTGAATCTCCATTAATATTTATTTCTACAGAGTCTGGGTTCAGGGCCTGGAGCTCTCTGTAGGAAAAAAAGCTACCCAAATCCCCTCTACAACATCTCCTTGGATGACTTTTTAAATTGTACTTAAGAGTTTATTATTCAAATGTTTAAGGAAACATAGCTTCAATGTTAGAATAACCTAGTTATAGACCTCTGTGTCTGTATTTCATGAGAAATCTCTGGAATTTAGGCTTTTACGGGAGTTGTGGAGTAAATGAAGGTCTGGAACATTCTTGAGAGAGCCCTAGTCAGGTTTGTTCCAAGTTTGATGCATAGGTCACCTTTGCTTAAGTCTTGGTGGGGCATTGTTCAAAGTTGCATATATGGTTTTACTTGACCATTCCAATGGATTACTTGGATTTCAAATAGATAAGCTCAAAGATGTGGATTTAAATATGCAGAACAGGAGAGCAGGAAGTCCATATGGCATGGAATAAAGACACACACACTTCTGAAAACTTAAAAGGCTGTCATCTGCTAAGCCTGCCTGTAATAGCCACTCTCAACGATAATTGCCACCCATGTGTCCTTGATGAAAAGTGTATCATGCTGCCCAGGAAATTGGCTTAAACTGTAGCAAGAAAGATTTTGATTAGCCGAGGCAGAACTTCCTGGCTGAGCAACCGCGGATTATGAGAGACAGGAGCTGGGGGAGACCCTGAGATGGGTTTGAGCATCCTCAGTCTGCCATCCCTTCTCCTTCTCTTTGGACCTTGAACTTCTCCCTGAGATGGAGAGGAGGCAGGTTGTTACTGTCTCCAGCACAGCTGGACACGTGGGAGCATGAATTTGAAGAAGCTTAGCTGGCTTCCTCTCTTCCTGTGTGTGCAACTAGGATGGATTCTGGTAAAATCAACCTACAAATGATGACTGAGCCCTGCTCCGTGTTGCTGGGCACTGTTCTGGGGGCTGGGGGGCTGCCCTCAGCAGTGTATTATCTGGCCGGGGGGGCCAGCCATGGGCACCCAGCAACCTCACACCACAGGCAGAGTGTCAGGAGAGTGAGGGAGGGGGAAGGGCAGGCTTCGGGGATCAGGCAGGAAAAGGTTTCACCTGCAGGGGAGCGCACCTTCAAAGATGGGTAGGCAGGGGACCGAGGGGACGCTAGGGCCGTGTGATGGTGGATGAACAGCCAGACTCAAACTCGTGAATTCCCAGTCCATGGCTGCGGGAGTGGGGGCTGGGGGCAGGAAAAGTTAAAGAGGGAAGCAGCCCAGGCATGAGAGCTTACTCCAACCCGAGCGTGGTGGGGTATGCCACTGGCTTGCAGGCTCGTGGTGGCTGGGATTGCCAGGGAGACCACTGATGAGTATTCCATTCACAGGTAAAAGCCTTTGATTCTTAAGTGTTTTCTTCTATCTTGTGGAACAGTGTAGGTTAATAATATCTTGTTGCTGAAGGGTTTACCACTTCCGCACACAATTAATGTGCTATTCTGGGATGCCTTAACCATATGGGCGGACTGACCAAATTTTGGTGACTTTTGTCGATGCTTCAGAGTCTGTGTCTACGGGGCTACTTCTGACCCTACAGGACCTTCATCTTGGGAGCGGTGCCATCTTCTCCGGCAGCTCACAGGGGCCTCAGAGGGCAGCTGGGGTCAGGAGGGAGCAGCTAGCACCTGTACTTGGAGGTCTGGAGTGGGCACCTCTTATGACTCTTATGAGCCACTCAGGCTTCTCATGCTGAATGTTCCATGGTGCCCGCCTATGTCTTCCATGGTGGAGGGTGCCGGGGCAGCCATGGGGTCCCCCCCCCGGGCCCCACTTCCTGTCAGAGCCACACACGCATGCCCCAGGCAAGGAGTGAGGACGAAGCATGGGCAGCCTCCTGCCAGCCGGGCATCAGGATCCAGGGCCCCATACCCTCCTCGGCCACTGTGTCCAGCCCCGGGGCCGTTTGGACAGTCCTGGGAAATGCCCTTGGCCTGCTGAATTTGTGCCCCTGCTTCAGAGACCAGAGTATGAGAAAGAATTATAAACACTCCTTTCCGTGGATTCTGGGTTATTTTGCCTATTTGGGATAATAATTCTCATTATGCTTTGTGGTCCTTTTTAATAAAAATGACATTCCCCTTATCTTTAAAGGTTGAAATCTCTGCCTAATGTATGACCCGCACTATCCTTGGAGAGTTATAAAAATTAGATTATATAACCTCACATTTCCCACTAATGAACATGGTGATGCTTTGGCCCAACGAGAGGGAGACAAGAGATGGGGATTTATGTTTTAATAATCCTGCTTAGATTGGTGTGTATGGCTGTGGGCAGCAGGCTGCCGAGGGGCTCAGCAGGCACTGCGGCTTTCCTGGCCAGCAGGGCAATATTTTTATGGCAGTAAATCTCTCTTGGGTGCGGGCTTCTTACACGGTACCAGGGGACGGTTGTGGCTGTATTTCAGTGTATGAAATTGCTCTGAAAATAAGACTTTTCCTGTCCCCTAGAAGAATGCTATTTCATGCTGCTGTTCTTTGTTCTTAATGTATAGACGCTGTTCTGGGCACCATGCAAGTTACACCAGCTACGCGGTGCTGGTGGGCACACGTGCCATTTTGTCACTTACCCCTCATGACCGTCCTGTGAGGTAGGCACTGGGAGTGTTCCTGTTTTATACGTGACCTTCCTGTGGGCGGAGACCATGTTTTCATTTCAGTCTCCCCAGAGCCTGGGGCAGTTGTTAATAGGTAGCTGGTCAGTGCTGCGGAATAAGAAATGAGATGGTCAATGTAATGTGTCAGCTCGTCTCACACATAGTCCTCAGATACTTGATCAAATATGATTCTAGATGTTTCTGTGAAGGTGTTTTTTGGATGAGATAAACGTTTATATTGGTAGACGTTGAGCAGAGCAGATTACCCTCCATAATGTGGGTGGGCCTCATCCAATCTGTTGAAGGTCTTAACAGAAAAAGACTGGCTTTCCCTAAGCAAAGTGAATTGTGTCTGCAGACTGCCTCGGGGCTGGATCTGCAACTCTTCCCTTCCCGACTTACCTTCTGCAACCATGTAAGCCGATTCTTTAAAATGAATCTCTTTCTCTCTGTGTATCTATCTATCTACCTACCCATCCATCCAGACAGAGAGAGCCAGCTAAGTATATTTCTATCTCTATCTCTATAGTTCTTGTTGGGTATGTTTCTCTGAATAACCCTAACTAATCCAAGACCTAATATATTTTCAAATATGAACCACATGAGAACACCTAGGGAGTTTAAAAAACACTGATTCCCCAGTTCCCATAACCAGATATTCTGATTTAATTGGTCAGGGTACAGAAAATAAACCAGTATTTTTTTAAAAGTCCCCAGGTAGCCATCAGGGAAATATAAATAAAAACCACAGTGAGATACCTCATACCCAATAGGATGGCTATAATCAAAAAGCAGATAATAATAAGTTTTGCCAAAGATGTGGAGAGATTGGAATCCTCAACTATTGCTGGTAGGAATGTAAAAATATGCAGCCACCTTGGAAAACAGCCTGAAAGTTCCTAAAATGTGAAATGCAGAATTATCATATGACCCAGCAATTCTAGTCCTAGGTATAAATTCAAAAAAAAAATGAAACATACATTCACATAAAACTTGCACATGAGTGCATTATACACAATCACCAAAGCATGAAAACACCGCACATGCCCAGCAACTGCTAAATGGATGAATAAAATGGGGTGTGTCCATACAACGGACTACTGTTTGGCAATAAAAAGGAATGAAGTTGATACGTGCTACCACATGGATGACCGCTGAAAACATGGTTAGTGCAAGAAGCCAGACGCCAAGGGTTCACATCAAACGAATCCTTTTATATAAAATGCCCAGATGAGGATAATCCATAGAGACAGAAAGTAGATTCGTGGTGGCCTAGGACTGGGGAGACCCTGGGGAGAGACTAGGGAGAGACTGCCAAGGGATATGGGGCTTCTTTTTGGAGTTATGAAAATGTTCTAAAATTAATTTTGGCCATGGTTGTGCAACTCTGTGAATATACCAAAACCCACTGAATTATGTACACTTTAAATGGGTGACTTATATAGAATGTGAATTACATCTCAATAAAGCTGTTTAAAAGAGGAGTCCCCCAGGCAATTCTTCTGTGGCCTAGATTTGAAAAGCACTTGTCCTTGTGTGGTCCGCGGAGTGACCCCACTGGCCTCCCCCAGAGCTCCTTAGAAATGCAGATTCTCAGGCCCCACCACAGACCCAGATCAGTCTGCATTTTAACAAGAGCCCCAGGTCCTTCGGGTGCAAGTTTGAGTTTGAGCAGCAGCTACTTGAACAGAACTTTCCAGGCCTCTGGAGTCACCCGTTGCTTCTGTCCACCCTGAGAGCCTCATCCCGGAGTTTCCCGGATGTTTTGGGACACTTCTCCCAGAGAAGAAGTCACTGGACCAGCTTCCCCGGAGTGTCATTTGCTGGAAATGTCTATGTTGTATTTGGGCCGTTTTCGTTTATAAAAAGTGATGACCCTTGTGCCGGTTTTCACATCTTGAGAGGATGAACAGTGAGGGGGCAAACGGGGAGACCGAGAAGGCCCCTGGGAGGGCTCCGCCTGCTCCCTGCTTCTGGAGCCTGGCAGTCATGCTTGGATTTGGAGGTGGCTCTTCCCGGGGGCTCTCTGAGGGTGGGGGCCACTCGTGCAGCAGCTGCTACATCCTGCCTCCATGCAGGTGAGTCTTTCCGGACCAGGAGCCACACCTGATGCTCCCTTGGCCCCGGAGCCCTGCCCTCAGCTGATGGCCCATGACCGTGACCCTTCCAGGGCTGAAAGTGACCACTGCACTTACGGAGGGTGAGTCTCCTCTGTGCCAGCCCCGTGTCGAGCCATCCCCTCGGCTGTCCCACCAGCTCCTCACCTCGGTCCCAGGAGGTGGAGTGAGGGCCACCTTCAGATCCACGTAGCAGTGGAGACAACCGGAAGCACAGACGTAACTTGGCCGTATCATTCAGCTGATGCCTGGCAGGGCCAGGATTCAAATCCCGTCTGTCTGACTCCAGTGCGTGGGTGGATATCAGACTAATTTGGTGGATTTGGGTGTCTTGGTGTCTGGCGATGATAGGGTGAAGCCCCATGGGGCTAGCTGTCCACAGGGGCGTTCCGGAGGGCTGCGAAGCTGAGGCTCTTTCCCAGGGAAGGTTGGCCAACCCCATCCTCCTTACCCAACCGTTTGCTGGGGACAAACGAGGAACTGGTTGAGCTTCCCGCCTGCTCATTAGGGCTATACCTGTCCACTGCCTCTTCCTGTCACTCCTGTCTGGCCCAGCCCACTGCCTGCCCTGGACCTTAAATATGTTGCCAGTTCAATTCTTTTTTGAAATCCTTTTTGTTGGAACACCGAGCCCCTGATACGAGAGACTGACGGCCCCAGATGGCACTTCAGAAGAGCACCTGCAAAGTGCAAACCTCTTTCTTGATCCTCTGATTGTTAGTAGCACTTTCCCATTCCACTAATTGCAGGAAAAGTGCCCCTGAATGAGTGACTGGGGGGTGTCCCTGGCTCTCTGCAGCTTCCACTTAGCAAAGACTCGCCGCAGGCCCTCTGCCCGGGGTTTTGATCTGCTCTGAGTCTGTGGCCGGGGGGGTGAGTCCGAGCCAGCTCTACCAGCACATCTGGGAAGCCTGTCCACCTCCCCTCTGGGCATCCTGTGATGCCCTCCTCGGTTTCCAGCCCTAAGTACTCGATTTCCCAAAGACTATTGACCAGCACAAGAGCTGGTTTGGTGCATCTTGGAGAGGCTCTCGGGTCCCTGAGGTTCATCCAGTTGGAAGAAAAGTGGCCTCCGCACCCTGGGGTTTTCCCTCCACTGCGCTTCCTTGCATGTCAGCGGTGTGCACACCAGCAGGGCCCGGGTCCCCAGACTTGTCCGGGGCTGCAGTTGATGCCCGTCCTGCTGGCGCTCAGCCCGGCCCCTGGTTCCTGCCATGCTGCTGCATTTCTCCACTTCCCTGCTTCACTTCCCACCAACCATATCAAACAGCTGTTGCTGTGTTTACAGATCACTCCATGCTGAGTGGCTGAGAACAACCACCATTTATATGAGTCACAGTTCCAGGGCTTGGTCATTTGGGCTGGTCTCAACTGGATGGTTCTTCTGGTCTTCGCTGGGTTCATGCCTGCCGTGAGCTACTCGGCCAGCTGAGGCCTTGCTGTCTGGGGTGGCCTCCGACGACACAAGTGGGCTCTGCTCCCGTGAGCTCTCGTTTGCCAGTGGCCGGCTGAGCTTGTTTGCACAGCCGAGGTGGGGTTCAGAGAGAGCGTGGAAGGAGACAGATCATTGTATTACCGATAGGGCTGGGCTTCCTATGAAAGAAATTTCCTTTTTTAAAAGCTATGAGTTTTGTTGTGTATCTTTGGGTTCCTTTTGTTTGGGTCCTATGAAAGAAATTTCTTTGGACAATGGTAGGACCATTTCCAGGAGAAATCTCTCCACATTACGCTAACCAGCCTCCCTTTGCTGTCTACCATCTTAGAATTTAAAGGATGGATTGGAAATGCTCATTTTCCTCTAATTTTAATCCTTGCTGTGGCTGAGCCAGAGCTTATCAGGTTAAGAGTCAGAGAAGGAATCAACGAAGCACCTTCACCCTTGATGGTTGCCTTGTTCCTAGTACAGAACCATCTAGGACTATCTCTGACATTTGAAAGTTGCTTCTGCCATCTCTTAGCAATGGCTGTGGCTGACCTAAAACCGGTTCTCTCTGCCATGCTTCCCAGAAAAACTGCATCCCTCGTTTTGAATCTGCTTTCACAAAGACTTTCCAGTAGCCCAGAAAACAAAAACAAGCAAACAAAACGTTAACAAGTGTGCCAAGTTTCCATGATAACATGTGAAGTAAAGTTCAGAAGTGACTATCAGGATCTTATTAAAATGTAAAGCTTATCAAATTTTTTCTCATTCTCTCAAAGAACTTAGGTGAAATTAATCCCCATGGGAAGGCTGAATTTGGCAGTAAGATCTGGTCACGAGAGAGCTTTCTGGGCCATAGTTAACGGATGTGAACCCATTGCCAGAGTTGTAGTGACCCAGATCCTGAATGACACTTGGGAGGCTTGTTCATAGCTTTAGAAACCAAAGTCCAATTATCGCTTTACAATTGGTGAGAGCCAAGTAATAGTGCCTATTGGGCAAATTGGTCAAAAACCTTAAGTTCTATGAATGCCCAGGTAAGATTTCTAGTCCTTAGAGCTCAGCAAGATCTGTAGCCTCCAATTCTTTCCAACTTACCTTTACCAACCTCACAGGTATGGTCCACCATATTGTTTCTCTCATTATTTCTTAACAGAAGGTGATTTTTTGGGAGGCACCTGGGTGGCTCAGCTGGTTAAGCATCTGCCTTTGGCTCAGGTCATGATCCCAGGTCCTGGGATGGAGCCCCGTGTTGGGTTCCCTGCTCAGCTGGGAGTCTGCTTCTCCCTCTCCCTCTGCCCCTCCCTCCACTCGTACTCTCTCTCTCTCTCTCACTCAAATAAATAAAGCCTTAAAAAAAAAGAAGGGAATTTTTTTCTTCTTTACTTTTGATTATGAAATATTTTATACTTTCATAAGAGGATATGACTATGTATATGTACTATAAAGAATAATACTGAAAACCACCCGAGTACTTCCACTACCCAGGTTAGGAAACTTCCCTGTGCCTCCGTGCGTCTCTTCCTGTTTGCATCCTTCTTTCTTTACTTTTATCACCTATGTTTATTTTGAACCTTTATGTCAATGAAATCATTATATACAATGTGATATATGGTATCATATGATAAATTTTTCTGGGACTTGCTTCTTTCCGTGAGAATGAATTTTGAGATTCATGCATGTAGTTGTAAGTCTTCCATTGTCACCCCTGTAGAGTCTTCCACTGTTTAAATACACTACAACTTACTTATTCATTCCACTCTCAAAGGGCCTTTGGGTTATTCGCAGCTTTTATGGCTTTGTTTTGCTAGAAGGAATAATGCCACTATGAATATTCTTTTACATGTCTCTTGACAGACATGTACAAGGGTTTCTCTAAGAGGGACACCTGACTGGCTCAGTCAGTAGAACATATGACTCTTGACCTTAAGGTCATGAGTTCAAGCCCCACGTTGGGTGTAGAGATTACTTAAACAAAAACAAAAATCCTTTTTTTTTTTAAGGGCAGCACTGTCCAGTTGAAATACGAGATCACAAATGAAAGCCTCACATGTAATTTAAAATTTCCTAGCAGCCATATTTAAAAAAGCAAAAAGATGAAATTAATCTTAATAATTAACCCAATATATCCAAAATATTATCATTTTGTTATGTAGCTAAATAAAAATTCCTACTGGGATATTTCACATTATTTTTCCCCCATACTTTGTCTTTGAAATCTAGTGAGTAGTAATTCATAATTACAGCACATCTCAATTCAGACTAACCACTGTCGTGGCTCAACTGTCCCATCAGTGGCTAGTGGCTCCTGACTACTGACTTGGACAGCATTGCCTTCGGACACACACAGTAAGTAAATCCAACTATTTCCTATCTACAGAAGATATACTTTAGATTCGAAATATGAAAAGATTGAAAGTAAATGGAAAAAAGGTCTCATGCAAGTAACAGTGACAATAGAACGTAGGTTGCTATACTAATATCAGACAAAGGTAACTTTAAAACATGCAAAAAATGTTACTAGTAATAAAGAGGCACATTTCATAATATAGGAAAGTCAACCCAACAAGATGATTGATTGATTTTATTAGACCACGCCAAAATATTTCCCAAAATATTTATATTACTTCCACCGATACGTGTTGTCCAGAGGGACCCCATCTTTGGAAAGGCTTAGTATTGTCAAACTTTCACATATTTGGCTATCTGGTGGGTTGCAGTGGTATTTCCCCAGGGTTTTAATGTGAAGTTCCCTGATTACTAGTGAACTTAATCATCTTCTCCTATGGTTACGGCTATTGCTCTGAAAGGTGTTCCCCCCATATTTTTCTATTGGATTTCTTGTCTTTTTATTATCTATTTGTAGGAATCCTTTTTCTATTCTGTGTACTATTTCTTTTGACAGTTATATTTGATGCAAATATCTTCTATTCTGTGACTTTTTAAAAACTCTCTGAATGGGATCGTTTAGTATTTTTTTTAAGAGGGGGGAGAGGTAGTAGGGAGGGGTAGGAAGAGGGAGAGAGAGAGAATCTTAAGCAAGCTCCACTCCCAGCGTGGAGCCCAACTCGGGACTTGATCTCACAACACTGAGATCATGACCTAAGCTGAAACCAAGAGTCAGACACTTAACTGAGCCACCCAGGTGCCCCAAGGGACCTTTTAGTATTTTTTAAACTTAATTTTAATTATAACAGCTCTATGGAAATGGAACTCATATACCATACAATTCACCCATTTATAGTGTACAACTCAATGATTCTTAGCGTATTGACAAAGTTGTACAAATATCACAATCACTTATAAACATTCTTATCGCCCCCCCCCCAAAGAAATGCTATCCCTACTGGTAATCACCGTCCATTTCTCCAGAGATCATTCTTAACCATTACACTTATGACTTACATCACCTGGAGATTGCTTATCAATCACTGGGTCTCAGGATGGGTCCCAGGATGACACAAAGTGGTGAGAGATGACATTGGTGAGGAAAGCCAAGGGCAGATTGTGAAGAGGCTTGAATGACCTGAAAATTCGGATTTTATCCTAAAAGCCTTGAGGAACCACAGAAATATCTGAAACAGAGAAATAACCCCATAATATTTCATCAATTTCACTCTAACCTCAGTTCTTTCTTTCCTTCTGTTTGCTTTAGACTTATTTGGCTCTTAAGTAGCTTGTTGGTTTGAGGTCTTTCTCCTTTTTAAAATAGAGGCATTTGTAGCCGTAAAAGGTCCCCTAGGCACTGCTTTAGCCACATCCCGTAGCTTTTGGTATGCTGTGTTTTCATTTTCATTCATCCTAGAGTGTTTTCTAATTTCTCTTGTGATCTCTTCCAATTTAAATATATTATGGAGAGAACAGGCTTTGCATGATAACAGTTATTTGAAATTTTTGACACTTCCCTTACAGCTAATTCTAGCCATATACATCGAATCATATACTTCAATGTACAAACAGGGACAATCTTGTTTGGGATAGATGCTAAACTGGAGAGATGTTAAGTAGTATATAGAGGTACTGTCCTAGAAACCAGAATGTATATCACCCTATGAATGGCTGAGTATGTGGTGATGTTTTTAAATGTTTCCTGTGTATTTGGACAGAATAAGTACTATGCATTTGTCTGGTGCCGTGTTCTATGTATGGCCATTAGAACAGACTTGTGGATCATGGTCAAATGTTCTTTATTCTTGCTGAATTTTTGCCTGTTTAATCTCTCAGTTGCTGAAAGGTATGTCAAAATATTCCAAATGGTTAGAAATCTCTATCCATCCTTATAATTTGTCAATATTTGCATCACGTTGTGAGGCTATGATGCATATAAATTTAAGGAGTATCACTCTTATGTGTTTTGCTTTTATCATTTTAAAGATCTTAGTCTCAAGCAATGTTTTTGGCTCAGAATATATTTTATTGGTTACTAATACAGCTGTATCAGTTTTCTTTTAGTAGAAAGCTGTTTAGAATTTAACCCTCTAGGCATCATCATCATATCATCATATCATCATCAACACCATTTTGGACAATCAGTGTTTCAATTTAAGCCAATTCCTTCCTTATTCCTCCTTCAATCTCAGACATTCCATATGGAGCCCCTTTTGCTCTGTCTCAAGTACAGCCTAGAGAATTTCCTTTACTGAGGGTCTATATTTAGAAAACTCAGTTTTTGTTCATCTGGAAGTGACTTTCCCTTGTTCTTGAAAGCTGTCGTCACTAAGTATAAAATTCTAGGTTGACAGTAATTTTTCTCTCAGCACATTATGGATGGCATATTATTGCCTTCTGATTTCCATCCGTTGCCATTGAGAAATTAACTATCAGTTTTTTGAAGGTGATTTGTCTCTTTTCTTGCTTGTGTTTTTTAAAAAAATAACTTTTTAATGTGCCATAGTATGAATGGTTGCATCCCCTCAAAATTCATATACTGACATCCCAGTGCTTGGTGTGAGGGTATTGGGGGCGGGCCTTTGGGAGGGGCTTAGGTCATAAGGTGGAGCCCTCATGCATGGGATCAGTACCATCAAAAAAGAGGCCCCAGAGAGCTCGCTTGCCCCTTCTGCCATGTGAGGTTACAAGAAAAATCTGCAACCTGGAAGAAAACTCTTACCCAACCACCCTGGAACCCTGATTTCAGATTTCCAGGCTCCAGGACTGTGAGAAATAAATTTCTGTTTTCACAAGCCCCCCAGTTTGTGGTATTTTACTATAGCAAACCAAACAAATTAAGACAATATGGAAAATTTCTAAGAATACAAAATGGTATAATGAACCCTCATGTACTCTGGCTTTTTAAATATTTACTCTTTCTCTTTGGTGTATTAAAATTTAAAATCTGTGCATTTCTTTTTATATATTTTTGGGGAGGATTCATTGGGATCGGTTTCTTTTACCTCTTCAGTTATTACGTTTGCCCCATTCCCTCTATATTCTAATTCTAGAACCTCACGTTGACCCAGATCTCTCAAGCTCGGTACTCTCGCCACAATTCTCCATTGCACGGGGCTGTCCCAGTCCTCGAAGGGCATTCGCCAGCATCCCTGGCCTCTATCTGGTAGATGACAGCAGCGCATACACCCTGTCCTCTGCCAGGTGTGACAACAGAAAAGGTCTCCAGACATTGCCAGATGTCCCCTGGAGAGCAAAACTGCCCCTGGTTGAGACCTGCTGGTTTAAACATATATTGAACCTTTTTATCTATCTTCTTTGTTTCTTAATATCTTGTTCATATATTTCAGATCTTTGTTATTTCTGGACTGTAATTTGAATAATTTCTTCACTACCTCTCTCTTCAGCTGTATCTTCTTCGTCATTTTTATAGTTTCTGCATCTTTGCTTCTATTCTAATTTATTTTTAATTTCTAGAAACATAATAATTTTACATTCTGTCTCTAATAATTTCAGTCTCTGGTTTTTTGTCTTTGCCAGTTCTTACTTTGGTTCCCTCATTTCCTCGTGTGCTCAGCAAATGAGTTGCTCATTTTCCTTGGAACTTCCTACATGGGAATTCTTTATCTGTGGGATGAAAGCGAATTTCTCCAGATGTCATTTAGCTTCTGCTAGATGCCTGGGATGGCTGCTGATCTAGGACCACTTACATTGTCGGTTTGAGGGTTTTCAGACTCAAGGTCATAAGGGTTCTGGCTGCTGAAATCCTGGGTGAGGGCCAGCTTGTGAGCATCAGTTCTCAAGGGCTCTTGTCCTCTTTCCTTCTGTTCGAGGGTTCTAGAGAGGTAACATTTCCAGTAGTCCCATTGTTCGTAAGGAGGTAGTGGAGCTATTTTAATTCACCTTTACACTTAAAGTTAACTCATGCTAAGTGGTTTTATTAATTAGGGTCTTCCAGTCAATGCCCTTCCTCCCAGGTGGACCCTGCCCTTTGTCTTTGGTGCCCGCAAAGCAGTGAAAATCTAAGCTCAATATACCTGTTTTTGCAAATGCCCCTAGGGTGATAGCTCTTTAGTTTGCTCCTTAACTCTTAGCTATACACCTTTACTTTTTGTTTCTACCTTCATGCTCCTTTTCTTGCCAGTTCATCAATGCACTTTAGAAGGTGTTTACAATTGTTTGTTTTTGTCAGCATTTTTAGCTATTTTCAGTAGGAAAATTGGTCAAGGTACCGAGTTTCTTATTTTGCTGGCAATAATTATTGAGTTACCTTTTTTTTTCTTCCCTAGTTACAGATCAATTCGTTTATTATACACGCCATTTAAAATTATGCCTGTTCTGTCTACAATACGCAACGAGCCTGAATTTTTTAGGTCAGTGTTTTACAGGAGCTGCAGATGGAGAAATAAACCAGGAGCACTATTAGATTGCTGTTTACAGACCTTTGCTTTGCCTTTGACTCTCTGGCTGGAATCAATTACAGAGCGACATGTGTGAACTTAATGTAGTCCCCAGTTATTGAGGCTTGCCCCGAACCTGACTGGGATAGCACTGAACAAATCACTGTCTCAACACAAATGCTTACTGGGCTGATCAGTTAATAATTTCCAACATCAAGGAAACACTTTCTGGCATCCACATCTTTTTTAACTTGTTCCTCAGTGATCGAATGCCACTTTTGAATGAGCTCGAAGCGTGCCCACCTGCAATGAAGAATAGAAAATTATACCAGGGAGATAGTTTGCTCTTAGAGTCTCGGAATGGCCAATAACAACAATAATAATGATCGTAATGAGCACGAGGATGATGACAGTGGTATTTACTCTGTGCCATTCACCATACCCAGGACTTACCTGGCATAACCAATCCAGGTGATCTCAGCTAATTAATCTCATGATCGACTCGCCCTGCTGTTTCATTATTGCCAGAATCAAAACTGATTGAGATCTCTTGTAGAGCTAATAAACCCCCTCAGCAGCTCACCTTGTTCACCCATCTTGGCATTAATTTTGGTAACTAGCTCATATACGTGGGACCATTAGCACTGCATTCCCTGGATCTTTCAATGGTGCATTTTAATGGATGAGGTAGGTGTCTGGTTTTCTTACCGCAAAATGTTCTGAGATAAAATTATGACAATAATTGTCCTATGATGTGAAACTTGGAGGCATCCACCCCTAAATGTCTGTACTAGACGTTTCAGGCTATGCTCCGTGGAAATTCTTGGCTCTGTCTGCAAGTACAACTTTGATCACCTCTGAGTGGGGGCGGAGTGGCCTCGTCTTCTGCATTCAGAACCTTGATATCTGGCCCCTCTCTTCTGTTACCCCAGTGATTTTCAACACTTTTTGTAAAACAATCTCAAACCGACCAAAATATTTGACAGGTACATTACAAATGATTTTTTTGTCCTCAAGGACTTGAGAGTGAGCTGTTGATATGCTACCTCATCGTCCCCAGATATTTTTTGGTGTGTTTACTGCACATAAGGACATACTTCCCCATGACTACATCGACACTGATTACAACATAGCCAGGAACCCAGGAAGTTAGCATTGCTGTATTATGACCACCTAATACTCACACTTGATTCAAATTTCATGAATCATCATCATCTTTTATAGCAAAAAGATACAGTTCAGGATCATATGTTATATTTTTATTGTTCTACCTTTTGGTGTCTTTTTCCTTAGTTTTCCCTACACTTTTCCTAAAGCCTGTGCTGGGCGACCTTTCTTCCCCCTTGGGCATCCGACACCAGACACAAAGCCACACCCCACCATGGATGTCCTCCTCCCTCCTGTTGGTCTCTGGCACCCCGCCCATGTCCTGGGCCACTGTGGCTCTCGCCACCTCACTGGTGGGATCACCGACCTTGCTTAGTCCCGTGTACTATCTTTTACACTAAATTGTTGGGGAAAAGGAAGAAGAATTTTAAGACTTTTACAGCCACAGATTCCTTTCTTCAAAGGAAATTTTACATGGACCATCAATATATAAACAAGTTCACATGAAACTTTTATATATTTATGTAATTATTTTAGCTTAAATGTACAACATGCTTTTTGTAAAGTTAATACATGAAAACAATGAGATTATTTTTAAAATTTCAAACTTTTTATTTGAGATCATTTTAGATTTGCAGAAGAATCACAAAGATAATATATAGAGAAGTATCCCTATCACCCAGTTACTCCGTTAACATCTTATATAAATATGATAAATTCCTCAAAACTATGAAATTAATATTCTCACAATACAACTAATTAAACTGCAGGCTTGATTTAGATGTCCCCAGGTTTTCCCCTAATGTCCTTTTTCTGCTCCAGGACCCAGAGCACCATGTTGCGGTTGGTGATCTTATCTTCCTAGTCAGTGAGGTTGTTTTCATGGATCCAAAACTAAAATGAGCAGTTCTGGGGGAGAGTTGAAGACATATCTATCTCCCCACCTAATCGGTGCCCATATGAGTTTGTGTTCATGTGGGTTAAAGAGTGTCTTGGATCACACGGATAAGTGGGTACAATTGGAAATATTCCTTTCTTCGATGGCTTACCTGGTCTTCTCAGGACACTTTTCAATTAAACCAGTAGGGCAGGACTTCGTTGTCAGGACGACAGAAGAACGCATCAACTCAGCAGCATGACTCACCAATTCAGTAGTTTCCAAAATGTTAAAATGTGTTACACAACATATTTGTTTATAGGTGGTTCGATTTCATAGTTATGGTATTTAAAATACGTTAAGAGTAAAATTTGAAATAAACATTTGCAGGACCCTGAAGGTCACCTTCAGGACCTTGGGGTCTGGCCACCATTGGTCATGATACCCTAAAATTTGGATTAACTCAGACATTGGTGAGGAAGGGTCCTGGACCTAACTGCAAGTCCTACTAGAATTGCATTTTCTAAACAGGCTGTTGGGGTGATGCCTTTGGGCTGTGTCTGTGTCAGTCATGACTGATTACAGTGATATTGATGAGGACATTGACCACTGTTGCATCCCGGGGGCCATCTTTATGAGGAACTCTGGAGCAAATACTTTCGTAGTTTCAGGAACGGTGGTGCTCCTGCGTTTCTTTTGATCTCATGTAATTAGTGCTCCCTTCTTTACTGTTGTCCACTTTAGGGCCCAGCTGAGAGAGTGACAAGGACTTGGAGGGCAGGCGTGCTGCGTCTCCACCTTTGTTTCCTGTGGCCTCTTCTGCTCTCACTGACTTCAAATTCTTATCCGACTAAGTTGTATGTAAGCTGCCAAGGTGCCCTGTAGAACGAAGCAAGCAGGATGTAAATGAAGAAGGAAGGAAGGAGGATGGTAGATTGATGAGTAGGATAGAAAAGTAGCTGAAAGAGCATTGAGCAACTCCTGCAGGCCTGTGCCGGGCTGGGGTGTCTATCCACCTAGGGCCTTTCTTTCAAAAGTTGTTCAGTGATTCATGTCGGCAACAAAGCCTTACCCTCCTAGGGTGTCTATCATAGCCTGTAAGGTCATAGGTTAATGTATATTTTTAAAGTAGAGTTTGATGTTCTTTTCATTGTATAAACTAATTGCTCAACATTGAACATTTAAAATTTTTATTAAAGGAGAGAGAAATCTCCCACAGTCCCAAAAAAGAACCATTGTTAGCTCCTGTCGTACCGCTCTTGGACACTTCCAGAGCTGATCGACCCAACAGAGGCTACACGGTCAAGAGTCACACAGAGTCTCGTTCTGAGAAAGCTGGCTCTCCCTGCCCCTCGCTGGTGCACCTGGGTTCCAAAGACTCAAGATTTTGATCTGCCTGGGATGTGTCCAGGGTGTGTCCCAGGGCCTCTGCCTCCTCTCAGCGTGCTTTGCCTGTCGGCTGCTTCCTCCACCCCCCCCCCGGCCCACCCCCTTCAGATGTTTCCTGGTCAGGACACTGATTTCTGAAAAGGTGATGCCCTTAGAAGCAGCCCTCTGGTGGCGGGGTAGGAGAGGCTGGTTCCTGAAGTCACACTGTGTTGGGAGCCCAGCTCTGCCACTTGCTGTTTGTGTGACCACAGGATAACATGCCCTTTCTAGGCCAGTCTGGAAAGTGAGGCTCCCTGCGTCAACCTCTAATTTTCCTCTTACTTAGAGCAAATGTCTCTAGAAGCATTTAGCTGCATTCTTGGTGCAAAGTTAGTATGCAACAAACATTAGCTTTTCACTCTTGTTGTCACCATTTCAAGTGAAGCCAGTGGCCATTCTAGCATAGTCCACAGGGGGTGAATTCTTACCCTCTTGGGCCAAGGTTTTCTGTGACCTCAGCCAGAGTGGGGTAACCCTCACATCACTGTCCTACCCTGGAATCTAGGCAGTGGGCCATCTCGGCTCCCCTCTCTTTGCAACTATGTTTCCTTGGAGCTATTTGCAGGCTACAAACTCATTATTTTTGTTTCCGTGTTGGCACTATTTTGTCTGCAAGTCACTGCTCAGTTTTGCCTCCTGTGTGGGTAAAGATCGAAGAGAACTTAATGAAGTAAAGACCAGATGACACCTGTCTTGCCAAGAATAAGGAAAATGACCTTATTTGTAAGGAACACGGACGGCAGCCCTTGCCAGCTGGGGTTTGGTTCTCACACTGTTCTTGGCAAACCCAGGAGAGCTTTCAGATGGGCATCCGAGGGGCAGGGATCCGTGGCCCTGGTTGTAAGGTCTGAGACTCCTCAGTGAGGAACTCTACAGAAAATTCTTGGGACTCATGGCTTTGCAATGACATATGCAATGGTTAAGGGGAAAGAAATGTTTTCTAGGCAGGTGATCCAGTGAAATAAGGTATTTGGTGGTAATAGGAAATGCCTTGTGCATTTTCTGTGAGACTGTGTAGCCCCTCCCTGGACTTTGGCTTTCTGGATACTCGTCATCATTCTTGAGTTTAGACAGCCCGCCTGTCCTTGCGGGAGGGGTGACTCTGAGCAGGGGCAGGCTTCGCGAAGTGCCTGAATGGGCCAGCCGTGCGGTAAATTAGCATAACTGGCAGGTCCCATCTGTCCAGTTTACGCTGTGTAACTGACGCTGCCCTATCTTTTGTTGTTCAGTTCTTAAGATGGTTTGAGTCTTAACCATGTCATCACAGGTAGGGAGGAAAGAACGTGAGCTTTGGAGTCTCCGGTCCCCAGAATGCTCCCTGAGGAGGGAGACGTGTTAGTGAGCCTCACCTGTAAAAGGAGGAAATAATCCTGCCTCCTCGTGGGCTGTCCTGAGGAGTAGGACGCTGGGCTAGCGTCTGGCGTGGGGTGGGTGCTGCACGAGGGGAGCTGAGATCCTCATGGAGGCACCTGAACCCAGTGAGTCTTTTCTCTCAAACGGGCAGGGGAGCAGTGGGCCCATCGCGGGGCTGGAGACACGTGCTTGCATCCCCGGCGCTCAGGCCCTTCTCAGCCACACTCGGAAACTGGTTGGCTGCATCGCCTTTTAGAGGAATCACCGGCCACTGTATTCCTCCTGCACCGCTCTTTGGCCCCAGCTTAAACACCTGGTCCCATCACTGGAAGCTTCTCTGAGCCTCCACTTCTACCCTCTGCCCCTTTGCTCGGTTTCCCCGAGCCAGGGATTTTTTTTTTTTTTTTAAGATTTTATTTATTTATTTGACAGAGAGAGAGAGACAGCCAGCAAGAGAGGGAACACAAGCAGGGGGAGTGGGAGAGGAAGAAGCAGGCTCATAGCGGAGGAGCCTGATGTGGGGCTCGATCCCACAACACCGGGATCACGCCCTGAGCCGAAGGCAGATGCTTAACCGCTGCGCCACCCAGGCGCCCCAAGCCAGGGATTTTCAAACATGCTGTTAACATGACAGCATTCCCCAGGAGCCACTAGATAAATGAGAACAGGGATTGTAGAGTGGGAGGGCAACAGGACGAGGAACTCTGCCTACCCCTTTACCTCGGTGCTGACCCCAGGACTCACACCAAAGTCTCCAGCGCTCCAGGGAGCAGTGCAAGCCACTGTTCTGGACACCTAAACTACCCCCCAAAGGGCTCCCCTGGCTTTGCCCCGAGTGCCCACCGCGTGCTGCTGTCACTGGAGAAATCTTCCTTAGCCCCTGGCCGTGTTCTTCGCCTGCCAGACTGTGTGCAGTCACTGCCCGCTGTCTGCCCATGGAGCCCATGTCTCGGCTTGGCGCTGCTGGCCGTGTGACCGTGGGCAAGTTACTTGCTCTCTGTGTCCTAGTTTCTGTATTGTCGGTTCACAGACTGGCCCCATACACGGAGGGCAAGGAGAGCCCAAGGAAGACGCAGGCTACTCCAGATACTCCACATGGGTTGGGTAGATGGCCCACATCCGGAGCTTACCTTGGGGAGCTGCAGGGCAAGTGTACGTCCACACCTGTCTGCCAGATCTTAGAAGTTTAAACAGAGGTTTTCACTGGGTTCAGACCACGTACTCTCCATCTGGTCTCAACACTACATCATGATCTCAAGGTTGTATCTTTGGGGCAGCTTCTGAGAATGAGGAGGGCAGGTGGAATGCACGTTCCAACGACAGGGGAGGGAGTGTGACCCTCCACTTGCCAGGGTCCAGCTCATGGGTCAACCAGCCATCATGCCTTCTCCATGACTTGTCCCAACACACACCTGTAGAATGGGGTTGTGGTGAGGTCAAATCCCATTGTGCATGTCAGCTCCTCAGCTCAGTGCCTGGCACTTTATAAGTAAGCGTTCAGGGAATCTTAAATGCCAATATATTTGTTATTTATATACATACCATGCCTTTCTTATTCGATCATAAACAGTCAAGAAAATTTACAATCTAGTGCTTAATATGGGGACCTGCCACATGAGTATTTGCTCAGTAGGAGTTTTGACTCCTGTATGGCTTTGCGGAATTGTGGTGTAGGGCTTCTAGGTCGTTATTTCTCAACGTGTGGCCTGGAGACCACTGGTCTCAGAATAATCCTGAATGTATGCAGATGCCTAGACCCTATTTCAGACCTACTGAACCAACGTCCCTGGGGGCAGTGCCCAGGAACCAGCATTTCAACAGAATCTTCTATGCATGCCCCACACAAAACCCCAGATGTGGGTGCTAAATCTTTGCCTCTGGTTCTATCCCGGGCTCCCAGCGCTTCTCTCAGCCTTGAGATGGTAATCCTTTTGTTGCATTTCAATCAATCTAGCTGCATCAATATTTAATTTCGAAAGCCTCCTCTGTCCCGTGCTGTCATACAATCAGCCCCATGCTGGAAATATTGACTTCAACCCCCAAAATTCTTGCAAAGTTATTTGTCTTCTGGCTTCAGGCAAGATGTCATTTGGGGGGCATCAGGTCTTTTTAAGTGGCCAGGTCCCACCGCATAACAGTTCACTAGTGACAACAAAGGCTCTTCATTTTTCATCCGTTTATCTTCATGGTGACGCCTTATTTTGGTTCCATGGAGGCAACTAATTAATTACTTAATGTTCTTTTGTATTTTTACCAACATTAGGCCAAATTTACGTCGTCGAACAAGCCATCCATACAGTATGTGTCATAATTACTGTTTTGCAATTTCACACCAGCAAAAATTTATTAAAACTTCACGACTCATTAATAGTAAGTGATCATAATCGCTTAATAGAAAGGGAACCTGTGCTAATGATGGCAGCCTTGATTAGCGTATTTGACCTTAAGTCATGAAGTCGAGTGAAATTAATATCACTGAATGTTGAACATAAGGTTTTTACAGTACACATCGTTTCAATCATCATAAAAGGCAAATAAACTAGTTTTGAGTTTGACTAGATTTGAAAGCCTTTTAACGCTTCACAACAAATTAAGGGAACGTTAATGAACTCCTATACAATGACAATTAAGTGACAAAATGTGAGTAGATGCAGAAATGGCTCTTTTCTATCAAGTGCTGGAGGAATGTTGTCCAATTGGCTGGGTGAACGTGCAGACACTTTGCTGGGGTAGCAGCCTGTCTCCGAATAATTTAGTATGTGGGAGGGAGACACTCAGCTGTCCTTTGAGGATTTTACTGTCCTTAACCAGCCAAATGGGTGGGGGGGGGTCTATGAGGCACTATGACCCAGAAGAATTTTAATCCTATTTGTAAGAACTAGCTGTCCCTTTGGACGCCACAGACTCTGCTCTATGCCCCACGTGCAGTTGTGATGGACTGTTCTCCCTAGAGAGAATAGGTCTCTCCTGCCCCTCCCTGTGAAGTCTGCATTCTTCAGAGACTGGATAGAGGGGAGAAAAAAAGGTCCATAAACTTCTATGGGGGCATATATTTCTTCGTTTTTTTTGTTTCCCAAAGATGGTGCCCATTGCGTGGCAGGCATCTGGTGAATTTGTGAAGCGGGGAGGGACGGAGCCTGGGGGACGCTCAGTTCACCCATTCCTTCAGAAACAAGTTGTGTGCGCTCAGATCCCCACGACGCGCCAGCTCTGGGTTCCAGGGTCACATTCGGTTTCTATAGTCAGTTCCACCATCAGTGTTTATGGTCAATCTCTTCATGGCAGCGGCCATTGCCAACATAAAAAGCTGAGAGCAATCCCCTGAGCTATTTACAGGGGGAAATGGAGGTTTGGAGAGGTCAAGAAAATTTGTCCCTAGCGTTTCTACTCTTTGCCACCCACTGGGGATACCAAGGGAGGCCATCCTCCCTTCTGGGGGGCATATAAAGCCTTGCTGGGTGGGGGAGGTTCGCAGCGACAGTGCAAGGTCACGTATGAGCAGAGGGTGAGTGAGGTGAGTTGGAGAGTCGTGGGCCGCCCAAAGGTGAGGACCTGCTGGAGGCTAGAGTGACTTGGAAAGGCTTGCCAGAGGGGAGCTGCAGGGGGGTTCGCGGTGGCAGTGGGTGACCGTGGGAGGGGGTGGAGAGAAAGCAGGGAATAGGTCTGCTTGTTTGTGCAGGGACAAAGTAGGACAGAAAGTTGGGAAGTAGCGTGTCAGCAGAGTCTGGGGACAGTGGAGTTCAGGAGAACAGTCTGGAGAGGGAGAGGCTGGGTGCTGGAGGCAGGTGATGACAGCCCATAGAGGGAGGCAGCAGGAACAGAGGGGAAGGGTGGATGCGAGGGAAGGTAAAGCCCTGCCCGCTCATGGGATGCGGGCAAGAGAAGAGAGGGACAAGTCTCGTGAATGCTGGAGTTGGGCTGGTGATGGGGCTTGCAGGCGTCTCCCACACTTAACGAGAGAATTCTGGATCTTTTCCACTCCACCCTCTTGGAACCTCTGCTCCCTCGTGGGCCCTGCTCTGCAAAGGGGCCCGGCCTGGGGGTTCTGCTTGCTCACCTTTCACTTCCAGGCACCGACAAGCCTCATCAGTTCTGCCTCTGAAACCCTTCCACTCGTCTCCCCACAGTATGAGCACCCCGAGCCGGCCCCACCCTCCCTTGCACGGGCCGTGTCCCAGCCCTAACTGTTCCCTCTGACTGTTTGCCAACCATGTGCTAGAGGGTGTCCAACTGCCCATGGCGTCTGCAGGGTCCCTACCACCTCTCCAGCCTCCTGTCTCTCTCTCCAGTCCCTCCACGCGAGCCCCTGGACCAATTCTCCTTTCCAATGCACCATCACCTCCCTTCCCACCTCGGGCCTTCACACCGCTGTTCCCCCCTGGAGTGCTCTCTCCCCACTGCTGGTGCTTTCTCAAGGTTTAGGCTTTCTAGCTGAGGATGCCTCCTGGGAGACACTTCCTCTGGTCGCCCAGATTAAAGCCGCTTCCCCATCCCGTTCATCATGGCACCCCACGGATTCCACAGTACCAGCACCTTACGTTTCTGTAGTCCTTTGCTATGCCCCCGCACTACAGGCCCCTCATCTGAACTAGCCCACAGAATCCTCAGACTCACGAGGCTGGCGTCTTTACCATTTTTATTTTACAGACGAGGAAACTGAGAGCGCGTGTCACCCGAGGAGCGCACTTGTCACTGTCACATTTTATTTGTTTACCTTCATAAATGCCCTCCGGTTACTGAGTGAGCTCAATGAACCTTCCCGGGCAGGGGACCTGTGTGCCACATACACAGGCAAAACCTGCCGTCAGAACTCATTAAAATGTCGCCAGCGATGACCGCCTAAGGGACAATTCTGTTCCACTGCCAGTAAATCCCAAATTAAGAAAAAAAAAATCCAGACACATACTTTAGTTCTTCACATTACAAGAGGATTACCAATTTAAAACCTCACATTTCCTTAAAGATCTAATCCTTCTGTGGCTTTGAAAAGGGGGGTGATTTGCAGAAAGCCTCTTCTGGAGCCGTGAGGCTGCAGGAGAGCGCTGAGTTTAGAGATGCAGACACTCCAGTTGGGCTGCCTGGGTTCCGATTCTGGCCCCCACCCCCATCTGATCAGTGGGGCTTTGCCAAGTTACTTAAGCTCTGGGTCTCCGTCCTCACCGTCGAAATCGGGAGAGCGGCACCTGCCTCAGGGGCTGCGGGGAAGGGTCGCAGTGAGGCTCAGCGTTAAGCGAGGAACGAGGGGCCCCGGGGAAGCGCGGGTTTTCTACTGGAAATGAAAAAAGGCAGGAAGAAAGCAAGGATGCAATTAGAAATGGACTCGATGGTGGGGGGCTGTGGGAAGATCTGGAGGCCCCAGGGGGCCACTGGGTGAACTGGGCTTGGCGGGCTCTGTGGAGTTCTGCGGGTGGGGCGAAGCTGAATGCGGGGGCTCCCTGCGGGGCAGGCAAGGCAAGCTCGCCTAGCACCTAGAGGTTACCGGGTCCACCAGAGCACAGCGCTGGCACGTCCGTCATTGCCCCTGTCCCCATACCTTGGTTTGCTACCTGGAAGCATTTTCGGTTCTAGCGAGGAAGCCACCATCCCGTGAGTGCGCTCCATTTCTCGGCCCACCACAGCTGAGGCTCGTGGGCAAGGTCACTGGGCAGCCTCGTGTGAGCATCTGAAGTTGGCTATCCCCTAAACACAGAAGGGCTTATCCAAAGAACACTTAATGCCCTGCAAAAACATGCCTGGAAAAACTCAGTGGAATAGCAGAAGAGAGTCTATAGACGTGGCGGCAGAAGTGGATAGTGAGTTAAAATAGTGTGCAATTCCTGGGAGAGTGGAAACATGCTAGACAAGGCAGAAAGGAAGCTGAAGGAGAACGTCACATGGGGGGGGTTGGGGGTGCTGGAGGGAGGGCTGCAGGGGCTCCCCTGCTGCTGGCCGGATGAAAGCCTTTCCGGGTCTGTCCTTCCGCATCCAGAAAATGTGGAGAATCAACTAGCCCCCCACCCTCCAGTGGCAGAATCAAAAGAGGACGTGTGTGAAGGTGCTCTGCAAACCCAGACGACTTCTAAGTAAGGAGGTGCGATCTGAGTACCCAATGGATCCTTCAGGGACAGAAGCATCTCAAAGAACAAAAACCGAACAAGCTTCCTATCAGAGTGTGGTTGCTTTCCAGTCCTGATGCTGGTACTCGTGGACGATGGATGGTGTCAGGGATTCATGTTCAATGGACTGAGGGAGGACGCAAACGTGGATGAGAACCACGTCTGGTAGGAATAACCTTCTAATTGTCTGTTGTGCATTTTCTGTTCCATTTGGGTACAGTTTTCTGAAGACCCCTGAAGCCAGAATGAAATCCTTGCAAATTAAGGAATGGAGCCCACGTTCCATCCTCAGTCTGAGGTAAGACTGAGACAACTGCTTTCAGGCATTTGCTAGAAGCCCTGAGACAAGGCCTGCCTCCACCATACACTCTCCTACCCCTCTCCACGTTTTCTAGGTGAGGGCAGAGTGGGAGAGGGCAAAATTTAGGGCAAGTACCAGGGACTAAGTGATGTCACGGAGCCACCCCTTGCCAGGGAGATCTGGCTCCTCTCCTCCAGCACCGCCCCACGGGTGAGAGCTCCCATTGTCTGCTGTCATTGGTCCAAAGACAGCCCAGCCTAGGGAGTGATGGCAGGGGATCCGAATAGGGTGACATGGCACCCCTGAAGTTGGAGCCGGGCCAGTCACTTCCAAAGTTGTACAAGACAGGCCAGCTATGTTTTTCTGGGTACAGTCGGTGGGTAAATTAGATCTTTAAAACACTTAGGCAGGCTTTTGTCACTTGGTGTTAACTGTGTACCTTGCAACTACTTTAATTGGTTTCGTGTCTAGAATGAGGGACTGAAATGGAAGTGTAACTCTCAGGGGAGCAGTCCTGGCACTCAGATGGCTTGTCATATTTCTTTTTTAATCTGCTGTTCTTTTCCTTAAGGTGAGGGAGGTAATCTAATTATCTTTTTGAAGACAAGCTCATGCCACAGTATGTCGGTTTGGGGTTCTCGTAACACAGCCCCAAATGTGGGTGGAGGGAAATGAAATGGGGATGTGGGATGTACCTGTGAGCTTTCCTGCTCAAAAGCCAGGAGACAGTCCCCCCCACAAGGCGTGAGGGCAGAGAATAGTTTAAACGGACACTGGCACCGGAAAACTGAATCTGAGTCCCGCTCTACCTCCTTTGGCTGTGTGACTTTCCATTAGTCACTTGCTGTCTCTGATCCTCTGTCTCTTTGGTTGCAAAATTAGATCGATTCCATCTTGGGAGTGGTTGTGAGGCTGGAATGAGATCACGTGCCCAGAACCCATCCATCCTGGTGCTGGGGGGAGGGGTGCGTGATAAGCACTCAATAACCAATGGCATTTATTATTGGGCCATTATTATCATGGGCCTTCTGTGGGCACTTTCCACAGACCAGTCCTTGACAGTCCTGTCACCGAGAGCTGACCCAGCCTCCCTTTGGTGTAGAGCTGTTTCCTTGTCTACGTAGAGCAAACTCACCCTGTGTCCCTGACCACAAAGTGAGGAATTATCAAGAACCCTCCAGGGCACACGGTGTGTACATTGCCTGGAAGGTGCCTCTTCCCCAGATTGCAGCAGTTCACCCTGAAAGAGGTTCTGTGGGGCAGACTCTCACTGCCTCTCGGGCTGTGTGGAGCTTCGCTGGAGGAAGGAGGAAATCCTGGTCCTGGGAGCGCTCTGAGCCAGGGCTGCACCTGCCTCTTTCCTCCAAAGAGCAAGGGCCGAACCCTGACTGGGTTCCAGCAGCTACATCCTTCCTTTATCTTTTATTCTTTAAAAAACAACCGGTAAAAATGATATACAGACATGGCAAAAACTATATCTACGTAGAATCTACCCATTCATCCACCCATCCCTTTATCTATCATCTACCTGTTATCTATCATCTATCATCTATCATCTACCTGTTATCTATCATCTATCATCTATCATCTATCTATCTAACTATATCATCTACCTATCATCTATCATCTATCTATCTATCTATCTATCTATCTATCTATCTATCATCTATCTATCATCTATCATCTATCTATCTAACTATATCATCTACCTATCATCTATCATCTATCTATCTATCTATCTATCTATCTATCTATCTACCTATCATCTATCTATCTAACCATATCATCTGTCTGTCCACCATCTATCTAATCTATGTTTCTAACATGGATGCAAGTAGGACCATATTTTTCTTTGTCCTGTACTTTGCCTTTTTCACTTCATATACCATAGTCCACTTCCAGTTTTAGTGGACATATATCTACTTTTCACAAATAGTGGCACAACGTTCCCTTGTCTAGATGCACCAGGGGTTTTAATCTGTTAATGGACGTCCAGGTTGTGGCAAGGACCTCACTCTTACAAATTATTCTGCAATGGAAATCCTTTTGCAGAGACCTTGGCACATGGTGTAGGAAGGCCGGGTAAATTCCTTGCAGTGGAATTGTTGGCTCAAAAGGGATATGGATTTTAAATTATGATCCCATTGTCAAATGGTTTTCTAAAAAAGATCATCCCTATTTGTATACCCGCCCAAGGTATTCTCAGGCCAAATGCTCCCCTCATCTTTTACACATGGTGAGTTCTTTGCCCAGCAGCCTGGATGGGGGGACTCTTCATGAGGATAAAAGCAGGCCAGTTTATGTGATTTTTATGGATACTCTGCTCATATCTCTCACATCGCTGTGTTTTTGTTTATGCTTTATTTATATCACCCAACACAAGCAGCCTTGTATCTTGTTCCCGTCACAGTTTTTATTCACTTTCTTGGCATTTCTCTCAGGGTTTTATTAGTCATTTCTTGTTCCAGCTCCTAAAATTTCTATCACCTGCATCCTGGGGATTTGGTTGTATTGAGAAGGTGATTAGAATACTAACGGGCTGGGGAAGGAAGCCTGATGTCCCCAGGGCACCGTTCCCTCCCCATTTCTGCTCTGATTCAGGGAGCCTCAGAGTCCTGTCCTCCCCCAGGGGCTTGCCCCACGTGTGGACATGAGGTGCTTCATTTCTCTGGGAATGAACTTGGGGATTTCTGCTCAGGCAGCCCCAGACGCCCGAAGCCGGGGGAGATGTTGGAATCTGGGGTTTTGTGTAACAAAAACATTGGGGCCATGTTACAAGAACCCCAAATGCACACGACTTTTTATCCAACCCGTGGAGCCCGTTAGAAATCGTTCTAAGCTTGGTCATTGGAAAGCAGGCCTGGGAGATAAGGGAGTAGGAAAACCCAGTTGAAAGAAAAACAAAAAAGTTCGCAAAATTGTGTCCTGCAGAACCGCCAGGGAAGCACAGGCTTCTGTCCGACGAGGCAAGGTCTTCCTGTTAGGTAGCGGACTACTCGTTGTAGACAGAAGCAAATAACGCTTAATTAATTACTGAGAAGTTAATTACTGTGTTTTGGGCTTTAATATGTTGCCTTAAAAAGTCCTGGTGGTGATAAGGGGCCAGAGATTATAACCTCCCCCAGGGAAGCTGGGGAGTCCTATTTGCACGTCATGATGATGGTGTGAACACCCAGGGATCAAATCCAGCCTCACGCGGTGCAAAGCAACTTTTCCTTGCCAGCACTGAGCTATAGGCTGGAAACTGGGACAATGACCTATTCTGTCTTTACTTTTTATCCAAATATTTACTATTTATAAGTTTACACAAATAATTCAACACATTTATGATGGTATCTAAAGAATTCATCAGTCCTATCCTCTAATTATAGAATTGTGTGTGTTGAAGACATAAAATAAATATCTGGTGTGGCCCTGCACAGACCCTGGTTCCTTTTGGCATGAGTATGTAAGCTATCCGGCTGGGTTTAAGCCAGTGGCTCTCAATCAGAGTGGTTTTGCTGTCCCCCTAAAAGGGGGTTGACAGCGTCTTGGGGGGTGGTTGCTACTCACGTCTACTGGGACAGGGCCGGGAATGCTGCTAAACATCCCACAGTGGGCAGGACCAGACACTGTCCTTTCCCACCCCCAAGACAAAGAATCATCTAGAAGCATCTAGAAGCATCAACCACTTCAGTCCTCAGGAGTCTTATCTCCTCTGCTGTCAGAAAGCCCCTGCAACTTGATACTGGGGATCTCCATGCGCTTGCAGATTTCTAGATCATGTTCCGATGAATTAAGATAAAAGCAAAAGACACCACGATCGTACTTTTTTTAAAAAAAGAAAACAATGTTTATTAGGGTATTCTGAGGTGGAGGATGGCTGAACAGACTACATACGGACATTCTGTAGTGCTTGAGCAATACGTTAACAGAAAATTCAAACATCACAAAACCACTTCCAAAGTCCAAAGAGCGAAACTTGTACCTCTATACGTAGGTGTGTTCCAGGGCGTTGGTGGTAAATCCCGCTGCAAACAGCCGTGTGAGGAAGCCGTGCGGGGACGGCCCCGGAGAACGCACAGGTGCGGCAGGAAAGCAGATACGCACGGAGATGAGATACATGTATTCTCTTGCACAAGTGGGAAACTCAGGAAACACACGGTGTCGAATGGAGACCAGGAGGGAGGTCGCTCCTCTGGATCCTCTCCTAACTGGAGGCTTCCATGAGGCTCACTACACCCCTCACCCAGCTCTGATGAGGCTGGGTGTCTGACCCCTCTCCCAGGACAGAAGTCTAAAACCATCCTAAAAACCAGAATCCTTACTCTATTCAACCTGGATGGTTAGCCTGCATGAAACAGAAGGAACAGAAGCCGAGACATACCCTCCGGTTGAGTAAAAATGCAACACCATCTAAAAAATACAACCCAAGAGCCCACATCCGGAATCTCACACAGCTTCTCTGCAGGAGGCGGATTAAACAAGAGAAAATAATTTCAATATCTAAGGGATAATGCACAGGAGAGGAGAAAACTCTTTAAAGAAAACTCTGTGGTGAAAAGCGCTCCCCCTCCTCCCTTGGGGGAAAAAGAGAGGAGAAAAGAGATAATTAGAAGAAATATAAGGCCCTGGATTTCGGGTTTCTGAAACCATTTCTTCAACCCTCTGAGGACAATCAGCTATTTCTGAATCCAGAAAAGTCTCATTACTAGAAGACCGCAGCCAAGTAAGGCAGGGCAATCCGTGTGTGGGTTCTCCAGTTCCCATTCTCTCCTTTTCCCACATTTCAGAAATGCTTTCGACTAAAGCTAAAAAATAAAAAGCCAGATTCCAGATCAAGCACACTTTGCATACCAGGACAATAATGCCGGATCACGCAGCCCTGCAGAAGTTGTGACACGGAGAGAGGAAGGGAGCTTTTGTGATGAAGCCGTAAGTGCCAGACGTCCTGCCCGGCCCCAGTGACAGGAGACAGACCTTTACCCACTCAAAAGAGCCTTGCGTTTCTTCTATCCAGGGCAGCGCCTGGGTGTTCAATTCTTTATCCTACTTTACTCTAGTCTTATAATCTGTGTTCTATTTGCTGCCATCAAGGGTCTGCGTACTTTCAAAGTTTTGCTGTTTTGAACGAACACGGCTGGCTGTCCGCTTCCCTCCGCTAGAGCAGCTCTGATGTCTCCTGTACCCACCTGCGCCGCGGCTGGTCCCTGACAGCTGGGACAGTTGCGCTGGCATGGCCACCTGGCCACGCTCACAGCCCTCTGAGGCCTCAAAGGGTGACCCCCCTTGGTCCCCCGTGGAGCCTGCCCGGCTTCAGCGGGGGGTGAGTGTCTGCTTCTCCATGTTGCTTGAGGGGTGTGGGTTGCTGTACGCCTATGGACTGGGGCTTATTACTTCTTGGGGACTGAGTCTGGAAAGCGGCTCCTTGGACTACTTACAAAGAGAATTTAGATTCTCTGAAGGATGTTAAAGTGAAGGACTCTGCCATCCGGAAAAGATGGGTGTTTCTCTAAGCCGTTGCCTTGTATTCTCAGAGCTTCAGTCCTAGTTCTGGTTCGCTCAGCTAGAGTACATGTTGGATAAATGTGCTGATCTGAAGACCAACCAAGTTTGCTTCTCAGGATGCTGGCACAGGCCCGGCCTTGGTCTGGGCTTGGTGGAGCGGTCCGCCTTTCTGGCCAGCGGGCTGCACTTGAGGCCGATTAAAGTGCCAGCAGAGTCACTGGCTAATTTCCCCTGAAATCAGTTTCCCCCATTGGGGGTCCTGTCCTTTCCTGGGACGGGCTAGTCATGCTCAGCTCGTCCTGGGGACAAATGCTCATTTTTCATCTCTCAGCAGGAAACACATTCGGCAGATGTGAAGCTGCTTTGATTCTAATGTTTTGTGTGACGCTTCCTTCCAGGTCACCCTCGGTAACCTCGGGAGCCCTTTACTGTTGTGTACAAGAGCTCAGGGCCGGCAACACAACGTGGACAGTCCAGTTCGCGCTACCGTGTTACAAAATGAAGCCTTCGATGCCCCAAGTTTTTCATTCACCCCACGCTCTTGAAGTACCTGCTGTGCGGCACGTTTTCTCCGGCGAGGCTGGGGGAGCTCCGGGAAGAGATGGTCAAATGAAAGAAGGGGCTGTTGGTCTCTGGCCAGAATCTTGGTATTTTCTATAAAATGGAAGTGGGGGAATGATAAGAAAACCCGGCCTGGGATGAAGAAAGGAAAATCCGAGAAAACCTTTTATCGATGCTGGTGCTGGGCTTGGCAGCTGCCCTGGAGCAAAAATAAACTCCTCATGGCAGTGGGACAAGGCGCTGATATTGGCACCTGCCAGGGGCAGACAGCCCAAGTCGCAGCTGTGCTGGTCAAATGAGCCTGGAGACCTTAGGGGGCCAGGACCTCAATGACGGGTAATAGGCTGCGGTTCTCTGCAGGCAGTTTATTGAAACAGGGCTTGTGCGCCGCCCCACCCGTCTGGGCTGGATCTCAGAGCAATCAGAGTGCAGGTGGCGCTTCCTGCGGAACAACAACCCCAGGCTATCTCCTGGGGGGTGGGGAGAGCTCATCGGAGAACCTCCTTGGGGGGGGGGGGCTCATCCGAGAGCTCCGGGAGCAGCGAAGGGATGCCTGGTGAGGATGAGCAGACAAGACCATCCCCAGGCTAAGAAAAGGGAACTCAGAAGAGGGAGGGTTGGATGGAGGAACTTCCTACTTGGGGGATTAACATCACCTTCAGATCCCCTGACTCCTGAGGGAGGCCACTCTGTTGTCAAAAAGCCAGGGTTCCATGTACAATGGGCATCTGACAGAAGAAGAGTTAATCTGGGTAGGACTACATTTAGAAGGATTTGGATGAAAAATCCACAGGAAGGGACCCTGTTAAACACTTCCATGATAAAGAACAGGAATGGGGACTGGGGTACCAATAATCGACATGAAAGAGAACCGAGTCCCACTGTCTTAAGACGACTCCCCTTGTGAAATGAAATGTCCTGCCAAACACACCCCAGGATGGAGGCAGAGGCAAAACCCACATATTTAAAGCTTCTGCCAGGAGAACGTGTTCAGACGTACAGTCTTCAAGAAGAATTCTAGACAACAGACTTAGAACAAATGGTCACTCAAGAAGAAGAGCTGGGTCAAAGTCAAGAAGTGTCAGATATATACACGAGATGCCTATTTTAGTGATAAGAGGAAAATGTAGCTTCTAAGGGTTTCCAACTGAATTCCCAGCTGTTTTACAGTTTTAGAAATTCTAAAAAGAAATTTCTTCCTATGTCGTCCAGATATTAGCTCTGGCTTGCTTTCCACAGAGGCACTGCTGTCTAATTCAAGGGACTCTGGCTATTCATAGGACAAGGTTCCGACGTGGTTCAGGAAGGAACACCAGCGGACTGCATGACCCATTCACCCATGGCACCTGGCCTCGTGCTGCACCTTGATTTTGCTTCATCTCTCCAAACTCCCCAAGTTCGGGGCAGTAGGGCCCTTCTGTCATCCCTGTACCCAAGCCCTTGGCATTTCAAGCCCATCTGTTGCCACTGCTTTTTGGTCTTTCTCAAAAAGCTGGGTCTCCCATGGTCTCATTTGCTTTATCAAAGAGCAGAAGCAACAAAGATCACAGGGGTATGAATCCAGGAGATCAAGAACAGCGTTGAAAGGGAATTAGAAAATTTGAGTTCATTTAAGCAGCCCTTTTCTGGTCTACAGTTTATTGACTCAAATAAGTCATGCATGTCGGACTACATGAATGAAGACTTATTTTCCAAATGACAGCTTCTCCAAGGCCACTATTTTGTAAATAGTAACAACAGAAATACATTTTTGCTAGATTCTAAGGAAAGAATTTGCTAATTATACAAACTCCCACTGCTTATACATCTCTTTTCCCAACAAGCACTTAACACGGCCTCAAAAATGCTTCCGCTCTCCTCCCTTGCTAGTTCAGCAGATGAAGTGTTTGGGAGTGTCTACTTTAGACAGAGTACAAAGGGACAGGTGGGCGACAGGGTGCAGCTGGAGAGGACCCGTCCTTGGAGTGTATGCATGATAGCAACAGTCTTCATATAGACCAAATCAAAGGCCACAGCAGCTTTGGAGAAACTCTGTCCCATATCTGATTAACTCAAAGATAGCTTCTAAGACATTTTTTACTACAGGATAGAGAATTGTTAAACAATTTTATTTATTTTTTAATGAAAACCACACTCCTATTGTACTCTGGATACAGTTCACAATACTGAATAAAAAATAATCTGTGTAATTCTCAACTTATACTCTAGGGGCTTGAAAAAATCAGATATGGAAAAATAAACATGGAAGTGGCATTGTGAATTCTTCTCTTTACTGTGCACTTCTTCCCTCGTGTGCTCTATTAAAAAGATAAACAGATACTGGTCAAAGATACTCTACGTCCACGTGGAACGAATGTGCTTCCAATCAGTTTGCCAAAGTACCCCTTTTTTTCGTTCTCTTAAATAAGCAGCAGGGCATGGCTAGACTTGACATGGGAGTCATGGTCCATATGGACCTAAGTCACTATTTTTGTCAAAATCAGCTACCACGAGATGCTTTCTGCAAGAGGCCCAGACCTCAGCGGACGGCCCTTGCATCTGGTGGTACCCCAAACGCAGGGACAGAGGGATAGCAAGTAATCCTTTTTGCTGTCAGCACTGCTGCACAAGGAAGTCAAAGATTTAAGTCACTTGCCTGCTTTAGTCCTGGGGCAAATGACGGTGTTTCACGTCCACTGTGTCAAACTGGGAATCACACTGAATGGCAGAAACACCTGCTTGGCATGAATTTGTAAGAATCTCTCTAATGTATTGTCATTGAACATCTTTCCCCTGTTTATTTCATCAGCAATTTATTTTCAAATTTAGGATTTGGTAACTCTAATTTGCTTCTATCTGTGAAGAAAAATGAGATCTTTGTTGGTGATCAATGAGGCTTTCCCAAATTGAATTTATGGGTTGCACATCCCCATGTTCCTCACCGAAGGGCTACCCTTGTTAGCTCTGATAACTCCTATTTCCTCTTCGGTCATCTGAAGCTAATTACAGCCGCTGTTTACTGCAGAAGGAATCAATAGCTTTCTACAGTAGATCACACAGAGTCAGACCCATACGCAATTAGTACAGTGTAGAGCCACAGAAATACCTTAATTAAAACAAAATATGATCTGTAAGAGATATGCTTTCATAGAGGACCGGAATTCCAAATGTTTCGACACATGTAATGTGTTTATTCAAAGTCAGAGTCTTTACGAAACCTTTCACTAATCAGATTTGTCTGATGAATTTTCTTTGAAAACATTTTGAACTGAAAAAACTCGATACTTAGTATTATACATTTATGTTTATTAACATTTGGATATAAATGTACTTCAAACACCAATAGAGCGAAAAGACTATGCCTTTATCTTGGATTGAATAGATTTCCCACCCCAGTGATTCGATTAATTCTTACAAGGCAAACATCAGCGGGCAAAGGGGATCAGTATGAACTGTGCACCTTGGTTCCTCCTCCAGCCCCTCTACTGATGTGGGGAGAAGTAATGCTCCCAGCACTCTATTCAGGTGGATTCTCTTCTCTACTCAGTGTTGGAGAAGCATGGCTCCTAGCACTCGATCATTGCAGATTCTGAATGTCACCATCAACCAGACTTCAAAAGTGCACTTCAGGGTTCTACTTGTTTAAGGACGAGAATGATGGAAAGTGATGTGCAGTGAACAAGCCAGGTGTCTTGTTTCCAGAGTCCCGTTCTGGTCCGTGTATCTTTGCTGGCCAACTCATCTCTACAGACCTATTGTTGGCCCTCTTGATCCACAAGCCTTTCTTTCCACATAGTCACAGTCTGTCATGGAGGACACATAACAAGATGCGAGTTGATTCCTGTTGACCGTCAGACCAAATCCCTCTAAACAGTGGCCAGGTCATCACCGCTGAGAGTCAAGACAACCCTTAGGAAAACAACTGTGCACCCTGGCACAGATCTGCTTCAGAAAAGAGGGCGGCATGGTCCTGTCCCCCAGCCTAGTCAAACCGGCCTTTGTCAAGTAACATGGAAACCAAGGTAGTGGATTATGTCAACTGGCACACATGCCATCGGCTGTTGCAGAGCATTTACGAGTGGCGGCCAGTTTCCTCACAGCTATGCACGCTTGCATTTCAAGAAATGATAAAAGACAACACTTGGCCATTCTGTTTCCTCCTGCCTGTCCACAGTTACGTGATGCAGAGCTTTCTGCTAAAGCACGAGGCTCCTCAGAGTCTGCTTTTGAAAAGCTGTCTTCCTGAAGTTAATACTGGAGCTAACACTACTTACGAGAGGAAAACGAGCTCCATGTATTTTGTATTAAATCATCAGTAAAAAATGAAGACAATATCATTACTTTCAAAATATAGAAAGCCAAGAGTTGAAATCATTTAGTAGTAAAATTTTGTTTTCTACATATAACCTCATACGTGTAAAGAGTATTAGCGTGACATGTCCGCTATATTTGACTCTTGTTAGTTAAAGGGCTTCTCCCTCAGGTAAGGCTTAGGAAAGTGTCGTTCAGTGATCAAGGTACTGCGAAGTGTCACGCACACTCGCCCCCTCTATTCTGATTAGAAGACAGACACTACATTTGGATGGGACAGGTGTCTTTTGTTTGGTAAGAGAGTGTAGAACTCTTCACAGTACCCAAACAGTGTGGAAAATGCCAGTACATATAGAAAGGTGAGCACTGGTGCAAGCTTGTTTGCACGAAGGCCATCAAGATCCTCTGGATGAGAATCTTTGCTTTGTGACAAAATAAGCTTGCACCCACCCATGTTGGGCTAAAGTGATGTCATCAGAAACCAAAGCCATTACAGAAGATACAGAAGATTCTCTCGCTAGGAAAGGCCAGAGTTAAATTGTTAAAATCATCCCCATCATCAATCATGCCAAGTTGGTTTTACAGACAAATTTACGCACTGCCCCGTGACAACACAGCCGGTCCCAAAGCCCTCTCAATATGGAATGTAGCACTGCATCAGGTAGCCCATAGAAGCCCTAAGGATCACGAGAAGAGTTCTTAAAAAAAAAAAAAAAAAAGGAAAGAAAGAAAGAAAAAGAAAAGAAAAAATGAAAAGAAAAAAGAATAAGAAACAAAGAAAAAGTTCCAGTTGGATGAAACTGTTTTTGCAGTATCTCAACTGAGCTCCTAAAACTGGAATTTCAGATATACAAGAGGACAGGAAACAGATAGCTTGGGTTTTGTCTTTTTACATGTCCATATTGTTATTTAAATGCAGCTACGATGTTTCTGCCAAAGATAAAGAAAATAAGGTGGACAGGGTGGTTACCACCAGAACCAGCAGTGGACTCAGACCGCAGCTTGGAGGAGCAGCCATTGATTTTGTGGTTATGTGGCTGGAAGGACCAGCGAGACCGTTCTTTTCGTAATCACGCTGTAAGAGAGAATATTTTCATTGTCACGTACTGCATGTACTCCTCCTATCCCAGTATATTTTAACCACACTCTTTCTCTCTCCCACCCCCACCTCCAACTAGCTGTACCACTCAGCAAAGCTGGCCCAGGATAGGACCACGGAGACCTCAATTCACTGACTTGTAGTTTTATGGAAAGGAATCATGAAGCTGGGTGAGAACTGGATATATTGAGATATACTTTACGATAAACTGGCCAACACTTGCTTCTGGCTCCTCCACTATGGATTATTGAAATCTACTTGTGGGACAACTTTGTGTCTTCCTTCACTCCTACCTTCTGGATCTCCCCTTAGCTAGCGCAACATGGAATGCTTCTCCTGGTACTGACTGAGGAGGAAGCCCACTGTCCCTCCTTATCCTGGAAGAAGGGCAGGAAGAATCATCTCAGAAAACTGGACAAGGCAAATATCCATTCACATGGAGATGGGCCACAAATTGCATCAAGATGGGCAGGGCAGTCAGCAACTTTTCTCTCCACTTGCCCTTTCAACCCTAGATTTTCTAGATGAAGGAGCCTGCCCCGCTCATCAGCTGGAGAGCCCACGCCAGAACTCCGGCTTTTGGACTCCCAGTTGGCACAACTTTCCTTCCCTGAGACCGATGCCTCTGTCCCCACCACAGCACCCACTCAGTCCCATAATGCCACATCCCGCCACAATGATCAGCTCATGACAAAATCATTCATCTCCTCCGTAAAACGGGGAGAGGAATGTGGCTTGCCCTAGCTACCTCTGGGTTGCTGCGGAGGTCGAAGGAACTGTAGGCAGAGGACCTCTGGTAAGCAGTGAGAGTTGGTGAGTGTCTTCTCTGTGCAGGCTGATTCTACAGGACTATGGTCACATAGTCTCCGGCACTGAACAATGGTATTTGTGCCGGGTCTAGCTCTGTGATAAGGATCCTGGGTCCCACACATAGTTCAAACTTCGTGCACTGGGGTCCGAAGACCTCACTTGGCTCAAAGGGCAGAGGGACATGGAGGGTGCCTTAGATCTTTTTTCTAGACCTGAATCTCATTGTCTTTGAGCCTTACATCATCACCAAGGGCCCAAAGGCTCTGTGTCTAGAAATGCAGGGAGACCCAGAGAGAAACATAACTTACATCAGAAAGACAGAGGTGTGTACCGCCCGACACATTGGATTTCAGCTTCTGTGCCTGGGGAAACACAAACACACACACACATAAAATCACTCATATAGAGTATGGAATAATGATTACCAATGATTCACTAATCAGTTGTCTAGGGCAGAGCCACTGATAGAAATATGTGAACAACTATGAGCCCATACAGAATCTTTAGTTTTCTAGTAACCACATAAGAGAGAAAGGTGAAGATAATTGTGCTAACATATTTTATTTAACCCAATATATTATCATTTCAACATGTAATCAATATAAAAAGTTATTAATGAGAAACTTTACTTTTTTTCATAGTAAGTCTTCAAAATCTGGTGTGTTTGACATTGCACATCTCACTTCAGACCTGCGCCATTTCAAAGGCTCAGCAGCTACCTGTGGCTAGTGGGGGCAGCACAAGACTAGGTTACTAAAGACAAAGTTTCGTTTTCTATTTTTTTTTCCCCGAGAGGGAGGGGGAGCCAGAGTGCTGGGGGGAGGGGCAGAGGCAGAAGGAGAAAGAGGATCTTAAGCAGGCCCCACGCCCAGCACAGAGCCCAATATGGCGCTCCATCTCTTGATTCTGAGATCATGACCTGAGCCAAAATCAAGAGTCAGACACTTAACCGACGGAGCCACCCAGGCGCCCCAAGACAAAGCTTTGAAGTCGTTCATATTCAGAACTCATTTATATTTCTGCATGTTCATTTTGGGGACGTGCCTTTGAGGTACAAATGTCACCAAAAAAACCCACATTCGTTAGTAACACAGAGATAGGTCTTCCCGAAGCTTGTTTGTTCATTTGTTTTATTCATTGCTTCAGTCAACAAGCACAGAGCTGTTTTCCAAAGCTGGGCATCAGGTGACAGGAGCCAAAGGGTGTAGTCGCTGGGCTCAAGGGGCTGCCTGCAGTTGAGTAAACCGCTCCCTGCTCGGGAGTTATGGCACAGGGCAGGGACTCTTACCGATAGACCCCCGGAGGAACTGTTCAGGGTATTATAGATCCCAATCCAGTAATCATAAAGTTGCTTCCAGGGCAGTGGCAGGGGGCTCCCCGTCTCCCCACACTGGTACTAGTCCCCACTGAGCTTCCAGGCGAGAACTGAGTTGCGGGAGAGTTTCCATCGCTCAAACAATTACAATAAGAACTGCTGACCCAATACTGCCCTGTTGTTTTGTAAAGGAAAACAGAGCGCAGCGAAGTTAAGTGACTTCTCCAAGGTCACATAGCAATTGGTAGAGTCAGGATATAGACCAGGTCTCTAAAACTCCTAAAAGAAAATGTGCTCTTTCCTCTATTACAGTGTTTCTTCCAGGCAATCCTGGCAAGCTTAGCTCTTCATGCTCTACGTGCCCCTAAATCCACATGAAGAACCTCCCCGACCATGAGCTCCTTCCCCCAAAACAGGAGTCTGTCGGCACCAAAGACAGAGCGCTCGTGTGCCGGCAGGATGACCCTGGTCAAGCATCACACTGAATCAAGGAGTGTTTGGGCAACCAGCACTGAGTGAATGGCAATGGGCAGGCTGCCTGTTGTAGGAAGACTTCTGTAACTCGTTGGAGACATGCTAGGCTGATGATGGCATGTTCGCCCAAGGAGTCATTTATTGACCATAATGCTACTTGGGAGGCATCATAATCTTTACCTATATTTGCATATGCCAGCTGTGAATATGAAATAGAAACCTTTAAACAGGCATCAAGAATAAGACACTGTGAAGCATCCCCAGGCTGTTCAAAGGTCACTAAATGTTATGTATAAGAGGATCAGAGGAGAAATGGGAAGAGGAATTGAACCTTACCCAAAAGCCTACTTTTAATCTACAGTAATAGCAAATCTGGTCCATTGCATTGTTACCTGCAGAGAATAATGTACAGAACTTTACATGTTTTATTTCTGTTCAAGATTGGAATTGTGCCCGGATACCAAAATGGCCTTAAAACATCGCATTCTTTTTTTTCTTTACTAGGCCATAATCTACAAAAGACATAAACCCTTGCTAAGGGCCTTTGCATAACTAAGAAGTTCACTAAAATGTGCAGAGAAAGCAGCCTGACTTCTAGTCTGAGACACATTATTATTTTTTTAAAAGATTTTATTTATTTATTTGAGATGGAGAGAGAGTGAGAGAGAGAGACCACGAGTGGGAGACAGAGAGAGAGGGAAAAGCAGGCTCCCCACTGAGTAGGGAGCCCAACATGGGGCTCGATCCCAGGACTCTGGGATCATGACCTGAGCTGAAGGGAGACACTGAAACGACTGAGCCAGTCAGGTGCCCCTAGTCTGAGACACATTATGCCTTCGAGTTGTTTCTGTGCTGTGGTCATAGCTAACCTATGCCTCTATGTTCTAAACCACAGGCCTCTAAGTTCTAAGGGTCGGGCAGGCCTCCTTCCTACTTTGTTCTGTAGGATTCGCACTGGTATGTAAGTTTTTACTCATTACGTCCACAATCTGGGGTACTCATTGGCTATCCTTAGTCACTTCAGGAACGTGTTGAATTACTAGTTCAATGCCCATGATGATTAAATAATTATAAAGGGGTTTCTACCAATGGATAAGAAAAGTCTTCTGTCTTAACAGATTGTCTTAAGTGGACTCAAGATCTGCAGAGGTAGATAGCTGACCCTCGCCAGTCACGGAGGCTTTCACACTGCCTGCGGGGTTATAGGCCTGCCAGCTCTTACCTTCCGTTTGGGAAGAGTGAGGATTACTGCTCTATGACACAGGAAAATACATTTGAACCAGCTCCAGGTCTATGAAGTCTCTGAGGTCTTTCCTCCCCAAAGTGGGCATCTTGTTGGCATCTATCTAAAGGAAATGGTCAACGTGAGGCCTTGTCTCCCGGTAGCCCCGTTAGCTTCACTGAATCTGGAGGCAGCCTCTCCAGGCTCATCTTGCTCGGAGCAAAGGTAATAATGTGCCCCCAGGCCCCTGCAGAGGCTCTGAGAAAGCGCCTTCTCTCCTCTTAAGCACCTTCCCAACCCACAGAAGCACTTAGCACCCCACAGGCTCAGCAGCACAAGCACACAGGCCTTTAAATGCTCTGCTTACACAGTGTATTAACACAGCTGCCCAATGAGAGGTCTGGGTAGCAACTCCCAGTCCCCCAGAGGCAGAGCACGACAGCCCTGGAATTGCACCTGAACTTCGCATGGACCACAGTAAGGTGGGGCAGTCTGATTAGAAGGCGAAGAGCAAATGTTACCACTTCTTGGAAGAGCAGGTGGCACCTGGGGAACAGAATCAAAAGACTGCACATAGACATGAGATTTTTTCCAATCGCACAGCAAACCTGAAGTGCGTATTACAAGACGAGGGCCCAGGGCTCTGCTGCCTAGACCGGCTAGCACGAAGTGCAGGGGGAGCACTGCCACACTGGGTGTCTATGCCCGTAGGGGTTTGTAAGCTGCAGATGGAGGGGCAGAGCCTGGGAATTTAGACCCGTGTGTGCCTAGCTGGGTGCATGCTTGTGAGTCCTGTTCGCTGTCTGATTCCCTCCAGTGACACTGAGGGTCAGAAAACCATGCAGATCCAGAGTCCACTTCAGGAAATCTGGCTCTTAGAGCTCATCTTAGAAGCCTGAGCAACCTGTTATTTCCACATTTGAAGGGCTTTTATCCTGAGCATTTCTGGAAACATCATCAAGCTATCAATGTCTTGCTAATCAGGTCTGATAAATGCAAACATAGAATTATGTGGCCCCCAACTTCAACTATTGCAAAGAGTACTTACGTACTTCAAACATTGTCTCGCAGGTGATAAAAACGGGGATGGTCTCACGAAAATTAAAAAAAACAACAAAACTTCCGAGGCCTTGTAAGGTATAAGGTAAGTTAGAAACTAGAGGAGTACTTCTTACTGTGGAGCTCTAACCCCATAAAATGAAGGGTGGAGTAATGAGAGTGCGGGCCCAAGGTCCTGTCCGTGGGCCCAGCAGCCCTGCTCGTTAATGGCATATGCAGAGACCCAGCACAGAGTGTGGCCAGCCCGGACCTACCTAGACACCAAACCTTCCAGTGTGGCTTTAAAATATGACATCTCCTAAAAAAGAGAGAGAAGGATAAAGAAGAGAAGAGAGTGGATTTCATTTTTCTTAAAGTCCATTTTAACCACTGGTACGGCATGTTCAAAATGAATTATCTAAGCTCTTTTAGGAAAGAGTGTTTCCTAGCAGCTAATTCATACTTCTGTGGTTATGGGGGAAACCACCTGACTCTGAGTGGAGGGGAAACGTCATCAGCAAACCATGGGACCCCAAGTTTCCATCTCGAGGATGGGGAGATGAAAGGGACTGGCAAAGCCCGTCTCCAGCCCGGCAGCCTTGCTGTCATTCTGGAAAACTGGAGAACTTGTATTCAGGCACCTCCTAAGCCTTGTCCCTCTAGCAGTGTTGTAAAATTGTCGCTGGCAGTAATCCGCTAGTCCAGGCACGGCGGGTAATAGCATTTCCACCGCACTGTAATTGTAGGGCCAGACCTCGCCAGTCCCCGGTACCAGAGGGTTAATAAATGCATTAGATGCTGTTAACCTCTGTTACCTGGAGTCAGACCGATGACGCTCCTGCCTTTTACCCCAGTGATTAGCATTTGGAAAGTCTGCCCTGGTGCCAGGAGCCTTCCTGTTCAAAACGCACAGACACACACATCACCGAGAGCCCTCCGTCCAGAGCCCCCTCCTCCGCTCCGGGCCACCTCGCGGGCACACGAGCTCTGCGCACAGTAGGCTCTTCTGGAGCCTCGGGGACGAGGCAGGCTTTGGAGCAGTAACTAGCTCTGTTCTTGGAATCAGAGACTTAAAAGCGCACTGATGCGGAGTCTGGTCTTTGCTGCCCCAGGTCTCCGTTTCTGTAGAGAAGTCAGTGCTTCATCTCGGGGTTTGAGGCAGCTGTCAGCCAGCAGGGCATGGAACATTTCTCTACTCTCCTCCACGGATAAGGGGAGCCAGTTTCTGCTCCACCTCCAGAAAATGAAACCAGAGGAAGTGGCTCAATCCAATAGCAACAGACTGTCCAGGCTGCAGCCAAATGGTCATAATTAATGATGCTTCTGGTTCTTTTCTCCCTTGCTTTACTGATTAGAGAGATTTGCTATATTAGGAACCTGTTTGCTTAATGACAGAATACAAGCAATAAACAGAGAAATACACAGACTGTAAAATGCAATCAACTCTGCTCTCCAGCACTCACTAAGTACCGAGCTGCATCTATCACGGTTGTCAATACCAGTTTATTAGCATATGAGTCTCTTCTGCAGCATAAATCGGACCTTTGTGAGGGGAAACCATTGCATGAGTTCTTCCTGAAACAGCCATTCCCCAGTTTACACCTACACACCTTACATTTTCGGGCAGGACGAGACATAGGAAGGAGGGTGTGCACCTAATTCTGAACGTTACCTGAGCAGAGGAACGTGCTTCAGTCTGCATTTTTACACTGCATTTTAAAAACACAGACTCCCCTGACTGTAGACTTTTATAGGCGGTACTTATAGCAATTCTACTGTGTACTCCATATACATATTTATCCACGTTAATTTCTACACAAAAGAAGACAGAAGAAAGCAGCTGCCTGCGAGTGAATCTGAGCTAAGGAATGGTGGTCTGTCCAGGGCTCTGTAGTATTGTGCTCTTCTCAGCTTTTTGGATTTTGCCCGTTGGATTTGGGGGAGCCTGGGGAGGTTTTACTGCTGGTCTGGTCACAAGCCGCTGGCCAGCCTTTCCAAAATCCCTGCCGCGGTCTGTTTTGAAACTCACCTTCCTATGGATTTGGTTTTCCTACAAACTTGGTAACAACCACTTGCAACCACTGGTCTGAATAATGTGCAGTAAAGTCAGCTGCGGAAAACAAGTCGACACATAAATCAGACCTGCTCTGAGCCCCTGGGCTTGGAAGTTTGTCTTCTCGCGCCCGTGCTCAGCAGGGAAGGGATGCATTTCCGCCAGACTGATCTCTGCCAGCCCCACGGACCCTGCTGCAGGTCGGGTAGGGGCTGAGGGGCTATGAGGAGAGGAGGGGGGGATGGGGCAAGTGTCCTTCTGAGAAAGGGGCGGCTTTTCTACTCACTCTCAGCAAGACAGTGTGTCTAACTGAATCTTGGCCAGAGGACTTTCATTACTTGAAGCTCTAAGAAGGCCTTATAAAGAGATTTCACTCAGCATTGGTTTAGGACGGCCCACTGGGTGCCAAGTTTCCTTAGTCTGGTATGCTCTGGGCAGGTTGAGCCTGGTCGTAAGATGGGGGTGGGGAAAGGCTGAGGAGGCCTGAAGTGAGGCTTCCTTACCCAGAAGAAGTGCAGGCTCAGATCCTGGTTGGGCTGTTTAGACAAGGCCTCCAAAGCCAGTGCAGTGAACTGAACTGAGGCCAGATTGTGGGGGAAAGGGTGGGGGGGGTCGTAGCCTTGAAAGAGACGTGGATTCATGTTCTCGAGTCTAGCAGGTCTTGGACTCCTGGCACCCATGGGGTATTCCAAGTTTAACTGCGCAATTCAGGTTGAGCTTAGGGCCAAGCCTAGGGTAGAAATCCTACTACCTGACAGGTTTGGGGACTGTGCCCATAGATTATTTGTCAATTGAGAAATTAAGTTAAAGGGCAAAATCATTAAATCACTCAAAAATGACACATTTGTCTCAAACTTTTTATTTCAAAGCTGCTTTAAAAAAAAAAGTGTGATAAGAACACTGAACATGAGATCTACTCTCTTAACAAAATCTGAAGTACACGATACAGCAGTGCTAACTATAGGCCCAATGTTGCACAGCACACCCCAGAACCTATATTCATCCAGCATCCCCAAAACTCTACACCCACTGAAAAGCGACACCACTTCCTGTTTCCCCTCCACCCAGCCTCTGGCAACCACAATTCCATTCTTTGCTTCCATGAGTTTGAGGATTTAGAGATTTTATGTTAAGTGGAATCATGCGGTACTTGTCCTTCTGTGGCTGGCTTATTTCACTTAGTATCACGTCCTTCAGATTCCTCCCTGTTGTTGCATACTGCAGGATATCCTTGTTTTTTAAGGCTGGATAATACTATTTCATTGTATGTGTTATATCAAATAATCTAATTTCAAATCTGAATGTCTGTCTTTTATTGATTTTGGGGGACATGACCAAAGCTAACTTCTTTAAAAGAAGTTCTTTGGGGCGCCCGGGTGGTTCAAGTCAGTTAAGCGTCCAGCTCTTAGTTTCGGCTCAGGTCATGATCTCAGGGTCCTGAGATTGAGCCCTGCATCGGGCTCCACGCTCAGGAGGGAGTCTGCTTGAGATTCTCTCTCCTCTGCCCCTTCTCCTCGCTGTCTTTCTCAAATAAATAAATAAATCTTTTAAAAAAAAGTTTTTTAAAGAAAGAATTTGCTGTTTGGAGTTCCCTGGCTTATTTTTTGTGGAAGCTACACCTATAATTAATTCACGATCTACAATTTCCAGTTTTAGTCTCTTTAAAACAGGAGTGACATTTGTTTCATACCCACAGAGGAATCTCAGAGCAGAATCTTTTTACATTTTTATAATTTTTCTCAGTCTTTTATAATTTTGTCTCACCCCCACCTAATCCAAAGGCATTTTTTAAAGGAATTTGGCTTTCTCAATGTGTTCAACTTAGTTTTCATCGAAACAACTATGCTTCCTTCTGTGCTCCTCTTTCAAATCCTTCATATAATACCGATTTAAATTTGTAAACAAAACACCAACCGTAAGAGCATAAAAAAGGTTTGAGAACAAACGTGCCTGACTCTTTTAAGCCTGCCTCTCAACTGGAGAGAGCAAGGGCAGGGGTGAGCAGATGGACAGAGGTGACCCGCTTGGGGCATGCTGTCTGTCTTGGGCATTAGATATTTACAAGAGAATGGAGAGGTTGGCTTCTGTGATGAGCTGGTTACACGAGGCAGTTAAGAGAGCTTCTCCTGCGGTTTAGAATTTACTCCTGGTACCAGTTTGATTGATAAAGGATGATAAAATGAACACAGGCTAGGAAGGTCCTATTCTTGGCTTTTCAACCATCAGCTTCAATCGTAATAATCTCTGCCCTCCTGCTTACCTCACAGAGTTGTTCTGAGAATCAAATGTGAAAGGGGGAAGTCCTTTAAGACCTCAGGGTGCTGCTGAGGGTTGCATAGCCTCCCTGCGGTCTCTAGGCTGGTATTCTTGGACTGGAGAAATGCAAAAGCTAGAGCTAATTTGGCTTGTGAACATGATCTTCTGTGAGCCCTTGGATTTAAAAATGAATGCAATGAAAGAGATACAGTCCAGTAAGATATATCAACAGTCCTCCATTAGCTAAGCAGTCCCCCGGGCTTGCTCGTCAGTCTCCAGCATGCCATAAAAAGGATGCCTGCAGCCCTGCACTTGTAATTCAACACTAATGGCAAGATGGTGCAGACACTGTCTCCAGCAGGAAGCCTAACACGGCACTCGAGCTGGCCTTCCTCCCTTCCATACTTCCCGGGATCATCTTCCAGCCATTTCGTTTTTCCCGAGGTTGGGGCAAACACAGGTTGCAAACTACACCAGAGAACCGTGTTTTCCTTCATGGTTAACTTGCTTGATTTGTAAAATATTCAGACAAGAAGCAACTATGACCTTTATTTTAGAAAATGATGCCCAATTGCCAGTAAGATTATGCCAAACAATGTGTGAAAGACATTTTGGTGTGGGGTAAGGGAGGCGTTCCGTAGAGCAAACACTCAGCAAGGAGGGTAGAAAGGCAACTCGGGGGATGGCCCTAAAATGAAACATTTGTTGTCTCAAATGTGCAGTTGGAAATGCAAATGTGCAAGAGCAACAGAAAAGATTCATTGTGGTCTCTGATGAGAAGTGCATGAAGCCTGTCCCATCAGGCACGCATCCTCATTGCCATCAGATAATATTTATTAAGCCTCTCATTCTCCTGTGCATATATGTGCAGCTGAGTGCGGCCCCGTAATGGCTCTGTGACTTATGGTGGTAACTAAGGGTTCATATAAAATGCCGTGGGCTGCAGATAGAACCGACCCCGGGCTTTTGTTCACCCTCTGTTCGAAAGATGGAGCACCCCTGGTGCTGTGAAAAACCAGCTGAAAGCAAATCTTAAAAAAACTTTAAAGAAAAGTATGTTTTTAGTAGACAGAGGAGAAACAGATAATTGAGGAAACCAAGCAGACTCATGGTGAGAACTGTGACCAGTTACCATTCACGACAGTCTCCTCCTATAACTGACCCCATCGGTGCCTAACCGAACACTCCCAACCACTCACAAGACTTTCTGAGCGGAGCTCTCCCCTCTGCACAGATCGAGAAACACGGGCTCGGAGAGGCTGGCATTTGCCAAGTCTCTGCAGCTGCAGCAGCTGCCCTGAGATGTCATCTGTTGGACCTCAGCCCTCCTGACTCCCAAACCCATGCACAGGGACTCCATGCCAGATGTGGCGCACATTACCTCCCATAACCCTCAGATCGACCCGCGGAAGTAGTTCTGGTTATCCTGCTGACAGCTGAGAAGGTACCCAGGGAGGCAGTAGTAAGCCCGGGGTCACGCCTGCTGCCTGGGAGCGGACAGCAGTGGCCACTCTGGGGAAAACTCCTCGATGTCTACTCAGTGCCCACCGTCTGCAGCTTCCCTTCCAGACAGCCCTGTCCATGGTATGACTCCTCTCGGGCTTCAAATAGGAGGGGCCCAGTGGAGGGGAGACTTCTGTTGACCCTCACAGGAGAACCGGAGCCATTCTGCTCCCACACGTGAGCTCCATGGCTCACACACAAGGCAGAGACTGCTGTTCAGGGAGGCATGGTTGGTTAGAAGTTCTAAGGATAAAAGGTCAGCAGGGGATACAAGAAATTGGATTTATTTATAGCATGTGAGCTACGTGTGCTCAGAGGTATTCTCGTGGGTCACCCAGGACAAGAGCGCGTACTGATGGCCAAGACGGTGCAGACACCAGATTCCTTTTTATTAAGTATGTTTATTACCCGGCAATTGGGTTAAGCGATCGTCCAGCTGCTGAATTACTGTCCCTCTGATGGACCAGCCTCACTGCCATCTAAACCACAGGGACAGGTGGCCTAATGGCTCTAGAGTGCACTAAGGGGGTCTAGTCTTCCCATCCCCATCCTTAAGTTATTATCCCCATTTTTTTACAAAAGTGGTAAAGCAAAGATGTTTGGGAGAAGACATCGTAAGTGGGTAATCCACTTGAGCCTGGTTCCCTTCTGCAGGGTACGCACCTTGTGTGATGCCCAAGTTCATGTCCCCAATGAATTTCAGGATAAAGGTTGCCAAATGCCCCCTTAGTACAAGCTCCTTCTGTCTCGTGCTTAAGCACAGACCCACCGGGAAGATAAAATAATGATAAAAACAGTTGCTGGGCTGAACTGAAGGCTCAGTAACTACGCCGGAGAATTTTAATTTGTTTAATTATTACAACCCTCCCAGGCAGTAGTGCTCATTACTCCCATATTATAGATGATGAATCCAAGGGTTAAGGAGACGAAGTTACTCTCCACTGAAGTCCACAGGAAGGTTTGATTCTATTGTAGCAAGAAGCCGGATCCTTCCGGGTTTTCTATTCTTCAGCACAACCTCTTTTCCTTAAAATCCAAAACCAAAACCTTGGAGAGAACTAACCATGCTGCTGTTGGCCTATTGTCTGCACAATCCCTTGTCAAGCATCAGCACACTCAATGCTTAGGGTATATCATATCTCAAAGCGAGCTTGGTTTGAGGATAAATTGAATGATGGTGTTGCCTGGGCTCTCCATAGGACTTCACAATCACTAAGTGCTACCCCTCACCTCGTAGGGGGTGCCATGTTCTGGGACACGGAATAGGTACAGACAACAGGTGACACCTGGAGCAAATGCCTGTCCCGGGAGAGCAAGAATGCCTGCCAGCTGTAGGCATCGTTGCTGAAGTGACTGCAACCTGGCAAAGTCTACCCAGAGGCCCTTGGGACGGACAGCCTTCCGTTGTCCCCAAGCAGCAGCAAATTTCAGCTAGATGTTCTCTGGAGCTGACCGAGAAGGGGGAGCCTAGTGGGAAGCAGGGAAAAGGAGGCCCCATCATTTCGGGGTGATGCAAGAGAGCGTCTACCACTGCAGGTGCCCTCTCTCCTGCTCACTTCTCAGATGGGCGGTTCAAAGTCAGCCTCCCCGCCATTACGTGTTTCTAACAGAGTGGAAATGCGCTGTGAGCCCCAAGTCCTTGGACTGCACCCCCACCAGGAAGGAGCTCAGCCACATGCGCTCTTCCTCTGACTGCTGCCATTTCTGCTGCAATAGGGCTCCGACTCAGAGCCGGTCCACCCAAGGATCACTGCACCCAAGTGTCCTGGGACCATGTTCTCAAGCTGTGCTCCATGATACCTGTGTTTGCATACCTGGTCCGGAGCCTCCTCTTTTGTTGATTTTAGTTGTCTGACAACATAACCCTGGAAAATCCCAGAAATACAACAACACGAACTATAATTCCAATGACAACGTGAAATAGTGCCTTTTCCCCAATGCTATATGCTAACACTTTTATTACTCGTCTTAATAGTATACAATTATAGTATAATGTAGGGTTCCCCATTTTGCCACTCACAGAATGGTAAGGTATGGGGTATCTGGAGGCATTAATAAGGGACTTTATTAGAATCAGAAGCTGGGGTTGAAGCAGTGTGATCAAGGGGTCATCTGTAAAACAAAGAACCTTCTCAAGAGAGAACCAATTTTCTCCCTGCTCCTGCTGAAGGGCTTCGGACTCGCTGGTGTCTACCGTGTGCTTGGCAAACAGGCTTATTCTGGCTGAAGGAGATTAGGGATGAAAGATTTTTTAAAGAAGGAGAAAAAATATAACTCAGAGATACGACACTCTGGGTGCTTAATTTGGAGGGCTTTGTGGTTGAGAAAAATAGGCGCCATGATCCGCCTTTGTTGAAAAGGTGACAGCTGGGTTCATTAAAGGTATACATTAGATTTTGACAAAGGCTATTTTTCTAAGTCATTAAATTGGTTTTTAGGAACTTTATACTCTCCTTCATTTGAACAATTATTAAACTATAAAATAGAATTGCACAATTGCTGAAACCGTAATCTGAAATTTTACAGCCAGCTATAAAACGCTATATTATTAAACTATATTGAAGATGCTCAAGCCCATTACAACTTTTTTAAATGAATTATAAAACCCTTTACTGCTGATAAAATAATCTTAAATTACAGTACTGTATATTCTAACAATATGTTCAACCAAAGTTTGCTACAGTGCAAACATGTCAATCACAAAAAATCATTACTCCAATTAAGTTTGTGGAAGCTCACACGGGACAGCAGGCGCTTCAGGCAAGGCAGACAGCGGACATTGGCGGGCTGGGCGGGACGGCGCTTCTTCCCCACGGAGGGGTCTTTCCCCATGTTCTTTCCACCACAGGACCAGCCAAGAGTGAGTCTCTTGTGTTCAAAGGCTACACAAGAGTTACTTAGCAGAACCCTGTGCACTCAGGGAAGACTTGTGGTAATAGTAATTTTTTTTCCCACTGAAATGTACTCCATAAACGAGATTTTTAAACTGTCAAATGTTTAGTTATTAAGTACCTGTCCCTCACACATTGGTTATGGACTGAACGGGGTCCCCCCCCAATTCATATATGAAAGCCCCATTCTCCAGGTCCTCCGGATGGGACTGTATTTGAAGAGAGGCCTTTAAAGAGGTGATTCAGTGAAAATGCGGCTGTTAAGGTGGGTCCCAATCCAATCTGACAAGTGTCCTTATACGGAGGGGAGATTTGGACACACAGAGGGACAACGGGGACGCACACACACAGGGAAAGGCCACGTGAAGCCTCAGTGAGAAGGCAGCCACATGCAAGCCACAGAGAAAGGCCTCGGGAGAAACCAGCCCTGCCCACACCTTGTTGGATTTCTGAGCTGTGAGGAACAATTGTCTGTGGTTGAGGCCCCCCAGTCCGGGGGGCCTTTGTCGCGGGGGGATGACGCCACCCTCCCTGCCGTGAAGCCTGACCCCCAAGATGAAATGTCTGTTTTCTGGTACCAGTTCCACGTTGCAAGCTTCCGTGTCTAATGGGGTTTGAATACGCAGTTGAAGGCGCATTTCAGCAGGCTGTACGGCAGCCTTAATGGAGTAATACCCCATTTTTGAGCTCTGAATTCAAGCACTCTCCTGGATGAAGGGCTTTGAAAATGCTCTATAAGCAGTTATTTAGGAAACTGTTTTTACAACAGCCTCCTTCCTCCCAGGGCTAACGTGGGTGGATGCTGGGAGGCAGCCTCCCTCTGAGCTCATCTGCGGGCACCTGCAGCTGGGAAGATTAAGTCCCAGGAGGCCGCCGGCAGCCTCTCCATGCTGGGAGTAGCCGGCCCATCACGCACGGTCCCTGGGCCACTTGGCAGCCTGGTCCAGAGCTCTGCGGTGCGGCTTCCAGGGGAACCCCGAAGCAGCCTGGGTGGGGGGCCCTGCAGCTTAGTGCTGCTGCTAAGGGAAGACACCCCCCACAGCTCATTTCTCCCCGAGTGGGGGAAATAAACTCGCTCCGAGCAGGAGAGCATGATGCAAAGGACCTGCAGGTATAGCCAACATCTGGACTTTTTTTTTTTATGGGACCAACACAGCAGCGGGGGCTAGAAAACACTCCGTAATACACAGAAATGATGGAGACCTCACGAAGACCATAAACCAAACACCACGCATAGCAGGAAGCACCAAAGTCGTTTTCTTAAAACAAAGGGCTCAGGAAACGGCCTCTGTGTTGCCGGAGTCCCTTAGATTCAGCACATGCGCTGAGGGCTCGGCGGTGGAGCGTCTGGCACTGGCCCTATGATCCTGCTCAACCACCCCTCCCGCCCCCCGAAACTCCCCGTGAAACCCGACGGTGGTGGGGTGTACACCTTTCCATCCACGCTGGTCGTCCGGCAAAAGTCTCCTTTGAAATGGAGTGCCGTCCAGGGTGCCGGGTGGGTGGAAAAACATTTGTCAGAAGAAGGTGAGGGCGCGTGGGGCCCGGAGGGCTGTGGAGACCAGCAGGTCCTCGGGTGATGAGAATCAGGGCGAGAGCCTCAGTTAGTACCACCTGTGATACCATCCACAGGCCCCTTTCCAAGAGAGTGTCGCCTTGGGGAAATCAACTTCAGTGTCCAAACATGGGCCTTCGGTGGCCACTGCAGCCCCTTTCCATTGTTCTTGCCTGCACTACCAGGAAAGATGTGGTCCAATGCAGCGGCTCGCTCTTCCGTCTCCATATGCCCCTCACCACATAGGGAAACCTGAAAAGACTCTCCAACACCACCATTTCCCTCGTTGTAAAAAGGAAAGGGCGTCTTTGAGGCAGCCCTCGTTTCCTGGACGGTGGGCCTCAGTCAGGGATGATTCCGCCCTCCAGGGGACATCGGGCTCTGTCTGGGGACATCTGTGGTTGTCACAACTGGGGAAAGGTGCTGCTGGCATCAAGAAGGTGGAGGCGAGGGGTGCTGCTCGACACCCTACAGGGCACAGGGCAGCCCCCACAAAAAAGAATTTCCAGGCTAGAAAGTCAAGAGGGCCAAGGTTGAGCAAGTCTGGTCTGGTGGAGCTCTTCAATTCATGGAAACATCCTCACTGAAGTTTCCAAGATGGGCAGAGAGGTGCACAGCCCACCTTCTGCAAAGAATTCCAAGGAAGCAAGTGACCCCCCCCACAGAGAATCATCTGACTCTGAATTACATTTCCAAACCCCCGCCCTGGCAAGGCCTCACCTTTTCTCATCCTTAACAAGCCTGTTCTGAGGCGCAAAGCCCCACAAGACCAGAAAAGCCACTGGAAAACAGGACCCACAAAGCAATGCACAAGCCAGCCTGCCCCCCTCAGGGCACTTCTCTATTACTGAAGATGGGACTAAGAGGACCAGTGACGTCCAGGTGCTGAAAACTTACAGATTAGAAAGATTTACATGGTTCCTGAGCTGGGCGCTGCACCGAGCATACCTTACACGCAGAATCACTTTCATTTTTTTTCTTTTTTTTCTTTTTAAAGATTTCACTTATTTATTTGACACAGAGAGAGAGAGAGAGCGCGCGAGGGAACACATGCAGAGGGAGTGGGAGAGGGAGAAGTAGACTTCCCACTGAGCAGGGAGCCCAATCCCAGGACCCGGGGATCATGACCTGAGCTGAAGGCAGATGCTTAATGACTGAGCCACCCAGGCGCCCCCGCAGGATCACATTTAATGCTCATAACAGGCTCTACCACTGTCATCCCCATTTCAGGGATGAGGAAGTTGAGGCTAAGTAGTTTGCCCAAGGATTCATGGCTGGTAAGTGGTGAAAGGAGCCCATGCTCAAAAGTTCAACTCCCGCTTTCTTATGAGAAGTTTCACTGTTTGGCCCTAGAATTAAAATTGGAATTTGACTAGCTTTTGTCCCTGGTTTCTGGGAGACAACCTATACATCCTTGGAAGTTCTCGAGTGACAGGAGTATCTTTGGTATTCATGAGCCCTTTGGATCATACCTGAATTTATGGTAATGAGATGACTCAGAACGGGGGCTGGTCACCAGAGAGACCAACTATGGGCCAAGGGGCTGGGGCTTTGAATCATGCGAGGTCAGCCCAACCGCCTGACCTCCAGGGAGCAGAGAGGGGTAGAAGATTGCATTCAATCACAGGCCCAATGGCTCAATCAATCACGTCTGTGTAATGAAACCCCAATTAAAACTCTGGTCTCTGCAGCTCAGCGGTGCTTCCTGGGGACGAATGCATCAGTGCATTGGGAGGAGGACGTGTCCTGATCCCACAGGGAGAGGGAACAAAAGCTCTCTTCTGGAGACTGTCTCAGACCTCAGCCTCAGTCTCTCTCCATTTGGCTAGTCCTGATTCGTATCCTTTATAATAAAACCATAATGATAAGTATTGTGCTTTCCTGAGTTCTGAGTCACACTCGTGGATTGAATCTGAGGGGTCGGGGGAAGCCCTGCATTTGTAGCTGGTTGGTCAGAAGTGCAGGTGGCCTGGGGATCCCTGATGTGTGGCTGGCATCTGAAGTCAGTGCTGTCTTGTTGGAGACGGTGCCCTTAACCTTTGGTGTCAGTGTTGCCTCCGAGAGCTGGCATCAGGACTGAGTTCTAGGGACACCAGTTGGTGTCAGAACAGGTATCGTTTCCGTTCTTTATGGCAGTTTATGAACCAGTCTGGCACCTCCATCTGCCACATGTTCCACAAGAATGTACGGACTGATTTTAATCTATATTGAGTGAATAATGTTACCTAGAAACAAAAAGGTAAAGTGCTCTGATTTAAGTAATACAGTGTAGTCATTTAAAGCACACAGGAGGGAAAGATGCGCCTCTTCTTTCTCCTTCCCCGAGCCAGCCTCTCTGTGTCTCAGGCCAGTTGTCGGAAAAAATGGGAATAATAATAGTACTGACCTCATGAGGTTACTGTGGGGACTAAGTGAGTGACTATACACATGTGATGTGCTTAGAACAGTACTCGACTCATGGGGAGAGCTTATACACACTTGCTTTATTACTACCCAACCATGAAAAGGTGATGCACGTTATCAAAGCAAATAGTTCTGGGTTCTGTCGTATTGGATGGCTTATAATGTTTCTCAAAGAGGGTTTGGGGACCACTGGTGTCTATGACACTATGCAGGCAGCATTACTAACATTTTTAATTTTAATATTTATATATTGATTATAATGTACAGAGAACTAGCACACTGATTCACATATGCGTCACATATGTTTTTAACAGCTTCGAATGAGTCTAAAAATAATAGTGTTTATACAAGTAAGTATATCTAGTAATTGAAGTTTTTTTTTTTTTAATCAGAGAGAGAGAGTGAGCACAAGCAGGGGGAGGGAGAGGGAGAAGCAGGCTCCCTGCTGAGCAAAGAGCTGGATGTAGGACTCGATCCCGGGACTCTGGGATCATGACCTGAGCTAAGGCAGCGGCTTAATCAGCTAAGCCACGCAGGTGCCCCTAGTAATTGAGTTTAAAGATGAATATGAAGCAAATAACAGTACCGGCAGAATGCAGATATGGGAAGGAATCAAAGTCTTGGTGTCACAGTTTGAGACGCGGGGCTGGTTCTCGGACATGATCTTTTCTGCAACTAAGACAGTTTCCTGTTTACAGCTGTGTCACCTCTTCCCCAGGTCAGTGCTGGTTAAAGAGATGTGGCAATAGCTCCTGGCAGACAGTCCAACTCTGGGACCCAGGCTGGACCAAGACCTGACTACTGTCTCGGCTCCAGTCACACCACCGAGAAGCTGGTGGTTAGGATGACACTCCCAGGAGACTCCTTGTGGGCACGGGGAGATGGAGTAACCCCGCAAAACCTGGTCCTTTCTTTACTGCTGTTTGGTTTCCCTTCCTTCTCGTCCCGGTGTCCAAAGTACACTTGTACTTCCCTCCTTCCTTAGGACTTTCTACAATGACCAATTCTTAGAATCAGCTGGATACCACTCCGTTCCAACGGTTCTTACAAATTAAGAAAGCACAATCTAGAGAGCTCCATCTGTTTTTCTCCATGGACTCCCAGCTGCTGGGAAGAGCCCTTCCTTTACAGTCCCAGGGTTCAGAGTTAAAGCTCTCACACGTCTCATCAATCATGCTAAGAGCGGTGGCTACTTACCACGTGGAGAGGGTTGGACAGTCATGCTGGGCTCTTTGCATAACGGGAACCAGGTTTCTAATCCTCACAACCAATGTGAGAGGCAGGTGATGTTGTACAGCAGACATTCAGAGAAGGTAGGAGATGTGCCCCTGGTCACAGAGCAATAGGAACCGAGCCAGGGTTTTCACTCCGGTCCATCTGACCCCAAAGCTCATGCTCTTGCTAACAAAGCCACTGTCAAGCTGTCAAGCACAGGTGAAAGAACAGTCCCCAGGAGGTGCCCGCACGGTGGCTCCATCCGCTGGCATGGGTGGACTGAGTCCGGGGATGACCGTCCCCAAGCCAGGGGCCTGGTGTGGAAGTAAGCACCTCACTCACTCCCCTTCCAGCTCCCACCAATCATTCTGTGCAAAATCCCACCACCCTGGCCTTGCTCTCAAGTGGAAGATTAACAGGACGCCAAAGCACCCCATTGCTCTGCTAGCATAAATTGCAAGAAAAACATTTAGAATATTGATTAAGTGCTTCATGCTCGAAGATTTAAATTTACCTCCTGTATTTCCAGGATTAGCTGACATAATGGGGTCAGTCTGCTGGCACAAATGATTTACAGAACACCCATTGGCAGCTTTCCTTTTAAAACTCAACACTTAAAATTTTCACTTGGTCACAGCCAGAGGAGCGCTGGGTATTTAGCAGGTTTGGATAATTGCCTTCCTGCCGCCACATCTAGAACTTTTGGGGTCTGGCCCTGGGAAGAGCTTTGACATCATTTCCGGTCTGGTCTGGCCCTATCAGGTACAAAGAGACTTTGTTTAGGTGATGGGGTACTGAGGCAATGGGGGGATATGCTGTTCTTCCAGAATGGAAAGTCTTGTTTCAGGTCTAGATGATTTTCAATATTCTAATATTCAATATTCTAATTAAATATTTGAATACTCTAATATGTAGGAGTTAAATGGATTGGCAAATCTTGTCTGCCCTCTGCTCCTCTTACCAATCGGTAAACACCCTGCATCCTACAAGCACCCAGCCCATTTCTATAAGCTACAAACTGTGCTCTGTGAAGAGAAGGAACTACATCGAGTCAAGGAGGCCAGGGATTAAAATGCAGTGTGTGCTGCAGGTTCTCTACTCCAGGAAAGATGCCCACCTGTGCCCCCATGGCCCACAGAGGGCCAGCAGGGCCCCTGTTCCGGGACCCTTAGGGCTAGCCTGGTCTGACCACCAGAGCAGATGATGGGCTATTGGTGGGGAAGAGAACAGCAGCCCTCTGTCCTGGTGATTTTAGCAGTGAGCATTCTCACGAAGACTACCCACTGGAGATGCTCACATCTCATCTATGACCGAGAAACCACATTGCTGGTTCCTTTCTAGAACGCTGCCTTAGAAGTCTCACTAGAGAGAGGCGACGAGCCCTACTTGAAATCTGTCTCTGTCTCTGGCCCTCCATGTTTCTCCACAGAGATGTTTTCTTTGGCTCCTAAGTAAAACTGACTTTGGCTGTGGCTCTCACTGTTCACTAGAGCTCTCCAACTGCTCACAGCTATCCCATACCCACCCACTAGCCATGGATCGGAGTGTGTGCCCCCCAGCTACCAGACTTTCTCTTGTCAATCACAGCTCTTCTGAGGAGAAAGCAAGTGGGAAGGGGCAGAGGCAGCAACACTTTCCCCAGCGTCCTCAGCCACAGCCCCTGGGCTGTCTTCCCCAGGCTCTAGCACCCTGCTTGACCATGGAATCCGAGACCTACAAATGCCACTCTAAGGGGTCTTTACTTTAAGCTTCCAGAATGAAGTGGCATCCAGTGAGGCCCAGTAGGGATTTTTCCAACACCTACTTACATCTCCCAAAGATATTTACTTTAAATAAGCGACAAGTACAGTCCATTTGGTTTAAATATCCTGAGCTTTTTCCAGCTAGCAGTCCACTCAAGTGCACAGAAGATAAAATAATTGGTAGAATTTTTAATCTTCCTTTGTTTTTCATGTGACCACTTTGTACAAGTCAAAGGGATATGCCCACAATAGCACAGCCTGCGTCACGCTTGTTACTAATATGACTGCCAATTAATCCTGACATGGGAGCTTGGCGGGTTACCCAAAACCTGGTATTTTATCACCTCAGGGGGTTAGCACTTGGACATTTCTATGACATTTTATACTAATCAATCAACTTTCCTTTTTTAAAGGCAAGCCTTTCATAGGAACTGCAGATGAGTCCTCTACGCCCCACACCCAAGGCCACCCATTTCCCCAAAGGAATTGTATTTGGTTTGTTGATTATTACACTTCGAAGCCGACTTTTGAAAATGTTTATTCTTATTTCTTCCCTTCCAAAGGGGAAATCTATCTCAAATGTTAAGACAGGAACTCAAGTCCCTAAGAGTTTTCTCATATTATTGTATATTTTAAAATATTACAAGAGGGTGCCTCTCGAGGGAAGTGAACTTTCGAGCTGCCAAAGATAGTTGACTTTCTCCAAATCTGTTACCAATGGATCCCAAGCTGGTTTAAGTCAGTTCTATTCTGAGTAATGACACACACGGCTGGGACGAACGCCATTCTAAGATATTTCTAGGACCCCCTGGCAAATGGTAATTTATCTGGAGACAGCCAGGCAGGCAAAAGAAGGACAGATGGGGAGAATGAGTCTCCTGGGAGCCCTACTCCAAAGCGAGAGTCCTAAATCAGTGCCTCGGACCATGTTCTCAGGGCGAAGGCCCATCTCTTATCAGTCACTCATCCTCCATCCTCTGGCCTCCAATGATTCTTTCAACCGTTGTTAGTATAGGTCATTCTAAAGACATCCCCAAGCTGCAAAAAGTTTTCCTGGCAAACTCAGTCTTTCCCTATTCCCTATGTCCTGGAATTGCATGAAGAATCCCAATTTAAAGCATGAGCGTTGTGTTTTCCCTATCACTCGAATAGCTGCCTTCAGGAAGCACTAAGACATATGGCTCTCTCAAAACCAGCTTTTCCCTGCCGCCTTTTCTATCCTCCCCCCACCAAACAAGCTTTACTGAGGTGTAATTGAGAAATAAAAGTTGTATACATTTAAGGAATACAACTGAATGTTTTGATACATGTATACATGAAGAATCAACAATCAAGCCAATTAACATACCACCTCAGGTAGTTTCCATGTTTGGGGAGGGTGGGAGCAATTAAGATGTACTCTCTTGTCAAGTGTCAAGTGTACAATACAGTCTCGCTAGCTGTAGTCACTATGTCGCATACAGAGCTCTAGATCCCATTCATCCACTGAAACCTATACCCTCTGAGCAGCACCTCTCCATTGCCCCCACCGCCCAGCTTCTGGTAGCCACCATTGTCCTCGCTTTAAAAGTTCAACCGTTTTTTTTTTTTTTAAAGATTTTATTTATTTATTTATTTATTTATTTATTTATTTATTTATGTGACAGAGATAGAGACAGCCAGTGAGAGAGGGAACACAGGCAGGGGGAGTGGGAGAGGAAGAAGCAGGCTCCCAGCGGAGGAGCCTGACGTGGGGCTCAATCCCAGAACTCTGGGATCACGCCCTGAGCCGAAGGCAGACGCTTAACGACTGAGCCACCCAGGTGCCCCTAAAAGTTCAACCTTTTTAGATTGTACATATAAATAAGACCAGGAACCTGGAGGACATTATGCTAAGTGAAATAAGCCAAACGCAGAAAAACAAATACTGTATAACCTTCTTTTCTGTGTATCACTTCCTCCTTTCTGTCCATTTCTAATTCAAAGAAAGAGCCCAGGTTGGTTATCCAAGGTCATGGAACAAGGCAGTATACTGGCCTTGGGGCAGAAATCCCAGGCCCTCCAAAGAATTACTGTGCGATTCTGGTTAAGTCATTAGCCTTTCCCTGCCTCTGTTCCCTGACGTATAAAAGGGAAGGCTGCCTGTATTCGAGGCACAACACCACCCCCCATCTGCTGTAAAGGGACTGGGTGGTCAACTGACTGGGGATCAGACATCACATGTGACATTCTTAAAGCACCCTTTTGGAGGGTTCATTCTGCCCCAGGCACCGAAGAATTTTAATTGCTTAATTCCCTCAACTCTGGCAGCTCGGCCATCCTTGAGTTTTGCGGAAGCTGAGGCTTGGAGAAGCCATGGTGTTGGTGAGGTTAAGAGCCTGGGTCTGAACACAGGCTGGGCTGCAGAGCCCATGGCCCTCGCTCCCCACCTCGCGTGTTCAAAAACGGGCTCAAGGAGGCCCTCCGCTTAGAAGGAAGGTGAGGTTTGGTAGAACCCTGAAGGGCTCCCCAGAAGTGAAATGCTGTTTAGCTCCAAGGTATGTGGACTGTGTGTGTGCACCCCAGGGAAGACAAGTATGGCCGCGCCCTCATGCCCTGGTCGTCCCACACTTCCATTTTCCCCTCCGCAGAGAAGTTAAATAGCAGCCTTGACATAAACATCATGCTTTAATTTTACTTTGCCCCTCCATTTATGAGGCAGACTTCCTATCACTAATAGAGGAGAAGGCAAGGCGCCGTTTCTTGGGAACAGAGCTCATGTGTCCCCTGACGTTGCCAGGGCAACCTTGCAGCAGCACAGAGTCCTCCTTGTGGGGAGGGGTGGCTGGGCAGATCTGTGTTGGAGGCACAATATTGTGTGGCCAAGACATGCATGCACCCCAAGAAGCAGAAGTCAGGCACTGTGATCTGGGTGGTGGGGGTGGGGGAGTGGGAGCAGGGCACAGGGAGGTGGGAAGAATCCCTCCTCATGGCTGACAGAGTCCTCTTGCATGGAGGAAACTAATTTCATGGAATTTCCAATGACGGCTATTCTTCTGAAATGTCATCTATTAATTTGGTCTGACTTCCTAAAAATTTTGATAAGCTGTGTCTTGCCATTATTTGTAAGTTCACTGAGGAGAGAATTTTTTTGAGTGCCCATCTCCATGAAGTTTCCAAAACACAGAAGGAGCTCAATAAACAGGCTAAACACTGCCTTTGCAGCCATGCTCTGTGTGCTCAGACACGTGCAGAAAAGAACCTGGTTTTGCTGCAGCCAGCGCTTGCCTCTTCTACCAGTCGGGAACCATTTCCGGCCCACTCTTATCACCGAAGGACAACAGGGTCCTGTCCCTCACCTGGCCACTTGTCTTACTGTTGCTAGAACCTGAGTGGACCCAATAAGAACAGAAGGCTGGCCTAGGAGGAAGCAGGACGCCGAGCACCAGCCAGAGACAAAGAACAGATCCTGTTTCTGTGGTGTGCTGTCTGGCTCCAGACTCGCCTCTCACTGGCTGGGGGGCTGTGTGCAAGCCACCTCCCCACGCGAGCCTGAGGATCTGCTGTAAGAAAGGCTGTAATACTCCCCAAGCCTCCTCCTACTTCTGGCAGTTTCTGCACAGTGCTTTGGATGTTGGATGTGCTCAGGAAATGCTTCAGAAGCATGAAGAACATCTGGTTGACCTTAGGCAGTGTGGCTCCCCTCCCTGCCTTCTCCTTAGTGCTGTGTGTGAGTGTGTCTGAGGGTTTGTGACATCGGAGGATGGGACAGAGACCAACAGTCAGCTGAGTGGTGTGTAGGATACCCAAGAAGAAGAAGGGAGACACTGGGGGAGAGAAGACAGCAAGGAAATCAGAGGCAGAAGAACTGCCCCAGTGGTCTGTAGGGAACGAAGAGGATTGTAAGTTAAGAAGGTATTGGCAAAAGAAGGTTTCTAGTGAACATTCTGGTGAGCCTGATCGTTGGCGGCAACGGAGTGGGGAGATAAGGGAGAACATACTCCAGTGACAAGTGTGAAGTGACAGCACAGTGCTTGGCACGTGTGCCCTTCCCCAGCATGGCAGGAAGCAGAAATCATCACGCGGTCATACTACCCCCCAAATACAGGAAGAACCATGAAAGCTGCAAGAGTCTCCTGGATTCCCAGCACCAGTTCTGTGACTCACAAGCTCTGTAGGGTCCAGCAACGGTGTCACCTCACCAAGCCCCAGTGTCCTCAAATGCAAGAACAAGGCTAACGATAATACTATTACTCCCCCACAGCCGTCAGGAGGATAACAGCCCAAGAGGTAAAGTGTGTGAAAATACTTTGCAAACATATAAATATGTAATGTCTTGCTAAGGAAGTAGCTGAATGCTCATTACTATGAAAAAAAAAATCAATAAAAAGGCAGAATAAACACTCTGTTTTGACTAAAGGCAGGCAACCACTGTTCATATGCCATTGTGGTTCTGCCCTTTGAGATCTGGATTAACCCCAAGGAAGTCTCTTGACCATTCTTACTGGTCTCTAGTCACATGAGGGGCTTTGCAGGGTCACTCCACCCAGCTCCTCCCACTTCGGAAAAGCATTTTCTTCTGCTTCTGGAAGAACGAAGCCATACGGACCCTACATTGGAGTTAATGCCTCACTAGTGACACAGTCTCTGGTTTAACCTTTTAGACAGAGTTACATACTCCATGTTGAGTTTAAATGACAGTGGTGGCAACCAACCCAAGAGTACCTTCTCTTTCAACAGGCTGCTGCTTTGTAGAGAACACAGAATAAGCATAATAAATAACTCAATAGCCAGTTCGACTCTTCACTCCACACACAGAAGGCTTCAAGATTCTTCTACACAGCCCCCTCATTCTACAGAGGAAGACACCAAGGCCAGCTCTGGGTATCCCAACCAAAGTCATACTCCCAGCAAATGGGAGTCAGTCCATTCGTCTTTCTACCGCTCTGTGGCACTTCACAATCTCCATTTATCATGGTTAAAATGCACTTCTAAGATTCAAACCCAAGCAGCCCTCCATCATTAGCCATCTATCTTTGAATGCATTTCAGGAAACTGGTCCGTGCTTACCCCTGACAAGTGAGCTCCAAAGGGGAGTTTGGCCCCCCGCTCTTACCTGCAAATTTGCACAAGGTGGTAAAACGTGAGTAGGAATTTCATTCTCAGACCCTGCTGGCCCCAGGGGCTTGTTCTTGGCCCGGAAGGCTGTGGTGGTGGTGGCAGTGGTGGTCTGAACTGGGAGGGCTGGCTGCCACACGGTCACATCAGAGCCATTGCCAAAGGCTTGAATTGCATTTTCTGCAGTAAAACAGGAGGAAATCCAATTTCAAAGTCAAGCAGCAAATGTAACAGACAGGATACATGAAGCCAGAGAGGCACACTAGAAATTCTGATTACAGTATTAGACTTCCCTGAACAAAACCCATCCATCCCTCCACCCTACACATGCTGAGAGCCAGCCGTCGGGTCAGGTGCTCAAAAGTCAATCCATTCACTAAACCCCAAGATGGACACTTAGCTATGCTCAAAGCGCAACAAATATTGTTCCTATTTATGTACCAGGTGCTGAGCAAGATCTTTGCCCTGAAATACTCATCAGTCAAGTGCTTTGAAACCCAGCCTCGAATCTGTTGTTTTTGGGGGGATCACAATCGTTGCTCCATCTTCCAAGAACATCCCTGTACTCTGTTAAAATGCGATACTAAAAGATAACTAGTGTTTTTTTTTTTTTTAAAGTAACATATCCCTAATTATGAGGCACTTGGTGGCATCCATGCTAATTTGGTAGGCAGTAAAATCAAACAGCAAAAGATACAACTCACTCCCATAGAGCACCCCGCTCATGTTCTGAGCAGTTACTATGACCAGGCATGGCTCAAAGTACAGATGCAACCAGTTTCTTTAAAAGAAAAAATCTACCCCAAATCTCATCAATATATAGTGAAAATTTAAGTAAGATTATTTTTTCCCTTTCTGCTCCCAGTCTTCCAAACAAAATCTGCATAATTAGGTAGGAGCAGCCCTGCTTAAATGAAAAGTTTAAAATGTAAAACTTTAAAAGCTTATTACAATTTCATGGGATTAGATTGTTTTTATGGCAAGAGTAAATTGGTTGTGTGTTGTTCCCCTCCCCAAAATGAATTAAAAACAGTTTTTAATCAGGTCCTCAGGGATTTGGCCTGGCTTTAGGAATTTTTTATTTCATATTCATTGTATAAGAAATCAAACTCCTCCATTTGAGACCTGAATGTGCAAATTGTTAATATATGATTCTTAGCTGGCATTTTCCGATATACAAGACAGAATAATTTAAGCCTAATCTTCCTCTTAGAAGTGACATTTTGTTCTAAAATTGTTATCCTTTAACTTCAGCAAATTGGAAGCTTGTTTTCTCAAACTTTACATTTTTTAGGCTGTAAGAAACAGCTTCGAATTAATATAAATGCTTTTTATGTTCCTAGCCACGTTACATGGCTTAATGGGTGGGTACAATGCAGAGAAAGAGGTACATGGGGGACGAGTTTCCCCGAACGACCCAGAACCACCACCACCACCACAAGCCACAGATTCAGGAGACCCCTGCCATTTAGTGGCACTACCTGAGTTTCCCATGTGGTTGCCTTGCTGCCTGGGGAGCCTACACACTTGCTCATTCATTTCCTCAAATGTCAATGGAACATGGACTAATTGCCAGGTGCCGCTGTGTGCTGGGCATGCGGCAGCGAACACCAAGGAGAGTAGCAACAGACGGGAGCCCCTACCTCCATGGAGATCCCATGCTGGCTGGGGAGGTACTAAGGGAAATACAGAATACATTCGGTGCTGAGAAATGCCTGGAGGAAATGAAGCATGGCTGAGGGTGGAATGGGGGGGAAGTGTGGTTCCGATACAGAGGTTCAGGGAGGTGGAGGTGGCATCTGGAGAGAGACCCCAGTGACAGTAACTCCTGTCTTACCTCCATCTCCAGCTCATTCTTCTCTCTTCCCCTCACCTTGGCCATGTACTTTGGCTTAAAAATAACTGTGTTTCCCCCCAATAACCAGAAATAAACAATCAGTTAATGTTGTGTTAGTGATAGAGGAATCTGGGAGAGATCTGGTTAATCCGAAGGCAGGAGAACTGGGTTCGGCATTTGGGTTGGAATCTACAAATTTCAATTCCTTCTACTCTAGAGCCTTTTCAAGAGAGTGAATTGACAGCACTGTGTCTTTGGTGGGCCGTGCCCCTTCTCATCAAAGTAGAGATGGAATGACTACGAAAAGTTCTGACTGGCTTTGGTCCCTGTTGGAGACCAAATGTATTTATTTTTATCGAAAAGTCATTAGCAGAAAGAGGCCAGGCCAGTCTCCCCTTCACCAAAATATTATTAAGCAGGGACACCTTTAATTTCTCCACGAGGGAGCAGTTTTCCAGCCAGTGTGACTATAATCTTTTCTCACGCTGACCTATACTGTCATTGCTTTATCTTCATTAAAACCTGCATTCTGCCAAAAGACTGCGCAGGATGTGGAAAAGAAGGATATATGCATACTTTTCTTTTTTTAAGTCCAGGCCAAACAAGAGATCCGAGGTAGTTCAATGGTATGCCCAATGTCTTAGCAAATGTCTCCATACTTCCCACTAGTTTTGTGGTTTTCAGTTTCATTTAGGTGTCCAGAAGCTTGTGTTAGTTTTAAGATGATTAAAACATTTGGTTACAGCCACATTACTGAAGTATCTAGTAAGCAAATCATTTAGATTTGTCTTCTCAACAAAGGAAGCGATAAAGAGGTTTTAGAATAAGTAACACTTAAAAGCTTTTCCATGTACACATGGTAAATTGTTAGCTAATTCTCCAGTCATCAGTCATTGTACAGCAAAGCATCATGGACCGTTGTCACGGCTCTCAGAGGGGTGGCTAAACCTTAATTCCTAGAAGCTGGCTCCAACATCTCTCACCAGGAAGTCACACCTGGTCCCCAGCGTTCAGCCATATGTTCTCGTCCAATGGGCCCTTTCATATCAGGCATGGCACAAAAGCCTCAGGGGATAGGGGCTGCAGAAGAAGGAACTTGGTCTTCAGAGCCATCTCTGGCACGGAGGGCCCGTGTGAGTAACAGCTGTTTACTCAACTGTGAAATGGAGATGCTCATACCTAGATCTCCTAGGACACTCGTGCAGATTACAGTAAATGAGATAATGTATATATTGCACTCCCTATAGAGTGAGTTGAAGGCACCCAATAAATTACTGGTGGCTGCCACGAAATGAGAGTGAGGCACTCAAGCATCTCGGCTGGACCGTCACCTTAAGCCCTGCGCATCTCCGTGGATAGAAGGGAGACCTGGCACGGTCTGATGAACGCCCATTGTTCACACCTGTACGTTGCTCTCTATCCCTCTCCTTTTGGGAAACAGGTTTCCATGTTGCCTGAAGGAAACTGCAATAATAACTGATACTATTTCCAAGCAGAAGCAACCTCCCCCCCGCAACCCCAGGCACTCATCTCTGTCTCCCGAGATAACTGACATCCTGAGGCTCCTGGCTACATCGCCAGCTTATCCCACTCAAGAATTGTGGCTTCTCCTCTGAGCCAACCCTGAACATCCAGGGGGCTATTGACGTTAACGTTCTAATTTTTCTCAGCGAGCCCTTGGAGGCTTACCCCCATCTAATTTGTCTGAGCTTCTCACATCGCATATTGCGCCCGGGTTTTAAGAACCTTTGGAACAGACTTTGTGCTGGTTGCCAACATCAAAATTTGATCTGTGGGTAGAAGTGTTCTATCTGACATAATGTACCCTCCATTGTTTGAATCTCTTGCTCTCTTAGGCCTTTGGATTCACAGACTTGGCAGCACCCACCCGCTCTGCTGCATTGCGTAGTATGGCCAAGAGCCGCTGGATTCACCATCAGCGAGCAGGAAAAAGCAAGAGAGAGAGAGAGAGAAAAGGCAGGCACAAGAAACACGAAGGTACAGCTTGAACACAGAAGAAAGCGTGTTTGTGTGTTTGCTTCCTTTTTTTTTTTTTAACTCACTAAGACAAGTATTGTCCTTGAAGAAGTTCAAAAATTTCGAGCACTCTTCCATATCATTCCCACTGTTGCTACAGTCACACCACGGGGCCACGCTGAGGCTACTGGAGTCTATGTAGTTGGGCGTCATGACTGTACCTAAAAAAGTAAAAACAAGCATCTTGTTCTTATGTGATCGTACAGACTTTTCTGTAGCCTAAAAAGAAACAAATGTTCCTCTGATGGCGGATGCACCGCGGATAATTACAAACGCTGAGTTTGCTGAGTGGGAAATTATGTTAAGCAGTGCATTTTCTCAGCAATTTATCTTGAGCGCGTAAAATAATTTACACATTTACTTAAAAAATTATAACAGAACTCCTTGAGCTGCACTTAAGGTATTTTTTTCTGCCCAAATGGTATGGATGTTACGGAGTGGGAGAGAATTAACTTCGAATGCATGAGTTGCCAAATTCCTTGCATTTTCTTGAAAATGTCATTAATCTTCATAAATAGAACTGGTTTTACATATCTTAAAAATCCTTTTAGGACTTTGCATCCACTTCCCTTAGAAGCAAATGCCTTCTTCAAAGTAGCACAGGGAGGCTTAGAAGCTATCCTTTGGGTTACCCCACATCCGGAACATACATAACGAGGCCTCTGCTCACCAGACTCTCAACTGATTTGAATAAAATCTTCCAAGTTGCGAAGGAACTGGAAATAAACAGTGGAAATTCTCTAAGCTGATGGCTTCTAGAGTATTGTCTCAATAGTCCTCAAAGTCCTCAAAGAAATGCTGGGTGGTCTCTCTTGCCTACATCTTCCTATATTCATGGTTTTTCTGATGAGCTCCGTGCTGGTGCAAATAAACAACGCATTTATACTTAATACAACCCAAATGTCTTCTCCTGGGTGGCTCGCACCAGGCGATGCCTATTCATGCCAAGAAACCTTCTGCTTTTCTGTATTTGGGGGACGTAAGAAGTAATAGGTGGTCAGTGAGCCACAGGATGTATTTGGTTCATAAATAGAAAAACAAATTCTTTGTAAGCTCTTCAGGGTCAAGGACATATCTTTTTTGCCCTACATTCCTTACCAATCTGAACTACATTTTACCTTGGATGGGAACTTTGACCCACAGCAGACACAGAGCAGCTAACTTTGGATGAGAAAGGAAAAGGCACCCCCAACCCTGAGTCAAGAAGTTAAAATGTGTCTACAAAGTATCCACTGAACACAGGGCACCATGATGGATCCCTGACATATGGAAGAAGTAGGCACAAGCTTTGTCCTAAAAGACGTTAGAACCCAAAATGACAGTGTGGAGGGAAAGATCCAGACCCAAGAGGGAAATAAATTTTGGTCTGTAAAATACATTGTTTCCAACATGTCATTCCATTACAGGCTGAGTATTTCATCATCCTGGGCACATGATGGTTTGCCAAGCCAGAAATGCCTGGCAGCCCTGTGCCTTGGCCACTCATGGAGGAATTAATGAGCACATACGCTTGGAAGGATATGGACTAAGGTGTTAATAGTGATTATGTCTGGGAGTAGAGCTGTAGATCCTTCCTACTGTCTTCTTTGGGTTTCTCTGTATTTTTTTTAACTTTTTATAATGAGCATGGCTTAATTATTTCCATTGTTTCTTAAACCTGTAATTCCATAGTTGATAAGTAACCCCTACTAGAGACCAACTTACTTAAGAAAAGGAAAGCGTGGATGCAAACTTGAAATATTGACTCAAGGAAGATACACTCATTGGGATACAGCCACAAAAATGGTAAACAACACTGGTGAAAGGTCTTGCCCAAGAGAACACAAGTATCCTTTCAAAAAAGGCCGGGATGAGTGTACCGGCACTTGTAATGTCCCCACATTAAGTACCATCGTTGATTTTCCCAAAAGCTCTTGCTGAAGACACTCTGGCAACAACAAAAAATTGAGTCTGTACTGTCATTCTTGGTGGTAAGTTCTTCCTGCCTCATGACTTGTGCGATGGTGGCAGGAACACATGCCCTGGCTGAGCCATCACGCTCTGATAAGTGTGATTTCCCTCACCCCTCCACAGCCTTCACTCCGTGTTTGTCCTCAAATGTCAATCGTGACGGAGCCCTGCCACCGAGGCTTCTTCAGGCCCCAGGCCCCAGAGCACCTGCCTTTCTTCCTGCCTGCCCCTTTTAGCCACGGACACAAATTTCTGACTCTTCTCACTCACTGGTACCCTAACTGCACTGTTGCTCTGAGTGCCGAGAACCTGGTTCTGCCAAAGCCTCAGGTCTGGAGAGGCAGAAAACACAGTTTCTGCTAGGTCTGTGCTCAGGGAAACACTTTAGGCTACATCACCCCCCCTGCACACCAGGAACTGATTTACCAGGAATATTAATGGTGCAAAGGACCCCAGTAGTTAGAGGTTATTTTTCCATTTCTGGGGAACAGCCTTTTTTATTTCCCCAGATGAAATGACTTCCAAGTGCCCTAATTCAATGAACTCGGGTTCACTTGCTTCCCTCTCCCGCAGCCATGTTTGTTTTTTTCTCCTGTTGTTCTGTGTGGTTGGTTCTCCCCCCAGGAATGCTTCTCAGGAGCCCACACCGGTCGTCTTCCTGCTCTGTGATACTCCCTGCTTCCTGCCTCTGCCTTTGCACGGCCATGATCCCTGGGTTTCCTTTTTTTGCAGGTGAGTCCTATAGGGCTTAACATCAAAACCCCAGCACAGAGGGTTACTGGGCGATTTTCCCTTTCACAGACAGTGGTAGGCTACAATGGAAAGAGTCTGTGAGTATTTGTAAGCCAGACTTCCCTCCCGTCCCGCTTCTCCCCAGTCTTACCAATAAGCCCTGAGTAGGCGAGGAGGCAGTCGGCATAGTTTTCCTTTAGACAGCTGCTGGCAGACCTTGACTCAGGTTGGCAGTTGGTAAAAAAATCCGCAAGGCGAGATCTGCAGTGGGAAGAAAGGACAAGCGGTGAGTTTGGAAACACTCTAAACTTCTGGACCAATGCAACTTTTCTTTGTTCCTTCATTGATACACCTTTTCCTGCACCAAAAATATATAGAAAGTGTGAGCTCTTAGGATGTTAGCACCCCCTCTTCTCCACCCCCCCAACTGTCCCCTCCCTGCCCCAGCCCTTTGCCCACCTGTGTGTCTGCTTAGTTGCAGAGAAGTCTTCAGGGCCTATAGCTGGAGAAACCTAGATGCTTTGAAGTTTCCATTCAATATTTATTTCTGACAGACTTATTTGCATCTTTAGGAAATATGCTTCTCTACACACTCACCAGAGATCCACACTGGGAAAATATTTACTTTATACAGAAACATGTCCCTGGCATCCAAATAGGATCCTACAGCCCATCTGCTCCCGTAATTCCTGCTGGCTTTAAAAATACGTGTATTTGTCTTGTAAGTTCTCTCTCAATCACCAGCCCAGGGGACAGGGATTGATTCCAGCCAAGTGACACTGAGGAGGAGCTCGCCTCTCCAGAACCGAAGGGAAAAGCAGGAGGGACACGTGATGCCCACTCTAGGTACTATTTCACTGTGTGACTGGGCCTTCCGGGGGATGTGGTGCCTGGAGGGGCCACTGACCAATTGCTGCATCTGTCTGCAGTTTGGAAACGGCCCAGGGGCCAGAGAAATCCACTGGGAAGCCCTGCGTGGCAGCGAAATTGCGAGACCCAGAGGTGGAGAGGGGCCACAGACATGCTGGTCCGGGGAGGCACAGGGCTCTTTGCGGCCAACTGGCTGTTCTTCAATCTGAAGAGGATATTGTTGGAGAAACCCTGAATGAGAGCGGGGCCACTTCTGAGGTCATCTCAGCAGACAACAGCTCTGCTTCTGAGTGAAGAACACAATGGACTTCAAGAGAATTTAAATTATCCGGCAATTATGGGAGACAATGGACGGTTGTCTCAGCTTTTTTCTCTCCAGCTTACCCAAATTGGCAGCCAGCATACATAGGGCTGTTTTTACTTCCTTCCGCCCAAAAAACCGTGCTTACTTAGCATACTTTAGGTTATATGCGAGCTTGCGTGGTGGCAGAGCGAGGTAGAGGTAGCGTGTGTGGAGATCCCAGAGGTTTGTAAAAGGTCTGCAGGAAGCCCATTATGTGTTCCTTTACTACAATTGTAACTAGAGGGGAGTTAAAAGGCCCAATGAAAGCATCTAAGTTCACAGCACACTGCAAAGGCTGCAGGGTGTTGGTGAGGGACTGGGCTCTCCCTGAACCCTTTTAAGGGATCTGCCCCCCTATCTGCACTGATCTGGGCACTCCGTCTGTGCACGCCCGGGTCCATCACTGTCGATCTCCAGGGCAGACGCTGGGGCTCGCCTTTATTTTCTTTGCACGGCACCTGATAGTCCTCAGAGAGGCCCCTTCATCCCGTTTCCCAAGCAGGGCCATGTGCCGAAGCTAAGTGGCTTGGCGAGATCCTCCAAAGGATGGAGGCATGCGTCTGTATGCACGCCTGGATCTCCCACCATCTAAGCCTTGCTGGTGTTTTCTGACTCTAATTGAACACACTGAAGGGCATAAAACCTGGCCATTTTCTGTAGCCTGGTTAGAGGATTTATTTTTCCGAGGAAATCCCTAAAGGTGGCTCAGGCTTACTCAACTGGCTCCAATGGCATCCAGCTTGGACTGAGTGTTAATTTCAGAAGAATTTTCCTGGTCATGAAAGTTAATGATCTGGTGCTGCTGGGCTTCTAACTTTGCAAAGGCCAACTGTGGTTCAGGCAGCTGGGCTTCCAGCTCTGCCCACAACCTGAGCAGCTCTCTGACCTGGCCGCCCTGCACTTCCAGCCTGTCCCCCAGAGATGGACAAAAGGTCGCTTTGTCTCCAAAGTCCCTGTTTCTTGTAGTCTCTCAAGCAGACTGTTAACGGAACGGCACCGTGATGCGGATTACCATCCTTCAGCGCGAGGCTAATGCCACCAGACTCATTTTGCTTAACAACCTCAGAATTGACTCACAATTGGACTCTGGAATGAAAGGCTAATTGAGTCAGTCTGCTGCAGAGAGTATAACCCTGATTGGGAGGATAAAACCAGATACACTGCTCTGAGCAGAACCCCGGACAGGCTGATTTGTGAGAGAAGATGGTCAGCACAGACCCCAGTGCTAAGATGCACAGAGCCAGTGGACAGAAGGAGTTTCTAAATATTGATGAGCACAATACTAAAAATACTATCTAACATGAAGTGCTGAGTATATGCTAGGTATGTCTTTACTTGATATTTTCCCCTGACAACTCTTCATCAGGTAGAGACGATTATTTTCTTATCTGAATTTCAAAAAGGAGGAACCGACAGCTTAGCAAGTTTAGACTAGAGTAAAATAGTGAGTAGTAGAACCAGGATATAATGCCACACATGGTGATGCCACAACTTAAGCTTCTAACAATTCCTTGGCTACAGACGTTCGTTTCAGAGAGGCCATGATATTGGGACTGAGAGTCACAGGACGGCTCGGGTCTGTCAGACCAAGGTGGAGGGGGTATCCCAGGCAGAAAGCAGCACATGATAAAGGCAGCAAGTTTGGAGAACTCCCAGAGTAACGAGAATGGAATGTTTGTATGTGCCAGAGACTGATTTAAGGGCTTGACATGTATGCACATTTAGTACTCCCACAACCTTAGCAGGTGATACTATCAGCCCCATTTTGCAGATGGAGAAACTGAGGCAAAGAACGTGTAGGTGAACTCCCTCCAGGTCGTCGAGCTCTGTGGTGGAGCCGGAACACGACCGCACTCGATCTGACTCCAGAGCTAGAAGTCACTTGCAACCACTACACTTAACACACGCATCACCCAGAAAATTGTTAGTTGTTCACGTGAGATTGCCAAGCCAGGGGATGCGAATGGTGAGAGACGGGTGAGGATGGTGGCAAGGATGGGAAAAGCCTTGAATGACCTAAGAGCTTGGATTTTATCCTAAAACCACTGGGAACCACTGAAGGGTTTTATTTTTTTTATTATTTTTTTAAATAATTTTTTATTATGTTATGTTAGTCATCTTACAGTACATCCTTAGTTTTTGATGTAGTGTTCCATGATTCATTACTTGCGTATAACACCCAGCGCTCCATGCAATATGTGCCCTCCTTAATACCCATCACTGAAGGGTTTTTAAACAGAGAAGTAACATGATCAGATGTGCATGTTAGGAAGACTTTTGGGTCTCTCTGCCGTTCAGCAAAGATTTGCTGAGACCTACCCTGGCCTCTCACTGTTCTAGCAGCAATGGGGAGGCAGGACACTGGCCTGTGGTGGGAGAGATGGTTACTTAGGAGACTGCAGCCAGTGGGGAGCCAGTGGGGAGATCGGACGGCCTGAAGGAGAGGAAGAAAGGAGGATGCACGAGGAGACAGGTTTTACCAGAATGGAGGTCAAGACTATGAAAAGGAAGGGCAGAGTCGAGGTGTAGGCAGCTCAGCGGTGCTGTGGGGGGACGCAGGGGAGGACAGGTCTGCAAGGAAGATGTGGCTATACTGAGTTCATGACACCGGGGGATACAAGCATCTCGCGAGTGGTTCCAGCCTAAGATCTTCACCTGTCCAGTCACCAGCCATGGCCTGAGCACCTGCTATGCCCCTGCCCCCAGCATCCCAGGACAGCCCTGCTGCACACACTTCCCCTGCCCGCCTTGGGTTAAAGAGTCACGCTGTAACCCGCTTCGGTGGCTCCCCTGCCTGGGCTGCACGGATCCAAACACAAAAGCTTAAACGTCCAGTGTGGGATTAACAGAGAAATTCCACAACTGGATTTCTTCTGGAGACATGAAATCTCCATGACTACAAGCAGAGATGAACCTGATGGTTTTTCTCTGAGAAAATGAAAAGGAAATGAATAGGCGCTCATGTAGAAACGTATGTCCCTCTGAAAGAGAAAAATTCCCACCCTCAAAAAGGAGGAAACGTCGGTAAATGCCAACATAGCCTTAGGAAATCTGCTGAAGAGAAAACCGTGGTTTATGCCAAACAGATCATACTAAAGGAAGCGTGCTGCTAACTGGAAATAGAAAAATGATTATAATGATAAAATCTAGGAGAATCTTCTCAAACAGCAGATGGTCTTTTGACAGTGGGGGGAAAATCATTTACCTACTTTTTCTGTAACATTTTTAGGAAAATGGTATTATGGTAAACAGGTTAAAAAAATACTAGTAATGCGCCGTTTAACTCCTCCTGGATCATCCTATATCTTTTTAATGTTTTTTTCCAGGATGAATCCCATACTTGGACACAAGCCGCGTGGTTGGTGGAACAGAGCTCTGAACCAGAATCATGAGGTCTTGAATGAGATCCAGCCTCTAACACGAACTACTCAGAACTCCCACAGTCGTTGCTGAACTACTTAGCTCTTGGATTTCCCTGTCACTTCAGCAATACAATCTAGGGACACTTGAAGATACTCAGGAGAAAAAGAGCACTTATTTTCAAAGCATTATTATTGTTTTCACCCATGATTCCATTTTGCATGACACATGATTTCAGTGTCTAGGCACTGGGTTTCCTCTGAGTACAGAGACCCAGATTTTTTCCAGTGGATCTCCTCATCTCCCATGCAAGAGTACTGAAGGCCAAAAAGGTGAAACTCCTGCTCAGAGTCACACAGTGGGTGGTGGCAGACGGCAGGTGTCAGCCCTGGAACGGGAAAATGCAGAGGGGGCTGGGCCTTAAGTTCCCAGGGATGTGATTTAAGTCATCAGTGTATAACTGCTCTCCCTCTCCCACCATTTGGCCAGATGGTTCTTCAGAGCCGAATGCTGTCCCGCTGACTTTACAGCCTCCTTGAGCGCTCTGAATGGCATGCGGGAGTCCAGCAGGGGCCATGGATGCATCCAGAACCCTGCATCTGAGGGTGGTGAGTCTACCGATGAATGAGGCTTCCCTTTATTGAGGGGCTTTGGGGGTGGCACCAGTGTCCATTCAGGACTGCAGAACTTGACGGACCGGTTGAAACCCAGAACCTTGGGATGGGATCTCTTTATTCATCTGCTTGCGTAAGAAATGACTAATATTTTTCTCTGACCCCGGTGTGAGCACAAGGGCTGTCAAGTCTCGGTTTTCAATGCAAGCCATGTAGCCTGGAAAGGTTTGCTTAATTAGAGGAAACAAAGTCAGAGGAAACAAAGCATGCCAGGCCTGAGAGGGAAACATGCTTGTCTCTATCCCCAGTTCCACCTTTCACACTCTCACACCTTAGCTAACTAGTTTCTTCACCTGGAAAATGGGCCGAATGACATCCACAGTCGCTTTATGGGGCTGCTGTGAGAACTCATGGGCAATTCTGTAAAGCTCCTCACCCAGGACCCAGAATACACGATGCCCACCACATTTTCATTTCCTATCCCTTTATTTTTTATTTTTTTTGTTCCCAAATCCTGGTCCATTCCAATGGTAAGCCCTTGCAGCAAAGACCCACAGCAAGCTCAACACAGATGAACGTACACCCTTGCCTGCCTTCTGCTCGCCCCTTGTCTCCCATACTGAGGCTACATCTGTGGAGCGACTCTGACCGAAACAGACTTGAGAAGTCGGAAGCCAGGAATCCTGTGGTGTTACTTAATGCCTCTCAGTCAGATGAGCTCCTAGAATAAAGGCATTTTTAAGAAAAGCTACTTTTTCCCCTGGGCTTTAGGGGGAAAGACATATTTTTTAAATGACTAAGTATCAATGAGTTTGTTAATACTGCTCATCTCTTATGCAGAATAAAAATAATTTGAAAAACACGCTGCTAATATTAGAGCCGGGATGACAAAGCAAGAGTTCTGCAATGGTGATTTTCTGGTACGGTGACACAAAACAGATTTTTCTCGTTCTGTTTTTAGAAAATTACCTTAGCCCTTCTTCCCCAGCAGCCTACCGGAGAGCACATCTGGAAAGCATCCTCTTGCAAATCAGAGCCTATATTCAAGACATTTTGCAGAGGTGTTTTCTTGCCTTGTTGCTCCCCACTTTGTGCTGTGCATGTGGGCTTCCTGGAGCAAAAGCCCAGCATGTTCTCTGGGGGACAGGCTGCAGAGCTGGGGGAGCTCAGGCCACCCTTCAGAAAGCCAGGGTCTTCCCCAGGCCGGTGAGTGAGTGTGGCTACTCTGGGGCTAAAGCCTTGGGGAAGGTTCACACACCCAGGCACAAATACCCAAAGTTCTGCACATCTTGAGTTTCTTGGGCCCTTAATGTGGGTTTCCACTCCTGGTGGGATGATGAAAGCCTCGGTCAATTGATGCACTTCTCATTGACTTAGCCAAACTGCGGCCCCCTGTTTTGGGGAAAGAGTACTGTGGAGTCCAAGAAACTTTGCCTAAGGCCTCTGTTTCCTGGGACAATACGACCCTTGTGGCCAAGGAGAGATTTGGCCTGTTCCTCCCAAATCCCTGCTCAGCTTCATCTTGATACAAATGCCCCTTCTCCTCACTAGCCCTGGGGAACCCTGATCATAGCTACTTGTCCAGCTCCTTGGTAGCTCTTGGCCCAGCCTGAGGGTCACAGGAGGCTATGGTCACTGCCCTCTGGGCTTGACCCACAGTGCTGTAACAAAGTCCTACCAAGGAAGGACTTTAGGAAATGCAGGTGGAGTCACACATGGCTTTAGTCCACGCCACGTGTCCCACTTGGGGTGTCCCTCCAGGGTGAGGGTTCGGTGTAAGCACGCTGCAGGGCAGAGGCGCCATGTTTCCTTAGCCTTTCTGAGGACGTGACACAGCGGCAGCCCCCTGAAGGGCATCCAGGTCAGCGTCCGATCGATCTCGGCATCCCTCATGAAGCCACCTTGCATGAGCACTGACACCTATCAGTCAACAGCTGCAGACTGGCCGACTGGGTTTGACAGCTAATCTCTACGTAGCAAATTTGAAAAGCAAGCTCTGGCAGTGGGCAAGGGAATCCATTCCAACAGTGAAGGAGCTCTTGGCAGCCTTGGATCGGATGCCCCAGAGCTGCCCTCCGGCCAGAACTCCTCCCCTCACCCCCCTCACCAATCTCTCCACGGCACAATGATGGTCATAGTGTAAGCAGACTGTAAGTCATACCAGGGCACAGAAACCCTGCAAACAGTCCTGTGCTGCACTGCCAAGTCAAATCAAGTTGTTTTGTATTATCCATGCTGCAAGATGTCCTTCTGCAGAAAACTTAGCTTTGCCAGTACTTGTTTTTATGGGAAGAAATTGAGGGAAAAAAGAAATTTGAGGTTTTCTGGATGGTTACGTAATCATAAAGCATTCAGATATCCCATAGCGGTCTGTGACAAATAAGCTAAAACTCTTTTAAGAGTCAATCTTATCCAGTAAGCCTTCCGTATTTCTGCACGGGAACTTCAGGTATCAGTGTTGTGACTTTTGGCCACAAGAAGAAACAGAAATCTAGACGCTCAACCAATCTTTCACCAGTAGAGCCATATCTTAAAACTCTAGACCAACATGGTATGAATTTACTTTATAAAATTCCGCAGACACCTCCACCTTCGGAACCGATTGACAGCAGTCGCCTTACGTTCATCCGGGAACCTGAGAAGCTCTGAGTCAACTGCTCAGGAGCCCTGGGGCAGCAAAGGTCACCCACCATGGTTTCACCGCATTATTTATGCCCACTCTCACTTCAAAAAGAATTTTGAGACGCATTCAGATGTAACTTGATGCAACAGAATAAATATAAGATGAGTGAGGGTGTTTGCGGCCGTTGAAAGATCAGACAGAGGCAGGGGTAGAGCTGCTGCGGAGTGCACACTAGGTGTGCTAGAGGAAAGCCACATATGGGGCTCTGTGCGTTCTAGCAACGATCGGGGACTCACTAGTTCTACAATTCATGATATAGCAAAAATTAAAAACACACCTCAGCAGAAAAACTGTAGGCAGAAGAAGATGTCTACACTCCACTGTAGTCTCTGGAACCATGGAATATGTTAATATGTTACCTGGCATGGCGCAAAGGCCTTTAAATGTGTGATTATAGGCGTAGATCTTGAAGTGAGCAGATTGTCCTGGATCGTCCAGGTAGGCTCCATGTAATCACAAGATCTTTAAAAGGGGAAGAAGAAGGCAGATGAGGAGGTCAGATGCCATGCGCAAAAGACTGGACCAGCTTTTGCTGAGTTTGAAGATGGGGGCAGGGACCACGAGTCAAGGAATGCATATGGGCAAGAGTCAAGGAAATGGATTTGCCCCAAGAACCTCCAAGAGGAACTCAGTCCTGCGGGTGCTTTGATTTCAGCCCCATGAGACCCGTGTATGGCTTCTGATGTCTGGAAATGTAAGAGAATAAATTTGTGTTAAAGCCACCATGTTTGCGGTAATCTGCCACAGTGGCGACAGAAAACAAAACACTGCTAAAAATCAGCGCGCAGTGGAGGTTTTGAATACAGAATTTGAAAATGGACCAGGGCTTCAATTTCATTTCAACCACTTGCTAAACATGGCATCTGGGGTGAGTACTTTAACTTCTCTGGAGCTTGATTACTCCAGTTGAATGACAGTAAGTCCTTCAAAGTGCTACTGGAAGATGAATGTACCAGGCACCGAGCACCTGTGTATGACCTCCAGATTCCTAGAGGACAGGACTTGTCAGCGCTGTGTCTTCTGTTTTGCTCTGGACCAGCCCAGGAGGTCCATACTGCTCTTGAGACCTCTATGAGGCCTTAGGGTAAAGACAGTCACACTGATTTTTTTTTCTTAGAATGCTTCTGCTAATAATATGGCGTATGAAACGCTTTGTCCTGAGATCACTAATCCACCCATTCAAGTCTACATAGGCTCAACACACTCATGATTAACATCAGGCTTAATCCTACCATTACAACCAAAGAGAGATGTCTCTTGTGAGTCCTCCACATCTCCTAGCAGAGAAATGTGTCTTATAGGCCAGTGGAATCACATTCACAGAAACAGGTCAAGACAATTCCACAGGTCACTACATATGGTCCCCAGATGTGGTCCTCTATTGAGCTGGCTAGCATCAGGCCTGTATAAATTTAGGAAGGTGCTGTCTGGCCCCTCAGAAAGAAGTGTTGCATCATGATGTTTAGAGCCAGAGAAACTGAGCTCTAATTACTTTAGAGAAACACAGGTAAATTCTAGAAATTATCCCAAATGCCGCCTGGCCTCCTTCAGTCAAACCTTGCTTCTTTGGGGGTTCCCAGAAGATGAAAAATTGAAATTACACAGGCTCTCCTGACTTTAATAATTTGCAAAATTCCTCCCTTTGCCCTTACCCCCAAAGGACCAGCGCTAAATACCTCTGTGGTACCTGAGCCCCAAGCTCCAAGCTCCGCTCAGCAGAATGTTAATTTACCTTCCGTACATTAAAGGAGCCTAGCTTCTGCCTGCCCTGGGAGGGGGTGGGGGAAGAAGGTAAACGGATGTCTGAATGGCTAACAGCCTACACTTGCACAAACAGACTTTAAGCAGAAACATATGAAAATAAGATTCCCTATTAATCTTTAATAGGGTTGCAGACTTCCTAAGGAAAATTATGTTCAATAGTAAATATACACTAGGTCGTTTTTCTTCCAGGCAAGTTGTTTTAAGGTCAACAGAGACTTTGAGCTCAGCAAACAACTAGTCCCTAATATCTTCCTTCCGGGTTGGGCCAATGCTCAGGAGACAGGGAATTGTGGTGTTATACGTCAAAAGAATAAATCACTTATTCCATTGCCATCAGATAATTCCCCCTTTTCCAGAATATCCAAAACTCTCCTTGGTAATCCAGTCTCACGTTGAATGTCCTCTTGTCAACAGCAGCCCCTCCCCCACACCCCCAGTTCCATTTTCCACATTTTCCCTAAAGCTCTCCGCTAAATTTAAAACATTTCCCCCTTTATTCTTTAGGGCTCAGAGGCTGATTTCCAAGGTCCACATAAGTCATTTTCTAGTACGCCATTCACTCAACCACTCTACCCAACCAGGTGAGGTTAAGGCTTCCTGTGACCCACTCCCATTGCTCTCAGGTGGTCTCCTGGGAGCCTCCCAGCAGCTCTGCCCACTGGCTCTTTGCCCCAAGGAGGGCGCCCACTTTGGCCCTCCTGCCCACATCTTCTCTCCCACCCTTCCTATTTTACGTCCTCACTTTATTTATAGTCTTGCCTCTGCCATGAGAACCTGAGAGCTTAGGATTGTGTCCCGCATAAAGGAGATGTTTGGCAAATATGTCCTGATTGAGTGCTGAATGAATAAATGAATGAATGAATGAATGAATCCAAGTGCCGCCCACTATGGCTCCAGCCACCTAGAGAACGATATTCATCATGGACATCTTGGTGTTCTGGTTTTGGCACAGAGCAGGAGAGGAGACACCTCAGCCCACGTCTAACTTCTCCAGACACAGTACTAATAGTACAGCAACCGCATTAACTTAGAGCCGGTCACTATGGGCGATACTTTGTAGGCCTGTGTCACCGAACACACAACAGCCTGACCACCCAGATTAGCCTTCCTTTACAGTGGAGGACACTGGGTCCAGAAAGGTCAACATCTAGGCAAAGTCATGGAGCTGGTAAGAGTTAGAGCCAAATTTTCAAAAGGAAACCACAGATTCTCCAGCTCATACTCACCCCACAACACTGAAAGGAGAATGAATGTTCAATTTTTAAATTTTAGTTCTTGGACTTTTGCCGCCATTTTGATGAGAATTGTGTGCCTGAGAAGCTGAAATCTGATTTAAGTGGTTATAAGTGATATTTACTAGGTCCAATAAAATGTAATGACAGAATGAGTGGGCATTCTTTTGGTTTAATCGTGCTTGCAGTTTAAAAACATAAAAAAATAATATCTGTTGTTGCTGTTCAGTAAGGCTGAATACAATTCCATAACACGGCTATGTGAAGAAGTCCCTCAGCCCATGATCTCCCTCAAAGAGCACCCCCTCCCCACCCCCGGCTGTGTATATAGTCACTCCAGGGGGTGCTGCTGAAGTCAAGAAGTGAGGGGTGTAAAATGTGGGGCTTCCCAGGCCCACAGGGAGAAGTCAGCAGCCTCCCCAACCAGCCCTCTCTGGACTGCAGAGAACACTCTTGAGGCCGGAGACAGGAAGCATCTGGCAGGAGCTGGCCAGGCTGGGACCATCTCCTTGGGTGCCTTCCTGGAAGAGGAGACACACGTATGGACGCTTCCCAGAGCTTGTGGGTGTGGGGCATCGTGGGAGAGGACAGGAGCCCTGAAGTCAGACCACGGGATCAAAGCTGCACTGTCCCTGCTGCTGTATTTCATCTCTGCATCCGCCCATGTGGTGAGGGCTGAGGCCCGGATCCCACTGCCTGGCACAGAAAAGGGCCGGATACGAATGTTACCGTTACTACGCTCAAGGTATTTCAGTGCTGGCTTCTTCTGTCCCCCCAGAGTCCTGTGAGGCAGGTAATGGAGCAGGTGTCTCTCTCCGCTCCCATGAAAGGGCACGTGTAGAGCAATCAAGTGGATTATCAGGAGCCTCGGCCAGGGAGGGCCGGACCCCACATGGAGACAGGACTTCCACGGGGTTCTGAAGCCACCTGAGGTGGGCCCACCTGCTCCACGTGGACAAGGAACACCTAGCCTGGCTTCCTCCAGAGGCACTCTCCCACGTAGGTTGGAACAGAACCCAGTGGACAGGCAGTATTTGGTGGCACCTCTTGTCCACCTGGAAAACACCCCTTCTGCTTTCTCTGAGCCTGGGGATGCCAGGGCGCAGCGTGGAAAGCCCCAGGCCTGAGGCTTTCCAGGTGGACTCCTAAGGGTGCAAGAGCATCCAGGCGCCCAGCTCCCAGCATGCTCATCTTCAGCTTATCTTCAGCGTGGTTGTCCAGCCCCAGCCAGCACAGTGCCTGGCCGACTGCACACGGCTCCCACAAGGCACCAACCTCCCAATGACACAATCATTATACACCCTCAATGCAAGACCCTGTGTGTGAGGTGGTGGCCATGGTGAGACAGGGTCAAGGACGGAGATACGGTCCATCTGGGATATGGCGTCTGGCCTCCCACCACCTACACCCTCCACTTTCCCTCTCTTACGATCAGCAGTGAGCCAGGGGTGAGCCCACACTGTGTACTGTCTAGGCCTAGGTTCAAGGAGACCTTGGCCCATGGAATCATAGCACTTTTGCATCTCACACATCCGTGTGTGTTCGAGTAATCTGCATTACAAGTCATCACTAGAGGTGCTGTCCACTCACATTCCCTCCTGACAACCACAGATGCTTCCACTTGGAAAAAGTGACAAGAGCAAAGCAAAGCATGTATGTCAGCATTCCTCATTTGAATAGTTCAGGGCAAAGATTGCTCCAAATGTCATTCTGGAAGGAGGATTTCTTTTCAAATAATTGCCTCGAAACCCTCTGTTTTACTTTGTATTTTTCAGGCATAACTCAGCCAAATGAATTTCAATCTCTGGCCCAGCTCAGCCTATGGACAACAAACTGTCTATGTCCTCCCTGCAAAGAAGGAAGCTCCCCCCTTGCACTGGGGCTGCTCAGGCAGTAACTTACTGGGTACATGTTAGCCAGTTCTCAGGATCCCTTTTTCCTAAGGTGCCAGGACCCAGGGGGCTATCAGAGCCTTTCACAGCGGATCCCCCCGGCCTTCCAGTTAGACCCGGACAAGAGCGCAGCACAGACACTTTGAACTGCTGTCCTCATCCTGCCGCTACCACCAGCCACAACATGCCGTCCTCCCCTATGCCCCCTGCTCACTGCTCCACAGGTCCAATCTGGCTGCCTGCTCCTTCTCATCCCCAGCTTTGGGGACCCCTCTGAGAGCAGGGTAAGGCCCATCAGCTAATGTCACTTGGTCAACATTATCCTGGCTCTCTGGCCAAGTGTGGACTCGAGCAGCATCACTGGGAATGCTCTAGAAATGCAAGTTACCAAGCCCCACCCCCAGGCCTCATGAGTCAGAAACTGTTCCCAACACAGGCTAACGTTGGAGAACCACTGCTACAGAGTGATGGTACCTGAGTCCAGCTCTCCTCCCTCTGCTGGGCACATTCACTCTGTTCTGAGGGCTCACTTGTCTCTGACCCTCTGGGTCCCTCAAAGCACCTGGCACTCCAGTCCTGCTGAGCCAATGAATGAACCAACCAACAGCCAGTATGCGAAGCAAAAAGCACATTTGCTCAAGCCATATGCCTTATTTTTAGCTAAAAATCTTTTAACTTGAATTTTTGATCCTGGAACATGGAAGAGGTATTTCCCATTTGCTTTTGTCTATTTCCTGAGAAAGGTATTCTAGCAGGACAGTGTCGAGATCCTTTGCTGGAGTGAATATTCTTGGAGAGAGGGCATTCTCTCTCCCAGACCTTCATCCTAAGAAGTTCAAAGCTGTCAGAGGGAGCCTGCCAACTCTCCAGTATGCATTTCAACTGCTGAGCACTCACAAAAAAAACCCTCAAACTTCCAGGTTTCCTGCCATTTGTAACTCTAAGGGTTTTCCCAGGTCCAACGTCATTATAACCCTTCAGCTCTCGCCATGGCAAATGATCACCTGAGATGGTTCACATCAAGGTGTACCACCCCACCCAGCCTGCCAAGGAGCAGAGGCTTACCTGTGGCATGAGCTCCTACCTAAGAGAAAAGTGCCACTGAGTCTTCTGGACACAGACGGGTTTTACACATCAGCCTAGAGTTCTGCCTGACTGAGCAGAACGTGACACTGAACTCCTCCGGCATGCTAGAACAGAGAAGGAAGGGCTGTCTGCGAAGGGGCTGCCCGTCAGGAAGGCATCTCTCGGAGCAAGAAACCCAGCTGGGCCAGGCACGCCAGCCTGCCGCACGGCCCCAGAGTGATGGCTGATGGGAATTAGCAGTTCTGCAGGGATCAGTATAATTTCCACCTGCAAGGGCTCTGGAACCCTGCTCCCACTCACCTCCCACCCTCACCATTCTGACCTGCCGGAGCTGAGCGGGTTGGGTACACACTCAGAATGTCCTAGTTCACGGATGCTGTGGGAACGTTTGTGCACACACACGTCTTCCAACCCAAGACTGTTCTGGTCCTTCTAGGCCAGCAGTTGTCAAAGTGAGGCCCAGGGAGCCCGGCAATCTCAGCCTTCTAGGGCCTGTGAGGTCAAAGCTGTTTTCCTACTCATACTAAGGTCTTATTTACCTTTCTGTCTTCCCTGTTCTCACGAGAGGGCCCAGTTTTTCCAGAAGTCACACGATGTGGGGATGCTGCAACAAACTGAAGGCCTAAGCAGATATAAGACCCCAGATATCTTACAGGCAGACACTAGATTGGAAAAGTGTAAAACAGTGCCATGCTTCACCCTACATTTTTTGTTTTGTAAATAGAGTGATTTTTAATAAAAATATGTTCTGTTATTTTGAATAACATGTAATGGGCTTCTTGGTGTTACTTTTTTCCTTGATGTTATTTTTAAATGAAGTACTAAATATGTAAACGTTTCTTCAGCTTTGATTCTCGATAGAGTGTCAACAGATTTATCCTCAAACCCCCTCCCCCACCCCCGGCCACAAAAGCCCTTGGGATTCTCAGTAATTTTAAGAGTGTAAAGGAGTCCTGAAACCAAAAAGCTGGAAAACCACTGTTTTAACAAGAAGTGGAAGATGTTTGGTGAGGGGCACTTAAGCCCTATCTTGATGAGATCCAAAGGCCTCTTGTTTAAAATTGTTGTTTTAAGAGGAATCAACCGTGAGCACAGAGTCCCTTCAGGTATCCAACTCCACGCCCGCCGAGCGTCTTAGGACACATTCTGTGGGCGGTTTGCAAGAGGCGCGCGCTTCGCAGGAGAAGGGGGCACCGCGGGGTGTACAGAACCGGGGCTCTGTCGCCCACAGGCCCTCTGGGCTCTCGTCACTGGCTCCACCTGGGCGACCTCCTCATCCGTGACTCGGGGCGGGGGGCTAGTGACAGCCCCGTTTCGGGGGGTGCGGTGAAGTGCTCGGCACACGGCCTGGCACACAGTAAATGTCACACAAATGCTGCTGTCCTCGTCATCCTCATCACCGTCACCGTCATCCACGCATTCCTGTCACGCTGTCCCTGGCACCGCAGACTCTGCCCCCGGTTGTGGCTGTCTTCCTAATGGGCTGACAGGATGATTCACGGCACAGAGCCACCCAGAGGACAGGAGGGATCAGTCTCAGGGGCACTGAGTCAGTCTCTGCCCTTTGCTGCATCGCTCACATCACTGACTCAGACCCCAGCACTTCTAAGAACCCTTTATTCACGGTTACTCTGGGTCACTGAGGCAGCACGTGCCCCGAGAGGCTGCCAGGGGTCCCCCCACTGCCTATTCAGTTTCAACAATAGTGAATCTAGCCTTTGGGCTGAACAGTTTCGTGGCCACCTCCGTCCGTGTCTGACTGTGTATCTTTGTATGTCAATAGTGGTCTATTCGGGACAGGAATGTTCTTGAGATGACACATGCTCCAAACACCTCTGGACTCTGTCTCCCCCCCACCCCGCCTCTGCCCCCCACTTTTCCCTAACGGTCCAACGCTGGAAAGATGGTGACGTGTAAAGCTTAGCAACATCGTCTCACATAACGGCGCTGACATTTCCACGCGCTGGTTAACGCTGTGGGTGCAGAGAAGTGTCAAGCGGTAAGAATCTACCCCCCCCACCCACCACGCCTACTCTAAAGGTCTCTGCCTGCTATTGGGGGGAGGGGCATGTTACATTTGGGATTTAAGCTTTTTTTTCCTCTATGATAACAGCTTACGGAAAGAGTGAGGGACGTATTTACGGAGTGTTTGTGGTGTTAGGTGGCAGGCACTGTGCTGATGCATTTGAATAGATATTTCCTTTAGTCCCTAGAACTGCCCTGGGAGAATGGAATCCCCACCTTCCTAGAACCAGCAGAACCAGGATGGCCAGCCAGGTCCACCTCACTCACCCACACCACTGACAACCACTCGGGAAGGAGATAAAAAAGTCCAACTCCAGTCTGGTGTGGTACTTTCCACATTGATGGTTCTTTTAAATTCTTGTTTTCCTTGGGTGCAAAATTTTCTCCATAATTAATTGCTTTTGGAAATTACAGAACAATTTCCCATTCACTGAATTGGAAATACTCCATAGAAATGTAAATGCCAACGTGACTGTGGGATACCTAACTTAGGGTGATGTCCGAGTGGGGGTCTGGGGTCTCCTGGGTGGAGCAGGACTTCAAGTCTGGCTGTGAGACCCTACGCAATAGCCACCCCACAACTGAGGGGGCAGATTTCCTCCCACAAAAATGAGACTGCTCTGGGTCCTGGCCTATGGGTACTTCTGTCAACCGCAAACTGTGCATGTAGTTAGAAATCTTGTCTCCTGTGGAGGGCAAAGACAGAGAGGGAATAGTCTCAGTTTATGGGGCCAGCATGCTGGCCAGCATGGGACGCCACTGGCCCCCAAAAGCTATTGGTCTGGATGAGAGAGCTGCCCCCCCAGGAATACTGAGGTCCCCCTTTTCCCATTCTTTGCCCAGTGGATAAAACTCATTTGCAAAAGGAGCTGTATAAGAAATGGAAGCAGCCCCTTCCTTTGGAATTAAAAACAAAAAGACATCATAGACTCTATGTGGTTGGGATTAGGTTGGCTTGAGGAGGAAGCCAGTTTACTTGTCGGTGAACTTCAGGTCTTAGTATGTGACATGGCTGCTGGGAAGTGTCCCCTCTGAAAAGAGCAAGCTGCACGGAGGAGCTGAGGGGATCACTTGGGATTCTCCCAGCTGTCGGCAGTCTTAGAGAAGATGGTCCACCATCTTGGGCCCCTCACTTCAGCATGTCCAGGAATGAGTCCACATCTCTCTTCTACCTCACCTTTTACCTGTGCTGCAGTCAAGACGCAGTTCATAAAATGGAGGTTTACCTTTGATTCATGACATGGCCACAGGGCAGGGAGAAGGTAGGAAGGCAAACACCTGGATGACCCCAGCCTAGTGACATAACCGTGGATCATTTAGAGCTCGTTGTCACTCTGTGACAACAAAGAATCCATCTCCCACGAGATACACAGCCAGGTCCCTGATTTCTGCCGCCTTGGCGTAGGTGAGGGTCGAGGACCCTGAACTCCCATGACGGCCGGCTGGGAGTTATGGAGTCCAACCGGGTAAGCAGGAGCTGCTGGGTGACGGGCACATGACTTACACATTCTAGAACCCTTCAGGTCAAATAGACCGTGCTCAATAAATGTGCCCTGAGTGAACAACTGCATTAATAATAATAATAATAATAATAATAATAATAATAAACAGAATACACCAGTGTGGTGCAAGAGGATTTTTTCTTATTTGTAGAAACGACTCTTGTAATCAGGAAGCTGTCACAGAGAAACCACTCTGTAATAAGCAATGAGTGCTCAAAAGGAAATTAGATAAAGTGAGAACTTAATGAGCATGTATTACCTGAGTAGATTTTTTTTAAAATGATGCTAAGAGGCTCTGATGGACATTATGTCCTAACTGTCTGTGAAAACTGCCTTTAAAACTGGTGCTGTCTTAGTTACTGAGCCATAAAGTGCGTCTAGATTCAGAGGCTGGCCGAGATTATCATTCTGCCTGTCTGGAACTAAAGACAGTAAGGCTGAACGTGTGAGAACATTGTATTCTTGTCATGAAAGACAGTCATTTGGAAAAAAAAATGACAGAAACCAGGTTTCAGAGTTAGCAAGACCTGGCTGACCCCCACCCTCCTCCACGTGGGTGCTGGGCAATCCCTGGGCTCATTGCTTCCCTGGCTGTCTCCGTGCAGGGCAGCTGGCCTGATTAGAGACCATGCTTGGGCCGTAGGCCCAGTGTGGCTTATCGTCGAAGCCTGGTGAATAGGTTGTTGTTTACATCCCATGCCTCCCTTACGCCCACAGGCCTGGGCCTCTGTCCCATGACTACCAAGACTCTCTCTCCCAGGCTGTTCATCCTTCCAGCCCAGCTCAGGTGGCGACTTCTCCAGGAAGCCATGCTAACCCACCATGCTGAGTTGGCTGTTCTCACCTCTGTTCTCCCATAGCACTTTGTACCTTCCTGACCACAGACTACCACGCCAGGCTGTAATGACTGTATGTGTGCCTGCCTTCCTTTCTGCACTGTATACGAGAAGCTGTGTCTTTACTCCTGGCACAATAACTGAAGGCCAACTGGATGGATGGATGGATGGATGGATGGATAGATAGATAGATAGATAGATAGATAGATAGATAGATAGATTGATGGATAGGTAGATGGACAGATGAGTGGGTGGATGGATGGATGGATGGATGGACAGATGGAGTAGAAGGATGGATGCACAGATGTGTGGGTGGGTGCATGGATGGGTGGATGGACAGATGAGTGGGTGGATGCATGAATAGATGGATGGACAGAAGGGTGGATGGATGGATTGATGAACAGACATGTGGGTGGATGCACGGATGGGTGTGTGGATAGATGGATGGATGGATGGTCAGACAGATGGGTGGATGGATGGAGAGACATCTATGGGTAGATGGGTGGATGGATGGATGGATGGATGGATGGATGGATGGATGGATGGACAGATAGGTGGGTAGATGGACAGATAGGTGAGTAGATGCATACATGGGTGGATGGATGGGTGGGTGGTTACGTGGATGGATAGATATCCTATGTGCTAAAACCAGTGTCACTCTGAGTTCTACTCCTTTTCCCTCTGAGTGACTGACACCCATGCTCACCCACTTTTCTTCCTAAATTCTGTTCTCCCTCAGCTTTGTGGAGGTCTTTGGTTTTCCAACTCTCTAACTTCTTACCTCAATAAGGCCTCTTTAATCATGTTTACCGTAAACCTGGTGTTCACAGGGTTCAGTCTTTGGCCTATTTCTCTTCTCACTTCTTTTCCCTGGGGAATAAATCCTATGATATATCTTCAACAATCTCTATGTTGATGATTCTAAAATCTACTCCTAGCCCGTTATTTGAGATCCATTCATGTTTTAAATGTATTCATTCATTTATTCATCCAGCAAATATTTAGTAAGCACACAATATTGTCCAGTTTTAGGCACTTAGGATATATCACAGATGCATCCTAACTGTGGAACTTATATTCCAGTGAAGGAAAGAGTCACACAATAATCAAAACAAGTAAGTAAATCACATAGTGTGTTGGAAGGTGTTGGAAGGTGAAAAAGAATGAAAGCAAGATAAGGGGATTGGGAATGTGCAGGGACATGCAGCATTAAATAGGGGGCCAGTATGAGCCCATTAAAATGAGATTGAAGGAGACTTGGAGGTGTGGGAGTTTGTCTGGGAGGATCTGGGGAAAGAGTGGCTGTAATGGAGAGGACAGCTAGAGCAAAGAAAGGCCTGGATGGGGGGACATGCCTGGTGCATTCAAGGAGCAGCAAGGGGACCAGTGGGGCTGAAGCAGAGATAGTCAAGGCAGGAAGGCTGGAGGAGAGGTGAGACAGGTAAGGGCAGAGGGACAGTTCATGTGGGAATTTGGGGTCACTGAAAGGACTGTGCCTTTACCTCTGAGGGCCTCTCTGTACAAGCCTTCCATCTGGGTGCAGAACACAGACATCCTCATGCATTGCAGACCCCACCTTGTTATTCTGAGCCCAGCACTCTTTCCCTGCCTCTGGTAGTTGACTCTGCCAACCCTGGCTTCGACTAGGCCAAAGTATACATTCCTTCTCACCTCAGTGGCTCGTCCAGGGACGGGCACGTGCCACAACCAAGGTCAATCAAAGTCCTTGTGCAGGCTTTTTCTAACAGGTTACAGTAGGGAAGAGTCTGTCTTTGATTATGAGGCAACGAGATATGTGCATTGCAGCTGCGGGGGCAGCACTCACTGAGAAACAGGATGAGAAGGAAGCGAGCAGAGGGAGCAGCGAGGTGACAGTGTAGCCCCAGTGACACTGTGCCCGCCATTCTGGCCGTGTCCAATTACCCTGCCTCCCCAGTCCTGTGAGTTAATACCACCCCCTCTTCTGCCCTAGCCACTTAAGTTAGGTTTTTCTCATGGACCAAAAGAGTCCCAATGAACACACCCCTCAAACACAGCATGGTGCAAACAATTCATGGTCCTCTTCCCCCATCTCCAACCCAAGAAAAAAGCCCATCCCTCTTTCTCCTGTTCCCCATCCTGGCTACGAACAGCATCATCTGCCTAGTCACCAGGCTGGAGAGACCCACATTAGCCTCTGTGTGTGCCAGACGCTCTCAGTAAACCCTCAAGTCCTTCCATCCATGGTGCCTCAAGCTTCCCAACTATCACCCTCTTTCTCCTGGTCACCTCTCATCCTGGTCCACCGTAAGAACCTCCCACCTGCCTCCTGAACTCTTCCCAAGCTGATCCCCCTCTACACAGCCACCCGGGAGCCCTCTGAGGCCCAGCTGGTCATGTCTTTCTCCCTTCATAAAGCTTCAATGGATAAAGTCGATACTTCAACATGGCACCTGGAGCCTCCCAACCTCTTGTCTTTATATCACATGGATCTTTCTCTCTCCAGGACAGTCTTCAGGGCCCTACCTCCCACCCCCACCACTGTATCCTCCCCAAACTGAGCGCCTTCCTTCTCCTCGACTCTCCCTGCTTCTCACCCACCGAGGCGCTTGGCTCCTGAGACCCTCCGCTATGACACCTCACCCCCAACGAAACACAGGGCTCTCTCTTTGGGCCTCCTGGGCAGACTCCATTCCATCCCTCTTCCACCCACCTTCATACTCAAAGACGGTAAAACACAGTTCTGGTGCCTAGACTCCATCTGTCCATGCGGATCTAGTAACTGACAGAATGTGCACATATGAAGAAAGGAGTCTCTGATTCTTTCTGTCTCGGGGCCAACAGTGGCAAAAGTGCCGCTGGTGAGGACGTGGGCAGGTGGAGGAAGGGGCGAAGAAGGTGAGGCAGAGACTCTGAGCTCTGGGCAGGCACAGGACGGGGCGGGCAGGAGAGAGACAGGATGTGGTGTAAATCCAGATGGGCATTTTTTTAGCGGCAGGCTCCAGTGGTAGCAAACAAATGGCTCCAAGCCCGCCTATGCCGAAGGAGAGATAAGGAAAGAGATCCGAGGTGACAAGATAGAGCAAGTTGTAGCGGGCTCCCGCCTGATTCATGGCTCCGGTTATCCCTGTGAGGCAGGACCCTGGCGAGCGCTAACACTGCTTCGCTGGTGCGGACTGGCCGCCTGCCTCCTGGGTGCACAGGCTGGGGGCGGGGGCCGGGAGGACCCGATGGGAAGCATGCTCCTCCCACCTGCTGGACTCCAAGAAGGCAGCAGTGGAGGTCGGAGGACAGCCTTGCTCTTCTCTCAGCCTCCTGATGAATCCGTTGCATGCACACAGGAGCTCCCCCCTCAAGTGTTGGGGGATGGGGGGGTTCAGCACCCAGTCTGGGTGGTGGGCCACTCATGCAGGTGGGACACATCAAAAACCTAGCCATTCGGCACTCTGGATGCATTGCTAAAGACACCCATGTAATCATTTGAAATGAAAACTGCTCAAATGAACTGGAAAATGTTTTACTTGTATTTTCTCATATTCCCGAACCTTTCTTTCCATGGTTCAAAAGTTTGCATTGTCTAATTGCTGATTTCCATTTGTGAATGAATCAGCGTAAAATAAAATTAAGTGCCAAATTAATCTACCCATCTAGTTTTAGGCATTAATTATCCTCTGAGCCATTTTCTCCTGTGTTTGCCGCATGTCGAGACAAGTCCAGATATAGTAATATAGAACCCAGTTTTCAACTCAGGAATGCAGCCCAAGCTGTGGAGGATGTCCTTGATCTCTAAGATCCACAGTTTACTGTGTGGAGGGGATGTGACTCCAGGCAAATGAAACGCTCCTCACCCTTTAAGGGTGCACTAACACCTGTCAGACCAAGTGAGTTACTGGAGCAGAAATCTGCTGGATGGCTTTGTGATGTGTTTCTCAACTGCCCAGTTAATAAATTAACAACAACACATTCCCCCTGAGTATAACAGAGTCAGCCCCAGGGTGGAGAGTGGTGCTGGCTAGGGCAGGATTTTGAAAATTACATATGCTGTTCCTCTGGAGCTGTATCAGAGAGACCTTCCTGGTTCTGCTAAAAACAAACCAAACCATACACAACAAAAACCAGGTCTCCAGGACACAACTGCAGCATCCTTAGTCCCTGGGAAAAGGGAGAATCATATACTTGGTGACCTGATCAAAACCACCATTCCTGGAAGCTATGGGGGACACAGAGCCAAGGCACCAGGACAACCAAGTGGATTGGGGACAGAGGGCACAGAGGCCCTGATACCTTCTCTTTTGAGGTTCAGCATTATCAGAATCTTTCCAGAAGGAATGAGATATCCCTGACCAAGCACTGTTGCACCTTAAAAAGAAGGAACTTCCACAATAGGAGACAACAGAGATGAACCTGGAGGAATTTATGCTGAGTGAAATAAGCCAGTCACAGAAAGACAAACACTGCATGATCTCACTTACACGAGGGATCTAAAATCATCCAACCCATGGAAGCAAAGAATATATCGTGGTGGCTGAGAGATGGGGGAGGGGAAGCAGGGAGCTGCTAATCAGCGTATACTAATCTCAGTTATCCTAGACAAGTGAGTTCTAGGAATCTGCTGTACAACACTGTGCCTGCAGATGACAACACTGGCTGGTGCAGTCAAAGGTCTGTTCAGAAGGTAGACGTCATGACAAGTGCTCTTACCACAGTAACATCTTTTTAAAAGGAGGGAGCGAGGGAGAGGGAGGAAATGCAACATTGCGACATCCACTTCGGAATGCACTGCCAGTAAAGGGGAAGTCTCAGCTGCTGGGCTGGCTCTGGCTGGAACGGATCGGGGCCCCACCCCAGGGCAACACGGCATGTTTTGGGAAACAGCGGCTACATACTGAGTATGAACGGAGTTACTCGGCGCCCAAGGATGCAGCACCTGCAGCCTGAGCAGAATGGCCAAGAAGGGCAGAGCCCCAAACCACGCATCCTCTGGGTTGTTCTCAACAGCGACACCGTGAGGCAGCACCCAAAGCCACAGGCAGGTGAGCTGGTCCTCAGCCTCCTGCTCCCTCTTTGCCCGGCGTGGGAAGCAGACAGGGTTTTGGAGTAGAACTCGGTCACTCTTAGATGAGAACAGAAGGGGGCATACTCCAGAGGAAGATGCTAGACCTCTTGGTAATAAAGTCGAGCTGAGGCGTCTTTTTTAATTAGAAAAATAAAGGAGCTAGGAGCGTATCTGAGCACCCTGAGCCAGTGCTCAAGTGCTGAGTTTGATTTGGATTATCAGTTCGGGGGAAAGGAGGTAGGCGGAAGTTTAAATTATGCATCCATAACAACTTGCAGCAGGAATAAAGGACTATGCCTCCTTTACGGCCAAACCCAGCCCTGACATCCTTCCAGGCACTGAGGAAAGCAACCAGAGGACCATTGGCAAGGGAGACGCTGTGCTTCAGGGGAAGAAAGTGTGCCTTTTAAATTTCATCACATCCTCCCCAAAATACCTCTGCGTTTGATATTCTGTAGACAAGCTTGGAGGCCCCAACCACCCCAAGAGGAAAGGAACCAGTCAGCTTTTCTAAAAGGGAAAGGAGAAGAGAAAACAAAGTCAACAGGGAAGGCTGAAGTTGCATCTCTTCTGTGTGAAGGCACAGGCTGGAGAGAGACGGGTTCTGCGCAGGGGCGCCGCTGGGCCCTGGCAGAAGGAACCCTCGTGCCGCGAACGGGAAACTAGCAAGTGCAGGCCGTGTCGATGGGCCGAGGCAGCTCTTTCATAGTCGCTGATCCCAAGATGGAAGTGGAGCCTTTGAAAGTGTGAGCTTTCGAAGAAAACTGTTTTGGGGAAGCAATGTCTCCTCTTGCTGCCCCTTCCCTTTGGGAATACTCAAAATAGACCTTAAGTCATCCTCTCCGCGATGCCTCCCTGTCTCTGGGTGGGTAAGGGCCGGAGCACCTGCCACGTGAAACCCTGCAGAAGCCCCTGCTCCAGAGAGTACCAGCCGCTGCTCTGGGCGGTAGGCACGAGGGCCTCCCCGGGATGGATGGAGGAGGGATGGAATAAAAGGGATAGGGCTAAAGACAAGATTAATAACATCTGATGAAAGAAAACACCCCTAGCCTATCCAGCAGCTTAAAGTACATTTACCACATCTGACAGGGAGGAGGTAATCATGAGTAATAAGTCCAGGCCCTGGAAAGAAATTATGGGCTAAATCACTTACCAATGGGTACCACCGGGGAAGGTGCTGATTCACCTTCCCAGGGAAGTCTCAAGACAGGGTATAAAACCCATCAATCCCGCTGAGGTAAATTTCACTCGGTAGTGCCCCTGGGTGGTGTAGAATCTGGATTTCCAAACAGCTTTCTAGTCACGCACACCTCCACTCTACCACATGGCAGCGGTGGTCACTACCTCCCCACTTCGGTGTGGCCAGACACAGTCACTATCAGGCAGGACTGTCCTGCTGCTCCCCCAGGACATTTCTGCCCCATCAGCTGAGGCCATGGTCTGCTGCTGAGGCTGTCTCAATACAAATAATTCCTGGAACCTTCCTAGCGGGTCAGTCTGAACCCCAAACAGCACCCAAATTGCCCTGTCATCTGCACTTTCCTTCTGCCATCTCCCCCAGAGCACTCCAAGTTCCCAAACTCCCAGCTATTTCTCACTACAGCTCAGCAAAAAAGCAATCTGACTTAGCGAATTTACACCAGCCCTCCAAGGATTCTCTAAAGATTTTACATATTTATGTATTTATTTATTTATTTAGAGCAGTGGGAAAGGCAGAGAATCTCCAGCAGACTCTAGGGTGAGCACAGAGCCCGACAACCCTGAAATCATGACCTGAGCTGAAATCAGGAGTCGGACGCTTAACTGACCGAGCCACCCAGGTGCCCCAAGGATTCTCTATTTTGAGAAGAGCACGCCAGGTAATGCAGATGAACGGCTCAGGGTCAGCTTTCAGCCTGTGCAGGAGCCATCACAGAGCCCCTCTGGAGCTCATGTGCAAAACCAACCTCATGAGAAGAGAAGGGAGAGGTTCCATCACCTCTCCCACCTCCCGGCCACTGCTCAGTGGGCTCACCCACCGCTCCATTCCCTCCCCATACAGCTTCCTGTCTTGAAGCCGCCTGGCTTGGACCCATCAGTGAAGAAGACAACATCTACCGAAGAGACAGGGAGAAGCTGTATCTGTCTCACTTTAAGCCAAGAAAGATCCTAGAAACTCGGTCCTGCTCCTAGAAAAGGGATGCCTTCTGCTCAGACTAAAGGGGCACCAGGAACTTGAGTTTCAAATCCAGGGGTCTTCACAGGGGGGCTGTTCAGAAGGTCTGCTCCCTCCCAACCTGCTCCTATGCTTCCTCCCTGTGTCCTGCTCCTCGGCCACATTCTTCTCCAGCAGGGGTTTCTTTTATTCTCTGGCTGATTGGGTTCCCCAGGTTATGGCTGGGTGGAGGACCTGCCTCATCCTTCTAGCAAGCTGTCTCTGCTTCTAGCCCGTAGCTAAGAAGGTCTCAATGGAGCAGTGGTCTAGGAGTGACAGAGTCCTTGGAGAAACTGCATTGTAGGAACACCTGACCCCTCCCAGGGCATGACTGCTCACCTACACTCTTTCTCCTACAGCAAGTCACCTGCTGAGAACTTAGAAAAAAAGTGGAGGGATATTACTTCCAGAAAAATCTTCAGCATGAGAGGGTTCTACAAATAATGAGGACTTTTAATTTTCTTTGGTCCCTACTAGAACTGGTTTAAGGAGAGAATGGGATGCCATTCTATCAGAGTAAACTTTAAACTGACCAGAAACTCAGCTCACCAGAATCTTCAAAGTATGACATTTCCCCCCCCCCACCTTGCTCTCTGCTCTTTAGAAATGGGGAACCTATAAGCAAACAAGCACATAGTCAGACCCTCATCTACTTGTTCACCTGTGAACATTCATTGAGCGCTTAGGATTTTGTCCAAGATGGCGTTCGAAGGCTCCTGCCTCCCCTCCCCGGGACAAAATACAGGTGTTGTCAAAATGATGCCCCAGCTGAACCTCCCGCCGGGGTCCAGGCTGCCTGTGTGAACGCAGCATGCCCATTGCCTCAGGCTGCAAAGACTCAGGTCTCTGCTTACCAGAATCTGCTTGCTTCCACCAGCAACCGAATTCAACCCCAAGTTTTAGAAGGACACACATCAAATTATTGACAGTGACAGTCGAGGGCAAGTGTGTGCAGAGTGAAGGGGGCAGCTACCTAATTCTATATTCCTTTTTTTTTTAAACACAGAGAATGTGTTTATGGATTCCTTCAAACATTAAAATAAAAATTTTTAAATGGTCAAAAAGGCAAAGGAAGCCACTGTTTTCAACAATGGGGACAGGCTTAGCAGGGCTTCTGCTGGGGGCTGAGATCCAGAAGCAGGGCTGGGCAGGAGGGTGCCCACTTTCCTCAGCCACATGGATGACTGAATGGCCCGAACAGCCCCAGGTGTTCTGGAAGTTCTCTTCAGGGCTGGACACAGCCTAGTCTCTCTCCCTGGTCTCTCCCAGTCTTTAGACCCTGACAGTCAAGAGCCTCCCTATCTGCACCCCCCCACACTGAGTTAACCCCCTGAGATCCCCGGCAGCAGCTCAGGGCTCGCGGAGTGGGCACCAGCCTTCATGCTCACCTGGCCTCAGGGGACCCTCTGTGCTTACTAAGCACCTCTCAAAGCGTTCCCGGGTTCAAGACCAGAACATTCCTCAGCACAAGAGCCTAACCAGCTTCAGAAGAACCCTGGGCCGAGGGCAGACCTCAGTTTCTGGCCAGTCCGCTCCACCACCTTCCCTCCCCTCGGCCTCCCCGCCCCCACCCACCCGTAGAAACTCAGAAAACAGGAGCTCGGCCACGGAAGCAGCCGCAAAGGTTCTCCTTGCCAGCTCATTTATCACCCAGCTGCCGGCGCCCGCTTACCTGCAGATGTAATTCGTCTTGCAGGAGTCCTGCAAGTTCAGGCAGTTGGGCTTCTCCCTCTCCTCGTAGGAGCACACGGGCACGATGGTCTGGCGCCTCCGCTCGGTGCACGCGATGTCCCGGCAGGAGCAGAAGAGCATCCCGTAACTGTGCTTGGCCGGAACTTTGTCGAAGAACTGCCGCAGGGCCTTGTGGCACTTACGCCGGTTGCAGACCTCGTTGGACATGCTGGTGGTGCAGGGGGTGATGTAGGCGGACCTGTACTTCTTGCAGGTATCGTCGAGGTTACAGGCCTTGGCGGCGTCCAGGCAGTTGTTCCCTTTGGGAACAGGTTCCACTGCAAAGGAGAGAAAGGCAGGCGTGATCACAGTGCGGGCTGCCGGGCTGCTCACACACCCTCTGTTCTAACTGAGGTCCGGCCATGTCCCTGTGGATGCTGGGAGCTCTGATCAACTCTGTGTTTTGAAGCTAATAGGTAATGAGTTCATGACAAGTCGAAAGTATAAGGAGTGCAAAGGCTGGGAGCCCAGGGCAGCCCACAAGCCCCTAGCGCTCCCTTAGATGTATAATTAGGTGGTACTGAGGCCAAAGGAGCCAAAGGAGCTCAGGCACCTGCCTGACAATGCATAAACAAGGCAACAGGAGAATAAGTTTCCAGCTCCTGGTTGGTAAACTGAAAATTAGGATAAAAGAAAAAAGCAACAAATTACATACTTGTTCATTATACAGTATATAAAATGATATGCTGAATGTAAGTCTAATTGCCATGCAATCCTCCAGGAATATAATTATGTAATAAATGCATATAGTACATGCTAATTACTATATGATTACAGAGTAATTACATGGTTATTTGAGCCCAGAAGACAAAATATTATGCCAGCTCTCTAAACAGGAAGAAGCAACTACAACGAAGCTGTGTTTAAGTTTTAGCTCACAGGCCATTGGAAGAAAACCAGAATAAATTACATGAAAATTTGCAAACCTCAATTACCACTTAACTTGCCACATACACAATGTGGGATCTATGAGTATTGAGGCTGCAAACTAGAAAAATTCAGCTAGGATTCTGGATAGGATGTCAATGCGCTTACAAACCATAGGCCTCAGGAATCTCACAAAACATATGTTGCCTTCTACCCAAGCCCTCTGTGCTCATGCTCAGAGAAAACAGGGCTGTCCACTCCCACGCTACCCACTCTGCGGCCTAGAGAGAGGGCATAAGGGAGGCAGGGCCCACTGCAGTAGTCAGGCGGACTGGCAGGACCAGGCCCAATGCCACAAAGTTAAAAGATGAGTAGACGAGGGACATGTAGCTTGACACCATGACATAGGTGTTTTCACAGGGAAGTGATGGAAAAATCTTCCAGGGCCAGGTTACAAGGTGATCCATGGAAAATTGATCACTAGGTGCAGCAGTAACCCTCTGGAGACAGCAAAGAGGTAGCAGACAACCCCACTCAACTGTGATTTGTCCTCCTCCCACCCTTCCACGAAGTTCCTGCTCAGGCCTTAGCCCCTGCTTTGGTTCTGGAACCCCCTTTCATTCTCTTTGTGCCCCAGTCAATGGGGGCCATGAAATTACAAGAGGTGAGGTAACTGATAAGAGAGGAGAATGGGTCCAAGTGGGTTGGGTGGGTCTGAAAGACAGGGTGTGCATTTCGTGTACATCCAAATGGCACATGGAATATTATTCAACCTTAAGCAAAGAAGGAAATGCTGCTGTAGGTGTGACAACAGGGATGAACCATGAGGACATTATGCTAAGTGAAATTAACCAGTCAAAAGAGAACAACTACTGTATGATTCCACTTACAGGAGGTTCCTAAAACACTCAAAGTCAGAGAAAGAGAGAGCACAGTGTTAATGGCCAGGGGCTGGAGGAGGGGGAAAAGGGGAGTTGCTGTTCCGAGGGGCATCAAGTTTTAGTTACGCAAGATGAGTAAGCTCTTGAAATCTGCCGTCCAACATCATGCCTACAGTCAGCAGTACTGTACTCTACACTTAAAAATCTGTTGAGAGGGTAAATCTCATATTAAATGTTCTCACTACAATTGTTTTCTTAAACGTAAATAAGTGAAGGGCACACAAAACAAGTCTACATTTCAGGGAAAGAAAAAGACTCCCTGTTTTACTGACGGTGTGTCTTGCTTTATGCCTAGTATGCAAAGGTCTGAAATCACCAAATTATACCCTGGCACCACCAGCAGTACCCTATTATGTCTCAGGTTCGTGTTTCTGCGATGACATCTGAATCCAACAATTTAATGTGAAAGGCAATAAACAAGACGTTCAGCCCTTCCTGGGTGAGCGGTACAAGAAGCCAGTGGCTACACATAGATCCTGCTGGTTTAACAAGCACACCTGGTACATTTTCTCCATCCTGACCTTCCCAAACCAGCTTCTCTCTGGCTCCTCGTTTTCACACTCAAACTCCTCTAGACTCAAGAAATGACATATTCACCGTGTGCTCTGACAGGACCACCAGGACCTACAGGCCTTGGTCATACTTCCAGTCTTTTCCCCTTTTGAGACTTTTAATGTTGAGCTGTTGGGCCCATCAGCAACGGTGATTTATATTCTCGAAGGTCTAGAGTTCCACAGGAGATTTCTACACTATGCATTTTTCATGAGAGTCTAAAATAAATTAATATGACCAATGACCAAATGCCGGATCATCTGGATTAGGCCCTGAAGGCTAGATATTGGTACATAATTTTACCGCCTGCATTTACACTTGTCCTGGTATTGAATGGGATTTATGATCTCTAGCTAAAAAGAAAATAATAGAAGTGCAGAGGTGCACTTAATACTTAAATGACGGAGCCAATGATATTGGACAAACAGTTCACGGAAGTTCAAATGGAGGAAAACGGCAGAAGAATGAAGTCATCACATGACACCCAGTAACATAGGCCTGCTCAACTCAAAGCAACTCATGCTGAAACAGGAGTATATTCCAATTGTAAGCCCCAATTTAGCTTCAACAAAATGGTATTACCCCGTACATTAAATTAATGCTATTAACTTGCATTTCATTGTTTACAAAGTTCTGTTCATATTTAATTTGTGTGTATTATTTTTATAGATGTGTAAAATTACAAAATAAAAGTTTATAGTTCTATGTTCATAAGTGTCAAATAAAATTATAGTAAAAATAATAAAACTCAACACAGGAGGTCCAGGAAATTTATTGCTCTCTTAAAGTAGTCTGTATAACATATAAGTAAAAAAAAAAAAAAAAAAAAAAAAAAAATTGGCCTGGAGAGAAACTCTTTGGCATGGGTCTTGGCAATGAATTTTTGGATAACACAAGCAACAACATCAAAAATAGACAAATGGGATGACATCAAACTAAAAAGTCTGCAGAGCAAAGGAAACCATTAATACCATGAAAAGGCAGGCTCTGAAATGGGAGAAGAGATTTGCAAATCATATATCTGATAGGGGGTTCATACCCAAAATACATTAATAACATACAGCTCAGTAGCAAAAAAATAATTATAATAATTCCATTTAAAAATGAGCAAAGAACCTAAATAGACATTTTGCCAAAGAAGCTATTCCAATGGCCAACAGGTACTTGAAAAGATGCTCAGCATCACTAATCATTAAGGAAATGGACAGCAAAACCACAGTGAGGTATCACTGCGCACCTGTTGGGACGGCTAACGTTAAGACAAGAAATAACAAATGCTGGTGATGATGTAGAGGAAGGGGAACCCTGGGCACTGGAGGTAGGATTGTAAACTGTCACAAGCATTACGAAAGACAGTGTGGAGTTTCCTTGAAAAATTAAAAATAGAACTATCATGTGTTCCAGCAACTCTACTTCTAGGCATACATCTGAAGGAAACCAAATCATTACGTCGAAGAGCTATCTGAACCCCCATTTTCACTGCAATGTTATTTATAATAGCCAAGACGGGGAAACAACTTAAGTGTTTGTCAATAGATGAATGGATAAAGAAAATGTGGTGTACATACACACAATGAAATAATATTCAGCTGTAAAAAAGGAAATCCTGCCATGTTAAGTAAAGTAAGTCAGACAAAGACAAATACAGTATGATCTTACTTTTATGTGGCATCTAAAACACACATACACACACACACACACACACACACACACACCACCAAAAAAACCAAATTCATAGATAAAAAAGATCAACTTTGTATTTATCAGAGGCAGGGGAAGGTGAACTGAATGAAGGTGGTCAAAAGGTACAAACTCCCAGTTATAAGATAAATATGTAATGGAAAATGTCATGCACAACATGATGACTATAGTTAACAGTGTTCTATGTTATATTTGGAAACCGCTAAGAAAGAAAATCCTAAAAGTTCTCATCACACGCACAAAGACATTTTTCTTCTTTTTTTGTGTGTGTATCTATATGAGGTAACAGATGTTCACTAAACTTGTGATCATCATTTTGCAATATACATAAGTCATTATGTCATACATTTCAAACTTACTCAGAGCTGTATGTTAATTATATCTTAAGAAAACTAAAGAAAAAAATCGGTCCAGTGTATGCCTGCTTTATTATAATAATGTCAGCTTCCTTTTTAAAGTTGTTAAAACTACATAAACTATTTTTTTTCTTCTTACTGTTATCAAAAAGAAAGCAATATTTCAAAGGAAAAGCTCTATAAAAAGCAGGAATAGAACGAATCATTTTATGTTCAAATCAATTGCTTGAAGTTTACTTCATTTAGCAATTGGTGTGACTCAAATTCACTTTCCGGATTCTGTTCTCATCGATGTATTACCCTGCCAGAGCACCATCTCTTTACCATTATTTCAGAGCCTGTGACAAATTACAGAATGCACAACCTGGAACATTCAGAGAGGCAAAAAAAAAAAAAAAACCTATGAATTGATGTCCAGCTCATAGGTCAATGTGTGACTTGTTTTTTGTTCCTGATTCTCATTCACACCAAATAGTCTCATGACTTTTTCCAACTTGATATGTGAGGCCCATCTTACCCAAATAGCAGAACCTGACAAAGACAAAGAAGAAAATTTGGACTAATATTCCTTACATAGATTCAAAAAGTTCAGTAGATAGCATTTAGCAATATGTTAAAAGGATAATGTACCAAGACCAACTTGGGTTTATTCCAAAATGCAAGGCTAGTTTAATATTTAAAAATTAATGTAATTTACCATATTAAGAGACAGGATGAAAACCATGTGAGTATAATGGACAAAGAAAAAGCATTCAATGAATTTCAGCACTCCTTCCATAATAAAAAAATGCTCAGCAATCTAAGAATAGTAGAGAACCTTCTTAATCTGAAAAAGGACATCTATAAAAAAAACCTACATGTAAAAATCATATTTAATAGTGAAATATTGACTTTTCCCCAAAAAAGTCAGGAACAAATGAAAGATATTCATTCTTAACACCTGTAGTCAACATTGGACTAGAGGTCCTAACCGTTACAATAAAGCAATGAAAAGAAATAAAAGGTACAGAGATTGGAAAGGAAGACATTTCTATTTGCAGATGACTTGGAAAATCCTAAAGAATTTACAATACAACTACTGGAATCAATAAGTGTATTATTCAAAGTCAACGGATATAAAATTTAATATACAATAATCAGTTGCATTTTTGTAAACTATTACCAAAATTTTAGGAAACAAAATTAAAAACATTATTCCATTTATAAGAGAACCAAAAAAGGAGCACTTAAGAATGAATTTAACAAAAGACATGCAAGATCTCTATACTGAAAATGAAAAAGCATTGCTGAGAAAATTAAGGAACACCTAAATAAATGGAAATACATACCATGTTCATGGATCAGAGAACTCAATATCATTAAGATATCAATGATCTTCAAATCATAATATTTTGGACATTGGCAAGTGGATTTTAAAACTTATATGGAAATGCAAAGGACATAGCATAGTCAAAGCAATTTGAAGAACAACAGAGTTGAGGGATTTTATACTGATTTCAAAATTTACCACAAAGCTGTATTTATCAAGACAGTGTGGTACAGCATAGGCACAGACAAATCAAACAATGGAATGTAAAACAGAACTTGGCTTAAATACACCTGCACATCTATAGTCATTTGATTTTTGACAAAGTCACTAAAAAATATCTAACAGAGAAGTTCTGTTCAACAAACAGTATTACAATAATTGAAAATCAATGTAAAAAACAATAACAAAACCCTCTACTTCACACCATACATAAAAATTAATATAAGATAGATCACAGATGTAAACCTAAAAGCCCAAATCACAAATTTTTTATAAGAAAAAAAAGATAATCTTGGAAGTAGGCAAAGGTTTCTTAGAGAGGACCACAGAAAGCCATAACATAAAAGAAGAAAATTGTTAAGTTATATTTCAGCAAAATTTAAAAGTTCAGCTCATCAAAAGACAGTGATAAGAAATGAAAAGGAAAAAAATCACATACTAGAGGAAAATATTTGCAAAACACATATCTGACAAAGGAACATATGCAGAATACCCAAAATGCAATAATAAAAAGCAACCTAATTGAAAAATGGGCCAAATATGTGGGTAGACACTCCACAAAAGAAGATATATGAATCGCAAATAAGCACATGAAAAGCGTTCAGCATCATTAGTTATCAGGGAAATAAATGCAAATGAAAGCCACAATAGGAGCTTCTATATACCCACCACAGGGGTTAAAATTAGTCTGACAATCCCAAATATCATCAAAAATGTGGAGCTCCTGGAATGTCATATGTTGTTGATGGGAGTGTAAAATGGTCCAATCACTTTGGGAAAATGTTGGGCAGCTTTTTAATAAAAGTAAACATACCACTACCCCATGACCCAGCATTTCCACTTCTAGGTATTTATCCAAGAGACATGAGAATATATGTCCAAAAAAGACTCAGGTAAGAGGATGATTACACTATATTGATAATAACCAAAAACTGGAAAAATGGCTCATGTAGCCATCAATAGGAAAATGGCTACACAAATAGGAAAATGCCTGTGGTCTATTCATGCAGTGGAATACCACTCAGAAATAAGAATGGATGAACTACGGATACACACAATAGCATGGATACATCTCAAAAATACTATGTTAAAGGAAAAAAACAAAAGTCTTACACAAAAAGTACACACTGAATGATTCTATATGTGTGAAGTTCTAGAGCAGACAAACCTAATTTATGATGAAAAACATCAGAGGAGTGGTTGCTTCTAGGGGTTGGAGGTGGGGATTGGTTGCAAAGGGGCAAGAGGGAACTTTCTGGAGTGATGGTAACTTCTATCCTGATAAAAGTTTGAGTCAAAACCTACAGAATGGTACTCTTAAGGTTGGTACATATATAAATTTTACCTCAAAAGGAAAAAAATCCAACAAACATTAAAAACTGGTTACTAATAGGTATGATAAAGCATGTAGGGGAAGTATATTGATAACTACATGTTAAAAACGTAGATTAATTGATAGGTGGAAAAAACGATGGACAGATGGATACTTACAAAGCAACTGTATTCTAATCTAATGATAGAATCTAGATGGAGTAACTGTAAAATTTTTTCCACATGTTTGAAAATGTTCTAATATACAACTGGTCAAAAAAAAAAAAAAAACCCAAAACAAAAAAACAAAAAAAACACCCCAGATTCATATATACCCTATTAAAATAAAAAAGTTTATTTTAACATGCACAGAATATGGAGAGCTACTGTTAGCACCCCTTAGCCTCCTTTCTTGGTTAAACACTCCTGAAATCACAGGACACGGAGACGAGAGTTGAGTTTTCACTTGGTAAGAAGACTGATCCCCTGTATCTATTTGATAGACACCCTCCCCCCGCCAACTGCATGCAAAAAATGCTACTTTGATGACTCGAGGGCAGAGGGAGGAACATGCAGAATGATTCAATTTAGGCCACTTGAGTCACACCCAATTCGCCATCAGCTCACACAGCGCGGGGAGGAGCAGAAGTACGCCTGTGTTTTATGGTCTGGGCACACGCGCCTCCTCGCCGGCGCGGGAAGGCTTCCGGACAGCTTTGCCATAACTCTGAGTGCCATCCTCTCCACAGCTCATTTTAGAGCTCGGCACTAAAATGCTGCTTTCCCCTCCTCCCCTCCATCTCTAATCTCTCCCTCCATCTGCTGTTATTCATTCTTTAACTTGGTAGAATGTCTGGGATGCTGCCTGAATGGGAAGTATTCTCAGAATGAAGGCTGTTTACTAGAAATCCTTTTTTCTTGTGGGAGGACACATGTGTATGGGTTGTGCAGGCTAAGAAGCTCCTCTCCAGCATCAGCCTAGTTCTGTATTCTAGAGAATGCCATCGAACCGGCTTTTCCTTTCAAAGTTGGATAGAACCATGTTGTTCCTTTGCAGGTTACATATTGCTTTTCTCTATCATCATTCTAAGCCTCTTTGGCTGTGATCACATCTGATGTGACTTATTTCCTGTTTTCTTGGGCATGGGAAGTATAATCTGCATAGTGATGGAGGGCCAGCTCTCAGACACCGTGGAATACAAAAGGGTCAGGTGTTGCTGAAAAAACAATGAATTAATTAGGAATCAGGGATTTTAAATGTGGTCCAGTCATCCGTGTGTCTTCATACAAGCCAGCTTTCCCCCAGTGGACCTCAGTTTCCCCCATTTGGGAGATGATATATCGAAGGTCCCTTCAAGCCTCAAGGTTCTTTGATTTGATGGTTATAATTTTAAAAATGCCTTATCTGTTTATGACATCAAATATTTAGGATAAAACTTGATGATCGGGGACAGAATGTAAAAAATATACCAGCACTCAAAAAACGCTAGCCTCTTGGCTATTCGCCGTTTCAGAAAGTACATGGACCATCATCTCCAACCCTGATCTACAGGCAGAGCAAATGTAAAAGATCCCTCCAACACTGGGAGATGTGGAGGTGTCAGGCCTGAATTATGCACCGGAAGAAGCTTTCACATTCTAAATTCCTTTGGAGCAAGGAACTGCCTTTATCCCAAGTACAATCCTCACACTGTCCCAAATCAAAGAGGCTATCACTATGGCCACGGCCCCTCATTACTTACACTTAGATTTACACTTAGAAAATGCCACCACTATTGGCAGATGCTGGAGCTAGCTAACCAGTCAAAATGATTCAGGATGAAACACAGATGGAAACAACTAGAAATCCATTTCCATAGATTACGAGGTGGAATAAAACAGTAAATATATTAAAATTTGCACGGCCTGCATGAAGATGTGGTTTATTAAGCAGAAAGTTCACCAGGCACGGGGAGAGAATGTTGTTTATGAATGCCTGCCAGTTTCTGGGTATCTTTCTGCCTTTCTTTTCAGGCTGCAGAAGTGAATTCACAACTGATTTCCTCTTTCTTTCTGACTTGATTAATTACCATGTTAACGTAACTAGTGTTCTTCTTCTAAGAGGATCCCTCTCACGTGTTATTCCAGCAAATAAAAAAAATGGGCAAAAGCTTCAAGATCTTCACAGGGGCAGAAGAGGCTTTTCTGGAAGCTTACATTTGCAGTCCAGTCTTCTGATATCCACATGCAGCAGATGGCAAATCCGATCATACGGGTTGTGACCCTTGCAATCGATCCTTCAAGAGCTTGGCCTTTTCCAGCTGGGGTGCTAAAAATTACATTTAAAACGCACATGTTGGCTCTTTGGAGCCCATTTTGTCATTCATACACCGTTCCAGGCATACTGTATTACACGATGATGGATTTCCTCCTCACTCGTTTTTTTTTTTTCCTACGTTACACGACTACATGAACCTTTTGCTGTGCCCAAGTTTTCTCTGGGGTTCACAATGACTGGGTTATTCTGAAGACCTGTGAATTTGGAAATAACTCTTCTGTCTGGTGAAGACTGTGCCCAATGTTAACCACAAGTCAGGGGCTCACCCGATGCTCACTCACCCCAAGCTCACCCTTTCAAGCTTCCATTTTCATAATGTGCACCCTGGGGCCCACCACCACCGTCCGTACCTTACAAAACTCAGATGCCTCCTGTAAGTGGTGCGCGAGTCACATGCTTGCTGCTGCGAGATGATTAATAGTGCTGTCTCAGCAAATGGGATCATTACATTTTTAATTAACCTTTCCAACCTCCTCCACCTTTTCCTTTTGTTATACATCGGATCTCTGAAGTTTTCTCTTGTTTATGTTCAACTAGGTTTGAAATACAGGCATGAAAAACGATAGCAGGTGACGCAGGAGTGGTTGCCCAGGTGAGATGGCTGGTGAGGTGCTGTGCCTCATTGTACATGGAATATGGGGACAGGCGCTCAGATCTCGGTGGCTGGGTTCCCACCTAATTTTTGTTTTGGCAGCTTCACGTTATTTAATGGCCTTGGCTACCAGGAAACTGGCTTTTTAAAATCTCTTTCAACCTAATTATAATTACGGTGTATAAATCATACAATGATCGATTATAAAAATCTCGGGTTCATAAATATTTAACTTAGCATTTAAATCCACACTGCAGGAGTGCATGAAATTTCTGAGCCCATCTCTCTGCAAACAACTGCTTTATTACAGTTCCAATGCCAATTACTGAAAGCTGAACCAAGTCTGTCCTGCAGCATACTCAGGCACATATCGGAGCACAATGGCTTTCCGTGTATTAAGATGGCACGATTTCGTTATTTCTAAAATATGCATGCCTCTCATTAAAAAGATATTCTGCAAAGTCCTCTATCATCATCTTTTAATTCCTCAAGTATGGAGAGACACAATTATGATATTACACATAAAAACACTCATTAAAATATATTTTATCTAATGTAAGATTGATTCCGAGATAATTGAGGTCAGATTTGTTTGGAAAATGTATTGTGACATGCGCAAACTCTGATGCAAAGAGGAAATGATCTTCTCTGAGGACTCGACCGAAATGGCTAAATATTTTTCAGCAAAATCATAAAGCCATAATTGGATTTCAATTTAGTAATAGTCAGCCTAAGACAGGCCATTTTTAATAATCTAATTATGTGTTCAGGGCCTACCCCAGAACTCAACGATGGCTTCAGAACTATTAATTGTACTCAATCCTGTTGCATCTTCAACCATGAAATTTGCTATTACATGTAGGACTGGCTCCCGGTTATGAGTATTTTTTTCCCAATCTCAGATAATCTTTATAACATCCCCCCAAATGCCTACTCCTTTCATTTTCTAAAAGTGAACTATTTTAATGACTTTCTCTGGACCAGAACACGTGATCCCAAGGAGCTCAGATTTGTGGTCCCTCTACAGAAAAAAATTCACAATGAGATCTACAAAAATCTTCCTTATGTTTATGAAGACACAGACAGCAGCCCTTTGCTTTTGTCTGATTTTCATTAATTAAAGGTATTTAATTGCTAACATCTCATTAGCAGTAAAATTAATGAGTACTTCAACTACAGGAAAAGATCTGCATGATAATGTAAACCTAATTCATTTTACAGGGTACAAACTGTAGCTCCACTAATATTTAGGCTGTGCAAACTTCACTGATATTTAGCCATTTCAATAGTAAAAGGCTAAACACGTCTTCAAAACCAGTGCTACTTCTCTCCAGAGAAAAACACTGAATGTGGGCCAACCAAGTAACAAAGAATCTAGGTCCCTCTGCACTCTTCCACTAACATATCACCTCAGAGAGGACTAATCAGAAGGGAAATACACAATGGTTTGTTTTCAAAAATTGTCTAAGTTACTGTTAAATAACAAGGTAGCCTCAAAATAATACACCCAAACTTTTAAACTGGCATACTCAAACTTAGAAACTTCTAAGTGCATGCCAGGCAAAGTGATCGCTCTGGGAAGCTGGACTCTTATCCCAAAGAGGCTGCCAGCACTCCAGACATTTCTTGAAACTCTTCCCTAGGAGCCTGAGGCATGTTCTTCGGAATAATCTGAGCAAGAGCATCAGGGATGGATTTGAAAAGCCAGATGTCACTTAGCACTAAATGTGGTAATGCTGCAGACAATAATGTTGTACAATGCTCAGGGGTAGAAAACAAGTGATAAATATACATAAGGATTTTTTTTTTTTTCACTTGGGGGACTTACAAATCATCTCTGACAACAATCTGTGAAGTGGCTCTTCCTGAAAAGGTGTTGAGCCAATGATAGCATGGGAATCAGTGTTTTATTTCTCAAGGTGACTACTTTGAAGGACGTCGTTCGGATGTATGCATTCTTGGTAGGCTCATTAGCCATAGTCATGCTGTATCTTTGCTGTTTCTCCAAGGAGCTAGAGCTAAAGAATGCCGCCAGAAGGCAGGCTCACCGCTCGAATATTCCTTCCACTACGCAATCTATACAAATGGTTCTGGCCTCTGCTATCCACAAAGAGAAGGGAAAATATGCATCCTAAAGCCAAAGCATCAGCTAAAACAATGAAAAATGAAGAGGCTGAAGATCCTATTAAGTAGCCTGAATGATGCTGAGATAATAATGAATCACTGAGGATGTTGGCAGTTGTCAGGGCCCTCGCAGTGCGGGATTTCAGCAAAGATAAGCTAAATATCAGGTCTTTATTTTTAGTTAAAGAGCATAAAATTCAATGCCTTTCCTCCCACGAGCCTATTTACATACCTGCTGGGCCACCTATTTGCCTTCACCTGCTTCCCAATTAATACCCCATTAAGCCGCTCCACCTGCAGTGGCTTTTTACCTTCACTGCAGCCCGGCAAACATCACTCATCTGCTACAGCTCAATTGCTTCTTTGGGGAAGAGAAACAAAAGCTGCATGAATAATGATGGCAGGACTTTGAGTTTACAGAGCGTGCTTTCTCAAAAGCCAGTAGCCAGAAGCCGAGGCCATTTCCAGAGAAAAAGCCAGTAGCCAGGGCAGAATGTCTAGAATTAAGTGTAGCCACATTCCAGGAGATGATGGAGAGAAGGAATGTCCGTGTTCATTAGTCAGATCTGTGAATCTGGATTATACATATACATTTTTAATGATGTTTTGCTTCATTCAAGAAGGTGTCTGATGTTAAGCCAGGTTAATATTTTGTTTGGTTAAGGGTGCTTAGGCAACTTATTTTAATTAAGATTAGCACACTGTTTCTCTTTTATGCAAATAGGTTTTAAGTGTTTGAAGAGTTGGTTCCTTCAAGTAGTGACCAAACCTAGGGGGCATCAGAAACCCCTAAAGAACACATTTTACGAAACAAACACAAAACAAAACATAGATTCCTGGGGTTCTGTCCCAGCCTCTTAGAAGCTGTGTTTTCACAAAGCACCCAAGTACTTGCGATGATCAGACTTGGAATTCATGGACTTTCAGTGAGCTAAACCTTTCACATTTACTACCCATCTGTACCCCCACTTATGTTCCTAGTAAATCCCAGCCTTCTGGTTGGTTCTACTCAGTTTCAGGAATATAGTCTCTAAGAGATGCCTTCTAGTGGGTAGCTCTTTGGGGCTCATGCCTCATTCCACGAAGATCTTGTTGACAAGAGGGCTTTTTTTGCCCATGTTCCCAGTGTTACTTCCGAATCAAGCCCAGCCTAGATGTACCGGGTGGCCCTAGCACAGACACTTCCAAGGTGGGCTAAAACAAAGCCTCCTCCCCCCGCCCCCCATCACCTCCCATGAGCTGCAGAGGAAGCAGACAGCAGAACAGGCGTGTGTGCGCCCATCCACATGCCTCAGTGAACCCCTGTGTTTTATCTTAATGGTATGTTGGCAAGTGTTCTGCTCATTTCATTTCTAGCTTTAAATTGGTTCCAAATGCATTCACACATTTACCCTTCTGAGCCTCAGCATAACTCCTGTTAGATCCCCATTTGAAGAACTACACCAGTTAGCTCAAGGATTAAGTTTAAACCCTGGCATTTTTACGTTAAAATTCCTTACTCAGGATCTCCGTTGTGTCTCTGCAACTTAATCCGCTGCTCTGTCTCTTGCAGGAATTGCAAAGTAAATACAGCTCTATCTGTGTGCTGCTCCATGGGCACCAAGCCACCTCTCCCTGGAAGGCTTTCTCCCACCTGGCTCCTGTCCAGGGGATGCTGTGAGTCTGCCGAGGTGGGTGGAGGCAGGTGGGAGACCCAGCACACTCAGGCTGCTTCTGGAACCTCTTTCCTCAGTTTCTCACGCAAGTGTATCAGCTATGGAGTTGTTGTCTCCCTGATGTACACACATAAATTAAGAAGCCTGGGCTCAGTGAGAGCAACCCCAGCTCCCAGAGCCCAATATTTCCACTTAGCAATTTGCTTAGTCAAGACAGGTGTTAGGTTAGGCAAAAGTCACGTGTTCCGATCCCAAAACTCCAGCAAGCTTCGAAGTGTACCTTCCCTAAAAGAGATCTGGACTTGTACACCAGCTAGTTTTTGTGAGAAATGGCCACTTAAAACAGTGGCGAGGCTGAAGCTGGATGGGAGTGCTGGGGTCAAGATGATCTTATCGGCTTCACGCCTAGAGAGATCAGAATGACATTCAGCACAAATGGGGGTGCTCAGGCCAGCTGCTGATGCCCCTCTCAGCACCCCTGGATATACCAGAGGTACAGGGTCACCCTTTCCTAGGGCATTGAGGGACAAGAGACATGAGGAAGGCCAGCCTCAGGATGGCCAGCCATGCTGCCCTTCAGTGGGGAAGGGATGGAGGAATGAAGAGCAGCAGTGAATTTCTGCCCTATAGGAGGATGACTTGGGTCCCCAATACCCCTGCACTGATAGAAGAGGCTCTGTATTGCAGAAAATCCTGTTTTGTTTTTAGTTGTTGTTGTTGTTACTGTTGTTTAAAGTAGGCTTCGCACCCAGTATGGAACCCAACGTGGGGTCCAGACTCAAGACCCTGAGGGCAAGACCTGAGCCAGAATCAGGAGTCAGGCACTTACCCGACTGAGCCACTCAGGCACCCCAGAAAAATCCTGTTTTATGATACAAGAAGAACCACACAAAGCCAGACCTTGTATCTTTGTGATTTAGCCTTCTTTCTACAATATTGCCAAACACGGGTATTAGCCTTTGCACCTTTGGCCTTAAAAAAAGAATAATGTCTCCTGAGAATTTCCCCTGATGTTTCTAGAGCTGCCCCCACCATCAGGAATGATCCGACAGACTCTTCCCTGTCGCATTAGCTAATGAACTGAGCCAAGAGAGCTGAGAAAGTTCCTAAAGTGAAAAATATGGTAGAACTAGGGTTCCCAAGGTAGAAGCACAAAGATTGAAATGGAGGCTGGTCTGACTCAATAAGAAAGTTGGCATTCCCAAGACCAGCAAGTGCCCCCCAAGTTCTTGGGAAAAACAAAAAAGAACAAAATGGAAGTCCAGTTGGCCATTTGGTGGGGAACAAGGTTTTCTCAGTTTCTATTTTATTTATTACGGGTGACAGATGGTCTTCAATATTAGATTTAAGAGCTATTAGTTTTAACTGAAAGGAAATCCATCTCCTAGAGTCTTCTATGAGCCCTTCAAGGATTTCACATAAGAAGTTCTGCTCACTATTTTAAGTGGTACCATATTTAATGATGTTTGGGGGTTGTAGTGGTGGTTTATACAGTTCAGAGGTTTGGCTTAGGAATACATTTGTTAAAAGAAGCAAAAATTAAATGTGTCTTTCAGAAAGATAGGTCAAATAGTATAATAACAGAAAACCAAAGCTTTAGAAGTCTAACCTATAAACTGAAAATTGGGAACTCATTTCTAGTATAGTGTCTGCATGTTAAAAAGAAAAGTGAAAGCAATTGTCTAAATCTATTTCTTGATACCAGTGAGAGGTCCTCTTAGTGTGGCAAAGACTTCTTTAAAGTACCGATAACTCTGGAGTGCTCTGCATTTGAGAGAGAATAGAAAGGAAATTATAAATGTGATCACAAACCTCACACAATCTTCTAAGAACAGGGATCACAAGCATCTGCTAAGACCAAACACTGTAAAGGGGGAAAAGGTATCCACAGGAGATTAGTGTGTCAGTAAATACATAAAGTACAGAAGTCCCACATATTTGACATTTGAAGAACAAAGTTATCCATCAATGTCTTGGCACAGATCGATCAAATAGAATGCTACTGTTGCAAACCTAATAGTATGATGGTAATAATGTAGCCATAAAACCTCTGGTCTATAATTGACTGCTTCCACTTGAAGCTAACGTGTCTAAAACAGTGACTAATGCTCACCTAAAGATTTCACTTGCGTTGAATGACAATCAGTTACACCTGACACTAGTCTCAGTGGATGGTTAGTACTGGATAATAGCTCAGGGACAGACGCCAAGGGGGTGCAGGGAGAGTACATCCCAAATGAGCAGCGCATATATGGGATGTTGAAACGTGCATCTCAGGTGTGTTCCCTCCTGGCTGCCTCCTTTGCAAGCGCTGAAGCTGCCCCTCTCCGACGAAGTAATTAGAAATGTATGAGGCTGTTAGAGTCTAGTACCATTACAGAAGTTCCTCGGGGCATCCAAGTCTTACTTGTCGAGTTTTGTTTAGTGAGCATAACACTATAAATCACATTCCTGGATCCTAAGAGCTGATGCTCTCTCTCCTTGCAGTAAGAAACTAGATGTGCAGAACCCAAGGGCAGGGGGCCAAGGGGTGGGGAATAGCATTCACAAGTCTTGACCTTCTCATTTCTTCTCCTTCCTCTCCTTCCTCCTCCTCTTCTTCTTCTTCTTCTTCTTCTTCTTTTTTTTTTTTTTTAAGATCTCCGACACAGTCTGTGAGCTCTGGATGCCAGTCTGGTGAAGTTTGGTTAAGTGGTTCTTCTTGGACAAGAGATGTAGCTGGACTGTCGACAGGGAGCACCAAAAGTTTGAAAGGACTAGGAAGATAGGTAGGGGAAGGAAGGGATAAAGAAAGGGGGGTAATCAGAAGGGGGAGTGAAGCATGGGAGACTATGGACTCTGAGAAACAAACTGAGAGCTTCAGAGGAGAGGGGGGTGGGGGAGTGGGATAGACTGGTGATGGGTAGTAAGGAGGGCACATATTGCATGGTGCACTGGGTGTTATACGCAACTAATGAATCATCGAACCTTGCATCAGAAACCAGGGATGTACTTTATGGTGACTAACATAATGTAATAAAAAAAATTTTTTTTAAATAAATAAATAAATATAAAAAAAAAGTTTGAAAGGAAAGCTGACTATTGTTGCGAGATGACAAAACAAAAGATTGTTTAGTCTCAGCACAAATTCAGAGGCTTCCATCAGTACAAATGGCTGCCAAAGGGATTATTCATTGCGGGCATTTGCCACACCCAGACTGCTCAAGTTCAATGATGCCCAGCCGCACAGCAAGACCGTGAAAGGGCTGTGTCACCCATCTTCGTGTTCTCTTTTGTTTTTAATCTCCAGTGAGGTTTTACTTGTACTACCCGAAAACCACTACCACTTCGGGAATGCTTCATTTCAAAGTAGGAGAATTCCACCCTTCCTTTCAGCACGCACCGGACAGAAGCCCTCTGCATCTTTCAATTCGTGGTCCTGAGTAATAGCCCTTAATGTGTTGGATTCAAGTAAAAGGAAGTCGTCCCTGGGTTTCGTTATGGCAAAAATCCCCAAGACCTGTTCATGCCCTGAGATGGATTTGCTCGTCTCAGCTATTCAGTTAGCCAGTAACTGTTGGTTACCAAAAGCAGAAGTTTTTGTCCACATTGTGAAGCTCATTGTAACTAGAAATTTTAATTAATATGTCTGGTGGCTTCTAATGGACTTCGAGTATACATCAGATTGCTTTGTGCCCTTTGATATATACTTAAAGGTAATTGGGTAGTCTTACTGATGTATTTTTAAAGAGCAAAGTATTGATTAATAATGTTTCAGTATTAATATAACCACTTTGTGCAGATCAAGAAACATCAATAGTAGAAAACCCATATTTATCTATAAATTAACAACTCTATATAGATCTGTTACTTTAAACTAAACGGGGAGCATCCACTCATTACACGCCGACAAGGATGAGACTCCTCATAGTAAAGATTAAAGCTGAAGTTGGCCTTATTTTCCCACTGCATGAAATGAATGCTTTTCACCACTTCATGCCCTGGTGCAGCTGAAGTATGGCCACAGTCAAGCATGGGACCACTCCCCCCTCTAACAGGCTGATATTTTTAATGCCTTACTGATGAAAACATTTCATACCTTGGGAGATTTAATTGCTGCCACTGCCAAGCAGAATGAAATAAAAAATGATTGTACCACTCAGGATGGAGGTGGGGATGATGCCGGTTTTATCCCCGCTTAAAACCGGTTGTACGGTTCATATACTTAGAGTGTAAGTCCATTCAAATTGAATGACCACAAAGAGGAAGCACTGGAGCATTCTGGCTACTTGTGATGAGTCGGTTCCTGAGGCTGGGTTTTAGGACCCTGCGCCCAGCGCTTCTCAAACAAATGGGACCAGTCTGTTCTCTTGTATTTATTTATTTTTCTAAAACCTAAGAGTCCTAATGATTCTACTCAAGAGGTTGGTTTGAATAAAATTGTTCAGTTGTCTTTAGCAGAGCAGGAAGGGTCCACTGACCTCCAGGCAGTTATTTTGTGTGGCCAAGACAACGTACAAAATGGCAGCCAGGGCAGTTTCTGTGCGGGAGTCCCCAAACCAGATTTCTGAAAGGCTCACTTTGATCTGAGCTGACGACAAAAATATCCATTCATTGCCACTGCTACCTGAGCATTATGTAGATTTAGAGCGAGAGAGAGAGATAGCAGCTGGCAGGGCTCCCTGTCCCAGTTGAATGCCCCCTCTCTTCCCTACAAGGAAATGGCTAGAAAAGCCATAGACAGGGAAATTCACAAGACTCAGAACTGAGGAGCCCACACACGGAGGTCACGTGACAAGGCATCAGCTCCCTCAGAAGACAAGAATATGAGACTCTAGGAACCCAGTCCCAGGCCCATGTGTCTCACTCTGATGTGTTTTGACCTTCAAGTTCACTGGTTTTGTTCAAAGACGTATGTGGACCGAAATATCACTACTCTATTTGGGAAATCATCTGAATTGGGGTTCTGAAGGACATGTCATTAAACCAATGACTCATAGTTTTCAAGCAGGGGAGTCGCCCAGAGGGCTTGAATCCCTCTCCCATTAGAGTATGATTCAGTGGATCTGGGGTAGGACCCAGGAATCTGCATTTTCACACACTTCCCATGTGATTCCACTAGACCACATTTTGAGAAATACTGCACTGCTAAAAGAAAGGGCTTCCTAGAAGACTAAATCTATTAATGAGATCAATTTTCCACATCCAGAAGTATAACAAGCCAATAAAAATCGAATCCATAACAGGTATGGTACTCTTTAACAATTCTATCAGAATTCTATCACATAATTCACTGATTTGCTTGCTCATTCATTCATAGTGTTCATGCTAACATTTATAGTGTTCACTGTAGGCTAAGCCATATAAATTTTGCCCCTATTATTCCAAGACCAATCTACCTATTTGCATTCAGTTCAAGTGAGTGAATACTAACTAAACAAATGGTATGGTATAAATGTGTTGTTTACCCGTAAGGAATACAAAAAAATGTCAGCCCAGCAAAAAATAGCCCCTTCTTAAAAACTCTAGGAGCAAATATACCTAAGGAATAAAATACAGTTAGAGATATATATGAGAATTTGGCAGAAACTATCAGCTGGCAAATGATGAACTACTTAAAAATAGTCTTATGACAAGTGGGTATCCCTTGGAAAAAGATAAAATTAAATTTCTAAGACAACCACACAAAAAAATAAATTCTAAAGTGGATGAAAGAATTAAATGGGAAAAAACAAAATTGTAAAACTTTCAGAAGGAAGCACGGGAGATTATCTTTATAACTTTGAGACAGGAAAGAAATTTTTAAACCAGACACACACACCCCAAACATAAAGGAAAGACTAATGAATTGACTACATTAAAATAAAAAATTTAGTACAACCAAAACATTCCAAAAACAAAGTACAAAGATAAGCCATAGACCAGGATAAGATATTTAAGTTCACAAAATGACAAAAGAATGACATCCAGAAATCACATAGAACTCGTATGAATCAATACGAAAGAAGAATATGATGAGGTGATCAATAGAAGACTGTCAAGCATAAAAATATATTGCATTAGGATAAATTCCAAGGATGGAAAAGAGTAGAATTTCAAGGTCAAAGGGCAAAGAGAGTGATAAAAACTTTCTAACTATTAAGAAAAATCTTAGTAGTATATTATTTAAATGGTGTTAGTGAGAATCAAATCATTATTTTCATTTCATCGAACTCTGAAAAAAGTGTTCTTAATTTTATCATTAAATTCCTATGTTACCATATTACATGAATTAAATCCTTTCCAATTACATGAACTTCAGTGGAAATATTTTATATTTCTATTTAATAATGAGGAGGTTCACAGTTTTCTAAGACTCTTTTGCGGACTATCTGAGCAAAAGCAATTGAGGACCACAGCTACAGAGAACCTACTGGACATATGAATAAACCCAAGATTTTCCATTATTCATTGTTTACTTCCAATTAGCCATTATTATCACCCAAATGCCCACTGACAGAAGATAGGACAAATAAATTCTGAGATAGTCACATGCTGTAAATGGCAATGAAAATGAATAAACAAGAGCTATATGCATCCAGATGGATAAATCTCAAAAGAATGTCTGAAAACAAGGTTAAGTTGTAAGAGTCTATGTTTGGAGAACACTTACATAAACAATAAATACCTAAAAAACAATTGTGTACACATACACAATACCCACATCTGTGTATGTATTTATACATGCAGTGAAGGTAAAAAAAAATAAAAAAAAAAAGGCAAGAGAATGACAAACACCAAGCCAAGATGGGAACAAGTCCAGTATGTGAGCAGATTCTGGGTTTTGCGGAGTCACAACATACTGAATTTAGGAGGCTTTCTTTAAGAAGAAGAATACAGAGTTTTGAACAAAAACTGATGTGTATACCATATATGCTACGTCGTCAAGCATGTTCCAGATAAGAGAGTACTTGAACAGGTATTGGTAAGAATAAAACCATGTATTTGACATGTTTTCCCTGGACTGACTTCTGGCTCCATACGTTACGTACTTCGTTTCTCCTCTACGGCTCACAAACATCAGGTGTAGGCACCACAGGACACATTCATATTGCTCTATGACCTCTGGTCCTGTGCGTTAGTGTCATGCCACGGTACTCAAGGGTGGGAACAGTGGGCAGCTGGAATATCCCAGAAGCCATGCCACTAGTCCTGCACTGGTGTGTCCAGCCATAACTTCACCATACACAGAAGTAACTGGGACCCACATAAGACTATCCCGCTAAACCCAAACTCCATTTATATCACTGTTCACCTTTGTTTGTGTGTTTGAAATGTTCCATGGAGAGACAGAGGCAGAACACGCTGAGTGTGCTCGCATGCTGAAGTCCCCCCCGGGAACAGTGGTGGGGATTCTGTAGGAGCGACTGTGAGAGCTGTCTAGCTCGGGGGGCGGGGCATCCTGCTAGATCCTGTGACAGCTGTCTCTCATCAAAGGCCAAGTTCAGGTGCACCACTGGCTGGCACGAGGGGGTTCACACCACACCATCCCAGCTGAAAACGCGCATGGTGACACATCCTTTTTTTCCAGAAGAGACCGGTTTATGCCCCCGCTCCTGACTCCCCACAGAAAGGGCTACCTGTTTTATCAAGACAAAAGAAATTGCTAGAGCCAAGCGGGGCTCTGTCACCACATGTCACTTCATATCAGCCAGCACATGTCAAAGAATGACACAAAAAGCTGCCACCTGCCATCCGCTCACAGAGCACATCAAACTTCTTTTTGTAAAACACTTCAACAGTAACCAAGAGAAAATTTCCTTTATGAACCACGATGCCTTCTCGGTGAATGAGAATGAGTGAAAATCTCATTTCCTAGAACTGGAGACAAACAGAGGAGGAAGCGACTCTGCAAAAGATCTTAAGTTAAAAATATACCCTCCACTCTTCCCACCTACAATCGCTCCTCCCCCGCATATCCGTTTCCTGGGGACCACAGTGGAGGTGTCAAAAAGCAGCATGGAGCCTTTTTTTGGAATAGGAGTTGTAACAATTTCTACTTAAAATGACGGATATTATAGGCTATGACAGTTGGGATTCTTTCCGCTGTGCTTTTATCAACACTGATAACAACCAAAGTTATTTGCAGGGGGTGGGGGAGGAGGTTGTTCTGAGAACTGTGCCTTTTGTCTCCTGGCTTAACCTTGGAACACTTTAAAACAATTACCAAGAATTGTAGAACTGGAGGGCCAAATGTGATTTCAGAGACAATCTAGTCCAATATTCTAATTTAAAGGTGGAGGAAAGCAGCGAGGTGCCTGAAGCCACACAGCCAGCTAAGGACAGAGGCTGCAGAAATGCTCGCGTCTTCCTGCGGCAGAGAAATGTGAGTGCTGGGCAGCGCTTACCGGCACAGACCCTCACACCAGACCCTACACGCGTGTGCCTTGGGCGAGTGACTTAACCTCTATGCCTCCACTTCTTCATCTGCTAAATGGGAATGTAGTAGTAACAGTATGAGCCTCTAAAGGTTGCTGGGAGGATTAAATGAGATAATCTATGGCCAGCACCTAGCAAGTGCTGTTACGCTGGCTGTTTTTGTTTTACCATGAACCAGTGCACTCACTTCTTCCACACTGCCACGACTCCATCACAGCCACTGTTCCAGAAAGAGCTTTACTGGGGGTACGTACAGACAGCCTCATGAATGTAAAATGATCACGTCCATACGATGACTTATGCAAAATAATCGGCTTTGATCTTAAGGAAAAAAGTAATTAAATACGAGGATGCCACTTTTTCCAGGGCAGGGAAAAATGAGGGGAAGGACGAGAGAACAAGGAGACGCAGAACTGAGACAGGGAGAAAAATGCACCTGTATTCTAACGGGATCAATTTTTAACTTGATTCAAATTAAATTTCAAACGCATTATTTTTTAAAGGAAAGAAACTGTTCTAATAACCAGAACAGGCTGGGTCTAAGGACTGCTGCACACATCCAGACAAGGGACTAACTGGGCACTGGCACCACGTAAGCACCCCACAAGCCTAGGGGGATCACCAGCACATTATATGGATCAACTACCCCCCCCCCAACGCAATGCACATCTTTAAAATATGCTTCCAGGATGTTCCTGGAAGACGGAGCCACTGTCATGTTGCAGAAGTTACAGCAAATTAATAAGGATCTCGACATGCTTGAGAATACTTGGGGTATAACAATGAAGTCATTACTCTTTATCTCCTTGAATTCCAAGAAAGCAAGAAATAGCAGCACAATAAAAAATCATTCATAACAGTTGATTAGAAAATATGGCCTGCGGAAAATCAGGCTCTCGTCGTACTTTGCACATTAAAAATCCAAATATGTTAGAGAAACTGGGATTTTTAACCCCCCACAGCTTTAACACAAAGGATCACATTAATAAGATACAATTTAGATTTGCATTTTTTAATAAGCTCGGGATCAAAGGGAATACATAGCTGAAGGGGTATTAAACTGTGAGCACACAAATTGCTCACTACACACTGGAAGAAGAAAACACATTTTCCTACTGCAGGAAGACACCTATAATTTGAGAAGCAGAAAATGTTTTCTTTCTTTGGTACATTATTACTGCATACAATTTCCAAGCACTTCAAGTTGGTCCAGGTAGATGTATCTGTTGATTCAGTCCATTCTAACGTTACACGTTCCAACATGTGATTTGAGGACATCAGTGAAGGAGTTGATTTAGAACTTTTCATCTCATGCCCATTCCTAGTTACGTAAAGACAAGAATCAGTCCTTTAATCCTTCAGGTTGGGTAGGGTAAGGCTGTGGTTTACTATTTATCAAACCATCCTTCTTTACCGTTAAAAACAAAACCACTACCATTTTAAAGCTTGAACTCAGGGCCCGAAGGGCTGAGAGAGACTCCCTCGTAACATGTTTCAAGCACACCAAGAATGACCTTCCGGAGATTAATGGTTATGTTAGTCAATATTTACTGGGGGTTCACTACGTGTCTAGCGTGGTATCGACTAAGCATTCTACATGCATTAGTTTACTCTGTTCTCCCCATTTTAAAGATGAGGAAATGGAGGCCCAGAAAGACTAAGTGTTGTGGCAGGGATTTGAATTCAGGCAGATCCCTGCCCTCCCTAGTTACTCCTCCTCTTCCAGCCCACCAGACTCCAGATCTTCTCAGTAGTGTATTCGGAGTTTGCATGGCTCCTCCTCTTTCCATCTGGTGAGTGAGCTTCTTAAAACCTCCTTTTATGTCCCATTGCTCTTAGGAAAACCCTGGCCATACTGCACTTCCTTTAGGAATCTTCCCAGATCAGGGCTGGCCAGCCTTTCCTGCTGGTGTTCCTGCCTGATGTGTGATCTGGAAATGCTTCTGAGGGGTTCCACAGTAGGTGTCTCCTGGATATCTGCACAGATCACACCTCCCAAAGAACAGTTTCAATATTCAAGGAGCATCTCTCTAGTGTCCCCCGCCCCAGCCACATCTGATTAAACCAAGGCGTCACCATCTGGATCAAATACTGCCTTGAAGAAATCTGGTGTCGTTACTCTCCACTGACTGCTTAAATCAGGACTGGGTATCAAGGCAAGGCCCCTTAGAAGCCCTGGACATGTTTCTGCTGCTGGGTTTCCATGAAATACACCTGGGTTCTTATTCCTCTCTGTGAGTTAAGCAAGTCGAGCCGGTTTCTGTTTTCCCCAACCAAGAGACCACTGACTACAAACCATTCCAAAGAGGACCCTTTGTAGTTTATGTTCCTGAACGGATGACACAAGGAAGCCCTTCCCCTGGCAGGGATGCTAGGAACACACGTGCACCTGTCACAAGGCCAAACAAGGAGGGGCCACCCAGTACGTCACAACCACTAATTCATTCTTGTGGGAGAGATAGCTGATGATCACTAATATGGGATTAGAGTAGTAGCTTTTGTTACTGGATAAAATGATATTTAAGGAGATACTTTTGAATGGTAGCGATGGACTTGCTAGGGAGGTGAGAGGCTGTAAGCTCCTCTGGCAAGATTTAAGAAGAGCCCAGCTTGGATTTGTGAATGACACTGAAGAGGGCAGAGAACTGAGCTCGATCGTTCATGAGGGTAGGATACAGGACAGTTTATCCGTGATGAAGACCTGGAAGGCTGACAGTCTTAAAATCTTGGATGGGCACAGGCCAATAACAAATGGTGATTCATCTATTTAACTGGTTATAGAGCACCTACCGTGTTCTAGAAGTAAACTAAGGTTTAGATTCCAGTGGGAGAGAAAAGCAAAGCAGAAAAATAAATAAAAAAGATATGTATTAAGGAGGGAATAATTTCAAAGTATGATGAGGAATCTGCCACCTGATTTAGGGAGAGAAGTCAGGGAAGAGCCCTCCCAGTAGGTGAGAGAAGATCTGGGACCAGGAAAATCTCTGTGATTTCGGGAGACACCAGGAATAAGGCTTTTGTGTCTGGAGCAGGGTGTGAGAGGGCCAGTGGTAAGAAATGAGGTCAGACAAGCTGGCAAGGGTCAGGGATGCACAGATTCATAAGCATGAATAAGCTTGAATATTATTTGAAGTGCAGTGGGAAATCACTGAAGGCTCTGAGCCAGGAAGTGACATGATTCCATTCATGTCTGCTGGGTGGAGCATGGAGGGCGTGGGGGAGTAAGGTGAGGAGAGAGGAAGCAGGAATACTGGTTGGAGGCTTGCGAGATAATTCACTACCCTACATGGTGCCATCACACAACGTCGTATTTGCAATCACCATTTAAAAACGGCAAAAGGCACCTCTCTAGCAGCATATTCACCCACTCAGCAGCAGGCAGCTCTATTCCAATTGAAACATTTTAAGACAATGTCTTTTAGGTATTTATTTATTTGGGGGATGTTACAAAATCACACATGCTTGCTACCATAACTGTGAAGCAAAGCTGCGCTGTGGACTTAACATAATTCAGACTTACTTTAATATCTGTTGCACTAGATTTGCTAAGCTGATGACTTTTTTTTATTATTCAGCAAGTAATTATTGTTTGTTAGGAAGGGAGTAGAAGACAAGTCCTTTTATTGGGCCCTTAGTTGCGCATCAACACTGGACTTAGCACACTATAAACCTAGTCTCATTTAATGGTCGGCACCATCAATCAACCATCCATCGATCCATTGATCCATCCGTCCATTCGTTCATCCGTCCATCCGTCCAACCATCCATCCATCCATCCATCCATCCATCCATCCACCCATCTATCCATCCAGACATACAACAAATAAATACTCCTCATGATCCTCTTTATTGTCCCAATTTTACAGATCAAGAAACAGACTCAGGACAGTAAAGTGATTTAACACTACAAGGCAGTAATCTATGGAGCTCCTGAGTCAGGAGAGCAGGTTTAGAAGTTGGACACAAAGGTTTTCGAAAGATGCAGAGACAGGGAGAGCAAGGGGAATGCTAAACAAAGCGTGAAGCCTTCCCAGAGCCCCCAGGGCTAGTGTGTCACTATGCCTCCTCCCTTACTACATCTTTCTGGAATTCCTGGAGCAGGAATCGGCTTGTATGGATGAGGACTAAGGCACCTGTGAAAAGTAAGAAGGTTCCCAGGGCCACCTGGTCAGGGTCAGGCCCTTTGCAGAGCAGCAGGGCTTTATCAAAGGCATCCCACCCGAACAATGCCAGAGTTCCTGCCAGGTCGGGTGTTATCTCCAGCTTTGGACATCGAGCATCCATTGCTTTAGCTCATCACGTTGGATAGCTTTCCATTTACTGGAGAGCTCTTTCACAAGTAGTGATGCCACAAACTGGGAGAGTAAATAGTAAAGCTTCTAGAAAATAGGAAAACATAGTGAAGACCTGAGAAAGGCAAAGATTTCTCAAACAAAGCACGAAGAACATTTACCATGAGGGGAAACTGATAAGTTGGACTACATTAAATAAACAACTTCTGTTCATCCAATGATACCATTTCAAAAATGAAAGGCAATCTACAGTGTGGGAAGAGATATTTGCAATACATTTCTGACAAAGGACTTGCATCCCGATTTTATAAGCACTCAACAAATCAATCATAAAAAGACAAACAATGGAGTTGAAAAATGGGCCAAGTACTCAAACATGCAATTCACAAAAGAGGACCTTCAAGTGGTAAAAAAAAAAATAAAAATAAAAATATATGGAAAAGCACTTAACATCATTAGTCATCAGGGAAATGTGAAAAGAAAACCACTACACATCCACCAAATGACTACAATGAAGGGACAAAATTAAAAAACAAAACGAAACAAAAACTGCATGCCTGAGAATATGGAGTTTCTAGTACTTTTACAGTGTGCTAGTAAGAGTGTCAATTGGTACAAACACTTTGGAAAAATAAACTGATTGTACTAAAGCTGAATAGAAGCATTCTCTTATGACCGAGCAGTTTTACTCAACAGAAATGTGCACATGTATTCCCCAAAAGAAGTCTACAAGAATTTTCATTGCAGCGTTATTCAATAGCACCAAATGGGATGTGAGCAAATGTCTTATGACTATCGGACAGATAAACCATGATGTCGTCACAGGCCAGAATATTAGACGGCAATGAAAACGAGCAGTTGCCACATGTAACAACGTGGAGGAGCGTAACGATGTTGAGCAAAAGAAGCCAATCTCCAAAAGCACATTTGATATCACTCCATTTATGTAACATTCAAATGGGCAAACCTAATCCATGCTGACAGGAGCTGGAAAGGTGGCTCCTTTGAGGGGGGTGGTGACAAGGGAGGGTGAGGACAGGGCTTTCGGATCCTGGCGATGCCCCATTTCTCCATTGGGTGGTGCTTAAGTGGCTGTGTTCACTTGGTAAAACTGCATCGGGCTGCACAGTTTGTATGGTTTGTTCACTAGTATATTAACGTCAATAAAAAAGTCAACTTGAAAGTTAACTTTTCCAAAGTGACTCTGAACACCTTCATCACAAGAACTGATTGAGCACCAACTATACACCAGGCCCCGGGTTGGTGCAGAGGAGAGAGGAGATCGGCCCATGGATAAGACCAGTGGCCCACCAGCTTTGACATCCCTGAGCCTCTCTCCCTTAGCTACCCAGGCTAATCTCTACTGATTATTATTATTAAATAGGGACTAGTCAGGAGAGACCCTACACAAAGTCACTGCCAGTTCTTCAGAAAAGGGAAGCATCCTGAGGGACACAATTAACCGCCCAGGATCTTAGCTGTTTTCCAGAGTGGGTGTTTATATACCAGATAGAGTAAAGCTGAAAACACTTGTCATTCTCAGCCCCCTTTAAAGCAATACTGTTGATAGTGTCTCAGAACTCTTAAGTGTCAAGAACTGTGTGTCATCTAATCCTCATGGTGATCCTATGAGAAATGTGTCATTATTCCCATATTAAAGCTACAGAAATAGATTTAAAGCAGGTGGAGTAACTTGCTCAAGGTCACAAAGCTGATGACTGGCAGAGCAAAATGGATTAAATTCACGTTCTTGGGCTCCCATGCCTTTTTAAGAATTGGTGGTGCTGTTCTAAACACAGTATAGTCCCAAATACGACTGTCCCTCTACATCTTCCACCCTCTAGTGGAGGAAGGGAAGAGGCAAGCAACAGACGCCACCTGTCACCTGCCTTTCTTTAGCTCACGGGGTGCTGAGAGGCAGCCCCAGAATGACAGTGATTTGTTCCAAGTCACCTGCAAACATCTAGAAAGAGCCCCCATGAAAACAAAGGCTTTTCTTCTAGAGCCCAGACACTGATAAAACATTAATGGAATACAAAATTATAAAATATGATTTTACGTTTCACCCCCAAATTCACTGATTTCCTGAGCAACGTTTATCCTTCAAGCACGGTCAGGTTCAGGGAAAGATGGTTAACAGAGGCAAAGCTCTGGAAGCAATGTGCTGAGGAAAATGCCGGAAAGCACAATTATTCCTCTAGCACCTCATGAAAAATTGAAGGTTTGGCTGTCAGGGTGTAAAAACAGCCCGGCTTTTGTGCCACCAAATCATCACGCTAGACGCATGCTGGAACTACAGGCAGAGCCAGAGCCATCGAGGTTTATGACTTGGTAAAAAATAGATGGTTGTAAAGACCGACTCTGGTTTATGAATCTGGCCAGTTGGAAAGGGAGAAGTCCTCTGTCAGAACAGGCTCTCCAGCACACCCGCTAGAAAATGCTAGAAAACAAAGAAGGCTACCATGCCACGCAGGCCTGAGTCGCCCCAGCCAATCTACCTGAAGCAGGTACTGAATGAGACTATTTCCACTTAGCCACCGAAGGGAGAAAGGCAGGGCTCCACATCAACCCAGCCAGACGAAATGCGCCCCTCAGAACAGGGGATGGAGCCATAGCTTCCTGAACTCCTCCGAGTCCGAGATTCTAGCTGGTAGATCGGCAAGGACAACAAAAGAATATTCCTTTTAATGAGAATAATCTATCACCACTGTATCAATCTGATTAATGTAATGGGACCATTTCAAAAGGAGGAAATTACAGGTCATTAGGCGTAATTTCAAATTAAGTTAAGGGTTTAAATGATTTTCCTCAGTTTTCTGAAGAATTTACCCAGAATTTTATTTTGCATGTTTCATTCAAAGGATAAATGATATTTACACGACTTTACAAACCTTCCCTGTGCAAAGAACTGTGTGTGCTGGCCCAAAGGCTGGAATACAGCTAAAACCGTTTCAAAAATCTGTCTTGCCCCCCAAGTCTCCCATGCAGTGCTTTATTTTTTCTGGTTCAATCGAACACATATCCCCTCCTGACCTATTCTTTATTTATTTTATTCAGTGATAAAACAAACACCTCAATTCCAGGTTGTTTACAAAACAGTTTGATAATCCGATTCCAATTAAACGGCTAAGAACTACAATAAGAACAAAAATATAAATTATGTTAACCATCTGTTTTTGGCTGACAAAGGCGGCAAATGGAAAGGTTAAGTTGATACTCTGCATTTAATCTGTGCTATTGTGGAAGGAAAACCCAATTAGAGATGGTATTTCGTTGCAGCCCTTACACTGTTTCCCTTTTGTTCTTTAATGTGAGTTGTACCCATTCTGTTACCAAACCAGGGGAGGGTTCATTATCTCCTCCTCCAGCGTGCTACACTAGGGCCCTCATTTATAAATGAAACATAGCCAATGCCGGCGAATTATAACCAGTTACTCAACTGCCCCATCACTCCTTTGCAGCGTTCAGCAGCAGAACTCTCTTCACCCTGTCACAAAACAATGGACTCCCACTGCAACCCGTGGTGCTCGCCCAGGTAGGAAGAACAAGGTGGGAACTCAGTGAGCAAGCCCTTTCAAACATGAAACAAGTAAAGGAGAGGTTAATTCAACCATGTCCCCTGGCATTAGCTCTCCAGGCGCCACTGGTGTGTGTGGCCAGTGAAGTCTAGATGGAGAACACTTGGAAGTCTTTTACTGAAGAGATGCTGCTGGTTGACCCGGATGCAAATTGCACCCCATGTGGATAAAAGTAGGGTTTTAGTGACTACTTCTGAAGGTCTAATACTCCAAAAGCCGCTAGATCTGCGTATCCAATGTCCGGGAGGGGCAGACATGCTGTTTGAACTTGCCTCCTGGGGAATTCCTAGCACAACAGCCCTCCCGGCGATGGGAAGCACCACCCTACTCGCCGCTCGCCCCAGAACTGAGAGTTCCGCTCACCTAAGCCTTCATTCTTCTGAACATGCTACCTCCATGCCTCGAGCACCTCCTTGTCCTCCTGGTCATTTCCTACATGTCCTTGAAGAAAATTCTTCCCTGCTGATTCTCATCATCTTGCCTTCTCCTCCAATGAGGCTTCTCCTCCTCCCGGCCCTGCTACACCCTCACAGGGCCAATGACACTCGTCATGGTATCTGTTCATGCCTCTGTCCTGCTAAATTGAGAGTTCTTTACTACAGAACTACCTTAGTAAGCTTTATATCCCCAGTACCAGATACAACAGATGATGGCCTGATGGAGGAATGAATGAACAGGCAGACATCCACGGTCCAGTTTCCTGCCTTGAATCTTAGGGGTGGTGATGTAGGGCAACTCAGATATGCTCTGATGTTCCCCTGGCTTTTCACAAACACAGCAATCTGAACAGACAAGAGCATTCCTTTCCTCACTTAGTGAGCTTGGTGGGTCTGAAAACCTTGGTAAGAAGAAGGGTTACTCCCACTAACGAGTTCTGGTGGTGTATGACTTGTCATTCCCACTTCATCAGGGACTGTCCCTGTAGAACTACTATCAGACCCACTCCCCCCGCACCACCACCAAAACCAGTGCAGGCAGTAAGATTTACCCCACAAATGGTCATGGGGCTGGAAGGTGGTATCACTATTCCTGATCAGTATGCTGCCAGAAAGCAAGGTAGTGAGAGTTACCCCATGATGGAAAATTTCCCTTGTGACAGTGATCACCAAGTACATTCAGAAATTCTGTGACCAGATTTCTGGACTGTAAACTCTATGAGGGCTGAGAACCAAGGGTGGGTAGGGTGCCAGGCTGGAAAGATATTTGTTGAATGAATGAATGAATGATTCAGGTAAAAAGCTTGGATGGTGGGCAAAAAGGTGGTTTTCTCTCCATTTTATTCACTATTCATGAGAAAACTCTGCAGGGCCCAAAGAAGAGCTCTATGGAAGCTGGAGTTGAACTCTGGGCTTCCAGTGCAAAGCAAGAGTGGGGCTTAAGGGCCTGGAGTGAGGCCTGTTGCTGGGAGAGCATTATTCCAGAGGAGAGACCAGCATGCTGGGAGGACAGAATCAGCAGGAGGACAGTGGTGTCTAGCCAGTGCTCAGCAGGACACTGGGGACCACCCAAACAAGAAAGGGTAGAGAGATCTGCTCCCTCTTTCCCCAGGGAGCACTCAGAGAAGGCCAAACAACGAGGTCTTCTTCAGAAAGGCTAAGCCCAGAGTCTAGGGGGCTACCCTTGGTAGCACTTGGTTCCCAGGAGCAAGCTCATAGGGAGGGGCCCAAGGAGGCGAAGCTCTGCAACAGTGCTCAAGGCCCCATGCTGATGCAGTCTTGGCCCCATGAGCAGTGCAGGTGGTTCTTCTAAACAAGCAGATACACTACACCCCTAAATGCCACGAAACACAGCGGCTGCCCCTCGTCTGCCGCAGAACTCTGTACCTGAAGAAACCAGTGCACTGTCATACCGTGAGACATGGAGGGGCGATACGGCTACATCACAAAAATACTAACATGTATCCTGACTGCATTCAAATACGGATGACGCAGCTATGAACCCAAATCAGTAAACAGAGGTCAAAATGGCAGAGGAAAAACAAACCAGTCTCTTTTACGACCTCAAAGTTGCTAAAATCAGGGTTCCTAGTTACCTTCTGACCTGGCCACTCTGCAGAGGCCAAGGAACCCCACTCTCGCCATCATGTTCCAGCCCCATGGAACTTCTCACTCAGCCTTTCCCAAGTGTGTTCCTCAGAACTGGGTGGAAGGGTCACGTGATGAAGCTTTCCTCAGTCAAATCAACTTGGGCCATCCAGGTCTGAAGGAAGATGAGCATATTTCTTTTTTTTTCCCTCTCTTTCCTCCACTTGTCCCTGTGTCCTGTGTCCCATTCCCAGTCCTTCTCCTCCAGGCACATCTCATCACTGAACTTTCCAGGCTCCTGTGTGGTGGACCCCCAATCAGATGACACCAAGTGCTACCCTGGGTTTCCCACCTTTCTTCATAGAATGAGACACAGAACAGGGGAAGTGCAGAGCCCTGTGTCTGGGGAAGGGGCTCCTTTTAGGGTATGAAGCACCATGTTGCCCAGGCCCTAGGTCTGCCTGGGGGTGTGGAGGGCTTCCCAGCAGGAGGCACCCTGAACTCACACTACACACTGCGTTGCTATTGTTGGCTTCACGCCCCTCCTCGGACAAGTGAAGTGAGAGACTGTGGCTGCAGGGGAGGCTGGGGCGGAAAGCCTGCTCTGCTGGGCTCCAGGTGCCCCCCCACCACCATGGCACGAGGGCCACCAGAGACCACACACAGAGAGGCCAAGGGGACAGCGCATCCTCTCCCCTCCTTCCACCCACCGGAGCTGCTCTTAGGTCAAATCGGAAAAGAAAAAGTGAAGGTGGCCAACAATTCTGCAACTTACCAATCACCTAAGTTGGTAATTAATCTCATCTCCCACCCATAACTAAACCATAAAGATTCCAACATAAGAATTTGTTTTCTTTACACAAACAGAATCATGTGGAATTTACTTTTTTTTTTCCCCACTAATCCGTCTACCAGAGGTATGTTTCCCGGACAACACACAGAACTGCCTCATCCATGCGATCGACTTCGTTCTGCCCCTTGTAAGAACTGTCACTTATTCCTCAGCACCCCCACTGCTGGATATAAAAGGCTTTTGGTTTTTTCTTACGGCTTTTATTACTTGTTATTACAAGTCATGTTGTGATAAACATTCTGGAATTTATGTCTTTGAGCACCACATGTTCAGACACTAAATTCCTCGAAAGAGGATTGCAGGATCGAAGGAAAAGATATTTTTAGCTTTAAAAGATATTGTCAAAGGACTCTTCCAAACTGCTGTTAACCATTTTACATTCCAACCAACACTACAGAAGAAGGGTGCTTACGAGCACTTTTCTTACAATAGTTATTTGGGTGGAGCTCTTCTTCCCTCAAACAGTCAGAAAATGCCTGGCAGGCAGCAAACATCATTTATCCATCTCTGTGTATCACGTGCTTGGCGGTTCATCTCACTCACAGTAGATGCTCAAGGAATATTTGCTAGATGAATGTCAGTAAGAAATCATTAGACATCATTCAAGTGCCTGGGATGAAACCATAATCCACAAGCAATAAACTAAGATCCAGTGTTATACAACATGACAAAGGCATACAATTATCTGTAAGAATAACCGTCCTAAATGGGCTGGAGATCAATGACCAATTAATGGGCAATATAAGTTTCACAAAAGGATGTATTGCCTTTAACAAATCATGCATTTAGACAACCCCCAAGTGGCGGGGACCACCAGGCACACAGCCATGAATAGATCTGAATATCCATTCACATGCCACATTAAATTCTATGCAAGCCAGGGTGGGTTCCTGAACTGCTCAGAAAGGAGGACACCTGTCAATAACCACAATGCATTATTAAATCTTTGGTTAAAGGATCTTAATTTACCGCTCACCTCCTCAAAGGAAATCCATGCAAGAGTAGAAACCAGGGCACACCTGGGACTCATGTCTCCTTCTCAGGAGAATTCTGGGCTAGATGCCACAAGTAACCAGAGAGGCAGGATAGCTTCCAGCCTGGAGAATGGGCCTGGGAGGCAGAATTCAGAGGCATAGGAGCCATGACGCCAACTTGGAGATGAGACGTGAGTCGTGGAGCCATGAGACTAACCGGATGAAAGGGAAGGTGGGATTTGCATCTCTAAGCACAGTTTGGGAAAACTTCCACTAGGAAACACACTGTCCATTACCTTCTAAAACTCTGGGTTTTCTTCAGTGTGGTCATTGGAAGGATAGTTCTGCCTGCTGCTTCCACCCTGACTCACAGCATCTGAGGTGCTGTTTGCCGTGCTTATTCTCAATCTAAGACCCTCACCTTCCAATGCCCAAACATGCCGATTCTCATTTATGATGAATCCCACCATGTGCTACAAGAACCAATTTGGAAAAAATGGCATTTCTGTAATAAAAAGAGCATGGAAACTTCTTACATCAGAAAGGAAATTGATTATAACAATGCCACGGAAATGTACACCCTAGGTACCATTTTACTACTATTGTGCAAAAAACTATAGGTCAATCTGCAAATGGGTCATTTGACCCTATTCAAATAAGAAGCAGTGTTTAAGGCCATTTAAAACATTTAGAATTATGTTAGGCCACAACCTCAGATCAGAACACCTGGCTGAGAAGGGGCTAGTTTTCTAGATTATTCCCTGCTTACCAGTTCCTTCTCAAGCTCAAGGTTTCTGAGCAGGATTATCTTTCCTGACTTTGTTTTTTGGGATAATCCCAAGTGCTGACCACATCATGGTTTACCAGCTCTCCCAGAATCCAAAGGTGCCAAGACTGGTTACCCAGCAGTAGTTTGATCCAGAGTCTATGCATCCAGGCCTAGTCTGGCCCATATCACTGATCTGAGTAGGAGAGGTCAAGGCAGAGAAGGGCAGGGACCTGAGGTCTAAGTAGAATGAGGCCAGAGATCAGAGATCCTCCGAGATGTGCATGAACTCTAGTTTCAGAGCTCAGGGCATATATTTCCCCAGCAGCCGGAGCACTGTGTTAATCGTGGTCAGGAGGTGGATAGGAAGCTGGGGCAGCCCAGACGGCCTCCCAGCGATGCTGGCTTCCTGAGCAGGACTTCCCAGGCTCAGCAGGCTCTGTGCTCCCTTGCCAAGCTCATGTGGTAGGCCTCAGAGTCCATTCCAAAGAAATTCATGTGCAGAGGCTCTGGAGAATGTGTGTGTGTGCGCGCGCACACACACACACACACCCCCCCAAGGGCACTTCACTTAATGGATGAAGCTCACAAGAAAGCAAAAGTCCCATGGTGACAACTTTCGATTATCAAAATAGATCTTTAAAAAGATAATTATTCCATTGTTCAAAGGATGGCTGCACAAACTTGTGAATATACTAAAAGCACTTTAAAGGGTGAGGTCTATGGTATGTAAATCACATCTCAATTGTTTACAGAAAGACTGACTTAGAGAAGATTTCCTTTCAAGGGCTGTGCGTGCCTTTGTGGGACCGACAATGTGACCAGACCCATAAAGACAGATTTGGGGTCTGGACTCCTGTCTTATGAAAAGCAAATATACCTGCACAGAGAGCAGGAGGATGGGCAGACAGCCACCTCCTCACTGTCACGGTCACAAGGCTGCTGACCATTCTAATGTCATGTGCTGCTGCCGGCAGGCAACCCCCTGATCCACAGTGTGGGAAAGGCCAAGCGCCCCGCTCTTAATCTCCCAGGCCTAGACGAGGAAAATCAATGTAACGACCCATAAGAGGAACCCGCTCATAAAAAAGGTCACTAAACACCTCTAGTTATCCACCGGCTCTTTCCGAAAGAAAATACCATAAAAATCTATGAGTAGGGCATAACCCCATGCTCCATTAACACATATGATTTGGGGAGGAAAAGGACTCATGGGCACCCCCGGAACACTTTCTTCCTCATTTCTATCCCTCCCAACTGCCCTGGTTTGGAATCAGGGTTCCCTGGGTGTCCACATGCCAGGTACTTGCATGAGAAACACCAGAGGCCAAACCACACCACAGACAACCTATTTGTTCTCAACACATTGAAGACATTGTTGGAAAACAATTTATCCACAGACCCAGATTCCCAGTGTCACTATGGTGCCTTCAAGGCCCATTTCATCTTGGGTTGTCAGTTGCTAAGTGCACACTCTAAGCAGCATCTTGAAATTCATGCGAATTCATGAATAAATACAATTTGCTCCTTGGAAACATGCCTTCACCTCTCCCATGAGACCTCCCTTCCCCCAGGCTCTGCTGCCTGGCTGCCCCGGCCTGAAGCAGGTCTACGGAGCCCAAAGCCCATGGCCCCCCGTAAAGACCAATGGTCTTTATGGTTATGGGGGGGATCTAGATGGGCCACAATCTCACACTCTTCTCAAACACTGGCCACCGATTTCCTCCATGTGGCCCTACTCATTTAGGGATTCTAATTCATGTGAACCCCCAAGGGTCTGTGTCCTCAAGTTTAATCTGTCTCTCCAGCACCAGGGAGACGTTGCACATCGAATGCCACTAGACCTTGTGTAATGTCAAGAAGTCCTTGCTGTAGACAAATCCATAAATGTGCTCACTGAACCCCCGGTGCTTCTTTTCAGGGGACACCATTCCTACTTTTGAAGAGGTCTGCCACAACACTGGGTCAGGAGAACCTGGCCTCTCGCTTCCCCTGGGCGGGGGGGATCAACAAAGAACACCACTCTTCTCAGCCTTTCTTGTCATCGTGGTCCTGTAGGCCACAGACAGAATGCTGGCTAATTCAGGCTGACAAGCCCAAAGATTAGACTCTACCAGAGAGCCTGTCATACCCCAACTCCTCATTACTGGATGTCTGAATGCACTGTATCAATTAACAGCAAGACACAACCTGGGGCTTAGTACCATTCACCGGCTTAAAAATCAGCAACACCTGTGTTCTGCGTTTTCCTCTAAATAAAAATCCACTGCTGACCCCAAAAATCTCAGATTGTTTTGTTTTTCAGTAGTTTTTGTGTAACCAATTAGTCTCTTTTGTGCTCTTGGTTCTGCTTTGGTTTGGGGAAGAGTGAACAGCATTTAAAATGAAGGCATTGTTTATTCACAAATCAAATAAGCTCCCGACAGCTGCCCCAGTGGCTTCCTCATTCAGTTAAATTAATGCCCAAGGCCTCAGGGTGAATGGTCTTCTGGGGAGAATGTGGGCATTCATTTTCGGATTCCCATTTGGTGTTGGGTCTTTTAATGCCAAATCCTATTTAATGTACTCGTGTTATGTTAAACTGTGTGCAAATTTATTCTATGGACTACTTGACAGAATTCATACTATTAAAGTCAAACACGATTTGCACTTGAAAAATAAGATCTTTACTTCACTTTCAAACAGTAGCAACCCAGTGTTACCTTTAGCAGACGTTAAGCCCGACCAGACCCTGCCCTCCCTCTGAACCAGCCCTCACTTTCTTTCCGATGACCACTGTTGGAAAGGTGCATTTTGTTCCTAACTCGTGAAACCATTTGTACAAATTTTTTTAAGTTTCTTGTAAAAACTGTTGTTGTTTTTTTAAAGTATGTTACTAGCGCTACTTTCCAATATTGTACTTTCTCATTCTGCCTTGCAAGGGACAGACAGTTCTTAATAACATGATATTGAACTTTATAACTGTCCTTCGGAGTTTGTCTTCTCTGGAAATGCCGAGCTTTTAAGAACTTTTCGTCCTGAAATCTCTGAGTCTGAGGTGTTTTGAATAAATGAGAGTCTAAGTTTCTTTGGTGGTACTATCTTGAGTATCTTGACCTGCCTCCAACACCTCCTAGTCCCAAAACTATCCAAGAATGCTCAAAAATAGCAGACATATGGTGATTCTGTGTTGCACAGTATTTGTTTTTATCACTCATCTACCCTTCTCCTGCTACCGTGGTAAAGAAATTACTTTACATACTCCTGAAACGTTTGGTCCATTTTTTACCTTATAACACTGAGGATATCCCAAGAGAGAGACACTGACTCAATCACAGTGCCACACTGTAAGTCAAATGAAATTGTACTTTCTGCTCCCTCACATGCTAATGCAGATCAGCTATCCAACCATGGTCATTAATGGTACTTTCCTTGATTCCCAAATCACTTCTAACCAGGAGAAGTCTGCTGGATTACTGGTACTCTCCCAGCCCAGGACACAATTCTGGAACTCACTGTGTACATGTTGAAGTCTCCAACACTGCCTTAATCTTGGTGTCAATCTCTCTCTCTTTCTTTTTCACACACACACACACACACACACACACACACGAGAGATAGATAAAGAGAGACAGAGGACTTCGTAGCTATTTACACTCACTACACAAATGCTCCCAGAACAATACTCGTTCTGTGAAGCCACTTCACATCTTCCTTGCATCTTTAATAAAGCTCTCTCTCTACATGGTCCTCTCTGAACATAAATATATCCAGGCCTCCTTCTCCATAAACACGCTCCCACCGCTCCCCAAATTGCCGTCTACTGCGGACTCCCCACCGTCACACCCTAGAGTCAGGAAGAGAAGAGCTTCCACCCCAGTCCTCCTCTCATCAGCCTTAAACTCTGCTTTCACCAAAAGCCACCATGGAATTCCCTCCCCTGGAGGATCCCAATGATCCCCTTAACCTCAAGTCCAACAGCGCTTTCTCAGACCTTATTTTCTTTAACCTTCAATTGGCAGAAGATGGTCAGCTTTATACTTCTTCATGGACTTTCCCTCCCTGACATCAGCCTTTCAAGGTTTTCCTAATTTGCCAATTGCTCTTCAAGCCATTCCTGTATCAATACTTTGGCCAAGAAATCCCTCGAACTTGAGTTCGCCCTCCCCACCGTCACCAACTGGGACGCCTACGGATCGTCGCAGGTCCAGCTCCATGAGGCCTTCCCTTTGCTCCCCTATGTCCTTCTCTCCCCTGAACGACTGTAGCGCTTTATCTGATGTACCCTCTTACTCTCTCTGTCATGTTATCTCTCCTCCTGTCATCTCTCCCTGGCCAGATCCTAAATTTGTTTTGGATAGAAACTATCTCAATCCTCTTAAAATCCCTCTGCGTTTGGCCCAATGCCTGGTACGTGACGCCTGCTGAATGCTGAATGAGTTCATTTTAAATTCAGTTGTGACCAAAGTCACCTTTTTTCTTCCCAGTTTCTTTGTTAGACTCTCATTTGGCACCACTGGAAGACCACGCTCTGTCTTTACCGAGCAGAACAATCCATCCGGACAGCCTGAGTTTAAAATGGAGAATCCCAGGTTTCATGTCATCTGAGATACTGAATTTAAAATAGATTCCAAGAATCTGCATTTTTATCCAACATCCTAAGTGATCAGGCCACACTTAGGGGAAGCCTGTTTTATATTCCAAATCCTGATACAGGCTCTACTACGAAATACCCATGAGAGTTAACCTTCAGGTCAGGGGTAAAATTCAGTCCTGATTCATGAAATTCTTAATTCTTATTAAGAATTAATCATCAAAAACCTCATGGATTTTTTTTTTTTTTTTTTTTTTTAGGTTAGACAGGCAAGTTCAACTGCCAATAAACATTTATTTACTAAGCATGAGGAACTCTCCCGGGCACTTGGAATACGGCAGAGTTTAACAGATGAAGTGAGAATTCCTGCCCTCCTGAGGCTTGCCTTCTGGAGGACGCTGGGTGTCAGTGCACCCAGCCATGTTACCATTTACACAGGTCTCGGGAGAAGACTGAGGACAAGGCAGGAGAAAACCTGAAGTTTTTAATAGGGCCAAAGCACACATGTTTCCACAGCATGTGTAACCGGTTCCCACACTGGGTGGCCCTGGCCCAATGTCCTTTTGGGTCAGCTATTTCCTTCCCCAAATGTCTACCTGCTGTTGTGTCACCCTTGGTCCTGGCCTCTGACGGAAGTGTGTGGGTGCTAGCCTGTGGAAGTAAACACCCAAGCCCCCTCTGGGGGCCTATGACCAATGGTGGGGCGGGGCAAGCTTATGGGGGCTAGGCAAGGAATTCTCTGAGAGTCCCCCGAGAGCCTGCCTTCCATTGTCTGTCAGGCAGAAGCTGTGGGCTGGTGTTGAATCTTTCATGTGTATTGGCTGCTGCTGGAATTGTTTTATTCATCATTACTTTTATTTGATCCAACTGTTTCTTGAAGCCATCCACATCCAGCATGCAGATTACATGCGTACCAGATTTTCTTTCAAAAATAAAACCCACAATGACTCTGCTATGTAAACAATCTCTCAGTACTTCAGAGCACTTCAATAGCTTCCCTTTGAAAACTAAACCCTAAGTGGTATTTAGACACGGGTTCCAGATGGGGCAGTTAAGTGTACCTTGCCCCTGGGAAATGAGCGGCAGCTTCACGGCTGCCGGCTCGGGGGCTGGTCGCCATTCGTTGGCTGTGCCTCCTTCCCTGGTCACTTCACATCCAGTCCCCTTCCCTGGTTGGCCCTTGCCACCGTGGAACCCTGCCTCCAACCTCAGGACCCAGGACTCACTCCAAGATCGCTAACAAACTCAGCCAGCATCCCTGAGATCACCCAAATCCTCCTTAGCTTGACCAGTATAGATCTTCCTTTTGCCTTCCAAAGACTCTCCGGCAATCTAAACTCTAAAAAGTGAAATAAAAAGTTCCTTCCCACAAAGCTGAGCTGAATCACCTGCTCATCAAAGGTCCCCAGTAAGCTTCCTTTAAAGTTAGGACTGGGAGAAAGTCATCAGGGCCATTCACAACGTAACACTGAGCCTGTCTTGATAATATAAACAGAGCTGGAGAATCCTTAACTTTTTTTTTTTTTTTTTTTTTTAGCATCGAACTAGGTAGGTGGCACTGAAAAGGAAGGGTTACGTGGCTCAAAAGTGTCTCACTCTTTACTTTAAAGTTCTCTGTTGAGCTAATTCACATTCAATGCCTGGAACATAACCGGGACATGGTAATGGCTCTGCAGACGGTGGCTCCATCCGCCCTCCAAACTCTTGTCTTTTGAGCCGAATCAAAGGAATCCAATACCCTATTTGTTATGGACCATAGTAGCAGGAGTGTCACTCACCCTCTCCTTCCCCGACATCCGGTCCTTAGACACTTAAAATGCAGGCTCCCTACCCCATGACTTTGGGGAGCTCAATACATATTTGATTGCAACTTATCTTTGTTCATCAGGCTTTGGGAAGTCTGAGTTACAGACTCAGGGAGGCTCAGAATTCTGCTCTTCAAAAGCCCCCCTGATTTTTCTACCCCGATCTTAATAAATCAAATGAAACAAACTATACTGTTTATGTAAATATGAACTTCTCAGTTGATAAAACTGGGCTCAGATAAGCAAGAAACCCCTACGAGTTTAGATGAGAAAGCAGCAGACAAAGAGCTTCTCCTGAAAGCTTATCTGTTCTCCAGGGACCTTGATTTCAACGGCTGCTGTAACTTGCTGTCTGAAAGTCCTGGGAGAATTCATTTTTAATTTTAAATATTCACAGGACACTTCCTTTTGATAACATACCCTGGCTAGGGCTCCAAAGTCATCCTCACAGTTCTTGTAGGCTAATCTTTCTACGTTTAGCTGTAAAAGCTGTCAATTAGGAAACCCTCTCTCCCTGCCAGTCAGGAGCCCCATCCTATTCTCCTGTACACAGACACACAATGAATCACAGGCTTCACTAATCCTTTAAGAATGTTAGAGGTCCCCTGGGACTGTTCCAATGAAGGCAAACCCTGCCCTGTATTATGCTATTTCCTACTAATCCTAGGAAAATGAATGTTAATTTATCATGAAAAAGGGTTAATTATGCATTTATTTCCGACGTAGGTATATGAGATCAGGCTCAGAAATAATACTGAGTATAATTCTCTTTTAAATGAGGATTCCATTTTAAGCATTTTTATCAAACAGACGCTAAACTCGGAGCAACCATGCAGAAGAAAAAGAGTGGCAGGGTAATGACAAGACCCAACCATAGTTTTAATTAACCTTCTGATCCTGCTTAAATATATTTTGCCTTGTAAAAATCTGTAATAACATCTATTTCAATCTCCTCTGCTATTAGTTATTAAATTGAAAATGGATGCCTAGACCAATGTGGCAAAGATATTTCAAGAAATTTTTCTTTATTCTCCCTGGTTTATTAAAGTAATAATTTGTAGTATAAAAAGTTCTCTGATTAAGTAATTTCATGTAATTAAATCACCAGATTTATTAGGCTTCCTAAAGCAGTGCACACACGGCTGGAATGATGGTGACTGCTGGCAGATGCTGAGACCCACGTACATCTTGGCCGCGGCTTTCCTTGAACTTCCCTGCTGCCCAGACCAGGGGTTTGTCGGTTTCCCATGCCCTGTCCCACGGACACGGAGGTTCTGAAGGCCTCTGCCTACTGTCTCCGTCTTGCTCACAGTTAAAGAAGAGACCTCAGGAAAGGGTCACTCTGCAGGTGTCAGTGCGGGAAGAAGCAGAGGGAGGAGTGGCAAGGAAATCGCATTTCGACCGGCCCACACGCAATCACCACGTGCCCCAGTGTGGTAATCTCTCCTATTCCCTTCTCCTGTATCCACTGCGATCCCCCACAGCTCCATTCGGAGTGCCTTCCTTTACTTAAGAATCTACTCCAAGACTTTAGCCTTATCTACTATCAGCTCTGAGAGCCCCTAGGAAGACGGGACCAGGTGAAATGTTCTCGAGCCAGACTCTCTCGTCTTTACAAAACCTTTGGAGTTTTGCTAGATGCAGAGCAGAAAGAACCCAGGATTACTCACAATTTTAATAGGGTATGCAGTCCCCAATCTCTTTGCACTGCCCTCCACTCCTGACGATGGATACACTAGAAGTGACAAGGCAGGACTGGGAGCTTGCCTATCTCCACTCCTTGGGCCACCCACCCACCCAACAAAGGTTTACTGAGAACCTATGGTGTGCTTCCTGGTGAGGTGGGATGGGGGAGAAATGAGGCCCCAGCAATCCTATTCTCAAGAAGTTCAGAGTCCAGCAAGGAGGCAGACACGGAGACCAAAAATTACAGTACAACATGGTAAGGTGGTCAGTGAGAGAGACAGGGAACCCCAGACTTAGTTGGAAGAGGGGATGCAAAGTTGTTCAGGAGGAGGAAGTGGCATTTGAGTCCCTTCTTAAACGAAGAACAGGTTCAGAGAGAGCATGCCAGGCAACAAGGAAAGCAGGTGTGAAAGCTGGAGGCTACAAAGGGATTGGCACTTTTGGGAAATTCAAGTAGCTCCAGCTGGCCTGGAGGGAAGAACATATTTGAGGAGAAAACTAGGGAGTTGGCAGAAGTCTGAAAATACAGGGCCGGGTGTCCCAGGCTGAGGAGTGGGGACCTCATTTCGATAGGGCTGGGTCGTCACCATCTGGGGGTTTCAACACCCCACCCCCCTGCTGGCTGGAGCAGATCCACTTGCTCAGACCTCCACTTGGGGAAGCTCTGTCTGGCAGCTGTAAAGAGACAGGCTTGTGAAAAGGCACACGCAGAAGCCAAGAGCCCTTCGTGAGCTGCTGCAGAGACCTGGAGGTGTGAGGACAAAATACTGATGTGAAAACATCCTCAGCGATCTATGAGCAGCACCTTTCCGGGGTCTACTTTGAAGGAGACAATGTTAATTCGGATATATAAATTCACTGACTCACACAACAAATATTTGTGGAATATTTTCTCTGTGTCTGGTATTGAATACAAACATCTATTTTTAAATTGGAAATTGTTACATGCTCAGGTTCTTACATCAATGTACTTTTAAAAGCACTTTCATATAGACAATTCAATCTCATCCTCACCTCTACTGCGCTGAGTACCAAGCACACCTCAGTTCCTGGGGACAGGTGCCGTGGGGCTGGCTGGTGCTTTCTTGGTTGCTGAGCCCACACTATATGCGATCCCTGGATGGGAGAGGCTGGATTACGGTCTGAGGATGTGTTTGATGAAGGCATGCTGGGTGTCATGGCTCCCATTTTACAGATGAAGAAACAGGCTCAGAGGGTCCAGAGTCCTATTAGCTCAGTGATGGAGCTGAGACAAGATGCCCCTTCTAATCTTCCTAATGCAGTGGTTTCTTCTGTACTGGGCTACCTCTGGTATAAGACACATTTTATATTTTTAGCCCACGTGTGATGAAGAACATACCCACTGCTTTCACAGAACTGCCTTTCCAATAATCTACACATTACCTCCAAAGGTCACGAGACACAATACCAGCCCCCAAAGGGTTCACAAAGTTTCCGTTCTAAACCGAAGCCCAAAATCTGATTGTTGCAAAACAAAACACTGTATTAAATACCCACCTAAACTACAGAAAGCTTTCTGTAATGTATCTGCTTAGTTTGGGCTGAACAGGTTTTTCCCCAGGTGAAAAAAGTCAGCCAGTGGCCAGATCTGCCAACCCTGATCTTTTCGACGAATTGGACTTCTTTAAAAAAAAAAAAAAAAAAACGCTCTGCTTTTTCTTTGCAAACCTCCAAAAAGTGATTGTGTCCTTGTGGGTTAAAATATGATTCCAGTATATTTCTGATCTATATAAATTTACCATGGAACCAAGAAGCCCCTTCCAGACTCAGATATATCTATATTTCAGGAAAAAGTGCTAAGTGAATTCTAACGAACAAAATGAGCTAATTTTGTGAATCTTCCAACTAGTCTTTTTCCCGCATTCTTCTCCTTAATAACCTATAAATTTTAGTCATGAGAATCATTCTTCAGTGTCTGGGGCAGTAAAACTCTTGCTAAAAATCAATAGTCTGCCTACTTTTAAGACTTCAACGTGTTGTGAGGCAGCACAGACCTTTCTATATAAAACTCCATAATGACCTAAAGCAGATTTGATTCCAGAAATCAGAATTCTCACACTAATAGGCTTTCTATTTAAGAAGGCTCTAGTAACTGAGAACAGACTACCAAATGGGTTAGATTTTTCAATTTTATACCTTGGTCCGTAAGTGCTAATTTCTCAGGGAACGGTCAGATAATATACTACCAGGGATTACTGAACTCTTGTCACAGTTCTGAAATATTAATTTAAAAGGTTACGCACCAGTGCTAATATAAATTATCTTTTAAAACTATCTATATGGGTAATATTTTAATAAGCCTTAAAACATGATTTTTCTCTCTCGATGTTGAAAGCAAAATATAATATATAAATGGCTCTGAGAGAGTTGTGGATTTATTGTATTTTTTTCCAAATGATTTGCCCGACCATTTCCCATAACTGATGAGAAAGCCCCAACTGTGGGTCCTGCCTGCAAATGCACTGTCCTAATCAATTTACAGTGGCAGGTGCTCCTCGCTCCCTCCATCGCTAGGACTCTAAATGAAATCTCTTTCTTCCGTAACCTGTTAGGAAACCTGTACACGGCATTCAAGCTTCACCTGAGCACATCACGAGGAAGAGGCAGGATATGGTCAGGCCCCAGGGGGAGCAAATAAAATACCAACACTGCGGCAGCCTGCAGAAATGTCAGCTTTCCTCCAGGTTAATAGCGTTTGTTCTGTGCAGAATGTGCACAGGGCTTTATCTTCAACATGGAGCCCTATCCTTGGGAAAGAGGGTGACTTGGAGGAAATATGTGACTTCTTAGCTGTCTAACTACGTGCCGGCTCCGAAAGATGCCTTGACATTTATCAGAAAGCCTGAGCAAGCGGGAGCCCAGCGGGCTGCCTTCAGCCAAGGACAGAAGAAGAGAAATAAAATGCAATGTTAGATTACTATACATAGATCATTAAAGGGTGAGATTAATGCGGGTTGATTTTATGCTCGTTACAACCCTCGCCTGGGAACCTCATCCAGAATTTCCTTGCCAGCTTTGCTTTGTGAGCTAAATTAGAAGCTTCAGAAAAATCAGTGAAGGTAGCTGGCCCAGACCTCTGCCATCCTCAGGGTCTCTTTGATTTGCCGTGGTCCTACCACAGGGAAACGTTTACCTCTCCTCTCCCACCGTGGGACATTACCGTAGCTACAAAATGTAAACATCAATATGGTAATAAAAGTAAACAAATAATTCAGTTGCACTGCCTTTTAAATTCAGGAGGAAATGGAATGCTTTTTCTCTTTTTTGTGTTCACTGCCTTATTTTCCAAAGAGACCTGCCCATTTCAACTTTACAGGGCCTCAGCATTAAGTCAAAAAGCAGGGCCACGTGTGAGGTAGAGTTTCCAGCTGTTTACTAAATGATTTCCTTTAGTTTTTCCTAAGTGGGTTTTTTTTAAAAAATAGGAGCTACTAATGTCTGTTGCAGGCAGACTGTTTCCACCACAAATAACCCAGCAAATGTGCTATTTTTTTTAAAAAAAGACAACAAACAAAATCTTTAATTTATAAACAGACAGAATATCAACCAGTTGCCTGTTTTGTTTTTTTTTTTTTTTACAGCCTGAGAATTTCAGAATACATTTTCCATAAACATATGTCAATCTGCAAGTACTTATGAAGAGCCTACTATGTGCCAGCGCCCCTGGTTAGCTTTGGAGCAGGAAATAAAAAAAGACGTGGCATCCTTAGGCATCCAGAGACGGGAAAGAAGTGCCTCCACAGAGAATACTTTAGGATTCTAAATGGAATTCATTCATTCTTTCTTCCATTTTTTTCCCTTATCTCCCTCCCTCTGTCCCTTCCCTTCCTCCTTCTTTCCAGCCATCCCTCCTTCCATCCCTCTAACCATCCCTACACCATAATGTGAGGCCTACCATGAAGCAGGCACTAGGAATACAAAGATTCAGTGTCAGCCCTCAGGAAGTTCACTTCTACTAACAGGCCAACAGACAAGCAGGAGATCGCCATGCGGTGTGGCACGTGCTGTGGTATGGCTGTGGTCTGGGCGCAGAGCTTCACAGAGAAGAGACAACAGAGCTGGGTCTTGAAGGAGGAGTGGTCATTCAGTAGGGAAACAAGGTAGACCAATGATACGATCAAAAGCATAAAGGCTGTAACATACCTGGCTTGTCTAGGGAAAGGTAAAAAGTCTAGTGTGTCTAGAGCACAGAGGATGAGGCTGGAAGGAAAGCCCGAGGCCTGACTGTGAAGAATATCAAACGCTCTGCTAAGAAATACAGGGGCTTGCAGCTTTGGCCATGAGGAGTCATCTAGGGTTCTAGAACCATGACAATTACAGGAGCATATCTGTGTGTTACGATGGGGACCCTGGTGACATGCGGAGGACAGAGAGAGAGTGGTCCATCAGGAGGTTTGTACAATGGTCCAGGCAAAATCGTGAGGGCCCGGGCTCAGAGAGAAGAGACAAGCCTGGAAACAAGGGGAAGGATGTGAACCAAACCCAGAAGGTGGAATGCCAGGTCCCACGGAATAGTCCTGTGATGGGTGGAGGAGGGGAGGAGCAGGAGGAAAACAGGCTGACTCCAGGCTCAGAGCCAATGCAGTGCTAGCATCTGTGATAGGAAACGCAAGAAGAGGGCAGGCCTGGGGCTGGGGCAATGATGAGTCTGAGGAAGCTGAGGGAGAAACATCCAAAATAAGGATCTAGATCCCGGGAGGAGGGCCCGGGCCAGAGGTGGCTGTGGTCACAGTATATGGTCAGAGCATATGGTCAGAGTTTCGGGTGACCGAAACCACTGCAGGAGATGCGAGGGCGCAGAAGAGCAAAAGGAGGCACCAAGCATCCACTCCCATTCTTCATGGGGACAGGACACACCGTCAAGGAGATGACAAGTTAGCTAGGAAAATGAATCACATAAACAAGCAGCAGTAAAATTGCTTCCTGAAGATCTGAGTGGTATCACTATTAATTAAACACCTCTACCCACATCCCGCTATTTCTTCCTACTGACAAATAAGTATACACATCTGCACATCTGGGCCAGATGTCCCAACTCCTGAGATAGAAAGGGAACCTGTCATGAAACAACGTCCACCAAGGAGCCCAAGGCACGAGGCCCTAGAGCCCCAGGCCTGAGCCCATTCTGCCAAATCCATAACAATAGGTCCATTGGCTCATGCCATGGTTGCATTTTTTAAATCTTTTAAAATTGTATTCAGTACCTCTTCATAGGTACCAAATTCATTAGACTTATGAAATGCACACTTTCAAAAGCAAAGACACTTCTGCCTGCAGTCTACCTGAGTTTGAATTGCATACAGATTTTGTTTGGACTTGGCTTCTTCCCAACTGGTAAATTGTGAAGTTTTCAAATAAAGCCAAATTATAAACACAGGAATCTTTGCCGTGCCAGGAGCCCTTCCCTGGAGCGCTCCAGCCCACGAGGGGCCGGGGTGGGGCGGGGGGGCAGTTCACCCCCCGCACACTCATACAGTGTGTATTGTCTTTGCTGTCTTGTGCTGTTAATTAACTACTTCCTGATTTATTATTATTTAATTGTCATTTGGCCAGATATCAGGCTTCTTGAGAACAGGTTGAGTTACACTATCCTGGGTGTTACAAAGCACGGACTCCGTGACTACACCACTTCGGGCATCTAATTCGGGAGGGTAGGGAAGCAATCCAAGGTTCCAAAATTGGGTGCAGGAGACAGATTTCTATCTGATGACTAACTGACTAAGTTCTACAAGAGGCAGAACCAGTGTGCAGTGGATGCCCAGAAGAGGGCAGTGACGAACTCGCACCTCTGATCTGACTGGGGGCCCCACGGTATGTGACTTTGCTGGACTCAGTAAATACATTCAAACCAAAGAGCCCTCGAAGCAAGTGTAGACGCTCTTCCAAAGGAAGAGATGTGCAAATAGAAAATCATCATACTGGCTCTTCTGGAGACGCAGGGCTTTCTCTTCTGTTCTCTCTTAGGGTTCTTCCCCAATGCGGCCATCCTCCTGGGTCCATGCTGTCCATCCTCTTTGAACACCTTGTGTGCCCTGGGGCACTCTACGTGTAGGTGGCACACGCCTGTGTGCAGGAGCCAGAACTCTCCATAGCTAGGGCCCTTGCTCCCCATCTGCTCCCTCCCTCCACAACGGCTGATGTGCGCAGTAGTTTAAGTGCAGAGCGAGTTACACAGAAGCACGGGGCTGGCTGGCCCCCCAAGCAGCTTACAATCAGATGAGAAAACCAAAGATAACCCCAAACCAACCAACTACACCCTCAGTACCAAACGGCTATATTCTCAGGATTTTATTTAACATATTAATCCTCCCGAACATCAGGCACTGATCTAAGCACTTGACAAATGGTAACTAATTGACTCTTCATAAACTCCTATGAGGTAATTCGTTTCCTCAACATTTTGCCAGTGGGGAAACTGAGGCATGGAGATTCAGTGACTAGCTAGGGGTCAGGTGACTGGTAAGTGGCAGGATCTGAACCCATGCCCTTCACTATCCATCCGTGTATACTGCCTTTTACTCAGACCCAAGACCTGGACACTGGAGACAGAAGATATGGCAGCCCTTCAGGTCACGGGGTCTGAGATAACAGTCTGAGATAGAGAGGCGTGCCTTGGACCTGGAATAATCAATGGGATTCAGATAGGAAGAAAGGACAGGGACAGGCCACTCCATGCAGAAGAGATGTCAGAAAGAGAGCCAAGAAAGTCCACGGAGGTGACCATGAGTACACTGGCTTGGCTGGAATATCGGGAACACAGAGAGTCCACGGAAAGAAATGTTGGATCACCTGCTGGGCACAGAGCAAAGGGCTGCCTTTCAATGGCAGCTGAGGACAATTCATCCCACTCCTGAAGGCTCTCAAGAGCCACAAGGGTTTGGAAGCAAGCAGACATTGTATATAAAGGCACACGCCTTCTGGTCACAGAAACGCAAGGTCAGACTCTTGAGTTCTAGGGGTGGTCAGCCCAGAGAGGCTGGCCCTATGCACAGTCCCCTGGAGACAAAACACAGCTTCTAGGTGTCACCCACCAAGCCGACCTTGCAAAGGAGACATTTTGTTTCCTACACTGTGAGTCTTGTAACTCTGGCAATCTGCAATTTGTCAAATGAATTAAATTCCTTAATAATCATTATTCCGATCCATGCCAGTCAGCAAATATTTCTTTCCAAACAAATACATAATTAATCCAGACAACACCTTTTTGACTCAAAAGTTTTAAAGTGTCTGGCTGAGGTGAACATGCAGGAAAAATAATGGTATTTCCAAAGGAAAATTCATACACAGTTCAATTTACAATATTGTAATAAGACTCCACAGCATAAATTCCAACACACTGGACAGAAAACCTATTTGTGTAGCGTGTGAGAACATAAATAAAAGCCAAATACTTATACTGTCCTCACAAATATGAAATTTTCTTTTGTGAATCTACGTTTCCTGACACATATTCCAAGAAAGTTGGGTCCCGTGATAAATATTTCGACTTGAAGGTCTTCATCAATATCAACTCTCTCTCTCATTATTCAGTTACTAAATAAAAAGGATGGTAATAATACAGTAACAAATAACCGAGCGATATAATTAAAGTTATGTGTCAAGTGACATTCAATATTCAGTCACTACAAATTTTGCCAACAGCTTCCTAACTTTTTCTCCCAACAAAACTAATTGTCTTATCCTTACTTTCTATCCAATCATTGGCCCCCTTTTCCTGTTTTTCAGCTCCTTCTAGGCCCTTCTTTTAAGGTCTCTTTCTAAGTACTCTGTTTTCGTTTTGAATTCTCGGGTTAGAGCCTCATTCTATGCTCCAACTGGAAACTCCATCCCTTCTGGGCTTCCACAGCCCCACAATCACCCCCTCCAAATACCGTTCTTTCTAGACCTTTCTATAAACCACATCGGCAGTCTCTTTCAAGAAAGTGTTCATAAGCCTTTTTATGGATCCACAATTTCAGCAAGGAAGGGCCCTGAGTTCAGAAGCCAGATCTTTTCCCTCCTTCTAAATCATCACCAGCAACTACTGTCCTCCCTAAATAATGTGTTTCCTGGTAGAGAGGCGATTTTGATGACGCTCTTGAGGTGGATGATAATAATGAACTTAAATAAGCCTATTGGACTCCATTTGTGAGAACCTAGGAACAAAGACACTATTATTCTCATGCCTATAAGAAAAACAGCGTGCTGTGATACCACTTTGGCTCTCGCGTATGAGAGGCACTATGTTTCTTCTCGAGCAGCGGGAAACATGGGTATATGTGCCATGCGTACGGAGGAAGAGAATGAGGTGAAGACTGGGCAAAGGTCTGGGTGCTCAGCCTCTAGCCCTAGGACTTTGTAAGGATACAACCATCAAGACAACCAAGGCCAGGGTCACCGGGCTGGCTCAGTAGGTACGGTTTGTGCCTCTTGATCTCAGGGCCATGAGTTCAAGCCCCACAGTGAGCGTGAAGCCTACTTAAAGGAAATAAAACATTAAAAAAGGAGGCTTTTTTATGTAAAACATTTAAAAAGGGAGGCACCTCGGTGTCTCAGTCAGTTGAGCATCTGCCTTCAACTCAGGTCATGATCCTGGAGTCCCAGGATCGAGCCCCACATCGGGCTCTCTGCTCAGCAGGGAGTCTGCTTCTCCCTCTACCCCTCACCCCACTCGTGTTCTCTCTCTCACTTTCTGTCTCTGTCTCAAATAAATAAATAAAATCTCAAAAAAAAAAAAAAAGAAAGAAAGAAAGACAACCAAGGCCAGACTTTTATACGCTCAAGTCACTAAGGGATTTAAGAAAACCAAGGTCACAGGGCCAGTAGTAGAAAGGGCACTCCCTGGGCCAGGAGTCAATCAGGCCTACCCATGCACCTTAACTTATGTCCCCATGCTGAAAGTCTTAGTTTAGTCATCTGTAAAATAGCCACAAAAACACCCCATTGAGCTATTGGTTCATTTTTTTTCTTTTCTCAAGAATTTATTTAAAAACTCCCACAGCAGAAGCTGTGAATTGGCTATAGAGCACAAAACTATGAATTGATCTCTAAAGGTTTTAAGTGGGAATGGTAAGAAACTGAACCAGCTCTGTAGTACGATATCATGTGTATGAAAGAACAAACAAACAAACATGGGCACCTAAAAAATACCTTGTTCAAGGATACACATATATTTGAGAACACAGACTAAACACAAGTGAGTCAGGGCTCAGGTAGGGAAGAGGCAGAGATGGGGAATGGTGTGGGATAAACCCAAATAAACCCAAGAGAGGGGCTGTCCCTTGCCAATGCAATGTTGACATCACTCCATAAATCGAGGAGGATGACTAACTGGTCTAATGATATCATTATTATTAATACTAGTAATAATAATAATACAACAATAACATTCTTGCTGGCTCTATATTTTATTTAGGAACCACAAAAAAGAAAATATGTCTTAAATGTTCAGTGAAAGAGCAAATCTTTTTTAAGTGGCAGAATTTGGATGGAACATGGCTCTGTCTGTAATCGCTCCCCTCCTCCCAACCCCCAGAAATCAAAAGCCTAATTAAACAAGCGCTTTGGAAAGTTGCTAAGCAAGCAGATCCGGAGAACTCTTGATTCTGTGGCCAGGATGACAATGAAGTACATTTGGAAGCCCCCCTGATGCTAAGGCCAGTTCCCAAAACAGCTCAAGCTGTCCCCCATCTTCTGAACTGGGATGACCCAGAAGCAGCCTCAGCCAGCCAACAACCATCATTTGCCTCATGTCCAACTTCTGGGAGCACTAGCAGACCCCATCCATCCCTTTTCCCAAGTCTCACATGTAAAGGACCTGTCACTATCGCTCTGTCCGTTCTGAGAGATGCCCGGGCCCATGTTCAGAGGGGCCGCATGAAGCAGCCTGCGTTCTGAAGGTTATAGTCACTGTCAGTAAGCTTTCCGGTAAACATCCACATTCAAGTTTCACCAGGACCTGAGCACTCCTGGAAGACATTTCACAATTATCTTGAGATCCTGGTTTCCCCCATGCTTCCAGCCAAAAGCAGCCCAGTAGTTCGTGATGACCCAACACCATGTGATTTATCTTGAAACGAGGTCACCCAAGGGCTTTCTCAAATGTCTGGCTGGACACATTCTGCCCTCTTCATTTTACTTTAGCTTTCTCACTTTTCCCAAGTCTTAAGTATTAAAGGGGAAAATGCATTCTTTTCCTCTGAGTGAACAGGCACAGTATTCATGGATCCATTTCCTTTTGTTTGACCATTTCAAAACCACCTCATCAGTGCACTCCAGGAAGAGGAGAAAAGAAATTTTGCTCCCTGGGCCTGGGGTTCAAGGCTGATCGCCTCAGGTCAGACAGAGGCCTGGTGGGTGAGGACAGCACTATACACTGGGAGGTCACCCACCACTCAGGGACCACCACAATGGGTCCAATCCAATTCTAATGGCTTTTACTCACTGATTGCAGTGAGTGACACATGCCAATGTCTGCAAAGGGCTTTAAATGCATTATGTCATGGGACTGTCTCAACAGCCCTATGAACTGCCCTTTATTATTACAAAGGTTCAGAGAGGTTAACTTGCTCAAGATCAAGAGGGTGGATGAGAACACTGGTTACTCTGAAATCATGCCTTTTCACCCCATTCCAACCCCTCACTTGTTTTCAGCATCAAGAGGGCAGAACCCAATGGATGGAGGGCAAGGTGCTCGTAAGTCAACTGAAAAGAAGGGAAGGGAGGTGAGTCAAGAACAGTACCACCCAGGCTCCTCTTGGGGAAAGGCCCAGTGCTCTTGCAGGCTGGGTGAGATATTCAGCTTTTGGTCCTCCCTGTTCTTTACTTCCTCCTCTCCTCTTGCTTTGGTTCACTCACCCACTCTTTCCTTACATCCACTGGGTCTCTTAGGGCAACAGAAGCTGATACTGCTCATTTCAACATTTTGATGTCAGGCAGCTCTGTGTTTGGTAGCACACTAGGGCCACTGATCTGAGCATCTCTGCCCACCTATCAGTCCCAGTTTCTGCTCCAACTCCCTGAAGGCTGGGAGAGTATTTGCTCTGTCTCAGCATCCCCAGGGACATGCTCCAATTTCACTATCGGGGCCTGGGACAGGTCGTCGGATCAATGCTCTTCGCTTCACCCCACTGCCTCCCCTGGGAAATTCACTAGAGTGAAGGTCACTGCCTGGGCCAGTGCTTCAGAACATCCCAGCATGCTGGCTGTTGAACATGCTTCCTGAAGTTGCATGGAGTATTTTCACAAGATGTGGCACTTGCTTCTGCAGAAGCCCAATTGCTCATGAAAGACACACTGGTTATAGACTCTTTGATTCTCCCTATACTGTAAAGATAGCCCCAGAAAGGCAGGTTTCCTGACCCTTTAGTAACCAGTTCATGGACTCTCCAGGTGTATAGAGGAATTGCCTACCAAAGCCCCCAGATGGCTTGGGGGAGCCCCTGAAAATCCTGGGTGGCCAGAACCAGTCACCTCTTGGCCAGCTGTTAGAAGGAGAGGAGTCCACAGCATGAGGAGGTTGGATCAGCAGCCTTCTGTCCGGGCCTACATGCCATTATCTATTGGCTTTCCTGGTTCTCAGAAATGCCCTCACCAAGCTGATGACAAATGACAGCATTTCCCCAGAGGAGCGACATGAGCTCTTTATTGGGCCTGGCAGGGACCTGCAGCTCCCAGGTACAGCCCCAAACCAACTCTCCAACAGAGTGGGAGTGGCATCTGGCCACCAGAGAAGGCCCTTCTCTGGCCAAGCCCTGATCTCCAAGAGGAGGTGGCACGACAGCTGGGCTCCCTGGCCGGCTGCTCCAGCTCTAATTGAAATGTATCCTCAGAGGTCACAGCAGAGACATGAGGCGCTCTCAGTGTATCTTCCCTACCCTGACGTGAGGCTGGATTGAGTTCTCAGAGCAGGAGGCTCAGGGAAAATGAGCCGCATCAGTCATCCCGGATTCCTGGCTGTTTAACCAGAGCCCTGGCCATTGAGAACTGGGGCCGTCTTGTCTCTGGAGCCAGGACCAAAGCAGACAGCCTCCTGGTGGAGATACCTCTTTCACCAAGAGACCTTCGTCTTCCTCCAAGAGGCCTTCATCTGAATTTGCATTGGCTTCTTCCATTTCTCTGTCCTCACTCCCTTTCCCTTACTAGTCTCTTTAGGGAGCACTTTCTTAAGAGATCATTTGCACACACGTTCTCATCTCAAGGGTCTGAGGAACATGAGGCCGGATGACACAGGCTGGGCACCACTGATTATTTTATCTGCTATCGTGCCCTTCGCAATGCCCGACAATGTCCCAAAAAACCCACAACTGGATGACCTCTAGCTGATCTCTAGACATAGACTCTGCGTACCTCGCCTCCAGGAGAGCTGCAGTCCCGATCCTTTTTATTTTCTTCCATCTCATTCTTTGTTCTGGGGGGTGGGAGTGGTGAGGGAGGAGGAACCACGGGGAATTCGTTCCTAGGGCCTCAGAACACAGGGCCAGCCAGCAGCAGCCATACTGTGGCTTGACCAGGCCCTTAGCACAGGACCCCACAATGGCACCAGAGGTATGGAAAGCCTCCTGTGCTAACCCAAGATGGCGGCAGGCACGACTGTCCCAGGGACAAGTCCCTAAGAAAGAGAGATGCTTGGGAGGGAGTTAAAACAGTCCAGGACCACCTTGCCATGTTCTAAATAGGTTTGTGTTTTACCAGTGATGAAATGTGACTCCCCCACAACCCCCAAAGGAACTAAGTGACAAGATAAAAAAGCCACATTACTTCACGCAAAGGTGATGGCAGTTCCTAATTACTGATGCACCACTAAGCAAGGGCTTGCCAACAGCCAAAAGAGCGGGTGCCCTCACAAAATGAGGGCATGTGGCACAACGGATTGGTTTACACAGATGTCCGTGACATTGCACGATGCTGAAAGGCCAATCTTTCTTCGTCTATACAAGTCAAAGGGGACAGGCTCTTTTAAAGAAATCCACATTGAAATACCATATTGTTTCCCATCCAATTATCTCTGGAGTCTGTATACAGACAGGGAAAAATGCTGAACATTCATTTTAAGTGCCATCTATCATCTGCTTAATTAATCGCAAGCAAACCCCTACTAGCGTTTCAGGTGAACGGAACATAAAAGAAATGAGATTTTTTCCTGGCAAATGAAAGTACTTACAGTATTTATAAGGAACAGGACTCTTCCCCCGAAGAAACAGAACAGTTTTAACTGAAATTCATGCCTCAAGACCCTGTGAGCTTTTTAAGCAAACTTCAAGTGCTTCCTCCGTTTGCCAGGCTCAAACTAACATCCTGCAAGCTGTCACCCCAAAACCTGGAAGGTGACCTGTTCACACAGGGTCACATCTCAGTCCTGTCCCCAAGAACCAGTAATGTTCCAGGGAACTTTAATGTTAAAACTCAACAGAAGAGTAACTGGAGGTTTTTCACAGGTGTGTTCAAATAACTGTGCTATTTAAATGAAGAAAGCATTGCATTTAAATGGAGATAGGGTTTTAAAGGCAACAAGGTATAAACAAAATGACTGCAATACTTGCGTGAGTCAATAAAAGCACCAAGTATTTCCGAGAAAGACTTAACTCTTCCTGAATGCAAATATTCTGTGAACATTTAGTCTTTGCATGTTATTTTTTTATTCAAAAATGCCCATTTGGGGTCATGAGCCCTGGGTTTCAGGGTCTGCTCCGCCAGCGTCTCTGGAGAACGCTGGGTGCCCCCTGTTGTCACCTGCCTTTCACGCTGAGAAAATTGTCCTAGGTGCTCAGTGAGGGCCCTCTAAGCCTTCAGCCTTATTCAAGGAGCATGTGCTAATACCCCAGGCCTGAAAACTCCTATCTTATTTTTAATATTAATAAAGCCTAATTAAAATAATAATCTAGGAGTTAGTGGCTTGGATAATGCAATAAAGGAGCTCATCCATAAGGCATTTTATCTAGCACAAGAACGCAGGGATTGCCTTCTCTGTAGCGGGTTTTAGCTTTTAATTGTGTTTTATGTAGGCTGCTATTAAACTTGTTTACCTTCTCTGCGCATACACCCATGGAGGGACTAGAGCAAAGCAGTCCAAACCCTTACGAAGCTATGAGAAAGGAGCGGTTTGCAATCGAAACATTTGTCATGGAAAATCTACATGACGGCGGTGCAGACCAGTAGGAACGGCGCAGCAAATTAGGGTTTGTCTCTGAGGCACTCAAAACACGGCCACATGTATGGTCTCGTCATGGTTCTTGGCCAAGGCTAGAGATGGACATGTATTCTTCTATCCCTCCCTCCACCCTGCAGGTATTTCCTGAGCGCTTACTAGGGGATAAGCACTGGGTTATACTGTGATATAAATCTAGATGGTAGATGCCCCAGCCTTCTCAGATCTTAAAATCTAGTGGACCAGTTAGCCAATGAGGAAGAAACCATAAACTTATATATACTCACACACTGAGACAGGAGAAATAGGGCGAGAAGCAGAATATCAGCCCCAAGAAGAAGGGGAAAGGGGACCTCTTAAGATAGGATGGGCAGGGTGGGGACCTCTTAGAGGCACCATCATTTAAGCTGAGGCCTTCAAGTTTAGGGGTCCAGCCATATGCAGAGGTCCCCACGGGAACTGAGGTTCAGAAGAACAAATACCATCACCCCCACGACATAGTCTCCTGGCAATGAAAACCCAATCTTCAAAAAGGTGGGTGAGAGTGAAAGGTGCCAGACATAAAAGGACAAATAGTGTATGACTGCACTTACACGCGCTACCTGGGAGAGTCAGATTCCTGGATTCAGAAAGTAGAATGATGTCACCAAGGTCGGGGGATAAGACGAATGTGAATTCAATTGTGTGCCACTGAATTGTACACTCAAAAATGATCAAAATGGTAAATTTTATGTTACTGCAATTTAAAAGAAGGGGGGCAAGCCACTGGGCATTCTTATGCACTCGAGTCTGCTCCCCGGGCCAGTTAATGAATCCACCTTCACCCAGAGCATTGGTTCCGCTTCTTTACTGACTTAAAGGTGAAATAATTGTCCTTTCCCCACAAAGGCTGGGTCTTACCCCGCAATGCTTCTGTTCCTTCAAACCATAGGTCAAGGAGCACTTCCTCCTAGGAGTTTCCTTGATGAGCACATCTTGTTTACCAAAGGAATAACATCCCCTCATTCCCAGCATGCTCTTTGGAGCACTCCTGTATATGTCTTCCTACCCATCACCTCTCTCTCTCTCTGGCTTCACTCTTCCTCCAGCCCCAACTCCAGCTATTTTACCCTTTGGGGCAACATTTGCATTTGCAATTAAATACATTAAGTTTCTTTAGTTTAATTCTCTTTAAGTGTCAATCAAAGCAGAATTATTACATTAATAGGTTCATTCATTCATTCATTCATTCATTCATACTTATTGAATTAAACATCTCTAAGGCAACAGAAATAAGGAGAGTAGGTTGAAAACCATCGACTTCCACAATTTTATCCAACGCTTCGAGTTTGATTTTCTATTATAGTTTATATTTCCAATTTTATCCAGTACAATGCTTTTTTTCTAAGCCGAAGACAGAATTTTCTATGAACCACAGATATATAATAGTTATCTATTTCTCCATTTATAGCACTCATCATTTTAGAAGGTCAAGGCAAATGCATTAGGCCAGAGGTTTTTTTAAGGTCTCCTTTCCCGATGAAAGTAAAGATGGGCATAGCTCTCTATGAGAAGACAAATGCCCCCCAGGGAGGAATTTCAAGCTTGATGAGAGCCCCAGGCAAGGCAGAGAGAGGAACCAGTGCTCAGAGGAGGGCACCACGGCACAGCGACTGGGACACAGATGACGGGGGCACTCGTGAGTCAGGCCAGAGCCGATGTGGCACACGAACACAACAGTACGCTCCCACCGAAAGAGAAAAGAATCACTTGTTCAGTCGGACAGCTGAGCTTTTCTATGAAGCGCTTGGTGTCTGTTTAGACACAGCAGGCGAACTCAAAACTTGACTGGTGTTTGAAATCAAGCTTCTAGAACGAAACGCAGCCACCAGACTGGTCCTTCCTTGACCTAGACAAGAGAGGTCAGCACTGTGCCCTCCCGCTGAAGTTCAAGAAGAATGGGGGCTCCGAGGAAACCAGGTGCACCCAAGCCAGTGCTCTGGAGACAGGAGACAGAAGGAAGCCAGGTCCGCAGACTTTTCCAGAGCGCCCATAAAGACACAGGCGCAGGGGCTGAGGTTCCTGAAAAGACTCCCAGGATGCTGCCTGGATCCCACCCTCTGTGGACCTCCCCTGCAGGGCATGGACAGGACATGTGTTTCATTCCGTCCTTCCCCAGACAGAACTGTGATCCACCAATCCCCAAAAGCCATGTACAAGAGGCTCCGAAAGCGAAAGAAAGGCAAGGGGGAGGGGTGGGGGGAGAGAAGGAAGGAAGCTGGATCTGACTTTGCCCGAGGAAAAGAAAAAAAAGCACAAAGCCTTTCCTTTCCTTCCCCTTTGTGCCACCGATGTGCATCATTTATTTGGTGACAAAGCCCTGAATGTTAATTGAACGCATTAAAGGCATAATAACACAATGCAGAAAATTGTTTTCCTATATTTTTAAACTTCCAGCGTGCCTGGCTACCTACAGCTGAACAAGAACAGGTAAAAAGATCTCCTTGAAATAAAAACAAGGGAGCTCGAGGGGGGAAGCCGGCACCTACTCGAGAGTTCACCGGGTTCCCATGGAGAAAAGGGCAACTGCCTGGTGCCAGGCAGTTTGGTATCAATGCAGTAGTTTCTGGAGAGCTGCCAGCACTAAGGTTAAAAAGCAATATTACAAGGCTTCTATGATGACAGCCTACTGGGAGACATTTGTTGAAAATTGCTTTGCCTATCATTTAGTCAGCAAAAAAACCCCACAGTACTAGTTATGCTAGAACTCTGTTGAGTGTGCATCTATAAATGATTCAAATTGTAAGCACATAAAGCCCCCATACAGGTAGATGTAATCACCATAAAAGCCTGGAGCCTCAGCTCTGTTCTTTCACATTGATAGGCCGTATAAATTTTCACCATATGTTGCCAAATAAGAAGCATAATTATAAAGAAAGTATATTCTGAGTTTTAAATTCAACTTTCAAAAATGAGATCAGAATGACTTTATTTGGCACAAGGCAATAAACTTTTCAGCAGCCACGTCGTGAAAACCTGACGTTCTAAGCCGTGCAGCACCCTGCGGCTTGACTGCATGTGAGCTCTGCCTTCTCCCCCTACCAGAAGGGGTGACTTACACGTGGCCAGGGGGAAATTACAAGGTTTTACTAGACTGTCTCCTTGGGCCTCCAAATACCTGAAAACATTTTTAACACGAGCTAAAGCATTTAAAAGAAAACTAAAGGCCTGGTATTTCAGTGATCGGGGCCGTGTGAACAAATCAGTTAAGTTTGCCATTAGCAGAAGTTTAGGCGTTCCCGGACCAACGCTGTGGAGTCCACATGAATTCTTTCTTTCACTCTTCACCGTGATTTAAGGAGTAATTTCACTTCTTAATGGTTTGGGGCTTTTTGCCTGCCCTTATGTCAAATGCCCTTGCTTGGAGAGGGACCCGCAGTCCTTGTCCCCTTGAACCAGGAAGATGTATGTTAAAGGACACAAATCCTCATTCCGACCACAGACCAGGAGTTTGGGTTTGTAGGTTGGATATCTTGAGGCCTCCTGCTTACGAAAGGGGTTGGGGTCGGCCGCTGCTGTCCCCCTGCCCTGGGCCCCCAAATGTCAGGGGCAGACCTGCCCAAGAGCTTCCATTCCATGACCTGCCCTGGCACGATCACTAGGCTTTGCCTTTGAAAACGCGAGTGAGGTGGTTCTATTCCTGAGAGCCCGTACTGCCAAGGGTCACCCCACATGACATCAGCATCATGGTCTCGTGAAAGGTGAATGAATCATCTACGGCAAACACAGAGCTTGCTTTGTTTGCAGGCTGAATCCAGAGTCAAACTGCCGAATGTGAGTGTCAGAAGGGGCTGCCTCCTGCACGTTCGCCCAGCGGGAATCCCGTTCTCTCAAAGCTGACAGGCTCTGTCCTTCTGGCCTTCACCTGAGCCCATCCCCTTAGGAACATGGCTCAGGAAAACACAGGAAACCACATGAGTGTGGCTGGGCCCTCGCGGTGCTGAAGATCCAGAATGGCCAGCACAGCAAGGAGTTACAGGCACCCAAAACAAACAAGGAATAAAAAGACGCTGCCCCTTCATTCTCAACTGAGCCTGGGGAAATAGAGGCAGTCCCAGGGGAGCACTGAAAAGCGGATTTTCTATCCAGGCTTCCTTTTAAGGGGTCAAGTGAAGGCAGAAACAGCTGCCATCTTGGAATCAAATCCATATAACCCTTTTTACAGCTCCACCCACTCCGTCTCTCCCCAGCTCCCTTCCACACACACAGTCACACAGCCCCCCTCCCCCCCTGCCCCCTGACATAGAGCTATTCCCCGGTCAGGCTGGGAAGCCATATTTGTCAGGCTAATTTTCAGAAGTCACTAAAGTGGCCTAGAAAAATGGGAGCCAAGGAGCGTCAAGATTACAAAATAAAAATAGATTTTTTTTATTATCCAGGCATTTTAAAAGCAATTATGTTGCTGCAGTCATAACAGCCACTTGTGCAAACAGCGGGCTGAGAAAGTACAAAAGACTCCTGCCACCTCCACACCCACTCCAGGGGCTATTAAAGTTTGGGGAGGGGAAGGAAATAGAAAGGATTTTTAAGACTTTGGGGTTTTGTTTTGGTTTTTTTTTTTTTTTTTTAGTTGATTCTTAAAAATCTATTAACATATTCTTTACCACTCAAAGGAAAATAAAACCAAACACACTTTGGGGAGACGAAGTGACAAAAACTACATGTGGGGGCTCAAAGATAAAGGGTTTCATCAAGCCCCAAGTTCACAGAAATGTCACCAGTCCTTCCCCATTAATCATATCTGGTTTGTATTTTCTGATGTGGCCAGCAGAGAAGGACTGGTCTCCTGAGAGACACAAATCCTGCTTTTGTTGAGAAGATTTTGTGCTCTGCTACCTGAGCAGACAGGCAAAGGAGAGCAAACAGTCTCTAAGTCAACCCCGGGTGGGGTACTCTTGCATTTCGACCTGCTTCCAGATGGTCCTTCCCCTCCCCCCCACTCCATTTATCTGTGCCAGTCTTGTCCCAAAGCCAACCAGAGTCAACAATCTATAAAAAGCAAGCTCGTTACAAAGCCTCAAATGAAGAGCCTTAGAACAGCCAGCGAGTTACTAATAATTTGCTCTCCCTCAACCTGCTGTATATGCAGAAAGTGCTTTCTAAATATTCCCATGAATTTGTTTTACTATTTACAAGTTGGGTCTGTTAGGTAAATCGATGTTGCCAAAGTTGACTGATAAATGAGAATAGAATACCTAAAAATAACCACATGAATTCTTTCCCACCAGAAAGTCAAGAAAACAAAGCTATTTCCAATGACTCATTCGTGACCCAGCTCACCTTTCCAGGTCAATGTTAAACTACCCCTCTCTGTGGATGAACCCGGTAGACACCAGGTTCTCTAATTTATCTTAAGGAAATTGAAAGGGAGTTTGAAAGGTTAATTAAAATTTCTGGTATAGCTCTGTGGATATCTGATAAGTACACAATATTTAGCTGGATCAAGGACTGGAGTTCTGAATAATGAAGTATTCTGGTTGATACAGAATTACCTTGTAGCCATGGATTACCAACGCTCAACAGTTAGAATAGAAACACAACCACAGAGGACCAGCCTTCCTTCCTTCCTTCATTCCTTCCTTCCCCTTTCCTTCTTTCTTTCCCCCTTTCCCTCCCTCTTTCTTTCTTTCTTTCTTTCTTTCTTTCTTTCTTTCTTTCTTTCTTTCTCTTTCAGGATCAATCTGTAGCTTACTGATTCACGCATAGGAGGGTATCAATAATTGTTTGCGGGAGACCTAAGTGGCTCAGTCAGTTAAGTGTCTGCCTTCAGCTCAGGTCATGATCCCAGGGTCCTGAGATGGAGCCCCCACATCGGGCTCTCTGCTCAGCGGGGGTTCTGCTTCTCCCTCTCCCTTTGTATCCCTCCCCCACTCATGCACACATTCTCTCTGTCAAGTAAATAAATAAAATCTTTAAAAAAATAATTGTTTTCTACATGACTCAATTAAGAAGATATTTGGACATTTAGGAACAACTCTGAGCCAGGGTAGTCTCATTTCCTCACTCTATCAATATCTTCATCTTAATTCCCTAACCAGCCTGAGAACCATTTCTGAAACTTCTTATTCACTGTGGCTTCTGACCAAATACCTGCTATGGAGATGTAGAAAAGCAGGGGTCAGCAAACGCTGTCTGTAAGGGGCCAGAAAACAAACGTTTCCAGCTCGCAGTGCACGCGGTCTTTGTGGAAACCATTCAACGCTGCCATTGTGGTATAAAGGCAGCCATAAACAATGTTTAACTGAATGGGCGTGGCTGTGTTCCCATATAACTTTATTTACGAAAATAGGCGGCCAGTCTTCGGTCCATACTTTGTCAACTCTTAGAATGAAATAATATTTTCTTTTCCTTCATGGCCAAGTTTAGAAAACACCTCCCCCATAGGGCGCCTGGGTGGCACAGCGGTTAGGCGTCTGCCTTCGGCTCAGGGCATGATCCCGGTGTTATGGGATTGAGCCCCACATCAGGCTCCTCTGCTAGGAGCCTGCTTCTTCCTCTCCCACTCCGCCTGCTTGTGTTCCCTCTCTCGCTGGCTGTCTCTGTCTCTGTCAAATAAATAAATAAAATCTTTAAAAAAAAAAAAAGAAAAAGAAAAAGAAAAAGAAAAAGAAAAAGAAAAAGAAAAAGAAAAAGAAAACACCTCCCCCATGGAACATTCTTGAGTGTATTCTGGAAGAACTCTTTCTTACTTTAAATTGCCCTATTGATTCTGTTCTACCTTTTTTTGTTATACTTTCACAGTCAGACTGAGATATGTGGTGTGCCAGGCAGACTGTTAATTTTGTACTCTCCAAACTGACAGGCTTTAAACAGTTGCTTAGCATGCTTGCAAGAGAGCAGACTGACTGCTATGTGAGGGGCACATCTGTGAGGCCCTGAGATTCCTCTCCTTGGTTCCCAGCAATTCAGCTCAGACCCCAACTTGCAAACTCTATTCAGGGAAGCCCAAGTCTCACCAAAAAAGAGGGTTCCTTGGGGTTCCAGTTCTTTTCCCCAACTACTAATCAATTTTCCCCATACATATCCATACTCTTTTCCAAAGAGTCCATACAGTCTTTTCTAAGCCATATTTGATGATGGTTAGCAACCCTCCCCATAGACAGGTACCCTAAGCAGCTGCTTGGTTGGCCTACTCACCATTCATACAGACCACTTTCAGCCTTCTGGTATTTATCTTATACTTGTTTTTATCTTACTTGTAAACTCCTAGATCAGTATTTGATTTTTTTTTTTAATACAACACACCCACTTTGTAAATCACACAGTGCCTGGCACATAACAGATCCTCCATAACATTAAATGGATGAATGAATATGTAATCATCTTGCCCCAGGAGCCTTCATTCTCTTAGTATTTTTAATCTAATAGTAAAGCCATCCCTATCTGTATGAGTTTCTTATTGGTGCTGTAACAAATTACCACGCTTACTAGTTTAAAACAACACAAATTTATCATCTTATAGTTTTAGAGCTCAGAAGTCATAAAATCAAAGTGTCAGCAGGGCTGTGTTCTTTCTAGATTTTCTAGGAGAGAATCCTTTCCCAGTTTCTAGAGGTCATCTTCATTCCTTGGTTTGTGGCCCTTGGCTGGATCTTCAAGGCCAGCAGCACAGCATCTTCAAAGCTCACTCTCTTTCTCCTTGCATCTTCTTCTGTCATTGTGTCTACTTCTCTCTCTTTGACCCTTTGCCTTTCCCTTCAAGGGACCTCTGTGATTGCCCAGATGATTCAGGATAATCTCCTCAAATCAAGATCCTTAATTAACTCACATCTGCAAAATCCTTCTTCCCATGCAACGAACATATTTGCAAGTTTCAGGGATTAGGATACATACACCTTTGGTGGGCCCTTATTCTGCCTACCACACTTATCTTTAAAGGCTAACAGAATCGGGGGGGGGGGGTTGGAGACAAAGAGGCAGGCATTACAGTTTCTGAAAAAGAGGTGCACTGCAGCCAAGCCAATCTCCACTGGGGATCCGTGCCAGACACAAAGAAGGGCAGGGAACTGCACACTTAGAAACTTTCCGAGTAAGCCTTCAAAATCTCCCCAAAATTCAGACTGGCTTTTCAGAAATCCACATATCACTACTTCAAACAAGAAGCAAGTGACAGAAATTACAGTCTTGAGCTGTTCCAAAAACCAAGGCAGTCTCAGGATGACTAACACTTCGTCCCGAGTGCACTTAATCACACGTGCCATCTCAGCTAACTATGTCATGGGGGATGCAGTGACTGAGGACAGGCTTCAACTCTAAATAAGAGGGAAAGATACACACTGGGGGAAAGGCAAAGGTAAAACAGCTTTGAGTCAAAGCAGACGTGGCTGGAATTCACCATTTCACAGAATAATAGACTATACAGGACGAGTCCTCAAGATGATGTCAAACCTCCTCATGGTACAGATGAGAAAATTCAAGCATCAAAACTGACTTGCCCAACATCACCTAGTAATCAGGCACGGTGCCCAAAAAAGTCCCCATGCCCTCTGAATGCCAGAGACATGACATGAACATCATGACATCAATTTTTCTACTTTGTATCTATACTTTTTTTCAGATGTGTTAAAACAACCACACTTTAGTGGCTATGGAAAACAAAGGAAAAGACAAGGATTTAATATACTGTTGACCCACTCAAACACATAAGCTGTGATCGTACAGCCAGGGGCCTCCTTAAACAGAACACAGTGCTGACATATACCTTCCCAGGGGCCGCACAGGTAATCATTTTTTAAAATTCCATAGCAAGTCCTTTTTCAGGACCGCCTTCACTCTAAGGCTGTACATCATCCACCCGGCCACCTACAAATTCATTCGAACATCTATTAAATACCTACTGTGTTCCCGGTGCCAGTGATAAAAGATGACTAAGTTGGGTCCCACCCACAAGAAGCTTGTAGGCTGGTGGGGGGGGGGGTGGGAAACCATTCTGCTCACCTTAACACCACATCCTATTTCCACCCCGGACTGGCAGTGCCACGCCTGACGATTTGCTTGCTTATTTAGCCAAAGGGACTCTGGGTGACCTTTAGGTTTTCCTGAGAGCCAGATTCATCCTCATGTGACTAAGGCATACCCTAGGAGGGGATAGTAGAAGACGTGTACTCTACACCATCTTGTTTTCCTCAAGTAAGAACCCAGCTTTATTTATTTGCAAAAAAAAAAAAAGAAAAGGAAAGAAAAATTTGGAGCAAGGACAACAGTAACTCCCTTTGGTAAAAAGTGTAATAAATGACTTGTACATCTGTTCATAGGTACTAAATCTGAGCCACACAGAACTGGGGTACACAGGAAGCTAGAGCAGTTCGGCTAGCACATCAAAGCATATTTCTTTTAATAAAAAATTGACAGTATGTACATTATTTACCCCCCACCTCCGCCAAGAAAAAAAACAAGTTCAAATTGTGTGTGTGTGAGAGAGAGAGACAGTAAAGCTGGGGGATGGCACCAACACAGACTAATAAAGAAGCAGGTACAAAACAGGTCCACAAGAACTAGAAAGGACAACTGGTCGAGGCTGAGAACCAGAGAAGAGAGCCAAGGGCCAGTGGCAAGGGATGCAGTAGGAACAAAACCCACAAAATGATCAAGCCCAAAGCCAAACCGCAGGGTCCAGACAAAATCTAACGGGTGATGGAGATGTGCTAGAGTGACCAGGGGAATAAAACAACAAATCCAGGTCTTGGGGGCAGAAAGGGAAGCAGCGACACCCATCAGAGTCACAGTTCAGCTGAGAGTGAGCCCTTCCTCCATCACCCATTCGAGTGTGGATGGCATCAGTTTCCTCATCAGTTGTCCCCGGGAGACTCTCATCTTCACTCTGTGGCTATCCGAGCCACCTGCACAGCTCTGTGTGCATGGGCTTCCTTCCCTCCAGGGCAGGCTAATCCCCCAGGCCCCTTGGGACAAGTTCCAGCTCCACTTCTGTAAGGCTTAAAACTGTATTTTTGGGGGGGGCGCCTGGGTGGCACAGCGGTTAAAGCGTCTGCCTTCAGCTCAGGGCGTGATCCCGGTGTGATGGGATCGAGCCCCACATCGGGCTCCTCCACTGTGGGCCTGTTTCTTCCTCTCCCACTCCCCCCTGCTTGTGCTCCCTCTCTCCCTGGCTGTCTCTATCTCTGTCAAATAAATAAATAAAATCTTTTAAAAAAAACTATTTTTTGGATGCATGTCAAAATAAATTGTAAAGATACCAAGGACAGTCTTTTTAAAATAACAACAAATCTTCTGTGATATGGTAAAAATAAACCTGACCTAGAGGACCAGAAAGCCTGAGTTTGAACCCTGACTCTTCCAAATATGTGATGTGGGGCAAGTTAATAAGCCTCCTGGGTATCAACTTCATCAATCAGAGATGGGGACAACAATTTGGATCTCATAGGGTTCATTAATTTAAAAAACACTCACTGAGGACTTATCGATGGGCCTGGCACTATGTTTGACCCAGGGATGGAGGGCTGCGTAACACAGGAAAGCCCTTGCTCTCATGTAGTTTATATTCTAGCTGGAGAAACAGGCAAGGAATAAGTAAGAAGAAGATGAAAAAAAAAAAAGAACAAAGTAATTTCAGACAGTATTGAGAGCTGTATTCAATTCCTAGGGCCCCTGCAACAAATTACCACAAATTTAGTGGCTTATAGCAAAAACGTATTTTCTCACCATTCTGGAGGCCAGAAGGCCAAAATTAGGGTGTCGGTAGGCCCATGTTCCCTCTGAGGGTTTTAGGGAAGAGGCCTCCCTTGCCTCTTCCAGGTTCAGGTGGCTCTTGGCGTTCCTTGGTTGGTGCCAGGTGTGTTCCAATTGCTGCGTCTGGCTTTACGTGCCCTTCTCTCTGTGTTCTCTCTTCCTCTTATAAGGACAAGTAGTCATTGAATTTAGGACCCGCCCGAAATCCAGGATGATTTTATCTCAAGGTCTTTAACAAACCCTGGTTCCAAATGAGGTCACATTTTGCAGTTCCAGGTAGACATGAATTTCGGGGACACACTATTCAACCCACTACCCATTTTGTACGAGTGCTATAAAGAAATTAAATGAGGAAATGGGGGGTAAATCTTCAGCGAGGGTGGCCAGGGAAGGCATCTGTGAGAAGCGATTGTCGAACAAAGAGTAGCAGCTACAGAAGGAATATTCTGGGGCAAGAGTGAGCTCAGATGATGGGCCCAAGAACCCAGATCGAGGCTTCAGGAGGTGACTGAGCAAGGTGACGGGGAAATACTGAGGGGGGGGGGGGGACCAGCGGAGTGCTGAGGGGACATCACAAGAGCTGATGTGAGAACTGAACGTTGTAAAGGATCTCAAGAACTAATAAGCATCACCTCCTTCTCCAAAAGGCTCACGGGTTGAACTTATAATCCGCCCACCAAAGAGAGTGGGTGGTCCAAGCTCAGGCAGCCCCAAACCACAGCAGGCCTCTATTCCAAGAGCGCATTAATTTATAGGCCTCTCTCCTGCTCCCCCCTCACAATGCAGGTGATTTCCTGATGCAGGATATTAACTTTCAGCTGCTGGAAGTCCCTAACCTCCACCCGGGCCTAAAAGGTTTCGTCAGGTTTGGATAAGCCTCAGATAAGGAGCTGAACTTTTGCAGGCTTATGAGAACAGCACCTCCAATCCTTCCGAGATTCGCTCATCATGAACCTTAATCCATCTCAAATAAAACCTGTGCATACAGTCCTGGGCTCCCACCATGGCTGTTTAACAAGGAAAAAGAACAGCTTTGTCTGTTCTGCAAAAGCCTCCTCTATTTACACTGTGCCCATGGATTTAATTTCTGAGATTTACATTTTAATTCTTTAAGATATTCAGGAGATAAATGGATAGAGAGGCCTATGGTGAGGCCTGGCTCTTTCCTGGAAAACCTACTTGCCTTACTTCCCTCTCCCCCTCCCCCTTGACCTGTTTCTTTATCTTGCCAAAGTTAATCTGATTTCCTTCTCCACTCTCCTTCGGATTCCACCCCCCCCCTTCCAACCCCTTCCTCTCTTCTCTGCCACGTTAAGGTTCTCTCCCCACTTGGCCCCCCAGGTGGTTTAGTCATCTGTCATGATTGAATAATGTCCTGCCAAAATGCATGTCTACCCTGAACTTCATCACGGGAACTTCTTTGGAAATAGGGTCTTTGCAGACATATCGTATTAGAGACACACACAGAGAATCAGACCCATGACCTTGAAGGGCGGGATCAGAGCAACACAGCTACAAGGGAAAAAGCCAAGGATTGCTGAGGCCTCCAGAAGCTGGAAGAAGCAAGGAAGGATCCTCTCCTCAAGTCTTCATAGAGAAAAGGCCCCACTGATACCTTGACTTCGCACTCCTTGCCTCCAAAACCCTGACAGAACAAATTTCTATTGTGTTAAGCCACCAATGTGTGTTAGTGGCAATTTGCTACAGCAGCCCCAGGAAACTAGGAGCGTGTTTGGGGGCTGTTCTCCGCCCATCTCTCACCTGGAGCCCTGCAGCCGGACCCCAGGCCCTCCTCCTCCTCTGGGGTGGTCCAACCCCTGACTGGCCTCTGCATTTGTGACTAATGAGGCCACATGTTCTCTATGTAGGAAGGATCCCAACTGGGGTCTCTCTTTCCTTCTCTCAACATTTTATTATGAAGTTTTCAAACATACCACAAAGTTGAAAGAATTTACAATGAAAACCCATGTGCCTACCACTGACATGAACTCGATTAACATTGTTCTCTACTTGCTTTATCACAGATTTATCCATCTATCCATTCCTCTATCCATCCATCAATACATCTTTTTGGTTTTTTAGATGCATTTCAAATAAATTGCAGACATCAGGGCAGTTGCCTCCAAATACTTCAGTGTGCACATCATTAACTGGGGTTTAATATCTGCCTTCAGTCTTCTCCTTTTAAGGTAAAACTGACATACAGCGAAATGCACAAATCTTACGAGTACGTTCTCTGAGTTTGGGCAAAAGCACACAACTGCATTGGCCAAACCTCCATCAAGAGAGAGTCTTACCATCAGCCCAGGGAGTGCCTTCCTGAGTCTTCCAAGTAAGTCCTCACTCCCGTTCCCCCAGAGGCAACCAATATTCTGAATTTTGTCCATCACAGATTAGTTTTAAAATTTTCATGTAAATGGAATCACACACAGTGACCTCTTTTGTGAAGGGTTTCTTTCCCTCAGCCCAATATTTCTGAGATTCATGCATGTTGTGTGAATCCACATTTTGCTCCTTTCTAATTTGAGGGGTGTTCCATTCTGTGGGTATACTAACCGTCCTTTCTCCTATTGATGCCCACCTGGGCTCTCTTCAGTATTTGGCTATCTGACTAAAGCTGCTATGAAGACTGGGGTGCATGAGTCTTCTTGTTGGATACCTGCTTTCATTTCTCTGGGGTTTGGCTGGGCCCTCTCATGTGACAATGGCGCTGTCTGCCCTGATCCACTAGCAAGCCCAACATAGTCTCCCTGTCCCTCCAGGATGTATGATGTGGTCATTGAGAATTCAGACCAAGTCCAGTTGCCTGTGTCTGAACTCAGACGCGGTCCTTCTCTAGCTGGGAGACCTTCCACAAAGTAAAATCACTTAGGCTTTCTGAATCTATTTTAGCACCTGAGAAATGGGGATTAAAAATGGTGATAAATGAGTGTGTGAACCTTTTAGGGGTATTCTGGGGAAGAAATGAGTTCATGAATGTGCCTGGCACAAGCTAAGTAGGGAGAGGCCATCTTTATCCTCTGCTGTCCAACACCCAGCACAGATGGGATCGTGTGCCTAGTACCTTCTATTTCTCTGCTCAAAAAGCTACAATGGTTTTCTCAGGCTTCCTAGAATAATTCTCACCTTTGTTGCATGGATTTTAAAACCGTTGCTCAAGCTACCTAAAATACCAAGCCAGTTTTTTATGGACTGGAATTTTATCAACTCAGGGACATAACATTCACTGTGCTGATCAGGAATGGTCATTGGCTGATGGGTCACTCTTGAGTAGCAAAAGAAATAATAAAATGAGTAATAAAACATGGGAAAAGTCAGTAACTAATACTATCCATTTGGTAGATAAAATCTTTCCAGTCATATGGGAGTGCTGGGGAGCACGAGAAGACAAAGAGGGTTTTGACAATCAACAGATTGTGAAGGCTCCATAACTGGCCCTGCCCAGAGCTGTCATTTTCACTGCCCCCTCAACATCCCATAAACACAACACCATACTTGTCTTTGTCTCCACCTCCACGCACACTGTCCTCCTGGATCCCACCCGCCCATACACCTGCCCTGGTCCTGCCCACTCAGATCTTCTGCTTCCTTCAAAACTCTCCAGCTCCACTCTTTCAGCTGCTTCCCCTTTCCTAGGGACCCCGTCCTCCGTGACTTCCTCCTGCATTGGGAAAGGACGTCACCTACTAGTCCACAGACTGACTAGCCTTGGGTCTCCAGTGAAGCTGTCAGCTCTTAGAAGGTAGTGGAATGTCCACTACATATCCCATGCTGCTTCTCATACCTTGCACAAACTTGAGGACATAAATATTTGCTGATTCATCCTAAGTCCACATACTGTCCCCTCAAAAAAAAAAAAAAAAAAAACAGTGGTGGAAGAACAGAAAAGAAAAAGCTTTTGGGGGGACTGGGTGGCACAGCTGGTTAAGAGTTCGACTCTTGGTTTCAGCTCAGGTCGTGATCTTAGGGTTATGGGATTCAGCCCCATGCTGGGCTCTGCACTCAGCACAGAGCGTGCTTGAATTTCTTTCTCCCTCTGCCTCTCCCCAAATAAATAAATAAAACCTTAAAAAAGAAGAAACTTTTTGGACTCAAGGGTAGGAAAAGACTTGGCTTGGCTGTCAATATGACCACCCATGATACTGTGAGAATTCTGTCCTAACTTTATTAAAGAACCTAGATTGCCACACATAAAAGAAGTGTGTACCTATACACACACACACACACACACACACACACACACAGCCACACACAAAATGCCAATTCCTCTGAGCCTTGTTATTTCATTCCACTTTCTTTTGTCAAACATCTATTGAGCACTTACTGTGTGCTAGGGATTCAAAATAAAAGACTTGCTCCTTTCTCTCTAGGAGCTCAATCCAGTGTGGGAAGACAGATGCTAAACAGATCATTACAACAATGTGAGGGAGTGCTGACAGAGGCATGAGGGGACAATGGGAAGTTCCAGAGTGGAAGGAGAACTCCCCACTCAAAGGGGTGGGTGTGAGTTGGGATAACCTAGCAGAAAGGATTTAGGCCGAATTTTGAAGAGTAAGCAGAAGCAGGGGCAAATCTAGGAGGGGAAGTGGGTGGCACCTTCTCAATGATTTCTAGGTAAAATGTCACAATGGTTGTGAATATTGTGTTAACAAGACATTAGAAGACCATGTGAAAAGGAGAGTCCACTGCTCACACATACACTGGAGGCATCAGCGTCAGGCTGAACACCCACAGCACCTGCCCCTGGGCCAGCCACCATAGTGGCAGAACCTGGGTAGTTTTCCAAAGGCAGGGAGCAGAACGAGACAAGGCCTGCTGAAAAGACGAGAGAACGTTCCAAATAGAACAATCAACAGATCCAAAGGCACAGAGGTGTGGATGTGCATTTTGAACATTAGGGATCAATCTGGTAGAGGCTTATGGGGATGAATGGGACAGGATGGGCGAGGGTTGCCAGAAATGAGGGTGGCCACGGCTCAAGGAGGTCTGGCTTGGTGTCCCCTAGAAGAAAGCTGCTTGTCAAATTAGTGCCCAATCATCCAGCCATCAGCCTAGGAACATGTCACCAAATACACCGTCAAGTATAAAGAACATACTTCTATCATCTCACAAACTGCTTCCCAAAAGATTGCTTCAGCTATGAACAAAAATCTATGAATAAATCAACTACAACTGTTTGTCTGTTCCATGGTTTCCAGCAAGACAGGTTCCAAAAACAACTAGAATGACATCGTGGGATTCAAGAAGCCCCACTCCCTGACCGCTGGGCTAGAGGGGACGAGTGCACCAGAGGTAGCAGAGGGCATTCGCCAATGGTCACCAGGTGTCTCCACAGGCGCCCCCATCGGCCTGCTGCTGAGGGTAGCTGTCAGAGGCAAACCTCCAAGTTAGCACATTCCCTCTGGCTGCAGGGGACAGTGCACTGGCCCAGGTACCTGGGAAGGGGCATAAGAGAGAGGAAGCTGGGGGAGATTGACAGGTGGGGGCAACCCAAACATATAAACAGGCTCAACCTCTCATGTACCCTCCTGCCCAAGCAGAAAACACAGCCTCAAATCTGTCCCCAGGACAAACCCAGCAATTTAAAGGATTGGTCTATCTTGGGACCCAGTAGTCAGCAATCAATCTAAGGACGGTACAGGGGAGTTTAAGCATTCAACAGCTGGAATATTATAAACAGACCAGTTGTTTCATCCCTGGTCTGCCCAGGTTATGGGAGAAAGTACAAACGTCTTAGCTCAGAAACAATGTACTATTCAATCAACCTCCACTCTAGAAAGGACAAACCCACTTAGAAGCTTGCAGAACTAGAACTGGCTGAGAAGTCATGACAGCAAGCCTGGGTCTGCTGTGGAAGCAGAGAGGCACAGTGATGGGCTGAATGTGTGTGTCCCCTTCCCAAATGCAGATGTTGAAATCCTAACCTCAGTGTGATGGTTTCAGGGGATGGGACTTTTGGGAGATGCTTAGATCATGAGAACAGAGCCCTCATGAATGGGATTAGTACCCTTATTAAAGGGACTATGGAGACCTCCTTCCCCGCTTCCGCCATGTGAGGACATGACAAGACGATGGCCATCTATGAACAGGAAGGGGGTTCTCAGCAGACACAGAATCTGCCAGCATCTTGATCTAGGACTCGTAGCCTCCAGAAGCATGAGAAATAATGTTTGTTGCTCAGCCCCCAGAGTTTATGGCATTTTGTTATAACGGCCCAAACTAAAACATGTGCTCAATAATCTCACCCCTCTGCAAATGGGCCATCATGTTGGGCCTTGAGAAGGGTCAAGGGTTGGTGACTATGTCCCCCCAGAGGTATTCAAAAGCCTGTGGACAGCATGTTACTGGGAAAAATCAGGACAGCATATTGCAGGACCAGTAGTCAAACTACCTGAGTTCAAAATCTTGGCTCAGGTGTCTCACCTTGGGAGTGGGAATGTACAGATAAACAAAAGGAGGAGGCTAGGATGATTCATGTTGTACTGGACTCGAGTTAGAGACTTTAGGAAGAACGCAGGCTTAACACAGATACACCTGGTTACATATAGAAATAGATATGCATATATATGTAGGTTAGTATGCACACTTATATTTCTTTGCTCTGTCAGCTGAGAGGTCCCAAAAAACTGACACTCCAGTAGCGATAAGCACACCTAGCTCCCAGATCTTGGTTTCTAATATCATTCTCCATCGTCTTAAAGGAATGGCTGAATCTAGGACAAGGGTGGGAAATACACAACATGAGCCTGGTACATCTTGTAGTATCAGAAAATACTGCACAAATGCTCAACCAGAAATTGAAAGGGATATGTAAAAGGGGCACCAGAAGCCAATTGAAAAGGCTCCCAGTTGCCAAATCAAGAAATTAAATAAAGCTGTCCTACATTATAACCCAAGGTAGAAAATAAATATGTGTGACTCCATATCGATCTAAATAAATGACTGAAATAAATTAATAAATGAGGGCTAAGAGCCAAATCTCCTATGCAAAAGAATAATTTATATAACTTCTCTCCCCTCAATGAGATGGAGCCTAAGAGTGGGTTATGCATAGATTTCCCTCCAGAGTACACTATGGAAAGGAGGAGGGAAAGTAACCTCACAGAGGAGACACCTGACAAACGCTTCTTCAGCCAAGTGATAAAGATCAACCTCATTAGTCATAGATCATGTTGATGGCAGGTGCCTTTTATACGATGGGATGCAAATGGCACTCTACCTCTGTGATCTTCCCAAAATCCACAACCTCAGTCTAATCATGAGAAAAACATCAGACACATTCCAAGAGAGGGGCATCCTACGATATATTCCTCCAAATACCAGTACTCCTCAAAGCCGTCAAGGTCATCAGAAACGAGGGAAGTCTTAGAAACTGTCACAGCCAAGATGAGCCTAAAGAGACATGACAACCAAGTGTAATGCGGTTTCTTGGATGGGATCCCAGAATAAAGAAAGGACATTAGGTAAAAACTAAGGGAATCTGAAGAAGCTATGGATTTCAGTGAATAATAATGGATCAATATTGGGTCATTAATTCCAACAAATGTACCATACTAATGTAAGCCATTAAAAATAGGAGAAACAGAGTGCGGGGTATCTGGGAGTTCTCTGAACTATCTTCACAAAGTTTCTGAAAGCCTGGGACTGTTTTGTAGAATAAAGCCTCTCAATTTAAAAAAAAAAAAAAAAAAAAAGCTCTAGCACTCACTAGTTATATAATGGTCACTAGGTCGATTTTACTCTGTGCCTCAGTCTTCTCCTCTGTAAAGTGGGATTTTTATACCTACTTCATCAAATTGAAAGGGGGGCAGATCCTATGAGAAAATGTATGCAAAGTACCTGTTCCAATGGCTGGAGAATAGGAGGTCCACAAATGTGGCATAATTATTATTACTATTTCCCTTATTGGTAAAATAAAAATTAAAACATACTAGAAACCACCTCAATAGAAGAATCTAGAAGTTTCCCTTTACTGATCTGGCAATTTTGAAACACAGGTTACTGGGAGGAGAGGCTCTAAAACCTCACCCCAAACTCATGCCCTGGGATGGGAATGGGCACAGGATGAATCTGCTACGAAGACAAACCTATTCCAAGGTCACCTGGCAGGGAGCAGGCCACCCTACGTAGCCCACACAGAACACCATGACGCATCTCAGAGAATGTGATTATTTAAATATGGTTATCCTTTTCCTCATACACCACACACACACACACACACACACACACACACACACTGAATCTATGTGTAATTAAATGGTAACTTTGTTCAGTTTGTGATGGAAAGATGGATGCATTTCCTACATAACTCAGAATATTCTACTGATTCTGGACAGAATGGGGAATAATATACATACATAGTAGATATCAGCATATGGGAAGTGTGACCAGGGAACCAGCCACTTTCCGCCATAAAAATGTTAATGCATTTTTCTCACTCGCTAGTTATCATCATATGACAACTTGGAATTTTTAACTGGAAATGGTAACAATAGATTTAATTTATTCACCCAAATCCCACACTCATAAAGAAAACAATATTTCATAATGTATACCATTACCAAGGGAACCGTAATTCATGACTAAAGGGTCAGAGCTTTATAATAGATGGATTTTTCTGAAGTGGTTGGGAAAACCTAAGATCCAGCCTCAGCCATTTGACCAACAGTTTGAAATATGCAAAAGAGCTCAAGTCAAACACATTATAAATGGCAGTGGTCCCTGTCACCACAAGCCCACCCCAATGATTACCAGGCTTGGCTGGGCTGCCAGAAACCAAACTATGATTTATTGTTCTCTTCAAATCAGTAAAAGCAATGCCATCCGTTGTGAATTCCGGAGTTGATGTTACACTTCTGAAACCACAATTCTTTTAACCTTAATTCCCCAGCCACGAGGGAGGCCTCTGCTTTCACCCAAGTTCTTTAGAGAATGGTCGTAACTTGTCGTACGGGATATTTCTGGACTCTATTAACTCAAATCCAATTAAAACTTGTCAAGATAGAGCATCAGCAGGATGCCAAGTTGGGTCAGGAATCTCCCCAACGCTCTCATTTTACAGATGGGAAAACTGAGGCTACAGGACAAAGCAACTGGCCCACCCTGGTGGGAGCCAAACTGAGGTTTCCTGAGCATTTAATGTATATACCAATACGTAATACATATGATACACATGTATATGTATATTGGAGAGAAGTGGCTTTCTAAAATCTAAAGACAAGCATAGGAGCATTTTAATGATGCCCTTGATGAGCACAATTTGCCAGCCTTAAGGAGAGGAGGCGTAAGTTATGGGCACAACACACCAGAAAGTGCGACACTCGGTGGAGGCAAGCTGGCCAGGAATGGGGCTGCAGAGACCCACTAAGGGGAGTGCTTAGGGCCTGGGGGCAGGTCCCCATCTCAGCCCAGCCTGAGCCTGCTCAGCATGCAGCCCTGGTCCTGTCTTTAACTTCTCACACATTGTTCTTACGCATTTTCACAGCAACTAGTGGTGATTTTTCTTGTAAACAGACCACGCCACTCTTTTGCTTAAAACCCACTGCCTATTTCCTTCCTCCAATCTCCAGACTACACTCTTCTCATTTCTTCATTTCACACAATGCTCTCCCTCACTTGTGAGCTCCCGCCACACCAGCTCCCTTCTGATCCTGGAATACTGGGGTGTTCCTGCCTGTTGGGGTCCTCTGCATCCCCCAACAGCCAGTCCTTCTGGCATCCTCTCTCCATCCCATCTAAAACGGCCACTAGAACACCATCCTGTGACATTTTCTTCACTGCACGCGTCCCTTAGAATTTGCCTTGATGGTTTATTGGCAAGCTTAGCACCAGGGTCCCCCAAGCTAGACCGTACATTCCATGAGCACAGACCCCTTGCTGTCTCGTCCGTCCCTGTATCCTCAAGCCCTAGAAAGTGCCTGGCACACATTTACTGGCTGCAAAATAAACAAGTACACTATGTTTGCGAGCTATCAACAATTACTTGAGCTGAAAGAAAAATCTCTTTAATAGCAAGACCCCAGCTCCAGGCGAGAACTGAGCGGGAGGAAAGGCTATGCCTCCTCGGGCTCAGAGTCTATCAGGGACTTCAGTTCACAGCACAGAGCACAGAATTAAGTCAATGGTGAAGTCTTTATACTGTGCCCACTTACACTTTCGAACACCCTGCTGACTGGCATCGCTCTGATTTCCAAGCCACTCACTCGGGTTCTGTTCGATTTCAGAATCAAGGTTGAGCCTATGGATGAGTATTCAAAAGGTGCTTCAGTAACTTCAAATGAGGCGTGTGTGTGTGTGTGTGTGTGTGTGGTCCTGACTTCATTATTAAACGATGGATATAAAAGTGCTCTAAAACTCGAGATTCCAGACACGTGTGCACACACAGCATTTTCAACTGCATTTGATGTTGTGAAGAGCAGCTCTCTGGCACTTTGGCATCGCTGAGAGCCATCCAGTGGCACATGAGCTCTGCGGACAACGGAGAACGTGGGTCAATTAAGGCTCCCTGAAAACGTGGCCCCACGGTCCTGGAACTCGGATATGCAGAAGGCCCAGCTGCGGGTCCACTAGTCCTTGACGGTCCTCGTGCCCTGTGGTCTCACCACCACAGCAAGCGGCCTTTGCAGATGGGAGAAATAAAACAAGCTCTAAAAAGGCACAGGAGCAGGGGAGAAACGCGTTGCCACGTGCACACACCACGGACACAGCGAAGAAAGGCCCAGCAGTAGCAGCTGTGCTGTCACCTACCCTAACGAGATTGATCTGTCGTGAAGTAAAACATAATGCAATCCAGGGGAAATAACTTTGGTTTCCTCTGAGATTGTCTGATGTTGTCAGCTTGCAAGGCAACCTCCCTCTTTTGCCTGCCATGGTGCCCAGCGGCCCAAACACGCAGGCAGGCGCTTCTCTGGGCAGGCGGGCCTCACTCACTCACCGCCAGAACCACACACCCCGACAAAGGAGAGTCTCCCACGAGTGCGCCGTGCCCCCGGCTCCTCAGGCAAAGCCAAGGCAGGCAGGAGCTGGATGCCCACGACGGGGTCAGGAGGCCCCAGCCGCCCAGAGTTCTCACTGTGTGTGTGGATGGATGGCCCCCTCCTTCCGTTCATCTGAAACCACAGAGTTTGCTGTTTGCTTATTTCTAGCACCATCCGTGGCCCCTCGTGTTTCAAATCAATGACACAATTCTGGAACAGAGTTTCAACCAAGAAGACATTGTGGAGTCACGTTTTGGGCAATCTGTAGGACACAGAACCTTTTGTCTTGGTCTGATGTGACCATCACCACACATCTGAACTGTCGCATGTCACTGAGCATTCATTTCCTTGGCAGAATGGCCAGCAACGAAGGTAAAGAGGGGGCACCAGCTGGCGGGGTCTTGGCTACCATTTCAGAGAACGTGCCTCCATACGAAATGGTCCTAGACAGGCCAGCGCCATGTTAATAATTCACAAAAGCCAGTTCAGTTCTCTTCATTTGAAATCCTAGTAATATCGTACACGGGAGCTGCCGCCCACCATCACGCGGGGCAACGGGCAGCTAGCAGCTTCCGTCTCTGGAAGATGCTATCAAGTCCCGATAGCCAGTGATTTGCGGGTGATTATAACTTATGCTCTGCATATCATTGTTATTGACAGGCAAATCCCATCACTCAAGTGGCATGACGGATAATAAAAGGAGGCAAACTTGACATAGGTAGCCTAATAAGCCATTTTTTATACCAACCATGACAGCCGTGAATGCTCGCGATCGTTCGAAGAAAAACCAGTTCTGTTAGAAGCCTTTTCTCTCCCCACTCTTCCAGGGTCTTGGCACTCGAGCTCCAGAAAAACTCCCCAAACTCAATCGTTTTGTGTCTCACAAGGAGGAATGAGATGCAGCGTTGGGTGGTGTTTGTATTCTAGTTCATGCAAAAAAAAAAAAAAAACCCTCTTCTCCTCCCAGAGTGTCTCCATGAACCCCCAATTTGTCAAGGAAGAAAACACACAGCAGCAAGGGGGCCCTGACAGCGAGACTTTCGCGACATCAACAGTCACGGCACCTTTTCAATTTTGCTCATCTCTTAGTCTCTAGCCAAATGGAACTTATTACTTATAGCTTGTTGGGATTTATGAATTATTTATAAAAGTAGGTCTATGACTCCAGACTCTTTAAAGACAAACACAACAGTCCCCTCATTGTTACCCACAACCACGCTTCCACAGAGAGAGCAGGCAGACATTCTCCACAACACACGCAGCATGTTTGGGCTGAAATAATCGTTGTGAAAATATCAAGCCTGTGAGATTATTCGGCCGCTATTTATGGGATGCCAAGATGTATTTTTAAACCTGTGTCTTTTCTTCTAAGCCAGCCTTGGATTTAAGAAAGACATAGCAAACGTGTGCCACAAATGTATTTTCCGGCTTGAATATAGTCATGCCCTGCCGATGCTACCCGGTGGTTCCAGACTATAATTTAAAAAAAAAAAAAAAAGAAAGGAAAGAGGCAGCACCCCCTTCACGTGTGTCTGGCAGGTTCAACGAGGCCATGGGCTAGAGTGTCCCTCTGCATCCCAGAGCACACGAGCTAGCTGTGTATCCTCGGTGAGGACGAAAGCGCGCACGGGAAGACAGCAGGTGAACTTTCCATTTCCAGCTCCCCAGAACGCATGATCTTGGCTGGCAAAATAGGTAGACACTGCATGCCCTCGCCGGGCTCCATTTCTGTCATAGGCCCAGCTGGAGGGGTCGCCAGGGACACCTGGGTTGAAGGTATCTTGCCGTGGTCTTGTCTACACCTCCTCTCGGGACAGTGACATGTTTGTTTGGCAGAGAAAAGAAAACCCCCGGTGGAGCCAGCATATGGAGCCCCACCCCAGCAGCTGCTGGCCCTGATACAGGAGCCCCGAGGGACAGGGGCCTTCCAGCTGAACCCCCACCCCAGAGACACCTGCTCCTCACCAGTCTCACGAGTCCCAAGCATGCTGTTCCCTGACGCCGACCCAGCCATGATTCTCTCTCCAGCGTGCCTGCCCCAAACCGTCCAGACCCCACCCGACCTCCAAGCATAGTCCAGAGGCAGAGGCTGGACGGCGGAGGCCCAGCGAGGCCGATGGCACTTTAGACCACCTCAGGCTATTGTCCCCATGGTGTCTCCTAAAGCCCTGGTGACGAGACCACAGAGAATGAAAAGCTCCATAACCCTCTGCACACAGAGGATACCCTTGTTCCCAAAAGAGCACAGCCAGTGGAGAAGCAGGCAGGAAACAGTGAACTTACCTTGCTGGAACATATCTGCCAGGAGGGCGGAGAAACAAGGGAGGAGAGCAGGGAAAGAGAGAGGAGAAAAAAAATATTAATAATGATGCTGAAACTGACGATGATGATAATCACAGCTAACAGATGCTGCTTTTGCTGAGAGCGCTTGGTGCAATATTTCCTTTAACTCAGAGGTAGTGGTTAAGAGCTCAGGCTCTGGAATGAAACTCCTGGATTTAAATCCTGGCTCAACACTTACTAACGCTGTGGCTTACATTTCCTAAACCACAAATAGATAGGAGTACTGGAAAGATCAAACAAATTATGTCCTATGTTTTAAGAGCTTAGATCAGTGTCCAGCACGTAGCAAACATAATTTGGTGCTTATTATTAATATTAATATTATTATTTTTCACAAAAACCCTAGAGAGTAGGTTGTATTCTCATCCTTACTAAACAGACTAAGGAAAGTGAGATTAGAGAAGGTTAGGTCATTCATCCAAGGCCACAGAGGAGTAAGCAATGGGCTCGGCATTGAACCCAAATGTCTGATTCCAAAACCCGTCTCCTCACCCACCACTAAGTGTCTGACTGGTTTATAAATAACACAAAAGTAACAACACCGCACAAGAGAATAAACAGAGGAAGGGTCTACAAATATACTAAGGTTCCATATTTAAATCACAGGAAAAAAAATCCATATGAATTCTCCACATCATAACACACAACGAATAACACCATGTCTTCACGTTTATCCTAGGTCAAAGTTTGTGAAAAGTAGTGAAAAAATATTAATTTTTTTTCAACAAATATTGGGGAGGCCATTTGCCAAGCACTCTGTCCAGCACTGGGAAACATACATCTAGGAAAAGGCATAAATGAATAAGCAGTCACTAATATCCCCCTAACGGTAACCACCAGCATGACTTCTAACACCTTACATTCATTTTTCCCTGTTTGTAAGTTTTATATAAATGGACTCATATGGTATGTATTTTTTCTGTCTGCCTTTTTTTTTTTTTTTTGCTCCACGGTGATTGTGGGAGTCACCCACACTCCACGTAGCATATAGTAGTAGATCATTCATTCTCTTTCCCATATAGTATTCCACTGTGTGATTAATCCTAATTTATTTTCCCCTTGTAATCTTGATGGACATTTGAATTGTTTTCAGTGTTTGACAATTAGGAATTGTGATGAATATTTTCGAACACATCTTTTGGTGAACAGACGTGCATACGCCAGGTCCTTTTTGACACCTCTCATGAGCATTCAGAGCTCATCCTGCTTCTACTGCCTCCCAATCGCCCCAAAAGTACTCTTGGCTGCTCATATTTCTCACCCAGTAACTTAAAGATGGAAGACAGTGCTGGCAGGAACACAGACAGTCCCACCCAGATGCGAGCCAGCTCCTGCCCTGCTAATGGGGCTGTAGAGAGGTACAAAACTTCTGGACAAGATGTAAGGAAGTGTTAAATATACAGTCCTTGACCTAACAGTACCACTTCCAGGAATTTATCTATGGAAATAACTAAAAGCACCAAATAAGTCAACAAGGATGTTCACTGCAGCGTTGTATATAATGGCGAAACAATGGGTATTGCTTGTTTGTCTACAGGGAATCAAACCACGAGTAATTTATCCCACACAACGGATTATGGTGCAGCCATTTCAAATGGTTGCTTAAAGGCTTTGATTACTTTTGAATGAAAAAAATCAGACAGCAACATGGAACATGTATCCTGACCCACTTACATGTGTGTATGCATGCATATATCTCCACAAAGAAAGGCAGCCGTGGAAATGTTTGTCTTCAGGTCATGGAATGTGGGGACCCTTCTTTAAATCTTTAAATGGCCATTCTTTTCATCTATGATCTGAATTTTAAAACCTTATTTTCATATTAAAAACTAAATAAGAACTGAATCGTCGACATCGAATTTGCTGCCAGTTGTCAGCTACAACCTCAGCTCCTACGAGGTCACAGAGAGTGGAGTGGAGTGGCCAGGAAAGGTGCGTGTGCACCTTTCAAAGATGAAACACGCACCTGGTGGATTAAACAGCCCACAAAGACAGAATCCCTGTGGGAGCAGTCTTCATTCCACTGGCGCAGACGTGACCCCCGTGAGGGGTGTCATTCACATGCCCTATCCATGCTCCCGAGGGCACATCCAGGCTGTGGCACAGGTATGACAGGCTGCAGGCTCACGATGCCCAGGGAGTTGGCTAAAACATCACCCTCTCCCTCACATTCACGAAAGCTAACTGGGATGTAATGGGCATGGTGGTACCATTACAGGACAACCTCAATTCTGACCTAACGTATGTACCTGGTGTATTACTTCCTAACCTCAGTCACTCATCATTGGTTCAGGTTCTGACCCAGCAGCGTGTGGATGGCACTCTCCCCCCATGCATCCATACTGTCCGGAGACCGTGAGAAGGACCACGTGCGGCTTCCTAAATGCACCTGCCACATGCATTTGCTGCCTGGAAATGCGCCGTCTGAACCACCCACCCCCTGACCCGCCTGCACACCTGAAGGAGCCCTCCTCCTCAGCCTTCAAATGTCACAGGCACTGTGAAGTTTCTCAGAGCCTATCCCCACAGAGAGGGAAGTCACTGTTTCCACCTCTGTGCCCCTAGAGTAATTTGTGCACGTTGCAATTATAGTTCACATTATAGTTAGTTATTTATGTAGACCATGAGCTCCCGAGGACAAGAGTTATGTGTTTTTAATCATCTTTGTGGGTCCTCACTGCCTGGCATGGTATGCTCCCACACGGGAGGGCGAGGAAAAAGGCTGGTGTGTCTTTGTGCTCATCTGATCCAACCCCCTCATTTTACAGATAAGGAAACTGAGTCCCACGGAAGTAGGAGACTTTTCCCAAGGTCACGCATGGCACTAAAGACTCAGCTAGGACTACATGAGAATCATTTAGCCTTAATGAAGCACAAATCTCATCCCTATTATTAGCAAAGTACAAATTAGAGATTTATCATTCTCCTCTAATGAATACAGACAAAAAATTCCAACCTTGAAAACATCAGTGAAATAAGATTAGTCTCTCAAATACGAATCCAGTCTCGACATCCGTCCAGGATCCCCACCCTCCTCTCCATGGCTTTTGACAGGGAGCTCTTCCTTCGAAATTCAGTACTGATTTCAATCACTGGAAAGTATCAGTGGGCAGGGCGGGAGGAACTTGAGGCAAGGATTTAGTGACCTTATTCCTTCCGATTTCACTGTATATTTCATGCCTTAGCAGATAAATCTGCATAGAGTACTATTCATATCTTCTATTCCAAAAAACGCTCTTGATTTTCGTATAAGCTATTTTAGATTTAAGAAAAAAAACAAAACGTTTTTCAGCTTCATTTACATTTTGCACCTTTTTATTCAAATGTAAATTTTAATAAACACTAGTATAAATATTGCAACAATTTTGCACATGAGTTATCTTGTAATTTACACTCTAAATTTATGTCTTTTGTAGTCTGTGGCATAAATCATTCCGTTCTTAGCATTAGTTAGCTCTTTGCTCTGTGTAATAATGGCTTGGGTACCTTCTTCAAAATTTCACTTTGCCAGACTGAAACAGCCATCTAGACTCAGGCTCAAATGATTCATGGACAAAACCAAAAACAAGTAAGAAGAAGGTAAATCATGTGCTGTTTGGCTCCATTTTACCTCCCCCAAAATTCTGGACCCAAAAAGGTATTAGCCACAGAAATACTCTTATCATCGTGTACTCTGGTGTTCGTGCCCATCACCCCCAACTCCCAAACCAAAGGGACTCATCACTCATAAAATTCAAAGGGCCTCAAATTTGAGTGTGATATTCGCCTTTCAATCTAACCAATCACTAGGAATCATGTGGTAGTCAATCACTTACACGCTCTGAACTTGAAGTTCCTTATTGATGACCTGGGGATATTTAGTATCCACACCTTGGTGTTGGGCAGGTTAACTTAGATAATTTACACAAACGTTCTCCCATCATCTACTCCGAAGACTCCGCGCCATCTTTCCTGCTCTCCCAGCAGTGGGAAATCACACAAGCACAGAGCTGGGAGTTGCCAGAACCCACCCAGGCACAGTCAGGTTGAGGCCAAAGGACACCAGGGACACTTGTGCAGAGGAAATAAACTCCTTCAGACAAAGCTCTGCTCACACTCACTTCCTCAACCCCAATCATTCACGTGAACAAAGAAAGCCTGTTCTCCAGCCCTCCCCCCACACCCTGGAGCCATTCTGGTCCTATAGATAGATGAAAGGCCGTGTAGAAGTTGGTGACTCAGATGTGGAAAAAGAAAATAAAAAGGAACTCATATTTGTCTTTCTTGGCCTCGATGTCCAGTTTCTTCCATTAGGAATGAGCATCAAGGATACTTGCCCTCTTCCCCCACAGCTACTGAGAGATTCACACCCCAGAGATCTTTAATGCACTGAGTCCTCCAGAGACAGGGGCCATAAAAAGACTAGATTACTTATTATTATTAATAAGTTATGGCAATTAGGCTGGGTGATTCCTAAACGTTGCTGATTAAAAACTTTCTTGAGTGCTACTCGTCCACATGGCTAGTGTTTACCTCTATTAAAAATGATTTAACTACACTCTGGGTGAACCCCTCTCTTGTGCCTGGGTTAATAATTAGCAGTGCACAGAGCCACGCGGGTTAAGTGAGTTGGCTCTCCTTTATTTATCTATTGCTTTATTTTATGAGGACAACTGGATGGCAGTCTTATTGCCCATTCAGTCTGCTAGGAATAATTTACTATTTCAATCCACAGTCCATGGCTATGGTTAGAGAAACCTTCACTGTTATTACAACATCACACTTAGCACACGCCCCACAGCATTAAAGATATGCCAAACAGTGAAAGTGTGCCTGACTTTCATAAGACTAGGGGAGGTAAAGTTACCAGTTCTCAAACAATGTAATCATACTACTCTCTCAATTTTGCTTTCTTTTCTAGGTTAAATTATATATGAGGGGAGTTTAGTTTCTTGAAAATGCATGCACTTAACTCCCATTTAAGAAGTCTCACCTGGGGAGATAGCTGTCTTCTGAGTCCTCCTGTGGTTTGAGCTACAGAAAGAAAATTCTCTTTCAAGTACAAGTGCTTTTACAGTAAAGCACTGTAAATTTTACTGGGACCCAACTAACCAGGGGCAAAGGGAGGGATATAGGGAACAGCTGATATGAATGCTGCTTCCTTGAATGGGCTAAGGTTCACCATTAACCAAAATCAATTTCAAGACCAGAGGAGCTACCCCCTCACCAAATTTCAAAATCCAACCAGCAGTACCCATGGATATGAACAGTAACTAGAATTCAGTCTGCATATTGCTGTAAATCTCTGAATGAAGTGAATTCTTTCTTTTCTATGTTGAAAAGTGGGCACACCAATGCCTCCTCTCTTGTTGAATACCAGCACTCTGGAGTAGTTCTGCTTGACATGGACAAAGCTGGGTCCAAAAATGGCACGTGGGCTTCCCAAGGGGGGCTGGGCTAACTCCCATTCTCCCAAATATGATCCAGGGCCATGTTACCACATAATCATGGCCACTGGATCCCATGACCTAAGACTGGGTCCTAGCCCCCAGCCAGGGGGAACCTCCTGTAGCCTGTAGCTCATGTCTTATGCTACCTCATCAACTGCTGTGGAGATTCAATGAGGTAATGCAAATAAAAATGCACCATAACTAGTACTCCGATTTCTATAAACTGTAGGATTCTTAGTCAACACACATGTATTGATTGCCTACTATTTGCAAAGCCTTCATGACTTGTACAGGACTGTAAAAGTATCAGGGAAAAAATCCATTAAAATAAAACGATCATTTTAATTCTTTCTTGTCACGTAGTTATGTGCCATTAAGAAACTCTAAAGCCATTCTCAAATATTACCTGAGGAATGAATTATTCTTAATGTGTTGAGATCAGAGACCCAAAGACATCCTATCCCCAAACACCTGGGATCTAAAGGGTTGTGACTAAAACCCAGAAGTTCCAGAAAGCCAGGCCCTGGCCTTTCTTTTTGGCGCCACTCCACCCTTCTGACGTTGCGTATCTCTTCTGGATCTGTCATTACTTCTCAAGGCCACCACGTCAAGGGCTCACCCAGCCCTGCTCTGGGCTTTGATCCATGTTCGAAGCCATGCTTCCAGAGGCCTAGGGTTCAAAGAAGGTAGAGGGCACAGGGACAGCAGGAGTAAGACCCACTCTGCTGGGCACAGTCGAGCTCTAGGAAGAATTTGCCCAAAAATAAAGGGTTTTGCTGCTTGATTACATAAATTTTAAAGTTTGAACACAACAAACCACTCATGTGGAGCCCCTTCCTATCCAGGTGCAAGTCTGTGCTCTCCTGGAGCACGGCCAGAGCGAAGCCTCCCCCAGAGCTCCCGGCGAGGTCTCCAGGCACCGTCCAGGAGCTGTGATTAGTTTCCTGTGTCTCCAAAGCCAGACAGCTCAGGCAGTCGCATGGCCACACAGCTCATTTCCACGCTCTTCCTGTTCCCCCCAGGCACACTCAGGCAGCTCGAACTGAACACAGCCCCCTGAGTCATGGTTATTGAGTACTTGCGGGAAGGCCTCACTCCTCAGTCTCCAGCCCTCGATGCCAAACACTCACCCATTCTTTCATGCAGGTAGGCCTCGTAGCTCCCTCTGCTTTTACTTCTCTGTCTCACTCTGGTGCACGCTAGGGAACGTTCTATGGTGTTTCTTGCTCCTGGCCTCTCATCCCCTTCTATCATGTTAGAAATGAAGACCAGTACTCTGCCTGTCATTGGCGTACCTCTGAAGGCACGTGGCAGTCAGTAAATGTCTTTTAGTATTTGTGAGTAAGAAAAAAAAACATTTTTTTAAGCCCTGAAGTACCTTCCCGCTACATTTTCTAGAGAATGTGCTACCAACATCAATCTCAGGCCTCGCGCTTGTAACCCAACAGCCAGCACTGACTTGGGGAGCCAGTGCATGAGATGCAAGCTAGGAAGTCCCGAAGATTTTTATGACATGCTATCCCTAGTATATCTCATTCCTAGCACAGAGGGATAAAGCTCTTAACTACTGAAAGAACATAAAAAAATAGATTTAGGAATAATACTTTTTATGATTGCATTCTGTATACTGCGAAAGTTATGTTCAAATCTGCTAGTACTTTATGGAGCTGATAAAGTAGAACAGTATGGCTTCCCAGCTAACAGTGTATTTTATATCCATTTAAAATGTTTTCTCTTAAATTGAATTACTTTTTGAGTAATTATAATAAGGCTAATCTGGGCTTAATGAATTCATGTACAAATACTTTAGACTGCATTATTAAAACCTCTATGATATGAAACTATATTAAACTCAATCCCTCTAGCAACCAGTGTTTTTCTTTGAAAAGAAATGCATACATGACTTTCTCTGAATTCTTTCAAATCAGCTAACTGAGAATCCTAAGAAGTCACGTCAAAAGAAGAGTTTGATAAATAGTATTGTTCTCATTTCCCTAAACTTACATAATGAAGTATTAGTTAGGGGGTCACAGAAAGTATTTTTATTAAGCACCCATATATGCAAAGGGCAGAAGAGTTGGTCCACCTTCCAGAAGAAAGCAGTTTGTCTCTGATTACCAATGTTAAGACCACTATCGGTAAAAAAAAAAAAAAGAAAAATTACTTAAAATTAGCCTGCAGTAATCAAGCCTTATGTTCTAAAAAGTCTCCAAACACAAGGATCTAAATATGTGGATTCTGTTCACCCTGGAGGCAAAGCCACTCATCTTCTCTGGGATTTGGTTCCTCCAGCTACAATCCGGTTTGATCTCTGAGGTTCCTTCCAGTTCTAAAGCACGATAGTTTTAAGTTTAAAATTACACACATTATATCAAATGGGCTCTTACTGCATAGAGCTTATTCGTCATCTTATCCACATTAAATTACATTCACAGAAAAAAAATCCATTCTCTGCAATTCACATATATCCACAAACACATCCATAATACGGCTGGTGGTTTCAAATTTATCCCAAGATACTATCTCGGTTGTAAAGTCTTTTTCTCATTGCAGATAAATTATAAACCGTCTAAAATCTTTAAGGTTCACATGCCTTCTTCAATCACTTTCTATGCCCCACCCACCCAACATACGCTTCCTAAAAGATGTTCTAGCCGTTCTGTTTCCAAGTCAACTAATTTCAGCATCAATGTGGTCCTCAGGCAGGTCCGCGAGAGCCAGGCTTTAATTGGATTGGTTGCCCAGATTTCTAAATTCAAACTAGGTATTTACAAATGTCCAACAGGGTAAGTCTCTCTCTTGGCCAGGTGATCATTACCAGGCTAGACAACTTTAAAGGAAACGTAAGACAATGGCCATCATCATTATTCTGATGGCTTGGCACAGATTCCTACCAGGAGAGCTCCCAGGAGCCAGAGACAATTAAAGTCTGAGTTCGGAGAAGCTGCCCCCAGCGTCAAGCACTGCTGATTAGAATGATTTGGGGAGTGAAGTAGTTTTGGCAAATTGGCCTACGTCTTCAAGGAGGAGGACTGGCAGCGTGAAACACTCTGGCCCGACCTCAGTTTCAGCCTGGTCCTACCATACACCCTCTGAAAAACTGGGGGCAAATCATTAAGCACTCTAGGTGCCAAAGGGAGTTTGACTAGAACCCCTCTGCCACCCTTTCCAGGTCTATAGTTCTAACCTGAACGTCCTGGGAATCCTTCCTTGGGACCCTGTTATACGCCCCAATCACCTGTATGTCCCCTTGGTGCACCTATGTACACTCATCATTTTCTCTCTTTCTCTCCACCTAAGCTGAAGCACCATGATGCCAGGGCTGTTCTGTCCCTTATAGTCCTACAGTCCAAGGCAGAGTATTAGAGGGCAGTAGACACATCTTCATATTAATAATAACTGGGGCGCCTGGGTGGCTCAGTCGTTAAGCGTCTGCCTTCAGTTCAGGGCATGATCCTGGCGTTCTGGGATCGAGCCCCACATCGGGCTCCTCTGCTGGGAGCCTGCTTCTTCCTCTCCCACTCCCCCTGCTTGTGTTCCCTCTCTCGCTGGCTGTCAGTCTCTGTCAAATAAATAAATAAAATCTTAAATAATAATAATAATAATAATAATAATAATAATGAATATGCTTGCAGAGCGTTCAATATATCACCCACTATTTTAAGTACTTTACACAGATTGCCTTAATCCTCTCCATCACCCCAAAAGTTAGCTCTCATTATTTTTCTCATTTTACATAGAAAGAAACAGAGGACCAGAGAGGTTAGGGAAAGTTACTAAAGGTCCCAGGGAAGCAAGTGATCTGGCTTCACATCCCAGCTCTTAATCACAGTGCTACGCTGTCTCTTAAAGAATATGCCCAATGGACATCAGTGTGGAAGCTTAGCAGCCGAAGTACCTCATTCCTTCAAACAGCTCAGGGAGTTAACTTGAGCCGTACCCATAATATTTTTTAATATCTGAATCCCCATAGTTCTAGAACTCCAGCCACAATTTTTTCTCTACCTTTATTATCTGTGGGTTTGGGGTCCAATTGTAGAAATCACCTGGGTGAGCCCTGACTTTGTTAAAACTTTACAAATTCTCTTTTAAAAAAAAAAAATTCCACAATCTCCATAGGTTTATGGCAACAGCTGAGGTAAAGTAAGGACATGGGGACAAGACGCAGAGCCAGATGTAAAGATAAGAATTCTAAGAGGAGGCAAAGGAGGGGGAGAACAATTCAACACAGGGCCACACCTGGAGCGACAAAGATCTGTGCAGCTGATAGACTGGTCACCTTTCTAGGGCCCGGGAAAAGGAGAAAGTGAGAGGAGGGGGGACAGAAAGAGGCAGGGTGGGAGGAAACGCATTGCAGGCAGTACACATGGCGGCTCTGGAGTCACGGTGCTGGAGCCAGCTGCCCTCTCCAAGGCTCCACATCCCCCCATCCGATGCACTGGGAGCCACAGAGCCCCTAGTAGGGATTTAAGCACATCCAGCTCCTAAAGACAACGGTGCCCGGCACACAGAAGGCACGTAGAAGCGGGTGATTTGGACAGAGACTTGCAAAAAGTGAAGTTTCACAAAATCAGGAAGATCAACACACCTTTTTGGCCCCCTAGAAGCCATGCTTGTTGTGATGAGTAAAATGTACTCGCACGGATCTGAAAGCAGAAAGTCCACTCTCCATGCCCACCAGCCCCCAGCATCGAAGGATGCAGCCCATGGGAAAGATAGGAGAAAACATGCCAAGCAATGGGGCATTCATTCTCTCTTGGTCAGACTTGTTCCTGAGGAAACAAGATCAATGTTTATTATGGGACCAAACATTGAATCCTAAAGTATGGCCCCACACGCCACATGACATAAGTGCTAGCATCTTGCAGAGGGAGGTGGGAGCAAGTAATTAAATGTAAACTACAGGCACTTCATGAACCTTTCAGAGTGTGGGTCTTTCTTCTGGAAAACAGTATGTTTTTTAAAGTCATCCACTCCCAGGCTTGGTAAATAACGTGGCCCCTCTCTCTTCATCAGCCCACATCATGGCTGTGCGTGGCAGGACCTTACACCAGGCTGAGCTCTTCTAGGGGGGAGCCAGGGCATTTCAGGGGGGCAGAGGACCAAGAGAGCTGAGGACCTCCCGATCAGCCTCTGTAGCTGTAAATTTTTATCCTTGTGAAGAGGAGCCAGCAAGCAATAAATGTTGCAACCACACATCATACCCCACTGAGCTGCTTTTCAAAAAGAGAAGGTGACGTTCAATCGGCAGCTTAAGATTCTTCTAACCTGTATGATATTATTCACTGGCTTAGCACAGTCACGAAATGTAAATGTCATTTTCATGAAGGATTTGTGCCGTTGGCTGGCCCTGAAGAAAACAATTCCTGCATCTTACAGAGCTTAAGAAATTTTAAGCATGCTTTCTGTATATACGTGTGTGTTTTTTTCCCAGCATCATGGTTACTATTCCTCAAGTCCAGAAGCAGGGTTCTGGTTCTAGCTCTGTCCCTAATTGTTTATGGCTGGTTCTGAGACCCTCTTGGAGTCCCTCAGTTTTCTCACCTGTAATTGAGGATAAAGCTAAACTTTACTACTTCTTCAAGAAAAACATAAGATAATGGACATAATCACACCCATAAAAAATAAAGTTGAATTTTAGGATACATTTTTAGTGTTCCATGGAGCTGATGCACTATAATGAACAATCAATGTACCTAAAGGAAACTAAAACCCAGATCCTACAATAAAAAGGAGTATCAGACACACTCAAGGCAAAAGTGTTAAAGCCTTCAGGGAGAGTGAAAGAGCAGAGTGAGGAAAGGAGAAATTTCAGGAATGGGGCTTCATGGACCAGGTCCAAACTGAGTTGGGTCACGAAGGGCAGTCCGAAACAAAGCCAACATTTATTGAGCCCTTATTTCTAAGGGCTCTATTTAAATATTTTATATAATGCCAAACTCTGTGAATTAAATACCATTCTCATCCTCTTTTTACCAATAAGTTAATTTGCCAAAGATCTCAGCAACAATCTCACTGTTGGACCCTCCCTCATCACCAGTGCACTGTAGAATCAAGAAGTAGAAATGGGATAAAAGGGAGCAACAAGACAAGTAACTCAGAAAAAATAAAATGGGCTCATGGGAAGCCAGAAAAGACTTAAAGAAGTGGAGATACGTGCTGTATTCACAGACTGGAAGCCTCAATAATGTTAAGATATTCGTTCTCCCCAAATTGATCCATAGATCCAACACACTCCCAACGGTAATTCCACCAGACTTTTTGTAAGAAATGATAAGCCAATTCTAAAATTTATAAGAAATACAAGAATCTAGAATAGCCAGTCATCTTAAAAAAAAAAAAAAGAGCAGAGCAAAGTCAGAGGACTAACACCACTCGACTTCAAGACATGTAATAAAGCCACAGTAATCAACAGAGTGTTACTGGCATTAAGACAGACAAGTCGATCAATAGAGAAGGATAGGGAGCACAGAAACAAACCTGCATTTTTACAATCATTTGATGTTTGACAAAAGTCAATTCAATCCAATGGGGAAAGGCAAGTATCTTCAACAAATGGTACTGTTGCATCCATAGAGAGAAAAATAAACTCAGACACCTACCTCCCACCATTCACAGAAATTCATGATAGGACATAGACCTATAAATCAATGCTAAAACTATTATGTTTCTAGGAAAAAGCATAAGAAAATATTCTAGTGACTTAGGAGTAGGTCAAGATGTCTTAGATAGTATTCTGAAAGCAACAGCAATAAAAGAAAAAATAAGTTAATGTTCATCAAATTTAAAAACTCTGCTCAATAAAGAACATCATTAAGAAAATGAATAATAAGCTATTTTGGGGAGAAAATATTCACAAAACCCGTATCTAACAAAGGTTTGGTATTTAGTATTTGTAAAGAACTCCTTCAGACTCACTAATAAAAAGGCAAACAACCCAATATTTTAAGTGAGTGAAATATCTGAACAGATACTTCACAAAAGAAGATATACAAATGACCAATAAGCACATAAAAAAGTGTCAAACATCATTAGTCATAAGGGAAACGCAAATTACAACCACAATAATATATCAGTATACACTCACCGAACGGCTAAAATTAAAAAGACTCCCAACATCAAATGTCAGTGAGGATTAATAAATAGCACCTGAAACTCTCCATTGTCAGGAAGAGTGTAAAATGGCTTTACTTTGGGGAAAGGTCTGGTAATTTCTTATAAAACTAAACATATACCTACACCATGATCCAGCAATTCTGCTCCAAGGTATTCACTCAAGAGAAATGAAAACATATATCCACAAAAGCAAAGTGTACACAAATGTTCATAACAGTTAGAAATAGTCCACACGTCCATCAACAGGAGAACGGATAAAAAAATCTAATTATATTCATACAAGAGAATACTACTCTACAATACAAAAAAAATGGAAATAGTAATATATACAACGTGAATGAACCTCATTAGTATCATGCTGAGCAGAAGGAGCCTTACACAAAAGAGTACACACTGCGTGGTTTCATTAATATAAAATTCTACGACAGGCAAATTAGTCTATGGCTGAAAAAATGGCAATACTCCCCAAACTGATCCACAGATTCAATGAGATCCTATCAAATCCAGCTTTCTTTGCAGAAACTGGCAGGCGGATCCTAAAATTCATATGGAATCTTGAGGGATCCTGAATAACCAAAGCAACCTTGAAAAAGGGAAAAAGTTGGAGGACTTATACTCATACTTCCCAATTTCAAAACTTCCTACAAAGCTACAGTAATCAAGACAGTGTCGCGTGGGTATAAAGTTAGACACACAGATCAATGCAATAGAATTGAGAGCCCAGGGGCGCCTGGGTGGCTCAGTCATTAAGCGTTTGCCTTCAGCTCAGGGCGTGATCCCAGGGTCCTGGGATCGAGCCCTGCATCGGGCTCCCTGCTCTGCTGAGAGCCTGCTTCTTCCTCTCCCACTCCCCCTCTTGCTGGCTGTCTCTCTCTTTGTCAAATAAATAAATAAAATCTTTAAAAAAAAAATAAAGAATTGAGAGCCCAGGAAAAAACCCTCACATTTATGATCAATTGAATTTTGGGCAATTCAATGGGGGAAAAGTAATCTTTTTAACTAATAGTGATGGGACAGCTGGATAGCCACATGTAAAAACTGGACTCTTAGTTCATACTATATATAAAAATTAACTCAGAATGGATCAAACATATACAACTATAAAATTATTGGTATAATCACTATTCATATTTTGCCATGTTTCTTTCTATGAATATTCTTCTCATCAATATATATTTCTTTCTTTTTTCCCAGTTAAGATTACAATACAACAATATGTCAACGTTAACACAAAACTCTTTATATGTACAATTCTGAATAAGTACATAATCTAATTTAGGTAACCATTAATTTTTTCCTTTTTAAAATCAGTCTTCTACATTTGGACATGTATTTCCAATTTCTTGCATTAAACTGAAATTGAGATTAGAAAAAATAATAAAAAAATAAATCTCTTAAACAAAAACATAAGGATAAATCTTTGTGGATAAATATTTGTACCACTGAACTGTACTGAGCTGAGAATTTAAATGAACGATATAGTTTCTTACCTATGATATCAAAAGCAAAAGCAATGAAAGAAAACACAGATAGCCTAAACATCTTCAAAATTAAAAATTTTGTGTCTCAGGGAACATCTCTCTACTTGCTAGATTGGATGCTGCCCAATTCATGAATCACTTAATAAAGCCAATTGCATCTTCAAAAAAAATCATGTCTCAATGAGCACCATCAAGAAAGTGAAAAGACAACCCACAGAATTACAGAAAGTAATTGCAAACTACATATATGATAAGGCCCTTATATCTAGAGTACATGAAGAATTATTATGACTCAAAAATAAAGAGACCGATAACCCAATTTAAAAAATGGGCAAAGAATGTGAATAAAGATTTCTCCAAACAAAGTATACAGATGGCCAATAAGCACATGGAGAGATGCTCAACATCATCAGGCATCAGGACAATACAAATCAAAACTACAAGGGTGTAATGCTTCACACCCACAAGGATGTCTATCACTAAAAAGATAGGTAATAACAAGTGTTACTGAAGATCTGGACAGACTGGAACATTGCTGCTGGAAATGCAAAAATACAGACCTTGGAGAAGAGTCTGGCATGTCCTCAAAGGGTTAAATAACGAGTCACCACATGACCCAGTCATTCCAGTCCTAGGTATACACCCAAAAGACAGGAAAACAGATAATGGGCACCTGGGTGGCTCAGTCAGTTAAGCGTCCAACTCTTGATTTTGGCTCAGGTCTTGATCTCAGGGTTGTGAGACTGAGCCCCATGCTGGGCGTGGAGTCTGCTTGGGATTCTCTCTCTCCCTCTCCCCCCTCCCCTACTCTGTCTCTCTCTAAAGAAGAAGAAGAAGAAGAAGAAGAAGAAGAAGAAGAAGAAGAAGAAGAAGAAGAAAAGAAAGGAAGGAAGGAAGGAAGGAAGGAAGGAAGGAAGGAAGGAAGGAAGGAAGGAAGAAAGAAAGAAAGAAAAACATATGTCTCCAAAAAACCTTATACATGATTGCATTAGTCGTAATAGCCAAAAAATGGAAACAACCAAAATGGCCATCAACTGGTAAATGAATAAATAAAATGTGGGATATCCAAACAATGGGATATTATTCAGTGCTAAAGGGCATGATATAATTGGTACATGCTACAATATGGATAGATCTTGAAAAACCTTACCCTGAAAGAAGCCAGTCACAAGGGACCACGTATTGTATGGTCCCATTTACACATATTGTATGGTCCCATTTACGTGAAATGTCCAGAACAAGCAAATTTCGGGAAAATAGATTAATGGTTGCCTAGGGCTAGGAGCGGTGAGGGGAGGGGAGGATGACAGCTAAGGGGTGCTGGGTTTCTTTTTAGGCTCATGGAAATGTTCTAAAATTAATTGTCAGACAGATGCACAACTCCATGAGTGTACTAAAAAACGCTGAACTGTACACTTGAAATGAACGAACTGTATGGTATGTGAATTATATTTCAATAAAGCTGCTTGAGAAAAGAGTCCTGGGTTGCGACTCTATTTCCAATGACTAGCTATGCCAACCTCTGCCTCTCGGGGCCACAGCTGGGCAAGCCAGTCTCATAACTGCATCCAGCTCTTCATGCTATGAACACATCGTAATAAGCTCGCTCATTCGGGAGTTGACACCACGCTGGGTACTCAGAAAGCTGGGCACAGATGAAAGACAACATCCCCTCTCCAGGAATCACAGCCTGGTACCTCTGTCTACACCTAGCAGCTGCTGAGCACTTGAACATGGTGAGTCTGAACTGAGATGTGCTCTAAGTATAAAACAGACTGGATTTCAAAGACTGGGTCAGAGAAAAAAGTAAAATAGTTAATAATTGTTTATACTGAATTACATGCTGAAATGATATTTTGAATAAACAAGGTGAAATTAAACGTTAAAGTTAATTCACCCGTTTGGGTTTTTTTTAATATGTTGAATGTGGTACAGAAATTTTTAAATGACATACATAGCTCAGTACCATTGGGTAGTACTGGTTTAGATTTTTAAATATAAATAAATCATCGAAACCTTCCTGATCCCCAGTGCTTTAGAGGATCATTTTATGCAGACTTCTAAATGGTGATTAACTTTGGAGTCCGCTCAGCAGTTATAAAATGCCGACCGCTCTGCAATTATGGAGGCACAAAACGTTCCTTGTTTGCTGCCCTCGGCCAATTGGTCCCTTGGACTAGAGTCGAAGAGGCTCGGCACGGCCTTCAAACATTGGTGTGCCCGAGTCTTCACAAAGCACAAATGTTTCCCAAATAAGGCAGGCCCAGAAAACTTCGTCTGAATTCTTTAAGACTCATGATCAAAAGGGCTGCCTTTTAAAATGATTAAAGATCAGACTGAGCTGACAGACCCCCATTCACAGAGAGAGAATTTCTCCTCAGAGGGGTTTCATCTCAAAGGGGCTCTGCATGGTCAAGTGGGAGGCTTCCCCTGGGCACGCCTCACTTGTGGACCCTGAATTGTTCGGGCAGGTTTCTGCTTCTCCTTCTCCAAGTCCCTCTTTGATCTCTGTGCCCAGGGTAATAAGAACAGGGTCTGTGAGGCAGAAGCAAGCTCTAGGTCTCCGGCCCCGCCGAAACTTTATACGAAATCCAGAGGTAAGTCTGTGCCAAGAGAGGAAACAGAAATGGGCCTCAGTGTGGCAGGCTCTGGTGAGAAAGACGTCATCACTGCACAGCAGAGACAAGACCCCTACCAACATGTCTGATTCCTTCTTCTCTGTCCCACCAATGCCCAAAGAACTGGGTCAACCCACTGATGCTTTCCTTCCTGCTCTCTGGAGTTAAGAGATCAGGTTTGGAGACGAAGTAATGTGGTCAGAGCTGGTAAGAGGCACAGCCATGATTCCAACTGGATGCCACCCAATTCCAAAGCTGCTGTCCTTAACAAGAACCGAGCTTGGGACACCTGGGGGGCTCAGTCATTAGGCGTCTGTCTTTGGCTCAGGGCATGATCCCAGGGTCATGGGATCGAGTGCCGCATTGGGCTCCCTGCTCAGTGACAGGCCTGCTTCTCCCTCTCCCACTCACCCCGCTTGTGTTCCCTCTCTCGCTGTCTCTCTCTCTCTGTCAAATAAATAAGTAAAATCTTAAAAACAAACAAACAAGCAAACAAACAAAAAACAAAAAACCAAGCACCAAGCTGTACCGTCATGCTCTCATTCCACAAACACTACTCCCTCCTGCCTGCTGTGGGACGAGGTAAGGGTGATTTTTTTAAACGAGATATGAACTAGAATCCTGCCTCCCCAAACGAGATACTCGCAAACTCCTGCACCTACTTCTGTTCAGAACTTCCAGTAAACGGAAATAGAAGACAGTTTCATTGACTTGATTGCCTCCATTACAGAATGCATTATGGAAGCAGAAAAAATTTCTCAGAGTCCTTTAATTTCTTCGGAGGGCTCAACGGATGGAAGTGAAAAACGTGCTCGATTCTGTGTCCTGTCACATGAGAACTGCTTCTTCCACGGGCTCATTCATGAGACAGCGTCCCATCTACCACCCTTGTTCCAGCACTTAGGGCAGGCACACATTGTGCTCAGTACCGGGCATATACAAAGATGAATGTACCAGAATCTCTGCCCTCTAGGATATTCCGCAGTAAGTGCCTATCAAGTTATTTTAAAGGGCCTGTGTGTTGGGGCGAAGTGTGCTGTAAAGAACAAAGCTCATTTCTGGAGCCAGTCTGTGGCTTGAGACATCTTCAAATTATAGCAGTTGTTACAAAATGTACCTGACTTAGAGTTTCAAAAGAACTGGCTGTAACATGGCTATTTCTAGACGGACTGTTTCAGGGCCTGGGTAATCAAAACGTCATTTTCCGCTCTCCTCCCACCCCTCCCATTATCTCCCAGGCTTGGTAGTCAGTGAGCAATTGGCTGCCTTTGAAAGCCCTGGGTGGTGCGATTTGGAAAGTTAAAGGAATTATGATGGAAATGTCATTGCAGGCTACCAGAAGTTGGGAGGCCTCTGAGGAAGAGAATGAAAAGGGTTTCAATCATCTTCCAGCTGGGCAGCCCTAGGAAGCCAGGATGGCTCCAAAGGATGGCCAAAGGCACTAGGCTTCTCTATCTCTACTAAGGTGGGTAGAATAATGGCCCCCTAGCGATGTCCATCTTCTAATCCCTAGAACCTGTGGCTATATTACTTCCATGGCAAGAGGGACTTTGCAAATGTGATTAAATTAAGGATCCTGAGATGGGGAAATTATCCTGGATTATCTGGGCAGACCCAATCTAATCATTGCTTTGAATCCTTGAAAGCTGAGAACTCTTCCCAAGAGAGATGTCCAGGCAGAAAAAAGGTCCAGAGCGATGCTACGCTGCTGACTTTGAAGACGGAGGAAGGGAGCCAGCAGCCAAGAAATGCAGGTCGCCTCTAGAAGGTGGGAAAGGCACGGAAATGGGTTCTCCCTTAGAGTCTCCAGGGGGGAAAAAAAATCACAGCTCTGCTAACACCTTGATTTTAGCCCAAGAAGACCCATACTGGATTTCCAACCTAAAGAACTATAATAATTTTGTATTGGTTAAGTTTTTTATTTGGGGTAATTTGTTAGAGAAGCAATGGAAAACTAATGCACTGGTTACATACAACAACAAAGTGGGAAGGTCAGGCAATGAGGCGGAGGGACCAGTGCACTAAGCACATAGCCAAAACGATTGGCTCAACCAACTAGTCAATTCTGTCCAAAGCAGAGCTCGATTATTTTTATGGAATGACTTAGTACAAAGTGCATCAGAGCACTGGGACATGGAGAAGGAGCCAACGCTCTGGGCTGATTCTGGATGCTCTTGTTGGACCTACAGAATCCTCAGTTCTTATTTACCTGAAGCCTGCTGAGCACCAGCAATAGTATCAGAGAGATCTCTTCTTCTGTGGAAGGAGCATAGGGAAAGGAAGGGCAGTGTTCTCAGAGTCTTACTCCTAAGACTTTAACCCTCCCTCAACTCTCTTAATTGCTGCATGATGTGTTCAATACAGGACAGATACTTGGAGCGACCAATGAAGACAAGGAGCTTGCTCCCCTCCTAGTTTAAAACCTAGACATAGACCTATGTTGCTTCTGTACAGAAATCAGCTGTAGGATTGCCCTTCCCCTTAATACACACGTTTTAAGGAAATCTGTTAGTGCCTGGATACCCTTAGGGCTCAGTTAATGATGGTGGGTTGCATAGCTGGAGGGACTAGGGGCATCCTTGCTCCTCTTCTTTCTTCTGTAAAGGTGAGATGATAGTTTATCTTAAGGAGTTCTCACTGATACAAATATCTGTGTGGGAGAGGAGGCTGTTCCACAGTATTATGTATCCCTACCTGGCACCCCTTAGGAGCCTACCTTTTCCCTAGATTGCCCTGGAAATCACTAGCTGTGACATCCCATTTGGCAACTTTCTGGAACGCTCTGTCCATGTTTAACCTCCTCAATCCAAAGGGCATCAGTGAAGAAAATAAGGTAACTGAGGATTTACAACCCTGTCTAAAGTGTGGTTCCCTTTTTATTTTTTAAGACTTTTTACTTTTTTAAAAAAGCTTTTATTTATGTATTTGAGAGAGAGAGACAGAGAGAGCGAGTGGGGGAGGAGCAGAGGGAGAAGGAGAAGCAGACTCTGAGCTGAGCACGGAGCCCCACATGGGGCTCCATCCCATGACCTTGAGATCATGAGCCAGAATCAAGAGTGAAGACGCAAGTCAAAACCCAGATGCTTAACCAACTGAGCCACCCAGGTGCCCCTAGATTTTTTACTTAAAAGCAATCTCTGTACCCAACGTGGGGCTTGATCTCGCGACCCCGAGATCAAGAGACACACACTCTACCAACTGAGCCAGCCTAGAGCCCCTGAAGTGTGATTCCTAACCAAAGGGATTCCTGATCCATCATGATGATTCTTACCACCATTTCCTGAGTGCCTACTCTACCCCAAGTACATCACGTATATTTTCTGATTTAATCCTTACAGCATCCCTGAAAGGTAAATAGCATTACCGCATATTAGAGATGAGGAAATGGAAACTGATAACTTGTTCAAGGTCACAGTGACAGAAAATGAAGGAGCTGGATTCAAAATCAGGTCTCTCTTATGACAAAGTTCAGGTTTTGCTCACTAGGTGATGTGGCCTCCCAAGGTGGGAACTATTAGCCCCCCAGGAGTTTCTGGGAATGTGCTACAATGAATATACATATACGTAAAGACTGCTATATGTTGATTCTCAGCTGAAATCTAGCTTCCCTGGCTAATTAAGGGAAGAGTTCTTGATGATATAAATAAGACTAGTTTCACTCTAGAAATATTTACGGAGCAACTACTAGACAGTAGCCACGCATATAAACAGACCAGAGCCCCTCCCCTCTACTGAAGAAACTAGGCATGCGTGCACATACCTGTGCACACACACCACTGAAAGACAAAAAATACTTTATCAAAGCCATCAGCAAAAAAAGTGTTATGGAAGCAAGCAGCAGCCACAGTAATTAACTCAGTAAACTTCAGAGAAGATGTACACTCAAAGCAGAAGCGGAAGGAAAACATGGGGATGTGGAAATACAGAACATCGCTGGAGGAAGGAAGCATCTTCGTGTTCATAGGGGAGAAGAGAATGAGAGGAGGCTAGAAAGGTAGGACAGGGCTAGATTACAGCTTGGGAAAGACTTTGAATGGGATGTTAAAGAAAATTTGGACTTTATTTTCTACTTTCGAAATATTTTTATACATTCTAAATTCATTCCAGGGGGAGCTAAGAAGACTTCTGAATAGGGAAGTAAACTGTTCGTGGTCGTGCTTTGAGGGAATTCCTGGAAGAGGTATAGGGACCGTCAATGGCAGATGGGTCCTGGAGAAGGCAACCAAGCAGGCACAAATCCTGTCCTCAGGACTGTTCCAAGAGCGAGTGAGGTCTGAGATCTAGCAGCCAGCCTCTAGTTCCGGTCCCAGCTTTTTCATTAGCTGGTTCTGTAACATGAGACTTATGAGCCTCGGTCCCTCCGTGCCTTAAGTAACGATGAACTAAATACTTGCTAAAACCACATCTACCTCTAAGATGTTATGATTCAAAGTTATAAATTTGTACAATCACAGCAAATGTGCCTTTGTAGCATGTAGAGCATGGAGACAGCCAGTCTTAAGATCCCTTGGATCTTGTTGCCAATTCAACTTATATAATTTATAGGAAGTGTGTTTTTCAGTATGTATATGTTAGGTAAGTCCAAATGAAAGCTTCTTGTTCTGAATGCTACCTTGATGAAATAATGTTCTCCTTTCTTAAAAAGTATTCCCCTTTTCCCTTTTTCCCCTTTTCCCCTTTCCAGATTTGAGAGCTTTGTCTTAACTAAAAACAGCTGCCAACTTTTCCCAACTCACCTGCTTAGTGAAGAAAAATAATCTGTTGGAATACACCCATAAATTTAAATTCTAACTATAATATAAAAGCTAATGCCCTGTGACAGGCATTACTTCACATTTCCACAACACCTAAATCAAGACCTGGACATGCAAGCTAATTTAAAAATAATTCTACCTAGTTGTGAATCAAGGGCACTTCCTTCTGCAAACGGGACCGCTTCAGAAGGATCTCCTTTAAATGTGGCCTGTGTCTGTAGTGGACAAGTTGATGTTATTACCAGGATCCACCTGGGACCTCAGTAGGGAGAAGACAACCAAGGAGGACAGAGAGAGAGAAGGCAGACCCATCTCTTTCTTCCTCCATGACTCACTTTCTCTTCTCACCAACAAACCTCCCATAATTCAGGCTGGTGGGAGTTTTAGGTAAGGGTGTTGGCCCTTTATGCCAACCAACCAACCCTGCTGCTGGACTCTGGAAACAGTTGAAATAAACACGTTAAAAAATTAAACATACTCCATATTATTCAGAAATAATGTGAGCAAAAACTAGCGATTTCATCCTCCTGGGGAATCTACATTACAGAGTATAATTTGGCAACCCTCCAGGATCTTGTCTTAAATAGCTGTTGGGTGATTTAAAGAGATGAGTATTTTAGTGCCTTGACTTCTCTTTAAATATACACCATTTGAATGAATCCATTTATTGTAAATATCAAGGCACTGTGTTTAAAATTTCATATCTCAAAAAAAAAGTTCGCTGCCATTTTTCTCCAAACCTTTTATGATATTTAAATGATCTCTAATTTAAAAAAATTACTAATTCTGGTGTTTAATGATGATAAGGACTTGTCTATTTTTGTAACAAATTCAAACAAAAGCTATCACAGAGTAATTAAACACACATTCAGTATAGATATGGAGAAACGAAGAATTGCAAATTACTTTTTACAGCTTGATCTGAAGTTTTCTGAAGTGGAACACATTTTAATCATTAAATTCCTCAAAGGTGTTCAAAAGTAATCAGGAGGGTTGTGGGACAACCTCCAGCTCTGGGGTTCCAAAGCCTCAGATCTTCCCAGGGCCTCCCGCAAAGGGTCGTCACTGGTCTGAGGCCCCATCCGTCAGAGGTAACGGCTAGAAAGCCCACTTTTCATGTGTTTTCCTGCTTTTGGGGTGGGGGGGGCACAGAGATCTCTGGCCTTTAGTTAAATATAATGTGCCAGTTCAGGTCAAAGAACAAGTGACTTTAAGTTCAGGCCTAAACCAGAATCCTAACAAGTCATCCTTAGTTCTTTCCCGTGATTATTTAAAAGGTATAATTAATTTTAACTGAGTGAGTCAGCTTTCCGGGTACACCTGGCAGTGTGTAAGCATATGAAAATGGAAGGATTCCCTGCCTTACGGAGTTCCCAGGATTCATTCCCAGCATCTTTAATGATTTCTCCAGGCAGACACTCGGGGCAGACAAGGCGGCAGCCTAGCCTGGTCCAGCCCACAAACTCCTTGGTACACACACCCATCCTCTCCAGTGACACTGTCCCCACTCTGCCCCGTTAAATCAGAAGCTCTCTGGAGGCACAGCCTTCCTGCTCCTCTTGGTCACCTGGTGTCCTTCACCAACTCACCAGAGCCATGACCTATCAGCTGCCCCCAATCTATCAGCAACTTCCTCCTTTAAAGGCATCTGTCCTGCCCAACTGGCTCCTCTTTGAAAACTGAACCATCTAAATACAGTTGACCCTTGAACGACATGGGGGTTAGGGGCGCCCACCCTACACAGTCGATAATCTGCATTTAACTTTTGACTCCTCCAAAACTCAACTCCTAATAGTTTACTGGAAGCCTTAACTGGTAACATAAACAGTTGGTTAACACATATTTTGTATCTTATATGTATTACATACTGTATTCTATAATAAAGTAAGCCAAAGAAAAGAAAATCGTTAAGGAAGAGCAAATACATGTGTGGTACTGAACGGTACGGGAAAAAAATTCACATATAATTAGACCTGCGCAGTTTAAACCTGTGTTGTTCAAGGGTCAGCTGTACTTTGCCTGGCTTCTTCTAACAAATACACTTGACTTTTCATTTTTCCCCGACACAAATTATGTATAAAGGCCCATCTTACATAAAAGGGGAATAAAAGAATTATTTTCCTTAGACCTCACCGAACATGGCTTTGGGGAAGAGGCTGTCATTTACTATAATCAATGTTCCCTGGCACGGAGGATGGGAAGGGGCAGCTGCAGATCAATTCATTTTTGGATATGACTCCTTTTGTCTTCCTCCTCAGTCCCTGGGTTGAATGAGCATTTTAAATCTCCCTACTCTATGGGAGAAGGTAAAACTGTACTTATATTTACGACCCTAATGAATGAATGCAGTCTTTTTTTGCTAAACCAGAACACAGCTCTGATTATCCTACTGCCATTTTTTTTCTTGGTTACCTTTGAGGAAAATGCCTACAACCAGGTTACCTTAGTTTCCCTATCCAGTAAAGCCTTTAAAGTGCTGGGAAGAACTTCTCGCTATGGGAACCCATTCAGTTCTCATCTGGCTAGGGTCAAAACTACTTTTAACTGGACAGCATCTTGGGAATCTAGTGAAATAAAGGGACAAGCATAGAGAAGAAATCAGCTCCAACTGGTACGCAGAAGTAGGGGCTACCATTCTAAAATTTAGCCAGCCTTTTTCACCTCGGGATGGATGTTTCTGAATCCTCAGAGTTTGGTTAAACTTAAAATACATGGCAAAAGAGACCTCACTCAAGGGAGGTCCATCCATTTGGCTCCAATTTACCAAACTCCTCATGGACGTGGCTCTGTAAACCTAGTCACGCCCTCCACGAGATCATTCAGTGGCTTTGGGCAATGCATTTGGCCTCTTGATGTCCCTCCTCGTCTATACAAACATTCTTTAATGCAAAACACTCCACACTTACGAAAACTGTATTACTTAGGGCCCCAAGGTGGAGCCCTGGGGTGGTGCAGAATAACACTCGGAAAATCTCAATATTCACTCTCCAGACCCAGGAATCAGGGACATCTGCACCGCTCTCAGCAGGCAAGCAAACCAAACCATCCTCTTGGAGCTGGTTTACCAGGGCCAGCCAAAGGCAAGAAGCATGCAGCTAAATGGTCACTGCAGCTTATCTGAAAATGTATGATAAGCCAGAGTTTCCCTAGGCTGTTAAATTAAAGCTTCTTCTTCTGATCCACGGTTTCTTTTAATATGAAATGAGTCTCAGAGTGTATATATTCTCCCTAACAATGAGTAAAGTGGCACTGACAACATCTGATTAGATAGCCTAACATCTTGTTGAAGTCCTGTACAAAAGGTCACTGCACCTATGAGCACTGAGAAACTTCCTGCCCACCCCTCTCATGACCGACCCCCAACATGTGAAGCCCTAATCTGAACCGAGGGCACATCTGGCCTGTGGCTGCTGCAAGCTGGTGAGAGGATGGAGTCCACCATCATTCAGCGCCAGCAACTTTCCCTCCCCCAAACCTACAAACGGCCATCCCACTTGTCAAGGACTGAATGTTTATGTCCTCCCCAAATTCATTATGTTGATGCCCTCTCCCCAGTGTGATGGTATCTGGAGGTGAGGCCTTTGGGAGGTGATTAGGTTTAAGTGAAGTTCCCCCCCTCATGATGGGATTGGTGCTCTTAGAAAAAACACCAAAGAGCTTGCTTTCTCTCTTTTCTACCTGAGCGGCACAGAGAAGTCATGTGAGGACCCAGCTAGATGACAGCCACCTACAAACCCAGAGGAGAAGATTCAGGGTGGAATCTACCTTGTTGGCACCACGATGGTGAATTCCCCAACCTCCAGAACGGGGAGAAATAAATTTCTGTTGGTTTATCCACCCAGTCTATGGTTTTTTATTATGGCAGCCTATGCTAGGACACTACTTCTGTGAGCTTTGTCACTGCCCTTCAGGACAGTGACGGAGGTGGAGTCCAGTGAAGGGGGCAATGAAGATCACCTCTGTGCTGGTCAGGATCTTCAAACGCTTTGGCGTTTGTTACAGGCACTTAACCTGCACGCCATGAACGTGGGCGCCCCCTAGTGCCCTCCTGGGATAACCACCCCTGCCCAAGATCCCCAGAAGGGACCTGCCCTACAATAATGGGGCAGGCACTCCCTCCCATGCCTGGTCCAAACAATTTTGGGTGCTTTGCCAGGAACCACAGAACTGGGAACAACAAGTCCCTTTCAGCAGAGAAAGGGGCCTGGGGTGGAAAATTTCCCATCCATTCCCACAAAGAAGGTTGCCAGTATCTTCTCAGATGGAGAAAAAGTGCATACTGTTTCATATTTATAAAAATTACCAAGTATGAACAAATTACTATGAAGAAAACAAGCTAAATTAATATGGTTCCCGATTTTCAGGAAGCAGGTGATTTAGGAAAAACAGACCCAGAGGAAAAAAAGATGATTAAAAGCAGTCACTGATGAAAACTATTGAATAAATCCCCAAATATAAATACAAATGAAACATACACTATGTGTATCCCATATGAGGAAATAGGTAACTGTTAGAATTAAATAACATACTTATTTAATCAAGAAAGGAGATGAAGGAGGAAAATGAAGGTGCAGTCCGGTCACCACGTCTGTGAGGCTCTTGTCTTCCCCCAAAACCTCATCCATGCTTCCGGAACATTCTTCCCCACCCCCCACCAGCACATTGGTCATATCCTGTGATTATCTGTATTCTCCACTAAACAGGAAAGTTTACTTCTTATGTGCAACTTTGTTTCAAACTAATAATGTCAATGAAAACATAACCTGAATGCTTATTTTGACCCAGGCATTGAGATAAGTAGATTATCTCATTTAACCCTCACAACAAACTTACAAAGCTGTGCTGTTATTATTTCATAAGTGGTAATATGTGGTTCAAAAATATCAAAAAAAGGATATACAGTGAAGTCTGCTTCCCACTTCCAACCCCCATATGCCAAGTTCCCATACCCTCCTCACATATCACTATTACTGTGTCTTATCTATCCATCCAAAGTTTGTTTGTAGAAGCCTCATGTTCTACATGAAAGGTATCATATTATACAAGTTGCTCTGCACTTTGAAGTTTTTACCGATCTTGGAGGTCTTGTCGTAGAAAGCCATCTCGTACTTCTTTATAGCTATACGGTCTTCCACTCTGTGGCTGGACCATAAAATATTTCACCACACTTCTACTGATGGACACATGAAAGTTTCCATTATTACATTTTACAGATGAGAAAAACTGAGGCTCAGAGAGGCTGAGTGACTTGTCCAAAGTCACACAGCTGGTAAGCGGCAGAGGAAGCACTTCAGCAGAAGTTGGTTAGATTCAAGCCTAACCCCCCCTTCTTTTTTTTTTTAGAGAGAGTGAGTGCCCACGTGAGCAGGCGGGGCGCAGGGGCAGAGGGAAAGGGAGAAAGACAGAATCTTAAGCAGGACTCACACCCAGGGTGGAACCTGATGCGAGGCTCCAGCTCACAACCCTGAGATCATGACCTGCGTGGAAATCAAGAGTTGGGCGCTCAACCCAACGGGGCCACCCAGGGGCCCCTCAAAGCCTAAACTCTTAAGCAACTTGGATTTGTTGCCCAGAAAACACCAGGTGTGCAGCAGACACGCCATAAACACTTGGCAAAAGTCGAATGAACCAACAAAACAAGAGCACAAAACAACAGCAAGCGGAATGATTCTGCTCCCTCTCCTACACCCTTCACTTCTTCCCCAGCCCTTCCTCTTCACTCTCCAGGTAGCGGCAGCCACACACCCCCACTCCTAGGTATTAGCAGAATGGCAGGACACAGACTTTTTCAGCTGTTCCTGGGTCCTGCAAAAACTCCTGCAAAGACAGGGTCCTGCCTGATCCCCACACATTATTTAATCTCGCTCCGGTCCTGGGTAAAGGACATGCTAGAATGGATACAAGTGTCACCTCCGCGGGCCAAAAGCCCCCAGGGTCTGCTCCGCAAGGGCACAGGGAGAGGGGAAAGTGTTCCTGGGGACCAACAACATCTGTGCCTAGCTCCCCGGGCATCACAGGGACACATGTGGACGTCACTGCCGAGGAGATGGCCCACGTCCCCACCTCACTCCAGGACTGCACAGCCGGCTCTCCTCTACGGCGCAGACATCCTGAAACCCTTCAGCTCCTTCCAAATGTGCCAGAAAGCTGACACATGTAGCCTCGTTTTTACACTGTGTTTTACATTCGTCTCAGCCTTCCAATAAATTTAACACCGGAATTATATACAATATTAAGTGCGTTCAAACACAGCTGATTTCTTCGCAGGCTCTTTCGGAGCAGCTGCCGGGATGGTGCAGCATTTGACAACAGGAGAGCTGTGTCTTTCAACATCCCAGGCCTCGGGGAATACTGGCCTAAAAGGTAACCTCCATGTGACCTCACAAGGTGTCTGAATGGTTTACTTTTTCTGACTTGTAAGTGTTGGAAGCACATCGCAAACTTTGCCATCTGCACTCAGCCTTCCAGTCCCTCAAAAGATACGAACAGCTGCCTTCAGAAGGCCCAGACTTCAAATTACCCAGGATGTGACATACACCATTCCCTGTCTGCATTCTCTGAATATATTCCGTGTCCATGTGCAATTTCTGGAAAGTGAATGACTGCATCGGGGAAACTCACACTTGTCTTTTCTCTGACACTTTGCTGTCGTGTTTGATGATAAGGGATATTTATTTAACAAGGGCTCCGAATTACAACTTAATTGGTTGTAATCTGCTCAATGAAGGAATAATGTCCTCTGCAATTATTCTAATCTAATCCATTTAATCTAAAATCTATGGAAGATTACAGATTTTTCTGAAACAGAATATTTAAATCTCTTCCTCCACATTTAATTTTAAACTATTGACATGCAAAACAAATGACCATTCCTTTTAAAGGCTGCAATACCAGAAAAAAAAAAAATCTATAAATTTTGCCTGCGTTGAAGACTAGTTTATTAGCTATATAGGATTAGCATTCGCAATTCCCCTAAAGTGAGAAACTTTGAAAGCTTCTGTGTTTTGTTTTTCATTTTTCCTTACTGGGTTCATACTGAAACCTGTGGAAGAGAAATCTCAAAGCAGGAGTATCATGAGCCATGTCCAACTATATTAGAAGCAAACAGGAAAATTTATTTTACCAAGATGTCCAGAAAGAGAGAGAAGTCAGCTAGCCAATCAATGAACAAACATGTTCGTCTTTATTTGTGGGTTTCCACTAAAAATGTTTATATTTACGTTCTTCCTAACACATCCAGTTAATAAATTTTGTTCAAACAAAGCCAGGGTCTAAACACTGTTACGCTCTGCATGCCTTGCTTTTCTCGGGTTTCATGTATAGTCAAATGCAGATCACGATGGAACAATTTCTTGACATTTTTGTTTTATAATTATTATTATCACAGTGCAATTCTAGCGGGGCTTTGCTGGATATATATCAGAGGTGAAAATCTTTTTAAAGTAAATCATTATAAAATCCCTTTCCTTTATAACATGCTGGAAGTGCAGTGTCTAAAGGTCTTTTGGGAAAATAAATAATGGAAATTTTGTTATTGATCTCATGCAGAGGCAGTGAATCTAATGAGTTATTGTTATTTTACCCACAGCAAATATTATGAGGTCCAAAATAATAACATTCAATTAAAGAAAGAAAGCCAGATAGGATGTAAGATAAAAATGTAATTTAACAATGAATTCTTTTCAGTGCTTCCTAAATACTAATTTAGTCTTGTCATACATTTAGAATGAAATTCTTTTTAAAAAGTAGTTTCCCATGCCACAGTGATCACTAAAATGATTATCTATCTTGTGATAGACAAGTATCCTCTTCGACAAAAGAAGGTTACTAGTCTTCATTAAAAGATAATTTATACTTGCGATATTGTTTTAATCTAGCAACGAAAACAAAACCTTAAACTGACAACCAAGTCGCCCAGAATTTAACAAAATTTTGGAAGAGTTAAATTTCAGCAAAAAAAAAAAAAAAATGAAAGCAATTTTGAAAGTGTTGCAGAATAGAGCCCTGGTGGCGTGGCTCCTCATTACATGAGTAGGGGGTCATCAGACTAAAAGGTCACAACCAACGTGTCCCTTAGAGCTTGGTGAGGTCCAGGAAATCACAGCACTTCATACGGGGGCAAAGGACATCTACAGCAGGTGTGCGTCTGATTTCTCTGCAGTGTGTTAAAAAAACGGGAAGACATCCCATTTTAAAATTCCGTATCTGGCTCATCAAGCCACCAAGAAAATCCAAGTGACTTTTGAGTTTTAGGAAGCAGCTGCCATAATCTTAAGTCTTCAGGACAAAGCCCTCACTGTTGTGCCACAGGCTGACCTAATGCGCCCGCCTTTTACTCCCGTCGCTGTGACCGTGACAGGACAGGCGACTGTGCCACTCCATTGCTGGGTGGTGACACTCCCACCCAACACCAGGCTCCTTACTCCACTTCAACCTTGCTTCCCATGTTCAGGGCTCGGATGGTGCCCCACTCATGTCCCCACACCGCAGAAATTTAGAGTGGCTTCTTGGCATCAAATGACCATTTTCTTTCTTATAAACAGTAACAAAACCAAATTCACAAAGAGACATTTTCTAGAGATGCATTTCTCTTCACTAGGTCAGGTCCTACCATCTCTCAAAAATCAAAGCACTTGAAGAGGGAATGACTCACTTTAAACTTTTGTCCTTCACAGCCACCAGATAGCATTACTCGTGCAGAGCACAAAGAATGTCCTCAAAGAGCGGGGAAACAACTAGAAAGGGTATGTCTATCTGCCCTCCAGTCACCACAGTGCGGCACAGGTAACTTTCACCTGCTTTTCCAACCCGTTAGCCCCCGAGCTGCTTGCCGATGAAGACAGACAAAATCACGCATCTCTGCAACCTGGCATTGCCCACAAACGACTACAGAGTGAAAGGAATAAATGAATACCAGCTAAAAGACAGAGTGCTCACTCTATGCCAGGGATGACACCAAGCTTTTAATCTTCAAGACAATCCTGTAAGACAGATAAAATTAAGATCATCCCATTTTACAGATGATAAAATTGAGGCTTAAGAGAGGTTATGATTTATCCAGCTATGATTTATGGAGTTGGGATCTGACACGTGACCATCTGCTCTAGACCCTACGCTCTCAGTCTCTGTGCTAAAGTGATTCATAGATAAATAAAATGGTTCTCAGTCCTCAGAAACAAGTCCTTACTTAAGATGCACCTACTTTCACATAATGGATAATTTATAATTTCATAACAACATTGGATTTCAAAAACATGAGTGGTTTTGCGAAACAATACTCTGGGATACTGAAGTGACAGAGTGTCTTTTGCCAGAAGAACTTAAAGAACTTCTAAAACCAACAACAGGGGGAGAAAACCAATTCACATGTTTCCAAGAACCTGTCACCAAGAGGATCACGGTCCCCATGTTTTCGTCCAACTATCTTGTGAGCATTTCAAATTGCCTGGAAGAGACCGAGAAAACAGACAGAGGCCTTGGAGAACCAAACCTGTCAAAACAAATCTCAACCACACGATTTCTCAGTTCTTACACTGCCTTCATTCAGATGCAAAAATGCAGAGTCTCAGAAGGTCTCAGAGGCCTCCCAGCTGAGTGTCTCTGCATTGTCTCCCTTTACCAGATTCGCATCCTCAGCTGATCCAAGCGGCAGCTCAATGGGTATTAATACATATTGCCACATGACGCAGATGAGTTTGGGGATGGAATTAAAATGCATTGGCTGAGAGTCCACATTGGCAGTAAATGGAGACTCGTCAGATGCAGGTACCATCTGGAACCGAGAGGATGGTCAAATTGGATATTTTTCTAAACACGGAAGTGTTGGCCATGCTATCTGTGCTCACTGGATACAGGTGAAGACAAGCTTTTTTTATGTGCAGGATTTCGTAGCATTAGCTAGATTATTGTCTACTTTTTTTGAGGCTACCTAGAAATATCACTAGATCCAGAAACAAGGTTCTTCAACACAAGGATTAGGAAAATCAACTTGTTACCCAGCCATTTTCACTGGAGGCCGCAGGTCATTTCTAAGGATCTGAAAAGTGGGTTCAACTACACAATCCCTGAGCAAGAGTTTTGATCTTGAAAAATGGTGATTTCCAAAAGGCAGACTTTAAAAAAAAAAAAGAATGTCAATCATACAACAGCTGTGTTTACACATACAAAGTGAAGTGGAAAACTATGGCAATTACTCAGATGATTTCAATCAAAACATCCCCTCAACTGAAATATCCCAAAAATTGGAGATATAACATGGGGAATTCTTGGTTTTTGGCTTGAATTATCCAGATAATTGCTTCATCTCCCCACTGTTCTTATTTACACATAGCCTAAAACCCATCCTGTGCATTGGCAATTCAAAGTGCAATTATTTGCAGATGGACGTACTCAGGGACACAAGTGTCTATGGTCACAATTACGTGCAGATGTAGCTCAGCACAGACCACAGTCAAGTCTGCTGTTTCAAAAACCTGTTTTGAAAATTTGACTATAAACAGAAATTATTCCTTTTAAACCCCACCCCCTATAAAAAGTCACTTAAGCAAATAATGACAATTTGTCCTCAAAAAAACCAATCCATCTACAATAAAACACGTCCTTAAAACTGCTGTGCTTCAATCCTTCCATTATTTGGGGAGAGAAAGTATCCACAAAAACAGAGTTTGTAATAACAAAGAACCCTTCAAAAAATGCCCTCTTTCCACTTCACAAATCACATTTAAATCAAATGTATTTCCTTAAGTCAGCTAGAAAAACTACTACCCTTCTAAATATCACTTCTTGCCTTGATTTTTTAAACAATCTACTTTATCCAACCCCCCCAAAAACACAATGTCCATCATTTCTTAAGTGACATTTAAAATCTCCTACATGTATGCCCCCTAAATTTAACTTACTTTGTAATATATTCTCCGACTACAGAATATGTTCAAATATTTGTATCACAAAGGAGAGGCAGAGAATGCCATTAACTCAAATTCAGCCCCAAACTATAAATTCATTTTAATTAAAGATATGTGATAAGCACACACGCTGAAAGAAATGAAGGAGGGCGGGTGCCAGAAAAAGTTATCTTTTGCAGAGAAATTAAAAATTGCAGGAAGAATTCAATAAGCCACAGAGGCCTCTTGAAACCTTCTGTCTGCATCCTTTTATCTAAGCATGCTGGTTAAAATTTGGTGCCTCTTGTTTATGGTCCATATGGCAACCTGAGCTAATACACTCCCCCCACCACCACCACTCAACCCCCCCAAAAAACAGAAAAGACAGAAAATGCTAATTGTAATATAAAAACAACAACAACAACAACAAAATGAAAGTAAGACAAAACTGGGGAACTGGGCATATGCTTACAAGGCAATGATTCTCAAGTTGGGCTGCACATTTTGAATCATCTGGGGGCTTTCAAAAATCTCTAGGGGTGCGGGTGGGGTCCAGGCATCAAGACACTTGAGTTGCCTGGTGATTCCAACGCGTAGCCCATCTTGAGAACCACTGTGACAGGGACATGAGGGAATACCACCACGGTCACAGGTTTTTGGCCAGGAAACTCTCAAAGACCTCCCTGCATGAAACCAGTGGCCCGGAAGGTTCAGATTTGAAAACAGGCCCAGAGTATCTCTGCTCACTCCCTGGGGACAAGACACAGAAAGAAGCTTGAATTTTGTAAGACTGTGGATTCCTAAGGATGTTCTTCCCATGATGTGTGGATCTCAAGCCAAGGAATTCACTTAAAACTGGCCCATAATCCATGAAATCTGTAAGGCCCAGCCAAACAAATATAGATTACTTCAAGACTCTGGTGTTACATGTGGTTTCTGAAGCAAAAAGGGGGCAATTTTTAAAGGGCTTCTTTATCATTTAAAACTCTATTTTCATGGATACCTCCTCTCCTCAAATAATGAAAGAAGCAAAGTAGGATAATTTTAAGGCCATGTTTTATTGTATATGGATTAGCTTTGGAGGGACAAATTATTATTACCTGCTTAAGTGACTTAGTGGAATTTAAAAGGAATGATCTCAGGGCACCTGGGTGGCTTAGTCAGTTAAGGGTCTGCCTTCAGCTCAGGTCATGGTCCCAGAAAGGAAACAGGTGTTATCACCCCAGAAGAGTTTGTGGCAGCTGGAGATCACTTAAGTCTGCCACTGTCCAACCTGGCAATGCACTACAGGGGAAGAACTGAAAGTGAAGGCATACCTACCAACAGGCAAACAATTTTTGGTCACCAAAAATGTGCCATGCTACAAGCGGTGCAAACAGATGGAATATTCAGATGAACTGGAAGCTATCACTGAAGAAGATGATGGTGATGGGGGATGGGTAGATACTTATCATAACACAGGAATTGCAGGAATAACTGAAGCAGTGAAGGAGATTACATTGGAAAGCAAGGACAGTATAAAACTTCAAGATTGCTCAGCAATATGTGAGGAGGAGGAGGAAGAAGAAGATGAAGGAGAAGTTGCAGATATGGAAGAATATGAAGAAAGAGGATTGTTGGAAACAGATGAGGCTACCCTAGACACAAGGAAAATAGTAGAAGCTCGTCAAGCTAAAACTGATGCTGAAGGTGAAGTTGCTATTTTGCAAACAAGAACTTATGACCTTTATAGCACTTATGATAAATATTACCGGAAACCATGACTATGGTTGTACAGCTATGATGAGCAAAGGCAACCTTTAACAGTTGAACACATGTATGAAGACATCAGCAAAGATCATGTGAAGAAAACAGTAAACATTGAAAATCACCCTCATCTCCCACTGCCTCCTATGCGTTCAGTTCACCCACGCAGGCATACTGAGGTGATGAAGAAAATCATTGAGACTGTTGCCGAAGGAGGGGGAGAACTGGTGTTCATATTTATCTTCTAATTTTCTTGAAGTTTGTACAAGCTGTCATTCCAACAATAGATGACTATACAAGACATTTTACAATATAACAAAGAGAACATAGAATCTATCCTAATTATTGTTCTGATTTTTAAACAATTAACCCATAGATGTGATCATTGACCAAATTCACCAATATGTACAATTTCTCTAATAAAGGGACTTATATTTATATTTTTATGCATTAAATTTAAAAAGTTCCACTACCAGACTTGTTTGTTTAATAAAAATGAGTGTAAAGAGGGAAAAAAAAAACTCAGCTCAGCAGGGAGTCTGCTTCTCCCTCTCCCTCTGCCTGCTGCTCCCCCTCCTGGTGCTCTCTCTGTCAAATAAATAAATATTTTTTTTAAAAAATCACTAAATAAATAAATAAAAGGTATAATCTCTGATTTTAGTCAGATTTCCAAAACAGGCTTCCCGAACTTAAGCCTGCTGGTGTACACTGAGCTACGCTGCCTTCAAGAACTTATGTGGGACTCCCAGGGAAAGCCACTGTCACTGAAGACGAACTTATAGTTGAAATATTAAAACATAAAACAAGGGGCACCTGAGTGGCTCAGCTGGTTAAGCATCTGCCTTTGGCTCAAGTCATGATCCTGAGGTCCTAGGATCAAGCCCCACACTGGGCTTCCTGCTCAGCCTGGAGTCTGCTTATCCTTCTCCCTCTGCCCTTACCCCCAACCCATGCTCTCTTTCTCTCTCTCTCAAATGAACAGATAAAATCTTTAAAAAAAAAAATACAACGAAGTAAGCAGTCATGATAGAGTCTGCAGGGGCAAAAAATGGGAAGAAAAGATAAGAAGTTGGTCAGAAAGGAGACTTTAAAAAAACATGTTAATATGTTCAGTGAGATAGAAGAAATAGAAAGCACAAAATACATCTCATAGGAAAGAACAAGATTAAAAACATTAAAGAACAACATTAAAACATAAATATTCATATTCATATATATACTGTTATTCATATATACGTGAATTCTAAAACAAAAATATATAGCTGTTGAAATAAATAACTCAACAGCTGGGTTCACCAAAACCCCAAAGAGAGAATTAAATACTAGGAAGGCAGAACTGAAGGCCTGACTCAGAGTGGACCTCAGAGAAATACAGAAATGGAAACTGAGAATCCAAAGTTCTTAGATATGGAGGAAAGAATAAGAGCTCTGTCTCATAGAAGTTCAAGTGGAAGAGAATTTGAGAGAATAGAGAAGTATTAGAAGAATCACTGAATTTTCCAGAACTAAACAAAGACACAAGTATCCAGACAGAGAAAAAGAAAAAAATCATACCTCATGCCAAACAGGAGAAATTTTAAAAAATGAAACCGTATTAAATATCAGTAAAATCAGTGAACAAAAAACATCAGGAAAATACTAAACTATTATGAAGAAGGAAAAACAAAAAGCTAGCTCAAAAGAACAATACTTAGACTGACAACAGACTTCGCATCAGCAACAACAGATGCCAACTGGCAGTGGAATGATGTTGTGCAAGTGCTGATAGGAAATAATCACCAAACTAGAATATTATAATATTCAGGTAAATTATTCAAGAATGAAGCTAAATAAAGACATTTTCAAGCATAAAGAAACACAGTGAAACACATATCTGATAAAGGATATATACTCAAAATACACTGAAGACTCTTAACACTCAACAACAAGGAAACGAACTACCCAAGTTTTAAAATGAGTCAAAAATCTGAACAGACATCAGAACACAAAGAAGATACAAGGATAGCAAATGAGCACATGAAAAGATGTTCGACATCACATGCCATTAGGGAATTGCAAGTTAGAATAAAACAACCACGAGACACCACCATATCTCTATTAAAATGGCTAAAATCCCAAAACCTGATAATACCAACTGCTGACAAGGGTACAGAGCAACAGGAACTCTCACGTGTTCTGCTGCGATCACAAATTTGAAAGACAGCTTGGCAGCTTTTGCAAAGCTGAACGTAGACCTAGAATAGTCCACCAATCATACTCTTAGGTATTGACCTGAATTAGTTGAAAACTTAAATGCACACAAAAAATTGAACCTAAATATTTGCAGCAGATTTATTCACAATCTCCAAAAATTGAAAGCAACAGAAGTTAGAAGGAAGATCTCCTTCAAGAGGAGAGTGCGCAAACTAGCTGTGGTACATCCAGACAATGGAATATTATTCAGTGATAGAATGAAATGAGCTACCAAGTCACACAAAGACATGGAAAAACCTTAAATGCGATTGCTAAGTGAAAGAAGGCAGTCTGATAGGCTATATGATTCTGACCACATGACATTCAGGAAAAGGCAAAACTTATGGAAGCAAATCAGTAAAAAGATCAGTAGTTGCCAAAGGCTCCAGAGAAGGGCAGAGACAAACAAATGGAGCAGAGGTGATTTTTAGAGCCATTAAGACTATTCTGTTTGATACTGTAGTGGTGGATACAGGACATTATACATTTATCAGAACCCATACAACTACATAACATAAAGAGGAATGCTAATGTAAAATATGGACTTTAGTTAATAACAATGCATCAATATTGGCTCATGAATGGTAACAATGTTCCACACTAATTCAAGATGTTGATAATAGGAGAAAGAGTGGGGGAAGGATACATGGGAACTCTGTACTGTCTGTTCAATTTTTCTGTAGATCTAAAATGGTTCTAAAAAACATAGTCTATGGGGGTGCCTGAGTGGCTCAGTTGGTTGAGAATCCGACTCTTGGTTTAGGCTCAGGTCATGATCTCAGGGTCCTGAGATCGAGCCCCATGTAGGGCTCTGTGCTCAGTGGGGAGTCTACCAGAGATTCTCTCCCTCTGTCCCACCTGCCACTCAAGCTCACACTCTCTCTGTCTCTCTCTCCCTCTCTCTCTCTCACTCAAAAACTAAATGAATCTTTTAAAAAAAAAAAAAAGAAAATGTACTCATTACTTAAAAATAAAAATCTAGTTTTGGAGGATTGAAAAACAAGGTGAAAATGTGTGTCTCCTTAAATGATATGTGAATTATATCTCAATAAAAATGTTACCCAAAAAGATGTGCATGGCCCCAAAACCCAATAGTTCTATTTGTAATTATAAACTCCCCCACATATGCACAGAGAGGCCAGAATTAAAATATTCTTGCAGCATTACTTGTAATCTCAAAAGCAAGGACCTAACATAAATGCCCATACAGAGTAGAGTATTATTCATGGAAATACATATGTGACAAAGCATAAAATATGACAGGATGAACAAAAGTTTCATGATGACTGAGTTCCAGAAAGGCAGAGAAGACATTTGCTCAGAAGACCAAAAGGCATTTCAAAGTTAGTATGTCCCAAGTGGAAGTCTAAATCTTCAACTCCCAAAGCAAAAATAATACTCACCCCTGGTCCTCCCCTACCTCAGAAAATGGCACCATCATTAACCCAGGTAAATGACAATACCTTCCTCTCTTCATCTTCATTACATATTCCTTTACCATCTATCTCCCCCCAGACAGAATGTAGGCTCCTAGTGGGCAGGACCTCTATGTGGTGTGTTCCCACTACCTCCTCAACACAGAGAACAATGTCTGGTTTAAAGAAAACACTCAGAAAATACTTATAGAATTAATGAAGTATTCAATGATGCTTTTGTAGACTTCGACTTTACCTACAGTAGTTTCCTTTTAAAAACATTCAAGGCAAACGGGGCAGCCAGTGGTGTGCTCCACAGGCTGAGTCCGATAGATCTATGGTCTTAGGCTCTTTCTGGAATGTGGTCCATGTGGGGCAAGAGAGAAGGGGAGAGCAGCGGAGCATCCACAGAGCTGGAGACCAGAAGACCACAGGGCTCTGCCTTTCTCTCACTGTGAGGCTGGGGCCAAGTCACCCACAGCCTCTAGACCTGAGCTTCACCTACAACGTGCCAGGTGTGTTCCAAGCAGGTAGGAAGAGGAAGAGCTACTCCTTCCCTTGGAGCCTTAAAGGGCATGAAGGGGACACGCTGCACACAGAGGAGGAGATGTAGCCGACCTTGAGATGACCTCAAATCCCCAGCTGGAAGACAGTCTCGACAATTCACATCTCACCTTCCACAGTTTAACCAAAGGCTCCCTCAAGCTCCTTCTGGCTGCAGAGTTCTAGGACTCATTGTTTCAAGCTGTCTTGAATCCATATCTCTTCCCACAGTTGAAGGAAAATCCAAACACCCAAAAGCAACTTGGTTTTGAACTTGGAGTTCACAAAGAATCTTGTCATGTGTCATTTCAAGCAAGCCTGCCAACAAGTCTCTGAAGTACCTGGGACAGGTATGAATATGAGCCCAGTTCACCTGAGGCTGGCGGATGGAGGGACCAGCCTAAAAGAAGGGGGCTGTCTTTGAAAAGCAAATGAATTAGATCCCTGGTCAGCCAGCACTTGTGCCCCAGGCACTTGTTTTTCTCAGATGGGCACCCACTGGTCCTCCTCAAATGTGACAATGACGACAATGGCTGAGCAAACCATGCAGGCCCCACAGTTCCTGCCACGGTGCACTTGGATGCTGAGGCACGTAGGCTAAGGACGCAGGCCTGCTCCTCCCCAGAGTCCTAACCAGCCCGAGATGACTTCTTCATTCTCACCTCACACCGGTCTTCTTGCCTGCCTGCTTCTTCACACAGCCGGCCTCACCCTCTCCCTGCCTGGAGCACTTTTCCCACCCAGACCATGTCTGATCCCTATTACAGGCTCTTACATAGCTCCACCAGCCTCTCCTTGAGAGCTCTGTTTACACTGGGAATGTATTTGTGTCCCTCTCCCCTGCTAGACGACAAGTTTCATGAAGGCAGGACCAATCTGACTTTGTTCACCATTATATCACCAAGTACTTGGCCAAGGATGGCATGTGTGAGGCTGAGACGTTTAGAAATGCTGAGGCCCCTTTGTGACCATGAAGGAGGAATGTGGAGTTTCTGGAAGATGTCACTCGCTTGACCCTAAAGATGATACCTTCACACAAAGGTCAAGAAGTCATGTTCTTGGTGATAGTGCCAGAAACTTGCCTTACCTCTGGATATATTATAAATTCCAAGAGCTAACAAATTCCCTTCATTATGCCAGCTTGTAAGAGGTAAGTTTTCCATCATTCATAAGAAAAAAAGAGTCCTAACAGATGCAACTATCTAACAAGTCTACAAGCTGTCTAAAAGCATGATTATGTACCCTTCTGTCTTATTTCACAAGTGCTGGGCACCCAATACTAGCTGACTTGCACTCGGCATGTTCATTCATTTGCTCATTCAGTAACTGTTCATTAGGAGTATACTAGGTGGCTTCCTAGGAATGGGGACAGAGAAGTGAACAAGCCAGATGAGCGAGGTCTTTGCTTTCATACAACTTAACATTCTAGTGAGAGAACAAACAAGTAAAACAACGAAATAATTCTGGATAGTGGTTAAGTCCTATGAAGAAATGAAATAGGGAGATGTAATAAAGGATGGGGAGGGGGAGAATATTCAGCTAGGTGGTTATGGAAGCCCTACGGGCTGAAAATGACAAGGAGGAGTCAACCAAGTGAAGACGAAGGAGAAGAACATTCCTGACAATGAGGGGAGCAAGAGCAAAGGCTCTGAGACGGAACAGGCCGGATGGGTTTGAGGGCAGAAAAAAGGCAGAGTGGCTGAAGAATCCCTGAGCCTTCTGGAAGAGAATGAGACAAGATGAGGCCAGAGAAGTGGGCAGGGAGCCAATTATTTAAGAATTCCTCTTCTGAGGATAGTCCAGACGCCTGCAGGAACAAAGCTGTCACGCCTTCAAGTCTCCCCATCCTCCAGGCCTGTTTTCCTTGGACACTCTGCATATGTCTACCAAGGGCAGAGAAAGGGGGTTGAGACGAAGCTCCTGTACCAGTCCGCCTTTAACCATTCCGGCCTCCAGTTCTGTCAGCCATGCATCAACCAAGGCCTGGACTTGGGGGTCATAAAAGACTCTTCCAACTCCAATATTCTATAATTATTTCCCTCTGCGTTGTCTTTTTTTTTAAAGAGGCAAATCAATAGAGAACAGCCACCAACAGAGAACTATCCCCGAAGAATTACATTTTCAAGGCAACAGGGCAAAGTCAGCCACTTTGGTCACACTCAGACACCAAGTCACTGCCTCAGACAGCTGCTTTCTCCACAGCTCAGAGTTCTAGAGTGCGGCAGTAGTGCAGCCGTGGGTGCTTTTCTGTGTAAGTTACATGAGCCCCGGAAGCAGAGGCCATGGCCTGAAGCCTCCTACTGCCCCCACCACCAACTCCCCCTCCCCCCCAGCCACAGTTCCCTCCCCCCACCCAGTGGCGGCCTTTCACCCCAATGCCCAGAGCAGCAAGAGGTGATCGTCACTAACAAAAAGACACAGGGTCCCACCACCCGGGCGTCCCCGTTCATGAAGAGTACACAGCCTTGTGCCCACCTGGAGGCCTTCGTGCCAGTGCTGAGAAGGGTCAGTTCTTGGCATTTAGATCTCAGGGCAAAGTCACCTCCTCAAGGAATCCCTCCTGATTTCCCCATGTAATGGGTTTTCCCTTTTTCCTCTATTTGCTATCACAATGGTCTGTCTTCTTCAGAATACTTACTGCCAACCAAAAAGGCTTGTTTCAACTCATTATGTCTCCTCCACAAGACTGTACACTTCATGAGTTTGGGGGCCTCACCTGTCTTGTCCGTGCCCCTGCCCTCAGGACCTACCTAGCAAAAGGTTGTCTTGGTAAATATTTGTTACTATTTTAAAACTTGTTGATCTTTAAAAATTGTGTTGATGGCTGGTTGAAGTCCTCCAAAGATCTTTGACAAAGCATGGGAGGGCACGTGGCAAATCAGAATAGAAAGTTCCTGGGGAAAATCATCTAGCTGTAGCACCACCATTTTCAACCAACACAGCTGGGATGGGAACAGCTTCCAGAGTACCATACCCCTCCCCCATAGGACAATGACAGCACAAAACATGTGAAGGTGGAGGTTCAAACCACTGAGATGACCTGTAGACTCTGCTTTGCCAGAGAGGAACAGAGGGGTCTAGCCAAGGAAAGTAACTTATTTAATGGGACGTCAGAGACTCAAACCCAGATACCTGACACATGCCAAGAATTTCTCAAGTCCCCAGGACCCGTCTATAGAATCCCTTTACTCCTGGAAGCTGGTGGGGAAGAAAATCTGCCACCACCGGCATCCACGCTCATAATGCGGAGATTCGTAAGGTCTTCCAGCTGAGATGGGGCCAAGTCCATGGTCGGGACTTACAGAGCAAAAACACCAGAGTGGCTGGGGTCGGGGGGAGGTATGTGTCTGAGAGCAGAACACAGAGGAAGGCTGAGTGAGCAGGGGGGACAGCGCAGGAATGGGCAGGCCAGGGAGGACACCACTTTGTCATCATTCTGTATCATAAAAGGCAGCTCGGAAGAAATGGAAAACAACATACTCCTTTCTTTCTTTTCTTTCTTTTCTTTCTTTCTTTCTTTCTTTCTTTCTTTCTTTCTTTCTTTCTCTCTTTCTTTCTTTCTTTCCATGTACCGAATATAAAACCCTGAGTATAAATTTTTCTATTTTAGGGTTTTCCAAACAACCTCTAACTTAGTGTTTTACATCTAGGGTAAATATTTGCCGGGAATTTCTGGCCCACATCAGAGTGCTTATCTAAAAAGTTGTTTGGTTCTGCTCTTAATAGGAAAATTCTGCATTCAAGTCAGGAGACTCACCCTGCGTGTGAACCCACAATAACCCTCCTTCCCTCGGTCTCCAGAGTGCACCACAACAGGAGCTGAGCACCGGCCGGATCTGCATAAGAGCCCTTTCTGGAAGATCTATCTGCGTACGCTGCACTTTCTCTTAATTAAGGGCGAGGGTGTGGAGGAACAAGTCAATGACTGACCCCCTGCTCGGAGTGCTACTGCGGCAGCTCTGCGAGGCCGTGGGAATGTTGGGGGAAAATTCAGTAACCGGAAGGCAGGGCTGCGGAGTATACCAAGGGAGGTGCACAGCTGGTGCGTGGTACCACACGGTGGGGCCGCTCTCTATTATAGAGGAACCAGCCGATCGGTTATTGATCGCTCATCTCAGGGGTGCAACTACAAATGCACAAAGGGGTCTGCAGAAGCAGCCACAAGGTCTGAGAGAAAGCTGGGAGGACAGCACAAGGGCCAGGCTCGCGCACACCCTCCCTCCGTGCAGTGAAATGTCTGGAGGCCAATGAGTACGTTCCCATTTTTTCAATAAGAACTTCTATCATTTGGGGGGGCCCTGCACAGCGTGTTAGACCCTCCCACCACTGAGATCCCAGCCTCACAGTGACTCTGCAGAGCAAGTATTATCTCCACCAGACAAATCAGGCAGGGAGGCTCAGCGGACTTAAAGAACCTGCCTACGTCATGATCTGACGAAGTCTGATGCAAATCCGGGCCTGACCCCGAATCCACATTCTTTCCACCACAGCACTGCTCCCCTCTAGAAAGACACCTCCTTAAGACGCTAACATTCCTCTGCCTCACCCCCCGGGTTGAAGAGAAAGGGCAAGTTCAATAGGGCACTTGCCAGACTGCTGGCTGGAAGATGCTGATGGGACCGGACTATCCTGCAGGCAGTTGGATGGATATATTCTAAAAAGGAGCTCCTCAAATTGGCAGTTCAGGCTCTGGGGTCCTCTGAACCCAATGCAGGAAATATGGGTCCAAGCAAGGGACTCAGCAGATACTCCAAGGTGTGGCACCAACACACAGGTGCAAGCCGAGAGCACAGGAGTGCCCGTATCATCAGAGGCCTGTTCAGCATCTTCCACCAACTAGCTGTGTGGCCTGAGGCACATCACTTGACTTCTCTGAGTTTTGATTTCCCCTTATGTGAAATATGACTAGTCCTCCCCACCCCCCCACACTGGGCCAACACTCAGGGTTTTTGTGAGGATTAAATGCAATAACCTATGAAGGCATCTCGAATCCTCCTGCTGGGCAGCCAGCAGGCATTTCACAATTAATGTCTTCACAACTGCTCTGCTAGCCTTGACTGTGACCTCAGGGCTGAGACTCAAGTTGGAGGCTTCTCAAAAACATGCCTGGGGACCATCACAGCTAAAGCGTCAAGCCTGAGAGGCTTCCTATGGAGATGTCACCCCTAGCTGGCAATGCCTATTTCTGTAAGGAGACCTTGGCACAAGAAGGGTATTCTAAGAGCCAGATCCTCGGTGAAGGTACGCATGATAAACCAGCCAGCATTCAAAAAGCAGTTGCCACCAAACACGAAAGGAAGTCATCCCCAGCAAATCTAGGCCAGCAAATCCCCAGCAAATGCCCTTCTACGAGACAATTCTAGAAAGATCTCAAACCCAGACAAAGGGGACTGGGATGAATGGGCACTGCTCAAGAATTCTGACCGTCACCTGACCCCATGCACAATATGGAAGCAGTAAGTTAACTTTCTCTGCAGAGCGAGGTAGCCACCAACAGCTGTGGAATGTCAAAAACAAGGCTGCTTGGGTCTAAAGTTACCCTCCTCCACTGGGAGAGGAAAGAAAACGCATTTCTGAGTCTCTACTTCTTTATGTTCTGCTTATGAGGAACAAATGTCGACAAGATATAGGATACACTGCTCTGTTTGCCACCAAAATGCACAGAACGTAATTTTATACGAAACTACGCTTGCTTAATTGTGATGCATTAAGTACTATGTTCATTGTTTCTGAAACTGCGTAGAAATGAATAATTTATTTCAGACAAAAGAAACTCTTGAATATGAAATGCCTCATCTTTTAAAATTACAATTTGGAAGACAAGAATGAAAAAGCACCCATAGCCAGTGAACCCTATACCGCTAATAGAAAACAATGCTTCGACTGTTTCTACTTTGTTTGCAAACGTTACATTTTTTAAACATTCTTGAGAATAATAATAAAAATAATAAAACCCACTAGGGCTTCACCACACTCACATTCACTCAACACAGGGCTAGCATAGCCAATATAAATTTTTCATGCTGGGTGAACACCTTTACTTTTCCCACCAATGTGCCTTGGCTCACCTGGAATCCACTCTCCACATCCCTGCACTGCAGTAGTCCCTGGCACCTCCTTCTAGAGCTTTCTGTCCTCCATTGAGTTCCCTTCGTCTTTTCTTCTCCTCCCCGCCCTCCCTCCATGGCACTCTACTCTGCTCTCAACTTTCTTTCAGGTTCTCTACCATCTCTCTAGTAGCTAGCCACACTGCCAGGCACAGAGTAAGTTCTCCAAGAACATGACTCCTGCTATTTTAGAGGAGATAATCCATGTTTTGGACTGCACTGAATTGGCGATCTTCATTTCAGGTATGGTTACTGATGTCTCCCTCTCTTTTTCCTTTTATTTTTTTCAGAGCAGAAGAAACCTATATCCACTCAATCTCCTATTCCTGCTTCACGCTAATAAATTGGGAGAGGAGGAAGAAGGGAGTTCAGTTCGTGTACACATTAAGAGCAGAGACTGGCAGTCACTCAGCCACCATTTACTGAGCACTTCTGAGCACTCTTCCTAAGTGTTACCTCCAAAAACCTTATGAATCGGGTACTATTATTATCCCCATTTTCAGATACAGGACCTAGAATGGAGTAAGTAACTGTTTACCCGTGGTCCCACAGCTAGTAAGTGCTGGGAATGTGGAACTCAAATCTGGGTGTGCTTAACCCCCAGACTTTTGCTCTTTACCACCGCTCTTCTGCATTTCATAATTTCCCAGGGTGTCATCTCCTGCCCCTCCCTAGCCCCGCCCCAGTCTCTGGAATGAAGGCAGACGGTTTGCCTGGTGAGTTGTGATGTGGGAAAGTGCTGCCCGGCTCTGGGTGCGTTCCTACCCGGAGATCAGCAGCAGCCAAAAAGGGCAGCACCATCTCCCCCAGCTCCTGCTCCCACGACAGCACTAAAACAATGTCATAAACGCACCCTGGGTTCAAGAAAGGACACAAGAGAGGCTTCAGTCACTTCTTCGGATCCAGCTCTGGGAGCCACGGTAATTACTGGCAGCAGTCCCAGCAGCCCTCCTTCCCCATCCTTCCCTCACCAGGTGTGCCCCAGGCTGAGCAGGCATCTCTTTCAATTAAGACAACTCCCTGCATTTAGAATCTTTGAGTTTTTATTCAGACACTCTCTTGCAAAAGGCTCTGAAGAAAGTTGAAGATCTGGTGCAGAAAACAGCCAAGTGACACTCAGGACCAGAGAGCCAGAAGAGTAAAATGACATACAGCAAACAAATGAAAATCAAGCCCATGTGTTGAGTCCTCCAAACAGGTACTATCCATCAGGGTTCCAAAGGGCCACAAGAGGCTGGGCAGGGCCATCCCTCCCAGCCAGAGGACAGCCTGAGCTGAGCCACTGCCCCAAGGGAAAAAGCAGGAGCCCATCCTGAGCCCAGGACAGAGGGCAGCACTGGGGTTGGGACTGGGGAGGCTCCAGAAGGGCGGGTGGAGACTCTCCTCGCAGGGGTCCCAGACTGTCCGCATCTCCACCGCCCACCAGGACAGGCCTCCTTTGACCGGTCAGGTAACTCAACGTCTAAGAAAGAATTTACAGTGACGATCTCTCCTACCGTGACGATTAAGACCCTTCAGGACCTGGCTCCAGACCACTCTGCATCCTGCACTCACTCCTGCTGGCGCCTGTCTGCTCTGCTGTCATCTGCTCCCCCCACGCCCCCACCCACCTTCCCAGGACCACCCTGTGAGGCCCAGGCAGCCTCACTGACTCCTGACTCCTCTGCCCACCTCTGGCGTCTAAACGGGGAGCTGTGTGCACTTGGTCTTTGCATTCTGGAGCCTCGAGCGTCTTTTCCCCCCTCCAAGAAGAAGATGAGACTGAGAGAGAAGAGCCTGAACCTGACCTACACTTGCCCTGAGTCCACCAGGAACCGAGCCTAACAGCACCAGTGCTCCAGGCCCCATTTATTACTTCCCCAGAGGGTACCTCATGTGATAAGAGGTTACTCATTCTCAGCATGCCTATGTCATAATCTAGTCTAGAAGCATCCAGAGTCCTGTGTATGCTTTCATGACATAAAACTATACTAAGTGGAACCATATGCAATTTCTGCTTTTCTGCCATGCTGGCCTACAAAAATGGCAATTCCATAGGATTCAGCCTAAAAATGCAGCAATGCCGAGGTAAATTAGCCATCATCCTTCTCCGGTTCTGCTGAGACAAAGGCCAGCCCCTGAGTGTGGCAACCCTGCCTCTCTGCCCAGCTCTGCTCCCACCACTGCTTGACCTACGGCTTCAGCCACAGCAAGTGACTTATTTCCAGCACCCTGGGCACTCCATGCCTTTGCCCATGCAGTTGCCTCTGCCTAGAATACCCTCCCCAGCCATCCCTCCTTATCAAACTCCTATCCATCCTTCAAAACCTGGCCTCAAGTCACCTTCAGCAAGCCTTCTCTGACCCACAACCCCATCAAGTCAGTTCTTCTCTCCTTGGGGCTCTATGTGAGCCTGGTGAAGTTCTACTCATTCACCTACCACTTTGTGTCATTAATTTTTATTGTTTATACCTATCCCTAAATAAAAAAAGAGGGTCCTATTTACCCCTGAATCCCCTTGGCTTCACCCTAGACTCACAGTAAGTTCTTGATAAATACCAGATGAATGAATCTGGCAGAAAAGCCATTCCACACTGAAATACTGGAAATTGACAGAGACCACAAAAATGACCAATTTTTCTCTTTATTCTAAAACAAGTATATGTATTATATATGTGTATATATATATATGTATATATACATATATATACACATATATATACATATATATAATACATATATATATGTATATATATGTATACATATATCTCACTCAGTATAAAATGCATGATAATCCTTCATACAGTTTGAGCACTTAACTTTCCCAAAACTCTCTCTCCTGTTATATATTTGCAAATGGGTGCTACAGCACAGATTCTGGGGCCAGACTTCCCGGATGAGAATGTGGCTCAACCAACTCTTAGGTGTGTGCCCTTTGACAAGTTTCTTATTTGGATCTCAGTTTCCTTATCCCTCCAGTGGGGCTAAGAGTACCTACTATTAAGCACGGCTGACACAAGGTATTCCATGTAAACACTTAGCTCATTACCTCCTACAGCTGTTGAAATTATTATGACTTTTATTTCTCTTGAGGTCTCATTGGAATATATTTAGAGTTTTCAGTCCAGTCACTCCTTTTCTCATTCAAAATGCCACTTGCTACGTTCAAGAGTGCAAGAAAACAGTGGTTCCAATGAGGGCTCTCCAGAATGCATGGATTTCCTGGTATCTTCTTCATCAAGAGTTTATTTGAAACCCATAGTAACAGGGATCAATGAAACATTTCATAAACATGGGCTTTAAGAAACCTGCTGGCCTGTTCCGACAAAGAATGCAATCAATACTTATTTTCATACATTATTAACTGTATACCGAACGATAATGTGCAAAGGGTAATAGAAATAATAGTCGGCATGGTGCTTCTTAGACCATTCAGAGGGACGTAAAGGAAAGGGGTACCAGCATGGTGTAAGACAAATGAATAGCATATTAGGTCACCTTAAAGTGGGACTAAACTATGTATTCCTTTCTTTACCACTGTGTAATGCTATTTATACGACAACATGACAAAAAATGGCCCTAGGCATTCTGCTCTACTTTAGAAGCCTTCCATCTCACACTGAAATGAAAAAAGATACAATCCAGAAATTGCTTCTTTGGTTAATATTTCTACAGTTCCGCAGGAATGGTTTTAATAGCGTGCGTGTTCTGGATTTCGGTTGTCAATTAAGAACCCAACAGAATGCAGGGATAAATATTAAAATAATAGATACTGGCTTCTATTTCAACGTTAGAGGCCCTTTGTCGAACAGGGTTTTTTTAGGTGGAAGACAAAGAAGGAAAAACTAGGAATTAAGGAGGGAGGCAAGGAACTAGATACCTTCACGTTAAGACCCACATAAATGATCCCAGGTCTGCGTTTAAAAGTTCATCACGTAGCAGCACCAACAGATGCAGGAGCAAGATGCAAATCTGAATTCTTCCACTCACCGGCTGTGTGGCCCTGAGAAAGCTACTCAACCTCTCTGAACCCAGGTGTCCTCCTCAGAAATCAGAGATAATACCTAGCTTTTAGTGTAACCAGGGACCAAAATGAAATCATGCCCATGGATAAGCTGGGCAGTGCAGGGCACTCAGCAGGACTCTCCAGGGGTACTCCTCTCCCCACCCCTACCTCCCCTTTAAAGAGGGCAGGTCCGAAGATTACAGGGCTCTGGGACTGATGGGCAGAATCCCGGAGGGAACTGTGGTTTGACCAAAAATAGGCCATTTGACCAAATGATTAAAAGTCTGTCATATGCTAATGCTTGGACGGGGCGGACCTTGGGCCAATTTAGTACGAGTAAATTGCAATTGATTTTCGAAGAAATTGCTTGTTCTCTTGCCTTTCCTCAGCTGTGTCACACTCTCTCACACACAGCTGCCTTTGTCACAGCCAGAACCAACTGAAACACATGTCAAGGAAGATCTTTTTGAGGCGAAATGTTTCATAATACAGATCGCCGCATTCACGCACACACTATCAACACACAGCCACGACCAGGCAGGTACACGAATACATCTAAAACTCTGCGTGTGTATGTACATGTTTATATAGGTTTTTAGGGGACTCAAATTTAGAAACAATTCTGCACCATGGTTGTACGTTTCTGTGTGTTTTGCAACTCCCTCTGTGGTTGGAGAGCCATCCCGAGTCATTTTTATTTTTTTACAGCAATCTACTGTTGGAATAAAGATCCTAAAAGAGCACAGCCCTGGAACCTCCTCTCCACACACTCCCCAGCCCTATCTATGTAAATTCTTGGCTATGAAAAGAAAATGGTTAAAAGATCACAGAAGATAAAAAATCATAAGAATAAAGGTTAACAATGGCTGCTTTCACCCCTAATTTCTGATATGGTGATAGACCCTCTTAGAACATTAATTAGAATGGAAAGAGATGAAAGAAAGGCCCAGGGGACATAATAAATTAGCCCCTTATGCAAATCACCCATTCGTTTCCATCACTGACCCAGCTAGCTGAGTCTCTAAATTACGGGAAGTGGTTAGCTTCTTTAACAAAAAAATTCCAGATGAAAGATTAATTTTTTTTCTAATCTGAAGGCTGGGAGGGCTTACAGCAAAAAATAATTTCTCGCTTTCCCTTGCAGATGACTCTGAAGGGGGCCAAAAAAATATGAAAATTAACGTTCTGGCTCCTGGTTCCTGTTGCCAAACAGAGACTTATTAATTAACCCTTGTTCTGAAACAATTCCAAAACAGACAACAATCCCCTTAACTAAAGCCAATGGCTGTGGTCTCACCCTAACTGCACAAAAACCCAGAATGCCATCCCAGCGGGGGCACGGACCTGAGTAGGTAAAGGACAATTTAAAGGAGGTGGGGAAATGCCAGGATGTGGAGAGTTTCGAATATCAATTTAAAAACAAACACACACCTAATTTTACTTGTCATCACTGTCCCACACAATTTATGTTCTACTGCCCTAGAAATTTATGGAACTCTCAGTTTTCTTATCAGTAGAATAAAGGGATTGGACTAGAATGACCTCCAAAAGTCCTGCTGCATCTACAAACCAGTGATCTTATTTATCCCTTTGTAAAACAAACAAGGCACATCTGATCATTTAATTTGTTTAAATATAATCTTCTGACATGCACTGTGTCTACTGCACTCGCTCCTGGCTTCATTTTCTCTTTCCTATCTCATTTTCCCCTTGTCCCTGTTTTTCCCACTTCTTACTTTGTTTCATCTTCCTCCATGTATCCAAATGAGATGCCTTAAACACATTTTGGTTCAAATAAGGTGTATATTGAATAAATCATGCTTTATAAGTGTTATTAATGTGAAAAATGTATATACCGCGATCCCAAGTTTCTTTGGTCTGAAGGTAATGCTCGAAAGAAAAACAGTAAGTCCCAGAATAATTCAAGATTCAATATGCAGGTCCTTGGAAAAGGAAGGAAAATACGTGAAAGATCATTCTAGTTCACTGCTGTCATTTTATAAAAGGAGTGGCTGCCTCTTGGGCAGGGTAGACACTCGCCCAAGGTCACCTGGCTAGTGAGGGGTACAGTCAGAAGCAAGCCACCAGTCTCTTGACTCCCAGACCAGTGCTCCTTGGACCAAATAATCCTGATTTGACACCTTCTTTTGCAAATTGGTACTATATCCCAGAGAATCAAAAAAGGACATCCTTTGGAAAGAATAAGCTTGGACAGCAGAAAAATTAAGAGATGGCAGAAAGAAACACTTCTAAGGGCTAAGGAGAAGGAATGAGGACAGACCTACCAGCTAGAAATAATTTTGCACCTTGTAACAATCTTCGGTTCACGCAATTACCTGTCACTCATTGATGTTTTATCTCCCCTCTTCTGGTAACGGGACCAAGGGTCACGCTATGCAAAAATATTTGACTGTCTCTACCTTCACAGCCTTCCCTGGAACACTCAGGCCTTGGCCATAAGTATCGTGCCACTGGAGTGACCTGCTGTTTTAACCATGAAACTTCTCGAGGTTGACAGTTAATCTAAGTAACAAAATTTGCCTCTGGGATGTGGTCAGTGATACAAGAAGACATACATTCCTCAGGTCATCATGCAGTTAATCAGAAAGTATGTGTAACCTAAGACTTAATTAAAAAAAAAAGATGTGTGTGTGCATATATATATATATATATATATATTCATATATATACACATATTCATATATAAAGGAAAATTCTGGAAAGTCTCATATCAACATGTTTACAGTGGTTATCTTTGGGAGCTGTGACTAGAGGGGATTTAAATTTCTTTTCCTTTTTTAAACCCGTTTGTAATTTCTTACTGTTCTACAAAAAAATAAAATGAGGTGCTGAGGGGCTGGAGAGGGAGAGAATTCGAATCAAAAGTAGTGGTCTGTGAAAGTGAGATGTAAGGGTACTTCGCACTGCCTGCGGAGACTGACGCCTCTCCCGGGTTTAAGGCATGCCCTTCTCGGGGAGCAGTAATTCTTCCTGCTAGGAGGGGCGTTGGAGAGCAGATTTATGAGGAGAGGTTAGAAGAATGGGAATCAGTCAAGCTGAGAAGGGAAAGCTGATCACAAGAATCCGTCAGCACAGGAAGAGCCCCCAGCCCGGGGATCACCAGCTGCCACACACTCACCTCTGACCAAAGAGCGTAAAAATAGGCCCCCAAAGAACAGGGGGATTCAGAGCAGGAGTAAGGAAGACCTTCCCCAACGGGAAGTGAAGACTCAAATGGGGTTATTAAGAGGCAGGAACTTTCCTCCAGGCCCCTTTAGATAAAAGCTAGATTTTTCATGTTTGTCCACGGTAGTTTAATGAGCAGTCTTCCTGAAGGCTCAGGGCTGCCCTCCTTTCGTTGTTCCCTGATCAGGAAACAAGGTCTGCTGAAAAGAGCCCCGGTCTTGGAGTCAGGAGCGAGCCAACAGCTCGTGTGGCCGCGGCACAACGCTGAGAATGTCTGAGACTTATGAGGGGCCAAGAATGCTTCGGGGACTAGGCGAGTATTTTACATACAGCGTCTTCAAAGCCCCAAGAACCTGTAAGGGAATACCTTCATCTCATTTTACATGCAAGGAGCCTGAGGCACAGTGACCTCAAGTGAGGTGCCCAAGACAAAGCGAGGGGCAGAGCTAGGATGCACCCAGGTCGGCGGACCCCAGAGCGTGTGTTCTCTCTCCACACTGGCATGCACAAAGGGCTGGGGGCGCAAAGCTGCCCGGGGCACTGGTGGGACAGCAGGTGGTCAACCCGCTTGTTCGGACACAGGGTGGCTGGGGTGAGGTGGAAGGTCAGTTAGTAGAAGAATTTACGGAAGAAGACTGAAGCCAGACAGTTCTCCTAAGCACTGCGGTGCTAAGATAAGGCCTGCCAATGAGGAGGCCAGGTTGGATTGGGAGGAACTTGACACCAGGGACGCCAGGAGGAAGGTCAATGCAAAGTTCAAGTGAGAGATAAGATGGGTATATTTAGGGAATGGAGAGAGGAGAGCACAGCAGGTAGGCTGCAAAAGATTTGGTGATGGGTCCAGCGGAAGGAATGAGAATGGCAGAGGGGGTGGCAGGAACCCCAAGGCTTATAACTCGGGCAGACAATGCCATATGTGAGACAGGAGGCTCAGGGAAAAAAGGGGAGGGATGGTGAGATCCATCTTGGATGTGAGCTGGGTTTGAAGTAACTGAGCTACGTCCAGGCAGAGCTGCCCAGGACTCAGCTGGAAATGCTGGTTGAGAGCTCGGGAGAGGCTGGAACAGAGGGAACGCTCTGAGTCTTCAGTGTAAGTGGTAGCAGCGGTCCCAGGAATGGATGAAATGTGTCCAGAGAGCATGCAGAACAGAAAGAGGCTAACACTCCTCTAAGGCATTACCATGTTCTAGCAAAAGTCCTAGGGGCTACCCTCAAGCACCGTGGCCCTGGCCAAGTCACGTCCCCTCTCTGAGCTTCAATTCTGTAAAAGCAGAAGGTTAGACTAGATCTCTATGGCCCTTCTCTGATATTCAAGCACCCACGGTTAACGAGATGATTACTTAGAACCAGGAAGAAGGCTGGGCATACACCCAGCATAGCAAGCAGGTCCCCCAACTTTCCAGTGGGAAAGACAGACACATGCATAGGTCCTTTCAGTACCCTGTGATTAACAGCTATCGTGAAGGCAAGAACAAAATGCAGCATGAAAGCGTCTCCAGTGCCTGTCCGGGGAAATTCCAGGATGGCCCCCAGAGATGAAATTGGATCTAGGTCTTGAGGAACTAACAATGACTCCCCATCAGAGGCAAGAGCATGAGCAAAGGCACAAGAAAGTGAAGACACATGAAGTGCTTGGGGAATGGATTGCTCAGTGAGCTTGAGTGGACGGGGGGTGACGGGGCTTGGAGAAGGAGGGCGGGCGCACGCTGACCCGAGAAGGAGTTTACCATATGCCAGAACGGGAACAAGGAACCGACGGGGATTCTCACCTATTGGGACAACATGATTAGAGGGGTTATGGAGAGCCGAGGGGAAAGCAAAGGGCCACCACACATCCCAGTAGCTGGTATTTACAAACACTTCTCTCTCTTGTCCTGATTTGACAAGACAGCACAGGACCTTATAAGACTCTTCTTCAACATGTATAATTTTTAAGAAAGCTTTTTTTTTCCATAATGACATAAGTATGATGGCACATTAAAATGGAAATGCTAAACATGGCTAATTATTCACAGCATCATTCAGAAAAAGGGGCCATACACAAAAGAGCGTTTAGGGGCATGTCGTCCTGAAGCAAACTATTTCCAATTGTGTGGCAACTGATGTCAAGATCCGAAGGCTTCCTGGGAAGGTCTAAGCCACTCCTAGGACTTGGCAGGAAATGATGACAGAGCCAGAGAGCTAGACCTTTGTCTTTCACCAAGCCAGAGTCAGCGTGTCAAATCCTAATACCCCTCTTTCCCCACATCCATCTTGCTTCTTGTTTGCAATACCATCGGCCCCGGTTATTATTGAGAAAGGCCTGGCACCTCCTGACTCTTCTCTACAAAATCCAACCTCCCAATCAATGCTTTTAAACCCTGGAGCCCTCTTTCTCTCTGCCACAGAGGTGCTTATATCCCCCTCTGATCCTCCAATCTCAGGCTTTTCTTGGCACCTGCTGTGCTTTCAGAATTTCTGGCTACTTCACTCTCCCCCTCCAGAGAGTCAAAACACATGGCCAACAGGTTCACCTGCCTTCCAAATCGCTATTTACTTCTTGCTGCTTCTAGAACTTGCAGGAAGAAGAAAAGGCAAGGTTAAAGAGCACAGAGTCATGGCAGATGTGAACCATACGTGGTGGCTTTGTCCTCAGAGCTTCCATGTGCCCACACGGCTCTGCCCTCTTGGCTCCCGAGACGATGTTCCGTATTCTCTCCTCTCCTCCAACATCCTCTTGCACTGGCTCCCTCTTTCCTTTGTACACTCCCACTCACTGCCTCGTTCTTCCTGGTTGAGACCCCTAAAAACCACACTGGCATCAACCCACAACGAAGGCCCCTCCTTGAGCCCTTAAATGTGCTTTCAAGGCCACATGCTTCCACCGACACATTTCCACAAGGGTTGTGCCATTGCAATTCTCCAATTCTCGCCTGACTAGCCTGTTTGATTTCCTTCCTGCAGCTGAGGCTTCAGAACAGAGATGACAGGTTTGAGACTCTATCTCATTTTTGTTCCCTTCCTTGTTCCTGCCAGGCCACTGACAGCACCTCAATATGGCTTTTTAACTGGTGATCAAGTAAACAATGGCGAAGACGGCTGTGGCTTTGAGGAGTCCAAAGAAAATGGAAACACAAGAACGTCAAACATGTCTTGTTCAGTGAGACGATTCAGCTCACACTTAATGTATGTGGATAAACATTCACTTCACATTGGGCGAAGAAACCCAAATATGGAAACTCTGATTGCTACCATATCTGTAAAAGGCAGAGGCCCTGTTGTCCTGGTTTCCTCAGAGAGATTTTCAAGGCAGGAGAGATGTTCTAGAAACTCAGAATCAAACCACGAAAAGCAACATTTATCATCCTGCTCCTCTGTCCTTCCCTCTCCTACAAATGCCAAACTGGATAATATGCATTATTCAATGACTTAAAACCTCTCAAGGTTCCATTTGGCTTCCCTATACCCACTTAGGGAACACCGTCCCTGTCAGAGGTCAAAGCTCATTAGTGCTGGAACCTAAATTCAATGCCCTTGAGAGATAAAATGTAGCTCCAGACAAGGCCTTCCTGGCTCTGATTAATTCATTATGACTTCTGGGTTCTCCGCAGGACAGGTCTCACAAAGTCAGGGTCATATTTGCTAGGAAAAGAAACCTGGCTGAGAAAGGGATCCAAGAAAATGAACGAATGAAACTTGGTCCATATGCAGAAGAATTCCCAATACTCATAGAAGAAATCCAGGCAACCCAGGGGTATCTGAGAATGACCAAACCATTTTAACTGTAGAAGGAATGCGAGCATTGAAAACACGATAGAAGAGCACAGTGAAGGGGTTCTGGAGGTGACCTCAGTCTTCCCTCAGCATCATGAGCTATTAGAACGAGAGATTATTTACTCCCACGGTCTCATTATACCAAGAAAAAGAGAACACCGGAAAGGGAAACTGAGTCTGTTGCGGTCCTACAGTCCATAGCAGTTCTGAAATTAAAACCCAAAGGAGCCTTCCACCTTGCCTGCATCCTCACTCTCACCGTCCACAGGAAGGCTCGTAGCCCTCCAAGCACCAGCACAAAGACCAAGGAGTAAGGCTCCAGGGGGCAGGCAGCAGGCAAGAGGCACTGCCCCTCAAAGCACTAGGAAGGCCGGGTTCGCTCTTGGTACACCATGGGCCACATCCCAGCCCCGCTCCTATAGACCTGCCCCTGTGAGAGTTCAGATGTCTGTGCACCTTTCCTCCAGAACTTGAGACGCTGCCCCAGCTGGGCCAAGGGGACAGGGAGGGAGCATTAGTAGGGCTCTGGAGTGGAAATTATCATCATTATTATGGATAATATATGAATGCCTCTGATACTAAACTTATATCCCTAACCCAAAACACATACACACACACACTTCTCCTCTGAACCAAAAACAGAATAATGTAGAGGAATGCTTCTCAAGCTTCATGTGTATATGAAGCAGCCAGCCCAGGGATCTTCTTAAAATGTAAATTCTGATTCAGTAGCCCTGGGATGGAGCCTGAAATGCCACACTTCTAACCAACTCCCAGGTGATGTCCATGCCACTGGTCAATAGATCACACTCCGGGTAGCAAGGGGCAGAGGTTCAAAAGCTTAGAATTAAACAAATCTGGGTTTCAATTCTGGTTTCGCTAATCATGAGCTTTGTGATCTTGGGCTGGTTTCCTAACTTCACACTGCCCCAATTACTTCATTCCTAAACTGGAAATAATAATACCTAAGATGTACAGGAAGACTGTTATCTAAGTTAATGACAAAAAGTTCTTAACAGAGGGGCGCCTGGGTGGCTCAGTCACTTAAGCCTCTGACTCTTGATTTCCTCTCAGGTCATGATCTCGGGGTCCTGAGATGGAGCCCCGCATGGGGCTCGGTCAGTGCTCAGAGCAGTCGGCTTGGCCCTCTCCCTCTGCTCCTCCCCCTGCTAGCTCGCGCTCTCTCTCGCTCAAATAAGTAAATGAATAAAATCTTTTTTTAAAAAAAGTTCTTAACCCAGTGCCTGGAATATAATAAGGGCTTAACAGATGCCAGTTGCTGGCTGTCTCTAAGATTCCTGAGGGCAGGGGCGACATCTGTTTGGCTCCCTGCCAAAATCCCAATGGCTAGAACATAGTAGGTACTCAATGGATGTTTGTGAGTGAATGTAAATATCAGTATTTAAATAACCCCTTGGTTCTATGGCTTTCTGCAGGAAAACAGAAAACATTTAGAACACCAGAACACTCTACCCCATAACAAACCATCAGCTCATAGAATTCAGCATTCACCACCATGTACAACCACCAACAAAACGTATCATTTGTGATAGCTGCATACACTTGAGAAAATGTCTTAAGTGTAAACAAATAAAGACAACATCAGTCTGGAATCTGTATGTCATTAAGAGAAATTACTGCCTTGCTCATTATTTATGGGGCTGTCTGAATGCCAGTGTTATGAAAAACTTAATTCTGAAACTAAGGTCACTTCCAAAACAAACGTACAATCGCAAAGACAGACAAAACAAACCATGGGAAGCGAGACCACTTTTTGAAGGGCCACTGGGGCAGTAATACATTCTTTGATACATGCACACACTTGCTCAGGACAAATTAAAAATAGAATTAACAAATGGTAGAGTTGAATCTTTTCAATCAAAGGCAGACAAGTCAGTCTATCCGAAATTCTTCAACAATCTAAGATTATCTTCAGAAGTCTCATAATGTAAGTGGCATCATTGACACGGATCCCATTTGCAGGGAGGCACTGTGAATGGTATGTAGCAAGAAGGGAGTATGATTGCCACCTACAGACAGAAGTCTCTATGCAAGAGCTAGCCAATCATATTCCAATGTGAAAAAAAATTCAACCAAGTCACCTCCCTCCAACCTCTTTCAAATCACCACACCACATTACTTCATTTAGAATTACTTTCAAGTCATACAATCATCTCTAGGCATTCTGCCTCTTCATTATCATCATCCTATTTCTAATTTCCCAAAAACGCTGTGCCATTCAACTATCTACTTAGACGCTCTCTGAGAGCCAAAGGGAATGCAAGCCAATGGATTTCAAGCAGGCAAAGGCATCCGAGTGGAAGCATGAATCTGCTTACCTGGTATGAATGGGACCACCCGGAATATATCAGACAATCTGCTGTTAACTGGTTCGTAAGGGGAATCTTCAAGCAGATCATTTCCTAAAAACCACAGAAAGATAGGGAGGGCTTAGATCTGGAAAGCAGGCATATTCCAGAGAGTTTTTGTTACTGAATCTAAATTCTAATGATGTTATGATTGTGTAACAAAAAGATGCTGAAACTTTCAAAGGTCTCAAATGCATCTATTTGGCTTTGGTTATTTTGCATTCCCTCTGCCTTTGTTGTCCTTCCTCTCCCCAGAGTGCCATGAAAACACTGGAGAGCAACCCAGCTTGATCTTGCCAGAAAACTCTCCCACTCTTTGCAAAGGAATGAAATAAGAGAGGAAGGAGCCAGTGATGTCACCAGCCCAGCTTACCTCCAGGAGCCAATGGAAGAAAAGTGACCCAAAAAGAGGCCCCCTTTTCTTTGCTCCTCAACATAGCATGTGGCCAGAAAGCTGGGATCTGGCTATTAAACAGCCTCTGAAATAGGGTTTCATTGTAACAGGTTCTGGAGCAAAAGGCAGCTGAGAGGTCAAATCTGTATGTTACAAATGTTCGGTGTCTCAGTGGAGAATGAATTCCCTGGACGTCTGTGTTAGATTTACAAACACCAGCCACCTCTGGCACACAAGGACCAAAAAATTCCCATTGGAATGGATGGTTGTGACAAGTGGCCCTTTTTCTCTCAAAGCCACTTCTGTGTTAACCAAGGTTGAACCCCACCAGCTGGTTCAAGACTCAGCTAATCTAAGATGACAAATGGTTTTTCACATATCTGCCTTTGATCAGGTTTGAGGAGGGTAAAGATAGAATAGAGTCTACTGGACCTTTTATTCTTAATTCTTTATCTTATGTCAGAATAGATAGAAGGGACGAAGAAAGCGGAGAAACTCCGGACACGATTCAGGGCAAGTCTTTGTGTTCTTATCCTCTGAAGCTCTCCTTGGAGAGAAGTTGTGAGTCCCTGCCCTGTCCTTTAAAGGGCTCCTACTCGGATGCTCTGAGCAGGTTTCAGAGAGGTCAGCGGGGCCGTGGCGGGCGGGGGGGGGGGTGTCCCCCACCCCCTCACGGGTTTTCCAACAACCAGGCCCCAACAATGCTGCTCGGGAGGCAGCAAACACCAGCTGCCGCTGTCCCTGGGGGCCAATGAAAGGTCCTCATTCTGCAGCTGGGGAGAAGCGAGGAGAGGATGAGGTCAGCGGGACCCGGGCGAGGGGCCCGTCTGCCTTCGTGGGGCGAGGGGTGAGGGGTGAGGGGTGAGGGGTGGGGGTGGGGCGGGGGCGAGGCCTGTCGGCGCGTACCCTGCAGGCTCTGGTACATGCTCCAGTAGATGCGCAGGCAGTTCTTCTCCTTCTTCATGCCCCGCTTGCAGCGGCAGTTGTAGAGGGACTTCTGCTTGAGGGCCTCCATGGCGCTGCGGCACTCGTCCTTGGCCTCCAGGCCCGATGTCAGGCTGAAGTTGGTCTCCTTGCCCGCCACGCACTGCCTCAGCGTGCGGTACTTGGTGCTGCAGCTCTGCTCCTTCAGGCACTGGTCGCTGGCTTTCACACAGTCCAGGCGGTCCCCGCCGCTCACCTCGGCCGACAGGAGCACGTCTGCGGGCGGAGGGCAGGGAGCGTGAGGGCAGCCGGGCAGGGACCCGAAGCCTCGGGCTCCGGGAAGCGCGCGTGCCCGACCCGGCTTCTGGGGTGCCCTGCGCAGCCCGCGGGCCCGCCCCTCTACGCCGGGGAGGTGTTTTCCCGCCCTGGGACCTGGGGCCGCCGTCTCTTCCCGCTATGCCAAGCTTGGGCCGGCGTGGCTTTGCGGGCTGTTTGCGGTTTGCCCCGGCGCGCGCGCTGCCCACCGCGCGTGCCCGCCCCGCCGCTCCGGGGCAGCCGGGCGGGAGCCGCTGCTCGGCCTCTGGGAGCCGCTCGCTCGGCCCCGCCCGACGGAAGCCGGCGGCTTTCCGAAGAGGAGGTCGGCTGCGGGCAGGGCGAGGGGCGGGCGAGCCCGGGTCCGCGGCCCGCCGGGCGGGGAGCGCTCAGGCACTATTCGGGGAAAAGTTTTCCCTTCGAAGTTTACTCTCGAAGTCAATGCTCGCCCACACCCCACCTGCCCGCTGCGCTTCCGCGAGCTCCCGGGACTCGCAAGGAGCGCTGGTCCCGGGGCTGGAGGGGCTCGGACCCCTTAACCCCGCCAGGATAGGCCATTAAAAAGCCCAGAAAATAAAAACCAAGCACAAAAAGCAGCGGGCAAGTACCGCGCCATCACCTCCTCCCAAGCCCAGGGTGCTGAGGATTCAAGATCCTCCTCCCCAAAACGAAACTTCGCCCTCCCACACCCAGGCAACTGCGCTGCAATTTGGGGAGGGGGGGCTGCCTCGAGTACCCCCTCGGAAAGACTCAGGGGTTAGAAAGCTAGCGGAGGCCTCGACTTACCCAGGAGCGGCAGCGCGAAGTACAAGGTCGCCAGGAACATGGTGCCGGCGCCCAGCTGGTCCCCGCCCCCCCAAAAATCTTGAGCCGCCGCTGGGTCTCGCCGAGGGAGCTCAGCATACAGCGATCCCCGGACGGCCGCGCTGCTCTGGCCGCCCAAAGTTCAGCTCCATCCAGTGAGAGAGGAAACTCCCGGGTCCGTCCGCCGCCACCGCCGCCGGCGACTCAGCTCCCGGCTGGCGGCTGGCAAGAGGGTGGGAGGCGGTTCCGCTTTTAGGGGTTCAGGTCTGACCCAACCTGGAAGGGAGAGCGCGCTTTGAAATGAGAGCCGAGAGCGCTAGAACCTCCCCCGCCCCTCTGCCCTCCCCTGCTCCCGCCTTGGGGGACTTTCTAGCGCCCGGGTGAGGGCCCACCCCTAACCGGGTCGGGGCGCAGGAAGGGGGCGCGGGGGGAGGAGGCATGTACGTGTATTCCGGGGAGCCGCCCGCAAGGGCAGGGTAGGGGCTGGAGAGGTCGGACGCGAGCTCCCGAAGTCCAAGGGGTGTCTATCGGGTCCAACCCAAGAGGCTGAACGCAGCAAATAAATAAATAACGTTACTTTCCGAGCGCTAAGAGCGAAGCCAGCAGCTGCCTGGAGTCGAAGCACACGGCGGCGGCAGCTCATTCTCCAGCCCTGGCGCAGAAAGAGCCCCTTCCCGCTGGAAGTTCGCCGCCCCCTCCTCCAGCCAGCTCGCTAGCTCCGCTGCCGGCCCTCTTCACCCAAACCGCCAATCGCTGCCCCCGGTCGCCGTCTCCCGCTCCTCCCCGGGCTCGCCTCCTTTCTGAGGCAACCAGGCGAGGGAGAACCGTCGTCCCGGCTAGGGCCGAAACCCGGCTCACGCGCCCCTACCCGCCGCGTGTCCTCCGCTCCCTCCCCGGTGTCCGCGCCCGGCACAGGGTTGCCCGGCGCCCTGGACTCGGGCTCATCAACGCCACCGCCCGGGGCGAGCGCACCGGCCCGCAGCCCCGGAGCTCCAGGGCAGGTGCAGCCCCGAGCCCCGCGCGGTCCCGGACCCCAAAGTTGAGGGGCGCCTGCAAGAGGGGAGAAGGGGGTGGGGGAGCGGCGATGGGCTCCCAAATCCACAGAACGAGAAAACTCTCCAAATGCCACCAACCTGGACTCAATCGACCGTGTCCGGCTGTGTCGAGGAGCCAGTTTGTTTATTTATTTATTTATTTTGGGGGGTGTCCCCGCCCCTTCCTTTCTTTTCCGGGCTCACTTGTCTGCGCTAGGAAGAAGATGCGGTAATCTTCGAGAGCTCAAAGGGGCTGAGTTGGGCCAGGACGATTTCCGAGCGGAGCCTCTTGGCTCTCGGGTGCCGGTTAGGGATATTGGAAGCTGCGCGGAGGTTAGCGGGTTCCGAGGCCAGATTTCTTTGCCTCAGGACCCTCGGCCTGCTCCTGCTCTTGCAGCCCCATAGCCCACCCGCCAGCCCCCTGTGAGGCTCGCACGCACGAACACCGCAGACGAACACACGCGTCCGCCGGACCCAGCACGCGCGCACAGGACACGCAGCGCTATGCAGCCGGCAGCGAGTCCTGCCAGACTCTCTCTCTCCCTCTCTCTCCCCTCTCTCTCGCACACACACACACACACACACTCAGACACAAAAGGGCACAATGCACAACGGCTCTTTCTTCAGTCCTAGTGCAATCGAATCAGACCCTTCTTCCGAACACAAAGTTTTTCCCCACGTCACTCGCGGCTATGACTCAAGACTTGGCGCGTTAGGGACACACTCAGACCCAGACCCTCGGAGCCGAGATCGCAGGATGTGCCCACGCACCGATCCACGCCAGCGCGCACGCACTCACACATGCACACGCAGCCTCTCTCTCTCTCTCTCTCTCTCTCTCTCTCTCTCTCTCTCTCTCTCTTTCTCTCCTGGAGCTTGGGCAAGGAGACAAAAGCGGAACCCCCGGCCGCTGCATTTAAGCCGCGCCAGACCTGGCTTTGGGAAATTTATAAGCTAACCTCCATCTTGGCTGTATCAAGAGTAAATTTTAAAATAATAATAAATTCAGACGCCCAACACATACACAGCTTTTCTCCCCAATTTCTAGGACCACTCGTTCTCAGCCATGCTGCTGACCCCCCAACCCCGTCCCGAACACACACTCCTCTCCCCGTACAGCGGGGGGCGCCCGGGGCAACGAAGTCTACACTGGGTCCTGAGAGGAGTCTGTGGAACAGCCCACAGAGGCGGAGGGCGGTCTGGCCGCTCAGGGCTTGGGTTCAGGATCTTGCTGATACCTAAGTTCCTCATTCATGGAAACCGAGTTTGAATCGAGTCTGGGTGAGCTCAGCTGTCAAATCTGCAAACCCATTGCACCAGACAATGGGCTGCGGAGGAGAGAAAAGAAACGCTCCTCTTGCTTGGGGGGGGGGTGATTGAAAAGGGCACAGGCTTTCCGCAAAGTTTAAGGCGGGGGTGTAAGTGCGGGGAGACCAGAGGAAAGAGGAGGGGGTGGGTAGCTCTCCCTTCAGCTCCACAATAGCCAGGCGCTCCCCTTGGCTTCGGCAGCGACTCAAATGCATGCTGCCCATTGTTTGGAGGGTGTCTGCGCCTCCTCGTGCGCCCCAAACCCAGGGGACACCCCTCCGATCTGCACGTCTATGCACGTGTTCCTCAGGGACAGGTATGAGAGGATTGACGCCCAGGGCACCCTCCTCAACACGTGTGTGCTCTGTCAAACTGCCTAATGTCACACACAACCACACACACACACACACACTCTCAGAGTCACACCATACACGGATTTCTTGTTCGGTGTATCAGTTTACACTTGGTTGTTGAGTAAACAAAGCAAACATATGTCACATTTTCGCGACAGATGGTTCAAACCAAGGGACACTTAGTTCTCTTTCTCTAACAGTGGCAACTCTGTAAGTTACTGGGTGGACTAAGCGGAAATGTAATTGAGTCTTCTAATCAATTTCTTTACCTTAAGTTTATTCTCATATTTTCACACACAAACCAGAGAAATCCCGGGGAGGTGGTTTTAGTAAGAGGAGGACCCAAAGTGAGTTGAGAGTTTATCTGAAGACTGTTTCTCCAGGACACCCAAAGCATTAAAAAAACAAAACAAAAAAACCCCCTCTTTTGTCATCCCATTTTATAAGTGGAGGTGAGTGTCTCCCTTTGGGAAATCAGTAATTAGAATTCCAGTTCTCAATGGATAGACTAGTTTCCATCATTGCTGACCACATGGGATGATTGGATGACAATGAGGTTTCATTTGAGAATATCACCCACATGTCTTTTAAGTGTTCTTTGTTTAGAAATGATTCTATGCTACTCTAATGTTCCACAGACACGTTTTAAATGAAATGTTAATGGGATGGGGAAGGGCGGAACAAAAATTCCCCAAATGTAAAATCTGAGTCCTCTTTTAAAACATTTGTAGCTTCAAGAATAATTTTGAACCATTCACTCACAGTAATCCTCATTAAGTCCCTACTGAAGATAAAAACAGAACTTTATTTTCTTTAAAAAATAAACCACCAGCCACTGTGTGTTGTCCAATACAATAGTCACTAGCCATATGGCTATTTCAATAAAAATTAATTAAAATCGAATGAAAGAAAAATGCATTTTCCCAGTAGCACTAGCCGCATTTCAAGTGCTCAGTAGCTACACGTGGCTACAATGTGGCTGCCACATTGAACAGCACAGTGAAAGGCATCTCCATCATCACAGAAAGTTCTATTGCACAGTTGGTGTGACATTAGTTAAGGTGATGTATATCACCTTAGAACAGAAGAATAACGCAGGCCTGAAACGAGTGCTTTATAAGAAACACTAGTAGTTGTTGTTGTTGAAGACCATGATGACTTGCTAATCTTTTGAAGAAGATAAAGTATCCATGAAGACGCATCCTACTGCTGGTGTGTCCTCCACGTGGAATGGAGACCATCAGGTGAAGACACCAAAGAAAGGGGAATGGATATGTCAAAAGCTGATCTTCCAAGGAGAGCTGTGTGTAGAAGGATATGGCCCTTACTCCACCTTAAGACTTCTTGTAGAAGGAGTTAACAAAAAATTACTGCTTTGCAATACCCACTAACTTCTAAAGGTGAGACAAACAAGCAGCTGGAAAGCCCTTGGAATGTGGAAGCTAGAAATGCATGTGACTTACTGTATTAATATTATCTCTGTTTCCTTGGAGCTTATCTGTTCTCATGTGTACAGGACTGATCTCAGGATGAAAGGTGACATCGAAATATCAAATATTATTAATAATGATAAAGGTTCATGCCGTCCTCTGTGACATGTTTTCTCAGTGGGAAATTGGTTTTAATGCTACAAAATTAGGTTCAATCTACCCATAAGCATGTGAAATGAGCAATTTTCTTGCATTTCTTCATGTAAGTGTATTTTCATAAGTTAACAGATGAGTCATGGTGAGAATGACAGTTTTATTCCGTGCAGTATTTTGTCTCCTACTCTCATTGCCTTGGCCCTATAGAGTACAATGTAAAACGCATTCATTTTGTAAAATTATACTGCTCAAAAATCACTCAAGTTTCTCTAACTCAAACTAGTCCATCGAAGTATTTGACATTAGGCAGTTTGACAGACTTACCTCTAGCTACACAAAGCACTCACTATTCCCTAAATGTGTCATGCTTTTATTTATTATTATTACTATTATTATTATTATTTGCTGACGCTACACCTTTGACCATGCTGTTCCATCTGCCCAACGTGTGCATCATCCTAAAATTTTAAGATGCATCTCAGCTCCAATAGGCCCTAAGGATAGCAAGGACTCCTTCAGCCAGAATGAATAGTTCTCCGTAGTGTATTCCCATGGCACCGTTGGGATTTTTATTACGGCTGTTGTGACACGCACTCAAGTTAATTGCTATACCTGTCTCTTGAACTGGAATGTGAGTTCCTTGAAGGTAGGAAGATACCCTGTTCTCCTCGTCCTCCTCCTTCTCCTCCGTCTTCCGTTTTCTGCATCCCCAGCATTTAGACTGACGACTGACACATAGTCACCTCCAATAAATGTATATTGATTGCATGAATAATGAGTGATGCTGTTTCTCATTTTCCTCTGACACAATAATTCTACTGAAAGGTTTACATAAAATCCCTTTGCTATACGAATAATACTAAATATAAGCACTTCATGCAATTACTGGTATTGCTGTTCCAATAATAGTATCAAATATGTATTATTCCTTTGGGGATTTGACATTTACATTTTTTTAAAACAAAACCCATTATTATAATAGAATGCTCTTTTTTTCTGGTTCACTTTAATAGTAACATATGACATATTTCATTTCTGGGAAATGATAGCTTGCCTTAGGTCATATTTTAAGGCATAAAGCCAGAGGCAGAGTAGCGTTCCCACCTGAAGTTCTCTAATCATCGAGAAATGTGCCTCTCTCTGGGAAAGAAGGATTTAGAAGGGCCAGATTACAATTACCTTGGAGTCTTCATCCTCGAAGGCAAAATTTTAAAAGCCAAATCGCCGCCCAAAGCGTTAAAAATGCTTTTACAGACACACAAGACCTAATGCAATCCCTTAGGAAAATGAGAAAACAGTAATCATCCGAACTTGGAAGGCTGGCGCAGGGGTCTACGTGCTGACCCGGATCTTACCTTCTAACACAACACTTCAACATTTGCCCTTTGCTGGTATAGGAAGAGCCAGCTGCTCTCAGATTTCAGAGCCCTCTTGCAGGCTGACTATATTAAGATGTGTCCTTTGACCATTATTTGCAAATGGTAGCTTCTTATTGGCTATCAAGGTGCCTGACCCCCAGGAACCTATCTTAGGAAATCTCTCTGCCTCCTAGTTTTCAAGCAATTTTCATTTCTTAATACTAATAAGCCAGTGCAAGGATTTTAATGCATTTGTTAAGAATATTGCATTTCATGAGCGCCGAAGCCATTTTTTCTTTGGCCTTCTGCCACAGAATGCATTCAAGGTGTGCAGTCCCAATGAAATAATGTGCTTGTCACGTCTTTTGCTTGAATATATGGCAAAAGACGGCCCATCTTCTGGCGCCTTGCAAGCTCTTCTTAGTGATTGCCGAAGGTGTCGGATTAAAAGCCCTCCTTATCCGAAAGGATGGGGAAGAAACACCTTTTCTTTCTACCACTCTCCTAATAAGCCCTAAACCCTATTCCAGAGGGACTGTTCCTTTATAAGGGCAGGAGGGAAGCTTAATCCCCAGCTTTGTCCAGTAATTAGCCTCTCTCTCTCCGGAGACAACAAACACAGATGCCGATCCAGATGAGTTTTGGGACGTGGAATGAAAACATTGACTCATTTCTTCGGAAGCCTTTTAGCAGCCTAGAAGACAGCGACAACTTCTGATTTCTACGGAGGCCCACTAGGTCTGAAGTGGTAGGGTGAGGCCTCTCCCAGCAGTGGTCAAGCAGGGAGGTAGCAAGGGCCACCACAGACTGGGGCAGAGCCGGTCAGCGGTCCCGGCTGCAGCAGTGAAAGGCTTGGTGGTGCAGCTTGTCCTCGTCAGGCCACTTGCCCAGGCGTCTTTCCATAGACGCCATGGAAATGTGCTGTTTACCGAAACCCAAACCTCTGGAAGCCGTGCAGTATGAGCCCACTAAGGCGATTAGCTTGCAGTTAATGGCAATGCCCCCACCAGAACTCATTAAGCCAAAGGTGCTTGTGGCACAAAGGATTTGGGGCCTGTTTTAAAGCATCTATTGTGACATCATTTAAAAGTCCTTTCAAACTCATCCACAACTGTTGCTCTGAAAACAAATGCAGTGTGATGTTCTTTGAGTTGTTGGTTTTTACTTTCCTCTGTCAAAACTCTGACCAAAGTCAGGTGAAACTGTCAAGAAAAAAACATCACAGGAGATGAGGTTTCCCTCAAATTTGAAGTCTATAGAAGGAAGGACAAATCTGATATATAGATTACTCTAGCACAAAAGCGATTTAGGATAGCCTAGGCGATGCTATCATAATGGAAATACAAGGTTGCCCTTGACACAGTTCATATATTTGAGGCCATGTCAAAGAATTAAAACGAAATCAGTTTGGTTTGGGTATGAATTATCTGTTCAGCTCAAAATCCAGAAGGATCGATGGGAGGGATATTTATGTTTGTGTTTTATCTACATACCACCTGTGTTAAGAGACAAAACGAATGGCTTCTTCTTCCACCTCTAGGGGTTCTCTTGGTGAAAAGGACCCTCTAGGCTTCAATATTTTGTCTCAAGTGTCAGTAGAGATTCTGTCCGTACTCTCTCTCTCTAAGCTTTCGTTGACTACTTGACTGATTCATGGACTGATTGCTTCGGTTGATTTATTTATTTTCTTGCATCTATCCGGTACCTAGTCTTGTGAAGTTCACCACAAAGAACGCAGATACATGATCTTGCCTAAGATCAGAACTGAGTGCTTCCTTCCAAATGGTAGAGACTCCTAATTGCCCCCTGGGATTCTTCTCTCTTCCTCCTAGAGCTGTGTCTTTCAAGTCGCAGGCCATTCTCCGTTCACTCGTTACAAACACCTTTATTTTATAAAATATAAACTATAAATATATGAAAATGCACTACACAACACACGAGTAAGTATTGTTCCAAAATGTTTTTAGTTTCTCTAGATGTATGGCGCCTGTATTGAATTGCCATGTAAAATGTCTTTCTTATTGTGAGTCATGGTTAAAAACTTTGAAAACCACTGCTTCATATTAGTAATACTCTGATTTTTCTCTGGAAGGCTGACCAGCCAGAATAAAAACTACACTTCCCAGCCTCCCTTACAACCATTGTGGTCATGTGGCCAGGATACGATGAATAATGTGATAAAAATGATGTGAAGAATCTCTGAGGGGCACTCTTACTCTAAGTGTTTCCATTGTCCACCATCTTGCTGCCCCAAGGGGTGCTATGTTTGCCCAGGCAGGGGAGAATAACGAGAGATGGCAGTGACAAGAAAGAGGTGACCTGAGTCCCAAGATGACCTCCTGGAGCACAGCTGTCTGCCCACCTTAGATTTCTCCCCCCCGTACTACTATGCGAGAGACAATGGAACTTGTCTTATTTGAGCCACTGGTGCACTGGCTCTCTGATCCATGCAGCTGACCTTGCAGAACTAGTACATTCAGTTTCTAATGAGAGAAGAGAAAGAAAGGAAAAAAAATTTAATTCAACAAGTATTTACTGAGACTGTCATGGACCAGCCCTCCTCTAGGTTGTTGTAGGAAATACAGGAGAATGTTGGCTCTGAAGGAAAATGTAAATGCTTTGATGGCCACGTATCTAAAATAATCAAATAATATTGTAAAGGAGAGTAGAATGAATTGTGGAAATAACAATACGGCTCTACAGAATCAGAAGAGATAGGAAGAAGAGGAAATGGATCCATGGCATTGGGAGAAGAGGAAACGAGAGGGTAAGAAAGTGGACAGAACATTCTTGAGAGGTCTTCAACTACTCCGAAGGACTGGAATGAAGTTTAAAAATGTCCAAAATAGGAGTAGTATGTCCCTTTTTCTGCAGTCTCCCCATTCCAGCCCCAGACAGTGCTCAACCAAGGCTTTCAGAGGGGCTCCTGACATGGCAGAGCAGCCCACCTACTGACTTTCTCCTCACGTAGACACAGACCCAGTCTCACTCGCCAAAAATCCCTGTTACCATCATGACAAACCAAAGGCCAAAGGCTCCTTTGTTAGAACCTTGGGGAGAACAGCAGGCTATCCTGTGGGAAGTCACTCTGGATTTGATGAGAAGGACTTCCCTACGGGGTCATAGCTAACCCACCCAGACACGCCTCCACTTTAAGATGCGTTGGTCTTTGCCCTATTCTATGAGATGAAGCTTCTATTATTTCTTCTAGGTTACTTGAGCTGCTAACAATGTGGCTATTCTGGAATTCCGGTTTTCTGCATACCAACTCAGAGCCATTTAACACTCTGGCCTCCTTCCTTAGAAGATGCATAACTTGGAGATGCCTTGCTGGCAAGGCAGGGGCCTGTGAAAAGGAAAAGTGTTATTTCAGCAGACTCACCACAGAGGTATGTGTTAATTAAGTTAATTGCGCCATCACTGATGCAGACGATGGCAGTAACTGCTCCCCATAATGGGGCTGGGTTATTGCCATCATTTATTAAACGTGCTGGTTTTCTTAAATGTACTCACTTTCCTTTGCTCTTTAGGCACCCCCCCACACATACATACAATTTGATTTATAGTTTACCAACCACTTCCGCACGAATCCAATTACATTATTTGTAATGTACCTGTTCTGTAATGAAGATGTTATTTTTTTTCCAGTGAGTAGATAAGAGAACTGAAACTCAGACCTGAACACTGACTTGTCCAGGGCCACCTAGCTTCTTAGCCCAGGAACCAAGTTCTAAGACCAGCGTTCTTTTCTGTAGGCCAAACTAGCTAAGATTCATGATATTCTGAAGGGCAAAAACCAAATTTTTATATTCTACATCCCTTGCACCTTGAATTGACAGGTGTTCAATACTAACTTATCATTGAAAAATGAATATCATCTGATTGCTTTATTTATGAAAAACTAAAACAGTAACTTCATATGGATTGATTAAGACTAAATACAACCTGGATAAGTAGAAATTCAAATAATTTGGAGAGTTCCCCAGGATATCTTCTCCTACACATTTCTCCAAAATATTAGGGGACAGTTGGCTTCACCTGACTTACTTTCACTGTGATTACCACGAAGACTAAGAAGTGAGTAAGAAAGTCAAGTCAGTACTGCCTTTCAGTGGGCAAACTGAGATATCTGTTGAATGTTACCAATTCCACAGTGCGTGGAATGCTCATCTGGGGACTTAAGGACAGAGTCCTGTCCTTGTCCTACCAAAATGGGTTTCCTAATTTTGCTGGCTCATGTTTGAAAGTCCATAGTTAAGCGTTTAATGTAGCTAGTGTCCCCTGCTATCCTTAGAAAGGCCTGCTTACAAGGTTGGCCCTTGGCTGGTGTCTGGGAATTTGGATTTCAGGATGGTTCCCATCATTTCCTGATAAGAATAGTTCATTCTGCCTGAACAACTTATGATAACAATAAGGTTTATGCTAAACATTCATTTTCCTTCTGGGAGTCTAGAATTTTGGTTCATACTAGGAAGAGGATTATTGTATGACCAGCTCCCAGTAGAAACCTTGGGTATTAAGTCTGTAATGAACTCCTCTGATGGAACAAGATTTTACATGCTGTTATAACTCTTTGCTGAGGGAATTAAGTGCATCCAGTGAGACTCGTCTGAGAGAGGACTCTTGGAAGCTGGTGCTTGGTTTCCTCTTTTATTATTTCCTCTTATTATTTCCTCTTATATTATAGAGTCACCTTGTGGAGGAAGAAGTTCTCAGAATGTTAAATGGCTGTTAGTTATTCACAGTTTCTGGCAAACTTGTTCACTCATTCACTCACTACCTATTCTCTTCTTTAACCTTTAGCTGAGTTCAAGGTCCCGGGTCAGCATCTCCCAAAGTGTGCTGCTCAGAACACCAATTCTCATGAGATGCACTGGGGGAAATTTTTTGTTGTCAAATAAGTTAGGGAGGCTCTAAACCCTTTTGGAGATTTAGGGTGCACGTTAGCATATTAAAGACTCTGAAAAGTCTTGCACTGTACTAAGCTCTTTGGCTTTGTATTAGTTTCCCAGAGCTGTCATAGCAAAGTGGCACAAACTCGGTGGATTAAACAACAGAAATGTATTGTTTCACAGTTCCAGAGGCCGGAAGCCTGAGATCAAGGTGTTGGCAAGGTTGGTTCCTTCTTTTTTTTTTTTTTTTTTTTTTTAAGATTTTACTTATTCATTTGAGAGAGAGAGAGACAGCCAGCGAGAGAGGGAACACAAGCAGGGGGAGTGGGAGAGGAAGAAGCAGGCGCCCAGCAGAGGAGCCTGATGCGGGGCTCGATCCCATAACGCTGGGATCACGCCCTGAGCTGAAGGCAGACACTTAACGACTGAGCCACCCAGGTGCCCCGGTTCCTTCTGAGAGCAGAGAAGGAGAATCTATGCCATGCCTCTCCCTTTCCAATGGTTTGCAGGCAATCTTTGGCATCCCTTCACTTGCAATACATCACTCCAGACTCTGCCTTCTTGTTCACATGGCATTCTCCCCGTGTGTGTTTCTCTTGTGCCCACGTTTCTCCTTTTCACAAGGACACTAGTCATATTGGATTAGGGATCACCTTAATGACCTCGTTTTAATTTGATTACTTTTATAAAGAACTTATTTCTAAATTAGGTCACATTCTGAGGTACTGGGGGTTAAGACTTCAATGCATGTATTTTGGGGGGCACAATTCAACCCATAACATGCTACCATCATTTCCTAATATATTTAAGTACTTGAAGGCCTAACTCCTACTAACATCCCACAGAACTTGTGTTTCAAGCTCAGAGATGCTCTATTTGGTGAAGACAGGAAAGTCCATGTGGTTGCATGGCTACAATGTGGGGTGCTGGGGAAGGGAGGGGGGGTGCAAGATGGCAGGAGGCCAGGCTGCCGAAGTGGATTGGGGCCAGAAACTGCTCTGGATTCTGAACTCTGGCAATGTGGATTTATCCATGGTTCATCTATGACTTATCAGAGATTCCCAGCCAGGGAAGTGACATTATTAAACCTGGCAGCTGTTAGGCGATTGGAAAGGGGAGAGACTGGAGGCAGGCAGAGGGAAGAGGCTGGAGGCAAGGAGACTGAAAAGGTTATTTCAAAGTCTAGAGGAGTTAGGAAAAAGAAGCCTGCACCAAGGCAGCATTAGGGAAAGGCAAGGGAAAAGAGAAAGGGCTTCACTTAAAAGGTAGCAAAATGTAAAAGACACTTAAATACACACACACGGCAAAGATACATTTAAAATATATATGATACATTGTTCACATTTAAAATATATATAAATACATATTCATATATATAAACAAATACACAGAGGTGTGCATATCTATGTGAAAGATTTCAGAGGAGGTGCCTTTGAGTTCTGACCCTTTGCTTTGCCTGGCTAGAGGCCCTCAAGTAGAAAAGCTCATGGAGGGGCGCCTGGGTGGCACAGCAGTTGGGCGTCTGCCTTCGGCTCAGGGCGTGATCCCGGCGTTATGGGATCGAGCCCCACATCGGGCTCCTCCTCTGTGAGCCTGCTTCTTCCTCTCCCACTCCCCGTGCTTGTGTTCCCTCTCTTGCTGGCTGTCTCTCTCTCTGTCAAATAAATAAATAAAATCTTTAAAAAAAAAAAAAAGAAAGAAAGAAAAGCTCATGGAGTAACAGTCTGGGAGATGTGTCAGGCTGGAAGGATCCTGTTTTGTCCCTACTGGGGGCCATGACCATGCCATGAGGGCTATGAGACAGCCAGGGAAACAGTGTCCTCTGTAATCCTTCCTAACCTCATCTTGTGCTCCTCCCCCTTGCTTTCCTAAACTCTAGCTACATTCGCCTTCTTTCCCTTCCACCTCCGAGCCTTGCACTGCTGTTCCCTTAGCCTGGCACTTGACTTGGTCCTTCTTTTATTTGACCGAAGGTCTTGACTTACAGGACGCCTCCTCTAGGAAGTCTTCTCTGCATTCCCCTGGCATTCTGTCTTCAGCCTGCGATCCCTTGTTCAATATCTCTGTTTTCTGCTAGACTCTAAGCTCCATGAGGGTGAGGAGGGTGTCTGCCATGTTCTTGCTGTACCCCCAGCACCTGGCACAGGGCCGGGCACTCTCAATATAAAATATAAAATGAGTGAATGAATGCTTTATTAAGGAATTTGAAGCAATGTAATGAAGGAAATGATAAAAATAGGTGAGGAACTAGGTGATGTGATCATTTAGAAGTGAGCATGGGACCCCTACCCTTACCAAAATGACTTTTAAATTTGAAGCCAAAGTCAAGTCCCAGAGGGTTTGTATTAATTTAATCTTATCCAAAGAAATTTCCCTTTTCTTAGGAAAAAGGAAGGTGGGGGGCGGGGTGTACCAAGATTTATTTTAAAAGCTTCATAGACTTCAAATCACTTTCATAAAGAAAAGAGAAAAAAAGAAAAAGAACCCTTTAGATGAATGTATTTGAGTAGAAATGGCCAGAAACATGTGGATTGCATTTCCCTTAAACTCTCTTGGGTTTGCAAATTGGAAAGAAGGGTCTGGAAGAAAATGCATTTTCTATTTTCCTGAAGTCAGTATATTTGGGAAACAGCGATGTTTGAGATGTTCAGGAAACTGAAGATCTGTGTGGGTACTTGTTTAAGTACTGTTATTTCCAGTAGTGCACTAAAGTGGCTGATAAGAAGGAGGGAGTGGGCATTTAACATCTGAAAAGAACCAATTCAAAAAAATTTTTTTTTCTGTGTAGCTTTCACAGAAGAGAACTCTCCCTCTGCTTCCCCCCTTGACCACAATCAATATTTTTAGGGGACGAAGGCAGAAGGAGGGAAGAGTTTATTCGGGCTTTTGTATGCAACTGAGCTGTGGAAACAGGATGAAGATTTTGCTAAATCTGCCCATTAAGTGCCTCTAAGTGCTTTTAGAATATGTCCTAGAGCAGAATGGAGGGCACAATAAAGAGAAACTGGGAATTAAGGCTAACTTATTACATTTAAGTGTCTTGATAGTGGAAATGTCAGAAAAAATAGCAGGAGGGATGAGCAGATAGAACTTGGGTGCTCCATTTAAATGTAAAGCATCCCTAAGAGCTGAAAAGTTGTTTGGGTTCTAAAATGGCCAAATTATGTGATTTTCGTGGAGTGAGAACTTCTTTTTCTTAGCTATCAGTATCAATACATAATTTTCCCCTAGATGTGCTAGATAAGAATTGAGTTAAATACACCAACCTAAATGCTTCGTATGATTACCAGGCATTTCAGTTATGTACCGCAATAATAAAAAATTTACTTTCTAATTTAGATAATTTAAAAAACACTTTCCACATAAAATCAAGAAGTTTAATTACATAAAGAAAAACAAATTTAATGGAAAGGAGAAAAAGTGAAGAAAGAAAATAATATTTGACAAAGAATGTCAGTAATTTTACGAACGATCGGATGATGTTTAGATTATATTAATCTATTGCTATTTAGAGACGCCAATGACAAGTCATCCATTTTTAGATTCGAAATGGTTATAGCAAATCCATTTGTGTCTGAAAGGTGGACTGCTAGAGCCCCCTAGCTGTTGGAAATAATTCTGTCTTCCTAGGTGTAGGTACATAACTGAAAAGCGGTAACTAGTTCACCAAGAAACCTACTAGAAAACAACTAAATAAAAGGATACAGCATGACCCTCCACTCTTGTCTTACCAAGTAATGCCAATGTTGGTAATGCCAACAGTGCTCTGAGCACCCATGGACATCTATCCTGGCCCTCCACGCCCCTGAAGATCTGGACAGGTCAGTTGTAAGGACACTGTCACACCACCCTTGTTCTGATTGATTTGATTGATTGGAAGTAGCTGGTCTCCTAAACCTAAAAGTCCAGTGAGCACCATCACAATGGGTGGTTCCAATTCTATATTCAGTAGAAGGAGGGTCTGTCCTGGGGGACCTCATACCCAGGCTTGGGGTCAATCAGGGGATACACGCTCATGGACTAATGGAGTTTTTTAGTTTGCACAGAGTTTTAAAAATCTTTAAATAACTATGTGACTCTTATATATTGGGCAATTGCAGATGAAAATGTCTATTTTCAGCTTCTCTTAAAGAACCAAAAGATCTGGTAGCTTCTACAGAGCACCGAGGGCAAGGGTCAGTAGGGGTAACCTCTGTTATATAGCATGGACAAGTGCAGTTCACAGCAGTGCCCACCATTTCTCATTGGATAGTATAAAACCAGCCTGTCGAATGCCATTACATTACCTGCGTGGAGCCTGGAGGCCTCTGAGTCTGGAACTCTCCGTCTACACCCTGAATAATTATACTCTTCCTCCTCCTAATGATAATAATAATGCAGCTTCTGGTGATTAAACACTTACTATGAATCTGGCGAGGTGGGAGGTCCTTCATTTGTATTCTCTCAAGCCTTCACACCAGCCACTCAAGATAATTATTATATTTTACAAACAAGGAATATGAAACTCATGTTCAAATAAAGTAATTCAGTCAATATCCAATGAAGGCCACTCTGAGCTGGGTATTGTATCAACTGCTGGGGCTTCCGTGCTGAATAAGACAGCGATAGTTTCTGCCCTCGGGGAGCTTATGAGCCAATCACAAGCATGATGAGAAAGTGGAAGAGCAGACCGCTGCAGAGGCCCACAGCAGAGGGAGCTTGATGTGGTCTGGGACTTCGATGTCAGAGTCACCTAGAGAGATTGCAGGGCCCTGCTGCATCCCTAGCCCCACCTCTCAAGTTTCGGATTTATAGAGCTCATGGTGCAAGCCAGGAATCTGCCCCTACCTTTTTTTTTTTTTTTTAATTGTGGTGAAGGGTAGAAAACAAAATATTTACCATTTTAATATTTACCATTTTAAGTCCACAGGTCAATGACATTAACACATTCCCATCATCGTGCAAACAACAACACCATCCATCTCCAGGACTGTTTATCTTCCCAATCTGAAACTCCACAGAATAACTCCTCCTCCCCTTCTCCCCTAGCAGCACAACGTCTTCAAGGTTCATCCATGTTGTACCATGTATCAGAATTCCCTTCCTTTTTGAGGTCAAATAATATCCCATTGTATACATGGGATATCGCCTATTTTGTTTATCCGTTCATCTGTGGATGCACACCTGGATTGTTTCCATCTTTTGGCTAATGTGAATAATGCTGCTGTGAACGTGGGTATGCAAGTATCTGTTTGAGTAGGAATCTGCACTTCGAACAATAACCCAGGTGACTCTGATACAGGTGGATCACAGGCCGGACTTTGATCGATGCTGCTCTAGGAGTCAGGGAAACCTCTCTGAGGAACTGGCATTCACACTGAGCGTCAAAGCACGAGTACGACTTGAGCAGGTGACGGCGAGGTAACAGCGGTAACCCTGTGAAGTGTGCACGCTCCTCTTCACCTGAAATACTGAGCTGCTGGAGTTCCCACAGGAACACTCATCAGCACTGACGACTGTTACAACTTAGTAGAGTACCTAAAACAAGAGTTACTAATCAATCATTCCTTTAGCAAACATCGAAGTGCCTCTGTATGCCAGGCACTTTATTGGGGATAAAAAATATCATGTCCTCATTCATCTGCTTACAAGGAGCAAGATAGTACACCAACTACTGGGAAATTATAGGAAACTGTTATCATATATAATTTTGTTAATTGTTTCACAAAATCCATGTTTATCACTTATTAATATTAGTAATTTCCTTCCATGTTGATCTCTGGGAATGTCAAAGAATTATTTAATACTTAAACACCTATCCATAGGCATCTGAGCTGCTGACGTTAAAAATGCTTTTCTTTAGCCATGAGGGAATTATTACTGGTGATGACTTCTGAGTTTTTGAGACATCTTTAATCATTAGTCTGTCTTTTTGTTGTCGATGAAATATTGGCATTGATTTCTTGGTATTCACATTTAAGAGTGATTCACATTTACAGGAGTTCACCAATGTTCCCTAAGGGTTATCTTGACACGTTGACTAGAAAACTGTGGTTCTTTGAGAGGGAAAATAGAGGAAGTCTTTCCGATTAAATTACTTTTAAAAGATCTGATATTAAAAAAAAAAGGAAGAAGAAAGAAAGAAAGCCTGGCAAGAAGTGATTTTTTAAATGCTTGAGTCAGAGATTAAAGTTTTAGGCTGCAGGAGTCCCAAAGAAATTCAGAAGAATGCTTTTACGAACACTTCCGTCATTTAATTTGGATGGTATTTATCACAGTCTAGTTTCTATCACGGGTTATTGTGAATGTGGATGATTTTGCCTTATCGGATTGCAGGTTTCTTGAAGGTAGGAACTACTTCTTCATCATATTTGATTGGTTCTCAGCATCAGCACTGCGTAACTCACAGCACTGAATAACTCACACTCTATTATGCTTCCATAATAAAAGAGGGATTCTAAAAAAATTCAGTGAGTGAACAAGTAGGTGAACATGATTCACAGAATAACAATTTTGGAAGAAGCAAAAGTGCCTTACCAGCTGCTTAAAATCGACACATTTATGTGTTAGAGAAGGTGGGCAGCAAAACAATTATGAAAACGAAACGTTGCAAATAAAACCTTTGTAGGCTTTTTGTTTTGTTTTGTTTTGTTTGTTTTTTAAGAAAAGCAGTCCCTCAAGGAGCTTGTAGCTTATCCCTCAAAAAGTGCCTTTCTCAGAAGTGCGCATCCTCCTGTCTGTACGGACAAACCAGACCAAGCATCGGAGCAAGAGAAATTGAGGACCTCATGCTGCGGGGAATAACGGAAGCGTTCAGGCTAAGTTGTAGAATACGAGAAAGCAAATAGACATACTCTGTAGTCTGTGCATTGAGGAATCCAGGGGCTCAGACTGAGCACCAGCAGAAGTTTTAACTTGAAGTCTTAGAGACTCATGCCCCTCTCTCTATTCCAGAAAGAAAGAGAATTAAATAAAGTAGTCATATGCAATCAAATATTGCCTTTAAAAGGAGGAAATCCTGTAATTTGCAACCAAATGGATGGACCTGGAAGAATTATGCTAAGTGAAACAAGCCAGAGAGACAAATACTGCAGGATCTCACTTATCTCTGGAATCTAAAAAAGGCAAATTCGTAGAAGCAGAGAGTAGAATAGTTACCAGGAGCTGGAGGGTAGAGAAAAGGGGAGATGTTGGTCAAAAGTGTAAAGGTTCAGTTATGCAAGATGAGAAAGTTCTAGGGATCTAATGTACAGCATGGTGACTATAGTTATTAATACTGCACTGTGTCCTTGAAATTTGCTGAGAGGGTAGATCTTAAATGTTCTTAGCCCATGAGCGTGCACACGTGCGTACACACACACACACATACACACACACACACAGAGAAAGTCAGTAAAACAAAGATTGAGCTTCACAATGTTGTTTGAAGTGACTCTGAAACATCTTCGGAAAATCTTTTCTGGAAACTGTTTTCATCGTTGGTGGTTTTTGAGGGAAGAAGTTCTTGCAGTCAAGGCTGCTTACGCTGAGGTTCACACACACCTGCCTATCTGCCATCCACCATTTCTGAGAGTTAATCATGTCCCAGTTACTGCTTCACTGGTTTTAATGGGAGTTCAAAAAAAAGTCTTAAATCTGTTTATTTCTGCAGATTCTTGGCAACTGACTTTCTGGGCATTTTCCTCTATTGCTGATGAGACCCAGTTTTTTGACCCACATTTAACCAGAACACTTACTTTTTCGTGAACTTAGATGAGGCCACATTGTTTGTAAAGGACGGGAGGCTGAATTAGCACACCGGGGAGGGAATCTAGAAGTCAGTAGTGAAGCCTTGGAAAGACAGAGGGAAGAATTTGCAAATCCTTCCAGTTCTTTCCAAAAGCAAACATCAAAAGGTCATGCTGGCTGACATATCGTAACTTAAACCATATTGTTTCCGGAGAGTAAGAGTCTTCCACATTTTTAAATGCTGTCTTCTCCTGCGGATGACTTAGGGAGTCTGGGCAGGAGGGGTTCACAGCATGTGTCAGCAAGTCAAAATCGACTGGGTAGGCTTCCTTTCAGCTTGTTCTGGGCTGTATCTTACGGAACTGGGAATAAAGCCGGAAATGCAACAACTCCGTCTACCATCTGACACCGCCTCATATATCATTTCTGATAACTTCACTGGCTCTGCTAAAAAAGTAGATTAAAAAAAAAAACTTGGGGATTATTCACATAGGAAATCACCATGGGAAGCAATTACTTACAGAAATTTCTACCTCCCAGGACACAATCTGAGGTACAACCTCGGTCTCAAAACACCAGGAATGTTTGTGGAACGGAGTGGAATGAATGCAATGATATTGTGCAGATAATTGTATAGCATATAATTAGGAAGAGCTTTCTAATTCATAAAGTAAGTAGTGGCCCATATGAAGCGAATACCCGATACAATTGTTAATTACTCAGCCCTTTGGATTCATTCAATGTTACCAACAACGTGCTGCTTTTATTAGGTGGAACCATATGAAATTGCCAACACTTGTCCATTTTTGATCTCCCACGTGACAGTTTAATACGGTTCAATCTAATATTCAAATTACCATACTCGTCGTAGTACTAGTGGGTTGAACGACGTGAGATTGTTGTTTTTGTCGGTCAGACACTGTTGACCTCCAACAATTTCATACAATTCAACAATAGTAAGAATAACTACCTATTTACGTATTATATCATTAATTGTCATTAAATAATAATAGCAGCTACTACCTATCACCTAATGAATCTCTACCATGCCCACACATTTTGCTAGGTAGTTTATATACATTATTTTATTTAATCTTACAAGATAGTAGATTCTAATGTTATCCTTCAAATTAGGTAATTACTCCAAGAAATAGTAAGATGTTAAGCTGTAGTCGTCTTCACCTCATGAGATCAGCTTCTCACTGGGCCTACTACCCGCATGGTTTCAAGGATATAAGGATTGAAGTTTAAGGCCACAACCTTTCAGGGAAATAACTTCAGTGAAGCAATGGCTCAGGGTCCAGGTTCCAATTCCAAGTGACCTTCTGAAGAACATACCTGAATTTCAACACGGTTCCCCATTGGTCCTGAGGTCACAGCTACGCCCTGGGAAAGGTAGTGTGTACGCTGGTGGGAGACAAGTCACACGCATGCACGTGTGCGTACACACACACACACACACACACACACACACACACACACACAGGAGCTCTATAGATGGTGCAGGGGAATCCTAGATCTCATTGTGGCCAGGAAAGTACTGATTTGTGCCCACTGTCCCTGCATAATTATTAGAAGTTCTCCCCATCACTCCAACCACAGAGCCAGAACTTGGGGAATGGAGTGAGGTATCTGCCCAGGATGCAAAATTTAAGGGGCACCAAAAACTCAGGAACCAAGATAAATCCCATTTTAAAGCAATCTTCTTAAAAACCTAAGTTAATACCAAAAAATCCATGGTTAACAAAACACCAACATTTTAAATAAAAGAAAGATCAGCATTACTGAGTTTTCCTTTTGCCTCAGGCTCCCATATGGCTCCACATGGCACTGCTCGAAAGCCTCCCAGTTCAAACAATAAATTATAGGGTTCCTTAATTGAGAGCACTTCATAAAATAATGGCTAATGCTTACGTAGCTGTTCCCGGAGGCCAAGTACTGCTCTATACTAACGTCGAGACGAGTACTGTGATTACCCTGTTCACCGTTGAGGACACTGAGGCTTGGAAAGGTCAGGATTTGTTTATGGTCACACACCTAGGAAGCAGAGGGGCCGCGTTTGGAGTCCAGAAGTCTAGCTGCAGGGTCCAAACCCTTACACCACACGGCTTGAGAAAGAGCGTAACGATTGCCACTATGTTGAATGTTACTGACAGTAATGAAGAGGGAGAGGGCAGTCTGGGAACAGGAGGAGGAAGGGAAACAAACTCTACCTCTTCGCCATTTGGCCTCAGCACAGCCCAGAATACAGCTGTTTGCCGGCTGTAATTTAACCTTGTTGAGCCTCTGCTTCCTGTCAAACGGAAAGATTAGATCCACGGATCTCTGAGGTCTCTTGCATTCCAAATAATAGCCTTTCATTCCATGAATCCTCATTACTAGCTAGCATTTCTCTGGCACTCGCCAGTCTTCCAAAGTACTTTTTTTCTCCTTGTAGGTTCAGTTTCCTCTGGGCTTTTCCCCGCCCTCCCTCCATATGTTTTTCCTGGTGGTTCTCGTTGATGCTCGGGCTTCCACGCTCACCTCTCTGTGGCTGCCTCCCAGGTGTTTATCTCCGCTCCATCCTCTCTCCCAACCACATTTCCAGATGTCTGCTGGACTCTTCTCGATCTCAGGCCGGAAACTTCAAGTCAATGTGTCCAGAACGGAATTCGTCACCTCCTACTGCCCTGTTCTTCCCAGGGCTCCAGCGCTTGCCTCAGCTCTTGCCTCCCAACTCTGGCACTTGCTGAGACCTGACGGTTTGACCTCTGGCACATCTCCTCTGTTGCTCCCCTTCTTTCCATCCCAGCTGCCCACACCCCACTGAGCACCTCACTGCCTTTCTCCTGGACAGCTCCTCCAGTCCGTCCTCATCCTCCTGTGCAAGAAGAATGGTGCTGGATAGATCCTCCCTGACCCTAAGGAGGGCCCTGGCTCTCCTGTCCAACAGTAGTGGCCTCCCGGTATCTGCAGAGGGAGTCCAAATTCTGTTTTCATCATTAAGACCTGTCCCGCCTTGGGCACCTGGGTGGCTCAGTCAGTTAAGTATCTGACATCAGCCCAGGTCATGATCTCAGGGTCCTGGGATTGAGCCCCGCAGTGGACTCCTTGCTCAGCTGGGAGTCTGTTTGTCCCTCTCCCTCTGCCCTTTCCCCCAGTTCGTGCACTCTATCTCAAATAAATAAATAAAATCTTAAAAAAAAAATCTGTCCTGCCACAGTTTGCCTCCAATCTGCTTTTCCAGTCCTGCCTTCCCCTTCTCTGTTCTAGATATTTTATAAGCCATATATACTGAACAATGTTTCCTGAATATGCTAAATATTTTCCTGCCTTTTGCTTATGTGATTCCCTTTGCATAATGTTCTTCCCTCCATCTCTCTTTACTCGCCCTTCAAGATTCAATTCAAATGCCCCGTCCTTTATAAGTCTTCTCAAATCCCCAGGGCAGAGATAGTCCTCTCTCCAGTGTAAGTATGTGCAGCACTTTATCTATATATCTCTCAGGCGCTGGTCTCCTTCTACCTGGTCTCATAGTCTATACATTTGCTTTACACCCCAGCATACCAGAGGCCTCTTAGCTGCAAGGGTCATGTCTTTCATTTTCGCCACCCCCATCCCCACCATGGTGCCCATCACATCATCCCACAGGAGGTGCTTGATAAAAATGCAAGCACTCAAGTGTTTGATGTAATTTTTAAAAAAATTATCATGTCTGCAAAATAAAGGAATTGACCTACACCTTTGAGTGAGTGAAAGGACAGAATCCAGATTATCTCCGTCCCAGAGGGTAGCTGTCCTCTCTGACGAGTGTTCCTCTCTGGCTGGCAGCAATCCTTCGGGGACAAGCTTGCCTGCCTGGCCAAAATCCTGTATCCTTTCTAACACTTTGACAACCTTTCATCCCTTGTGAGGAACCTGAAATCTTTCTTCTTTCTGAAGACGCGTCACGGATTCTTGGGGGGCAACTCTTTGACTTCTCTTCTCCTTGAGTGTGCGGAACTCAAGTGTTCCTTGAAAGGATCATTACTCTGCTATTTCAAACCCCAAACCTACCCCGTGTGTGCGGGTGGGGTGTGGGGGGAGTGTATTTGGGGAGGGGCAGAGAAGGGCGTTGAGTTAGACTGCTCTTATGATTACTAACTAAAAACAGTGGTGACACTTCAAAATGGCTTAAGATAACTTTCTACACTACATTTATATTTGGCTAAGATCAAACACAAGAAATGAGTAAAGAATTGCTGATAGCAAAGGTCACTCATTCTTAATCTAACAGCTAAGAGACAACATTTTTTTAAAAAAAAAATGCATTTCCTGCTCAGGTTTGTCCTTGAACTAACAACTGATTATGGAATTTTAATTTAATATTACAGCATATGTTGTCTTTCTGAATTTAAAAGTCCATGACTTGACTCCAAAACGTTTTCAAGTTCTGTGGAAGAATATTCTCACCAAAATAAGGTCATCAGTGGTAGTATTTATAATAAGTTTACAATTTCTGAAAAAATGGAATCAATATATACAATTAATATTGCAAATAAACGTCAAAATGATATACTTCCCACCGTATAAATGAACCTTGTTTCACACATAAATGTGCTCTGTGGCAATGGTTCAAAATCCTTTTTCTTCAACAGTAAGCAGATTGAATGAAATAAAAAAATGATGTGCCAGGACTTAAAGGTACAAATGGTACAAATTTCAAATTATTGATTGCTGACTGTGCTTACAGACATCAAACAATACTTTTTCAGGCAGCTCTAATAGTCCACTTCAATGGAGACATGATCTATTACAGGAAAATTGAAAATGTGAGAACTATTTGAGTGGTCAATGGTCATTTTAAATTATTAAGGTTTTGTTTTGTTTTTAGGTTATAGAAAAAACAATGCAAACTAAGACAAATCTCATTAACTTCAAACCTTTCTTACCAAGCAGCTTTATTATAGTTTGAAAAGTACCAAGATACTCAGAATTCACTCTGTGTTAGAGGAAGTGCACATCTGGGCTGAATCCAACTGACATCCCTGAGTGGAAACCCTAGAAGGCCAAAGCAGTCACTCTTGAGGGACCCGGATGTATTTATGTAGGCAAGAAATGTTATTGGGAACTAACCTCAGATGCATAGGTGACAATAGAGTGCTCTAATAGAGTCTAATAGAGTCTGATAGAGCATGATTCTGAACGCTCTCAACCTGCCCACTCCTTTAAAATTGTCCTTGGGTAACGTCTTCCCAAGAGTAACAAATATACCATCACAACAAACTCGGTGGTCCTCTATCCTTGCTCTTCAAGGGCTCTGCCCATAACCTGAAAACAGGAAGCAGATTTGTACCTTAGAAAAATCTATTGGTCAGAACTCTTCCAGTTGCGGGGCGCCTGGGTAGCTCAGTTGTTAAGCATCTGCCTTCGGCACAGGGTGTGATCCCAGCATTCTGGGATCGAGCCCCACACCAGGCTCCTCCGCTGGGAGCCTGCTTCTTCCTCTTCCACTCCCCCTGCCTGTGTTCCCTCTCTCGCTGGCTGTCTCTCTGTCAAATAAATAAATAAAATCTTAAAAAAAAAATAACTCTTCCAGTTGCAAGTGAGAAAAAACAAACTCAAGCTAGCTTAGTCTAAAAAGATCATTTATTGTTGCATGCTCTGGCGAGTTCAGGTAAGGCTGGATCCAGGTGTTCAGATGATGTCATCAGGAATGTGTCTGTCTCTGTTTCTCGGCTGTGCTTCCTCTGGAACGGATTTATTCCCATACTTGCTGTAACCATGTGGAGATCCCTGACAGGCAGGGTTGCTGAGAGTGGGTGTGGCCTGGAGGAATCCTTTCTTCCGGCATTCTGGCAAGGATAAACTGGTTAAAAATCTTTCCACTGGTTTGTATGGATCAGTACATGGAGGCCCAGAGCACTCTTCTGGCTCTCTTACCCCATAATGTGTACTATCTTCTCTCCTCCACACTCCCGTCGTCTCATCTCATTGGCCTAGTTCAGGGGCTTCCATGATGATTTCACAAGGTAAGAGGCTCCATCCATCTCTGTCTTACTCTGTTTTTATTTCACATTCTCTCTACCTCCCCTCCCCAACTCCCAACACCCCTCCCAATACGTATCTAATTTTGAAACAGGACACCAACTTGTTCTGCCAAGGTAACTACCCCAACCTACCAATCGCTGTGCCCAGTGGAATGGAGTATTCTGATGAACCTAGGGCATGCCCAACCCCATTGGAAGCAGAGCAGCGTATCACGATGGACAGCCGCACCGACTCTATGTGCATTTGGGGTAAGGGAAGCAGTCCCCAGAAGAAAGTGTTCTACCACATGCAAGTAAGAAACCAACTCCACCTCAACCATTGGAACCACTGAGAGAATCAGGACTTGTTGTTTTATGTGATTTTCTCTGATCTCAGTTTTCTGATTCAGCTGACACCCATAAAGTCAGTTGAAATAAGTCCCATCCTCACCCAAAGCATGTTGCTCAAACTCATTCGAGTGTACCTAGGCTTTAAAATGTAGACGTGGTGCTGGGCCATGGAGCAGTGAAGGTTGCCTTTACTAAGAGGAAATGGAGGATTAACACGGGGAAAATTCTCTTCCTCTGGAATTTGGGTGAAGTGGTGTATTGGCCATTCTGGTGCAAACATGATCAAATAAAGATGTACTGTGCACCTCTTACGTACCAGGCATTATGGGGGCATATTGGTGAATTTTTAAAAAATTCCCTGCCTTCAGAACATTCACAGAACACAGAAAAGAAATAGCTAACTATAACACAAAGTGATTAATGTTATGGGAATGGTATAACGAAGTGTTACAAGAGCAAAGGGGAAGAGGTGATTAATTTTTCTGGGGATGGAGGGAATGAGCAGTAATGAGGGAAGTGGGGAGAAAGGGATGTTGGTTGAGGTTTCCCCGGGGGAGGTGACATCTGACCTGAAGAATGAGAGGGAGTGTGATAGCTTAGAAGGGGGAGAACAGCATTTTAGGCAGAGGAAACAGTAACGGGAGGGAGGGGGAAATCAATCCGACATCTCTTTAATAGTTGCTGGCCGAGTTCCCACGGCTAGCGCAAGGGGGAGAATTGAAGCAATTATTGAGAAAACTGTCTCAATCTTTCCTTTTCTCCAGGCTGTGGAAATTTGGCCATTGCTGCATTTTTTGTAAGAAAAAGAGTCTTGATTCCAGAGACCACACAATGTTAAGTGATGGAAGAATTAGTTTTTCGATATGATAGAGAAAAACCAGAGCACCTGAGTTCAACTGGGGAAAACCAGATTTCCTAAGGAAGGAAACAGAACCCTTTCTTCTCTGTCTCTCTGTCCCCCTCCTCTTCCCTCTTCCTTTTTCTTTGGAGGGAGGGAGGTGGGTGGAGGAGGGTTTTACTTCAAAGAGCAAATCCATTGAGCAAAAACCATGTGTCCGCAGCATTTCATGCCTTGTGAGAGCTTAATAAATAGTTGTAGTAGGATGATGGTAATTATTCAAATAATTTTTCAAGAATTTCCTAACATCAAAATTAAAATAAAGTGCAACTCCAGGAATTGATTCCCACGCCCTCCCTTCCCTTATCCCATCTCCCCAAATGCCTGAGTAGCTTGTTAGCATTCAACACATCCTTTGAAGATTAAATAGCATTAAATTTTTGCCTTGCAAGGGAAGAGATTATGAGTTTATGTGAAAACAAGTCTTTGGGAGAAATGTATGCAGAAATCTAAACAGGGATGAGATTTTGGCTTAAAGTCCACAAAATGCACCACAAACGAGCAGAAACTGACCGAACACACCTCAGTTCGAGGTTCAGCACCACTACTTATTAACCGTGTGACTCTGGACCCACGTCTTCATCTCTCTAGACCTCAGTTTTAAAATGGGAATAATGACAGTATCTACAGCATAGAGTTATTCTGAGCACGAAAGGGGATAATTCATGCAAAAATGCTTTACACGGTGCATGGCACAGAGGGTTATCTTGAAATCAGCAGAGCAATGAATCACAAAAAAATGCCTTCTCAGTTGCTATTAGCCACAAAAGTAGATATTATATCAAGATTCTAATCTGTTTGTCCCTTCATCGAGGTGTTATACTAACATGATTTGCAAACTGTCCTTAGGACATTAATCGGTGTTGGATATCACCAGAGGACCCAGGGATGATCTTCAGTGCTTTTTACCCTTCCTGAAAACCTTTCTGCCTGAGGAAAGCATTGAATTCTCTTCCCTGAAAACCTTGGTCATTTGGTGCTATATGAGTTTGGCTGCGGAGAAGGGGCAGATCTTAAGTCATAGTCACACTGAGCTCCAAAGGCCATGACACCAAGGCTTTCCCCCATCCCACGTTCCCCTGTCCCCTCCTGTTCTCTGAAAATACATTTCAGAAACAACACGTCATTCCATCAAGTCTTGCAGTTTGCTGGTATTTAACCTTTAAGCTTGAGCTCCATATTCTTTCTATAAAACAGAAGGTAGCATACATAAGCTTCTAATGGAAGTGTAGTACGGATAAGACAAGTTGTCTATAGCTCAAAAGTGAGTGGGAACATTCTCTTTATGTTACACATAAGAAGTAGGAATGTAATTCAGTGCTGCAAGTCTCCAACCCAATAAATAAATAAATAAATAAATAATAAATAATAAATAAATAAATAAATAAATAAATAAAATATTTGCTTGTTGGACTCTTGACTTGGAATTGGTCTCTTACAAAGGAGCTAAAATATAAATTTGTGTGGAAACAGAAGTCATGGCAAAATTTTCACTTGGCTGCTTTGTAAATTAGACCTTTTTATACCTCACTTTCATAGTTAACTGCTTCAAACACTATTATTCATCTTATTTAATATACAAGGACTAAAGTATGACTGATTACAGGTACCAAATTGAAAATAAACAGGTGGAAGACAGTGCTTAGGGCTATTCACTTTGTGGACAGACTTTCCCATGACTTTGCTCACAAACCTGCCATTTAAATTCATTTTTAGCTGGATACGTACACCAAAGGGATGTGTCGACTGTTTGTGATTTATTGAAACAGCTGAACAGTTGCAAGATACAGCTCCTTGGGGTCATCTATCATTCCAAATGATGATTAAGTACAAAAGGAAGATACAATTTAGGAAAAGAGCTACGTGAAGTTGGGATAACAGCAATGGGCCACACCATGGTTGTTTTCATAATAAAATCTGAGAAAAAAAGACTTAATAGGAAAATCACAATAGATATGTTACATTTTGCAAAATCAAACAAACATGACTTTGCGGAATGGGTAAAAACCATGATTCCTATTCATAATTAAATACTGGTTTCTTAGGTCAATTTTTCAAGTGACATTGTGATGGTCTTTGGTTCTGCATACAATGACTTCTCACCTGTCTTTAACAAGTGTGAGGTTGAGAAAATTTTTAAATTTTTTAATGGAGAATTTTTTAAAGAAGCTATATACATTAAGGCTGCCCAGTTGAGAAAAAGTCAACCGAAAGTGGGGGCTTTGAGTCTAGAACCAGTTCTTTTTTTTTTTTTTAATATTTTATTTATTTATTTGAGGGAGAGAGCGAGAGCGAGCACGAGTCGTGGGGGGGGGCGGTGCAGAGGGAGAAGGAGAAACAGACTCTCACCACGAAACATGGAGCTCCAGGCCTGGCTCAATCCCATAACCCTGAGATCATGACCTGAGCGGAAGGCAGATGCTTAACCACCTAAGCAACCCAGGTGCCCCCATTATTAGTATCTTAAAATCAATTAATTTAAAGAGAATTACAGCTCTTAATTCTGCTACAGTGCTTACACGTAGTCTTGCCTGGGAGCAGGGTGACATAAGACATTATTTCCAAAGGTAGCTATTGTCTTGAAGTGAGATAGTATTGTGCTATTTGCTTTATAAACCTATTTTTATTCGCAGGCTGCGGAGACATAAGGAAATATTGGTCACACTTAGAGGTCTGTGGGAATTAATGTGCATAGATGAGCCCACCTACGCATTTGTAAAAATGAGCACGTGTGTATGTGTGTTCGTGCACATGTATTATTAGCCTAATAGCTAATTCTGGGATTCTGGGACCAGGCAGCTTAAATTTGAATCCTACTTACCTCCTTATAACCTTGACAAGTAACTTAATCTCAATCTTGCTGTGTCTCAGTTTCATCATCTGGAAAAGAAAAGAAGTATGGGTATGTTCGTACAGATTAAATGAGTTCTTACCCAAAGTACTGAGAATGATGTCTCTACATGTCGTAAGTCCCTAATACATGTTCATTATTTTTATTATCAGGAGGACCTATATTTTAAGCAAAATTATCAGAGGATTTACTTTGTTCAAAATATACATTCATGTCCTGTCTGCCTGGTGACCAATAGTTGATCAGAATGGTAGCACAGACCAGGATCTCAACTTTTGGAAATCCTTGGCAAAAGAAAGCCGAGTGGCCTGTGGACAAGGTCTGGTAGCTACCTAAACAGAAATCCATACGAGGCTTTGAACTACAAATTGTATCTTGTAGAACATCGTTGACCCTAACATGGTGAAGTATGCTTCATGAAAAAGGGTCATGGACAGAAACGTTTGGGAACACTGTGTTCAACTCTACAAATCAGGTTTCTTCATTGCGGGATGTCTCAGAACCTTTAATAAACTAATGTGCATTCTGAGTCTCCAGGGGACTACAGAATACAATTTCTCAACCTATTTTCATACAGAATCATTGTTTCTGTCTTTTTTTAAGGAAAGCCTATGAAATCATGAGGAATATTAGGAATGCCTTAAAACACAGCTTGGGAAATACTTCTTTAAGTAATTTTTCTCGAATTTAGATATTTTTGGCTCGTAAAGAACCCAAAGTACTCAACAAAATACTCTATTGATGAGGGGGAGTGTTCCACGGACTCTCCCACTGGAAGGTCTTGGGGTTGTCATTGTTGATAATGAGTTAATAATGGCTTGTCAGTGATTTAAAAAGAACATCTCCCAAACCCTAGAGATTTCTGTGGAACATAGAACAACATGCACCATGAACACGTGACTCAAGTGTGATCTTTTGGGAATCCATTTGTACCATTTAGAGATGATGAGAATTTCTTTTTTATGGGTTAAAACAAAATTGTTAACCGCAGAGCAGAAGTTGGGTCAGACAGATATACTGCTCTCAAGAATGTGCTGCTGATGATTTGTATTTTATGGTAGCTGAAGAGTTTGAGCTGCTTGTTAATGAGATCAAGCACCATTACATATATTATTGACATCCTCAGAAACTGCAGATCTATTTTGAAAAATCTTTCTGCTACATTTGTTCGGAGCATTGTCTTTCTGTTAAAAGAATTCACCTGCACACTAAATTTCCTCCATAATATACTATTGATAGCTTAAAGAAATATTTCTCTCTATCTCTTTGTCTGCATTTGGAAGCTATGTATTTTCTTTGAGTTCCATTTCTTCTGAAAACTAGTTGTTGACAAATACGGCTGTCACAATGATTGTAGGACTGAATTACCCTGTTGATTTCCTAATTCGTTGCTTGAATTGTAATGACTCAAAATAAAAGCAGTCTCTCTAAAATATTTTGTCATCTTACACGGTTTGAAAGATAAATGGTCCTAAACAAAATAGTTGCGGAAATTCTTTGCGAGGATGAAAGTTTTAGCATCAAGGTCTATATTCAAGATAATGTAGGTGGCAGGGATTGCTCTTTTTAGGGGGTAGGTTTTTCTAATCCAAGCAGGGGGATTTTGTAGAGTCAAGTCTAAAGTAAAGGAAAGAAGATGAAAGGAGATGGATTTCCAAGTCAAAAAGAGAACTGGAGTGTGTATTAAAAAGAGTACAGGGTGTAGGTCTAGATCTGAAGCCTTGGATAAATCAGGTAGCTGTCCGGGTGTCAATTTCCCTATTTATGAAAGGAAAGGAAAGGACGTCAGTAATCTGGAAGATACAACACTTTTCTTTGGAAATTGGTATGGAAGGGGAGGAAAAGAAGGAAAAAATGGAGTTCGGCAAATTACTATAGAATTCTTTCCATGTGTTAAGCATGGGGGAAAAGTCATGCTATTAGGCCTCATGATTATGTATTCTTTTGTTACCATTTTGCATGTAGATTAGCAATGGCTTTGTTTTGGGGATCACAGCGTTTCCCAACCCAACTCAATTTTCTGCCTTGAATTTTCTATGTTGCTGCTGTATGCCTAGAATGTTTTTTTCCCCCACTTCTCATTTGAAAGGCTTTCACTTACTATGCCTATAAGCTATGATATTAAGGTTCAATGCCAGCAAAGTTTCAGGAAAAAGAGTGAGAAAATTATTTAAAAGGACTACTTTTTGATAATGGCAGTGTTTTGACAGTTTTTGACAGGCAATTTGGAATAATGCAACCTCCTGGATTACAGCCAACCTCTGAAATGGGCTGTAATTTAGAATGATGGCAGCTTCTATGACCTCTATATTGGAGAGTCACCGGAATTAAAAAAAAAATCTCCAAACAGTTTAGGTTCATATTTGAAAATCTGGCTTAAATGTTCTGACATTTAGCCATTTTATTTAATGAAAAGATTTTCTTCTCTTATGCATAGCTCCAAATACTGATCCTAAAGCTGGGGAAAGATTTTTCTGCCTTTTGCCTTTTTGTATGTGGTAAAAACTCTTCTTCTCAGATTCCACTCTCAACCAGATCGTGAACATTCTATTGAGCTGGCTGTGGGCACATCTGCCCCTTCTCCCCACTGCGTGAAATCAGATCCACGCAGACATGGGGAATTGTACGATGCTGTCATCCTATAGGGAAGGAAGTCCTGGGCTGTTACAGCTTCCAGCTTCCAGCTTCTGCCTTTAACAAAAAATGTGTTGTCTCAGGTTCTAAGTCGGGTCCTCAAGGCCCCTTTGAAAAATAGATTCTGTTACCTCCTTAATTCTGAGAGTTAAATGCTTTTTAAAGAGTTGTATAAGTTAAATATGAGCGGGGAGTGCAGCGTCGGGTTTGTAAATGAACCGCAATTCTCCAAACATACCCATATATTCCAAAATTGCCAGTTGCAGGCCATAAAATATTTACATTATGGAGTAAATAATGTATGTTTAGTAAGAAATGATGAAATATTTACAGTTTTTCTGAAGATACTGTATAGGTTTTCTCCTCGACCACAGCCATTTTTCTTGAAGCAGGCAAAATAGGCAACTTTCCGAGCTCAGAGAACAACATGGAAGCATCCAGGAAGGAAGAGAATGTTCTGAGGCACTAAGTGGAAAAGTCTCTACGAGGAGAAGGAACAACAGCTGATCCCAGATATCAAGATACATATTTCATATGGTTATAGGTCTAGGGAGGCATTAGCAAACACTTTTGGTATTTTTACCCTGAAACTGAAGAGTTGCTGGGCCCGGCTCACGTGACACGATCTTTAGCCAGAGCCGTTGTGTGGGGGTATTCTGAACCTCAGAGATGGTAGGACCTTCCAAGCTTCCAAACCAACCCATCTTTAAAACCTCCCCCATACACTCCTTGACCCTGAGCATGATCCAGAAAACCCAATCACAGTGTCATCAATTCTCACTGCGAGTGTTTGAGGAAGAGCCTGACAAAGCCCTTAACAGAAGTTTTCAACCAAAAACAGAGAGGCCGACAGAGAGATTTCCAGGCCTCTGCCCACCCTGAGAAATTCTGATAGGCTCGCTCTCGTATAAGGCCTGGCAATCTTTATTTTTGAAAAGCTTCCCAGGTAATTCTGATGATCATCTGGGTTTGGGAACTACGGTAGAAAGAATAATGGCCCCTGAAAATATCCACGTCCCCATCCCTGGGACCCGTGGGTATTACCTTATGTGGCAAAAGGGAGGTGACAGACATAGTTAAATTAAGATCCTTAAGATGGGGAGATTATCCTAGGTTATCTGATGGGCTGTAAATGTCATCATTTCTTTTCAGAGGGAGTCAGAAGGAGATTTGACAACAGAAAAGGCCAAGCGAGGGTGGAAGCAAGATGCTAGGCTTCTGGCTTTGAAGATGGAGGGAGGGGCCAGGAGCCAAGGAATGTATGAGGGCCCTGGAAGTGAGAAAAAGCTGGGAAAGATCCCCTCCTAGAGCCCCCAGAAGGAAGCAGCCCTGCTGACATCTTTTTTTTTTTTTAATATTTTTATTTATTTTTTAATTTTTAAAAATAGTTTATTTATTTGAAAGAGAGCGAGGGAGCACATGAGAGAGAGCATGAGAAGGGGGAGGGCCAGAGGGAGAAGCAGATTCCCCGCTGAGCAGGGAGCCCAGCGTGGGGCTCCACCCCAGGACCCTGAGATCATGACCTGAGCCCAAGGCAGACACTTAACCAACTGAGCCGCTCAGGCGCCTCCGCTGACATCTTTTTAGCCCAGTGAAACAGATTTTGGACATTTGGCCTTCGGAATTGTAAAATAATAAATCTGTGTTGTCTTAAGCCACGATTTGAGTCATTTTTCCGGTAGCAGTAGGAAACTAGCACATGAAGCATTGCCCTTAACCACCTCAGTTTTAGCAGTCCTCTGTTGCTAAACAATTCTTCAAGCCAGACCTTGAAGGCCCTAGGATTTAACCTGTTTCCCAGCACAAATGCAACCTTGCCTCCAGAAAACACTGCCACTCCCCTTCCCATCTGTGGTGGGCACTTCCCTCAGAGTCATATGCCCTTGAGGATGCCATAGCTGCCCCCAAAGAGAAAAGGCATCAGTGTGGGACCGTGGCCAACAACTGCATCCCTCAAGTTTGGACATCGAGCCACAAGAATTCATCATACCCCGCCTGCGTACTCAGCATTCTGTAGCTCCCGTGGGCAATTCAGAGAACCAGGAGAGGTCACTCCCTATTCTCGGGCTGAGTACACACATTGCAGAGTGATTGTGAACACTTAGGGTTGCATTTTCCAGGAATGTCAACACTGAGGCTCCCTTGGCTCCAAAGGATGTTGTCTCATTTTGGGATAAGAGAAATGCATCATGCCATTTAGGGGAAGAAGATGATATCAAAGCATGGGCTTCCCAGTTATATATACTTTGATTAGAAGACCTGGAAATCAAGTCATTTTCCCATAGGCTTAGACTCTCCATTAGCTGAGGGACACATTACCAAATTGTCTATGCAGCACTTGAAATGTAGCTCTGTTTTCCAAGGAGGGGGGAAAATCTCTATATTTTATCAGTATTTGCTCCTATCAGAACTCCTCACAGTGAAAGGGGGAAAAAAAAAGATGGCAGCTGCGTAGAGCTGGGATAGCATCTTGTTTCTATGACAACAGTGTCTGCTCGGCTCCCAAGCTCCATCTGGTATTTTCAGGCCTAACAGCCAGGTAGCATCTAAATGCCTAGTGGAAAAAAAAAAAAAAGTATCGATAGAGATTCTTCAGATCAGGCACAAATGAACACAGCAACACCATGTCCTTTCCGAGAAAAACAGTGAATGACTTCACCAGCAGCAGGGCATTATGAAGACAAACCACTTAGTCCGTGGAACAGGCTCACCTCTATATTATGGACTAAGAAAGCACAACGTGCACACAAAGTAAAGTGCTGTGGGGCAGATGGGGACGTTTTCCTACGAGCGATCTAATGAGGCTCGGCCGGGATGATTCCTTCCCTCCGCTCCTGCTCTCTTCCCCGTCCTGCTGTGTGGAGTTTTGTGTGCTTTAGGTAATAGGGACGCAGCCGCTCTCACCTGCCTCACTGACCTTCCCTTCAGATTTTATCCTTGTTGATTATGTTCCCTGGTAGCTCCGCAGAATTTATGAGAAGCTGAATTTCAGTCCTCCTTCATGGGCACTTACTCACAGAAAAGCATGCTTTTAAAACAGCACAACATGACACAGCTGGTTTTTACCTTCCCCTACCCTCGTATCGAACATGATCTAGTGAGGCACCTCCTTTTTCTTCCTTTATAGTACCATCATTAAGAACAACATTTTTCCCAAGTCATAATTTATCTGCAATATGATACATTGCAGCTCTCTAGGTAGGTTGTCATGCAATACCTGGGACACCCTTATACTAAAAAATTACTCATTGTTTATCTGACATTCAAATTTAACTGGGCATCCTGTGTTTTTGTTTGCTAAATCTGGCAACCCTATTTATAGGCAGGAATGCAGGCCCTTGCAATTCACCTGATCCCTTAAGCTTTGATACAGTGTATCTCAATGTTAGCACATTGAACTGAGTATTGGTTTCCAACATTTCCTGGTTATTACAACAAACATTTAAATGTTGATTATTTACACCAAAAAGTTTATTTACACCAAAGTTTTGCATGCATTCATTTTTCTCTTTAATTTATTCGGTGCAGAGTTCCTGGGCACCTGCGACTGGCCTGGCACTGTTCCAGAAGCTGGGAATTGATGGTGCACAAAACGAACGGGTGCTTCCTCATGAAGCCAACATTCTATTGTGGCTCCTGGCTTTGGTTTCGGGACATTTACTCCCATTGCATACAAGACACTCTGATATACAAAGACCCCATCACACATGGACCTGCCCCCAAAAGCAGCTAAACCCTACTAGACTCATTGTCCCTCACTTTTCTTAAAATTTCCCCCAGCCTCATCAAGTCAACCCCAAGTCCTTCCATGAGCATTCAGTTCCCAGAGAAATTTAAACTGTCATTTTTCACTTCCTTTGCCCCTCAGTATCCCAGATTCAGAGACAGCTGACCCTGGAAGAGGGGGACATTACCTAGTGTCACCCTACCATCTGTTTCTAAAGTCCTCTCTTGTCCTCCCTGGGATCCATCCCCTTGAAGGTCCGTGCTCTGTCCTTTTCCTCTCCTGAGCCCTCACAGGAGATTCAGGCAGGTGAATGGCATTTGCATTCTTCCTCTGTCATCTTCACTCCTTCTTCGTGTACTGCCCCAACTCTTTTCTCCTTTAACTATTTCATCCATTTGATACTGTCCACTACCAAACCAGAGAGAAAAATTAAAGGTCTGCCATATTCCAGAAAGTTCTTGAGCTATGGACCTGGCGTAAATTTTTTTTTTTTCTCTATGAGTCAGATGCTTTCCCCTGTATCTCACATTTTGACTGTGACACACTCAGTTTTATTTTATGAGAAGTCTAGGAAGGGCATTATATACACTCAGGTATAATATTTAAAATGTATAACCACCACGGTAGACAAAATAATGGCCCCCAAAGATATTTGCATCCTCATCCCTGAAACCTGTCAGTATGTCTCCTTATGTGGCAAAAGTGACTTTCAAGATGTGATCAAGTGAAGGATTTTGAGGTGGTCTGAGAGCATCTTGACTTATCCAGGTGGGCCCAAAGGAATTACAAGCACCCTTATAGGAAAGTGGCAGGGATATCAGAGAAGTCGAGAAATATTAGGGGGCTACTGTGCTGGCTTGAAGATGGAGGAAGAAGGGGCAGGAGCCAAGGGATGCAGGTAACTTCTCTAAGCCGGAAAAGGCAAGGAAACAAACTAGTCTCTAGAGCTTCCAGAAGGACTGTGGATCCTTTGATTTTAGCCCAGTAAAACCCGCTTTGGACTTGTAACCTCTGGAACTGTAAGATAACAAATTTGTATTGTTTTAAGCCACTAAAGTTGTGGTGATTTGTTACAGCATGAAGAAGACAACACACAGATAGACCCAGTCACTGAGAAATCAGAACAGACCCTGAGCAGGCTCTTGACGCTCTTTGCTAAGCTCAGTGTTACCTCTTAGTTGGGGAGATTTGGATGGCCATGGAGTTGAGACCGCCCGGTGGTGGGAGTTGGCCGTGGAGGACTGGGGTGGTGGTTATTTACCAACCACTGTGGGAGTATCTCAATATTTTTATAGTCCCAATGGGTGTACTAGTGGATTTCTGTTGTACCCACACTTACACACAACTAAATCTGGATGGATATAGACTCTTGAATTTTTATAGGCATGACTCTTGAATTTTTCTTCCCTAAGGCCCTGATATCAACTCTTAATCAAAGTGGCCAAGGCAACAATTCTGATAGAATTCTATATTCATTTCCATGTGTCCCACACTGATTTTCCAGGGTGTCGACTGGGATGACTCTTTCTTCCTCAGGAGCTTTTAAAAACGAAATTCTTAATTGTTTGATTGTTTTTCCAGCTTACTATCTGCACTTTCCATCTCTAAGTATTGAGAGTTTCTTTTTTCCTTTCATCTCCCTTATTTCCTCTTTTCTTTAACCCTGCCTCTTCTCTCCCCATTTGAAAACAAGTGAAATAAGGGGAAAAGAGAGTCAGTGACTTGCTCAAAGTCACCTAGCTAGTCATCAGCCATCCTGAGCATTGGACCTGGGTCAACACCCCATCCAGTGATGTGAAGTCACACCTCCAGAAGGGAACAGTGTTTAGGGGTCATCCTCTAATTCTTAAATTGCATTCATCTCCTACAGATCCGTCTATGGCCTTCTACTGCCTTCTGAATACAATCTGAACTGCTTCCATTCCTTTCAGGGTCCTCCGTGATGCAGTCCTGACCACTTCACCAACCCGGTCTGTGCAGGGATCCCACCAGTCCTCTCCATTCTCAGACACCGGTTCTGTTCCTGACAGGATCTTCGGGGGAGCAGGAATGTGTTGTCTACACATTCCATAGCAGGTGCTTGCCCCAAGCTGTTACATTTTACACTCAGACTTACTCTGCGTGCCTTGAGTTAATGAATGTGTGTACTTTGTTGCTTGTTGCCCTATAGGCTCCACGCATGCAGAGAGCTCATTCATCTTGTTCCCTGCGGTGGCAGAGCCTGGTACATAGTAGTTCTTCAATGAACACTCTGTGGATGATGTTTGTGGTCATTCTTCGTGGCCTCACCCTAAAGTCACCTCACCACTCTCAAGGCACAGAATTCCTAAGCTATCTCGTAAACCACCAACACAGACTGCCAACCAGAGGTGGGGGGCCGAATAAAAGGAAACACAGAGTGTCTGGTCATTTATGTGAAATATCATAGTTGGCACTTAAAGGAAGTGGAAACTAGCTTTCTGACCTCTGCAGTAATCAGCTTAGACCGTGAAGCAGGAGATTTGAATCCCCTTATCTACTTCTAGATGAGAATATTATGTCTCATTTACAGTTACAGCCTTCTGGACTGAAATACCATATTTTATGAGTAATAGCATCTGTAAGTAAGATAAAAGACATCACAAAAGAAAATGAAAGCATTTAAAATACAACAATTACCGAAATAAAATCATCTTTAGGACATTCTTCTGACAAGTTCTCTTAGGGTTTATTAATTTCTTCTAAGAATATCACCATGAATCTTTCTTACGAGTGTTTGGATCCTGTGTGCACAATCTTTGCATTTATCCACTTGAGGCGAAGGCACAATAGAGTCCAGGATCAGCCTTTTCCTGCTTTTCTCTGCATTAACGCCTTGAAAAAGGAAACTGTAAAGGTAGATTACGAAACAGTTTAAGAAACCTATTCATGTACACGTTTCATAAGTAGAATAATGAGAAATAGCAGGAACAGAATTACAAGACCAAGTTTCAAATGATGATGTATATACAACTTCAGTAATTCTAATATTTGCAATATTTCCTTATTTGTTTTCAGATATTTAAATTCTTTTCACTCGGTATGCATTCCCTTCAATTCTCTTCCACAACTGCTTACTATTACCTATGAAATAATCAGCTTATTCTCTGTTTAAAATGTTTCTTACTGAGCTCTTTTATTTCAATGCTAATTAATTGTTTCCTTTAACCATCTTACAGAGTTTCCATATTCTATTATCAACACACCTGCAATGTCAAATAAAAGATAAGGTTTATGAGCCATGTAAACTATGATAAAACATTTTGAACTGTCTATGGCATCGTGAAGGGAAAATAATGACAGTGTCTGGCTTTTATAAGGTAATACTATTGTACTAAGGCCACTAAGTCATTTCAAACATTGGAAGCCTAAAGCAATTTTATCCTGATAAATGAGCAATTTAGCAAATTGTTTTAAGAAGAAAAAGATTTACGGTTCACTCTACCTATATGTATATGTGAACATTACATTTTTTCAAACTTTCCAAAGAGTCACTGTGAATAATTCATAGAAGGTAATGGAAACATTAAAATACATCCCAAATTTCCAAATAGTCACTATGACTAATTTCTTGAAATTAATAGCAATCTTCATAAAAATCGTAATAAGAGAATATGTTAATTGTTGATTTAAATTGGAACGTATTCAACAACTAGAGTCATTTATTTGCTGAGTTACCATGTACTTATTAGATCGGCAAAGACTATGTTAATGACGAAAACAAATAACTGGTAAGAAAAAAAAAACACCTTAAATTTCTCTTTTAATTCTTTCTGTGTAATCCCAAGCAACTTAAATTTATTGTCATGAAAACTACAATTTGATACAACCAGATTTCAAGGCCCTTGTTTATTCATCTTTGTAACTGAAGATTCTAACTTGCCTTACGTATGGTGTCCACCCAATAAGCATTTATTAAATAAACAAATGAATTATACATGGTGAGGAAGAGTGGTTTCCAGGTTCTGTTTTGTTTTTGTTTTCTGGAGCTGACAGGCTAATCTGGGTAGGGGCACCTGGGACAGCTTTCCTGGAACCTGTGCTGGGTTCCTAACTGACCAGTTTCACTACAGCTTTTTAATTCCAAAGAGTTTGCTATTTCATGACTCCTAATGTGTTATTGGAATGTCTTCATGCAATATATTTCACACAAGTTTGCTTTTCTCAATCAATAATTAAGAATTGACAGTTTACTTTCATTTCTATTATAGAAGTGTAAGACTGAAAATAAAATCGATACCTTTAAGTATTTATACATACATATGACTTTATCATATATATAGTGTGTATTTATATAAATACATGCATGTGTGTTTTCTCTATATGTACCGATATTTATCTACCTCTCTCTCTTTATCTATCTACCTACCTATCTATCTACCTAATCTCCTTAATAGAGAAGGGCTTCTACAGTAGGTGAATTGCCCCAGGCCAGCTCTGAACCCTAGCTGTTACACCCTTTCTTCAAACTCTTACTAAAAGTTCAATACAGAAAAAAGATAAAAGAGGAGTTCTTTTAACTGAAGTAGTTGAAAGTCACTGCTGAACAAAAAAGATCTTTCATTGGAGCAGAAGGAATTAAGAAGGAGTTCTAGACCTGGCTCTGACATTAATTGCCTGTGCCTTGTTGGGGAAATCCATCAACCTCCATGGCCTCAGTGCTAACATCTATAAAAATAAAAGGATTGTGCAAGATGTTTTCTAAAGTCTAAAACAAACACTAAACACTAAAATACTTTAAACACGAAAAATACTTTGATTGTAATTGAAATAATCAGTCATTTAAGTTTTTTTTTTTAATTTTAACTATTTCCTGCAACTTAACTTTTAAGATCTGTTATATGCACTGAATTGTGTCCCCCTACAAATACATTAAAGTCTTAAATCTCTGGTAGCTCAGAATGTGACCTTATTTGGAAATAGGGTTATTACAGATGTAATTATTTAATATGAGGTCATACTGGTATATGGTAGGCCTTTTATCCAATATGACTGCTATCCCTATAAGAAGAAGGAAGAGAAAAAGAGGCAGAGACAGACTAAGAGAACTCCAAGGGACAATGGAGGTAGAGACTGGAGTGTTGCATCTAAAAATCAAGGAACACCAAAAATTACCAGCAAGGACCAGCAGCTAGAAAGAGGCAAAGACCAGATTGTCCCTCAGAGGGCCCAGAAGGAGCCAACCCTGCCGACATCTTGATTTCAGACTTCTGGCCTCCTGAACTGTGAAAGAATAAATTTTTGTTGTTCTAAATCACTGAGTTGCGATATATTTGTTATAGCAGCTCTAGGAAACTAATATAAATATTAGGAATTGAATATAATACTTAATATACAAATTTCTTTTTTAGTTTTACATGTTAGGTATACAGCTGGTTAAACAAACATTTACAAAGCATGATCCATTCTCAATTATTTTTCTTTCAATCACATTTGATTTTAATTGGTTATACATGGATTGCGTTACAAATCCAAATTCCGTAAGTCCAAAAATGTCTTCCGAAAAGATATTAACTTGTTGGTGATAAGCATTTTTTTTTTTTTTTTTTTTTTTTTTTTTTTTAGGAAATGTATCTGCTTTGAAATGAAACACAGCTGCTGATACAGTCTTATTTTCTCCCGCCCCTAGTTTTTGGAGGCAGGAAATGAAGTAGTTAAGGATCTGCCTTAAGATTTTATCAGGGTTTAAATCCTGATTCTGCTACCATATGTGACCATGGACAAGTTACTTAGTTCTCTCTGCCTCACGTCTCCAATTATAATGTGGAAAAAAAATAAAAGCACTGAACTTATAAGTTTATTGGGTTGGTTAAGAGAATTAAGATGTGTCAAGGTCTCAGACAGTGGTTGGCATGTAGTAAGTTATTAATACATATTAGTTGTTATTCTCTTCCTTTCTAGTGCTTCAAACCCACTGCCACAGGTTGGCTACACAGAGCAACACTGACAGGCCACTCACCTGCTGGAAAACATGACATGGTCCCCATCATATACATGAAAAGGTTAAAGACCGTCTAGATGTTGGCTTCATTTAACTTTCTGCTTTTTTTCTCCCTTACTCTCTGTCCGTTGAAGTCACACCCTCCTTGAAAAGGTAGCTCGTATTCTATCCCCTACCGGTAAGTCTCCCTGGTCACCTACGTCAGACTTACTCTTTCTCCCTCTGGCCATAGTCCCTTAACACAAGGGTGAAGCTCTTGTATACAGTCTGCTTAGGAGTTATTTGTGCATGCTATGTCTCATTTGATAGACGAACACCTCCAGGAGGACAGGGCTTGTACCCTTCAATTTTGTAAACTCCATAGTACCTAGCAGAGATTTTTTATACTTAGTAGATACTCAATAAATGGTTGTTAAACTTGGTTGAACCTCTGTTTTGTTTTTCTTTTTGGCAGATGCCCTAAGAAAAACATAAAATAAATGAATTACTTTTCTTTTCATTGCAATATATATGCCCTGGGCTAGTGGGTATTTGCAAGCCTGGTTTAGGACCTAGGGAAGTCATCAATCTAAGAATGGAGAGGAAATGCATTTTAAATCACAAGAGCAATATAGCCTTGTGTAAGGCCTTCTAGCAAAGCAATTATCAATGGCTCAATAACCCAGGTGCTAGAGTTATTATGAACAAAATCTGAGGTTGAGAGACAATGAGTGATCTTAACTTTTATATTCCATAGGTATGCAATTCAACGAAACATGTACAGATGGAAAGTTTAGATCTGAGAATCATATGTGGGTATCATAATGCAAATAATTGGCTTTCTTTCTGAAGAACATCTGTTGAAACATCTGAAAGCAGTTGTTTATACTGATGCCAAAATGCTGAAAAATATAATAATTCTCCAATGAGGTTAGAAATATCCGGGGGAAGAAAAATAGTTTTTATGTAGTTCTGTTTTTATTAAATCCTGTTGTTGTTTCTCTAATATGGCACATAGGAGATGCTCAATAATATTTGTTGAATGAATGTTGAATGAATAGCAGAGACTCATTAAACAGTTGTTGAATGAATCATTTTTTCAGACTTCTAAGATAACATTTTCAGAAAATGGTATGCCCTAGTTTTACCATGCCATCTACCATTTTTATTTGGCATAAATTAAAGTAATGCTACTCTTGCTCTGAATATTATAGAATGTAATCGGCATGTATACCTATAAGAACAACTATCTTACTGAAGAAAATACATGAATAAAGCTAGTATAGAATAATAATATTTCAATATCCTAACATGTTACTGTTATTCATTATTATAAAACACTTTAAATTCAGGGCACCTGGGTGGCTCAGTTGATTAAGCATCTGCCTTCAGTTCAGGTCATGATCCTGGGGCCCTGGAATGGAGCCTGCTTCTCCCTCTTCCTCTGCCCGCCCCCCCAGCTCCTGCTCTCTCTGAAATAAATAAACAAAATCTAAACCAAAAAAAACCCACAACACTTAAAATTTGAATTGTGGGCTTGCATAATCATGTTTGTTTCAACAAGTAAAAGAAAAGGAAAAACCCTGCCAATGTCTATAGTGGTGATGCCTCTAAGAAGAATTGAACTTGGGATTTAAAAGCATCAAAATATTCTGTGATATGAAGACTGCAGAAGATGAAGAAGCCATTTCTCCCCATAACCCCATTCGAGAATTTCCAGCAGTTCTCTCTTGCATACGCCTGTGTGAGTGAGGCGACTGGGCTCCCCAAAGGCTGCCCAAATTCCACTCTGCCAAGTTTTCAGTACAGGAAGAACATGTTAAATAATAAATGTGAGTTTGAGTGTAACTAATAAAATTGGAATGTTAAAGAGCAGTATGCTTTTGAAAAGCAGCCTCCTTGTGAGGATGCCCCCTGTGCAAGTCCACGGGAAATAATTCTGAAGGGAGTGATATTAATTAGTAATATAATTTATCTTCTGGAAGCCCTTTCCTTTGATAGTGCCGTGGCACAGTTCATAAGCTTCCAAACAAGTGCTCAAAGAAAATGGTTTAAACCACAATTTCAGTTTTGTTTTCCATCCTTGAACAGATAAAAGAGTCAAATTTATTTCAGTATATCTAAGTTTTACACTTGCATCACATGATGGAGGATTATGAAGATATAAAAGTGTATTTATGAAGAGTTTTCAATGAAATGGTAAAATGCTTATGATGTAATCAAAGGAAAACAGAGCAGTATCCAAAATTGAATTCATGGCCTCTGATCTCAGATTTCTTGGTTTCAGCTCTAGCTCTGACATATACTAGGTAGGCTGCTTTGGCAAGATACTTAACTGTTCTGTTCTCAGTTTTCTCATCTAATACTATGAAGGTAATAGTAAAAATCATTGTATTCAGAATAGTGCCCAGCATATACTCAGTAAGTACTATTAATCGTAATTATTACTACTACTTATTCACCATATTTTCAAGCTTGTAAAAGAAAAATGCAAGGTGAGGAGAGTTAGCTGGAAGACAGTAGCGACAATGTTATTAGTACTTGCTTCTGAGTGGTAGGTTTATGGGTAAATCTTTTCTATGGCATTACACTTTTCTGTATGTATTCTTTTGTAATACTGTTTAAAAATTAAGTTTTATGTATACATGACTTAATGGAATTGAGGTGGAAATTTGGAATAGGTTAAAACTTATAGCCCCATATACTACAGCATTAATGAAATATTAATTAAGTCTCTTATACAGATGATATGACAGAATTCACATTTACCTTCTTTCAATTCTAATACAATCTAACTAAAAATTATTTTTTAAAGTTTAGCCAATGTCAATTCTACTTTCAGGAAAAAAGTCAAATGTTTATTATAATCTTACAATTTTGGCCTGCTAAAACTAAAAATGCTTTATTTTTTAATTTAAAAACCCCATGCAAAAGTCCCAAAGGTGCCTTTCATGTTTAAGCTTTAATTAGCAACCACTTTGGTCTCTGACACATATTGTGCAGATATTGAAGTGTTAATATTACTGAAGCTTGATTACAAAAGGCAATGATTAATTTTAAAGCAGACTAAAAAGATATGCCCTGATTACAAAGGAATGATTAAGGCGTAATGTCAGACGTTGCACATTTATAGCAGTCTTTGCCACAGTCAAAGGATAAGACGTTGCAGTTTATATTTAGAATCATGAGTACTTAGTTCTTTATAATGTTGGGCGTTTGCGCCTCAGAGAAAGATCACCGAGTAAGTCCAAGTTAGGCCTGAAGACCTTTGGGGCCACATGGCCAAAGCAAAACACCTGACCGCACGCAGACTGGGCCCAACGAGACGCCGTAGTTCAGAGCCCCCCAGGCAAGGCCAACCTCGAGGACGCACCTGCCGCAAGGTCTCCTGCCCACGGTACTGTGAGCAAGTACGCATTGTGGGACACAGATTAGGAGGACCTTCTCCCTAAAAAGAGAGGGGGTGGAGAGGAAAAGGCCAGCCGCACAGAGGGGTGCTGGCAGGGCCGGCTCAGACGCCACGGCCCGGGGCCTCCATTTTTATTAGGCGCCAGGACGAAAAGGAAGCCCGAGAGGGCCCGGGTCCTCGAATGAGGGGAGCTGCCTTCAGCCAGGGAACGAAAGCAGGGTTTCTGTCCCAGGCGGAGCGAGGGTGCCAGGGGGGATAAACGGTTGTCCTTTGTTAGTGAACCGGGGAAACAAAGGCCGGGAGCCGGGCTGGCGCCCCGCCTCACGCGTCCTGAGCCGAGGCCGATGGGGGAAGCCCTGAACAGTCCTGCGTCCGCACTGTGCTTTCCAGGCTCCTCGGCCTCCGCTCGCAGGTATTGAAGGGCGTCAACGGATCCGCGGGAGCCCGCCTGAGATGAGTTTAGAATCCTTGTTTCAGCACATCATCTTCTCGGAGCATCAGGCCGAGGAGAGCCGCCGCGTGATCCGAGAAGGTCGGTGCCTCTGTCGCCTGCTGGGGCCTCTGTCTCCTCGAGGTGGGAGCAGCCCCCCAGGCGTGGTCAGAGCAGGGAGGGGGCTCTGCTGGCCATGTGCACAGACATGGGGACTTTAGAAAGACAGAGGTGTTCAAGGATTTCATTTGTATTCCAGTAAGGTCAGAAATAAACAGATGTCGTGAAGAAATGAAGAAAGCGACGGAGGAGCTGAATGAAGAGAAAATCAAGTTGGAATCTAAGGTAGCTTGACATGTAGAGCACGCCTATTCTCACTTGAAAAAAATCTATTCGAAGTTGGCTTTTTGAAGATATTTTACTATTTGACTAGTTGTCTTTCAAGTAGGAAGCACACTACTGGGCTGGTTAGTGCAGTGCCATGTTGCTGGGTAATATTTCAAACTTCAGGTCAGAGACACTCATTCTAATAGGCACTTGTCCTAAAGAAAACAGTTCAAGTAATGAAGAATTGATTGTCCATGTTGTGCGATGGTTAACTTTTTAAAAGAGCCCGATGTCACTGGAAAAAAATAATTGTTCAATAGGTACTTGGTGCAGTGTATACATTTTGAATAGTAAATAATTTAAGAAGTGTACTCTGTTGATGTAACAGTTGGAATGTAACTTTCCAACGAGTGTCTGCCTTTTTTTTTTTTAATTCTCTACCTCATTTTGGACATTTCTTTCATCCCAAAGTATCATTTTTTCACTAACATTTCTCTTTTCTGCATCATTTGAAAAGTTGTGTTATTTTAAATAGAAGCGAGGAAATCCGATGGCTTCTTGAAGGAGGATTTTGAAGGGTGGGTAGAATTCTGGAAAGGCAGAAATAAGTAATAGGAGAAAAGCATTTGGGGCAGAGAGAGGATATGAACAAAAGGGAAATATGCCCAAGGCATATTGGGAGAGAAATCTAGTCAAAGCAGAGAGCTGATATCTGGGAATAGGAGGAAACCATTCCAGGCTTTTGATCAGGGAGTGTTGTGATCAAAGTGGTTTTAGGAAGATTTCTCTGAGCCCTGGGAGGAAGGGAGCTAAGAACATCATCCACGTATGCCCTAATGAAGGTCTTGCCTATGGGGAAAGGGGGACGACAGTCATTCAAAAATATTTATTCAACACCTAGAGATAAACTAAGCAAGCCATGTGCAATGGGAAATCTGTTTGAGGAAGTCTGGTTGCTTAAAAAATGTCTATTTTAACTTACCGGTGTGAGGAATTTCTAGTTTTCTTTGTGAACAAAGTAATCACAGATCTCTTCTCTACCTGGTGAGCTTCTGCTCTTCCTTCAAGTCTTACTCAAATGTCACCTTTGAAGCCCGCCCTTGGACAGCTTGGAAAATTTTTTTATTATAGTTCAGGGTACCATGTTATAATAAAAGAAGAGTACTTATTTGCATTTATGTTTGTATCCCTCGCTGTTTTGGGAGCAACATATCTGGAATTTTTTTTCTTAAATCTTTTGTTTCCACAGCTTGTATCCAATGCCTAGCACCTAGTTTACTTCGGTGTTTGAATGAATTAATGAGTACTAATAGTAAGATAATAGGGAGAGTGTTTTTATAATAGATTTTTGGACTGTTAACTCAGTGAGACCCTAGGTCCTGTTTTGCTTGTGAGTAGCAGATAAAGTAGCTGCTAACACTATAAGCTGATGGGAAGGGCAGAGCATTAAGAGTGTCATGATGTAGCTTTCTTTTTCTTTAAAAAGAATTAAGATACTTTAAGGGTTGGTAACTGGAAGCTAATAGAAGTAATAGGCAAAACATACAATTAGGTAATGCTTAGCTGACATTTACTGAGCACTTACTGTATGCCGGGCGCTATTCTAAATGCTTCACCCATCTTAACTCCTTTAACCCTGCCAGGAATCCTGTGATAAGGCACCTTTATTAATCTCCCTTTATGGGTGAAGAAACACAGAGGTTAAATGACTTGCCCATGATATATAATTAAAAACAATTAGGCTACCATAATGAAAGTAACAGTTGAGTAATGACAGCATATTTTATTAAAACAGATTTCTTGAGTTCATCTTAGATTTTTTTTCTTCATGCAATCCACATATGATAATGTATCTGAAGCTTTTGCCGTTAGTTTAGGGCAGTTTTTAAAAGGTTACTTATGTAAGTTTTTATACAAAATGTATTTTTCCTGGGTTGGTGAAGATATTGACCTGACAGATAACAAATGTTAAAAAAATTTGTTCTTCATATGTTATCTTTGAAAAAAAATAGGTTTACTCTTTGTACTATTTTCTTTTTAGAAGCTTGTTTTGTTGAAAATGGAAATGTAATTTGTTGCTAAATACATATACATAAAAAATGTTGACTCAAATATTTATACTTGAGAAAAGACAGAGCAAATCCTTAACATTGTTTAGAAACATCTGCTGAAATTACTAATTAATATAGCTCTTAAATGTGCATTGTTTTTTAATCGGCTCATATACATGGGTAATAGTATGATTATATCTTACTAATAAAATTAACATATGAGGTTCACAGTTCGTATCATACTAATTTGTAATTGAAATAATTTGATTTATAATATAGTCAGAATGGTGTGTGTGTGTGTGTGTATGTGTACGAATAAAGATTTTAAAAGTGGAACCACGATTATAATGTAAATGACTAATGAGAAGAACTGAAGAAGTAATCATAAATTGATTTCTTGTATCTTTTATTCTCAGAGTTAATTATATGTCTGCCAATAACAATGAAAATATATTTACTTGAATATTTGACTTGGCATTTATTGACCAATTTATCAAGTGGAAGCAGCATCGGGAGAAACTAGAACATAATTTGAATAGGCCAGTGCTTGAGCTATTTGTACAGTAATACATTCAGACAATATTTGGGGCATTTATTTTGGAAGTTGCTTGTGGTTGAAAAATGTATTTAGGAAGTACAGTACTCATTTTTTTTTTCTGTTCTGTAAAACCCAGGTAGCATGTAATTAGAACTTGAATGATAGCATTTGCCTTTCAGGGCTCGATGAGTCCTTTAAAATATATGGTTGCAAAAGTCTCAGATTATGTAGTACGAGTACTTCGTGAATTGGAGAGCTACAGTATGGCTGGTTAGGTTTGGTAATATGAAAACAGAAAGACAAGAACATGCCCTGGATTTGCAATTCATGCTTACCAATATACCTAAAGCTTCTGGTAGTCAAGGAAGGGTTTTATAGTGTTGATGACAGAGCGAATCAAAATTAAGGACTCGTAGAACATTTGTAGTTTCTTCAAAGCATCTAAAAGTTCCCTTTTTTTTCTGTTTTAAAAATAGTATATAGTTAAAATTTGGGCATTTACTCTGTAAAGACATACTATGTAAAACCTAACCTAATGCCATACTGTCTCAAGAAGAAGTAAATGGAGGAAAGCCGTTTTGTTTAATTTTCTTCTCCCAATTTTAACTTACTATATAAACATTATAACAATAATAAAATAATACGGCATGAATTCTTTTAAAAATTCGTTATATTGAAATAAGTAACTTAAGGTGGCTTCTTTTACTTCAAAATGTTCACATTCTTTTTTTTTTTTTTTTTTAGTTGATAAAGACCCTCCCAGTTAAGGGACCCTCCTAGTTAGGAACCCTCCCAGACCAGCAGGCAAAGTCCTATCTGTTAGTACTCCATTACCTAATTAGGGAAAGAACAAAATCACAAATTGTTATCATGTATAATATTGAAATGGAGTTTTGTTATGGAGGTTTCTCTTTTTGTAAAAGTTGCATCAAGAAAAATTTATATCCTTTTTTAATTTTATTAATTAAAAGGTACTTAAAACATAAATAAAAGAAGGACATTATTTCTTTCCTCTAACATTGTTTAAATAGCAGTAAATGTGAATTATTTAATCTTAATTTTAGAAAATAACATGAAATTCTGTTTATCACAATTTAACATTTTCCTGTATTTAAGTTCATTTACTGTGACCAGGACACTTTTAGGGGTAGTTTCACTTAGTTGCTTGCACTCTCTCTGACTTTTTCACATGAAAGTCTTTTAAGCAAAATCCCTCCTGTCCCAAACACGTACAGCTGATTTTTTTAAAAAAAAATTGTAGTATAGAATTTTGGTATATTGCCTCTTTTACATTCGCTTTGGTCGTATGTACAATTCCATAGCCGGTCAATATATTTCTGAGTCTGGAGTCCATTCTACAGAGGACTTTTCTTTTACACTCAAAGTACTTCATAGAGCTTTGGTGGATGTTTTCTTCACTCCCCAGTGCTACTTCCAGAACATTTCTCTACCTGCTTATGGTAGCTCATGCTGTGTACGACCATCTTTTCCCTGCTTCTCTTTTCTGTTTTCCTACTGACTCACTGGGTACTCTCCCTTGCTCTTAGAATTTGGTACCTGGTCTCAGGCCCAAGTGTTCTCTTAATTCATTAGGACCTTGAGTCCACTTCTGTCTTCCTCCATTAGTACTTGCCTGTGTATTCATTTCTCTCTTCATTCTTAGATGTCATGGTTGTTGGTCATTCCATTCTTCCTCCTGACTCCTCTCTCCTTTTTCTCACCCCCCTGGCAAGACTCCAAATCCAAGTGAACCAATTACTTGCTACTGTGTCAGCACTCAGGCAATTCCAGGGGAGGTTGGATCCAGGATTCATGAATGTGAGCCTCGGCTTCAACTGAGGCTTCCACACTGTCTGGAAATACTACTGCATTCCTTTCTCACTCTCTGAAATGACTATTTAAACCTTCACTCTTCTACATTTTATTCTCTCTTCTGAACTACTTAACTCTCAGGCGGTAATTTCGCCTTTTGTTTTAGAGAAAATAGAAACCATCCACCAGGAAATTTATTTTCCCACCTGCCAAACTCCAAACCTGCCATTTTCTCCCCTTTCTTCCTGTTATGAAGGAGATGCCCTTCTTCCTGACAAAGGACAATTCTGTCTATGCTTCAAATCCCGTCATCTCCTGTATCATCATCATCATCATCATCATCATCCTCATCGTCGTCTCATTGTTATTATGCATATTAATGGGAAGGGGCCTATAGAGAGAAGTTGAAGATTTAAAGACTAGATAGAAAAGATTATCGATAGTTAAAAGTCCCTGAGGAGGTAGAAGGAGGTTGGGTGGGATCCAGAGCATAAGGTAAGAATTAGCCTTAGCCAAGAGAGGAGGGCTACCTCTTCTGTTGTAGAGGCTGAGAGTAAGGGGCACCTGGGTGGCTGAGTCAGGTTAAGTGTCTGCCTTTGACTCAGGTGGTGATCCCAAGGTCCTGGGATCCAGCCCAGCATTGGGCTCCCTGCTGAGCAGGGAGTCTGCTTCTCCCTCTCCTCTGCTCTTCCGCCTGCTGGCGCTTTCTCCCTTGCTCTCTCAAATAAATAAATAAATAAAACCTTAAAAAAAAACCTGAAAAGTAATAAGTAATATTGAGCAAACATTACTATATATCAGGCCTTATGCTAAACATTTTACAAACCTTAGCTCAATTAACTCTCAAAAGAACCGTGTGAGATTGGTAGAATTATTCCCCCATTATTGATTTGAGAAAATTAAGACTCAGAGAAATTAAATACCTTGCACGAGGTCACATAAGTGGCAAGTAATAGATCTAAGATTTGAATGTATATGGGGTTAACTAGAGAGCCCTCACTTTTTTTTTTTTTTAAAAGATTTTATTTATTTATTTGAGAGAGACAGAAATAGAACAGGAGCAGGGGGAAGGGCAGAGGGAGAAACAGACATCCTGCTAAGCAGGGAGCCCGATGCCAGGCTCTATCCCAGGACCCTGGGATCATGACCTTAGCTGAAGGTGGGCTCTTAACCGACTGAGCCATCCAGGCGCCCCGAGAGCCCTCACTCTTAACTGCTGTAGTATAGTGTAAAGAACGGAATAAGGAAAGGATGAGGATATAGGAAAGTTTGGAGACAGTGACAGGAAACTAAAGGCATGGTTCACACTAAAAGCCACCTAGCTTTGTTAGTTCAACAATTTTGATGAGTATGTGTCATATGTGTTTAATGAAATTATTAATAAGAATATTTCATGTCTTAGTTCCTCTGCTTTTACAGTTGGGTGGCCTTATGCAAGCAAGGTAACACCATGAGTTTGCAGAAGTTTCCCTGTAATGATAGGGGCTACTCATTAGTAAAGATCTATTTTAGTCAAACAGCAGGTTAGCCCCTGAGGGTTAAGAGTCCAGTCGGAAGTACCACTCCTTCCTTAGAGAGAAGGCTCTATCAGTTTAGGGTGCTTTTGTTTGCAAATAATAGAAATTCAGTTCAAAATAGCTTAAATAATATTGAGAAACGATTGACTTAAATATTTGAAAACCTAACCTTTGATTCAGCAGTTATATCAGTTGGAATTGCATCAGATTGCTTATAACAAAAATATAACCATGGTGTCTTTACCAAATAAGGGGTTATTTTTTTTTCTATGTAACAGAAAGTCTGAAGGTAGGAAATCCACAGCCATTTATTAAAATTGCTCAAGGAAATCTTGAAAGACCCCAGCACGTTCTTTCTGTTCCACTATCCTTAGCCATGTGGCTTTCATCCTTACAGTTGCAGTACTGCTCCATCCGCAGGTATCACATCTGAATTCCAGCTGGAAGAGGAGAGCATGAAAATCAAAAGACTTCTCATGTGGCTTTATCATTGTTTTGGTGGAAGGGAAGTCCTCTGTAAGGACTTAGTCCTGCATCTTAAGGATTAGAATTTTGTCACATGGTCAACCCGGGAAAACGGAGCCTGGGAATGTAAATACTTTTAACTGGATGCGTTATTGCTCTGAATAAAATTGGAATTCTGTTAATAAAGAAGAACATCAGAATGCTGGTTGCCCTTGTGTTCCCCTGAAACTAACTAACAACTCCTAGAGTCACATGTTTTCTCCTTCTAAATCAGGGAGAGAGAGAAGGAAGTTTGTAGAAGCTTTCTCTGAAAAGCAAGGAAATTATCCTCATCGGATACCTTCTTCCATCTCATATCCACAAATTGTAACATGTGACTATCCCTGAACCAATAACTGTGGTCAAAGGTAGTGAATTCTCCCAAATTCAGTGTGCTGTCTAGGAATGGTACAGGTTTCCAAAAACTAATAGTTAACCAAGGAAAGGAGGAATGCATGTTTGGGAGGCAACCAGTGTCTACAGCAAATATTTTAGTGGTTAAAGCCAGACTGACCATGTAGAGAGTCCTTGTCGTTGGTTGAAACATGTGAGGTTAATTATGTTTATCATTTCATCTTAGTATGATTTATCATATATGAAAGAATATAATGCAAGGTTTTCCCTTGTAAGTTACCCCTCAGTCAAGCAAGAGTTGTTTTATGTTGGAGTCCTTAAAAAGCCTTTATGTTGTTACATGCATTTAAAATTCCTTTATTTTGAACAAGAGCTCAATGATAGTTTGAGATGCTTGAAGGAATCACCTGATTGAACTGTCTACTAAAAAGTAGACAAAGACATTTAAGAGGTTTAGTTATTATTTCTGGGAGTATAACCTCAGAATTCTGAGTGCTATTGTGAAAAAGCCACTTAATAACGACCCCCCCCCCCCAAAAATCCACACATCTCTAAAACATAATATTGTGATAAAAAAGCAACCTATAGAAGGTAATACGTATGATACCATTTAAAAACACACAAAACATCTGTGAGGGATTATAAATATATAGTGAAATATAATGACATGCATGGAATGATAAGTAGCAACATCAAGTAGTGATTATCTCTGATGGGGGTGGAAGATAAATGTAATCAGGGAAGGGTATACAGGGCACTTTAGCTGTACACGTAATGTTTAATTTCTTAAGCTGGGGGTGGGGACATAGCTGTTATGTGATTTTTAAAAATAAAGATACATGTTAAAAGTTACAAAGCAGTGTTTTTTAGTCTATTCAAAAAGTTATGCAACCATCACTAATTACAGAACATTTTCATCACCCCAAAAAGAAACCCTATGCACTTAGCAGTTCCCCTCCATTCCCCTCAAATCCCACCAGCCCTAGGTCACCACTAATCTACTTCTGTCTTCATACATTGCATATAAGTGGAATCCTATGATAGGTGGCCTTTTCTGACTGGCTTCTTTCACAGAGCATGTTTTAAAGATTCAACCATATTGCAGCATGTATCGCTACTTCATTCCTTCCTATGGCTGAGTGATATTCCATTGTATGGATACCAAATTTGTTTATCCGTTCATCAGTTAATAGACATCGGGTTGTTTCCACTTTTTAGCTATTATGAATAATGTCACTATGAATATTTGTCTACAGTTTTTGTATGAACATATATTTTCAGTTTTCCTGGGTATTCCATACAGGAGTGGAATTTCTGGGCTGTATGGTAAGGATAGGTATAAGTTTTTGAGGAAATGCAGACTGTTTGCGTAGCAGCGGCGCCGTCTGACTTGCCGCCAGCAGTATCTGAGGGCTCCAATTTCTCTATATCCCCACCAACACTTGTTATTTTCTGGTTTTGTTTTTGTCTTGTTTTTGTGTTATAGCCATCTTAGTGGGTGTGGGACAGTATCTGGTTTATACTTTGGTTTTGGTTTATATTTCAAGTTCCTTAATGACATTAATGCTGAACATCTTTTCAGGTGCTTATTGGCCATTTGGCACATCTATTCTCAAGATGAGCTGCTTGATTAATGGTTGTGTGCATGGTTCCAGTTCTTTTATGGGGGGGGGGCTGGTCTCTGAGAAGTAGTGATCTCTCTTCATGTTGATAGAAATGAAATGATTATATTTCTTAAATGAAGTGAAAAATATTACATATAGCATTTATTGAACTCCTTTTTCTCAACTTCGTTTTCATGATCTTAAGAAAATCCAAAGAATATTCCACGGTAATAGCAGTTTAGAGCAAACTCTATAACAGTATGCCAGATAGCCTTTCTATTTGCAAGTGCTTATAAATCAAAAAAGTTGCATACTTCCTGGCTTGGGTGCACAAAGTGGAAAATCTACTTCACTGTTTCTAATTGTATAAAATCTACCACCAGTGTGCCTATTTCTTTCTTTTCTTTTTTCTTCTCTTCTCTTTTCTTTTCTCTTTCCTTTCTTTTTTCTCTTTAAAGAGCTACTCTAAGTAAATCGTTTAGCCTGAAATGTTAATAATGTTCTCAACAGGATAAAAAACAAAAACAAAAACAAAACTGCTTTTCCAGGAACTGAGAGAAAGGTTCTCTAATTAAAGAATAGTAAGTTTGTGGCTCAGTATGCAGAAAGCATGAGATTACATTTAGTTTGCTAACCTCCTAAGACTATACAGCACGAAAGGTTGCCCTTTCAAAAGTTTGCCTTTTTGCCTTTTGTGATTTCTTAGAAAATCAATTAACTGTGTTCCTCATTTCTAAATATCTCCAATCGCACCTTGGATAATTATTCATTCAACAAACATTCATTAGGCAACTTCTACATCGCACTGTGAATAATTGGAAATAAATTACGTAACGCCTTTCTACCTTAATTTGAGAGTTGGCATCAAACAGCTTCAAGTGTATACACTTAACTGTAAACTCAAAAGTCTTGATGTTTTCCTTTCTAAAAAATGTTTGTAATAAACTTTTGATGTTTTCTGTGCAGTTCTAGAAAGAAAAACTTTTCATCTTTGTCACGAGTATTAGAGCATAAAAATAGATGAGGCCACCAGGTGTCATTAGAGTACAGCACTAGGTACTTTCGTGGGGGTAATCTATTTTTCTAAGGGTGTTTGCCTTTGCAGTGGGTTCTTTTGTTCTTGAATATGCCAACCATTCTTTGACATCAGGGCTTTTGCACTTTCTGTCTCCAGTGCCTGAAATGCTCCTTCCTTCAGCTAGGGGTATTATGTGTACACTCTGTTCTTTTAGGTCTCTTAAAGCAGGGTGGCCAACCCTTCCACTGGAATGCGAGACTTTACATCAAGACAGTCAGTCATATGCAAATCTTGAGGTTGGTTACCTGATGTTGCAGTTGCCACTTCAGAGCTATGGTTGTTAAAGTGTAATCAGCCATAGGTATCCCCAAGACTCTTTCACGACGTCTGTGGGGTCAAACTATTTTCTTAATGATGCACAGCCATAATTTGCCATTTTCGATGTGCTTGCATGCACAGTGATGGTAAGTAAAGGCAATGATGAGTAAAACTGTTAGTGCCTTAGCACAAAGCAAATCAGTAGCCCCCAACTGTACTAGTAGTCATTGTATTCTTCGCTGCCATAAACTCACAGTAAAAAACAAAACCTACCAGTTTCACTACATGCCTTGATTGTTTTCAAGTTGACCATTGTGTATCTGAGTTTTTAATACTGGATGGTGATGAAATGGGAAGTTCACATAAAGTCCTTCTGTATTCCAGAGTACAATGATTGTCTTAAGTGAGAGTACTTATGTGATTGAGTTACAAAATGAACTAGCTCTTTTTTTTTTTTCTGGAACACCATTTTTACTTGAATAACTGATAGGCTGTAGTTATTTAAACTTGAGTACTTGGGAAAATTTTCTCAAAAATGAGGTGACCCTGACATTTCAAGGCAAACACCTGACAGTAGTAATAATATTTTGTGAATGATAATATTCAACCTTTCAAACAAAAGTTAGAATTTTGGAAGACTCCTATCTGTCACTATAAACTTGACAGTATTTTTCCCAATACTTAGGGATTTTTTTGGTGAGTTTATTGATGATATTAATGAATGTTATTTTTAAGTATAATATTATGAAATGTATCAATATTTGGAGGATCAGAATAGCTCAGTGAAGCAATATTTCCCAAATGACCAGCACATAATGTTACGAAACCATGCATGGGTAAAAGATCCTCAGAAAGCACAAGACAGACCAACAGATTTTATTGTAACAGAAGGTGAAAAGCTCACTGAAATGGTTTCAGATTCCACATTGCAACTAACCTTTAAGAACTGCCACTGGTTTAGTTTGGGTGCAGTATCCAGCATACCCACAATCATTTGAAAAGGGTATTAAAAGATATTGTGTGAGGCCAGATTTTCTGCATATACTTCAACCAAAAAATGTATTGCAAAAGATTGAATAAAGAAGCAGATGTGAGAATCCGGTTGTCTATTATTAAGCCAGACATTTAAAAGATTTGCAAAAAAAATGTAAATGCAACTCTTACTATTTTTTGGGGGGATACTATTTTTTCATAAATATATATTTTTAAACATGCAGCAAATTTACTGTTGTTATTCTTAATGAATTAAATGTTTCTTAAAATTTCTGTTTCAATATTTGATGCAGAAAATATTGATAGGTCTAGCTTACAAAAACAATGAAACAAAAATGTCTTCAGTAATTTTTTAAGACTATGAAGTCCTAAAGACAGAAAAGTCATGAGACCAAAAAGTTTGGTAATGGCTACTGGAGAGGATCCTCCCTGACCTCCAGTGTATAAAATGTATCACCCCATCCCATCTCTCTCTATTCATGATCCTTTATTTTGTAACACTTACTGCCTCTTGACATATTTTATATTGATCTGTTTATATTTGTCTCCCCCCAACGGAATGTAAGCTCCACCAGGAATACAAATTTATCTAGTTTGTTCACTACTATTATTCCCAGTATCTAGAACAGTGCTTGAATTGTAGTGGGTGTTAAATGAATATTACTGAGTGAATAAATTAAAACTTTTCTCATGGGATTCTGTTTTCTGTTCTCTTCTGTGAATACTGCTTGTTTCATCTGATGGCTTTCTTATGTAATGGTGTATTTTCTTATGAGCTTTAAATTTTTCTATTGTGAACTTATCTTCAGCAGGGCTTATGTTTCCTAGGGGTACCTCATATTCCCTTGATAAAAAAGACATTCCTACGGAGCAGTTTCACCCCTGCTGCTGGGACCTTACAAATTTTACTTGTTCAGAACCAGTATTTATGTTAATTTCTGAGCTTAGGATTTTTGCAATACATGAGCAGGAGATATGTAAATCTCATATCCATGGACTGTTCAAGCTTGGGGTTGGAGCTTCTTGGGGATGACTCCTTCTGCTCATGGCTTAATGGTGGCAGCTCATTTATATGCTGCTTCTCTAAACCAATGAATAGAGTTTTGTTATTCCACTTGCACAGCTGGCATAGACACTTCTCAATTCCTGATTTTATCCAGTGAGCCCAGTTCCAGCTCCCTCCAATCTTGACTTTTGGTCTTATGTAGGCATTTAAAACCCTAGCCCCTAACACCTGTACCCAATCTCAAGGATATCCCTTGGGCTTAAATTCTAGCACACCATTTTTACCCTGAGTCACCTCTTTGTTTCTGGCACGACAATTTCCCATTCTTGCTTTCAGGCTGGCTATGTAAACGGTGTCTATTTTAAATGTAGTTCTATTTTATATAGCATTTCTCTATATTTGAGTAGAAAGTGGGTCCTTCCCACATTTGCTCAGACTGCCATATTAACCAGAATTCTTAACTTTAAAAATTTTTAATGCTTCAACTTCCTCATTCTTGGGTTCTTATTTCATTTTTATCTTTTGGTCAATCTGTATAATTGTTCAGTAATTTTTCAGGGAAAATATGTGCATGATGGATTTTCTAAGCCATTAAGATCTTAAATTTCTTTCTATTGTTTTCACACTTGAATGAAAATTTGTCTGTAGAGAGAATTCTTGGCTCACACCTGTTCTTAGAGAACTCTGTAGATCTAACACTACTGATTTTTAAAAAGTTTTTATTTAAATTCCAGTTAGCTAACATACAGTGTAATATTTGTTTCAGGTATATGGTTTAGTGATTCAGTACTTACATACAACACCCAATGATGGTCACAATAAGTGACACTACTGATTTTTGAAATTTATTAATGCAGAAGAGAAATATTGAAATCAGCCTGGTTTTTATTTTTTTATTTTTATTTTTAAGGATTTTATTTATTTATTTGAGATAGAGCTCACGTGTGCGTATAAGTGGGGGAGGGGGGATGGGGGAAAGGCAGACGGAGAGGGAGAAGCAGACTCTCCCCAATGAGCGGGGAGTCTCATACGGGGCTCGATCCCAGGACCTGAGCTGAAGGCAGACACTTAACCGACTGAACGAACCAGGCACCCCTCAGCCTGTTTTTTAAAAGTCCTTTTTAGGTAACCTGTTTTCATTTTTCTTCCCTGGTTGGTTGTGCAGATTTTTTTTATTCTTATAATTCCAAATCTGTTCACAGATGTACCTATTAGTTTCATCTAGACCATGGGTAAGCCTCCCATTTTACCCTCAACTATTACTTGTGATTTCTTTTTCAAGTACCCCTAATCCTTATAAGATTAGATTTTTTTTCTCTGTTCTCTGAACCTGTGATCTTCTCAGCAGCCTTGGAAAACTCTTTATACTTTATGTTACTGATTCCATCTTTTGCAGTGTTGGTTCTGTTGTTTAATACTCTGTAAATTTAAAAGCTGTGTTGGGCTCTTACTATTTCTTTCATTTCCTGTCTTCCTTTTTATCTCAAGTTGTTCTGTTTGTTTGTTTGTTTGTTTAATCTTACTGTCTTATGTCCTTACTTGCTCTTGTTTTGGGGGGGACATACCTTTGCGTTCTCTTGAGGACATCACATAATTGATTAACAAAATTTATGTTTTTACACCCTATAGCAGTAATATATTACAGAGATTTATAGTATTCTTTCTCTGTAAGCTTTTGGGTATTTCTTTTTTTATCTTCCATTATGGTATTTTTTTTTTTTTTGGTGGGGTTTATGCTGTTGCCATGTGAGAACTGTCCAGACTTACAGCTCGCCAGCAGATACAGTATATATGTTGTTCTTTGTCCCATTCCTGTTTGCTCGATTTCTTAAAGAATGAACTGTCTTCTTAAAGCTAAAGCTGCTGGTTGACAAGATGATGTGACTGTCCCCCTCCCGGTTTCTTGTAGTATACTTGACTGAGGTATGATCTCTTCATGCTCATGTGCCAAGTTTTCTTACTCTGAGGAGGAAAATGTATGTTTTAAAGAATCTGTGACATTTTATGGTTCTTCCATTAAATGCAGTACATGAAAAATCACTACCTGCAGCATTCCATTGTTTTATATCCTGACGTTCTGTAGGAATGATGTAGTGATAGCTAAGATAAGGTACTGCCTCCTGAATTGTCAAATAGCATAGAAGTCACCGTATTTCAAAGTCTCTCCCCAGTGAGTCTTTCAGAGTAAGAAGTATCATTACACATGTTCTTGGCCCATCAGTATTTGTGCATTACTGCTCTTTCCCTAATCATATTAGTGTCTAGCTGAATCAGCAGTTCTTTGGAAATGGAAGTTTTATTTGAGGAAAAGGGGAAGAATAATTTTGGAGTATGGGGGTTATTTTGAGAAGTGAGATTTAGGTTGGCTAAGGATTTTGTAACACCAGATGGGTTCAAAAAAGGTGAATGTTAGAGGTCAAAAGCAAACTGGCTACTTGCAGCTGTGCCTGTGATCTTGATGTTGCTCAGAAGAATATCTCATATAGCCTTTGGTACTTATGTGGTCATATGAATTGTTATTGCCTGAATTAATATCTCAAGATAAGTTGAAAGGTTGCCTACGTCAGCTTCTTTGATTCAGTCTAGTTTCATGGCTTTAAATAGAGTTCAGTTTTTCCTGGTTAAAATTCTAATTAATTCCTCCCAAGAGAAGACAGAAAAGAGGAAGGAATGGGACATATGTGACTGCCACTGTAGGAAAATGGATTAGATTGTTCCTCCAAAATGGTCTTTTTCTCTTTATTATAAGCTCCTCTTCCTCTCCATCTTTATTAGGAGCACTTGCTTATGTTGCTACTAGAAGAGTGGGTTATATTATCTGGAAATATGTGGGCCTTCTATCATCATTTTTGATGAACACGCAGCAGACTCTTTTTTTCTGAATTGAACTTGCTTTAATTCTTCATAAAAGTAGTATGTGTTTATTGCAAATTATTCCAAAAATAGAAATAGGCCAAACACAGAGTGAAAACTATCCATAGTTCCACTGTAGAGTTAGTATTTTCATAGGTCTTCTTTCAGAATTATTTAAGTGCATGTATTTTTTCTGAAATGATTTGCTTTTTTTCCAGATATGTATCCCACATATCTCAGCAGTTTTTAATGATTGCATAGTATTCCACTCAATGGCTGTATCCTTTTAGTTAACTGCTTTCCCATTGATAAATATTTACTATTACTCTTAATAAATTACTATTATTAATGTCACTGTGATGACAGTCTTGCACATGCATCTTGCTGCACTTAGTTTTTTTAGGATAAAGTCCTAGAAATCAAATTGCTCTATCAATAGTTATATACTGTTAAGGCTTTTGATGATTTCCAAATTGTCCTCCAGAAAAGTTGTTCCAGTTTATTTTCCTGCAATTTCACCACTCATATAATTGAAATTATCAGTTCTTTTGGCAAATATAAGAAAAAGTGGCATCTTTTTATAGTTTTAATTTGAACTTTTTGTTTACTTATATTTTAATTTTTTTCATTGATTGCTAATATTTATTATGTGTTTTACCTATTCATATCCTTTCCTTATCTTTTTCTTATTGACATCTAGCTTTTATATGTTACAGATACTACCCTTTCTTTGTCATTTGTTGCAGATTTTATTATTTGTAGCTTGGTTTTTTATGACATATTTTATCTAGTCAAAAGTTTAGAATGTTTGTGTTGCTAGTATTTTTTATCTTTTTCTTAATTTGTTTGTCCCTGAAATCCATCTCAGGCTTGGGAAAGCCTACCCCACTCTAAGATTTTAAGCAGTGTGTTTTTCCAGTACTTTTCCAGTGTTTTTTTTTCTTTAATATCTTAAATAAAAATGACTCTTCCTCTGTTTTTGCCTGGGCAAATGTCACATGATCTTCATTGACTAAAAGCACCATCTTTATGATACAGTAATGCATCTGTATTTGTTTCTATATAGTCTATACCCTTCTATTAATCTGTCTGTTTTGGCACCAGTATTGTATTTACTTAATTACATTAGCTTCTAAATATCTTTGATTCTCTGGGAGGATAGTTTCTTTTTTAGAATTTTCCTGATTCTTTTCAGGTTTTTTGTTATTCTAGATAAATTTAAAATCATTTTGTCAAATTCTAACAAACAAAACAAAATTATTGGGTTTTAATTCAGACTATACTACATTTATGTGATAATTTGGGAAAAATTGATGTATTTCCATCTCTGAATCTTAGCCTTCAAGGACAAAGCATATCTTTCTATTTATTTGGATCTTTTATGTTCTTCAGTAGAGTTTTTTATTTTTTTCCATATAGGTCTCAGGTATTTTTTAAAGCTTATTTGTGTTTTCTTTATTTGGTTGCTGTTATGAATGAGATCTTTTCCATGCTTTTTTCTATTTATTGTTGGTAACTAGAAAAGATACTTAGTTTTTGATATTTATTTGTTACTAACCTTTTTACTGAATACTTTTTTTATTTCTTACAGTTTTTCAGTAGATTTATGTGGATTTACTAGGTATGTAACAATAGCATTTGCCTAAACAAATGAGAGAGAGTTGAGTACTAGTTTTTTTGATAATTGTATCGCTTATTCCTTTTTCTTGCCATATTGCATTAATAAGAACTTTCAGAACAAACTTAAATAGCAGTGGTCTTATCTGGCATCCTAATAACCTTCAATGAAAAGATGAGAGATGAGCAAAGACTTGACTAAGGTAAAGGAATGAACCAGGGGATATCTGGGAAAAGAGATTTTCAGGCAGAGAGAACAGCCAGTACAAAGGTCATTAAGTAGGGAGTGCACCTGGTATGTCCGAGGAATAAAAAGGAGGCCAATGTGGCTGGAGAAAGTGAGTGAAGAGGAGAGTAGTAGAAGATAAGGTTGGACAGTGAATAAGGGAGTGCAGATCATGAAAAGTCTTATGAGCCATTGTAAGGATTAATATTTCCTGATATTGAAGCTTCTTATATTAGGATTCCTGTGTCATAGTGAGTTCTCCTTTAAGTACTACATCTGGGTGTTACACACAACTGATATATTGTGAATGCTACATCTGAGACTAATGATGTACTGTATGTTGGCTAATTGAATTTGAATTTAAAAAGAAATACATTTATAAAAAATAGATCTTTTTCTTTTACAAAACCTTAATATCTGTTGTTGATACAACATTCATTGATGTCCTCTAGCATTTAAAATGTCTTTTATTATAGTCATAACACATTCTTTCCCCCAATTGCCATGAGCTTACAAATGTGAAATCTACATAACTCTCTTATGTAAAGTTGCCTGTGCTGTGGGGTAGATCATTTAATCAGCAAAATGTCAGTTCCTAAAGTCTGAGAATATTTTAAACAACAGCAACCACAACAAAGAGTAGCTTTGTACTTTGCTTACTTGGACCTAAACATTAATTTAGAATTCTCAGTCATTTTCAATTTTCAAGTTCTTCTGGTAGAAAAATACCTAAAGGCACCAAGGCAGCAAGAGTAGTGAAGAGTCACAAATCATGGCTATGCTGAAAACTGACCTAGTTGACCAGATAAGTCAGCTCACTGGGAAAACTATAAGCTCTGTTGAAAAACCAAATATTCCAAGAGGAATAAAACAGGGAAAGAAAAAAAAATCTTTATTGCTGAGGGAAGCAGAATTAACCAGAGTGTTGGTACTGCTATAAATTAAAATTTTCCAAAACAGCAATATTTTCTGACAAAGTTTGGCTATTTGATTCTAGAATATAACTTTAAGGCTGCATGCAAATATTTCTCTTCGTTTGTAGTCAGAGGAAGAAGAGAGATGAGAAAGAAATTTGTATTACTACTACTAGGAACCTTCTACCCTTTTGGTTGTCGTAGCCCCTTGATGTAGGGTAACTTAGGATATAGAGTTAGTAGTCTCTAAAATGTTGATTTATTGAAAGATGTCCAAGCTACCATGGATGTAAGATTAGTGCCTCAATTCAAACCTGATTGGGAAAGATGTGTTCAAAAATATTTTGGTGGGTGGTTCAAGATGGCAGCATAGGAATATCTGAACTCATCTCCCACGTACACACCAAATCTACAGCTATGTATGGAAAAATTCCCTCTGAAAAAGACCTGAAAACTAGCTGAAAAATTCATCCACAACAAAGGATAACAGACGGGGCTGCACTGAGATGGGTGGGAGAGGCAGAGATGTAGTCTCACCAGAACCCCTTCTTACCTTTGCACAGCAACCCATAATTAAGAGGGAGCTCACAAATATGGAGCTTCTCCCTGAGAAACATACCAACGTCAGGCACACCTACCCTTGAGACTTACATGGAAGAAATGAACCCTCAAAACATCTGGCTTTGAAAATCGGTGGTGCTTGTTACATCCAGGAGATCCAAAGGGCTGTAGGGAACTAAGGTTCTGCTTTTAAAGGGCTCATGTGTAGAATCATTTGCCCCAGAACTAGTGCAAAAACAGCAGTTTGAAAAGCACCTAGACTATATATATGTGAAGGAGAAATGTATTTCCTAATCTTAAAGCATCTGCCCGAGGGACAGGGGCCTGTTGGGACTCTCTCTAGAGAGGGAGGCACAGGTGGGTGCCATTTTTGCGCTCTTCCTCCACCTTGTGCCATTTTGCTGACTTGCTAGAACCGTTTTTGCACTCTCCCTTTGTCTTGCTAGCGCTGGCACATGCGCACAGTCAGCACTCTCCAGCTGCCCTGCTAACACCAGTGGATGTGCCCTACCCCTGAACTCTCCCACTGCCTTATTAAAGCTGGCGGGCATGCACCAAAAAACAATCTGATTTAAAAATGGGTAGAAGGGGGCGCCTGGGTGGCACAGCGGTTAAGCGTCTGCCTTCAGTTCAGGGCGTGATCCCGGCGTTATGGGATCGAGCCCCACATCAGGCTCTTCCGCTATGAGCCTGCTTCTTCCTCTCCCACTCCCCCTGCTTGTGTTCCCTCTCTCGCTGGCTGTCTCTATCTCTGTCAAATAAATAAAATCTTTAAAAAAAAAAATGGGTAGAGGATCTGAATAAATATTTTTCCAAAGAAGACATACCAGATGGTCAACAGGCACATGGAAATATGCTCAACATTACTAATTGTCAGGGAAATGCAAATCAATACCCCAATATGATATCACCTCATATCTGTTAAGATGATTATAATCAAAAAGACAAGAAATAACAAGTGTTGGCAAGAATGTGGTGAAAGGGAACCCTCTTGCACTGTTGGTAGGAATGCAAATGGGGCAACTACTATGGAAAATGGTATGGAGTTTCCTCAAAAAATTAAAAACAGAACTACCATATGATCCAGCAATTCCACTTCTGAGTATTTATCCAAAGAAAATGGGAGCAGTAATTCGAAAAGATATGTGTACCCTATGTTCATTGCAGCACTATTTATGGTAGCCAAGATATGGAAACAACCTGAGTATCCATCAATGGATGAATGGATAAAGAAGAGGTAGGTAAATATATAATGGAATACTACCACTCAGCCATAAAAAATGAAATCTTGCCATTTTCAATAACATGGATGGACTTTGAGGGTATTATGCCAAGTGAAATAAATCAGATAAAGACAAATACCATATAATTTCACTTATATGTGGAATCTAAAAAAACAAAACATACAAACAAAGAAAAACCAAAATAATAGATACAGAGAATAGATTGATGGTTACCAGTGGAGAAGAGTTTGGGGTTGGGCAAAATGGGTGCAGAGGATCAAAGGCTACAAAGTTATAAAATAAATAAGTCCTCAGGTCATAATACATAGCATGGTGACCATAGTCAGTGGTATTGAAAGTTGCTAAGAGAATAAATCTTAAAAAGTTCTCCTTACAAGAAAAAAAAAAAGATTTTATAACTTCGGTGGCAAATGGTAACTAGACTTGCTGTGGTAATCATTTGGCAGTGTATATACATATCAAATCATTTTGTTGTACACTCCAAACTAATATAATGTTATGTGTCAATTATACCTTAGTTAAAATTATTTTTAAGTCTCAGTTTTACATTTCTTCTAATATCTTTTCAATTCTGATCCCCACCCATCATTTTTACGACAAGAGAGATGTTTCTGATGATAATTTATTCTGTGAAATGACCTTGTCTTGTGATCATAGCAATATGTTTGGGGTTATATCTGGAATTATTTACCTAAATTTTACACATCAGTAGGTCTGGTTTTCAAACACAAGAGTGTGAAAAATAGTTTAAGGAATTGGTTCTGATAAGAGAAAGAACAAAAGGAATAATGAGAAACACATTCTGCAAATAGGTGGCCATGAAAAGCGATTTCACTTTTTAAGAGTAACAACTTACACTTGGCAGAGAGGAGCTGGGAAGATCCAAAAAGTCTTTGTCCTTTCAGTTTCCTTAAAATATGAAAGAACCCTATTAATAATAGACCCATGTAGCTCCTGCAACCCTAACTTACCGCTGTCTTCACCATGCGAATCATCATATTGTGGGCATCTGCTCTTTTTAACCTTACTGACTTGAGATTTCTCAAACTCCTGCCTCTTTTTCTATTCTTTTTCCTTTACTTGCCAAGTCCGGTTTTTATTAAATGTGTCCATCACAGATCCTAAGTGAATTTAAAAATTAGTGTTACTGTAATTTTTCTGTAGTTATTGACCCTGGAACTTTTCTGGTTGATATAAAGAGGAAAATGTGGAAATAAAAGACAAAGACAGAATATAAGACAGAAAGTGGGAATGATGAGGAGATGCAGGCCAATAATAATAAAAACAACAACAAAGAAGCAGAAAAGACCTCAAAATGATAATTCCCCATAGAAGATTAGGGGAAGAGGAAAATGATAGATATACCTTTCTTATAAAGCTTTTGAGTAGCTCTCTACTTTTCATTTAGGGTATATAGGTTTCATTTTTCAGATTATGGTAAAATATTCCAGTTAAATGACAACTTGTCTAATAGCTCTCTTTAATAATTATTTTCTTTTTTAGGAAAGAGGACATGAGTTCAGTGGTAATTTTAGGTCTTAGTTGGTGATAGCTGGAATGGGACATCTTAATTTTTTATTTCTTACCATAAGGCTTTTCTGAACCTGAATAATAAATTTGGTTATGTCTTATTTAAAAATTTCTTAGCCTGATAAGTACTATTTTCTTCATTTTTGGGTTTCGATATAGGTCTTTCACATAGATCAGTGGTGGGAACAATTAGAATTCAGGAATTTTGATTCATACGTGACATACCTTATTGGATTAAACCAAATTTATCCAGCTCAATATTTGGTCTCAAAGCAGTTTGCAAGCATTCATGGTTACTATCCAGAATAGCAACTCTGAGAGTTAGGTATATACTGCAAACAACCTTCTCTCATTGAGTTCCGGTAATTTTTCTCTCAAACTTACATTCTTTCATTTTCTGCCTTAATCAGAGACTAAAGTCCCTTTTAGTTCCAGAAGTATCTCTATTACTTTGAAATAGTTCTAGTTCTAATTTAGGAGAAAGGAAGTCAGAAGAGCTGGATTTTAGTCCTGTGTTTGCCCGTAATTAATTATATAATCTTTGTTAAGGAATTTCACTTTTCCAGAACTCATTTTATGCTCATTTATATAATAAATAGCTCTGAAGTATTTTCTTATTCTAAAAAATGTGATAGAATTCATGATCATACTCTTGTTTGCTGTTGTTACCATTTTCTGTATGATTTCATAAATCTGGCCATATGTGTTCTAATTTCTGTCTTCTTAGACAATAAAATAATTAACTGCCACATTCTTCCTTCCCCCAACTTGAAAAGTATTTTCTGAGTTTCTTTGGTCATGAAAATTGCATCTCTTTCATCATTCTCTGTTGATGTCTTTCTCAAGATAGAGTTGATGAGAACAGCACCAAGTACTGAAGGTGTGAGCAGATGTGCCATGATATTATATATATATATATATATATATATATATATATATATATATGCAAGACCATATTTTCTGTTTTATTTCCATTACTTTTTTTTCTGTTACTTTTTTAATGCCAACATTTCCAGGACTTTTTAGCCATATCGTTTCAAAATATCTTTCAGGCCAACCCTTTGCCTCTGGACTAGACTATTCTTAAGCTCTTTACTATTCACTATCTTCTGGGACAGAGATTTCACACCCTGTCTCTCACCTTCAGGAAGTTCTTATGGCTAACATAAATCTTGCTTTCTGCAATTTAAATTGAACTTATTTCCTTTTTCTTTTCACTGTGGAGATGGGAACAGCCCCAAACTAAAAGTGATGCTTTCTTATGAGGGCCAGTACTGAATATAGAGGAAAGATTATTCCCAGTCTGGCATCAATTTAAGCTTTTATATATTAAAGCTTCCTGACTTTTCATTTCAATATTCATGGTCTCAGGAGATGTTATTCTTTATGGCCCAAATGAAATAATGGTTACATATCCAATATTAATGTTTATTATGTCTTTTGCTAACTAGAACCAAATGAGATACTAAAATAAAAAATGAGTTCTCAAAAGCATTTGAGGACTTTAGCAGATCTGTGTTTTTCTTAGTATAACTATAGCCATGGGACTGGGTTTTTGCCTATGGTTTGTAGATTTTATCTCATTTTATTAGTCATACTGTATACATGTTTAATTCATCCATATCTTCCTTATAAGTGATGAGAATAGGAACTTGTTCTTTAACACATGCTGTCTTGAAGCAGAGTTTAATATGTGTAGTCAAAAAGCTTTTGATAACTAGGCTAAGAATTGTGTTAGGTATTGTAAAGAAAAAGGAAAACACATTTTCTGCCAGTGAGGGGCCTATAGTCTTATTGGGGGAAAAACTATAAAACTTGTGATGATAGAACACTTATAAAATAATATATGATAGTGCATATAAAGTAAGATGTTTAATGTGAATTTTATTTAGCATTTAAGGTTAGTACAGAAAATATCTTACACTATGCAGTTATATTCTGTTAGCTAAGGCACCCTAAAATGTTTAACTAATTGTTTCATTCTGATTTCTGTTTTTTTCAATTTAAAGGTTCAGCAGTTTTCTGAAAAAACCTTCCTCTTACAGCTTTGGAAAATTCATGAAAGTGCCTTAGAAAGACAGTGCAGTGAAATTACAAGCCAGAGGAATATGCTTCTCCAAACCTTTGTAAGCCTCCAGCCACTTAGAAATATCTATTTCACTAACTGTATTGAAAAGTATTTAAATATACTTACATGTACTTTTAGAAAATTATCTGTATGCATATTGGCAGATAGTCCTGTTCAGATATGGAAAAGTATTAAGTGCTATTTAAAACCAGTTGGTAGAGTAATATAGTTTGAAAGAATTCTATTGGCAGGGATGCAATATAGAAATTATTTGCAATTGTAATAAGCATTAAAAAACCCAGTGAAACTGATTTGAATTGCTCAGGCTTTGAGACCTTGGTTTTAATGCTTTTGAAAGGCAGAGAGGTTCACACTTTAGGCATATTCATGGATCTTGGTGAAGCAATAGATTTTGTTTATCTTTTTATCTTAAGTGAGAACCAACAGACTCAGTAGTTTTAAATGACAGGGCCAGTTTAGGAATGTGACTTATACTTAATTGACATTTCAAAGAAAATACATTTTAAAATATTAAAAATATTTATCTGAAGTCAGAACCAACAGACTTTGTGCTTATGCATGACATGGCCAGTTTCTCGTTCACAATTAGTTGACATTTCTTAGAAAAAATAGAAAAATACAGTAATATTTAGGTTCTATCATTGCTCAGAGTTTTGGGAAATTCTTATTTCTTCTTCATATTGATGTTTCATAAAATGTAAACTATCTTATAGCACTGAATTGGAAATAAATATATAATTTTACCTCCTTTGTCTATATCTTAAAAGATTTCCTTGGATTTCTTTATTTGTTTTTTCTATAGCAGTAATTCCTTTGAGTAATTCCTTTGGACATTTAATATTTTACCCAATTTTATATTGCAATGACAAAATGGCACCTATGGCTGTAAGTTTAATACATAAATAAACACAGATATAATGATAAGTAGTAGAATTTCTATCTCAATAATACTCCCAAAACATTAAGGATAAAACTTTCATGTGGAAATAGTTGGTTATTAGTATGTAATAACTTCACTTTTTTATTAATATTGCTGGGGGAATAACGCATTTTTGTGATAACACCAGGAAGTATAATTTTATATTTTTGTTGCTAATAATTCCAAATGATTGCATTTTAAATCACCAGAGAAAAATTACAATTAACACCTGTATTTAATCTTTTGTTTCTGTTTTTCAGGGGGCTACAAAGAAAAAAGTAACAGAGGAGGAAGAAAAATTTATTAAGGAAATTACAGACTTCAATAATGAGTATGAAGTAACAAAGAAAAGAAAGCTTTTGATAAAAGAAAATGTCAAGATTGAAATATCTGACTTAGAAAACCAGGCAAACATTTTGAAGAGAGGTATGAGTATATAGTCCCACCTCATTTATCTGTCATCAACAAAAATAACTTATTTTGAACAAATGAATTTTGCAAAAATTTAACATTTTCATAAGTAAATTGGCTATTCCGTAGCTATTCTTTTACCTTTATCTTAATTATCCTAATGGAAATGTATCTTTTATTGTGAACAGTCTCAAGGTCTTTAGTAGTAGGTGTGACATGAGCATTTAGTCATTCATTCAAAAAACAAATACCTATTACTCTCTGGTATGTGACAGGCATTGTTCTAGGTCATGGGAATATAAAACTAAAAAGTGGAAGAATCAAATATGTAAGCAGATATTTATAGAACAATGGGATAGAAGCTATAATAGGGGTAGGACTGGTGTGATGATCCCCATTTTACTGTCAATACAATTTAAACTAGGAAACAAGGTTACACAGTGGGGTGGGGAAAATTTCATTTCAGGAACCCTAGCCTGTAGGTTATTGCAATCTGTGATAAGATCCTGAACGGAAGAAATTGCCAAAGAGAAGAGAGGGCAAATTAAAGAGATGTTTAAGAATAATGATAGGACTTTATCACTGATTAATATGAACAAAAATAGAGAAAGTTAGGGATGAATTATAGTTTTCATATGTCAGAGATTGGGTAGAATATGGTACCAGGAGGAAGAGCAGAGGTAGGAAAGCCTGTTGGAACTATAGTCTTTTCCAGACAAAATGACTGAGTTTTATTTCAGGTATTTTTAGTAGGAGATGTCTATGGAATATACAGGGGAAGATGCCCAGGTGGCAGGGGAAGATTTGGTTGTGAAGCTGGTAGGAGAGGTCAGAGCTAGAGCATTAGGTTTGGGACTGAATCCAAAGGAGTTGGTGACATCATTCAGAGAAAACGTATAGAGGGAACATAGATGAGGAGCAAAAACCAAAACCAGAAACTGGGAAAGCATTACATTTAGGGAAAGAAAGAAAAAGAATGGGACAGAGTAGTGAAAAAGGGCAAGAGGAGAACCAGCAGAGAGTAATATTTTAGAAATCTAAAGAAATATGTTTTCCTCAAATTAGTGGAAAACAAAATAGGATATTAATTTGACAATCAGAAGATTGTCAAGTGCAGTAGCATAGAGTAGAGCAGTAGAAAAAGACTGGTAGTAATAGATTGGAGTTAGTGAGAGTTGAGGAAGTAGAGAATGAAAATATAAATGATATTAAAAGGAAATTAGTTTTTAATGGAAGCCTTTCTAAAATGTACCATTACTTTGATGCCTTTAGTAAATGGAGAATAATAAAAACATTTAACTTTTTTATTGACTTGGAGCTATCAGTATGAATAATTTATTGTTTTGCTTTGCATATGACAACTACTATTTTAAGTAATATTCATCAGGCTTATACTATATAACGACCACCATCCTAAAGATTATGAATGCTAATGTCATGTTAATTTCATTTAAATCTTAATTTTACCATTTAATAGTTGTGTGATTTGGGGAAAGATGCTAAACTTTTCTTTGGTTCAGCTTCCCCAGCTGTAAAGTTGGGGGTTGGGTGTAATGACCTTTACAAAGGTAGTTGTGAGGATTCAATGAAATAATGCTGAAGTACATAGAATGCTGCCTGCAACATAATTAAGCCCTCAAAAAATGTGGGGATTATACTTTTTAGTCTCATTTCATAGATGAAGGAAATAAGGTTCTCAGAGATAAATTACTTTGGCTAGAGAGAGTAGGACAGAGGCACACAATCTGGAAAGCTTTAAAAAATATTACACACTTGAATCTCATTCAAGACTTATTGAATCAGAATCTGTGGGAGAGGATAGGGAACATAACTTTTTAAAAAATCCCTTAGGTGATATTGATGTGTATTTTCAATAACAAGTTAGAATACAAAGTTACATAGGTACATACTTTAAAACTAACTTTCTGCAAAAAGTCATGGATATCACCACTTCAATCCAACTTAGTATTAGAAATTTTAGCCAAATCAATTAGGCAAGAAAAAGAAATAAAAAGCATCTACATTGGAAAGGAAAAAGTAAAATTGTCTCTGTCCCCAGATGATATGCTCTTATATATAGAACACCTAAGGATACCACAAAAAAACCCTGCTAGAACTAATAAATAAATATAGCAAAGTTGCAGTATACAAAATCAACACACAAAAATAAGTTGCATTTCTATGTATGAGCAATAAGTGATTCAAAAAGGAAACAATTTTTAAAATTCCATTTATAATAGTATCAAAAAGAATAAAATACTTAGGAATAAACTTAACCAAGGAGGTAAAAGACTTATCCATTGAAAACCATATAAAACGTTGCTCAAAGAAATTAAAGAACACCCATATAAGTGGAAAGACATCCCATGTTCATGGATTGGAAAACTTAGTATTGTTAAGATGACATTATTACCCAAAATGATGTACAGATTCGGTGTAATCTCTATCAAAATCTTAACAGCGTTGAGAAAACCCATCCTAAAATTCATATGAAATCCCAAAGGATCCCAAAGAGCCAAAACTATCTTGAAAAAGAAGAACAAAGTTGGAAGACTCACACATCCTGATTTCAAAACTTACTAAAATGCCAAAGTAATCAAAACAGTGTGGTACTAGAATAAGGACAGACATATAGAAAATCAGGATAGAATAGAGAGCTCAAATATAAAACCTCATGTATGTGATCAAATGATTTTTTATAAGAGTGCCAAGACTATTCAATGGGAAAGGATAGTCTTTTCAAAAAATGGAGCTGGGAAAACTAGATACCACATACAAAAAAATGAAGTTGGGCCCTTATCTTACACGATATACAAAAAATAGCTAAAAATGGATGAAAGTCTTAAACTTAAGAAGTAAATAAAGCTCTTAGAAGAAATCATATAGGAAACACTTCATATTAGATTTGGAGATGATTTCTTGGATATTAGAAACACAGGCAACAAAAGAAAAAATAGGTAAATTGTATTTCATTAAAATTAAGATCTTTTGTATATCAAAGGACACTGTCAAAACAGTAAAAACACAACTCACAGAAAGAATGAGTTGTGTTTTTTATGGAAGAAAATATTTGCAAACTATATCTTTGATAAGGGATTAATATCCAGAGTATTTTTTAAGTAGTCTCTGCACCCAGTGGAGGGCTTCAACTCACAACCCCAAGATCAAGAGTCATATGCTCTACCAACTGAGCCAGCCAGGTGCTTCTAATGTCCAGAATATATGAAGAACTACAACTCAACACCAAAAAAATAACTCAGTTAAAAAATGGACAAAGGACTTGAATAAACATTTCTCCAAAGATATGGCCAATAAGCACATGAAAAGGTGTTCCACATCACTAGTCATTGGAGAAATGGAAATCAAAACCACAAAGAGAGGGCACCTGGGTGGCTCAGTTGGTTAAGCATCTGCTCAGGTCATGATCCCGGAGTCCCAGGATTAAGCCCCACATCTGCCTCCCTGCTCAGTGGAACGTCTGCTTCTCCCTCAGCCCCTCACTCTGCTCATGCTCGCTCTCTCTCTCTTTCTCTCAAATAAAATAAAATCTAAATAAAATATAACCCACAAAGAAATACCACTTCACACCCATTAGAATGGCTATGATCAAAAAAATCCAAAGTCTCCACAGCATGACATTCACAATGTTCAGGATGTAATCCAAAATTACTTGACCCCTGAAGAATTGGTGAAATGTGACCTGGTGTCAAAAGAAAACCATGAGATGCCAAACACACAGTGATCTAGATATTGGAATTATCAAATACTTTATAGCAGCTATTATTGAGCTATGCTCAGTGAGTTAAGGAAGATACATTTGCAATAGATGAAAAGATAGGTAATCTCAGTGGAGAAGTAGAAAGTGTAAAAAAAAAAAAGAAAAAATGTATTAGAACTGAAAAATACATTATCTGAAATAAAAATGTCACTGAATGAGCTTAATACCAGAATGGAACTGAGAGAAGAGCCCATGAACATGAAGATAGATCAATAGAAATTATCCAATCTGAAAAAGAGAGGAAAAATTTTTTAAAAATTAAATGAAACAAAAAATTAGAAACTTAGGGACCTGGGGAACAATTTTAAAAGGTCTAACATTCAAGGAACTGGAGTCTTTGAAGGAAAAGAAAGAGAATTGACAGAAAATATATTTCAAGAAATCATGGCGGAAAATTTCTTAAATTTTCTAAAAGACATTAATTTGCAGATTCAAGATCAGCAAACCCAAATAGGATAAATTCAAAAAAATCCACGCCTAGCCACTTAATAATAGTCAAACTACTAAGAAGCCAAAGAGAGAGAGAAAATCTTGAAAACAGGCAACAATAACCTTAATGACTATGCACCTGTCACTAGAAATGATAAAGTCAAGAAGATAGTGGAATAACATCTTGGAGGTGTTGAAAGAAAATTGTCCATATCCAGTGAAAATATCCTTCAAAAATTAAGTTTAAAAAAGACATTTTCAGATAAAAGTTAAGGGAATCCATTGGCATCATGCCTGAACGGCAAGAAATTCTAAAGGAACTCCTCCATGTAGAAGCAAAAATGATACCAGAGAAAAACTTGGATCGTGTTTAATGAAATAAACAGAGATGGCAAATACGTGGATAATTATAAATACCTTTTTTTCTCTTTAAAAGATAGCTATGATTGATTAAAGCAAATACTATATTGTCTTGTGGAATTTATAATGTATGCAGAGGCAATTTGTATACATGCATACTATATGCATATATGACAGCTATCACATCAAAGACTGGAAAAGAGGATTGGTAAATGGATCTATACAATCCTTTATAAATCTTAGAAAACCAGGAATAGAAGGGAACTTTCTCGACCAGATAAAGAACCTGTTTGAAAAGCCTACAGCTAATATTACACTTAATGGTGAAATATTGGATACCAATATTATTCGAAATGGTGACATATTAAATACTTTCCCCACAAAGATTGAGAATAAGGCAAGGATACCCATTCTTATCACTTCCATTCAGTACAGCTCTGGATGTTCTAGCCATTTTAGCCATTTCAATGAGACAAAATAAAATTGCCTCTATTTATAGATTACATGACTGTTCACATAGAAAATTATAAGGAATTTACAAAACAATTACTAAAATTAGTAAGTCAATATGGTAAGGTTATAGGATACAAGGTATATATTTAAAAATCAGTTGAGGGGCACCTGGGTGGTTCAGTCGGTTAAGTGTCTGACCCTTGATTTCAGCTCAGGTCATGATCTCAGGTCTGCCCAGCATGGAGCTTGCTTAAGATTCTCTCTTTCCCTTTCCCTGTACCCCTCCCCACCAACTCTCTTTCTCTAAAGAAAAAAAAAAGCAGTTGAATTATTATATACTAACAGCAAACAATAGAAAAATGGACTAAAAATACCATTTAAACATCATCAAAAAACAAAATAGAAACAAATTTAACAAAAGACGTGAGGGACTTCTGCACTATAAACTACAGAGCATTGCTGAGAGAAATTAAGAAGACCTAAATAAATAGATATATCATAATCATGGATTAGAAAATTCAATTTTGTTAATAGGTCAATCCTCTTCAAATTGATCATAGGTTCAACAGAATCTCAGTAAAAATCCCATTAAGTTTTATTACGCCTTGACAAGCTGATTCTAATATTTATATGGAAATGTAAATCACTTAGAACAGCCAACATTTTTTAAAAGAACAAAATTTAGGGATTTATACTCCCTGATTTAAAATTTGGCTAAAAAGCTATAGTAATCAAGATAATGTGTCCCTGGCTTAAAAATAGGCATATAGGAACCACTGGAATGAAAGAGTCCGGAAATAGTCTTATACATGTAGGGTCAATTGATTGTCAACAAAGCAAGGCATTCATAAATAGCAAGGCAATTCAGTGGGGAAGGGAAAGTCTTTTCAGTAAATGGTGCTGGATCAATTGGACATCCCTTGCAAAACGATGATTCTTAAATATTACTTCACACCATAGTAAACATTAACTCAGAATGGACTTATACCTAAACATTAAAGCTAACATCATGAAACTCCCAGAAGAAAACATAATAGGAAATCTTGGCTATCTTGGAGTAGGCAATGATTTCTTAGATGAGACACAGAAACATGAACCATAAAAGAAAAAAAATACATTGTATTTCAAGTAAATTAAAAAAAAACACTATTAAGAAAATCAAAAGACAAACCACAGACTTGGAGAAAATATTTCCAATATATATATATATCTCCTAGGTACTGTTATCTAGAATATAATGAACCCTTACAACTTAATAATAAGAAACAACAAAACTGATTCTAAAAGGGGAAAAAGATTTGAACTTCACAAAAGGGCATATACTGATGACCAGTGAACATATGAAAAGATACTCAATATCTTTAGTCATCAGGAAAATATAAATTAAAACCACAATGTAATATACTGTACATGCATTTAATTAAAATTAAAAACACTGGTCATATCAAGTATTGGCAAGAACGTGGAGCATCTGAAATTCATATGGTAGTGATGGGAATATAAAATTAATGGTACATTAATTGTTTGGAAATTGTTTTGCAGTTTCTTAAAACATTAAACATGCATTTACCATATGACCCAGCCATTCTACAACTAGATACACCAGAGAAGTGAAACTCTAGGGTCCACACTAAGTTTTTAGTAACTTCATTCACAGTAGCGAAAAACTGAACATACCTTAAATGTCCATTAAGAGGTAAATTGCTAAAAAAAAAAATTGGTGTGCCCATGCAGTGAAATACTCAGAGATAAAAAATAACAAATCTGCTCACACGCAACATGGATGCATCTCAAAATGATATGGTGACTGAAAGAAGCTAGCCACAAAAGAAAACATACTATATACAATGCAAACTGTGTGTGACAACAAGCAGGCAAGTGACAACAAGCGGACCAGTGGTTGCCTGGGTCAGAATGAATGAATTGCAGAGGGGCAGAGGAAGCTTTTGGGATTGATAGAAATACACAGTTTCTTGACTCTGGTGGTGCTTTCACAAGTGTATGTGAAAGCCAAAACTCATAGAATTGTATGTTGTTAAGTGGATGTACTTTATGTAAATTATTCCTCAAAAAAAGTGATAAAGAAGAAAGTCCTTGATACCACAAATACTGTAGGAGCCCTCTATTTTGTATCCTTTCTTCCAGAAATATGGATTTATTTTAATAGATTTGCTTCCATAGTACCTAGTACTGTTGGTCTTTGTACTTTCACAAAACCCATCCGTCTGAATGTATATCATAACATTTTCATATGAAACTTTAAACTCTGTAATGGCAGGACTTTGTTTTGTTTAATGCTCTGTCTCCAGTAGTATGAAAGAGATAATTATGAATCGATGACTGCTTCAAATGGAGAAGTATAAAATGAGGTGAAAACATATAATAAGGAAACTTAACCTGGACTAGGAGTGAAGGAAGATCTCCCCTAACAAGTGACCTTCAGACTGAGGTCTGAAGGGGTGATAGGAATTAACCAAATGGCAGATTTGAGTATAAATGTCAGAAAGTTGGGTATAAAAGTCAAGAGCTCCAAGGGAGATTTGGGCTGGAACTGTTAAATTCGGGAGTCACCCAAGAAAAATGTATTGAAAGAAGATAATAGGACCCTGAGGAATACCAGGATTTTCAAAGCAAGAAGAAGAAAAAGGCCAGTGAAGAGTGTGAAAGGTAGGCAGGACACATTACTGTGTGAGAGGGAAATCATCTTCGGGAGAGTGTTTGAGGGAGTGATCAGCCCATGTTAAATGCTGCCAAATTGTCAACCATGAAGACTAAGAAGCAGTCATGGGAGGTCCCTCATCATCTTTAGGGAAAGCAACAGATGGAGGTAGGAAGTGAGGAAAGGCAGAGGCCAGGTTGTAATAGGTTGAGCAGTGAGAGCAGAAGAAATGGTGATCATAAGCGCCCACAAGGCTTTGAAGTGAAGTTTCTCTGGATGACAAAGTTCAGTAGCCCAGGGGAGGGCTTTTAGTGGGTCATGTATTATACTTTTTTCACTTCTGTCTTTTGAGACAGGAGATATTTAAACATATTAAATGATGATGGATCAGAGCCCATGGAGAAGTAGAGTTGAAAATTCAAGAGAGAAGTAAAGTTCCCAGAGAAGATAGGAAATGGTGCACAGGTGGAGGGACTGGTTGTGATTTCAGAAAACAAAACAAAATAAGAATAAAAATCAGGAAACAACCTACATGACCATCAATGGAGGCCTCTAATTGTCTGAGTACATATCCCTCTATACTTTTGTGACTATATTTGGGTGGTAAAATCTACTAATGAAACTGCTAGGTCAGAGGAAAATATTAACAGACTTAACGCCAAATTAGACTCTTTTCAGCAGTGAATTAATTAATTTTCCTACCAACTCTATAGGAGAGTGACTGTTTTCTTGTATTATTAGCCTATACCATTGCCAATCTAGGCATTAACACTGACTTTAATCTTTGCCAATCTGACAAGCAAAAATAAAATTTTTGTTGTTGACTTAATTCACATTTCTTTGCTTTTGCATTATGTTGAATTTACTTCTCTGAATTTATTGATCGCTTAAATTTCTTTTTATTTTCCTGTGAACAATCTGTTCATATTCTTTGTTCATCTTTTTACATTTTTGTTCTTACTGATTTATATGAGTTCTTTGTAAATTAAGGAAGTTAGCTAGTTATTTAGTGTCATGTGTTACGAATTTTGTGTCCTAATTTATTGTTTACCTTTTGAAAAATTAGGAGATGAATCTTAAAAGATGAATTAGAGTTTGTTGTGGGGATAAAGAGAAGAAAGATATTCTAGGTAGAAGAAGCAAAATTAGCAGTATTGTAGAAGTTTGCAGCCATAGAGAGTACTGTGCAATGTCATTTTAAATATGCTTTACTTAAGAAGGATGAAGTTTTCTTATTATCTCATTGGGAAGCTTATTTAACTAAGTGATGTTACCTTATTTTGAATTCTCACTAGGTAGTCTAACCTTCAAGTAACTAATTCTTCTGTACCTCATTGTTGCTTAATGAATCCTGGTCAGTTTATTAGAAACAGTTTCTGGATGGCCAAAGGAAGCCTGTTTGGACTTAAAATTGACCATATGAATCACTTTTTAGCCTTTTGGCTAAGATCAAGTATAATTTTGTTCTTACCAGTTTAAAGTTGACCATGTGCTGCTTAAATTTTTACTACACACAAAATAAGTTAATTGCTGACATATTCAAGGCAAAGCCTAACTGGTTAAAATATGGCTTTTATTTGTCTATTTGTTTCTAGAAGTGAAGTCAATGGAACATGATAGTGTCCAGTTACGTGAACTTCAAAAACAAAAGAGTGAATTAGCACAAGAATTACTTACTTTGCAGAGAAAACTTAAAGGTATTATCTTTATGAGCTGGTTTATTTTGAGATGAATATAGTTACATACACATAACAGGGTCATATTATTCTTTCAAATTGTACTAACCTATTGAAATACAGTGTTATTATTGGTATAAAGCAGAAATAGGTAGAACACTAAAATAAAGTGTTAAATCTGGTATTTTTAATGTCATGAATTTTGTCAAGATCTTTTTTGTGCCTTTAATCGCTATATTAAAGTAGAAAAATAAGAATCATGAGTGCATACATTTTACATAAAGCACTAAAAATTAGAGTATTGTTCTTATGAATGAATAAAGTTAACTCTTATGTTTATTTTTTAAAGATTGTAAGCATTTTCTTAATTGTTTAGTTTTTGAAGATAAAAAGAATGAAGCAATTTGTACTACCAAATACCTAGAGGCAGAAAAAGTAAAAATCAATGAAAAGCCTCAAAATGATGCTGAATGCTTAAGGTAAGAATTCCCTATTATATTTTGGTATAAAATCTGGTAATTTTTCAAGTTGTCAAAGAGATTTCAGCATAAAGCTAACTGTGTAGGTTGTTTTTTTTTAAGTTCCAGATGTTAACTCCTTTTCTGTGTATTGTGAAATATGCTAATGAGAAAACACTTCACTGGCTAAAAAGTGCTACATGTAAGTTTCACAGTGCATTGGGTTGATAATACTGAAATCAATTTTTTCTTTTACCTCATGGACTCAGTGTTATTCACATTCCAATAGATTAAAACAAAGTATTGGTTCCACAACTCTCCTTTCTGTTATTCCTAACTTTTTTTTTAAAGATGACTGATTGATTTAAGAGAGAGAGACAACACAGAGAGGCAGGGAGGGGGAGAAGCAGACTGCCCACCAACCAGGGAGCCCAATGTGGGACTCGATTCCAGGAGTCTGGGATCCTGACCTGAGCCTAAGGCAGAAGCTTAACCGACTGAGCCACCCAGGCGCCTCCTAACTTTGTTTTTAATGATTGAAATTGTTTATCGTTTTAGATTTCAGGGGAAAAAAATCACAACCTACTATTTTACTTGAAATTTATTACTATTTGTTTTATGCTGAAAGAATGAAATTATTTTCTGTATGGGATTTTGAGCTGCTTTTTATGTATTTGGATAATGAAAGAATGGCTAGTGTTTGAAACAACATAGTCATACACACGAGGAGAAAACCTTCAGTTTGTTAATTTTACTATTGTTTATTAATAATTCAATGTTATATTTGCTGGCTTTACTTCAAAGAAGTTCATCTACGTTCTGGGCTAAATATAAGGAAAGAAACCTCATTACTGAATCTATGAGAAGCAAATGAAGCCTTCTTTTACATAAATCATATAGAAATATGTCCACTAGAGCTGAACAAATGTTTCATATTAGCAGTGTATTGCCGTAGGCCATAATTTTAGTAGATTGTGAGAAAATATTTGCAATTTAATTTTATGTTAAGTTTTATAAGCATGAAATATCAATCTCTTGGGTGATATGTGTGATGCAGAATGAGTTTCTGTAATGACAATCTGCTCATTGATTTTTTTACACTTTTAAAAATGATAATGCCCACTGGTATCATTATGGTTAGTAGTATAAGGGCTTCTGATGTGAACTCCAGTTTTGTGGGTTTATCACTCAGTCGTAAAAATTTGCCCTGGGTTAAAATTAAACACACAAAGTCTGTTGGAGAGTGTTTTTTCCTTCACAGATGGTGACAGAGGAAATTTGAATAGAAAGAAACATTAGTCTATAGACATCGTCCATTTTTTGCATTTTAGCAGTTATCAAATGAAATGCCAATATTTACCAGTTCCCACTTTAAATTATTTTGATATGTGTAGTTTAGTTTGCTTACTCGTATTTTCCATAAAAGTTATTTCAAGTATAAAGAACCAAGTCAAAGTACTGAATATAAAGATTTTAGGAAATACAGCCATAAGCCTTATGATTAGTGCAATAACAAGAAGCTAATAATGGCAAGAGATGATATGACATTTATTCAACATCATGAAGGCCAAAATTAGGTTGGTTTTATCCCTAAATTTTGGAAAATTCTTTTCCTTCTGTGTCTTCAAATGTATACTGAATTCTGTTGCCTTTTTCTTAAATTTTCAGGTTTCACTGCTGTTGGTATAGATGCCATTTTTATAGCAGGGTTTCTCAAAATTGGCACCGTTGACATTTTGGGCCAGGTTATTCTTGGTTGCAAGAGGGCAGTCCTGTGCAATTTAAGACATTTAGCAGCATCTCTGGCCTCTACCCACTAGATGCCAGTAGCACCTCCCACCCCCAGCTTTGACAACCACAAATGTCTCCAGACATTGCCAAATGTCCTCTGGGCAGAGCGGTGGGCAAAATTGTCCCCAGTTGAGAGCCAGTTTTATTTTAAGGTTATTATAATTGCACTTCTACTTTTATTAAACTTTAACCAGTTAAGAAAGCAATTATAAAAAATTAATATTAGTTTATTTCTATGAGCTTATTGTTTCTACTTTTAGTAACTAGAAAATTTCACACATATTTTATACTGTCTATATTATTGGAATTCTTTTATAATAATTATGTTTTTTTTAATTAATCTGCCATGTTCAGATTATTTGTTGGGCTCAATCTTGATGCCATCCATTAGTGTAGAGAACCAGTACTTACATTCACAGTGGTTTAATGGTCTGCTTTAGGTAGTCATTTCCTGTTTATAAATACCAAGATGCTTATTTATTTAAAAGATTCTATTTTGAAGAGTGTGGAATCATTAATTAAACATGTTAAGGCAGCTAACTTGTAGAATATTGCTATGATTAACACTCAAGTCGAAGGTTGGGTTAATTCATATGAAGCTCCCAGAAGGTTGTATAACTATGACTGATCTAGTTTTTTCATATAGTTCAGAGAGGGTAGAAATGATAAACCTTAGGTTCTAGTAAGCATAGAGGTTAATATTACAAACCCCTTAAAATCCCAACTCTGTTATTTACTAGGTTAGTAACCTTGGACAAGCAATTTAACTTGTTTATGCCTCAGTCTCCACATCTATAAAATGAAGTTCTTAATAGCACCTACCTCACAAGATTATAGTAAAAATTAAATGACTTAATATATGTAAAGCCTTTAGAACAGTGCTTGGAACATAGTAAATGCTCTATAATTAGATGTAATTATAATTATATAAATACTTATGATTGCATTTTTATTTCATATTATCCATGAGGATTTCATGACTTTCAAGCTTCTTTCTCATTCTTTTCTTTTACCTGTCTTTTTGTAATTTAAATTCAATTAATTAACATATAATATATTATTAGTTTCAGAGGTAGAGTTCAGTGATTCATCAGTCTTATATAATACCCAGTGCTCATTACATCACATGCCCTCCTTAATGCCCATCACCCCAGTTACCCCCTCCAGCTTGTTTGTTTGTTTTCTACTTGTTTTCTATGATTAAGAGTCTCTATGGCTTATCTCCCTCTCTGCTTTCGTCTTGGTTTATTTTTCCCTTCCTCCCCCATGATCCTGTTTTGTTTCTTAAATTCCACATATGAGTGAGATCATATGATAATTGTCATTCTGTGATTGACTTATTTCGCTCAGCATAATACCCTCTAGTTCCATCCATGTCGTTGCAAATGGCAAGGTTTCATTTATTTGATAGCTGAGTACTGTTCCATTGTATATATATATATATACCACATCTTCTTTATCTCTTCGTCTGTCATTGGACATCTGAGCTCTTTCCGTAAGCTGGGCTATTGTGAACATTGCTGCCATAAACTTTGGGGTGCAGGTGCCCCTTTGGTTCACTACATTTGTATCTTTGGGGTAAATACCTAGTAGAGCAATTGCTGGGTTGTAGAGTAGCTCTATTTTCAACTTTTTGAGGAACCTCCACACTGTTTTCCAGAATGGCTGCACCAGCTTACATTCCCACCAACAGTGTAAGAGGGTTCCCCTTTCTCCGAATCCTCGCCAACATCTGTCATTTCCTGACTTCTTAATTTTAGCCATTCTGACTGGTGTGAGGTGGTATCTCATTGTGCTTTCAATTTGTATTTCTCTGATGCCAAGTGATGTTGAACATTTTTTCGTGTGTCTGTTGGCCATTTTTATGTCTTCTTTGGAGAAATGTCTGTTTGTGTCTTCTGTTCATTTCTTGATTGGATTATTTGTTCTTCGGGTGTTGAGTTTGAAAAGTTCTTTATAGATTTAGAATACTAGCCCTTTATCTGATAAGACATTTGCAAATATCTTCTCCCATTTTGTCAGTTGTCTTTTGATATTGTGGACTGTTTCCTTTGCTGTGCAAAAGCTTTTTTTCTTGATGAAGTCCCAGTAGTTCATTTTTGCCCTTGCCTCTGGAGATGTGTTTAGCCAGAAGTTGCTGCAGCTGAGGTCAAAGAGGTTGCTGCCTGTGTTCTCCTCTAGGATTTTGATAGATTCCTGTCTCACATTTAGGTCTTTCATCCATTTTGAGTCTATTTTTGTGTATGAGGTAAGGAAACGGTCCAGTTTCATTCTTCTTCATGTGGCTGTCCAATTTTCCCAATATTGTTTGTTGAAAAGACTGTCTTTTTTCCATTGGATATTCTTTCCTACTTTGTTGAAGATTAGTTGACCACAGAGTTGAGGGTCCATTTCTGGGTTGTCTGTTCTGTTCCACTGGTCTATGTTCTGTTTTTGTGCCAGTATCATACTGTCTTGATGATTACAGCTTTGTAATAGAGCTTCCAGTCTGGAATTGTGATGCCACCAGCTTTGGTTTTCTTTTTCAACATTCCTTTGGCTATTCAGAGTCTTTTCGGGTTCCATACACATTTTTAGGATTATTTGTTCCAGCTCTGTGAAAAAGGTTGATGGTATTTTGATAGAGATTACATTGAATGTATAGATTGCTCTAGGAATCATAGACATTTTAATAATATTTGTTCGTCCAATCCATGAGCATGGAATGTTTTTCCATTTCTTTGTGTCTTCCTCAATTTCTTTCATGAGTGTTCTATACTTTTCTGAGTACAGATCCTTTGCCTCTTTGGTTAGGTTTATTCCTAGTTATCTTATGGGTTTTGGTGCAATCATAAATGGGATTGACTCCTTAATTTATCTTTCTTCTGTCTCATTGTTAGTGTATAGAAATGCAACTGATTTCTGTGCATTGATTTTATATCCTGATAATTAGCAAATTCCTGTATGAGTTCTAGCAATTTGGAGTGGAGTCTCTTGGGTTTTCCACATAGAGTATCATGTCATCTGCGAAAAGTGAGAGTTTGACCTCTGCTGATTTGGATGCCTTTTATTTATTTATTTATTTATTTATTTATTTATTTTTGTTGTTGTTGTTGTTGTTGTCTGATTGCTGAGTCTAGGACTTCTAGTACTACATTGAACAACAGTGGTGATAGTAGACATCCCTGCCATGCTCCTGATCTTAGGGGAGAAGCTCTCAGTTTTTCCCCATTGAGAATGATATTTGCTGTGGGCTTTTCGTAGATGGCTTTTATAATATTGATGTATGTTCCCTCTATCCCTATGCTGTGAAGAGTTTTGATCAAGAATCAGGATGCCGTACTTTGTCAAATGCTTTGTCTGCATCTACTGAGAGGATCACCTGATTCTTGTCCTTTCTTTTATTGATGTAGTGTATTACATTGATTGATTTGCTGATGTTGAACCACCCTGCAGCTCAGGAATAAATCCTACTTGGTCATGGTGAATAACCTTTTAATGTACTGTTGGATCCTACTGGCTAGTATTTTGGTGAGAATTTTTGTGTGTATGTTCATCAAGGATATTGGTCTGTAATTCTCCTTTCTGGTGGGGTCTCTGTCTGGGTTTGCAATCAAGGTAATGCTGGCCTCATAGAAAGAGTTTAGAAGTTTTCTTTCTATTTTTTGAAATAGCTTCAGAAGAATAGGTATTAATTCTTCTTTAAATGTTTGGTAGAATTCCCCTGGGAAATCATACAGTCATGGACTTGTACTCTTGTTTATTGGGAGATTTTTTTATTACTGCTTCAATTTCCTTGCTGGTTATGGGTCTGTTCAGGTTTTCTATTTCTTCCTGTTTCAGTTTTGGTAATTTATACATCTCTAGGAATGCATCCATTTCTTCCAGATTGCTTAATTTGTTGGCATATAGTTATGCATAATATGTTCTTATAATTGTTTGTATTTCTTTGATGTTGGTTTTGATCTCTTTCATTCATGATTTTATTTATCTGGTTCCTTTCTCTTTTCTTTTTGATGAGTCTGTTCAGGGGTTTAGTAATCTTATTAATTCTTTCAAAGAACCAGCTCCTACTTTCATTGCTCTGTTCTACGTTCTTTTGGTTTCTATTTCATTGACTTATGCTCTGATCTTTATTAATTCTCTTCTCATGCTGGATTTAGCCTTTATTTGCTGTTCTTTTTTCAGCTTCTTTAGGTGTAAGGTTAGGTTGTGTATTTGAGACCTTTCTTGTTTCTCAAGAAAGGCTTGTATTGCTATATACTTCCCTCTTAGGACTGCCTTTGCTACATCCCAAAAGTTTTGAACAGTTGTGTTTTTATTTTCATTTGTTTCCATGAATTTTTTTAATTCTTCTTTAATTTCCTGGTTGACCCATTCATTCTTTAGAAGAATGCTCTTAAACCTCCATGTATTTGAGTCCTTTCCAAATTTCCTCTTGTGATTGAGTTCAAGTTTCAAAGGGTTGTAGTCTGAAAATGTGCAGGGAATGATCCCAAACTTTTGGTACCAGTTGAGATCTGATTTGTGACCCTGTATGTGATCTAATCCGGAGAATGTTCCGTGTGCACTCAAGAAGAATGTGTATTCTGTTGCTTTAGGATGGGATGTTCTGAATATATCTGTGAAGTCCATCTGGCCCAGTGTGTCATTCAAAGCCCTTGTTTCCTTGTTGATCTTCTGCTTAGATGATCTGTCCATTGCAGTGAGTGGGGTGTTAAAGTTCCCTACTATTATTGTATTATTATCAATGTGTTTGTTTAATTTTGTTATTAAATGGTTTATATAATTGGTTTCTCCCATGTTAGGGGCATAAATATTTACAGTGGTTAGATCTTCTTGTTGGATTATGATATAATTTCTTTAGTTACGATATCGTGTCCTTTCTCATTTCTTATTAGTCTTTGGTTTGAAATCGATCCCAGCTTCTTTTGATGTCCATGAACATGATAAATGCTTTTCTACCCCCTCACTTCAGTCTGGAGGTGTCTTTGGGTCTAAAATGAGTCTCTTGCAGACAGCATATCAATGGGTCTTGGTTTTTATCCAATCTGATACCCTTCGTCTTTTGATTGGGTCATTAAGCCCATTTACATTCAGAGTAACTATTGAAAGATCTGAATTTACTGCTGATGTATTACCTGTAAATTCACTGTTTCTGTATATTGTCTCATTCCTTTCTGGTCTATGTTACCTGTCTCTTAAATGCAGGGGCTCCCTAAAGATTAATCATTGAATCTTCTTTCTTTATGCTCTTTATGGGCTTCTTCATATGCTCTAATGGTTTTAGTTATCACATATAGATAATTTCCAAATATTTGTCCCAAATCCCTCTTTCCTAATCTCCAGTCCTGAATTCCCAACAGTTTAATATAAACATAGATCTGAAGTGATGTTGCCATGATTAAATAAGCAAAAAAGCAAAAACAAAAATCTTATCAGAGGTTCAAAGGTCTTGTCTAGGCCAAACCACCCCAAACATGCCCAATCTTGTCTAATCTCAGAAGCTAAGCAGTGTTGGACCTGATTAATACTTGGATGGGAGAATTCAAAGGTCTTCACAATCTGTGCCCTTCCACTATCCCCTGCATTCTATCACATATCCTAAACTGCTAGTGCATCAGAATACTATTTATAGAATTCTGAATATGCCATAGGACCTCATACTTCTTTCTTTCTTCTCTATGCACAAAAATCTAACTTAGTCCTTAAGGCCCAGCTGACATGTCATGTTTTATGGGTTTTGCTCAAATCTAAAATGTAGCAGGCATTTTTGATGTATTTACAAATCTTGTCATTCGCACCCCACCCTAATCCATCACGAAGTTTTGTTGCTTTTGCCTGCAAAATATTTCCTGAATCCTTCCAATTCTCTCTCCCCATTGCTAATATCCTAGTTCTGGTCACCACCCTCTCTCACCTGGATCACAGTAACAATCTCTCTTCTCCCCATTCCTTAACTTTTTCACTGGCCAATCCATTGTAAATTGAATCATTTCACTGAAATCGTTCAATAGCTTCATAACGAACATAATAAAACCTAACGTCCTTAGTATGGCCCTATCAAAGTATGGCCTCTGACCACCTCCCTTGATGTTATTTTCAGTTGTGGTCCCCTCTTCACTCTGCTCCCTCAAGCACTCCAAGCTTTTTTCCACTTAAGGACCTTCCTTCTCTTCAAATTATCTGTTAGCCACTCTGCCTGCCTATCTCCTACCTATGTGGAACATACTCTATTCTTTAGATCTCAATTGAAATGTTTCCTCAGAGAAGACTCTCTTACCCTGTGATCTAAATTTATTTTTATTTTTTTATAACACCTTATTTTTTTTCCTTTATAGCACAGATTCTATTTTGTAATTACATACTTACATGCTTTATTTTGTTAGTATCTGTCTCTGCCATGTGCTCAACAAGAGGAGAGATTTTGTCCACTTGGTTTACCATTGTATACTCATGGTCTAAGACATTGGTACAGAGCTTGGCATATAGTAGATGTTAAATAAATAATGAATAAATGAATGTAATAAATTATGAAAGCTTTCCTCTACTGTTCCTTTCTCTGTGTTCATAGAGCATATGTTTAAAATTCTATGATAGTTATGTGTGTCAGTCTATCCCACTCAGCTGGAATTCCCTCTACTTCCTGTTCATTTTTCTATCAATCTCACATATAGCACAGTAAAGGGCACATGGTGTTCAGTAAATATTTGTTCAGTGATTGAGTCTACATATAATTTTATTTTCACTATAAAGAAGGTACGAGTCCACATGTTTTCAGTGTTATTTGCAAAGATGTGGTATATTCTCACCACTGGAAGAGCCTGATGGAATTCTTTTTCCACTCCTGATTTTTTTCTTCCATGCGGAAAAAGCTTTATAGATGTAATCCTCCCAGCCTTTCCCTAACACCCTCCTTTCTTTTTGGAAGGTGGGGAGGAGTGACTCAATCTGACTGGTGAGTTTGGAAGGGTAAACTGGGCCCCCGCCCTTTTTAGAAGCTGGCCTGCCTTAGAGAGTGTATATTCCTCTCTGCTCCTCTATCCCTTAAGTTTTACAGTGCTAGGAGTCCAGAAGAGAAAGCTTGTTGCATCCAATTGTGCTCATAATGGTATACGTTAAGTTAGTCTAATTTGGGGGTTCAATATTAGTAAGCCCTTTGCTTGCAGACACAAGCCACATTCTCCAGTAACTGCTATATGAGTAGTAAATGTGATACCTTCTGCTTTCCTTATTTCTCAATTGGGCAGAATTCAGGCAGGAAAGAAGAGTGTTATATATTGGGCCCTTTCAAACTCCCAACACCTATTATTTTTGTATTATTGCCCAACACCAGGGTCACCAAAATACAGCTCTTGATCATGAGTTTTTATTTGCTCCTAATAGTGACATACCAGACAACTTGAAACATTTCAGGCATTTTCCTTACCCATGAAACTTCTTTCTAGAATGCTTTTACATTTTTTATAACCAGTATTTGCGCCTGTTTAATACAACAGGAAGTTTATTTCAGAAATGAAGCTGCAAAGTCAACAGCATGGGATTTTTCCTTCTGAACATTTGAAGATAGTGTGGTTTTGTGAAGAGATATTTGCAATGGAAACTGCACAAAAGTTAATACGTACCTCCTACTGAGAGACTCTAAATGCATTTGTATGAAGTAGTAAATCAGTGCTGTTGCCTTTTCAGTGAAAAAGTCATCCAGTTAAGTTGGTTGTAGAGGTCACATTGATGGTCCTTCGATTTATAAGAAGGCATAAATACATGATGGTATTCAAACACTCAACCTCTCTAAAAGATACACAGATAAATATGTGTATTTACACACATTTATATATTTTTTATTTTACCAGATGTATATATAGGTGTTTTTAAATTATGAGACTAGGCTATGTTGACTGAATCCAAAATTCAAACACTATGAAAATGTAAAACATCAAAGTCTCCTCTCTTATCACCTTATTCCAGAAATCCCCTGTGTGACCATTGCTAAAAGTTTGACATGTATCTTTTCAGAGTTTATATATCTGTGCGGGTGTGTGTGCGCACATATGTGCTGTGTGTGTGTTTAGCATAAAATGGGATCAGACTTACTGGTCTGTAATTTGCTTTATTACTTAGTAAAATATTCTAGAAATTTCCCATGTTAGTTTGTGCTGATCAACTTCATTCTTTTTTAACAACAATGTATGGAAATGCCATAAGGATGTAGCCTTTCTCCCACTGATGGATTGTAATAGTTTATAAATTTTCATAGTTGAAAACATTTTATACATGTATCTTTAAATACTTGTGGGAATGTTTCTATAGCATTATTTAGAATAAGCATTATTTAGTAGAGTAATAAGAATTGTTATCCAGGCTGCACTGAGGAAACAATGCACAAGTACTTTGCAGTGCTCTGTACTATCAACAAGAATGAACTCAAAGTGGCAAAGTGTAATAAGATCTCAGCATTAAAGTTTCTGGAAAATACTAGTCAAATAATTATATACCTGTAGACAATGCATGCCATCCCTCTCTTTTTTTAACATTTATAAAATATGAAAATCCCCATTTAATTCCAGGATTATTCTTAGCTATGTATTTTGTTGACTATTTCTGTTGACTCTGCATCTTTTCTAGTAAGACTTCATCATTTATTCACTAACAAAAGTGTCTCTATAGCATTGATTATGTAGCCTTCAAGCTAATAGAGATCTCCTATTTTGTGAATTCTTGGCACATACTGTAGTTATTAAAGCTTCTAAGTAAATACAAGGGAAATTTTGATGACTGAATCAATTGATTGTTTTAAACATTATATTCTGATGTAAATGTGACTATTTGTAAATGTCCCTAAACTTTGAAATGATTTTGTTTATTGTAGAAGCCATGTACAATGTTAAAGTAATCATTTTCAAAAATCACTCATGTCTTTAATAGAAAACAGTTTGGGTTTTTTTTTTTTTTCCATTTTCATATGTTTACCTTTACAAGCTACCCCTTTTGGTATGGGGTTAGGAAGATGAGCGTAAATATGTGGTTAAAGAAGATGCCTAATTCAGCTCACCCAGGATTTGAAATAATGGAGGTGCTGGCAGGGCCCATCCCTTTTTTACCTCCTTCTTAGCAGATCTCTCTGGTTCGGCCTGACACACCTGTGAAGGTTCTGACCTGTCTGCTGGTGAACTGAGGGAAAGCATAATTAGAACACTGAAATTCCATTTTCATGCATTCAATTTTTTTTTAAAGATTTTATTTATTTATTCTACAGAGATAGAGACAGCCAGCAAGAGAGGGAACACAAGCAGGGGGTGTGGGAGAGGAAGAAACAGGCTCATAGCGGAAGAGCCTGATGTGGGGCTCGATCCCATAATGCCGGGATATAGCCCTGAGCCGAAGGCAGACACTTAACCTCTGTGCCACCCAGGTGCCCCCATGCATTCAATTTTTATACCTACTTTCAGAAATAAATTGTATATGAAAGAGGATGACCTGTATGTCTTCTAAAATAGTGTTTGTGTTTAAATTTCACTAAAATAATTTTCATATGAATTAATATAGGGAAAGAATATTAAGAAAGTCAAGCCATGGAAACACTAGCAAGAAGTAGAAAGAACTACTTACTAAACCTCTGGTGTGACTAAGGAAACCAAAAAAGGATAAAATTAATACACTTAACATATAAGATTTAAAATTCCATGTGTCAAAGAAGTTCAGCATCATGGAATAATAAACTGGGAGAAATTTATAGAGTTATGACAAACAAAGGATAGCATCTTGCCAAGTTGATAAAAAAATCAGTCAGAAAACACTAAAATCAATAGTTTTCATTCATTTATTTATCCAACAAATATGCACTGAATGCATACTTTGTATCTTACGCTATACAAGTTAGTAGGGATACCAAGACAAAAAAGTCAAATGGTAAATCAGTTATAATGTTTATCAATTAAATGCAAATTAAAATGACTAAATATCATTTTTCTATCAAATTTTGAAAGATATTCTTAAATGACCATACCAAAATTGGCAAGGGTGTGGTACAAAGATAATTCATATATTGCTGAGGCAGTATACATTACATATATTTTAAATGCAATTTGATGTACATAAATCACCGTAAACAACTTAAAAATGTTTATGTCGGGGGTGCCTGGGTGGCACAACGGTTAAGCGTCTGCCTTCGGCTCAGGGCATGATCCTGGTGTTATGGGATCAAGCCCCACATCGGGCTCCCCCACTATGAGCCTGCTTCTTCCTCTCCCACTCCCCCTGCTTGTGTTCCCTCTCTCGCTGGCTGTCTCTATCTCTGTTGAATAAATAAAATCTTTAAAAAAAAATGTTTATGTCATTTAACCTAAAAATTACACTTACAAGCTCTAGCCGAAGGAAAATAATTCTAAGTACAGAGGAAACTTTATGCACAAAGGTGTTCTTGAAATGTTATTTATGGTAGAAAAAAATGATAGGAACAACTTAATTGCTATACCATAAATGAACAATTAAGTTAATTCTGGTGTAGCCTCTTGGACTACTACATATTTCTCTTATATGGCATTAATTGGCATGTGTAATTAACTGAGGACAATGTAAGTGATAACATTAAGCACACACACACAAAAACCTAAGAAATAAAATTACATAATCACCATTGTATGGAAGCAAAATACCACGATGAAATATACCTAAATTTGAGTTTGTGTACTAGGACTTCGGGTGAAATTTTTCCTTCTTTCCACTGAAATAGTACTTGTGTACAGTTCTATAGCTAAAATGAGTATTCTTTTAGTAAGTTCCTGCAGTAAAAGACACCTAAATTTTATTATCATTTGAGTCTGTGTACTAGGACTTTGGGTGAAATTTTTCCTGCTTTCTACTGAAATGGTACTTGTGTACAGTTCTATAGCTAAAGAGTGTTCTTTTAGTAAAGGCTTTTCTATAGCACTTAGAAATAAGTGAAAAAAATTGGAATGTGCAGGAAATCATAAAATACGCGGAACGTAAGTTTGAAAAACTAACTAGCAGTTGGCCCATCTTCATCATTATTTGATGATTCAGAGAAAGGTGACAATAACCAACGCAAACTGCCCTGAGTTATTGTGCAGCAGGTGAAGGAAGTCCTTCTTAACTCCTGTAGGCAGTCTATGCACTGAAGCACGAGATCTGCTTAGCATTATATAGCTTTGGCTAGCTGCAAATGTATTAATATTCATACCGTTATTACCTAGCCTCTTTTAAAGCTAGCAACAGCAATTTTTTCTTTAAGTGCAGAGCTGAAATCTACAGCTTGATTATATGCTGAATAGTGAAATACTTCCTATAATTCACTCTAAATGCCCTCCTTAATTTCAGTAGTCACTCATTCTCACGGTTAGCTAACTGAAAGGGAACGTGGTCAACCGCCCAGTTCTGATGGCATGAAAAATCTTACAGAACCTGCTGTTCATTTAAAATGAAAAGGGGAGGAGCAAGTATGGATGGTATGGTGGAAGAAAGATCGCTACCATTTTATCTGAAAAGATAAATACATTCAATACCTGAAGTATTGTATAGCTGAAGCCTGAAGTACATTGTACAGCTCTCCACAATACATTGTAATTCTCCATTTAACTTTCCACTCACTCTTTAAAAATATTCATTACAAGTTTTTTTATGCTTGTGTAAACATCTAATGCTCAAAATTAATAACTTGTTCTATCTTTCCTACTTGAGCATTCCTTCAGAATTCCTATTTACTATTAAATTCATAAAAGTTCAGAACCCAGTGAAGTTCACATATATAAGGTATGATTTCCTCCTCCATCCCTACAATTATTATATTTTTCTTCCCTAACTATGTGTAAGTTGTAAAGTATAATAATATGAAGAGCACCTGTGAACTAAACTAGACTTAAAACCAATAGCTTGCATAACCATGGGCTCCTCCTTTATTCCATACCTTTCCTTCCAGATGTATTGCTGTCCTACATTGTGTTTCATTTTCTTGTGTGTGTGTGTGTGTGTGTGTGTGTGTGTGTGTGTGTGATATTGCACTTAGTCCATTTCCCTATATATAATTTTCTTTGTTACATTGTGATTTATTTAAATTTACGCCATATATTTACATATATGATCTGTCTGCATTTTGGTTATTTTTGTTTATTTTTTTAGTTATGTAAAAATGGTATGATATCGTTTTGGATTGTTTCTCAAACTCATCCATGTTATTGAGTGTAGATGTGTGAATATATTACAATTTTTTTCCTTTTAATGCACATTTGGATTGTTTCTAGTTTTTGTTTTCACAAACAATGCTCTTGTGATTTTCCTGATGTACATGTTTAAGAGTTTAGGTTATATGCCTGGTAGAATTGGTGTGTATAACGCAAATGAATTTTGAACTTTACTAGATGACAAACTATTTTCCAAAGTGATTAAGCCAATTTATATTTACATTAGCAAATTATAATATTTCCCATTGATCTCCATCTTTTTCAGTACTTTATTTTTAGACTAACTGAAACTCTTGCCAGTCTTATGGATATAAGATGGTATTTTGTGGTCTTAATCTGTATTGCCCTGACTACCCATGAGGCTGAGCTTCTTTCCATCTATTTATAGACTATGTGTTTCTTTTTCTGTAAAATGTCTCATAATTATTTTGCAACTGGGTTGTTTGGGTATTTGTATTTTATTGATTTCTGTAAGTTTTTTAATTTTAGTTTTTTAATAATTCTGAATTTTGTTTGTTACATGTTGAAGATCTCTTCTCCCAATTTATGAAGCTTTTTGTTTTTGTTTTGATTTTTGGAGTTTTTTATACTGTTGTGCTTTAGTAGAGTTCCTATTTTTACTATGGTTGAAATTATGAGTCATTTCTTGTTAAAGTCAGCATTTTTGTGCCTTGTTCAAGAATTCTTTACCTACCTAAGATGGTGTCCTGTATTTTCTCTAATAATTTGTAAGGTTTGCCTTTCATATTTGTCTTTAGTTTATATGGTATTGATTTTGTTTATATGTACAACAAGATCCATTTTCATTTTTTTTGTACGTGGATAACCAATTGTCCCAGCAACATTTATTGAACGGTTTCTTCTTCCTGTAGTGATCTACAGTGTCACATCTTGTATGAAAAATAAAAATAATAATAATAGATCATGGATATAATTCATATTCTATTTTCTGTTTTGTTTCATTGGTCAGTTCATTTCTGCTCAGAACTGCCTTAATTACTACTAAATGCATACTATTCCATTTTAACTATTTAATTACTGTTACTTTATAATGAGTCATGATACAAGGTGGGACACCCCCCTTTGTCTTTTTTTTTTTTTTGTCTTCTCAAGAGTATATTTTCTATACTTGGCCCTTTGCTTTTTATATACATTTCTGAATCAGTTTATCATGTCCATGAAAATCCTTTGTGATTTTGGTTATAATTGCACTTATTATTATAGTTACTTTTGAGAGACTTTGTATCTTTATGAAACTGAGACTTCCCCTCTATGAACTTAGGATATCTCAATTTGTCTTTTTAAATATCTTTTAATAAAACTTTATAACTTTTCTGTTTATTGATCTTGCACATCTTTGGTAAGTTTTAATTTTAGGTACCTTGTAGTTTTAGATGATGTTGTAAATGGTGTGTTTATTTTAAATGGTATGTTCTAATTGTTTATTGCTGGTGCATGAAAATATAACAGACTTTTATATGTTGACTTTATGGCCACTATCTTTGCTAAACTCTGTTTCTTAAAAAGAATTATTATAGAAGATTTAAAGCACATACAAAGGTAAAAAAGAAAAATGTAATGAATTGTATGTACTCATCATTCATTTTGAACAGTTATCAGTTTACAGCCAATCTTGTTTCATCTTTATCTCTACTTGTTTTTCTGCTGTATTACTTGAAGCAAATCATTTATATCATGTAATTATCTTATTATGTCTCTAAAAAATAAGAACTTTTAAAAAACATAACTAGAATCCATTATTACACATAGAATAATTAACAGCAATTAACTGATATCATCAACTATCCAATGTTCACATCTACAGCTTATAGGTGTCTTTGTTTGTTTGTCTGAATTAAGTTCAAATTAGGTCTACACATGATAATCAGCTGATAAGTCTTTTAAATCTCTTTTATCTTGAAGATCCCCCTTCTTTTTTTTTTTAAGCTTGTAATTTATTTGTTGAGGAAATTAAACTTTTTATCCTGTAGAGTTTCCCTCGATTTGGATGCAGTTGATTATGTCCCCATTGTAGGGTTAAACATGTTTGTTTGACTTAGGTATTTTTTGTAAATTGGTAATTGGATCTAAAAGCTTGATCAAATTTAGGTTGAATTTTTTTGGCAAAGCTATGTCATGGATGGTGGTGTTTTTCCATCAGGAGGCCTAGAGCCTCTTGTTTTTGGGGTGTTAGTGGCCATCAATGCTCAGTTCCTGGTGACTTTCTAATTTTTTAAATATTTTTTTCTGTGACCTAAACTAAATTATGCTTCAGAAGCAAACAACGCTAAAATGTCAATGATTTACAATGAGTATTTACTTCTTGCTCACACTACATACATTTTCTTTGAGAGTTGGCCACACTTCTCATCTTCATTCTGCAACCAAGTGTGAAGAGAGCAGCCTTTATGGCACATAGCCATATCCTTGTCAATACTTGGAATTCCTTGTTTTCCATTTTAGCTATTCTGATGGTTGTGTAATAGCATTTCATTGTGTTTTTCTTTTGTATTTCCTTGATAACTATTGAAGTTGAGCACCTTTTCATATTTTTGTTAACCATTGTATATCTTTCATGAATAATAATCTGGCAGAGATTTGTGTGTTGGGGGGGTATGCCCATTTTCCATTGTGTTCTCTTTTTCTTATTGACTTGTAATTCTTCATGTATTATGGACATAATCTACTGTTTATTGTCTCTGCTGACTTTTACTCGTGGTGGCTTGCCTTCTTGGGTGCTTGGTGATCTCTGATTGTGAGCCCATGGTTTCCTCTTGACCTGTGCGAAGCCTGTAGGTCTAAATATGTTAAACTTCCCTTCAGAAAGATTTTCTTTTGCTTCTGAGGGAATGCCACTGACCTAGGACCCCTTTCACACTTCCCTTAAGGGTTGGAGCTCAGCAGAGGTTTAAGTCCGTCTCCTCCCTTCACCTTGTGGCTGGCCCGACCGGCTTAGGTTTGAGGTCAGTGTTGCTCCTTCAGGCCAGCCTCCTCCACCTTGCTGTCCTAGCGTTCTACCTCTCCAGCCACAGCTCGTGGCTTTTGCTGAAGTTTTTCTTTTTGGAAGGAAAATTAGTCCTGATGCTAGAAATCGAAGACTGTTTTTTCACTATTTTTTTATATTAAATATAAAATATTTTTTAAATTTCTGAATATTCAAAGGATGAAAGACCTAATTGGAAGAAAGAAATATTGGTATTGCTTTCTCACTCTAAAATTAAAATATATTTTAATTACATAGGTGTACTATAAAGTTAATGTTTAATTTTAGTTCAAGAAGAAATCTCAGAGGTCATTTTTTCCTATAATTAAAATTTTTCAGGTGAAGTTCAGAGAGGCTAAATGATTTAGCCAAGGTTTTTCAGCTTGTTAGTGGCCAGGACTAAAACAGAGCTCTTCAGACAGTACTGTATTTTTCCCACTAAACTATGTTGCTCTTTTAATTAACCTAAAATTGTCTATTATTTATTTACTCTGCCTTATTTTCTTTATGGAAGCTTTTTACTTCTTCAGAATTTTATACAGTCTTTATAGAAGTATAGAGAATTAAAATTTCTTTCTGAATTCTTTAGTGTTAACTTAAAATTCTGATGATGGAAGCTGCAAATCTGCTACTATCCATATAATAAAAAAATTATAAAAGTTTATTGCTGAACTCATAGGGTGAATTTTTCCTTTAAAACAGACTTAAAAAGGAATTAGAACTTTATAAGGAAGATGACATGCAAAGTGCTTGGGAAGCTCTCCACACAGAAATAGAAGTTTTGGAGTCGGTAAGCCCCCTCTGATTCTTTAACTTCTGTTCAGCATTAGTTTCCCTACTGGCAAGAGTATGTTTGCTGGGGTACATATCACTGGACTAGTGGTTTGCCCTTCACGTGGATTTTCACTGGAAACAAAAAGCAAAACAGCAACAACAAACAAAACCAAGGTCAGGATATAAATCCGAGGATTGTTTTGAGTTCCTGGAGAGTTAGGTGCTACATAAAGCAAATTATATTCAAAGAGAATCTGTACAATTTCAAACTAAGTTAAAAAAAAAAATCCGAACCTGACCTCACAACATTCTCTCGACGGAAACAGTTATTAGAGGATTAATGCACTGAAGGAATTTAACTATCATAATGCTTAAAAGCTTTTTGTTTTTGATAGGCATAAATTATACTTTTATTATATTTGATCCTAAAACTTTCTTATTACAGATTTCTATGGTCTCAGGAACTTTGGATTCAATTATTGGAAACTTATTTTCGGATTGTGTGGGAGCACTTTAAATTGCTTTTAACCTCTTACTTTGGTTGTTTATAAAATGAATGCAGTATTTGCCATGCTCCATTTTAATGGAAGACATATATAGCTAGTTTTAAAATACATTAAAATGTAATTTTAATTTAGTACATTACATTTTGTTTCATATTTGTTTTCTGTAAACATTTCTTGTTTGAAATGTTCCAATAGCTTATGTCAGGGTTTATATTTTTTAAAAAAAAACCTTCAAAAATAAAATTTAGAAATGCCCAGTTATTGTTGTGTTAAATTTACATTAACTTTATGGAATTCCTTCATTAGGAATTTAATTTTCATCATGACTAATTACTGTATTTTTCTTTTCAGACATTGGCACAGAAGGATCTTCAGGAAAACAAATAAGTTGTAGAGAGTTGACCAAAGCTATCCAAGGTTTGATGAAAGCATCTTAGAATCAAATCTTTGTGACAGATACATGAACGGTACCCATTACAATAGATTTTTGTGGAAAACGTGAGTCCAGAATCTTCAAAGTTGTTGATATCTAGAACTGGTATACCAGCACTTTAAAAATGTAATTTTTTGTCTTCTTACTTGCTGGAACTTTAAAGTTCCTTATGGCGTTTGATTTTGTTTCTAAAGGAAGAAAAAAGGACAGATAGATACTGTGTTCTCCAGCTTCTTATCTCCCCTGACCCTTGAGCTGATCTGTACTTTCTGATGTTGTTCATTTTTTGTTGCGGTTTACCTTGAGTCCAATCAAACACTGGGAGAGAGAAATGATCAGATTATTGACCCAGTTTTGTCCCTGCCATTTCCACCAACAAAGATATTCACTTTCATTTTAATCCTTCTCTCATCGGAAGATGTCTGTTGACAGAGGTCCTCAGAGGCCTTTCATCTGCAAAAGCCAGTTTTCTCCGCTTTTCTCTAGATGTGTCTGTGGAGTTAAGTCTGGGGCGCCTGCAACCTTTGCCAGTCTTTGTGCCTGGCAGTTTTCTTTCTGATACCAGTGTCGGTAGAATGAAATAAGCCATCCACCTGGGGATGTGCATAATCTGAGGGGCCTCAAGATTCATTTTCGCTGAAACATGCGACTAAAACTCACGTTTGAACCAGACTTGGTATTTCCACCAAATCTGCAGCATCACATAGCTTTCTGTGATTCACCATCCTGTCTAGGAATATAGGTGTATTTTCACTATTTTCTGAAAAAGTGTATTGAAACTGTCCAACAAGGCCCTAAATTGTGGTGGGTGGGGGGAGGGAGACAAAACCTGTTTGGGGATATATTTCAAAGTACTGAGTACAAAATGTTAGAATCATGTTTTCTTTTGTAGTTATAGTTGAATGAGTTTAACATCAACTATGAAATATTTACACACGTCTTCTCTCTACTGATGATAAGGTGGTCTAGATTCAGGGCAAGGCTTATTTTGGTATAGCTTTCTGTATATGTTGTTTTACACTCTTATTTTTTAAAAATTAGTAAAGTTAAAACTCTCCTTAGCAATGGGTAGCAATTGCCATCTGTTTAAATAATTTGCATTTTCAGAAGTGATTTCTCATTTTGATTCCTTAAATATTTGATGGTAAATTACTTGTACCTAAGAAGAAAAAATTGATGGTACCAGGGAATTACATTCTATTTTATATGCAAATATGGAGTAGGAAGTGGTTATTGGGATTAGTCATGACTTCATTTCTGTCTTATTTTAGTCCATTTATCTAAATTCTAAGTCTCATGAATATCTACTTATTAAATGTGTATGATATTATCAATATGCAGATTGAGTTTACACATAAGGCCTTTTTCACTTACCAGTAATTTTTGTTCGTTATTGGTTTTGTAGCTAAACATTAATGTGAACTACAGATCTGCCACATATTTGCATAACTAACATGCAATGACATATATGCAGAATAAACTCTTTACTGATACAACTATCTTTTCATGTGTGTATCATATAGGCTATCAGGATTAAATACTCAGTGATGGGATCAGGATTCACATGAACTGAATTTGGGGAAAAAATGGAAGATTTAGTATTTTCATTATTTTAAAATGCATATTTTAAAACTTAAACTAATTTTCAAACAATCAAATATATGATTATTTTAGAACTATGTGATAGAGTGCTATAAAGCACTACCCATGTGATACCAAGTCAGAATAACTGGGACTACTAGAATCAATGTAATCAAAGGAACAGGTTCACTGAACAAAGGAAATACAACAATCAATAGAAATCACAGTGTACTAAACTAAACTGCACTGTCAATGTAATATATCAGCAGTAGATTTGGTCCATTTTTAATTTTTTTAAGATAGTATTCATAAACCTCTTAAATAGGAAAAATAACTGAAATTTCTGGGTAAAAAAGGTGTCTCAGACTGACTATAATTATTCGGGAAGCAAGATTTCAGCTATACAGAAAGACAGTTTTTAAATGAATGCTCATTCATTAAGCAAATAATTCACTAAATTTTCCTTATACTTAGTTATAGCCAAGGCTCAAACTAACCCAGGGTAAGAGTGTTCCAAGGTTCTGGGCACACCGCAATAGTTCTTTACTGTGACAGAAGTTCTTTCAGAAGCAACTTCCCAATCCTCAGCTCTCCGTTGGGGATAATATGAGGATGTATAGATAGTTTGCTGCATATTTTTCCTGCTGATTAATGGCGCTATTTGGCTAGGGGAAAAACAGCAACAAAATTATAGGATGTGGAGCGTGACCACTAGACTAGAAATTCCTTTCTTCCTTCCCTGGCTTAATTATTGAAATGGAAGGAAAAATCAGAGAAAAGGAAAAGTTTTAAGGTATATACAATCAGTAAGATTTCTATACTACTCACTGTTTTGTCAATAGTAGTGTTTTCTCTTGTAAAAGAAACAAAAATTGAGGAGTACTCTGTCTGCCTGTCTTTTTTCTCCTTGAACCCTGAAAAACCATGATGAGATTGTTAAAAGTCCAAGATAAGGTTGAAGTCATAGAACTATAATGAATTGGAATCTAGAAATGTCTTAAAAGAGAGGCAACTGGGATTGGTAATTTATTGTGGGGTGGAAATTATGCTGTGAAAAATCTGCAGAGTCTCCCACCAGAAGGGTAATTCAGCTGGCTGGCTGCAGACGGACCGATAGCATGCATGGGACAGGCCCTGTTCTAAGCGAACACTGAGGACAAAGTCCCTTTCTATTTCATACCAATCAATCATACATAACTGTGTCACATTATTATGAATAAGTCGTTTATTTGCAGTCCAGAAAACAGTAGCAGTTCAGTGACATGATTAGAAATAAATATGATATGATTTTTAATCCTGGGTGTACAAGGCTAAGGTGTTCTGTCATTCAAATATTTATTTATAGCATAACATTTGAAATTTGAAGTTGTTCAATGTTCTAAAAAATATTTTAATATTTGAAACAAATCTTTTTTTAGGTCAACTTTTATGTTTCTTCTTGACTCTTCTTCTTTCCTTCTTTCCTGAAAAACTGAAGCGAAGCAAATACATTTGCCTTTCAGAGTCTAGTTCAGAACATTTTCTGTCAAGGGAATTTTTTTCAGGATGTGAACTAAAAAAATGAAAAATATTTTTTGTCATTAGCCTGAAGCAGGGATTAAGTCTTTGAGTTTTGTGGCCCTTTTATCTTAAGACAACAGACTTTTTTTTTTTTTAATGGAAGAATGGTGAAGATGAAGTTATCTTTGAAAATGTTAGCGATTAGAATGTACAGTTAGTATAAATGTACGTTTATACTTTCTAAACATTATGTTTTCAAGTTAAGTAAGTTTTCGTCTGGCCTCCTAATGATCTAATCATCATGCCTGAAGAAGCTTTAAGTTTTTATTTATTTTACTGACATTTGGCCAAAAAGACAATATTGAGACAGCACTGACTAATACATGAAGAAAATAATACAATCATTTTCCCTGTTCTATAAGGGAGTATGGGGATTTCATTTGTTTATCTGTTGTTGTTCATTATACTGATGGTCATATTCATTAAACATGAGGAAACATTTTGCAGGGTAATGATAGTTGTAAGAACATATTTACTTTGATTGGAGGGAAAAAAAGGAAGCATTACAAAGAAAGCCATGACTGATGGTAAAATGTTCTCCTAGCTGCTGCTATGAAAAGTATCAAGAGCAAAGCTGTCAGAACTGAAAGCTTATTTAAACAACTGCTTTTGATACATAGCACATTTATCTTTAAAAGACCTTTATGAAATTGACAGCACCAGAATTCAAATGTCTGGGAAAATAAAGAGTAAGTAAAAATAGTGAAATTAATAACAATGACTGATATAAGTAGCTGTGCAAAACAAGGCCCATAGAGGGGAGAGAAAGGATTTTCTTTCTTTCTTACAACCAGAAAAGCTATACTACTCTATTAATTCTAATTATTTTCATACTTGTAATAAATTGTCATCCTAATTAGTTGGTAAATAAAATCTTGTTAAAATAAAATCCTCTTAATCTACATTTAATAGATGCAAATACAATTACTAATGAATATTTCTGGATATGGCTTTGTGATTGCTGAGAGAAAGTATTTGCAAATTCACATCACCATTGAATGAGGGTGGTTGTAGATGGTTTTTGTCGACTTTAGACAAGAAAGCTTCTGGTTGGGAATAGGTGACATGGGAGTAATCCTAAGGGCAGTGTAATGTCAGCTTTAAAATCTGTTGTCAATTAAAATTCGTAAAATATCAAGGTTATATTTATAAAAACAATTTTATCCAATAAAATCAAAGCTCTTTATTGAGATTCTAGTTGGAGACTGAGCATAGATCCCAGTGTTTGCAGGAAGAACCGAGATTTTGATTGATGATCTGATTTGTGTGAGGTCACAGAGGGCAGTGGGTCTCTTTATTAACAATTTAATTGCTTGGGCTTCAGTTCCAACAACCTTAAAAATACATTGCTTTTGAACATTTGCTTATAATAAAGTCTTATACAACAGGTAAATAGTAGAAGATAAGAGAAATTTGAGAACCATTTAAATCACCCTTTGATACCAGAAAACATGATTAATCAGAATCAGTACGTTTAAATCATCAACTAAGAATATCTTTTACTCTCCATGAAGAGGAAAGGGCAAATCAGTACAAAACAGACTCAACTCAAGTATTATTGAAAATTCACCTCCTGGGTATCTCCTGAAATTAATACCTATTCATCCCACTTTATTACACTTTCTACAGATGTATTTTTTTCAGTGTTACCCTGAAGGTCATTGATAATTTAAGATGATAACCTAAGGGATGGCGGCACCTTCTTAAAATATCAAATAATAAGAGTTATATTCATTTTTCAGTACTTGCTAAGGCAGGATTGTGAACTAATAGAAAACTCCAGAAAGATCAACATGTAAAAGAATCTCTGATTAACCTGAAATTAGTACTCTTGTTCATTTCTTTCTTTTCCCCTTCTATTCCATCACCTTCCTTCCATCCATTCTTCCATCCATCCATCCATCCATCCATCCATCCATCCATCCATCCATCTATCCATCCTCCCATCCTGGCTCCTGGCTGCCTCTCAGAATTAATATCATGCCACTCTCCTCCTTGAAAATTCCTCTCCAGCCACACTGGTTTTTCTGCTCTCCAAATAGGCCAGACTTGCTCTGGCCTTGGGATCATTTCAGGAACTGTTTCTTCTGCTCCTCCTCCTGATCTCTGTACAGCTGTCTGCTCTGTCATTCAAGCGTCAACTGAAATGTCACCTCCTCAGAGAAGCCCTCCTTTAAACAATCGATCTAAAGTAGTCACTTGGTCACATTATCACACATTCAAGTTTAATGTTCTTCATACTACTAGTCATTTCTGATATCCTTCTTGTTTGTTTCCTTTTTCTATTTCTAACCACTGAAACACAAGTCCCATGAATGCAGGGGTATTGTTTGTCTTATACACCACTTTTTTTTTTCTCAAAGCCTGGAACGGTGTTGGCATTTAGGCAGTGTTCAATAAATGCATGTTGAAATATGGCTTGAATTAACTTGTTCATTTAACCCATATTTATTAATTGAGAATTTAAGTATAAATTATTGATTCTCTAGTTAAAGAGACTGAGTTCATCTATTGTTGATTCTTTCTTGGTTGAATTACTCTGTTCCTCATTTTTTACTCTTTCTGAGACTGTTTACTTAGCTAAAAACTAGCAGTAATAATGTTTGCTAATTTCAGAACCTATCTTTGTAGAACAACCAATAAAAGCATTGAAAAGAGGCTAGGAGAAAACAATGATACCATATCCCATCATGGAAAAAGTTTGTGGGTCTCTCAATGTTTACTTACAGCCCTCTATTATCAAGCTGTTGATTGGCAGGTAATGGCTTTGAATGCTTACTTTCCACCAGCTACTAGAATAGGAAGTGAAAATTGTAAGTTGCTTGCAAGCTCTGAATGTGCATTAGAGAAGCTTAAAAGCATTATTTCTCCATGGTAATAGAAAATTTGGAAATGCATTTGCTTCTTACTATGATTTATTCGGTGTTTCTGGTCTGAAATACAAAGTTTGAGCAAACCTGTTTTTATTCAGCACCATATTTAGAAAAATGTATGAGTGCCATCTGCTGGATTTCTCTGGTACCACCTTGACCAAGATGAGAGAAAAAAAGGAAGTTTGGGAATGACAAATCCTTATAAACAAGTGATTCTTCCTTTCTCCTTTCTTTCCTTCTTTTATTCCCCTCTTCCCCATTTATGTAAATATAAATTTTAAATTTCTATATATAATTTCTAATCGTTCCATATATAATTTTCAAATATGATACCAATTTTCAAATTAGTATCACATGCATCCAAGAGAAAATATAAAGTTCAAGGGATGTAAAAGTGAAATTTTAGTAATATTACTGTTTCTACTTTTGCTAATGTTAAAAGAACCTAATTGGTTTAATCAAGACATTTTCTTTATTTTTGAATTAAAAAATATAAGACTTTTGTTCTGAGAGCACATGAAAAGTTGGTGTAAAATCAGATTTTTGATCATACAACTTCTGAGTTTGTTAACCTTGATTATTTAGTGTTTGTCTTTAGTGTTCAAAGATTCGCTCATGAATTGTTGGTCCATCAAATGAAGTGAAGTCATTCTACTTAAGATCTTTGGCATTTGACCTGCCAAGCACCTTTAATCACCAGATAGTGTTTTCTTTAAAGCTTTACTTTAAAATTCCTATCTCCTTATCATTTATCATCTACAGAATTCATGTTGATGAATTTTCTAGCACATTTTTTTCTAGTGCAATTCTGTTGATGAAAGGAAATTGGGGTAAATCTCTGCTGACTCCAAGAATATCCTAATAGTTGAATGTTTGACAGTATTTCGTGTGTCTAATCCATCACCAAATCTTGTTGTTTCTACCTTCAAAATACATGCAGAATCTGTGAGCTCTTGTCATCACAGCATGGCTACCATGCTGGCGTAGTCTCCCTGATACTTTCTGCCTTTCTTTTCTGCTTTATTTGTCTCTTAGCACTTATCCTGTTTTTTTCTTATTTATAAATTTTGTCACATTCACCACCTTTCAGACTAGAATATAAGCATCATGAAATTGTCTCTTTCATTGCTATCTCCCGGTGTATAGAGAACAGTGCCTGACACATAGTATGTATTCAGATAGCTTCTTTCTTAAATGAATGGCTTTACTTTGAGTGATTTTCCTCTTTCTCAAATAAAATATTTTATAAATTATTTAGTAGGAATATATTCTTGGTGCTTCTGTCAACTCCAAATTATAATGTCCAAGTAAGTACAAGCTCTGTTGTTTACATGCATGCAGATTGACTATATATCTCTACTTTTTAAGGTGAAGAATGAGCACCTACTAAACGAGAAATCATAGTTGTGCAATGGGACCAAAGGTGACTAAGATGTGATCCTTTTGCTTACAGAACTTGCACTTCTACCTGAGGATTGCTAAGGGTTGTGGTGAACGACAAAACAATGCAGACTCAGAGCTGCTAGATTTGTTCTTCAGTGAAACAGGAGCTGGGTTTCATTTTGTTGCATGTTGCTGATTTTTCTGAGGGGCATCAGTTACACTTGGCAGTGATTCTTGAGGAGTTCGGTGTTTTTCCTGATCTGTGAACACTTGACTTGTGTGTGTGTTGGTGTTAGAGTCCAAATTCAGAATTCCATTTTTGATCTCTCATGCTAGGTGCTTTACATAAACCAGCTCTAATCTTCACCACTATCTTAAAAGATGGGAATGTCGGTGATTGTTTTATAGCCAAGAAACCAGAGGCTGCCAGCCTAAGCAAATTACCAAGATAATGCAGTGACAGTTTCCAAGCAGGTTTGAACCGAGGACTACCTAAATGCAGTCCTCTCTAATAAATGCCATCTTTCCCAATTCAGACTACATAGGTACTAATTTGCCTGGGTTTAGAAATGCAACAAAGAGACTTTTTTTTCATGGATGCAGAGAGCAGTTAATTAGGTACCAAGGATGCTTAAACTTCTCCAGTGGTGGCCAAGGCTTCCTCCTTTCCAGCAAGCTTGGAGGTCATTGGAATAAGAATATTCCTTCCTTTCAGATAGTGCACAAGTGTTTTTCTTCTCTGCCAAGTGTCTCCTCGTCTCATCAGGTAAATTGAGGATGCCATCTGTGCCCCCACTGAACCTTTACTGGATGTGCATTATAGTATTATTCAGCAGTGGAATAATTATTAGCCTCCTCTAGATTGTGAATTATAGGAGAGCAAGAATTTTCATTTATCTTTGCATTTTGAGCTCGTATCAAAGAGCCTTGCATGTTGCAGGTACCCACTAAATGTGGAAGACTTGATGTATGTGATTAACTTCCACTTCACATGCCTAGTGGGTTAAGTTTTATAGATTGGCCTGAAACCTAATCATCTTCAGTAATGTTGGTGAGAGAAGGTGATTGCTAACATTTAAACAACCTGGGGCGCCTGGGTGGCACAGCGGTTAAGCGTCTGCCTTCTGCTCAGGGCATGATCCCGGCGATCTGGGATCGAGTCCCACATCAGGCTCTTCTGCTATGAGCCTGCTTCTTCCTCTCCCACTCCCCCTGCTTGTGTTCCCTCTCTCGCTGGCTGTCTCTATCTCTGTCAAATAAATAAAAAAATCTAAAAAAAAAAAAAAAAAAAAAAGATTTAAACAACCTACTTCTCCTGAAACTAATATTACACTATATGTTAACTAACTGGGATTTAAATAAAAACTTGAAACAAACAAACAAATAAACAAAAGACCTAATATTAACTTTTGAGCACTAGGTACCTACAATTATTTCTTTCTCAAATTCTCGTTCTGGTGATGTCTCCCCCTGCCAAAAAAAAATTCAAGTTTGCTCTCAGTACAACCAATTATCGTTTGCCATTCACAGTCACACCTTGATATTGTTCAGAGGGAAGTTGGGGATACTCAACTACTATGGGAATATTTTTAAAGGAATGGAGGAAGCATCTAGAAAAAATAGCTGATGACTGACTACCAGAATTGAAGAATTAATGTATACATACAAACCAGTGGAGGAAGTTCTTCTTAGGGAAGGATGTTTGGTTAATCCATTCTACAAGTGTAGAAAGCAGCAGAGTTGGCCATACTACAACAGTATTATGCAATGATGATGTGCGAAACAGACTACTTACACATGTTTAATTCAGTTCTGATTTCTGTTTTCATAAAACCTTGTTAATTAAGCTTAACTGGGAATACACTTATTTGAAACTGAAAAATGGAGTCACCTAACAAAAAAAGGTGACAGTTTTATTTTTATTTTTACTAGGCACACTGTTAAGTGAAGGTTGACTGGCTTGCTTTAGAGAGTAAGACTGACAATGAGTTTACGTACATGGGCGTGTCAGTTGTATTAGTTTCCCATTGCTGCTATGACAAATTATCACAAATTGAGTGGCTTAAAACAACACACATCTGTTGTCTTACAGTTCTGGAGGTGAGAAGTGTGATGTGGGTTTCACTGCACTGAAAGCAAGATGTCGTCAGAGCTGCATTCCGTTTGGAGGCTCTAGGATAGAATCTGTAGATTCTTGTTTTCTCTAGTTTCTGGGGGCAGCTTGCATTCTTTGGCATGTGGCCCCTTCCTCCATCCTACTCCATGCAGCCCATTAAGCCAGGTTGTTCTCATGTTGAGTCCCCCTGGTCTCCCTCTTCTGCCCTTCTCTTCAACTTATAAGGACCTTGTCATTTTGAGGCCCACCTGGACAATCCAGGCTTATCTCCGCATCTCGAGGTCAGCTAATTAACAGACTTCACTCCATCTACAACCTTAGTTTCTCTTTGCCATGTAACTTACATATTCACAGGTTTTGGAGATTAGGATGTGGACCTCTTTGGAAGGGGGTATTACTCTGCCTAGCACATCAATGAACTATTTGTGCTCTCTGAGACAGGCTAAGCTGTCTTCTCAGTTGTGGAGCACATTTTGTGTTTGGTTTCCTAGCAAGTCCTTTTAAATTGAATGAAAAATTCAGTATTAGTTAATGACATTTTGCTTTTTATGATTCTGTAGCCCAGCTCCTGGCCTGCAATAAAGTGAAAACATTATGTAGTTGAGTGATTTCTCCCCTTCCCAGCAAAGTGGGTCCCGTAGTCCTATAACAAAGCTGTTTCATGGGCAGTTCTAAGCAGTTTTTCCTTCACCTCCTTCATCTCCTTCTTGCCCTAAATGTTAACATCTTTGCCTTTCCTGAGTTTCTTCCAGACACATTTTTATAATTTTTTTCTCTTATTTTCCACTTCTACTCTTGTTGCCCACTTTTATCTTATTTATCTGTTTTACTGGGTTACTTTCACTCATGGATACTAAAAGAAGTTCGTTCCCGTTTTTTTATTTTAAAATGTGATCATTAGCCCCTCACTGAATCTCTCTTCTCCTGTAAAAATCTTCCTTTGGAAGACTCCTCAAAGAGCACAAAACTTCAGAGTGACCTTTATAAACTAAAGCTAAAATATCCACCCTCAAAGTATCCTTCGGGAAAACCACTTTGTTGGTTCACATGTGTAGAATCTGCTTTTATTTAAAAAGACAGAAAATATTGCAGAGTAATGATAAGGAACAAAGTCTGTGCGTCTCTGAAGGGTTTCCTGTCCTGTTGATTTCCCTTGGCAGAAGTCTGTCTAGCGACTTACCAGACATGTCTATGATAATCTTGAATGAACTTGTTCTTGTGTGTTATTCACAGAGCTATGAAATATATTATAACCATCTTCAATTTAATGACTATTTCTTAAAGTTTTGCTCTGGTGGATGCTGTATAGGTCACACCCACACAAAATAAGATGTGATCTTAATCTGTTTAAAAAAACCCTTAAATTCAAGTACACTGTGTTGCCTTATGAAATCAGCTTTGGTTCTGTGTTCAAAATAAATATTTTTATTTGCTTTTAACTCACCCAATTTCAAAAATGGTCATGCGGTGGCTTTAGAATCCCATTCTGGCTCTGCCCTTCCCATTTGGCCTTGGGCGAGTTACCTAACTCTTCTGGAATTCAGTTACCTAACTGGTAATAAAAGAGTAAAATAATATCCATTGTGTTGGGTTGTTGTAAAGATTCTATAAGACAGAGTATATAAAGGGACTAGCATAATTCTGACATTGTGTATATAAATCCTAGTCATTTTAGCTGTTGTTGGGCAGAAGACAGTATGGAACAGATAGTGTAACTTGGCATGATATTAATGTTCTTAGTGTTGTTCTCTATATGCAAAGAGGAACTTTCTTGTTCACATACTTGGATATCTTGTTTGAGTCACCAGAATTTCATATGTGTGGCTTGTATCCCAGACCCATGACACACTTGGCTGTGGGAGAGGTGCAGTCTGAAGCTGTGAAAGAGACCATCCTATGCAAACATAGTTTACCTCTTTTGCCAAGTCTGAAACAGCTGAACTGACCAGTCTAGCAGAACTCTTGGGGATGATTCAATTTGCTTTTGTTGTTTTTATATTCTGAGATGTAATTTGTCTGGGAATATCATTTGTTGGATACTAAAGACTTTTCTAACTTCCAGTTGAGGGCAGCAGATTGAACACAAACTTTTACCTCTGCTTCTTTCCCCAAACTCTACAAATATGATAGTAAAAATTTTTTTTGAAAGCCTAAAGGACAAAGAGAAATGATGTAGAAGAGTTGATAGTTGTATGATTTTGGAAGCTGGAAGTAGATGGATAGTTGGGAGATGACTTAGCAAACTTGAGAAAGTGGATCCCAAACTGGCAGAAAGAAAGATGAGACCCGTCTTGATTTGCCCCTAAAGAATTCTCAAAACACTTGGAAACTGGCAGTACTATGTACCTCTGGAAGTGTAAGTGAAGGTGGGATTGAAAACAATGGGATTGGTTGGATGTGTGTTTAAGAAACAGTGAGATCCTCAGGTCCTATTCCCCATTCAGGCTGTGAACAGCCCCCTCCCAGCTCTGGCAGAAGATTTTAGGCTTATTTTCTGGAAACTATAAAACAGAAGGTCTCTGGACAGAAGGTACCAGGCACTGTTGAGGATAGAGTATAATTACTGAAAACAGTGGGATTAAGAAATGCTTACATTCTAAATGTTGTAAGCCCAACACTTTACTCTAAACTAGGCCTTGATTTGGACAATGAAATTTATATCCTCTAGGCCAGCCAGTATTCTCAATGTATGATCCCAGCACAAGCAGCATCAATATCATCTAGGAACTTGTTAGATATGCAAATTTTAGGGCTCTGTCTCAGAGACTCTATAGGTGGGGCCCAGCAATCTGTGTTTTAACAAGGTGTCTAGGTGAGTCTGATGTACACTCAAGTTTAGGGCTCTGTCTCAGAGACTCTATAGGTGGGGCCCAGCAATCTGTGTTTTAACAAGGTGTCTGGGTGAGTCTGATGTACACTCAAGTTTGAGAACCATACCACTCCAAACAAAAGATTGGAATATCCTCTGAGGAATTTCACAAGTTCAACAGAAAAGACTTAAGGAAAGAAATTTTTCAGTGAAACAGTCCAGCCAGATGACCCCTGCATGAAACGCACAGTTGATAAGTACCACCCATGTGTCCAGAAATTTAATTTAACTTAATCTAATTTAATTTGATTGTTTTTTTGGAAGAGAGACAGAGAGCAAGAGTGCAAGTGGGGGTGAGGGAGGAATAAAAGGAGAGGGAGAGAGAGAATCCTAAGCAAGCTCTGCACCTAGCGCAAAGCCCGAAGCAAGGCTGGATCTCGCAACTCTGAGATCATGACCTAAGCCAAAATCAAGAGTCAGATGCTTAACTGACTGAGTCACCCATGCACCCCAAAGAAATTTTAAAACATTTTACAGCCTCATTCTTAAATAGAAGCAGTCAATATCCACAAGACATGCCTTTAACAAGAAGAGGGCCTATCCAAACAAATAGGGGAAAAGCAACTTGGAAGAGGTTACTCAGGGAGATGAAAGCTTTTAAAAAGTCATTGATATTCTCAGAGAGATGTGAGAAGGTATTTGCCATTACAAGATGCAAAATAAATGAAATTTAAAATGTTAGCAAGAGCATTTTTTTAAAATAAAAGTGTGAAAAGATAAAGTTGAGGAAATCTCCCAGAAAGTAGAGCAAAAAAACAAAAGAGGAAAAATAGGAAAGAAAGATAAGAGTCAAGAATCAGTTCATTTTGTTCAATATCTGAATAATAGGAGTTTGGAAAGAGAGCAGAAAAAGCAGAGAAATTTTTCAAGAATTAAAGGACCTGAGTTTTTAGATTGAAAGAACACATTAAGGGCGTAGTGGAATCATTAACCCTGCTCTCCAACTGACATCATCACAAAATTTCAGAATATGAAGGACAAAGATGAGATCGTAGGAAGTTGCAAAGTGAAAAATAGTTCACCTCTAAGGGATCAGGAGTCAGAATGCTTTGAACTTAACAGCAATACTTGGATGACTGATCTAACAGTTGGTTTACCAATTCACGAGAGAGGTAATGAGAATCTTATAGATATGGGGAAGATAAATCCCAGGATCACAGCTGTGCACCAGTCCTGGAAAGCAACCAATCCAAATGAAAATAGCCTCCAGAGAGGTGTTCCCAAAATGGAATTGCTACAATACCTGATATATTGGAAATATTGAGAGGAATTTTAAACAGTTCAGATAGAGTTTCAGTCAGTGATAAGTACATGGAAAATTAAGCAAATAAAACAAACCACAAGAATATCATTAACTCCAGAGAAAACAAAAAGTTGTGCAAGGAAGGATAAGTAATACTAATCATAATACTAGATAGCTCAGCTGTGGATATTTTGATAATCATAGTAGACTATTGATCTAACTAAAAGTATAACACAATGTTGGAAGGATAGGAGTGGGAAGAAGTGTGTTTGTGATGGTGGCAGATGTTATGTGAGAAAGAAGACTAAATCCATATCTTTCACGTGGGAAATCAGTAGATAGTGCCAAGACTAAAAAAATAAGCAGCAGCAGCATGTTAGTGACATGAAGGCAAATTAAAAATGAACAGCCAAAAGAGTTGAAATTAGTTGGGACCACAGGTGATGGGAAGAAAAGGGGAGCAGACATGGAGATATTGATAGTCTACAGTAATAAAAGTAATTTTTGTAAAACTCTATTTTGGAAAGTTTCCTTTGTTTATTGACCATAACTCTAAACATGACATGCAAAGTAGATCTTTATTTTAATTTAAATCATAAGTACAGTGGTGTGTTAGTAAACCAGCTCACTGAGGCAGTGGGTGTGGGAGGAGCCCTGATTTGTAAAGTGTTGTGAAGGCTTCTATCATGGCTAATTTCAAGATAACAATAGCTTAACAGCTGGTTCACAAAGTTCCTAAAATTTAATAATCAACTCATACAGGGCAGTATAAATCAGCTTATAAAGACTTCAATAAAAGTACATGTTTTTGCTTTTGTTTTTAAAGGAAAAAATTCCTCTCTGGCTTGCATAAAAGTGTAGTGTTGTTATGTGTAACATATTTTTCTTTGTAGTTGTTTTTTCTTTAAATTTAAATCACTTTTTGAGATGTAATTTTTATGCAATAAAATGCACAGATTTTAAGTGGATTTTGGTCAGTTTTGACAACAGTAAACACCCATGTAATAATTATGCAAAATAAGGAATAGAACAATTTCATTTATAGTTATTGACTGGATGGAATTAGTAATTTTAATAGTATTGGATATTAGGTATGGGGCCTTAATAGATGGGACTATAGAATTCAGACTATGTAATCCACCATGGGATGTCCTTTATTTTTTCCAAGCAAAAATTTAATAACTGGCAAAATTTTGGAGCTATTAAATGGAGAAGCAGTGAGATGATCAACCTTTTATTAATTAGGTTTTATATAATAAGTTTCTATCTTTGAAAGCTCTGTTTTAATGTACATTGGAGCAAATTAATGAATTTAACTGGGAATCCATGAGGTCTCATCTATTAAGCCAGTTTGTAAGTGCCAAAAACCTACTTTAATTTTCACTTATTTTTCACTCTGTTAGAGCATCTATATGGGATATTTTAGGGAAATGGGTTCTATGACTATAGGAAATTTAGGCAAGGCTGCAGCTAAAGTGAGGCATACTTATTTTTCCCTTATATTATATTTAGTTACCTTCTTAAGATTATAGGGAGCATGATGTTTACATTTAGTGGGATCTCCAGGTTAATGAAATTTTGAGCACTAGTATTAAGCCTATAAACCTCTGTCAATTAGAGCATTTCAGAAAATGCTGAAGTTAATTTAGAACCTAGGTTATAGAGATACAAAAGCCTATTAGTGCCCTATTGATATTTTTGTTACATAAATTGTTTAGCATATAAATTTTGGATTTCCAATTAAAAAAAAGAAAGGTGTTCCAGATAGAAGACTGTCTAAAGCAGAGCTATGTTTGAATTATGTTAGGAAACAGAAAGGAGGTTTCATGTGTGTAGAAAAGTTGCAATATTAAAATTACATGAGACAAGTTGAGAAGATCTACTTCAACAGATGTGTAATTTGATCATGCAGAAAAGGTAGTGAAATCACGTCATCATAAGTTGGCAGTGCTCTAGTCATAATGTATGCTGTTTGAATATAGTACAGATTGTGCAAATCTTCTGGTTATATATTAAGAATAGGAATTGTTTCCTGGTGCATGTCAAGAAGAATGACATCATAATGGTTGGTGTAAGGATTGATTCTAATAGCTGAACATTTGTACACATTTTAATAGTTATTTATTAAGTGCTGAATAAGTTGAGACACTTTTACTAGTAAAAGATCAGATATCCAACCCAAACTAGCTTCAAAAAACAAAGAAGGAGTGTGTGGTTTTGCTTAAGTAGTTAAGTCCCGGAATACATATTGGCCTTCCCGCACAGCTGGATCTAAGGGTTTTAACAAAGTAATTAGACCAGTCTCATCTCTCCACCCCTACGTCCATTTTTCAGTCTTCCAGCTTCATCTTCAGGTAAACTCTGCCCACGTAGTGTCAAAGATGGCTACTAGCAGCTTCAGGCTTTTATCATCATCAGTGTAGCTATCCCCCATGGAAAGAGTGTTCCTCCTCTACTAGTTCTAGCAGGTCTCTGAACTGGCTCTCATTGGCCTGCATGGACAAGGCCCCTGTGCCTGAACCACTCTCTCTGATTCTGATTGGCCAGGCCAGGCTGAGGGGTGGCAAAGAATGAGGTCAGCTGAATGCAAACCACTGGGAAAAGACAAGCATATTCCTCCAGAAGAAAGTGGGAGTGTCGTTACCACAAGGAGGAAGAATGAATGCTGGGCATTACCAGCTAAAGTACTTTATCTATTCCAAGCACTCTGAATGTCCGGTTATTCTTCAAGATTTGGTTCAGGTGTCATTTTATCTATAAAGCCTTTCTGGGCCATTTGCAATATAGGCAAAAATGATCAGTCCTTTAACTCTCGTTTAACTTTTACATATACCTATGTTACAAAACATAATTTTGGCTCAGTTATAATTAATCATTTTGTCTTTCTTTTTCCTCCAGGCTCTTTGAGGGCAGAGACTATATTTTATTTTTGTTTGAATCCCATTTATTCATTCATTTAGTCAGCAAATATTTATAGAGTATGATGTACCAGACATGATGCTAATGCTGGCAAGATGGTGGAGTTCAATATACACATTGTCCCTACACTAACAAAGCTTATTTTAATGGGGAAGAAAAAGAAATTACAAAGTATGTGTTAAATTTCATGATACAAGTGTTAAGAGCACCGTGGTAATAGACATGGAAGGAATGGAGGAGTTAGCATGATGAAGGGTGATGTGGAGATGGGAGGTGACTGTTTCAGGAACAGGGAAGGGCCTGTACAAAGGCCTCGAGGTAAGAGATGATACCGTGAGTGTTCAAGGAACTGAATCTCATATAGTATAGAAACAGCACAGGCCAGATCTTGGAATGCATTATTAAGCTGTTTCAGCTGCTTGGAATCTACTTTAAGGACAATAGACAAGGAGTTTCAAGAAGAAGAATATGACCATATTTACATTGAATCATTCTTTCCTACTACAGTATGGGTAAGAAATTGAAGAAGAACAAGATTGAAAGCAGGGAGATTGGAGACTGTTGTAGTAGGAGGAGGTAAAAACTGATAGCAGCTTGGACCGAAGTCATTGTAGAGAAGATTGGGACGAGACAGATTTGGGGAAAATTTAAGCCCTAGAATTAAAAGAACTTCATGATTGGTTGCATAGAACAAAGTAGAAATAAGTGAAGAAGATAGAGGACTCAAACATGACTTCCAGGTTTCTAGCTTGAACACTAGGTTGCTTGGGAGTGCTGTTTATTGAGATAGTGTGTTGTGGGACCGAAGCATGTGGAAGGGAGTTAAAGGGGAAGTAATGAGTTCCAGTTTGATGCCAATGAATATGAGGTATCTGTGTGATATCTAAGGGGAGAAACCCAGGGACAATTAGATATATGATCTGTCATTCAAGAGAGAGATCGGGGTTAGAAATAATGATTTGTTGTCCACATATAAACAATAATTGAATTCTTGGAGATGAATAAAATGACCTGGGGAGAGTGAGCAGACTTAGAAGAAGGCCTATGACAGACTTTGGAGGAACTACCAAAATTGAATGGGGAAGTAGAGGAGGAACCAGCAAAGAACAGTGAGGATTTCCCAAAGAATTAGGAGCAGAAACAGGTGACTGTGACATTGAGGAAGCATAGGAACAGTGCTTCAAGGAAGGAAGGAATGGGCAAGTGTTTCAAATGCTGTCAAGAAAGGTAGGGATTTAAACATGTCCATACCACCTAGCACAGCATGTGGTTTCATTCATTAATTTTTTGTCAAATAAATGTTTATTAAACATCAATGATTGGGGTGCCTGAGTGGCTCGGTCGGTTAAGCATCTGCCTTCAGTTCAGATCATAATCCCGGGGTCCTGGGATGGAGCCCCGAGCTAGGCTCCCTGCTCAGTGCGGGGTCCACTTCTCCCTTTCCCTCTGACTCTTTCCCCTGCTCGTGCTCTCGCTCTCTTTGTCTCTCTCTCTTTCTCTCAAATGAATAAATAATCTTTAAAAATAATAATCATGCCAGGCTCAGTGCTCGGTACTAGAACATATAAGAGTGGGAAAACACTTTTAATAAGTGGTTAATAGAAGCTTGTTGAATAAATGAGTCATCAAATGAATTATTTTTGTTAAAAATTTAGATGAGGTTGCTTGAAGATAGGATAAAATTTATAAAGACACACATCATTGTAAGGCTAATATTCACCCAGCTTTCTACTTTTCCTAGTGGCTGAACAATCTCAGTGACAGAAAATTGGTTTAGGCTTAATTAATCTGGGCCAAAGGAAGATATCAATGTTAAGTAAAGGACTTCTTAGTAGAGCATACAGCAGTAATTAGAGTCTCTCACTTGAAAAGCCTTATTTCCAAGTGTAGTTAACTGTCAGTTCTCACACTCTCTCGATTTTCTCATGGAAACTACCACTTTTTTCATCTAGGTTCACATAGAGCCTGTGATTCTTTTTTAAGAGTGTCCTTCTTATCTAATAACACCTGCAGAAATTGTTTATATCATTGAAGCCTGTCAGATCAAGCTGAGCAAGATAGTCCACTAAAATCTTTTCCTGTGGCAGAAGGTGCACAGGGAATACAGCAAATTACATCAACATTTCTTTATTTCTTATCCAAGGTATGTTATTTCTCATCCACAGAGCATGAGACAGAGACTACGAGGTTGATGACACCTGTCACACCTGTGTCCCACTGTCTGAGGACATTTTGTTCTCCAGGATGAGTCATAAGAATTTAAATTATTTTCTGATGCTTGTCATGCAAAATGGTATCAGTGTTGTAGTGTGAGTTGGATTATATTAATTGAAATGCAATTTCCTATAGAAGTTTTAAATTTAGCTAGTTTATTACAGAATGTGGGAGTAGGAAAGCAGTAGTTCTCCATGATTGTTCTGTTGGGGAAGAAATCTGATGTAAGTCAGAAGTGTAGAGAAAATCAAGCATTTAGCTTCCTAATGACCTTTAGTAGTACGGGCAGCAAGGTAGACTCCTAACATCAACCATTCACATGACAGGATTAGTAACAATAGTTCTGTGCGTTGGATATCTGCTATGCACTGTGCCAAACACTTTATAAACATTCATCTATTCCTAACACTTAAAAAACACCCAACACACTTGTGCACAGACACATGCACACACAAAACTGGGAGAACAAATTTGCAATAGGTGATAAGTGGAGTGTTAATATGAATAATGCAGAAAGAACTTCAAAAACTAATAAAAAAGAAAAATGGGCAAGAGATATGAATAATTAATAGAAAAAAGATACAGAGGCCACTATTTATACAAAAAGATGCTTAAACTCATTTATAATTAAATGTAAACAAAAACAAGATAAATTTCTTTAGGAAATTGGCAAAAATTAAACAAGAAGATGATGAAAAAGCATACTTTTACATTACAATATTTTTGGAGACCCTATCAACATTTTAATTTCATGGTTTATAACCTAGCAGGTCCTACTAGATACCAGCATGGGTTATGTGATGTTTGTAAATAAGAATACACCATCGTTTGTAGTTTTGAAAAATTTGGAAATGACTTAAATACAGAATTAAGAGCATATTATATTGCAACTACCAAAAATTGAGGAATATTAATATCATCACTTTTGGAAAATGTTGATGATACATTGTTAAGCAAACAAAGCAATATAGACAATACAGGACAATAACATTTTAAAAACCTGTAATGTGATACTTTGGAAGACAAGTAGAATTGATACACCTGAACAAGTGTAATCAAAAAAGAGAGGAAACACAAGTCACTGATATCTGGAATACAAGAGGGGGCCCCAATACAGATTCTGTAGATATTATAAGAATAATATGAGTATTACAAACTTCTTTATGCCAATTAATTTTGCAACATAAAATAGACGACTTTCTAGACATACATAAATTACCAAAACTTACATAATAATAGAGCATCCAAATAGCCCCATATCTATTAAATAAATTGAATTTGTAATCATAAACCTTCCTACAAAGAAAACTACAGTCCCAGTTATCTTCATTAGTGAATTCTACCAGACACTGGAGGAAGAAATAAAACCAGTCTACACAAATTCTTTCACAAGATGGAATAGGTGACAATACTTCTTACTTCATTTTATGAGGCTAGAATAACCCGGAGACCTAATGATGATATTACAAGAAAAGTAAATTATAGATCAATAACTCTCATGAACATAACACAAAAATTGTAACAACCGGGTAATATACACAAGGGATAATTTATCATAGTGAAGTGGGGTTTATTCCACAAATATAAGGTTGATTTAACACTTGAAAACCAAGCCAATGGAATACACCACTTAACAGAATAAAGGAAAAAAACTCATGATAGATGCAGAAAAAGCATTTGGCAAAGTTCAGTACTCCATCATGATGAAATCTCTCAGCAAACCAGGATGAGAGCCTCCTCAGTTCAGTAAAGGGCATTACAAAACAACCTACAGTTCACATGGTACTTAATGGTGAAATGTTAAATCCTTTCCTCTGAGATTGGAAACAGGCCAAGAATGTTTGCTTTCACCATTTGTATTCAACTGTGTAGTAGAGGTTCTTGCTGTTGCATTGAGGCAAGAAGAAGAAACAAAAGACATCTAAATTGGAAGAAAGTTGTAAAATTCTCATTATTCACAGACAACATCAGTGAGTATTTAAAAAATTCTATGGAATCATCCAAAAGTATAGTAGAACTAACAAGTGAATTTAGCATGAACACAAGATACACAGGCAATATTCAAAAATTGTATTCTGTATACAAACAATGAGCAATTTAAAATTAAATTTCAAAAAATATTAAATATGAATGCATCAAAAAACATCAAATACTTTGGAAAATACCTTCAGATATCTTACAAAAGATGTACAAGACTTCTACATTGAAAAGTATGAAATATTACTTAGAGAAATTACACAATGCCTAAATAAATGGAGAGAGATGTTCATGGATTGGAAGGCTCATTAACATCTGGATGTCAGTTCTCTCCAAATAAGTCCATACACTCAATGAAATCCCTATTAAGATACCAGGAGGATTTTATGAAGAAATATACAACCTGATTCTAAAATTTACATAGAAATACAAAGGACCCAGAATATCCAAAACAATCTTGAAAAAAAAAAAAGCACAATTGGTAAAATTACACTGCCTGATTTTAAGACTTACTCCTTAAAGCTTAGATTAAGATACTGTGGTATTGGCATAAAGATAAACATATAGATCAAGAGATCAGAATAGAGCGGCTAGAAATTGTCTTACATATATATATATATATATATATATATATATATATATATATATATATATATATATATGATCAGTTCATTTTTTACCACTGTATCAAGGCAATCCAGTGGGGCAAAGGAAAGTTGTTTTAAACAAATATCCCATATGGATATCCATATGGAAAAAAATACACATAAACCCCTCTCTTACTACATACACAAAACTTAATTTGAAATGGATTATAGATTGAAATGTAAAACCCAGAACCTGGAACCTTGTAGAAAGAAAACATAGGTGAATATCTTAGCCACTTTGGGGTAGGCAGAATTTTTTGGATAGGGCACAAAAAGTGCTAACCATTACAAAAAAAAAAAACAACCAAAAAAACAAAACAAAAAAAACCTCTAGGTTTGTTTTCATTGAAATTAAAAATTCCTGTCATCAAAAGGTGTTATTTAAAAAATAAAGACAGATTGGGAAAGATACTTGAAGCTCATAATTCTGACAGAACTTGAATCCAGAATATAAAAAGAATTCCTGTAAATTAATATTAAAAATGAACCAAGAAAAAAATGATAAGCCAGACTTCATTAAAATAACAAACTGCTCTGTGAAAAACAATCCCAAGAGAGTGAGAAGCCACAGACTGGGAGAAAATATTTGCAAAAGAAACATCTATTAAATATATAAAATATACAGAAAACTCTTAAATCTCAACAGTAAGAAAACAACTCAAATTAAAAAATGGGTCAAAGACCTTAAAAGAAGAAGAATACCTAAAAGAAGGTATACAGGTAGCAAGTACACGCATAAAAAAGATGTTTCACAACACAGAACAGTTAGTGTTTAAAGATTTATTTATTTATTTATTTATTTGAGAGAGAGCAATGAGCAAGCGGTGGGGAAGGGCAGGGGGAGAGGGAGAGAAAGTCTTAAGCAGACTCCACACTGAACATGGAGCCTGACACAGGGCTCTATGTGGGGCTTGATCCCATGACCCTGAGATCAGGGCCCTGAGATCACAACCTGAGCAGAAACCAAGAGTTGGATGCTCAACTGACTGCATCACCCAAGCGCCCCTAGAGGAGTTAGCGTTTAATGGGTACAGGGTCTTATTTGGGGGATATTAAGTTCTTTGGGTGGATGGGGGTGATGGCTGCATAACAGTGTGAATGTATTTAATGCCACTGAACTGTACTTAAAAATGTTTAAAATGGTAAATTGTATATTACTTATACTTCACCACAATTTAAAAAAAACTCATTGAATACCAAAGACCTATATATTTTACTGAATGTTAAATATACCTCAATTTATTCATATTTTTATTATAGTTAATTTTATTTGTTGAGGTCTCATGCTGCAAGCATTAAACCACATGTAGCTTCGATTCTGTGAGCCCAGATTCACGTATTTAGGAAGAGAAAAGCAAACTGTGATCCATGTATATGGATGAGAAACGAAAGGCTCACAGTCAATCACACTGTAATTTTGAATTTCTACAGCCTAAAAGCCAAAAGTCACAGGTGTTTTCGGTCTTTCTGGATGTCCCACAAGGTAACTTCTGGCTGAGCAACTTCATTATCCTTCAGCTTCTGGTTGATAACACTGGTTAATCCCTGGGTGTTCAGGATACACAGAAGCCTCGGGAAAATTTTGTTCTCAATGCCATGCATTCCCTTCACCATTGTTGACGCTGGATGAATCCTGTATAGATTTTTCAACAAGGATTCAATGAGATCAGCCACACTTAATCCAATAGCCCAGTTGGTATATCCTTTTAGCTTGACGACTTCATAGGCACTTTCATCTGCCATCTTAGGCACTTCCTTCCAATTTTCACTGTCATTGTTCCCATTTCTGAATTCAGTTCCGGAAAGAAACGCCTGCCACATTCACTCCACTCCACACAGCCACACTTGAATTGCCATGTTTTCTCAAAATCCATCCATGGCAGCTGGTGGGATGAATGCCTAGTTTTTCAGCCATAAGATAGCAAAATCTAGCAGAATCCATATTACACCCACTTCCAATCTCACAAAATATACCTCAATTTTAAATATTTTTAAAGAGAGAAAAAGTGCTGAATAAACAAAATGAATAAGCAAACCAAAACTAATGCCAAGATTTTAAATCTCTCGGAATAATTCAGCTAAACTGAATATGCAAGTAAGGCTGAGAAATACTTTAATGATTCTGGTATCATTTAGTTCTTTGGGGAAAACATTTTCCAGTTGGTCATTCCAGAGCTGTTGGCCCATAAGCACACTGTACTGTGTATTTCAAAGTCGGATTCCTCAATACCCATGGCAGAAAACAACCCTGGTAACCCCACAGTTTTCTACAAAGACCCACTTGTTTAAAAAAATGACTTGTTAAAAAAATGAAATGTACGGTACAACAGGTAAAGCAGCCTTTAGGATTGTGTCGTGAATTCCCAGAGTTTACTCAGAGACAGCTGAAGCCAGGTGGGGACACCATCCCCTTGTCTTCACTGGACAGGCTCTGATTTTTAATATGGGACACGTGATACGGAGCCCAGTGAGTCTTAATGGCAATCTTCTTCAGTGTGATAATCTTTGTTATCTACATCGTTCTTTCCACCTGACCATTCGCTGGGGGCAACCATGAGGGCAGTTCAAATAACCCCTTTGTTCATAGACTGCCTAATACCAACCAAGACAAACTGATTCATTCACTCAGACTCTGAGTCAGAAACTAACCCTGTCTAGTGATCTGTCTATAGATGCAAGTAACTATAATTGTGGCATCAAGGTCTGTTTTGTTGCTGGTGGCTTTAAGCCAAAGATAATTATTTTATTTTTTCTACCTTTGGATTGCACTCCTCTATAGGCTGTTGTGCAAATTGGGGAAGTGTGGAGGATACTGATGTATTTCTGTCAGCTGAGTTTTTTCCACCCTTGTAAATCTCCAGTGCTGGGTTCTCATATAGCCTTCCTGGTATCCTTTCTATTTGGAAAAACAAACAAACAAAACCCCCAAAATCACCGGCCACTGTCCTGGCCACTAAGGGACATATCCCTGAGCCTGGGGTTCTCTTCTGGATACCTCTTCTCTGTCAAGGCACAGACACCTGACTCCATGTGAATAAGGTTGAGGTTCTCCTTGCAATTCCTGTCAGAAAGTTCAAGTCCTATTTATCTAACCACCCATTTCCTACTCCCACCAGGCTTCCTCCTTGTAGCCCAGAAACCAGCTTGTAATCAATGTAAATTATATAGACATAATTGCAGACATAATTCTAGAACTTCTTGACTCTGAGATAGGATCAAGGGCTTCCTTTATTTGGAGGACATTGTCCCTTAAGCATGCACATGTACTCCCTCTGCACCGTCTGATTTCTTAATGTGCAGCCAAAAAAATTGTGGTTTGTGTTTGTTTTGTTCTAGCACAAATTCAGAACTTGGTACCTGCTTGATATTCCAGAAAGCATCTCTGTGCTGGTGAATTTAATATCATGGAACATTTTTCTAGTGGGCTATAAAATAATTCCGCAGTAATTCACATTTATTGAACAAAAATATGGTAAAAACTGAGTGCCTTGTAAGCACTAAATATGGGTGCTTAGGTTCTTATTCGATGGATCATTGGCGGCCTCTCAAAATGCTCCTGTGGCTTTAGGTTTGAAACCTTTTTGTAGGGACTTGGTAGAGCCTACTGGGGTTGTCTCACTAGTGTGATATCCCCCCCTTTTTTTTTCTTTAATTGTTTTTTGTTTTACCCCTTTAAAACAAAAGATACACAGTCTAGGTTGCTTTTTTTTTTTTTTTTTAAGATTTTGTTGATTTATTTGAGAGAAAGAGAAAGAGAACGCACCAGAGGGGAGAGGGGCAAAGGGGGAAGGAGAAGCAGACTCCCCGCTGAGCAGGGAGCCTGATGCGGGGTTTGATCCCAGGACTCTGGGATCATGACTTGAGCCAAAGGCAAGTGCTTAACCAACTAAGCCAGCCAGGCACTCCCCATATTTTAGTTTTTAAGTAAATTGGTGTGATGTCAGAATCCAGATAGAATTACACAGTTTCTTTCTGTAAACTCCCAGGTTATATTTTAGGAAATTAGTAATACTGAGGCCATATTATCAGTTTACTGTACCTGGATTTTTAATGGTGTGAATCACTTCTTTCCCAAGACATTTTTGTAAGCCGTCCCCCTGTCTGGATTGCTGTCGCCCTTCTCTGCACTGTCTCTAACTGTGCCAGAAACAGTGCTTATCAGTGCAACAGACCATGTGAGGAATTATTCACTGTTGATTGACTCCCAAGAATTCCAGTGGACATCACCAAGTCATAGCCATTTCTAAGGGCTACTGTTAATGTTTCCCTGCCCTGAAGCCTAGGCCCTAGCGTTGACTCTGAGTAAGAACCTTTTATAGTCGAGAAGACATGAATATTCACATCCAGTTATAGACTTTATTATAACATTACAAGTCTTCATTAAGGTCAGGTTAACTGGAAGTTGCACTTCCTGTGATGTACACACTCTATCTTTGAATTTGTCAGATAAAGCTCTAGATACTATATAGTCAAAGCCAGATTTGGCTTGTCTCCTTGCATTCCGACACATGCATGCTGATGCACGTATTTCCTGAATTCTGTTGACACTGTGGGCAACAGCTTTCTGCCTGGGTAATATGGACAACATTAGTATCAGGTTATGTTACTTTACTTATTGTGGTGTTTGGTTATGTGGTCTCACTGGCTGGGGATTTTAATTGGGCTGAGTTCAGTCAGAAATTAACTTGGGAAGATTTTATTGGTAATTCCACATTAGATTTTTGTCCTATGTCGTTTATGAAATGCAAAAAATTTTAATGGTGAAATAGATATACTGGTCTTTGCCATAAGCAACATAGTTCTTGATTCTTTTTTTGAAGGTATAATCTCTGAGCAATGTCAGATGTTGTGGCTGTAATAATCAGTGTTATTACTCTAAATGAAGCAGTAATGATGAAAGGCCTTATTCAAATACATGAGCAGATTCCATAAACTGCCCAGGGACATCTGTTTCTTTTATGCAAAGGAAAACCATCAAGGAAATCTTGGGACATATACTGATCAATGTCAAACTCATCAGTATGTCCCAAAGTGTTTGTTTTGAAAACAAAAGATCTATTTGAGTAACAGGATGGAGACCAGGAATACTGAGAATGAGTTAGTTAATTTTGTTTTTTCTTGTCCTATTTCTTTTCAACAGAATCTCACCTTTGTCTCCAGAAAATAGAAGATAAGCCAATTTTTCCATGTAACTCTTTACTTGGTGAAAAGCAATTCTCACCCTGCCTCATTCTAAAATATTATCATAAGCAACACAGGAATTCAAAAGGAACAAAAATTCTAACAATTGATTAAAGTGGTCTTTGACATGCAAAATTTTTGTTAGTATCTAATCCAGTGGTATTTCTTTCATCCCTACTATCCTGTGATCAATCATAAACCAACCCAAACTTTCAGATCTCAACAGATGAATGCAAATTTTTGAGTGGCTTCCAATTATTTTCTATATTTAAAATAATAACAATGACTACTCTTACTCTTTTGGGGGGCTACAATCCTAGCCAGTGAGATGTTGTCTTCATTTATCTTTTAAAGGGACTTATGGAGGTGGCTACACATAGAATCTTAACCATTGGCCTTTCACCCATTCATTAATTCTTTCAGCACTCTTACTAAATTCTTCCTACTTCTCTTGTGCCATGCATGCTAGGTGCTGGGGATAAAAAGATGAGCAAAACAGGATTCTGCCCTTGAAGAACTCACAGTGTAATGGGAAAGATAAACTTGTGCACAACTTTGGTTTTTACTAATTAGGAGTGATAAGTGAGAGCTGGTGAGAACACATTATATTTTTTTGAAAATTGGCAGGACTTGGTTTAAATTCCCTACCTTCCTCTACTGCCCTTTTCCCCATACCACCCCCACAAGGGGGGAAAATGAGAATAAAATCTCTTTTGAAAAAGTCCCTCAATGACAGCTGTGGAAAATGATATTATTTGCTAGAGTAATAGAGAAGGAGAAAGAATGTTCCATTCTAGGTCCACACTTGATTTTGTAGAGTTGGATATAACCAGTGAGAGCAATTATAATTCCATTTAGTGTTAAAACAACCGGATGTTTTTATCCTGTTCTTAAATGATGGAGTCACATTTGCTTAGAATTAGTTATTTTATATTTTTCTCTCATATTTCATAAACAAATATAAGTGCAAAAATGGACAAATTAACTGGATAGTATGGACTAGAAACCCAAACTTCATTTGTGAGAATTGATGGTTTAAAAGATAATGTGAATATTTAAAACAATTTAAAATCTAACCACTTCCATGTGTCATTCTTTATTTAAAACAAAGATATGTCTGTGTAGATTTTTAGTTTTGTGTAGTTATGATAGCAGAAGTTAAGATAAGAGGACCCCATAAGCTATGTAACATAATATTCTTTTTCAAGAAAAAGAAAAAAGAAAGAATCTTAGCAACAGTAGCTATGCAACACATTAAAGATGATTTTGAAGTGAAGAGACCTGTTCATTATTGCATGAAAGACTAAAAAATTTTAAATACTATCATTTAAGATCAGTGTGTTATATATTGATAATACACTGCTGTTTTATTCATTTGATACTTACTTTAACTAAAAGTCTAAGTTTATCCTCCAGGTTAATGAAAGAGAAAAGGATTCCACTAGAATAAAATATTTTAAAAGATGTTTAGAAATATCCACATTTCTCTAGAGCATAACAGCCTAATGGTGTAATTTTCCTGTTTTCTTGAGATTAGGCTGGCTGAGTTCTTTTATTTTTTTATACAATTAAAATGCAGATGTTGTCATTTTTCATTTTCATGTATTAATAGTTTGCAATCAGTTGAATACAAGATTCTCAGTTAAAAAATATAGTATGAAAGTTATCCTGGTTGTAGTTGATATTTCTTCTTAGAAAGCCTGTAAAGCCTAATTTTTTTTAAGATGAGAAATTTCATTACAACGATGGCCCCTTTAAAACAAATTTGCTTTGTTAAGCAGGCAGGATAACATTCCTCATAAACATTCATCATCATAAAAAGTTCTAAAACCTTTACCAATAATGTGTTAAATTTTTTTTAGGAATTTAAAAAACTTATATCCCATATGCTTACTAATTCATGTGGAACTTTCAAGAAAATGGAATTGGTTCTAAAGGTGATACTTGTTTCCATTTTATGTGTGGAAAAAAATCAGCTTTTACATTGCCTGAGACCAATGAGCTGTTGAGGATGTCACTAATAGAACTGGGAGGTTGGTTCCCTGACCTGTAGGGTAGATCCCTCTTTTCATCTGAATACTTTGATTGGTTTCCGTATGCAGGTTTGGGGATAGTAGTTGTAAAGAGAAGACATTGGTCTGCATAATAGAAGGAGGAAAAAGTTGGGGTTCCTGGGACAATTCAGGAGGGATGGTATAAAGAGATGAGGAGAAGGGGCAAAGAAGGGGCCAGAGAACTGGGAAGAAGCGGTGACATTCATTGGGTTCCTTCAATCTTTAATAATTTCTACTAAGTTTCCAAAATGCTTAGTGTTACTGTTTTTTGTGAAAACTGAATTTTCCATAATCTTGATCTTCCTTGAGTATTCCTTTACTCATATTCAGTATTTAGGGATATGTTGCTACTTGTGAGCACTGCCCCTTAGTGCTGGGGACACAATGATGTTGAGGCTCCCTCCTTGCCCCTATGGAGGTTATGATCTACTACAGGGTTAATAATCCGTAGCCTGCAGGCCAGCATGGCTCACAAGCTAAGAATGATTTTTAAGTGATTGAAAAAAATTTAAAAAAAAAGAGTAATGTTTCATGACATGTGAAAATTATATGAAATTCACATTTTGGTGACGTTAATAAAGTTTTATTGTAACATAACCAAGCTCATTTGTTTATGGACTACTTATGGCTGATTTTGCCCAAAAAGACAGAGTTAAGTTACTTGTGACAGAGTACATTTGACTCAAAATGTTTAAAATATTTACTATCTTGCCCTTCACAGATAACATTTTTCAAATCTGGTACATAAAATTGATGTTAAATAAGAGATTACAAGTAAGTATAGTATTTTATAATGGAGAATATTTAGCATTATATGGACCATATAGCTTGCCAAACAACTCAGACATAATGAGTAATATTAGTTATCTGTACTAATCAGACGGAGTCAGGACTATTTGCTTATTACAGAACCCACCCTAAACCAGCCTCTGCTAAAAAGAAAATACACTGGTTCATGTAACTAGGAAGACCAAGGAAAATTCTGGCTTTAGAAATGGCTGGCTTCAGCAGTTCAAATGATATTATGACCAATTTATGTATCTCTTTTCTTCATGTTTTTGGCTCTGATCTCTTTCTCCATGTTAGCATCATTTGGAGGTAGACATCAAGTGACATCCTCTCAATGATGGTGGACGCAGGGGATGCAGGTCCGTGTGATCGACATCCCTACCAGTAGAAAGAACCTGCTGGGATAACAAAAATATGAGATTCACACTATGAGCTGACGTTTATAAATTTTTTTGTGCATGTTTGAGTTGTTGGGGAACATATAGCATTCTAATCACAGTGGTGGATATAATCTCAGAAAAGTAAAATTCTATGACAGTATCTTAATACTTTATTACAGAAATCGTATACTGATTGCCTATGGGACTGATTCAGCGTCTGACCTATTCTGTCTAGCCTACTGACCTGTAGTTTCTTTCCTTTTTTTTTTTTAATTGAGCCAATCATTTGCAGCTTTTCCTTTTAAAAAAGACAATTTTGGCAATAGTAGATCTGCATTCTTGCATGAAGATAATTAGCTACCTTTTTTATATGGAGCAGCAGCAACTATTCCCTTAGATGGAACATTTGATCTTTAATTAGCCACAATCACCATCACTCCCTATTGCTTCTCTAATGTTAAAAAGCTGATGTCAGTTGCCACTTGTGTTTGTTCCTTCTAGAATAAAGAATTGTTTCTCTATATGCCTCTCTCCACTAAATGTGGGGGAAAGATGCTTGATTCAGACTCAATGGAAAAGATCATCTTTCTTTGATGAAGTGAAGAATAGTCTCCCATATATAATATGCAAATAAAAGATGTCCCTATTGAAAGAACCACAGCTTAAGAAGTTGTGAAATATGAAATAAACTATCTGAAACCATTATGAGACAAATCATAACATTTATGACTGGTATATGAAGAAGATGAAAAATGAAAAACTTAACCTGAGACTAGGATTGAAATGTCAATGATTGTTTTTGAATATGAATAAAATATCTGATGCTCTTACAAATGAAGTTATATATTAAGTGAAAAAATTACCCAGACAGCAAAAGCTTTTATAAAGGATGGCAGGTTTGTAAAAGAGCATCATAGAGTACAGCAGAAATTATGTGTTCTGCACAGAGACAAGCATTTGTAAATTGAAGTCTTACTGGAAGTACTGTTGACCAGAATATTGAAGTTATGTCTTAGTCCTTGCAGAAAAGTTGTATAAAAAAAGTTAAATTGGTTGCAGCATTTTTTACTGCAGGTGATGAGAGCACAGATTTAAATAATGTCACATCATCAGCTACACTGAATTGGTGATATTGACAAGAATGCTTATGTGTCAGAAGATGACAGGCTGTGATTGGACTCAGCAAATGACTGATCTTTGTCTGTAAGGAAATTTGCAAAATGCAGGGCAGTTGGTCAAAATCAGTCAGTGTGATTCAGCTCTTACAATGGACAGTGTTAATGTGAAAACTTAAATTTAGGAAGGGAACATTCCCCAAGACATAGAATTTAGGTCTCCTGATTACATCATTTTCTAGGAATTTCTTTGTGCCAAGGAATTTAAAATGCCACATACCGTGAAGGTGCCGTAATTAATCCTGCAAACTGGATAATGTTACATAGCATAAAATCCGGATATCCCAGGGCTTCTTTTTATAAATTAGATGGATACTATTGTGGCGTGTTGCAGTACATGGACTTACGTGGCCAAGTGCCAATATTTTTGGATGCTTTTATGTCACTTGCCACTCAATCTCTAACAATGAAAAGTGGATCAAAGTCTTGGCCTTTTGATGCTAGAACCTATCAATTTTGAATAGTTCTCTGCAAAGACATTCACCACATTCATCAGCTACACAAATGTATGATTCAATTTGCTCACTTGAAGTGAAATTGTTTTAAGAAACTAATTTGGCAAGGAATAATCTGGCCCATTATCCTGCACTGAAATCACTCTCCTGAAATGAAAGTCATGGCTCAAACTACATTACCAAAGCTGTGGAGTTGAAAATGGAATTCCAAAAAGGTTCTCCGATTTTAAACTTTATGAAAATAAAGTAACTTTGAGACATTAGAAAGTTTACCTTTATATTTTGAGATTGATAATATGAAAATAAGAGCTACAAACTGAAGCCATTGAACGCAAAGCAGTAACTGAAAGTTAAGTACAATGGTAGGGGGATCCCAGAACTGAACAAACACCTCTCCATACCCAAGCACTGTGTAATGACAGCCTGTACGTGTAAAGGAGCACCAACGTTACCATTTTTGCACATGAAACTGAGTAAATCAAATTATTGCACCCAATCGAAGGATTTGTGGTTTAGGTTGACATGGCCTGACAGTGATATCTTATGTTTCCATGATAAGTTCGGAAGTAACAAATTATGAAAGAGAACTTAAGTAAGGAAATAGTTCTATTTTTCAATGTTTTTTATTTTAAAATTTCAAATATCTCTAAAAACAGCATACATACCTGTTCATACTATATTCAGGAAAAAATAAAAGAAATTTGATAATTTTCTGACACTTCTCTCACGTCTCATCAACCTCACTTGTTTCTGTGACTGGCTGGCGCCTGGAGGCATTTGAATGAACTCCCCCCACCCACCGCCCCACCTTGGCCTAAGCCTCTATATGATGTTCATTCATCCTTTGATGGAAGGCTATGTTAAAGAAAATAACCTTTATGGTATCTATAAACAGAGATCCCAAATAGCAAGAATTTGTCAGAGTGTGTCCAGCACTCTCTAGGGGAAAAATATCCCAACCAGGGGCCTCGAGGATATTGTTACTGTGGAGATAGACACACGGGTCTTTTCTAGATGGGTAATGGGAGCCATAAATATCATTCAACTACCCATCCTTGATCAGATGTTGTGCTCACTAAGCAACAACATTTTTTTTTAAAGATTTTATTTATTTATTTGACAGAGATAGAGACAGCCAGCGAGAGAGAGAACACAAGCAGGGGGAGTGGGAGAGGAAGAAGCAGGCTCATAGTGGAGGAGCCTGACGTGGGGCTCGATCCTGTAACGCCGGGATCACGCCCTGAGCCGAAGGCAGATGCTTAACCGCTGTGCCACCCAGGCGCCCCAAGCAACAACATTATTGACCTGGCCTGTGGGAGATGGCGAGGCACCAAAGTTTCTTTTCTCTTCAAAAGTGAGTTTTTCTCCTACACATTAATAAATTTGCTTTCCAGTTTACATAGCAGCCTTTCATCAGTCTGGGTAACTAAATTAGTTGCTAGAGCCTTATCATCCTTAGGCATAAGAACAGAGTATGTGTATCTTGACCTATAAACAACACACCAGATCCTGCTACTTAACTATTTATAACTCAGCGCTCTAAAAATGGTTGGACCATACCCATTATGAGTACTTAGGAACAGCAGTGAGAGTCTTCCTTACCACAATCATTTTGAAATCAAATTACTCTTTTACTAATGCTTTTAAAAAAAAAAATTTTACTTTGATCCAGATCCAACGGCCCTACATTTTGAAAAATTTACCAGTAGGCTAGTTGAATATGAATTTACTGTTAACAGAAGTCATAAGGAAGAGAGTAAGCTGAGCCTGCAGGGCCCCTAACCACAGCCTATAACAGCTAGCGCTTCACTATGTAAGGCAAAGACAGAGTGGTTAATGGCCCTGATAGGCTTTTCCACAATAAATTAATTAATGTGGGTTTACATTCTTCTCAGAGGCAAATCGGCATTCTCTGACATGTACCCATTAATATAAGTTATGAGACAAAGTATTTTAATTATATATCACGCCACATAAGGCTTTATAACTTGTACCAAGTCTGTCAATATCGAAGTCAATAAAAGTTGAGTGACTGTGAAATAAGATTCTGAACAATTAATCTTAAAGCTAAAATAGAATGAAGAGTGAATGGAAATTATAAATGTATGTAAGATTATTATTTAAGTCCCATTTTCTTCTGGTTTGTATTATATAAAATAATTAAGTTTTCCTTTAAAAAAGTCCCTCATGATTATATTGGAAAAAATGTTTGTATTTGCCTTTTAGAAATAGTTTTAAATATGCTCTATTGACTTTTTCTAACTGATTGAATTCTCAGACATATTTTAAGTAAATGAATTAAGAATGTTTGTTTTAAGAACTAAAGCTGGAAAAAGATACTATACAATAGAGATACATTTCTATAAGAAAAACATCAGAGATGTGAGTGGAACAGAAAATCAGACAATCCTGTTTTTAAAAAAATCCTTACTATAGTGACAGTCTAATAAAACCACAAAGCATTTGTTGGAAAGGATCTTGAAGGTCATGTAGTTTAACTTCCTGCCGGATGTATAAATCTCTCTTACGTCACCCAAATAGTCATGCAGCCTCTCCTTGAATATTGCCACTGACATTGAATTTATTACTTTTCTACTCAGTTCATAAATTTTACCTTCTATCTGGTTTTAGGGTTTTTTATGTACATGTCATATGATTTCTACTAGACTATAGTCTCCTTGAGGGCAGATTCAATATTTAAATACCTAATATCCTGTTGATAACAAGTGCTTTCCCTGTAATAACTTTCTCAAATATATTATTGAAGTAATCAATTAAGGGATTCCTACTCGGGGACATTCTACTTATTAGAAAATTCCTCCTTAAATTGAGCTCTTCTGCTCTGTCAGCTGGTCGTCCTGTTTCTTTCTTGGGAGACCCAGCCCAAGGGTGAGGCTTCATCCTTATTGTGGAGCTTAAAAGTATTCGGCTCCTTATTACTGCTTCCCTCATCCTCTTCCATAATGGGGGAAAAATACTGATTTCAGTTTCTATTCTTTTAAAATAACAATGGTGTTAATTTTCCTTATGCCCCTCCAAGGTCTCAGGTTTGACTGAACCTAAATCAATCCCTTTATTCATCAAGACATACTGAGTCTTTGGGGGTTTTTTTGGTTGAAATTCAAGTCACTCATTCTTCATTCTTAAAATTACTTAATGATATCCTGCCCCAAGAGCTCCTTTCTGGGTGGTGCCAAAAGTCACACCACCTGACGATGATAAATACTGAGTCAGCATGGATGGCAAGAAATGATCATGCTTCAGGATGGTTTTATGGTCAAAGCATTACTGTGAGAGAGGAAGACAAATTTGTCAAGTTTTGTTTTTGTTTTTTTCCTCACAAGACAGGCTTACTTGAGGATCTCTGAATGTGCTCCTTAAAATTCGAAGCTTAGATTGCTTTAGAGATGCAAAAGACCTTAGATCACAAAGTTCATCTTCCTCATTTTATAAACAAGGGACTTAAACTCAGAAAGGTGTCTATTGGTCTAGATCCTAGCTAGCTAGTGGCCATATCAGAAGTAGAAACCAGGACCTTCACTTCTGTGTATCCCTCTGTGTCCAGAGAGCTTTTTCACACAACTCTTTTCAGATGTCAAATTGAATTGTCTTTTCTATATCGTGTAATGTCATGTAAAGCTTAAATATAAAACTGCCAGAGGGAAATAAGTGCTTTGGTTAAAACGTGTTTTGTGATTTATCACATAAGGAGCTTAAGGATATGTATTCAATAAAACTCAAATCGCAGGATGCCATTCTGTCCATAATAGCCCAAATCCTGGGTCTCTTGTGAAAAGAGAAAACCCAGTTGTCTTCAAGTTACCCCCAAGTCATCTTTTCCTCAGAAAATTTAAATTCATTATGATAGCAACTAGACATTGTGGAAATATGGAAGCATAAATAAATAATATTGAGCAATTTAATGAAATAATCAAGATTTAACCCGATTACAGATAAATGATCATCGGCACCAAAGTTGAATTCTTGGAATTATTTGTCATGAGAATATATACATTTGTTGTATTAAGATATATCTACCTATATCAGAGAGAACAATACATATTAGTGATCCTTAGATTTCAGAGGATGGAAACCAGACCCGTAGTTGATTTTTTTTTTTAAAGCCTACATGTACTAGAAAACATGAAGAATGGAATGGATAAATTCATAGAGTTGCTTCCTTTCCATAAGTTGTTGAAGGCTATAATAGAAATTTGGACCATCGACAAGAATCCTATTCTTTTGATATGTTTAGCAAAATCAAGATGAGTCCATTCAATATTTAGTTAGACTACTTCTTTCCTTCATTCTGTCACTCATTTATTTACTCAAGTATCTGTTCTAGCGGTACTGAGTGTTCACCAAGTGTCAGGCCCCTTACCTGGTACTGAGGAAGATGAAGATGACTATGAGGCATTGATTTCCTTAATTTCAAGGAGGGGTCAGGTGAGACAGTCCAACATGTCATGAATTATAATGTAATAGCATCAGAATTAGAGATGTGTCTAAAGTATGGGGGAGCCCAGAGTAAGTGAAAATGTCCAGTTTAAAGGTTGAGGGTGATTTCACAGAGTCGGTAATTAACCCGAGGTGGATCTGGATGAAAGTCTAGGATTTTACCCCCTAGAGGAGGGAAGGGAATAGTGATGCAAAAATAGCTTAAATGAAGACGCAGAGACGTAGCACAGAGAGCTTGTGGCAGTGCTGTAAGTGGTTCTGTTTGATGGGCACTTAGAGTGAGGGGTGGTGGGAGAAGCCCAAGGGGGTGGTGTGAGGGAGGCCGTGCATCACATGCTGATGAGCTCGGACTTTATTTCATTGACAAAGCCGAGGAATAAAATGATCAGATTTGTGTTTTAGGAAAAAAACTGTACTAATCGGGTATCGTAACAAGCATTCAAATATATATCCTTGGCCTTGAATGTAGTACATTACAGTGTAGCTCATTACAATTTAATACTGGGGATGAGAAAATAGATGAGATATTTTTAAGTTATAAGAGGGATAAAAATAATTATTTGCATTTTTTGCAATAATCAAGATATGGAAACAACCCAAGTATGCATCAGTAGATAAATGAATAAAGAAATTTTGGTATATGCACCCATGCACACACGCAGTGGTGTATTATTTAGCCATAAAAAAGAATGAAACCTTACCATTTGCACCAACATGGAAGGGCCTTGTGGGCATTATGCTTAAGTGAGATAAGTCAGACAAAGACAAATACCATATGATCTCTTTAATATGGGGAATTAAGAAAAAAAGAAAGTTCATGGATACAGAGAACAGATGGGTGGTTACGAGAGTGGAGGGTGGGGGGTGGGAGAGATGGGTGAAGGGGGATCAAGGGAGAACAGACAAAAGAAAAAAATTAAAAACGGAGTAATAAAATTGAAAGCTATAAGAAGAATAAAATAATACAAGTTAAGTGGGTATTTAGAAACAAGAAATCTTATGTGACTGAGAGGAATCAGGAGAAATATTCAGGAAAGAGACTGTCCCGCTTGAACTGGGCCTTGAATTAGGAGGAGTGTTTAGCGTGTACAGAGGGTGGGGGAGGGCCATCTAGGTGAAAGAACCAGCAGGAACCAAGACCTCAGCAAGTCAGCAAGGGCAGTGGGGGTGGAGGGGTGTGGACTTGGAGGCTCAAAAGCTGAATTGAGGAGAGGACAAGAAGGTCCTTTATCCAAGTTAAATAGTTTGAGCTTCATTCAACAGAGACATTTGGGGAGAATGTGATCAGAGGTATGATTCAAGATGGTTGCTCTGTAAATAACGTCTAGGATACATGGCTGGGGAGAGAGGAGCAATATTTCAGGCAAAAGATCAAGTCCTAAGCAGGGATCATGACAGTGAGTCTCACGGGAGATGAACAAGGGAGACACCATAGAGGAAGAATCAATATTCTTGAGGGCCCTTGAGAGCGTCAGAGATGCTGTGGGTGTTTCCAACTCATGACTCAAAGAATAGCAGCTCCTACGATAGGAACAGGTAATGTGAGGAAGAGCTCTGCAGAGAAAAGAGTTTCTTAGAACTTGGATGGGATGACTTTATGATTCCTTTAAAACACCCAGCTAGAAAGGTCCAGAAGACAGTTGGTACTGCTGGAGCCAGAAACTTCAGAAAGAGGATGCTGGGAAGTTTTCACCTAGACACAAAAGGTGAAGTCATAGGAGGGAAGGCTCTTGCCACAGGTGGAAATATCTAGGAATCTACAGCGTAAGGAAAGGAGAAGGATGTTGGGGAATAATTGTATTTGAAGAGTAAGAAAAAAAAATTGAAAAAGCCACTGGCAATGGAATCAGAGAATCCATAAAAATAGGTAGGAAAACAGGTTTTTTCAGGGACCTAGAAAATGAGATGTGTGTTTCCAGAGCTAGGAAGAAATAAATACAGCAGAGAGGATGGGGAGGATCGACCACTCAGGAGGCTGCTGGGAGACAGTGCGGTGTTTAGGGGTTTTACTGCATTCAAATCCTCGCTCAATTTTCATAATTATCTTGGGGTTTACTTTTTTAACCTCTGTAACTTCAACTTTCTTACCTGAATAGAAACTGGAATAAAATATCAACCTCGTAGGGTACTTATGAGAACAAAACGAGCTCATATTACTTACCTCGTGCATCTCTGGGAAAGTGGGGCAGGCACCTGCTGGTCTAAAAACAACCAGAGAGAGGACACTGGCTTGGGGATTTTATGGTGCGTAGAAGGCGGGGCTGAAGCTATGGCTCCCACAGGCATGGGAGAGGGATCCCCTGTTTGGACGTCCCACTCATGCCAAAAAAGGTAGGACTCGGGCTTTCTTATCAGGTTAGCAGATGTGGGGTAGAAACGAAGGAAGTTAGGGTGAGGCTTGAAAGCTGTCAGCAGTCAAGCATCAAACAGCAGAGTCAGACACTTACAGAATGTTTCCCTAAATCTCCCTTAAGCCCCAGAAATGCCCACAGCCACTCCAGCACCACCCGTGCAAGGGGAAGGTGATGGAAGGGGAGCCAGAGCAGAAAGAGATGTAGGCAGGTGGTATCTGAATACCTTAGCAGGGTGAAACAGCTGCAGCCCCCCTGCCAAGGCCCTGAGAGCATCTGTCTCACTCGTAGGGAGCCCAGAAACTCGTGGTAGGTTCTTTCATGGATGAGCATTTGCGTTTTTTTAAAAATGTGTTTGGCTGGATATACGCTAATCTACTTAAGTTCCGGTTTTCCTGGTGGTGGGTGGAAGCATATGACAGAACAACCAAAGTTAGGAATGCTGTTGATCGTGGAACGAGAACATCCCAGAAACACGTTCAGTCCCCGCTGAAGCAACTCATGTCTCCTCCCCCTTCTCTCTAACCTAGAAGTCACCTTCCTGTTCCCTGTCCTTGGGCATGCTTGTTTCTCTTCCTGCCATCCACACCCAAAATCATGCCTCTCCTCACCATATCTAGCTACTTCATCATGCCTCCTAATGAGCCTGTTTTCCATGACTCTCTCTCTCGCCCTGCAGTTCATGTCTATTGGGCCCACATTTCCTTCGTAATTACACAGGCTGTCCACATACAGATTTCCCTGTTGTCACTATGCACCCACGGAAGGAAGACTTACCCGTGGATGACCCTCCCTTCCAGTCCTGCCTTTCTCCTGGGCTTGTTTGGACAAGTAGCATTTATTACATACCACCCCACCCATAACAGGAGACTGGGTTGGCTAAGAAGATAGCAATTGTTGTTACAGCTGCCACTTACTTTGTGCTGGGTGCCTCGTGTAGGCCAAGCTCTTTATGCGCATGTGCTCGTCCCATCTTCCCAAGAACACCCTGACCTCCCTTGATTGTGGTCATCATTCCACAATGTATGTAGAGCAAATCATCACATTGTACACTTTAAACATATACAATTTTATTTGTCAGTTAATAAAGCTAGGGGGAGGGAGGGAAAGAAAGAAATGAATAGTTAGATAAAGGAGAAAAGGCAAACTTACTAAATTTCAAAATAAAATTAGTGGATGTAAGATCATGGGACTTAATTATTTAACCAATGTGCACGGAGAATCTGAGGCTTAGAGAGGTGAAGTTGCCAGCAATCACAGCTGAAGAGGTCCTGGCTGGCCATGAACCCAGATCCAGCTGTGAAGTCCAGACTCGAAGTCACCACACTGCTGTATTCCTTCTGTGAGAGTCTGCTTCCAGAATTGAGGCCTTTTCAAACTGTGTTGAAGTCTCATACGTGAACTGCTGATATAAATCCTAACCTCTCCTTCCCTTGCCTCTTTGACAGTGATATTTTCTTTCTATATGTTCCAATTTCTTTCCTGAATGTGGGAGAATTTAATTTTAATTTTTCAAGTGTAATTTTAATGCACATCTTAATATAGTACGTTACTATTATGAAAAGTGTACTACTTGGAAACTCCAAGTAGCCTTCTAGAGTAACTTGTAATTATAATGAATTGTGTTGATGGAATGTATATTTTTACTGTGTATAATTTAACAAGTATGTGATGACTATCTAATTACAGTCTATAGTTCACAAAGTAATAGTTTACAATATTTCCTCGGTAGAGGTTATTCTTTCACATGAGATGCTTGTTTTATGTCTGCCTATACGCGGTGTATAACTACAAAATGTGCATACAAATAAAGCCTGACTACAGAGGTAGACTCCAGAAGCATCATCTGCTTTAGAAACACATTTCTAAAAATTTGCAGAAAAAATACGTTTCTTAAACCAATCAAGCTAAATAAATTCATTAAAATATTTTTGTCCTTTCAAACTTCGTAAGAACTACTTTGATGATACTTATGAGAAAAAATATGTTATTCAAGAATAAAGCAGGAAAAAAAAGGGAGTAGATTTTTGTACCTCTGCAAAACACACTGGGGACCTTCTTATATTATTGCATCCCTCGAGATAAGTTGAAGAATAGACATGTTAAGAAAAGAAACACTACTGGCTCTACCTTCAGACTGTACCCTGAACCGATCCACTTCCCACCACCTCTCTTGGCACCCTCTTGGTCTGAACCACAATCATCTCTCACCTGGATTACTAAAATACACTCCTAGCGGGGAGGCTGGCCCCACTCCCAAACTGCAATATGGCGCCCACCCTCTCCTGCCTGCCACCCCCCATGCTGTGACCTGTGTGTTTGTGCAGCTGTGTCTCCCCTTGTGCCAGCCCCAGTCCTGACACCCTCCCCACACGGCCCCCTGGAGACAGGGAGCTCAGAGCAATAACCCCGCCCCCAACCCCCCTCCCCAGGAGGGCCCTCTCCCCACCAGCTCCCCACAACCCCCACCAGCCACCTCCAGAGAGTTTACTACAAAAATAAAAAAAAAACAGAAAGGAGGGGAAAAAAAAGTTCTTCTGTCCTCGCCCTACTTCAGTCTCTAGGCAGCAGAGCAGCCAGAAAGACCCTGTTACAACCACAGTCAGACCAGGTCTCCTCTGCTCAGAGCCCTCCTCCAATGGCTTCCTTTCTCCTGAGAGGAAAAGCTGAAGTTGGTATAATGACCAATAAAGCCTTGCCCACTCTGGCCCCCAAGTGCCTCTGTGACTTCATCCCCTACTCATCTTCCTCTGCTCCTGCCATACTGACCTTTTCGCTCTTCCTCAAAGACGGGAGGGAGCACCTGTCCCTCTCTCTGGAGGGTCACGTAGGTACCTCCCTCACCTCCGCCAGTAGTCTTTGCTCAAACATCACCTTCTCAGTGAGACCTCTCTGGACCATTCAAACTTAATAGCAAACCTCTCCTCCAATCAAATCCCAAATTCCCCCATCTGCTTTACTCTGCTTTCTTTTTCTCCCCCATAGAGCTTAAACCACTTTTCCCCATAGTCTGTCATTTACTTGTTAACTGTGTTTACTGGCTGCCTTCCCCATTGTTCTGTTCAAGAGGGCAGAGTCTTCACTCTCTCTTATTCATGGCTGTATCACCAGAAACTCGAATTTGCCTGGCATGTAGTAGCCACGCAAGTATCCGGTTTGCTGAGATTACGTAGGTGTTTGTCTTTGTACTTCACTCTTTCTTTGCTTCACCAAAATGGCCATGACAAAATCCTGGCCTCTGTGAAATCTTGGATAATTTAAAATGTCATGCATTAAGAAATAGCCTAAAAAGTGATTTTTTAAATTACAGCCATATTCTTCAGGGTTCTGACATTAATATTGAAATATCTGTCATGACATCTTTAAAGGTTCTGTGCCGTACAAAATCCTAAAAATAATTTATCATGTCAGGGACAAAATTAATTAAATTATTCTCTATTCTTGAGTCAAGAATTCAACCGCTTTGCTGTTTTTCCTCATTTTGGTGTGCTGGCACATATAAGTGGGGCTTTGATTTCATGATGAACTTTTAAGAGCTACTGTTAACTGCTCTGTGTGACATTTTTTCAGGCAGAATGGCCATGATTTCAGCAAGCGCTATGGAGTCCCCAGTATCTGATGATCGTTAAATATAATTGTTAAAGTATAATGCGTCTTCTACTCTAAGAATCATATTCTCTCTAGAGTAACAATTTCCTCAAATAATGTGAGATCAGTGAAAATTAATGCTACTTCTTTTTTCTATCAACAAATATTGACCATGTGTCTGCTGTGAGAGATCTGTTGCTAGATCCTGGGGGCCCAGAGATCAGCAAAAACCAGTCCTGTCTCGGAACAGTTCAGTCTAGGGGAGGAGACGAACAGGTAAATATCTAACCATTCTATTACATGCTGAGTACTGTAGCAGATTCATTGAGAAGTGCTGTGAAAACACAGAAGAGAGCGCGGTTTGGAAAAAGCCCCTATATTATTGTTGTAGAGCTTTGTATTTTTTTTTCATTTAAAACTGTTCATTAAGCACATGCTAAATTCCAGGCATTGTGCTTGTCCCTTGGGATGCAGACATGAGTAAGAGTTGTCTTCTGAAAGGTTCTACTGATGATTCTGAGATTCATGCAGATCCTGCATGTGTGGCTGAAAACATGGATTATTGGAAAAATGACCAGTGGCAACTGGCAAAGCTTCTAGAGCATGCCTTTTCCATGGCGTAGCTCCTGGCCATTCAGTGTGCCAGGCACGCAGCTCCGTGCTGCTGAAGAGGCCATTCTCGAACTCCTGTGTGTCTGCACTCCTGCACATGCAGGAAATATTTCAACCAAATAAAGCACCCAAGACTTGTAACTGCTCTTGGTCACAATCTCTTCTTTGTCTGATCCTTTCATAATGTAACAAGATTTGTATGAAAGGACTGAATGCTTCATAAATACTTGAAAATCTTAATGTCATTATGGTGAGAGGAAAAACTTAAGAAAAACCAAGAAATACTTCCAGCCATCTTCTATGAACCTTTAAAAATGAAGAAACTGACTGAGGAGATCTGTGAACTCAGTCGCTTTAAGTGAATGTCTTAGCCAACAAGGTGAAGACATTTTGCGTTACATTAAATGTCATTACGGAGACTATGCACCATGACATAGGCTTGTATGTAGCTGTATGTGGGCATAAATTTGTGCTCCTACCCATGAACATAGTGGAAAAATAACTAATAAAATTAACTCTTAATATAGTACTATGTACTAGGTGCTATTCAGATAATAAGTAATTCAGTCACTTAAGTGACCCTATGAGGTCGGAACCATGATTATCCCCATTTTACAAGTGAGGAAAAGTGCAGCTGAGGCTTACCTGCCCGAGGTCACTGCTAATAAGTGGCAAAGCCAGAATTTGGACCCAGGTGATCGGGCTCTAGATGACAGTGCTGCATTATATTGCCACATTATAATGGGCAGATTAGCCATTATTAACCACGTTCATTATTCAAGTCATAATATTTTAGGAGGTTCTGTTCGTAGTAGGCAAATGTTTGCAGTCAGAAATGCGTTAGGGAAAGAATACTCAAAGTGCCTAATCCTGATTTGGAAAAATTGTGCCTTTTAAATGTTTGTTATCTACCATCCCAAAGCCTTAAACTAACTTTCAAGAGTGACTCAGTTTGTGCTTAATCAAAATATTGCTAATGATGAAACAGCAAAACCTCAGAAGTTTTAATTACCAATCACCTAATGGAAGGCACACCCTGCTAATTAAATCTCTTAACGTGGAGCTAGGAGTGTAGGCTATGGCACATTACTTTGCAGGGCATAGAGATTCAAGGTGGTGTGAGCTCCATGCTCTTCTGGACCCAGAATTTAAATGTTGAATGGTATCACTTCGAAGAAACTTGCTTAATACTTTCTAGTGAGGGGACTTTATCAGTATAAACCTTCAAGAAGAGTTGATGTGATTTTTAAAATCAACTTAGATGCTTGCACTTTGGATTGCTTCACTCTTACTCTTCGGCACAGCAACAGGTAAGACTCATGATTTATTAGTTCCTTAAAAATAGGGGGTATAGTCACATCCAAAATGTGATTGACATGGGCTTTGAAATACTGTCACTGTTTGTACTTTGATTTACTTGTCATAAAAGTATCTAAGGAAAATGCATCAACTTAATAATACTAAATCCGATGAGTATATAAGCATCTATTTCTAATAATATAAAAGTTGCTGGATGGTCTTGTCCTGGGCTCCCAGCTCTGTACTTCTTAGCCTTATGGACTTGGTCAAGTAATTTATCTGTTACAGTCTTAATTTCTTTATTTCTAAGATAGGTATGTGGCAGTAAATGAAAAAATACATTCATATTTCTGATTTCAGTACCTGATTCACTGTAGATGCTGAATGAATGAATGGATGGATGGATGAACGAATGAATGCATAATTCATGCTGATTGGAACTTCCAAGTTGATTTTTTCTATTTGGATCATGATTTGGGGAAGGGATTTTGGTCTGTGAACATTTCTTACACACTAACTCAAAACTCATTGAATTGTGCTCTTCACATCCTTATACTCCTCCAAAGTAGTAGTTGGTTTTCTCTGTTTTTGCCTCCTTTTTTTTTTAGTTTTTTGTTTTGTTTTTACCTCCTAAAGCACAACAAAAGTTAGTTGATATGTTTTAACCAAAACAGAATCAAAGAATTTCAGTGTTTTTAGTCCCTGCCCTTCAGCTTTTTACTATGGGATAAAAGTGGATGGAGCTATTGTTTGCTGTAGTATATTCCAGGAAGGGGCACAAAACAGGCCTGATGTGAATGCTGGAAGCTGTTAGACTGATGAGCTCCAAAGCGGAATTGAGTGAAAGAAGTCCACCCTGGTCTCTTCTCCTTTATCTGCCACCTTCTTTTCTCAGGTGGTCTCTCCTCCTTCCAGAGTTCAGTGCCTCTTTGCCATTTCTATGCACAGCCCACCCCTCAAAATTCCAAAAAAGGATGCTAATCTGTCTTATTTCCATCAACAAATACAATCACCTACTATGTTCCGGACATTGTGTTAAGCGCCCGAGACACAGTTGTGATTGGCCAGGCTTCCCTACGGCCATCGGAAATGTTTGCTTTTTGGTAGGGAGTGATTTCTGTTTGGAGGCTTATCGAATTAAACAGAAATTGTGAAATGGCAGCTACAAGAGAACTGAACCCAAATGGGCCTTGTTACAAATTTAATAGATGCCAGTATAGGTAGTAATACAAATATGATGGAGACTCAAATTTTTAATTATGGCAGCTCTGTAATGAATGTATGTGTGCCATAGAAATATAGATACATGTATATGTGTTATATATAAATAATCTAAATTTCATATTGCTACCTATTTTTTTTTAATTTATTTGGCAGCTAACTCTCTTCTCAGTTCCCTCCTTATGTAGTTTAAATCCCATGGTCCATCATAATCACACCTTAGCTTACAAATTGGACTTCTTTCTGCCTGCTCTTACTTCACTTGGCTTAACCACAACCCTGGTTAAATCCAACACTTCATCTCCTTTATGCAGCTGAATGGGCAGTGAATGTGCCTGGAGAAAACCACATACCATGCTGATTGTCCCACTGCGAATTCATGGTTACCAAGCTGAAGCAGACCCCAAAGCTGCCGAGCCCTCTTACTCCTCTTCCCTCATCCATTCCTGGGTTGTTTCATTCTTCTCCCCTCCACTCAAACCTCCAACCCCTCCCTGCTCATGCCCACTTCGCTGATGGCCTGGATTCCTATTTCAGTAAGAAAACGGAAACAAAGAGAAGAAGCCTTCCCAGAGTTCCCAGTACCACATCTGTCCAGCTATGTGCATGCACCTGCCCATACATTCTGCCTTCTCTCTCTCCCACAAGAGATAAGCTGTTCTTGCCCCAACAAAGGCCAGCCCTTCCCCCATGTATGTATATGACACTCTATCTCCTCTCACCTGCTCAAGGATTCGACTCAACAATGCTTTCTTCTATTTCTCCTGCCTCACCAGTTTTCTTCCTCTCTTCTGGGACATTCCCAGCAGCACACAAACGTGTTATTTCACCCATCTTTAAGACTCCCACTTCCGAGTTGTGTACATGGGGTTTCTTATTTCTCCCCCCCTTCTTTCTTGAACTCACTCCGATCAGGCTTTCACCCCAGAAACTACACTTGTTACAGTCACCAGTCACTCCCATGGTGACAAGCCCATGGTCAATTCTCCATCCTCATCCATTTAGACTTAGCAGTATTTGGTACTTTTGATTGCCCCCTCCCCTGGCAGCAGGTCCTTTTAAGTTGGCTTCTAGGATGCCATGCTATTCTGAATTTCTTCCTACTTCTTCGACGACTTCTTGGCAGTCTTATTTGCTCATCCCCATTCATCTTCCTGATGTTTTAATGATAGACTGTCCTAGGACTCCATCCTTAGGTCATCCCTCTTCTTTAACTGTCATCACCCCCTTGGTGATCCTATCCGTACTCATGACGTCAAACACCAACTTTATGTTTAAGATTTCCGAGTTCCTATCTCCAGCTGAACTTCTCCCTGGAAGTCCAATCTCATTATCATGCTGTTTCTGTGGCATCTCCACCATGTGTCTTATTTGTATAAAAGCTACATATCGAGAGCTGAGCTCTTGATCCTACTCCCAAATCTGTCCCTTCTAGAGTTTCTCCAGCCCAATCAATGGCAACTCCAGTCTTCCAGGAACTTCATCTAAAAACCTCAGTGTCGTCCTTGACTTTTCTATCACACCTCCCTGCCAGTTAATCAATAAATTCTTTTGGATCCTCCTTCTCAATTTATCCAGAACTTGACCACTTCTCACCACCCACCCTGCTATCATCTTTACCTTTTGGACACTGTTGTCTCTTGTCCTGTTGATCACAGTAGCCTCGCAACTGGTCTCTCTGTCTCTTCCCTTCTCCTGCTTCAATCTATTCTCAAAATAAAAGCCAACCTAAGTCAGTCTGCATCACTGTTCTGTTCAAGGCCCTCCAATGGCTCTCTCCCTCACCTCAGAGGAAATGCCTAAGTCCTTCCAGTGATCTGCCAAGTGCTTCAAGCTTTAGTCCTCTGTAACCTCTCTAAACACCATCCCCTGCTAGTTGTCTACCATCACTTATTCAACCCCCATGGGGCCACATGTATTCCAGAATTCCTATTTTATTTTATTTTATATTTTATTTTATTTTATTTTATTTTATTTTATTTTATTTTATTTTATTTTATTTTAGAAAGGGACTATGTTAAGTACACTGTAAAATAACAAAACCCCAAGAGGAATTCTGGTTCAGCACCCTGTACACAACCACACGGATATTTTGTAATAAAATCTATGAATACTCCTATTAAGTGGGATAACGATGTGTGTGTGTGTGTGTGTGTGTGTGTGTGTGTGTGTGTGTGTATAGCCTTAGGTCAGTTTTTGCTGCCAAATGAGTCTGCTGCAAATTGAAGAACAAATGAATGAAAAAGTTAACACCCCACTTCCTTTCCCCAAAGATTTTTAGATTTTGAAACTGCAGAATCAGTTGTTGTGGACCTGTCTCTCCCCACTGTTCCCTCAGCTCTGGTCAGGGTGGCCTCCTAGTAATTCCTCTGTCTCACTAAGCACGCTCCTTCCCCCAGAGGCTGGTACATTCCCTTCCCTCTCCCTAGAATGCTGCCCTCCACCAGAAATCCCCACGGTTTGCTCCTCACCCCCTTCAGCTGTGGATTCAAATGCCTCTTATTTTAGGGGTGTGTGGGTGGCTCAGTTGTTAAGTGTCTGACTCTTGATCTCAGCTCAGGTCTTGATCTCAAGGTCATGAGTTCAAGCCCCATGCTGAGCTCCATACTGGGTGTGGAGCCTACTTAAGAAACAAAAAAAAAATGCCTTCTACTTCGGTGAGATTTTCCCTGGCCACCCTATTTGAATAGTAAACCCCTCCTCGCCTAAACACACGTGCACCTTCATTTTATTTACTTATTCATTGTCCCTGCAACCCCACTAGACCACTCCCTGAGGGCTAAGATTAGTTCTCCCACTGTTGAATCCCCAGTGCTGAGAACAATATCTGGCCCCTAATAGGCGCTCAAATAAATATTTCTTGAATAAATTAATGAATCTATTTTCAAGATTTTTTTTTGTCTTTGGAAAAGGCTGCTCACAGTAAGATAGAGAAATGACTCATTAAGAAAGTGGAAATTAAGAAAATATGAACTGGTATGTCAACTTTATATGATTTCTTAACCAATTAAACCTAGCTTCATGTAATGTGCTATATTTCAAATGCTCTTTTAAAGAACTTTTAGGTCAAAGAGGAAATAAAACACTTCAATTGCAGAATATATCAAAATATAATGACTCAAGAACTGAAGAAATTAGAAAAAGAACAAGTAACATTGAAGGAAGAATTTCATTAATAAAAATAAGCGTAGAGGTTAACACATTAGAAAAACAGGAGAAAGGCAATATAATTGATAAATATGTGTGGTGGTTGCTTAATAAAACTTAGAAAATAGAAAACCATGCTGACAGATTTAAATAAACCAGGGGAAATAACCAAAGGTATGGAAGAAATTAAAATGATTATACTTTGTATAAATTCAGGCTAAGAGAATTGAAATTCTAGATGAAAATCTTACTCTTCACTCCAAAATAAATCTCAGATAGATGAACTTAAATTTAAAGTAAAAGAGTGAAACAAGAAAAGTGTAAAAGAAAACAGAGTGAAATTGTTAATTATCTTGAAGTAAGGAAGGCTTTTCTAAATAAGATGAAATTCCAAAACTATAAAGGAAAAGATTGATCATTTTATTGAATAAAATGTTAAACTTCTATAAAACAAAAATATAAACAGCAAACTAAAATATCTTTTCTCAATATCTGAGTGGAAAGGGGCAAATCTCTCCACTATTCGAAGAGTTTTTACAAAGAAAAAAGCAAAAAGCAAACTTTAGAGAAATGTGCATAGGGCACAAAGATCTCACCCACAGGTGTGCAAAGGGCCAGAAATGCACAGATATTCAAGTGTGTGGGTAATTCAAGAAATGCAAATTTAAATGACTAAAGGTTTTCCTTCTGATGGCACCTATAAAAATGTCAACCCACGTCCCTTTCCATGGCAGACTTTATTAGTGTCCCCCACTATTTACTCCCAGTTCCCGGAAGAGGACTCTACAGCCCTACCTTTGGCCACAGGAAGTGCAGAGAGCAGTCCAAGTCTGAATGCCTGTGTGAAGAGCCTTTGCAGGGTTCAGCCATCACCCCCTTTCCCTCTGCCCCAAGAGCAACATGATCTGAACAAGGGGTCTTTTAGCTTAGATCCTGGAATGAAGAGGACCGGATAATCAGAGCCACAATGAACCTAAAACTATTGTAGCCAAAATATAACATGAATGAGAAGTAAACCTTAATTTTGGTAAGCCAAGGAGATTTGGAGGCTCTTGGTTACCACAGCATAACCTAGGAAAAGCTAATTAATTAATGTACCTCCAATTCTACTTAGTGATAGAATGAGCTGCCTGATGGTTCATTTTTTTTCCCCACTACCACTTGATAAAATGACACATTGGGCAAGAGTGATCTCTTTTTTTAAGTCTCCACGTCCTCACATATGTGACATTTAGGGCTCAGTCTGTTTTTGCTGTTTTAATTATTATTAATTAGACAAAGAAGCCACACTGGACATGATTTGGAGAAGAAGTACTCTTTTTTTTTTTCTGTTGTAACTTTTTTTATTATAAAAGTAATCGTTATTTATCATTGAAAATTTAAGACCATAGATAAGGGGAAAGAAAATGAAAACCATGCATTGTCACCATTATTAATATTTTGATGCACTTCCTTAAAATTTTATTTTTCCCCATGCATTTTGAATAAAACCATACATAGTTCTGCTACCTGCCTTTTCCCCTAACACTGTTATCATTCTCACTTCCATTACAAATTGCATTACAAATCTCTGTAAACACTTTCAATGGCTGCATATTATCTTCAAGGCTACCATTTTAAAACTATATTCTTTGTTATATTGGTCATTTAAGTTATTGGCCCAATATCAACTTACTGATTTTATAGCAAACATGTTATTTTCAGAGAACTATTAATCTTTCAATTTTTTTTCTAAATGGCTTTATTACCTTATGATGTTGATCAGTCTCCTTCATCACATGTAGTTTCTTCTAACTTTGTGCTCTTTCAATGGATATTTCCTTATGAAAAAGGGCATAGTGACCAATAACCCTGGTAACTTACAAACATAGAGAATAGACACTATTTACAACAATCTTCATTTCAAAATCCAAACTACTTCCATAGACTGAATGATGTAGTTAAGAATTTGTGTGTGGGGGGGGGGGGGAGCCATGCAGTGCAGCTGGACATTCTAGAAAAAAACAGAAGGTTGTATTAGAAAGGCATGATCCAGGGGCATCTGGGTGGCTCAGTCAGTTAAGCATCCAACTCTTGATTTCGGCTCAGGTCGTGATCTCAGGGTCGTGAGTTGGAGCCCGGCATGGAGCCCCACATGGAGCCCTGTGTCAGGCTCATGCTCAGCGTGGAGTCTGCTTGAGATTCTCTCTATCCGTCTCTCTCTACCTCTCCCCACCCTGTCCTCTCTCCGTCTCAAACAAATACATCTTTAAAAAAAAGGCACAATCCAAATGTAAACTCATTGGTTCAAATCAGAACTGGATATATGTGTGCTTCAACAGAAAACACAGAATAGATTCCAGGCAGGAGAAATATTGATTGAGGAGCTGCACTATACTAGAGATATATTGAAGAGGGCACATGTTTACTCTTGCAACAAGAGAAAACAAAGGCAACCAGAGAATCCAGGAAAATGAAAATGGCACAAGAAAAGGATAATCCAAATATGGAAGAAACAAAAATGACACTGATCTTGAGCAATTCATGGTCTATGAAAAGATAATTCATTTGAATATTCTCCTTTGAAGGGAATGGGTAACCGAATAATGACATGCAGATAAGGAAATATAATTATAGCACGGTAGCTGGCTCTGAAAGGAAAAATATTCATCTAGTCACAATAATATGTTTCTGTTTATTGACATTCAATTTTTCGGAGCCAGCCTACAGACAAAACATGAAAGACTTAATTAGGATTATAGAACAAAGTCTGAATGTTATCAACTTTGACGGTATGAAAGTCAAAGTGCGGCTAGCAGGCCTTGGAAGATGGAAGGGAAGAAGACAGGCAACATGGCTCAAAACTTGTCTTGCAAAGGTAGGGAGTCAAGTTATGAGGAGTAGGAGGTATGGATCAAAAAATAAAAGATTACTGGGGCGCCTGGTGTGACTCACTCGGTTAAGCATCCCACTCTTGATTTCAGCTCAGGTCATGATCTCAGGGTCATGAGATCCAGCCCCGTGTTGGGCTTCCTGCTGGGCACTGGAGCCTGCTTAAGTTTCTCTCTCTCCCTCTCCCTCTGCCCTTCTCACTCCCATGCTCTCGCTCTCTTTCTCTCAAAAAAAAAAATTGAAGATTATTATTTAAGTTTACAATGGAAGCCGATAAAGGAGCTTAAAACAGTGTTATTGCCTGTAGAGGAAGAGGACTTGAGAAAATCTGGAAAGTGGGACCTGTAGGAACTGTTGTCCCCCTGCTTCAGGTCAGCCCGTGCCTGGCCAGTGCGGGGATACTCAACCATGGTTCACCCTGTTCAGCCACTCCCAGAGAAGTACTGTCAGTAGGGACACTAGAGGGACGTTGAGGCTCCAAGAGGGAAATGGGAGGTGTTCCTTCCTGCTGGCTCCTGGTTCTTGTCAGTGTTTTTCCAGCAACGGCTTTTCACCCGTGCATGAACAATCATCCAGTAGCAGCAGGTGGCTCCGGCTTGCAGTTGTTCTAAAACTCCCAGAACCAGGCGCATGGTGCCCACTCAACGACGCCAGCACTAGCCAGCTAGCACCCCTCTTCAGGGACCGAACCCCAGCTCTCTCCAGCACCCCTCCCCGGGTCTAGCAGCCCTTCCTCCAAGTTTCCTCATTTGGATAACTGAACCTCTTCTGCCTTCCACCAGCCCCCTGCTGGCAGCTGCTCCCCGCAGTTGTCACCTGGGAGCTACTACATGGTCCCCTTCTTGCCTTCAGTTCTCCAACATCTGACTGATGACAATTCATTGTATTAAACGCTCACAGTTAAAATAATCAGTGTGATTTGTTTCTTGCACTGATCCTGGCTGATCCCAAGAATAGGTGGGCTAAATCCTCACTCATTATTGCAACAAGTTAATAGATCATGTGTGACTATAGTTAATAAATCAAAACTTGGCAGTGTAAGCTCGTTATAGATAGATATTGGGATAACCACCAGAAAACCTGTCGCCTCTGGGGAGAGGGCTGGGTTTGGGGGTGACCAGGGATGTTGCTCATCGGCACAGTTTCTTTTTAATGTATAAACATTGATTTAAAAAATTAATTCCCTGTCCTCTTATTTTATATTTATTGTGGAACCTCATTGTTAGGGAATGGAGAAAATGCAAAATCTCCTAAAATTTTGAAGTAAAATCTGGTGGACTTGAAAGTCAAAGATTTATTCAGCATTTTTTGATAAGTGATAAAAGAAAACCCTCAAATTCACATCTTCAAACAGCTCCAGTCAATACTAACGAATAATCCCAAAATGAGTAAATGAAAACCAATTTAAGAAATACTAATAAATTGAGTACATAATTCAATAAAATTGAATAAATAATTATAATTGAATAAGTTAAATTATTCCTCCATAAAACAGCAAGAATTTTTCCATTATTAAATGAAAAAGAAAGGCCGTAGTTGAAAAGATAAATTAGAGTGGATGTCAGAAACATTAAGACTCAGTTTCCCCAAAGCTTCTCATTGTAGAGATGAGTGAGGTGCGTTCCAGAAAGACAAGACTTGGTTACAACTGAATGAAATTTTGCTGTCATCTATACTTTCAGGAGACCTATGTTGGACTCCTACTGCATGTCAGGCATAATGCTAGCTGCTAGGGACTCCAAGGTCCCTTTCATTAAAAACTTCAAGTCTCATAAGGAAAGGCAGGAATTCAGGGAACACACGGTATCCTTCTTATGTCCAGGCCCATTCACAAGGGCTGTCCTGTGTAATAGTTCATTTAGTCTTCCTATCAAGGCTGTAAGGTAAGTGGGATTAATTCCACTTGGCAAAGGAGGAAACAGAGACTCATAAAAGGTAAAAGAATTGCCGAAAGCCAGATATGTCTGATTCCAAAGCCCCTATGCTCTCCTCTGCAACAATATGATCGACAAAGTCACGGTCATAAATAATATGAGGAGGTTGGTGGAGAAAGGGGAGAGGAGAGCATTTTTTAAAGAGAGTCTCCCTGAGCCAGACATGCTCAACTTAAAGACCTATTTCAGTGAACCCTCATGGTGGGAAACACAACTTCTCTCTGGTCCTGGTTCCTACAATACTGACACTCCATCTTTTTGCTGCAGGAAAAGAAGTTTGCTATGAAAGGGTGGGGTGCTTTAAAGACGGTTTACCATGGACCGGGACTTTGTCAAGACAGTTGGCAGGTTTGCCCTGGTCTCCAGAGGAGATAAACACTCGCTTTCTGCTCTACACACGACATAATCCCACAGCCTATCAGGTAAGCTAACTTGCTGCCTTCACACATAGGTGATTCAGAAATAGAAGATGTAGCTATAGATACAGAAGACCTAAGTTCAGTAACTTATTCTGGCATAAACTACTGACTTAAAGGCCAATATTTCTTTTTAGTATTGTGAGCCAGATTTTCTTGTCTTATTATTTGTCCTAGTACTTAAATATAAAGACTGCTCTGAATCTGTTTTTTCATCTGAGGTTAATTTGATACTTCATTTGATTAATATATTAATTGAGAGCCTTCCACATGTAAGACTGTGAACAAGCAACAGTACCTATTATGTATTAAATTGAATAAACAAGACAGTATCCTTAGTTTATTATATTAGGGAAAACGGGGTATGTAAACAATTAACCTCTGTGGCAGCACAAATTAGATCTGTTACGTAAGATACAAACCAAAGAATGTGGGAGCATGGTAAGAAAGGGCTTACCTTCCCCTTGGGGGTGGGACGGGAGCCAGGAAAGGCTTTGAGGAAGACACCTGTTTGAGGTGTGTCCCGCAGGTGGGCAGGGTTTGCGTAAGCAGAGACACACGGGGAAGTGACAAATGAAGTGGCGTGGACAAATACACACAGGAGGGAGCCTGCAGAGTACATCTGATGATTACAACATGTGAGTTAGACTGGGACAGAGAGGAAGTACTCAAATGCAGAGTCAACTGAGGGACAAATTCTGTAACTCCTTCCTGGGGACTTTGGACTTGATCCTGTGAGCCATGAGGCCCCATGGGAGTTTTTAAAGAGGCTTTAGGATATTTACCTTGGATACAGTGACCGGAGCCTGGAGAGCTGGCGGGTGATTGCCAGACCGTTTAGTATGAGGCTGCCCAACACACTAACCATGAGCTACCTGGCTATTAAAACTAAATAAAACTTAAAATTCAGTGTTTGAACTGCACCAACCACATATCAAGTGCTCAGTAGCCCCATGTGGCTAGTGGCTACCATTTTGAACAGTGCAGATATAGGATATTTCCACCATCACAGAAAGTTCTATTTGAGAGTGCTAGAAAACCATAGTGCAGTTGGGATCAGACTCCAGGAACTAGCCTGAGCATGAGCATGAGTGTGATAATAGAAAATTGACATGGTAAACATCATAAACTGTCCTGAGATCTTATACGCAAGTCACAGGAAGAATAATGGCCCTCTCGTCAAGAAAACTTGATTGGGGATGCTGGAGAATGAGTTACATTTTGGACCAGTGAAGTTCGGGCAGGCTATGGGAGATTTGCTTCTTGTAGCTCAGTGGGCAGTCTAGAGCTAGAGGAAGAGATTCTAAAGTCTTTTACCCCGAGGTTAGAGTTGAAACGCAAAGAGTATGTGATCCCAGGGACAGAGCAAAAAAGCATGATACTAGACCTAAGTGGAACAAGGGCCAGAGAAAAAGCAACCCCCCAGTGCAAGATCATTTCTGGTCTCTACCTGCAACTCTATAACCCGGAGCCTCTTTCCGTCAGACCCAGCCAAGACAGCCTCTGCTCTGCCCTTGCACCACACAAACAGAATCTGATTTGTAGCTGTCTACTTACCAGACGCACACACACACGTATGGGCACACGGCTCTTTGCTGAAATATGCCATTTGCTCCATGGATGACAGCTCTAGCTAAAACAAAGAAGAAAAACCCTTATTTGGGGTACAGAGAAACTTACAAAGCAAGTGTACTCAAAAGTGTGATTTCCATCACTATCAAAAAGCAAAGAGAGGAATATTGCTCAGCTTTAAAAAGAAATGACATTGTAGTAGATGCCACAACATGAGTGAACCTTGAAAACATTTTGCAAAGTTAAATAAGCTAGACACGAAAGGACAAGCATTGTATAATTCCTGTTATATGAAACACCTAGAATAGTCACATTCATAGAGATGAAAAAGTAGATAATAGTTACCTGGGGCTGGGGGAGGGGACAATGAAGAGTTACGATTTAAGGGTACAGGATTTCAGTTTGGGATGACAAAAATCCCTCGAGAAGGATTGTGCTGATGGTTGCACAACGATGCCAGTGATGTAATGTTACTAAATTGTATACTTAAAAATGGTTAAGGTGGTAATTTTTATGTTATATGTATTTTGCCACAATTTTTTTCATGTAAAGAGAATTTGTTGAACACAAATGTTTCAGAGCACCTTCACTCTCTGGTTAGGACTTTTAGGGTACGTGTGTGTGTGCATTCAGGACTAACTGCATCCCCTGGTCTTGACCCTCTGTCCTCATAGGACTCGTTGGTCCTTTATCCTTCTGCATAGTGGCCATGCACTTGAACTTTCGTAGAGCACAGGTACTAAAACAGGTGATGACCGTCAGTCTTTAGGAGAGTCTGGACCGTAAAGGCAATGAAGAGAATGTCAGACACCGAGCACTGTCCTAAGAAAGGGACCATAAAGGCAATATTCCTCATGTCTTTTCCACTCCCTTCCATTTGGAAAAAACCATGTGACAAACCAGGTCTGTACTTGAGTTTTGCAATGGATGGAAGCCAGAGGGTTTGGTGTTAACATGTTTTATACCAGCAGTGAGGATACAGGACGAGTCAAGGTACAATATTAAAAATCTTGATTGCCCCAGGCTTGACCCATATGCTACACTGTGCAAATCCGACTTTGTGTATGAGAAAGCAGAAGTTAACTATGCGATGGTTTAACGTGCTCTTTCCTCAGAGGGAGGAATTGTTAAAGCTAAACATGGCGCAATAAACTTGACTCTTCTGAGAGTCACAGGTCTTCACAGCTGCATTTCTGCAAGAATAAATCCAACCTGCCATCCCCTAGAGAGGCTCACACGGTTAGTCACTAGCGGTGATGCACATTTTGCATAATTATGGTAGTTTCTGGGCCTGCAGCTTTTCTCAAGGCTGCAACATGCCTAACTGCTGACTACTTTTGGCTTACTACAAATGAGATCACCGCCAGAGTAGTCGTGCTTTGTGGAAAGCGTTGATCTCATACCAGTTAGGTTCTACGATTCCTCAAAGATAAGAAAGTTGAAAGTAAAGGCCTGAGCGCCCTAAACATTGAGACTTCACCTGGGCCTTCCTTGGGATAACCTATCCTGTCCTGACCCCCTTGTATGGCCTTGTCCTTTGGGCAGCAGAAGCTGAGTGTCTTCTTTGAGTTGATTCCATGATGTTGTTTCGAGTTTCCTGTTTTCTAGGTTAGTATGCCATTTCACAGGGGTGTACCAGATTGACTATGAAGTGAACGGAAGTGTTTTGTTTTGTTTTGTTTTGTTACCTTTCCTACGTTATTAAATTCTCCAAGGCTTTCGTGACAATGCAGGACGCTCGGATCCCACAGTACTGGTCACATTGACACTTGGAAGCTTTCACAAGGCCCCACATTCAGCTCCTCTCACGAGGGGGAAAGATTAAACAAACTTTTCCTACCAAATCCCTTTTCCCAAATAGGTTCGCTTTTCTTTCTTTCTTTCTTTCTTTTTTTTTTTTTTTTTGACATAGAAATAGAAATATAGTTGGGGTTTAAGGGGCTCCAGCTGGAGTTGGAATTAACATCTGGATTCTTTTAAATATATAGACTGACAAATGTTTTTGCACTTAGATTCCATTATTCAGCAGAGCAGCTCTTCCAGGAAAGCCCAGATACATTTGATTATATTATCTGCCTCAACAAATCCCACATCTGCTCTGGGCCCTATCAGTAAAGAACAGTATGATCAGATTCCAACTGGAGAGCTCAGGGGTGGAACCCATGACTTCAGAGAAAGACCATGTGGGTTTCAGCCCCGCACTCCAGGACTCGTTAGCTGGAGTGCTTTATGGACAAGTGAGTTGACTTCTCATTGTGCCGTTTCCCAATCTGTAAAGTTAGTGCCTACCTCGCAGTGTCGTGGAGGGTAAATGCGCTACACTGTAAAGTGCTTAGAACAATTCCTGGCATATACGCAGATACGAGTGTAGCTATATTATAATTACTGTGTAAGCCAACTTCGGATTCTCATAATTGTTTGCTGACCATCTTGGAGATAGTTTAGCCAGCAAGTTGTATGATTAATTTGCATGTGACTATTAAACACAGGTAGCTACTAAGAGGGTCTTTGTTTGAAGGCTCTTTGTTACAGGATTCACCATTGTCAGACTTGCAATTTGCTGATTAGAGTGTTCATTTTCTTTTCTCAAAATAGAATTTTGAGCATTTCTTATATTGTGCCTTCTCATTTTTTCTCTTCATAAAGAAATCACTTAAATTCATAGTATCACTTAAATTGAGTTTCATTGGTTATAGAAACAATCCAACAAAATACTAGAAATACAAAAGAACATTTAAGGTAAATTACATAAAATGATCTTTAATATGCTATTGTACTGCATGTGGTGAGATCCTAACCTTTATTCCTCCCTCATAAAGTGGGGTGAGCGATCTGTTTTGCCACCTTTGCAGCATGCTTCTAAGTCCCAAATCACACACTGCTCATGAATTCCATTGGCACCAGAGAAGTAAGTGCTTTACGAAAGTACGGCTGACAGAAGTCCTGATTGAAACTGACCCAGCATCATCTTACAAACCTTGCCTTAAAACCAAACACTTCTCTTTCCTTACCTTGTGATTACATTTATATATTGTATTTGATAATGCATGAATAATTTCTTGATATTTTGCAGTGTGTAGCAGTAACTATTTCTTTGGTAAAAATATATTAAAGACAGTTGTTAAAAATCAAATGTAGTGGAAGACTTTTGAACAGACTTAGAATAATTCTACTAAATGTCAAATAATTTTGAATTATTATTTTATCTTCATCTCTTTTCACTTGAAACAGGAGATCAGTGCAGTTAATTATCTAACTATCCAGGGCTCACACTTTGGAACAGACAAGATGACCCGTATCAACATACCTGGATGGAAATCAGATGGAAAATGGCAGCAAGACATGTGCAATGTATGATGTGAATAAACGCTTCTTTATACTAGTATAAAAGCTATATGTTTAATGGGAATGTACTTTGCATATATTAATGCATATTCATGGAAATTCCTCCACCCAGTTACTTACATTGTCCCTGTCCCAAGGCCCCAAATGAATTATCCATTTCCCATTTATACTCACTTATTATGAATTGCATAGATTATAATGGGAGCATATTTCTTTGTAATTATTCTTTGATAAATTCTCACTTTTGACAAAAGATTGAATGCTATGATAAATTTCTCACTTAAGGGAAAAAATTCTCCAGGTTCACTCCAAGAAATTAATTTTCCTCTCTTATACTCAAGATTAATAGACTGCTAACATAGTAAGCAATTATTTATGGGGCCATATAGTATAATAGAGTCAGGCTGCCTGAATTCATACCATGGTTCTATGTACTATGATTGTGGGCAAGTTTAATTAACCTGTCTGTGCTTTGGATTCCTTATCTGTAAAGGGGTTTAAATAAGATAATATATGTAAAAGGGTTAGGACAGGACCTAGCGTGTAGTAGGTTCTCAATACCCAGTAGTGTTATTTCTTATTATGGAATCCATTACTCTGGCACTTTGGCTTTCCTTAATTCTTTTTTCTAACATCCTTATAATAAATCTTTGTACCAGGTGTTACTAAAAGTGGAAGACGTGAACTGTATTAACATAGATTGGATTAATGGTTCGCTGGAGTACATCCATGCCGTAAACAATCTCCGCGTTGTTGGGGCTGAGGTGGCGTATTTTATTGATGTTCTCACGGTAAGAAAAGCTGGTTTTTAAAAAATTGCGTTTAATTGGCTTTGCATCATAACACCAAGAATTTGCATTGATTTTACGGCTTTTTCATTAGTTCACACGAGTTCTGAACGTGTGAGATACTGAGCATTCCTTTCTGTATGGTGACCAGGAAAGGGCAGTTACTTCCTGGGAAAGAAGTGCCTGTGGATCTACAAAGCGCCACTTGGTGGCAGTGTCCCTTCACAGGCTCCTCACCAAATGCTTCCCCACCCCTAACCCCACCCCCAAGTTGCTTCTGGGGTCAGCTTGTAGGACCCTATCCTGCCAGTTAGTTTTCGTCCCATTGTAAACCTATCCTTAATGATTATAAACTGTTCCCATCTTATGAATGCTATTTGTTTAGAAGGTGAAATACATTTTCCCACAGTAATTGGGTTCTGTGGCAGTGAATTAGTTAGGTCTATAGTCCAGTCCAGGCACAATAACCTATACATTTTCTAAAAGAACAAAATAGACTTTGCTATTTATGAGGGTTATACCCTGAGACATTTATAAATCTCCAAATGCCCTACCATTATAGAAAGTAATTTCCCACCATTAAATGCAGTGAAGTAAAATCTAAAGATTTATGACCCTTTCAGACTCTTAAGGAGGGTTCACTCATTCATTCAACAAATAGTTTTCTCTGCACTGGCTGTGGGCTAGACGCTGTTCTAGTCCCTGAAGATACAGGGCGAGTGAGACAGTGTTTCTGCTCTGACGAAGTGTGGGGACGGTACTATGAGGAAGTCCAAGGCAGGGGGATGGAGAGGGACCGGAGCAGCAGCTCACCCCCATGGGCAGCCCAGGGAGGTGATACTCCAACCCTGAGGACGATGAGGAGGCGGCTGGAGAAGACTCGGGGAGCCAAGTCCTCACCTCTGCCCCCACACTGCTTGTCTGCTCTTCCTGCTGTCTAGGGAGATCAGGGCACAAGGAGGTACTTAGAATGGGTCCTTGATCCAAAGGGTGAAATCCGATTCATCACCTCTTCAGAGAAGAACCTGTCCTAAGCTTCTGTGAATTTCTTTGTGGATCCTGGGGCCTGCGCTGTGGGCTCTTCTGGCTCCAGGAAATGAATAGTAGTGGCTTGTAGGAAAGGAAATGTTCGCTGAGCTGAGGGGAAAGCGTTCACTGAGGTACGTGTTCAGTGAATTGATGGGGACAGAGGAGGGGAGGGCTGAGGGGAAAGAGGGCTGACCTCAGATACCAGGCTGTGGAGGAAGACAAAAAGCAGAAATTTGAACGGGGCAGTGGTGGAGGAAGGAGCCCCCTAAGGACAGGAGACATCCTGGGAATGGCCATTCACATGTAAATGAGAGAGAAAATACTCTTTATAAAGCAGCATATAATACTGTCATTACTGGTGGGAAAAAGAGTGGATCATTTGATCAATGATAAATTTATCCACGTGAAGGCAATTGCTTGATTTTCACCGTTACCATGAAGAGAACTGGAAGCTTAGATGAAACTAAAAATGCTTGCCCCTTTGTTCCCTGTTGAGTGTGAGTGTGTGTGTGAACTCTTAGGCACATAGTCATTTTGTGAATATTCTTAAAAACTCCTCTTGAAGACCAAACTCAGCCCAGACATTTGCTAGAGTTGCCTTCAATTGGAGGAGACAGACACAGGTAGGGTGGGTGACAGCCCAGATATGGCTGCATTGACCTGTGTCGGGAGTGTGCTGGAAGGGTTGGGTCTTAGGAAGAGTGGGCATGGGCTGGAAGCCATAGATGTGGTTGCTGGGCTGTTCTTTTCCTGACGACCACAAGGCCCCTTAGCACAGGCAGAAGAACCTGACAGAAGGCATTCCTCCAGTCCTGCCCGGTGCTTTCTCCTTCAGCCAGACAAGGAGGTGGGTGGATGTGGGGGTCACTTTGTCTATTGACTAGTCCCCATCCTGTGAGAGGCACAGATAAATCAAGCATATGTCAAGCACATTTAAGCCATTCCACCTGGTCTTTTAAAAATATTTGTTCTGTTTTCCTTTAAAAATCCTATCAGAAAAAATTTGGATATTCTCCTTCTAAAGTTCACTTGATTGGCCACAGCGTGGGAGCACATCTGGCTGGGGAAGCTGGGTCAAGGGTGCCTGGCCTTGGAAGAATAACAGGTAAGCCTGCCCTGGAGTTGGGCCTGGAATTTGCTTACACGTTTGTTCACACACAAAATCAAGTATTTGAAACACCAACTAAGTAGAGGAAGCAAATGTAAGATGGAGAAAATGGGACTCAACTACCCATAAAAGTGTTTTCCAAGCATGCGGGTGTAGATCCACGTTCAAGAATGTTCTCTGTAGCGTTATCTGTGGTGGCAAAGTAATGGGAACTGACCACCCAGCCGTAGAGGATGGCTGATGAATATGACACATGGTGTGCAACTCCACACCGCTAACACAGAAGATGAGTTAGAGCCCCACTGATGGTTCTGGAAGGATGTCCGGGACACATCAGGATCGCAGCTCACAGTGCACACTGGCTGTGTGGAACTGGTTTAAGGCCTGTGCCCATGCTGTTCCAGTTCTAGAATGTTGAATATTACCTCTGAATATACTGTCAAGTCTAAAAATAAGTTGCAGAGTCAGGTATATATACTATGAATTAACATGAATTAGTATATACTGTGAACTAGATTTTTGAGGATGATAATTAATCATCTCCCTTCCCTGTATTCCAACTTCCAAACCAATTGAGTCAGATGGATGGAGATCGAAATATCAGCTCCAGTATCAACAAGCTGGCCTGGCCTCTCTCTCCTCTATACCCCCAAACAACATTCAGTCAGCAGGTGCCAGGTTTCCTCCTCTGCTTTGCACCTGTCTGTGTCCTGGCCACTGTCCCAGCTCAGGCCCTCTTCATCGTTCACCTGGATTTGGCCACCTGTGGCTGGTCCCCCACCCCAATCCCCCATGAGTGCTGCCAAGTCATTGTGTTTCCAAATACAGGCTGCATCACTCACTGTTAGAACTTTCCATTGCCCAAAGCCTCTTAGCTTGTCACATAAATAGTTTCATGTTCATCGTGGCTTTTCATATTTCTGTGCCTTGGCACAAGCTATTGCCCCTTGCCCTAAATGGCTACTGTTCATCTTTCAAGATTCATTTCAAATGCACCTTCCTCAGGCAGAGTTAATTCTCTCTACTTCCCATATCTTTTGAAATATGCCTCTATTATACCCGAAAATGCAACTCTTGTATGGTTATATGTAATTATTCATTCACCTGTTTATTTTGTTAGACTCTGAACTACTAAGAAAGTCTCCCTTACCTCCACCCCTCCCCAGGCCTGGCACGTAGTATGTGTTCCTTTCCTGTTGGTTAAGACAACACACTGTTGTTCTGTGTGTATATATATACAAACACATACTTATGCTTTAAATTCAAATTTGAACTTTACGTATCCTTTTCTAAAAATAGTTACGAACTCCAGATTGCATGTACAGTGTCTTGTCTGTGCAGCCTCTCAGTACAGCAGACTTTTCCTGCTGCAAACTTCTTCCAGCTCCCAAATCCCAATCCCAATGCCAGCCCACAGCCGCCTTTCTTATTTGGAATAATAAAATTGTATTTTTTTTAAGATTTTATTTATTTATTTGACAGAGAGACAGTCAGCGAGAGAGGGAACACAAGCAGGGGGAGTGGGAGAGGAAGAAGCAGGCTCCCAGCAGGGAGCCTGATGTGGGGCTCGAGCCCAGGGTCCTGGGATCACGCCCTGAGCCGAAGGCAGATGCCCAACGACTGAGCCACCCAGGCGCCCCTAAAATTGTATTTTTATTCTGAAGTCGTTGGGTAGCAAAAATGCCCCTTTGCTCTAAGTTTTCAGGCCCGGGGGAATGAAGAGACGGCCGTTTGTGAAGATGGACCGTCATGGGGCCTGCACAGCCTGTGGGCGTTTCAGCCATAAACGAGAGGGAGGAACATTGCTGTTCACATATTACAAATCACACTGGGTTACCATAAATTTGTGAAGACTTTGTTTTTCTCAATTTTGATTTCAAAAATCAGATACTATGTAACTTCCAATTTTTCCTGCCCAGTGAATTATCCCGTTGAGTAAATAGAAAACAATACTTTTTTTAAAGGCTCTCTGAAAATCCAAAGATTGCTGTAATTTGAACGTTGCAATCTATATTCCTTGCAAGCAGTTAGTTTTTGAACAATCATGTTCCTTGAGTAACAAAAGAACCAAAACTTCAAGAAAGATACTAGCTTTATCATAAAACCAGTTCAAAGCAAAATTAAATGATAGATTTTAAGACCTGCATAAGTGGAACCTTCTGCTGCTTTTCCTCCTGAGACCTCAGGAGCCACGAACGCGGGTGCCCCGCTTCCCTCTGTCTGCCTCTTCTCTGATCAATGGAGTCAGAGGCGGGTCTCCTATATGTGGATGCATCTCTGCAGAGCTCTTGACTTCATCAGAAGTTTGCAGCGAATTGGTGACTGCACACTACACAATCGAACAAACTTCCTAGCGTTGAAGAGCGCCCCTGAGACTGTTGTGTCTTGTAAGCGTGGGGCACAAACGTTCACTTCTCACTCCTGCCGCATCTCCAAAGGGGTCGGCTTCTCCTCCGCTCCAAGTCCTCTCCACTCTGGGATCCAGTTTCCACTTTACAGCAAAGAGATATTTGCTAAAATGTAAATCTCCCCTTTTGGAAACTTGTAAGAGCTTCCCATTGCCAACCAGATGATGTCCAAACCCTTTTGCGTGGTTCAGATTACATCCGGCTCCTGCTTACAATGCTAGCTTTGTCTTTCATCCAGTTTTAAAACTCTGTACACCAGCCCTCAAAAACCGGTTACAGTTCCCCAAATGTGCTTAACTGTTTCACCCGCAGGCCATGAAGAGTCTCTTTCTTACCCCTGGGGTGCTGCTGACCCCTCTTGACTCTGGCCAACTCTTCTGGTTCCTCAGATCTCTGCTCATATTTCCCATCTCCAGCAGAAGCATGTCCCAATTTCCCAAGACTGGTTTATGTGTGGCTTCCCTGTGCTTGCAAATCCCTAGGCTCACCTCTGTCTCTGCACTGAGTGTGCTGGATCAAGGTGCCTTTCCCATCAAACACAAAGCTCTGTGAGGACAAAGCTAGGCCTTATTCCTTGTATCCAAGTGCTGAACCTAGTTCCTGGCATGTAGTACGTGCTTGATAAATAAATGTCAGATGTATACATGAGTGGACATGTGAGTGGTCATAACATCTTAGAGACCTCTAGATCTCTTACCTTTTTCTTTATTAGATATTTGAACAGGAGACAGTGGGCTGAGGGTCTAGACACTTGGGCTCCTAGTCCATTTTGCCTCCAATATATGGCGGCCTTGTCAAATCACTTCACTTCACGGGATGTCAGGCTCTTCATTTGTAGTATGATGAAGTGGAACTAAATGAGCCACAGCTGAAAACTAAGCTTAAGTGTGTTGCTTCATAGATTCGTGTTTACATATTGAAGAGCTCTTAACCTTTATTCTATTTTATATTTTTTAAAGATTTTATTTATTTATTTAACAGAGAGAAGGACAGCCAGTGAGAGAGGGAACACAGGCGGGGGAGTGGGAGAGGAAGAAGCAGGCTCCCAGCGGAGGAGCCTGATGTGGGGCTTGATCCTAGGACTCTGAGATCACGCCCTGAGCCGAAGGCAGACGCTTAATGACTTAGCCACCCAGGTGCCCCTTATCTTTTATTTTTATCTATATTTTTGCATACAGATGTTGCTTTTGAAATCGTCTGCAATCCATAACCTTAATTATGTAGATGGTAATCCCTATACATACCCTGGAATTTGATTCTTCTGACTTTGTTAGTTATTTTGCATTGTCTGGACACAGCCTTACTTGTGTATAGGAATCTGACATTATAATGTATAGAGACCTGCATGTATCCACTCAATTTATGTATCTACACTTTGTCTTGGGTGGTGTTTGACCTGTATAAATCATAAAGGAAAGAATTCCTTGCCCTCACCATCTATCCTTCCAAAATAACAACACTAAGAATGTACTCTTGGATAGAACATGTCTTGGTTTAATGGACATTCATGCTTTTTCCCAGGGTTGGACCCAGCCGGGCCATATTTCCACAATACTCCAAATGAAGTTAGGTTGGACCCCTCGGATGCCGACTTTGTCGATGTCATTCATACAAATGCAGTTCGCTTGCTCTTTGAGTTTGGTAAGTTTTCGATACAAACAAACTACACTGAAGCATGGAAAAGAATTTTAGAAGCATTTATCCTGCTTTTATCTATTTCAGGTGCTGGAACTATTAACGCTTGTGGTCACCTTGACTTTTACCCAAATGGAGGGAAGCACATGCCAGGATGTGAAGACTTAATAACACCTTTATTTAACTTTGATTTCAATGCTTACAAAGAAGGTAAATACTTTCTAAAATATGAAGGAGGATATTATACATTCACTCAGCTCCCTCCTTGGATAGGATCCATACCATTTTGCACATAATATAATATAAAAATATACTTTAGCCCAAAACACAATCACATGTATAAAGCTCCCACCAGTTGTGAGAGCTGCGAGATTAGGGTCCATGTCTTAGTTATGTTCGTATCCCCCGGGGCCTATCAGAATATCTAGCATATTGTAGTCACTCAGTGTAAACAGGGAGGATATGCTTATTCATTCAGCAGGATGTATTGAGTGCCTACTATGTGCCAGGCATTATTCTAGGGACAGCAGATGTAGGGATGAATACAAAAGACAAAAACCCCTCCATGATGGAACTAATATTCTAGTGTGCTAGAAAAACAATAGAGTAAGGAAACAAAATAAAGCATGGAATGAAATGTAAGGTGTTGGTGATAGTGGGGGTCGAGTGGGAAAAGGAGATTTTTGATAGGGTGGCCAGGGAGTCCTTACTGAAAAGATGACCTAAAGGAGTTAGCCATGTGGATACCTGGGAGAAAGGCATTCCAGGCCAGTGGGTGGGGGACGGCCAGTGTAAAGGGCCTGGGGCAGGAGCCTGCCTGGGAAGTTCATGGCAGTGAGGATCCTACAGTGGCTGGAGTGAATTGAAAGAGGAGAGTAATAGACATGAGGTTAGAGGGCAGAGGGGGAAGATACAGGGCTTTATGGACCATTGTAAAGATTTCAGCTTTACTCAAGTGAGATGGGAGACATGGGAGGATTTGGAGCAAAAAAGAGATACAGTTTGATTTACTTTTTAACAGAATCACTATGGATCATATATTAAATTAATCACAAATTAAACAAATAGTATTTAACCCTTTATAATAGTTTCCAGTAACAACTGTGTCTATAGAGTGCCTGGTAATAAGGCACCAAAAGTTATTATTTGGGAATTCATTATTCTCTGGATCTACATATCATCATCATGTAATGTAAATAATGAAATGTGTCATACATAATATATAAAATACATAATAATATAATGTATGATGATATGATAATTAATGGATGACTCTAAATATCTCACCATCTGATTCCACATGGTCAGAGTCTCTCGATGATGTAATTATTTGATCTTCCAATTGGCTGGTATAGTGGGAAGATACACAGATCATGACATTGAGAGTAGTTGGAATGTCCTCTTCTCTAGAGACAAATTGCAAAGTTTTAATATCTGTTCTGAAGAGTAAATGTGATTAGAAGTATCTGTTTGCCATGCCCACTGAAGAAAAGAAACAATATAACTGGTGAATTACAGACACTCAAAATGAGAAAGCCAATTCTAGCTAGAAGAGATAAGCAAAATTCATTCCAATAAGACCTATTATAAAACTTCTCTTCTTATTTTCCATATTATGACTTAAAATCCTTTCTATTAGTATAAAATATAGATCATAATATTTCTTTTTTAACTTATATACATACACAGAACATTTGAAATTCTGTAAAGAATTAATTCAAGTAAAATACATTTATCACAAGCTATCATTTTAAGACATTATAAAATTTCCTACAACTTTATTTGAAGTATGTGTATCATTCATGTTATGATTTAGATGAGTTTGAAGACATTAAGATATTCGATTTTACATTATATTTATTACTAAGAAATCACTTACTTTTAAAATTTATATTTCCCAGATGCTAAAGAAACATCTTGTCTACATTACAATTAATTGTGAATATAAATCTGAATATAAAAAGACCTGATGTAAGAGATGGCCTTGTTTAAAAAAAAGATGATGCGGATTATTGATCTCTGCTTTCTGAAGTTACCCTGTCTCAGTTATCTACTGCATGACAAGCCAGAATGGCTTAAAAGAACAATGGTTTTATTGCCCATTGTTCTCAGGGTCAAGATTCAGGCAGCGTTCTGCAGAGACTTTGCTCTGCAATGTGAGTCCTGTGATTGCATCCGGTTGGGGTCTACACTGGGTTAAGCTAGGTGGGAAGATTCAACATGGTCTTCCACGTCTGGGTTCTTGGTACTGGTTCTTCTCTTTAAGTGGTCTGTTCTCCTTCAGGACCTTTCTTCCCAGGCAGTTAACCGGGATTTCTTAACAGAAAAGCTGGGTTCTAAGAAAGCAAGAGTGCATGCTAGAAGGTCTTTTAAGACTGAGGACCTGAAATTGCACAGGGTCAATTCTTCCATGTTCTGTTGGTCAAAGCAAGTCACAGGACTAGCTTGCAATGTGGGGTGGGGTGGGGGGAATGAAAAAAAAATAGACTCCTTGCTCTTGAAGGGAGGAATGGTAATCTGTTTTGTTATTGCAAAGGGGTGAGGACCTAAAAAAGAGTGACTCACTGGAGGTCACTATTACAGTATAATGATCTACCACATATACTAAAACAAAATCTAGTTTCTCAAAGATCAACCAAGTTGTGTAGGTCATTGGAAGAATAGTCCATGGCAGACACTAGAGACGTTGCTATAGAAGATAAAGAGCATAAATGACTAGAATGCTATGATAACTTCAGAATGCATGAATGTATTTAGATCTATCTTATTTATTATTGTAAAAATCCAAACTATTAGTGCCCATAATATCATGCCTAACAATGACAAAACTAACTTGTCTGTAGCATTCTTAATAATACTTCGCACTTGTCACACCTCAAAGCTCATTGAGGGTGTTGCTGGCTGTGTTGTGATTGAACAGGAGGCAGATCAGCCTTCCTGCAGAAACAGGGAGACAGTGAACGAATGGGTCTACGGAGAAGATGCTGTGCGCACAAGGATACAGAAAGCTCCAAGTGCTTTCAAGCTCTAGGTCAAAGACCCGGGAAGTGCTGAAGATAATAGTAGCAGAACACAGAGTCATTTACATTTGCATTTGTTTATTTATCCTGCTTGAATGTCGCTTGAGAGTCACACAAAGAATTCTTTGGTACAAAGAACATGATAACGTGCTATTGATAAATGTTGTGCAGTATCCAAGCCTACACACAAAGTCTGGCTGTCTAGACCTCCCAAGTCAAGAATCTGTTGTTTTAAGTTACTTTTCTAAGAAATGGTTCGTACTGTTAGTTATCAGTTAATCCGTTTATTGCTCTCAATTAACTGGAAACTGTCTTCACAGAAGTGACTTCCTTCTTTGAATGCAACCATGCCCGAAGTCATCGCTTCTATACTGAAAGCGTTCTCAATCCTGAAGCATTTATTGCTTATCCTTGTAGATCCTACAAATCTTTCAAAGCCGTAAGTAAAGTGTTTTGCAGTGGAATGTCATTAGCAAGTCATTTTTTGAACCATGATCAGCCAACTAAAAATTAGTGCTTTGAGTATGTGGCAAAAAAATGCATCTGCCATTTTGGGAAATAATAGATTCTTTCTCTATACGGAGTACTGAACAGTAGCTGGATTGCTGAAGGGCTTAAATAACTAAACCAACTATTTGTATTCTGGTTGTTTCAGCTCTTTTGAAGATTATATCCAGTGTTGCGTTTGGGGCCATTTGTTATGCAGTAATTAGATGCTACTGTGTAACAGGCACAAGTCCGGGCCGAATTTTTCTGTGTATATATTTTAAATGTCATCTTCAAAGATGCCCCGAAAAGGCTGAACCAATCAATAGCTACAACCAAACATATTACTATTTACTTGGAACGTGAAAATTATTTTATTAAAATTTAATTATTTATACAGAGCCTAACTAAGGCACAGATAGCTCACAGGAGTTCCGCACAGATCAATAAGGGACAAAATACCAAATCTGATTTTGCTTGAGTCATAAAACGCACGGTGCCAGATCTGAGCTAAATGTATTTTTCATTTGGTTATCACTATGAAAAGGAGAAAGAAAATCTATTTTGTAGTGGGAAGTGGAAAGATTTTCTTTCTTATGCTTCAGAGACCTAATTCCCTGTTTCATCAGGGTAGAAAATGTGAGGTTTCCAGCTGGAGTTTATTGTTAAGTAACAGCACTTGGTGCGTAAGTGCAGTGCTGGGACAGGAATAAGCCGCTTCCGTCCTCTTAAACAGAGCAAGGTGACTGGATGCCCTCTGGCCACCTTCTCCGTCTCCCGAGCCAGTTGTTCTTACTCACGGCACGCCCTGGTGAACTGCTGTGCTCGGGAAGCTTGCCAGCCAAACCCTGGCCTTTCCCCAATAACCAATGCTGCCTCCTCCTTCTTCCAGCCCCAGATGCTGCTCTGAGTGGCTAAAGGGATCTTGGCACTGACTATACTGAAGGCAGGTGGAAGAGGCCCTCAGAGTCACAGTATAGTCAGAGATAATGGGCTACAGTCTGCGAGATGGGCGAAGCGAGGCTCCTGTGCCACATGGATGCTAATTATGGCTACAAACTAGAGAACATCGTGTCAATTTCCTTGACATGTTTTATTGTGTTTCTCCCCAAACAGTCATAAAAAGGAAGTGAAATGAAATAAATAGAACAGAACAGAATGGAATAAAACAAAACAAAACAAAATAAAATAAAACAAAACAAAACAAAATAAAATAAAATAAAATAAAAAGTAAATAAAATAAAATGAAGGAGGAATTGTAGTACCAGGCTGTCTGGTTCACATCCTTGCTCCCTCACTTACTCAACACGCATCATTGGACAAATTCTTTAACTGCTCTGCCCTTTGGTTTCCTCATCTGTTAGCTAGGGAGGCTAAAAGCACTGTAATAATAAAAAGGCCTGTGAGGATTAATTAGTTAAATGCAGATAAAGTGCTTAAAAAGTGCCTGGCATGTGGTAAGCCCTTAATAAATATGAGCCCTTTTATTATTGTTACAAGTTTGCTTCATTAAACATAGTTTTACATGGAATGTTTTACTATAATCCTAGCCTAAATGTCCATGGTTTATAAATCTGAAATTTCAAAACCTAAAATAACAAATATTCAAACACTGCTACCCAGATTTTTTTTTAAGTTAACACTTTATTAGTTTTGCTTTAGATTTTAAAATGTAAAAGATATGGGGTGCCTGGGTGGCTCAGTCAGTGAAGCGTCTGCTTCGGCTCAGGTCATGATCCCGGGGTCCTGGGATCGAACCCCACTTCAGGCTCCCTGCTCAGTGGGGAGCCTGCTTCTCCCTCTCCTTCTGCCTGCCGCTCTGCCTACTTGTGCTCTCTCTAGCTCTCTGTCAAATAAATAAATAAAATCTTTAAAAAATAAAAATTTAAAAAAAGAATAAAATGTACAGATAAAATTTGATTCCCTTTTATTCCCTTAACACCCTCCCCTGAGGCAGGGCTTGTAGTGAATCCTGCATGTATCAGATAAATAGTATTACACTGTATCTTTCTGGATTTGCTTTTTTTCTTGTTAAATTTTATAAATTTGAGAGCTACATTGATATATGTAGATCTAATGTGTTTATTTTATAGGAATCGGTCACAATTTATTTCTTCATTCCCTTACTAACAGCATTTTGGTTGTTTCCAGCGTTTGTTATTAAAAGCAGTTCTGCGGTAAACACTCCTGTGTGTCTGCTAGTGTGCTTGTGGGGAAGCTTCATTATAGGGCGTAGTACAAGTGAAATTGTCAAAGCCTAAGTGCATTTGTCTTTTTTTAAAAGATTGTTTTTCTTTATTTGAGAGAGAGAGTGAAAGCAGGAGCGGAGGGAGAAGGACAAGCAGAGCCCCACGCGGGGCTTGATCCCACCCCGAGATCATGACCTGAGCTGAAATCAGGAGTCGGACGCTTAACGGACTGAGCCACCCAGGGCCCCACATTTCTGTCTCTGTTAGACGTTACCAGATTGCTGTCTGCAACATCCCTCAATTTACATTCCCGTCAGGAGCAAATGAGAATCCCACACTTGTCTTCACCACTACTTGATGTTGCAACTTGTTTTAATTTTTGCAAATCTGTTGAGTATGAAATTGTGTGTTGTATTCATTAGCACATTCCTGACAACTAGTGAGATTGAGCAGCTTTTTACATAGTTACCAACTATCTGATTTTCCTCTTCCGGGGATTATCTATTCATAGCATTTACTCATTTTTCTAATAGACCATTTTTTCCCCCTCAGTTGTTTTTGTTTTATTTTGTTTGTTTTTGAAGACAGGGTGGCCTATTAGGCAACTTAGCCATTTTTAAATGCATACGCTTTATTTAAATTTCAAAGATTTATTATAGTTTAATAATGTATCAAGAGTTTGTTGAGGGGCGCCTGGGTGGCGCAGTCCTTAAGCATCTGCCTTTGGCTCAGGGCGTGATCCCGGCGTTCTGGGATCGAGCCCCACATCAGGCTCCTCCGCTAGGAGCCTGCTTCTTCCTCTCCCACTCCCCCTGCTTGTGTTCCCTCTCTCACTGGCTGTCTCTCTCTGTCAAATAAATAAATAAAATCTTTAAAAAAAAAAAAGTTTGTTGAAAGTCAACATTTCTAATTATATTTCTAACCTACCTCTTATTTTCTGTCACCAGGGAAATTGCTTCCGTTGTCCCAAAGAAGGTTGCCCAACAATGGGTCATTTTGCTGATAGATTTCACTTCAAAAATATGCAGCCTAATAGATCATATTATTTTTTAAACACAGGGTCTCTTTCCCCATTTGCCCGTAAGTATTGTAGCTCAGTTTTATTGTAATGCTTTAAGGTACTTATCTTTAAAAATTCAACAGTTTTTACTGAGTGTCTACTAGATAACTGGGCACTGGGCCAGACTCTGAGGATATAGTGAGGAGCAATACAGGGAGTTTAGACTAGTGGGGAGTTTCGACTAGTGGGGAGTTTCAATCCTGGGTAATAAATGTTGTGCTAAGAGACGTGCAAAGGAAGGTCTTCTAGAACCAAGTCAGTGGAGCTTTCTGAGGGAAGGTCATTTCTGAGCAGACTCCTGGAAGATGAGTCAGAGGGAGAAGGAATGGGGGCATTCCAAGTAGAAGGAACAGCGTGGGTCGGTGCCTGGAGGTGAGAGAGATTGAGAGAAAGAAGAACCCCCTGCCGGGACTGTGGAGACCAGGAGGAGAGAAATATGAGATGAGGCAGGAGAAGTAAATTAAGGCAAATAATGAAATGGTGAGCCACGTGGTGAGTTCGGACTTTATGAGCTCCTGGGAAGCCACCAAAAGGTGTTAAGATTATCAGACTGGTTTCTTAAAAAGTTGTTCTTGTTGCTGCATGGATTAGAGGGAGACAAGATGGAGGCAGAATGACCTGTTAGGACAAGTGTTGCCTCACCACAGGGAAGGTGAGGGATGTTAATTAACCTTATAATGCTAATTATTTCACAATATATCATTATATGTATGTCAAGGTGTACGCGTCCACAGTGTTTATGTCTCAATAAAGCTGGACAGAAAGGTGGGAGATGGGGAGAGAGTACGGAGATGGGTGGGAGGTAGAAGCAAAATGGAACCTGGTGAATGGATGTGAGGGATGCCAAAAGTGGAGAAGTCAAGGATGATTGTGGCTCACTGGACGTTGTTCCATTCACTGACCTTGATGACACAGGAAGAAAGGCTGGCTTGGAGGAGATTGATGGGTTCAGTTTCTAACTTACCAGGTTTTTCAAAGCCTTGGGACGTGGGGGGGTGTGCACCCACAAGGCCGTCAGAGATACGGGCTACCGATGTGATGTACAGTTAACGATTTAGAGATAAACCTGCATGTAGACAGCCGTCAGGGCTGTGGAGGCGGATGACGGAATTAGCCAAGAAAAGTGTGTCAGATGAGAAGAAAGAGAGCAGAGAAAGAGAACCTGCAAAGGAGACCGAGGAAGGTCTCAGTCTCTTTCAGAGAGAGAAGGTAAACCAGCGTGGAGGGCGGTAAGAGGAGCCAGTGAAAGACAGTGAGGAAGGGAGGACGGAGCCACTGCAGCAAATATGCTGACAGGTCAGATGAAACAGTCCCCAGGGCTCATGGGATAGAGCGCTGGTGCCGTCACTGGGAGCCCGGGGAGAGGGGCTTCCGTGCAGAGGTGGCAGTGGGTGGGCTGAGGAGGGAGGAACTCTGGCAACAATTAACTCAGGAATTGGAAATTCTCTCTGGAGATTTTTTTCCCCTTCCAGACGTTTTTCAAACAATTGTAGGAAGAACTGCATTTTTTTTTCAATGTGTTATTAAACATACAGCAATTTCAGAATTCACAATGAAAGATCTGTTTCGTTCCAGATTTTTTAAAAGTGACACTTGGCCACTTGCAAGGGATTTGCCCTGTTGGCAGGCTCTGTGCTGCCCCAGACCTGGGCTAACTGGGCTTTCTGAGTGCGGAGCCCCACGGGAGAGGAAGGGACAACTCAGTTCACCTCCCATTCTAAAAGACACAGACCCTCTTGCCTGCTAGGCTTTCTAGATTTATTCTGGGTTAGTTGCCAAACCATGGCCAATAAAAACCTGGCCGTGCAAAGTATACATGCTGCAGAATACAAATGTAATAGTCGGAGGAACACACACTTCCACTTTGAAAAGTCATAAAAATGCCTGGAAAATTAAAGAATTTTCTTTAAAGAATATCATGACACTATTTACTTTCACAAAATGAACTCATGTACATGTATATGTATTTTTAAATGTGGTTTTTTACCAGATTCACTCAAGCTATATAAAGTTGCTTTTTCGTGAACACAAGCAGCCTCGTTCAAGGCTGAAAGTTGTGTTCACGTCAAAGTGCCCAGGAGGTCATGCTTTTCTTGTGTTTTCACCTCTTCATTTTCGTTCTTTTTTTTTTTTTTTTTTTAATTTCCAGGTTGGAGTCACAAATTATCTGTCAAACTTGATGGAAACAACGTCACTCAAGGGACCCTGTTTCTCCGTGTAGGTGGAACAACTGGGGACACGGAGGAGTTTGTGATGGCCAGGTAGGCAAGGGCCAAGGACGAGGAAGCGGCAGGTGGCACAGTGCTGGGCACTTACTCAGACTGGCTCAGTCAGCAGCTCGGGCTTTTCCGACAGCGGAATGCTTCAGGCTGTCATGACATATTTGACGTTTCTTTTCACTTCCGGCTTTCCAGATGTAAAATAGAAATCATAGGATCTATTGTCTCTGCAGTTCCACCTACAAACAGAAAAGGTCAGAAAGTGATAGCATAAAATTATAGCTGTAGATCGTTAAGGCAAGTGGACAATAAACGAGAGTTATTGTTAATCTGGCCCATTAACATTATACGAATTCACATGTGTTTCGGTTTGTATAGATTCAAATTACTTATGGAATAAGACATATATGTAAATGGCCAGATTTCTAATAAGCTGTGTGAGTAGCACACACAGATATAGGACACGTGTTGAAATAGTCAAAGGTGGGAATGATTCAGCAGAGACGTTCACTGTGTACCTTTGGCTAAAGTCCCTTTTATCTTGAGTTTCCTTTAACCTTTTCTTCGGTCAGCCTTAGCATTTTCGTATTAGAGATTTCACTTACGTTGTTTAATTCTGTAATCCATTTCTGAATTAAGGTTATGCACACTAATTGGATGCTACCATTTTGCAAACCAATGAATGGATTAGATTTTTGCCTCTTTGCTTTCCATCATCTTCAAAGAGTGGGCAGAGGCATGAAAAACAAGAGATTTCTGTGGTTATTTTGTCAGTCGAAGAATGCATCAGATTAATCCTTCTGGCCGTGTGTGCACATCATCGTGCCTCAGTGCACCTGCCTGCAACTATGGGTTTGGTCTGTGATCCGCTGGACCCCGGTGAATGCACAGGCCCAGCCCACCTTTCCAGCCCCATCTCCCACCATCTGGTGTGTTCATCTTTAGCGCAGCCAGATTACCGTGATTACACTACCCTGCATTGACTAGATCCCACCTTTTCCTCTCTTCCCAACTTCACTCATGCTGTTCCTCTGTTCCAAATACCCTTCCCTGTCTTAACATACGTCATTTGCACGTGTTCTTTGTGTCTCCATTAAGCTCGTTCTCTGAGAGCAGTTCCCTACGATCGATTGTGTGCTGGAGGCTCTGAGGCTCACTATTGCCTAAGGCTGGGCAGTTAGAGCCCTGCAGGAAGGCCTCTGACCTGGGGCAGGTGGGAACAAATAAAAATTCATAAGAATATTTGGGGGCGCCTGGGTGGCTCAGTTGGTTGAGCGTCTGGCTCTCGGTTTTGGCTCCGGTCATGATCTCAGGGTCTTGAGGTGGAGCCCCACGTGGGGCTCTGTGCTCAGCAGGGAGTCTGTTTGAGATTCTTTTCCCTCTGCCCCTCGCCCTCACTCACCCTAGAGCCCGCATGCATGCGCACTCTCTCAAATAAATAAATAAGATCTTTTAAAAATGGTAAAATATTTTGACATGTCTGCATTTCTTTTCCAAATATCTAAGGAAGCCGTTCGTCATCTTGTCTCATAGCCACCAATCCTGTTAAGAATGATTCAGGATCTCTAGTTCACAGCAGATGTCCCATCTTGAAATGAAGTCAGATAAATGCATCTGCACGCTCTCTATTCCTATTTTTCAGTCAAGCATCAAGAGTCTGGTCCCTCCCTGTGGATTATATCTCAGTCACGTGGGCTTCTAATGACACCGTTATGAAGGTCTACACAGTAGATTTACTGAGTGAAGGTGGATCAGGGAGCAGCAGGGAGATTCTCCCTAAGAAAGCTGGAAGAAAAGTTGCCTTCTGGTAATGAAAGCAGTTAATTCTATATGGAATAGAGTAAGACAGGCCCTAGGAATAGCAACATTCATTCATTCACTCAGCAGACAGGTAAATGCCCACGGTGTGCCAGGGATTGCTCGGATTGCTAAGAATCCAGCCACCGGTCCTGTCCTTGTGGAGCTTTTCTTCCAGGGAGAGGAGACAGACAATACATGAACGATGGAAGAAGGAAACAGCAGGAAGAGGGAAATCACATCTGGTCTAATTTGGGCTTGGAAAGGGTGTGCCTTGTGCCCCAAGATAATCCACTTCTCTCTGCTCTGGTGGCATGCTCACCAAAACATCTTTTGATGACTAGTTTGGTCACATGGTTCTTTTCATGCAGATAAAGAAGTGACCAGGGAGAGAGTTGGAGGACATTTTGATTAATAAAAAGAAAGCATTTCCCCCTTGGGAATAGAGAGATCAGTTTTCTGTGAATTTAGCTCCTCATTGAAAGTTTGTTCATTTCCTGGTGTCATAAAATCTGGTTTCTGAGACTAGGAAGCCAAGACCAGACCTTCCGTTATGGAGATCTGGTCAAGATAACGCCTCTCTAGGCATTCCCCAACATCGACTAGTCAAGCTTCCCATTTACCTCACCCTTCCTCTCAAGCTTCAGAACGCGGCTATTCCAAGATGCTGATTGACGGAAACGAAAAGAATACATCTGTAAGCAAATGTCGGCGGATGCAACTCTCTCTTTCATGGTACCCACGCGTGGCTTCAGTGCAGCATCGAGAAGACCCAGTGTGAGCTTATGAGTCTTATTTTTCTGTTTACAGTGGAACACTTAAGCCAGGAATGACTTACACAAAATTAATTGATGCAGACATTAATGTTGGAAATGTAACAAATATGGAGTTCATGTGGAAGGAACATTTGTTTGGGCCTTCTCAGAATAAGCTGGGAGCAGAAGTGGTGACAGATATATCTGGAAAATATGGGTACGAGTAAGTATTACTTTTTCCCTTGTATTTTCAAACAGAGTTTCAATGTTTAATGGTATTTGAAACCTACATGTAACTTGAAATTTGCAACTTGTATAAAAATTTGTACATCTTGAAATTTTATTATTAAAGAAATGGAAACTTATTTAAGAAATGAACATTGTATTTGCAAAACTGTTTATAAAATAATAATTACTCATTAAATTAGATCTACCATGTCTCTTTTTCCCCCTAAAATCATTTTAATATCCTTTTTTTTCCCCCTTAAAATTTTTCAGATCTACCTTCTGTAGCCAGGACATTATGGGACCCAGTATTGCCCAGATCCTGAAACCATGCTAATTTCAGATACAGTCTTGATGGATTTATTTATTGGGAGCAGTGAAAGAAAGAATCTCCTTCTGGTTGTTATCTGAACCAAACCTGGCCTTCGTGAGTGAGATAGAAAAGTACCGTTGTTGCTATTTTCTATATAGAATGTTTTTCTCCTTGATAAACTTTGTAGGTGCCTTAAAAACAGACGGAGTCCTAGGACAGAGTATAGTACGGTAATCTGTAGGAATCTGGGTATCACTGCCAGAATAAAGCTGTGTTGGAATTCCCCTGAATGAGAGGAAGTGATGCCGAAGTGTCGTGGTATAAATTCACTACGCAGAAGTGACACTCTGTCTGGTTGAATATTTGAAGTACATTTTGAGTATGTCCAGGTAGAATAAGCATTGTTCTAGAATGATTTAAAGAATATTTATTACATTGTTAAATCTTGGTAAGACAAATTATGGCTATAATTCATGATATGTAGATGATAATCCCATGGGTTGGTATGTCTATGTATTAATAATGGAAACCAATGAGAGTACATTAGTATTTCCAAGGTGTTCCATGGTCTTCAGGTGTGTGTGAAGTAAAAGATTCAGGGGCTTGTCTGTGATACGTCCAACAGTTAGCAATAGGCCCTGAGGATCAGCCCCTTCTCTAGAAGCCCCATTGCAAATTTGCAATTAGCCTAAAGGGAGCATTTCATTTGTAAAGCACTTGACTACCCTTTGTGTTTGCAATAATGATCCTGTAATATTTAAGTATGTCAATTTTTTAAAACTTTGCTTCAATTTTTTGTAATTCAGTTGTCCTTACCCAGTGCAAATCAAAGATGACTATTTTTATCTGCTCTGTTTTCTAATGGGTTTAGTGTTTAGCCCACAGCACTGGACTATAAGTGTTGTTGAAAAGAAATGATGACAGCTCCTCTGCAGAAGTTTTCTTGATTCTCCTTGGTGCCTTGCTGCCAAGTGAACCTCAGGAAGAGGCCCCTGGGTATACTTACACTTGTGCTGGGGCAGATAGCAGAGAACCAAGTAGCGTGTCTCTTTCCCATTGTGCAAGTGGGAGATACAAGACTGACTGGAGCATGAGACTCAACAGAAGGAGGAAAGGAGATGAGGACACATTTGGCACGATCTGGCTGATTGTCTACTCTCTGGTGGGCATGTCAACCCAAGGCCTAGGCCAACCCGGAACAGGGTGGCCATGAGCAGCAACTTGGGACGGTCTGAGTCTCTGAGTCCTACTAACAGTGTGGCAGCCCAGCACTGCTCGGCAGTCTGGCGGTGGAGTCGGCCGCATGCCTCTGGGGGCAGGACACCTTCCCTTGCCAGCAGCTGTCCTGACCCTGCACTGTTCTCTGCTCAGCCTTTCTTTCTTTCTTTTCTTTTCTTTTTTTTTTTTTAAAGGGCTTGGCCATCAGCAGGAAGGATTATGGATCAAGTAGCAGCATTAGGCTCTGTGAGTGTGGCCTGCCTCTTTGCCCAAGAGGCCTCTTGGCTGGCTCTTTCTAAGCTTGAAAAGACAAATGGGAGTCAATTAACTTCTGGCAACCTATTTTAATAAAACACCAACTTTCTGTTCCATAGATCTTACTATTGTCCTTTTTTTCCCTTGCATTATGAGAATGTTGTGAGGATGAAAGTGTGCATGGTCTATCTAGGCAAAGCGACTCTGAAAGTTTAGAATGACATTGTTTTCCATGTGTATGACATTGTTTTCCAAGTCTATTGTTTCCTCGGAAAGCACTAAAAAATGACCCCCTTTCTCTCTGAGTGCCCTGCATTATGGTTACTTAGTATTTTGAACCAGCAGATACTGGGGCAAGGACTGATAGGAAGTTCTGCTCCTTGAATGGACTGCCATTAATGCTGCAGAGTGACTGCCAGTCTAGTGAGCCATCCCTCACTGCCATTAATTCACCCATACCTTGTCATCATATCACCCCAAATGCTCACCTCCAAACCTGTTTGGTTTTACTGTACTTCTTCCCATTTACACTTCAAATTGTTAAACATAACTACAATATCCATTTTATAAAGATTAACAATAATCTTTTTTTTTTTAAGTAGGCTTCATGCCCAGCATGGAGCCCAACGCAGGGCCTGAACTCACGACCCTGAGATCAAGACCTGAGCTGAGATCAACACTCAGACGCTTAACTGAGCCACCAAGTCACCCCAACAATAATCTTTTTTAAATAAACTTCTGGTTAACTGAAAAAATTAACAGGAATTCCTCAATATCATCTTACATTGAGGTGGTTTTGAAATTTCCAAGATTGCCTGAAAAATGTCTTTTGGCAGTGAGTTTGTTTAAACTGGGAGCCAAGCAGAATCCATACGCCGCCTCTGATCGACTTGTCCCTCAGTCTCTGTTCACCTGTAACAGCTCCTCCTTCCCCTTCTTGCACACCAGTTATTAAATAGACCAGGTCACGCATCCTGGAAATTTTCTCTCCTTCAACTGCTGGAACCCACTTGGTATCATTTCACACATTTGTCCGTCCCGTGCATTTCCTGTAAACCAGTTCTGAGGCTGGGAGACGTGAGGAGGCTCAGGTTCCTCTGTGCCGGGTAGTGGGGAATGAGCCCCTGGCAGCTCTCTCGTGCTTGCTTGCTCGTGCTTTCTCTCTTTCTTTTAAATAACAGTGTATAGTATTAGCACCTTCTAAAGTGGAAAGGGCTATACCAATGAGAGTTGTGGGTAGAAGAGAGTAATAATGGATGGCTTGGACTCTGGATACTAACACACCAGGCTAAGAGGAGAAAGTGCCCGAAGAGGAGTTTGCTCGCAAGAGTTTGTGCTCTGGGAAGAGTGGAGGAGGGGCAAATGGCCGTGTGAAGATCCGGTTATGGGAGAGGCATTGAACTCTGTGCTCCGTCTGGGGCAGAAGGAGGTAGACAATAAGGGTCCTACAAAGCTAAGGAAGATTAGCTACCCGGCTGAGTTGTGTGACTCTCTCCCCAGGCTCCTCCGATCTGAGCGATCAGAGCGGATAATAGGAATTACCCTGCTTACTAGAGCCCTCGGGGTTTGTTGACTCTGCAAATGTCCAGAACAAGCCCCGGGGCCTCAGGAACAGAACCGTATGCCAAGTTACTGTTTCCCAGCCTCTTAAAACCTCAGCTCATGTTAGATAAACATAAAAATCTCATGTAAAAATACTTCCTCATGTCTCTTTACTCCTCCACTTGGGAAAAATCAATCTTTTTTCATATACTTTCTGACTAAAAAGATTTTGTAAACCTTTGCTTTCTGTAGATCGTGTAATAAAAATGATAGGTGTGTTATGCTTTTTTCCCCCCAAATACATACTTATAACACCAGATGGGCTTCTTTATTTTACACGTACGTCTCTAAAAGTTCTGCTGTAAATGATTTAAGTGTTAGGAGAATGGAGTTTCTACGAGATTTCATTCCAGTAGGAGAGGCTGAATGTCTGTGTCAACTGAGCCAAAGATTTGGGGCCAACGTTTTCTTCCTTGGGCAGCCTATTTTCTATATTTGCGTCTTGCAAATATTTCCCTTGCCCTAGTCACGTACTTTTCCTTTCTTTTCATAGGCTTTTCTTTCCTTCATTCTTTGAGCAAACATTTCCTGGGTTATCCTCCTCTTTTCCTCCTGAGCCAGGCATTGTGTGAAGTAATGAGGTTTTATGTAAAACACGAGATAGCCCCTGCTCCTGCGCTCTGCCCAGCACCCAGGAGGACATGGGAAAGGAGATCCTTGCTTAGAACCCATCATGGCAAGCACTGGGATCGAAGCAGGCACAGAGAGAGAGAAGCAAATACTTCCTTTCTCATCTTCTTCACCCTCTGCTCATTGATCTCGTGTGGAAGTGATAACAGTAGACAGAAATCAGTCAGCTTTCATTTCTGAAATCTGTGGTCACCACATACGTTGTTACAAGTGATTCCATTCTGGAATTCGGTGTAATTTATGTTCACACTAGCTAAGATCCCGGAGAAATTGAACTGGAATTTCGCCCATCCACACACACACACATCTATCCGTCAAGGATCTGTTGAGTGAGCGCTGTGGCCAGAGGGGCAATCATTTCCTTGAGGGTCCCAGGCAGAGGGAGCAGAGGCCATGCCCAGTAGAGTTAGGATGACACCACCCAGAGGGTGACTAACACACTCACATCGGGCTCATCTCTGACCCACGTTCGTGGCCTGGAGTCAATGACAGAACGATTCCCGTTGATCATGAAAACAGATGGAATTACCAAGCTTCAGTCCGTCGTTTCTCAACAACCACAGGAAACCTCACACTTAAAAGAGTTTAAGATTCGAGATGTGTGCGTGTGTGGCGGAAGAGAATGCCACTTGTACACTCATCGCTCAAAGCAGTAGGCTCCACTTCTGCACAGGGTTCGTTGAGGTCAGACTCTCAAGCTCTTTGTTTAAGCAAGAGCTCCATCCAAATCATTATTGCACGTGCAAGTGTAAGAAAAGGGAAGTTTAGGGACTCCCTTCTGGCTTAAAAATGAAAAGGCATGCATATTTATAGCTTCTGGAGAACAGAAACGAATTTCAATTTTACGAAGTCTACCAACGAGAATTGGACTTTTCCAGGACGAGAATTGCTTTCCCAGGATACAGCATCATTACCTAATTCCAGGTGTCACTACGTTGTTATTACACGCAGTGCCATTTGCTTTTTCTCGGAAGCTGAAGGGAAGATGCAGCACTACCATATGACAGACGTTTCTCACACCAGCACCGACAAAGGCCCTTGGATTTCCAAGACCAGAAACTGGTCATCCCAGAGAGAAGGACACCAGCCCAAGGAGTCCAAAACACACAGCATGGAAAAGCAAAATGCAGAAGACAAATGGAATATGGGACACACTATTTCATACCAACAGTGCAAGATGATGTTTTCTGAAATCTCAGAAACAGAAGTTTATTCCTTTTTGAACTTTCAGAATATTTTAAAATTTAACATAGACAATAGAGCATGGAATTGTGAATTTGAGGATCTCAGGTCTCATCCTGGTCACAGAATCAATTAATGACATGGACTAGGGTAAGTGACTTCCCCTCTTCAGGCCTCAGTGTGTCCACCTGTAAAACAAAGACAACATTTATGATTTCTGAGATTGCTTTCTCGTTCTGATACCCTGTCTACTAGGTGATGGTTTGTATACATAAATGAGTGAATAGATGGGTGAATCAATAAAAAAAAATAAAATGTGTATTTTCTTGTGTGGTCATAACTCTCCCCAACCATATAAACCCCTAATTAGGTATTTATACATTTTTATGATGTACACTGATTGTACACAATACATTCATGTGTTTCTGAAGTTTGATTTGTCTTTTTATTGTGGAAAGCCTTGCTTGCTTGGTCTAATATGTTTATTAGAGTGCCCTCTAGTGGAAGAGCGAGCATATTGTGTCATCCAGAGCCGGCTTAAGGATCAACAAACCACAGCATCATGTACATTTTTAGGGACTCAGACCTTTGCCTGTGTGCAGTGAAACTTTCAGCTCTCAAGATCTTAATATTTTACTCGGCTAAAATTTTGGTTTGGAGCCAATCTTGAAATTTAAGAATAACAGCATGTGAAAAGGTAGCATAGTATTAAAAGCGAAACAAACAAAAACCCGATTGTTGTTCTTGGAGTACTAACAGTGTGTATCGCACTCTACAAACACGGAGCCCATTTTACCGTCTTCACCAGATGCATGACTTGCAATCAGGAAAGACAGAGAAGCTTGAGGACCCGTACTCTGCCGGAGTACTGGGAATCGTCCCTAACACATGTTCTGGGTGGGACAGGGACTATCCCTGTGGAACGGGGCACGTGAGCACTAAGTGTGATGGAGACACTCGGACTTCACAGAATGTCTAGGGTGTGGGAGCAGAAAGGGCACACGTGGGTATTCTTCAGCGTCTGTCATAAGGTTACAGAAGAACTTAAAGGTCTTACCCACTAGCCTGTGTTTCGATGTAATTGCTGTGTAGTAATCAATAAAGATATTTCTCTCCAGAGACTGAACTTTCCCCTTGATTGAACAGCAACCATCCGAGTGTGAGGAGAGCATTTAAGCTTTGTCGACAAACCAATTTAACACAATTAACTGGTAGGTTTTGTTTTTTAAAAAAATGACAAGAGTGTTTTAGTCAAGCAACCCAGTTGATTTTTTAACAGAATTTCACCAGCTATTGATTTCAATTTAATCCTGTATCGATACAGCAATTTATCCAAAATATCACATTGCTCCTGTGTATAAACAGTGTTATGGCGTAAACAAAAAGCCAGAAAAAGGTACGGCAACTTGAATGTCATGGGGATAAATAAATTAGTATTTTATCAGTCAACATAAGTTTCTATAACTATTCTTCATATTAAGTTTAGGTCACCCCTCATAGCAAAAAGACCATCGGTCTCTCCGTGGCAGCTGATGTAAAGTTAGGTGCATTTCCATTTTCATGTGATGACGGATAAATTCTATGACTAATGGATCTTCAGGGTGCTGATGCTTTTGCCTTGAATGGGGCAAAACCCTGCCATTTCTTTGTAGCTCTTGTCATCTGAGTAACTCTGTTTGCAGAGCTATATCCTTAATTCTGACACATGCCCTCCTCTTCGGTTGTTCACTCCACGGACAACAGGCTGGGCTCCCCCACTGTGGGGAGGTTTAGAAGGAGGATAAATGGGGCCAGTGGGTGAATTCCAGGTTGCTAAAGAGGGCGAACGCTAGAAATTGATGTTAAATGTGCAGGATATAACCCAGGGGCCAGATAGAAAGGGAGCTTCTAGGATGCCACATTTTGCTTTCATTTAAACTTTTTATTGAAGTATAACAATGTATCCAAGAAAGCCCATAAATCATAAAAGTACAGCTCAATGTATTTTTTCAAAGTAAACACCCACATAAATTCTTTCAAAAATAATGCTAATGGCATCATAGAAGTCTCCTTTCTACCTCTCCCAATCATGACTCACCCAAAGTAACCACTATTCCAATGTCTATTACCATAGGTTGGTTTTGTTTGTTGTCTAAATTGGACACATATACAGTATTTATTCATTCTGGGCTTGTCCAACATTGTGGCTATAGAACTGTTGTGAATAATACTAGTTTGATCTTTTTCAGCGCTGTATAGAACACTTGCGGGACTATTTATTTATCTATTTTATAGTTGATAGACACTTAAGTTGTTTCTGGTGTGAGGCTCTTACAAATAATGCTTCTATGAATATTTTTGTATGTACAAATATTTTTGAACATATATTTTGCATGCATTTATTTTGAGTATAAACCTAGGATTGGAATTGCAGATCGATAGAGTAAGCACAACTTTACTGGATGCTGATTTCCAAGGTACTGATTTCATTTCCTTTGGGTATCTATCCAGAAGAGGGGTTGCTCGATTATATGGTCATTCTATTTTTAGATTTTTGAGGACCCTCCATACTATTTTCCAGAGTGGCTGTCCCAATTTGCATCCCCACTAACAGTGCACATGGCTTTTCTTTCCTCCACATCCTCACTAGCACTTGGTATCTCTTCTCTCTTTGATAATAACGATGCTGACAGGTGTGAGGGATCTCATTATGGTTTTGTTTTTGTATTTCCATGAAGATTAATTATGTTGAGCACCATTGTCATATACCTATTGGCTATTTGTTAGGGATTTTTGGAAAATGTCTATTTGGGTCCTTTGCCCATCTTTTAATCACACTGTTTGAGGTTTTTTTGGGGGGGCTGGAGCAGGTTGTTTTGGTTTGGTTTGGTTTTGCTTTTGGGTTGTATGAGTTCCTTACATATTTTGTCTATTAACCCCTATTCAGAAATATGATTTGCAAATGTCTTCTTCCAATCCGTAGGTTGCCTTTTCATTTTGTTGATGGCTTCCTTTGCCGTGCAAAAGCTCTTTAGTTTGATGTAGTCCCATTTGTTCATTTCTGCTTTTCTTGCCTAAGCTTTTTGTGTCATATCCAAAAACTCATCACCAAGACCGAAGCCAAGGAACTTACTGCCTATGCTTTCTTGTAGGAGTTTTACAGTTTCAGGTCTGTAAGTCTTTAGTCTATTTTGAGTTCGTTTTTGCATATAGTATAAGAGTCCAACTTCATTCTTTTGCATGTTGATACCAAGTTTTCCCAGCACCATTTATTGAAAAGACTGTCCTTGCTCCATTCTATATTCTTGGCACCCTTGTCAAAATTAGTTGATCATTTATGCTTGGGCTTATTTCTGGGCTCTTTCTTCTGTTCCATTGGTCTGTATGTCTGTTTTTATGCCAGTGCCATGTTGTTTTGATTACTATGTTTTATAATATAATTTGAGATCAGGAAGTGTGATGTCTCTAACTCTGTTCTTTTTCTTAAGATTGCTTTGGCTATTTAGGGTCTTTTGTGGTTTTATCAGTTTTGAAAGAGTCTCAGCCCATACCTTTTCTAACATTGCTTTTACCTCATTCTTTCTTTCCTCTCCTCTGGGAAATCACACACACACATGAATTAGATTTTGTCTTTGTGTACTCTGTTGTTTATGGCCTTCTCTATATTTACCAGGTTTTTTTTTCTCTGTGTTTTAATCTGGATACTTCTTACTGCCCTTTCTTCCACTATACTAATTTTCTCTTCTGTTGTTTCTGATATGCTAGCAAACCCATCCATTGTACTCAATTTTAGTTATTTCATTTTTTGTTCTACATGTCTCTGCTTGATTCCTCATAAATTCCAGTTGTCTGGTGAAACTGGGGCACCTGGGTGGCTCAGCCGGTTAAGCATCTGCCTTTGGCTCAGGTCATGATCCCAGGGTCCTGGGATCAAGTCCCATGTTGGGCTTCCTGCTCAGCGGGGAGTCTGCTTGAGATTCTCTCTCTCCTTCTCCCTCTGCCCTTCCCCTCCCCACTCTCTCTTTCTCTCTCTACCTCTCAATAAAAAATAAGTAAATCTTTTTAAAAAACATGTAAACTATTTTTGGTGTTCTTCTGTTATGGATAATGGTGATGTTGTCATTTTGAGGCAGGTGTGTGAGTATTGTGGGATAAAAGGAAGGAAAAATTCGGTTGGGGTCATTGAGAACCAGGAGTTTGGGCACGGGAAAATATATATATATACACACACACACACACACACACACACACACACACAGATGCAAGATTAATGAGATTGAGTAAAATCCTAAAATACTGAATTTAAATTGAAAGTTCCAAGGTGAACTCATAATCTATTTTATCTTTTAAAAAAAGATTTTTTCAAGTCAGTTTTCAGAAGATCAAGAAACAATGACCAAACCAGTAGTGATGAGAACCCCTACTCCCAGACTGGCCTCACGATGGCATTTGTGACCAAAAACAAACAAGGCTCCTTGGAGCAATGGTTCAGTCTAGGTAAAATACGAAGCTAGAACCTCTTGCCAGACCTAAAAGCAAAGAAACTGCCAAGGTTACTAGAATCATGTCAAAAAGATTAAGGAGCCATCGACTTAAAGATGTTCCCACTGGTTGCAGAGCATCAGTAAACGGTAGTTATATGCCAATGCACTGACATACTTTACATATGATTTTAGCCATGAGCCCAAAATGATACTAAAAAACAAGGCAAAAATTTCATTGATCACGTTTGAAGGATGCTAAACTCATTACATTGAAAACTGACATATACATGGAAAAATCAATCATTTATCTTGCCTTTCCTATAAGAACTGTAACTCGGGGTAATTACATAGTTACTAAGAGGCAAGTGATAGAAACAGAGAAGTAAAGATCTCTTTACAGAAATAGCCGAGCTGAAATATGAAAAAGGAATGATATAATTAGAATACCATTATTTTCAAACCCTAATGAATTAAAGGATCTACACAGTGATTTTCAATGCCTGCCAACATTCCCAAAAGAGAGACAACTGGATATCTAGACATCAAAGGTTAGAAACATACTACCTTGCCTCGCATTGCTGTGTAAAAGCCTCCAGCAGCAGCTTTGACAAACAGCTTCCTAGGCATCCTGCTGGGAAGGAGTCAGATTTCAGTTCCCCCCCAGCAGATTCTTATCACTGTTTCCCAAACTTCCATGCATCTGAGTCATCAGAGGATATTTTTTTAAAATACTGAACCCTGAGAATATGATCTCATAGTTCCCAGTTGAGGAATTGATTTCTGTAAAGTTTCATGGCTATTTCAGCTGTTCAGACAAGTATGAGAACCATTGATTTGTGTCACTGTCCCCAAAACCTCACCTACTATCCTGCATGGAGCAGGTTGTAGGCAGGTGAAACCTTGGGATTTTTGGAGAATCCATCAAAATACTAACATCCTCCATCCCTCCTTTAGCTCATTGCTGGCACCTTAAATTCTACCATCAGCACCTAAAGTGTTTAGTTTTCCGCTGTCAAAATAATGAAGTAAAGATGGGAATGGAAATACATGGCCGATGTAGTGTCATTTTTCACTCCCAGCCCACTACCGCACGACTCATTGATCACCAGCCCCTTTCCCACTGAAATCAGATGTGACCTCAAATCCTTCTCACCCCAGTGCTCCAGGCAGTCACTACCAGTTAATTATTGTTGACACACAAATCAAGAACAGTTTGTCATCCTCAGTTCCAGGTGCATTGTTAGCCCTCGAGCACTTTAAGTAGATGGAAAAACAGAATTCGTTGGCATCTACTCCTTACATGCGTGCAGGTCTAAGAGTAGAGAGGATGAAGTGGGAGAAGTTGTGAACACTAACTGTGGCTGGGGTGGGGAGTGGTGGATGCTCTCACTTCTTCAATGAGTATCTACAGAACGGACCGTGCCCAGGTCCCAGGCTGGCCAGCAGGGTTTGAAACGGGGAAATCCGGACATGGTCCTCTCTGTGTGGAGCTTCCTGTCCCACATTTCTCAGAGGGCGTTCTGGCGAGGGTGAGCATGTAGTTTGTCAGTTGCAGAGGAATAGAGTTGAAACGGTTTTGCTCACATAATCTGACAAATAGGCAATGGAACGTTGGCTGTGCGCTGTGAGGATAGAAGCTGTCCCTCCCTGGGCCTCAGCAAGCATAGCGCTTGCAAGAACACTCTTCAACCGAACTTACTGATTTGCATGATGTATTGTTCCTTCTCTATTTGTTATGACACCAATTTCACTAAAAAGGATCAATGGCTCAAAAGTTGTTCATTCAGATGGAAAATCAGAGATGACAACAATAGCAAATACCATAGGACAGAATAATACAATAAACTGAAAACCAGCTCCGGGTCAAATGACTCTGAGAGGAGCAAATGAAACAAATTGAACAGCAAAACGTTTTCCATTTTCCTTCGGGGGCCTCATATACAAATATTTCTGCACAAGTGGCATAGACTTTTGACATTCTCGTGACTTTTTTTTAGCAAAATATAGTGACTTCTTTCTTAAGAGTATTCTTAAAACAAGCAGAAAATACTACTTTCCAGAATGCGGTTTGTTAATAGGGGTTGAGCTCAAGAGCGCAAAGGCGGCATTCGATGCTGCGTTCCTTGGAGCAAACACAGGAGCAAGTTACAGCTTCACAGAGGAGCTTACAGAACCAGTCTCCAAGACGGTGACAAATATTTTTGAGAAAACACAGAATAAGCTATTGGTGAAATTCCTTTATCAGATGGAATTGTTGTATGTGCGCGTAGTACAGTAAAGGAGAAAAAATATCTCTGACCCTTCCCCTTTAAGTTCTCAACAGGGACCCTTGTAATGAAAGCCAGACTAACAAGAGAAATGTGTACAGATTTATTTAATTTAGGTTCCTGTGACGCCGGAGTCTTTGTAAGGAAATGAAGACCTGAAGAAACAGTTAAACCCGAGTGTTTTGCGCGAGGCTGGATGAAGAGCTGGAAGCTGTGGAAAGGTACGTAAGGGCAGAGTGGGAACTAACTAGTAAACTGGGGAAATTTAGCAAGGCTATCCATTCGGATTCCCCTCTGTGTCCCTTTGTCTTCAGGGATAAAGATGCCCCTTCCTTCCAGAACTCTCACATGACGTTCTTCTTACCTCTTTTGGGGACGATCAGAAAGTCCTTCCTGCACCTGCCAGTTTCCAAATTCCTCGAGCTTAAAATGTTCAATGTGCCACGAGTCGCCACATTTTGGGGGTAGCGTGTCCTGAGCCCCACCCGTGGAATTTGCTGTCACTCATGCTGGCCGCAGTCTGCCAGCAGTGCAAAATCATCGCTATGGAAGCGAGTGATGACCTCCCATCCTGCGTGGCTGAAGGCCTGTGCTGCAGGAGGCACGGCTTCCATCCAGCTGGACGACTGGTTCGTGAGCCATCAGCTAAACTGGAAAAGGTGCACGAGGACCATGACAGACAGCACCAGCTGTGTTCGCAGCGGAGAGGCTGGCATGGCACACCTGACCACCATGGCCCCGGGATGCCAGCTAATGCCTGGCCAGCTTTGCAAAGAACAGTTGGTCAGCTTTCAAGTGCCGTCTGCTCCTGACACGGTGCTGGAAAAGTGGTGGCATTTTGACTGTGACAGCCTCGAGGCCGTGGGATATCCACTGAGCACGCGGTGTGAACTGAGCTTGAGTTTGGAGGGAAGTGTGTTCACGTGAAGGGAACAGAAGCCTCTTCCATACCCCTGATGTCATCTAGTTCATGGCTTCAAGGGCCATACCTTAGCAATATAGTCATTTTCCGCAAGAGCCTGAACCTCTCGCTTCCTGGATAAAATACAGATTTTAATGCTGACAATAAAATTTTAAAATTTTTGAGAAGAGCCAACTGTTCTTCTCAACTGAAAAACTGCTTGCTCTTCAAGATTTTATTCTTTCCCGTCACTTGCCAATCCCTCCTCCCCCTTCCCCTGCCCCGTGCCCCTACTCCTGCCATCAAACAGACACATTTGTAAGAATAAAGAAGAACCTTCTTTAACAGCCTCTACTCAACAATATTAAGATTTGCTGGATTCCCAGATAGTCTTCATTCTCTCTGTAAAACATACCAAGGGACGTCCACAGCAGGGCGACCCAATCTGTCCCTGTGGTGATGTGTGATCCCAAAGGTATCTGCCGATTGTATTTGTTAAATAGAGGTAAGCGATTTAATGAAGCCTCATGCCAAAATCATTATAACCTATCATTTTAACTGCTGACATAAGTATCTCAGTGGGGAGCTTTAAAAATCCCAACATCCAAGCCAACCTCCAGCCGAATTATACTGGCATCACTGGGGTGGGTTCCAGACATCAGTACTTTCTTTAAGGATCCCCAAGTGATTCCAGCGTGCACCCAAGGTTGGGGAACAAAGATTGATCACGAAGCTATCTTAGGGAGAGAACAAAAGAAATAGTTTGGCACAAATTATTACCTAGTTTAGATTTCTTTTTCCTCTTTTTCCTCCTCCTCCTCCTCTTCTACCCCTTCCTCCTCCTCCTCCTCCTTCTTCTTCTTCCTCTTCTTCATGGCTCCCAAAAACCCAGTTACCGTCACTGGACCTGAGGAACTTTACCTCTTTCCTTTGTCATCCTTTTTACTACCTACTGGCATTTGGAAGCCTTGTGATCCCCATTTTCGGCTGCTAGGATGCACCCAGTTTCTTCTAACTGCAGCTGATGTTTGAGATCTGCCTGCCCCCCACCCCAGCTCTAGGGAGTCCTCAGTGTGCCGGGCTATTAGACACCTCAAGAGCCAGCTAAACAGTCAGAAGATACTTTAAGAAGGTCTGAGCGGAAAAATAGCATGGGTGGGGGTGGGGTGAGGGTGCTGGGCTGGAGGCACATCCAAGGTAAGATTTTGTGCCCAGAATAATTACTGTACAGAAGCCTGTCGACTGCCAATGTCACCCTGTGAGGCGCTGGCACCAGTGGCTTCCAGGTGCTGCCAGGCCAACAGGAGATGGGACAGGATGCTTCTGCTGGAACAACGTGGAGGTGACTGGAGAGCTGAGAGGTAGCCAGCCCCGTGTGTCCGCAGGGCCCTGGGGAATTCCACTGCTCCTCTCAGCACATTGTGGGAATGTCCTCACCCCCCTCCCTGCTGGCCAGAGGGGAAGACATGGGACCCATTGTTGGTTTTTCTGCAAGACCTTGTTTGTCAGACTTTTAAACTCGTGCTCATTTATTCATTCAACAAATATTTGCTTGAGACAGGGCCCTTCATGACCTCTTTGAAGGACAGCAAAGGGTCCGGTGTGATCAGAGCCAGAGCGGAAGCAGAAAGTGAGAGGAAACATCAGGGAGCAAAGAGACCTGCCTATAAGACACAGTAAGGACCTGGGAATTCATTCCAAGGACGTTGAGAAACCAGTGGAAGATTCTGAGCATCTCCTGTAAGTTCGTCTCCTAACAGAATAACTTTACCCTTCCCATTTGCAGAGCTGTTGGCTAAAGATATCCCAATCTTTGTAACTAGGCTTGCCATTAACTGATGAGAGCTTTGTGACCTTGTGTGGGGTTTTTTTCCCTTTAAATTCCTGTTGGGTGTTTTATTTATTCTTCTGAAGAATGACTTCGTGTAACTTCTCTCCTTTCCTAAATGCTCTGTTTCGGAGTCATTCTTTCCCTCACAACCCACAGGCCTTAGCAGGATCCTTGTGCTCAGAAAGAGGGAGCTGCCTTTCCCCTGTCAGCAGCTGTGACTGGCAGGGACCTGAGCTGGGCAAGGGTGACCATGGTCGGGCTACCCGAGACGTGATGTGCCCCTGGAGGACAGGTTTTGGTGGCAAGACCAAGGAGCCCGCCTGTGCTGTGTGGGTGCCTCTGTGTACTGGCCATTGGGCAGCTTTGGTTCCACAGAAATGGTTTCTAGGGGTGCAAGCAGCACAGGGTAAGTCTACCCTGGGATTTGGGGTTTCTCTTGACCTCAGGCTGCCTGGGACTCACAATTGCCTTAGGCATGATAAGTAACAATGGTCATGTTTGAGTGCTGTACCAACTCATGAACTTCAGGTAAGTTAGGGACAGCAAATGGAAAGGAATTTTTTTTTCTAATATGGAATAGAGCCTTTCAAGATACTAGGGTTATGTACAAATATTATTTCTTCAGAAATACTCGTAACGATTGCTTGAAACATTAAGGATGTTTGTAGCCCAGCAGGAATTTTTTTTTTTTTTTACTTGCACTTTTAATGGACTTTAAGGGGAAATCAGTGAATAATGAAATACTGAAATACTCTAAACTACTTTTCTACTGGGAAATAAATGGCACTCTAGAGGCCTGAATAAATCATTAGAGCTAATAAAATTTCCTGATATTGCCTCTAGTGGATTTGCACCAGGAATATTGAATTTGTACAGATTTATACAGTCAAATAAGGTCAGTCCATATAAAAGAATGCTGTTTAGCGAGCATTTGGGCAACATAAATTTAGACTATTCATTATGTAACCACATCTGCGGTGAGTGCCCTTTGTCGCTTCCCGATGAGATGGAGAATAGAAAGCTTATATTGCTAGTAATGCTTGTCACTGCCAGTAAGGAAAGGATTCATTCCCAGGCGACGGGACTCCAGACTCTGCCTTCAGTCACTGAGGGCTTTCGTATTTTTTCTTGCCACAATGATTATCTCATTTGAATTTGCATTTTTCATTACTATATTTTATTACTAAATTTTACATATCTTGCATTTTGTCAGACAATTTTCATAGCCATTATATTTTATATATGCTTTTAATTCTGAATATCCTCTCTGCGTGCTTTGCCTATTTTATCTGTATGGTTTGTCTTTTCCTTATTGATTTGTAAAAACTCTTTGTATAGCAGAAGTATTAATGTTTTTGTCTTACATATACAGTGCAGATATTTTCTCCAGTTTGTGGTTTGTATTTTGTCTTTTTTTATGTGGATGTTTTTAATTTTTATGCATTCTCAGATTTGGTATAAAGAATAAGGATAGAACTACCTTACCTTTTTTTTTCTCGAATTGTTCATTAATTATTTAAAATTCATCATTTTCCATTGCTTTAATGACACCTTTATATTAGATTATATTTCAATAGATACCTAGATCTAATGCTACGTTTTCTACTCTGTTCTATTCATTCATCTATTGTAGTTTCTCAGACTTGGCACTTTGACATTTTGGGGGCCAGATTATTCTTTTTTGGGGCCAGATTATTGTGGGGGGTGGGAGAAAGAGGGCGAACCCTTAGTAGAGTCCTACGGCTTTCTTTGTAAAGGTAGAACCTTGCCCAATGGTTAATATCCTGATTCTGCTGTGTTCTGTGATTAACCTTGGGAAGCTACTGAACCTTTCCGAAGCTCTTTTTTTTTTTTTTTTCAATTACAAGATGGTTATAAAAATAACAAGGCCTACTTGTATTTTGCTTTGAGGATTAAGTGATCATGTAAAAAGTCCCCCACCCTCAGCTGGTATTTGTTCTTAGATATATTGGGATTCCTAGATATGTTGTGTCTTACTGATTTTGTGAGCGGAATCTCTTCTTCCATGATATTGTTTCCATTAAATAGAATCTGTTGTTTTTGCACATAAATTCTAGGACTGACCTAGACCTGACCACCTTACAGAATTCTTTTACTGTTTTCAATGACTTTTCACAAATTTAGTGATAGCATCTGAAAATAAGGGAATATTGCCCCTCGCCTTCCCAGCTGGTATACTGCCTCTTATTAGATTTTTGCATTATTTAGCACTTACAGAACAATATAAGTTATAATAAATAATGAACATGCTTGTCTTATCTAGTATAAATGAGAATATTTGTAGCCCTTTACCACTGAGCACTCCTTTCTGAGAAGTATCCCTGGTACATTAAGGAAGTAGCTTTCTATTCTTACTTCCTAACGTGTTTTTAATTGGGTGTCGTTAATCAAAAGGTATAAAGTTTCGGTTATGCAAAATGAGTGGGTTCTGGAGATCTGCTCTATATCTTTGTGCCTGTAGATGAGCATCTGATTTGTACGCTTAGATCTCATGTAGAGTGTTCTTGCCACAATAAAATAAAAGTGAAGTTAATAGAACAAATACGTGGGGGCGGGGGCGCCTGGGTGGCTGAGTTGGTTAAGCTGCCTTCAGCTCAGGTCATGATCTCAGGGTCCTGGAATCAAGCTCCACATGGGGCTGCCTGCTCAGCAAGGGAGTCTGCTTCTCCCTCTGCCTCTGCCCCTCCCCCCGCTCATGCTCTCTCTCTCTCTCTTTTAAAAAGAGAGAGAGAGAACAAATATTGAATGAAATGATAGACAAAGAAACCAATGGAACAGAAGACACAGACCCATACCAGCAGGAAAACTGCAGATGCCGACCAGTGGGAACAGATTGGATTTTTCAACAAGGAGGACATTGGTAACATACATGAAGTTAGCATCATACTATACTTTTAAAAAAATCAATTCTAGGTGAACTAAACACCCAAATGTAAAATGAAGAACTATAAAACAATTAGAAGACAGTGTCAAATATCTTTATAGCTTCTGAATTTAAAAGGGTTTCTCTGAAAAAATATAAAAATAAGTATGTCATAGAGGAAAAAATATATATATATATATATTCAATTACACTAAAATAGAAAGAATTTCCTGTTCATGAAAAGAAAACATAAAAGAAAATAAAAAGCCCACAATCTCACGACTGGGAGAGTATATTGCAAAACATATAACTGACAAGTTATTTATATCCAGAGTATGTAAGGGAAGCTTACAAATAAAACAGAGAAATATAACCCAATAAAAAACATTCAAAGAGACACTTTACAGAGGAAGAAACTCAAATACAAAAAAAAAAAAAAAAAAAAAAAAAGGAAGCTCAATGTCATTGATAATCGAGAAAATGCACATTGAAACCACCGGGCTGTTTTACTGCCAACAGATTGGCGAAAATGTAAAAGTCTGATAACCTTGAATTATGGAAGGATGTGGAGCAACCAGAACGGTTATATAGTGCTGGAGGAAATGTACATTGGAGCAATCTCTTTGGAAATAATTGACACTATCCAATAAAGACTAAGAACAAAAGACCTTACAACCTATCACGTCCACTCTTAGATAGGTAATCTAAAAAAACTTACGTAATTGCACAGGTCTGCGTATGTTCATAGCAGCAATTTTCGTAATAACAAAGCTAGATACAATCCAGATATCAATAAAGAGCAAGATGGATAAATTAATTGTTGTGAAATCATGTGAGAGAATATCATATGGGGCATCTGGGTGTCTCAGTCGTTAAGCGTCTGCCTTCGCCTCAGGTCATGATCCCAGGATCCTGGGACGGGAGGAGTCCCGTGTAGGGCACCGTGCTCAGCGGGGAGCATGATTCTCCCTCTGCCCCTCCCCCACCCACTCCCCCAACCCCGCGCATGCTCTCTCTCTCACTCCCTCTCTCTCTCACAAAAATGGATGAATGGAATCTTTAAAAAAAAATCATATGATGGTGAAAATTGCATCAAAAGTACACAAAACATGGACAACTTTTGAAACATGATGTTGGGTGAAAAAAACCACATGGCTGAAGGATGCATATAGTATGATTTCACTTGTAGAAAGTCAAAGCTATGCAACACTAAACAGTATATCTTTGGGATATAAACACATACTGTGTTTCAAACACACGAAGCTTAAAGCAAGGCAGGGGAGGGATAAGTTTAGACGTGTGGCCACCTCTGATGGGGGAAGGAAAAGGACGGAATAGAGGGGATTTGTCCTATGCCTTCAATTGCATGGTAGATACAAGGGTGTTTACTCAAGACACGCACTCAACAAATATTTCCCTGGAGGCCTCTGTGTATCGCAGAGATGGCAGCAAACAAAACAGACATTTTGTTCTTTGGAGCTGACTTCTGGTGCTTGGAGATAGGCAATGGATATAATTAATAAATAATATATGTTACATAGTGATAAGTGCTAAGGGATTTTTAAATTGAAGCACCGGGGGGAGGAGTTAAGATGGCGGAGGAGTAGGGGACCCCTTTTTCAGCCGGTCCCCTGAGTCGAGCTAGATAGGTACCAGACCAGCCTAAATAACCACGGAATCAGCCTGAGACGCAGGATGATGCATCTGGATCTCTACAAATGAACATCTCCAGCGCTGAGTATTGAGGTACGAAGAGGGAAGCTGTAAACCGTGCATGGATATCGGAAGATAAACGGAAGGGGGAGGGAGCCGCCGCGTTTGGGCGCCGGGAAGCGGCAGCCACCTGCACGGGGGAGCGGGCGGACTCACAGAGGGCACCCGCGAGAGAGCGGACTGAGACCGGTGAGCCGTGAACGCGCGCCACCAGGCATCTCCCGGAACACCGGAATCCCGGTGTGCTCAGGGGATCCAGACTGAGACCGGGAACTCCCGGAGCGCGCGCGGGGCGGCTGGCGGCTGGCGGGCCACCTGCACGGGGGAGCGGGCGGACTCGCGGTCGGCACCCGCGAAACAGCAGACTGAGACCCTGAACCGGGTGCGCGCGCCACCAGGCTTCTCACGAAACTCCGGAATCGAGGTGTGCTCACCGGGCATAGACTGAGACCGGGAGACCCGGGAGCCTGCGGGGCGGCCGGTGGCTGGCGGCATTAGAAACACAAAGGACAGAGACGCGCCGGCCCTGGAAGTGAGGGCAGGGACGCCGGGTGTGGTGCGCACATCCCGGGACGCTGCAGGGTTGAGCAGCACCAACAGTAACAGAGTTAAAGTGGCCAGAACATCAGTGGAGAACGGGCCACAATCCCTCTGTTCTGCGACAATGCAGCCTCTGCTGCTCTGACCCTCAGAAGAGGCATAGCCGGCCGCCAGGGAAAGCCGCCAGAGAACAAAAGCCTGGAAATACCGGCTCACAGCATGCCCATCCCCATCCTCCCTCGCAGGGGACACGGAGACTCTACCCAAACAGGGTTGCCTGAGTATCGGCGCGGCAGGCCCCTCCCCCAGAACACAGAAGGCAGGCTGAAAAATCAAGAAACCCACAACCCAGGCGCCTGGGTGGCGCAGTCATTGAGCTCCTGTCTCCGGCTTAGGGCGTGATCCCGGCGTTCCGGAAAGGAGTCCCTCATCGGGCTCCTCCGCTGGGAGCCTGCTTCTTCCTCTCTCACTCCCCTGCTTCTGTTTCGTTCTTGCTGACTGTATGTCTCCCTCTCTCAGATAAGTAAATAAATAAAATCTTTAAAGAAGAAGCCCACATCTCTAAGATCCCTATAAAACAAGGGGCACGGCCTGGGACCCAGTCAATAATTTTGGGCTCTGGAAACCCCACAACCTCTCTTCATCAGAATGACAAAAAGGAGAAGCCCCCCCCAGCAAAGAAAAGACAGTGAGTCAGTGGCCTCTGCCACAGAAGTAACGGATATGGATGTAACCAAATTATCAGAAATGGAATTCAGAGTAACAATGGTCAAGATAATGAGTAGACTTGAGAAAAGTATTCAGGAAAATATTACTGAGAATATAGAATCCCTAAGGGCGGAAATGAGAGCGAATTTGACAGAAATTAAAAATTCTATGAGCCAAATGCAGGCAAAACTAGAGGCTCTGACGGCCAGGGTCACGGAAGCGGAGGAAAGGGTTAGTGAATTGGAGGATGGGTTAATAGAGGAAAAAATGAAAATAGAAGATGGTCTTAAAAAAATCCACGCCCACGAATGTTGGCTACGGGAAATTACTGACTCAACGAAACGATCCAATGTTAGAATCATCGGCATCCCCGAGGGGGTGGAGAAAAACAGAGGTCTAGAAGAGATATTTGAACAAATTGTAGCTGAAAACTTCCCTAATCTAGCAAGGGAAACAAAAATTCGTGTCCAAGAGGCAGAGAGGACCCCTCCCAAGCTCAACCATGACAGACCTACACCACGTCACGTCATAGTACATTTCGCAAATATGAGATCCAAGGATACAGTATTGAAAGTGGCCAGGGCAAAGAAATTTCTCACGTACCAAGGCAAAGGCATCAGAATTACGTCAGACCTGTCTACACAGACCTGGAATGAGAGAAAGGGTTGGGGGAGCATTTTTAAAGCTCTTTCAGAGAAAAACATGCAGCCAAGGATCCTTTATCCAGCAAGGCTGTCATTCAGAATTGATGGAGAAATAAAGACATTTCAGAATCGACAGTCACTAGCCAATTTCGTAACCACGAAACCAGCCCTACAGGAGGTATTACGGGGGGTTCTATAAAAGTAAAAAGGCCCCAAGAGTGATACAAAACAGAAAGTCACAGCCAATACAAACAAAGACTTTACTGACAACATGGCAGAATTAAAAGCATATCTCTCAGTACTCAGCCTGAACATTAATGGTTTAAATTCTGGCTTCAAACGCCACAGGGTTGCAGATTGGATAAAAAGAAATGACCCATCCATTTGCTGTCTACAAGAGACTCATTTCGAACCCAAAGATGCATTCAGACTGAGAGTAAGGGGATGGAGTACCATCTTTCACGCAAATGGTCCTCAAAAGAAAGCTGGGGTAGCAATTCTCATATCAGATAAATTGGATTTTAAACTACAGACTATAGTTAGAGATGCAGAAGGGCACTATATTATTCTTAAAGGAAGTATTCAACAAGTGGATATGACAATTATAAATATATTGCCCCCAACAGGGGAGCAGCAAGATACACAAGCCAACTCTTAACCAGAATAAAGAGACATATAGATAAAAATACATTAATAGTAGGGGACCTCAACACTCCACTCTCAGAAATAGACAGAACACCCTGGCAAAAACTAAGCAAAGAATCAAAGGCTTTGAATGCCATACTCGACGAGTTGGACCTCTTAGATATATATAGAACACTACACCCCAGAACCAAAGAATACTCATTCTATTCTAATGCCCATGGAACATTCTCAAGAATAGACCATGTTCTGGGACACAAAACAGGTCTCAACCGATACCAAAAGATTGAAATTATCCCCTGCATATTCTCAGACCACAACGCTCTGAAATTGGAACTCAACCACAAGGAAAAATTTGGAAGAAACTCAAACACTTGGAGACTAAGAGCCATCCTGCTCAGGAATGACTCGATAAACCAGGAAATCAAAAATCAAATTAAACAATTTATGGAGACCAATGAGAATGAAAATACAACAGTCCAAAACCTATGGGATACTGCAAAGGCAGTCCTAAGGGGGAAATACATAGCCATCCAAGCCTCACTCAAAAGAATAGAAACATCTAAAATGCAGTTTTTATATTCTCACCTCAAGAAGCTGGAACAGCGGAGTTAAGATGGTGGAGGAGTAGGGGACCCCTTTTTCAGCCGGTCCCCTGAGTCAAGCTGGATAGGTACCAGACCAGCCTAAACAACCACGGAACCAGCCTGAGACGCAGGAAGACGCATCTGGATCTCTACAAATGAACATCTCCAGCGCTGAGTATTGAGGTACGAAGCGGGGAGCCATGAAACTGTGCACACATATCGGAAGATAAACGGAAGGGGGAGGGAGCCGCCGCGTTCGGGCGCCGGGAAGCGGTAGCCATTTGCACGGGAGAGCGGGCGGGGCTCGCGGACGGCACCCGCAAAACAGCAGACTGAGACCGTGAGCCAGGTGCGCGCGCGCTGCCAGGCATCTCGCGGAACCCCGGAATCCCGGTGCGCTCACTGGATCCAGACTGAGACTGGGAGCTTCCGGAGCGTGTGCGCGGGGCGGCTGGCGGCTGGCGGCATTAGAAACACAAAGGACAGAGACGCGCCGGCCCTGGAAGTGAGGGCTGGGACGCCGGGTGTGGGGCGCACATCCCGGGACGCTGCAGGGTTGAGCAGCACCAACAGAAACAGAGTTAAAGTGGCCAGAACATCAGTGGAGAACGGGCCGCAATCCTTCTGTTCTGTGACAGAGGCTGAAATTTGGCCGCTGCTGCTCTGACTCTCAGAAGAGGCACAGCAAACCGTTGCCAGGGAAAGCCGCCAGAGAACAAAAGCCTGGAAATACCGGCTCAGGGAGTGCCCATCCCCATCCCCCCTCGCAGGGGACGCCGAGACTCTACCCAAACAGTGTTGCCTGAGTATCGGCGCGGCAGGCCCCTCCCCCAGAAGGCAGGCTGAAAAATCAAGAAGCCCACAACCCGAGGCGCCGGGGTGGTGCAGTCATTGAGCGCCTGTCTCCGGCTTAGGGCGTGATCCCGGCGTTCCGGAAAGGAGTCCCTCATCGGGCTCCTCCGCTGGGAGCCTGCTTCTTCCTCTCCCACTCCCCTGCTTCTGTTCCCTCTCTCGCTGGTTGGCTGCCACATAAATAAATAAATAAAATCTTTAAAGAAGAAGCCCACATCCCTAAGATCCCTATAAAACAAGGGGCACGGCCTGGGACCCAGTCAATAATTTGGGCTCTGGAAACCCCGCAACCTCTCTTCATCAGAATGACAAGAAGGAGAAGCCCCCCCCAGCAAAGAAAAGACAGTGAGACTGTGGCCTCTGCCACAGAAATAATGGATATGGATGTAACCAAATTATCAGAAATGGAATTCAGAGTAACAATGGTCAAAATGATGAGTAGAATTGAAAAAAGTATAAACGAAAAGGTTACTGAGAATATAGAATCCCTAAGGACAGAAATGAGAGCGAATCTGACAGAAATTAAAAATTCTATGGGCCAAATGCAGGCAAAATTAGAGGCTCTGACAGCCAGGGTCGCAGAAGCAGAGGAAAGGGTTAGTGAATTGGAGGATGGGTTAATAGAGGAAAAAATGAAAATAGAAGATGGTCTTAAAAAAATCCACGCCCACGAATGTAGGTCACGGGAGATTACTGACTCAATGAAACGATCCAATGTTAGAATCATCGGCATCCCTGAGGGGGTGGAGAAAAACAGAGGTCTAGAAGAGATATTTGAACAAATTGTAGCTGAAAACTTCCCTAATCTAGCAAGGGAAACAAACATTCGTGTCCAAGAAGCAGAGAGGACCCCTCCCAAGCTCAACCACGACAAACCTACGCCACGTCACATCATAGTGCAATTCGCAAATATTAGATGCAAGGATACAGTATTGAAAGCGGCCAGGGCAAAGAAATTTCTCACGTACCAAGGCAAAAGCATCAGAATTACGTCAGACCTCTCTACACAGACCTGGAATGAGAGAAAGGGTTGGGGGAGCATATTTAAAGCTCTTTCAGAGAAAAACATGCAGCCAAGGATCCTTTATCCAGCAAGGCTGTCATTCAGAATTGATGGAGAAATAAAGACATTTCAGAATCGCCAGTCACTAACCAATTTTGTAACTACGAAACCAGCCCTACAGGAGATATTACGGGGGGTTCTATAAAAGTAAAAAGGCCCCAAGAGTGATACAGAACAGAAAGTCACAGCCAATACAAACAAAGACTTTACTGGCAACATGGCAACATTAAAATCATATCTCTCAGTAATCAGTCTTAATGTAAATGGTTTGAACCATCCCATAAAACGCCACAGGGTTGCAGATTGGATAAAAAGAAATGACCCATCCATTTGCTGTCTACAAGAGACTCATTTCAAACCCAAAGATGCATTCAGACTGAGAGTAAGGGGATGGAGTACCATCTTTCACGCAAATGGTCCTCAAAAGAAAGCTGGGGTAGCAATTCTCATATCAGATAAATTGGATTTTAAACTACAGACTATAGTTAGAGACGCAGAAGGGCACTATATTATTCTTAAGGGAAGTATTCAACAAGTGGATATGACAATTATAAATATATATGCCCCCAACAGGGGAGCAGCAAGATACACAAGCCAACTCTTATCCAGAATAAAGAGACATATAAATGAAAATACACTAATAGTAGGGGACCTCAACACTCCACTATCAGAAATAGACAGAACACCCTGGCAAAAACTAAGCAAAGAATCAAAGGCTTTGAATGCCATACTCGACGAGTTGGACCTCATAGATATATATAGAACACTACACCCCAGAACCAAAGAATACTCATTCTATTCTAATGCCCATGGAACATTCTCAAGAATAGACCATGTTCTGGGACACAAAACAGGTCTCAACCGATACCAAAAGATTGAAATTATCCCCTGCATATTCTCAGACCACAACGCTCTGAAATTGGAACTCAACCACAAGGAAAAATTTGGAAGAAACTCAAACACTTGGAGACTAAGAGCCATACTGCTCAGGAATGACTCAATAAACCAGGAAATCAAAAATCAAATTAAACAATTTATGGAGACCAATGAGAATGAAAATACAACAGTCCAAAACCTATGGGATACTGCAAAGGCAGTCCTAAGGGGGAAATACATAGCCATCCAAGCCTCACTCAAAAGAATAGAAAAATCTAAAATGCAGTTTTTATATTCTCACCTCAAGAAGCTGGAACAGCAACAGAGGGACAGGCCTAATCCACGCACGAGGAAGTAGTTGACCAAAATTAGAGCTGAAATCAATCAAGCAGAAACCAGAAGTACAGTAGAGCAGATCAACAGGACTAGAAGCTGGTTCTTTGAGAGAATCAATAAAATTGACAGACCACTGGCAAGACTTATCCAAAAGAAAAGAGAAAGGACCCAGATGATTAAAATTATGAATGAAAAAGGAGAGGTCACGACGAGCACCACTGAAATTGGAAGGATTATTAGAAATTTTTATCAACAGCTATATGCCAATAAACTAAGCAATCTGGAAGAGATGGAATCCTTCCTGGAAACCTATAAACTACCAAGACTGAAACCGGAAGAAATTGATTCCTTAAACAGGCCAATTAATTATGAAGAAATTGAGTCAGTGATAAACAACCTTCCAAATAACAAAACTCCAGGCCCGGACGGTTTTCCTGGGGAATTCTACCAAACATTCAAGGAAGAAATAATACCTATTCTCCTAAAGCTATTTCAAAAAATAGAAACAGAAGGAAAGCTACCAAACTCATTCTATGAGGCCAATATTACCTTGATCCCCAAACCAGGCAAAGACCCCCTCAAAAAGGAGAATTACAGACCGATTTCCCTAATGAATATGGACGCCAAAATCCTCAACAAGATACTTGCTAATAGAATCCAACAGTACATTAAAAGGATTATCCATCACGATCAAGTGGGATTCATACCTGGGATGCAAGCGTGGTTCAATATGCGCAAATCAATCAGTGTGATACATCATATCAACAAGAAAAGACTCAGGAACCATATGATCCTCTCAATCGATGCCGAAAAAGCATTTGACAAAATACAGCATCCTTTCCTGATTAAAACCCTTCAGAGTGTGGGAATAGAAGGTACATTTCTCAATCTCATAAAAGCCATCTATGAAAAGCCTACTGCAAATATTATTCTCAATGGAGAAAAGCTGGAAGCCTTTCCCTTAAGATCAGGAACTCGACAAGGATGCCCACTCTCGCCACTATTATTCAACATAGTACTAGAAGTCCTTGCAACAGCAATCAGACGACAAAAAGGGATCAAAGGTATTCAAATCGGCAAAGAAGAAGTCAAAATGTCTCTCTTTGCAGATGACATGATACTCTATATGGAAAACCCAAAAGAAGCCACTCCCAAACTATTAGAAGTTATAGAGCAATTCAGTAATGTGCCGGGATACAAAATAAATGCTCAGAAATCCGTTGCATTTCTATACACGAATAACGAGACCGAAGAAAGAGAAATTAGGGAATCCATCCCATTTACAATAGCACCAAAAACCATACGTTACCTTGGAATTAACCTAACCAGAGACGTAAAGGACCTATATTCTAGAAACTATAAATCACTCTTGAAAGACATTGAGGAAGACATAAAAAGATGGAAAGATATTCCATGCTCATGGATCGGAAGAATTAACATAGTTAAAATGTCCATGCTACCCAGAGCAATCTACACTTTCAATGCTATCCCGATCAAAATACCAAGGACATTTTTCAAAGAACTGGAACAAACAGTCCTTAAATTTGTATGGAAACAGAAAAGGCCCCGAATCTCCAAGGAACTGTTGAAAAGGAAAAACAAAGCTGGGGGCATCACAATGCCGGATTTCGAGCTGTACTACAAAGCTGTGATCACAAAGACAGCATGGTACTGGCACAAAAACAGACACATAGACCAATGGAACAGAATAGAGAGCCCAGAAATGGACCCTCGGCTCTTTGGGCAACTAATATTTGATAAAGCAGGAAAAAACATCCGGTGGGAAAAAGACAGTCTCTTCAATAAATGGTGCTGGGAAAATTGGACAGCTACATGCAAAAGAATGAAACTTGACCACTATCTCACACCATACACAAAAATAAACTCCAAATGGATGAAAGACCTCAATGTGAGACAGGAATCTATCAAAATTCTAGAGGAGAACATAGGCAGCAACCTCTACGACATCGGCCAAAGCAACCTTTTTCATGACACATCCCCAAAGGCAAGAGAAACAAAAGATAAAATGAATTTATGGGACTTCATCAAGATTAAAAGTTTCTGCACAGCCAAGGAAACAGTCAGAAAAACTAAGAGGCAGCCCACGGAATGGGAGAATATATTTGCAAATGACACTACAGATAAAGGACTGGTATCCAAGATCTACAAAGAACTTCTCAAACTCAATACACGAGAAACAAATAAACAAATCAAAAAATGGGCAGAAGATATGAACAGACACTTTTCCAATGAAGACATACAAATGGCTAACAGACACATGAAAAAATGTTCAAAATCATTAGCCATCAAGGAAATTCAAATCAAAACCACACTGAGATACCACCTTACGCCAGTTAGAATGGCAAAAATAGACAAGGCAAGAAACAACAATTGTTGGAGAGGATGTGGAGAAAGGGGATCCCTCCTACATTGTTGGTGGGAATGCAAGTTGGTACAGCCACTCTGGAAAACCGTGTGGAGGTCCCTTAAAAAGTTAAAAATTGAGCTACCCTATGATCCAGCCATTGCACTACTGGGTGTTTACCCCAAAGATACAGACGTAGTGAAGAGAAGGGCCATATGCACCCCAATGTTCATAGCAGCAATGTCCACAATAGCTAAATCGTGGAAGGAGCCGAGATGCCCTGCAACAGATGACTGGATTAAGAAGTTGTGGTCCATATATACAATGGAATATTACTCAGCAATCAGAAAGAATGAGTTCTCAACATTTGCTACAACATGGACGGCACTGGAGGAGATAATGCTTAGTGAAATAAGTCAAGCAGAGAAAGACAACTATCATATGATTTCTCTCATCTATGGAACATAAGAACTAGAATGATCAGTAGGGGAAGAAAGGGATAAAGAAAGGGGGGGGTAATCAGAAGGGGGAATGAAACATGAGAGACTATGGACTATGAGAAACAAACTGAGGGCTACAGAGGGGAGGGGGGTGGGGGAATGGGATAGACCGGTGATGGGTAGTAAGGAGGGCACATATTGCATGGTGCACTGGGTGTTATACACAACTAATGAATCATCGAGCCTTGCATCGAAAACCGGGGATGTACTGTATGGTGACTAACATAATATAATAAAAAATCATTATTAAAATAAAAAAAATAAAAATAAAAAATAAAATAAATAAATTGAAGCACCGAAGTGTTGACTGGGGTAGGTGTGGAAATTGTAGGCAGGCGGGCCAAGCAGGGGTTCCCTGTGCACATGGCATTCGGCTGAAGCCCTGAAGGAAATGGGCCCAGCCCTGTGGCCATGTAGGGGGTGAGTGGCAGGCAGAGGAGGGACAGAGGTCTGAGATGGAGCTGTCCGCAAGAAGTCGAGGTGGCTGGAGCCCAGCTGGCGGGGAGTAGGAGGCCAGGTCGGACGGGAGGATTGTGGTCAGCCCTTTGGTTTTCCTGTGAGGGACACGCGACACTAATGGGAGTTTTTGAATGAAGGATGAACAGACACTTGATCATGACTCTTTATACTATACACACATCCTGGAAGCATTCTTCTGTGACGATTCAATATTAATTTTTCAAAAAGTGATTTAAGGCCTAAAGTGAGTCTCTCTCTCTCTTTCTGTTTTATAGAAAAGGAAATAGGTGAATATATCATTTAAATGTTTCAATTAGTAAATATGCTTGGGAACGCAATTATAAATAGAAAAGGCTGCTGTGTGTTTTCTAAAGGGCAGCCAAGAGATGCTGGGCAGACTCACCTTCGTGACAAGCCTGGACTTTGTCTCTGGCTGTGACTGAGAGGTTGTCTGGAGGCTCACATGACCGAATGCCTTGCAGAATTAAGACTTTTGATTCTTAGAAATTTCTGTTCTCTGATGTTCTAACCCAGTTTTGAGAGAACAAGAGCTCATTAAAATCCCAGTGTACGATTTTTGCAGGCAGCTGGTGCGACCGGTCCCACTGCACCAGATAACTGACTCCCTCCATCCATAAAATCGGATGTTATCAGAACTAGTCCTCTCCTCCACATTGTCAGTCCCCGCAGTCACTCACCAAGCCTCTGGATCGCTCACTACACACAAAGTGCTCTGCCCTTCTATTCATCTCGCTTTCTTATTCCCACACCTCATGCCTCATCTGGGCACTGAATCATCTTTTCTAGTGACACGGAATCAGGACTCGGTGGCACGACTCTGTAATGTACAGCAAGTCCCCGCTCCTGGCCGCAGGGAGCTTAGGAGCCGGTAGACACCCAACGCATCATCTCAGATTCCCCTCCAGAGATCTTTCCTGACTCTTTCTCCCTCTAGGTTGAATTTTCCAAATGGAATCTCAGCTTTCTCCCTCCTCATTTCTCCAGGTAAGCCTGTAACTTACTCTTCCCTTTGACTTTAACCACAATGCCTTCGGTTAGCTTACTTTTCCCTCTGCATTACTGTTGAGAAGTCTATCGGCCAGGCTTGCTTATTCTAACACCCCTCTTTCTAGAATAACGGAATTATCTTGCTGGGTGCAGAGGTGTCTTTATTTTCCGTTTCTGAATCTGCGGTGGGTTAGACAAGCTGTTCACAGAAAGAATACGTGGGCAGGTAATTTTTAGTGTTTGTTCTGTAGACTCCCCTAATGGGCACTATGGTAACAAAGCTTGCTCAACCATAAGCACATATATACTCAGGATTGTGGAATAAACACACACACACACACACACACACACACACACACACATTAAAAGACTGACTTATTTAAGCATTGATTACCCAGATTTCGAGATAAATTTTATGTGTACTTTTATGAACTTGCTCAAGTGTTATTGATATAAGCTTTTAAAATGGTTAAAATTTTTGGCATTCGGCCCTTCTCTCTTATTTTTTTTCTGTGAAACTCTAGGCAAAAGGAAACACTCACCTATTAAATGGCATTTATAGTCTAGCATGACATGTAGAATTTCCTAGAACTGCCTGGTGAGTTTGGAAAATGTGCCCTGTTTAATGAGCTATTACAAATGGTTTTTTAAACATATAAAATTTATTTCTTACCTATCTATCTATATTTAAATCAAATTTAAATATATCATGGCTCTGAGTTTTCTGAGTCATATTTACTTTGAAATATCACTGTTAGACATCTTTGAGGATTTTTAGGTATAATTTGTATATAGTAAAATGTATACATCTTAAATGTTTGGTTTGATGCATTTTTACGTGTACTATGTAACCTTTACGCAGATCAAGATGTAAAATGTTTCCATCACTCCAGAGAGTTCCTTCCTGGCCGTTTCACTCAGCCTTCCCCCGCATAGAGGCAATCACTTCTCTGGCTTTATCAGCTTCACATAGTTTTCCCTGTTCTTGACCTTCCTATAATAGGAGTCATACAATAATACTACAAGTGTTTTTAAATTTTTAAAAATTGAATTATTAAGTAGAATTACCATATGATCCAGCAATTCCGCTTCTATATACCCAAAGAAATTGAAAGAAGGAGCTTGCATGAAGATTTGTAAACCCACATTCATAGCAGCTCTATTCACGGTAGTTAAAAGGTAGAACACAAGCGCTCACTGATGGATGACTGGGTAAGCAAAAGCAGATACACAGATTATTACTCAGCTTTAAAAATGGAGGAAATTCTAGCACATGCTCTGACATGGATGAAACTTGATGTCCTGCTAAGTAAAATCAGCCAGTTACCAAAGAACAAATACTGTATGACTCCCTTTATACGAGGTACCGAAGTAGTCAAACTCATAGAGATAAGAAGTAGAATGGTGGTTGCCAGAGACTGTGGGAGGGAAAAGTGTGGAATTATTAAACAGGCACAGAGTTTCAGTTTAGCAACATGAAAAAAGTTCTGTGGATGGATGGGAGTGATGGTCGCACAACAATGTGTCACTTAATGTCACTTCGTGTCACTGAACCGTATATTTGACAATGGTTAAGATGGTAAATTTTACGTGATGTGTTATTAACTTGAATTATTTCAGTTATTTTTCCATTCTTTTAAAGCTAGATTCAACTTTTTTTTCTTTTTTCTTTTTTTTTTTTTTTTGGTCTTTTTGTAGATGTTGCTTTTGGGTGTAATGACAGATAAATACAAATCCTGTGTTAAAAGAGATGTCATACGAAAGCTTTTGTAAAGTGATAAAATCACATACTTTGAAATTACACAATAGGTAAAATTTTGGGTATGCCACATATTTTTCCTTTGAGACCTGTATTCACAGAATAGTTTTAGAATCTTGAAATTCACACATTGTCTTGTTCCAGAGTGCCCTCGCATCCAGGATACCCCCAGCTCCAGCCATCAGGGAAAAGCTCAGCTATGCATAAAGTGAAAGACTCCTGGTCATGATGGGAAGCTTAAGTTCTCAGTCTAGAGTCTAAACCAAGAGAAACTGCAAACCAGTATGACTCCTCCCTCTGAATTTAATGGTCATGGCCACCTGCCTTGAGTAGGAAAAAAAAGTCTGAAAATATGACCTGAGAAATAGCAGGGATAAGATACATTTTGGCTTCGAAAAGACCATTGTTGTCATTGATATTGAAGTTAATTGTTGACACATTTGTTTGGCTGTTTGGATGTGAATTGTTGGGAGGGAAAAGAAATGCCTGCTACGGACTTTTAAAAAATTGTTTTATTTCATCGTAGTAAGAACACTTCACATAAGAGCTCTCTTAACAGATTTTTAACTCCACACAACAGCTGACTCTGGGTACAACATTATACAGCAGATCTCTAGAGCCCATTCATCTTGCTTTACTGGAACTGTATGCCCCTTGATTAGTAACCCCCCATTTCCCTCCGCTGGGTGCTGGCAACCACCCTTCTACTCTCTGTCTCTACGAATTTGACTATTTCAGACACCTCTATTCCTGCATTATTTGTCCTTCTGCAACGGGCTTATTTCACTTAGCTGAACGTCCTCAAGGCTCACCCCCGTTGCCACATATTACAGAATGTCCTTGTTTTCAAAGGCTGAATAGGTGTATGTCACACTTTCTTTATTCATTCATCTGACAATAGGATATTCAACTCCATAGCATAAAAACGAACAACCAGATTTTTAAATGGGTTAAGGACGTGAATAGACAGTTCCCCATAGAAGACATACAAATGACTAACAGGTACATTAAACAGGCACATTAAGGATTTACATAGTTTCAGACAGTGAAATTTGCATGTTTGGCCATCTTTAGAATCAGGAAGCCCAAATATAATGTATAAATTTAATTTTAATTGGTATGTTACATCGGTGTTATTCTTGTTCCCCCATGTAATAAATGTATTCTATTATTAATTGCTTTTTTCTATGAAATGGGGATTTTAGTAGCATTTGCCTCATAGGGCTATTTTAAAAATCAACTTTGTTATAAGACTTATTATTTAAAATACTTCACCCACTTAAAGCATACAGTTTGATGAGTTCTGATAATTATATAAGATGATGAAACCACCACCATAATTAAGGTATACCCCAAAAGTTTCCTCTTGCCCCCTTGCAGTCCATTCTTCCCCCCACCCTGGCTCCAGGCAACCCCTAATTTTCTTTTTGTGCAAAAAGATTCATTTATGTTTTCTAGAATTTTAGATAAATAAGACCGTATATATCCTTTTGTGTCTGGCTTCTTTCACTCAGCACGATTTTGAGATTCATCCATATATTGCTGCATGCATCGGTTGACCATTCCTTTATATTGTCCGGTATTATTCCATCGTACGGATATGCCCCATTTTGTTTATCTATTTTTCTGTTGGACATCTAGGTTTTTTCAAGTTTGGCTATAGGGAAGAAAAATGCTATGAACACTCATGTACAGGTTTTTATATGAACACGTGTTTTCATTTTTCTTGGGTAAATACCTAGGAATAGAATGACTATGTCAGGGAGGCATATGTTTAACTTCAAGAAACTGATAAATATTTTCCCGGAGTGGTGATATCTTATTACATTCCTACTGGCAGTGTATTTTCCAGTTTCTCCATATTCTTGTTAACACTTAGTATTGTCAGTCTTTTCAATTTTAGCCAATCTGAAGGATGTAGTGGTATCTTATTATCTTAATTTTTGCATTATGCTAATATATTTAAACGTATAAAGAAAATTACATCATAATGAACAAATGTAGAGGAAATCTCAACATGGAAATAAAAACTATAAAAAGGAATAAATTGGAAATTCCAACATGAAAACATAAAATATGTGAGATTAAAAATTCTGCAGATGGGCTTAATAGAAGATTGATGATAACAAAAGAATGCAAAGATACATCAACAGAAGTTATCCAGTAGAAAGAACGGAGAAAAAGATTGAAAAATAATCAAGAACAAAGCTTCAGGGATCTGTGGAACAACAGCAAAAGTCTAACATACTTATTATAATTGGAGTTTTAAAAGAAAAGGAGAGACAGATGACACAGAACAAATATTTTTTTTAAAGATTTTATTTATTTATTCGACAGAGATAGAGACAGCCAGTGAGAGAGGGAACACAAGCAGGGGAAGTGGGAGAGGAAGAAGCAGGCTCATAGTGGAAGAGCCTGATGTGGGGCTCGATCCCATAACGCCGGGATCACGCCCTGAGCCAAAGGCAGGCGCTTAACTGCTGTGCCACCCAGGCGCCCCAGAACAAATATTTTAAGACATAATGACTGCAAAATTCCCAGAATTTGGTAAAAGACATAAATTTACAGAATCAACATGCTCAGCAAACTCCAGGGAAGATAAATACAAAAACCCCACACCTGGGCACCATATACTCAAACTGCTAAAAAACAGAGATAAAGAGAACTCTTGAAAGCAGCCAGAGAAAGACAACATATTACATGTGATTTAAACGGCTGCTCACTTCTCAGCAGAAACCATAAGAGCCAGAAAAAAATAAAATGTCTTTAAAGTGGTAAGAGAAAAAAGCCATCAAACCAGATATCTATCTCCAGTAAAATGTCCTTCAAGAAAGAAGTGAAATAAAGCCATTTTCAGATCAAAAACAAACAAACAAACAAAGAGAATGTGGGCCCACTCCCCGTACTACAGGATAATTCATCAGGCTGTGGGAAAAGGATCCCAAAGGGAACTGGGAATGAAGCACATTGGAAATGGTAAATATGTGGGCAAATAAAAAAGATGACCTTTCTACTCTTCATTTTTTAAAACTTTGTGACTTGATTTTGATAGTCTTGTGAGATATGTAATGTTAAATAGATGTAATAGATAGGATGACTACAGTGTAAAAATATTGCATCTAGATATAGCATTTATATAAATGTATAGTGATGTATGTCTATGTATATACATTGGGATATATATATATATATATATATATATATATATATATATCCCTAGAACAACCACTAAAAATATAACATGCAGAAGTATAGTTAAAAAACAGTAGAGAAATTAGGGGCGCCTGGGAGGCTCATTCGGTTAAGCGTCTGACTCTAGATTTTGGCTCAGGTCACGATCTCAGGGATCCTGGGATTGAGCCCCAGGTCAGTCTCCGCTCAGCGTACAGTCTGCTTGAGATTCTCCCTCTCCCTCTGTCCCCCTCTCACACGCATTCTCTCTTTCTCTCTCAAATAAATAAATCTTAAAAAAAAAAAAAAGTAGAGAAATTAAAATGAAATAGTAGTAATTACAATCAGTATATTTACATAATCAGAAATAGACACAGCAAAACCTGGTGGCAAGCCTGGAATGTCATTTAAGGCCAGAAGCATGTGGCCATAGGAGCACGATGCCATCAGCAGTGACCAAAACCACAGTATTACCTGATGCTCAGCCTGAAAGTCATGGAATGGGGGGACTTTTCCCACAACTTGAGAACCAGAAGGACGGTTATTTATTCCAGGCAGTTACAGCTACAGGTAGATTGAATAGAGAATATCATTTACTGGAAAGAATGGGAAAAGCCTGGACCTGGGCCCAGGAGGCCGGCATCCCGTCCAGACGGCGCTCTGGCCCTTGATTTCTCCAATTTCAGTAAAATGGAGAATGTTAAAGATTATTTCAAGGATTGTTTCCTTTAAAAAAACAACAACAATATTTGTAATGAAGTTAGAGTATTTTAAAGTAATTATTTTGTTAGGTTTTTAAAAGTTGCCATCCAGCACTAACATTGTAAGATTTGTTTTTTATTGTACTTACGACATTCGTCTCTGACCACAGACTCCTTTCATTGAATATCTGTATGTTTTCATGTAAAATAACTTTCCATTAATATACAGTAATGGTAGAGATTCAAAAGCCTTTTGATTTTTTGTAATGGACTTTTCATCTTGAAAAAAAATCCATTTTCACCTCCCTTCAATATATTTAGTTGAGGGGCCCTCTAGTGGAGGAATCCGCATACAGCACCGTAAGAATTCCTGCTTAGACATTTAATAACCTATAATACTGCATTTTGTATATTAAAAAATAAAATATCTATGCTTATATTACAGTGAAATTCTCAAGATTCAAGTTACCACCCAGATTAAACTTCTAGTTTGGATTCAAATTTAAAATATAATGAAAGAGTACATATATTGGATTATAACACTTACATTTTCTTCTATCCCAATTCGTTTTTATTGCCTTTAGGTTAACGATGTGCTTAAGAATGTATAAAATAGCGAAAACATTATTCGATGCACAAAAATGTATTAAAAGAGAAGGCACTTGGGTCCTGAATGATTTCCCTCTTTCCTAGAGCTCCTGCATTTTTCAGGGGAAGTGGAACCCATCTGCATGGACCACAGAGAAAGCACAGGAAGGAAATAAACTCAGGTCCCATAGAACAGCCTTGGAAGCTGATATGAACTTTTTGCAGGTGCTGATCAGGTAAATGTCTCCAGATTCAAAGGAGCCCACATGCTCTGCTCTCCAGAATTTGTTCTAAAACCATTGCATCAGCATGAATAATGGATATAGATGCTTCTCCCCTCAACTGAACAGAAAAGTCCTATAAATGACAAGCATTTTAAATTTCATTCAGGGGCATGTGGGTGGCTTAGGTGGTTAAGTGTCTGCCTTTGGCTCAGGTCAAGATCCCAGGGTCTTGATATGGAGCCCCATGGGATTGAGCCTCACATCTGGCTCCTTGCTCAACAGGGAGTCTGCTTCTCCCTCTCTCTCTGCCTGCCATTCACCCTGCTTGTGCTTGCTCGCTTTCTCTCTCTGTCAAATAAATAAATAAAATCATTAAAAAAAAACTTCATTTACAATCCAGTTTGACTACATTTGCTAGTCAAGTCTGCTGTTAAAAAGATAAATATATGTGAAACAATTTAATCAAGCAATTACTCTGGTCTGAATTTCATTCATTTTAGTTATAATTTTAAGAAATTGATATAATTCATCCAAAACATCACATTGGTTTTGCTACAGATAACCTCATGGGCTAAATGAACAGCTCAACTTACTTAGATACGAAAATCATCTTAGGCTTTCCTTTCATGAGGTTAAGTAATTACTTTCATTATTAATTTTTAATGCATTTTTTTTCTAGTTGCAAGTTCCTAAAGTGATTCATCATTAAATTTAGTTCCTTTTCATAGGGGGGCAAGATGACAATTAATTACCCAAAGAATTGGATGTACTCTTGTTTTCTTACATGACTATAAAGAAGTTGTGGTTAACGAAAATTTGGAACGCTGTCATAACTTGCCTAAGTGGCCCCAATCCCACTGTTTCTCTTTAGTTGTTATTGTCATGTTGTCTTGGCAAATCAAGATGCCAGAGTCCCATTAGATACATATTTTATTACTGACTGATTCCAGAACATTTTGAAACAGTTTACTCTCCCAGAGTAGGTACTCCTCTCCTGGGATTCACATCACTGAAGACTCTTGGGCTCCTACTTCCCTAGGGAAGCTGTAAAGAAGGCAGATGCGGCCATAAGGCAATTTGCAGCCTGTCTATGCTGCAACCTTAATAGGACAGTCAATCCATTGAAGAGAGAACTTCAGATAGTTACACATTAGCCTGGGAGAGCAGTTCCCAAGGGTTTTCGGTCCTAAACCACATGATTAGAAATTCCATGTTTGGGAGATTGGGGGTAAGCATGATATTCTTTTTTTATTGATACAACCTTGGAGTTGACAGATCATGTTCCACATATAAGTTTTACCTGAGACTCAAAAGTCAGTCATCAGGTGCTTTTGTGACCTCATTCAGGAGGTTCTGGTTCAAGAACGTGACATAGGAAACTCCTGAACTCACCTCCCCTCGTGGAAACACCAAATCTACAGCTACATATGGAGCAATTCCCTCTGAAAGATATCCAGAAACTATCTGAGCAACCTCCACACATCGCGGGAATGAGAAAAAACCCACATGGAGACGGCTCTTGGCATCCCCTCAACGATTGTGAGCCATTAAGAACAAAGAAACAATTTGGATACGCCCAAGAGTTTGAAGGACAACCGAGAGCTAAGGCCCAGCTGAACGAGAAAGTTCATCTCCACTCTGGTCAAGACCGGGAGAGGTAACCGTTTTGTCTAACGCACAGAAACCAACATAGAGTCAAGGAAATTAAAAAACAAAAACAAGACCAAAAAAAAAAAAAAAAGCCCAACAGATGAGTATGTTGTATGTTTCAAACAAAAGAACAAGATAAAATTCCAGAAATAGACCTTCTTGAAAAAGAGATAAGTAATTTACTTGATTGAGAGACCACATTCATATCCATGTTCATTCAGTTAGCCATTCCCAATCTCCCAGTTTCATGCTGCAAAGTAAGTGGAGTTAACCTTGGGTAGCTCAAAATTGTGTAACTAAGGATAGCCGGGTTCAATTGCAATCACTCACTGAGGCAGACCTGTCCCCAGGTAGTGTCCATTTTTCAACAGTAGTCACAGAAGGAGGTCAGACTCTCCAGGTCGTATTTGCTGGGTAGTCTCAGGTGGGCTGCATGCATCTCAAGGCCTGGGATGGTCCTATTACCTTGAGGATGCACAATGGCAACTCTGCAGATTTCAATCACATGGGGGCTAGCTAGTTCCACATCCCCGAATAGATGAGGGGGCTCTCAGGAAACACCAACCATCTCCCTGTAACTTCCTCTCTGTGTGACTTTCATCAATACTTAAGGAATCTGATTGCATTCAAACGTCCTAGAAGAGATATTTGGAATTTGGAATTTCCAGCAGTTTTATTTGCTGGAGAGAAGTTCTCCATCACAGTCGAGCTGTTTTTATGGTGCCAGCATCTCCCACCATTTGGCAGGATTTTAGCAATTCCCCAGGAAGCAGCTAGTCCTCGCAACCAGGCATCCTTCGGTATTTGCAACAGTTGCCATTTGGTGAGCTTACTCTGGGCTAGAAACTGTGCTAAGCCTTTGCATGCATTATTTTGTATATTCCCCCGCAATAACTCTGCAATGAAGTTACCATCGTTGTTGCCATTTTACAGAGGAAATAAAACAAGTTTCAAGACCCTGAAGCATATTCTATGGATTTCTTCTGATCACAAATGGCAACCTAGGAAATTTCACTTCAGTAAATGATAGGGGAGATGGGGTTTCTCTTGTCCCATACATAGACCCATTGTAAAGCTGGTGCTTATGTGCACTTCCATTGTCTGAAAGGCAAAGAGTCTGCACATTTCACACCTTGGTATTAACATGATGTGTAAATATTTGTTTAAGGGTTGGATCAGAGTATGAGACTGAGAGAGTAGGAAGATGCCATTGATGCTGTATTTGTCCATGCAGTTTCCATCATCTCCAAATGGATGAAACTTGACCCCAGTTCCCAAAAGTGATCAGCTCCTATTTGTTTGTTTGTTTGTTTGGCAGTTTATGAACTTCATCTTCTTCCTTTTAAAGTATATTAGGTATGGGGATGAGCTAAATTAGGGCCATCCAGATCAGCATTTCTCAAATTTGAACGTGCACACAAAATCTCCCGCAGGTCCTGTTACATTGCAGATTCTCCCTCAGCAGATACAGGTGGATTTCGCATTCCTAACTAGTTAGCTCCCAGGTGATGCTGATGCAGGTGCTCCGTAGACCACATTTTGAATAACAGGAATCCAGATTTTTTACAAGTGGAGGAAAAGAAATATGTGTAAGAAGAATTCTCTCCTACCCTCTGCAGACAGAGTCTGGGACCATAAAACCATTATGTGTATAGAGAGATTTCCCTGAGAACGTGTCATGTTTTGCCAAACTTGCTAAATATTTGATATCTTCTACTTCTTATTTTTTGAATGAAATAGAACTTCAAATATTATCCCAAAGACTTCCAGTGCTCTGTGAGGATTCTACTAGGGTGAGGGAAGATAAAACTGTTGGAGAAATCATGTTTGTTATAAACATGGAATTAATCCAGATTATCCATTTATGAGTTAGATTCATCTAAAGGCATCTATTTTTCTAAAATTTTCATGACTTTTCTTATGATCTAACTATTCAAAACAGCTTTTGAGAACTAAAAAAATGAATCATTAGGCACAGATTATTCTTCATGACTATAATATGTCTCTCAATGTGATTCAGATCTAACTGACAGTAATCTATCCCATTGCTAAATCCTGATCAGGATACTAACTAGAAAAAAAATAATTGTCATTAATGTGTAATCAAATCTGATTTCATAAGAGAAGAAATGGTGTGCGAGCACTTGAAAGGGGTTATCCTAGTAGCATTCTCAACCCAGATAGTTTTGCAGGATATGTTTGCCCTTCCTACAATATTTAATCGAGAAAGGTATTTATCATGACATGGCAGTGACTAAGGAATGATATCACCCATAAAAAATTGGATATTATTTCCAGTAATTCTTATGACTCATACAATTTTCTGATACATTTAAGAAATACTTTACATAACTGCTTATCCAGGAAAGGATATTTTAAAGGAAGCGTAATTTAATTTAACTCTAAACTACATTTAATTTAACTTCAATTATCCAAATGACTGCCTTACCTGAAATGTTTTCCTCTACGTGTTTAATACTCTCTAGACAAAGTTATAGTCATCATATAAATGAAAAAAAGTAATTGGCTTAATGATCTGGTGTTGTGTTAACTGTGATTTTCCTCATGTACTATTAATTATTTGTCAATTATTTCTTATAATCAAGTTTTAAAATATGTATATACATCATTCTCAGACTTGATGATATGTGACATTCACAATTAAAATATCGAATTATGAGTTAAGGATGTGGCATTAATCAGAGGTGAGATCTGGCTTAGAGGAAGAAAAGGTATGGAGTTAATGAGAAGAAATAAAATAGGTAGTAATTCTGTAAAGCATTCTAGAAATACAAAGAAAACAGGAAAAGTTCATCAGGATAATAATAATAATAATAATAATAATAATATCTATTAAGGTCCTACTATGTGCCGGGCCCCATTCTACATGCTTTACCTGTCCTGTCTCATTTATTCCTCACAGGAACCTGATGAGGTAGGTTCTAGAACATGCCTGTATAATAGATGAAGAAGCTAAGATACAAAGACATAGGCACCAAGTCTAAGATCACTTCAGCACACAGTAGGGTTGGGATCCACACCTACGAAATCTGCTTTCGAAGCCCTTATTTTTCACCACAGAAATGTAGGTTTTGTGTTTAGACCAGAGGTTTGTGTTTAGACTTGCAAATTGTGACCCACAGGCCAAATCTCTCCTGCCACCTTCAGCCTGTAAACTGGGAATGGTTTTTACAGTTTAAAAAAAAAAAAAAAACAAACCTAAAGAAAAGTAAAATTTTTGTGACACAACAAAATTATATGAAATTAAAATTTTAGTGCCCATAAATAAGATTTTATTGGAACACGAACAAAGATTTGTTTCCACATTGTCTGTGGAGGTTTTCATGTTTTAACAGCCAAATTAAGTAGTAGCAATGGACACTATCTGACCCACAAAGCCTAAGGTATTTACTACCCGACCCTTTATAGAAAACAACTTACCAACCCTTGCTGTGGACCACAAGAGTGAAGAAAACTAAGAACACAGAATTTGAGCCAATGCCACAGAGGATCCATCCAAATGGAGTGAGTATGAGCCACTCAGGATTACCCAGCAATGGGGGCCTCACCTTAGGAACATGAGAATTAATGAGAAAAACCACATGCAATGAAGTAAATAGCAATCAGAAGCAGAGAAATGGGTATCTAGACTGCTCTTTCTGGTGGAGCTGTGGGAAGGAGTTTGGGAGAATCCTGGGCAACAGGAAAGGATAAGATCAGGAAAAGCAGAACTTGTGCCCCTAGTTTTCTGGTTATAGCACATACCTGCTGTCCCCCTCACTGATCTGGTCAAAACCAGTAAATCAAGGAAGGACAAAAATTTCATCTACCTATTGCCATCATTACCTGGAAGGGATATGGGGCTGGAGGCCTGCAGAGATCTTCCCCAGGGTCTGGGTTGCGGGGGGAGTTATAAATGGGCTTGGTGGAACAGGGGTGCAGCCTGCCCAGGCTCGGTGGGAGGAGGGCAGAGAGGCCCCCTGGTGTGTTAAAGAAGCCATAAACCCATGTGCCCTTGCTATAAAGTGGCAACATGGCAGAAAAACTATGTGTCTTGACTGGGTAGTTGTCTTCCAAGAGATTGTGCTTTCTAGCATTATTAAGATCACTCCCAAACAGAGATTACTTGAAGATATTCTAATTCCTGGAGAAGGTGAGATACCAAAGATTTGTTTATTTTCATTAGCCCAGGTGGGCTGCCATGCCGATATATTTGTGCTATTACCTGAGAAGTGAGTCAGGCCAATTATCAAAGTACCAGAGGTGCACGTCGTGTTGTTCACGATTTCCAAAATACTTTCTCAAACGATTAAGTTCTGTGTAAAGGTGAAAGACATCCTCTATGCTGTCATGTACATACACAAAAGCATGCCTGTCAAGACTGGGAAAATGATCAGTGTATGTGTCATCAGTTCGGAAAACATAACAGGATTGGGAGTCTAAACTACTAGAATGATCCAAAAGAGAATGTCTTTATATTAAAGTTAGGTTTCATCAGTTTCTAGGCCTTTTTTTCCCGAAAAGATTGTGAAATACCCTAGAAGTTTTGCTGAGAAAACCCAGATACCTGTGCCAGTAGGTGTTGGGGTCAGTTATTATGCTAACAGTTTAGCATAACCTGGGCATCCCTCTGGAAGGGAGTCATGTAACCCAGGACATTACACCAGTGTTTCCAAAACTTGTGTGTGTATCAGAGTCACCAGAAGAATTTCTTAAAAGCACAGATTCTTGGGATGCCTGGGTGGCTCAGCTGATGAAGTATCTGCCTTCAGCTCAGGTCATGATCCCAGTCCTGGGATGGAGTCCTACATTGAGCTCCCTGCTCAGAGGGGAGCCTGTTTCTCCCTCTCCCTCTGCCTCTGCCCCTCCCCCTGCTTGTCCTCACTCTTCTCTCTCTCTTTCCGACAAATAAATAAATAAAATCTTAAAAAAAAAAAAAAAAAAGAGTACAGATTCTTTAGTACCATCCCAGGAAAGTCTCTAATTCAGTAGGTTTAATAAGATACATCCCGGAAATCCAAACTTTTAAAATGTTCCTTAGGACCTGAAGCCGCTGGTTTATGCCTCTGTTATTTTTCCAAGTACCTTCCTGGATAATCTGCAGAAAGCCATGTGTGGGCCAGATCTTTCCCTAACCCTTTGGAGAAATCAGCCATAATAGCTTCAAAAAGTAATCATCGCCAATAAAGTCCCAATGGCATAAAAGAGAAACTCCCCAACTCCTAGTCAGAGAGGACTGAGATTCCACCTACAGTATCAGAAGCCTGTAGTCAGCAGAATAATGCCTCCCCCACCCACCAAAGACGCCCACACTCTAATCCTCAGAACCTGGGAATATGTTATGTTACCTGGCACAGGAGAATCAAGGTTGCAGATGGAATTAACGTTGCTAGTCAGATGACTTTATTTTTTTATTTTTTATTTTTAAAGATTTTATTTGTTTATTTGACAGAGATGGAGACAGCCAGCGAGAGAGGGAACACAAGCAGGGGGAGTGGGAGAGGAAGAAGCAGGCTCATAGCGGAGGAGCCTGATGTGGGGCTCGATCCCAGAACGCCGGGATCACGCCCTGAGCCGAAGGCAGACGCTTAACCGCTGTGCCACCCAGGCGCCCCAGTCAGATGACTTTAAAACAGCGAAATTATTCTGGATTATACAGGTTGGCCCAATGTAATCACTGGAGTCCTTAAAAGTGGGAAAGGAAGGTAAGTGAGGAGGAACCAGAGAGATGACATCATGACAGGGACTTGGCCCCAAATGGCTAACTTTGAAGATGGAAGGGGGGTGCCACCAAGGAATGTGGGTGTCCTCGAAGCTGGAAAAGATAAACAGATTCCTCCCTAGAATCTCCAGAAGGAACACCGTCCTGCCAACATCTTGAGCTTCCTCCTGTAAGACACTTCTGCATTTCAGAGCTGTAAGATAGTAAATTTGTGTTGTGTTAAGTAACTGAATTTGTGGCAACAACAACACTAAACTAGTCTTTAGCCTTTAGTGCTGCAGTAAGTAACCCCAGCTTAATGTGGGACGGGCACGCACAAAGCAGAGAGCTGCCTTTCTACGCACCCAACCCAGAGCCCACATTGCTCATTCATTTCAATTCTCTTTCCATTGACCTTAAACGTGACTCCAGAATCCTCCTCACCCCAGGGCTCCAGATACTCACTACCAGCTGATTCTCCAGACACACAAATTAAAACCTATTGCTATGCTTGGCTTAATAGCCGTTGTAACTATGATCTCGAAAGCAGTTTACATTGTCAGAGAAATGGATGTAAGTTGTCTCCATCTCTCTCAATGTGCAACAAAGTCTAGGGTAGATGCTGGTAATGTTCACGAATACACGAATGCACAGTGTTCTTGGAGCTAATGTCAGGAAGTTGATTACTTTGTTAATTGAATTAGTGCTTACAAAGTGTTAACCCTGTACCAGGCCCCAGTGTAGATATTGGGGAGCTGCCGTTGAAAATACAGATATGATCCCTACCCCTTGATGGAGTTTTCTCTCTAATTCAGTGTCTCTCAAAGTGAGGCCGATAGAACACAGATGGTGACTCAGTCAGCTAGTAGTGCATAACAGACCATCCCCAAATTCAGTGACTTCAAACAAAAGGCATTTAGGATCGCTCTATGGGTCATCTGGACAGCTCTGGTGATCTGGACCCTTGCTGGGTCTCGCACATGTGCCTGCGGTCAGTGGGCAGGTCGGCAGAGTGCTGGCTGGTTTAGGATGGCCTCATCTGCTTTGGCTGTCCTCCACATGATTTCTCATCCCTCTGCAAGCTAGCCTGGCCTTACTGATCTGAGACTCCAGGGGGGTTCAAGGAAATGAATGAAAGCAAGGCCTCTTGAGACCTAGACTCAGGGCTAAAAAACTGTCTTTTTTACCACTTCTATTGGCCAAAGCAAGTCACAAGACCAGCCTAAATTCAAAAGTGGATAGACTCTACTTCTTGATGGAAGGAACTAAAAAGTCATGTTCCAAAAGTCTTGGACAGAAAGAAGTATAGGACATTGGGACCATTTTTGTAATTGATCTAGGTGTTTTGTCAGTTTCAGTATACAATGTGATAAAACAATTTGTTCACCTACCTTTGACAAATCTGAGGTATAAAATCTGTTAGAATTCTGCAGAAATTCCTTTTTTTAAAAAAAAGATTTTATTTATTTAAGGGGCACCTCAGTGGCTCAGTTGGTTAAGCAGCTACCTTTGGCTCAGATCATGATCTCGGAGTCCTGGGATCGAACCCCACATCCAGTTCCCTGCTCAGCAAGGAGCCTGCTTCTCCCCCTTCCTCTACCTGCTGCCCCCCCACCCGCTTGTGCTCTCTCTCTCTGTCAAATAAATCTTTTTTTAAAAAGATTTTATTTATTTGACAGAGAGAGAGAGTGCGAGTGAGCATGGGCAGGGAAGGGGCAGGGGGAGAGAGAGAGTCTCAAGCAGATTCCACACTGAATGTGGAGCCCGATGCAGGGCTTGATCCCATGATCTTGAGATCATGACCTGAGCAGAAATCAAGAGTCAGACACTTAACCAACTAAACCACCCAGGCGCCCCTCCTTTCCCTTATTAATAACTGTGGCTGAATACGGTACAGGGGCACCTGCATTTTGCCTCAGCACCATTTCCTTACCAGAGAACAATTCTTCCAAGTTAATGTGTTTTCACATCATTTGTGTTAAATTTGCCTTTTTACATCATTCCTACTCTGTTCAATTATATTCTCATTTTCACACATACACCAAAAACAGAATCAACAGCTCAAAAATGGTTCATTGAAATGAAAAGGCAGTGATGAATATAGTAACACAAGTACCGTAGTTCAGAAGAAACTCATAAAGGGAAATAGTAACAAGACTCCAACGAGTCTCATGTATGAAATGAATCTCGAGCTCTCAGAACACACGGGACAATGTGATGGTACCATGAGGGTTTACGGTGAAGATCAAAGCTTGGATTGTACGAGCTCAGCATTAATTTGTCCTGTACACCCTGACCTCCAGTCTGCAGTGGGATTAGCATGAATATTTTGCCCAAAGCAGAATTGATGGTGTTGCTGTTTTCATATTTTCAAATAATACTTTGGTATGCTCAAGTACATAAACTGTTTTTCTTCCCAGAACAAGTAAAAATTAATTTTGCCACGAAAGGCAGAAACCAACTCAGGCATTATTTAAAATTGCATTTTTTACAGCAAAAGCTGTTTCAAATCACACGATTACAGAGGAGGCTGTAAAACTAACCACCAGCCACAATAATAATAATACATATAATTTTTGGAGAGAAAAACAAAGAATGAGCTATCAGCCAAAGCCCCTTATCAGATGACATTGTTGGATGTTACATAGTATCAGCAGCAAACTATGTGAAATTATGATTCTGAACGTGCTGGAGACATGCTTCACACTACAGTTGGACAGCCTCCCTTGTGTGCAGAGTAGGAATTGGTTCTTGGCAAGCATGGCACAAGGAAGAGTGCTTTACACATTTTTTTTGACTAGTTTATCGTTGAGTTTCCACATAGTGGTTATTTTGCGAGTTGTAACACAGACTGAAAGAGTCACTGGGGTAAGGAAGGACAGAACACTGTGGGGTTTATAGCAGGGAGGGGTATGGTTCTCCAGCTGTCAAAGGTAGTACCTCCACTCCCTGCCCCACTTGGCTCACGTGCAGGGTTCACCCTCTTAGTTAATCCTACTCCAGAGTTTCAGTTGCTCAAGCCAAAATTTTGGAGTCATTCTTAATTCATCTCCATTTCCCATACTCCCATCCAAATCCAATCAGTTCTACCTTCTAAATATATCTTGAATCTGGGCAAATCTCACTATTTCAGTTGCTGATATGAGACAGCTCTGGGTCTTGTTCACCCCCAGGACCTATGACAGTGACTGGGAAGGATGCATCTCTTAGGAGCCATGCAGACAATAACTGCCTAACTCCTGAGAGATGCATGAGCGATTTACCAGAATCAGAATATGGAGAGTATGTTCATTGACAGAATCATCTGGTTCACAGCCACATTTCATAAGATTTAACTCAACAAACAGTTTCTGAGCACATGCTGTGGGCCAAGCATGTAAATTTTTTTGATGTTATTGAAGTATAATTTATATACAAGAAATTGCACCCATTTTGAGTACAGTTCAATTAGTTGTTTCACTACCATTTGCTAAAAAAAAACTATCTCTGTTCTATTGTATTTCCTTTTTCCTTTATCAAAGATCAGTTGACTATATTTTTGTGGGTCTATTTCTGGGCTCTCTATTCTGTTCCATTGATCTATTTGTATATTCTTTTGCCAAGATAACACTGTCTTGATTACTGTAGCTTTGTAGTAAGTCTTGAAGTAGAGTAGTGTCAGTACTCCCTCTTCATTCTTCTCCTTCAATATTGTGTTGGCTATTCTGGGTCTTTTGCCTCTCCATATGTGCTTTAGAATTGGTTTGTCAACATCCAGAAATTTCTGGAATTTTGACTGGGATTGCATTGAATTAATAGATCACATTTGGAAGAGCCAACAATACTGAGTTGCCCTATCCATGAGCATGGACTATCTCTCTATTTATTTATTCAGTTCTTTTTCACTTTTGTCTATCAGACTTTTGTAGTTTTCCTCATATAGATGTCTTTTGAAGAGCAGGGTTTTTCAATTTCATGAGGTCCAGTTTACCTATTTTTTAATAGATATTGCCTGGCTAAGACATCTTTACCTGCCCCATGGTAGTAATGATTTTTTTCCTATGTTTTCTATCAAAGGGTTTTGATTTTAGCTTTTGCATTTATGTCTGACTCTCAGCACTTTATTTTTTGTTGTTGTTGCTTTTTATTTTTTTAAGTAATCTTTACAACTGACATGGAGCTCGAGCGCATGACCCCAAGATCAAGAGTTGCATGCTCTATTGACTGAGCCAGCCAGGCACCCTTCTCAGCACTTTGAATAAGCCATTTCACTGCAGGACTTGCTTGTTTCACAGATAAGTCTGTAGTCATTCTTATCTTTGTTTTCTCTATCTATGATGTGTCTTTTCCCCCTCTGCCTTTGAGATTTTTTTTTTTTTATCATTGGGTTTCAGCAATTTTACTACAATGTGCCTTTGTATGTTTTTCATTGATTTGTACTGTTTGGGATTATAGCTGCTTAGATATGTGGGTTCATTTTTTAAATCAATATTGGAAATTTTCAGCCACTATTTCTTCAAATATTTTACTTAACACCTGCTCCAAGAATCCAGTTATTTGTGCATTCTGTTGCTTATTATTTTAGCTCAGATCACTGAGGCTTCCTCTCTCTGTACTTCAGTTGGGATAGTTTCTATTGCCATGTCTTTAGTTTACTGATCTTTTCTTTGGCAGTGAATAATCAGATATTAAATTCATGCTTTATAATTTCTATTCCTCAACTCATGTCCATGTGTTCCTTTGAATCTTAGATATATTTGTATTAACTATACTAGCTATTTTAAAGTTCTTGTCTGCTAATTTTATCATCTCTATCAGTTCTGGAGCTCTTTCTATTAACTGATGAGTCATATTTTTCTGTTTCTTTGCATGCTAATAATTTGAGATTAGATGCCAGACATTTGCAATTTTACACCATTGAGTTCATTGTTGTCTTCTATTAAAGAGAATTGTAGGAGTTTATTTATTTTTAGTTAATGGGGCAAGTATTTAACTTGCTTGTGGATCAGTTCAATCTTTTTCAAGTTTGTTATGTTTTGTTAATCTAGGTTGGGATTAGCTTTTATTCTTGGGCTAGGTTAGCCTTCCTCCTAAGGCATGGCCTTTGGTGGGTATCTGCTGAAAGCCATGATTGTTCGATGAAATCTCTTACCCTTCAGGCTGAGGTTCTCCCAATTGTGTGTGAACTCCAGGGCTTGTTCAGATGATAAATTCTCTCAATGGCTGGTTTTTCCCCACTAGTTGTTATTTGATCAGCCTCATGGAATTTTACTCTTTAGCCTTCATCCTAAGACTCAGGTGGACCCCATGCCAATTTCTGAAACTCTTCCTCTTCGTAGCTTCCTCCTCTCCAGTACTCTGCGCTGTAAATTCTAACTGCTTTAGCTTCCCTGAACACTGATCTCTATTTCCTCAGCTCGGTGAGTCTTCCTTGCTCTGCTTGGCATCTCCCTCCCTGTGCTGGGGTCCAGGAAATGCCTCTGGACATATATCTGGAGTGACTAGAGGTCTCACCTTGTTTGTTTTCCTTTTTCTCACTTATTGCCATATTTTACTGTTTATTGCCCAATCTATGAAAATCATTGCTTTGTTCCAGAAAAATAAGAATCAGACCGGCGAGAGACCAAGTGACACTTGGAGAAGTAGAACTTGTATTTATTTTATGCGGGCAGACACAGATGAGCTCGTGCTCCAAAATCTGGGCCCCGGGCAATGGGGTTATAATGCTTTTACAGGGGACTGCCAGCAGTCAGGATCCAAGGGCTATGCTGACTGCTGGTAAGTGGGTTTGAACTGGGGGAGTAGGGGCTGCTTTAGGCGGGAACAGTAGTGCAGGGAGCCTGTGGTGGGAAGCCTGTTTACAGAAGCAGAAAAGGCTGGTTATCTCTTGCTCCCAGTAGGGCTTCTGATTATCTCTAGCTTATTGTTAGTAACTTTCCATCTTCTGGGGCCTCCTGACCTGGCCCTGCTCTGGGCAGTTCCCCTCTTCAGCTTCATATGTTTTGTCTAGTCTTTCAATATTTATGATTAAAAAAAAAAAAAAAGGCAGATCTGATGCGTTGCTCCATCACGGCCAGAAGTTAGAAGTCCCGCAGCTTATAATTTTTGAAATGGACTTTGCTGCTTGTCTTACAAGGTTGGTTATGAAATACACATGTGTGTTTGTCTCTGGTTTGGCCTGCCTTTGTGAGGACCCTCAAATCACTTCCAGCAGTGAGTTTCATCTCCAAAATACCTTAGGTATAGAACAAAACCGTTTTTTGTTTCGGGGTTTTTTGTTTTGGGGGGGGTTGGTACAAACTGTTCATCTTTGTTTGTTTGTTTGCTTTTGCTTTTCCTTGTTCTCTTTTTCCCCCTTTCAGCATAGCTCCCAGTATCCAAGCTCTGACCTCAGGGTGTGCTGACTTATGCATTTCTATTTGCTCTCTTCCTGTTCGATGACATCTGGAAAATCATGCTATTCTATTCTAAGTCCTCTATGATTTGATCCCATTCAAAGTTCCTGAGAGTTGACATCATGAAGAGAGTTTAGAGTAACCAGAAAATGGGCCAAATGTGTAGGTAATAAGGTTGTAAGCCTCAGAGAAGCTAACCAGACCTTTAAAGGCTTATTTGTGATGTTAAGAGTAAATATTATCTTCTAGAATTGTGTTATCCAATACGATAGGTACTAGCCACATGGGACCATTGATCACTTGAAATGTGACTACTGCCTCATGTTGAAATGATAATATTTCGGGGTATTTTAGATGAAAAAAATTATTAAAATATAGTTCATCTGTTTTTTTTTTTTTTTTAGTTTTTAAAATGCGGCTTATAATATATTCCTACTGGGCAGTGGAGACCTAGAAAGCACAGAACAGGGGAAGGGGGTGGGGTTTTAAGAAGGACAATAGCATGGCCAGTCTGCATTTGATACTTGACTATCAAGCAGTGTGTAGAAGAGAGACTAAAGACTGGACAGTCTGAGGGCAAAGAAAACAATTAGAAGACAATTGTGATAACCCATGAAAGAATTGGTTATCATATTCATGCTATTTGTCATGTCATATTCATCATATCATTTTCGTGTCCTATTTCATATTCGATGTTGCGAAAGTTGTATTTCTTTTTGATAAAGTTGCCATTTGCTGCATTAGTAGTATGGAAGCAAAATACAAATATAATAGGTTATCTGAAATATATGTGAGTGACTTTGTTCTGGAAAGCAGATACCCAGTCTTACACACATGCATATACACACTCATATTAACACCTCCCGCTCTATCCATTCCTGACCATTTCTGGCATCAACTCTAGACTAACACAGCCTGGGAGAATTTGGCCTTCTGCAGATTCACACGAACAAGTAACCTGGAGCTGGTAGAAAGAACGTATCCCTCCAGACTTAGGTCTGCTAATTACCAACCGTGTGACCCTTTGCTTAAACTCTCTTGAGTCTCACTACTTTCGTAGGAAAAATAGCTCAAGCTTCCACAGGTTCTGTGGGAGACTAAAGGGAAAAACTTTGAAAGTATGTAAAACAAAATCATTATTGCTGTAAAACTGTAGGTGTGCTTGCTATCCTATGCCACCAAATAAACCATCATCATGCATAATGGAGGAGGGTTGACTATAATTTCACTCCCTTGGGTCTGCGTGAACTAAGCCTCCTCACCCTTGGCAAGGCAGTTGCTCTGGATGGTGTGAGGCCTTCTTCTGCTCAGAGCAGTCTGGCGTCCTCAGGTCAGCACGTCCTCCTTCCCATTGGCGGCTCTGGCAGCAGGCTGAATTGGATAAGGAAGGATAGGACAGGCTCTCTGAAGGTTAAGTAAATGAGACCCCGTTCGGCTAACATGCTGGCTATCTGGCCACACAGATGTCCCAGGGCTTTTCTTTCCCTCAGTTGAGTTAGATATCACAAGGTTTTCAGACTCAGAGCCTAAGCATATATCAATAATTAATTCCTCTGCAAACATCGCTACTGGATTAGAAACTTCTAAGTTTGACATTTTTATTTTCAAACGACGAAGGTTTTAGAGTCAAAGTTGAGTCAATGTTAGGTAAGGCTCTGCTGAATTCACGAGACATGAGATTATTTTTCATCTGACAGTCCACTCTCAATGCCACGGGATACCTGGGGGAAGAATGCCAAATCTCTATCATCCTTTACAGGGCCCAGCTCCTAGCCTACAATCCTGAGACATAAGGAGTAACAAAGGTCAATGGAAAGCAGAGTTGGGGTGACAGCTCCAACCCACCCACCTGCAGTCCTTGGGAATTTCCTATGTATTCAGCACACTGAGCTGCTCCATCTACACTTAAGCTGTGTCTGGGAGCCCAGACAACAGTGAGTGAATTTTAACTAAACCTTGGGGTATTATGTGGCTTCAGACTGCTTGTAAAACAATGGTCACCATCAAGGACTAAATTGAGAAATGCCCATTAGAATTAAAATTCTACAAAAACACAGTGAAGAATTTAGCAATTACTTTTTAGGATTTAAGAACTAGCAGGAAAAGGGATTTTGAAAACCAAAAATTAGGGGGGGGGGGATCACCAAAGTATTACTATTATGCATGTATACCATCCAAATCTAATGGTAAAATGTACAGTCAAGGATTCAATGTTTGCTACCTGAACTATTCTTGAAAGTAGGAGAAATCGTTGTACAACAAAATAATCTCTATTGGTTAAGTTAATGCTAGTTGTTATAATGCTGAAATATCAGTGGTTTAAAACAATAGGAACTTATTTCTCGCTCATGTAAATTTCAAAATGGCACCTAGAGGATCGTGTGTGAGTTTACGTGAACAGGACTGGAACTGGTGCACATCTGTGCACTTGCTCTCATTGGCCAGATGTTGATTATGTGGCCCATCCTCCTGCAAAGGAGATCGGGTAATAGAGTCTCGTACTATTCCATGTAGGAAGAGGCCAGCAATCTCTGCCACATATTCTAGATGTTCCTAGATCACATGTTAGTGATCTCAAGGAAGCAATATGGTTCATAAAATTTTACAACCCAGCTCAAGAGTTCAGCCAGATTGAATTTAAGGGAAGAGCTGGCATGATAGACTGTTGATTATATACAATTCCCTTCTTAGCTTGTATAATGGTTTGGGAAATTGAATCTTCCCCAAACATCCTAAAATTCCAACCCATTTCAGTTTATAAAATAATTCCCCCATGAACTCTATCTAGTCTCACTTTCAGAATTTGGTGACTGTTAGTCCTAAAACTATAGCTTATATTGAATAAAGGTGACCCAAATTATGGATTAAATTTTGTACTATCTAAAATGTCAACCTGGAAATTTAGTGTGAATTATTTGGTAATTCACCAAGAATGTAGTTTACTTCATAGTAAAACCCAGAGTTTGGCTCACTATATATATATATATATATATATATATATATATATAATTATAATTATATATATATTTATGTATATTTATATATATATTTGGCTCACTATATATATAAATATATATGTTTATATATTTATATATATTTATAAATATATATAAATAAATATTTATATATATTTATATATATATTTATATATATTTATAAATATATATAAATAAATATATTTATATATATTTATATATATATTTGGCTCACTATATATATAAATATATATATAATATAATTATATTATATTATATATATATATTAGTTTGTTTGCTTGCTTGTTTTGAGTAAAAACAGGTTCAGAAAATTATAATTCTTGGGGCGCCTGGGTAGCACAGTTGTTAAACGTCTGCCTTCGGCTCAGGGCATGATCCCGGCGATCTGGGATCAAGCCCCACATCAGGCTCCTCCGCTAGGAGCCTGCTTCTTCCTCTCCCACTCCCCCTGCTGTGTTCCCTCTCTTACTGGCTGTTTCTCTGTCAAATAAATAAATAAAATCTTTAAAAAAAAAAAAAAGAAAATTATAATTCTTTACTGTGAGACTGTGTAGGCAGTTGTTCCGGAGCAATTATGCAAACTAAATTGCTTTTCACATTCGTTTCCTCATTTGTTCATTCATCCCACAGAGGTGTTAAGGGCCTGCTATGTACCAGGTGGGCTCCACACTGAGGAGGGCCAACAAGGCCCAGAGAATGCCACCCTTCTCAGAGTTTATGGCTCACAACTGATTGTGATGGGTGTCAGATGAAAGAAGTTCGAAAGAGAGGTGTTCTCAGAGGGGAGAAGGAAACCAACTTAATCAGGGCTGGAGAAGATCCCCTAAGGAAGGGATCAAATGCTGAGACAAGAAGGATTCAGTGGGGATTTGGCTTGACTCCCATTCATAGAATCCCTTCCTGGTGTCTTCTGTCTGGATTTTAACATCTCCTTGCCCAACTTTTTCGAACTTTCCTCATACACAAATAATTTCATTGCTTTTTTCTGTACCTATAAACTTTGTCAGGGAACTGAATTATTCTTTGACCATTTTTGACCTGCAAATGTGGCAATTTCGTGGGATTCAACTTATATCTGTGATGGTATCAGGCTGAATGGCTCCAATCTCTTAAAATTATGGTATCCCATTATAGTGTTTTTAAAATTTATTTTAAGCAATCTATCACCAACTGAAAATGTTTCAGTTCTTTTCTATCAAATGCTTCTCCTTCAGATTATTTTTCCCAGACCATTTTTTTTCCAAGTTGAATTTTATTTTTTTCTTATTCCTAATTTTTTTTGATGGCGAGGTCACCAATTCCACCTCTTTGCTCTTGGAAGTACCCCCAACTCCTTTTGTCAGTTCATTTATTCTTTTCTCCATGTTATTGTTGAGAAATAAACTAGTTCCATAGACTACCAAAATAAAATATCAACAACTTTCCTAAAAGGAATGAACCCTCTTGAAGAATGGCTTCTAATTTGGTGCTTTTGAGGGCAAGGCAAGGTTATACAAAAACTGCTCAAGCTGTTAGCTTTTAGTACTTGTTTGCAAGACTGCTGTTATCAAATCTGTGAAAATAATTTAGTTTCACACATATCCACAAAGCAGCACAGAGAATTGTAAACTAAAAAAGGGGGGGGCAGACTAGAATCCTTCACTACAATGAAACTATGGTGATTCTGAGCATGATGTAATCTCATTGGAAGAGAACAATCTGTATGAACCCTTTTCTCATCTTTCCACAAGTACTGTGGGAAACTTGACCTATTCTATCAATCTTGGTTTATTTATGATTAAAATTAGAAATGCGCACTTGGAACGTCCTCTCTTTTCATGCCACTTTTCCATGGAACTTCTCAAAGCGATAAGGTTTGCTTATAAAAGGAGCTTTAAGGCACTGTCTGGTTGCACGTGGAACCTGACGGAACTGCCACGGTGAGTCAGGAACATGTTTTCCAAGCCTAATTTACTAGAATTTACTAATTTTCAGTCTAACTGAACTTGAATTATGTCGATCTTTTAAAAACTTCTTTAGTCAGACTCCATCATATTCTTTACTTTATCTAGATGCTGCTAATCTGGACCCTATCGCTGCTGCTGGGAGCAGTAGCAGGTAAGAAAAAATATTTCTGTTGTGCTGGAAGAGATTTCCTGCTTCGTACTTTCCAGAAAGTCTATGACGGCTGAATTCAAGCCACTATGGCATAAGGAGTAGAGCAAAAAAAGATGCATGGTTGAGAGCACAGGCACTTGGAGTAGGGTTGCTAGATAAAATCTAAGATACTCAGTTAAATTTGAACTTCAGATAAATATTTCAGATAATCAGTGAATATGTGAGAAAGTTATACTAAAAAGTATTCATTGTGTATCTGAAACTCATATTTGACTTTTACTTTCATTTGCTAATCCAGCAACCCTGGCTTAGAGCTACTACCCTGAGCAAAATGTTTAACCTCTCCGTGCTTCACTATCTTCATTTGTGAAATGGGTGTATAATACCACCCCTGATACAGGATAATTGTGAGACTTACGTAAGACAAGTCCTGTAAACCATCTTGCCTGGTTCCTGGCAAATAGTAACATTTTGAGAACGCTGCCCCCACCACAGCTACTACTCCTACTATATTTTTTAAAGATTATTTATTTATTTATTTGACAGAGAGAGAGAGAGAGAGAGAGAGCGAGAGAGGGAACACAAGCAAGGGGAGTGGAAAAGGGAGAAGCAGGCTTCCTGCCGAGCAGGGAGCCCGATGTGTGACTCGATCCCAGGACCCTGGGATCATGACCTGAGCCAAAGGCAGACGCTTAACAGCTGAGCCACCCAGGCACCCTGACTACTCCTGCTATTAATCTAGACTTTATCCTGCTGGACATCCCTTCCTTTGCATTGTTCTTTTACGGGTTAACATGCAAGCATAGAGTTGTGCAAACCATGGATTTACTGCTTGATTATTCATGAGCGGCTTCTTCATCATGGGAATCCAGAATGCTCCTCAAACATAGGTCAGAGACCTAAATACTCAGCGAGGTAGAGATATAAAGTTTTGGGATTTGCATGAAACTTAAGCTCTCTGCCCAAAGCCCAACACCAGAAGATGACTGCGAAGAATTAAAAAACTCCCCCCTCTCTATCAAGGCCTGGGGACACATGGCTGCTCTTTTCTTGGGCACCAGTGGCCCAAGGAAGACATCCACATTGAGAAGCCAAGCTGGGTCCCAGCATGGGACTGGACAGAGACAAGAGGGGAGGCAGGTGGTCATACATTGTAGAAATGAGGGGCAGAAGCCTGTCTTTAGCTGGGATGCTGAAGCTGTTTTGTGAGTATATCGATAGGAAGATACCTGGGGATGCGGAGAAAGTAAATATCTCACAAAATGTAGTTTAACTCATGTTTTGGCGGGGAGACCATTATAAAAAGAGCTTTCTGATTAAACTAACATCCTTGAAATGCTTCTGGGTGATTACAGGAAAAGAAGTCTGCTTCCCAAGACTTGGCTGCTTTAGTGATGACGCCCCATGGGCAGGAATTGTGGAAAGACCCCTCAAAATACTGCCCTGGGCTCCAAAAGATGTCAACACCCGTTTCCTCCTATATACTAACGAGAACCCGGATAACTTCCAAGTAAGAGAACTTATTGTTTTCAGAACTAAGTCTGATCTCTTTTATGTCATAAGAATATGAAATTTTTAAGTTTTCAAAAGAGAACAAATTAGTGGAATTTCCATCTTTGTAGACTTTTGGGGCAGTGATGTTAAGTATTATTTTATGTAACTTGTTTATAAAAGGTCCATTAACTTGATATTATTCTCTTTTTGTTTTAATTTAGATTCACTTTATTTCCTACTGAAGAATGATTGACATACAATATGGTACAGGTGTACAACATAGTGATTCAGTATATAAAACCATTATGAAATGGTCACCACCACAATGAGTCTAGTTACCATGTCACCATACAAAGTTGTTACAATATTATTGGCTATATTCCCATGCTGTACATTACATCCTCCTGTCTGATTTATTTTATAACTGGAAGATTGTACTTAATCTCCTTCACCTATTTCATCCATCCCTCCACCTCCATCCTCTCTGGCTACCATTTCAGTGTGCTCTCTGTATCTACAAGTCTTGTTTTATTTTGTTTTGTTTATTCATTTGTTTTTTAGATTCACATATAAGTAAAGTCATATGGCATTTGTCCTATCTGACTTATTTCACTTAGCATACTACTTTCTAAGGCCATCCATGCTGTCACGAATGGCAAGCTTTCATTCTTTTTTATGGCTGGGTAATATTGTTTTATATATATATATATATATTATTATATATTACACATCTTCTTTATTCATTCATCTATCAATGGACATTTACATTGCTTCCATATCTTGGTTATTATAAATAATACTGCAATGAACATAGGGGTGAAATTGTCTATTCAAATTAGTGTTTTCATTTTTTTTTCAGATAAAAACCTAGAAGTGGAATTACAGGATCATATGGTAGTTCTATTCTTAATTTAATTTTTTGAGGAAACTCCATTCCATTTTTATTGGTGACTGCACCGATTTACATTCCCACCAACAGTGCATGAGGGTTCCCCTTTCTCCACATGCTCACCAATGCTTAATTCTTGTCTTTTTGATAACAGCCATTCTGACAGTGTGAGGTGGTATCTCATTATGGTTTTGGTTTGCATTTCCCTGATGATGAGTGGTGTTGAACATCTTTTCATGTGCCTTTTGGCATCTGTATATCTTTTTTGGAAAAATGTCTATGCAGATCCTCCACCCATTATTTAATCTGTCTTTTTGATATTGAGTTTTATGTGTTCTTTATGTATTTTGGATGTTTACCCCTTATTAAATGTATCACTGGCAAATATCTTCTCTCATTCAGTAGATTGCCTTTTCATTTTTGTCCATGGTTTCCTTTGCTGTACAAGGACTTTTTAGTCTTACATAGTCCCATTTGTTTATTTTTGCTCTTGTTGTTCTTGCCTAAAAAATATTGCTAAGCAAAAAATATTGCTAAGACCCAATGTCAAAGAACTTACAGCCTATGTTTTCTTCTAGGAGTTCTATGGTTTCGGGCCTTACATTTCATCTTTCCTCTGTTTTGCATTTATTTTTTTATATGGTATAAGAGAGTGTTCCAGTTTCATTCTTTTGCATGTGGCTGTCCAGTACCATTTATTGAAGAGCATGTCTTTGACCCACTGTATATTCTTGCCTCCTTTGTTGTAGATTAGTTAACCATATAAGTGTGGGTTTATTTCTGGGCTTTCTATTCTGTTTCATTGATCTATGTTTCTGTATTTGTGCCAGTGCCATACTGTTTTGATTACTATAGCTTTGTCATGTAGTTTGAAATTGAGAGCATGCTGCTTACAGCTTTGTTCTTCTTTCTCAAGATTGTTTTGGCTACTCAGGGTCTTTGGTGGTTCCATACAAATTTTAGGATTATTGTCCTAGTTCTATGAAAAGTGCCATTGATGTTTTTAAAGAGACTGCATTGTATATTGCTTTGCATAGCATGAACATTTTAACAATATTAATTCTTTCAATCAACGAGCAAGGTAATCTTTTCATTTATTTGTGTTGCCTTCAATTTCTTTCACCAGTGTCATAATTTTCAGAAGACAGGTCTTTCACTTTCTTGGTTAAATTTATTCCTAGGTATTTTATTCTTTTTCATGCAATTACAAATGAGACTGTTTTCTTAATGTCTCTTTCTGATAGTTCATTATTAGTGTATAGAAATGCAACAGACTTCTGTATATTTATTTTGTATCCTGAAACTTACTGAATTCATTTTTTAGTTCTAATATTTTTTTGGTGGAGGCTTTAGGGTTTTTGATATATAGTATCCTGTCATCTGCAAATAGTGACAGTTTTACTTCTTTTCCAATTTAGATGACTTTTATTTCTTTTTCTTTCCCAATTGTTGTGGCTAGGATTTCCAATACTATGTTGAATAAAAGTGGCAAGAGTGGGCATTCTTGTTTTGTTCCTGATCTTAGAAAAACAAAAGTCTTTAGCTTTTCACTATTGAGTATGCTGTCAACTGTGGGTTTGTCATATATGATTTTTATTATGTTGAGGTACATCTTCTCTATGCCCAATTTATTGAGGTTTTATCATAAATGGATGCTGAATTTTGTCATATGCTTTTTCTGTATCCATTGAGATGATCATATGATTTTTATTCTTGGTTTTGTTAATGTGGTGTATCACATTGATTGATATGTGGGTATTGAACCATCCTTGCAGCTCTGGACTAAATCCCACCTGACTATGGCACATGATCCTTTTACTATATTGTTGAATTCAGTTTGCTGATATTTTGTTGAAGATTTTTTACATCATGTTTATCAGGAATATTGGCCTGTAATTTTTTTTGTAGTGTTTGTCTGGTTTGGGTATTAGAATAATGCTAACCTTGTAGAATAAGTTTAGAAGCATTCTTTCCTCTTCAATTTTTTGGAGTAGTTTGAAAAAAATAAGTGTTTCCCTTAAACATTTGGTAGAATTCACCTGTGAAGCTGTCTGGTCCTGGACTTTGGTTTGTTGGGAGTTTAATTACTGATTCGATCTCCTTACTAGTAATTGGTCTGTTCAGATTTTAAATTTCTTCCTGATTTCATCTAGAAAGATCATACGTTTCTAGGTATTTGTTCATTTTTATAGGTTGTCCAATTTGTTGGCATATAACAGTTAGTAGTAGTCTCCTATGAGTCGTTGTATTTCTGTGGTATCAGTTGTAACTTCTTTTTCATTTCTCACTTTATTTATTGGCCCTCTCTGTTTTTTTCTTAATGAGTCTGGCTAAAGCTTCACAAATTTTATTTATCTTTCAAAGAAATAACTCTTAGTTTTATTGATCTTTTCTGTTATTTTTTAAGTCTTTATCGGATTTATTTCCACTGTGATCTTTATTATTTCCTGCCTTCTACTAACTTTGGGCTTTATTTGTTCTTTTTTTTCTAGTTCCTTTAGGTATGAGGTTAGATTGTTTATTTGAGCTTTTTCTTATTTCTTGATGTGGGCCTGGATCACTGTAAACGTCCCTCTTAGAACTGCTTTTACTGTTTCCCATTGATTTGTGAACATTGCATTTACATTTTATTTGTCTCAAGATATTGATTGAACTACATCTTTGATTTCTTCCTGGACCCATGATAGCATATAGTTTAGTCTCCACACGTTTGTGCTTTTTCCACTTCTCTTCTTGTAATTGATTTCTGGTTTCATACCAGTGTGGTCAGAAAATATGCTTGATATGATTTCAATCTTCTTAAACTTATTGAGACTTGTTTTGTGGCCTAACGTGACTTATTCTGGAGAATGTCCATGTGTACTTGAGAAGAATGTCTATTCTGCTGTTTTGGGATAGAATGTTCTATAAATATATGTTAAGTCCATCTGTTCTAATGTATCATTTAGAACCATTCTTTCTTTATCGATTTTCAGTTGGGAGATCTATCTATTGATGTAAACACGGTGTTAAAGCTCCCTGCTATTATTGTATTGCTGTCAATTTCTCCCTTTGCATTTATTAATATTTGCTTTATATAATTAGGTGTGTCTATGTTGAGTGAATAAATATTTACAGGTGTTATATCTTCTTATTGGATAGATCCCTTTTTCTTCATGTAAAGTCCTTTGTTTCTTATTATAGCCTTTGTTTTAAAGTCTATTTTGTCTGATATAAGTATTACTACTCCAGCTTTCTTTTTGTTTCCATTTACTTAAAATATATTTTTTCATCCCTTCATTTAGTAGTCTGTATGTGTCTTTAAATCTGAAATGATCTAAAATGATCCAATATGCAGCTTAGAGATTGGTCTTATTTTTTTTAACCCATTCAGCTACCCTTTGCCTTGATTGTAACTTGTTATCATTTTTATCCTACCTTTATGTTGCCATTTAATAAACATTCTGAATATAGTTATATATATATAAACTCTCCCAATATTATATATAATCTCCCAACATGTGTGTGTGTGTGTGTGTGTGTGTGTGTGTGTGTAAAATTGTATACACACACACACAAAGCCTTCCGTTGTTTGGAGACAAGATCCCTACATCAATATTATAGCAGACATTTATTCTGAGTAGAGCAACTGCAGAAATGTTATGTCTAGAACTTGATGATTGCAAATAGCTTGCCTGTAATAGGAGAATCCTTATTCACAAAGTTCTCAAGTACTGATGGTCTTCTCCTACCTACTATCTCCCACCACGTACAAATGGTTCTATTGGACACTATAATAAACTTGACATTAAACACTCTTCTTCCCAAATAGGAACTTACTGCAGATGCATCAGTTATCACAGACTCCAATTTCAAAACAAATAGAAAAACCCGCTTTATCATTCATGGATTCATAGACAAGGGAGAAGAAAGCTGGTTGGCCAATATATGCAAGGTGAGACATGGTTAATCAATTAAGGGAAGATTGTTTCGAGTAATGATTAACAATGGGGCAGGCACGGGTTGCAACCAGTCAGGACAAATGCCAGCCACTGTGACACCAGAGGATCACCTGACTTTCCTGGGGTCTCAAGGGGAGGTCCAAGAGGTGGCAGGGTGTGGAGGGGACCTGAGACAGTCAGGCAGCAAGGTTGGCAAGCATTTGGTGGCTCTAGGTAGTGTTTGTTTAATAACTAATGCAGAGATATTTGAAAATTTTAGCAACAGATATTGCCATACTGATGCAATATTAGTTGCATTTTTAATAACTTTTAATTTTTCCAATAGGTTTTAATTTCTATGTGAAGAACTAAGATAACTTATTTTGCCCAAACTAATTGTTTTCCTTAGATTTTCACTTGCTACTCTTTGATCTCCGCTGGTAGCAATATCTAGGAAAACTGTGTGGGTTCTCATTTTCAGCTTCTGTTGTTTCAACCATAGTGATCCAATTTTCTTTAATTTGCCTTTGGCTATGTGCCCATGATAATTAAGAATTAAAAGACAGAAAATCAAATAGAGCAATTTTTCCTAGCAACTGCTGGTGCTTGAGGAACATTATCCTTGATTCATCTATTCCCCGAGCGTTAGTGGCCAGCATGGCACACAGGTGCAGTCATTCCTTCAGAGGTCCAAAAAACAAGACACAAAGATCCTCCTAAACACTTTTAATTTCAGACCTGTCTATGACACAGCCAAAGGCTGGATTGAATCAACCCTAGAGACTATCTACTGATCCTGAAGACAGCCAAAATAATGGTTTTCACTTCACAAGTTTTGAAAAATAATCAACAAAACCCTAACTTGTCTTCTAAAATAATTTAAGCTGATGATTATTGGGGGGAGGGTAGGAATAGATTTTTATACAACAATGAAGGAAAAAGACAAAGTGATTCTTAGCTCAAAGGGAATGTAAATTTTTAGATATGTGTACACAATTTATTTTTGAAATCCCCAAAGCTGATTTGTTTTTCTGGCATGATTTGGCTTTGACAATATGGTTGCTTTATGATGGAGAAACAAATGGATTAACCTAGAAGGTTAAAGGTCCTACTCTAGTTCTGACTGTATCCTTAGCTAACCATGACATTAGCAAATCATTTTCCCTTTTTGAAGATTTCTGTCTGTAAAATAAAAGAATTGGAGATGATTTCTAAGATTGCTTCATTCTTCTGAAAGTCTTCTTGGAAAAAGGTGGGGATATGTATAAATATACATACCCCCAAACAAACAAAATCCCTGCCAGATCTAACGTTCATGAAACTATCATTGACCTGCATCAAGCAAAGCTTCCAGTAAATATCTGGTAGGTTATGCTTTTATGTGAAGTAACCCATCTGTAATGTACGATAAAATATGTTCATCCAAAACTTTGATTAGTTTGTCCATCATGGGAAAGCTTACTCATTTACCTTCAATGTATTTATTTAAGGGGGTCCTAACATAGCATTTCATTTATTCATTCATCCAATAAATACTTATTGAACACCTACTATGTGCCAGGAACTATTTGAGGCACTGAGGATACAGCAGTGAACAAAACATTCCTGGGATGTATTCTAGTAAGGGACAATGTCCTGAGATGCATTCTAGTAAGGGACAATGTCCTGGGATGCACTCTAGTAAGGAACAATGTAGGCTTATGACATTTATGATGCTCTAATGAGACAATCCACTGTACCCCACTTTATACATCTCTTCCTGCAACAAATGTCTATGCATCTGTTACAGTAGATATCCCAAAAATACAGTTCCCATTATGGCCAAACCCTCAATTTGGAGCTAGTGTTAAACTTTAAAAGGAATTTCATATCCATAACAGACTAGAAGTTTTGTTCATTGTTTTGGGGTTAAAAATAAGCTTGATATTGTATAGGTCATGGAGGATATTTGCCCTCATTCTCAAATGTGTTCATTATTAATTAATAAATATCCTGAATTCTTTACCTGTTTATTGTGTCTGTGCCATCAGAACCTGTTCACAGTGGAAAGTGTGAACTGCATCTGTGTGGACTGGAAAAGTGGCTCCCGAACTGGTTACACGCAGGCCTCGCAGAACATCCGGATTGTGGGGGCAGAAGTGGCATATTTTGTTGAAGTTCTTAAGGTAACTACCTCTAGGTTGTATAAAAGTCCATGCACATTGCTCTCCAGATTCTCTTTTTAAAAATGCTGTAGACATTCCTCTACTGAGATTTGGCTTTCCCTGTGGTTGAAAAGAAAAACATAAAATCAATCAATCAATCAATCAATCTAGATTTGGGCTTCATCAATATGCCTCTTAAAGTCAAAACACGAGTTTTTTTAAGTGATGTTACTCAAGCAACCAGGTAGATTGTTTCTACCAAATTCCATCAGTATTCCTTTATTTTTACCATCTATTAAACCAAGTTGGTGTGATAATGTCAACTTCGAGATGGAACTACCGTGGTTTTGTTTTTGTTTTAAATTTTTTTAACAGAAGCACAATGACACCAAGCTAACCTGCTTTGGTAACTAAAACCTTAAAAAATGTTAAATAGGAATGTGCTTATGTAATTTCTTTCATTATTATCTGCTAACCCATATATTTGCTTCGCCACCTCGGGGTAACAATTCCTCATACCCAGTAAGGGTTCCTCTAGGTAAAACAACAAAAGAGAGCCCGACTTCCACCAGCTTAAACATTAGACCATTGCCATTTTCTATGATAACTGAAAAAAAAGTCATGAAAATCAGTTGCTTTGAGGGGCAGCTTGTCTTCTTAAAACTCGCGTTTTGTGAGGATCTCCTTCTGTGGCCATCTTGAAGTTTGCAATATTGGAAAACATTCTGAAGAATTTTTCTTTCCAACAGTCAGCACTTGGGTACTCACCTTCCAATGTCCACATCATTGGGCACAGCCTGGGCTCCCACGCAGCTGGAGAGGCAGGAAGGAGGACCAACGGGACTGTTGGACGAATCACAGGTTGGTCAAAACAGTAAACACTGAAAAATTAGACTCAGTGTAGCCTATATGGGGTCTAAAAGGATGGAAATTTGTCATTTTCTGAATTGGGCCACATGATCAGAAATCAGTATGTTCTGAGGCTTTGTAAATTTTTTGCCAATACTGATCTTTGACCTACAGAGCCATATATATATATATATATATATATATATATATATATATATATATATAGAATGTGAATAAATTTTAATGAAGAACATTGGGAGGTTTTCCTGTTGTCAGGCATTCACAAAGGAGAAAGTTTCATGAATAGAATAAATAGCATAAATAACAGAATAAATAATTAATAGAATTAAACTCAAGGAACTCAAAAATGCATAATTAATTACATTCTGCTTCAATAGCAATTGATAATTAGCCCAATCCTCATTGACCACAAGCCAAGCGTTGCAGGGGACAGGTGGTCAGGCCAGGCTAACCAATTCCACATGCTTTAGTTAGATAAAAAATAGCATTTCACAAACCTCAGACTGGTTGCATTTGGCCAATGAGGTCACATGTTGTATACACAGGCCCTAAATCAACCTTGCAACTTTATAAGAAAGACTTCGCTATCCTGGATCTGAGAGGTGACTATTTCGGGGAGCAACCACTTTCCTCTTCCATCGTCCCACTCTGTCTCTGACCTTCTGATTCTCTTTTTGATACTTTGGATAAACTGGTCACATTTGGGTTGGTGGGGGCATCTGGATGTCTAACATTAATTTGCTGGAGAGAACATTCTTTCTCATAATCTGTGCTCAACCAGGCACTCTGCAAAGCTGTCGTGCTGGTGACCATGAAAACCAAAGTCCTTGCCCTCACAGGATTTTACAGTAGAATGGGAACTCTTTTATCCTGACCAGCTTTTAGGAGTCTCCAGAATCTGTCTCTTTCCTTATAACTGCTCTTATTGGCCAGCATTGTCCCAGGGACTAAGCATCCATAAGTAGAGCCAAATTCCATGGTTTGAGGAAAATTCACTATAATGCAAATAAAAAATTAGACACAGGAAGTGTAGGAAAATGATAAGGTTGGGAAGAACTAGCTTATCTCTTTCCAGGTATAAGTCATGGTTCCCACCAATGCTTGTGCTTGGGTAGATAATTAATGAAGAAAGGTCAATGTGGGTGTACACTGATATGAACATGACATATTCTGTTTACTTTAGGGTTGGATCCAGCTGAGCCTTGCTTTGAGGGCACACCCGAATTAGTCCGATTGGACCCCAGTGATGCCCAGTTTGTGGATGTAATTCACACAGATGCTGCCCCTATTATCCCCAACATGGGTGAGTTCTTCAATTCATCTTCCACGAGTAGTTTTTGAGTCCATATATTAGAATATTTTAGAGTGTTTTGAGTCTATACATCAACATCAACTTTCTCATATTTTAATATTCCTCAGGGTTTGGAATGAGTCAAAATGTAGGCCACCTAGATTTCTTTCCAAATGGAGGAAAAGAAATGCCTGGATGTCAGAAGAACATTCTCTCTCAGATTGTTGACATTGATGGGATCTGGGAAGGTAAAAACCTTTATGTGCATGAAGAGATTTTCTTAGGGGAAAACTTGTGTTTCATTTTTTGCTAAACTTGCTAAATATTTTGGTACAGGTCTCACATTTTCTACAACAAAGGACTTTTGACCCAAAATACAGACTTTCCACTGGGGAAAGTAGGCATGAGGAGACTATAGAAAGAAAATGTATTTGTAGTCAACTTTCCGAGGATCTAATTCAGGGAATGCATTATTAAGTTGTGCTTACATCTATATGTACTTATGTCTTCCTTCTGAAGTTATTTTTCCATTTCATTTATGGCATTACTGTTAAAATCTTAAATAGTATTTCACTTCTAATTGCATCACAAATCATAAATACTTCATAGATGATTTTGTCCTGTGACCACCATGAGTTCACACGAATTAGAAAAATCTATTCAACAGCCATGTTTTAATCGTGACATTAACTTGGAAAAATAAAATCTGTTGCTAATGTATACTGTCTGATTTCAAAGGGACTCGTGACTTTGTGGCCTGTAATCACTTAAGAAGCTATAAATATTACTCTGATAGCATCCTCAACCCCACTGGCTTTGCTGGATTCCCTTGTGCTTCCTACAGTGTTTTCACCGCAGTAAGTAGACTCCACTTTATACCTAAAGAATTTTGTGACCATCACTTCTCGTGATGGGTGTAGTCCACTATACATAACATGCATTCAGTGAGTGTCCCTGTATGATTGCCACATTATTTATACTTTTAATTATACATATTTTTATTTTTAATTGAAGTATAGTTGCCATATATATTTATCATAATAGTGATGAGACACTGGAGAACTTTAGAGAAATGTTCTTGTATACTAAGATGTCCCATGTCTACCTTGTTCCCTATCACTTCAGTATGTATCAGGCAAATGTTCAAACTTGTTTAAGAAATAATTATAACAAAAAAAAAGTCTATGGAAATCTGAGCTATGGCTACAGGATGCTAATAAATATGGAAAACTTGTCTGAAGTGCTGACCCTATAAAACTATATCATTATGTGCATGTAGATATGTCTGTGCAGTCTCAAGTTTTTGTTTGCTTGCTTGCTTATGAGTTTTCATCTTGTTGGGTATTCACTAGGTATCTGGGTTAGGATCCTTAAATGTAATCTTGAAAATGACATATCCATTGCCTGTTAATTTTTATTGCTCTTCCTTTCACTACAATTTTTTCAAATAAAAATATACAACCTATGTCATTTAATAAATAAAATTTTAAGTAACACACCGGGTGAAGTCATAATTATCAAGATGTATAACTTAGTGCTAAAGAGAAAGGATCCGAAACCTGATTTCACCATTAAATGGCTGAACGATTTGGACAAAATATTTAACCTCTCTCTAGGGCAGTGTTTTCATTTCTAAACGTAAATAATAATGGTAGACTCCGTTGGTTTGGTGGGAGGATTTAATGAGATGATACCTTTTAGTTCCTTAGTTCACAATCTAAAATATAATAATTCACATTCAGCAACTGTTGGCTGTGGGGGGGGGTGCATAGTTTATTCACAGTACAGCTTATAAACACAACAAGATCACCACCCCCTTTCTTTGGTTTAACTTTATTTTTGTTGTGTTCCCAAATCCCCAATCTCTAGATAATGGGGAAAATAAGGAAAGAAGCTTTAGGTTTCATTCGGTTAAAATTTAGTCTGGTTCAGTAATATAAACAGCCCTTTCAGGTGACACTCAGACACTTTTATAAGAAAAAGTTGTCAGTTTTGCATATTTCTCAGCCTTTGGAACCCTTTATCATCTTCTCTCCAAGCTGGTATTGGGCACAGTGATCATGGTGGGGATGGTCCATGTGTGTTTAGAGCAGAGGGGAGGACTTGGGGGTCAGCATTATTGATGGGTGTGTAGCTAGGGTCTGCAGATAATGTCTAGGCACATTTACTCTTCTGTCTTGGCCAACTTCCCCATATGGCTCTGGCATTCCTGACTGGCTCAGTCTCTACTTAGCTTTTGCTGGATGCAGACCCTAAGACTTGGCCCAGTCCCCGTCTGGTTCACTGATCCAAGAATCTGCCCCTTGCCTCTTCTGTGGAGCAGGATTGCCCCTCCACTGAAGGATTAGTGATATTTGTCCTTCCCACTCTGTTTCTCCCTCTTCCTCTCTTCTTCCCATAATTCCTGGCCCAGAAAAAGGACATTTTCCTAAGTGATATATATTTTTTCCACACCCCAACCACACAGCTAAGACTTAAAGGCCAACTGGGGCATTTTCTGTTCTCATTAGGAGAATTCTGAGATCTGAATCCTTCAGACCTTAATATGCTAAAGCGGGAGCTAAAAAATTTGAGAAAAACCTGACTCCTAGTGGGTCCTATTTTGCATATCGGAGCTGATTATCACCCCTTGCTCTTTCTTTTGCCATCTTTCTAAAATAAATTCTAACCATCTGTAGGCAAATGGATGTCTTGAGCAACTTACAGAGGCAAAAGAGAAAAGATTAAAATATATGTATAAATATATATTTAAATTCCCTTTTTGTGTGATTTTTATGTTTTTGTTAGTATTGTGTTATTTAACAGTCAAATTTGTCATTGTAACTAGGGAAATGCATTTTTTACCTTGGCTGAAACACTACGAAAGTCATCTTTTGCCATCATGACAGAATTGGCTTTAGAATATTTGAACTGCAACCACAAATGGAAAAAGATGGCGTGCTATTAAAAGGAAGAGTGTCCTCATTCATCATTTGTTAATTTCCCCTAGAACAAGTGCTTCCCCTGCCCAAGCGAAGGCTGCCCGCAGATGGGTCATTATGCTGACAGATTTTCTGGAAAAACAAACGGAGTGAACCAAGTATTTTATCTCAACACTGGTGACGCCAGCGATTTTGCCCGTAAGTCTCTATTACATGTGCCTTAAGTTCATAATGCTATGTATTTTGTCATGTTTGGTGAAAATGTGTGACATTGCTCTTTCATACAAAAGTTGTAAGCGCTCCTTCTCAACATGGAAAACTTTTCGAAAGCCATTGTGCTCAATATAAGTCTAGCTCATTTGGGGTAACAGAGCAGAATTTGGGGGCCTGAACTAATGATGATAGAAAAATGAGTTTCTTCCTATTTGATTCTGGTGCTGAATTCAGGAGGCTTCTTCCACTCCAGACTCGTCCAATGCAGTCAGAAGTTTCCCTAAAGCAAAATTCTGAAGTTTTGTACAAGCAGAAAAGTCATCCAGGAGAGAGATGGCAGAGGTTGCAGGAATGGTAGGGAGTTGACAGACTTAAGAACTGTTAGGTTGGTAGACTCCGTGGGCAATAGAGATGAAAGGGTGCAGGGATGGGTGGTGAGGCATGTTCCTTCCTGGGTCACAGAGGAAGAAAACTATTTAGACTGGAGTCAGTGGGGTTGGCTGCACTATAAAAACTAAAGCCAGGTTTTATTCCCTCCTCAGTTTGGCCCAGGCTAGCTCTAAATGGCATAAACTGCTAGTTAACTATTGACTAGTACCATGAAGTGGTTACCATAACTTAATACATTTCCAATGGCAAGGGAAAGCTGAATTATAGAATTTTTAAAATAAATGTAGACAATTTAGACAAAAAGACAACAGGACTCTAAAATGCGATGATTTATGAAAATAGGTAAAATAGTACTTACCATGAAAATAGTAAATTGAGGGGCACCTGGGTGGCTCAGTCAGTTAAGCATTTGACTTTGGCTCAGGTCATGATCTCGGGATCTTGGGATCGAGCCCCACGTCGGGCTCCCTGCTCAGCAGGAAGTCTGCTTGTCCTTCTGTCCCTCCCCTGACTTGTGCTCTTTCTCTCTCTCACTAAATAAATAAAATCTTTAAAAAAAAGAAAATAGTGAATTGATGGAAATGTCATGCTCTACCCTTTTCCCACTTTCTTTTTTTTTAGATTTTATTTATTTAATTTATTGTAGAGAGAGAGAGTGGCACAAGCTGGGGAGGGGCAGAGGGAGAGAGAGAGAAAGAGAATACCCAAGCAGACTCCACACTGAGGCCAGAGCCGGACACAGAGACCTCAATCCCACAACCACGAGGTCATGACCTGAGCCAAAACCAAGAGTTGGAGGCTTAACCCACTAGGCCACCCTGGTGCCCCTTTCCTACTTTCTTTTAAGATAAAGTTCTTATAATATTCAAAAATAAATTGTTGGGTAAAGAAATTGAAAGCAAAATATATGACTGACGTATATTACTTGACATCTATTGACTCTGGAAAGATTCTGTGCTCTTCGCCTGGCCCCATGCCTAGCTTCTGAACATTTAGATAAAGGAGACTATTTGATTAGAAGAACAACCAATAGTATATATAAATTACTCAAAATTTGGCAGCAGTGACATCCAAGTTAGCCTGTTTTTGGCGTATCTTCTCTACAAGCTGACAGTTTGCAAATATCTTCCCCCTGTGCAGGTTGGAGGTACAAGGTAGCTGTCACACTGTCTGGGAAGAAGGTTACAGGACATGTGCTTGTTTCTTTGTTTGGAAATAAAGGAAATTCTAAACAGTATGAAATTTTCAAGTGAGTAAAGTGTTACCCTGCGCCCCTTAAATGTTGGAATCCTTTGCACATATAATGCAGGTTAGGGACATAAGCGTTCATTCATAACTAGGCAGGAGTACAGCACGACCACACGTCCTTCCAAGGAGGGATCGTTTTATCTTGCGCCTTAGTACATTTCAGAATTCTGTTTCTGACTTTTTTCTCTGCTATTTCCTGAGAAAACCATTGACATTTGCTTTGATGCACGGCACCTGATTTATAATCAGTAAATAATTCTTCTGCCCACAAAACAACCAGGAAAAGATGATACGATGATGTCATCATTTATTAAGTTGTGGGAGGTTTATGACGAAAACATATTTGAAGTTTTATTGAAGTAAGGGTGACTTTAAAGTAATATGAGTTATTGTTGGCGACTGACCTGTCAGCGAGTTGGCACACATGTCTGCATTTATTTAAAACATTAGAATAGCAAATGTGCATTGTAAGCTTGTTTTAGAAACATATACACATATATGTATACGTATATTTTTGTATGTTCACATATGTTTTCATTAACTTCTCAACCCCCAAGGGGCACTCTCCAAGCAGACAACACGCACTCCAATGAGTTTGACTCTGACGTGGATGTTGGAGATTTGCAGAAGGTTAAATTTATCTGGTACAACAACGTGATCAATCCAACTCTACCCAGAGTGGGAGCTTCCAAGATCGTGGTGGAAAGAAACGATGGAATATCGTAAGTAATAAAAACCCAAAGAGATGTGCGGTACTGAGCCACCTGTGCTTTTCCCGCTGCAAGTCTACTTTAGGTTCAGTCTGCAACAGCGTTTCTCCTAAGCCATGGTCACGGTGGCTTCCTAGTACCTCCTGTTTCTTTAGGAAAAAGAGCAGAACTTTCAGAGCAGAACTGGAGAGATTTGTAGATGAGTACGTGTCATTTGATGCAAGTTGAGTGTTAAATTGAGAAACTGGCTTCATGACCCTAAGATGAAAAGAGTGATTTCATTTAGCAACTGTGCCTTGTGTTATGTGTCTGACAGCGGGTCACTGGTTGCCTGGGAGAGGGGTTATGGGAGGGGACAAAAAGGAGAGATTACCAAGGAACAGGAGAGTAATTTGGGGTAATGGGTATGTTTACCCTTTTGATGGTGGTAATGGGATGGTGGTACTATGCTTGTCTCCATCAAAGAGAATTAAATGAAGGCTCAGTGCCATACTTTGTAGGCAGGGAATTTGACTCCAGCACGTGCTTAACTACCACAAAACAAATTCAGTTCACCTTTATTCATATACAGATCGTGTGTGCCCTTCATGTCTTGTGTCCTTTAGCACTAGTAGTGTTTAACCTTTAATTTTCTATTTGCGAGTCTGCCAGCCCTCAGACCCCGGGGAGGGAAATGAAGGTGAAAAGAAGAGAGCCACTTCCGAGCACCGTTTATGCGCCAGGCACTTTGCACACGCTTATATATGTTATTAAAGAAACTCAGCTCCCAAACAAACTAACTTTTGTTCAGTCTGAATGAGTAATGTTAGTCATTTCAATTCAGTGATTGAATGGAATTCAGTTATTGCCAAGTGAATGTAACCCCAGGACCTCAGAAATTTCCCGGCTGATTTCTTACCACGCTGCTGACCCTACGCTTCCTCCGTTGTATTGACTGACGATGTGCCAAGTGCTTAGTAGATGCTTTAGGATATGACACGTGACCGCGCCCTGTCCTTAGGGGCGTCCAATGACACTTCCTCTCTCTGCTATTGCACAGCTATGAAAGAACATCGGAAAGGAGAATTCAGCCCTTTATACAGAAGAGGTCTGTGTTCCCTTGGCCAATGTCTGGTCTCGGGTACAGGGAGTGGCTCTCGCTCGGACTGGGGACATGAGAGGCTGTCTTTATGCTCAACGCACCAGCAGTGCACCAGGAAAAACTGACCTTCTTTTGTTTTCTCTCTTTAGGTTCAACTTCTGTAGTCAAGAAACCGTGAGGGAAGATGTTCTGCTCACTCTCACCCCATGTTAGGACATGTGACCACTGCCCATCTTACTGTTAATAAAATCTAGTGCTGAAGCATTCCATTCCTTTGTTATCATGTCCTTTTTCCCCATGTCTCTTTTGGATAATGTGATTAAAATCCAAAATTTGGAGTTGGTCTGAAGAACCACAAATAACAGTTGACTTTGCTACCTCTTACGTGGCATTTGAGCTTGAGAAAATGGTTTACTTGCCACTGACATCATGTCCATTGCTAATATTACTGGTGTCATCCAGACCAGTTAAGGCAGACTTCCAGATCCAAGATGACCCCCTCCTGGGTGCACACGTGGCAAGTACCAACCTTTGCCACGTTCCTATACTCTTTACGTTCTGTGTCTGCTCCTAATCAGACATTTCAGGAAAGATGGCACATAAGGAGGCAAGGACAGAGCAGATCCAATGCTTCCTGACCAGTCTCCCTGCTCCCAGTAGCCCCCCCCAAGCCCCTCTCCTCTCTGTAGCCTTTTTAATCTTTCTAAAGCACAAATCAAAGAGCCTCCCGATGGTCCCCAGGAAAGAATCCACATCCCTCAGTGAGCCTTTCGAGGTCCTCTTGTCTAATTTTGAACCGAGGACTCTAGTATCATCTCTCATCACATTCCTTCTAGAAACTACGTTTTGGCACTGCCCCCAAAAGGGCCCTGATCTCAGATGCTGCTAGACCTTTGTACAAACTCTTCCTCTCCCTAGGATGTTCTTTCTCTTATCTTCCTGCCTGTTGAACTCTTCCTGGTTCTTAAATCTGTAATGTAGACATCATTTCTTCCAGGAAGGCTTTCTTCATCTCCATTTCCACACCCCCTAAGACTGGATGAAAGGCTCCCCCTCTGCACCCAGAACTTTCTCCATCTCAGAACTTCTTTCTCTAGATCAGAATTCCTTGTTTACTTGTCTGCATATCTCTCCTTAAGGCATTTGCGTGTTGTATGTGGCTGGCAAATGCCTAGCATGTAGTAGGAGACCAAATAAATATTTTCTCAACGACCATCTCACTAATGGAAAGAATGAATGATTTCACTAGAGTCAGGTATTTAAAACTAGGCCTTGTCCAATCACTAATATCTTAAAAGAGCCATCTGTGCTAGGTCTTGAAAGGTGAGTGGGGATTTGCCAAGACGACATGGTAGGAAGAGCACTCCAGAAAGAGGGAAAAATACAGGCAAAGCAACAGAGATATGAAAATGCTTTTCATTCTGTGTTTACCAAAGTATATGCAAGTTGATCAATGCATGAAGACTTGTTCTGAGAACCATTAATCTGTATTAATCAGGATGCTTCCACAGGAACCGAAAGCTCTAACTCAAAGTGGTTTGAACAACAAGGAATGTACTGGTTCACATGGTTGGAAGCCCAGAGGTGGGGAAGCTTCAGGCTTTGATGATCTTGACCTCTTCAAGAGCCACTTTTTTTCTGCTCTCATGCTCGCTTGTGTCTGGTGTCTAATGGTTTTATACCAAGGCTGGCTCCTCTCCCAATTGAAGAAGGGCTGTTTACCACAATTAAGACTATCCAGACCTTCTCTTTCACATTCAGTAAGAGGCAAAAGGTGTATCTCCCTCCCCATCTTCCCAAACAAAATCACTGAGACTCACTCTGATTGGCCTGTGGCCTGAGAAATGCCCTTGGGAAAACCTAGATCCCCTAGGAAATAGCCCGTGACCTGGAGCCAATGTGCCCATTGGCTTACCCCAGTCAGGGTGCACTCCTGGACAAGGTATGAAGCCAGAACATGGACCCTGCGTGTGGAGGAGGAATGAACGTATGAATGGAAGGGAGGACTCCTGGGGCTCTGGCCGGAGCAACCAGAAGGATGGAAATACCATTGACTGAAATGGGGACTGGATTGGGAGGAACAGATCTGAGGAGGGAGGTCAGGTTTAGTCATGTGAAATTTGAGATGGTCATCAGACATCCGACTGCCATGTCCCATGAGAAGTTAAACATACGACACAGAGCTGAGGGTAGAGGTCTGGGTCACACACGTCAACTCTGATGTCTTCAGTGCATACATGAAGTTTTTTGAAGCCCTGAACTTCCCTGTAAAGAGATTAGCACAATGCTTAATACGTGCTGAGTGCTTAATAAATGTCTTTAATTATAATTACTATGAATTCCTCTTGGAAATTTTCTATAACACACTAATAATGATGAATGGCAAATAATGAAAGAAATGAATAAAAAGGTTGTCTGCAAATTTACTCAAGTAACAAGGTGGAACAAAGGGTTTTAAAAGAATTTAATCTTTAAAAATACATCCGTGAAAAACCCTTTTGTTAGGAAGGACACCCATTTTCATCATAATGGAGCAGTTTGCAAGTTGCTCTAATTGTTTTAAATGAATTGTTTACTCAAATCATTTACCTATTTCTGATCTCAGTAAATGTTTAGGAAATATTCTTATTTCTAGAGGCCCAACTCTTTTTTTCTTCCCCTTAGGCAGGAGTTCTAGATCCATTCAAAAGGATAAGCCAGTCCATGCATAAATGATTCACTTTGAGCATGTGATTTTTAACATGTTTCTTGCTGGACTCTTATTTCTTTTTTTTCAAGGTTGGATGTTAAGAGTTGATCAACTCTGTGGTTCAGCCTGCTACTGTGAGAGGGCCCTTCGGAAGGCAACTGACTGGCCCTCTATTTTGTTTTTGTTTTTCCTAACATACGCATGACGCTTACAGTGCGCCAGGCATGGCTTTACCTGCTTTATGCATATTACTCATTTCATTCTGACAACACACTATAAAGTAGGTGCTCTTATTATCCCCATTTTCAGGGGAAGCAGCTGGAGCACAGAGACGTTATTATACCACTTGCCCAGGTCACGGGCTATTTCCTAGTGGATCTAGGTTTTCCCAAAGGCATCGCAGTGGAAAATTTTTCATGTGCCCTCTTGGTCTGCTGGATGACTCAGTGACCTGTGGCCTCACCATTCCTGCTCCAGGATGCTAGGATTCATCCCCGTGCTGGATAACCACTGTTGAGGTTCAAGACTCTGCAAAGGTATTTCTTCTTCTCCCAAATCCCCGTAGGACTTTTGTGCACATATGCATGTGTGTGCTCACGCGTGCATGTGCACACACACACACACACACACACGTTATAACCACATGTGGGAAAGGTGGAAGAAATATCAAATTGGACCCCTCAAGGGCTAGCAAGTAAATCTTAACGTGTTTTTACCTACTACCTATGCAGTTGTAAGCATCTACGGCCTTGACTTCCAACACACCTATATGGCACCATGGTAAGGGTTTGTAGGACCATTCAGTGCAGAGAATAGGGTGAATGTCTAAGTGGAGACAGACTATGGGAGGGTGCTGCACGGTGAGTAAATTACCTGGTACTTCCTGAAAAGGTGAAGTCACCCAAATAAAAATTTATTTCCCAACCCTTGGGCAGACCCAACTTGTACCACTGGACACAGCACTGCTACCTCAAGAGCTCTGAGAATTTCCAGAGTTTTTGACCTCATGGCCACTGCAGATTTCACCTACTTCTCCTCCAGAGCCCTCATTGCGGCTATCTCCAAGGGCTGTCACATTGTCTCTGCTCTCACCTTGATTCTCCTCTCCCCTAATTTATACAAGCCACTTATGTGGTGATAAGTTCTGGAAGGTTTGGGAAGCTGGAGGGGTGTTACTTTTGAAGCAACACAAGCAACCCGCCCCTGGAAATCCCTCACGGGTTGCTTTTCCGCAGGCTCCACGTCCACCATGTTGCCTAAAAATGGCCTCTCAACTTCTCTAATCTCCTCTTTGATTTTTACCCCACTTCCAAACTCCTGATCCTGCCTTGTGCAGAGAGATTTAGCAGTGCCTTGGTTTTCTAGTATTAGAGACCACACCTTTGGTGTCTCATCTCCTCCAGCCAAAGTAGAGCTCCATGGATGGAATGTTTTCCTAAATAAAGGCGGCCCTTCCCTAAAAGGAACTCTGACTCCAACTGTTAAGATAATGATTTCCTGCCTCTACTATTTAGATTATCATATGAATCCAAACTGACTCATGTCTCCCTCCTCAAAAGACTCAAAATGATTCTTTTTAGCTTGAGACACAAAAACAACAGCCACAAAAATTAGCTAAGAAGAAGGGAATCCACTCTATGGTATGAATTATATAAATTTATAGCCAACAGTTCACTTCAGCACGCGCGCGCACACACACACACACACACACACACATCACATACACACACTCTAAGTAATAAATCATATTCAGGCCCAGTGTAGGTTACATGTAAGGTTCACTACCAGCTTCTCTGCTCTAAAGTACACATGAGACTTTAACCAGGGGTGGCTGAACACTGTGTCTAGTTCTGGTCTGAACGTTTCTCTCTCAACTGATTGTCCTTGTCTGTTTCCATACCCATGTCAGTGGGGTCTTCTGAGAAGCAGACCCCAAGATGGGATCAGACACACAAAAGATTTATTCAGGGAAATGTCTGTGAAGAATAAAAGAGGCAAAAGCGAGAGTAGATAGGGAGAATCATCGTACTGCAACACAGGTCTAATACCCCTGCAAGGAGAAAGGGAAGGAAAGATTGGGTTGAAAGGATCTCAGACCGCAGAAAAGTTCTGAGAAAGTCTTGGCCAGGTTCATGGAGAGTCCTCGAAGCTGGCCCTTTGCAGGAATCCTACTTCAGGCAGGAGTGGATGGGCTCTGGTGCCTTTGCTGTGCTCAGTCATTGGCTGAGGGCAGCTGGCAGAAGTGTGGTTTCTGCACGAGTGCCATGGTGGGTCCAACGGGTGGGGTCTGGCTGTCAGTCATCTCTGCTCTGACAGCAGGTTCTCTTAAAGGTATCTGAGTGGCACCCCTCTGTGGCCACCACAGGGTCCCACCTTGTTTTTTCCTGGTGTCTCTGGAAGTGATGCCACCTTGGTCCCTTCCTCATTAGAACTGAAATTAAGTATATTACTTAATTTAACAAACATTCACGGAATCTCCATGATTGTATTCCAGACTTTGCTCTTGGCACTAACGATGTGTAATAAATAATACATTCCTCACTCTCCCAGGAGCTTATAGTCTGAGGGAACTGGACAGGGAAACAGTTATGAAGCAGTCTCAGGAGGTATAAGGCACTTTGAGAAGACTGAGGAGTTGGAGTTTACTTTGGGGGAGAGGTTGAGGGAGGGGTAGGACGGAGAAAGTCTTCATAAAGTAGGTAACATAAGGGGTCCAGACTTTAGAGCCTACTGCTCCCCAGGTGACACCAGGGTCTGTGAGGCCTCAGACTTTTCCTTGTTAGCCAGCTCACATGAACTGATGGGCTCTACCAATGGCTTTGGGAAGGACTCAAGAAGTCTGGGCTACACTCAACAGCTGAGTTCACAGCCCACAGATAGGTCAACTCCAATAGAAGAAAAAGAAAAAGTCAAGAGCTGACTGATGGTAAGTCTTACACCCACTTCCATTACAACAATACACAGGGACAAATTCTCCCAGTACAAGGAATATTTAGAAATGTGGTTCCGTTGAATGTGTGTAAGTGTCCGGGCTATGGGAAGGACTTAGAAAACAGCTTTCTCAGGACAAAAACCTCTTTGCACTTAACGGGCTCTGAAAAACAAGTTTGAACCAACCCCACTCTTCCCCCAAATTCAGAAGATTGTTCTCTTACAAGGTGACAAGGTATCTGTATATTCAGAACTTGACATTGAAGGAGAAAACAAGGACAGAGCTGATTGGCTGGAGGAAAGCAGCTGTTTGGCTCCATCTGGACATGTGGACGTGGCAGATGACAGCTGGCGGCTTCGGTCTCTACTTTGTGACCTTCCAGGAGCCATGCACAAGGAAGACAGGAGAGCTGTCTAGTAGAAATGAAGTCATAGTTTCCAAAAAGATCCATAGATCTGTGTACATATGAAATCTGCCTAATTCCCTGAAGCTGACTGAGATAGTTCACTCAGTATATTTCAGTTGTCACTGTTATTTAAAGAAATTGTTCTACCTGCTGCAGAACGAGTTAATTAGTCTAAGAGACTTTAAAGGCTTCGCTGCATCTTGCCAGGGGTTAGTCCAATCTAATCCTCCAGGGCATGTACTGGGAGCCAGTGCATTAGAGCACAGTGTCTACTGACAGATGGAGGTTTCCTCGCTGTACTGGGGAAGAATACACCCCCCTCTAATGCTGTGTGCCCAAGACCAGCACCAGTGAGCTCAGTGAGAACCGTGCTCTCTGAACCCCTGGCCTGGTGGAGCTGGGGTTTTGTACTGCTGGCTACTGCCGCACATCACACCAGCACCAAACTCGACAGCTTCAAACAGTAGGCATCTATTAGTGCTCACGAATCTCCAGGTTAGCTGGGTGCTTCTTCTGTTCTTGGCTGGATTCGCTCATGTGTCTTTGGTCAGAGGGGGTTGAGTCATCTGTGCTGTTAATCTTGGCTGGGTCACTCCCATCCTTGGGGTCTATGGCTTTGAGTTGGTCTAAGATGTTGCTGCCATCACATTTAATGACAAATCAAGTCACACATCTGGCCCAGTTACAAGTATGGAGAAATAGACTTCAGTTGTTGATGGGAAGAGCTGCAAGATCGCCTGAGAAGGGCATGGGTAGGGGAGGGAGGGTGTGAAGACTGTAGCCATTTTCACCACCCATCTCACCATCCCCAACTTGTGTGTCCACCCCAAAGAAGTCTGGGGGCAGGTCAGGGGTCAGAAGGGTTTTCCTAGCAATGGGTCAGGCTGACCTTGTCTCTGGACTTCTCATACTGCCATGTCCTCCAACCTTTTTGGTTCGCTTGCTTTTGACTTTTGCAGAAAGAGGAGAGGTCCAGTACCTTTTGTTTCATCTTGAACGACTAATGCCAATGAACACAGGGCTGCTTCTTCTTATCTTAAAACAATGCAACCGTCCTGATCAGGTTTCCTGATCATCAGCCACTCTTGATAAACCAGAAGGATCGTGACTACAAGGCGTCACAAACAATACCTTTAAAGAAATCTCCCATCGTCCATCACTGAGCCACCAACCGCGCCTTTGCCCAAGATGAGAGTCAGCTGATTTAGGATTGTTATTTTATTACTGCAGAACCACACCCCTCTTGCGTGGTTGCCCAGCTCACAACTTCACCTCCATGTCTGGGTGCACAGGGATGGGTCCCCCCAGCAGGCACACCCAACAGGATCCATATCCCTTTGCTAATTAATCGAGTTCACCTAACCAAGCCAATTGTCTGGTAAATAAAAGTTCTGGGCTGAGGTGCACACAGCCTCCAGCGGTATCAAGTCCGAGGCAAAGGGGATCTGAGCACAACCTGCTGAGGTCTCTAGGTGGTCCCATTTTGGGGCCTTCCCTACGTCTCATGGTTTAACAACTTCATGGATTCCTTGAGATGCCACAATGTTCTTTCAATAAATCTCTCCTTTAAAAAAAAATTTAGCTAGTCAGAAGGTTTCTATTGCTTACAACCAATAGAACCATAACTCACATACTTCTCAGTCGACTGTTGAAAGAGCTCATGGTCTCTACTTCACTATTGTCTCAGGAGTGGGGTGGGGAGCATCGCCAACATACACAGGGATTTCGGGTAATGAAACCTGGGGCAGCAACCTCTATCAACTTGTTAAATGTACATGTCTTTTTGGGGCGCCTGGGTGGCTCAGTCGTTAAGCGTCTGCCTTTGGCTCAGGGCGTGATCCCAGCGTTCTGGGATCGAGCCCCACATCAGGCTTCTCTGCTAGGAGCCTGTTTCTTCCTCTCCCACTCCCCCTGCTTGTGTTCTCTCTCTCTCTGGCTGTCTCTCTCTGTCAAATAAATAAATAAAATCTTTAAAAAAAATGTACATGTCTTTTAACCCTGAAATTCCACTTGTAGGAATTTATCCCACAGATACACCATCCTTCCAGATGACAAAGTGTGTAAGAATATTCATTAAGGCATTGTTTTTAATAATAAAAGATTGAAAACAATCAAATGTTCATCAGAAGATGATCAATAAATATCCAAATATCAGAGTACTGTGCAGCTGGAAAAAATACTGGAGCAGACTATATGCACTGATAAGGAATGATTTTCGGGACCCTGGTTAATTATTCAGAATCAGGTTGCAAATAGTGTGTAACATATACTAACCATTTATATTTTTATTTATTTATCTTTGTTGTTAAAAATTTATTTATTTATTTATTTGAGAGAGAGTGAGCACATGCATGTAAGCGGAGGGGGGTGGGGGGGAGCTTGCATGCTGGGGCAGAGGGAGAGGGAGAGAGAGAATCCTAAACGGACTCTATGCTGAGCACGGAGCCCAAGGCGGGGTGTGATCTCAAGACCCTGAGATCATGACCTGAGCTGAAACCGAGAGTTGGATGCTTAACTGACTGAGCCACCCAGGTGCCCCAACCATGTATATTTTTAAGTAAACTATAGTATGTATATACATATCCCTGGAAGGACAGATAAAGAGCTGGTAAAGGAACCATGTTAACTCTGTGCCATATCAGACGTACAGGAGCACGCATTACCCATTTACAAACATGAGTGAAATACAGTTTTTTTAAGAAAGAAAACTACTCTCTGAAAGCCCATGTGCCTATCTTCCAGGATCGGGAGCCCACACACACTGTCACCTCCAGACCCACGTGGCTGCTGCAGATTAAACCCTCCTGTCCTGCTTGGAGGATTTCTCCATCAACTCTGATCACCTTGAGGAGGTTTCAGCCATCGACCCCCTGAAGCAGGGCCTTTTCCTTGGGGTGAGCATGGAGCCCACGGATGAACTGGCAGTGAGGGGAGCTGAGGGGAAATGGCTTGGAGGCCTGACCCCAGCCCCCGGCAAATCATGGTAGATCATGTGATGACTGTTTTTCCTAAATCTATTCAGATACTTCCATTCTCCCTGCTCATCAGAAGACCAACATCTCTTTCTTTCCCTTCCTTTAAACAATGTCCTATCCCCCTTCCCCAGCCCTGAAATTCACTCTCAGAATAAGGGTAAAATGCCAAAGAATTCCACCCATATGTACCTTCAACCTTTCATTAGTTCATAACCACGTCAGTGCCGGCCATGGTTCTAGAGGCTGGAGGTATAGCAGCGGCCCAAAGAGATGAGGCCTCTGTCCCTCTGTCTTTATGGAATTACATTCCAAGTGGGGAAAGTTTTTACAAAAGCTTTTACAAAAAAAACCCAAAAAACAAAACAGATAAACCAGATAGATAATTAAAACCCATGACAAGTGATCTGAAGGAAACATAAGGTGCTAGGGAACCGGGGTCTGGGGTCAGGTAGGAGGCTGGCAGTGAGAGGGCTTCGGGGGTGCTCAGCGGTGGCCTCACTAAAGAGGTGACATTTAAATTAATTGTTGAATGACAAGAAGGAGCCAGCCCAGTGAAAGTCCAGGGAGGAGAGTTTTAGGGCATGGGGATAGTCAGTGCAAAGGCCCTGGGGCAGGAAAGGATTTGGCATGTTCGATGGCAGCCAATGAGGCCAATGTGGAGGGTAAGGAGAAGAGGTCCAAGAGGCAGACAGGGTCATCTGACATCACCTACCAACCAATTTACCTACTCATCCACCATGAGGTGACCATGAATCTCTTTGTTGCAATGTCAACACAAAGCATAAATGCCTTTGACTTCACCACAGTCTATAAATTGCTCCAGCACCTTCCTAGACCACATGAGCAGCCTTCCAAAGTTTAAACGTCTCATCACTTAGGTCAACCATACAACTCAAGTCTGCACTGTAGGGGAAATTTATTTTCTATTTCAACTATTCTCTGTAAGTATCTCACCTGTTCTCTGTGGTTGACCCTTAACAACTCTGATAGACGACTTGCTCAGATTATCTGAATGTTCAGCAAGTCCTTATTTCACTTTCTTTGGTCTGAATTCAAATCTCATCTCATCCCTCATTTCCTGGGTGACTTATCAAAATGAAGCAATTTACTTGTTTCTCCGTGCCTCAGTTTCCATACCTAAAAAGGGGAGCAAATAATGGCATTCAGTTCGTGGGGTTGTGGTAAGACGTAAATTAGGTAATACGTGCCCAGTGCTCTGACTGTCACCCGGAAGCCTCAGTGACTCTTGGCTGCTATTCTTTATGACCCCCAGGGAAATCTTTAGCATTCCGACAGCAAGGCAATCTTCCAGAATTTTGGTTCTTCAGGAAGAGGGTGAACTTTGACGTTCAGGTGTATTTAACTTGGGCGGGGTGCGATAGGGCACCTGTGGTGTTTGCCCTGTGAAGGCTTATCTGCCTGTGGTGTGAACTGGCCAGGCTGCTCACAGATGCACGGGTCAGTGGGGCATTCATGATGGCCTCGCGGGGGCCTAGTCTCGTAGGACAGCTGTACAACCTTCAGAGTGTCTGGGGAAATTCCACAGACGTGACGTGGCCTGATGACATGGGCTTTTAGAGGCTCCTGAGCCTAGTTCTTCAAAATTTTAGTAGGATAATAGACTAACTGCAGTTGTTTTAAACCATTATGGTTTGCGTTGATTCATTACCCGGCCCTCGCTCGCTGGCACAGGTGGTTAAGGGAGGAGTCTGGTATAGGCTGCGGTGGGGCTGCTGCATCTGTCTCCAGAGCTCATGGACTCAGGTATTAGACTGCTAGAGAGAGAGAGAAAGAGAGAGCATTAGGTAAGAGAGACAGAGACAGACAGAGGAGATTTTCTTGATCAGAACTATTCGGGGGACATTCCCATCTATTCTAAGTGATAAGTACTACCCTCCGTTATTAGCGTTTGCTGCCGTGCCCTTACTGGGATGTGTAAACTACTTGGTGACAAAATAGAAAATGAGAAAGTGGGGCCCACTTGGCTCCTAATTACATGCACAAGTACATAGGTACGAAGGCAGGGACCTTTCACCCCCTTTTAATGAAGCATTCTTTCATCTTCCCAGACTTGTGGGAAGATTTGACTACTGTTCTGTGTGTTTGCGCAGATTACAATATTAAGTGCACACAGCACGTTCCATCATCAGCTGCTGTTTCCTTGAAGGCAGCTCCAAAAGATAAGGCTCCAGTATAAAAATAAGGCCTGGGTCCTTGACTGAGAGGGAGGGAAGGCCTGGAACATCCCACAAGGTAAGTCCCCTTTGCTGTCCTCCCAGCAGGGGTCGAAGCAGATAGCCTTGAATTCCTGAGGGTCTGGGCTCCTTGCTCTGGTAACATTTGGTGATGCTGAGAGTGTCCGAATTTATCGTAGATGGTGAGCTTCTGGACAATCGCGCTTTTCCTGCTGGGAGCCGTCAAAGGTAGGAAACGTCGCACCTGCCCCCCCCCCCCCGCCAGAAGGGCTTAAATGCAACATTTCAGCACTGGCCAGAGAAAGCCTGACCCGTGGCAGGGCAGGGCTTTCAATGGCTCTGGCCAACCCTGAGGTTCCAGAGGGGGGCGGGGCGGTGGGGTGGGGGCCGGGGGCTGACACTCTGCCTGGGAGAGTAGGCACTTTGCCAGGGACCCACTTCAGAGCATCTCGCCACTGGCCTGTCTTCATGTCCAGGTGCTCTAGGCTAGACTTTTCTAGGTAAAGCATTAAACACCCGCCTGGGTTAGCATACTGCCTTCTCAGTGGGCTTTATCCCGTAAGTCCAATACATAGATCTGAAGCGCTGGGGATGGGAGACAGCTTCTGAGTTCTGGTGGCTGTTCTGAGCGGCAGCACAGCTGGGGTCTCTGTGGGATTCAATGGCACTGGTCCCAGATCAGAAGGTGGCACTGGGGGTGAGAAGAGAGGCAGGGTGTGCCCATTGTCTTCAGACTGTCCCCAGGCAGGGCAGTGAGGACGGGAGCAGCTGTGGCCCCCCAGAGCCTGGGGAGCTGCGTGTGAGCAGATTTACCCTCTCTCTACAGCCAACGAAGTTTGCTATGAGCAAGTTGGGTGCTTTTCTGACTCGGAGCCCTGGGCCGGGACTGCAATCAGGCCCTTGAAAGTTCTCCCCTGGAGCCCCGAGAAGATCGGCACCCGCTTCCTGCTCTACACCAACAAGAACCCGAACAACTTTCAAGTGAGACCTCTGTCATTTCAGCGTCATTGTGACTGGGGGAGGGGTCGTGCCCCCCCCCCCCCGCAGACTAGACGTTCCTTATCTCTGTACCCTCCTGCCCCACCGTGCTCTGTCCCACCTTACCCCTCCAGCTGCTAGCCAGACCTGGACAGAGTAGGTCTTCTGTAAAATGTTGGCTTGAATGAATGAATGGTTCACATTTGCCAAAACCTCTAACTGGTTATGGGATTCTGGTCTGGGGCCAAGAGCTTGCCATCCACTAAGAACCCTATGGAAGGTAAGACGGTGAGCTATAATCCAGCCCCAGTGGAGGTAGGAATTCCTGACTGGGCGGGGGTGGGATGGGGGCAGGGGTAGGCAGGAAAAGGGGAGTCAGGGAGGGCTTCATGGAGGAGGTGACTTTTGTGCTAAGCTTGGAAAGATCATGGCATTGGGACAGGCAGAGATGGGGAAGGAGAGGGCTGGCCCAAGTGGCTGGGCTGCAAAATAATGCAAAATTCTGCTTTTGCCACAGACTCTCCTTCCCTCCGATCCATCGACAATTGAGGCATCAAATTTTCAAACAGACAAGAAGACCCGGTTCATCATCCACGGCTTCATAGACAAGGGAGAAGAGAGCTGGCTGCTGGACATGTGCCAGGTAGGGGTCGGCTCCCAGCCCCACAGTCCGCCCGCCTGCCTGCTGACACCTCCCCCTCCTTTCAGCAAGCGCAGTAGACGAGCTTGAAAACACGAAATCCCTGCATAGGAAGTGACCTTTACACAATTCATATGCCTCTCTTTGCAAAAATAAGAAACGACTTCCACATTTCTGGACCACATCCGTGGCTGGAAGTGGTGGCATTTGCTTGCAGGCACACAAGTCCACCATCTTACTTCTGGCTAAATCAAGGCCAAAGATCTGCTTCCATTTTTAGGGAGGGCATTTCGCTGGCCTGTAAATGAGGGATTATGATCTTTCTGTTCAAGCCTCCTCCACATCCCTGAGATGATGCGCTGCTACAATCGTTTATTTGAGAAAAGGAGAACTTAAGATGGACCAGGAGACCAAATGGCGGAATAGAGAGTGCCAAAACTATATGGAGTGGCTATTGGTTAGAAGGACAGACAACGGAAGAACACACACACACACACACACACGCACACGCACACACACACACAAATACCTAACATGCCATCATCCTTTCCTTTGATGTGTACAGTCATGCAATCTGTTTTTCGGACACCTAAGAACATACCCTTAGCAGCCTCGCTTCCACACACACAGTAATTCCCACCTATATTGCCAACAGGCAAAGTTACAAACCTAGAAAATTAAAGTCATTCTGCGGTTGGCCTTGATTTACCAGGCATTTAGCTCTTGCCACCTCTTCTTTCCTATCATTAATAAGTATCTTTTTAAAAAAGATTTTACTTATTTATTTGAGGGGAGGAAGGGGCAGAGGGAGAGGGAGAGAGAATCCCAAGCTGACTCTGCACCGAGCACGGAGCCCCATGTGGGGCTCGATCTCACGACCCTGAGATCATGACCTGAACCGAAACTAAGAGCCGATTACTCAACTGACTGAGCCACTGCTACCCGGGAGCCCCTCATTAATAAGTATCTTAGTGGATAAACTGTGGGATAGAGTTCACACCCCAAATTCCTCTGGTTTGTAAGAGATTCCTCAGGGTTGCTTTAAAAATAAAGGTCCTGAGAAACAGCTCTCGGTCTCTTTGTGTGTGCGATCACACATGTGGAAAATTCTAAGTGGATTTTCAATTCATAGCACCATTTTAAACTCAAGCTGGTCGCAGGAGGGTCTAAGGGTCTATCAGTTTCTTTGACATCCTGGAAGAAGTTTTCCATTCCGAATTCTTCAATCTCTTTCAAATCAGTGCAGTTCTGTTTTTCAAATGTCCGCTGTGTGTCTCCTCCATGAACTACTGTGTTATCTTGACCGTAAAAACGTACTAAATACCCAGCAGGCTGGGGTGAATGCAAAGCCAGTTATTGGCGGCGTTGCCACGAGGCTCACAGGACAGTGAAGGGTCAAATCCACAAGGTCACTTATTCCCTGGCCACCAGAGATCACACTTGAGACCTTTCCTCTTCAAAATAGGACTGTTGCACTGATGCCCTTGTTTCCCCACCGCCTAATCAACTTGACTGAATTTGGTCACAGAAAACCAGGGAGTGGCCAGCTTTGAATTAATCTACAAGCTAGAGGGGGAATGGATTTGCCTTTCCTGTAACGAGTACCCCGAGGGCTAACTCCCAGCTGACAACAGGACTCCGGACACAGCCTAGTGTGTCTCCGAGCCCCCGCGAGGGAAAGACACAACGACCAGTAATAACTCCTAGTGACTATTTCAGAGCCCTGGTGGGATGTGGTCACGTGCCGCTATGATAACACCCTGCGTCTCTCCAACACCAGAACATGTTCAAGGTCGAGGAGGTGAACTGCATCTGCGTGGACTGGAAGAAAGGCTCCCAAACCACGTACACGCAGGCCGCCAACAACGTGCGTGTGGTGGGCGCGCAGGTGGCCCAGCTGCTGGGCGTGCTCTCGGTGAGTCCTCGACGGGGCGCTGCCCGGGCGGGCCGCACACCCTGCTCTCTGCTGGCCGCAGTAGCCGCTGGGACTTAGATAGCTAGAAAAGGAATAGAAAGGAGGGTACTTGTTTCAGAATTTGACTTCTAAAACTGAAATTTGCCGTAATAAAGACTCGGCAGTGGAGGAAAAATCAATAAGGGGTAACACTTAGGATGTGGGGGCTTTTATTATCATCTTCCATTGACGGATACGAAAACTAAGGCCCAAAAAGATCAAAGGGTTTGCCCCCAAAGCATAGCACAGGTCAATACAAGAGTTGTCTAGGACCAGGGGCCCCCCACTACACCAGGCATATCTCTCTGTGGGGCAAACACGGCCTTGCCGGGGAGAGCCACGTGGGACCAAAGGGGCAGCGTTTGCCCTGTTGGTGGTCCTGAGGATGTCCTTTGTCACCATCAATTCAGTTGCTTTTACCTACCCTGGTCTTCCATTTTGCCTATTCCTTAAGTCTTTAATTCTTTCAGCGAAGTCATGAACTCTTCCGGGCTCCATTCTACACCAGATAAAGGCCCCGGCCATTTCTGTCTTACAGTTAAAGGGTCTGCCAAAGAACCGGTTGGTTCTAACTATTTCTGCACCCTTGCAAAACTCAAAACCGGTGGTGCTTGTTCTGAAGGTACTGAAGGTCAACGAATGGGTACAAATGGGTGAACACCTCTGAGACCCACGTGTGCAAACCCTCGTGCCCTTATGTCACTTGTTTGTTGTACAATATTTGGGGGGGGGCTGCTCAGTGTCAAGAGCTCTGCTAAGAGGTCAAGAGGACGCATCCCAGCCCTGGAGGAGCTCACAGTGAAGACTTGCAAAGACAACAGAGCATGGTCAGGGTTCTAATGGGGGGACTACAGCCTTAATCGGAGCGCATGGGGGGGCAGCTAATCCAGGCTAGGGGGTGGGGGAGTGATTAAGGACATCTCTCAGGGAGGGACATTAAAGTTGAGAGCTGATGTCTAGGCTGTATTGACGTGAGCTGGGCACGTGGTTGGGAGTGGACGGCTAGAGGAAGAGGAGACCACACCAGACCCAGAGATGACAGAATATGACGTATCTGAGGCCTGAAAGTTCCGCATAGAGTTTGGGTAGAATCCAGAAAAATGAATGTTGAGTCAGGAAAGTTCTGAGACCCTTGGAATGAGTTTGGGCTTGATCCCAAGGGCGGTGGGAGCCATAGACGGTTTTCAAAGAGGAATCAGGTTAGGTTTGCCTGTTACAAAAGCCGCAGCACAAAAATGTCCTGAAAATACAACCTTCCCTCTGCAGGCAAACTACAGCTACTCACCTTCCCAAGTCCACCTCATCGGCCACAGCCTGGGAGCCCACGTGGCTGGAGAGGCAGGCAGCAGGACTCCAGGCCTGGGCAGGATTACAGGTAAGGCCTTCGGGGCAGGGCCCCTGGTTTTGTCCCCCGTAACCCCAGAACGTGGTGCAAGCCTACAGGACAGCTAGAAGCTGGCCCGAAGTAGCCTGTCCCCTCGGCTGTGGCAGCGCTGGTTAGAGCCCGCACGGGACCTATCAGGAAGCCCCCGAGAGGCTCCTCTTTGTGGAAGGAGACGTGGTGCCTTTGCTCCTCCTTGTTTCCCTTTGCTTCTTCACTTCTGTCCCCAACCTTTCTCTTTAGATCCGTGCTTCCTGGCGGTGTGGATCATTCAGCAGGACTGGGCACCCAGGAAAACAGAGAGGAAAGCTAGGGTGCACGTGAGCAAACATAATTAAGGTCCACATTGTTAGTCCTTCCCCCTTCTCTTTGAGATCAAGGGCAGAGTGGAACATGGAAGTCCCATGCCTCCTTTGCCTCTGCTGGTAGAGGAAACGAAGCCATCAGTCCTGCAGATCATTCTTTTAACCCAAGCAAAGCCTTTAACAACAGCAACAAAATATATCTACATAATACCATCGTAATCACATAATGCCGTTATCATTACTACAGTAAGCATGGAGGAAGTGCGGACTCCTCCCGAATACTGTGCCAAGTGCTTCACATTTTCTCATTGAATCCTCAGAACTGAAGAAACAGGCTCAGGAAATTGGATAACTGGCCCCGAACCATGCGATGAATCAGGAGCGGAGCAAGATTCAAACCCAGGGCCGCTGCCCTGTGGCTCAAGCCAGCCTCTACTTCATAGGCGCTCTCCTTTTGCAGTCTTCTTTTTTTGAAGATTTTATTTATTTATTTGACAAAGAAAGAGAGAGAGAGAGAGCACAAGTAGGCAGAGCAGCAGGCAGAGAGAGAAGCAGGCTCTCTGCTGAGCAGGGAGTGGTCCTCGATCCCAGGACCCTGGGATCATGACCTGAGCTGAAGGCGGCCGCTTAACCTTAAGACTGAACCATGCAGGCTCCCTCTCCCTTTTATTTTCAGCAGACATTTACGTTCATGCTTTTTCAACTGCTCTGGCCAGAACTCCAAAGAGCTATTGACATATTCAGGAGCCCTGACATGAAGGAGGAAATAATAATAATCAATATTTTACTTATATGTCCATGACGATATGCCAGGCACTGTGCTAAAAGCTGTGTGTGTGTGTGTGTATACATATATATATATATCTCATTTAATCTTATTATAGCCACATTATTACCCAGATTTTATAAATGGGGAAACTGAGGCACAAAAAAAAGGTTGCGTGATCTGCCCAAGGTCATGTCATTTGCCCAAGAATTAGTTGAGTAGGGATTTAGAACCAGGCTGCCTAATTCCAGAATTTATGTTCTTAATTATGACACCATACTACTTTGTCCCTTCTTTTTCAAACTTGAGAAGAGGAAAAGAATGTTAAAGAAGAAAGATCTGCAAGTGAATGGGAGAAAATAATGTGAGGGGAAAAATCCTGGGTCAGACAAATTTAAATCTCTTGGCTCACCTGCCCTTCTCTATCCAGGCCACTGGAGCCCTCTTCTGAGGAGCAACACTGAAACTCTCTGTCCCTATACTCACTAGGCAGGGCCATGGCACTGCATGACTTCAGAGTATGGCATCCCTTGAGTTGAGCAATGCATAGCCTGAGCAACTGTACACGGTGCTCCTGCTGGTACCCACAGCCCTGTCTATTGGTCTGCAGCACTGATCATCTCTTTTAGGGTTGGATCCTGTAGAAGCAAGTTTCCAGGGTACTCCTGAAGAGGTTCGACTCGATCCCACCGATGCCGACTTTGTTGATGTGATCCACACAGATGCGGCTCCCCTGATCCCATTCCTGGGTGAGCCCAATGGTGCTTTCGCTGCAAGCACATGCCGTTGTGTTTTAACCAAGGGAACTGTATGGTGAAAAGCTCATTGCTGTTTCAAACATTTCAGGTTTTGGAACAAGCCAACTGATGGGTCACCTTGACTTCTTCCCCAATGGAGGAGAAGAAATGCCAGGATGCAAGAAGAACGCCCTGTCCCAGATCGTCGACCTAGATGGCATTTGGGAAGGTAAAGCCAGAGCAGGGTGGGGCATCACTTCCGGGGAGGGGGGGGCGGAATCTTCCGCATAACAAATCTCAAAAATGAAAACACATTGCTCTTTAAAAATATACAATTCCCCCTTTTAGACTTTACTTCTGAAAAAAATATAGCTACATATTATTTGTTGTATCTCCACTCTGCTGATTTTATACTTCCTTAAAGCACTGTCATGGGTGTCCTGGACTGCTCAAGTGACAAAGAATGATGAAACCATTGCTTAAAGTCATAACTCCAGCAATCAATTGGTAGCTACCTAATGAAGAAAAGAAATACCATGAAGGCAAACATCCTGACTCTAAGAGGATTTTTCTGCCAATTCTCCCTCGGGAGTCAGTGATCCTGTCCGAGCGCATGTAACTGGCTTCAATTCTGTAGACAAAAGGAGAATGTTCCCCAGTCATTTCCGTGGCAAAGTCATTTGCACAATGAGAGTCACTACACCCTTATGTTGGGTCAGGATGAGAAATGATCACCGCTAGGGACGGCTACGCAGAGACTGTGCTGTTCCAGGTGGTTATTCCTTATCATTGGTGGAGGGCCCCTGGGGTAGAGGTCCTCCTCCAGATACAGATTCTATATCTAATCAGGTCAAAACGACAATGGATAAGTGAACTTTTCAGCCCAACTCATCACTTGGCCCCACAGAAGTTTAAACCTTTAGTGGTCTGACCATATCTAAGGAGTATGGATTTTTATTGAATTTGACCAGAATGGCTCGGCACATATGGATGCCACCAAAGCAAATATTAAGAATGCAGATTCACGTGTTCGTCTCTTACAGCCTTCTGAGGCTTTACATGGATAGGGTTGCCCAAGCTTTCCATCAGTAATGGTCAAGCAAGTTCAGGTCACGTCTAGCAGATATGCTGTGACCTCTGTCCCACGACAGGAGCTGGGGAGGCCAAGGTTATCAGGAAAGGCAAGATGCTATGAAAGAGAGAAAAGTGCCTCCTAAAGCTACTCAACTCTCCTTTTTATTCACCTAAACACAGCATGAAAATGTCCTAAATGTCCTTGCCCTGGTTTTGTCATGTCTGAGAGATCATGTCACATCTGGCTGTGTCTTCAAGGACCTCCAGCCTGGGGCCTGGGACACGGGATGGCATAATGGTTAGAAGCAGGGGCTCAAGCACCACATGGGCTTGGGTTGAATCCCCAGTTCTGCCCCTTCCTCGCTGTAATCTGTACAACCAAGGCTGTAATCTGTATATCATTCCGTACTTAGGAATGGTATGGTACCCACGGCCTAGAAAGGTGAGGATTATAGGAACAATGCATGTAAAGTACTCAGAACACTGCCTGGAACACAGAAAGCTGCCTCTTTATGTTAACTTCACTTGTTTTGGACTTATCTTAATTTTACCGTACCTTAAATTTCTGAATATGGTCCCACTTTGGAGCCTCTCCACTTGAAGAGAGAGTTGTTGGCCCCATGACCACCTGTGTAGATTTCCTCCTCTTTTTCCCCAGGAACTCGGGACTTTGTGGCTTGCAATCACCTGAGAAGTTACAAGTATTACTCAGAGAGCATCCTCAACCCTGCTGGGTTTGCTTCGTACCCCTGTGCTTCCTACAGGGCCTTTGAGTCTGTAAGCGATCATTCCTCCTTGACTCCCTCTGTGGGACGGTCGTCCTGCTGTGCTGGGAATTTGCAGTTTCTGACCATCCCTTCCTTGTTTTGGATTGCCCCTCAGAGTTTATGATTCTGGGAAGCAGAGGGGAAAAAATTTTTAGGCAGGAGGTGGCTAAAATTCTAGAGAAGTCATGTGGGTGAGGAAGACGCTGGGAAATGAGAAGACCAGTCATTTCAATGATCTAGAAAGGTTTCCTCCAGAAGGTAGTGCTTGAATCTGGCTTGGAAAATCACAGAATTTAGGAGGAAGAGAAGGGGTGCACATTTCTGCCAAGGACAGAGCAAGGACAGAAGAATGTATGAGAGAAGAATTCATACGCCAGAGAGAAGGAAAGGTGGATGCTCGGATTCTAGATGCCAGGCTAGGGGTTTGGGCCTCTGAAATTGGCGGCAGTGTATTTACACCACGGAAATTGGCAAATGCTACGCTCAGGGCTTTTAGTCCCAGAGTTGGCTGTTAGTCTTTCCCCAGCACATCACGTGATGGGAGGTGTCATTGATCTAGCCTGGGGCCCAGGAGTCAGTCAGTATATCTTGACATGATGTCCATCGGTGTTGGAGGTCCTGTCCTGGGTGAAAGTAAGTTAGAAATCATCTATCCCGATCTCCTTCCTGTTACAGGTGAGGGAACTCAGGCGGTAGGAGAATTGCTCTCCGAGATGTGTGGGTCAGAAAAAGACAGATTCACACTTCACAGCTAGATCTCTCTCTTCTCTTTAGAACAAGTGCTTCCCCTGCCCAGACCAAGGGTGCCCCCAGATGGGCCACTACGCTGATAAGTTTGCCGGCAAGACAAGTGGAGAGCAGCAGAAATTCTTCCTGAACACAGGAGATTCCAGCAATTTCGCTCGTAAGTTGTGCTCACCCTCGTCAAGGAAGTTTAGCTTCTGTTAGACAAGAAGGGCTCAGCTCTAACCTGAAATACTCGGGAGCACATTCTGACTATCGTAGTGAAAGGACACGTCTGCCCAAATGATCCCATTTAAGACCTAACTAAGGATTTGGAAAGAGTCTGCATTTCTTCCATTTTGTGATGATAAAAATGAAATGAATAGAAGCATAAATGATGGGATAATAGCGACTTGCACATCTCTGTGGCAACTTTTACCCCTGAATTTTTACCATTCTTTTTGTTTTGTTTTGTTTTTAAAGATTTTATTTATTTGACAGAGAGAGACACAGCGAGAGAGCGAGCACAAGCAGGGGGAGTGGGAGAGGGAGAAACAGGCTTCCAGCCGAGTAGGGAGCCTGATGCGGGGCTCGATCCCAGGACCCCAGGATCATAACCTAAGCCAAAGGCAGACACTCAACAACTGGGCCCCCCAGGCCCCTCAGAATTTACCATTCCACAGTCCATTGTTCTTTTCATTTTTAGGTCTATGTCACGCGCACCTGTTCTTCTATTCAGTCATCACACATTGATTTGGGACCAGCTCTTTGCTGGGCTGAGACCCTTAAGAAGTCCAGTTCCTATCACCCCATTTCCTCCTCTCGGTCCCTGCTGCCCCTGGCAGGTGTCCCTCTCTGGTGGAGGGTGGGTGGAAATCAGGAAGGGGTGATTTGTCTCAAAAATCTGCAAAATCGTCTAGGACATAGGGTAGAGACAGGACATGGTTGGGCCACTTTGTGCCATCCTGCTCTGTGACAGTCCCCTAAGAAGTTGCGCCGTGAAAAAGACACTGTGTTTATAATAATATACGTCTTAGCTAGGTTTTGAAGTCAGGTTTATTGAGGTCCAATTTATACACAGCAAAATTCACCAGCCTCTGTAGTGTAGAGTTCGATGAGTTTTGATAGATGAAGAGCCACGTAACCATCTCTGCGATCAGATGTGGAACCCCCTGCATCACTCGACGTATTTTTCAAAAGCACACTGGTTAACCACTCCTTCTACTGTTGTAGGGGTGCATGAAATGCTGGCCCGTATTTTAAAACAACAAATCAAACATTCAAAACCACATATTCATTCCTCAACCAACACTTACTAATGAACCTATGCTAGACAGTGGGGGTGCGGGGATGAGCGAGACAGTCCGTGCGTGAAATGCACAGCCCAGCAGAGAAGACGGCGGCGAGCAGCAGCCACGCTCTGCCTGGGCGTGGCGGGTTGCTGCTGTGGCACCCTGGGACAGGGACCCGACCCTGGAAGGGACAGGCACAATCTCTCTGAGGATGTGAAAGCCGAGCAGGAGTGAGGCAAACGATGTGTGTGTTTATGTACATATGTGTGTTCGTGTGTGGGTGTGTGCATGTGTGTGTATGTTTGTGTGCACGCATCCATGTATATGTGTGTGAGCGTGTGGTTATATGTGTTTCCGTTGTGTGCATGTGTGCTCATGGGCACTGAGACAGCACCGCACGTGTGGATCTGGGTAACAACAGAGGCCCGCTCTCTGCTGGACGCCACCTGGGGCCCTGGGGCTGCACCAATATGACACAGCTCGCAGGACAGCGCTCTTGACCACCTTTCCAAACATGGCGGCGAGCCCTTGTCCCTCCTCTTTTCATCTCATCTCATCGTGCGGTCCCTCTAGAGCAGAGCTGTCCAACAGAACTTTCTGCAATGATGGAAATGTTCTCTGTTGTCCAATGCGGTAGCCGGTAGCCTCATGTGGAAATTAAGCACATGAAATGCGGCTAGTAAGACTGAGGAATTAATTTTTGATCTTATTTAATTTGGATTTAAATTTAAGCAGCCACATGTGGGTAGTGGTCCCTTTCCCGGTCAGTGCAGGTCTACAAGCGGATACTGCTAGAAACGTACTTCTCATAGCCTTGTTTAGTTGTAGATTAACAGGTAGGATTTCTTATGCTTTGATGCCTTGGTGTAAGGGTGGGGACAGGATTCTGAAATTTGGGTCAACTGTTTTGTGCATGAATAAATGGAACTCTTTTCTATCCCTTGTGTAGGCTGGAGATATGGGGTTTCTCTAACACTGTCTGGAAAAACAGCCACTGGTCAGGTCAAAGTTGCTTTGTTTGGAAGTAAGGGAAACACTCATCAATTCGATGTCTTCAGGTGAGGGTCCTTTTTTAGCATCACATCTCACTGGCTGATAGACTCAGCCTTCAAATCCATGTACGGAAACGCTTATCCTCTCTTTATCAATTGATTTTATTTACTTCATGTGGTAAAGTCAATCTCAGACTTCTGCTGACAGTTTTCTTTTCTCAATTATAAATCCAGGCACTTAGTTTTCTCTCTTTCAGTAGTTCCATTTTTAAAAATAGATTTTTAAAAGAATGTATCTAATATTACTGTAGATGTCATGCTTTCTGGTTAGCATAGTAACACATGCTTGTTGTGTTAAACTAAGTGGATAACTTATTACTATACAAGTAATTCTTCCAGAAAAAATAATAATATGAAGGAATTATACAGTTTTCTATAAGAATATTTTGAGTAGAAATTAACTTGAGTTTGAGAAAACAATATTCAAATAATAGTGTGAGGCTGCTGGCATATAACTGGCCTCTCCATTTCTCCATCCTTTATTTGAGAATTAATTTTTAAAAACTGACCTCATTAATCTCGAGTAGAAAAAAAGTGGTTTGTCATTATCTGTCATTAGAGCTTGTTTCTTTGCATGGAAATGTTTCTATCTCTTTATTTCAAGGGGGATTCTCAAACCAGGCTCTACCCATTCCAATGAATTTGATGCAAGGCTCGATGTTGGAACAATTGAGAAAGTCAAGTTCCTTTGGAATAACCACGTGGTAAACCCAACCTTCCCCAAGGTGGGGGCCGCCACGATCACCGTGCAAAAGGGAGATGAGAAAACAGTGTACGTATATCTTTGCTGGTTTGTGCCTAAGGATGTTGGTAGAGATTAGTGCTTGTAATGGAAACTCACCCCAGAAAGTTAGTCATGGTTCAGCCAGAAAAGCCGACAGTTTACCCACCTGGGGCCCTTTCTTTGTGGGCAAACAATTGACAGACGGCATAAAGCATTTCTGTTGGGTGTTCCCAGCCCTATCTGAGAAGGCTACAGCTGGTATCACCTTGCCTTCAAGGAATGATAAGGAGAAAAAATGAGAAAGAGAAGAAAGAAATAATTTCTGAGGGTATAAGCTTATAAGTATGAGCTAGAGAGTAGCTACCTTTAAAGAGCGGAAGATCATGAAATTTCAGGATAATAAAAAAAAAGGTAATTTTAGCAAAAGATATGAAATCTGAGCTAGGACAAGGGAGAGCTGAGGTAATGATCCTTGCAGAATCTTTATCCTGACTTTCAGTGTCCTTTGTTGTGGCAACTGGGGGGGGGGGTGGGTGTAGTGACCTGAGGAGGGGGCAGAGCGATTGTCCCCAAAGCTGGGATCACACCTGTGGCCAGCAGAACCCTCCTAGGGTGGCTTTGTGGAAGGGGATTCTGGGAATGTGGTCACTGATGGTCTTGAGGTTTGGGAGGTTCGGTGAGGTTGCTCAACTCGGGCCTCAGCGACTATGACTCCCCAAGTGGAAGTTGGCAGTCTTTGCAGTCACACCTCAGGCCGGATGACCCCTGTGGGGTCCTCCCTATCCCTGTGAGTGGGGGAGGACAGAGGGGCTGGCCCGACCAGGTGGTCAGCAGCACAAGGATCTCTCAGCTAGAGCCGAGCACTGAGGAAGCTGGTGGAGAGCCCTGTGCAGGCTGCAGTGCACCCAGGGCCTCCCTGCCCAGCCCCATCGGAGCACAATGAGCCTCGAAAGTGAGTTCCCAGGGCCTGTTAGGAAATGGACTGTGGCCTGGATCCTGGGACCATGTGGTTAAGAAGGTGTTGGAAGAAGATGGTATCATTAGAACCTTAAAAATGCAGACTGTTCCCAGGAGCTGACTTGCTCATTGACAGATTTGAAGAAGGAAACAGACACAAGACCAAATCAGTCAGGTCATTGTACCTTCCAGGTTTTCTGAGGAAAGGCTGTGACTTTCTACACTTTCTAGAAATGGAACAGAATGTACTCAAGCCCACCCCTGAGGTCTTGAGTCCATCAACTGCCACCTGAACCTTCCAGTGGCCTGAGTCCCTGAGTCCCTTCTTCCCCTGCCTGTCAACTGCAGAGGAAATCTATCTTAAGAGAAGCTAGAGATGTTGGACATCAGATTTTTAAAATACAGTTAGATCAAAACAGCATCAAACATCGCAAACTGGTTTGGGAGTAAAAAAAAAAAAAGCTTTATTTGTTAAATAACTCTAATATTTTGCTGATAGGAAGACAGTCAGTAAGTAATATTTTTTAAAAATCAGCATAATCTTTGGGAGGCTATGGAAAATCAAGATCTTAGCCCAAGTGCTTCTTGGATACCCTTCAAATTCTTCTAGTTGCCCCATTAGGATTGCAAGTCCTACTGAGGAGCCCGCTGACTAGAATTCTTCCCCAGTGACGTGGCTCCAAAGACAAATATAGTTCTCCCTCTCTTAGTTTCTCCCCCACCCCCAGCATCTTCTTCCCACCTCTCTCTCTGACTTTATTAAGTACCTACTGTATGCCTGACTAACGGTAGGGGACGCAAAGGCAGAGCCTGCTCTCGGAGAGTTTGCGTGTTAGCTGTTGAGCACCCCCGGACCTAAGGTTCACGTGAAAGGTCAAATGACAGAAGAAAGAACTCACCTGAGGGGCCCAAAGAGCGTGGCTGGAGAGGAAGTGTGAAAGCCAGGGGGCCAGGGGAGGCGGTGATGGGGGAGAGAGGGGGCCACAAGGATCTCCTGGGCTGAGGGATTTCCACTGAGAAGGACACGAGCAGGGGTGATGGGCTTGGTGTGTGAGGGGTGGGGGAGCCCCGAACACAGGCGGCAGGGCTCAAGGTGCAGAGAACCGGAAGTAGGATCGGAGACAGGGTCAGGGCAGCAAGGAAAGACAAGTGAAACCAAAAGGGACCGTGGTGAAGATGAGGGAGAAAACCCAGCACAGCTTCAGAGGTCAAGGGCGGTGAAGGAACTTGTGGTTCTTAGAATAACAGGCATGATAGCCACTTACATCTGCATTGGGTTGTTTTTTTTTTTTAAGATTTTATTTATTTATTTGACAGAGAGAGACAGCCAGCGAGAGAGGGAACACAGCAGGGGAGTGGGAGAGGAAGAAGCAGGCTCATAGCGGAGGAGCCTGATGTGGGGCTCGATCCCAGAACGCCAGGATCACGCCCTGAGCCAAAGGCAGACGCTCAACCGCTGTGCCACCCAGGCGCCCCTGGGTTGTTTTTTTTTTTATCAGTTTATACATTTTTACATTTACTGCCATGATACGTTGCACTATTAACACGGGATTCTCAGCAATCATGGGAGGGAACTGAGCCGTCTTCTACGAATGAAGACACTGATGCTCAGAGACCCGAGTAACCAGCCCCATGTCACTCCTGGGAGGCAGGGAGTGGGGAACCCAAGGGAAAGAGCCACTGACTCCAGGTGTGGAAGGCAAGGTCCAGGGAGGTTTGAAGTGTGACTCTCTGCCCCGGACAATGTGGACTGTGGCATCAGGCCTGTCTTCACACCCTGGTTTTTCTACTTACTGAGAACCCGCCATGCCTCAGCTCCCTCTCCTATCATGTGCGACTCATCGTTGCACCTCCTCACACAGGGCTTGTGAGGATGACGTCTGCACAAAGGGAGTCAGCGCCATTGCCCGTAGTGAGTAGGAGCTCAACTGACTGTCGCTTTTATCAGGTTGAATCCCGTCTCCAGAGGGGCTCAGTCAAGAGCGAGCCCGTCTGTAAAGCAGTCTGTCCCTCCACAGGGACTCGTGGAGAAGGAGGCCAGTGAGAGGTCCCGTTGCTGCCTCAGGGCCCCGCAGTCCTGTCAGGATGAGGACCCAGGGACCAGGGCCACTCTGAGCAACAGCTGACAGGGGACCTTGTCGCAGGCACCAGCCACCTGTCTCACTCCAAGCTCCAACTGGATCTCCAGGAGCTGGTTGAAGCCACAGCCCTAGTGTTCCCCTCCTTCCTTGAGAACTGGAAGTCCGCCATTCCCATTTCCCAACAGCTCAGAGCTCCAGAGCTCCACGTACAGCTGCCCACCACTTAACGAGCTTTCCTTGCTGTCGGCAGGCACAGCTTCTGCAGCGAAAGCACCGTGAAGGAGGACGTGCTGCTCACCCTCACGCCCTGTTAACGTCCACGCGCCATCCGGGCCCCGTGGTAACAGCAATAAAAGCCACTGACGCATCTACCCTCTCACACCGTCTGTCACTGATGTCAGCTGCCCCTTGGGGACATTTGGGGATAGATCATTTAAATAAGTCCTGAGTGTTTCCAGACGTTTGGGTTCCTTGCCACTGACTTCTGACCGCACACGCCCTTCTTCCCTGTCTGCTCCTCACCTCGGGGTGGCATCGCCCAACTGGAGGATGGGCGTGGGGGGCCTCAGCAGAGCCGTTAGCCCCGCCCCTCATCTTTCAGGTGAGGAAACGGAGGCCCAGGGAAGGGGAGGTGGCTGCTCAAGCCAGAGTGAACCGGGGTCCCCTGGGGGCTGGGGGTCCATTCCCCTGACTCGGATCAATCACCTTGAAGGATTACGGAAAGGCCATGCTGTGATGTGGCCTCCCTGTGGTGATGGAGCTGCTCGGCGGCCCCGCCTCGGTGAGGTCAAAGACCCCACCGCATCCAGAGATGGCGTATTTGCTGAGAACCGACGGGCTTCCAGTCCCCACGCTTCCTGGGCGCCAGCGGGTGCCATCCCAGGGCAGGGCTCAGCATGGAGGAGGGATGGCTTCTGAGAGGAGTGCCTGGTGCACGCCCCCTTTCAGGCATCCAATCAGCTGGGGCCACCGGGGAGCTCTCAGCCAATCAGACCGCGACATGAGCCCCACCTGCACAGGAGAAGGTGTCCTTCAAGGCGGCCCAGCCTATCCCATAATCATTCCCTGGAGCTTTGAAGGACCAGGAAGGTCACCACCTCCCCTGAGTGACTCCCCTTTCGGTCACCAGGCCTCACATCCCATCACGACAGTTTCAGTGCCTTGGCCTCTGTTCCTCACCATTGGTGGTACATTAAGCTCTGATTGAGCTTCAAACTTGAATGTGACTGGACTGCAGATTGTTCCTTGAAAGCAGATTTTGGGGTAAGGATTAAAGGAGCGACTGTGTCCAGGGTCTCACAGTGAAGGGCACAAGGTGAGCTCTCAATCACAGTAGTAATGAGGAGGGTTTTGAAGACGATGGCGGTGGTAGGGGGACACGCAGGACCTTGGGTGGGGACACCGAGCAGGAGAACACAAAGCCTGGGCCTGAGGCCCCTTTGTCACAATTTCGTCCAGCGTTGGCCTTGAACCCACACCCTGAGCAAGGCAGCACCACGCTGGCATAAGAGCTCAATCAGTGGACTGTAGATTCTGTAAATACCACCAAACGCCAGCTCTGCACCAGCTTCTAGAAGCCGAGGAAGCAGAAGACTTGGATTCAGTCCTGGAGGTGTGCACGGTAGTAGGGAACCCAGTACCTAGATAAACACCACCATGCCAGCCAATAGTGCAAAAAACAAGCACGTCCCAGGACAGGATGGTCCAAGAGGGGGAGGAGCAAGATGAGGAAGGCTCTGGAGAGCTGTTGGTTCTCGGCCCAGGATTGCAGGAAGATGGCCTACTGAGACTGCAGGCTGGGAGGCCAGCTAGGAGGAGGAGGCCCTGCAGCTATGCAGAGAAGAGATGATGAGGATCATATGAGAGTGGCAAGTGAAACTGAGGTATAATGGAGGGGGTGGGCCTTTTGGTTGGCCATGAGAGCCCTTCTCTCTGGTCAAGGACAACCTGCTTCACCCTCTCCCCAGACTGACAGAAATGGCCAAAGACTTGGGGGGAAATTATTTTAAGACAAAGAGGACACTGAGAAAAGTATGCGGTACAGAGGGAAGAAGCAGTTGGGGAGAATGCCCAAGGCTCTGGGCCACATCAGGAGCACTCGGCCGAGGCACTGCCCTGAGCCACGGGAGACCTGGGGTGACCTGGGTCCCACCTGCACCTACCGTGGTGACTATGTGCTCCAAGGGCAGGGGAGCAGCTGGTGGAGACCCCAGCTGGAGTGGAGCTAGGCCCCTACTCTCTCTTCCCACGTCCTTTTCCTCAAATGCCTGTCCTATTACCAGATACACAGCTGGAAAATACTCCCAGGACGGCAGAGAACAGCATGTTCCAAGACCACTGCTGTGTATTGCGGCTACTTATCAGCACAGTTACGGAACGTCTACTTCCTGACACCATGGGGGAGACCAAGATCAGCCCCACAGACCCGCAACCCAAACACACCATCCCGGGAAGATAGGGAGGTCCACCTGCAGTATCCACGTGGCCCAGTCCAAATCTGGTTTGGGGGTAAAATCTGATTTCAGGGACTACCTGGGGCCAGTTCGATTGGGCTTTGCTTTTGTTTTATTGGTTATATAACAAAAGTGGTGCAGTGGGGTGATGAAAATAGGCCATATTCGCATTCAGTTTACTAGCATAAAACTCAGAGGCCATTCAGTCTGGTCAGGAGCAAGGGAAAAGGCTCTGAGCTAACAGGCTTCCGGTCAAACCACCTTCCAGTCAAGGTGACCTTGAACAAGGGGTTTCTGCGGAGGCCGCTTTTAGGCAGCAGGCCTCAGCAATGGAACCTTGATCAAGGCCCGAGGGCCCACAGCGGCCACTGAGCTGAAGGCACGCAGGCTCATGAAGCGACCCACCTCAAAATAGCCAAAGGCCCAACTGACCGGTTACAACCAGGCACAGTTCCTAAGATTACCCCAAAAAGGGACCACTCCATTGCTCCCCACCCTCCCTCGCTCTGCCCTGTAACCATGGCCCCAAATCTCCACCTCGTGGTAGACAGTCTCTCCTTTGCTGTCCTGCCCTTTACTCCCTTGTGGTGTATACAGTAAACTCTCTCGTCCTGCCTCGGGTGAATTCTTTCACTGCCCACACCACCGGCCCCCTCTACCCATCCGAAAAACCCCCCATGGGGTAGTCCCCCCTCTGATTGCTCCGAGGCCACAGCCCAGAGCTGTGCCTTCCTGACAACAACTGTTGTCTCAGGGATCTAACAAGAGAATCCACGCGCGACAGGAACGACGGCTCTGTCCTCACGTGAGGGCGCTGCAGAGTGAGCGAGGCAACCTAGGGAATGTGGCCCAGCCCTCAGAGCTACCAGAAGGCTGCAGGCACACGCAGTGCTTGGTGTGGCTGCTGCGTGCCCACGCACCCTGGCCCTGCATGCACACGCCAAGTGGGGGGGCTGGCTCTGTCCCTGGGGCCTCCGAGGACTCAAGGAGGGGCCCAGGGCCTCACCATCCTGGCTACAAACCAGACTCACCTGCCCTCCCTTGGGAGCTGAAAAAAGGGAGGTGGGGGGGTCATCCCAGGTCGCGCCCTAACCGAGAATCATCTCAGGCACAAGCATGTTTTTTTTCTTAAAGCTCTCAGGGGATTCTCACGTGCAACCTGGGAAACTCCACCCCGACACGGTAGCCCCATGATAGACAGCAGTCTCTGTTCGGCTCCCAGGGCTCCGGGCATATACTCTTCTCTGAGAATTTATTAATTTTGTGTTTTTATCTTTTAGAGATTATTTATTTATTTATCTGAGAGAGAGCACGAGCAAGGGGGGGGCAGAGAGAGGGGGAGGGGCAGAAGGAGAGGGAGAAGCAGGCTCCCCACTGAGCAGGGAGCCCGATGTGGGCTCGATCCCAGGACCCTGAGATCCTGACCTGAGCCGAAGGCAGGCACTTAACCAATTGAGCCACCCAGGCGTCCCTCGTGTTTTTATCTTGATGACAGTCTAGTTTTTAACCAGTTACAGAGACAAAGGCCGCTTCGGTATAGTCATTTGCTGCAAGACCTTGGTTTCCTGAGTTGATGGGCAATGAGATGAGGTTAAGGGAATGTTCCAGGGGTAGTGAGAATTTTTAGCGAGGATGACATCCATGTATTTATTTGCTCAGGTCTGAGTACGATTTGGCTCTGCAAATGTGGGAGAGACATCCAGGTTCCAGGCTTTGAGAGCAGTTTGTCCCCACACCTGGAGTGGAGGGGCATCTGAGCCCTGAGAGGGTTGGAGGAGGACGGCCTGGGGGACCTGGGGGTGGGGTCTGGGTGCAGGGGTGCAGCGTCACCCCTGACAGGGGAACCATGGGTGCAGGAGCTCAGAAGAGGACACAAGCAGGGCCATTCCAGAACTGTGAGCCCTTCCATCCAAGCAAGCCCTTCCTTCCATTGGCTTCCAATGTCCCACATCCCACCCAAGTGCAGGGCGGGCAGGCACCCTGGGGAGCAGCAGGAGCCACGCTGGGCAGAGGGCCCGTGGTGGCCACACGGTTCAACAACAGAAAGTTATTCTCTCCCGGTTCTGGAGGCTCCAGGTGAGACCAAGGTGTCTCCGGGTTGGTTCCTCCCAGGGGCTGTGAGGGGAGAATGTGTTCGTGCCTCCTCCTTCGGGTGGCTGCCAGCACTCTTCCTGTTTCTTGTCTTACAGAGACTGCACCCCGATATCTTCATGTTCACACAGCGTGCTTCCTGTGTGTCCGTGTCTTTCTGCCCAATTTTCCCCTTTTCGTAAGGACAACAGTCCTATTGGATTAGGACTCACCCTGATTCCCTCATTTATCTCTGTCAAGATCCTATTTCCAAATAAGGTCATATTCTGAGGTCCTGGGAGTTAGGACTCCAACATATCTTTCAGTAAGGGACACGGTTCAACCCATAACCTCGTGTACCCGGCTTCAGAGTTTGGACTCTGCTAAATTCTGACCCCTGTCCACCAGACACCCCCAAGTTATTCTTTTTACATACAGCCCAAATTACATGACCGGCATACAAGCTCCTCGGTGTGCTTTTTCTTCTTCTTAGTGCCTTTGCTCATTTGTAATTATGTATTTGCTTTTGGGGATCAGTGCCTGTGCCCCTTGGGGCCATCGGTCCCGTAGGGCAGGGAAGGAGCATGATCTGTTCACTGTTGTACCCTCAAGGCTGGAAGACCATCCGGCATGTGTAGTCACACACAGATGAGTGTGAGTGAGCGAGAGAACACATGCCCCGAAGGCAATAAGGAGCCACCAGCGGATCGAAGCCAGGAGGAAGCTGGGGGAGGGGACCTGGAGGGCAGATGCATTGGCCTAGAGAGAGGTGAGGCCAGCCGCTGCAGGGTGAGGGCAGGGGAAATGCAGGGGAGGGGACAGGTAAAAGAAGTGCTGAAGGAGAGGAACAGACCAGTTTCAACAGACCTCAGAATGCAGGAGGAGGCCCCAAGCCGTCCCCTTCCCTGGGCAGCTGCCCTACCAGCTGGAGGGCTCCCCCAGGCCCTGACCCTGGTGCCTGCTGACATGTGGCCAGTAAATGTCTTTTCCCACAGGTGCTGGCCTTCCCTTCCTTCCCACGACAGACAGCCGGCAGAACATTAGAACCTCAGAAACTTAGGCCCCCAGAGAGGCGAGGGGGGCTGAGCTGGTCCTGCTGTGTGCAGGCAAGTGGGAGACAGCAGGGGGTGCCCTGGCCTGCCTTGGGCCACCCTCCCAAAGAGACCCATCAGGCTCTGGGATGCTTGGAAGCACCCAGTAGGGTCCGCCCTCAGCCACTGGTGACTGTGGAAGGGGTGCCCAGCCCTCCTTGGGGGGTAGCTTGGTGAAGGGACAAAGTCCCTAAATTGAGAAATAGTACAGCTATTGCCCACCCATGGCACAGAAGGGAGGGAGCCTGGGAAGAAATACTCCAACCTCTCTCTCCTCCTACCTTCTAGTCTCCCTATGTGCCTCCCATGGGCTCAACCCAACCAGAAGTCCAAAGGCATGTAGCCTAGGGAGGCAGTCCATGGAGCAGGGCACAGAGCAGGGAGCAGGAGGAAATGGCAGGAGAGATCTGGAAGTTATTCCGTTCAACAACCCAATGAGTCTATTAGCTTCCAATGTCTCATTCTTTCACCCAGCAAACGTTTATGGGTTACCCCCATATCTACCAGACACCATGCTAGGCTCTAGAGACAGCAATAACTACACAGAACTTGACCCTGCCATCAGGGCAAAATCCAAACAAATAATCATGGAAATATAATTACCAATTGGGATATGTTCTATGAAAGAAAAAATAAAGACAGTGATAGATGTAAAGAAAGGTCTGGTTCTGCTTTGGACACTGAAGAAGGCATCTTTGAGGATGTGACATTGAAGGGGAGCCCTGAGGGACAACTGACTTAAGCAGGGAAAGAGTGAGGGTTATGCATTTCAGGAAGAAACAGAATATGCAAAGACCCCGAGATGGACACTTCCAAGAGAGACAGCACATGACCGGCATGCATGGAGTTCAGTGAGCAAGACTCAACACGAGGAAGGGGAGAGGAGCAAGGTCCAGTGCCCTAAGGGCCATGGTAAGGAATTTGGGTTTTCTCAAGAGTAACGGGCAGCCACCCTGGCTCCATAGCATGGGTCTCGGGCTTCCATTCTGCCTAATGTCATTCCAGGCTCCTCAGTGGGGTCCTTTATGAGCCTTGGACCTGACCTCTCTCTCAGCTGCTGGACACCTCCAGGGACAACGTTAGGCTTGGGGGTCACTGAGGCACAAGCATCCCTGTCAGGCTGCATATCACCTTACTTGCTCCAAAAACTCTGAAGCCTACTCAAGATAGAGAAGTTCAGTCCTTAGCTTCCCTCAACTCTGCACTGCTCACCTCAGAGTTCTCAGAAGGGAGGGTCGCCAAAAAAAGAAGAAGAAGAAGAAGAAGAAGAAGAAGAAGAAGAAGAAGAAGAAGAAGCAGCAGCAGCCATTTTTCTACATTCAAAACCCTCAGTGCTTGTGGGATTGGTCCAAGGGCAAGAGTGGAATGTGCCATAACTAGAACTCTCACCCAACTGCCAGTGGGACTTTGTGGGTGCAGTGACTTTGGGGAGTGTTTGGCAGCATCTCCTAGAGCTAAGAATACACACAGCACAGGACCAGGCAGTTCTACTCCTGGGTAAAAGCCTGGGAGAAATGAGTATATGTGTCTACCTAAAAACTGGATCCAGACTAGAATGTCCCTAGCAACATCATTCATCATAGTCCCAAACTAGAGAGAACCCACATGTCCACCAATGAAAGAATGGATAACCCAACTGTGATATATTCACGTAGGAATAAATTAATATGACACAGTAATAAAGAGCTAATATAAAGTAATTAAAAGTAATGAAGTAACCAATTAAAGTAACTAACCAATTATTTACACATGTAACGCCATGGATGAATCCCAAAATGGGTTGTGGGAAAGAAGCAAGACCCACACACTGTATAGTTCTATTTATAAGCAAATTCTAGAAGAGATCAACCTATTCCACGGTGATAGAAATCAAAGCACTAGTGTGGGCATGATGCTAAAATATCATGAGAGAAACTTCTGGCTGCTGGGAACATCTTATATGTTGATCCGGGGCATTGACATAGAAATACACATCCGTCAAAGCTCATTACGCTGTACTTTAAACTTAAGATTTATGCACTGTGGTTTATCTAATTACACGTCAATTTAAAAACAAAATGGCAGGGTGGCACCTGGCTGTTCACCCAGGTCCTCCTCTCAGCAGGGAAGTGACCTTCTTATCTCCAGGTCGAAGTACAGCCCATACAGCTCCGACACGGTCTTAAAATAGACTGTGTTTGTTTCTAAATCAAGCCGGAGTTGAGCTGAGATCATTTCCTTTTTGGAGCTTCTCGGTCCTATGGCTGAGCTGGCGGCATGTGTTGATGTGTTGCGTGTTTGTGATAACCTAGGTTCGAAGCACACAGGTGCACAGCCCTATGGAGCCGTCCCTTCCTCTCCTCCCAGGAGTCCAAAGGAGAGGGCTGGGTATAAAAGCCACAGGCAACCCGCCGGACTGTGAGAGGAGGCTCTGGCCCTGCACAGTAAGTCACGGCCCCTGGGGGGAGCTTGGCGGGGCTGCGGCTGCCAGAGGGACACGGCCCCGATGGGGGGAAGCCACTGCAGTGGGGAGACCAGACACTGGGGGTCTTGGAGCAGTGCCGCCCGATGCCATGTGTGTTGTGGGGGGGTTAGGCCTCAGCCTCAGGGGGAGCCCCAGGGGGCCCAGGTGCTGGACTCCGGTTCCACACACTGTGCGCTCCAGGGCCTCCAGCCCAGCGTGGGCTCGGCCACCACCAGCCTCGTAGCCGTGCCCGGGGGTGTCGGTGTGGCTATGTTTTCATCCACGTAGATGCTGCCTTCTTGGACCGTCGGCCTTCTCCTGCTGGCCTCAGTCAGAGGTGAGGATGCTGTTACCATCCCTTTGGGGAGAAAGGGACGGTGCCTGGGTTGGCCTTTGGGTGAGGCCGCTAGAGACATCATCGTCACAATGACCACCACGAGTAACAGCATGGTCATTAGCTCAAGAACAACCATCGCCGTCATTCAGGGAGTGTCGGCTCTGTGGCGACGTGCTCGACACGGATGATCCTGGGTAATCCTGCTCCGTCCTGGGCCTCCTGCAAAGGCTCTAGGGACGGTGAGGCAGGTGGCAGGGGTGCAGCAGCTGGGGCAGGGGGAGGGGGAGGCGGTTTTGCAGGCCCCCCCACACCCTCAGTCCCTCCAGTGGACAAGTGCATGTCCGCAGACTGACGTCACAGAGATGACATTATGAGACAGGCCTAACCAATGAGCCCACTCTCCCGCCCACAGCCCCCGCTCTCTCTCCTCACAGGGTCTCTGTCTCCCCAGCTCTGAGCAGTCCCTCTCCTCTGGCCACTGCCCAGATTCAGATACAGATACCGACGTCTACTTGTCCTCAAACAGAAAGAACCCCCCTTGCCACCACAGCCCCCTGGAGACTCCAGCCTGCTTATTCCCATCACCCCCACGTCCACAGAGGTGTACCACACGGGTGCGCTCTGAGGCCTCTCTGCCTCTCTGCCCCACTTCCTCCCATCAGGCAGAACCCCTCACTGCCTGGCTTGGCCCCCCAAACCCTGCCGAAGCATGCTTCCCACAAGAGCAGACGTGGTCTCCCCAGCTCCCTACCGAGGCTTTCTTCTGCATCCACACTCCTCCCCCTCGTCTCCTTGGCTTGTCCCCAGCCCCCTCTGGGCCTTCCCTCCCATCCCAGCCGTGGAGCGGGACCTGGCTCCCGAGAGCAGAGTCGGGGGGTGTGGGGGGGGGGGGATGTGGCAGCATCTCAGGCCTCTCTGGCCCCTCTGGTCTTCTTTGCTGGTCATCTGTCTCCTCCTGCCCCAGACTTGGTCAGAAGTCACTGGTCAGAGGCCCCCAGAAGTCACTCCCAGGCACCCTCCCTTTCTTTCTCTGCTGTGGGGCTTCCCACTTGCTTAGCCTCTGGCCCCCCACCCTCCTGAGTTCCAGGGCTTCCCACCATGCCTCGAACTCACTTGTCCCAAACCAGGCTCAGACATCACCTCCTACCCCCATGTCCCCACCTTTGCCTTAATTTCCACTGTCATTGGAGGTTAGGATGCCTGGGACCTCCCCAGGCTCCCTGCCCCCGCACTGCCTCACCCCACACCCCTGCCTCTCCCAGGCTCCTCCTCCTCTGAGCCGACTACACTGAAGCAGGGCCCCCACACGACTCACTGGCTCGACGCCCTCCAGCACTTCCCCCTCTCCCCCAACAGCCCAGGTATCTTAAACTGACCCCCAGGCCCCTGCATTTGCCACCTGGGGCAAGTGTTACTTTAGTCCCCCGCTTCCCAGAGCGAATTCCACTCCTTCATGGCTCCTTCCCTGTTAGATTTCCTCTCTCTCTCAGGGCAGGGTTTGAACCCGATCTGTCCCTGCATCTCCCCAGCACCTAGCGGTATTCCCAGTTAAACTTTGCAGGTTCAAATCCTGGCTCCACCGCTGGCCATCACCTGGGGTAGCTTACTCTGGCTCTCTGCCTTAGTTTCCTCATCTGTAAAATGGGTGTAATAATACAAGCTCCTTACTCACGGGGCTGTTTTGAGCCTTAAATGGGATAATATTAGTAAAGGGCTACTAGCATGGTATCTGATGCAAAGTAGACAAGTTTTAACCATCACCAGTTTTTGAATGAACGGCCAACATTTGGCACCACCTGTTTAGGAGCTGAGGAAGCCGAAGGCAGAGACCCACCGGCATCTTCTGTATTTGATTATGTCCCCCTCAGCGACAATTTCGTGCAGAAATGCGCGTGTTGTAGGCAGAGGAAGGACCGGCATTTATGGTTATTTGCGTCACCAGTTGCATGGATTGAGCCCCTACTGCATACAGTATGATGCAACAGCAAATCATCCCTGTTCTTTAAAAATTCACCTTTGAAGAACAACAGGGAAAACCTGAAATGGTAAAGAATAGTCTGGCGCAAGAATGTATGTAACAGGATGACATGAAGTTATGTGAATTGGACAAATACCCACGAATGCCTACTGTGACAGCACGGCTGGTGGCGGGTGTAACGGAGAGGTCAAGGGGAACCAAGATTTCACACTTGGGTAATTACCTGAGGCTTGATGAATATATGTGCAAGCCCATCTGGGAGTTTCCTGGGAGAAGTAGTTTTAAGGCAGAAGGGTCCCAAGAATTCTCCGTGGTTCCCCGACTGGCCAGATGATTGGGGTTAAACAGCATTAGACATGCTATTCCCAGCACCCCATCCTTGGGAGTGAGGTCAATCAGAATCTCTGAGGGAGGGGCCTGGGATTGTGTAGATGTGACACACATCGTCCCTCCCAGCCCCCAGGTGATTCCAATCACCACGGAAGTTTGGGGAACAATGTCTGGCAAAGGTAAAGACCAGCTTTGGCCAGAGCCAGCCCTGGGCTCGTCCTGAAGAATCCTCTTGTGTAGCTGAGAATACAGTGCTCCTTTCCAGAACCTCACAAGTGCCCTGTTCATGGCTCTTCCTGCCCCAGGAAAGGAGATCTGTTATGGACATCTTGGCTGCTTTTCCGATGAAAAGCCATGGTGCGGGACCCTTCAGCGGCCTTTGAAGTTATTTCCCTGGGATCCCAAGAACATCGACACCCGCTTTCTCCTGTACACAAATGAAAATCCGAACAACTTCCAAGTAAGAGTGGGGTGAAAACACTGGACGGTTGGTGGATTTGGGTGCCCACGCTGGAGCCCTCACATGGTTGTCTAAGGAAAAAATGCGCTGCCTTGGAACTTTCCAGATGAAGCTTCCTCACCAGTGTTAGACCTAGAGCCAATTTAGCTCTCAGGATCACAGACCGCTCTGCAGAGCTAATGAAACCTAGGGACACCCAACCCAGAAATGAACACATCCACACACACATCCACACACACATCCACACACACACATCCACACACACATCCACACACACATCCACACACACAGCCACACACACACAGCCACACACACACATCCACACACACAGTCACACACATCCACACACACAGCCACACACACATCCACACACACAGCCACACACACAGCCACACACACACAGCCACACACACATCCACACACACAGCCACACACACAGCCACACACACAGCCACACACATCCACACACACATTCACACACACACAGTCACACACACACAGACACACACACACACAGCCACACACAGCCACACACACACATCCACACACATATCCACACATGCACAGAACTTCAGAAGCCTCCCAGGAGCAGTAGCTTGTTCCTGGGAAAGTATGAATGGCATTTATGGAGAAGCCCTGCCCTGGCGTTCCCTGGGAGGGTCTGTCTTCAGAATCCCCTCAATGGGGTGCAGTGGGGAAGTATAAGTCCTTCCTGAGAAGCTAGAGGACAGATGGGAAGAGGCGATACTTAGAAGGGGGAATGAAACATGAGAGACTATGGACTCTGAGAAACAAACTGAGGGCCTCAGAGGGGAGGGGGTGGGAGAATGGGATAGACCGGTGATGGGTAGTAAGGAGGGCACGTATTGCATGGTGCACTGGGTGTTATACGCAACTAATGAATCATCGAGCTTTACATCGGAAACCGGGGATGTACTGTATGGTGACTAACATAATATAATAAATCATTAAAAAAAAAAGAGAGACAAAAGTTCTGGACCCAGGAAACACCCTGCAGTTCCCAGAAGACCTGCTAGGTGGCAGCAGGATAGGCTTCCTGCAGGTGGTCAGAAGTGACCAGGAAGGACTTGCTCAGAATCCAAGCAACTCCCAGCTCCAGTCGCTGAGAGAGTTCAGACAACTGGTGTCTATCTATAGGTCCCTGAGATCACCCACTGTGGAGTTCTAGGGGACCAACACCCCCGCCCCCAGCTCCCAGCTGGGAGTCTGCTTGGACGTGGCTGTGGTGCTGTTTTTACTTCGAGATCCTTCTTCAGACATTTGCCTAGCACTTTTTTGTAATTAAACCAGCTGATCACTGCCACTGATCTATCCACGGTCGAGGCTTCCAACTTCCAACTGGACCGCAAGACACGCTTCATTATCCACGGCTTCATTGACAATGGGGAAGAGAGCTGGCTTTCCGACATGTGCAAGGTAGGGGTCCTCCCCCTCACCCCACACCTAGCCACTCCAGACGGAGATCAGCACCCAGCACCCTGATGCAAACCCGGCAGCCCCAGTGTCCCTGAGACCGGGAAAGGAAACATTCAGGGAAAGAACTGTCCTTCCCCAAACCACCAAGGACAGCCTGGGTTCCCAGGGCATCCATTGTCAAGTTCTCCCAACCCAAAAACTTCTGACCAACCAGCTCCTCTTGAGCCTGAAAAGAACCAGAGTCCAATCAGAAAGTCCCAGAGGTGGAGACTACAGCAAATTACCTGACATTTGTCTTTGATGCTTTATGTAAAAACTCTGGGTGGCAGGAAAGCACTTAAATTTACCTTGTAGAGCTTTGCTACCCAATAGAACATTCTGTGCTGATGGGAATGTTCTGTAACTGCATTGTCCAAATCAGGAGCCAGGGTCAGGCTAGAACACCTAGTGTATTGTTGGGCACATAAATGCAACACGACCCAGGGTTTCAAGCATCTAGTGTAGGGGTCCACAAACTTCCTGTAGAGAACCAGGTAGCAGATACTTCAGCATTTGCGTTCAATTTGGGTCATATGGTTTCGACTCAACTCTGTTTTCGCCCGGAAGTAGAGATAAACACTAAGTAAACAAATGGGTGTGGCTAAGTGCCAATAAAACTCCATCTATAACAGCAGGTGGATTTTGGCCCTCCCCTAATCGTCTGCTAACCCCTCTAGTAAGTGATCTTTTTGATCTGGCTGTGTCACTAAGTATCTGTGAGACCTTAGACAAGTCATTTAATCCATTCCAGGCCTCAGTTTCCACATCTGTTAAGTGGGGATAAACACACCCAATCAACAGTGGTGTGGTAGAAGTGTGGACAAGTGCAAGGAATATTAGAGCTCTGGCACAACCAGGTGCTTGACAGGTGTGAACGCCTATCTCTGGAGTGTACAACTTGTGGCTGTTGATAAATTGGTTTCTCCCCCTTGCTTGTCTTTCCCAGAAACTGTTTGAAGTGGAGAAGGTGAACTGCATCTGTGTGGACTGGAAATGTGGGGCAAGGACACTATATTCCCAAGCCGTCCAGAACACTCGCGTGGTGGGAGCAGAGATAGCTTTCTTCATACAAAATCTGTTGGTAAAACCCTGCCTGGGCCACATCCTGTGGGTAGCGGGCAGAGAGGGGGGCATGCAAGCACCTCCTCCCTTGTACCTAAGAGGCAGCCTAAAGACCCCTGGGCTGGGGCGGGGCCTGGAAGCCCAAGGAGGGCCTTTTCTAAGATGAACTTTTACCTTTCCTCCCTCCTGGATTGCCCGAAGACTCCTATTTATGGGGCCCGAGGCAAACTAGCCTCTTTGAACCTCAGTGTCCCCTTTTGAAAGAAAGCCTTCCCTGTAGGCTATTCTGGGAATTCCAGAACACGCTGGGCAGCCCGGCTGCTCCCAGCCCAGATGAGTCTTCATTCTCAGCGCAGGGGGGACGACCCCTTACGGCCTTCTGGGAGGTCTATTCTGGAGAATCCCAGAGCCAAGCCCACGACCCACGCTCTCCCAGACAGGCCCCACCCCTGCCAGGGACCAGGGGAGGTGGCCCCGCGCTGCGGGGTGTGGGTGGCAGGGGGCAGCCTGCAGTTGACTCGGTGGCCGCTGGTCAGCACTGTTGCCCCGCGCACAAGCCGGCCCGCGGGCCACGGAGACTGCGGCGGGGGAGGGGGGCCGGGCCGCGCCGTCCTGGGCGGCGCCCTGGAGCCCGGGGGTGGCTCCTCTCGAGTTTCCAGCCCGGGTCCCGTCCCCATCCCCGCGCCCCGCGCCCGCGCGCCTCCCCACCGCCAGCGGGACCTGACGCGCCACCCGTCCGCAGACCGAGCTGGGCTACAGCCCGGAGGACGTGCACATCATCGGCCACAGCCTGGGCGCGCACGTGGCAGGCGAGGCGGGCAGGAGGCTGGGCGGCCACGTGGGCAGGATCACAGGTGCGCAGCGCGCGGCCCCGACCGGGTGCGGGCGGCGGGGGCGAGACGGGGGGTGGGGGGGGCGAGACAGGGGCGAGACGGGAGCGCGCCCCACGCGGGAGACCCGGCCGCGCGCGCCCGCAGGCCCCGCGGGAGCAGGCTGTAGGTGGAGCCCCCACTGTCCGTGTTTTCACGTGTCTTCATTAGAAAATACCTGACTGTAAATAAAAATGCATTTATTTTTTTTAAGAAAAATATAACTAGCATATTAACGCGCCTGACTTCAGGGTTATTATAGCAAAAGTAATAATAATAATAATAATAATAATAATATAATGGATTTTTTAAAAAATTGATTCATCACTTCCACAAATACATATGCTGTGCCACGCACAGGCAGATAATGGCAAGTGGCCACCTGAGACCTGCCACATCGGAGGTGCTCAGTAAATACTGAATAAATGAATGAGTCACTTGGCAAAATGAACGCACACAAGACAGACATGGACAGCTATTTACTTTGTGCAGGCAAATCAGCATGAGGCTTTGGCAAACAATTCAAGTCACCATGTAACAAATGTCTCCTGTGCTCAGGGCGCTGTGCTGGCACCGAGTGGGGGATAAGGGGATTAGAGTTCATGTTTCTGTAGACGTTCTCAGTTTGCAAGGTCCTTTCTCTTCCATCTTTTCATGGGGGTTTCACAATAACGCTGTGAGAGAGGTGGTTGGTATCCCCACGATCCGGACAAGGAAACTGAAGCTCAGAGAGGACAGGTGTTTGACCTTGAGCAGAAAACCAAGGCTAAATATGAGTGCCTGGGTGCCCTGTGGGTTCTGCCCTCTGCCTCTCTTCAAAGATGGAATGGGCACAGCCCCCTTCAGGAGACCCACGGTCTAGTCCAGGAGGCAGACAATTAAGTAGGCAAGTAAATTAGAGCCAAATTAATTAAACACGAAATTATCCTATACAATGTGGGTGGCGTGCGCTTAGCAAGGAGAGGCTAAGCTTTCTCTGAGGAGGTGGTGTTTGAGCCCGGTCTTGGAGAGAACAGATTTATTAGGGGAGGATGTGGGCAAGTGAGCAGTGGGCTGGGGGTGGCGTAAGCAGCCACAGAGGACCAGACAGTGTGGGGCTCGGGGACAGGGGACTGGGGACTGGGTGGAACTGGGCAAGGCCAGGGAGCTTGCAGCCTTGGAGAGCTGTGGCCAAGTAGTAACGGGTGAGGGTAAAAAGGACCAAGGCGATGAGGGGGTAAGGGGGCCCCCTACATCCTGCTTGGAATCAGGCACTGGGGACTTCTTGAGAGTCAGTGACCCCACTTTTAGCCTTTCTGTCTCAACTTCTTTCTCCTAAGCTGACCAGGAGTGACAAACCAAATTCCCCACATCAAGGCTGCTGGGGTCTGGGACTCTTGGCCCGGGAATCCCATGGATTTCGTGGGCAGAAGGTTTAGATCCTGGTTTGTCTTAGAGTGTGGCCTAACTACCCACCTCCCCCATTTCAGGACTGGACCCCGCACAGCCATGCTTCCAGGGCACGCCTGAGGAAGTCCGGCTGGACCCATCCGATGCCATGTTTGTGGATGTGATTCACACGGATTCTGCTCCCTTCATCCCTTTCCTGGGTGAGCTCCCCCTGCACCGCCCGGTGACCAGCTGGGACTGATGGGAGTGGGTCCAGGTGCACCCCACACGCGTACTGCAAGGGTGATATTCAAAAAGGCTAACCACAGGAAAACCTCGGGCACGAGCCACAGATAAACAGCCAGGACAGTGCCAGTGGGATCGGCCTGCAGGCCCAGGTAGAACCAGCAACTTCTACAGCCTGGAAGGCTGTCACCAGTCTTCGAACCTTTAGTCCTTCCCATCTGTCAACATCCAGAGGGACAGATAAAGTTCTTATTGATGTTTGACCTGTACTTACAAAATGCAAAAGTTGATTTTTGATTTTTTTTTTTACTTCTTTTGTCAAAGCTATGGTTACAGTTTGTTTTGTTGGAGATGAAATATATCCTTTTATCTTGTTCTTCCAAAGTCAGTGTTCTTTTTTCATTATTTTCTTATACAACCACTCATGAAACATGCCAGTGAAAGTATGTTTTTAATGAAAATTATGTCACTTATTGAGTGTTTACCATGTGCTGCTTTGAACACTTTGAACACATTAGCTCATTAATCGTAACCACGCTAAAAAGTGGGTATTACTGTTACGATGTCACTGCCGAGGGAACTGAGGCTCGACAAGGTCAAGTAATCGCCCAGCATGACAAAGTCTGTAAGTAGAACCCGGTTGTGATCACAGGTCTGTACGCTTCAAAAACCAAAACTCTGACCGTTGTGCTGGGCTCTCAATATAGCAACATAATGGAATGTGGTCTCAGTATAACAATATAACAGAAGTCAACGTTTTTTAAATGAATACAGTAATAAAAATTGCACCAGTCCTGAAATGTATCCACTGGTACATAGTGGTGTCAGGGCATGACAGTACTGCTCAGGGTCTCTCCAAGACAGACAGACAGACACACATATACATACAAATACACCTGTGTGCATGCTCACCCAGAACCCACCTCCCCCCATCTCTCTCCCGTGTGCTCTCCTCCCTTCTTGTCTTGCCAAGTCCCCCTTTCTGAGCACTTTCTGCAGAGCCACAGACAGCGTGGCTAGGCCGAGGAGAGAATTTGACAAGAAAGTTGTCACTGTGTTTGGGAGGAGCTGAATACTGTCTTTGGCCACAACTTAACGTTGGGACCACTCACTCCCTGCTCCCCTCTGCTTATAATATTTCAGGTTTGGGAATGAGCCAGAAGGTGGGCCATCTGGATTTCTATCCAAATGGGGGCAAGCACATGGCCGGATGTCAGAAAAATGGCCTTTCAACCATCATTGACCTGGATGGCATATGGTCTGGTACGTAAGTTAGAGAAACAAGATCACTGCTGCTCCACCTGGGGAGAAACAGCGCGTGCTCTGTGCCAGGCATTTCCGCAACGACATCGGGAGGTCTTTACTCTGATCAGCCTCATTGTACAGACAAGGAAACTGGGTCAGTACAGTTATAAAACTTGCCCAAGGCTACCCTAGATTGAAGCCCAACTTCTGGCTGCAGAGCCCCAACCTCGTGTCCCTTCCTGCACCATCTCCCCCTTGTCAGGATGCTGAGGCAGGAGGGGACCAGCCCCCTGGCAAAGACCTAGCTCGGGCTTTGGCCCTCCATCCTCCATACCTGTTCCTTGAAGGACTGCTTGCTGGGTGTAAGCAAAGATCTGAGCGGCTTAGACTTTCTTGCCGTTTGCTGTGGTCAGGTTCTAGTCAGAGAAAGGAGCTGAGCCGGTAGGAAGACAAAGGAAGGACGTGCTCTGCAGGTTTAGGGAGAGCATGCTGGGAGCAGGAGGCCTGGGCTCTGGGGGACGAGCCTTGTGTGGGCTTCTGTTCATCTGAGAGGACGGGCTCAGTGCCCCTAATAGGAGGTGACCTAAAGTATCATCTGAGTTCGCTGCCTTGTTCTGACCTTGCCTGAGACCGGGCTTCACTGTCCTCCCTCTGAGTGGAGGCTTTGAGTCTGTGATCATTTCATTTTAGGATTTATTTATCCGAGCTGGGAGTTCCCCAAAGTCAAGGGGCCTCCCAGCCACCCCAGGGTCTGGCCCAAAGCAAGCGCCCGGCGCAGTCCGTTACACGGGGCTCAGTGACCTCGGGTGGCATTTTTCTTTGCATATGTTGATGTTAAAGAGGAGGGTGGCCAAAGCCAAGGGTGATACCCGCTGACCGTGCCTGGTGCTTTGACCTCCTCTGGGCTCCGCACCAGGTGACTGCCTGGGAGACGACCAGCGTCACGGTGAGGGCTGCCCCCTCCCAGAAGTGCCGAGGCGGCCACACAATGGGAGCCCAGCTTTAACTAAAAAGGCCATTTAGAGTGAAGAAGCCCATGAACACTGGAGTCCAGCATGAGTGCGTGTGGAGCTCCGAGTTCCCCAGGCTGAGCAGAGGAGCCGTGAAAGCCACTTGCCCCTGCAGGATGGGATCCCAGGGCAGCGATTTCGGATGAAAGGAACAACTCGGTTTGAAACAGGCCCTGTTGTCTGGTGCTGAGCGTTGGTGTGAGGCACACGGAAGCAGCTTGTGCAGGAAGTTCCTGGGCTGGTGGGGGCGGCATGTAGAGCCCAGAGCTGTGGGGAGCTGACCCCACCGCTGCTTCCCAGACGCAAAAGAAAATGTGCATTTCTCCCTGGGCAGTGGACGAAGCCACCAGACCCCCACCCCCAAAGGGACCCCCAGCTACGTCTGCTGTTGCCGGGGGTCCCCTCGTAGGAAGTTTTGTACCCAGTAGCTGGAGAAGTGAAAAAACAATTTTCCAAACAAGAAGACTTTGGTTTTAAGAAAAAGACGGTAGACAAAAGGTGGTGACCGAGCGGCCAGAGGCCACGGTCCTCCTACCGTCCGCTGTTTTTACCTTGTGCCTGGGGTAGTAGGAAAGAAGGAGCTCTCAGCCCGGGGCCGAAGGCACAGGTAAGCCTGCTTCACTCAAAAGGCCTGTCTGGCGTGTCCAGCTCACAAACTGAGGCCCAGCCTCCAGGCAGAACGCAACCCACAGCAGCGTGTGATTGGCCTTCACGGGGACCGTTTAAAAGTGGGAAAGTACTGCTATCATTTGAGCGTGGAAAGATTTTCATGGAAAAGTCAAGATGCTGGCTTCTCGTGAAAAATCAGAACAAGTAATCTGGGCCTTTATCATGCAATGACTGGCTGGGTCGTGTGGGATCCCCCTGGAGGTTATTGCTCTCCCCTCTCTCTCTCTGCATATACATTTCTCACTGCCCCCTGCACGGTCCGCCGCCCTCATCATTCCTTTACATTACATGCCCGGCCCCCGAGGATTGCACAAATGTGCTCCTTAGCACCTGCCACTCCCCAGCACTTGCCGGCCCTTGAGTAGGACCTTCCGAGCAAATGGACACAGTGGGGGGGAGAGGAGAGGCGCTCTGGCCAACCCCCACTACGAAACAAGCCCCCAGGTCTCCTCCTCGCCCCTACCTATGTCAATGTCAGTCACAGACATTTCAGATTGTGTCCTGACACCCATCTGTGCGATGTGGAAGGGATTCCTCGCTCGGTCAGAATGGTTCAGGCTTCAAAAGTGAAAGGCGTCCTGTGGGTTCCTGTGGCCTTTGCTTCCTTAGGAGCCCGAGACTTTGTGGCTTGTAATCACCTAAGAAGCTACAAGTATTACTCAAGCAGCATCCTCCACCCCGATGGCTTCCTGGGTTACCCGTGTGCCTCCTACGATGAGTTTCAGGAGGTAGGTCACACTAGGGCTGGGGGAAGATGCTGGTGGCCCCGTGGGTGGTGGGGGTTTTGTCCCTGTGGCTTGGCCCAGAGCAGAGCTGTGACCTCATGACTAATGGGAGTGGGGGCCGGACATGCTGAGCCTTGTGGAGCCTCCTCTTGGAAGCAGGGTGGGCAGGAGGGCACCTGACTGCTGGACCTTCCCTAGATCCCAACTTTTTATTCTGGAAGATTCCCAACCTACACATGAGTCGAAAGAAGAGTACGTGAATACCTGTACGCCCATGACCTACATACACCGATGGTTAACATTTAAATGTGTGCCTGTGGATAGTTTTCTTCTAGATTATGTGAAAGCGAACTCAAAACTTTACTCGTAATACATTCATCTCCTGAGAACAAGTTCATTCTCCTATAGAACAATGTTCAAGAAATTTAACATTGATATACTAATATTTTCTAATGTAGCGTCCATATTTAAACTTCTCCAAATATCCACATAATGTCCTCTAGAGCTGTGTCTTTCTTTTTCTTTCTTTCATTCTCCCTCCTCCCCTCCCTCCCTTTCTTCTCTTCTCTGCCTCTCTCCCTTTCTTCCTTTCTTCCCTTCTTTTTTCTTGCATTCCATTTTTTTAATCTCCTTTAATTTCTCTCTCTCTCTCTCTCTCTTTTTTTTTGAGAGAGAGAGTGAGCATGAGCAGGCAGAGAGGGGATAGAGGGAGAGGGAGAGAGAATTTTAAGCAGGCTCCACACCCAGTGCGGAGCCCAACATGGGTCTCAATCTGACGACCCTGAGATGGTGCCCTGAGCAAAAACCAAGAGTCGGATGCTCAACCGACTGAGCCCCGAGCCACCCAGGCCCCCCCCCTTTTTAGGCTCCTTGAATCCAGAACAGCTCGACATCTTTCATTGGTCTTCCAAGACATTGACAGTTATGTGGACTCCAGATCAAGTGCTCGGTAGACTATCCCACAATCTGAACTTGTCTGGTTACTTCTTTGTGATTCACTGTGTGTCATCCTCAGAGTCACAACCAGAGGCATTGCCATTCATTTAGCGGCACTTTGTCTCATTATTTGATGACTTACCGTTTGTTTAAGATTTTTAGAATCTGCCATATTTCTCCATTGTAGAAGTCGCATTTCCCCTAAGTGTTCTCTGAGGTGATATTGTTCCGCGGCGATAAACCAGTGTGAAAGGTTGAGCTTATTACCTGAATCAAGTACTACTTTGGGGTTGCAAACGTTTGAAGTTTCAAAATATTTTCTTCTCAAAAGTAAAAATGAAAATATGTATATATTCACGTTTTCCTTTCATAATTAATTTCGACCTTAACGTTCTTGGGTTGAACTAAGGTCAGAAGGACATCATGTTCAATCCCCAGGGTCTGCGAGTATTCATTGTGTAGCCTTGGCGGTGCTGGTTATTGTTGAGGCGTGGATAATAATATACCCAGCCTCCAGCACTTGTCTTGTGCTTTCCAAATTGCAAAATAGCTCTGCACACCATGGGAGATGCATTTGGTGAGAGCAAAGAACAGAAGACCAGGGACACTGTAGCATAAAATGTTAGTCTGGTCTGAACAGAGCAAACCACCTCCTCCAGGCCCAACTAATGAGCTACTGCTTGGGGATTAGCAATAGGGATCAATGACATCATTCACATTAAAGTGAAGGTGATGGGCACAGACCTTCTCTTCCACGGCTCTTTTGACATAACTTATTTGTCCCATTTACCCCCCCTGGAAGATGTCTTGCGTTTCCCTTCCATACTTTAACATTATTGCTTCCTGGATATGACCTGTCTACCCAACTACACTCCAGGTTTTCTGGGTACTTCTTTGGGTTCACAGCAGAGCTTCATACAGTTCTGCGTGTGACTCTGAGCACGGGTGCATGGATGTCAGTGGAGGGCTGGGAGAGCGGATGGACAGAGAGCTGCATGGGTGGATAGATGAGAGGAAGGATGGGGGATAGATGAGTGCATGGGTAGGTAAATAGGAAGACGGATGGGAAGATGAATCACTCGATTGAGTGAGTGAGTGAGTCAAAACCCACCACTAACAGGCAAATTATGTGCTTTCACTAGAGTGGCTGTTTCCCTTGTCCAGCTGAAGGATGTCCCCAAATGGGGCACTATGCTGACCAGTTTCAGGGGAAAACCAACGCTGTGGGACAAACCTTTTTCCTGAACACAGGAGACAGTGGTGACTTCACTCGTAAGTTTCCGTATTACTCATTCTAAAACCTTGCAAATAATGTGGAAGGTATACCAGCCTAATTCATCAGGACCCTTGCTAGCAACTGACAGAAACTTAACTCCACCCAGCTTAGCTGTCACAGAAGGACATTAATTTTTTTTTTTTAAGATTTTATTTATTTATTTGACATGACAGAGACAGGCAGCGAGAGAGGGAACAGAAGCAGGGAGAGTGGGAGAGGAAGAAGCAGGCTCATAGCGGAGGAGCCTGATGTGGGGCTCGATCCCAGAACGCCGGGATCACGCCCTGAGCCAAAGGCAGACGCTTAACAACTGCGCCACCCAGGCGCCCCATGAAGGACATTATTTAACCGATAATCCTGATCAACGGAGTGAGGTACAGTGATTGGCCCAGGCTGGTCACATGTTCATCTGCCCCAGTAGCAGGAAGGTGAATCCATTAACAGAAGAAGAGGATCACGTGGGGCAAAGTCACTGTAAGTCAAGAGGTCATGCCCGTGATCTTCTGTCATGCTAGTTTCCCTACACAATCACGCGTGCGTATGTGCACACACGTGGGTGCACGCACGCGCACACACACACGCACACACACACTGTGTTTGTGTTGTTCTTTTGCCCAGCTTCTCAGCAAAAAATACAAGGTAGTAAAATCATCAAGATTCATTTGTCACGGGGCGCCTGGGTGGCTCAGTCGTTAAGCGTCTGCCTTTGGCTCAGGGCGTAATCCCGGCGTTCTGGGATCGAGCCCCACATCAGGCTCCTCCGCTGGGAGCCTGCTTCTTCCTCTCCCACCCCCCCTGCTTGTGTTCCCTCTCTCGCTGGCTGTCTCTGTCAAATAAATAAATAAATAAATCTTTAAAAAAAAAAAAGATTCATTTGTCACAAGTAATACTACATGGTGGCTGAATAGAGGAGCGTTATTTTCCAAGAGAGTTATAAATTTTTAAAAAATTGTATAGCACTTTACGAAACACCTTTCACATGTAGTGTGTCATGTAATCCTCACGATACTCATGATGGAAGATAGCAGTTTGGCAGCATCCATAACGTCTCGCGTGCGTATTCCCTCAAGCCAGTCACTGGGCGTCTCAGACGTACCTTAGGACAGAGCTTGCATGAGAAGTTGTGCTCAAGGGCGTCCGCTGCAGCACTGATTTTAATACCAAACGTTTAGTGAGGAGAAACCTCATGCCCACCGATTAGTAAACAACCAAGCACTCTTGAACCATTAAAAGCAAGGAGATGGTTCTATGTACTGAAGAGAGAAATCCTGTGAAGCATAGGAAGCAAAAGGCACACGGCCAAAAACCACGTATCAATACAAGAGCAACACAACGTGTATCAGTCAGGGTCCTGACAGGAGAGAAAACCCATCGATGTGGTTCGAATGAAGAGACTTTATTGAAGGATCTACTTTGAGAGGTGTGGGCAGGGGTAAAGGAACAAACGAGGGCTGCTGAGGCACCCAGAATCTGGCGGCTGTGGGCTCCTGGAATGACACGCTACCATAGAGGGGGGAGTTCGGGCCAGACATCTGGTACTAGAGCCAGGAGGCAGCAGGGGATCATGAGAGAGGGGTCCCCCCCACCCTTTCCTCCTGCCTTCCGATCTCCTGCGTAAGTCTTTCATCGGCTGAACGCAACCGAACACCAGTAGCAAGATCCCTGGTGGGGGTGGCCTTCCAGGACACAGGACAGGACAGAGAAGGGTGGTAAATCAGTCTGGGGTGGGGAGAGAATAACAGCACATCCTATTTGTGGAAGGAGAAAAAGCCTGGATATTCTTTCATAAACTTATCTGTGTGTGTGTGAATGCTCAGAGAAAGCTCTAGGTTAGGGTTTCTCTACCTCGGCACGACTGACATTTCAGGCTGGGGATTCAGAGCTAGGGGCAAGAATGCTTCCGTGAGGTGATTCTTTTTTTTCAACAAGATGAGTTCATTGAACTGATTATATGTCTTTGGACAGGTTGGAGATACAGGGTATCGGTCACGCTGGCTGGAAAAAGGACAACCAGCGGGTACTTCAGGATTGCTTTGTATGGAAGTAATGGAAACTCAAAACAATATGAAATTTTCAAGTAAGTTTGACAGTGAAGCGAAATGGTCAGATTTTTCATCATAGAGTATTCCATAAGAGATTGGGTATAAAATGCTTAATAAATCTGGCCATCTATTATAGAGAACCATTGAATCCTAGAATGTCAGAGCTGGAGGAAAATCTTAGCATCTGATCCAGTCATCCCATTTTACAGATGAGAAGAGTGAGGGCCAGAGAGGGGATCCACTATTTAAAATCAGATATGTGCTAACTTCTTTGGAATGTCAGTCATTGCTTTCTGACTTAGGTTTTATGGGTATGAAATTCTCCTTCGGTGAGGCATGTTCATGTCGCAACTCCCCCCAACACCGGCACTCTCCACCCCACACATCATACCTAGCTTCTTGTTGCGGTGGTGGTAGCCTCAACACCTAGCTTTTGCTGGGCAAATGAGGTGCTTGGGAAACACGTGTTGGATAAATGCATAACTGTGCTGTAAAATTATATTCTGTTTTTTGTACTAACTTTTACAAAATACTTTTCATGTTAAGTTAAAGCCCTTTGACAACTTCCTATCCCCCATAGGGAATCCTAACAGAAGACCTCTGCTGGGCCACATGCATCTTTAAACAAAGACATTGCATCGGTTTGTCTTGTAGTGTAATTATAAGGTTAATATGCCTCCCCAAATATTTGATTTCCCCTAAGGACAAATTAAGACAGTAGAAAACTAGAGTCCTATCTTTTTTAGCAGATGTGTGCTTCACAAATACATGTGTGTGTTAGCAGCCCCTGGATGAACACGAAATCATCCAAGATGTTTGCAGAAAACCAACAGCAGCCACTGTTTGGAGAAACAATAGATTGCTATCATCCTATGTATTCGTGTATCCAGCTGATATAACATTCTGTCTGTGCTTTCAGAGGATCCCTCAAACCACAGGCAAATCATACGCTTGACATTGATGTGGACCTCAACGTTGGAGAAGTCCAGAAGGTTAAATTCCTCTGGAACAACCATGTGATAAATCTTTTCCGGCCTAAGCTGGGGGCTTCACAAATCACAGTACAGAGTGGTGAAAATGGGACTGAGTACGTATCTCTTATTCCACCTACATTTTAGTATCTATATTTACCTATTGGTCTATCTACACATCCATCCATCCATCCATCCATCCAGTCACCCACCTACCCATCTATGTAACTGTCTACCCGTCCATTTGTCCATCCCTTTCCATCCATCTGCTTAACCGCTCACCCATCCGTTTATCCATCAGCAATCTCTCCAGTCTTCCGGCCATCCAGCCGTTATCTACTCAACTATTCATCTTAACTCCCGCATCTATCCATCTCATTTACTTTGAAAAATCAAACATCGTTTTCCTTACGCCAAATTCAACTTGGCAGGAGCAAGGCATCCGTTAGTTAGGAGGCATAGATTGGAGAAACAGGCAACCGTGAGACTGTTTTTTCTCAAACAATGAGGAAAACACCTGGGCAGAACTTGTAGGAAATCGCTACGTTATTTTCCAGTTGGGGTGCAGTTATTAACGTAAACTGGTTCGTTTGGAGACTCTGGCATGAAACTGGGTTGGGATCTAGCTCACAGGGGCATTCTCTTCTCACTCAAGGGAACAGAATCTTACTGGGTCGGGGATGGGAGAGGAGATGACTGTATTTAAAATACTGAAGGAGGAAGGCCACCTTCAAAGAAGATCATCATAAAATAACAGGCTGTGAGGGTCTGAAGGAAACCTAGATATCCCCTCAACTGCTCTCATTTTAAGACGAGGAAAGCGGATACGGAGAGTCACGTAGTTTGTCTAAGACCACACAGGGTAGCTAGAGGGAAAAAGACCAGACCGTAAAATGTGTTCACAGAAACACACCTAGACCGTGCTCAGCTGCATTGTCTGACCGCGCTGGCTGGCGACCATCCTAGTCCCAGTTCCTCTGCGTGTTGTTCAAGGACCAGATGTCACTCTGGCTGTGCCTGTCCTTTGTCTACTCAAGAGCAGGGCACGAGCATAAAGCGCAGCCCAGACTTGGACCCAAGTCTTCCGACAGCCAGTCCGGTCCTCCTGCCACGGGGCCCGTCCGGCTCACACAGCCCGACGTGGAGCTGAAGATCTGTCAGGCCTGGTGGGGGACGCATTGTGGAACGGTCTGGATTTCAGAGTCATGAGGTGGGGGTTGGGTGGAGTCATTGTTTTCAAGTACAGCAGAGCCCACGCACGATATATTGCAAGTACTGAAGTCATCCCCTCACAGAAGGGAGTCCTCGTCGAGGAGCTGCATTCTGAAGCTGAGCCCTGAGTCAGGGAGGGCTGGGGGGTCAACCATCCTCCCCGAGCCAGAGACACCGCCAGGGCAAGAGGAGGCCGGAAGTACCCCGCATCTCATGTCTGGGTACCTGCCCCGACCCGACCAGGCTTCACCCCTCAGGAGTGACAACCCTTCCCAGTCTTTTTTTTTTTTAGCATCTTTATTGAGAGATCATTCCCATACCGTACAATCCACCCGTGTAAACTATGTAATTTGGTGACTTCTAGACTATTCAGAGTTGTACAATCATCACCACAATCAATTTTAGAGTATTTCCTTACCCCCCAAAGGAAACCTCACACCCGTTAGCCATCACCCGCTCATCTCCCGAATCCCTCTGCCCGGCCCTAGGCAACCACGAGTCTATTTTTTGTCCCTGTAGATTTCCTGCTCTGGACAGTCCATACCCGTGGAACCGTAGAACGTGTAATCCTTGTGCCTCTGGCTTCTCTCACGGCACAATGGCTGCACGGCTCCTCCCCGGGCAGCCCGTATCATTCCTTGTTATTCGTGCCTGCTTATTGCCAGACAAGATCATATAGGTAGACCACATTTTCTGTATCCGTGCAACAGGTGACGGACATTTGGGTTGTCTCCACTTTGGGGCTTTTATGAATACGGTTGCTGGTATCCAAGTTTCCGAGTGGACATCCGTTTTCATTTCTCTTGGGTATATAGGAGCAAAATCGCTAGGTCGTAGGAGACCTTTAGGTTTACCTTCTGGAAGAACTGCCAGCCTGTTTTTCCAGAGTGGCTGCCACATTTTATGTTCCCAGAAGCGGTGTAGGAGGAACATGCATGATCTTGACTCCACAGGGCAAGTCCCCTGCGGGCAGCTGGGGTACCCCTGGGAACGCATTGCCAGGCCCACAGCGGCAGGCCCATCAAAGACTCTTGGTTCTGGGGGGGAAAAAAATCCTTGGCTCCCTGCTCATTAAGGAGCCACAGGAGAGGAGGACGTTCTTGGAGTGGTTTGGCTTAGTAAGAATCACCTGGACTCTGCTTGGTGTGGCAGAGCCTTTCGGGCAAAGAGATCTGAATTCCAGGGGCTGGAATTGCTGTTTGCTCCTCTGAGGTCCCATTTCTATAAGCCAATGAGTCTCATACTGAAAATGCTTTCCTCCACAGGTACACTTTCTGTAGCAGCGACACGGTCCGGGAAGATGTTTTACAATCTCTTTACCCTTGTTAAAAATGTGGGCCTCTCTGTGGTGTCTTTGCCTTAATAAAAATGTTAATGCCTTCCATTTGACATTGAGGTGTTAAATTTGACATTCTCCATGTTCTGGGGTCACATTTCAGAAATGACTGGTGGGACTGGAGCCAGGTTTGACCAGAGGTCGTGCCTGAAGGCTCCCACTCGCCCTCCCCTGCCACCGTCTCGCTCTTCCAGGACACATCGTAGGCCTATTTGAACATATTTCCGTAGACAATGCATTTCTCTCCTGTTTGGTAAGGTCATCATTGCTCCCGTGTGTTGCCCACCCAGCTCTTACCACGCTAGGGGAAGAAGCGGACCCCATGCAAGAACAGCCTCTAGCAGGACTAACTCAGAGCAATCGTTATTTAGATTAAAACCTGCCCGTGGTGTGAAGGCAGGGTGGCTAAGAAAAAAAAAGTAATACATGCACGGGGTGCAAAATGCAAAAGATCCGAGAATATTCTTACACAAGATAAGTCTCTGTCCACCCTCACCCTCCAAGCCTCTGGTTCCTCTTCCCAGAGACAACCAGAGTTGTTTTGTTTTGTTTTCCAGAAATATGCAACACGTACACACAGGTGCGGCCATCTCTCACAGCCAGCCCCAGTCCCACCCTTTTTATTTCAGACAAATGGTAGCATACGATAGGTACCATTCGCACTTTGCTTTTTGCACTACCAATAAATTGGATATTATTCTCTAATGGTACAGTAAGAGCTCCTTCATCCTACAGCTTCACAGATCCCACTGAGGGGTGCACGTGGTGTGGTTGTCTCTGCCAACGGACCTGTAAGCGTTCTCCAAATTTTCCCCATTATGAATATTCATGCAACTACTATCCTTTATGATTGTTTTACATTGTAAAAATTTGTCCAATAAATGTTTAGGATAGATTTCTTTTGGTCGGGATTGCCAAATTGCCCTCTGCAGCCGATATACCAACTTACACTCCAGCCAACACCACAGGGGGCTGACCCATGCCACATTGCCAGCCTTAGAGGCCAGGAAAGCCAAATACTGGTAATTTCATGCGGTTCCTTCTAACAGGAGGGCGCTTTGCACCCTTACCGGCACAGTGAATTGTCTAACCATTTTTGAATTTGGTAGCTTAAAGTGCTGTTTCTGAAGTTGTAATTTGTGTTTGTTTCACTATGAATGACGGTGAACATCCTTTCCGTGTTTAATGGCCCTTTGTCTTTCTTTCTCTGTAAATCGTCCGAGTCGTTCGCCCATTCCAGGCCTTTTTTCATCTCATTTTTACTTTAAAGAGCACTTTAAAAATTAAGAAAATTGGAATATTCTGTCAAATGCAAATATTTCCCCCAAGTTATCCTTCTCCCTGGGAGGAAACGGTAAGTCAGTCGAAGGGCCTAGGCATCTCCTCACAGGGCCTGGACCCGGCTCCCACATGGAAGGTTCTGCAGGCCCTGTAACCCACGGGGCTGCCCAGAGGGATCGAACCCCCTGAACTCCCACTAGGTTAGGGCCAGGTGGTGCGGCCAGGCCCAGGTCTCCAGCTTTCTGTCCCCAGCTGGATACTGGTCTGTATGGTCTTCTTCTGAGGTCACTGAGCAGGCCGAGTCTGTGCCCAGGTCCTGGGGGGCTCGGTGCCACCCCAGGCTGAGCAGTGGGGTGAATGCAGTCCTTCCAGCCTGGCCTTCTGCCCACATGTGGCCTCCCAGGCCCCCTGGCCAGCCTGCCTACTTGTTCCTAGGACGCCAGTGAGTTGGAAGGCTGGTGACAGGTAGCAGATGTTACTTTTGGGGCCTGAGGCATGGTGGCTTGGGGTACAGCAGTTGGGCAGGAGTTGGGCTATTTACTGTTTAATTCTTAGAATGCAGAAATGGCTCCAGTTAGCAATTCTGGGAATGGCGTCGTGGCAGAGCCCTGCAGGTGAGTCATCCTGAGATTCCAAGAATGAGAGCAGAAGGAGCTCTCTCTCCCCTTTACAGGGAGGCCTTGAATCCTGCAGAATAGCAGTGCTTGGGCTCAGCACCTGGCGGTTTTCCTTTACTAGCCTTTTCTCTTTGTATTCTCGACATTCTTTTCCTGCAACCCTACCCAGCATTTAAAATCTTGCCCTAATGCAGTGAAATAGGTCCACATCCGAGACCTACAAGGCTCCCTAGATCTCAATCAAGCTAAAATTATAGAACAGAGGTTCTCAGCCCCGGCTGCATATCAGAATTGACCGGGTAGCTTTAAAAGAAAACCCATGTCCAGGCCACACCCCAGGGCAGAATTGAGAATTTAGCGTTAGAACTTCTGGGGTGGAGCCCAGCACCAGTACTTTTAAAGCCCCCTGGAGATGTACAGTCAGGGCTGAAAACTACTGTTATGTTCCCTTCCAGGGCTATGTAAGGATACTTGCTCATCTTTTCCTCTTACTACTTCTCACACCGTGATATTGGGCTGTACGGGAGGGCAGGGCTGGCTTTGATTCCCAGTGTCCTGTCTTTCTACCCAAACTACCTGGGCTGGTTACTTCCTATCTCCAACCTCAGCACTTCCCTGGGAATAACAGTAGCCCTTCGGTACAGGGTGGCTGGAATGATTAAATAAGAGAAAGTATGCAAAACCCTTAGGGCCATGCCCACCGCCTGATAGACAGCCAATAAGTGAAGCAGGAAGAGCAGGCGGGCCTGAGTTATTCACAGAGACACCAAGACCAAGATTAAAGACAATTGCGGCTTCGGAAAAGGTATTTGAAGAGGACACAACAGAAATTAACATCCAGCGTACGTAATGAAAAGGACAGACCGGTGGAAGAATGGACAAAGGGACGCGAGCAGGCAGTGCACAAAGGGGGATCTGAACAATAAATGTTTGAGTTACCAGGGCACCTGCGTTTCGGCTCAGGTCATGATCTCAGGGTCCTGAGATTGAGCCCCACATGGGTCTCCATGCTTAGTGTGGAGTCTCCTTGTCCCTCTCCCTCTGCTCCTCCCCTCCGGGCTCACTTGCTCTCTCTCTCTCTCTCTGGAATACATAAAATAAGATCTTTAAAAAATAAAAAAAAATAAATGAGTTACTTTTGCCAGTAATGAATGGAATATAAATGAAATTAACAACATGACATTTGTACCCATCACACTGTTTTTAGCAATAAAAAAGAAACGAAGGGTCCATATTCATCAATATGGGTAGGTCAATATATCGATATGGGTAGATCCCCCCAATGTCCTGTTGGCAAGAAAAGCAAATGTTGGGAAGATACCATTTAGATACAGAAATTACCATTTATGGGGCGCCTGGGTGGCACAGCGGTTAAGCATCTGCCTTCGGCTCAGGGCGTGGTCCCGGCGTTATGGGATCGAGCCCCACATCAGGCTCTTCCACTATGAGCCTGCTTCTTCCTCTCCCACTCCCCCTGCTTGTGTTCCCTCTCTCGCTGGCTGTCTCTATCTCTGTCGAATAAATAAATAAAATCTTTAAAAAAAAAGAAAAAGAAATTACCATTTATGTACATTATTATTCCCCAAAGACTGCTACCCCCTGCGTGTGCGCTACAAATATCAAAACATGCACATTCAGAATCCTTCCTTATCGGTAATGTCACTTATTTTTTGTTATAATAGGACACAAAGCAAATATGACAAAAAGTTCATCTTTGCTAATTCCACAAGGTGGTCACAGAGGTGTTTGTCAACGTAATTTTTTGTAGTTTCAATTTTGTATCCAATTTTAAAAGAAAAAGGAGAGTTAGTGGTTGACAATATTTTGGAGTTCAGAGCCTGTCGCTGGTAGGAGGGATTGCCGGCGAGAGGTGACTGAGTGGTTTCTGGGACCCCAAGATGGTCCCATGTCTGTATTTACATTCAAATCCTGATTTATCAGCCACTGTTCCCAAGACACACGGCAAGAGCCTTCCTCCTCTTTGTCTTGGGAACCTGCATCTGTCACAATAAAACCCTCCATCTTCAGCCTCTCACAGTCTTGCCACTTGTCCCCAGTGTCGTGCCATCATGCCTGTTCCACATGACACTACCGATGAGGACAAAACCCAGGACCTGGGCAACCCCCGGCCAGAGCCAGCAGAGACCACGGTTGGAAAGACAGCTTTATTTCTTAGCGTTTACCTGGCCCCCTTCAACAAACCACGTGATTCCTACAAAGATCTCACTGAATCAAGATTTAATGGTCACAAAAGTGCGATACAAAGCCCTCCATTAAGAACCAGGCGTCTTCATCTTGTCTTCTCAGCCTCCGTGGGGGATAAATAATGAATACTTTACAAAGCTATTTTGTAACATGTTATGTTAAATGAACAACAAATTACTTTTTCCTTTACTAGCTTTTAATGCTAATGGTGCCATTTATTCCTGACCTTCAGATATATGAGATATTTTAAATGACAACGTGAAAAGAGTTCTTGTTTGAAAACGCGAGCTGCTTTAGACTGCATATTATTACTTCTAAGTATAGCGTGTGGCAGCATCACGCATTTCAGCCTCCCATTTCTATCTAACTAGTATATATTTCAGTTGACATTTATTGTTTTCCTGCATATGTGTCAAATTTCTTAACGATGACTCTGACAAAGGCGTAGAGCTCGGTATATATAAATTACATTTGCTACCATATAATCAGTGTTATCTATTAGAATGCTATTTGTGACAAATCACGTTCAAAATAAAAATTGAATTGATTTTTCTGTTATTTTAATATTGTGCCGCTCACAGCAAGCCTTTGATTGAATCTTAAACACTTTAATGTTCTATTTTTGTTTCAGGCAGCTCAGAAACGGGGTTTGCACTATTCACAAAGCTAAAACGATTTGTAAAACAACAAAATCAAATTTCAAAAAGCATCTTTGTTTTCCAGCCACAGGAGTAAATTTGGTGAAGCTATCATTACAGGGTACGCGACTTAGCGACCAAAGCCTCACATGCACATTTATTTTCTGTGCATCTATTTTCTTCTAAATTAGATTTTAACTGTAATGCAGGGTATGAAAAGCCTCTGCCAGGCCTTTGTCTATACCTTTTCTCTCGACCCGTTGCAGGCTTCCTCCCAGCTAATCTGAGCTCCTCGCCCTGCTCCCTTTTGGCAGTGGGACCCCAAGACGTTCTATGTCCTGGGAGCATGGAGGTTCTGTTTTCCAGAGCCCCCAAAGGAGTCTCTCTTAAGAGGGCACCTGCTTGACCCAAATTACTTACAAGATGCATTATTCACGACTAGTTCCTGCCTGGCATCATCCCCTTGGGTTAACTCGTAGTTTAGGGCAGGGGCTGGCAAATGAAGGCTCAAGGGCCACCTGTGTTTGTACGGCCCTCCAGCTAAGAAGAATTTTCACGGCTTAAAATGGTTTTTTGCGAAAATCAGAAGGAGAATACTATTTCATGATACACAGAAATTATATGAACTTGACACTTCAGTGCCTGTAAAGAAAGTTTGATGGGAACACAGCTACACTTGTCCATTTACATATTGTCTGAAGCTGCTTTCCTGCTAAGATGGCAGAACTGAGTATTTGTGGTGGAGACCATATGGCCCAGTAGCCTAAAAAATGGACTATCTGACCCTTTAGAGAGAAAGTCTTCCAACCTTGGTTTAGAAGGAAGGGCCTTAGTAATTTATGTCTTTACTAAAAGGGTTGTCTCCTTCAGGGCAGGAGGCTGAGGGAGCATTCAAATAAAACGCATTCGTGACAATCAGTGTCATAGAAAGCTTTACAGACACATTGGCTAAAAGGTCCTCAAAATGTCAGGTAAGTTAGATAAAATGAGGACAAAAGGACAACCGAGAAAACAAAACAACCCCAACCTTCACAAAGCTTCAGATGTGATCAGTGTACGTGAATTATAAGGTGAGTCCAAAATGCCCCAGACAAATGGGTGGAAAAATAAGCTATCACCAAAACTGTGTTGAGTTTAAGCAAATGGGAGTGGCTTTGGGTCCAATGGCATTAAGCCAGAGGTCTGTTAGCAGCTGCCAGTCACCCAGACCCTGGGGCTGGGGGCTGGGACTGTGGAAGGCAGGGGGTGCCTCAGCCAGATGGAGAGGCCTGGGAAGAGTTGTCCTTGGTGTGACCTTCAGAACACATACTAGAAACGAGGGCTAAAGGAACTTGGGGCTGGGTGCTCGGCCTCTTCAGGTCATGGAATGCCTGGTGCCCTTTCCTGATGGTTCCCCAGGCTAGCCGGGGAAGGTGGGGTATACGCTCCCTCTCAGCCTTTGGAGAATCCAAACAAATCTGGTTTGAATCCAGATATGAACACAGGCTTTTGTTGGGGACATATCAGCCTCCTTTGGGGGGGGGGCTATTTTTGGAAGACTGATGGAGGTTGGTGTACCCCACTGTCTCCCCACCAAGCTTGCCTCCATCAGCTGAGAAAAAGAGGCTTTCAGGGAGAGGGCAGGTGGGGACTCTGCCTGCTGGGTCTTCCCATCTAATGACAGCTCACCTGTAGAGTGCTGGCTATGGGCTGGGCACCAGGGGAAACTTTGGGTATTTGTTGCCGGAGAACTCAGGCGTGACGTGGGGGTAATTTGCTTAAGGAACTCAGAGGCCCCTTGGGAAAGGAGCCAAGACCCCAGCTCTTGAAACTTTTGGGGTGGGAGAGAGGCTGATGAGCAAGGCCTGGAACGGGGCAGGGAGAGGAGGGCCTCCAGTCTCTGGCCTTAATCAAACCTCTCAACTTCTGCTTCTGGTGGCGGTGTTCCTTTCTAGGGCCTTCAGCTCGGTCAGGGCAGCCGGTGAGTCTTGTGCCAGCAAAATGCCAGGCCATCCCCTTTGCGCACATGATTCATTTAGTCCTCTCAAACAACCTCACGAAGAAGACATCATCGTTGTCGAACAGGAGACTGGGGCTCGGAGTGGGTGAGTCTCTCACGCCAGATCACACAGCAGTCACATGGTACAAACAGATGTGAGCCCCCCCAGAACCCGGCTCTCGACCTCCTGAACCCCATTATACCAACTTGGTCGCCTTTAATATACTTTCGGGTTTCTCATTAATCCTGCCATCTCTTTTCTCTCTGAATTGACCCAACGGCTCGTGGAGCAGTAGTTCGTGTTGTGACAATGGTCACAATGACACAATGACAGAGGATCATACGACATGGCTGTGTGGCATGAAGGCTCTAAGTGTGCAGACTCTGGACTCAGACCGCCTGGGTTCCAGTTCGGGCTCTGCCATTTACTGTGTGACCCTGAGCAAAGTGCCTCAGTTTATCTATCCATAAGATGAAAATGTTTATAATAAAGAATACTAAGTAAGCTATTCCAGGTAAAGGACTTAGGCCAGAGCCTGACATAAGCAAACACATTAGCAGCTGCTGCTGGTTTTATTATTGGTCAGTGATGCCTGATCTGCCCCCCTCCTGGGGTAGAATCCTTGGAAGAAACGTACAGCGGTGAAGAGCACTTCATTAGTGACCAGGAACCCTGGGTTCTGAACCGTTTTCTGTTTGTAATTCACCGTGCGAGCTCGGAGACATAACACCCCCATCCCCAACCCATGGCGAGGTTCCCGGGTCCCTTTGCCCCAGTGGTAATTGACAATAAGAATATTTCCTGAGTACGTGTGGGCCAGATTTACCCACCTAATCTCTCTATTCTCATAACCAGCTGGGCTCCTGAGTGGGCTGTTTTGTTATCTGCATCTTACAAAGTAGGAAGTTGAGGCTCAGAGAGGTTAAGGAAAGCATCCAGAGTCACACAGCCAGTAAAACACAGAGTTAAAGCTGTGATTGAAATCCTGGTTAGAGCCAGCCCATCACTACTCTATGGGATGGGGAATAAGGACAAGCAACTGGACATCACCTCCCAACAGCCCGCCTCTGGGGGATTCTCGAACAGGAAGATAAAGAAGTGACCGCAAAAGAGCACTCCAATGCTAGGGAAGCCAAACTACCCCGACAAAAGGCCCCGTTGTCATAAGCAAACGCACAAACCCTCACCCTCAGTTTCTTCACGTCTCCAGACCCAGGGACATTTGTCTTATCAGGTAATGGAATTGTTTTTAGTGGCAAGAATGAGCTCATTACGGATGCAGCTTGTGCTAATAATGATAATGTGCTCCGCGGTAAAATCACCTCTCTGCCTCCCCTGACAGACGACGCTCCAGAAATTACAGGCTAGGGAGAAACCGCGAGGGTGAAGATGAAGGAAAAGAATTACAGTGGGGGGCCGCTTCCACAAAAGGAGTTACAGACCTGCGCCTTGAACTTGGTGATCTTAATCACGAAGTCGTAGAAGAATTAGATACTACAAAACCATTTTTAATCGCTGTTATTCAGTTTTGTTACCCATGTCACCCGGTTGCTGGGTTTTGCTTTTGTTTTACAGTTCAAGCCAATTTTCAAAGGCTGTACCAACCGATTTAGTCGGCGACTTCAACACCGATGCGTGATAGGGTCCCGTGGATAAGATCAAGATGAGAGCTCCTTGTAAGGACTCGCTTCAATCCTGGCACCCCTTAATTTCACGGGCAAAGAGCTCAATAACCTTGAGTCCACAGCAGTCATCTACAAAGTCTGTGAGTCTGGGAGAGGTGGCCAGGCAGAAACGGCTTCTGCCTCCCTCATTTCTGAGGGGCCAGCGGAGCTGTGGCAGGCTGGACCACCTGCCCCAGGCAGGGGACCCATCTATCTCCTGCTTTCCTTCCGGATGGAGGCGGGGGAGGGGCGGGGGCGGGGAGTCATTCTCCCAGGGTTTTAACAAAGTTGGAAAAAATCTAAACTATATTCATTGAGGTTTGTCCCAGCCCTTTGAACAAGATGCCAGCTACCTTCTACTGAGACGTGGCTTTCTTCCTCTAAACATACAATCTCAAGAAGATTAAAATATCTAAAATAAAGATTTTTTTTAAAGTAACGTTTTTGTCGTGATTATGAAAACAATACCTGTAGGCTGTGGAGAATTGGAGAGCACTCAAACAAGAAAATAAAAATAACTAATGATATACCACCATCCAAATAACCACTGGTAGCATTATGGGCTCACGTCCTGTCCCCTCCCCCCACTGTTTAAAAAATGAGAAACATTGGGGCGCCTGGGTGGCACAGCGGTTGAGCGTCTGCCTTCGGCTCAGGGCGTGATCCCAGCATTATGGGATCGAGCCCCACATCAGGCTCCTCCACTGGGAGCCTGCTTCTTCCTCTCCCACTCCCCCTGCTTGTGTTCCCTCTCTCGCTGGCTGTCTCTATCTCCGTCAAATAAATAAATAAAATCTTTAAAAAAAAATGAGAAACAGGATCATTGTGTGTGTGTGTGTGTGTGTGTGTGTGTGTACACACACGGGTTTGCTGTTATTGCACAGTTTTATGGTCTGTTTTTCATGTCTTATATTATAAAAATTTGTCCATAACAATTATTCTTCTATCACATTATTGTTTGGTAATGGGATAGACCATAATCCCAGGTCCTGTGGGGTTTGGGTTGCTGCTTTGTTCTGTATGAGTCACCCTGGACACACATCCCTCGCTGTTTCCCTGGACGAGGAAACGTATCTGGGTCAGGGCCCCTCTGGCTGTCTGGTGAAATATGCGGGCCTCTTCTCACAGTAAATGTTTTTAAATGCAGAAAGCAAAATACATGACGTTACAAGGGAAACAATTTATATTGAAATATGATCAGAGTATTAAATAGGACAGTTTTGCAAACTAACCATGTGTTTCTTTATACATAGATTGAGAAGCAGTACGTTAGCGGGCAGATACAGTAGCTCTAATAACTACGTAGTTTTAAGTAGTGATCGATGCTAACGTGACGTTAAGCTGTGTGCAACAAATGTCGTGATACGGATGCACCTGTGGCTTCTATTAGGCCAAAGTGACAGGTACGGCTGTGGTTTGTTGCGTAAATGAAGGGAATACTAAATCACACTTGGAGGTTCGTAAATACAAATAGGTCACTTTTTTCTCATCAAAGTTTTTTATACTCATCAGAGTTAAAGGTTTGACACCTGACTTTTCTGCCCAGGGAACCCTGGTGAAAATTCCCTCGCTGGGCAAGACTCTCGGGAGTTGAGTTGCTGTATTGTTTCGGCTCTGCCCATTTTTGAGCCTTTTGACGCCTGCAATGGTCTCTCTGCTCCAGCAGCGGCATTTGATGTCTTCTGAGGGCCAGCGGATGCAGAGCGCGGTCAGAGAGAGTGTCTGTTAGTGGCAACAAGCATTAGCCAGTGCTATGGGCCAAATTGTGTCCCCACCAAATGCTATGTTGAAGTCCTAACCCCAGTACCTCAGACTAGGACTTCTCTGGAAAGACGCTCATTGCAGGTACAATTAGCTAAGTTTAGACAAGCACATCCTGGAAAAGGGTGGGCCCTAATCCAGGGTGACTGGCATCCTTGTAAGAAGACAGCCATGTGAAGACACAGAGACACAGACGGGATGCCACGTGACCATAAAGACAGATTGTGGTTATGCACAAGGAAAGCCAAGGATTGCCAGCAAACCACCAGGAGCTGGAAAGAGGCAAGGAAGGGTTCTCCCTCAAGGTTTCAGAGGAAGCGGGGCCCTATTAATACCTTGAATTTGGATTTCTAGCTTCAAGAACCGTGAGGCAATACACTTCTGTTGTCTTATGGCATCCAGTCTGTTACAGCAGCCCATGAAACAAATACATCTCATGTCTGCTAGTCCTGAGGAGTGAGATTCTGAAACAGCAGGGTTGGGTGGGCATGGCGCCCGGGCCAGTGTTGGGAATGGCCACGTCAGGCCCCAAGATGGCTGACAGGGACTGCTGGTCAGAGGGCCGGGCTGAGGCTTCCAAAAGAGCCTGATCCAGGGACACAATGTTACCTCAAGGTAAGGAAGAGGTGGGCCTCACCCTGCCTCTTCTCAAGGTCAACATAACCTAGAAACCACCCCCCACCGTAGAAACCTTCAGCATGCTGAGAAGTATCCTCTTTATTCCCACACGACAATAAAAGGTCTTTATCATTAATGACATGCCATTGCCAAACAGACAGGGTGCAGGTGGCAGTTGAAAGGATTCTTAGGTTTTGAAATTTCTCTAGTGCCTGGTGGGTGTGGGGGAAGGGCTGGTTCTCATGCAGGAATGGTGAGCTTCTGAGTCCCCCTTTAAGTTCACCTCTCCCTGGGGGGCTGTCTGCATCAGCTTTCTGCATACCTCGCTGAGGACAGTGGCTCGAGATAAATCTTCCTGTTGCATGACATATTTGTCCTTTGGGCACAGCCACACGTCACTGGAGGTCTGGGGTCCTCTGTCAGGGGTCTTCCATGGGCAAGACAGCTACCACCTGGAAGAGAAACCATCCTGACCAGCTGTAGGCCAATGGCGCAGCTAAGCAGAGAGGCTCCTGCAAACATTTCACCCCTTTTTTAAAAGTAGTGAGAAAGAAAGAAAGAGTACTCCCTTACCTGGGATAGAAAAATCCGGATGTTTGGGCAGCGGCCCTTCATGCTGCAACACTTTTGGGGAAGCGGCAGAAGAAGGTTGTGTGGCCCTGTCTCCATATAGTCTAAAGAACAAAAGTCATAGACTTACTCTTTTTAATAATAAAGAGAAGAAATATAATCTATGTAGGTCCTGGGTGAGCACAGGGGGTTTCTTTCTAATCCTGACGATTTATCCTAAACTTAAAGGGTTATCATATCTCCATTTTGCTAAAGGGAAAATGGAGGCCAAAGAGCCGCCCTCCGCAGTGCCCTACCACGCCCCTCCCTCAGTGCCCTGAGGTTGCCGCCAGGACAGGTGGCCCTGTGGGTTTTTACTCGCCGCCTCTCCCTGCCAACGAGCAAAGATCACAATCGGGGCTTCTGGAGAATGCTGGGTGGGGTGGGGAGTGGTGGGTGGGGAGTGAAGGCCCTGCTATTACCAACAAGGCCCCTTCTGTACAACAAACCAGACACAAAAGCAGCCCTAGAGCTGGGATGTGGCGTCTGCGAACCCCCTGGCCCGTCATCTGCTCCGGCCCTGGTTCTCGTCACCTGCGGCTGCCCCGCACACCGGACTTACTCCTCAAACGGCTTCAGGTGCGCTCTCCTGGCCTGCTCCGTGATGCCCAGGAAGTCCCTGTAGCAGTTTCTGGCCATGACAGTATACCGCGTGGCGCAGCCGAGTTCGGTGACCCTGGCTCTCGGGAGGTAGCCAGCCCAGCCAGGGATGGGGGGCTCCTGGAGAGGTTTCTTCATGTTTTTGCATTCTGTAAAAAGATACCGTGCTTCCTGAGGGCTTTGAGAGACCACAGAGTGGGCAGTGCTCCCGAAGGTAGCTGGCACCCCAACCGTTACCCCGGTGAACCCCTAGGCCTCTAGAAGCCCTAAGAGCAGCTGTGCCTGGTGGGCTGATTCTGTGTGCCGGGCACCTTGGTAGGGGCTTTCCAAATACCCTCTGGTTTCTGCTCTCCCGCACTGTGACAGGCTGACACCATCATCACCTCCACCCTACGCAACAGGACACTGAGACCTTAAAGAGGTTAAGAGAGCCTTGGCCAAGGTCACACGGCAAGGAAGAGGTAGGGCCAGGCTTCAAACCTGCGTCTGAGTGTCAAGGTCTTTCTCTTGAACAGATCCAAGCTTCACAGGAGAAAGGAAGCCGGAGAAGCATGCAGGTCAGAAGAAGGCACACCAGACTCAGCACCCGGACTCTGCCTCCAGGTCGTGAACGTGAACGACTCTGGCTGGCTGACCTGGTGCAACTTCCCACCGGTGAGATGGAGGGTTGCTGCCCGATCGCCTCCTCCAGTGGCTGTCAGAACAGAATTCGGCCACCGAGTCCCAGAATCTCAGAGCCGGAAGGCGCAGTGGGGAGCATCTAGCCCAGAGAGGGGAAGCCATGTGTCCTAGGTCACACAGCAAACAGTCGCAGGGCTGGGCTGAATCTCAGACTCTTAGGCAGATGTTCTATATTACGGCTCGGAAAATGTTAAAGCCCAATAAATGTGGGAGTTAGCCGGCCCAGACAGGTACAGTCATGATTATACAGACAGTTCTAGAGTCCATTACTTTGCCTATAGGCCTTTAGACCTTAAAAATGGTCCGGGGCAAATCACCGTGCTGATTAGCCTTAGAGAATCACATCGTCAGTTGTTCTTGTCATTGTCACTGTGGTTATTATTCCGTGCCTGCCAGAGCTGGGTTCCAGCTGAGGTCTGACCTCAGACAAGGGCCACTCCATCTGCAGACTCACTGCCCCCATCTCTAAAATGGGAATAATAGTATCGGCCTCGTGAAATAATGGTGCCTGGCACAGAGAGAGCACCCCCAAAGCGTACATACTGAGATGGCAGGTGCGGTCTGAACGTTCATGGCCACCTGCAGGGGGAAGGGGGTCTCCGTTCGCAGCACGCTCTGGCCTGACCAGGACCGTGTCCCTCTCTCCCCCAGAAGATGCTTCTTTCTCATTGTATGAAACTAAGCCTTTCCGCCTGGCACCACACCATCTGGGGATTCGGAACTGGGTTGCAGTCACGCTCCCTGGGGCGGCTCAGGGGGCCTGCTGGGACCCTGCACTTGGGCCCCAGGAGAAGGGGACTGGTTTCCGGGGGGCCGGTACCCAGACTCAGGGGGTGGTACTGTCGATCGTACTGGTACAGCGCCCGCAGGACGGTCTCCTCGGAGCAGACGGGCTTCAGCCTCCGGGCAGCGGCCACCGAGCAGCGAAATTCCTCCATCTGGTTTTTATAGCGCTCTGTGCTCTCCTGGAAGATCTTCAGACAGTGGGACATGCTGTCCTTGCTGGTGGCTTGCTGGCAGCTAAGGTAGGGCACGAAGCCTGCAAGAGCCGACGAATCGCAGCCCTCAGCGAGGCCGTCGGAAGCTACAGAAGCTCCCGAGGACCTCAGCCCACTCCCTGGCATTTCTTCCTTGGCCGACAACACTGCATTTTTCCAAAGGCCATTAATACAAGCAGGGCTGTTGTTTGCACTGCACTGGGCCCTCCCAAGGCCACACAAAAAAATGACCTTGGAGCTGGGGAGGCAAGGCCCATTTCAACAAAGACGATGACAGTAATATTCTTTGATAGCAAAGCCCCTGATGTCAGTCTGAACAGCAAATGGGGAAAGCATTTAATGGGCCAAAATGATAGTCTGAGAAGTAATTGAAATTATTCATCTTTTTAGAGAGAAAGCTTATTTTCCTTGACACTTCCCAAATGCAATTTGGGATCTTTTTTTGTCAGACCATCGGGAAATTGCGGGCTTATTAAAAGCTGAGACCTATTACACAAAAAAGGTAAATTCATTATCTGTGAGGCCCACCCCCTAGAACAATTTTTTACCATTTCCCACAAAATAACATATAATCATTACAATTAGTATGGGTAAAACACAAGTATTTATTTAAACTGGAGGCTGAATCCCAGGGCCTACACTATTGTCACAATAAAACCATTTTTTTGAAAGAACAAATTGAGGAAAAACTGGTTAAGAACTTGGTTTTCAATGGCTAAATAAATAAATAAATAAATACCTCTCGCTCATTACTGAAGTCCAACGTTTTGCCTGTAACCCTAAAGGAACCCTGATTTCCGAGTCAAAAGCTACAACCCTGCCTCCCACACTCTGCAAGAAGCATCTAATTACTAGACTGTTCTCGAAGTCCTCCACCCACCAGCCAGGCTCCTCAACCCTAGGGCAATTAAAAGATACTCCAGTGTTGTGTGCGTAGGGGGGAGACCATAGAAACCGAGGGGGCCTGCCCCCAGGACCTACTGGGGCCTGGACAGATTTTACGTAATCGTATATATGTATACGCGCTGAGGAATTCTCGCGATCTTCGCTTCTTACTAAGGGCCGGGGCGATCTGAGGAGAAACCTGTCGTTATCCCGTGTAGAGGGTTGAAATTGTGTCTCCCGAGTAGATATGTCCAAGTCCTAACCCCTGGGACCCGTGAATGTGACCTTACCTGGAAATAGGGTCTTTGCAGACGTCATTAAGGATTTGGGAACGAGATTATCCTTGACTGGGGATGGGCCCTAAATCCCTGGTCCACTGTCTACGTCTGGCCAGCTGGCTAGGCCAGGACAGGCACTTACGCTTTAGAGGACCCTTGTTGAAAGCACTCCGTTATAAGAAAAGGGAGAGGGGGATCTGAGAAAGGGACACAGAGGTGCAGGGCAGAAGGCCGCGTGAAGGGCCGTGTGAAGGCAGGCGCAGGGTTTGGAACCATGCGGCCACAAGCCACGGAACAGCTGAGGCCACGAGAAACTGGAAAAGACCAGGAAGGACCCTCCTCTAGAGGCTTCAGAGAGTGCATGGCCCTAGCGACACCTGGATTTCAGACTGCTTGCCACCAGAGCTGTGAGAGAACAAACTTCCGTTGTTTTACAAGGCAGCCCTAGGAAACTAATACACTCATTTAATAGACATTTTTACTTACCGCAGAGAGTAAGCAGCTCTTACAATCACATACACCTTGGAGGAGGAGGGACTGACACCTCGCTTTGGTAAGAACTCAAAGCCTGTTCTCTTACCCCGCTGGTAGGACCAGGGTGAGGCTGAGAGACCTTGGAATCTTGCATCTCCTCTCCTATGAACACCTTGTGTGAGAGCTGAGGGCCCTTGAGGACCACATGATTTGTCACAGGGATGTGACTCAGTAAGTTCTCAGTAGCCCAGGAGCCCAAGGAGGAGAACCTTTAGGGTGACCAACTGTCCCTGTTTGCCAAGGACTTAGGGGTTTCCTGGGACTGAGGACTTTCAGTGCTAACACTGGGGCCATTCCAGACAAACCAGGGCACACAATCACTCTCCCTCTAAGGAACCCCGGAAGGAATGGGACCCTACGAACAGCCCTAGTGCGAGACTTGGGAAAGCTCAACTTGGGAAAAAGGACAGGGCCTCGGCTTATTCATTGTGTCTATCCCCACAGCATTGTGCCTATCTTGGCCCCAGTACAATGAATACACATTAAGTGCTTCCTGCCTACCAGGCAGGTGCTGCGAGATCTGGCCTAAGGTATAGCTCTCCACTCCTCGGAACTCAGTTATCAGCCATCGTCGGCAAGGGAGTGCTTTCGACAACTGTCTGCAGCAGCTGAAGTGCCTGCACTGGCCCAGCCGGCCAGAAAGACATGGACAGTGGACCAAGGCAGGGACAGTGACCGGGACCACGGTTCTCCTGCCAGGCACGTCCTCAGAGCACATCACCACTTACCACTGTAGCCTGGTGTGACTGGCAGATGTCTCATGAAGGTCTTGGAAGACTCCATGGTTTCGCTCGCTGTTAATGAAGGGAAGAGGGAATGAAATGATCTCATCAAATGTCCCTGCCTCAGAACTCATGGTGCATGTGTTAGAGGCCTTAGGGGTAGAAGGACCCCCCTAGGGGTCTGGGACAGAGAGGCAGCACCGCCGTCTTAACGCAGAACCGGCAGACATAGTTGGCGTCAGTTATAAAAACAAGGGGCGTTCGCCTTGTATGTGAACTTAGATACGGGGCGCAGATCCCCATCCATGAACGTCTCCCCTCCTGGGACCTCCTTCATCCACCCAACCTTCCAGCCCGCCTGCCAGCAAGCGTGAACCACACTGTGGCCCACGACTGTGAGGAGGTTAGGAATATAAAGCTGAGCGGGACCCAGAAGCCCCCCTGGGAAGCCCCTGAACCTCAGAAGAGGGGAGAGATGAAGCACTCCCACCCCCAGAGCCTTTCTTTCTCCAGGGGGAAAGGGGCGCACCAGGGATGTCTGCTGACCCCAGCCCCCATCACCCCTAGGACAGGGGGCAGTGTCTGGGGACATTTTTGGTCATCACAACTGGGGGATGGGGTGCTGCTCGTATCTAGTGAGTGGGAGGCCGAGGGTGCTGCTGAACACCATACAGGACACAGGGCAGCCCCGCAAAGAAGAATTAGAGAAAGTTCCGGCTGGAAGGGCCGGGACGTCCCCAAAGGCTGGCCTGGAGTCCAAGATGGGTGAGGTGGGGGGAGTGGGGGGGGGGTGGATCACCACCGCATGGGTTTATGTGGCTGCTGCCTCCCCAGCCAGACCCCTTCCCCCCACCCCAGGATGGTTTCTGGGTCCCCCTGAGGGCGGGGTCCTGCATCTGGGCCTCTGTTGAGGCTGCCCAATGCTACGCTGCGGGCCAGGTCATCCCTCAAAAGTGAGGCCTTCACAGCCAGGACGGGTGGTCCTGGGGGGAGGGGAGGGGTCTGCGCTTAGTCCGCAGTGGGGGGAACTTTAAACACCCTCGGACAATTACAGAATGTTCGCTCTGACTCCCCAGACAGGGACTGAGCTCCTGTTAAATCCTCACTGCCGCCCTAAGGGTTGGTTCCCCTTTGGGCCCCCCATTTATAGATGAGAAAAATAAAGCACAGAGAGGCTAAGTAACTTGTTTGAGCGTTCTCCCATCCAAGGAGGTATGAACGAACCCCACATCTAAATTCTGAGGGCAAGATTCTGTCATCCAAAGGCGTGGCTCTGGGGAGGGGGCTGGGTCGCAGCCCCGGCAGCTGCCTGAAGGAGGTGGAATCCGAGAGGAGGGAGGAGCGTGGAGACGAGGTGTGCTGGGGGTGGGGGCCCGGAGGGGTCGCTAAGCTCCGCCACAGCCCCCGCCCCCCTGCCTCCTCCCCCCGCCTCCCCCCCGCCTCGTCTCCCGGGGCGGCCGCGCTCCCGCGTTCTCACCTGGGCAGGCCTGGGTCGCTGCCAGCCAGGCCTCCAGCGGTCCAGGGCCTCAGCCCTCCAGGCCTCCCCGCCTCCGCCAGCGCTGCTGGCCTTTGTGCGCTCACCCTGCCCTGGGGGGAGGAGGGTGGGAGGGGAAAGGAGGGGCCGGACCCGCCCCGCTGCCTCTCCCCCTTGCTCACCCTCCCCCACATGATGGGAGCCTGCCCCGCGGGCCGGGGCGGGGGCTTGGGTCAACTCGAGTGGATGTGGGGGCGCTTCCCCCTGCTCCCCAGCTCAGCGTCGGCCCCAGGCGTGAAGTTCAGGGATTTGTCCAACAAATACTTGGCCTCTGAAGCTGTTCTCCATCTCGTTCTCGGCACATGGTCTCCCCAGCTGGGGCCCCCTGGGTTTTGGAACTGGGGGGAGAGCTACGGAGAGGATCTAGGTCAGAGCTGCCTTTTCTGCTGGGCGGCCTGGGGCGGAGCGGGAGGTAAAAGGGTTGGCAACCGGCCTTCCTCCCGGGATTCAGGCCGGTGTGGGGGACTGGCAGGCTACAGCAAGCAGCCTGGGAGGGAAGGAGAGGCCTGCGTGGGTGGTGACTTCCCTCACACCCCTGCCCCCCTAGGCCTCTGTCTTCAAAAAGGGAGGGGGACAGAAACGGGGCAATGCACCAAAACGAAGAGGGGGTGCCAGGGAAGTGCAGCCATACTGCTTTCTAATCATCCTCATTTTATGGGAGCTAAAGGGGGCCCGAGCCTTCATCTCACTGGATTGAAACCAGGATGCCCACTGAGGGACCCAGACAGCAGGAATGAGGGCCTTTCCAGACTGCTCGTCCCAGGGGGGGGCCGTCCCTACAAAGGGCTGAAACCTGATCACCAGAGGGCACTACTTTCCAATAGATTGGTGTCACTGCCTCTCCCAGCCTTATCTGCTTCTACTTCCTGGGAGCTGAACTTCAGATGAAGGCCCCATTTGAACCCCCCTCAGTGTCCTTAGGACTCCACGACAGACTCTCTGGAAGCTTCTTAGGCCAGCTCTGGAGGGTGAGCCAGACAGAGAGCCTGGAGCAAACTCAAGGCTCTAGATGCAGCAGCCGGGCTGGTGTGCCAGCTAGGAGGGGAGGGCTGGGCACCAGGCCGGCCCTTCTGCTCTGTTTTCCACCACCTGCACTTGGGTGTGGTGGGGTTATCAGTGGCCGCCCCAGCGCATCTGCCCTCCCCCCAGCTTGGAGGGAAAAGGGGCTCATGAACACGGATGGAGCCTTGGTTCCCAGCAAACCAAGGAGCCCGTCTTGTTGGAATGAAAGCTAATTGAGAAAAGCTTGCAACATTTAAGAAAAGACCTGAAAGTCAATCCCCATCTGAGTGAGATGGGGCGGAGGGGGAAGTCAGCAATGATGCGCCATAATTGCACTCACAAATTCATAGGGAAAAAAAAGTTGGGGCCACACGAGATCCAGAGTTTTGCTTTATTAGACATCTGTGCAGACAGAATTTGCAGGTACAATCTCATCAAGTTGTGAACAGCTGCAAAGTTCTGTGGAGTGTGAATTTATCTTGTAGTGAACAAGACCCCAATGGCTGATATTCTAGAATAAAGTTCCATGATCCAAGCAGATGAGAGGTGTGATGTAACGGACAACGACTTGTATACGAGTCATCCGCTTCGTCATTTCCCAGCATAAATACGCAGCTTACTCACAGCTACTTCAACTCTACAATGTGAAGTTCGATCTTCGACTAATAATGCATTTGGACTCCTGTTTATATTAGCGCATGCGATTCTTTGCCACCCTGGCAATTAACCAGACCTAGACTCTAAAAGCTACACTTGATCTAAATAACATCCTAGGGGGCGGGCAGGCTCTGCAATCTGGACCCAATCTTAGTCCAGCCTCAACCTGGACTCAATCTTCGACTCTGCACGAGAGCCTGTATATCTCCTCCTCTTTGCTATCTTGTCTGTCTGTGACTTGTCTGTCATTCAGCATTTATTAACGCCTGCTGGGTACAGAGAGGGCGGTTAGAAAGGCGATCCTCTGGCAGTTCTGCTTCCAAAACGTGAACATCAGATAATATGCCAGGGACAGGTGAGTAACAGTCAAGACAACAGGCATTTCAGAAACTTCCTAAGATTAGAAAATGAGTCCAAGTGTATTTATCCAGTGTTCTCATTCTAGAATATTTCTGTGGGCAGGAGGGAGAGGAGGGATGGAATTGGGGGATTCCCTTTAAGAAGCTCGACTATTGGGGCTGCATTTCCGGGACGAGAAGAAAGTCCAGTGGGGTTCTCAGCCCTCTCCATCACCTGCTTGGCAACAGTGCAGAATTCAACCAACTCGCCAAAGAGAAATCAGACAAGGAGACATCCTCAGTGCAAGGTGGGAAAGGTATTACATTTGCTAAAAACAAAACAAAACAAAAAACCTTCACTAAATTACTCACACTTACACTTCATCGAGTGGGACAGCCGGACTTGTGCACCACTCGATTCCTTGCTGGAACCCTGTCTACTGTCAACACTGCACACGGACCACACTTGGCCGTCAGAGTGACTGCTCTGCCCCATGAGAAGAAGCTGACAACCCTGTAGGGACACAGTTTTCGTAGGTTGTCTGCACAGTCACGTGGCATATAGAACCAGAATGTTCAGCTCTCTGAGACTGGACAGGAGAATCGATACATGATTATGCTCCTTTCAGTATAAACCGTGAGACTTTGGGAAGCATGCGAGTGAAGCAAGGTCTGACGAAGCTGTTGATCCGGCTGCTGTCCCCTTTTTTTTTTCCAGGGTGTTAGGAGCCTCGGCACCTCTGACTCCTGCTCAGTCTCGCATACATAGTCCATAAGCTTAGCATCGGGTACAAATCGATAAGTAAGCGCAATTAAAAAATGAAGCCATGGGGAATTAAAGGCAGCAATGTCATCAACAAAATTCAAAGAGCATTTTCCTTTTGTTTTTTGTTTTTTTAACAAGAAAAGCACATTGTAGAAATAAAGATTCTGTACAATATTCTAATATCGTATGTACATAAAATCATACTACTTATAACTCACTTGAGAAGTCTTATTTGCAAAGTATAGCTGGCAACACCAAAGAAAGACCCAGAACATTTAGCTTTTGAAGCAGAGCAGGCAGCAAGAGAACCCGAGCAAACACACGTCTGTGCCTGGGCACGCGGTCCTGCTACGGAGCTCAGGTACGCGCCTAGCATTCTCTACGTCAGCGGTTTGCTCGTGTTTCACATTCTGGCAGGGAATTCTGCAGCAGGCAGGGTGGAAAGACGTGCTCAAATGAAACAGGAAATGCTATTTCGAATCTGCATATCGGCTATGGTAACGGGTTTGTGAATCCAGCTTGCCTTTGGAGCGAGTTCCTTAGCACATCCTCCCCTCATTCATTATGCATGCCTCCAGGGATTTCAAATCCGAAGAAGGAGTTCCAGCAGACACACCAGTTGGTTCCTCAGCTGTCCTTAGGGTGCCTTTCCCCCACCCCCCCACCTTCCTCCTTTACAGGCCACTCCTGTGAGGGCTAAAAGCACCACCCCCAAGCTCGGTGGAGCCCACTCACAAAGGGCAGGGTGTGGGACCCCGGCTCGGCTCTTCACTTGAAAATCCTCTCCCTAAGGGAGCCCCAAACAGGTAGACTGCAGGCACTGGGGTGCGCTTCTGCTTCCAACAAAACCTCAAGTTAGGAGTTCTCAGATTCCCATGGTACCCCCTGTGGGTGTCTACTGAAAATGCAAATGCCCCCCCCCCCCCCGACTCAGCTTCAATTTGTAAAAGGAATAGGATCCAGAAATCTGCTTTTAAGAGGCACCCAGGCAGTTCTCAGGAGGGGGAGTCACAGATCAGCTTTGAAAAGAACTGGCTGAATTCATCAAGTACAGATCTACGAATTCCTTTTAGAGACACTAAAAACTGAAGATTTTAGTGAAACATTTCATAGCACAGATTCTCTACCCATGTATCACCAATGTATTCTTTTTGAATTGTGGGAATGCGGGGCCAAAACTCTTTGGGAGATGAGGGCGAGGAGGGAGTAAATTTAAAATATGGACCCTTGTCAAGGTGAGGGGCTGTTCCAGACTCCTGGGCTTGGTGGTATGAACAAGGCAAACTGCACGACCATGTCCTCACACAGAAGCCCACTAAGGTTAACTTGAATTACTTATGAATTCAGAAACCAGGATCTGGCATCCGGGGAATGATGTCACGGCATACGATTTGGGATAAGTCAGCAGTGCCTAAATAATTCCATCGAAGCAAGCTTTCACCTGCTGAAAAGTGAAGGGGTGCGCTCTCCCACTCCCTCGAATCCTAGTAGATTAGCTGGGGCCATAGTGCCTCCTCACTGAACCTATTCAGGATTGAAATCACGAGAACCTAAAATAGTGCCCAGCGTGGGCAGGCCTCTCCCACTGGTGGAACACACTCCCAGCTCCCGCTGCATCACCACTTTTAATCACACGATGATGAAAAGAAATTAACTTCAGATGGACGGCATTTTATATGGACTGCCATCCAAAAAACGTAAAAAGAAAACTCTCAAATAGATAAAGAATCTCCTCCCGGCTCAAAGCTCTCATTTCAAATCTGGAAAGAGAGCAATAGGGCATCCTCACGGAGATCCATTCAAAACAAGCTGAATCACCGCCTAGAAATGGACTGAATCCCTTGTCGGGTGGCTGTTTCACCCCTGGGTACCTATGAAAACTAGCTGCTCTTCCAAGATCCTCAGATGTCTTATTCCCAAACCTCAATCTCCATTTCCCACAGTTTTTCTGACTCCAGTGTGCCCTCAAAACTCCCTAATTATTTCTAGCCCTACTTGTTCCCATCTTCCCTGCTGAAATTCCGGTGGGCAATGCTGAGGGTCAAGGACAGAGAAAGAACCGTCAGGGTTGAGGTCAGCAGGTGCAGGGGAGCGGAGTCCGGGGGCGGGGGGGGTGGCAGGCAGCGGCGGGGGGTGGGCCTGTTAAATATTTAAGAAGTCAATCCCAACCTTGACGCTCTTTGAGGTGGCTATGTCGACGGCCGTGGCCTTGATCTCTGTGTCCCCGAACTGCATGAGGGTCTGGATCTCCCTCCGGGCGGGCACGGCCGTGCCGCTGGTCCCCGTGAGATCCAGGCGCAGCGTGCCGCACTTCTTCACCCCCGGGTCGGTGATGAAGCTCACGTCGTCGTGCTCGGAGCTGTAGATGTTGATGACGATGACCAGCTGGGAAGGCTTGGCCGGGGTGTAGCTACGCTTGACCAGCTCCCCCAGGGCCACCGACTGGTCGGCGGAGATGAACTTATCGAAGACGTCGGTGCACCAGCGAGTGCCGTCCTTCACCAGCAGCTTCTCGGGCGGGTGCTTGCCCTCCACGTAGCGGTTCAGCACACCCACCCCGTAGGTGAGCGGCGACCGGCGCACCTTGATGACCGCGGGGTCCAGGCCGAAGAGGACGGCGCCCTTGAGGATGGTGAGGCCCACGTCCTGGGGGATGATGATGCGACACTTGTCGCCGAAGGCCGCCTGCACTGCCTGCTGCAGGAGGGGCGCCTCTGCAAAGCCCCCCACCAGGAAGAGGAACTTGACAGTGGACACCTCGGGCTTCTGAAACAGGTCCCCTGAAAACGAAGAGGAGGGGACAGCGTTCTGTCACCAAAAGCCAGCCGCCAAGGGGGACTGGTGGCCCGAGAACGTGGGGAACAGACAAAACCCCTGGGCCCCCGGCGGACAGACATGGCAGAGCTGGTTGAGTCTGTGTAGAGCTGGTCTTTCAAAGAAAGGGGTTTGCACACCAGTATGCTCTGGAATGAAAACCAAAGCTGCTGGTAAGTAGAAACTCATGTTCACGGCTAGATGGTGACGGTGTTAAGTGGTAATTTGTTAGGCATAAATGCAGACTCACGTTCTCCAAGCCCGTGGGCCTGTTAAGTCAGTCAAAGCAGGCTGTTCTAAACACCGTTCTTCGGTTTGCAGAGGGGTTCTGATTTGGTCAGTGTGGGGTGGGAAGTGGATGGGGGCTGGGATACTGAGCAAGGTCCCCAGTGAGTCTACTGCGTGTCCCCAAGTGAGGGCCACTGGGGTAGCACAGAAACTGCATGGCCAGATCGTTTGCCCTCTCGAAGGAGACCCTTCTCTGGTCCATGGAACTGTTCCTCCTCCCCAGCCAAGATTATGGCTCCTAACGCACCCTGAGAAAGCAAAGACTACACACTCCCTAGGCCCTGTCCCTCCAGGAGAATAATGCTGCAGAGCTCCCAGCATCCTGACTTTTGAAGTCAAACTCAAGGCCAAGGTGAAGACAGGCTCTGGGCTGCCTTATAGTACCTGAGGGGAAGGATCTGGAGAGCCTACGCCCAGAAAGCTCCCACATACGTACCCAGGCCCCGACCTGTGGCTCCCAGCCCCAGAGCCCCTGCCAACCTGACTTCACACGCACTAGCTAGTGAGGCTAGAAATGTCAGTCCCCATTCCTGGCTCTGCCCTACCGAGGGGCCGAGCCCTGGCAGGTACTTACGGAGGTGCTCAATGATGCTGTCGATGGTTGGCTTAAAAAGAGCATTCATGGCATCTGGACTCATCCTCAGCATCCCTTGTGAGGACCACTTCACAAAATCCACACTGTGGGGGTGTGGCACAGAGAGAAATAAGCAGTGAGTGTGTGAACGAGACCCAGGCTCTGTGCGCAGAGACGGGCCCTGGCAGAAGACCCGTCACACCGGAGGGAGCAGAAGGGTTCGAAAGTCCTTGGAAATATCCTCAACTGTCAGAACCTGGACCCTTAGGTGCTCAAAAGCTAAGACGCAGCCTCTTCTGTTTCTCTTTGCTTTGCGCTGTGGCCAGCCTTCCCTTGGGAGGGTGGAAGCCAAAGTCTAGTGCAAAAGGGTAGGGAAAGAATGAAAGGGGTCTTTTTGTTTGAATGACCACATTTTTTCATCGAGCAGTAGTGCTATTTGTGTTCATTAGAGGCTCAGATGATGTGTCCGCTGTGCTGCTGCCTGAGGCTACGAGCCTGGGTGCTCAGGCGTGTTTCCTTCAGCCCTCCAGGCACCTGTCCCGTGACCGTGTGGAGCATAACCCTAGCAGGATGCCCCTTTCTCTGTCAAAGGCACAGAGCATCCAAAGCAACGGCATGGGACAGAAAGAGCAATGGACAGGGAGTCAGGATTGCTGGGCTCCAGGATGGCCTCCGCCACTCAGAGGCTGTGGGACTTTGGGGCAAGTTGGGCTGCATTTTCTCTGAGCCCCAGTCTCTTGTCTGGAAATCAAGGATAATACAACGTGTCTTACCTCCCTCACAGGGGTTGTTGTGAAGACGAAGTTACATACCACGTCTGTGAAAACACTCTGGACACTTTCTGTTACTAAAGGAATGCCAGGGACTGTTTATTACAGCACGTGCCCACCCATTCCCAGGTTCAAAGAGGCCAAGTGAATGGTGTGTCTGTCCCTGAAGCAAAGCACGTACCAGCTGCTTCCTAACGTCACATTCTGGATGCTGTCAGCGCTCCCTGACCAGGCAGTCTTTCTGTGGCCTCGGCCAAAGGACAGTGTGGGACGGTGTGGAATGACCCAGTGGCTGGCTGTGGCCAGTCTCCCCAGAAGGAGAGCTGACAGGCCCCAGAACTGGGTGAGCAGGACCCAGGGTTCAACTCAGAGCAAGCACCTCTGTGGGAGGCTGGTGGACAGACAACATGAGCCTAGTACGAGTCCAGCCCGGACCCTGCTCCAAGGGCAAGAAAACCTAAAATCGTCTCTACTTTGTTTCCCTTAAACAGAACCCAGGCTTCTTAGAGAAATGGCCGATTGTGGGTCTGGGATGGGGAAGATACGAGATGAGCCGGGAGCATCTTCTCTAACCAGAAGTCAGACCAACACGTCGTATCAACGGGACTCAGGAGCCAACCTGGAGAGGCTCCTACTGGCCGAGATGGGGCATGTTGACTAGCAAAAAGGATTACGACTGCCATGGTTTAAAACACATCAAATACGCCTAAATCCATGAAGTCATAATGGTATTCCCCTTATGTCCCCATAAAAGAAAAAAAAATGCATTTGTCACTCAGGAGAATGCTAGGAAATCAACAATATTTTTTAACAAAAAATTTATAAATGAAAGGGAAGAACCAAGCATGTCTTTCCTATATGAACCGTACTTCAGGGCAACCAAACCACGGAGAAGAACTGCTAGCATGCTCTCCAGAAGCAGGCCAGCTAACAAACGCAGGAGTGAGACACCAAGGGGCCACCCCTTAGCATAACGGACGTGGGCAACAACCCTCCATGGCGGCTAGCATCTCGAAAGAAGCAGCGGCGCGTGCTGCCTGACATGAAGCCACGGGAAATACTACCCTCCAGGAAGCAGGCTTGCCAAAAACTCCAACTTAACTCTCACCAAACCTCCAGCTCCATCTGCCAATTTGTACAACATACCAGGAGGCCTAACATGTTATGTGGGTGTGCAATGAGCAAAATCCCAGACTGGAGGAAACGCTCTGGGACAATCAGCTTTATCATCTAAAACACTGTAAGGAAAAAAACAAGAAGGCGAACCTATATAGGACGTAGGGGCGTATCAGAGAATTGCCATGGATAGCCATCTTTTGGGTATTAAGGCAAACAGAAAAAAATGATAAGACAATGGGAGAAATTTTAATGTCAACTGGGTATTTGAGGGTATTGAAGAATTGCTCGTTTTAAGTGTGATCGTGATAATAGTGTCAGGGTGATGATTTTAAATATATCCCCCTCAGAGATACATACGGACATATTTAAGGATTAGTTGATGGTCAGATTTGCTTTGAGATGCTTGGGGGAGGGTCCGCGAGGATTCAGGTTGGCCGGGAACTGACAGTTGTTGAAGCTGAGTAAGGAGGTTCATTTTGCACAGGACATGTTTGAAATTTTCCACTCTAAAAAGACTTTGAGAAACTTATGATTTTTGTCTATTAATTTTGGAATCCAGCTTTAAAAGAGCTTCCAAATGTTCATTTTGCAACAAGCTGAACTACAAACACTCGCCTACGGCCAAGAGACTCAGAGTAGCAGGAAACGCAGGATCCCACAGGATTCGTTCAACAAATACTTACTGAGCACCTGCTATGTCTGTACTGGACTGTTGTAGATACTGGGGACGCAGCAGAGGCCAAAACACACAAAATTCCTGCTTCCACAAAGCTTATAATTATTAGTACATAATAAAAGCTAACACGAAAATAGTACTTTCTAGGTCCCGATTGTGCTCAGTGCCTAACCTATGAATTCACTTCATCCTCATGACAACCCTTTGAGGTGTAAGTGGAACCGCTGTCTCCCCTTTCCAGATGCAAAACTGAGGACCAGAGAAGTTGAGTCACTTGCCCCAGGTCACACAGCTTCTCCGTAGGACTGGAAGTCAGAGTCCGCACCCCCTTCTTCCCTCCCATCAACAAGATCCACCCTCCAGAACAGCCTAAGCCACTGGCGAGTCCCACTCACTTGCTCTTCCTCAAGGCGTGCTCCACGCTGTGCCCGCGGAACTTCTTGTAGTAGTCGATGAAGGAGAAGGGCAGGGTGATGTTCAGTGGGTTCGTTCGGTCCGGGGCAGCTGCCCTTTTACGAGACTCAAATGCAATCATTAAGTCAACCCAGGCCGCGGGACGCTTGATTTTGAATTGTTCGATAAAATCCTCTCCGAATATTTTACACAGAAGTTTTTCAAATTCATAATCTACTCCTAAGGATCCATAGGGTCCACCTGGGTCAAGAACAAAAGGAGAGCGCCCCGCCATGTTCGAAACTGCCAGAAACTGAATCCAAACTCTGAGAAACAGCCTACCCTCTGTTCTTCTCTGAAACACCAAGTAGCACGACTTAGACCCAGTTCGCAAACAGACCGCAGCTCTAAGTTTTTCCTTAAGCTTGAAAACCCTTAGGTTCTTCTCCTTCCGGGTGGAGAAACTTTTTCCTACAGAATCACCTGTCAAGAAGCTGTTTAAAATCAGTTACATTTTATTTATTTTTTAAAGATTTTATTTTTAAGTCATCTCTATACCCAACGTGGGGTTGAACCCCGAGATGGGGCATCACACGCTCTACCGACTGAGCCAGCCAGGTGCCCATAAAATCACTGCCGTTTTACATAAATGGATACATATAACTAAGTAGGAGCATCACAGTATTTCCACCCAAGAAATCTAAGGACAGGGTCTGAAAATCAGCCGGCCCACCTAGGCCCCGTGATCTGTTAATGACTCATCATCCCACTCCCACCAAGGGAGAGAGCCTGTTGCTTGCTTTGGCAACCTCGATCCAAGACCAGGTGTTCCGAGACCTCCCTAGAAAGCTTAACCGTAGCACAAAATCAGAGGTGACAATCAGGTGACAAGCAGATCCTTCCAGAACTTTCAGGAAAAAAATTCCCTTGTCCAGGATCTGAAACAGGCTCATTTCATGCCAAAAGCCAAGCTATGGTGGTTTGTGTTTTAAAGAACATTTAACTGCCTTTTGTTCCCCAGTTCCACACAGGAACCCTCTCCGTGCTGGTGGCAACCGAGAGAAGGAAGTACCAAGAGAAATCTGACATGAGAGAAACGGCTCAGGAATGAGAAAATCAGCCATGCAGGGACTCACCTGTTGCTTTATACAGTTCTTTCAGGTGTCCTTCCGGTAACCGTATCTGATGGACAGTCAGGTCTACGGTGCCCCCGCCACTGTCCACGACCACATACTTGTCACCTGGGACAAAGACAGCCATCCTTTACATAGACCGCTTGTCAGCCCCATCCTGAAACAAGCTGGGGGGCGACGACTTGGCATACCCAACTCAACACCCATCAACACTTCTCATTAGCACGATGGTTTTGCAAATTAGCTGCACAGCAAGTTATTCGTGACAGAAGAGAATGCAGTAATGTCTGCCCAGGAGGGCGGGTTAGCATGGATGGTAAAGAACCCGGATGAGTGGATCTTTAAGACGGGAGCATGCCTGTCACACGCTGCGGCGTCCCTGGCACGTAGAAGCGGACAACTTCCTGCCAAGGTTTAGAGCGCCATGAAATGAACTGCTGTTTAGCACAAGACTTACTCCAGAACTGGGGAGCTCCAATTCCTACTTTTCTTCTAAAGAGTCTGTATGGTTTTAGAACATGCAAAATTATGGCTCCAAAAGAGCTCTGCTTGGGTGGGTGGTCTTTAAAACCACCTGATTCTGAACATTTTCTGCAAGCGCCAAAGGAGCCAACAGGAATGCATTTTTGCCAGCAGCACAGAACAAATCCAGCAAGGGCAAAGGACATTCAAGGACGCTACCTTCCTCCAGCTCGGACCAGATTTCTCCTATGACATTCTCCACCAAAAAGGTCCGGCTCTGCCGATTACGCCGTATGTGTTCCTTAGCTAGTGGCCGACAGAAAGAAAATGACGGGTAAGAAAGCATGAAAAAGCGGGCAGTCATCTGCAGTCAGTGAAGGCAACAGCATGAGGAGGGTTAGGGACAGAACATTTAGCAATACTCGACCAAAATGATTACATAAATACGACATTGGGAAACCCAAAGCCAGACCATTTCCACCAGCCTCCATCTCTTCATTGCACGGTAGCCTGGCTTGCACCCTGCTGGAAAACTCGCCTTGGAGAAGGAGCAGCCCTTCCTCCGGTGACAGTTTTTGGGGGGAAGGGGTTAATAAATCGACCAGATTCCTGGCTTTGCTGTCCCGGGGAGGAACTTGTCTGCCAAGAAGCTTGCAGAGCACTTGGTTAAATAATTTCTCCTCAAGGAACTCTGTCTGATGCAAGGAATGTCGGGTATGTTTTCCTAATCTGGATCCTGGATAAAGGGGACTGGAGCCCTTTCCCAACCCCAGTGAGGCCAATATGCTCTTCAGCCACAAGGTGGCGCTTCAGCCACAGGGCGGCCCCTCCGAACCTAGCAAAGCCCTGGCTGCCTTTTTCCTGAAACTGGGGAAAAACATGGCTGTGGCCCAGGCCACTTAGTGGCTGTGACGCTTTGCGTGGGGCGACTGCATCTCTCACAGGCCGCCCACCGGCCCTGGGAAGCAGACAGGACACAAATCATCGTCCTTCTGTTCAGAGGAGAAAACTAGGTCAGACGAGGTTAAGGGGTTTGCAGTTCCCACGACTCAGTCTTGCAGCTCCAAATCCACCCTTTAACCATGGACCCTCACGCCTTTGAGATTTACCAATTTACAGTGAAAAAGCAGAACACAAACATTAAAAGATGAGAAAGGTGCCATGAGAGGGTATCTGGGGATCAGCAGGTGCCAAGGTGCCCAATTGGGGCAAATCACTTTACCCATCTGGGCCTCAGTTTCCACATCCATAAAATGGGGAATAATAACACTTGGCATAAGTTCCTCACAGACAGAGCAGGGACTGGTTCTTTGATTTCATCTCAGCACCCAGTGTGACACCCAGCACACAGTAGGTGATAATCAAGGCAAAGCACCAAGTATGCGACCCGGTATCGAACAAATGATCACTGCAATGAACAATTTAGAGCAACCCCCGATTTTACAGATAAAGGCTCTGTCCACTGCTCTGCTGCCGCATCCCACAACCTTGCCCCCCCACCGTTTTTCTAGTCCCTAAACTGGTGCTGCTGACTTTGAATTGCCCTACAAATCCATCTGTTGCTGGTTATCCAATTAAGGACCCTTGACCCTCTAGCCTCCTCTAGCAAGGAGCACCGTGTTTGCAAAACAGTGTCTTCTCTGGGGATTAGAACTGCAAGAGCCGGTCAGCTCTTAAGTTCTTCAGGCCCTGGCGTTCCGTGGGGAAGCCGTCGCGACTAACGAGTCTTTGCAGGCCTGGGAGGGATCCTCAAGCTTGGGGCTTCTCTCCTGTTCCCAGTACTGTCTCCAGAGGAGCTTCTTTTGCTGACCCTGTAGTGGGCATTTGGTTTGCTAAAACAATCTATATGTCATTCATAAAGAAATAATCAAGCCAGAATAAAATATATGCTAAGCTCTCAAAAAAAAATTATCACATTTTCAGGCAAATTAAGCCCAAGGTTATAAAAAATGGATCCTTTACTGATCTCATGAAATCCTTTTGGTGCAAATAATATGGACAGCAACCCTGTGGTGCTGGGGGCAGAGGGCCAGCCTCGTTGCCCTCAGTAGTGTCCACTGGGCGTCCACCGTGGAGAAGCATCGGACGGCAGAGAACAGCCAGGGGCGGGGGGAGCTCAGGGCCCTAATGCCAACCAGGGAACTGCTGGTTAAGGGCTCCGCCAGCAGGCAGCACCCCCTCCTTCTGGGAGACAGGCCGTAACTGTAAAACAAGGCTGGGCCAGAACCCTTGCTTCGCTGCCCCTCTGAGGGGTGGTGGCCAACAGTGTGAGGATTTCAAAAACCTAAGAGACCTTTTGAGCACAAGATGAGAGCAAATTCCACAAGGCACAGGACACAGACACGGAGCAATGTGCAGGTAGACGGGATAAGTTCAAGGAAAGGAACCCCGAACCTGAGCTCGCGGCCAAGGCAAGCATTCGAGAACAGTTTCCCCTTCAAATGTGAGCGTTACACTTAGGACGTGTTCAGCAGAGCTGCGCTACGATCAGCTAATTCTGACCTGAGTGTGTGAACCAGTACGAGCTCGCACAGCCCGCTCAGTCGTGCGTCTCTTTTCCCATGAAAACGATGAAGAAAATGTAAATAAATGTCACCCTGAGTATTTAAAACATTAAGACACTTGATTTAGTTAGCAGTAAGGCTAGCCTCGCATGCTTTGGTGGAGGCCGAGCAGTACCCCAAAAAAGGCACATCAAGCCCTCCGTGGAAGGGCCGCGGCTTCCACTCGCCCGGGTGAGTCAGGCGTGAGGTGCTGGCACTCAGCCCCCAGCCCGGCCGGCTGCCTGGGGCCCAGCGGGCTCTTCGCCCTGACTTATGGCAGAGGCTCACCCACGGCTCTGTCTTGGGTTGAAAATGCAGAGTCGCGGCCTCTGGGGCAGCGTGACCGGGGGAAGAGGAAGAGGAGAATTCTGGAGGAGAGGACGCAGGGGCAGGGATGTGTGTGCAGGAATGCATGCCCGCGGAGGCAAAGCCAGGCCCCCACGCTGTGGGCAGTGCAGACACAAGCCTCGGGTGTGGGGACCAAGGAAAACTTGGACCCAGGCTGTTGGGGACCAGGGGATGGCAGTTCTCGCTAACACTCTCCCTCTCCTCCTCGTCCTGGGTCTGGGCCTTCCAGGATGGGGTGGGTGTGGGGATGGAGGCCCTCCTCTGGGAAGCACCCACAGCGCTCCAATTAGGGCCTGTGCTCGCTCACGTTGGTGGCTCTGACCCTGACCTAGGGCGTCTGCAAACTGCGTGGCCCTGGACAGACTCACAGAACCCCGGACAGAAGGGAAAACAGATCTGAGGACCAAGACTGTGACCAACCTGCACAGAGGTAAATATTAAAGAGGAAATGTTCCTTAACGCCCATCCTGGCTCCCCCAGGCCGTGCGCCATCCCTCGGCTAAATGAGCATCCGCCGGGTCAGGAAGACTCGGCCCCGCTCATCTGTATTTTAAACTCTGCCAGGTTCACGGCTAAGACACATAATGAGCTTGCCACACACGAAGCGGCCCCAATGAGTGAGTCAGCAGTAAATCAACAGTCTTAATGAAGGAATTAATAACAGGCAAGTGGGATTAGATTAGAATCAGTGAATAAACAAGACAAATTAAGAGCCTAGTAAAATGTAAGGCCACGAGCTATGCTCGGGCCACCTGCGGGTGTTTGGAGAGAAGCACCCTCCCCCCGCCCAAGGCACACGGGTGGGTAGGTGATGACCCCAGGTAACGACTGCGGAGTTTCCGGGGGGCCCTGAGGAGGCCAGGTGGGGGGGCCGAGGACAGAGGTGCTTACGTGTAGCCGATGCTCTGGGAGCATCTTGATTCTTCATGACAGTGCTCAGGGCCTTTCAGTAATCAGGGCCCAGAACCATGCAGGGGCGGGAGGGGAGCGAGCAGGGAGGGGAGAGAGAGAGCAGGAGGTACCCTGTGCAAACCCAGCTCCCACTGTGTCACTGGAGCTGTACCCGTTGACCGCGGCCTTGCTGCTCAGCTCGGTCATCTGGTGCAGCCGCAGCTTCCGGCAGTAGATGGAGGCCGCCTCAGGCTCCAGGGCGATGATGAGCTGCTCGGAGTTCTCGGGGGAGGCCAGGCCTGCCTGGAAGACAGAGGCAGGACCACTCTGAGGACACTCGCACACCCGGCGCTGACGCCCTCCAGGAACGGACGCTCATGCTCTGCCGTCCACAGACCCCTGCAGGGCTTACGCTCGGGGGTGACGGGGTGCTGGGCCCCAGGCCGGGTCCCCAAACACTGTGGAGGGGCCAAAGAAAACGTATGGGTGCCTTTGGGGAAATGCAGGGCTCTCTGGGCCTGGGGGCTTCTTTCATTTGGGACTTGCTTGGCCCAGAACTGAGCAGCATGAAGGGGGAAATGCCCCCAAACTCTGAAAACTGTCAGGGGATGGAAGGCAGGTGGTCTGTTTCTGGTTACAATGGGCCAAATGGTCTAAGGGCAGACCCCAGTCTTTGCTGGCCCGGGAAACAAATGGGCCATCGCTGGACCTCAGCTACGCAAGCGTAAGATTTGGCTGGCTGGGAATCCGACGTGCCTCCAGCACACCAAGGAGGGCTCTGGGGCTCTGGAGAAAGCCCTCCTGGAATCCCACAGTCTCACACTTTCTAGAATATGGGTCAAAAGCAGCTGGCAGTTATTTTATTCAAAGACCTTATCCCTTTAATAGCAGACATGCTTCTGCTCTGTGACATCAGTTTTGTTCCAGTCACAGCCCCTCACAGGAGCCGGCCAGGAGGCTCCGGGACCACCCTTCAGAGGGCACTCGGAGACATAAGCGTGGCGTGGCCTCTACCAGGTCCCTGCCCACCTCCTGTGGCCTTGAACTGAAGTGCGGGGCCTTGCTTGCTCGTTGAAGCCATTCAAGCCCCAAAGGCTTCCTGGTCGCCAGCATGATGGGACAGAGACTCACTGTGTGCCCTTCGGCACTGTCTGCTGTTCCCTAGGGAACTTCGGGGTGCTGCCCTCGTGCCACACCCACTTTGGAGGTCTCGCCAGTTCTACGCCAGGCCTGTAAGGTTTAGTGGACTCATCTTGTAGATCAGGGGTGAACGGTCTGCCTAATGCCACAGATGCACAGTGACCTCTCCCCAGGAGGAGCCAGCCTACAGTCACAGATGGAAGGGGCTTAGAAGGTTCAATTATTGGACAAGGAAGGGAGGGGGTTCAGGTTAGAATATTAGAAATGCAAAGGCCCCTCTTGGCCTTTTGTCCAACGACTTCACTTTATGCAGAAAGAAACCAAGGCTCAGAGAGGTAGGGTGACCTTGGACTCTCAGTGCTGAAACCCGGACGGTCTTCGGCTCACGTGTATCCAACCTATACATGGCCGAGCAAGCCCAGACCCAGTCTTGAGCCTCGCAGACCAGCTCTTTAATTGGTTCTTGGTTCTCCTGCTCTCGGTGACTCCAGGTATCATGGTGGGACCCAGGCCTTTCGCTTGGACAAAACTCTTGGGGTGTCTCTAATGCTCTTGCTTCCCTGGTTTCAAGGTGCGATCTCTTTACCCCGTTGCTCCAGGACAGCACTGGGCAGTGCACCACCTCTAATCGCATGTAGTCACTTCTCCCACATGAACCAGGTAACTGTGTCTCAATGAGAAACCATGGGTAGGCAGGCAACTTAAATCTTCCCCTGCCAATACCAGACGCCTCACAAGAACCCCTTCTGGAAGACCGACTTTACAAAACCTACACCATCCACAGAAAAACTGCCTCCTATTGCTTTGTGCCCTCAGCTGTTAGCCAAACACAGGGGCAGTGTCTACGCCCATTGGTTTGGTCCCTGTGTGGAAGAAGGCCTGCGTGCCCATCAACAGGCCACTGACCCAGGCGCATAAGATTTCCCACTACTCCTGACCCGAGGGACTAAAAGTCCGCCTCCCCCAGCCTCCCGCAGGGTCACGTGAGACATCCTCAGCACCAAGACAGCTGAAGGCTGCAGCACCCAATGACAGGGAACAAGGCTTACAGACCTGTGTCACCAGGAAAGTTGAAATCTCTGGACCTTAAGCCCCAGGATCCCAGAAGAAATCCAAAATAAAACCAAGAGAAGCTCCCATCTAAAGGACCACTCCCGAAGACTGACTTTTCCACCTTTGTGGGTTTGTAAAGTCAGGGGCCTCCTATAATAGAAGTTAGTAGGTCCAGCTTTCCAGAAAGCGGTGTGAAGAAGAAGGAAAAACCAGCTGCAAAGAAACAACCAGGCCGAAATGTTTACGATGGTCCTCCAAAGTTCAGAAGGGAAAACAGCCTGGGAGGAGGGGTGAGGAGAGCAGAGTGCCAGGGCTGCGCCCCGTGCTGGTGGGAAGGAGGAAAGGCTCACTACAGCCCCGTGTCCCACTAGGATGTCCGCCTGCCAGGCAGTCTCCCCCCACATGGCCGCAAAGAGCACCGGTGGGCCTGGACCCAGCAGTGGGGGATGGGAGGGGAAAAGAAGAAAAAATAAACGCCTTCCTCCCTCTCCACACCTTCCCCGAGACTGAGCAGCCACTCTGAGGTAGCGGGGCTGGCTCAGTCAGTCGAGTGTCTGACTCTCGGTTTCAGCTCAGGTCGTGATCTCAGGGTCCTGAGATTGAGCCCCACGACTGGCTCCGTGCTCAGCAGGGAGTCTGCTAGAGATTCTCTCTTTCCACCTCCCTCTGCTCCTCCTCCTCCCCTCGCTCTCGCTCTCAAATAAATCTTTAAAAAAAAAATAGATGTGAAATATTTATACAGAAAACCAAATCAAGAAGTCCAGAGAAGCGAAGAGCGTTGAGAACAGTTATACGACTCGAGGTATGTGACTTACACAATCCAGGGTCCCCCGGGAGGCTCCCACATCCTGAAGACATGGAAGACACACAGGCTGCCCCAAATGAGGCACAGCCATTGGCTTTCTCTCTATTGCATTCTTCTTCAAACATTCTTATGCCCCAAACAGCATGGCTACACCCCTCAGGGGAGGCCTTTCATCTGTCCCTCCCCAGCTGGGTTGGCCTCAGCCCCGCAGCAAAAGCTTTGACCCATTTCCACAGAGGGTTCCCCATGGTACCCAGGAGAGGATGCAGGTGGGGAGGACCTCAAACCAGCAGTGGGGGGGGGGTAAGATCAGTGAGAGGCCACATGGGGGGAGACTCCTTTGCTCACACCAGCCCCCATCCTGCTCCCCACAGACAGTGAAGGGCCATGTCCCAACAGCAACTCCCAGGGCCACAGTGGAGAGCTGAGGGTTGAGGCAAGAGGAAACAGCTGGCTCTGCCAGGTTCCCTCTCCCCAGGAGGGGTCCCAGGGCTGCCTGTGGACTCCAAGAAAAAGAGGAAATGCAAAACAATCTGCCAGTAGCTCCAAAACTCAGGTGTCTTTATCTCTGGGTGGGAGGCCCCAGTGCCTGGAAGGGTAGGCTTTCTTCCTGCATGAACACTTGCAGTCCTTCTCGGCAGAAGCCCGCAGCCTGGCAGCTGTCAGGCCTGGGCCCGCCAGCGCAGGGGAGCACGCGCGGCTTTGGCTAATTCTGCCTCTGAAGCTGGTACCTCGCAGCTGCTGTTCCACGTAAGCTCTCCCTGCCCTGGGTCCCGGGCGGCCAAGCACTTAGCCTACTCTGTCTCGAATGATAGATCGTACAGACACGCCGAGCCTCTCCTGCAAGACGCTACACTTTCCAAGGGCAGCACACAGCAGGCGCTCGGGGGTAGCTGCTGAGTGAATGAACCCACCATCCCTCCAGCCAGCCTGCATTCTGCGATTTCCTGGCCCTTGTCTCCGAAACACAGAATGAGAGCCTTCTGCTGACATGACCTGGGGAGGGTATAAACAAAAAGTGTCTGCATGGAGAACGCGCGAATCCGGGGCAGCAGGAGCACCGCCGTAGCCCTTTGGAGAGCGCTGCCGCCTGTTCATGAGCCCCACTGTGGAGGAGCGTGAGAAACCCGCACTCGAGGGAGGCTGGGGATGTGGGCATTTGTACTGACTCGTCTGCCCCTCAGCCCCGCGTCCGCCAGGGCAGCCGGCCAGCAACCGTGTGCATAGCTGTGGAAGACGACCAGACGGCCAGACGGCAGGGCGATGGCTGCCTTGGTTCTGGGCATCAGCGGCTTGGCTGTTGTTTGTTCCCCCGACGTGATTATTTTTCACTGCAGTGCCAAGTGTTACTCCTTTTAGGTGAGATCTTCCTCCATAAGGGAAGGTCTTTTATTTGACAGGTTTCCAAACCCACTAGGGTTACACGTTTTCAGCAAAACGCCTCTAGAAATCAACAGGACTACTTCCTATCCATGAGGACTCTCCCTCAGGACTCAGTGCAACTGTCTCCCATTCTAGGTCTTCCCTGAAGGCCTCAGAAGGGGGATCAGCTGTTCTTCCTGCTACCGTCTGTCCAGCAAATGCTCTGAGAGGGTCTAACGGGGTCCTGAGGCTGTGAATTATAAAACATAGAGACTGAACCCACTTTTTCAACAAAGCATTTGACACAAGAGGAGTTTTGGAATCTCACAGATAAAACTGTAACCGTAAAGTGCTCCATGGCCCCCGCCAACCCCAGCACGGAATCCCAGACTTCTGAGTGGAGGCCCTAGAACCATCTACCCCAGGCCTACTTCTTCCGTGAGAGGCGGCCTAGAGCCTCATCTTGCTCTGCATCCGGGCCTCTTCCCCCTGTCCCAGGCCAGGGGAGGAGTGAAGCTCAGCCCCCATCTGCCTGTGCCATGAACTTGGGCTCATGGGGCCGCCAACGGGCCGGAAGGAGGGACTCCATTTCCTGCATGCAAGCAGGGGAGATGTGACCGGTTTCCCAGCTGCCCTGAAGGAGTACCACCCTACCTCCTCCTTCGAGCTCCTCCGCCTGAAGCCAGGCTGGCGGCAGCAGGCCGGGTGGAAGGGATGGTGGGCATCCTGAGATCTCGGAAGCTGGCTGACCCAAGAACTACCCAAGAACTATGGTTTTTGCTGGATTCTGTGTTAGCATTCTCCAGAGAAACAGAACCAGTCGGACATATGGAAACGTAGAGATTTCTTGTAAAGAATTGGCTCACACCACCATGGAGACTGACAAGTTCCAAGACCTACAGTCACCACGCTGGGGAGCCATGAGAGCTTACGGTAGAGGTCCCTTGCCGGCAGCCTCGAGACCCAGGAAGAGCTAATGTTTCAGTTTGAGTCCAAAGGGAGGGGGGAAAAAAACAGTGTTCCAGTTTGAAGGCAGGCGGCCAGGAGGAATTCCCTCTTATTCTGGGAGTTTCAGCCATTTGTTCCAGTCAGGCCTTCAGCTGATTGGATGAGGCCCACCCGCCTTAGGGATGGCAATCTGCTTTATTTAGTCAGTCAATTTAAATGTTAATCTCATTCGAAAGTACCCTCACAGCAAACACCCAGAGCGATGTTTGACCAAATACCTCAGTACCCCTTGGCCCAGGCAAGTTTACACATAAAATTAACAATCAGAGGTACACATATTTATTATTCTATATAATTAATGGAGGATAAGGAGAGAAAATTGGAGAGATGCTAATTTTGGCCATGCTTCATTTCCATTTTGTCAGGGGGACTCTTCCAGAAGACAAGCTAAAAGATACCACAGACAGGTTGGCAAAGCAGTTGGGCCCCTATAACTCCCTCTGCCCCTCTCCCTGAAGTACAAAAGGCTTCAATGAACCATTCAGCTATGAGGAACCTGAGAACGGGCCTCATCTTGGTTACGCAGAATATGAATCCGGCACCTACCATGTCCCAGCACACAGAAGTCCCCCAGTATGGATTTGTTTAGTGAATAAATGAATGAGTAAACAAAGAATGACTGAATGGTCCCTACCATCTTGAAAGCATCCGGTGACTAAACTGGATATAACTATCAAATCAGAATTACAAAGAGCCAAAAATTAAGCTGCACAAAGGCCGCACATATCAGAAGTTACCCAGCATCCAAAGGACGGGCCAGTCTTCAGAGCATCTCCGGGCTTCAGAGAAAAAAGTCCACATGTCCATGAACGCTGGTCCTGCTAAGGAGCTGCTGACCTATCATCTACCCTCTCGGGTGCCACTTTGATTCTGCCGAACCCTAAAGGGCACCGCACCCCCATCTGCTCAGTTTCCTCCTCGCCCGAAGGCTGAGGGGCCTCCCTGCCAGGCCCCACCGCTCCGAGAGGCAGTCCTTGGAAGAGCCGGCCCAAGGCTCCAACAGCCCTGATAAATCTCCCAGTCCCGGCACCTCTGTTTCAGACTAAAAATAAGAACTGACCCTTTTCCGGGTCACATGTGTGTTGCTGCAGTTTTCCTGTGGGAAAACGAGAGTCAAAGCCATGCATCCTGAGTCTCCTTCCTGTGCAAACTCAGAACGCTGCCTGTGTCTTCCAAGAGAGCCGTGTCCCTGCGTCCCGTCTTTGGACACTGAAGGCTGACACTGCAGACAAGCTCCAGGGTGCCTAGGGCTTCTGTGCACAGCGAAACTGCATATGGGTTTCTTCCTTTTTAAAGAAGTTGACTCTTTCTAGAACTTCCACCCTCTTCCTTCATCCCTATCAAAACAAATCTATTTTGGGCAGATATGGAGATTGAGCCAGATTCTCACGCTGAAGGGGAGAGCAGAGGAGAGCCTGTGGTAGAGGCAAGAAGGGGAAGTGGGGAGAGTGGGGGGGCAGGGACATTGCTCTCCCCGGGACTCTACCTGTCATCTGGAGTAAAGCTCTAAGCTCTGAGTATAATTCATGACACCAAGGAACCCATGGCCATTTTGCTCTATTCAGTGCTCAGGGTTGCTCCGGTGGGTGTTTGAAAGGAAAGGTTCATACCTATGGCTATAAACTCAACATCAGAGACATGTCCCCCGGGAGGGGTGGCTGTCCCCTGGGAGGTGTGGCAGGGGGCAAGGGAACATCTACTACCTTGGTGACTTTGCCCAGCCCAGCTCAAGTCGAAGGCTCTGAAAACTGACTCTCATTGCACAGAGTGGGCCCAGGCCCCACGATGGGCTTTCATTAACCCAGGGGATTAATTACAGCGGGAGCCAGTTCTGACCTGGGGGTCAGAATGGCACGTCAGCACGGCCAGCCATTCTTGCCATGAAGTCAGACCCTCGTGGAAGCCCTATCATGGCACACGTGGCCTGCGGACAATGTGAAGCTTGGCGGCCATGAGGGCCCATGGCGCCCAGGAGGGACGGGCTGGCCACTGGCACTAGAATGTTCTATCCATGGTGCCATGCTGACTGGCACGCTCCTCAGCCATGCCACTGGCCTCATCCAGGTGTCTGACACTATTCAGGTCTGGCGGCCTCACCACCCCCTGACCGTGAATGCTCCCGTGTCGCTCACAAGGTGAAACGTGCAGAAGACCATCCTATTTCCCTTATGTCCCGGCTGCGTACATGCAGATTTCAACCTCTATCCCAAGCTGATGTGCTTGGTGCGCGGCCATCGGCTTTCTCTCTATTCCATTCTTCTTCAAACATTCTTATGGCCCAAGCGTTTTCCTTGAGGTTCCACTCACCCATGGAGAAATGTCTCTGTACCCCAGTTTGAAATCCTAGCCCTGGGGAATCTACGGTAGCGAAGGTATAATGCCAGAAAGAAAATCGAGCCCAGCCCAACCCTTGTGGACCTGACCCCCGTTCCTCCCCCAGGACAAAGGCTCCATGTCCTCTGGCCTGTGGGAAATCCCTCACTGCCTCCCAGGGAGGCCTGTGAGTGCTGGCGACACCTGAGTGGGGTGACAGTCACCACCGTGAGCATCCTGGGCCCACATCCACCCCACCCCCACACTCACCTGATAGGCAGCTTGTCTCATGAACTGCTTGGCGGGCTGTTTCCAAATGGCAGGCACTGTGATGACCCATCTGACATCAGAGTTCTCGAACTCCGACCCCGCCTGGTCGCTCAGCTCCTAAAGCCAAGGGAAATGCAGCAGGTCAAGGAGACACAGCTGGTCCTCCTACAGCTTCATGGAGAATTCCAGGCTTCCTGGCCATGAACTTTTGGGGCATCTACTCTATACCTTCCTGAACTTACCAGTGTCAGGGAGCAAGGGTCCGCTTCCCGAATATTCCGCAAGCAGGGAGCTCTGCTCCTTTCATTCACTGAACATGACTGCAGGCAGGAGGCAGGCAGGTCAGAGCCCTTTGGCCACTTCTGAGTCATGTGACAGGGCAAGTGACAGCTTCCCAGGCCTCAGTTTACTCATCTGCACCATGGGGATAATAAGACCTAACTCACACTGTTATTGGGAGGAGTGACCATTTTCTGAGAGCTACATTTACTGGGAGCTTCCTCTGTGTCAACCTCGTTCAGAACTTTGGATACCTCATATCCATTAGTCCCAGGATCCCACTAGAAAGGGATAACGGTCAGCTTTTCTACAGATGGGGACACCTGAGTCCTAGATGTGTGCCGTACCTTTTGACGACTGCACAGCTGGAAAGTGACAGAGCCAAAATTTGGACCCAGACCCAGGTATATCGTAACTCTAAAGGCTAAGGTCTTAACTAAATTGTTACGTGTGGTTTCATATCTAGAACAGGGCCTGGCCCACAGTACTGCTTAACACCTGGTGGCAGCTGTTGTCAGAGTGGTCACTGTCCTCTGCCTTATCGCAAGGCCAGCACCTCAGGGAGGTTCTTCTAGCAGGACGGGAAGGGTATGAACGACATGACCTAAGCAAGAACCATGCTGCCCTTAGCTTTTGGTCAAGGTTAAACCACATCAGCGGGAACCACGCGGATAAAGGGGATGGGCAGAAGCTCCAGAGGTTCACACCGACTCCATGCAGACAAAATAGGTCTCTAGAAGAGTTCTTGGACTCAATATTCCCATCTGTAAAATGGGGAGAATAAAACTAACGTTCTGTGTTTCTGGGGAGATTGAGAGCACATGGGGAGAGGCTCGCCCAGAGAAGACCTCTGATAAAGCTTGCTCCTTCCCACCCTTCCCCTCCGCTTGCCACATTCACCAGACAAATCTGAAATCAAACATAAACGTGCACCAACGCGCATGCGTGAGAGCCGGTTGTGGGGACAGGTTTCCGAAGATTAACATGCTGGCGATTTGCTTCTTCTGATAGCTATCTCATTTCCTCTCTTGTTTCAGTAGATACCTTGGGACTGAGCCACCGCGTCACGGAATTAACTTCCTCTGCGATCAGTCAGTAAACTTTTTTTTTTTGCCCTTTAAAATTTTTTTTTCATTTTTAATTGTGACAATAACCCATAACGTAAAATCCACCACTTGAACCTTTTTTTTTAAAGCACACAGCTCAGCAGTGTTAAGTACGTTTAGTAAACTTTTTTAAAAAACATGTTTTTAAAAACATCTCTGCACGAGGCCCGTGTGAAGCAGCAGGTTTGGTTTTGTTTTTTTATCGTGTTTTATTTCCTTGCAGGTCTGCATTGGGCTTTAAAGGCAGGTGAGGGGCGACATGTGCTGGGAAGGGTTCTCCGCATTCCGCTGAGTACCATCCAGGCTATTTTTGAACTCTTTAAACAGGAGAAGGCTCAAAAGGTGAATGATGGGCTTCCCTGGCCGTAGGGAAGGTTGTTTAAATAAGCTGTTTGTTCGCCAGTGGATGGAGTACGGCTTAGAAGGGAAAGGAGCCTGCCGTTAAACATCTCCTTATGTCAGGCACTGTCCTCGCCTTCCTTCATGAACGATGGCCCTGCTTCATGCCTGTGATTCCTGAGATATGCTGCTTCCTAGATTCTCTATTTTGCTTATCCTGGTCCAATGTGCCAAGAGTCCCCTCCTCTGAGTCCACCTGTCCTTCAAATACCAGCCGGTCCTCTCGTGGAGGGCCCGGTGCTTATCAATCTCCTCAAATAGCTTTTCTCCGGGGAATTTCTTTACAGCATGTTTCCTGCTGGGAGAAGGTGCGAGCAGGTTCCTGAAGCTTTCAGCTGAGCTGACATGTTTGAAACCACACACCCTCCTGCACCCCTGCTGGACCTCGGCCTCCCCCCATCTCTCCCCTCCCCTTCAGAGATGGGCTGTTCGCTCTTTTCCCCTTGGCCAACCTGAAACGCTCTTTTCCCCTTGACCAACCTGAAACACAATCCAATGTCATGGACTTTCTCGGATCCTACATTTTCCCCAAGTCCCCATGCCTCCTCTTCCTAATCCAAAGGCCCCCCCGAGTCATCGGCCTCCCTCTGCTCCTTCACCTTTCTCCAGGTGGCCACAGGCACTCCATGCAGACTCCAAAACTTGTGTCTTCATTGGGTGTCTGGGCTACCGGGCACTGAGCCCATCCCCTGCGATCCCTTCTCTTCAGGCTGACAGAGGTCCGCATCTCTGAGCGCCTCCTGGTCCGCTTTGCTGCCGCCTGGAACCATGGTGCTCTCCCTCACTACCTCCATCTCCCTGCTACTCCTTCCTTCTGTCCTCTCCCCTCTCCATCTCTTCTGGTGGAAGAATTATTTCCCAGAATCCACTTCCTCTCTCCACCCTAGCCCCCTCTTTCTTCTTGGTTTTCACACTTCCCAAATGACCCCCACTCTCTGAGTCTCAGAGCCCTCAGACACATCGGCTTCAGGATCTGAGTCTGCTGTTTCCATAGGGCTTTCCTCCACCCTGCAGGCCCTGGGGACGCTGTGGTCTCCCTCCCTCGAATGCTATCACTGTGGCCATGGCATTCCCCTATTAGAAATCCTTGGATGGCTCCCCATGAGCCAAGAAGTTCCTTAGCTTGGCATTCAAGGTTTTGCACGATCTTGACCTGAGCCCCCTGTTCCCGCTCGATCCTGCTGCCTTGTCCTTCTCTCATCCCAAACTGTTTGCTTTCCAGAGCCACCTGCTCTGTTTTCTTTGCCCTGCGTTCTTCTTGTGCCATTCCACCAGCTCAAATACCCACCCTTCGAGCTGCTGCCAGTGAGAAGTCCCAATGCATCTCCTCCAGGGAGCCTTCCATGCTACTGTCCATTGGGCGGATCCTCTGCCTTCACCAAATACCAAACACCCACATGTTTGTAACCAAACACCGATCCATTGACTACATACTCCTTTACACTCTGTTTATTTCGACGCTGCCAGAACTGGTATAGGATCTGGCACACAAAAAGTACTCCAAAAGAAGAAGGAGAAGGAGAAGAAGAAGGAGAAGGAGAAGGAGGTACTTGAATGGAGGAAGACAGTATTATGTTCTCACGTCTTTGTTTCCCTCAGGCCCTATTTCTAGAATTCTATTCCATTTCTAGAGTTCACTAAATTTCTTCTAGTGATCACATAATACCAAATGCTTCTGAAGTTCCCAGTTCTTTTTGCATAAGGCTCAGTACACAAGGCTCTTTACGTATCTGACTTACACCCACTTGTCACCATGACCATGGGCAGAGACACCGAGTGGACAGCTGTATCCACTTAGAAATTGCCAATTCTTCCCCATCCAGGGCCTCACTGCGCAAACTTTGCAATGGTCATCCAAGGGGCTCACGTGGGCACCAGCTTCTCCCCTGGGGTCTGGGGGGACAGGGAGGACGGCAGCAGCCATTTGCCAAGAGTTTACTGTGCCCTGTCCCGAGGGAGATGCCTCATGTCTGGTTTAATATCAGACAACCCACGAGGTACGCGATCTGCCCCACTCTTCCGGTTAGGAACGTGGGTGTCGGAGAAATTAAGCACCTCACCCGAGACCCCACAGAGGCCACACGTGTCTGCTGCCTGTCTTTCTCCTTTACTGAGATATAATTAACATACCATAACATTCTCCTTTTCCAAGTGTACAATTCAGTGGGTTTTAGTATATTCACAGGGTTGTGCAACCATCACACTCTCTAATCCATCACCCCAAAGAGAAACCCCATTCCTATTAGCAGTCACTCCTGTCCCCTCCCCCAGCCCCCGGCACCTGCCAGTCTGCCTCCTGTCCCTGGGGATTCGTCTGCTCTAGACATTCCTTAGAAATGGAATCATATGGATCAGCTGGCTTCTTTCACTCAGCGTAAAGTTTCCACGGTTTCTCCATGTGGTCACGGGCGTCAGTGATTCATTTCTTTCTATGGTTGACTAAGATCCCCTTGTAGGGACAGACCCACTAGTGACCCATCCATCCACTGATGGATGTTCGTGTTGTTTCCCTTTTGTAGTTATTACAAATACCGCTGCTGTAAACACTCATAGACAGGTGTTCGTGCAAACGTGCGTTTTCATTTCTCTTGGGTATATACTGAGGAGTGGGATCGCTGGGTCACATGGTAGCTCTGTGTTTCACCTTCGAGGAACTGCCAGATGCTTCCACAGCTTCTGCCCCACTTCCTATTCCCGCCAGCAGGGCACGAGGGTGCATCCTGCTTTCTGAATGTAAGTCCCATGCTTCCTCCCTCGAGGCCGTGCCTGCTCCCCTGGCTGGCAGGTGCGCCTCCCCTGCCACAGGGCCCTGGCACGTGTCCTACCTTCAGGGCCTGCTCCTTGAAGTACTGCAGGGCATACGCGAATATTTCAAGGGCTTTGACTTTCTTGCCGTTGGCTGCCGTGAGGTCTGTATCCATGGTGAGGTCCTGGTGGGGGAGAGAAAGGAACAGTGAGACGAGGGAGGAGAGACAGGTCTTGTGGCTTCAGGAACGGCTACTTGGAGATCTGGGGAAGCCAGTGAGCCCTATTTCTGTTTCCTGATATTTAGTAGACTGGGATAGTGGGTCCCCCACTATCCCCCGCTGAGGGCCCTGGCAGCATTGTCCCCTTACTGTGTCGGGGGCCCTGGCTGTTCCCTTCACCCCTACCTCTCACTTCTCCCTCCCTCCTTCTCATTCTCTCTCTCCTGGATCCTCACGGGGCAGAGGTTTCCGGGAGGCGACAGAGCCCAGGAGGAGAGACAGGCAGCAAGCTCCACTGCTGATGCCACAGACACCCTATTTCCACACTCGGACATACATGGTCACCCTTGGGAGCCCCCCCCCCCCCCCGCCCCGGCAGAGGCCTAAAGCATCACACCAACTCGCTGACTTGCATGATGTCGAACAGACAGGAAGCCTTCATTCCCCGATGAGCTGACAACCAAGTCGCCAAAATAGAAGAGCTCCTATTTTAAGGCTTGTGCTTAATCCTCTTGGGAGCACAGCATCACCGCCTCCCTTCCTCACCAGAAGCTAATGCAGTCCAGTCCTTGGGTGGAGGATGCTCTGTGATACGCTGGCTGGACTGGGGTCATTCAATAATGACCAGAAAAGTGCTCACAGGGTGGCGATGGGCAGAGAGTGGGAGCAAACATCAGGAAGAAGCCCCCAAGTCAGCCCAAACCCAGAGGCTCACTACTCCCAGGGGCAGGGGGATCAGCCTCCGGATTGATCCAGGCTGGATAATGAGGCTTTGTCTTGAGAGCATGAAGGGGCACGAAGCTACCAAACCAGCCTCGTGGAGCCTGTCAGCTGTCCTGACCCATGGGCACAAGCTCCCTCTTCCCAACCAGCCACACCACCCCTGGTGCTCAACAAAGACACCCCAGATTTGGGGAGGCAACTCCCAGGGCTCAGAATGGAAGAAATCCCTGTGCTCCACCCGCACGAGACTGCTGCTCGGCAGTGACTCCCATCAGAGGAAACGGGAAGGATGCATTTCTAGCAGGAGCCTGTCTGCTTCACAGAGAGACAGCCACAGCGATGCGCACAGAGCCTTGGAGGCAGGGTGCTGGCCGCTGGGTTTCCATTAACATGCGTTTTGCCATCTGCAAGCACGTAACAGCAGACACACGAAAGCAGTAATAACAGGAGCTAGCAACTGACTAGAACTTCCTCGGTACCAGCACGGCTCTAAGAGCTTTATATATTTTGATTCCTTTAATCCTTACAACATGCCCATGAAGAAGGCCCTGTCAGTGTCTCTATTTCACACAAGCCCAGAAAGGTTAAGTCACTTGGATTAAGGATCTTGCAGGTGTCAGAGGCAGGATTTAAATCTAGGCTGTCGGGTCCCAGGGTCCGTGGTTTTAAACACCATCACCATCCTGAATCTCTAAGTACCAAGAATTAAGGAAAATTTGTGGGCTGCAAGGCTCACACTGAAAAACATCCTATCCTATGATCCAAACTTTTCCATGAAGCTTGGGAGAGGGGGCCTCACTGATGTTGACAGCTTACAGAGCGCTGGCATGCCGGGAGCAGGGCTGCTTTGGGAGTGGAGCCCCCAGTCAATGGGGCGCCTGATTTCCTGAGCTACCCGCATCTCCCCACAGAAGGTTTACTTCTAAACTTGGTAGCTAATCGCCCCTGCCCGGGGTCCCCCCAAATGCCCCTGACCCCCAAGGCCTGACTTCAGAATGCCTGGATCTCAGAACAACCCAGCAACTGCAGAGGCATCTCGGGCATGGCAGGGAGCCCCCAGCGCCTCGGCCTGGGCTCCAGCCACGGTCCACTCGGACCGGTCATTTGCCAAGGCACACACGTCGTTAAACATTCTGAATATCTCTCTGCGCACGTGTATGTCAGAAAGGGCTATGTATTCTGCAAAAGCGTCATGTGCACCAGGTCGTTTCTAAAATCAAGGTAAACGGATGTTACTTTCTGCTCGGGAGAAACCTGAGGGTTCCCTGGGTTGGGAAGACCTCGGGGCGGGAGGAAGCTTGGCTCCCCAGCGCGGAGGACTCAGGGCCAGCGAGAGGCTCGCTTACCCCAGTGGTATGCAGCTTCATCTTGAACTTCTCCAGGTACAGCCACTGCTTGGCCTCGTTGGGATCCAGGTCGTGGTAGAAGTCCCTGGCGGCGTATCCGAAGCTGTGGAACTTCCTCTCCGGGGTCAACAAGATGGTGGTCGGAGTCTTCTGGTTGGACACCCCGGGGTCGCCCCCCTCCCATCGCCTGACACCAAGGAAAGGCAGAGGTTATGGGACCTTCCTTCATAATCCCAGTTCAGGCGGCACTGATCTGAGCACCTACTGTGTGCATGATTCTTACAGACGTGGGTGCTCACAGGGGTCGAGACAGATGCGCTCTGGTTCCACTGGTTGAGTGGTGATCAGAGACACGACTTCAGTCAGAAGGAAGAAGGAAAGGGACAAGCACCAGGTTCTAGCTCAGGAACGAGGGCAGCTTCACCTGTGTACTCAGCGTTTACTGAGCACCTACTGTGTGCCAGGTGCTGGCAACAGACACAAAACCTTTAGTCTCTGCCTTCAAATAACTCGCAACCTAGGAGGTTTGGTCTTTTTTTGCGGGAGGGGTCTGTTTTTTTAATTTGGAAGCCCTCAAAACAAATGTATAGCTGGCTTGCGTCCTCTCTAAAACAAGGTAGGGTATAAACAAATACATGAACACCTGCCTTATCGTGTGGGAACGGGGGACCCAGGAAATGCCCTAGGGGTCAGAGAAGGCAGAGGGGCCAGATGGTGGGGCAAGGGGAGGAATGCAGGGCTCAGGTGAGACTCGAAGGACTGACAGACAGCTGTCAGGATCTTGAAGGAGGGAAGGGCACTGCAGGCTGCTCAGAGGTGGGAGAACACAGGGCATGTGCAGGGATGCTAAGTGATCGGGTGGGGTGGAGAAGGAGTGTGTAAATGGGAAGTGAGAAATGAGATTGGGAAAGTGTGTGGAACCAGGCTGAAGAGAACCCTGGGGAGGGAGTGAATTAATCAGTGAGTAACGGGGAGCCACTAAGGGTTGGAGGGCAGGGGCACGGCAGACCAGAGCTGTGGTTGACCGGATCACACTGAACGAGACAGGAAGCAGGGAGGCTGAGGAGGAGGCTCAGGCCTCATCTGGGAGCAGAGGCAAGGGGGCTCAAGCAAGGGTAGAGGAGAGGGGTGGAGGAGGACAAGCCGTCCCGAGGGAGAACTGAGCCAAATGGCCACGGTGTGGGGGCAGGAACCACGCGTGACCGCTCACAAACGGAACTTTCTGTTACCATGAACAACTGACATTTTCACTAGGCAATGAACCTCCTGAGCTTTTCCCCTTCCAATTTTTATTCCTTCATTCCTATTAATATACAAAAAAATTGAGCTTTCTCAACCATAATTTTGTCAGTCTGTATCAAGGTTAACATGTTCTGATTGAAATAAAATTCAGGTAGGGCGTCCCTCCGAAATGCCTACAAGAACGGAGATGATGTCTCCAGAGGCCCGAACGCTGCTGACACTGTGTGGATTCCTCCCGAGTTATTGCCATGTTATTTCTGCTCTTCTTTTTCTTTTTTTTTCAAGTTGTGCTGCAAGACTATCCCTTCGAAATAACATTTCTTAAAACAACTATGTAGAAGCTGATAAACACTGATTCTAGCTTTTTATAGCATGCTCCTCTCCCTTCCAGGTTTCCATCTCTGGGGACGGCAGAGCAGACCTCACAGCAGGTGTCTAGCGACCCAGAGGCAGAATCCTGGCGGCGGCTAGACAAGAGGGCTATGCTGTCATTGGGGTTCTCCACTAGGACTCGCTTTACATTATTTCCTGAAGATATGACACCCACGGGTCTCTGGAGCCTCTTAGGACATCCAAACCAAGATTGGAGTCGGGGGTCACTTTTATTATGACTTATGTTTTAAGCAGCACACTACAAAAATGCATAAGACCTTACTCTGGGAGCCATAATTAAATTCCACAATGGCTAGCTAAAGGAGCTGCAAAACCGATCACAATGTATCTTCAGAGCCATCCTTGGATTTGGAAAATCAGAGTGATAAACTCCTTGGCTCCCAAAGCTTTGAGGGACCACAGACTCTGCAGGAGAGCCATGCACCAGACTGGAGGAGCCCGCGTGGGTGCCAGGGTAGAGCAGCGTCCCCGCAGACAGTCCATCACGTGTGGATGGGGAGGACGAGAGGCTGTTCTAGGCTGCTGTGTGCATGGCGGGGCAAGGCGGAAGAGGGGAGCGGTGTCCTCAGGACAGAGTGTGTCCCAAGAGACTCCGGGCAACTTCAGAGTGACCCTTTAGGTTCACCTGGCTGAAATTCACCCAACTCTGCTTTCTGGTTCCTATCATTTAAGGACTAGCACCTTCCCTGCTTACATTTTACTCTGTACTAAGCTTGATAGGAACTCTCGTTTCATATGCACACCCACCGTGAGACAGACACTGTCATTACCTCCATTTCACAGATGAGGAAACTGAGGTTTAGAAGGTCCAGCAAGAGCGTAAGTTCACACAGTGTGTGGCCAAGCTGACTCTTGGACCTCCTCCATCACAGATACCCTACAAGTCAGCACCTCTTCCCTGGGCTGCATGCTGCAATAACCCAAGCCAGGTTTCCAACACCGGTCCAGGCCCTTCCCCAGACCCACTGACTCAGAATTAAACCAATGCTTTTACAGACCAGGAACCTGGAGCCCAGAGCTGAGCGTGGTTTACCCAAAAGGGTCAGAGGGGGTTTGGGCTGAGCTGGGCCGGCATCCAGGACCCGCCTACTAAATGCCCTTCACCTGCTTCTTAAACGAATCCCCCATCCCTCCCCCAGGGCCCTCCTCCAAGTCTCCACAGGGACACTGACTGGCGCCCGCACACGGCCCTCCCCGCCCACAACACTCACCTCATCACGTGGATACATTCCGGCTCCTTGGTGAAACTGTAGGCATAGCCACTGGACGTGGTTCCAAAGTCAATGGCCACCACCACCAGAAACGTCTGCTGCTCCGAGACGTTCGGGTCAGCATCGTTCTGCGGGTGTTCAGAGTAAGGTATGAGGGGTGGGTGGAGGTGGCCGAGCCTGGCCTTGCACCCTGCCCAGTAGTGCACCTCTACAGACACAATTCTGGCTTAAGTGTGTGTGGCACACCGTGAGCCTTATGGAGAGGCCAGGCCAGCCTCAGCCCCCCACCCAAGTGGCTCCAGGAGAAATGGAGGTGCCCCCTGAGTGGAGGCCCAGGCTGCCAGGGTGAAGACACCTGCCCACAGCCTGCCCACCACCCCCTTTATCAATTGCTTATGAACATGACTCATCATAGAAAGTCCATCCAGTCTGGGAGCCCAGGGGTTCCCTGAGTGACACAATCCTTCCCTCACTGCCCTCCCCGAATTCCTGCGCAGACACTGCCCAGAATGCTTTGCCAGCTGTGGCCTTGCCACATCCCAAGCGACCACTCCATCTGCTCAGGCGTGTTGTGTGTGGGAGGAGGGCTTTGCATGCCAGGGACCCTGGCCATGCGATCCTGGCAACATCAAGTGAGTGGGGCAGGCCATTCCAGGTTTCCAAGCCTTTTTTTTTTTTTTTTTTTTAAGCAGTGTAGACTTTTTTTTATATCCACAGAACTTCAAGTTATAAACCACTAAGCTTTGGGCTTGAAGTGTACTGCTTAGAGCAGGGGGTGAGAGCCCCACCCATGTGGCCTCTCCTCACACAGACCCCCATCCCCACACACCCCAAGGTGACCCTGAAGCTCTTACGGGGACCCCTCAGGGTGCTGTCTGGAAACTCGCAGTGGGAGGACCGAGCCATAGGAGGCCAGCCTCCCAGTCTCCCAGGACTGAAGGAGTTCCAGGACACTGAGTACGGTGAAACCCAGACAGTTCCAGGAAAACCAGGACCAGCTGGTGGTCCTACCCAGCGGTGGCTCCTGCAAAGCCACCCCTCCCGGGGGCTCTTCTCTGGTCGGCTACGTGTAAGTCCCTTGAACAGGTGCCCCACAAAACTCCATCTTTCCAGGGAGGGGTAGGGTGGGAGCAAATGCCCAGTCTGCAGCCCCCTCCCCATCCAGGTCTTCTCTCCCGGGCCAGCTGATGCAGAAGCCAGCCCAGCCACAGGCTTGCGGACCCGGCGGTTAACTGCAGTGGAAAAGCTGCTGCTTTTCACTGATGCCCTGGCCAGAGGGGGCTGCTCCCTTCCAAAAGGATGCCTCCCAGTCTCTGGGCCCTCAATCTCTAAAGGGATGTTGCCACCCAGCCTGCGAGGCACCCAGGCCAACAGTTCCAGAAGCACCAGCCACACAACAGACAGCCTTTTCAGGCCCAGGGTGGGGAAGGGGCTCGGTGGGCTCACATGGCGAGTCCCGGGACCATGACCTCCCCACCCACGGAGGTGAGAGGCTGCCCAGCAGCCTGGCTGGTGAGAGCAGATCAGAAAGCAAAGATCATCAGCACGCACCCCTGCGCGTGGACGCGTTTCTTACCACGATATGGGAAGGGGACAGCGGCGTTATTCCTGTGTCCCCCAGACTCCGGGCCGGAGAGGAATATGCAGACGTCGGGGCTGTCTCTGAAAGGAAAGACAGAAGCCCTGCTTAGAAGCAGTGTGGGCTGAGCCGGGGCAGGAACAAGCCAGGGGCTTCCTGCTATGGGCGGGCGCTGTTGCCCCCGGGAAGCCTGAACCCCGCCACACACACGGCCTGTCTGTTCTGGCATTCGTTTGTGTCTGGTAGTCGGAACGACCAAATGAAACGTTCCTTCTCTCCCCGTGACCACCAGGCCTCTCACTAGGTCCCACCCAACTCCCACTTCTCACAGACGCTGCCCGATCCCCACCTGGCTTCACGTCCAGGCTTGTGCTCACTAAAGAGCCGGATCCTCACCGGGCACCACGAGGGGCCAGAGGAACCTGCAGCCGCCTGAGCGAACGTCTGTGTGCATTTTTTGGGAGGAGTATTCAGGGTCCTCGCCCTACCCCGCAGATCAACGAGCCCTATTACAGGAATAAAGGACAAGAACGCAGCTTCCAGAAAGAACGTCCTGGCTTCGTGGACACATCACCTCCCCCCTTCCTGTGGCAGGAAGCCGCATCACAACGTGGGGAACTCCGCTCTCTTCAGTGATCCTGACGGCTTTTGCCATCCACTATGGAAAACCGCGGCAGAAAGTCAGGTAGGTCGGCATCCCCGGACCCCGCACCTGGGGCCCCACAACAGACATGAGGTCAAACCAGAGAAGAGCCAACAGCAAAGCCGCCCGAGCATCATTGTGTCGATTGCCCGGCTAGTCTCGCAACTCTGCAGGTGTGGCCATTCGCCCTGACACCTTGCCAGCGCCCGGTGGCCCTCCCCCAGGAATGAGCGCCCAAGGAGAAGTCACACCGTCCCTGCTGGAAGCTCCACCCAGGACTGGCAGGGCCGGCACCGCAGCGGAGCACCGACGGCGAGAGACCCTAGGCACCCACAGATCCCCGGCGCAAGCAGGGGTGCCCTGCAAATACCGCTCCATCTAGTACGCAGCCTCCTGCCTGGTAGGGAGAAATGGGTGATTTGCTAAAACACACTGGTGGGCAAGGCAACCCAGAGGGTGTGAGGTGTCTGCGAAAAGCCCGTCCGCTTCTAGGGCAGTACGGCAGCGGCTCCATCTGCCTCTGCTACCACATCGCTTTGGTGAATCCCACACACTTACTGGGTTTTGTTTTTTCCTGCTCGGTGAGAACTCAAATAGCATCATTACCGTGGGTGCCAAATGGGCCGAGGGAATGAAATGAATCACGAAAGGGTGAACGCGAGCCTTCAAATCTGCACAGCCACCTCCACTCTCTGCAGGCATCTGGTCTCCCTCCTCCTGTTCCAACCCCTGGGAGAAAACGCGGAGAGGCGAGTATGTACAGTGGCCTGAAACCAACCGGCTGGGCAAAGGACTTCACCAGACATTTCTCCAAGGAAGACACACAAATGGCCAACAAGCACGTGGAAAGATGTTTAATATCATTAGTTATTAGAGAAATGCAAATCAAAACCACACTGAGATACGGCTTCATACCTGGTAAGATGGCGGCTATAAAGAAAAAAGAACGAACAAATGTTGGCAAGAATATGGAGACACTGGAACCTTTGCAGATAGCCAGTGGGAGTGCAAAATGGTACAGCTGCTATGGAAAACAGTTTAGTGGTTCCTCAAAAAGTCAAATATAGAATTACCATAGGACCCAGCAATTCCACACCTAGGCGTCTACCCAAAAGAACTGAAAACAGGGATTCAAACAGACACTTGTATGCGCACGTTCACTGTGATATTATTCATAATAACCAAAAAGTGGACACAAGCCAAGTCTCCTTCAACAGATGAGTAAACAAAATGTGGCATATCCATATGAGGGAATATTACTCAGCTGTAAAAAAGAAATAGGTTCTTATGCACGCTATCACATGGAGGAATCTAGAAAACATTATGCCAAGCAAAATAAGCTGGACACAACAGAACAAGTATTCTGTAATTCCACATACATGAAATATCTAGAATAGGCAAGTTCATAGAGACAGAAAGCAGATCAGAGGTTACCAGGGACTGGGAGGGAGGAGGAAGGAATGGGGAGTGCTGTGTTTCTATTCAGAGTGAGGGCAAGTGCTGCAAATAGTAGTGACAGTGGTTGCACAACACTGAATGCAATTCATGTCCCTGATTCGTACACTCAAAAATGGTTAAAAGGGCAAATTTTATGTTATGTATACTTTATCACAATAAAAAAATTTTCATTAAAAAAACTCAACTTGCTCGTCTTAGAGGGAAAGCAATTTCTGATTCCCAGGAGCACTCATGGCTTTGTGTTCTTGAAAAGAGAACAGAGATGTAAGCCCGGCTCCTGGCCCAGCCTGCTGATGTCCATCCTCTTTGCTAATCTCCCAGCCAAGGGCACCCTCTTCCATAGAGCAGGGGGAATCCAGCCTCTCTGCTAGGGAGTCCAGCCAGATGGTCCTTCCCGCCTGTCGGCGAGAACTCTGCCCTGCCCACGGCCCCTTGGGCAGCCTGCAGAAAGACGCCATCCAGCAGTGGGATCCACCTTCTCTCCACCTGCTACCTGTGCGGCCCGCGGCCATGTGTCCACATCCTCACAGAAGGTGTTGGAAGACACCAAATGTCTAATTGCCCAGTAAATCTGGTGTTGGCAATTAGCAAACAAGCTATTATCCGCAGACAAACCATCCACCCCGCTGTCTGCTTGGTTCTAATTATCCCATCACTCAGCTCTTCCCAGAGCACGTCCCACTGACTTGCAAAAGAGCATGTGTTGGGCCACACGTTGAACACATGCCTTGGGCCCCCAGAGGACTCCAGGATACGTGAGGACAAGAACCAAGGATTTTCTTGCTCCTCACTGTACCTCCCCCACCCTAACCCCTTGCTGATCACTCAACCAGGCCTAGAGGCAATGGACCCTCGTGGACCTTCTCGGTCAGAAGTGAAAATGCAGCTGTACCATGTGATGATTTAAAACTGATTTGCACAGAGGCTTGGAGGAGTAACATTTTCATAGATGCAGGCCTATCGTGCACGCCCACAACTAGAGCTCTCCATATCCCAAATCGAAGGGAACTCACCAGTTAAGGTGTACCAATTCCGCACAGGCATACGCAGAGCCAGGACTGAAGACTTTGTTCTATTATTTAACTGTTTAGGATGTCCGAGTGGTGCTCCAAAATTCATGGGGAAAAGAATATGGAAAAGGCGATTTCAGGCCCTGAGGGGTATGGACAATTTCTAGCATGCTAATCGTCTCAATCAAGCTGGAGAGCTCCCGTTCAGTAGGTAAGTAATTAGGAATAAACACAACAGGGTCCATGGAATATTATCTATTGATCTATGGATATTTGACAGATCTGAGATAAGAGGCAACAGAAAAAAGTTGATATATGGAATGTCTAGATGCACAAGGTACCGCCTGCGTGTCCTGGCCACCGACCACTTCCACATCGGCCATACTCCACAGTAAGACATACCAACTGTCACTAATTGTGGACAAGGAAAGCCAATACAATAACATCTGCCCCGTGAATACACCCACCCATGTGATATACCAGTTCAAGGACATACAGGGGGCCCGAGCACACGGGAGATGACAAAGAAGGCAAAGCTAAAAGCCCCCAAAGGATAGAGATTTTTAGAGTGCAGGCTTGGGGGCCAGAAAGGAAACTGATGGAAAGAGCACTGAGACCCATCTGTGGAGGTTGGGAGAGAAGAGTGGCAAACAGAGATTACAGAAAAATACTCCACCAGAAAGTGTCATCAAGGACAGAGCTGAGGGACCTGGGAGTTCTAAGAAATACCTACTCCACTGGTACAGCTACGTTAAACAGACACTCACAGTATCTTCCACGTCCAGCCCAACATCCCCCTGAAATGTGGTAACACAGAGGGATCTGATGATTTCACATCACAGAATCAGAAAAACCCTGAACATTTCAAGAATGCAATCAGCCACAGAATGATGGTCAAGCCAAGGAGAAAGAAACCATGAAGCTCTCTAGTAAGCCAAGAGAAAACAACTGCCAGGTCTCCTTTCCTATTAGTTTCAGATAATTTAACGTCACTTCTGTCTTGTGTATTTACTATGCGATTTTTTATTTTTAGTTTGTGTGACTATACAAATAATTTGATAAGGATGTTTCTAGGTTCACTCAACCCGGAACCCACCTCCTAAACACATCCTTCAACCGAGTCACTTTTAAAATAATTTTTGCAGCAAAGAGGGGTATGAAAATATCTTTGCAGCGAAGTAGAGGATATAAATAAGTAAAAGTCTGACTCAACCAACAAGTCTCCTGCCACAGGATTTTTTTTTTTAGAACCCCAAACCAGATAAGGGAGGAGAAACTAGTTGAACTTACTAGGTTAATATTCATTGCCTTAGGGGTGTGAGAATTAAGATACCAGTTTCATCAGGATTCCTGTTATAAAATGCCAGACATGTGAAAATCAGACACATTTTTATTTGCTCCTGGCTCTAATGACTTTAATCAAGGCAGATGTTCCTAAAATAAAAAACGGTCTTGATAAGAAACGTCAAAGCCAGCCATAATTCATGAACTCGCTTGTCATTCTTCTCTGCTGGAGACATTAGTCAGCAAGTGGCCGTGAGCAGAATTGTAGACTTTCTGAGATACATAAAATTGATCCCTCTCCATAAATACGACATTGAAAAAAAAAATGAAGACAGAACCGTTGGGGTGACTTTCTTCCACAAGGCTCTAGGCTCATGTGAAATGACAGGTGGTCTCAACAATGGTGACTCCCCAGCTTTTCTGAATAGCCCTTCTTTCCAGCTGCCAGATTTATGTATCTATCAAATAAATGCTCAATTTCAAAAGGATTTTTAAGGTCTGGTCCTTATGATTTAAAAAAATGCAATATATATTTTCATTTCTTTCCCTCGCTAGCTGTGAGATAACAGGTATTTGCTGAAAATTGCCTAAAATCGGGCTATTTGAGGTAAGCTCTCCCTTCCTCTTTCTCCTTATATGCCCTCCCTGCACTGTCATCTTCGAAAATTGATCAGCTCAAGGTCATGTGTAGGTTACGGGCAAAAATCTTTTAAGAACGAAAATAAAAAAAATTTATTACCCTATAACAGGCTTCATGGCTAGCTGAACTAATGCATTATTACTGTAAGCTGAACTTCCATTTCAGTAAATAATTTATGGTTGTTTTTTTTTTAATCACCATGGTTGATGTCCAGAGTAAATGGAAATTTTATTGGCATGAACTGGGAGACCCTCCTGGCTACAAAGAACACCGAGTGTAAAATAGCTGCTCTCCAAATGCTAAATAATAATTATGGAAATGAGTATTTATAGTGGCAGAAGCCACAGCACCAAGCACAGCCGGGTGGGGGGCACCCCCAGGCCCATCCTGACACTAGGCAGCATCTTCCACTTAACTACCCCCAAGGATGGTTCAGGAGATGAAGTGCCCCAACGAGAGAGAACTGGAGCAGCTGGATTTCCTGAGAGACAGTGAGCCCCACAAGTCCCTGCAAACCCAGACCATGGTGGGGGGGATTCACATGCACATGTGTGTCCGGGCCACTGTCAGGGGAGGTGAGGAAATGGTTTCTAGACCAAGAGTTCTTCCTACTAACCTTCATGAATTATATCCAGCAACCTCAAGGCCCTGACCCCTGGAACCCAGATCACCCCACACACAGTATTAAGATACTTCCGTCCACCTGGCTTCTGTTCCATGGACCTTGGGCTCATCTGAGCAGGGCTCTATTTCAATTCCTCTCTGATTCCTCAGCTCCTGACATGTCACAGGCATTCAATAAATGTTGAATAGTTGGACGGATGGATAGATAAAAGAATGGATAGATGGATGGACAGACGGATGGATAGATAAAAGAATGGATAGATGGATGGACAGATGGATGGATAGATAAAAGAATGGATAGATGGATGGACAGATGGATGGATAGATAAAAGAATGGATAGATGGATGGACAGATGGATGGATAGATAAAAGAATGGATAGATGGATGGACAGATGGATGGATAGATAAAAGAATGGATAGATGGATGGACAGATGGATGGATAGATAAAAGAAGGGATAGATGGATGGACAGATGGATGGATAGATAAAAGAAGGGATAGATGGATGGACAGATGGATGGATAGATAAAAGAAGGGATAGATGGATGGACAGATGGATGGATAGATAAAAGAAGGGATAGATGGATGGACAGATGGATGGATAGATAAAAGAAGGGATAGATGGATGGACAGATGGATGGATAGATAAAAGAAGGGATAGATGGATGGACAGATGGATGGAGAGACAGGTAGGTGGATGGAGAGTTGAGTGGATGGATAAAAGGATGGATGGATAGGTAGATGGACAGGTGGATTTCTATGTACGCTCAAAAGTGGATTCAGTGACTATCCACAGATCTGGAGGGGTAGAGGTCTTTCCCAACTGAGGCACTGACCCCTCTGAGTCAGAATGTTGGTAATGCATGTGCTGAGTTACCTACCTCCAACAACGTGCGATCAGCTCTCAAAGCACCCAGACCCGCCTGTCTCCTTAGACGGCCCCTTTGGCCAGTGCAACCACCATAGCTCCCAGATAGAGCTCCCAGACTCCTCCCTCCCGTCTCACTGCATTCTCAAGCCAAGTCATTCCTGTGAGAGAGTCTTCGCATCTCTCACATTCACTCCCTCCTCTGCAACTTCACCACCACAGCCTTGGTCCAGATCTTGCCGACACTTACCAGGGCTCCCTCCAGTGTGTCTCGGGCTCCCTGCTCCAGGTCCACCCCCCTCAAAGTCATGCTCCCCTGCAGGCAGAGCTATCTGGTCAAACCAAGGTCTGCTCAAAGTCCACCACTGTCAGGGCCTTCAATTCCCATGCCCCACAAGATGAAGTCTCTCCCACCACCAGCACTGGGCCCTTGAAAGTCCATCCCCGCTCCCCTCTTTGGCCTCTCCTCCTTCCATGGCCCCCCTTTCCTGGCCATAGCAAACCTTTTCACAGAGCCTGGAACATCTGTGTTTGCTCCAGCCCCATCCTGTGCCTGGAGGGCACCCCACTTCTGCAGTGTCTTCCAAAAGTCAGCTCCCTCTGTTTGAGGGAGCAGAGTCTTCCCTTCGTCCTCAGCAGGGAGGAAAGAGGAACTCTGTCATTGGCACCCGGGGATCAACCAGCAAAACCCAGGCTGGGGGAACTGCTACGTGACAAGAGCCAGGCTTCCCCAAGAAGTAAATTACAAAGGAAATATACAGGAAAGGAGGGGAAACCTAGAGATCAAAGAGTCTCAGACTCCTGATCAGAATGATCAAGAAAGTGTGTTAAAACAGATTGCTGGCCCCAACCCCACCCCAAAGTTTCTACTCTGACAGGTCTGGGACCACTGAAAATTTGCATTTCTAATAAGTTCCTCTGTCATCCTGATCAGCCCCAGGGACTGACTCCTACAGCTTAAAAGACACTTAAGAGACACAGTGACTCCAATCATTGCAATCCATGGGCCTATACTGGATCGTGGTTCAAATGAGCAATAAAAGAGTAAAGGGGGCAGCAGGGCCACCAGCTTGGGCAGCAGCGCCAAGGGGCAGGTCTCTCAGAACCAAGACAGCTTAGGAACAGGAAGGGCAAAGCCAGAGTTGGCTCTTTGGCTGTTGTTCCTAGAGGGATGTGAGGAAAACAAAGGGCTCCCGACGATGATGCAGAACTGGGCAGGCCAGGCAGCTGGAGAATGCCCAGGTGTGAACGGTCACCTCTCTCTGGACACACCTTCTCCCTCTGTGAAGTGGGAAGCCATATTCTCAGGGCTCTGTCACTATGTTTCAGTAAACAAAGGACATAACTCATGAGAAGCCTTCAGAAATAAATAACAGCCCCCACCCACCATCTGCTGCATTCCTTACTGGGGTCAGCTATTTATGCACAGTTTTGACTCTAGGCTCTTGTACAAGTTTATTCAGACTTACATCATTAATTTGAAATTATTAGAAATGTACAAACCCAGAAATCTACCAGGAAAGCTATCATAGTCAACAACCACCGAATGTGAATCTCGTGCCGAGCTCAGAGCTTTACAGGTCTGACTCATGAAATCCTGCTGTGTGCGGGGGCTGTGAGGTGCTGTGATTCTCCCATTCCATGGATGAGAAAAGTAGGGCCTACAAGGTTAAGAAAGAAGCCCATGCTGTCAGGATGCCACCCAGCTCCACAGTTCTCCAACTGCCTGCCCAATGTCATGTGTCCAACAGGTGCCACTGCTCGTGACAGATGAAGCTACAAGAGAGATGTGAACATAAATCCCCATTTCACAGATGAGCAAACAGCATGAGGAAAATCAGGAGGGCACAGTCACGGGCATTCCCAAGCCCCAGCTGGCTAGCTCTGCCTCCAGGCTCAGAAGACTGTGGAGCTTGTCTTTCTATGGACTCTGAAGCCCATTAGGGCTCTCCATTTGGAAACCCTTAATTCTTCAAATCCAGAGATCATGGAAGGGGCTGCTGATAACATGGAAGTTAAAGGTACAAGTTCAGAGTCAGAAAAGCTTGAGTTCAAATCCCAACATAGCCACTTCCCAGATGCATGGCTTTGGGTGAGCTACTTTATTTCTCAGCACCTCGGTTTTCTCTCCTGGAAACTGGGAGGATGGGCGGATCACGATGATGGTGATATATTTTATAGGGTCGCTCTAAGGACAGAATGAAATAATACCTATAAACCCCGTGCATGGCAAGCACTCAGTAAATTATAGATGTTATTTATTATCATTACCATCATCATCATCATCATCATCAAATCGGTCCAACTGCTGTCGCAAAATAGGCCATGTGCCTACACCAGGGGACTGGCCGGGCGCCCACAGATGTGCAGTGAGCGAATGCATTTCCTTTCAACGGTGCTTCTCCAGGCTTGTTAATCAAGGATAAAAAGACCCACTGGACAGAAACTTGGCACATGGAACCCTCAGGGAAACTCCAAGCGAGGGGAACAGGGCTGGTGCTGCCACGGGTGAGAGAGACTGTCTGGTCCAACTTCACTGCTCAGCCCATCTGCTCACCCCAGGGGCACTTTCAGAAGGAAAGAGGAGGATCTGGGAAGCCACCTGCCCCACTCCCACCAGGGAATGAAATGCAGGCTCTCCTGTTCTCTACAGTGAAGCACACTTCAAAACTGAACAAGTCGATGAAAAAGCTCTGCCCCGCTCCAAGGAAAAGAGGCCACCTCCCTGGGCCCCGGGAAGACCCTGGCTTAGCCTCCCCCAATTTCCATCATGAACAGCCTTGGGGCGGCTCAGTCCCCAGCGGTGCTGACTGTACTGAAGTTATAGACAGAGGCAGGGGACTCTTTCACTTCCCAAACATTCGCTATCTGTCCCTGGGGAGAGGTAAGGGAGAGGCAGAACAGGAAGTGAGGGTTCGGGGAGACAACAGCTGAACCTTCCTGATGAGAGAGAGTTGTACCATCTCCAGGCAGGAAGGGGTGCCCTTAGCCCAGGTGTGCCCCCAGCTGGGGAACCCGAGCACGAACTTCCCACGCTCTGCCCGTGCCCTGCCAGCTGAGACCCTCTGGAGAGGGTCTTACCAGAAGAGACAGCTTGTGCACGGCACAAAGGCGCCTGCCTTGGGGGAGGATGTCTCCGAAGCAGAGCCGCATCACCCCATAGGCAGGGGTACCATTTCTTACCACAACGGAACCACCCCAAGCCATGAAATGAAGGGCTCTATCACCTAGAGTAGGCGCCATTTTCCAAGTTTCACACCCAGAGCAGATCTTTTTCTAATAATCTAAGAGGGAGCTGTGGCACTTAATTGTCAAACGGGAAAAGGAAAAGCCTGGTACAGCACTGAGTTCCCCATCACAAGAGGGGTTCAACCACTCAGTTGGAGAAAAACTGGGGGTGGGTGGGAACTAGACTGTATAGATTCGTGCATTCAGCCTAGATCCACTACGCACATACTAGCCATCAGGAGCTGTGTGGAGGCTGTGTCGCAGCGTGGTGAAGCCCAGGGGAGGGCTCGTCCAAATCCCAGCTCACTTACTTACTGGCCTTGGTGGATCCTGCTGTGTCTACCCACAATCCATTTCGCTCTTCTTAACTAAACCTCAATTTTACATGACGATCATGGAGGCTGGGGCCGGGGGGGACCTTTCCCCAGACCCAGGGCTGATCCCGGGTAATCGAAACCAGCCATGGAGAGCCCCTTCCCCTTACCAACAACAGAAGTCGGAATGGGTTTGTGACCCAGTTTTGGCCCATGGAGTCACCTGGACGCTTCTGGGAAAGAAATATTTTTACTCTAAAGCCAGTGCACTGAGGAAGAGCCTGTGGGCACCATCTTGCCACCAGCCTGAGATGCACATACCATCAAAAGAACCTCCTTCCGTTCTTGACAGGGTCCATGAGCTGCCAAATGCACCTGCCTTGGGGCTTGCTGGTCTTCTAGACTTTCCATTCCATGTCCTAACTAATTTCCTTTTTCTTGAAACAAGATAAAGCCAAGTTTTCCATGCTTTGCAGCTAAAAACAGATTCATAGTTGGGCAACCTTGAACAAGTTACTAAACTTCTCTGTGGCTCGGTTTTCTTTTTGTATTAAATAGGGTAATAATAACTTTTACTTTGCAGGATTAATAAATATTAAATAAGAATAATGCAGGCAAAGGTCTTAACAAGTGTAGCTGTTATTACTTATACAGTGTCTCGTTTTATCCTTACAAACAACCCAATGAGGTAGATAATATGTAGCTATTAGCCCCATTTAACAGCAGAGGAAACCATGGCACAGAGAGGTTAAGCATCTTCCTGAAATCACACACTCCTAAGTGCCTGTCCCCAATGCCTGAGCTCCTTCCCTCCACCACACTCCAGGCCCGAGGTTCCAGGACTCTGTAACTGGCCAGAGTCTGTACCCAGGGCAGCTGGCAGCACTGCACGCAAGAAATGAGAGCTGCGGAGGGAGTGGAATCAGGGAGGGGCTGCGAACGGGCATGAGCTTCTTTTCAGGGTGATGAAAATATTCTGGAATTTGACGGTGGCAATGGTTGCACAACCTTGTGGATGTCCTAAGAGCCACTGAGTTGTATACTTTAAAATGGTGAATTTTATGGTAAGTTAATTTTTTTATGATATGTGATCTCAACTTAAAAAAAAAAAATCGAAGAGCTGCTGGAAACCACCCTGTAAGGAAAACTGTCCCAGGTCCCGCCTGCACTCAGGAGCACGGTCTTCCTCCCTGGAAGCAGACGTTAGTCACCCTCACCCACCCTGGTCACCACTCCCTCCTGCCCTCCCTCCATCCCTGGGAAGCCGCCAACCTCTCTGCCTGGCAGAGTCCACAGCGATTCTCCCAGAACTTGTCCAGCAGCGGGGCTGGCTGCCCGTCCCGGACTCTGCGAGCGCACAGGCTTCTCCCCAGACACCCTGCTCTTCGGCAGCGTGTGGACCCGGGCCCAGGACAGGGACGGCGCCCCAGCCACCAGCTGTGTTTTCACTTTTCCCCTAGATGCTCTGGACAGAGCCAAAGGCCATACTCCATCCTGATGGAGAGCTGCACTTGGACGACTTGTCAGGGCTTCTCCCGCAGACAGGCAGTTTCGAGGGATTCTGGAACCCATGCTAGAAGATGCCCAATAACCTGCAGCCGTAACTAGCTGTCAGCTGAGGTCACCGCCCCGTCTTGTCAGGAGGGCAAACCGCATCAGCCTTGGAACATTCTTCTGTGTAACTACTTGTATGTGCTGCTGCCCCTGAGCCAGGGTCCTGGGGCTGGTAGGTGTTCGGGAACCTGACTGAGATATTGCTGCTTCCAGAAGATAGAGAAAAAGAGAAGACAAGGGCATGAACCATCCACTGCAACCTGGACAGGGGGGACCCATAGGGGGAGCTCCCCAGGATACTGGACATCCACAGGAACCAAATGCCCTCTCTGCACCGGTGGCCTGGCCCTGTACACAGAACACTGCTCACATGGTAGCCAAACATTTCCACGCTAGCAGGAGGGACAGAAAGTCCTTTCCGAGACTTTCAAAGATTTTTTAAGTTTAAAATCCCTCATTCTTACTCTGTTTTATACAAAACCTTCAGTGAGGGATTGGCACTCTTACAAAGAGAGAATTAGTAAACTGGGTTAAGATATTGGTTAACTTAAGATTTTGCTAAGGTAAGCCGGCATGGCAAAATTTCAAGAGAAACTCCTCTTGAAAGGATTTAAAATAGAGTATCTACTTCCAGAGCGGGAAAGGGAGATAAAAACAAAGAAAGAAAACCAATGAACAATTCCCCCAGGACCAAATTTGCTCAAAGTCTTTTCCAGGGGAGTGAAAGGCCATGCCGAGGTACTTGCCGGGGAGTGAGGCTGACTTCCTCAGGCTGCTCCACGAGCCGCAGGACCCAGAGTGTCTCCCAGAGCATCTCCAGGCCCACCGGAGACCAAGCAGCTTTGACGAGGTGGGCGGAGCCTACCCGTACTACAGGAACATACTACGTGAATCCCCAGGAAAAGCTGCATATTCTGTGCTTAGGAGCCACAGGGAGGCCACGCAGACGGCCCCGGCTGCCCACACACCCCCCGGAGCATGTGTGCTGTACGTGCACAAGTGGACAAGCCTCCAGGACCCTGTGCCAGCCCCTGCAGTGTCCAGGCAGGCAAGAACCGAAGCCCGGGGAATGGGACTTTGCACCTCCCCCCCACCATCCGCAGAGGGCCAGCTGCCCAAGCCGGAGACTAGGAAAGACATCTGTAAGCCCAGGTGGTCTGTCTGTGACTTTTTGTTACTATTGTCCCACAGGCCTGTCCCTCCCAGGGCGCAGGCCTGCCTGCTTCATTAAGCCCAACCCTGTGTGGGGGCAGCTCCTCTGACTTCATTGTTATCTTTAACAGCTCCTTCTAGAACTCAATTAATCAACAGCCATCTCCTCTGCAGAGCAGAATGCTCCAGACCCGGAGTGACCGGCCTGACTCACGACAGGCACACCCCCACGGAGACGGAATGTCTGAGCGCAGGGCCGCGACCTCCCCTCTGGGCGGTGACCCACAGGAGGTGCTCACAGGAATGCTCCCAACAGGAAAAGTGGGAGCTGGTGACAGGGACACCTGCTCAGGTCCGTTCTCCCTGCCCTCGTCTCCCTGCCTCTCTCTCCCCACAGACCCAGTCTAGAAGCTGTTGATGGTGTGGACACAATGTTGAGGACATTCTGTGTTAGTGAACAAGAAGATTCTAGAAGCTAAATATGCAGTGGGGAATTTCTACCCAAGCTGAACATATCCCTGCCCTAGCACCCAGCAACTCCACAACTAGGATTCTACTCAAGAGAAGTGTGCATATATAGGCATCCACAAAAAGATCTGTTCCAGAATGTTCACAGCAGGGTTTTTTTTTTTTCCATACTCACCAAAAACTGGAAGCAATCCAAACATCCATCGATAAGAGAATGGATGAACCAAGTGTGGTATCGCCGTACGATGAAGCAGTACTCTGCAGGGCAAGCACTTCAGGGTTCCCTGGGAAGTTCATCCACGAGGGCGCACGTGAAACAGCCCCCCATCCCCCTCAAGCCCTGCGTGTCTGTCCGTGCTCTCCTCTGCCCCGTCCCCAACAGGCTGCCATTAGTCTTGTCTCGTGGACATGCCTCACATGCGTATTTAATTCATGAGAATCCAACTGCGAGTTTTCAGGCCAAAACAGGGTGAATGATTTCAGTTCAAAGGTTGTAATTAAGAAAACCGTACAGTTCTATTTACCACTCTTTGTTAGACACTGTGGTAAGTGCCACAGGCGGATTGGGGTGCGGGAGGCAGTCCCAGGGTGGTGTGCTTGACTGGCATCTTCAAGGACAAGTTCGCTGAGTGAACAAGATGGGGAGAGAACACCAGGGAAAGGGAAGAGCACGGGCAAAGGGAGAGAGCTGTGGAGAGCTTCCCAGAGGGCCCCACACTGTCTCCAGGCTGCTCCCCTGAATCATGTCACAACCACCAATTCCATCAGGTTACTCCAAGCCTCGAGCACCTACTGCTGTTCTCTATTGCCCTACATATCAGATGTAGCTCGTTAACCAATCAGATGCCTCCACTAGCCCCTCACCACTGCCCCACCATCATGACTGTCCCCATAAACCCCTGCACCAGCTGGACTGTTCTCTGCCATGTGGGAGGCCATCTGCTATCCCCAGGCCTGGCTCACACACCCATCTGCAGGGGGAAATGGCCCCACTGTCCTTCTCCCTCCCCCCCCCCCCCCCGCCGCCCCGTCACCACCGCTGTCCTTCCCATGAGAGGAGCTGACCCTCATGGCTGCTCTCCCACCAGGCACAGCCTCGGGTTACTCTTCCAGGGTTGGGGATGGGATTGAAACCTGAGGTCGGCTGCCCCTGGGAAGACCCCCAATTCTACCCTCACCAGCTCTGCCAAGACAGAACTGCGTCCCGGGCCTCAGTTTCCACAGCTGCAAAGTGGATAACAACTATTCCCCCTCACAGGGCTGTGTGAAGATACAAGGGAAGACCAATAAGAAAATTCCAGCACTGAGCTGGGTCCAGAGCAGGTGTTCAAAAAGCACAGGCTCGCCTGCTGTTCCAAGCCCCAGAGCACCCACGTGCTGGCTGAGGATTTCCACCTGAGGGCCACTAAAGCCCCAGAGGAGGCCCGCACCATCACGTATGCACCCCCAGAAACCCCTGCAGGCCAGCAGGTGACCACCAGCCCCCGGGCCCGAGGCTGGCCAGGCTGACTCATGCTGTACTTCACAGCCCCACAATTTCCACTCAAGCTGAACGCATCCCTGTCCTAGCACCTGGCAACTCCACAACCTGGATTCTACACAAGAGAAGTGATATACGTATGTGTCCACAAAAAGATCTGTTCCAGAATGTTCACAGCAGGTTTTTTCTTTTTTTTTTTTTTTTGTAAGCTCCTAAAACTAGAAATGATCCAACCTTCCATCAATAGGAGAAAGGACAAACCAAGTGTGGTATAGCCTGACCAGGAAACAGTACTCAGCAACAAAAAGGGGATAAAGTATTAATACGCCCAACAATATGAATGAACCTCAAAAGCACTGGGTTGAGTAAAAGACCCTGGACGTGAAGGAGGATTCCATCCACGTGAAGTTCAAGAACAGGTACGTCTGAAGTGAAAGATGTCAGAACAGTGGTTCCTCACAGAATGGGCAGATACAGCCTGGGACAAGGCACAAAGGAATGTTCTGGAGTGATAAAAATACCCTGTATCTTGCCTGGTGCAGTGGTGACACAGCGTATCAGCTTCCCATTGCTGTTATAATAAATTATTACAAACACAGTGACTTAAAACCAGAGAGTTCTGGAGTTCTCACGGTTCTGGAGGTCTCAAGTCTGAAATGGGTCTCACTGGACTAAACTCAAGGCGCTGGCAGGGCTGTGTTCCTTCTGGAGGCTCCAGGAGAAAAGCCATTTCCTTGCCTCTTCCAGCTTCTCGAGGACATCTGCAGTCTTTGGCTTGGGTCCCCTTCCTCCGTCTTCAAAGCCAGCGGAAGAGCATCTTCCAATCCCTCTCCGTCTCTGACCCTCCTGCTTCCTCCTTCACTTATAAGGACCCTTGGGATGGCACTGGGCCCACCCAGTAAGGATAGTCTCCTCTTCCCAGGACCCTCGATTTCATCACCTCTTTCAAGTCCCTTTGCCACACAAGGTAACATACCGTGAATGTTCCGGGGGGGTGGGACACGGACATCTTCGGAGGGCATTCTTCAGCCTCCCACACACGGAACACACGCGTGTGAACACACCCATCATCACAGCTCAAGAGCACACGGGGAGGGCTGCGGGTGTCACGTCCCGAGAACGGCTTTGCGGGGACCCCCTCACTTAATCCCCACCCCACCTGGCACCGCCCACACTGCCCCTGCGTCCTGCCCCTCCAGGCCTGCCAGCACACAGCAGCCTCGCCCCTGCAGGGCATGGGGAACTCGTGCGGAGCCTGAGCAAAAGAAACAAGGCTGTTCCTGTGAAACGGGACTGGATGGCTCCTGGGGGAAGACCACGGGGCAGGTAATGAGGCCTCCTGCCTGCAGCCAGTGCACCTTCCAGATGGTACCAAAGGCGCTGCTCCCACCTCCAAGGCCCCTGCGAGGGGTTGGGGGGAGCTTCCAGTCCTATTCACCATTTTGCCAGATGTCCACCTGGGGGCCCCTGTCCTCACCCCAATATCTGGGGCCTGGATCACCTTTATCCAGGTTCTAGCAGAGCTCTGGGCAGCCAGCCGCGGCCAAGAGCACCCCAGCCAAGCACCTCAGGAGCTCTGGGAAGAGACGGTGAGGCCTACTCTCCAGCACCCCCACACACATGCACACGGCCCTGCCTTGGTGGGTGCCCGGCCCATCCTGCTCCCAGGGTGTTTGGTATAAAGGAAGCAAGGCTTCTTGGGGGTGGCTTTCTTGCGGCTGGGGGCAAGGGATGTGAGGGAGCATGACCGGAGTGATCCAGGACAAAAATTTTTGAAGAACTCACACTGCGGGCTCAGAAACCAGCAGGCCCACCACCCACTCTCTCCCTGCGGGACCTTAACCAAGGACCACAAACTTTTGAGCCTCTGTGTCCTCGTTCATCAAAGGAGGATAGCACCCACGACCTCGTGGTGCGAGGTTTCACGAAAGCCCGCTATTAGCTTTGTCTCGCTATGCCTGGCAAGGCAGGAAGGCAGAACACCAACGGGTTAATGGAGCTGACTCTGGGCGTGGGGTCCTGGCTGTTTCCTCTTTTCTTCCTTTGGATGATAGTTTCCTTGATGGACATGTAATGCTTTTGTCATGAGAAGCAGAGTTATCTTTTTTTCACCCGGTACCTACCCAGAACAGCAGCAGGGGGACAGAGGAGGTGGTCGGTGGGGGGGTGGGGGTGCTCGGGGTGTGAGGTTGGCTTCTACATATCACTTCCTGCAGCCTCCCTGGGGGGCCTGTTGTCCAGCTGCAGCGCTGGTCATGCCCAAGGCCCCTGCCTGCTCTTCTGTTTCCTGCACCAGGACCCCAGTGATCACCCTGTTATCAGCTCCCAGTGATCACCCAGCTCCCACTTCCGGGGACCAACTCTCTGCCAGGCCAATCTCCCCAGCGGCCCCGTGGGGTGGGCTTTATTCCTCAGCTCCATTCTACAGAGGAGGAAACAGAATCTCAGGGAGATTTCCAAGTGTGCCCACGGCCCCACAGCAAGTACACCACAGAGCTGAGACCGGAGCTCAGGACCTGAGCCCCTCCTGCAGTCCCAAACAGCCTCCCACAGGGAGCATGGCCCAGGAACCCCTCCTGGAAGGGGGTCTTGAACTGCCTTGGCTTCAGCCTCCCCGAAGACTAGGAGTAGGAGTGGACCTACACTTTATGGGTATCACTTCTGGCTTCAATATTCAACCCCCCCGCCCCAGTGTCCCCAAATGTTCCCTGCCTGAAGTGAGCCATGCTGGTGCTGAGACAGAAAATTTGCCCCCCTGGAGCGTCGGAGGGAGGGGCGGGGGGGATGCTCTGGCTGGGTCCCAGGCCTCACCCTGGGCTCCTAGGACCTGGCTCTACCGCTGGCCTCCAACCTTGCCAACCCACACTGTCCGAGGCTTTAATCATTCATATCTGGTCAGAGCCCGGGTGTTCAGTTGCCAGATCTGAACACAAGCCTGGAACTGGCTGTGTCCAGGAGATGCCCATATGGCCCACTATGGGTCCTGGGCCTTGAGGCTTGGGGGAAACAGGCAGGGAGGGTCACCTTGGTTGTAAGCATATTCGCAGACAGAAACCAATTTGCAAATTCTCTGCGAGAGTGGCAGCGGTTGTGAGCAGGGGCTGGGCAAGGGCCTGAGGGAGGAGCTCTGAGGGCAGAAGCAGGTGACGGGCTACATCTGGGGACGGAAATCCCGACAGCTCTTCCGTGAGTCAGTCACAGGAGGAGCGGGGCCATCCCTCTGCCACGATCACTGTATTTTGGGCTTCTGTGTTCGTTCTGGAGCTTATGTCAATCTCATGGCTCACATTTCATTAGAAAGGGGCCCTGCCACCCTCCCCCACACTACGGTTTTTGAGGGGCAATCCCCACAGTCCTCCCTGCCTCTGCGGCATCTCCGCATTCTCTTCAGGCCTTACTCTGCAGGAAGACGTGCCCCTTCCATAGTATAACTCGGTGGGAAGGCTGATTCCCCATACGACTACGCACTCAACACACAAGGCACAGATACAAATAATAAGCAGGACAGAGGGCATTCCTACTGCTCCTGAGAAATCCCATCCTGCTGGCTCGTCATCTTCCTTCCAGAGGGCCTCAGGCTCTGTCCCCCAGCATGAGACACTTTGGGATTCCACTACCAAATGTTCGGGAAGACCCAAGGAGTACAGTGTTAGGGCAGATTCAATGTCTATGACCAGCCGGGTTCTTTGGGGCTCATTTCTGAATGAACCACACGAACCCCAAGGGAAGACTTACCAGAAGCTTCTAACATCTCTTAGTCTTTCCCTTCTTCTGTCTCTCTCTCCCTCCCTCTCCTCCATCTCTGTTACTGCCTCTCTCCCCGTGAATACCCACGCATGAACACACGTACACACACACAAACACACGCGAACACACACAGCAGCCTCCCGTGAGACGGCTGTGACAGGACCCAAAAAGTCCCCGACAGCATCAGGTCTTTGCTGGGTCTCTGGCACCTCTGCTCACCGCTCTCCTTATGACTGGCCCCCAGGAGCTTGGTGCCCTAGGTCAGACCATCCCCTGCTCCCCAAATCTCTCCGGGGTGCCGCTGACACCACCAGGCACAAGTGGGGTACTGCCACCCCGATGTCCCTATCCCCAGCCCCAACCCCAGCCCCAGCATCCCAACCCACATGGGCAGAGTGTGAGTTTGCTCTAAGGGACAGCGTGACCTTATCCTGTCACTAGGTCACTGTGGGCTCTCAAGGTCACTGTCACTTTCTAGGATTCAGTTTCTTCATTTGGAAAATGAACAGGTTGGCTCACAGAATGCTGAAGGCCCCCCCCCCCCCCCGCAGCCTCCAGCTGTATACACGTCTCACTCTGGTCCCGAAGCCACACTAAGGCTGATAAAGACCCAAAGCTACGAGCCCCTTCCTCACATCTCCACCAATTCCGCGTTCCATGACGCCTCAAGTTACCAAGCGGTAAACCTCCGCCCCAAATTGCTGACGGAGTGTTAGGAGGTTTTTCTTTTGCCAAGGACAGACACAAACTGAAACTATTTTTTATTAAACCTATCATCTGCTATTATATTTGATTTGTAGAAGAAAGAAAAATAGGACTGCATCAGGTATCTGTTGCTATTAGAAACAAGAGTAACATTTCTCACAGGCTTCCGTCTATTCTGTCTACACAGCCCTCACCTAGGAACCATCTGCTGGAAAATGACTTACTCGATGACTCGTACTGTAACTGTCTGCAAGAGACAGCCGCTCCCTGTCCACCGGCCAGTGCCGCCCCCACTTCCCCCGCCCAGCAAGTGACCCCGGCCCCCCGCCAGGGCTAACAGTTCCAGGGGCGGGTGGTCATCATGCCTGGACCCAGGGGCCTCCCCTGGCAATCTGGATTGGAATGAGAAAGACAGACCGGGGAGCCCATAAAGTGGGCGTACAGAGAGGCAGGGAGAGGCTACAGGCAGGGTAAAGCAGAAGTCAGAGACTGGGGTCGGGGGTGGGTGGGGAAAACTCTCAGTGTGTTCCCTCCTACACCCAGGATGGAGGGAGTTCCAGAAGCCACCCTGGGATCCTCTCTCTGAAATCTCCTTGGCTCCCTCTAGCTAGAAGACGTTTAGTTACCCGCCACTAAAACCTCCTTAATACTGGCACAAAAGATGGGCCACCACCAATGTCAACAACGGAGGGACAATGCAAGGAAAGAGAAGAGGCTGTGCCTGGGGTCCCACCACGAGGGACTCTCGCTCACAGCCACCTGGCCGCCAAGAGGTTCAGATCCCGGCGCTGTCTCTGACTGGAGGGACTGGCTGGACTCAAGGGCTGAGAACCATTCCGAGGCCAGCTCTGTGTTCAGAGGGCAAGTGTGCAGGGGCAGTCCGCTGACCTGGATTCTCACGCTGGCCTCGCCAAGTAGCTGGGGGCAGTCCCCGCAGCCCTCCTGGCCCTCCGTGTGCCCATCTGTAGAACGAGAGGGGAGGCCCCGGCCAGACATTTGACAGACCAGGTCCCACTGGCTGGCGATGCCACCTAGGGCTGCTTCCTCAACGGCTTCCGTGTCCACTTTGGGAACAGGACTCCTGACACTGGGGCTGGAAAACACTTTCTTATCCCAACCGGCAGAGATGGCCCCTCAAGGACAATGAGGAAAGGAAAAGAAAGGAAGGAAGTGACCAGAGGAATTTAGCCTTTAGTCCATGGAAACCTGGGGCCAACAAGGCCAGCTTGTGGTCTCCAAGGCAGCGGGCCCGAGCGGTGGCGCCTGCGTCATCTGTGTCCCGAGTGCGAACTAGGAATCGGGGCACAGAAACCCCGGTTTCCAGTCCCAGGGAAACCTGCAAGACCACAGGGTCTTATTTACAGAAAACAGAAGGCACCAAGGCAACCCCTTCGTGCCGCTCACCCGCAAAACCCACCTCCCTCCGAGATCTCGGGGTGCTTAGCGGGGCCACCCTACAGGGCCAACTACCTACCCGGAGCCTCGGTTTTCTGAGGGTAAAAGTGGAACACGGTAAAGCAAAACAACTCGAAAATATGCTCAGGGCAGTAAAACAGTCTCAAAATCCAGCTAACGTACTCAGACACGAGGGGCAGAGAAGAGAACAGGCTCTCCCAGTCGGCCGAGTCATCTGAGGCCGCACTCCGTCCCAGGGCAAATATCTTTAAGTGGCCACTCATCCGACAGCCTTTTTGCCATAACACAGTGTGTTTTCCTGCAAGTCCTCACATTCTGCAAAACTGCACACTAAAAATAAAAGGATTCATGGGAAAGACAGGGTTGGTGCCTATCACTCAACACTTACAGGACCTTGTCACTTGAGCCCTTCCCAAAATAGTCATGGCCCTAGTAATATCCGTGCACACTGAGCCCCTGGATCCCAAGCCCCAGGGAGTCATTCATTGGCTGGTGCTCCTCCTTTGAGATGACAGGCCTTGGGGAGGGGGGCGCGCTCTTCTTACAGAGACCACTCTCACCAAAGTCAGAAAACCCTACCCAGGGTATCACTTGCACTCGCTGTGTTCTCGCGGGGTAATGCTGATCGGGCTCCTTCACCGTCCCCCTCGGCTTCCCCATTCAGTGTGAGGGGGGTGGAAAGACACTTGCCCTAGAAGGTGCACCTGTAGACTTTCAGCATTTTTTTTTTAAGTTCTTCTGTTGTTCTTTAATCATGAGAAATCATGTTCTGATCTATCAAACCAAACATACTGGGAAAAACTGTCAGTGAGCCAACAAACTTCCACCTATACCAACATCATGCCCCCATTCGTCAATCATGGAAACACATGCTATAGACCAATAACCAAGTAATTTCTCACTTTTTTTAAAAAAAGGATTTTATTTATTTATTTATTTATTTAGAAAGCAGGTGAGTGTGAGAGCTGGGGGAGGGGGAGTGGAAGGGGGAGGGGAGAGGGAGAGAATCTCAAGCAGACTTTGCACCGAGCACCAGCAGAGCCCGACTTGGGGCCCGATCTCACCACCCTGAGATCACGACCTGACCCAAAACGAAGAGTTGGACGCTGAACCAACTGAGCCACGCGGGCACCCTCCCCCCTTATTTTTAAGATTTTATTTGACCAAGAACCAAGGAATTTCAAGTGCAAGATACTGGAAGTTGCTTTTCAGATAATTTGACTATGAGGAACATCTGATTGACAACGGGCGGACTTCTTGACATGACACATTCACAGAGAGCTGTAAGAATGCGTGACTCTGACCCGCAAGCTGTGTTAAAACGTAATGCAATTTTTTGAAGTTTGTACTTTGATCACTTTACTCAAACGGACAGATTCAAAGCCACACGTTCTCTGCAGCACTGCCCATGAAGAGCTGGGTCTCTCTTTCTACCCCTTCTGCCTGGTGCGCCGGGGACTTGCTTTGACCTCTAGAATGCAGAGGTGACAGCATACAACTTCTCAAGAGGCCTTCCTCCTGCTGCCCTGAGACCATGATGGAAAGCAGCCCAGCTGATGGCCAGCACCGACCCCCAGGCTCCTGAGTGAGACCATCTTGGACTCACTAGCCCAGCGGAGCCATCAGATGCAGTCATATGAGCGAGCCTGGGCAAGACCAGCAGAAGAAGCAGAAGAAGCAGCACAGAATCGTGAGCAAATAAAATGGTTACCGTGTTAACCCTTTCAATTCTGGGATGGTTCGTTACATAGCAAACACAAACATAATGTGACATTTTTTAGACATTTCACCAATTCTTTCATATTTTAATAGTTTTCCCCACTTGGGAGCCAATTAACCTTTTATTTAGTTCTCAGTGATTTCATAGACCCCCTGAGAAGGGGCTAAACCAATCCCCAAAGTGGCGGTGTCTCCAAGGATCCTACCAGGATTGATGAAAAGCTAAGGGCTAACTGACAGCCCCAAGCCCAGGAAGGTATCACGCAGCCGGCCAGAGGAGCCCAGCGGATGTTAAACACCAAGGAGGAAGAGCTCCTACCATTCAAACCGCTCCTGGAGGAGGCTGATGGCTCTCTAACTAATGCTCCTGATTCTAGGCAAGACCCCAATCTTTTCTGGGTGTAGTAGACTGAATAATAGCACCCCACCAAACACATCCCTGTCCCATCCCTGGAACCTACGAATATGTCACCTTCCATGACAAAAGGGATTTTGCAGATGCAATGACGCTAAAAATCTTGAGATGGGGAGACTCTTCTGGTTATCCAGGCAGGCCTCAAATAGAGATCTTTACACGAGAGCTCTTATAAGAGGGAGGCAGGAAGGGCAGAGTCAGAGAGAAGATGTGATGGTGGAGGCAGAGGTTGGAGTGATGTGCTTTGAAGGTGGAAAAAGGGGCCACGAGCCAAGGAATGCAGGTGGCCTCTGGAAGCTGGAAAAGGCAAGGGAGCAGGGTCTCCCCCTGAGCCTCCAGAAGGAAGCCTCTCCCAACACCTTGATTTCAGCTCAGTTAGACCCACTCTGAACTTCCTTCCAACCTACAGACGATAAGATAATAAATTTGAGTTTGCGGTAATTTTTATGATGGCTATAGGAAACTAATACAGTGGATAATTCCTCCTGCCTACAAGAATGTAGCTTAGCATTCTTATTCATAATAACAATAACAGCTAATAATAATAATAACTAACATTAATTTAGTGTCTACTTTATGGCTGGCCTTGTTCTAAGTGCCCTTCCTATATAAACTCATTTAACCTTCACTAAAACCACACGAAGACGACTATTACAATCCATATGTGACAGATGAAAAAAATGGAGGTTTCCAGAGGTTTAGTAACTTGCCAGGGCCACAGAGCAGGTCAATGACACAGCCCAGGCCTGAAGCCAGGCAATCTGGCTCCAGAGCCCACGTTTCACCACTACAACCCCCAAATCAAACCAGCAGTGATAACAGTCAATTCCAGCACTTAGCGAGCACCTTCCACGGACCAGGCTCACGCTTAGCACTTGATTTATATTCTCTCATTTCATTCTCACAGCACCCCGTTGGGGCAGGACAACCAGGTATCCTTGTTTACAGAAGAAGAAATGGAGGAACAGCGATGTTACACCCAGGAGTTACACACAGCTGAACCCAGGAGTGCCGGAGCCCAAAGCCCGGGTCTAACCAGACATCCTCCTGCCTCTCTTGTCCCACTTGAGGCCCACACGGCTGAGGGAAGAACAGAGATAAGTAGTAGGACCACAGAATTTATCTTCCAAACTGGGATACCCAGAAAGTGAAAGGAGTCACTATTAGTAATTTCACCGGGACAAGAGGTGTAAACCAGAACCGTCCCGGCAAATCTGGACGCACAGCCGCCCTTGAGATCAGGGGACTTAAACCCAGGCCCAGAGGCTGCAGTTCACAGTTCCCTGGTAGGGACACTGTGGGGCCCCAGCAGACATCGGCCCCACCTGGCATCCCTAGCTGCCCGGTCAGGGTCAAGGCTGGAAGAGGAGGGGTGGTCCAGGCAGGGCTCAGACTAGTATCTGCAAAGCTCCAGGTCTACAGCCTCAGCACAGAGACAGGGCCCATCCAAAGGCAGACCAGAACTCCACCTGAGGGCAGATGTCAGCAGCCCTGGGTAGAGTCCAGGGATACAAAAAGACCTTGAACCCCACTAGTGCTCTAATCAGGAAGCCCAGCAGGGAGCTCAGAGCCTTGGCAAAGGACCACTTGGGCATTAAATACGGTCAACAACTTGAGACGTCCAGCCCTCCAAAGTTCTGGGCCTGTTGGCCAAGAAGTCATGTGGACTGAGGCTCAGGCTGGGGTCTCCTGCTTCCTAGCCAGGGGATTCCAGGCCAGTCCTTTTCCCCTCTGAGCCTCCCGGACAAAATGCAGCCACTGATAAATTCCCTACCTGTGTCTACAGGATTCATAATAACAAATAAAAACAGACAACAGAAAAGGTTGTAGGAGAAAATAAAATCTGCTCTGAAATGGGTACTATTGATTATTCCCATTCTACAGATGAGGAAACTGAGGTGGGGTGGGGGAGGGACTATGTAAACTTGCCCAGAATCCCATGGCTGCTAAGTGGTAAAGCCAGAACTGGAATCCAAGCTGACTGTCCTGTAAAATCGCATGGAAACATCCTCTCCTCCTCACATGGCCAACGTAAAGCAGTACATCCTAGTTCAGGGTCCCAGAGGGAGGGCCCCCATTCCCTGGTGAGCAGAGATGCCTATGTGGCCCATGGACTGGGCACTAGCTCTCACCTGATTATAAACTGGCAGGCTTTGCAAATCCACTCCCAGGGCCCCTTCTCCTGGGCGGTCCAATTCCAGAAGGTCTGGGAATGAGAATCATAAGGACCTCCCCCCCAGGTGATTCCTAAAGTGTTTCTCTTCCTGTTCAAGTCCCTCTGGAGAATGACTTCCAGAAAAGAGAACGTCTCAGTCTGGTGCTCCTGTATCCTTAACCTCTTCTAAAACTCTCTGATCTCCCTCTTCTCCAGAGTGCGGCCTCCGCACAAAGCCTTCCAAGGGCAACCGCATGTGCCTAAAGCGTTCTGACTGTGTTTGGGTTTTCATACACTTCGCTGTGGTCCCCTTCTGTTTGTGGCAAGGGACACAGGTTTCCCATTTATGGAACTGACATAAGTAAGACGCTTTAAATAAAAGCATTTTTCAAAAAACAGCTGATCAATTTTAAAAGTAATCAATAAATCACAGTTTAGGTGGTCAGTACGTACGGCTAAATCAGGAAGGTAAATCTCAAGTGGCTGAAGACTGAGAAAAAGCTCCCTGAGGATAAGATGTACCCGTGAAGGTTTGGGGGACAGCCCTGAGCTCTGTTCTAACATCCCCCCTCCCCCCTCCAGCTCTCTCATCCTGGGGTATATACTCAATTCCTCTGATCCTCAGTTTCCCCTTGTGTAAAATCTCCCACTTTGTGGAGTAGTTATGAAGATTCAATATGACACAATAGAAGCGAAGAATGTAACACAGAGCTGGAGCTTACAAACTCTGCTGACTCGGTCTAGACCAGGGAATGAACCGTGTCAGATGCTCCTGCCCTCTACCCCCTTCCTGCTGAGATCCAAGTCCAAAATCCAGATACGTGGTAACTCACGGATTCTCAAACTTGGCAGTTCACTCAATGAAGTCCTGATAGGATAGTTCTAGGAGTTGGCGTAGGCATCAAGACATTTGAGAAGCTCCCCCAAGCAATTCTAATAGGCATTCAGGATTGAGAACTAACCCCAGGGGATGTCCGGTGACCAAAGAGTGTAGCTTCTGACACTACGTGCTCCAGGACCAGCCCTCAGCTGCCTCCATTCTTGCTTCCTACCAGTGAGCTCTGCAGAGATGGGGGAAAGGCACTCAAGGGGGGCTAACTTCGTGTTTGCCAGGAAAGAGGTGTTCATCACTTCCAGGGTCTTGCTTCAGGACCTGAACATATTCCCCACATAGACCCAAGTCGGAAAAACCCGAGCAGAATCTGTTTTCCTTCTAAAGCCTCCAAAGAAAGCAGACCAGCTGGACTGGCCATCATGCCACACAAGGCAATGGTCATTCCGGGGGGCATCTGGGAGGTAGGGACAGGAAAGCCACCTCTCACTTCCTCCAATGGGAAAGAACTTGATCAATTCCGGCTCTTCTGATATCTGCACTGTTCCCACAACAGACCGAGGCAGGCATCACGTGCCCATTGCCCAGACCAGGAAGGGAAATCTTAGCTGGAGTTGACACACACTTTGGGCTCCAAAGCCACAAGGCTCCTTTACCCCTCCACACCTGTTACTGCCCATCTCCAAGCAATGGATTCGGAGTCATTTCCAATAAAAGGGAGGCAGCAAGGATTTGCAGAACCCACCGCGGTGGGGTCAGTGTCAATTCTGGGCAGTGCCTGCACTTCTTGGTCCCCCTCTTTGCCCCCCGCCCCGCTCCCCTGGCGATGCCCAGACATGCCTGCCGGTGGAAGGCGCTCGCTTCCTGCCACATGCTGCTCATTCATTAAAGTGCCTGGTTCCTCCCTGCCATTCTAATTATGAGCAGCAATAATAAAGAAGCTTTCTCCCTTACCAGAGGCCTATTTATGCAATGAGAGAGCATTTCGCCCCCACAATACTGAGTCGTCACTCAAACCCTTGTTGGAATCAAAGTCGCATCTCTTCAAGGATTGACTGAGCCCTGCCTACCCCCATTCAGCTTCCACCCACTTCTGAGCATCCACATTTCTAGAAGCACCACTTGGCTGCAGAGTGGGCAGGATGCAGATGCCATTCCCCACTGCTGTGTTCCCTTATGGATTACTGACTGATAGTCATCTGACACCCAGTAGGGTGTTTACAGAGCACCTACTATGTGTCCTAAGAGTATGGAAATGAAAGCCAACAGGCCCTGCCCTTGTTGGAAGAAAAGGCATTAAGAGAAAAGCATAAGCTTTTAGGGTCCACTACTGATTCATATTCCGGCTCAAGCATTCCTTGGCTGAGTGATTTGATCCCTTGGCTGGGCTGACTACCAAATTTCTCAAAAGCCTCAGCTGTCTCATCGGCAAAATGGGGTAATAATGACTCCAACCTCATAGGGCTGTCGGAGGAGTCAATGGGATATACACATATAAAGGTAGAACGTTGTAAACGCTCAATGAACACTAGCTGAGATTACCAACCATCAGGACCGAAGGCTTTGGGACCACAAAGGCACAATCTCACCAAGATGGATGAGCTTACAAAGGCTTCCTGAGAAGTGAGACCTGAGCTGAGTTTTGAAGGATAAGTCGAGGTTTGCTAGAGAAAGGGAGGATATTCCTGGCGGAGGGGACAGCATGAGGGCTAAAGGAGATCACGGGGCTCTGGGAAATGGGACACGGTGTGGGGAGCGCGCACCAGGAGTACACAGAGGCAGGGGACACAGCTGCAGATGCAGGTATGGACGTGGAAGTGGGTCCATGGCCAGAGCCCGAGCCATGATACCCAGAGCATCAATGCGACTTGCTCTTGGCTCCTTGGGAGCCACAGCCAGTACCCCCTTCCACTTCCATCTACAGTTTGGCGGCCATGGGGAAGTGGGGCAGCCTCACTCCACAAGGCGTGTGCTCATTCATTCAGACCCTCAGTGGAATTCCCTCAGGGCCTACGCCCTGCCAGGCACATGCTAAGAGAGGGTGGACAGCTTGACCACCTCCCACCCTTCGCTCAAGCCCACTTCCGGCTGTGTCATGCGGGCCTGGCAGATCCCTCCCTGGTGAAGTGGGGGTAACAGGACCCCCTGTTAGCCTTTCATTCAATAGCAAATGTGGGCAGGGCCAAATGCAATAATTCAAAATTTTCAGATTTCAGCATGAACAGAGTCCTCACTAAATCTCCATGTTCAAAATGTTTGTTTTTATTGTGATTAACTGCCAGGATGCTAAGAATCCCATCTCCAAAGCCCAACGCAACACCTCCAGAGGCACCCCAAACGTGGGCAACCCCCCCCCCCAGCCTGCTGTTCCTCTCCCTAACCCCATTCCCTCCCTGGAGCACATTACTAGGTGTCCACTGCCCACGCCTACCCCTGACTCGGTCACCATAGGAGTTAGCCCGGCCTGAACCACCGCACGTCCCCTGCCCCCCTGTTCATCTCATCCTTCTAGGGCTCCCTATGTCAACCAACCAACGCAGGTCTTGGAGGAGGCAGGACTGAAGGTCATCTCAGCTTTTGCGGTCCAAAGATCTAAAGATTAAAAACCGGCCCTTTGTAAATCAATGGAAATGTTCTATTAAGGAAACTCATACACATAGACAAAGGGAATAGTAATGAACCTCCATGGACCCATCAGTCAGCTTCCACAACTACCAACTTTCTACCAATCTTGTTTCATGAGTAACTCTACCCATGCCCCACCCCCACTTGATCTGTTGGGAAACATGTTATGGCCAGCCTTTCTGGCCCACCCCACCACCCAGGGCTCTCACTGACCACAAGTACCAACACAGTTTGATCCCTCCACACTCATCCTTTTGCACCAGAAGCATCCCTCAAAGAATCCCCTGAAGAACACCGTTTTATGTTCCTTGCAGAGTAGTCATTGCTGGCCACACCCACAGGGGCTACACAGGATGGCCACAAAGGGCTAGAGCCCTGGCAGCAGATGGCCTGAGTCCAAATCAATACTTCCTAGATGTGTGACCTTGGATGGGTCGTTCAGCCTCTGTTTAGCTTTCCTACCTGGGGGAAAGGGCGATGCTGGTAACAGATCTGTTATTGAGGCTTTACCAAATAAAAGAACGTATGCTCCTTGCCCAGCACAGAATATTCAGTGAGGAAATCTTAGAAATAGATGTGTTAGATGATGGGTGAACAGGCTCTGCTCCTGTGAGATACTATTAATATCTCCCATTTTAGAGATGAAGGGATGGGAACCAAGAGCGAACCAGCAAGTTGCCAGGCACAGCCCGCTCTGTGTCCCAAGCCCATGTGCTGGATATTCTCACAAGCTGCCTTGAACTGCAGATCACTGCAAGTGAAGAAACACTCGAGAATAGACACAGGCGAACAGTGGCAGGTGGCCCAGCACACCCAGCATGTTTCTGGATGGGGAGCTCTCCCAGCCTGAGGACAGACAAGCACACAGTACCTCTGTGTGTGTGTGTGTGTGTGTGTGTGTGTGTCTAGGGTAGGGGTGCTGAATTCGATTTTACAGGACAAATGGTGTGGGGGGAAGCACATCCCTGCTCGCTCCTCTGATTTCACACATCCTAGGGCCAACCTTGCATTTGATACAGTCATCCACTATTTATCCCAGCATGAGAGGCAAGAAACTGGTTCACTAACTTAAGCTTTAGCAATTCTTAGCAAATCGGATGTCCCTCCCTATCATCCTACATTTTTTTCCAATTTACAGAAAAAGTGGGGGGGGGGTAAATCCATCCAGTTGCTGAGTGATATCCAGACAAAGCCGCCAGCCCACTGCCCAGGTTTGCCAGCTGGGGAAGGTCAGGGGAGGGGGCAATTTGGATGCGAGTTTGGGCCGGGCCTGGGCTCTTCAAGGCCCCTCCCAAGAGTGAGCCCTGTCAGGATGTTCCCCCCCCCCCCCCCCGCACTCCCCTACTACTGCAGTGCCGTGTGGGGAGGCACCTCCCAGATCTGCAGGAACAATGGGCTGGGGAGGGGGCAGGTGCCGCTCAGAGCGCAGCAGAGGGCGGGGGCCGCGGCCACAGACTGCAAGACTGCAAGCACCCCGCCCATGGTGGCTGCGCTGTTTCCTGACTCAGTTTCCCCAGCTTTGAGGTCCCCGCAAAGCTTTTCCTGGGTGAATTTCCCTTGCGTCCCAGGCATTTTAATTTCCTCCTCGCCAGGCGGCTTACCCTGCCGCTCGCCGGAAGCCTCCCGGCTACGCTCCCCTCCAGCGGCTGCTACTGCTATAGCCCCTCAGGTCAGGGACGCGCGGCGTCTCCGTGCGCCCAACTTTCCCCACTTGGGACCCACGATCCTGGTCAGGCCGTCCCCTCCGCTGGCGAAACCATGATTTATAGCCCTGGGCTCCAAAAGCTGCTCCTCCTCTTCCCCCCGCTCCCGGGTCCTCTCTCGGTCCTTACCCGGCACCCCCGCCCCATCTGAGCCCAACCACGCTCCCCAAAGAAAGCGGCCATAGCACATTTGCAGAATGCGAGCGTCCGTCCTCCGCACTGGGCGCCACCTTCCTCTCCCCCGCCCGGGCAAGGAGCGGACAGCCGAGCCCCCGCCGCTTCGCCCCTCCACCGCCCGCAGAATCCCTGGGGATGGGCGGGGCGAGCAGTGCGCCGCAGTTCTGCCCGGAGCTGCAGCCCGCACTCGCCGCACGTACGTCCGACCTCGGCGGGGCCAGGGGACAGCTCCAAACCCTCGCTTTGCCTCGCTGAGTCACGGAAATGAGCCGCTGGGGATACGGGGCCACCCGGCGGCCGGCCCTTTACTCGGCAAGCGCGGGCATCCCCGCACAGCGCGCAGGGCATGGACACCGGGGGGGTTGGTTCTCACCCCGACTCGCAAGGGACCTCGCAGGAGGCGCCACCCCGGGACCGGGATGGCCAGGGCGCCTGGGCGGGGGCTCCGGTCCCCGCCGCAGTGTCCGCACCCCGGCCGGGAGCGCAGCACGTGACCGGCGGGCCGGAGGCGGACGCCCCCCACCCCAGACTCCCTGCTCCGCCGCGGCGCTGACCCTGGCACTCCCCGCTAGGGCAAGATGTTGAGGGGTGCGCGCCCACTTTCCCGCGGCCCGAGAGGGAGCTGCGGGGAACCGGGCCGAGAGAGCCTCATCCTTCCCCGGCCCGCCCCGCCGCAACCGCAGGACCCGCGCCCCGCGCTCACCTCGGGGCCCCGCGTCGCTGCCGCCGGCCTCCTTGTCCGCCATGGTCGCGCAGCCCCCGCCCGCAAGAGGAACCTCCGGCGCAGCCCCTGTGCCGGTGCGGGTCCCCGTCCGCGTCCTCGGCGGCGCTCGGGCCGGGTCTGAGACGCCGGGCAGCGGGAGCACTGCTGTGACGCGGCCGCCGCCGCAGCCCGGACTCCTCCCCGCGCTCCTCCCGGGCCCGCCCCGCGCCCCGCCCCGCGGAGCCCGGCCGGCTGGGGAAGGCCGGGGAAGGCCCGCGCGGGGCCCGGCTCTGCGTCTGCCCGCCCCTCACCCGCCCCGCCCGAACCCGTCGCTCCGGGTCCGGCCCCTCCTCTCCGTGACTCTCTGGCCGCCGCCGAGGAGGGTGCGCGGCAGGGGCTCCGCGGCTCGGCAACCCGCCGGACGCCGGCGCACGGAAGGCGCACTGCTCGGCCAGCGGCGGGGACTGGATTTCACGTCCCCTCCGCCCCGCGGCGCGTCCGCTTATCGGAATAGCCGGGGGCCGAAGCCCTGCAGCAGGCACCGCACAGAAACCGCGCTCTCCCGAGGAAGCCCGCCCCATCCCCACCCATTCATTTCTCTCCCCCACAGTCCCAGGGGAGCGGGCAAGGGCCACGCCAAGGAGGAACCCGGCGCGGCCAGGACTCAGGCCGCAGACCGAAGACCTGCGCGGGGGCCTCGTTCGGGGCACTGCAGAGGGCGGCCGCCTCCAGGTTGCCTGCGGGACTCCATGGCAACTCAGGACCCCCGGGGAGGGGGCGCTTGTCGCGGAGGCGGCGTCGCGCCTACCATATATGGGCTCTCAACCCGGCCCTCCGTTAAAAGTCTGAGAATAACGGCATTAATAATGCAGAGCTTCGGCGGTCAATGATTCATCCTTCCTGTCCTCTGGCTCCGCCACACACGCGCGCCACTGGCACCTGTTCGCGACTGGCCAGGTGGCTTCTGGGTCCTCTGTGCAAGAAGGGAATGAGGGTGGTGATAAGATCTGATGACCACCGTTACTGGGCACTTCCCTCAAGCCTAGCTCTATGCTAAGTGCTTAAGAGTCTTATCTCATTTGCTCTGCATAACTCTAAGAGGTGGGGACTAGTGGCCCCCATTTTGCGGAGAAGGAAACTGAGGTTTAAGGGATTTCAGTGATGATGCCTAGAACACACATCAAGTAAGTGGCCAAGCTGAGATAACCATCAGCTATCCCTGTGCCCTGAGATGGGCCACAGCTCTCAAAAGGCACCTAATGGAGGCTTCATCCTGCACCAGGTTATGGAGGACAGGGTGGGCAAGGTGCTGCCGGTAGAGCCCAGAGACCAGCCTCTGCTCAGAAAGTGATTTTAGGGTGATGAGTTAAAAGGATGAACTTGCCCTTTGTCTGCCTGCATTAAAAATCCTCAGCCTACAGTCTCTGACTGTGTATGAGACCATGAGCTAATTATGGCTCTTTGAGCCTCAATATTCTCATCTATGCAATAGGTACAGAGAACCCACTTGGTAAGAATGAAGAGGACTAGATGAGCTGATGCATGTAGCATGCATTGCTTGGGGTCTGGCGCATGGTAAGCAGTCCAGAAAGTATTACATATTGTTAAGTCACAGGCACCTTTTTACAGTGGACAATGGCCAGTTGTGCAGGACAGTGGGCAATGGGGGGCATGTGGTGGGGGGCACTCCCAGAGTGGAGAACACTGTTTTCCTAGAGTGCCCTCTCCCTCCCAGGACCACTTGCCTGCTGAGACAATACCCCACTATCTCAGAGGCGGACTTAAGACATGGCCTGGAGGCTAAGAGCACAGGGCACCCAAATGCAGGCCAGAGGAAGGGTGAAGACAGTTGTGCGGGCGATGAAGACAACTCTGCACCAGCCCTTCAAGCTGCCTTCCCAGTTCTGCCCCTGTACCCCCACTGAGTGAAGCTGGCTGGGCCGAGGCCACATGGATTGAGGTTCAAAGGGCAGGGACAGTCACCAGCATGCTGCCCACGGAGCACCCGTGTCACACGGACCCATGCCTAAGCAGTGGGGCCAGAAAGACTTTTTTATTAAACGTGGTTCTGATTAAGTCTCTCTTGGGTTCAAACCATGCTGGGCCTCCCTCATCTACAAGAAAAAGCCTTAACTCTTCAGCTTAACGTTCAACACCTTTGACAACATACCTCGTCTGGCATCTCTCTCTCAAGAAGACCTCCTTCCACCAGCCTTCCTCGGACATGGTCACAGTCTACATCTCTCTCCATGTTGGACACACCCATCGCTTCCCTCCTCTACCTGCCCACATCAAGGCACCCTTCAGGGCCCCAGTCGGAGGCCACCTGCCCAGGGAAACCTAGGACACCACCCGACCCCCAGGCTCCCAGAGTACTCTACACACTCGCACATTTCATTTTATTTTTCTCCTTCTACACTGCTGCTCGGGCAGCTCAGCACTCAGAAGCCTCCTCCGTCTATCTGCAGAGATGTCCACCTCCACGCCCAGGGCTCGACCTTCCTTCAGGGCTCCAGACCTCCTGAGAGTCCCCCCAGGGCACCTCCCAGGCCCTTACCACTCCCCCAAAGCCCAGTTCATCCTCTGCTGCCCTCCCTCCTGGCTGCAGGATCTCCGTAAAGGCAGCGTCACCCACAAGCCACCCAGCCACACACCTGAGCAGCGGCTCTCACTCCATTCTCTGTGTGCGTCTGAGTTTGCTCAACCTCCAAGTCAAGTGTTGCCCAGCTGACCATGGACATTTCCACCCCATCCTCACTGCCACCATCCTCGTCCTCATCCCCATCATGTCTCACTGCCTACGTGTCTGCAGGGCCACCTCACCGTCTCGGGCTCCTGTCCTACCCCTCAGGTGCCCTGCCCACCCACCTCTCAGCTCCCTCTCCTCCCGCCCCTCATGACTTCTATCAATCTCTTGCACCCACCCCTGCCTCTCGGATGCTGGCATTTCAAACCCCTTAAAATGTGTTTGATGTTTGAACCACTTCACCCCTCATCCCGCCACCACCAGCAACGTGGAGAACTCAGCATGGAACTCCCAACTCCAGGGAGCCTTCCCTGCGCCCCCATCCTGTCCCGGGTGCCCCTCCTGCCGAGCTCCTAATGGCACCCTGTCCCTCTCCATCAGGCTCCTGACCTCCCGCACCAAGACATCAGTCTGGCAGCCTGTCAGAACCAGCAGGAACCCCTCAGACCCCACCCTCCCACCACCTATGGTGGAAAGGCCTGAGGGCCATCTGCCCTCTCAGCTGACACACAGCCACAGTGACAGGAGGCCACATGAGGATGATGGGGGATGACATGTGGGCCCCGTGCTGTGGGCAGAGAGCAGAAAACAGTCTCGATTTTCAGGGAGCATGAAAGGCAGTGCACCCTCTGCCTGGGGTTTGTCCTCAGGGCTTTAATCATCCCACTCATTAGAGGCCGCCCTGGTGAGCACACACTTGGCCAGCCAGGTGCTCACTACTGCTTGCGGCGGTCCTCCTGTTTTCCAGCAGAGCAGATGGAAGCACACAAAGGTGGGGGCACCTGCCCAGGCTTCCTCAGGCCACAAACAGCCTGGCCTGTCTCCTGTCGCTCGACAGGGGGAAGGGCTCCCCCTGTCCTCCCCCGATGCCTATGATCTCGTCACTCCTCTGCTACCAGGTCCTACGTGAGTTGGCCTCCTGATGCCTCTTGACTCTAGCTCCTTCCACTCTCCCATCCCTCACGCCAACACGCTCACGCCCCCCCTGTGAACATGCCCAATCTCGTCCCACCTCAGGGCCTCTGCTCCAGGGGGTGGCCCTGCTTGGGACACAGTCCCCAAGACACGCACATGGCTTGCATCCTCACTCACTTCGGGAAATGCCACCCTCCCAGATGGTTCACTAAGACTGCGGTCTCATGCCCACTGGGAAGAGAGCTCCATGAGAGTAGGATCTTGGACTATGCTGCTTACCTCTGTATCCCCAGGCGTAGAACAGTGCCCAGTACATGGCAGGCGCCCAATAAATGTTTCATGGTGGGTGGACTGGCTCCATCAGTGAAACAGGAGCACAACGGGCTTCATCCAGCTGGGAAGACCAAGCGCCACAGGGACTTCACACGGACCCCTGGGGGCTCTCACAGCCGTTGCAGAGCACGACCGTACTTGTGGGAGGTCACGCTGCAGCAAATCCCCTCCAGCCCCCCTCCAAACTCCTCCACACAGTGTTCCCTGTCGACTCCCTTCAGCAACCTCCATATGATCTCTTCTCCACCTTCTGGGCCAGAGCGGCCCAGGCTGTGGTCTGTGGGGGTGGGCCACGGGAATGTCCCCATCTCCACTCATACCACTTGCAGTCGGTCTCAGCTGGCCACTTGAGTCCCCAAAAGGGGCCCAGCCCAGAGCCAAGTCACCACCTTCTGGTAACCTCATGCCAGTCCCTCCAGCCATATGGGCCCATCCTCAGGTCCCCAAAGAACTGAGTAAATCTCTCTCCTCCTCCAGGTCTCAGCTCAGATGTCACTTCTTCCAGAAAACCACCTGGCCCTCCAAGACAGCATGAGGCCCCCACTCTGTCCTCTGTGCCTGACTCCCCATGCGCTCCTATCATAGCACTATCACAGCTCTGGGTCACTATTATTATTAACCCATTATATAGATGACAAAATCGAGGCCCAGAAAGGTGCAGCTGAGAAGCTGCAGAGCTGAGACTAGAACTCAGGTCTTTCCAACGTCAGGTGGCCCATCTCCCCCTCCAGCTGCCAGGGTCAGCCATGTCCACAACTGTAGCCCCCAGACTGTGGCATAGTACCTGGGACAGACAGTTAAATACTAAAAAGGGAAACAGCCCCTCAGCCTCAGGCCCTCGCCTGACTCATCCTCTCTGGGGTCCTCTTCTCCCTCCAGCCCACAGACACCTCCCTGCAACAGCCCCCCCTTATTCTTCATCCCCCACACAAAGGTACACCTCCCTCCCTTCCCAAAAGATCTAGCACTGAGGGTGCTGAGCCTGGGGGTGCAATGAGACAGGGACGGAGCAAGTAGAGTGAAGAGTGTGGGGTCACATGGAGTCAGCCAGACCAAGGTTCAAATCCGAGCTGAGTCATTCCCTGCCCCCACCCCTCTGGGTCTGTTTCTTCATCTGTAAAAGGGGTTGATAATCGTAGGCAGGATAATTATGGGAGATAATATATGTAAAACACTCGGCATAGGGCCAGGCTACATAGGTAAACAGATAAATAGGACTTATTATTTAACTTGCAAATTGGGACCACAAAATGCCTATTCCTTGTATATTATAAATTACAGAATGGATCTAGGCAAAAAATTGGGGGTGGTAAAAGACACATGGAAAATATGGGGGTGAGTGACTTTTTAAAAAATGTTTACCCAAAAAATTTCTTTTAATTCTGAGAAACACTGATTTTAATCCAAATCTGAGCATTTACGTAGAAAGCTTTCAGTAAAAGCTGCTTTGGACTTTATGCCACCAGAATTTTGTCTATAAACTGAATATCATAAAAGTGACTCCTTTATAACTGGACCAAGATTCAGATGAGCTAAGGCAACATGAAACTTAAGGGAGGGGCACCTGGGCGGTTCCGTCGGTTGAGCGACCGACTTTTGGTTTCGACTCAGGTCATGATCCTGGGATCGAGCCCCACGTTGGGCTCCATGCAGAGCGAGGAGTCGGCTTGAGGATTTCTCTCCCCCCTCTCTGCCCCTCTCCCCACACATGCGTGCACACTCATGCACACGTGAGTGCTGTCTCTCTCTCTCTCTCTCTCAAATAAATAAATCTTAAAAAAAAAAAAAACTTAAGGGAAAGCTCGAACAATAGGTCAAGATCCTTGACTTCTGACCTTTAGTACCTCTTAAAAATCCAAACTCAGAGCTGAATCGTGGCGTCCAGTTTATACATCCTCTTCCCTTGGATTTCCACCCCGTCTGGTGTGACTCAGCCTCTCCGTTAACATTCCAAAGCACACTTCACATATACAACAGGGTTGCCGCATGAGTCTTCCAGGAGAAACATTTGAGTTCCACAGAAGATTATTTCTCAAAATATCACCATCACTCAGGCCTGCGATGTAAACTTGAGAACTGTCTGCTCAGGTAAGGAAGGGTCATCCAAATATTTTCCGTAAGTATTTCAAACAGCAGAGCAAACGTCTGCGGCCACTCTCTCAGCAGTATTCTCAGCACTGCTCAAAGTCTGGCTCTGCAAGCTCCTGGTTCATAGACGGGATGTTCTGGAAGCCACGTATGAAGGAGGACATGCAAAGTGAGATGAGAGACGAGGCTGAGAGAGGGAAAACGGGAATGATCACATGGCCAGGAGAGCCGTCACAAGGGCTGCAACGAACTAGATTGTTAGAGCCAAAAGGTTTTGAGTTACAGAAAAAAAATTACTTGTTGCATTTCTGCAGCTCATAGCCCAGGGCCGGGCTCACAGCAGGTGCTCCAGATATGCTTGTGAAGAAATGAATGAGTGGTCATGTAAATAAATAATGGAGTGGCAACTGGAGCTCAGAGAAGTTAAATCTCGTGCTCAAAGTCACATGATTACCAACATCCTGATTCTCAGCTCCGTTGGGCCCTCAGTGTCCCCCCTCCAAAAGGCCCAGCAGGAGGCTAACTGCCATTGATTGCTGATGACTGCCGGAGACACCAGAGCCAGGAAGGCACTAAGGCCCTTTCTAGCTCTTCGGAAGGGAATGCGGTGATGCGCAGCAAGTCAGCCCCCTGCATAGAGTGTGGGCGGAGGCATCCATGCCATGATGCTGACCTCCAGGATCCCTCCTCTCCAACTTTCTGGAATTCTATACCAGGCAAAGAGAGCATTCTGCACTGTGCAAAGATAAATCTGAGCAGACCCAGCCACCTGCAGTCTCAAATGCCAGGAAAAGCCCTTGAAAAATCCAATCTCCCCTATCTCAGTGCTGCCTGGTCACCTGTCTGTCTGGATGGTTCTACCCTGTCCAGGTACCTAGAGCTGCCTCTCTGGATGGTTCTACCCCATCATGGGAACATCTGCACATCCCATGTAGATGTGAGAGGCTGCCGTGCCCTCCTGGCCTGCACAGTTGTGTGTCTTCTTCCTGGTGGCAGGTCTATGGTCACAGGATTTGTGTGGAGAAGAGAGGAAGGCAGCACTAAGCTAAGGGAAAGGAGATCTGTCTTAAGGTATCACCAGGTTCCTAAGCTCAGCCTCGTGAGAGCTTGTCTCTGGGCCTCACCCATAAAGTGAAGAGGGACCATTAAGTCTTGGCTAAGAGCCATAAAAAGATGTCCTGGAGCTCTGGAAGCCATAGACTAAGGAAGAACAATTGGATAAGGACCTTAATCATGAGATTCATTCACTCCTTCCACAGATGTGTATGAGGTTTTCCTATGTACCAGGCACTATGTTCTAAGTTTGGAGGAAGCCAAACAGCCAAAATTTGTACTCTTGGTCAGCAAGACTCTGCCTTTATTCTGGGGAAAGGGTGCCCCCCGCCGTATAGTTCCAGGCTCTCAACACCCTACAGCCCAGCTGAGGGCCCTTAGAACTGAGACTAAGAATCAAACTTAAAAGTCTCCATTGGTTAACAACTAAACAAAATGGTGGCTTTCCTATGGGTGCACTGGGCAGAAGAAGCCAGGCCATGTCAGGAAGTAGGCTGTGAATGGCGGGGCAAGGGTGGGCTCTAGCATCAGGCAGGGTGCCCTGGGCAAGTTAACCAATCTCCTCAGAACCCCTGCCTCTCCCTGTAGAGAGGACAGTGATGTTACCCTCCCCACAGCGTAGTACGATCTGTGGAGACAGTGCCACAGGGCTCAGAGCGACCCAGGCGGCAGCTGGGGCTGACACAAGCCCAGCCACTGCACCCAGGCCGGCCGGCCCACCTGTAACTCCCCCTAGTCCCGGCCTCAGAGGTCTGCCATCCTCACTCCTTTCCCACAAGATCCTAGATCCATTTGTTTGCGGTGGATTTCCATTCTGGACAGTGCTCCAGGCCGTCTGGGCACAAAGCAAAGTCATCTTGACCAAAGTGAGAGGATGGGGAAGTGGAGGGTCTTCAAGGACTTTGGGATTCCGGAAGAAGAAATAGCCTGTGGCTATAAAATATCTTCAAAATCCTGTCTTCTCCCCATCTCCCTTTGACTTTTACTTTGCTTTGCCCTTTTTCCTCATTAACAAATGTGTGATGAGCCTCACTTCTCTCCAGGGACACCACCATCACGCTAGCACAGACCATCCCCCTTCCTCTCTCATCAGCATCCCCAGGCCTCCAGCCGCTACTCTTGCGCCCCCTTCAGTTCAGCCTGAGAGATTCCCCAGGAAGTTGGTCAAGATCCACTTTTCCTCTGTTCATATTCCCTCCAAATATTTCCTACTGGAACTAAGATCAACCCAAACTTGTTTCCCAGGCCTATGAGGCCCTGCAGGATGTAGCCCCATTCACCCTGCTAGCTTCATCCCAGCCACACCTGTCTTTCATCCCCCTACTCCTGGGCCTCCATGAACCCATATGACACACTTAGAATTAGATCAAGGAGTCCCTTCCTCAAGACACTTTACTTCCAACCCCTGGGAAACCAGCATAATATCCTGATAAGTCAGGATAACACACTCATTTTATCTTCCAGAAAATGGAGGTTAAAAAACATGCAGGTCCACAATGTCTAAGATATCCCCCAGGATTGAACAGTTCACAACCTGACCAACTGTACCCAGTAACTTGACACTACTCTATCCTCTCTGATTCTTGAGTAGGTCCAGCACTTCCTGCCTCACCTTCTGCTGACTTCTGTCCCCACCTCTGCCCCTGCTTAATATCATCCAACTGACTCACCTTAAAGGTCTACACCCTGTAGAGGCCCTCTCTGGCCCCACGTGTTGTTCCATGTTGCATCATGCCACCCCATTTCTCCATGACACAAACATACTTTAAAGCCATTTATCTTATTTGTTTATTCTGAGCCTTTCCCACTAGGCTGTGCCCTCACTGTGGGTGGTAGCAATAATGAATATATTGTAAGTACTTGCTGTGTGTTGGACATTGCTCTGGGCGCTTTATTTCTATTGTCCCATTTGACCTTCACAGTAATGCAGAGGAAGGATCGCTGTCCCCATTTTACAGATAAGGAAACTGAGGCCCGCCATAACGACACAAGGAGTAAGTGGCAGGGTCAGAATTTGCACCTGGGCAGTGTGGTCTCAGGAGAATGTCCCGGTCTATCCTGCATGCCGTGGAGAGCTGTGCAGGACTACGTCCTGATGCCTAGCCCGGCACCCGGCATGTAGCAGGGCCTCAAGAAATGTGTCAAATGAATGAACAAATCATCCAACTGGAAGACAGAATTACAGTTTACAGAGCACCCTCACATCTCTTCTCTCACTTGACTCATAAAGTACTTGGAGGGAAGTGTCACTATTTCCGACTTTTTTAAGATGAGAACATTGAAGGCCCAGTGAGATCACAAGCAGCCTTGGCCTGAGGTCGTAATTCTAAGCAGCTGCTTTAAGCCATCCATTTCTTTCAAATCTACTATTTAATTTAAAATTTTTAAGTCCATTCTGCATTCTATCCCATGATATATCTGCATTTGTATTTTTTTCCACTACGTTCCCTATGCTGTACCTTTCACCCTCGTGCCTCACTCATTCCGTAACTAGAAGCCGGGACCTCCCGTCCGCCTCCCCTATTTTGTCCAACCCCTCATCCCTATATGTGTCTGTCTTCTAAGCAGAACTAACGTCTTAGATATCTAGTACTTGTGTTTAAAACACCCATCTCCTTGTGGCAAGTTTCAAGCATCCACAAAAGTAGAAAGGAATGATATAATGAATCCCCAGGTACCCAACATCCAAGTTACCAAATTTTAAAAATCCAACTCACTGAGTGACATGGGCTATCCCAGGAAGCCATCCCAGTAGCTGTCATTCACAGTTTATGCGTCAATATGCTTATTTGATTTCCATAGCCTTCCCCTTGAAGCACAAATATTGGCCTAGATTTTAGATGTGGACATTGAAGGTTAAGGTCAAGTCATTGCCAGAAGCCTTGGAGCTAGAAGGAGCAGAGCCAGGAGTCACTCAGAGCCGGGCACGATTCCCATGCGGAGGTGAAGAGCTGCTCTAAAGGAAGTGGGTCCACCCCCTCTCTCTTTTACAACCAAAGTTTGCATTAAAATCACACCATTTCCAAAAACACCCCACTCCAAATCAGCCAAGACAGCTGGTCATCCACTCAGCCTCTCCATCATTTTTTCTTATTCATTCTCCTGTTCCAGCAGACACCTGCAAGCCCCTCGCTGTGCTAGTGTGCTGAGATACAAAGTCTAGCCAGACGGGGACCCAGCCTTCAGGAGCTCCCGGCCTCAGTGGAAAGGAGAGAAGCAGATAGGCATAACCAAAATTTGAGGCAGACCTTGACCAGTAACTGGGCATGGAAAATTTATAAGGAAAAGGCTCTGGGCCTCACCTACCCTGTATCTCCTCCATCAGAAAGCAAGGCCCTGGAGGGCAGGGGAAGGGGAGTAAAAGGGTTAAGGGGCATGAGTTTGGGAGTTGGTTATCCCTGGGTTTGATTCCTAACTGCATCCCTTCTAGCTCGATAGCCTTGGGTAAGTCACCGACCTTCTCAGATTCACTTGTAAAAGAGGGTTGATAAAACCCCATATACCAGAGCCACTGGAGCATTATACAGATAATGTGCTTCACCCAGTTTCTTCAACAACGGAAACTTTCCATCAGTGTTGGTCAGTACGATCAGTTATTACTCATACCCCGTTCTCAGTAAGGAGTCTGGCTTGCTTGAATGAGGCATGAGCTTTAGAAGAGAGTACACATTTCCCAATAGACTCTTTTTCTTAATCAGCCTCTCCTCTGTAAATCTGGAAAATAAACAAGTTAAAAGTAAAACTTATCAGCCTTCCCTACTCAGCCAACCAAGGGACGTGGGCCACATGTGAGAAGGGCGATTTGGTGGTCAGGGGAGCGGGGACAAAGGCGCCCTGTTGTCTCCCAGCCCCGCGCTGGCACGCTGGAACACATTCCATGATCCTGCAGGACAAACCCACGTGCAGCACGGCTGGGGCAGCAGAACAAAAGCTCCAGACGTGAGGCTCATCCGGCCCCTCTCCAGGACCTCCTCCTAGGTTGCAAAGAACCGACAAGGCCCCGGGCCACCGGGCACGTGGTGTGCGCTTTGATAACAGTGACAATCGCCATGTCAGTAGTGGGACAAGCAGCCGACCTGGTCTCAGACCCCTATCTCCAAGACCAGGCTCTGCCAGGCTTTCGCTGTGTGGTCTCAGGCAGCTCACCAAGCCTCTCTGATGCCCAGTCTCCTACAATGCAAATCACACTTACTCCTCTTGCCTCACCCTGCCTGTCACAGACCCGGAGTGGAATCCCAGCTTTGCCACTTCTGAGTCTACGGTGTTAATTACCCTCAGCCTTGTTTTTCTCATCTGCTGAATGGGACTATCACCACACCCACCTCCCAGTGCCACCTGGAAGAGGAAATGAGGCAGTGTGTGGAGAATGCCTGGCGGAGACGCTGCCATGTAAGTGCTCAGTGACGGAGGACGGGTGTCCCCCCCGCCCAGCTACAAATGACAGCGACACCGACTTCAGTCACCAGCAGCAGCAGCCCCCTTCTGTGTTTGCTTATTTTATGCCAGACACTACACCAAGGATGGGGCTCCTCTACTTCATTTCCCCTTCCCAAGAGAGCGGCCCAATGTGCAGGCCAGGGGCAGCCAGCTCCGGCCACCAGCCAGCCTCTCCCTCCCCGGGGCTCTGTTGCATGCAGTCTGATCACCAGCGCTCCACCAGCGCTCCGCAGCCACGGAGCAGCCCCCAGCCGCCCCACCAAAGGCCTTCCCTTGCTGGCAGGGAGGCGGGAGGGGAGACGAGGAAGAAGCCTCCCCCCATGACAAGACTGCACCTGGACAGGCTGCACCCGGAAAATGGGAGGAACTACGTTCCCCTGAAACCTCTGGCTTGCTCTGAGGACGGGAGTACTAAGGTCCGGGTCAGGGTAAGAGGGTGTTATTCATTGTGCCCTCCCAAGAGGTGGTGACTGTCCTGATTTCCTATTTTTTCTAGTGTCCTGATAAAGTGCTAAGGTTGGAGCAAGGGAAGAATTTTTTTTTTAAATAATCAAAATATTGAACTTAATAAAGTTAAGTGTCTGGTTTTTGTTTTGTTTTGTTTTGTTTTGTTTTCAGAAACGAAGCAAATTGAGGATAAGACAGAAAATAGATAAGGGGCGCCTGGGTGGCTCCGTCGGTTAAGCATCTGCCTTTGGCTCAGGTCATGATCCTGGGGTCCTGGGATGGAGCCCTGCATGGGGCCCCCTGTTCAGCAGGGAGTCTGCTTCTCCCTCTCCCGCTGCCCCCCGCCCCGCTGTGCTGTCTCTCTCATAAATAAATAAATAAATAAATAAATAAATAAAACCTTTAAAAAAAAAAGGAAAATAGAAGAGGTAATAGGTTGTATTACATGTGATCTAACAGGCGTGGGTGTGGGTGTGGGTGTGTGTGAGCACACGTGTGTGTTTCTCAAAGTCCAGAGCTAAATACACAACTGTCACAAAGAGATATCTCCACAAAGAAAACAGTTAAACAAGCACATGAAAAATTATCATTCTCACCAGTAATTTATTTATGTGCGTGTATATAATTAAACACTGAGAAAACACGGCATCAATTATAAAACAATGAAACGATAGTATCTAATGATGATGAGATTGTGTTACAGCTTATCCTTTCACGCACATAGATAATGCTGTCATTAACTGAGTTTCACACTTCAGAAAAGCACATGTAACGTTAAAAGCACTTTGATCAATTAATCCTTCTCTTAGAAATCTATTCTGGGTCAAAAGAAAACAACTATATTTATGCATGTGCGTTTCAGTGTTATTTCATGCAAAGCATACAACTGAATAGAATTACAAATTTAAATGGGAAGGTGGTATAGCAACATGGGAAAATGTCAAAATATAATATTAAGTAAAAAAAAAAAAAGCAGAAAAAGTCCACAGACTACTGATTATAATCGCTAAAATTACACCTGCATGTGGATAGATACTGACATGCAGAAGAATTGAACGGTTGTGCTGAGACAGAGGGATAACGAGGGGGCCTTTGGTCCTTTCCAGATTCCCTTTAATGATTTATCATATTTTTCTTTCTCGCTCTTTCTCTAAACTCTGCCTGCAGACTGCGCCTTACTTCCCAGGAAGGGCGGGGAGCTGCACCCTGCCTCAGCCTCCACTCCCACTCTGGCCATTTGATTTGGTTTCTAAATTGTGTTGCTGTTTCTTGAAACTGCAGCTCTCAAAACAAACCAGGGGTGTGCGTGTGAGATCAGAAGGCAAACAAGCTCCAGCAAACACATTCAGCTCTGTGCGGGGGCCAAGGAATTTCACATTTGGACACGAAATGTCAGATCCCACAAAAGTCCTTCTCAGGTCCCACGAGTGAGCTCAGAATGTCTGCCCTTCCCCAAGCTTACTTGCCAGGGCACCCCTGGACACCAGCCAGTGCGGATGGGGCTTACCCTACCCCACCCCAAGGCTGCGGCCACCCTTCAGCACCGCCTGGGTCACGTGCCCCTTTGGGAATCCGGTAAGCACTCAGACTTTGCACGCCATTTTAAGGAATTCATAGATCTACGTGGTGAGAATTTGTTCATTCATTTACTCATGTGCACGAAGACAAGCACGCGTTAAGGGCCTATTATGTACCAGGCCAGGAGGGTAAATATAAGAATGGGAAAACATGGGGGTGCCTGGGTGGCTCAGTCGTTAAGCGTCTGCCTTCAGCTCAGGGCATGATCCCGGGGTCCTGGGATCGAGCCCCGCATCAGGCTCCTCCCCTGGGAGCCTGCTTCTTCCTCTCCCACTCCCCCTGCTTGTGTTCCCTCTTTCACTGGCTGTCTCTATCACTGTCAAATAAATAAATAAAATCTTTAAAAAAAAAAAAAAAGGATGGGAAAACATGGCTCCTACCCTGGAGGAGAAACAGCATGGTGTCTAGAGGTAGACGCGAAACAAGAAAATACACTTTCCAATACGCTGTGGCTGGGCTGGTCCAGGTGTAAGTTGTGCCACTATCGAAAGCGACTCTGTGCTGAGCACTTACTAGATGACAGGCCTACCTCATGGACCTCTCCACGGACTCTACAGTTCCTATGGATTCTTGTGTTATGTCTAATTCACTTCCTCTTAACAACCCTAGAAAAAGGTATGAGCCTTATCCTGCTTAAACATCAGGACTCTGAGGCACAAGAAAATTTCAATAACTTTTTCAAGGCTGGTCAGCAAGGAAGTTTGAGACCTGTGACCCCCACCAGAGTCAGGCTGGTAACCAGGCAGCCTCTGTCAAGGTGTGGCTTGCTTAGCCTGGGGCAGAAGGGGCTTCACAGCAAATGGGACAGGCCCACGGGACTCCTCAGACTCTCCCTGTGAATGGCGCCCATGGGATTCTGAATGATGCCTGGACTCCCAGAGCTGAGCTAATTGCAGGGGTCTCCCTGGGAAAAGCAGACCTCATGTGGGCTGGTGCTCCAGGTTCTGAGCGACAGGGTGGAGGGTCGGGCCCCAGACGGGGAACTGCTCCCTTTGAGCCTGCTGAGAGCACCTGTGTGGGCAACCAGGCTGTTCTCCCCGGACCACCTGACCTCCCTCTAAACACCCCTCCCCTTAAACAGCCAAAGACGCCAGGAAGGCTCTCCAGAGTTAGCTCACCCAGTCCACACACACCGGGTGGGGTTGGACAAATACAAAGTCCCATTCAGAGACAGGATGCGTTTTAGGCCGAAGCCAGGAAGGAAGCAAGGCAGGGCTCGATTTCTTGCTGCACGGCGGTGGGCGCTTCTTGTTACCTCAGTGTTTTCATCAGTAAAATGGGGATAATAACTACCTACCTTAGAGGAGTGTTATGAACGTTAAATGAGATAATACTTGCACACAGAACAAGTGACTGGCACATAGTAAGTGCCAATAAATGTCAGGTACTATTGATTATAGACTGAGTACTTACAGTAACATATGCACATATCACAATAAATGCAAATCACATCAATCTACTTCTCTGTTTCTCTATAATAGCGATACATGCATTTAAAAGACCAGAAGGAAAGACATTAACTCTGTAGTAGTGGTAATCCCTCTATAATAAGCTTATGAGTGATTTTTATTTTTTATTATACCACTCCAACACAGATTTTCGATAGATACTATATATTTTTTTATAATTAGAATAAAATCAATATATGAATCTTTAAAATTGAATCAACAGAAGTGGGATAGGTCAGAAACAGGAGTTTAAACAGAGGGGTCAGGCCAGAAAGGCACATCTTAATGTCAGGTGCCTGATCCCATTCAAGGAAGGGGGGTACCTTGATTTGTAGACTTTGGTCTCCTTGGAAACCTCTCAGTCATCCAAATCAGCACCCCAGGTCCCATCTTCTGAGAATGCTGCTAACTCTCCCCACCTGTGCCCCATACTTGGTTCCCTTCTCTGCACGTGTCCAGGCCTCCTCGAGGCCATGCCTCATGACTTCAGTTGCTAGTTATGGCCCACCAATGTGCCAGCCTCGGGGTTGGCTACTTTACTGGGTGGTCTCTTAGTTCAGGCCTACAGAGAGCAGGTGACTTGCCCAGGACCACCCAGCCAGGAGGAGGCCTGGCCGGAATTCAAACACACATCTTCTCACTTCAAGTTCACGGCTGATCTTACTAGACAGCTCATGACCCAGAGAAAACAGGGGTCACAGGAATATGCTCAGGGGCCAGGTTAGAATTTTCTGGTTAGAATTCTTGCCTGTGGATAATTTGGGTGTTAACTGTGTGTAATTATGTTTGTATGTACTTGTGTATGTGTGTGTGTGTGTGTGTGTGTGTGTGTTAGAGACAGAGAGAGAATGTATTTAGAAAATGTTTTTCAAAGACTCTAAGAATAAGTAGCAACACATGGAGCTTGCTCAGGTTTTTCAAAGTATCAGAAAAACTGAATTTAAAGTTAAAAAAAATTAAGAGAATGTATTTCAATGCACAGAAAATAGAAAAATCTAACCCCATGGAGTACTTCAGGATGGAAGCCCAGGCTGATGGGTCCTTGTTCCTGAAGTTCAAGGTCAGAGGAACTTTAGAGGTGATCCTGTTGAATCTTCTGTTCCCTGCAGAAAACCCATCTGCTGCACCCCAGACAGCCATCTCATTTGAATGCCTCCCGGGACGGGAGCTCACTACCTGAAGATCCCACAACCGCCCCCCCCCCCAACTCGGAGTGATGTCAGCAAGCTCTTCCTCTCATAGTTGAAACATCTTCCCCATTATGACACCTTTTGGTCTGAGTTCTAACCTCTGGAATAATAGGGAATAAGTCTGCCCTCCTATCCCAGAGTTTCTGTATCAGGACACCTCCAGCTGCAAACAACAAAAAACCTTGACTCAATAACAAGCAATTAGGAGGGGGCTCTGTCTCCACCTTTGCGGCCTGCCCAGTTACACTGCAGCTTGATGACCTCGGGGCAGGGGGCAGCAAGATGGCCACTGCAGTTCCATGTGTCCTGTTTAGCCACTGAGGGGCAGAGGGAAAAGACAGTAAGTCTTCCTGCGGGTCTTTCTTCTTTCCCATCCAGCCTCTGCTCACTTCTCATTGGACAGAACTGGGCCACACGGCCACTCGGAAGTCTGAACCGATCCTGCACAAGGATCTTCACTGGATTAAATGGAGTTGGGTTGACTCCTGAGCTGGGGACAGCCTCCTTCCATGAGTAGGAGCAAAATCAGGGCTCTTTCCAAAAGGGATAAGGTGGAAATCGATATTGGGTCAAAAGCAGTGGCTTCAACAGCACCCAGAGCTCAGTTTGCAGAGTAGCAGACGTGGCCCGAGGTGGATTCGGTGATTTGTGCCTGCCCAGGGTCCACTCCCCTTCTGCTGCGGCAGACCTCCTTCTGCTCCGAGGAATTACCTCTCCCTGGACCCTCCATTCAAGAGCCTATGCTTTCCAGGTCCTGCTTGATCACCTCCCTTGATTCTGCGAGCTGCCCTATATCCTTCTACTCCTTCCTGGTTTTTTTAAAATAGCTTCAATAGCCAGGCCCAGTCTCTGTTGCTTGCAGGCACAGTTCTAACCAGCCCCTAAGATTCAAAGGCACTGAGAGCTCCAGGGTCCACTCCCCTGGGCCGGCAGCAGCCCAGGATCGGACTCTGGAATTCAGAACCTAGAATCTGGAGAATCTGGATTAGAATCTAAGAATCTAAGCAATCCTCCGACTGGCTATGGGATTTTGTGCAAGTCACTCAACATCTCTGGTCCGTCAGACCCTGACATCTCTACGATCCTAGCAAGAATCGGCAAAGAAACAAACAACAATAAAAACCAGAACAACAACCAAACACACACACACACAAACCCCACACACGAATGGGCCCGTCCAACTCGAGAAATAATGCAGTCAGAAGTCCCAATAATCAGCCACAAATCACCATCTCTTTGCTCAGTTGATCACCAAATTTCACATCACACGACCTTTCCGCACCTCATTTTTCTCATTTGTAAAATGGGGATATAAATAGCATTGCATAGGGGACTGTGGATTATAATGTAGAATAATAATGGTAAAAATAGTTGCTACCCGGTTTAATGCCACCAAATGCAAGGAATCCGTATTCCCAATATCTGCTGAAAACATTTGCTTATTTATAGTAACTAAAAACAAAAAGAAAAAAGAAAAGTGTAAGCCTGTGTAGTCTTCCTCCCCTCTCCCTGCTTCTAAAAGGGTACTACTTGGGGCACCCGGGTGGCTCAGTCGGTTAAGCAACCAACTCTTGATTTCGCTCAGGTCATGCTCTCGTGGTGGTGGGATCAGATCCCAGGTCCGGCTCCACACTCAGTCCAGAGTCTGCCTGAGATTCTCTCCCCCTCTCCCTCCAGCTCTCTCTCTCTCTAATAAATAAATGAATAAATAAATAAATAAATAAATAAATAAATAAATAAATAATTTTTAAAAAATAAAAGGGTGCTTCTCTGTGCATCCTTGGCACTTGGGTTTCTATGATATTAATGGAGAGAAGATAAAACACATATGCACTCACAACTGGTAAGCCAGAAGCTAGCTGATGTACATGGGAAACTCTCACCAGAGTTTAAAAAAGAAGAGGAAAGGGGCGCCTGGGTAGCGCAGTCGTTAAGCATCTACCTTCGGCTCAGGGCGTGATCCCGGCGTTCCGGGATCGAGTCCCACATCGGGCTCCTCCACTGGGAGCCTGCTTCTTCCTCTCCCACTCCCCTGCTGTGTTCCCTCTCTCGCTGGCTATCTCTCTGTCACATAAATAAATAAAATTAAAAAAAAAAAAAAAGAAGAAGAGGAAAGGAAAAAAGGAAGACAGCTTTGACCTAAAAGTTGAAGGTGGAAGGGAAAAAAAGAACAGATGCGAAGAAGAAAGTTTGCAAATCTGGAAAGAGCGGAGAGATGTTGGGGGCGGCTGCCATGAATATGGGAAGATGAGAATGTGGGGAGGCAGGCAATGACAAGGGAAAAAAAAGGAGTTTTAAAGTTTTGCTGAATGTCATGAATGTCCCCGTTTGCATTTCCTAGGAGACAGCAGGAAAGTTTTAATTTGCTTTCAATTATTTGAGGATGTTGCACCGATGTTTCTCTGACCACCGTGGCAGCCCAGTTTTTTATGGTACATGCAAATATTCACTGAGCTCCTCGTGTGCACCAGGCACTGCGCTAGGCTCCGAATACACCTGGCCCTTGCCCCCACAGACTGTGCAGAAAGCACTTGGCCTGCCCCATCCCGGTGGTCGCCGGACCCCAAAGACGTCCACAAGCACTCCTCCCCAGCCCCTGGCACCGCCTCAGATGGGGCCCTGGCCATGTTGTTCCAGATGACTCTGTCAGGTGGTATCCTTGCCCCTAGTCCCAGCCCCCCACACCCAACCCAGTCTCTACACCGCTGCCAAAATGATTTTTCCAAAATGCAAATCATGATCGTGGCTCGCTCCCATTTGAAACCCCTCAACCTTGACTTCCTCCTCACCCTGTATTTCTTTATACTTTTTTTTAAAAGATTTTATTTATTTATTTGACAGAGATAGAGACAGCCAGCGAGAGAGGGAACACAAGCAGGGGGAGTGGGAGAGGAAGAAGCAGGCTCATAGCGGAGGAGCCCGATGCGGGGCTCGATCCCATAACGCCGGGATCACGCCCTGAGCCGAAGGCAGACACTAAACCACTGAGCCACCCAGGTGCCCCTCTTCATACTTTATTTTTAAGATTTTTTTTATTTATTTGAGAGAGATCAAGAGCGAGAGAAATCAGAGGGAGAAACAGACTCGCTGCTGAGCAGAGAGCCCGACGCTGGGCTCAGATCCAAGGACCCCAGGATCGTGACCTGAGCCGAAGGCCGACAGTTAACCGATTGAGCTACTCAGGTGCCACCCACCCCCACTCTTTATAGGATGAAGTCGTAAGGCCCAGCTCTCAGGAAAGACCCTTGCGATCTGGGTCTGGCCTAACCCCTGAGCCTCACATCTGCCCCACGCCCCCGCCCCCAGCCTCTGCATGTCACATTCCCACATTTTTACACTGCCAGGAAAACTCACCATGGCCCTCTTTTCCACTTTTCCTCTTTCACACTCAGCTGGACCTCCCTCCTCTTCCCTGGGAATCATTCACCTCGCCCCCATCTCACACAAAGCTAACCCCTCACTCCCTCGGACATTGCTCTCTTTATACTCAGCAGTGATTTATGTCCACCTGCTCCTGGTACCCAGCTGCCACCGCGCTGGGGACAATACTGCATATGGCCAGCTCTAGCACAGCTCCAGGCACAGGAGAGATGCACACAGGAGGTGCCTTGCTGGTGGTGACGGAGATGACGAAGGACAGAAAAATACGTCCTGCTGTTGGGAGGGGGTGGCACCTGGTAATTCAACTTGAACTTGGGCGCGGTGGAAACTTGCTGCTTTGAATGAATCTGTGTTTTCTATCTCCTGGCACACGTGGGCCAGGAGACGTCAGTGACTTTTTAGCTAATATCTTAAAATTAAAAAATTTCAAATGACACCCATGAAATATGATTGCTTTCAAACAACAACAGCAAAAGAACAATAAAGAGGAATATTGAACTTGGGGGGGTGGTGGACGCTGTGCCCAGAGATAACTACTGCAGGCATTCTGACAGTGAGTGGTCTCTGTGTCACTGTGATTCATTACATCTGTCTGTATCATGTCATACGATCCAGTCTCTCCAAGCCCACAGGGCCCCAGCTTCCAAGAAGCTGGGCAGAACTGGCCCCAGAAGGGTGGGGCCGGGGGACCCTCTATTTGAGGCTTTGGTCTGGTCAAAGACATAGCTGGCCCTGGTCCCAATTTGGGGCCATCTCCAGGCAGATACAAAAGGGCCATTTTTCTCTCCCTCGTGTACAAAGTGTGCTCCAGACTGGGAGTTTTTCTGGGTTATGAGATTCAATTCCGTGGAAAAAGATCATCTGAGGTTGCCCAAGAAAGTCATATTTAAAGATGGCATAGACTGAAGCTTTATTTTTGTCCAAAATAGTCATGAATTATGAAAGCCACTGGCTGGAACCCGGAGGAACAGCAGGCTTTTGTGGACAAAGAAAAAGCGTGGGTGAGATTACGACGCTGATGGGACTGCTGAAGAGACTGAAAGGACCATTGAGTTATGGGAGGGGCCCAGCAATGAGCCTCTCTTGCTTCCTTGCGTCCTCCACTGGGGTCTTGGCACAAGGAAATCTGTGACTGCAGGATACGAGGGAGTTAATGTTTGGATTTGCCCAATGCCAAGATTGAGTCTCACAGGACCCGCTAGAGGTCCTCTGTGATGGCTGCCGAACGGGTGGTGGGTTCCTTTATAACCCACTTTGGGGGAAAGTCCACCCACTGGTACCACCGTGTGGTAGCCATAGCTGTATATGACTTTACAATCAGACCCAGCAATTTTACATCTAGGAATCTACCTACAAATGGGAAGCAGCAATGCAAAAGGTGGGATTATTTGTAACTGCAAAATATTAGCAACAGCATGAATGGTCACTCATAAACTAGTTGGATATAAACTATAGTATATCCATTTGATGAAATTCTATGGAGCCACAGAAATGAATGAAGAAACTCCCTGTGAATTAACATGGAGCGATTTCCAGGATATATATTATTAAGGAAAACAAGCAAATTACAAAAGCCCATAAAATGTATTCTACATTTTCTGCAAAATAAGGGGAAATATACATATATACATATATATATATATATATATATATATATATATATATATATATACACGCTTAGCTTTGCAAAAGGAGGCACGGGAACAATAAATCAGAAGCTAATAAAAATGGGCAGGCGTGGTGAAGGGGATGGGGATAGCCGTTCTGTACATAATTTCAGTTTGGAGTGCTTCATATATCCAAAAATAAAGTTAAGTCCAAGGGATTTTTTAAAAGCGAACCCTAAATTTGACATAAAGAAAAGCAAATAAACCTTACCCTGCATCATATGAGTGGTAGGTACAAGGTAAGTTAACAAAGAAAATCACTAATTCAGGTAATTCGGGGCACAGTATTATGACCATATATCCTTATTTTTTTTAAGATTTATTTATTTATTTGAGAGAAAGCACACCCAGAGGGAGAGGGAGAAGCAGACTACCCACTGAGCAGGGAGCCCAATGTGGGACTCAATCCCAGGACTCTGGGATCATGACCTGAGCGGAAGGCAGACGCTTAACCGACTGAGCCACCCAGGTGCCCCATGACCATGTATCTTTAATATGACACTTCCTCACAGTAAAACGAACTGCAAAGGCCTCTTGAACTGAATTTTGTAGGTTTGTGGCTGGTAGAGGTCTATGTGGCATAATTCTGAAGATATGTTTTTTGTGTACTGAAGGGTAGAACAAATGAGCAAATATTTGATGTTGTAGACCATGGTTTGCTGTGGAGAGGCAGACACGAACACAGAACGGGCGGCGGAAAATTGTACGTTACTGGATTTGAATGAGACAGATCAGTGCATATCTTGGGTTTAAAAAACATGGAGTTCCTAGTTTACTTTACAGGAAAGGCCTAGAAGCAATGGCCCTCTGGTACCAATGAGCCGCCAAGAGCCCAGCTCTTGGTTTCTAAATACCATTCCCCACTGAAAGGAACCTGGGCTTCCAGTTTGCTTGGGACTGTCCTGGTTTAAAAATCTGAAAGTCTTGCATTCCAGGAACTCCTTCTGTACCGGGTAAGCCAGGCTGGTTGGTCACTCGCCTGGGAACAAAGAGGCTCCTGGCCAGGGGAGGGGCCAGAACATGCACGCAGGTTGACATCACCCCCTTCCAGAAAGTTCCACCAGGCACCGCTGCCCAGGCCCCAACATCTGACAGCCTGTGAGAAAGATGCTTTGTGCCTGCCCACACCTTCAGACAAGGATGCCCCCACCCCAAGGGCCCCTCGCCATGACCGTCTGGTCCTCTCTCAGAGGCATTCACGAGGAAGCACAAAGTTTCCCCAGTGATCTTAAATGCCTAAAAATGGCGTAACAAATGAACCCAGATGGTCATTTCCTCCCCGTGATTCAATCAGCCTGGCCTGACTCAGGGGAATCTCCTTGTTTTAATCATGTTTCTCTTCAAAATCACTCCCAGCAAGCTAGGAGCAAGGGATGCCATTCACGAATATTTGGTTCCAATTATCTCTCACCTCGTCCACCCTTGTCATTTAATAAACAATTCTGTTGAGCGGCTTCCTTTAGAGAATATGCCAGAGACTTAAGAAAAGGCTCACACTGGCGCATGAGGGCCCCCAGGGACACGCTGGCTTTGCAACTACAAGTCATCCCCAGAAAGCTCCAGCAGGCTAACAGCCACAACCCTGTCCCGGTGGGGAGTGGGGAACTGCAGTGTCCCCCCCCGGGGGGGGGGTGGAAGGAGGGGACACCGACCCCGAGGTCTGCCCTCTACTCATGACCCTGAGGTGGGCTAGAGTTGAGGAGAGGAGAGCCGAGGCCCCCACCTGGGTCTTAGCTGGTCCTGATTTGTCTGCTCTATCCTGTTTCCTTCTCTCCTTATCAACCTGGAGGCAACACTGGCCCAGAGACACAGGCTCTGGAAGGAGGCAGGAGAGAGACCAGCAGAGGACAGGGGCCTGGCACTGAGCGGCCCACACAGGCTGGAAGGGGCTGCCGGGAGACGGCAGATGCACTGTCTCCCCTCCTTCGGTCCAGACTTCATGTCTGGCCCCCACCCCCCTTTGTCTTCTTCCCCTGTCAGTGATGGCAGAGCGATGGTGGGGTCCCCCAAGACAGGGCAGACGGGAGGAGCTGCTGCTCCCCCAACACCCTTCACCCACTAGGGCTCCGGCTGAGCCTCAGGCTCAGGTCTGTTAAGGAAGGAAGGAGCCCTTGTCCCTCGGTGCTCGTCCCCACGGCTCCTCCACCCCTGCCCTGTGCAGCCTCTCAGCTCTGTGTTTTCCCAATTGCACTGCCTTCAAGAGGGAGTGACGACCTCTTCTCATCCCTTGCACCCCCAGTATCTCACATGCGGGGCTACAAAAGCAGCCCGTGGAAACAGGTCGGCTGTTCCTCCAAAAGTCAAACCTAGAATTATCCACTGAACCAGCAATCCCACTCCTCCACAGTAGATCCAGGGGAAGGAAAAATCTCTCTCACACAATAGCAGCACACGAGCGTTCACAGCAGCGCTGCTCACAACAGGCCAAAGGCGGAAACACCCCAAACCCCCTCAATGATGAGCGGATAAGTAAGATCTAGTTGATCCACATGGTGGAAAGTAATTCAGCGATGAAAAGGAATCAAGTTCTGACAGTGCTACAACATGGAGGAACCTTGCAAACACCATGCTAAGTAAGGGAAGCCAGACACCAAAGGACAATACTGTATGATCCCATTGATAGGAAATGTCCACAGCAGGCGAATCCCCAGAGACCGGAAGCAGCTCGGCACGTGCCCAGGCGCTGGGGGAGGGGACAGGACGGACTGCTAATGGGATGGGGTTTCTCTTTAGGGTGATGGAAATCTGAAATCAGTGGTCACGGTTGCACAACCATATACTAAATCCCCACTGAATTGCATATTTTATGTTGGTGAATTTTATGTTCTGTTAATTATATCTCAATTTAAAAAAAAAGTCTGCTAAGGTCACCCTGACTTTGACCCCAACACAGCTCCATATTCCGGGCAAGCTTGTTCTTTGTTGGGGAAGATTTTCAGGGCAGATTTGGGGGCAATGAGGGCCTGATATCCAGCACAGCACATATAAATCAGACGTTCAACATCTCTGTCCTTGGAAGTCCCCCAGCCCGGTCACCAGCAGGGTCTCCTCTCGCCACACCAGGCCTCCTCTTCCTCCAGCCACCAGCCTTCCTGCTGGATCCGAAGGCCTCCTCTTGGCAATCATAGAAGCCCCAGGTGTGGCCTTGGTGGTGGTCGCTTCTTAAAGAAGGCCTTTTCTTCCCTTCCTGCTACAGTGCTATCAGAAAGGAGGAGGCTTAGAGAAAGTCAAATCACCCACCTACCAAGGGGGCCAGTGGGTGGGGGCTCCAACATAGACAGAATGAGGCTGTTGGTAAGATCTGTCCCTCCCGATGCACTTGGCTCAGGGCGGCTGCACGATCAATCCCCCCATCGAAGTCCAGGACTGAGGAGCTCTTCATGGCTTTGAAACATGCTAATTAGGTTTAAGCAATCGAGGTCAATAAATTAGAGGAAAACAGCTATTGATTGTGTTATCAGCTCTCCTGGAGACGCACAAAGCGCCGGAGACAGTAGGGAGAAAAATGAACAAAACAGCTCAGAAGAGCATCTACTCTTCAGAGGTTCTGTTTCCTTCGTAAATGTTTCAATTTTTCTTTAAGGAGCATGATGCTGGGGAAAAACATCTTAATGAGTGCAGGCCTCAGCTCCTGGGCTCGGGATTCATTCTACCCCAAGTACCCTCCCGACAGCACCGCTCTCCAGAAGAAAGCTCCAGGGGCCGGGGGCTACAGAGGCCCGGAGTCATGCAGCCCATTCCCCAGCTCCGGAGAAGCTTGGAGCTCAGACCTCGGCTCGGATCTCCTGCGGGTCACATTCAGAGAGAGGTGACCAAGCAGGGAGGGTCTGCTGCTTTATTAAGCGTGGCCTCAGTGCGAGGCACTCAATACACTGGATCTCAGTCTGTCCTCAAAAGAGCCCGAGGAAAGACGTGTGGTGTAAGCCCATTTCGTGGATGAGGACACCAAGACTCAGAGAGGTCGGTGACTTGTCGTGGTCACACAGCTGCCAAAAACCAGAGCAAAGAACCGTGGCTCTCACATAATTATCAAGAGTTTCGCTTAGGTGGACCCCTGCGCGCCCCTCCTGGAGAAGTTCAAAGCCAGTCTGCAGATGAAAGGCTCCCTGCAGAACTGTCAAGAGAGGCAGAAGGGGCAGCCATGGGGAGGTCCCTGTCCTGTCCAGAAGCCACCCACCCTCGTGTGTCTGGAACAGCCAGGTCTCCTGGGGACAGTGCTTGGCGGGACCAATTAAATGCTTTCCTTGGGTCTGTGCATTTGTAAAGGATTCAGAATGGCTCAAAGTAAGTGGGATGGCTCAAAGCCAGGAGGCATATGGGTGTGTTGGGGGTGGGGGGACGCTAGGGGGAGGCTGAGAGCCTGACTGGAGCCACCTAGGAGAAAGCAGGTGGCAGAGAGACACCAGACCCCAACATAGCCCAACCCAGAAGCCACGGCTAAAATGTCAGAGGGTTCCATGTTCCTAAAGGCCCTCTGGCTGCCTGGTCTCCCGAGGCTCTCTGCTCTCTGCTCCTCCCTGCTCCCCAGGCTCCTCACCACCCCCACCCAGCAGCCCTCTGTCCTTGAGAACAAGGAGCACTTCTCAGGGCACCAAACTTCTCTGAATTTGCTTAAAACATAAAAGTTTCAACCACCTAAAAGCTTTCTCTAAAGATGTCTTTGGGTTGCTCACGAATCTCTCTGGGGCAGGAGGAGGGGGGAGATTTTTAAGTTTAAAGGGGAGAACTACCTCTCGTTGCCGTGGCCTCTGCGTGTGCTGGGACGGGGGGCAGCAGACAGCAGGCTCGGGCCTTCTCAGATGCATTCAAGGTGCCTCAGTGTGCAAACCCAGAGGCTGCAGCTCCTGGCAATGGGGGTGCAGGCAGAATGTATGGAGACGCAGACAGGGGCTGTCCGGGCTGGGGACCATTTAGACCTGCCCCATTTCTATGGTATAGGGCCACTGATGTTGCCCCCACAGAGAGCCTGCTTGCCCTGCTGACATACTCTCAATAGAATCACATTCACGGAGAGAATAGAACCAGGAGGCTCACTCAGAGCTCCTGTTCTCGGCTCCCATCAGCAGGAGGGAGGCCAAGCAGTGGGGAGGGGAGGACGGAAGCCTTGACAGCCATTTGGGACAAAGGCCAAAACGGAAACCCAGGGGTGAGCCCAGCAGTGATGTCAGTGTCAAGCCTGGTGGGAGCAAGCCTCCTCCAGGAGCTGAAATGGGAACTGAGAGAGGAAAAGGGTTTTAAGCTGTGCAAGAGTTCAGGGCAGCGCCCAGGTCTGAATCATTTCCTGGGCCTGGACAAAGGGGCCCCCGAGGATGTTTCTGGAATGAATAAATCCAAAGGGATGGGATTGTAATTGCACAATCCCATTAAGGGGAGTCCCAGGCTGCCTGCATGTTTTATGGGGCTCTCGGGAAGGAGCAGGAGAGGCAGGCCAGTGCTTTCTCCCTGCTGTGGCTGGAGATTTCTCTGCAGGTCAAGGGAACTTGCCACAAGGGCTCCAGGCTCCAGGTCAGGAGGGCTGCCTCTGGGAGGGGACGATGGGGAAGGGATGTGGCCCCTGAGGGGCCTGGGGACTGAAATCCAGAGGTGGGAGGTCTGGAGGGGGGTGACTGTCCCCTGGAGCTCGCTGACACCAGCTCTAGACAGACAGCTGTTCCCAGACACAGCCACACCTAACCACCCCCCGTAGCTCCTGTCTCCCACACGTGCCAGGCTAGCTAGGCTCCATGAACTTGGTGACGGGTCATGTGGGACAGGGTGGTGCCCAGATGGGGCCGGGATCTGGGCTTGGGCAAATGGGGAGCACAGGATGGAGTTGGGAAGGGGGACAGTGAGGACGATGGTGGTTCTACCTTGGGACAGGCTGGCTCGGGGTGTCTCTGAGATGTCCAAGGGCAGGTGTCCAGACAAGTGTCTCTGGGGACCATCGGCATGGGGTGGGGGGGCAGGGAGCGACTGAGCAGCCTGTGAGTGCGTGAGCTTGCCCTGGAGCGGGCGTACAGGAGGAGAGGGGAGGAGGGTCCAGGATGCTCCCAGGGCCATGACATTTAAGTGGTGGCAGAAGAAGGGGCCCTCAGAGTGCACCCCCCTTGCTCCGGGGCCAGGGAATAGGACCAGGGGACCCACAGGGCCATCGATGCTGGCAGAGTAGGCAGACCGGCATTGATGGAGAAGCACCTGCACGGTAGGCCCAGACCCGGTGCTTTGTCCACCAGCGGGCATGTTTGCGGGACACTTGTTTCCGCTCTTTTGCAGATGCTGGAACTGAGACACACAGAAGTTAAATGACAGCTAGAAGGCAGGCGAGCAGATGGGGCCTGCTACGGACTGAATGCTCTCGTCTCTGCGGAATCCTTCTGGAAGCCCTCATCCCCGCTGGGATAAGATGAGCTGGTGGCGCCTTTGGGAGGTGAGTAGGTCATGAGGGTGGGGCCCTCCTGTGGGACCAGGGCCCCTACAGAAAGAGACAGGAGGGAGCTTGCTTCCTCTGCCTGCTCCCTGTCCCCTCCACGTGACAACATAAGAAGAAGGAGGCCATCTGCAAGCCAGAAGGGCTTCTCACCCAAACCCCACTCTGCTGGCACCCTGATCTCAGACTTCCAGCCTCCAGGACACTGAGAAATAGATGTCTGCTGCTTAATCCCCCAGGCTGCGGTATCTGTGTTACAGCAGCCCCAGCTGACTGAAATGGGGCCAGAGGCCGTCGAGAGCCCTGGCTAGAGGAGGAGAGTGGGCCAACCCCCCAAATACTTGCAGCCCCAGAAGCTTCTGCCAGCTCCGTGAGGAGTGAGCCAGCCTCCGCTGGGCCTCCTTCCTTCTGCTCTTCTTCCTCAGCCAAGCAGCCAGAGGTCCCAGCAAGGCAACAGCAGGCCCACGTGGGCCCAGAGGTTTCCCTGTCTCCCCTCGAGAGGCCCCGGCTGAGGTCACTCAGGGGGGCAGAGCAGGGTTACAGAAGCAGGCCCCGCACGCCAACAGCAAGCCATGGTTTACCCTTCGAGACGGCAGCTCGGGCTGGGCCCCCAGGCAGCACCACCCCGCAGGCGGGCGAAGTGTGGGAGGCCTGGGTCAGAGTCCCCCTAGTCGGCGTGAGCAGAGGGTCTCGAAAGAGAGTGAAGGGTAGCATGACCAAGCTGCTGTTCCGCTTCCCTCTGTCACCTCTAAACCTCACCCTCACATGACGTCCCTGCCCCTACTTGTCATAAGGAAGTAAACAAACCAACCAACCACTTAACCACCTCCTCGTGCCCTGGCCAACCTGCTGAGGCCTCAGGACAGGTGTCTCCGCTGACCGTCGCCAATCACAGTCTGAGAAACTCTTCCTCACTGACCAGCTCCACTCAGCTAACAATTGTTAAGCTCTGGCTGGGCCCCAAAAGGGCAAAGCTGCAAGACAGGCCCCCCCAGAGAGTTCAAAGTACGTGGATGATGATGATGATGGTGACAATGACGGTGACGGTGGTCATTATCACGGTGAAGGAGCAGAGCACTAGGTGCTGGCAGGACCTAATGCAAATTCTGCCCCTGCCACCATTCGGCAGAGTGACATCACTTACCCTCTCCGACCTTCACCATCATTAGCTATGCCACGTGCGGGGAGGGGTCATATTCACCACAGAACATGCTCTGAGGATCCCAGAGGACACTGGCCCGAGATCTAGGTCAGTGGTTCTCAAAATGTGGTCCCCAGACCAGCCACACAAACATCATTTGGGAACATACTAGGAATGCAAATTCTCAGGCCCCACCACAGACCTATTGAACCAGAAACCCCGGGCGAGGCTCAGCAACTGTGCTCTCGCAGGCTCTTGCCGCAGCCTGACAGCCCCCGGACACAGGTCCGTCAATGGTACGTTTCGGTCTCTCTGAAGACTGGCCCTGCTAGGAATGACCTGCCCTCTGAAGCAGCGGCTGGGGGCCCAGCTCTCCCTCTTCGCAGGAGAGCAGGCGTGCTGAGGAGGTCTGTGTGCCCTTAGTCCGTGCCCCCAGAAAACCTGGGTCCACCATCTACTGAGCCCCCTCCTAGGTCTCTAGCCTCATCCATGCGGCCACCGGACTGATTCCACCCTGCAGCTCCTCCTCTCCGGCCCCCAGGCCCCTGCAGGCCCCACTTCCGCCTCCTGCTTCCCCTGGGGCTGGTGCTCTGTGTTGGGGTGCCCAAGACGCAGGTCCCACCGCTGCCCTGCCATTCCACCTCCTTCTGTCAGGGGTATCAGGTCACCATCGCCCCTCCACCAGCTTTCCACCACTGACCCCTCCAGACACGACCTCTGAAGCACCCCACTGCCTTGGGGAACCCCAGCATTCTTTTCTCCCTCCCTCCCATCCTACGGCCTGACTTCATTAGTGTCCTCTGGAAACCTGGCACAGGCCCCCCCAAGGGGCAGGGCCAGAAGCCCATACCAGGGACTGTTGTCATCTGTGGTGCCTTCATTGTGACCCTGAACGTGCGAGTCCTTCCTACCGGCTTCTCCAGAACCCTCACACCTGCAAAGGGGCATTATGACCCCATTTTACAGATAAGTGACTGAGGCTCAGGAAGGGAAGCAACGTGCGCAGGGGAGGCCTGGGGTTTGAGCTCCTCCTTGTCTGACTCTGAGAGGGAGTCTTAATGGCTGCAATCAGCCAATATATCTTCCAGAAATGGGATATCTAATATTGAGTCTGAAGTTGTTTTCTTGTCTGTTCTGTATTAGCTCATCCCTTCCTCCAAACCTTCAGGACAAGAGCGCTCCTCCCAGTAGCCTGGTGACACGCTTTCAGAGCGCCTAATGTGAGCCGACAGGAGAAGGATGTCCCCTCCCTCCTACCACCATTGTTCCAGGGATCCTCGGGGCTGTTGGGGTGACGCCTGACTTCCCTCAGTGTTTGGGACAGCGCTGGGCCATTTCATCTGTACGTTAAGGGAACAGCTGAGCCCAGAAGCCTGAGCACTTGGAGATGCCAGGGCTTCAGAAGAAACAGGGAGATTTCAAGATTCAGTGACCGAACGGCCTGGTCTGACCCTGCAGCCCGTGTGGCCTCTCTGTGGCATCTTGTGTCAGTAACTTCTCAGGGTGGCTGAACCCTCCCCTAGAGCACGAGGGCTCCTGTGGTCTCCTCGCAAGGCCCAGAACAAAGCCAGGTCCTGGGATACGCGCTCCTTTGTAATGACTCCACCCAGGACTAAACTGGGGCACGGATGCCATGAAGGAAGGAACGTGGTCCTAGGGTGGTGATGGGGACAGGCTTCGGGTGCACCTGCTGTCCTTTGGGTCCTCTATGGCCCCCAGGTAAGTGACCCATCCCGCTCATCTCTGCTCTGATGAAATGAGTGTCCCACCTGGCCTGGGAGTGCTTCCCTGCACCCTCTCAGCTAAGCCGGGACTGTGCCTTTGCTCCCGCTGCCCTGGTCTCTGTCCTCAGCCCACTCCACCCCCTGGTCTTTGCTTGTCCCCACCCTCCCACCCCCCTCGTCTCTCAGCACCTCTGTGCACCTTCACCTCTGGAAACACCAGGAACACCTGCGGCTTCTGTCGGAGACGCGGGGCTCCGTGCGTGCACACCTGGGAGTGCCACCTCGGGTCCATCTACTTGGACTCCTCCCTTCCCGGGACCACCCCCCGCCCCCAGCCTCTGGGTTTCTCTCAGAGGTTCCCCAGCTCTTGGCCACTTCCATCATCAGGCTGCTCTCTCATCACCTTCCAATCTCTCCCAGGCAGGGCGGAGTGCTTTCTCCTTCGCTTTCCTGTCTGCTGGCAACTTCGCTTATGCTGACTTCTATTTATGGCTTATAGTAAAGCTCTGTGATCAAAGTCGGTGGTACTGACGCTTCCTACTTAGAGGGAGGCTTCGGAATTTAGAAAGTCTTTTTTATCTTTTAACAAAGCCCAGCTTTGTAGACCATTGTTTTGCCAAGGAGGCAAAACAAAATAAGTTGAATTCGATTGTCATAGCTGAGCAACGAATTTATTATTCTAGCAGAAACCCACCCATTGTCTGAAGCACTCAAACCCATGGATTCAAGGGATGCCACAGAGCATCAGGATTGAAAGGCAATTAAAAATACATCAGTTTTATTTTTTAGAATGTTATCTCCATTGGATGCTAAAAACTACAAGCTGGTACAACATGGACTTAATGTAATCTTATTAGTTAGAATAATAAATGCTACTTAGGAATATATATATATATATATATATATATATATATTTTTTTTTTTTTTTTTTTTTTTAGAGAGACCTTTAAGAGTGTGATGTGAGTCTGGCGGGGGCGCAATGCCTCATATACATTGCTTAATGCCTGCAGTAGGAACCTGGACGGGGTTCAAGAATGGGAGATATGGACAACTTGGACTCAGTTCAAGTTTGCTTTTAATTTGATTTACTCCCGAAGCACCCAAGAAGCAACGGACAGGGTAAATCAGAGCCAAGAAAGCCTCTGGGCAGACCGTGGCTCAGTGTATCCCTCTGGGCTGCACTCAGACTCCCACGTGGCAGGAGACACCTGCCAGTCTGCAACAGCAGGGGCAGAGCCCCAGCCTCGCTCCCTGCCTCTCAGCCTCAGCCCCACCTGCTTGTTACACAGATGCTGGGTGGCCCTGGGAGCTCTCCCCACATCTGGGCCTGCATGCGCTCTCTTCCATTTATGCCCTCCCGGGAACATTCCACGGGCAGCTCAGGAGTGGCCTGCCATGCTGGCGAGTGGCCAAAAAAATCTAAATAGTAATAAGGGAGATCGTTGAAAAGAATGTATTTTAGAATAATTTTTGTCTTTCTTTTCTAAACCCTGCATTTTGCGAGCGGGCCTCCTCAGGTGGACAGAGCCTCAGTGCGGCCGCCTGCCCCTTCCTCCTGCTTCCTTCCCCATCGCATCCCTCCACCCTCACGCCCATTCCACTTGCAGCAGGAGGGTGCGCACTCAGAGGTGTGCTGGTAAAGGCCTGGCAACGGCTCTCTCATGGCTGACAAGTGCAGCGTCTGCAGATGCCCGCGGTGTAAACACTCCTACCGTGGCCGATGGTAGGCTACCAAGGCGATGTCACCGGCAGCGGAGCTGGGAAGAGACGTACCCTGTTAGGTCCCATTTCCAGCATATAGAAACAGTAAACATAAGTAACCTCCGGCACAGTGATAAGAGTAAAGCGATTAGAAAGGGCTAGTTTGTCATTGCCTTTGTTCTAAAGATAATTTAATTCATTGTGATATTCAATCTTTTCATTTTCGATAATGGCTGTGTCTAACAACTGGCTCACAGAATGCCAGAAAATTCCATGTTCAGCTCTCAGCACCTGCTACAGGCCAGCTCCAGCACATCCCCGGGCATGTCCTGCTGGGCCCCAGCAGGTTGCAAAGGGGAAGGGCATGCCCCGACACTAGACACAAGATGGTTGCTTGACATTTCCGAACAATATAGCCTTTAAATAGGCACCTGATTTTGCTGATTCATAGTTAGTTTTGTCTTCTACAAGCCCAAGCCCGCTTCATCTCATGCATGCCATTAATTCACCAGAGGACAACTGGGCATTGACTCGTCACAGTGAAACCTCAAGGTGGCGCTCTAACAGCAGGCCTTCAATGGTGCAGAGAAGGAGCTAGGTCTTCAAAGGAGGCCCAACGCCCTCAAGAAACCAGTCAAAAGGAGCTGCCCTCTGACTGAAGCTTTTTGTTGTCCTGTTCATCCACGGACAAGAGGATTCTCCCTTCTTGCCCATAATGCCCATAACCCAAGCCTGGCTCCATCGTCCACCTGCCCTTGGGTCACAAAGGCAGTTCCCCCCTTTCAAGTTAAACAACAAACTATACTTCTTAAAATTCTCAAACCAACAACCATCACTCCTGGTACCTGGTTTCAAAGCCATCCCAAGGCCTCATGCAGCTGTGGCTTCTCTTTGCAACATGGCAAACTATCAGGTCACAGGTGCACGTCTGGGGAGATTGCCCAGCTGCAGTTGTAAACTGCCCATGTGGAGGGCCCAGCGTGATTGAGATCTGAAGCCTATCTGGGCGCCCAAAGCAAGCGCAAGAACATGAGGGCCGAAGAGACAAACTCCCGCAGAAGAGCCCGGCAAGGCGGGGCCTCGGGGGCGTCTGGAGGAAGGGACGGAATCTCCTGCCCTGGCAGGGATGGGGAGGGTGGGCGCCTCCGGGCCACGGCCCCCTCCCTCGGAGAGGATGACATTCCTGCTCCAGGGACCTCAGGCGTAGGCATGTGGGCATGTGACTCTCTCTGCCCAGTGAGTTGTGAGAGGAAGTGATACTCAGGGCCAAGATGCCCATGTTCTTGCCTCCCTTGCCAGGAGACCGGGAAGGTTCCAGGCAGAGGCTGCGCTGTCAGCCTTGGTCCCCAAGTGAAGACAGTCTGGAGCAGAGCTGCACCCAGCCCATGACAGAATCAGAAAGTTGTGGGTTCCCAAAACTTTACTTCATCTGCCCTGATCGACACATGGGCAGATAGGAGTGTGAGCAAAGTTCCAGAAGCTGGAGAGTGCAGGGTACGTGTGGGGAGGAGCACAGAGCCCAGTGTGGATGGGGAAGAGGGTGGGGAGCACATGGCCAGGGAGGAGGTGAAAGCAAGGAGAGATGGGGCCGGGAAGGTGGGGCAGGGATGGATTCAGAAGGGCTCTGAGCATTGTGTTCTCCTAGCTCCCCTCCCCCATCTACACGCACCGGCTTAGGTGACTACAATGGCCGGAGGACACAGACGGTGCCAGCCCGTCTCTGGAGGAGCTCAGAGTCTACTGACAGGAGGCACGCCATTAACTAGAGAAGGCCAGCGCCCAGCACAAGCCGTTCTAGCACTAACTCATTCTCACCCAAAGGGTAGGGATCTGCGACATCTGCGTCATCTCCAGGGCCTGCCCAGCTCGGGGCACCTGGGAAGAGGAGGACTTCCCTGCACGTCTGCAAAGCACCATCACCTACTCCGTGTCCCCCAGCCTCCACACACAGCGCGTGCTGAGAACACAAGGCTTAGCGGCTTCCCTTGGGAAGAAGGATGCTGGCTCCAGGCGCCCATTCTCGATCTCCTGTGTCTCAGGGACCCTTTGGTCATCTGGGGAAACCTATGGATCCCTCCTCAGAATCATGGTTTTCTAATTCATTAAAATAAATCACACAGGATTACAAAAGACCCTAGTTATTCACCAGGATTATCAAAATCCTTCTAAAAACATGTGATAGAGTAACATATGTGCTCCTTTGTTAACACATAAAATATCAAAGATCGAGGAGAGATTTATAACTGCAATCTTGAAGTAGAGATTTTAAAATATCTACCAAAAAAGTGATGTGATGTGAGAGGTTCTGTGAGGTTTCTGAGGGACAAGCCGTAGGCACTGCCCCTCTGTTTGGTTTGCTGCCTACCTTCCTAATCAAAGGAAATGCCGAATTTCACCTAGCGGTTACTGAAAATAAGGAACATACATTTTTTCCCATCCCAAGTTCACTGACCCTTTGCCTCCTAGCCCCAGTAAGGACTCCTGCTCTGGGCTGCCCTATGTGACTCACCCTCTCGCTACCCGCTCAGTGCCTCAATGTCCCTATCAACTGTTACTAGGAACGCGGCTGTCAGCCCTGAGCGATTACGCATGCGCATGAGCAGATGCTCTTCCGGCTCTCTCAGGAGTTCCGCCTCCCCTGGGCAAAGATGCTCGTCACTATGAAATGCCTCAATAAAGGCTGACAGAGGTGGTGGCAGGAACCAGGGGGCTGTGGGTCCAAGGTGAGGGCAAGCGTACAGGCTTTCCTGCAGTCTGTGCCTTATTCTCAGAAAGTCCCTTTCTCTGCCCATCCGAGGTGATTGCGCAATTGTAGCTAAAAGGATCAAATTCAAAGCACTCAGCCTCTTTCTCTTCCACCCCCTCCAGTTTTAAATCAATCTCTCAGCTGTCAGCCACCCGGGGAGCCTCAGCGGCTGCACCAGGCTCTGCTTTCCCAGGAGCCTCTTGGCCACCTGACCCGGGGCTGCTCATGGGTCCTGAGGTCCTTGGGTCCAGTCATCAAATCTAAGCAAAACAGTAAGGATTTGGGGGCACCTGGGTGGTGCAGTCAGTTGAGCAACTGACTCTTGGTTTCAGCTCAGGTCATGATGTCTGGGGCAGGGGATCGAGCCCCGTGTGGGGCTCTGCGCTCAGTGCAGAGTCTGCTCGGGATTCTCTCCCCCTCTCCCTCTCTCTCCCTCTCTGACCCCTCCTCACTCACATTCACTCTTGCTCACTCTCAGATAAATAAACGACATCTTTAAAAAAACAGTAAGGATTTCTTAAAACAAGACTCAAAACATGCAAAGCATAAAAGAATGTGAATATCCTACTATGTTCAAATTAGAACACAACAGTCATCAAAAGACGTCGTAAAGAGGGAAGAGGAGAGCCTCAGATCAGGAGATGATGTTCATGACACCTGTAATGGACAAAGGCCTGACTGGTGTCCAGGATGAATAAAATGCCCACAAATCAATTTTAAAGAGAATTCATTAAAAAAAGAGAGAGAGAAAGACAGTGATAGGCATGTCACAGAAGAGGCCACACAAACAGCAGCGAGACGTCGGTAGACGCCCCAGCTCAGCTGTGACCAGGAAAATGCAAAGTGAGGCCATGAGAAGATGCCGCTGTAGGCTGGCAAACATTTAGAAATGTGAGGCCCCCAAGGGCTGCTGAAGACGAGGGTGAACGCTGCTGGGTGCCTTTACGCACAACCGGCAAAGAGGGTAGTGATTGGTTTGACCGCTTTGGGGCGAAATTCGGCAATCTCTAACAAGTTGGAGATCTGGGAAAGCAGAGAGCAGCACTGGTCACCATGGCTCAAACTCAGGAAAAAGAACAAGACATCCTTTGACTGGAGAATGGATACATGAATTGTGGTTTAGTCACGCAGTGGGTGTCATCTAGCTATGCAAAGGAAAGAACCACGGAAACGTAAAACCAAGCAAAGAAAAACCAAGCAAAACTCAACGTATTCAGGTAAGGCTCACATATATGCATATCATATCATCATGCATATCACGTAGTAAAAAAAAAAAAAAAACCAAGGGACTGAATCACACAGCATTCAGGCTGGGGGCTGCGTGGGGGCGGGAGGGGGAGGGTCACAGATGCTTGCATGAGGAGCATTGCGGCATCAATAAATGTGGCACCGTCCAATGTGCAGCTGACCGGCCTCCTGCTCCCATGGCCCCACCCCAACCCATCCTCTCCCACCAGCCAGCATGCACCTTGTGCAATATAAATTGGAGCTCATCATTCCCCGGATTAAAACCTCCAGTGGTGTCCACCATATAATCTTAAGGTGGAATAAAGCAAGGTATGGAATAAGGTACACCAGCATCTGTGGTTTTTAAAGTTACATGATATGCAGATATGTTTTTGCTTCTACAACCATAAGATCTCTCTGGGAAGACACATAAGGACCTGGTTACAGTGGTGGCCTCTTGGGGAAGCAGGTGGCTGAGTGGGGCGAAGACTGGCCATACACTCGCCAACCCCGCTTCCGCTTCCTGGGCACACAGGAAGTGCCCATTTCCCAGCTTCCCTGTGGTAACTCGAGGGCGTGGGACTAGCTCTGGCTAGAAGTAATGCCCATCTTTTCCAAGCCAGGCCCCTCTACAAGATCCTCTGCTCCCTCTCGCCCTCCCATAAAGCTGGAAGTGAAGCGCTCTGGGACAGTGGAACCACACAAGAAAAGGAGACGGATGGATCCCTGATCATTGCTCGGAGTGGGGCCCTGGGGAGAGAGGGCGGGGGGGGGGGGCGGGGGAACCCAGACTCTGTCATGAGCAAGACACACCTGCAGTACGTCATGTCACTGTGACTTGGGAGTGTTTCTTATGGCAGTTAATAGGAGCCACCTTGACTGGCAGGAGGGTGAGGGCTAAGTTCTTCACTGTCTACCCTTCTACGTGTTTTAAGTTTACTAATATTTGCAGCATTATATATTCAAAAATGCAGTTGAAAGAAAATAACCCTCCAGTGGCTGGCTCCCCAGCAGGCCCCAGGTCATCTTCTTGCTGGTCTTAAACACTCCTGGCTTATCCCCCAACTCAGGGCCCTGTCTCCTGTCCCCACAGCCTCTCGAGCATGTCACCTGCTCTTCACCTGGCTGGCTCTGTGTCAGCTCTGACTGGCTTCTACGGATGGTCACCCTATTTCCTTGCTCTGCAGATCATCATGGCCTGGTATCTCTCTTATTTATTGGTTTCTTGCCTTCTTCTTCCTACTAGAGTGTAGGCTTCATTACAGCAATAATGTCATCTGTCTTGTTCAGTCCTATATGCAGACAATCTAGAGAGGCGCCTAGACACTGTAGCTGCTTAAGAGCTTGTAAGGTGAATGAATGAGTGAATGAATGAATGAACGTCTAATGGATATGTTTGGGAAGTCAAGTTTGGCTTGTGGTTGGTACTCGGAGATTGTCTGCCCAGCACCCCCTTCGCAAGAATTGCCCCTACTCCTCCCTCCGCACCGTTACTCTTGGAGTTACCATGTCCTGGAAACAAGGCTGGTGCCTAACGTCCCTGCTGATTGGCTGAGGAGGGGGTCCTTGATCGAGCTGGGCCAAAGCGCTCCTTCCTGGAGATCTTGAGTTGAGATGAGATGAGCAGATATCAACACAGGCAGACTCTCTCTGGGTGGGACTAAACCTGTCATGCTAACATGGGGCAGTCCGTGGGGCCCCAAGATACTGAACACAAGCCTGCAAAGGGGAAGGGGAAGGAGCAGCTCCCAGGGAGGCCAGAGAGGGAGCCCAGGAGGTCCCTGTCCTGCTGGCCCTGGGCCCAGCCGCAGGGTCCCCCCCCCCGGCCCCCCGTGGATGTTGTAGACCCCCTGAGTCCTAATTACAAGGTCTCCTTTGCTCACACTGACTGGTGATGACTTCCTGCTACCCATAATCAGGAGCACTGGCGAGTACAAGGCCCCGGACGCTGAGTTCCAGAGGAGACATTTCCTGGCCTTAGGGAGAAGGGTCCTGAAAACCCTGACATGGGGTCTCTGGGTTGGCTCTGGGGCTTGATTTCCCTCAGTGAGCTAGGAGACTCACTATCCCTCGCATCCTACCTCCTATCACTGCAACGTCAATGCCTGGGGTAGGGGTCTGGGTGACTTCTGGAACAAGGGCAGTGACCAATGCCCTGTCAGGGTCCTGCTGGGGGAGGAACCAGGATGGCCCAGGCCGAGACCCGCCTGCAGAGGGGGCAGGCCCAGGTGCACGGAGCAGCCGTGGGTACTGGGGCATCCCCGTGGCCGAAGAAACAGCCCTGCCTCACTCTGCCCTCTGTTCCAGGATTGCTGCCCCTCCCCCCTCCCCCCACTGGCCTCCCTGTGCCTCCTCTCCTGCAATGCTTATATCAGCAGGTGCCCACCCCCACCATCACTCACTCCCCAGCCTAGGTGATGCATGGTGCTCTGCTGTCTGCCTACATCCTGCCCTCTCTCCCTCTCCTTCCCGCTACATACACACACACACACACACACACACAAGTCCACCTACCCACCGAGCGTTCTCAACCCCTCCCTCCATAGCCACAGTCCTAACCACCCTCCAGCCTAAGCCAGGCACATGTGACCCAACTTTCCCTTACCCCCTGAGCCCTGCTGCCCTAACACTCCAGAATCAGCTCTTTCTCTTTCCCATTTCCCTGCCTGGACCCCCACAGGGCAAATGGTCTAACAGCACATCCCTGCCCTGAAACCCATTGGCTCAGTCATGTGGCTTATCTCTCCTTCCTCACTTCTCCCCTAAAACCCAGGCCCCAAACTACTGGCAACTCCCCGAGGTGTCCACACCTTCCTGGCTGTTACCTCCTGGGCAGGTGACGAGCTCGCCCACTCCCTTGGCACCTCCCCACATGGTCATTGCCAGCTCGGCTCATCCCTCTCCCCAGGGAGACCCCGGCCACGCATCTCCTCAGTCTGTGCTCCAGCTGAATTCGATGTATCCTCCCCAGCAACGTGTCACCCCCACCCCCACGGCCCCTGCCACATGCCATCAGAGTCGTCTGCCACTTCATGCTATGAATCCCTGCAGAGGTTCCCGAAGCTCCCGCAGAGGCGGGCAGCAGGGAAGCCCCACCAGGCGCATCTGGATTATTCTGCAGGTTCACAGACGGGATTTTGGAGCAGAGGCTCCTAGCAGATCTCAGCAGGTGGGGCACAAGCGTTAGGTCTGGGTGGGGCTCCAGGGAGAGTACCCAAGGCCGGGGCCCAGTGGGGGAGGCTGGGAAGAACAATTTTCTGGGCCTGTCCTCAATCTGGGGCTCACGGTCCCAGGAGGCCGGAGGAGGCGCTCCAAAGGGTCTGCGATTGCTTAAATCGAGACCAATATGTGTGCACATTTTTCTGGATAGAGATCCAGTGATTTTATTGCAATCAAAAGATCGGTGATTCAAGAAAAGTCTAAATCACTGTTCTCAAAGAAAAATGTCCATCTTCCTTTACAATTAAAAAGAATGTACATTTAAATCAATGAGCTATTTTCCACATATTACAGTGGCTTTCATCCCCACCTGCCCATTAGAATCTGCTGGGGAAATTTTTTAAGTGCCAAGGCCAGTCCCCTTCCTCCTATAGCCCCCTGACACTACCCCCGCAACACGCACACACACAAAACCGTCACATTCTGATTTAATCGGTCTGGGATACAGCATATGGCCCAGGCATTGGCATTTGTAGAACGCTCCCCAGGTAATCCCGACCTCGGTCAGGACTGAGAACCAGTGACCTGTCAAACTGACAACGAGGACTCACGCTGGGATTGTATCCATGCACCGGTGGGACTGTCTACCGGTTCACCAATATGGCAACGAATACGAAAGCTTCACATACCTGGACCCTCGGACCAACCATTCCACTTCTGAGGATGTGGTCTAGGTAGATGGTACGCCTGTGCTTCAAGCTGTGCCTGTGGAGTAGTCACCGCCCTATGCTCCTGCGAGCAAGACACCGGAAGAGCTCAAAGGGCCCTCAGTCGGGATGCTTAAATCAGCCATGGTGCATCCACACAACAGAACAGTCCGAAGCCAGTCAAGAAAGTCCCTGGGCAGGTGCTCTCTGAACTGGTGTGGAATTCCCATGGCTAGTAAATGCAAACCAGGAGCCAAGTGGACGGTGTGGTTTTCTAACAAATCCCTGCACATCTGTATTTGCATATGCACCCAGAATCTCTGGGGGGAGACAGATGGCTAAAACCTCTTAGCCTTGATTGCCTGAGGGGAGAAAACTGGGAAGCGAGGACAGGAGGAGGGGAGACCTGCTTTTCATCAGCTTCTCCTTTTGTATTATTTGAATTTTTGTCATGAATAGGCATCGCTTCCTCAAAAAAAAATTTAAGGAGGTGCAAGAGAGGAGGAGGGAGGAGAAGACCAGGCAGCCACTTGGCACAGGACCTGGTCAGAACGTGGCTGGGTGGGTGGGACACTGCCAGAGTACCATATCAGCACCACAAGGTGGAAGTGGGGGTGGGGTAGGGGGGGTGGGGGGCGCCCTATATTCCATCCCCTGTGGCTCAGGTCAGCCCTGGAGGCAGAAGCCGGCTGGGCGGAGAATGGATGGGTAGGTGCAGTGACCTGCCTGAGGGTGGGTAGGAGGGCGGGGGGGGGGGGGGCGGCTTGAAGAGGGCGGGGCTGCATAGCGATCCATTCCTCCTGCCACCTCCACGCAAACCCATTGAAGGAAAAATATGTGTCACGGCTCAAACTGGAAGCCACAGGACCTACATCTCATCTCTACTCTGGCCGCGCAGAGATGACATCCCGCAAAATTCTAGACCCTGGGCGAGCAGCGGGAGGCGGCCATGCGCACAATGTCCTGCCAACACTGCCCTCTTGTGGTACAGTCCGTGAACTGCGCTCGGGTCCACAATCGCGCCAGGCTTGTGCGTTTTCAACTGGAGAAGGAAAAACGTGCAATTTAATTCTCAAGTGGAAAGAAGTACTCCATAAGAAAAGCACAGCTCCAAACGCAAAATATTTTAAGTGTAGCGCATGAACCAGCTCCCAATTAACTCTTCTTCTCCAAATATAAAATAGCTTGCTTTTCCCCAAAAATATACATTCAGCTTCCAAATAATAATCATGAAAAGCACTAAAGAGAAGAAACACCTACAATCACTAGGTTGTGATCAATAACTCCTGTTAGCATTTTAGCGAGCATCCCGCCAGATTCTATAAATATATGTGCACAGAGATATATATAAATTTACGTCAATGGGACCATGCAACACGTACTATTTTGCAGCCTGATGATTTTTCTCTCCATGTTACACTGAGGAAATCTGCATAATAAATACATGCTACATCATCATTTTAATGTTTTAAATTGTAAAAGGTATACTTGTGAAAATACACCTTTGAGTAACACAAATGGAACATATATATAGGAAAATATCCATTAATACCATACCAAGTCAATTATGGCATATCCATACTATGCAGCTATTAATCTAAGGTACTGATACGGCTAAATGTCAAAGATATATCACATAATGAAACAAATTACATTGCACAATATTTATAAAATTATCCTATTTTTGCTTTAAAAGAATCTGTATATATTTATACATGTAAAGAATATATATGGATATGCCTGTATTTGAGAAGAAAATGTTTCTTGAGGGACACCCAAGAAACCCTCTTGGGAAATATGATTGGGAAAACAAAAGAGATGTGAAATCGTTACCTTTCACTTTTTCTCTTCTGGATTGTAGGATTTGTAAAAATACTATCAGCTTGAAGATATGATTTCAAAGCCTGAATGCAACATGGCTTAATTAAATGCTCTCCCACTGGTGAGCACTCAGGTTGTTCACAGTTGCCCTACTAGGAACCACCTGCACATGAACTGTTTCTCGTGCATCTATCTGGTTATCTCTCTGGGTCACGTCCTGGCTGTGGAATTGCCAGGTTAGTTTCTAAGTGTGTGCGCTCCATGATACTGACTATTAACACATCACAGGGTGAATGTGATGGGACTGCTCTCCACCGACTGGGTTCTTGAAGTGCTAATGCCTGCTTCTAGGTGGCAGGGCAGGGCCTCTGTCATGCTCTGTATCTCGAGAGGCTCTATTTCACCAGACTACAGGTGAGGTTCACTGGATCTTTATACCCAGACGGCCCTCTTGATGTCTTGAATCCATTTGTCACTGCACCTCCATGCCTGTTGCCTTTGCTCCTCTCAGCCTATTCTCCCCACAGCAGCCAGGGTGAGCCTTTCCCCTCAGACCCTGCTCATACCCTGCCAGGGGCTTCACTGCACTCTGCAAATCAACCCAACGTCCTTACTATGACCCCTGCGGCCCTGCATGATATGACCCTCGTGACCTTCCCAACCTCATGTCTTCCTCCTCTTCCTGCCCTCACTCTGCTCAAGCCATACTGGCAAGCTTGCTGGTCCTGACATTCCAACCACATGCCAGCCCCAGGGCCTTTGCACATGCTGTCCCCTCTGCCTGGAATACTGATCCTCAAATAGCCACAAGCCTCTTTACCACCCTTCATGCCTGTCTCGGCTCAAATATTGCCTCCTCAGAGAAGCCCTCCCGACCACCCTGCCTTAAAAGGCACCTCTCCCTTTCCTGACACGGTCTCTTTAGCCAGTTTTCTTTTATTTCCCAGCCCCGAGGTTGTATTAGCTCTCTCCATGCTCATGTGCCTCTGGTGTTCCTCCCTAAGTTACAAGCGCCACGAGAGCAGGAGGCTTGCCTGTGCCACGTCCCCAGCACCCAGCACAGGGCTTCACGTGTGTAGCGTTCGATAAGGACGTGGTGTTTGGAAGAATAAGAAACTGGTAACACGGGGATGTCCAAAGCTTGAACAGCCTCAACATGCCATTTCTCTCAACTGCTCCAGAATGAAGTCGGGTGTGTTTAAATCATCTTTTTCCGTCTCTAAGGAGGGTTATCAGGAAAATCTGACAGAACCTTTTTAGCGCAACAATTTGGGAGAAAAATTGCAAATGGGTTATTATCCAGGGACAAAATACCTTTCCTCCAAACCAGAGCAGCACATCTACCCCACGTACTTGCTCCTTTAGAGAAAAACAGAAAGGTTAATATCGCCCCGTCAGAGGAAAGGAGCCAATTAGCACAACCGCGATTCAGGAGAAGAATAGAGGTTAATTGCTTGGAGTCCACATGTCTCAAATGCCTAATGCTATATCATTATTTTTTAGCTACATATTATTCATTTCATACACTTAAGTATTCCACCTTATTACTAATTAGTAATTCCTTATCCTTAAATTTTACCCAATTCAGGCTGTCATCATAGGGCCCTCCTCAGCCCCCGTTTTCCCCAAGATGTAACAAAATTGTGGAGAAAATGTTGGCACCTCCTATTCATCACCTCCCGCCCCAGCCCCCACCAGCGTTCCCTTGGCTCGCCTTCCCTTCCCTGGGCGCGCACCTCTTCTCATCCCTGCCTGCCCATCTCCTGTCTCAGCAAACAGGCTTCACTCCTACCCCAGTGCTCTGCCACATCTCCCACGTCCCAGGCACTGCTCTAAGCTGACTAGCTGGGCAAAAGATGCTAATTCTGCCCACTCAGGTGACCTGGTTCTTTCCAAAAGACCCACGACTTGGCACATTGGACATGTTGACTCAACAGATCAGTATTTCCTGGGAATGTAATAATGATAGCAACAACAATAATAATGATGGTTGTAAATACTTCTTGAATATTTTTCTGTCTCAGGCACCATGCTGATGGATTCTAGAGGCAGGATTTTAATCCACATGAAGCTATGTACATCCATGTCTATCAGGCATCTAAGCAAATGATTGGAGCCACCCAACTCAGCTCCAGTTCTGCCCCTCCTCAGTGTGGAACACCCACGGGGATGTCATTTTCTCTCTGTTTTTTCTTCTGTCACATGCATTGTTTGAATCTGCTGCTCTCCTGCTCACTGTCCTATCTCAAGAGGCTCCCAGGTGCCTGGAAAATCTTCAGAGCACCTCTCCCTTGGACTGGTCTCCTTGGGATTGAAACCATGCTCCTCCTATGTGCATGCCATAGGGACCCGGGGGAGAATAGGGCAGATGCAGAACAAGCCAGAATCCCAGCCCTAACTTGGACGTGCTGGATGGCAGAAAGTCTGCTCTAGGAAATGACACTTTTCAGGGTTGTTCCTGGAAGCAGAGCAATGTGATGTGGACACCTGTGTTTCTCTTCCTCTGCACGGGGTAAAGATGCCCCTGATCAAATGAGCTGAGGAGTAGTACTTCATTTTCTGGAATTGATGGTCATAGACTAGAAGTCATTATGCTTACTAAAAGACAAGCTTGGGGATGTGGGAAAGAAACAAATAATTACAAAGAAAAAACAAACAGATGTGAAAAAGAATCAAATAGCACTTCTAGAACTGAAAATTATAATAATTAAAGCTAATACCTCCTGGATAAGAGAATCAGTAATTAGACCAGAAGAAATTATCCATCCAGAATACAGGTCCTAGGAAATGATCTTTCAAAGGACAAGAACTGGAAAATATAAAAGGAAGTTAAGAGACCCAGAGCGTAGAATGAGAAGTTCTATAAAGAAAAGGGAAGCAATATAAGAAGAGACAAGGGCTGAGAACCTTCCAGAACTGATGAAAGCTACTAGCCCCTGGATTCAAAAAGCCCAGTAAATCCAAAGCAAGAACAATGAAGAGAAATCCATGCCCTGACACATCGTGGTGAAACTGCTAAATACCAAAGACAAAGGGAAGATGTTAAATGAAGTCAGAAAGAAAAGACAGAAGGCTTTCAACACAATAGACTGACAACTGACTTCTTATCAACAAGAATGGATATTAGAAGAATGGAATGATACGTTCAATGTGCTGAGAGAAAAATAACTACCCACCTAGAGTTCCGTGCCCACTGAAATTTTGTTTCAAGAACAAGGTGAAATATAGACATTTCCAAACCTGCAAAACAGAAACAAAAACAAAACAAAAAACCTAGAATTTGCCTCCAGGAAACTCAGTAAAGGAAACACTAAAGGATGAATTTCAGACAGTAGGAAAGTAATTCCAGTTTGAAGATCTAAGATGTAAGCAGAAATGAAACGTGCAGTAAATGAAACAAGCATTGCCTGTATTAAACTATGATAATGTCTTGTGGAGTTAAAAACAAATAGAATTAAAACACACCACAGGAACAGTATGCAAATCAGGAGAGGGGAGAATGAAATTAGTGTTCTGAGATCCCTGTATTATGTGGAGGGAAGGTAAAGGTATTTATTTATCTTCAGATTTTGATAAAATTAAGTGGTCACATTGTTAACTTCTAGGGTAACTGCTAAACTGATGGAAACGAAGTAGGCAACTTCCAGCCTAATGGAGGCAAAAATGACATAAGAAAAAAATAAATAAATCCAAAAGGTAACAAGAAAAAGAAAAAAAAATTGAAAGCATGAGATGAGATGGTAGGCACTAATTCTAATTTATCAGTGATGACAATAAATGTAAAGGGACTAAACGCTCCAGGTAAAAGATAAAGATTTTCGGATAAAATTTTTAAAAATCCAATTATTTGCTGTTTATAAAAATCACAACAAAAACTCCAGTCTATAAAAAGCTGGGAAGTAAAAGAGCAGGAAAAGAGATCCAAGGTGAGCAAACAGAACTTTAATAAAAGGGACTAAGTATTAGACCCCAAAGCATGTCTTAATAAACGTCAAAGGATTGAAAACATACAAGTCATGTTCTCTGATCATAATTTGTAAACTGGAAATCAATAATAAAAAGATAAGTATTTTTTAAATCCAGGTGTTTGGAATGAAAAAGCATACTTTTAAACTTTTTTTTTAAAGACTTATTTATTTATTTGAGAGAGAGAGAGAGAGCACAAGCAGGGGGAAAGGAAGAAGCAGACTCCCCGATGAGCTTCGAGCCCAATGCAGGGCTCAATCCCAGGACCTGGAGATCATGACCTGAGCCGAAGGCAGACGCTTAACCATCTGAGCCACCCAGGCGCCCATAGAAAAAGCATACTTTTCAATAACCCTTTGGTCAAAGAAGAACTGATAATCAGAATTTAGAAAATATTTAGAAGTGAACAATAAAGAAAATAGTCCAGTCAAAACGTATGGAACACAGCTAATGCAGTAGAGAGAAATGGAGAGCCTTAATTGTTTATATTTTTTTCAATAAAAAAGAAGAAAGGCTGAAGATTCATGAGCAAAGCATCTGTCTCAGAAAGTGGATAAAGAAAAGCAGTTAAACCCAAACATTCTTAAAGCAGGTCCCTATGGAGCACAGTTCACTCTCAAACGCAAAAATGCAAAATGGCCTTCTTCCACCCTGGAGGGACCCCTCCATTTCTAAGGTAGTATTTCCCCAAACGTGCCTGGCTGTCTGCTGGTGGCACAGAAGATGATTTTTGAAGATACCTGGGAAAATAGTTATTTCAATAGATTTTAAAAATCTCCTACTTAAGACAGGTAATGTAGTTTTCCATTTATAGTAGGAAAATCAGATTTCTTTTAAAAATGTATGTATTTAGTAAGAGGATGAAATTCCAAGGAAAATATTCTTACAATAATAATACAGTATTCTTTGCCCCCCCCAAAAAACCCACCTCATTCTTAAAATGGGAATAATGACAGCTCCTGCATTACCGCACTGTCATGAGGATTAAATGTTATACACAATATAAAATAATACTTCAGGAATTCACACAACACTTTTAAAGCTTCTGAATGGTCCTTTGTATTTAATAAGAACTCAATAAATGTTAGTTACCATGATAATACCTATTATTTATTACTTGAGTGGTTAAAATTTGAGAAACAGGGGCACCTGGGTGCCTTGGTCGGTTAAGCACCCGACTCTTCATCTCAGCTCAGGTCTTGATCTCCGGGTCATGAGTTCAAGGCCTGCATTGGAGCCTACTTAAAAAAAAACATTTTAAGAAACAGTAATCCAACTTAAATCTCCAAAAATAAACTTTAGATCAATGACAGGGCAAATGTACACGCAAAGAAGGCTGGTCTTTGCAGGGCTCCCTGCCCCCTTCTGTACCCCCTTCTCCCCCACAGAGCCTACTGCTCTGAGACCCTGGGCCCCCCGCTGGTCCGGCCCCAGGATTTGGGCCTGCTCCTGACTCAGCATCCCCATCAAAACCAAGTCGGCCCCAAATGATGACATTCGTACCACAGAGCCCCACATAGGGTTGATGGGACTTAGAATATTACTGCTTCCACAAAATCTTTGTTTCAAAAGGTGAAGGAAGAGAAACCTCATGGAGACAGGACAGAGATTTGGGGGTGAGCCACTCCTCCAGGGGACACCTTCAGCCCAGCCGAGCCTCTGCTTGGAGCAGAGAGCACAGTCCCAGAGCTGATTTATGACTTGACAGGAGTGTTATCTTTGGGTGTCTGAGGGCTTTTCACACCAGGAGAACTACTTCTCTTCTGTCCTTCTCAAATTCTGACTGTATCATACCCCTTCCCCTTCAAAGGTGAAGATTAGCAGAGCTGCTTGGGGGCTTGGCTTCTCCCCTGCAATGATTTTACTTTCCCTGATGGTTCTTGCTCCTTGGAGCCTATTCTTGAGATCCTGGAAACCTCACAGGACAGAAACCCACCCGGACGGCTGGTGGCTCTCATTTCCCACACACAGGAGCGGGCTGGTAGCACTAACTTTCTGTAGCCGCTAGGGGGAGCTCCAGCTTTCTCTTTGGAACCCCAGAGCTCAGCGGCTGGGTCGTCCTTGTGCTTTGAAAAGCTGTGGCCTATGGGACACTAAAAACACACAGGGGATACGTTTGTGTAAATCCCATCTGCTTCTCCTTCTTGGTTGGTGCACAGGACTGGCAGCGCCTTGCTGAGAACTGCTTCTTCATTTGGACCCCTGAGGCTGTGAGTCACAGGGCTCGATCCCTGGGGCGTTAGTCTGTGTGGGGTGGTAGAAGGATCCACGGGGCCAGGAGTCAGAGCTTGGGTTCGCCTTGGGGGGGGAAATCTGTCAGTTCCCTCTAAGGACTGGATGCTGGGAGACACTTCCCAGAGGCCCAGAGGGGACAGCTGGCTTTAGCCAGGAAGGAGCCCAGAGAGGACGACGCTCCCAGCAGAGGGCACAGTTTGGGCAAAAACACAAAGGTGGCAGCTTTGAGTAGTTTCGATGTTTCTGGAGGACGGGATGGCAGAGGTAGGGGCTGGGTCCTGCAGGGCCTTCTAAGCCAGGCTGAGGAGTCTGGCTCTCACACTGTGATGGTGGATATTCCTGGGCTTTCAGCAGGGAAATGACGTGAAAGGGCCGTTCTTCTGCAGGGTAGAGGGCAGAGGGCTGGGGCAGGGGCAGGGAGGCAAGGAATGAGGCAGGAAGCCCGGGCAGGAGGCCACTGCAGACCTCTGAAAGTTCAGCTAAGATCACACAGCAAGAGTGTGACCACCCTTCCCAGTTTTCCTGGGACTGAGGGGGTTCCCAGGACTCCTGACTTGCCATTTTAAAACCAGGGCAGTCCCAGGCACACAGAGATCGCTTGGCCACCCACACAGCCACTTGCCACTAACCAGCTGTGTCTCTCCCTTAAGCTCTCATATAAATTTTCTCACCTATAATCACAGTCCAGAGCAGTGACTCTTAAATAACTTTTACTAACACGGCACCATCTTTAAACAAAAGCTTACGCAGAACTTCAGTGTAGAAAACACAGAAAGGCAAGACCCTGGAGTGGGGGATGGGCATGGGGAGGTGGGTCGGGGACCGGGCCCTGACTCCCCTCTGCAGACCACAGCACCTGACAGCTACTGACCTCCACATCAGAGGGCCCTGCTCAGCTTTACAACTACGCTCATTTGTTGAACTGAAAGCCCAACAGGACTGAAATCAAGGTTTTGACTCCACTGCAGACGACACTGAAGGTTAAAATTTAAGCCCACTCCAGAATTGGCCAGCCTCTCTGAATCAGATTGAAATCCACATCATTTCCCTGGTTAGTGTCCTGCAATAAAAGCCAATCCACCTATGAACTGACCTTGACCCAAACGGTCATTTCCTTCTGCTTGAGCTCCTGACGCTATACAGCCCTGGCAGACCTGTCCACGGCCACTCTCTCCAGCCTGGGCCACTGGCACGGAACGGGGCAGACAGGGCCAGCGGGCGGGATGCCCACTCCCTGCTGGCACCGGCTGAGCCTCAGGCCACCGTTGGGGACCTGACTTCCCCTCCCACAGCCTGGGCAAGACCCGCACCTCTCACCCAAGCTCTGCCTTCTAACCCACACTCACCTGCCCCACCCCCACCCCAGCATGTCTAGGATGTTTTACTGTCTGGGGTTTGGAGGCATCTGCCACTCCTGGCTGTGGACTTGATTGGGTTTGCCCTGACCCCCAGCTCCAGGCCACTGGCCATCTCTGATCCTTGACTGGCTGTCATTCTTGCTCACGGAACCACAAGTGCAGATCTTAGCAAGGCTGTGACATCCTCTGGTTGCCTTCCAACCTGCTCTGGGTTATCCTCTGAAAACAGGGGCCTCTGTCCCTTCATCTACTAGACGGCATCTTTGGGACCCAGTTTGTGAACTGGACACTGCTTTTGGAAACAGCTTCCCACATAGGAGATAGTTTCCCATGTAGTGCTGGAGGACCTGAGCAAGCACACGTGTGCGCGCGCACACACACACACACACACACACACACACCACACACACACACCACACACACACACACACACCACACACACAACACACACCACACACACAACACACCACACACACACAACACACACACACACCACACACACCACACACACACAACACACACCACACACACACCACACACACCACACACACACACACCACACACAACACACACACACACCACACACACCACACACACAACACACACACAACACACACACAACACACACAACACACAACACACACACAACACACACACACACAACACATACACAACACACATGGTCTATCCTCTGTTCTTCAAGGACGAGAGGCAGCTTTGGAGGTCATATGAAGCCTCACAGCCTTCAGAAATCTCAGAATGTGCCCTCCTGCCCTCCAAAGGTGGCCCTTCTGAGCCCACACCAGAGCGATGATCACTTTGCTTGTCTGTCTGTCCTCTAGACTGCAAACCGCCCAAGGGCAAAGACTGATCTGTTCCCTCTGCCTCCAAGTGCGGGACAGGGAGGAAGCGCTCAGCATGGGTTTAATAAAGGACTCGTTTCTTTTCATTCAGAGAGATTTAAGGAAAACTTATGGGCTGGGTACTGTTCCAGGTGTCCGAATACAGCAGTGAACAGAATGGACAAAAATCTCTCCCTACGATGTTTTGTTGGGGGACCTGGCTGGCTCAGTCGGTGGAGTGTGCAACTCTTGAACTTGGGGTTGTGAGTTCAAGCCCCATGTTGGGTATAGAGGTTACTTAAAAATAAAAATTAAAAAAAAAATCTTTCCCTGAATAGCACATATATACCTTATGGCCACATGGATAAGTGGGTGGGTGAAGGTTTTTTGTTACTGTGGTTTTGTTTGGTTTGTTCCCCCACCCCCCAGGGTATCCATTAGGAAACCCGCTTCCTCCTACACTAATTCCATCTTTCCTTCCTAATACCCACAATGGAAGAGATGAAATAGAAACCCACTTCTCCTGGAAAATGAAAGCAGGGAAGCTGATACCCGTGGGCGGCCGGATTTGTGCTAATAGAACGTTCCAGGGAAAAGCTGTGGATGGTACTGGCTCCATACTCGCCGAGTTGGTTTTGAAGGGAACCAAAGCTCTGTGTGGAGGCTCCAGCCCTCCCATTTTCCCACCCCCGGCTCTGAGAGCTGACGACCCCCACCCCAGGCCTGCTCCATCAAGGGGCAGCTAGCAGAGACTGAAGAACAAGGCCACCATCACAAAAGGAGTAGACTGGGTGAGTTCTGCAATCCCGTCCAGCTCCTAAGCTCCTGCTGTGTCCCCCGAGCCGGGGTCCTGGCTCAGCAGGAAACCCTGGTGCGTAGTCCTGGGAGCGGAGACCAACTTTTAGTGGAGAGGGAGCTCCCAGCACTGCCTAGCTCTGCAACAACCCCTCCAGCACGTCTGGCTGCCCAGAGCATTGCTCACTCTGCCTTCTTCTCATGTGAATGCCAGCCAATACCAAGAAACTAAAAAATGGCTTGTGCCTCACCTCCAGGGTTGATTTCTTAGCTGGAAAGGACGAGGTAATTCACAGCGGTAATTTACACGGCACACGTACCTCGCCTCCTGGTCCGGGCCATCCCGGGCTAAGTGATGCCATCACCTCACAGGTCACACATCCGCACCATTACCTTCTCCATTCGAATAATAGCCCTCGTGAAGCCCCCGTATGAATGCACAAAGCAAGAGTGCCATCAAAACACGCAGCCTTGAAAAATTCTTGTTTCAACTGCGATGGTAGGGACAGCAGGGGGGCGGGACAGAGCAGAGACACTTCAAAAATCACATTTCCTTGCCCTGGGACACTGCCCACCTGCAATTTGCTCTCACTCTCTTTTTGTCCGTTTCAGAGAAATATGAATCACAGTTAAATTCTACCAAATAAACAAGTCATGTTTTAAAGTTCTGTAAAACCTACAATTTTAGAGAGGCCTGATGTGGCTGACACTAAATTGATTTCAACACATCCTATTTCCGGTCTAATGCTGGGTTCCTTTCATCAAGAACAAATGCACTCATAATGGCCTGATTCTAAGTGAATGGACTCGGTATAAACACATAGGAAGCACCGGCACTCACATTAATCTTCTTCCTTTTTTAAGTAAAATGAGACGGCGTGTTTTACTTCTCCGAGATTAATTTCCCCTAAAGTTTTCACACACACTCATCGGAGGCTTGCAAGTCTGAATAATCACGCTGCCGACTGAAAACCCACTCGGGGGTTTTCATGACAACAAGCAACAGAAAACTGATGCTTGCTGGGGTCAGGCGGCTGTCCGGGGGGTTAGAGCCCCGGTCTCAAGGGGGTGTTCAAGGGAAAGCCGGGGGGGGGGCGGGGAAGCAGATTCCTAGCATCTACCCGCTTCACACTGAAAATTGACAACCTGCTCACACTGGATCTATATTCCAACATTCCCACCGTCATAGTAACTCAGAAGGATGCAATGACCACAAAAATAAATTGCACAGAGGAAAACAGGTTATTTCTTATAAACAAAACTAGTATGTATGAAGTTTAAAAGTTCTGTGGCAAAACCAAACCTCCATGTGTGATGACATTTCATGGGACTATTTACTAAAAGGAAAAAGAAGTGTGCACGCAAACACACAGGTGAGATCCAAGTAGGACTTAGTTGTGCACCGGTGTCGATTTCCTGGCTCTGACAGCTATCCTGTGGTTACGGAAGAGGCTATCTTATCTTTGGAGGAAGCCGGGTAAAGAATACACTGGTTACACCAAGGTTGTGTAGGGCCAATGCTTGTACTACATCTGCAATTTCTGTGTGCATCTAAAATTATTCCAAAACGAAAAGTTAAGAGAAACATGAGGGCTGGGTAGAGTGGAAACAGGCATGTTCGCCACACTGGTGAGGCTATAAACTGGCACAGCCCTTCAGGAGAAAAACCTGGCAGTATCCATCATGATCTAAAGAACACTAACCCAGCAATCCCACTTCTAGGGATCCAGCTTACAAAACTACTTGCAGACATGCATCTAGAATGCTCTTTGCAGCATTTTTGTAATGGAAAAAAATGGAAACCGAGTAAATCCCTGTGAGTAGGGAAATAGTAAGTCAATGCGAATGCCTGTTCCACGGAATACTGTGCCGTCATAAAAAGAATAAGGCAGCTCAGCACAAAGAGGTCTGAGATGCGATGCTAACCACGAAGTGTGGCCACAAAATAATCTGGATGCTCACCTAAAATCTTATTTATCGGTACACACTTCATGTGGTTTTGTAAGTGCGGGAACTCTCTGCAACTATACCACCCCAAATGGTTCATGGTGATTGCTTTGGCGATGGGAAGTTCTTTAGTAGGCATGATAAAAGGTGAATACGTTCCAGTGAGGATGTGGTGCTTTTAGAGTTAGGACAAGAACAATAGGAACACAAAAGAAGGGGCACCTGGGTGGCTTAGTCGGTTGAGCATCAGACCCTTGATTTCAGCTCAGGTCATGATCTCAGGGTTATGAGGTCCAGCCCCATGTGGGGCTCCACACTCAGTATGGAGTCTGCTTGAGATTCTCTCCCTCTCCCTCCCCAAATGCCCCTCTTCCTGCCCGTGTGCTCCTGCATTCTCTCACTCTAAAATAAGTAAAATCTTAAAAAATAAAAGAAGGAATGGAGGGAGGGAGGGAGGGAGGGAGGGAGGGAGGGAGGGAGGGAGGAAGAAAGAAAGAAAGAAAGAAAGAAAGAAAGAAAGAAAGAAAGAAAGAAAGAAAGAAAGAGAAAGAAAATGGAGGCACAAGAGAACAAGGAAGGCCACTGGCAGAGTGTAAAGACCCAACTTGGGACCAGGACACACTGACTCATAAAGCCACAAGAAGGCGGCTTAGCCCACATGGCCATGGGCACTGGAGGCAGGCTTCCTTCATCATTAATCACTGGCTCCTCCCTGTGAGAGAATCAAACATCCCATCTGTAGCCACGGGCTACGCAGACCTTCCCCTGGAGAAGCATCCTTCCCTGTTCCACTGTTAGACTTGAACACACGACTTGCTTCAGCAAGGAAATGTGAGCTGATGACACGTGCAAAGTCTGAGCGGAAGTTTCAAAGCTGTCGTGTGGTTCCGCCAGCTCTGTTGCTCTTTTCCTTCTGTGTGTTCCTGACAGCGGCTGTCCCCTCGGGCTGGGTCCCAGAATGAACACACGGTGCAGAGCCACAGCCAACCGGCAACCACCACGTAACAGGAGGGAGAAACCATAGTGCAGCAAGCCGCTGAGATGTGGGGATGTTTGTTACGCAGCCTTACCCCATGAGAGCTAACGCATGAGCAAAGAGCACCCCCAAGAAGGTATTTATTGAGGGCACACTGTGTGAAGAACCTATACTCGAGTTAAGGGGCCACAGGGTGGGCACAGAGAACGTGAGATGCACGCACACTACAGGGGAGCAGAATATGCACCCCCAAATATGCCACTTTGCATGGGAATTATTTTGAGCTGGAGGCAAATGAGAATCACCAGGCACAGAACAACACCTTCTCGGAGTTTCCCTTTTCTGACTAAGTGCAGAGACTTCTGAAAAACAGGACTGCCATAAATCCCGCCATCAGTTTCCCCTTATATCTACCTTCCCACGGTTTGCTGCCCTTGGAAATCTAATAACCTTTTCCTTTGTCTTGTCACTTCTTTGCTAATTAATTACTCTTCGCTGAAATGCTATCTAAACCCAAGTCTCACCACCATAAACTGATTTTTTTTTTTCTCTTGTTACCTGTCTCTTGTTGGTCTAATTTAACAAAGCCCCAGTCTCAGAACCTAAAAGGGTAGAAGGAAGAAAAAAAATTTTTTCTTCCCCTACAATGTCATGTACTTGGGGAGATGACACTCACACACACAACCACACATATACACTTGCCTGGAGCTCACAGAGCAGTGCAACGTCCTGTGAAAAGCCTGGCACTGAGGACAGAGGAGGAAGGAGGAAGACAGCACAGGCCGAGCCTCACGTACGCCCTTCCATGTCTGTATCTAAGGCCCATAAGCACTAAACGAGCTGAATCAGGGCATTCTACTAAAATACAAAAACAATCACCACCAGTTTAATCACCCTTCCCTTTAAACCAAAGCTTCCAAGAAAATACCCACCACCTAGAGATCCCGAACTTTTTGTTACAAGGATATGTGCTCTCCATAGCGTGGAAGAGCCGTTCTCCGATGACACATTCTGTGTCTCTTGGAAATGATCGGAGCGTGAACTGTACTTCCAGAAGCCAGCTCTTTCTCTTTTGAACAAGGCCCACCTTTGTGCAAAATGCATTCTCTTAAAGGAGACAAAGGGATGTGAACCAGACGAGGGGTATAAATACCAAGTTCCCTTTGCCTCTTCGTTTGCTGGGTTACCATGGTTCATTCATAATCTATTTCACACAAATAGGCCACTTGTAATTTTCTCCTCTACATCTAGAAATTTCTGTTTAAAATCTTCCCCCCACTCCTTTTGGAAAATGACACAAGTGAGCCATTATAGGTCCCTTGGTAAAAAAATTCAAACCCGTAAGTACGTCGAGCAAAATGTGAAAGTCACCCTTTACCACGCTCCTCCACCCTCTCGCCAGCAACTCCCACCTGCTCTTGCCACTGCCTCATGGTCTGTCTGCCTCCACAGGGAGGGACAGATGCGTTCATATGGAGCCTTGTTTCCCTCCCTTCCTCCTTCCTCTCTTTCCCCTTCCCTCCAGCAATGGGAAGCATGCACTTTTCTTTTAGACCACTCCGTATTCTTATTTTCTCCTTCTAGTCATTTCTAGGATCCACTTCCTGAAATTTGGATTTATTTGCTTGTCTGTTGTTTTCGGCTACTGTGGACGCTAAACTCATGAAACACCCCATGTGTTGAGTTCTGCCGGCAATACCAAAGGTAAGGGGGACTGAGGTGGGTTTGCCAGGAAGTTATTCACGTTAGCCTTGGGCAAAGGCGGTACCAGATTTCTCCATCCTGTGATTTGAGGAGTTGGGTCTTGGGTGAGCAGAACAATGGGTATTCTGTAGGCCCTGTGTTTCCAGAAGGGGCTGGAAGGCCTTCATCCTGCACTGGATCAGCCCTCTCTGAGCCCCTGGGATTCCCAGCCGACTTCACCATGGTCTCACTACCCTCACACCCACCCCCACGCTTCCCAGTCCCCTCCCTACACCCCCAGGCCCACCCACCCCTGCCTGGACCCGGAGCAAGATCCCTCCGCTGAGGCATCAGGCGAATTTGTGGGAAAAAATGTGCCTGTGTGTTTCTATGCAACAAAATCAAGTGTATGTGTAGGTGTTCTGTGTTTTTACAAACTCTCCTCCTTGGTTGTTATAAGATTAAAACAATTTTCTCCCTCAGTAAATGCTTCCCTTCAAACCACTGGAAGCACATAATTCACCAGCCCATTTGCGGCTTCTATTTTCTTGGAGCTGAGAGGAAATCATGATTGTGGGGCCTGTTTCCTTCTAAGAGGCCAGGGTTGAGCAAGTGATGGACTAGAAGAAGTAATGTTTCGATGACATCTCTGATCAATGTTTCATTTATTTTGAAGTTCAAAAAAGATAGGTGAGCATCTTAAGTCCTTTGGGAAGGCAGGGATAGTGGCTTTTGAGGTAAATTACTCTTTTATCCTCAGTAAATTTAATAGGCACTTTCATTAAAACTACAGGAAATTTTAAGGTAGTTCTAGTCCTATTTTAAAACTAAAGCTGAGGATTTTTTTTTTTTTTTAAATGCCTGGATCATGTTTGCTGCTGAGAAATCTAAACATTTCAGAGATGTGGCACATTTTATTTTCCTTACCCATTTATGGGAAATTCACGTGCCCCAGCGGACACAGAAACATTACTTAAAATCACAACAGATTTCGAGGAAAAACATACACAAAAGGAGAAAATTAAAAAGCTTGCCTGGCTGATGCTGGGGGGGGGAGGCGGATACCAACTTGCATTTGTCCTTAAAAAAATAAATTCACCTGCCACTGATCAGCGATGCCAGTTTGCTACCGTGCTATTGAAAACGCATTCCTGCTGACTGTAAACTCTCCATTTACGGGACTGTTTACATAATTACACAGTGAAACATTGCAATCTTTTGGATTTAATACATGTTTTAACAAGCCCTTCAACTACAGTGTAGGCTTCTATAATCAAATCAAGTCTTTTCAATTAAAACACAATTAGGAAAGGTGTCATGGTGTCACTGTTACACTTGGCTGCATGAAAAGATTCAAGAACTGCTTGGCTGGAAACCTGAGCTAACCCAACATGCCTGAGCTTAAATGCCATGTCAGGCTACCAGGCAGGGCACCTGCGGGCCTTGCGTCCTGTGTGAGACACACAGACCATCCTCCTTGGCCATTGCTTTGGGAGGGACAGAAGGCTACAGATGGAAACCCCCAGGGGCCTGGAAAGGTTGAAGATGTCTGTGGCTCTGAGCTTGACCCCAGGTGCCAGCAAGCACGTCACAGACCAGCAGTGGTGGGCGCAAGGTTCCCCGGGAGGGATCCACGTCGCCCTGACATTAGTTCGCAGCATATGGGATTCTAGAGGTAGAAATCTTTCCGACATGGCTTAATCTCACCGCTTCATTTTACAGACACAGAACAGGGGCTCACAGAGAATACGTGATTTGACAAAGACCATACCGTTTAACCGACTCATTCTGTGAAATGAAGTACAATGCGCACCCCCTCTCCTGAGGGTCCCCGACCTGAAGATCATTATCTAGTTGGAGCAGACACGCAGAGGAGCGCTGGCTCACCGAGCTCAGGGAGGCCTTCAGGACGAACGGCTCGGTTCCTTCTCACAGCTCAGTAACGAAAGTCAGACGTGGAAGGCTGGAATAGTGGGCTGAACAGCAGACTCCAAAAAAGACATGTCCACATAAAACCCCTGAACCCCGTGACTGTTCTATTGGGGAGAAGGGTCTTTGTGGATGTAATTAAGGATCTCGAGCTAAGGTCATCCTGGATTATCTAGGTGGGTCCTAAATCGAGGGACAAGCGTCCTTACAAGAGGCACCTAGAGGAGACACACAGAGAAGATGCTGTGAAGGCGGACGTAGAGACCATGGTGACGCAGATGGGAGCCAAAGAACAGCTGGAGCCACGGGAAGCCAGGAGAGGCAAGCAAGCATTCTTCCCCGGAGGCCCCAGGGGCACGGCAGCCCTGCCTCTGCCTTGATTTTGACCTTCTGGCCGCAGAACTGTGAGAGAACAAATTTCTGGTGCCTCAGGCCCCCCAGGACATGGCAATTTGTTACAGCAGCCGCAGAAACCTAATACAGCTGGCAAAATACTGAGGAGGCTGTTACACTCTGAAGGCTCGTGTGCCCTGAAAATCCCCATGTTGAAGCCCTCGTCCCCAGTGTGAAGGTATGGGGAGGCAGGGCTTTGGGGGGGTTAGGCTTGGATGAGGCCAGGAGGGTGGAGCCCCCGTGGTGGCACTGGTGCTCTTCTAAGACGACGAAGATGCCAGAGCTCTCTCCACCATGTGAGGACGCATGAGGAGTCAGCCGTCGGTCACCCCCAAGAGGGCTCTCTCGCCAGAACCTGGCCAGACCGGCACCCTGATTTCTGACTTCCAGCCTCCAGTGCTGTGAGAAATAGGTTTCCGTTGTTGGTAAACCACTACTCAGCTTATGACAGTTAGGTATCGTCCAAGTGAAGCCAGAGGCTGACCAAACATACGACATCAAAGGGCTCCTTTGGCTCCTGGCTGCCTTAGCCAGTGCACGGACTGGAGGGAAGGAGGGAGGGGGACAAGAGAGGTGAGACAGGAATCTCTGGTTCCCTCCTGGGGTCACCGTGAGCGGGCTGTGCCTCTCAACCCCACGGTCACAGCTCCTCTCAGGGTGGCCCTCCCCACGGGACTGTCTGCTTCTAGGTCCACGTACTGGCTCCCTCCCCTCACCCCTACAGATGTTGGACCCTACCAGCCCTGCTGCCAGTAGCCTCAGTCCTACCTCAACTCTGCAAACAGTCCCTTTAGCAAAACATCTTCAAGCATAACATCTTCAAAACATAATCAAGCTGAGCTGGCCGTGCGTATGTTGCCAAGACCCTGGGTAACATGGTTTGAAGCAATGAGACTTCTAGGTCCTCGGACGGCACATTTTCTCCTAGTAGATCAGTGCCTTGTCGCCATCTCTCTACGACATAGGGGTGGGGCACGTGACCACGCCACTCGGCCCAAGAGGAAGGTGAGGCTCACAGAGGGAGCTGAACTTTCAACGGTTACAGGTTGGGAGCAGAGCAAGGATCACAATGCAGCCTGTCAGCCCCACTTCCAGCTCCTTCCTACACTAAGCTGTAGGTCTGGGCTGGCAGATCTCTGATCCTCAGGCTGCCAGTGCCTCCTCGGTCACAGCCATGGCCACCGCAGACACCACTAGTCAATCATGACACTCTTTCAGACTCACACCAGCCTTTGTCCTGGGATCTTTCCCAGCACAGCATTCTGGAAGGCCCTAAGACCTGTCAGAATTGGTGGGCAAGTGTGCCCTTCTGCTACAGCCAACAGGTATACCTCTGGCCTTAAGGAGCTGGGAAGGGGGGGGGGGGGCGGCCAGGAAATTAAAGAGGATTTTTAGGAAGGTTCGATGCAAGCTAGGCCATGTAACATGCCCCCCGCTCCGTTAATCACCCTTAGCCACCTTCTGTAAAAACTCACATAACCACAATCCTTTTGAAGTCTGATATATGTATTTTGGGATGTAACATGGTAGCAGGCTGAGTTCCACGCAGAGCATGGTCATGACCCCATGAGCACACAGGAAGCACTAGCGAGTTCTTCAGTCAAGAGACCCGTGGGACGTCAACACAGCATTGCCCTCAAACTACCTACTTCCAGAAGCTCTTTTTGCACCGTTCAGCTGACCAATGTCCAGCAGATACCCTGTTCCACAGACTCCATCCTGGTGTAGTTACGACAAGACCCACAATTATCCTGCCATCTTCCTTTATTTTAATCATGGTTTCCAAGTGCCTCCTTTGGAGGACAGATGGCCTTTCAAGTTCAGGTGGTCCTTGACTTTCACACGTTCGGGCAGCTCACTCTCCTGTGCAACACTCTTACAGATCCCCATCAACACCCTCCCCTGTCCTGCTCAGACTTCCCAGGAGCAACAAAGTTCTAGAAGCAGTGGCACCACCTTCCAGGCAACAGCTGAGTAGGGTTCCCCCGTCGGAGAGGTGAGGCAGGTCAAGAGGGACAGTTAATTTGGGGGAGAAGAAACCAACACACACCACTGCTGGGGCTACTCCTAATTGTAACTCTCTGCTAATGGGGTTCCATTTCCCACCTTTGCACAAGGGAGGCACCTCTCCCCCTCATTGTAACTCTCTGCTAATGGGGTTCCATTTCCCACCTTTGCACAAGGGAGGCACCTCTCCCCCTCATTGTAACTCTCTGCTAATGGGGTTCCATTTCCCACCTTTGCACAAGGGAGGCACCTCTCCCCCTCATTAAGGGAAAGCGCTGGTGTCAGATACCCCTGGATTCAAAGCAAAACCTGCCCCTTTCTGGCTTGAGTTTGGTCAACTTTCTAAATTTCCCTAAGGCTCAGTTTCCTCGTTTATAAAAGTTGAGACAAAATTATCCTTTGTGCTCTCAGGGTCGAGAGGAGGATCAAATGGAAGAGTCCAGTGAAGTAAAGAGCCGGCTGCCCGGCTCCCAGTAAGTGCCCACAACGACGGTGAGGAGGACGTTTCTAGCAGCACTCTTCAGCCACGCAGGGGCTGCCTGCAGAAGCAGCGTCTCACTTCTGGGGTTCGGGGAGTCCTGGTTCCCTTCCTTGCTGCACCCACACTCCGAACTGCTCTTGGCTCTCTGGTGCCCCTCCAGGCTGCCCCTGCCACTGCGTCTGCTCCAGAGGGGCCCTCCAGGCTAAAAGCGGCCCAGTAAAGAGTGGTGTAGACACTCTCCCAGACTGATGCTTCTCTTGGGCACAAACAGAACTGGGAGAACATGGAAAGGGGAGACCTTCAAAGGAGATGGCGGGCAGTCCCCTAAACGCATCACGGCAAGACCCTTAGAGTCTAACTGCAGAGGATCCCTGGGTAGGGAAGCAGCTGGTTGGTGGAAGGCTGTGTGGACGAGAGAAGGAAGCAACCCCAGACCCCTGAGTGTGAACTCTGAGCCACGCTTAACAAACCAACCCTCCTGCCGGGTAAAGGCAGATCTCCAGGCCCTGAGATGTGTCCAGGGTGTCACAAGGGGTTTTTTCTTTTGTTCTTTGCCCCCCTACTTTGGACTCTCGCTTCCCTGATTAATTGTGATTCTCTAGCTTTACCCTCCGGGGTGGGGATTAAATGCTGAGCTGGCAGGAAGCGCTCTTGAAACCCCGCAAGCACTGCATTTGCAGGCCTTGTTCCCAGGGGACCTGCTCGGCCCTTCGCCCAGGCCCCCCGCACTTCCATTCAACAGACCTTTTGCCATCACAGACATTATCAACCCCATCCGTAGGTGCTAATCCCTCCTGATTGGAAGAGGAGTTTGTCCCTTTCCTTGCTTTCTACCACCTCCCTCCCCTTTTATGCTTGAAGGTAAAGTTATGTTTCAAAATATCTCTTGCATCTAAATATACTGTTTTAGGGGCGCCTGGGTGACTCAGTTGTTTAAGCATCTGCCTTTGGCTCAGGCCATGATCTCAGGGTCCTGGGATCAAGCCCCACGTTGGGCTCCCTACCCAGCAGAGGTCTGTTTCTCCCTCTCTCTCTGTCCCTCCCCCACTGCTCGTGCTCACTCTCCACTCTCTCGGTCTTTAAATACACACACACACACACACACACACAGTATAAGCATAGCACTTTCATATTCATTTACTCAATTAGGAAAAATTGAAAATGAGTGCCTCAGGGGACCTGCAGATAGTCATATTCACTAGTTCCCAAAGTATAGTTCCATGGCCAGCAACATCAACACTACCTGGGAACTCATTAGAAATGCAAAATTTCTGGCCCCACGCCAGACCTATGGAGGCTCTGGGGGTGAGGCCAGCAATCTGTTTTCACAGGCCTTCCCAATGATTCTTATGCATGTTCAAGTTTGAGAACCACTGTACTAATCAAATTTCCTATACAGCTGTTCCCTATCTAACAGATCAGAAAAGTTAGACCTAGAGTAATTTGGTCAATGTCATTCACTTATTCATTCCACAAATACTCAACACTGTGCTAGGGAATTAGGGACATATTAACGGAAAAGACAAATGTGGCCCTGCCTCCATGGAACTTATTTCTACACAGAAAAAACAAAGACGAGAATCGCAGATTGAAGTTAGTGCCATGAGGAAAACAAACATGAAGACAGGACTGAAATGAACCGGGGCAGAGCTGCCTGGGATGAGGTGGTCAGGGAAGGCTTCCTGGAGGAGGTGACGTTCGAGTTGGATCTAAAGGATGAACAGGAGCTGGCCATGTGAACCAGAGAAGGCAGAGGCCACAGCTTATGCAAAAATGCTTTGGAGTGAGAAAGCACTTGTCCTCTTCCAGAAACAGAAACGCTGGTATGGCTACAGCTTGGTGAGTGAGGAGAGTGGCTGAAGCAGAGAGAGAGAATGAGAGACAGACAGAAAAGAGAGAGAGAAGACAGACAGGGAGGGAGGTTGAGGCGATGTGGGCCTCAGCAGGCCTACACCCTATACCCCTAAGACTCAGGCCAGGGCTCCTGGCCCTCAGGTCACCTCTGAAGGGTTCCTTCCACTACCTGCACTCCTGCTCCGCCTGCCAGAGGGGCCTCCTGCTGGAATCACCTCGCCCAGCCTCTGCTTGCATCCTCCCGTCCTAGGAAGCTCTCGCCCTCCCTCATACCTGAAGCAAGGTAGCTTCTCCAGCTCTGGAAGGTTCTAACGGGTCTTTCATTATACTGAGTCCGATCCTGAGTCCTCTTTCCTTCAGGTATTGAAAGAAGTGGTCAAGTGCCCTCCCCGGCCCTCACTGTCTCTCCGTCCAGACTGCACATCTTTGTATCCATTACGTGGCGGTGCGGCAGCTCGGGGATCAAACCGCCGGCATGAAGTCTGGCTCTGCCGCTGAAGCATGACCTCTGGGCCTCAGTTTCTTCCTATGCAAACTAGGCACAGCAGGAACAACCCCTACTGAGGAGGTGTGTTGTGATGTTTCAAAGGTGTAACGCCCATGGAAAATTCCATAGGCATTCCGTGAGGGCTAGCCACTGCTGGAGCTACTCGTGGGGCCTGCCTTCCATCCGCTGGACCACCCTGCTATCCCTCTCTAGATGGTACCATCCAGGAGTGGTCACTCTACGTGGCCAGGCCAGAATGCAGTGGGTCTGTTCCTCCCAATCCGGCATTTGCCTTCTGGAATAAAAACTGTCTGGTGGGAGCCAGAGCAGGCTTGTCACTATAAGAACAGGAAAAGTGGCCCTTTGCCCTGAGCTCCTGCACCTGTGACATAAGCACACTGCGTATATTTGCCCCCAGCCTGACGTTCACACTGTCAGGAAAATGGATGCATCTAGAAGGGAGCAGCTTCCACTTCTGTGTACAAGGGGGTGGCTCGCGGCAGACCATCTGCCACGGACAGCAGCACGAGAGACGAGGTCACAGATGAACCCACAGCATGAAGGCACGACGGAGGTGCAGAACCGGCCAGGGCTGGAGGGCAGCGGTTTATGCAGTCCACTTTGGAACCTAAGTACACGGATTCCTACCCAATTTGTTAATGAGCAGTTTTACCTCCTTTCAGACTTTGGACATCACTGTGAACCCGGCAGCCCATGACTTGGCCATCCTTTCCCAACCAGGGTTACCTGCAAATCTGGCCAGAGAGGTGCGTCTCCTCTGCTTCTGATACAAAATGCAAAAATAAAACAAACAAACAAAAGCCAGCAAACAATAACCCAAGGAAGGGGCTGGGAGATTAGCATCATTTTACACAAATGGAGCAGACTGGCCAAGGTAACACGGACAGGTGAGGACACTGCCATTGGCCCTGGGACTCACCCCAGGCGTCTGCCCACAGTGGCCAGCTGCAAATTCTCACTTTTCGGCATGTTCTTCCTGCTGCTTGTCGTCTCCTGTGGATGATGCTTAAACCACAAAGCTTTCATGCTGCAAGGCCTGCGTCCCTAGCAGCGCGTCTAGCAGACAAAATAGTTACCCCGAAGGATTCGTGTTTCCATTCTGGCTCTCTGCTCCCACGCCCCCATGATGAAGGAGTGGTGCCATTTATGTTAACGAACATTTATTGAGCACTTACTGTGTACCAGACACTGGGCTCTTTACACATATTAATCTCCTAAAGATCCCCTCTGGTGTATATTTAGTGTTTCTTCATTTTATGAAACAGGAAAACGGAGCTTAGAGAACAGGTCACTTGCAGAGTTGTGAGGGGCATATGAAAAACCTGACTGCCACCTGACGGCATGGCCCTCCTGCTTAACGCCGTTGGTTTCCCCGTCGGAAGCCGCGTGCAGCTCCAAGCATCTCCGCTTCCTGAAACACCTGTAGCATCTGGGCCCTGACAGAGGAACGAGTGACGGACTTCACAAATCCCCCACGTCAGTGGAAGAATGTTGGCCACATGCCAAGGCCAAAAGATGCTCCAAATGACAGTCTGATCCATGCACTCTAGACCTTTCTCAGGACCCAGCCCGGCTTCATAGCGCCCAAGCCATTTCACCGAAGGAGCCAGTGGACCCGGTGCTTTATGCTTCCGGCTCCTGACTTAGAAGCATGCGGCTGATGGGACACGAAGCGACTGGAGGAGGAAGAGGGGCCCTCTTGCTGGCCTGTGACAGCTCTGACATCTAATTCAAATGGCCTGTGTGGCCGTGGGCTCCAGGAAAATCTGCTGTTCACCGCAGTCATGTTTTTTAAATGGAGGTTTTCCTTCTTTTCAGGGTGACAGGAGTCTTTCTAAAGAGAAATGCCAAGTTTAAGGTCACCTTAAATCCTCAACAGTGTGTTTGGAACACGGCTTAAGAGATTCCCTTTGATGCTAAAAGTTATCAAATGCTTCCAACTACCCATTTGCTCAGCTATTTTACTGTGACTGAGTTTATTTTCCTAATGGGAAAGCAATCCTTGGGCTGTTTTAAAATAATTCCCAAATTGGTCAACGAGGGAGAAAAGCCCAGTCACCTGAAGAAAACAGAACTGAAATATTATTTCAGCCATTCAAGTGACGACACGGATGTTTCACATCCTTCCTCCCTTTCATCGACCGTACTGCTGAATGTTGAAAATGAGATCTCTCATTTGCCGGAATCATCTGGATTGCTAACCATATTGCTAAACCGTATTCTGGAGTCAGGCAAGATTTGATAATTATTAGAGGCTATTCCTTCCCCCATCCCCCATTCCCCATCCCAATTTTTTTTTTTTAATAACAAATGGAAAAACCCTACCGGTCATCTTTGTCTAGGGATCTGGAATTGGCATGTCCACTGCTGGTGGCTTTTGATTTTCCCCAGCTCTCTAGAAGGTTCTGAGATCTAATTTTTTCTATCAGAGGCTTCGTCTGTAGTGAATGAACCCCGACCACAAAGCCGGCTTGCTTAAAACAATGGAGTTACCGAGACAATAGGAAAGAAGGTGCTGGCTTCGTGGGCTCAGCACTAACCCCCCACGCAGCCATCTGTGGTGATCTTAGCTGAGCCACTCCGGATGCTGTCAAGTTCAGGGACAGGTCGCTCAGCTATTCACTCCTTCCACGGCTCCGGCAGAGGAAATCCAGTGCAGGCTAAGGCACCCTCTACCTATACATAATATTCTGTTTAAGGTTTCCCTGTGCTCCACCACTCCTCGCGATACGCCAGGCTGCTGACAGGATGAAGAGAAGGGAAGACTCAAGACCATTGTTTAAATATTTCAGGCTCGTTTTCCCTATGTCCCTCCCCGCTCCAAATACTTCTGCCCCAAAAATGTGGGTCATTCAAGATAATCTGCAGCATATGAAGAGGGTGTGAGATCATCTCACTGCTCTCCGAGAGGGAGTTGAAAGCAACAGCATGGATTTGGTGGCCTGGCTCAGACACCTGGCAGCACTCCCGGGTGTCACATAGCAGCCAATGAGGCACTGATTCCTGCAGACCCGACCTCCACAGTGACTCTCCAGCTTCCTCGTCCTCTGCAGTGACATCAGCCCCATCGGGTCTCCATGCTCACCGCCCCCACCCAACCCCCGACTTGTCCCTGCCACACACTGCCAATGGGTTTCTCCAAGTAGGAACAAACCCGATCACATCAGTCCTCTCCCTAAGAGCTTGGATGGTTCTCCCTAAGCCACAGAATAAAGTCTGAACTCCTTGCCCTGGCGTGAGAGCTCCATCCGTGGAGAACCCACGAGCCTTCCTGTCCCTCTTGGCTCCTTGAAGGTTCTGCCTCAGCCCAGCGAGCCCCACCCCTCAGGGGAAGCCCACGTCGCCCACGCATTTTCCCCATTCTGCTCAGCTGCTCCACGCCGAGCATAATCACAATGACATTGGGAAGAGGGACACAGGTGCATCTCCACACACTGCCCCCACGAAGGCCAGGGCCACAGCACATCCCCACAACACATGGACAGACTGGCCTGATGTCCCCAAGGGAAAATGTACCTGTCAGCAAGGAGAAGTGGTAGAACGAGGGACGTGGCAGGACGTGATCCACAAATCGTGGGTCCGTACATACAGTCAGTGAGTGTGAAGAGCAAAATTGGTCTCGATGAGGTAGAAATTTAAAACAAAGGAAAATAACAAATGCCTCATGGTGGACAGATATCCTCTCCATCACACCCCAGTGTGCCCCCGGGAGCAGCAGTCACACCTGCTGGCAGGCCCCCCTGGGGTGCACATTGCTGGGTCTGTTAACCCTGCACCACCCCTCACTGCCCGCTGGCCCTTGCTTCCTGTCTCTAGGCCTCCCCGGAGCTCACAGCTGCCTGGGTACTTTGGCTCCATTCTCTCTTGGAAAGAACAGAAAGGGCCCCCCTGACCTGGGGACCACTGACTTTTTCTCTTCCTCACAGACAGCCCCACCTGGGGCAGCCCAGGCCCTGTGTCCTAGGAGTCTATATTCCACCCACAGTGGTTATTTACTGATTCCAAACCTACATTTTCCCAGCTCCCAAAGTCTGCTTTTGCCGTCCTTTCTACCCTAAATACCCTTAAACCACTCTGCAACTCCCATGCCCCTCTTATCTACATGGCTCCACTTCTCAGATTTCCTGGATCTACCCACCCCCTACCCCAACAAACAGGAAAGAAGTGATCCCCATTATACGTTACCCAGGATGGGCAGGAACTGTCTGGAGAACAGTGACAATAGGGGGACGTCAATATATTAAATATTATATGTACTGGAAATGCACCTTAGGAGGAGATCTGTATGTAATCCTATGTATTTAGAAATAATTTATGTTTTTAATGGTAGAGATAGGTTGTAATGAATCAGCTGCATTAAAATTAGACAAATATATCTTAATCAGCAAAATACAGCAAAACCAAGGAAAAACAATGCATTTTCTGCATTTTGACAAACATCTTGGTCAGCAGGACACTGGCTGACACAGGAATATCAGAGGAAGAGACTCATTTTGCCATTTGAGGGACCATGATAGAGGTGGGAGGTGGAGTTGGGGATTAGTGCAGAGGACAGTCATTGTGGTCACCTGGGGGGGGGACTCAGGTCGCACCCAGCCTACGCGAGGACTGAGGAGTGGTGCCTGCCTGTTGTTTCTGCCCCTGGTGTGGCCACAAGGACTGCAAACACATGTCAGCCCTCAGTCCTCCTCAGACATGACCCATCCGCACTGCTCAACACAGCAGACCATGCCCTCTTTCTAGAAATACCTTCTTCATTTGACTTCAGGACACCTGGTTTCCCTCCTTCATCAATGGAGCAGCACCCCAGACTTCTTCACTGGCTCTCTCTCATCTCTGTGAGCTTTAAATGTGGGGGTGACCCAGGCTCGAGTCCACAGACAACTCTTTTCCATCAATGCTCTCTCCTCAGGGGATCTCGTGGTGCTGACTCCCACGCTGACATTTCCAGCCTGAGCTCAGCCACCTCCACCTGCAAGTCTCACAGGGAGCTCTAGTCAACAGGCCCCAAACCAAATGCCTCCCCTCCTCCTCCCAGAGCCTGCCCTTCGCCAGCCGTCAGCACCTCAGTAACTGGTGACTGCATCCTTCCATGTGCTTAGACCAAAAGTGCCAGCGTTGTTCTTGCCTTCCCTTTGCCACATCCCCCATCCAGTCTCCAGAAATGCTGGGGCCTTCCCTCCAGCCTCTGTCTGTGTCTCCCCACTGCCACCCCTGTTACCCCAAGCTGAACTGGCACTGACTCTGTATCTTGTAATAGTTCCTTAACAGGCCTCCCTGCCTCTCCTCTGCGCCCCCCCCCACCTCCAGTCCCCACCAAAGTGTACTCACAGCATGGCCTCTGGGACCCTTCAAACATGCCACTCCCTCACTCAAGCCCCTGGCTTCCCATCTCAGAGGAGAAGCTGGCCATCCTACAAGGCTCCAACTTGGCCTCATCCCCCAGCTATGTGGCCTCCTTGCCGGACCTCTAACACACAGGCAACTCCTACCTCAGGGCTTCTGCACCAGCCGTTCCTCTGCCCAGGATGCTCCTCCCTCAGATACCACATGGCTTGATCACACACACACACACACACATGCACGCACACGCGCGCGCACACACGCACACAACCCTCCAGGTAGCTGCTCAAATGTCACCTTCTCAGTGAGACCTCCCTGGACTTCTTACTTTAAATTCTAACCCCATGTCCACCCCATCCTTCCCTCTCCCCAATTCAGCTTTAGTCCTTCCCTTTATCATCTGACACAGTTCTTAAGATTTGTATATACCCACACACACGTACGAACACACTCTAGAGTGTAAGCTCCATAAGGACAAGAATTTTTATGTTTTATTCATGGCTGTCTCCTAATGTCCAGAACAGCACTTGTCACAGAATGGATGATACATGAACATTTGTTGACTGGTTTGTGGTTCCATATGGATTCACTTGAGTCACTTGACATCTCGACTGCATGGGAGGAAGCCCTGGGACCCAGGGGATGGGATGGCAAGTCCATCTACGCCAGTACCCACTGTGGGCATCACAGTGCTGGGCTCACCTGGAAACCTTTGCTGTGCCTCTCACATCTCAGGATCCTCAGAGCCTACCATGGGGCCTAAAGCAAGATGAGTTGACAGATGCTTGTTGAACTAATGAAATCCAGATAATTCAGGCCAAAAAGGAAACTGAATTAAATAAGATACTATGATACCACAGATGTGGTTCAAAAGACTCCTTTTCCTGCGCTGCTCACCCTCTGATGAGCAACCACATCACGTGTGTGTGGCAGTATTTCACTCTGGGCACAGTTAGCTGAACACCTGAATTTACCTGAGGACTTGGGAGTCTCTGAGTAGCTTCCCACATTCACACTGTTCCCGTCATTGTCCACATAGGAACCTTCTCCACAGTGAGTGGAGGGGGCACAGAATAGATCATCATAAGCCGTGGGTTCTGGACTTCCCTCCACATTTACCAGCCTTATGCATGACTTTAACCCCTGTGAACCTGTGTTTCATCTGAGGTTAATTCTCTTATCATAAGAGGATAACTGGCTAGTGAGTTTGGTGCACCAGATCCAGAAGTGACTTGTTAAAGGAGATTTATGGTTTACAAACATATAGAAAACAAGAATCACCAGGACCCACTACAGGTCAACAGAGAAAAAGCTCTATCAGATAAATCTTGTTTCTTTCTTTGACAGGATTACCAGACTGGTAGAGATGAAGTTGATCAAGGATTTAGGAATTCAGTAGGGCGTGTGATAAATTTGATGGGGTTACCATATGGATTGGATGCAAGGACTACTGAATTGGGTGGCTTAGGGACTGGCTGGATACTGTTATTGGGGGTCTGAAATTCAGTGATCTCAGAGAGAGGTTCTGAACTCAGACCTCAAGCCTCTGTCCTTGGCAAAGTCCTGCTGAACATTTTTATCATTGGCCTGAATGAAAACTTTAAAGAGGATATGTTCACTGCATTTGGGGATAGGCTGAAGGACAAATATATCATGGCCAGGGTCAGAATCAGTGTCCAAATCAATCTCACAGACTACACACAATGGGTTGAATCTAAAAATATGAAATGGAAAAGCCAGTGTGCTAGCTTTGTCTCCTTAGGGCTACCTGTCCAGGTGTAGAGGGAGGGAAATATGGCACAGCAGCAGAAGACTTGAACAAGTATGATGGGGTTCTGTTGACACGAGTCAAAGGTGTGATGCTGCTATGCAGACCACCCCCCCACCTTGGCCCCTCCCACAGAAAGCTAACTTTATCTTGGGTTATATTCATGGAATCAAATCCACAAGTGCAAGGTGCATCCCACTGTGCACATCCCAGTGGTTTTCAGGATGATATTTTAAAAGGGATGTGAAATGAACAACCCAAAAATGAAATTAAGAAGACAATTACATCTACAATACCATAAAAAACAACAAAATATTTAGGAATAAACTTAACAGAAGAAGTGTAAAACTTATACTCTGAAAACGAAAACACTGTTGAAAGAAATTAAAGAAGACCTAAGTAAATGGGAAGACATCCTACGTACATGGATCAGTAGACTTACTATTATTGGCATGGCAAAACTCCCCAAATTGATCTATAGTTTGAGCACAATCTATAAAAATCCCAACCGGCTTCTTTACAGAAATTGACATGCTGATCCTAAATCCATATGGAAATGCAAGGGATCCAGGATAGCCAAAACAATCTTGACAAATGAAAACGAGGTTGGAAGACTCATACTCTGTAATTTCAAAATTTGCTACAGAGCTTCAATAATTAAGACAGTGTGGTACTGGATAAGGACAGACAGATAGATCAATGGAACAGACTTGTAAGTACGGAAATACACCCTCACATTTATAATCAGTTGATTTTTGATAAGGATGCTAAGACGATTTGGTAGGAGAAAGGAATAGCATTTTTTAAAAATGGTGCTAGGACAACTGGATATCATACAAAACAGTGAGCTGACCTCTTCATCACACCATATTCAAAACTGAATTCAAAAGAGATGAAAGACCTAAATGTAAGAGCTAAAACTATGAGACTCTTGTCAAAGAAATAAAAGAAGAATAAAAATAGACATAAATCTCTCTGACCTTAGACTAAGCAATGGTTTCTTAGATATGACACCAAAAGGACAAACAAAAGAAGAAAAAAATAGATAAATTTGGCTCAATCAAAATTTAAAACTTCTGTGCTTCAAAGGACACTACAAAGAAGTGAAAAGGCAATATACAGAATGGGAGAAAAAGACTTGAAAATTATGTATCTGATGAGGGAGTATGTGTATCTAGAGTATGTATCTAGAATATATAAAGAACTCTTACAAGCAAATAATAAAAAGATACAACTCAAATTAAAAATGGGCGAAAGATCTGAATAGACACTTCTCCAAAGACGATACAGAAATGTCCAACAGGCCAACATCTACAGGCATCAGTGAGAAGCAAATTAAAACTCAATGATATATCACTTCACACCCACGAGGATGACGCTAATCAAAAAGACAGATAAATACCCTACGATCCAGCAATTGCATACTAGTTATTTACCCAAAGGATACAAAAGTACTAATTCAAAGGGGCACATGCACCCCAATGTTTATTACAGCATTACCTATAATAGCCAAATCATGGAAACAGCCCAAGGATCCACCAACTGATGAATGGATAAAGCAGGTGTGATATAAATAGTCAATGGAATATTACTTAGCCATAAAAAAGAGTGAAATCTTGCCATTGGCACTGACAGGGATGGAGCTAGAGAGTATTACGCTAAGTGACATAAGTCAGCCAGAGAAAGACAGATATCATATGATTTCACTCATATGTGGAATTTAAGAAACAAAACAAATGAGCAAAGGGGGAAAAAGAGAGAGAGACAAACCAAGAAACCGACTCTTATAGAGAACAAATTGGTGGTTACCAGAGGGGAGCTGGGTGGGTGGGGGATGAGTTAAGTAGGTGATGGGTTGGGGGCACCTGGGTGGCTCAGTTGGTTAAGCGTCTGACTCTTGATTTTGGCTCAGGTCATGATCTCAGGGTCGTGAGATCGAGCCCCGTGTCAGGCTCCCCACTGGGCATGGCCTGCTTAAGAGTCTCTCTCTCTCTCCCTCTGCCCCTCCCTGCCCTGCTCATGCTCTCTCTTGCTCTTTCTCTCTCATAAATAAATAAACAAACAAATAAATAGGTGACGGGGATTAAGGAAGGCACTTGTTGTGAGGAGCACTGGGTGTTGTATGGAAGTGCTGAACCATATATTTTATACCTGAAACTAATTTAGCACCGTATGGTAACTAACTGGAATTTGAGTAAAAACTTTTTTAAAAACCCACAGATAATAACAAGCGTTGGTGAGGATGTGGAGAAATCCGACCCCTCACACACTGCTGGTTAGAATGTAAAATGGTGCGGCCACTTTGGAAAACAGTCTGGAAGTTCCTCAAAAAGTGAGGCACAGAGTTACCACGTGACCCAGCAAGTCCGCTCCTAGGTACCTACTCAGGAGAAGTGAAAACACGCGTCCACGCAACTACGTGTACAGCATTATTCCTAAGAGCCGGTACACGGAAACAGCCGCAACGCCCATCCCCTGACTAATGAATACACAAAATGTGATATCTCCACACACTGGAATATTATTCGACAATGAAAAGAAGTGAAGTACTGATACAGGCTACAAGAAGGACCAACCGTAAAACCACGGCGCCAGAACAGAAGAAGCCGTCACAAGAGACCACGTGCCCTACGACAGCATTTACGTGAAATGCTGTAAGAGGCGACTCCCTAGTGAGGAAAAGCAATGAGTGGTTTCCGAGGGCTGGGGTTTTGGGGGGAAATGGAGAGTGAGTGTAATCAGTAAAACCTGTAATCAGTACAGGGTTTTCTTTTGGGGCGATGAAAGCATCCTAAAGTTGATTTGTGATGGCTGCACACCTCAGCGATACACTAAGAGTCACTGGATTATACACTTTCCATGAGTGAAATGCATGGTATGTGAATTATAGCTCAAAAACATCGTAAGAAGAGAGGGAGGGGCACCAATAAACTGGGTCTCAAAATGACAAAAAGCTATAAAATCACATCCTAGGAGGAAAAGCTAAAGAGACTGGAAATAAAACAGAAAAACTCTGGAGAAGAAGCCGTCTTCAAATATTTGAAAGGCTCGCACGTGGAAAGGGAATTAGATGACCATGTGGCCTTGAAGCAGACTCCGGTCCTCCGTCAGGAGGGCTCATCCCCTGCCCACACCGCATAACGCCCACACACCTTTCACAGCTCAGCTTAACTCTTTCCCCAGGGACGCTCTTTGGGACTCCTTCCCCCCATCTTTGCTGTGCACTCTCCTAGAATCAGAATGCGCCTATGTAACGACATATTTATTTCGTCATTGGGTTATAATCTGAGGACCTCGCTAAATGACTAGCTCCATGAAGGGATCCTGTTGGCTTCCATGCACTATTGTCTCCCTGGAACTTGCCAAGGTTCCTGGCATATCGGAGGTGGTTAATAAGTATTGGTTGGATGAAAAGATGAATAAATCCTGTTAGAAATTACAAACAGATAGTATAGGAAAGAACTTTCTGGAATCAGAGCTGCCAACAGGTGCTCTGAGTTGTGCTGAGTGCCCTTGCACCACCCTCCATTTGGAACTGTTCAAGCATATGGGAGCAAAGGTGTCACTGCTCCATGATACCTCTGTGTCATGATTAAAGTACCAAAGAGATGGTCAGATGGGATTTCTTTCCCTTCTGTTCTAAAATCTCATAAACAGTTCATATACTCCAGAAAAATTCTAAAAGGCAGGTAAGAAAAGTAAGTAAATCAAATCACCCATAATCTCCCTACCAAGTGATGGCCGCAGTTAACACAGTACAGTTGACCCTTGAACAACACAGTAGTTAGGGGTGCTGACCCCCTGCACAGTGGGAAATCCCCATACAACTTCTGACTCTCCCAAAACTTAACTACTAATAGCCTACTGCTGACCAGAAGCCTTAGCAATCATAGAAACAGTCAATTAACACGTTTTGTATGTTATAGGTATTATAGACTGTATTCTTACCGTAAAATAAGCTACAGAAAATGTCACTAAGCAAATCACAAGGGAAAATACACTTACAGTACTGTACTACATGTCTCAAAAATAAATCTGCACATAAGTAGACCTGCACAGTTCAAACCCAGGGGGTTCAAGGGTCCACTACTTGTAAATCCTACTGGACCGTGGCTGTGTAGCATTTCATTGTGTGGACAAATACGACTTTAATTAGTATGGGATTATATCAATCCTTGTACATTCCATAATGTTCAATCACAGCTCTTAGCTCATATGTATTGAATGTTTAATTAGTGCCAGGCACTGTGCTAAACATTTCATATGCGCTGGATTCTCCCAAAACCCAATGAGGTGGATACTATTATTCACATTTCATACTAGAGACGGGGAAACTGGGGCTTAGGGAGATCACCTAACTTTGTCACGATCATAGACTGGCGAGTGGCAGAGCCAAATTCAGACGCCAGTAATCTGACCTTAGACTCTAGAGAAGGTCCCACTGGCGTTTGCTGAATGAATCATGGAATGAATCCACAAGCAAATGAATGTGTGCTCAACTGCCCACACCAGGAAGAATTAAGCTTCTCTTGGTTCTCATCTTACAAACGCTCTAAATCTTGTACCCCATCTCTTCTTGGGTTACTCTAACTTAAGGCTAAACATGGGGTCCAACTCCCACCAGCTAGGGGAGCCTCCTTCTTGGATGAACCCCTCTCTCCATGGTCTCCGCGGCCCAGGCTTCAGTCACCTGCAGAACCCCTGCAGGCAGAGCCCCCGCTGGGCCACTGCCAGCCACCTGCCGCCCAGTACACACCGAAGCCGATGGGCGCCCGCGGCCGCTGGGACGCTGCCGTGTCCGCTCGTCCGCTTCGAAGCTGTGGTGCCACGTCCCCCTGGTACAGGCGCTGCCGGTGCTGGTGCCACCGCCACCGCCAGTGCTGGTGCCACCGCCACCGTGCAAGTGCCACCAACACTGCCAGCGCCGGGCTCACCGCCTCTGCTGCCGCTGCTGCCACATCACCGGAACTATGGGGGGGGGCAGGCATGGGGGCTGGGGCTTTCGGTCACCGTCGGTCCTCGGCAGATGAGGGACAGACTGAGCACCAAGACATCGGGAAGCCTTCAGAGTCACCCTCTCCTCCAAACGAAGCTTTGCGGGAACTGTCTCTCAGGGTCTCCTGGGAGAGGGCTTCTTCCCTCACGCCAACAGAGAGTTCGAGAAAACCCAACCCACCCTCCCCAGACACCTCTAAATACCAGGGGTGGGGAGCAGGGCAGCCCCAGCCGGGACCCGCCTCCCAACAGCCGCCCACCCCCCTGCTTGCGGCGACCACACACTTGGGTCCCACCACTGTGGTAGCTGACAGACGCGGGGTGGCCTCTCACCCAAAAGCCCGCAAGACCTCACGGTCCGCATGTGTGCACCCACCTTCGGCCTTGGCCCTATCTTCCCTTCAGTCCTGTTTCGCAAATATACCACCCTTATTATTTCATCACAGGTATGCCTCCAAGTCCCCGTGGGAATAAGGCAGGAAGTTAGAAAAGTAAGAGGGGGTCCCAGGAAGAGCGACAATGAGAACGGATACACGCACATTTGGAAAAAGGGAAGCCCGTTTCCAACGCTGGTGTGTTTCCTTGCGGATTTTTTTCCTGAAGAGCAGGAATTCTTCAAACGAGCAGAAATTCTTGGCCAAATGACTTGGGAGTTCCAGGTGAAAGGCAGGGCTCTCTCGGGAAGCCTTCTGAACAGGAATTTCAGAATTACCGACTGTTCACTCCCTGCTTTTTGTAGACGGACATTGAGAACACTGCTGGGCACGCTGATCCCCAGCGAGGTTGGCATTCAGGGGTCTCCACCCTTCCTGACCCTCCAGTCTTCAGCCCAGCACTCCTTCCTTAAAGAGTACCCAGACTCTCACACCCTGGGTCGGCCGTACCAGACAAATTCATGTTAAGGCTTTAATGCCCTCTCTCTAGCCTTCCCAGTCAGAAGAGTCACAGAACCCCAAAGGCAGGGCCACCCACCTAACTTACAGGACCCAGTACACAATGAAAATGCAGGAGCCCCCGTTTGAGTTATTAAGGATTTCACAATGGCAGCATCAGAGCATTAAAACAAGCACAGGGCCCAGGCAACTATAGGGGTCCCGTGCCCAAGATGGCCCTGACTGCCCAAAGGAACTTTATACCAAGGACACCCCCAGAGGCATAGTTTAGAAAAATCATTTTTACATATAACCGCAAAGCCCTATTTTTAAAGAGAAAACACTAAAAATTGGCAGTTATTTTTAAAAATTTTTAAAAACTTCAGACACACCATTGTTGCCCAAGTGCCGTTGATTCAGCTCTGCTATTTGCACTCCTTTGGTAAAAAAGCCGGAGAGACTGTCTTAACTTTCACCCTGTTTCCCTCCAAGGCTCTATACCCTGAAATCACTTTGCATATCAAGAGAGAAGCTTGGAGCGAGTAACTAGACCATCAGTGCCATAGCAAAGCCACAGCCAGAAAGGGTCAGATCCCCATGTACCTAAGGGGTTCTCAAAGGATGGACGAGATCTAGCAACGCCAAGAGGAAGGGTTCCAGAAAGGGAGCAAAGGAGCAGAGAAGAGAAGCAAAGGGCATGACTGGTCAGTGGCAAGAAGAGGGCCATAGGACAGCAGGGAGAGCTCACCCAGCACCACTGAACTACTTTAGAAAATCAGTAAGAACCTGACAGCTTGTAAAGTTTTAGAATCTGATTTTAAAACTGAGATTTCATGCTCATGCAGGGTAAAAATAAATGTGACGAATGGGCACCTGTCTATAAAGGACACACGACTTGTTTCCCTCTGTAAGCAAGCAATAGCATGAGTACAGCATCCATGAAAGAGTTTTTTTGCCCTTGAACTGGCTATTACTGAATCTTTAGCCAACTCTCCAGATCTCATGGGTGCTTCTTAGCTCTAACAGAGCTTTTTGGTTTTGTGCTAAGGCTCCTGTCCGTGCTGGGTCTTAGTCTTGCCCTTTGTATAACGCACAGCACCTTACAGGACAGAAGGAGACCCATGCTCACCGTCACTAATGAGCTCGGGGCTCAAGACAAGTGTTTGGACAAAGTAGGACTCCTCTCTATACCTGAGACGATGCATAGCGAAGAAAACCTCAAAAACGCCCTTCTATCCAGACATCTGCCTCCTCTGATAACCATCGGGCTTAAGTATAACAGGACACCCAGAGCAGAACGTGGAGAGCTTCAAGGTCTGGCTTTAGGAGTCTCTGCCAAGGTACACGCTGTCTCACCCACGCTACAAGGTAACTGGTTTAACACAGACTACAAACGCACCATCCAAAGTCAAAGAGATGGGAATGCATGTATATTCCTCCCAACTGAGACTGCTTCTCTTACCCCCTGCCTCTTACTCTATTTATTTATTTATTTATTTATTTATTTATTTATTTATTTATACACACACACACACACACATAGAGATACTTATATATATATATTTATATCTATGTTTATATCTATCTTTATGTATCTACACCTGCATAAACATACATGTATCTTATGTATATCACTATATGTGTATGTACCTATAGTGTGCATATATGTGTGTATACAAAAGACACATATAAAGAGAATAAGAAAGGCAGGGGGAGAGAATGTGTGTGTATACCCTCCCCCCTCCACACACACACACGTATGTAGTACAATTCAATTCCACTCAATTTCATTAAATTCAATCCACATTTAGAGTCTCTGCCATGTGCTGGCCCCACACGAGGCACTAGACACAGATTACAGAGAGTGTCAGCAGCCCCCACGAGCTCGCCATCTAGAGGGAGACACACTGAACCCAAACACCAGCATGGCAGCCACTTACAAGGAGAGGCAGCGTGGCTTGGTGGTTTAGATCGAGGGTGGTTACGACGTGTGCTTGAATCGCGCTGGCTGGGCTCGGGTCCCACTCCAGCACTTTCAAGCTGTGTGACCTTCAACTTGCAGCTTGAGCCACGGCCTCCTCATCAGTGCAATGAGCATCTGCAGCAGCACCTTCTCCACGGGGCGGTGAGGACTGAATGCTGTAACCGGTGAAAGCACGGATGCCGGCACATAGAAGGCATGCAGTAAAAGGGAGCTTTTATTATTACAATTATTCTTCTTATTGAGAAGACTGTGAGGCGGTGTGGGGGGAGGGTGCAAAAGAAAGAAAGGTCAGTCTAACTTGGGGGTGTCAGGAGAAGCTTTGGGGAGGAGGTGGTATAAGGAACAGGTGTTTGTCAGGAGAACAATAGAGAGGGGAGGCATTCCAAGGATAAAAAAAGAGCTTGTTCAAAGGCCCTGAGGCATGCAACATCCTGGCAGGTCCTGAGAACTACCAGCAGATCAGCACAGCAGATTTAAGAGTTCAAGGTCACAGAGAAGCCAGAATCAGATCTGAAAGGGCCACCGGAAAGCCTCAAACAAGGGAATGATGAAACCAGATTCGCTTTCAGAAGGGTTTAGGTAATATCCAACTGAACATAATTTCGCCACTGTGAGGACCAGTTATCACAAGCACCACCAGAATATATTAAGGCCACAAGACAGAAGACTTACTGGCATGTCTATGTTCTTTCCTCTATTCATAAGTCTTCAAAAGTTTTTGTTGCTTTGTTTCAGTTGTAGTAAATGCTGGCTTACTTTTCCATGCTGGTTTCATCGCTGCGAGAATGTTTTTCTTTATCACTAACATCTTACCGAATGATTTTTAAATATTCATCCTCCTAACCACAAGGAGGGTCTTCAGTGGCCACTTCTTAGCATTTGTTAAGAGCCAGACACTAACTCGTCTGCCCTCAAAGTCTGCAGACAGCCATCACGGGTGGCAGGTCGGGTCTGGGAGATGGAGGCAGATGTGGGAGGCAGAGCGACGAGGGGGGATCTGTACTGGAACTAGAAGCAAAATCACACCCTAGGATAAAAGCAAGATGAGTGAACCAGGAAGGTCACTGCAGGAGAAGAAAATGAACATGTGCCAAGCACCAGAGGGATGGACGAGAAAGCAAAGTGGACCTGTAAAGGGCATTCGATGACCAAGGAGGTCCCTGGAGGGTAAAACTGGAGACGGGCAACTGAACTGTCTGGATGTGTCTAGATTCATTTGCTCACATATCATTCATGAGGTTGGCCTATGAGTCGATTCTATTAATTCTCTTTGTTCACGTCTGTCCTGGGTCTGGAGAGAATAGCGTGCCGCTCCAGAGCCACGTGGTCTCCAACCAGGAAGGACTCAGGGCCACAGGGAGAGGATTCACTGCGAGCGGGCCCCTGATACGGACCAGGAATTGGCCTCAGCGGGCCTACAGAGGCTGTCTCCTTGAATCTTCCTTCCATGCTGTTGGGAAAATCAGCAGATGGGAACAGTCTCCTTTCTGGCCCCAATTTTCATTGCTCCGTACCTGAGATAACAGAGGCAGCAGGCGGGACAGAGAGCTGAAAACTGCCAGTTTCAGGTGCCTATCACTGTAGGCTCCCTCCTCCTCCCCAGAACTGACCTCTTTGGGTCTGGTCTTCAGATTTTCATAAAATGAACACAGCTTTTTTCTGATTCACTTTTTTCCCCTTGGATTTAACAAGCAGGGCCCCCAAATGCTCATGCATTAATCCTGCCATTCCCTGTCAGCCAGACCACTAACACGCGCGGTGCATGTGTGTTTGCGTGTGCTCCGGTGTGGGGATGCCCAATTCAGGACGAACGGGGAGTGCTGTCACCCCCACAGGACCCGCCAGTGTGTCAAAGCCGAATTCTGCACTCAAATGTCCTCTCAGTGCCACGGGAGTGCCTCTTGGTGCTGTGGCTGTCGCAGCCTGGGGCTCCCGAGCACTTAACAACTTAAGTTGTTTAAAAAAAAAAAAAAGGTAAAAAAAGCAAAATAAAAATGAAATAATCGTATCAACCTCTCATGTGGCACTCCAGCTTAGCGTGTATTTTGTGGTCAACTCAGAAGCTCAAAGAGCACTGCAGGAACAACTAAAGAAAGGGTGAAAAATAACAGGATCTCTATCAATTGCTCTTTGTTTCCCAGACAAAAATTTCTCTCTTGAAAAATCAAATCAGCAAGAACTCATTTGTTGAACATCTACTATGTGACAGGTACTCGACATCCAGTCGCACATGACAGGATTTCTGTTTCACTATTGTCTCCCCTTTAAAACATTCAAAGCATTGATCAGGATGTTTTAGCTGTTTTCTCTTCAGGCAGTTTTCTTATGGTGACTGTCTTTCGAAGCTTCATACTGACGGTTACACAGAGCTTTCTGGGTCTTTTTTGGTCTGTTTTGTTTTCTGCCTACTATTGTTCTTTTTACCTAAAACTTTCCTTTTCTCTTCCTACTTTCTGATTTTAGGGAGGGAAAAAAAAAATCTAGCATCTGGGGTCTGAGACCACTTGAAATGTCTGGGCCGGGGATTGCTAATGACCTCCCAGAGATAACCCAAACTGCTGATTTAGCAAAGCCCATTCTTGACCTTGACACAAGACAAGACAGGCAGAGGGAGAGGACTTGCCAGGCAGCAGTGAAAGAAGACGGATCATGGAAGCGCTCAGATCTCCCCAGGCCCCCTCCCCCATTCAGCAAACACCTGGCTGAGTTGGAAAACATGACCGGTCCAACCTTCCTATTGGCACCAATTGAAGCTGTCAGCTCTCGGCTTGTCACCAGTTGCACTGGGAGGCCCCGGGCAGCCACAAGAGCCCTAATTAGGCAGAAATGACACTTCTACAGCTGACCTGCCAGGACCTTTGGCAAACCATTTAACATCATTAGTTAACATTTTTAAAAAGTGTGAATGTAAATGAACAGCCAGTGGCTTTCAATGGAGTTTGTCGGTGGCATCCCCCCCTCCGCCCCCGCCCCCCAGCTCACTCTTTCTCTTTTTACATGAATAGTCCGCTTGTTTCCTCCCGAATTGGAGGGAGGCGCTGGGGAAGAAGGAAGAAGAGGACCAGTCCTCTGTGGGGAGAGACATGTTAAAGCATAAACAAGCTCGGAGGACCATCTCTTCCTGTCTCAGGATAGGCCTGGACACACACACAAGCCCCCAGAGCCAGGGGAGCAGGGCAGGGGGGGGACAGGAGTGCACCCAGCCAGGCCCCGCTCCAGGAGCTGTGCTTGTGAGTGTAGATGTTGGCTGTCGCCCATTCCAGGCTTCGAGTAGGTGGGAAACAATTTCACTTCCCGACTCAAGGGTGCTTCTGAAATACTCTTTCTCTCGTACCTCTTACCGCTCGTTAGCACTCTGGACAAGCAGATGTTCGGCAGTGAGGTAGCAAATATCTTGTGTGTGCTTCAGGCTAACCGTACCAGCTAGAAATGAACCTCGTCCCTCTCCAAAGGAATGAAATCTGGGGGGTATAACGACTTCCGACGCCAGTTTGGTACTTACACAAATTCATTCCTTTCCTACCTGAAGCTGGTATTTCCCACCTGGAATCACACTTCATTTTGCTCTTTGCTGCACACCCACAGAGTCCGTACATGCCAACACTCTCCATCTGTAGGAAGGGGGAAAAGAGTGTCACTGTGAAAATGTCACTTTGTCTGTCTGCTCCTGCACTGCTCTCAAAGCGTGTGTTCATGCTGGGTGGCAGCTAGAAGAGACGGCACAGGGTAGAAGGGAGGCAAAGGTAAAGGGGTAAAGGCCGGTAGCAGAGGGGCCAGGTTCCTGGAGGGCCTTTGCACTTACCACCCACTGGCTGTGTTGGCCCTGGGCAAGGTGCTTTGCCCTGAGTCTCAGATGTGTTCATCTGTACAACAGAGATCATGCCTACTACTCCCGGTGAGAAAAAGAATAGATGGACATATCATGAGAACCCGAAGGCCCCATGTAAAGGTAAGGATTTCCAGACCTTTTAGAGCTGCCAACATGGAGGCGCGACGCCATGTTCTCAGCTTAGTGAAACTCTGTCCTCTTGCTTCTCAAGGCAGGCTGGATAAAGCCACACCACCAGTGTGTACCACCAGTACATCCCAGGTCCCTCCCTGTCCCCTCTGCCCCACCTCCACTCCAGCTTATTCTCCAAAGGGCTGTAAGGACCACAAAGACAAGCGCATGGGTCCCAGACAAACTCCTAATACCCATGGTCCCATCAGCTCTTTAGCCTCTCTGCTGGATCCTAAGCAGTGCAAGAGGGGAAGCCCATTTGTCTATCTCTGGATTTCCAGAAGGCGCGAGGACGCCGTAGATGCCCCGTGAAGGTTCACTGCGTCAAAACGCAGTGCAACTTCCAGACCTGTGCGGAGGGTGGTCGGAACCTGTGCTGTCCGAAGGCAGCCCAGATCCCGAACTGGGAGAGCTTGACTTGTCCCTGAATTTAAAAAGGAGTCAAATCAAGCCGGTGGTGGCGTGGGGTGGCCAACGCCTGCTAGGTAGCCGTAAGAGAGAGAAGCAAAAGAAAACAATCTTAGTTTGGGGCAGAAAGAGGGAGAAAATACTGGAAAACGTCCTTAATAACAGTAAATGGGAAAGGGAGAGAAGAGGTCCTCGTGATGGAGTATTTAGTGCTTTTAAGCTAAATACCTCAGCATATTAAGCAAATAGAGAAAAGCCAGCTAGAAGATGTCAGCAAATTGAGCCGAACAGCGCTCAGAAAGCTCAGAAAGCCGATAGGAGGTGTCTGGGTTTGACCCCTTTTCCCATCACATGCCTGGTCCGCGCCCGCGTGTTTAGTGTTGCTTCTCCTCTCCAGCTGCGGGGCTTATTGAAAAGCTCTTGCTCCCTGCCTGGTTTTGGCACATTTTCTGCAGGTGCCTCCTACTGTGGCCACAATGGGCTGCGAGGGAGGTTTAGACCTGTCAACAGCTCCGGGGGCGGGGGCGGCGGTGGAGGGAGCGCAGCCATTGTCTTAAAGGGCCCGTGACATTGTGCGCGCCGCGGAGCCTGCCGCACCGGCACCTGCTAATGAGATGAATCTTTTCTCCCGCTCGCTCTTTCTCTCTTTAATGATTTAACTTGATCGCTTTGGCTCCTTTCTGGACAGCGAATTGCTCCGTTGATAATATAAAGTAATTGCCTGTAAAACATTGCTCCGCAACAACCACTCCCTTCCCTGGCTGAAAATGTCACAGCAATTGAAAAGCTCTTAGCCCAGTTCAAGAACGAGGTTGCTCGGGAGAAGGGTCTTTGCATATGTCTCCGAGGGCAGCAAGTTCTTGGTGTGTCTCGTTGATTTTTAAGACAGAGACATCTCCCTCCTGTAGCACAGTGGGAGTTTGGGTGCGACTGTGGACAACTAACCAGAGGAAAAACTCCCCTCAGCGCTAGAATTCGAGAGAGTTCGTTCAGGGAAAGGCATGCCTTTCTTCCTCACCATACCGTTCTTTTCTCAGAAGCCCCGAATTGATGGCTACATGGGTCAAGTGGGATTTAGGAGAGCGTCTTCGTTCTCATCATATAAAAATATCTTTGTCTAGGAGGGAGCGGGGGCCTTGGTTTTGCAAAGTGGAATCCATGCTCTAATTGTTTCAGATTTGCTGATTTTGTTCAGACCTGTCACTTGGCGGCAGCAGTGACACACTGTGGGAACGGGGACCACACACTTGCGTTTCATAAATACTTTATTAGTCACTGCCACGCCAACGTGGGGAGTAATTCACCTGGAGAAAAATCACTTTGTCGTAGGCATGAACCCGCCAGCAAGATAAACAGTGGTTAGTGACGGTTTCATTTTCCACTGACAGGTGAAAGCCTAAGTCTGTATCTGAATAAGAGAGAGAAACTTTTTTTTCAGTTTAATTGGTGAGAAGCACCGCTTGCTAAATGAGAGGCTGCCGCGTTACTAATTCGGGAACAAAGCCTCAGGTGAATCACCTTCCAACCGGATGAGCCATGAATATTTTTTGTCGCTGATGAAGTAAGGGCAGTAGACATGCTTATTACGGCACTTTATAAAAAGGCCAAAACAGCTGCCTGATTACTTGACAAACTAGAGAGAATGCAGCTACCAAAAGGCCATTTAAAATTCTAAATCTGAAGAAAGCCACAGAACTTTTTACAGCTAACCCTCTGAGAGGCCCCAGTACAAGTCCCACAATTGTGAACACGTGCGGCACTTTTTTCTCAGAATTTAGGGATTTTGGACTTCAGATTTTTAAATCTTGTAATATCGTCAGAATATGCCTGATATTCAGTCACAGCAATTATACATATTATACCAAAATAACTACACACCATGAAAGGTATTTTTCCTTTCCCATAATGAAGAGAATTTTAAAAAATCTTTAATTTAAACCCATTAAATAAATTGATTCCTGAAGAGAAGAACTATGTTGACAGCTTTTCGCCAGCAACTAGAGGTTTTTCTATTCGCTTGTGTGTGTGTGTGTGTGTGTGTGTGTGTGTAAAATGAGGGCATGGAACGAAATGACCCAGAAGTTCTGCCTGGCCTATGATTTTCTTATCTATAAAGACGATTCCTATCATGGAAACAAGCAGTAAACATGACCACACAGTTATTTCTAACAGCTCTGTCTACCAGACAGGTGCTCAAGACAGAGTAAGAAATGGGTTACGTCCCTGCCGCCACAGCCACAGCGAGGAGAGCCTGGACTGCTCGGGAGAGGATCCCAAACCCCCTTCCCAAAGATGGCCCAGGAAGCAGGAATGTGGGGAAGGGGGCCCCCTCGGCGGGGGGCAGGGGAGGGTGGCGGCCTGCTGCTGGCGCTCAGGCTCCTGTCCTCCGCATGAACTCCCAGAGCCAGACGGGGTGGATGGTGTGAACACCGCGTCACCACATTTCTGGAGGGGGGAAACAGAACGTGTGAAGAGGACAAAAACAAGTCGAACAAGCACACAGTCAGTGGAACGAACGAACGTCAAAGCTGACAGCAGCCCCAGGACTGGTTTCACTTTTGCGTCCTCTTTTTCATGTATCTGCACACGATGTAAGAGGTCTGAATAATTCCAAAGTTCAAAGACAACAAAATGGGGATTCACGTCTCATTGCCCACGTGGATCCTTGCAGCGCATCGGAAACCACCTGACTGCACAAGGTAGAAATGAACCTTGGGTTACGTGCGTTTGAACTTCGCACCAAATAGGGTTTGTCAAGATGTTGGGCATGTTTAAAAAGAAAAGAATGTATTTTAAAATGCTGCATCATTCCTGCGTCTGGGTGAAATGTTCACACCAGCGATGAGAGTTATACCCCAGGGTATAACTGTTATATGTGTTATATATATGTGACTGTTCTGTAGGGTAAAAGCTAACATTCTTCATAATCAGATCTGTACGTTTACTTATGTTGTGAGAGCCACAGACATTTCAGCCTGAGCCCCTTTATTTATTTAGTGTTTGCATTTGCTACTGCCAGGTATCCCCTGAAAGCCAACACACAGAAATGTTAAGATCCTTTATACTCAAATAAAAAGTTCACATCAAGCAGACTGAATAGTACCTATTGAAATGTTTGTATTCCAGATACAAGGTGCACTTACTTTCCAGTTAGAAAATGGAACACGGAACCACTGGCTAAGGGAAGAAAGCGATTTTGCTATGTCCTCCCTTGGTGAAACGTAGGGCTCATTCTAAATCAACACCGTACCTGCAGGGTTCGTGAGGATGTCAGACAACACGGAACTATGTAAGCACAGACTTCAAACCCCCCCCCTTCCCCCGAGGAGTTCGGTTCTACTTTGTTTCTTACAATTTCCTTAGAATTACATGCTGCCAAGTTTCCTTTTCTCCCAAAAGTCAGTAAGCACTAAGTAGCCAAAGAAACGTTACCAAACTGTTTCTCTCCAGTTTGTGCGATCAGGATCACAGCCCCTTTCCTCTGATCCAAGCCTTCCAGAGTTCAGCTTATTTTAAAACATCCAATTGAGACAGGTGCACTTGAGTAACCGACACAAGTATGACCGACCCAAAGGACTAGCTGTAGACACCAGCCATTAAGAACCTGACATTTTTACCTACGTATCTTGTGAAAAAAATAGATGCGATAGGCTGGCACGAGGTATATATCCTGGAGTCTAAATTTGGAGAGCGAGGGGTGTTGCTCATAAACACAGTAAGCCCAGGGGCTGATCCTCACGCGGCCGCTGAGCCTGCACCCCAGAAGGTACAGGGGCATGTGCGTGACATTGACCCACCAGCGAGGGTCAAATGCTGTGCCAAGTAACACTGCATTTGTTTCTTAGCATTAGGGCTTGGAAAGAGTGTGAAGAGTTCAAGGCATGCCCCTAGTAAGTTAGAGTCAAACCCAGACAACACACACAAGGGAAGGTAAAAATGGTTATTTTTAGTAAAAAACAAAACAACAACAACAGAAACAACACATGGTGATTCCTTCAGTTCTCACAGAACAAATAATACTTGGATATAAAGTCTATTGCAAATACAAATGAAAAGATCTTTAAATCTTCAATGCCTCATTTTGATTGCATTTCCTGCTTTTGCAGATTTAGGATTGTCTCAAGAAAAGACAACTATTTTCCAACAATAGATTTATAAGAAATGTACAAAAATTATTTACTGAACAGATGTTTTTCTTGCAACAGTTCTTGACGAATTCAAAATGCCTGGACTTTCAGGAAAGTAATAAATAATGAGACATAGGACGACAAACATTCTAAAGCTTATAAACTGATACCCACACGCCTCAGTTATTTCAAATATCATACTTTAAAATAAGAGTTGTTTTTGTTCTTACTCTACAAAACAGTCTTTGATTCTTGCTCTATAAAATACAGTCTTTGAAACTGTATTCTCAAAATCAGCACATAAGCCTTACTTTCCCTTTGCACACTGTCAGCTTGGCTCTTGAGGAAAAAGAAGGCATTTAATGATTAGACAGCCAAAGTTTAGGTCAGATCCACAAGTTAATAAAAATTCCAACAAGTGTTGGCATGGAGTAATTTTACGGCCAAAAGAAATTTCTTACTAGTTCTCTCAAACAGGAACTCTACTTTTAATCCTGTAGAAGTAGAAAAATTCTTTAGAACGCACAGATACTTCACATTAACTGAGACACTCTTTGCTATGAAATTCTCTGTCTCGTGAGTTCGTTACCCGGTCTTCTCTACTTTCAAATTCCCATCAAGGTTCTAAGGCTAGAGTGCAAATATTTGGCCATGAACTTTGGGAACGAGGGTTACCTAGAACGGCTCAGGGATATTTTAAATCACCTGTTGTTCATAAATCAACTCAAATTTTTACAACAGTCTAACAGTAGCTGTTGGGCAAAGACAGCTCCTTCTGGGAGTTTGGCCAGTTCCGACCCACAAGGGCGGTGGCAGAGAATGGATCCTTGGTGACCCACGTTGCTTCCTTTGGCTGTATCTCTATGCACACCAAAGAAGAAGAGACCAGGGCAGGCACCCAGATACTTCTTTTCCAACCTCACTTTGCCTCAATTTTTTATTTCAAGTGAAAGTGCCCTTACACAAAATCATCCTAATACCCATCACTCCTTATTCCTGTCTGAGCAGGACTGTGTGAGATTTTCTCGTACTTTCCTTTTCCTCCCTACCTCCAAACTGTAGCATTTAAAGATGGTTATGCTGACTGCAGCCCAAACAGAAGACAGTCATCATTAAAAACATATTAAAATTATTTCCTTTCATCCTATCTCTCTCCTTAAATATTAATGGAAACATTATTTTTTTGAGAAACTAATTCTGATCATTACTGCTTTTATTTCTATAATATCCACCTAAGGTTTTGAATGCACAATCACAAAATATAAGTGGTATTTAATTAAAAACAGGATCTACTGTCCCTTGTTAACATACAATTCCATGTACTTTTTAATTACACAGATATTTAATCCAACACATTAGATTGGCATTAGAGATTCATTCACAAATGTCACCTTAAATAATTCTGGAAGTATATAGGGCTCCAATGATAATTATATATGATTGTCATATATAAAAGTTATACAATTAAATCAAATCAATAAAGTTTGCCTAAAATGATTTTGCTAAAAATTCCTGGGAATTTACTCCCCAAAATTATACCCCCAAAAGAAATAATTCTCATCTGCATCTATGACTAAATTTTTTTTTTAATTCAAGAAGCAAAAATTCTCAAACATCTTAAACAGGACCCCAAAAAAAGGGCAAATCAAGGAAGAAAAAGAAAACAAGTATGACTCTACATTTTGCCAACAACAAATGTCAAAAGTCAAGTCCTAAATTTTTTACAACTGAATTTTCTAAATTCCCCAAATAATGTTTGACAGTTTAACATTACCATAAGATTCATGACCAGGCCCGCAGAAATCATCAGTTATAAAGGCATACAGTGTTTTGATTTTGCTAATAAGAAATAGATAATTCCTCTTAAGCAGATTAACTTAAAGTACATTTTCAGGGAGGCTAAAATCCCCTTCAATCAAGATCTTAAGTTTAATTACAAAAGTCAATTTATGGGCTCTCATTCAAGTGCAACAACAAAATAGGTGGCCACAGGGGCTAGGAAACTAACCAAACCAACGGCTGCAGCAGTTACAGAGAAAACATTTTCAGCCACAACTTGACAAAACATCTAACTGGTCCTCTTAACTGGGAATTCTCCTCTCTTTCTTCTTTGCTGCCCCCTATGTCGGAAAGACGTTTAACATTTTCTTCATTCGCAATGAATGCAATTACTTTATTTACTTTGCTGCTTTTATATTAAGAAGTACAAACTAGAAAACCTGGCCTCTGTAGGATATTTTATATGTATTCATTTTGCTTTATTAGCCCCATAATTAGGTCACAGAAATACTCTTTAAGTTGTATCTACTTCTACAAAGTTAGAAAAGTATCTATTTAAATATGGCAAAATAGCTTGCTTTAAAGAATTTCTTTTGCCTGATATTTCCTCCTTTCTTTTCACTGTCTAAACTCACTGGATAATTGTCCTACTTCCTGTTTTCATTCTGCATATATAGAAATTGTGTGTCTGTGTCCTGAAAAATACTAATTAAACTGCCAGCAATAGCATCTCCAACAGTATCTTTTGGTCTTCAGTGTCAAAGCCCTCTGAACAAATGACCGGAAGGCTAGATCTAAGACGGCCTTTGACAGGATGCCAGCTTTGAACACTCATATTACGACCACGGCTTCAGCTTTCTGCTTTATTTGGGAAATGAGAGCTATAACACATCAACTCTATAATTTTGAGCAAATGGTAAAGGTTAAAACAAAAGTGATAGATTACTAGGAGGTCTGATTATCTCAAAAGGTCACTAATATTGTTTTAAAAGGAAGGGCGTTCCCCTTATCATTTAATTTAATTCCACCTGAATTCCTGTACAAAGCTAAATAAATGTTTTCAGACCAACACAGCAAAACTCTAAAAATGTTATTTTCCTTCTCCTTAACTTCTTTGGTAATAACGACATCCTTTACTATATGTTGGGATAGTGGGAAGAAGTTTCCATGGATTTTCAAATTTTATCTCATAGCAATCCCATGAAATTGAAAATATTAGGTGATGAGCAAATGGGCTCAGAGAGGTCAAGCAATGTGTACAAGGTCATACAGCTGGGAACTGGAAGAACCAGGGCTTGAAACCAAGTGGTCTGGTTCCAAGCCCAACACTTCTAGGCCTTCTTGGCCATACGCACTATCACGTCATTCCTGGGTGAAGCCTTACCCATTCTCTTTCTGACATGATTCATGAAGAAATCTCTTACAGCAGAGATTCTCAATCTTGGCTGCACATTAATATTACATATTAAAAAAAAATACCTCTGTGTGGGCCCCACCCCTGGAGAGTCCAATTTAATAGGTCTGTGGTAGGGCCCAGGTATCAGCATTTTTTAATACTACAGCAGTGATAGATAACCCTCCTCTTCATGGTGCTTAAATTCTAACAGGGCTTCGATTCTACCAGAACCTAGTAGAATCCCCAAGAGATTCTGATGTTCAGCCCAGACTGAGAACCAGTGATCCAGAGATCAACACAATTTACCCAGGCTCCTTTCTCCGAGCCCTCCACGTGAGCAACTCATTTGGCTTCTTCCAGAAAGGATGGCCAAGACCCTACCAGTTGCTCACATGAGACAGTGGGATCTGACTACAAGACTTCTAGATCTGAGAGGCAGAGCAGCACAATGGTGGGGGAAACGCATAGGGCACTGGAGTCCACTGGGCCTGGGTTCAAATTCCCTCTCCACCATTTGCTAACTGTGTTGCCTCGGGCCAAACGCTTACCTTTTGTGGTTGTTTTGCAGATTCGACAGGATGGTCTAAGGAAAACCCCAGGCAGATAAAAAGTTCTCCATCAATGGTAGTTGCTGCCCTGGTTTTTGTTGTTATTTCTAGCACAGGGGTAATGACTACTGCTGGGAGACATTGGTAATGAAAAAAAAATCAAATTACAAAAAACGTTTTATTATTAGTCAAATCATTCCTACTCTTATTACTTAGCATTTAATTTACAGCTCTTTATATTGTAATTAGCTTGGCAATCCTATTTCTCATTCATGACAACTGGGTGAGGAGGGGTAACATTATCAATCCCATTTTCTAGATGGGGAAAAGGCAACATTCCCATCTATTCTGTCTCCAGTTTCTATGATTCTATGATTAAAGGCACCTGCAATCAAGTTCATTAGTTCCCTATGAAAAATGATATTCAACACAGATGGCAAATGCAGGCGAGAATTAACAAGCACTTGATAGCAACCCCAAAATAACATCTAAACAATCACTTCTGAACATTAAAGTCATGGTAAACAGGTTCCAATTTATATAAGGGTGTTGGAAAGGATTAAGGGAAAATGAACAAATATATTTTTCTTTATCCTCATTCATTTAGGAAATGCCTGACATGGTTTAGAAATCCTTTTTGAAATGCAGACTGAAGAATGATTAATTTCCTCCACGAAGGGTCCTCATTTAGCAGATAGGGCTGGTCTAATACATCCTGATGTTTTATCTTGAATCAGAGCTACAAAACAGTAGAGGTCTAGGATGGGGAGACCTGGCTCCATGGTTCTCAGTCGAGCTCCCTGAAAAGCCTGCACACTGTGGACAAGGGGCTCACCATTCCAAACGTCCACCAAACACACACCCGACACTGGAGAGCAGTTTGCCTATAAACGTATTCTTTGTTGTATGTATGGAGTTTACATGAATGAGATACAATTGCTCCAGACATACTACTGAATTCATACTCACTGCAGATAACCACTATTATATGGTGGGGGGGGGGGTCCCTCAATTTTTTGTTGTTAAAAAGGAGTCTTCATATTCAAAAAGCTTAGGAAACTACTGCTCTAGTCCAGCCACTCATTTCTTTGATGAGGTCTAGATCTGGTGGATAACTGGGACTCCAATCTGTCGTCTAATTCTCAAATGACCCTTGTCCCACACCGTACATCCCTTCCACTGTGGGCACCCCATCCAAGGGAAGTCAACAGTCATGGCTGTGTCCTCTATCTAAAGGAGGAGAGTACAGAATGCCTGGGTGGCTCAGTCAGTTAAAGGAGGAGAGTACAGTCCTTCCATCCCTCCCTGGATATCTTCCAGAACCTTCCTTTTCTCCTGAGCCTTTCCTTTGCCTTTCCTTCCCTTCTTTTCCTTCCCCTCAACTCCCCTGTTTATACCTTTAGGGTTAGCAGCATTCAAACCCTTTCAAGCACTGATGTTCTGTGAGTGCCCCTGGACATTCAGTCTCAGTATGAAATGGAAATAGTCACCAAGATACTAAAACACGGAATGTGAGAAGTATGTATACAGTTGGCATGCACGTGAATATATTTTACAGCTAAAACCCCAGTGCTTCTAATATCTACAGAAAATAAGAAAATTGAAATATTCATGAATAGTCATTTTATTTCATCTGGATCTGTCAACACTAATAGGATGTTAATAAACCCCTAGCATACCAACTTTTCAAAATGCTTTCACATCTCTTAATGCAGTTTATTGTCCTGATGGCTCACGGGGATGTAAGTGCTAGGATTGAGGGCCACGAGAACTAAGTGCCATGAAGAGAAGAAATGTTACCTATTTTATTCACTGCTGTTCTGTTTTCCCAGTGCCCAGAACAGCTTCTGGCACATGGTAGACATTCAATAAATATTTGTTATTGAGTGAATGACAGAAGTAAACAGGGAGGGTGGTTTTAACTATTTATTTAGCCTACATATAGTTTTATTTTTAAGAAGATGGGATGATTCTATGAGGGAACAACTGTGTACCTAATGATCTCTTTTCAGTCTTTAATTCTCCTTTAACTTCGGTCTTTAATGTGATTTAATATTCTTCCTTCAAATATTTTAATGTAATTGTTCAAAGTTAAACAAGTAGTACATTCATTTTAGGAAAATCAGAATACTACTAATATAGAAAAAGAAAATTAAAATTCCCAATGATCTCATTACCTAAGGACAACACAATGAATATGCTCAAGTATATTCTTTCCGATTTTATTCTATGCATATGTACACACGCATATCTGACACACAAAACTCTCTGCCTTAGACTTCAGGACTTGGACTGTTTTCTTTTTTCCCCAAACCCTTTTTTGCTTATTGCCTATGATAGCACCTTACCCTCCTCCTATGTCCTAAATATATTCCTTCCTCAATATTTAGGTCCTTGCTTCAAGAGGATTTTTTTTCCCTTTTCCCTCCAGAGGATTCATCTATTCTTATTTCCACTTTAAGTTCCACGTGGATGGGTGATCACTGTATCATCAGTCCTCCCTTTTCTCTGAGATACCAGTGCTCCACATATTCCACACATCTAAAACCAAATGCATCATGTTCCTTCCATCAAAACCACATCACTCACTCATCTATCCCATTTCTATCAACCGTGAAAGAACGCTACAGGCCATCCTCAATGGCATCATCCTTGCTCCCTCAACCCCACATCCAATCACTCACAGTGATTTCCATCCTTCTTCCTAATTAACTCTGTCCTCCATCTCTTGCCATTGCTACCAGCGTGGTTCAGGCCCTTACATCAACCTGATTTTCTACCTGTGTCTCCTGCTTTCTGCACAACTAAACACCCACCAAGCCGCCACTGCTGCCAGGTAACTTCCTAAAACACCACTTCCATCTTGCCCAACCTACTTTTCCATCCTGACGTCTCATTATTACTGAAAACAAATCCTTTGCTCCAGTGAGCCTGGTGTATTCATTATTCACTCAACTCCAAATCATTTCCAGTTAAGTATTTATTCAGCATTCATTATGTGTAAAATCCATCCATTCCTTCAACATATATTTACTGAGCAATGATTCTGTAAGGTAATATATTGGGGACACAATGGTGAACAAGACAGACCAAGTCTCTGTCCTCATGGAACCTAGAGGCCAGTGGGTTATAGATGGGAGACTCCCAGACGTAGTGGCCCCTGCCCAGGGCACTTGCAACCTTCCATTCAAGTGTCAAATGAGTCAAGACATCCCTGAAGGCTGAGCTTTGTGGCCCAGGCTGCAAGCGGGGAAGGAGTTCTGAAGAATGGGCTCAGTGAGGACAGTTGGTGTGGAACACGGCTTCTCTGCAGATGTGGGACTCAGCCCTGCATTGAAGGATGGACGTCCCAGAGAAGGGGGTGCCTTCCATCCACGGCGATAGGAGGAAAGGCACACACGTGGAATGGACACAGCACCAGCACCAGCACTGGCTTATTCTGTATAAAGGTTCATTCAACACCCGGCAGAGCACATGCTCTGTCCCTGAGGGCATGGACCCTGAGGGGTATGTGAAGGGGACTCAGACTGCGCTCCTACCACCGAGGAATTTCCAGCCAGCAAGACCCATGATGATCTGTCACATCCCAGAAAGTGACATGTTCCATCAGAGATGAGGACACAACACTGAGGGAGTTCAGAAGGAGGTACATGTCTGGGTTCCTATAACAGTATTTATTGAATCACATATTGTTACACATCTGCATGCATCTATTGAAAATAACTATCCTGTTGAGTGTTTTCTCATTCACTTTCTCATTTTATCCTAAGTGACTTGTGAAGCAGGCAGAGTAGATTGGATTGCTTTCCAGATGAGCAAAATACAGCACAGATGTCTTAAGTGATCTGTTTAAGCCAGGAACACAAACAGGCAAGAGTAGAACACTGTCCATCCCGGCCCATTCCTGCAGAAGTATCTAGAGCAGAGGGCACAAGAAGCGCTGTAATTGCGCATGCCACCTGGCAGGGGTAATGAAGCCAAGTAGGCAGCTGGATTTAAAAGGGCAGGACTGAGGCAGCCTCTTAAGGTACAAGAGAAGGGATATGACCCAATGAAGTCTTACATTCCCGCTTTTCCTTCTCAGGTCTTGCCTGTATCATTCGCCACCCTAGGCCTGTCCAAGCCATAACCATTCGGCTTTCACCCCGAATTTTTTTGGGCCACACTGGTTTTTCCCTCCCACTGATCTCCCGCGATGGGGGTGGGGGTCGCGTAGACGGTTCTCTCCTGCACACCACAGCGTGCCCAGCCAGCACACTGATAGGCTCAGGGCCAAGGGCTAAAGAGGGGCGAATGAATGAATTCCTGGTACCTCCACGGTCCAGTGAGGGTACACAGTCCCCAAGAGTGGGCCGGCACTGGACGCCCTAGCCACCCGGAGGAGCTCACCGACCGCGAGCAACGAGGGGTTGGGGGGGGAGGGGCAAGATGGCCCGGGGCGTGGGGACCACTACGCGCCACGGGAGGCTCCGGTCCCTCCCCGGAGGTTGGAGCTAACGCTCCCACGCTTCCGCAGAAAGCATTTCCTGAGAGCGTGAACTCTATCCCCATGAGGGAAATTGTCCGGGAAAGTGGTGGAAATGACGCTGGCAGGGCCAAAGTGTCAGGAGTAAGGGAGCCCAAGCCCCCGGCCCAACCCCTCAGCGAGAGGAGAGAAGAGGGCGGAGGAGCCCTGCGCAGCTCCAGCCACGGCTAGAACCCAAGCTGGAAACCTCGCGAGATCTGGGTGTCGGGATCTCGTTGTGTTGCCTAGTGACCGGCAGGACGCTCGCAGGCCCCCAAGCTAACCCCAGCTGTAGCCTTAAATCTCCTACCATGGGAGAAGGCGGCGGCGGCCGTAGCTGTGGGACCACTAGGGAGCTGCAGAGGCTGAAGCAGCAGGCGATGGAGTACTACCGGGAGAACGACGTCCCGCGCAGGCTGGAAGAGCTGCTCAACTCCACCTTCTACCTCCAGCCTGCCGACGTCTACGGGCACCTGGTAGGGACCTGGGACAAACACCCTCTTCCCTCCAGCCCCTCTCCCCCCGCCCCACGCTGCGGCAACGCCATGCGCCTGCGCCGCAGAGTCGCGCACGCGCGCCGCCGCCGCGGGCTCGGGATCCGTGGTATTGCGGGGAGGCGACCCCGAAGGAAGAACCGGTGCGGAAATCTGCTGGAGGAATCTCGAGAGAGAAAGCGGTGGACAGGAAGCGGCTAAAGGAAAGCAGGGTCTAGGCGCGTTCGTGGCCAAGGCGACAGCTCGGGGCCGGGCAGGCTTCCTCGCTACCTCTGAGCCTGTCCGCCCGGTTGCTGGTTCTTTTTAAATACAGACCTGAATAGCCCGTAGCTCAGCTTACCAACCTGCAGCAGTGGCCTCCGTTTGACCACGGATGAGCGTCCTGGCATTGGCCTCAGCTTGGCCTCAGCCTACCCTAGGGGCCTCATGCCCATTCCGCTCTCATTGCTTCCAAGTCTCACTTTCAAGCCTATGCTCTCCTTGCAATGTGCACCCTTCTCTTCCTGGATGCCCGTCCCCACCCGGCCAGCTGCTACCCAAACTCCAAATTCACATCAGTCTTGCCCATTTCGCCTGAACTGATTGTCCCCCAGTGTTCTTAAATCATTTCCTGCACGTAATGAGACCCTCCCGAGGCTTGTGAGCTTCGTGGAGAGCAGGGGCCTTTTCCTACCACCTGCCTAGCTCCTGTGCTCAGCACGAGGTCAGGAACATACCTTAGCTTTAAGCAATGAGCAGTTGAAACAAACAAGCGTGCTCTCATTTCCAGATCCGTTAAGTACTAGCCGACACCTTCCTTCTGAAAGGCGGTGTGGTTGGGACAGCAGAGTATATAAACGCAGTGAAGAAGCATGTGTGTTTACCAGGTTCAAAACCAAGCCTTGTTGCGATAGTTGATTAGGACGATGTTGCATGAGTGTTTATTTTCCTCAGTCATGGCCTAGAAGTGAAAGTTGTATGTTGGGGGCGGGGGGTAGAGAGGGATGTGCTGAGTTCCCAGTGCTATGTGATTTACGTTATTTCACTTAATCTTTAGGACCCCTGGGAGGTAAAAATTATGATTTCCGTTTTACAAATAAGGAAACTGTGGCCCAGGGAAATTAGATGATTTTCCCAAGGGACACAGTGGATAACAGTGACAGATTGAACCAGGTCTGTGTCCCTCGTACCTAGCAGATTGCGTGGGATATTGTGGCCACTCAAGCACTTATTTGTGGAAGAAATGAACGAATGTGACTCTGAATTCCATTCTCTTTCCACTGTCTCTTGCTAGAGGAATTCTTGGAAGTTAACTAGTCTAACTTCTTCGTTTCGCAAAGACACCAAGACCTTGTCTCACAGCTACCTAGTGCAAAAGTTAAGACTAGAAACTTGGACTCTGGTTCCTCAGTGTAATGTTCTTCCCAGTCTGCTAGGCAGCCAGGACTTTGGTTTGTACAGCTCTGTGGGAGCTTATACCTTGGTTAGGGACAAAAACCACCGTTACATAAAGTAACTGGAATAACAGGGAAGGTGATACAGGATTCTGTGTTAGACGGAGGGACAGATCACTGTATGCCTATCAAAGGAATTCAGGGATAAGGAAGATTGTAGGTGGTAGCATCTAAGAGTTTTGGCTTGGACTTTGAAGGATGTTCAGGAATTGGACTGGCAAAAAGACAATGTCCTTTTCATTGTCACTGGCTGAGTTTTGGCTGTGTTTTCATTTAGTTTCTCCCTCTCTCGAATCCAACCCAAATCGTGCTGCCAGGGCAGCGTTCCTAGTCCTAAATCTGACCGTCATTCTTTTGCTCAGAAACCACCTGTGGCTCCTTATTATTCCCTAAAGCGTGAAGTTCCTCACTTCCCTCCCCTTGGCTTATCGTATTTCCTCTACCCAAAGTATCTGCCCTTGAATTCTCCCCCTTGTCTGCGCAGTGAAATACTACATTTTCTCCAATGTTCAGCTCAAATGCCATTTCTTCGCTGCTTCTGTTGCATGCTAGAGGAACTGAAGTAACGAGAAAGATCCTTGGGGGCAATAGCAATACGATTTAGTCCCACATCATAGAACTTATGGTTGAAAGAGTTTGAGATTGGGAGTCAGGCAGATCTGATTCGATTCTTAACCCTGCCACTTAGTAGCTGTAACGGACTCTGACATCGATGTTCCCCCAATGAACCATACCACCAGTGTGACTGGTCTTATGTAAATCTCTCCTACACTGACTTGGGACTTGACCTCATGACTTACTTTGATCAAGAGCACCTCGCCAAGCATGATGCAGACAAAGGCATGGTAAGTGCTCCCATATTGAGGTTTGTACTATTGGAATGTTCCCTCTTGGGAACCAGTCATCATGTTGCCAGGAAGTCCAATTACCCTACTGGAGAGAGAGATCAAGGTAGGGAGGCTCTGGCAGATATAACACCTCCAGGAAATCCTGTGAGAAAGACATGCCTGGCGGAGACAGTAAGACATATGAGTTAAGTCATCCTGGATGCCCTGGACCCAGTCAAGTCTCCAGATCACAGAGTATGACTCGGGAGACCCCAGGCAAGACCAGGGAAAAGAATTACCCAGTGGAGCCCAGGCCAGATTGTAGAATCATGAGTGAATAAATGGCTTCAGCCACTAATTTTTGGCGTAGTCTGTTACTAAGCAGTGAATAATTAAAACATTGGTTATTTTACCCTGTACAATTTTTCCGGAACTAAGTTTGCTCGTCTGTGGAATGGAGATGATACAATTTACCTTACAGGGTTGTTTTGAGAATTTTATGACGTAATGTATACAAAGTTCCCAGGGATGTGTCTGACACATTATTTTATACAAGATTTAATTTACGGAATCTCAAATATGCCAGGCACTGTACTGTGTGATACAGTGACAAGCAAGACACTCCTTCAAGGCACACATTAAACACTTAAAAAAATGTTAGTTCCTTTCTCTTCCTAACATAATATTGTACATTGTGGATACTCGTTGCTAGTTATTTCAAATTCACTATAATACACGACATATAAGCTAAATAATATTTTTCGCTCCTGATTCCATCTAAATTCTTTGAGGCACTTACTCTGTAACATACAAACCATCATCCTTAAAATATATGGATAGCTTGGGGCGCCTCGGTGGCTCCGGGGTTGAGCCTCTGACTCTTGATTTCAGCTAGGGTCATGATCTCAGGGTGCTGGGATAGAGCCCAGTCTGGGGGCTCTGTGCTCAGCGGGATGTCTGCTTCCCCTCTCCCTCTGCCCCTCCCCCTACCCCCCCCACACTCTCTCTAAAATAAATAAATAAAATCTTAAATCTATCTATCTATCTAGATATATAGAGAGATAAGATAGATATATAGATCTAGATATATATAGATCTAGATAGATAGATAGATAGATAGATAGATAGATAGATAGATAGATAGATGATAGAGATGGATGGCTTGAAAATTGACTTTCGCTTCAGTTGTGCTGGGGCACTACCTGTGAGCAGATGGTAGTAGATGACCTGTTATGTAGGTTGAGGTCACTGGATTTTGAACGCAAAGATGAGAAGCCTGGTCTGCAATGAATGCAGATAAAGAGCCCAATACCATCTGGCGATGAGGTCGAGGAGGGTGTGCCTTCACCTTCCCTTCCTCCTCCTCGCCCCACTCCTGCTCCTCTGTGTAGAAACGCCATCTTGAATCTTTTTACTCAGGCTTTTTGAGTGGGCTTTCAGCTTCAGCTTCATTCTTTTCCCTCTCTTTCTTGGATTACTTCCAAATGGCTTCTGCTTTTCCACATCAATGAAACTGCTATTACCAAGGTCCGACAACCCTCTTTGAACACGTTCTGTGCGTGAACTGCTGCCAAGTGAAATACAGCCTCGCAGAAGCCTTCACCATTAAAATATCAGATGCCTTCTGGGGAGGAATAAAAACTGGCCCCCAGAAGGTTTCCAAAGTTTGCATCCCAGGCTTCTAGACACTAGCTGACTTCCGCGTCTTGGACAGCAGGATGGGTTAGGGCCTGCTTCAAAGTGACATGGGGTCTCTAAGAAACGTATGTGAAAACATTCCCAAGCGTGTCATGTTCGATGCATGGTTTGCTTCCAAATAGGAGTCTCTTCGGAGAAACTAAGTAATAATTTTCAAACAGCTATGCTTCTCCATTGGGTAGCTGGAATCATTAAGTCAAAGGTCTTTGTTTCAAAGTAAATTAATACGGCTAAGACTCCAGTCCTGAGTTATTTTTGTTTGTTTGTTTGTTTCTCCCTTAAATTCGTATGTACTACAAATTTCACTCTGAGGCACCGTCACCAAAACAGAAATGGGAGACAACTTGGCAGATGGAAGATTATCTGCTTCTGGAGTAGCCGAAGATAGTGTGGGCCTCAGAGTCCTGACTTATAAAAATGGGGAGCATAACCACATTCCTCGTGCTTATTTTTCTTCCGAAAATGCTATGAATTTGAAAGTAGACTTCATGTCCTTCTCCCTTTCTCCCATCGATTGATAGCCATTAACATGGATTCTGCAGTCAGCCTGCCGAGAGGAGAATCCCGCTCAGCCAGTTATTTTGCAATCTTGGGCAAAATATTTCATCTCTCTATACTGTTTCCTCATTTGTAGAGTGGAGATTTTAAAAATGCTACTGATCCCCTAGGGTTGTTATTAGGAATAAATAATGTGGGTAATGCACTTAAAACAGTGACCAATATAATGATATATTCTTTTAAAAAAACTATACATATTTAATTTATAAAAATAAAAAATAGAAATAAAAAAATTTATTAAAAATTATTTAAAATGTATTAAAACTTTAATAAATAAAATATATAAATAAAATAAATAATACATTATAAATGATATATAATATATAAATGAAATATATTAAAAATAAATAAAAATTAAAAATTTATTAAAATTATAATTAAATAAATTAATTTATAAAAATAAAAAAAACGTTTTATATTTTGTTAGATACTATTCTGTAAAATGGAGAAGTTTATTTGACTTCTAAAATTATTTCGAGGGTTTGTGTCATTTAAAACTAAGTAAATCTGGGGCTCCTGGGTGGCACAGCAGTTAAGCGTCTGCCTTCGGCTCAGGGCGTGATCCTGGCGTTGCAGGATCAAGCCCCACATCAGGCTCTTCCGCTATGAGCCTGCTTATTCCTCTCCCACTCCCCCTGCTTGTGTTCCCTCTCTTGCTGGCTGTCTCTATCTCTGTCGAATAAATAAATAAAATCTTTAAAAAAATAAATAAATAAAAATAAGTAAATATATAAGAATAAAAGACTTTTGTTTTCCTTTTTTAAAACTTCGTTCAAATATTGTTTCATTTTGCTTGTAAATAAACTCATGTTTGATAATATTAAAAAGAAAGAGACGCATGTGAGTTTCTGCTGAGAATTCAAAAGACGACAGACTGTTTCATATCCTGGAGACCCCGCATCAGGTTTATCCAAATCTCAGCATGTGGGGGGGGGCAGTTCCCACAGAGTTGCTACCCTACCCCCCACCTTCCCCCCACCCTCCCCCCGCCCCCTCCCCCCACACCACTCCCCCTGCCTCCTCCTCCCCCCCTACTCTCCCCCCCTCCTTGAAGAGGACGGGGTGGGGGGGTTAGTAAAAAACTAAAGTAAATGTGAATGACCTTTTAAAGATAAATTAGTCATGGTATTGTAACTTTTGTTTTCTTTGTGTGTTGAAGGCAAACTGCTTTTCTAAACTTGCAAAGCCTCCCACCATATGCAAAGTAGTGGGGAAAAATGTATTGGATGGACTGGGGCTTCCAACCCTGCAAGTGGAAATATTCTGCACCATTCAAAATTTTCCCAAGGTATGAAACAGCTTAAATGTGTTCTTCACTGTGTCCTGGCTCCATTGCATTTATTAGCATCTATTGTCTAAATTGTAGAGAGTGAATGTTTTGAAATTCAGCCTTTGGAAATACGCACGTACACACGAGTTGTAACAGGTGGTCATGTACATAAAGCATGAACCCTACAAGCAAGCGTTGTGGCTTTATTACGTTTAAGTGCAGTATTGGTACAGACATGACAAGCTCGCCTGAAGATGATCCAAGATAGAGAAATGGGGCAAAAATAGTTTTAAAACTCTGACCTAATTAATGTGATGAGTTCTATAAATCCATAGGTATGTTCATAGATTCATGTTTATATATAGATTTACATAGATTTGATCTATGTAAAGGAAAAATTCATTTTCATAGTTGTAATAATTCACTTTAATTGCTACATATTTGTTAGAAATAGTTTTGCTACCGTCTCTGGGAGGCAAATAATTATGATTAAATCTGTATTCTTTTAGCTATTTATTGGAGCGGTAGTGATAAAAATGAAGTAATGTAAGATTTTTATAAGTGTATTTTAACAAGGTAATAATTTTAAATGTTCCCTGAAGCTGGGTTCCATACAGTTTCAACAGTTATAAAAATATCTCAAAGAAAATTATATATTCTCATTTTCCCTTTGAAATTGGTGATAAAATATCGTGCACATTAAAAGCTGGATACATTCGGTTTCTTCCTTTCTGTAAGAAGGAGGGGAAAATGGAGAACACGTTTATATTCTTTCCAGAACATATGTTCGGTGGTGATCCCGACGCACTTTGAAGTCCAGGAGAGCGCCTCGCCCGAGCTGGCGGCCGCCGAGCAAGCGGAGAGGGGCGACGCGGTCAGCACCGCCGTGCGCTGGGTCAACGACAGCATCACCGAGGAGCTGCGGGGCGTGGCGCCCTCCGACCAGGCCGCGGTGGACCGGGCGCTCAGGTAGGTCCGCCACGCGCAGATGAACGTGTCCAGCACAAACAGTACCTCTTTTCTTTTTATTTCACCTGCCAGGAAAACAGATCTGTCCTGTCCAGAAGGTACCGCCAGGACGCTGAGTAAGGAGCCTATGCGACAACAGCGAAATGCTCTCTTCTGAAAACCTTGTTTTTAAAATTTTCCTGTGCGAGGGGACCTTAGGCCTCTCCGCCTCTTTTCCGTGCGTAGGATTCGGTAAAAGCTTCAGTAGAAAGTTTCTCAGGAAAAGCATGACGTTAGGAATCCTGATGTTGCCCTTTCTGCCCCCTCAGCTCCTATGCCGCGTTTTCGGGCTTCCTACTCTTTCACGGAGTCCCAGTGGGTGATGCTTATGGTCAGTCCTCCGCCCACGCACAGGCCTTCCGTGCTAGAAAGTGACTCTCACACGTGGAAACCAAGGACGTGATTGCTGGGGCTGTGTCGGGTGTCGCGCAAGCCCGACGCCGCAGGCCTCTTGGCCAGACAAAGGTCAGCTGGGCTCTGTCTCTGAGCTCCGTCACCTGCTTCATTAGACAGAACCCCATATTTTAGTTTGCTTCAGAGTCGGGTCGTAACCTTTATCAAAACATTTCTTCATATTGTTTTTGGTTTTCTGTTTTGTTTTGTTTTTCCTTCTCATCTGCTGCGGTCATATTCCTGATTTTATTTCCTAAGGTCGTTTCTCGCAGACCTTCTGTTCTATTACATTCCTTTCCTCCTGGAATTTTTCTTCCTTAAACCTGCCGTCTGGACTGGTTTCTCTCTAGCCTACGATAGAGGTGTTTAATTGTCTTCCTACTTCCTCAGTCCCTCAATCTTCCTCTTTCTTGACTTGCTGGATTCCATTCTTTAATTTTTAAAATTTTTTTTCTTTAAATTCCACTTAGTTAACATATATGTATTATTAGTTTCAGGGATAGAATTTAGTGATTCATCAGGTGCACATAACACCCAGTGCTCATCACATCATGTGCCCTCCTTAATGCCCATCACCCAGTTACCCCATCCCCCAACCCACCTGCCCTCCAGCAACCCTCAGTTTGTTCTCTAGAGTCAAGAGTCTCTTATGGTTTGCCTCCCTATTTTCATCTTATTTTATTTTTCCTTCCCTCCCCCTATGTTTATCTGTTTTGTTTCTAAAATTCCATGTGAGTGAAATCATATGGTGTTTGTCTTTCTCTGGCTCACTTATTTCACTTAGCATAATGCCCTCTAGTTCCATCCATGTTGTAGAAAATGGCAAGATTTCATTCTTTTTGATGGCCGAGTAATATTCCATTGTATATATATACCATATTTTCTTCATGCATTCATCTGTCGATGCACTACTGGGCTCTTTCCAGGGTACAGGTACCCTTCAAATCACTATGCTTGTATCCTTTGGGTAAATACCTGGTAGTGCAATTGCTGGGTCGTAGGGCAGCTCTATTTTTAACTTTTTGAGGAACCTCCACACTGTTTTCCAGAGTGGCTGCACCAATTTGCAATCCCACCAACAGTGTTTAAGAGGGTTCCCCTTTCTCATCCTCGCCAGCATCTCGTTTCCTGAGTTGTTTGCTTTAGCCATTCTGACTGGTGTGAGGTGGTATCTCATTGTGGTTTTGATTTGTATTTCCCTGATGCCAAGTGATGTTGAGCATTTTTTCATGTGTCTGCTGGCCATTTGTTTGTCTTCTTTGGAGAAATGTCTGTTCATGTCTTCTGCCTGTTTCTTGATTGGATTATTTGTGCTTTGGGTGTTGTTTGAGAAGTTCTTTATAGATTTTGGATACTAGCCCTTTATCTGATAAGTCATTTGCAAATATCTTCTTCCGTTCTGTAGGTTGCCTTTTAGTTTTGTTGACTGTTTCCTTTGCTGTGCAAAAGCTTTTTATCTTGATGAAGTCCCAGTAGTTCATTTTTGCCTTTGTTTCCCCTGCCTTTGGGGACGTGTCTAGCAAGGAGTTGCTGTGGCCAAGGTCAGAGTTGCTGCCTGTGTTCTCCTCTAGGATTTGGATGGATTCCTGGACTCCTGTCTCACATGTACGTCTTTCATCCAGTTTGAGTTTATTTTTGTGTGTACCTTTTGGGACTTCTCAAAGTTGTTGTTTTTTGTTTTTTTTAACTATTCATTTTAAGGCTTCCTCCCCACCAAAAAAAGAAAAAAAGAAAATTAATTCCTGCCCATTATACTATATATTTCACTGTTCTTGACCCATTTTTCTTTTGATGGTCATTTATTCAAAAAGAAAATCCAGCAGCCCTTAATCAAATTGTATATTCAAATTTTATTTTAAATATATAAACAAATAGGCTCAAATAATTAAAGTAAAAACCAAGCACCTAAAATCTTTACACATGTATTTCCAGGCCAAAATTAATTTCAGCTCTTGAACACGGTTTTGTAACAGCATCATTATTTTGGGGCCTTAGAATGTGAAGCTGATTTGTTTTTAAGTAGCTAAAAAAGCAGAATTAATTGTTGAAACATCTTGAAGGAGGTCAGCACTGAAACTGACCAAAATTATGAGTGATAGTCACTGTAAAGCCATATCTTCTTGCCGTGAAGGACATTCTTTGAAAATAAAGTACAAGAAGACAAAGAGAGGAGAGAACTGGAAAAGAGCCTGCAAGACCCGGCAGTGACCGTCGCTTCACCTCTCCCGCCACCACCACCTCCTCCTCCACCCCCAGCCAAAAAAAAAGGACAAAAGCAAGGTCAGTGGCTCGTCTGCAGAACCTTTGATAACTAGCGTGTGAGGAAGAAAGGCTGAAGCTCGGACTTTCTTTCCAGTTAGTCTTTTTGCCGCAGACCTAAGTTAGGCTCCCTCCAGGTACCACCCACACTCCTGGCTGCTTCCTTGCTTGACGCTGCCATGTTGGGCAGGCAGGGGTTTTCCCCATCTCACCCTCCCTGCTGTTTGTGAGGAAAAACTATTTCTTACCCAGAGGTGAACACTTACCAAGCAACGTGCACTGAACAGTGGCAATGCTGGGGACAGGGAAAAGGAAAGTGGCATGGGGGACCTTAACTGCCCCCCAACATATCCATTAGCTCCTCAAAAGCCACTGCATATTTTAAAGATTAGCGATATCCTTTGATATGAATAACCGGCATTTTCTCAGTCCTGTTAATAACATATTAATAAAAGTTTTCTTGGGGTGCCTGGGTGGCTCAGTCAGTTAAGCATCTATCTTCAGCTCAGGTCATGATCTCAGGGTCCTGGGATCAAGCCCCACATCCAACTCCTGCTTCTCCCTCTGCCCCTCCCCCCTGCTCATGCACTCTCTCTCTGTCTCTCACTCACTTCCTCTCTCTCAAATAAATAAAATCTTCAAAAAAAAAAGTTTTCTTTGGAAAACTTTGCTATTTTAAAGCAAATAATCAGTTATCATAGCCCGTTGTTCCATGCTTTCCAACATACTGTGAACTTCAGCTCCTCCAGTACGTTAATTCTGCAGTTGCTGCTGCTAGTATTGTAAATACAGTTTTATGTCTTTCCAGCATGCCCCTGAGGGCATGAATCATGTCTCATTCAATTTAGTACCACCAGTGCCTAGCATGATGCCAAGCACAAAGGAAACACCCAACAAATGTGGGTTCCCTTGAAAAAGAAAGGACCCAGAACCAGGAGGGGATCAAAGAGACCATGGAGACATGGTTTCTTATTTCCTAGATTCAGATGCTGAGGCCCAGAGAGCGAAGGAGAGTCTCCTGAGGCAAAAGAGTCATGTAAGACCAATCTCTCTGGATGGTGGGATGGCCACTGCTGAATTATCGGTGGAGATCCACAGAGGGCGCTCATTTGGTGGTCGTTGTTGACTGACAGAACTTGGAGCATATGAGAAGGGACGAAGTAGGAGGGGATAGTAATTTGCTAAACCTTTACTATGTGTTATGGGGTTACGAGCCTTCTTCCACGCATCTTACCTACCTGACCCGGGCCAGCAGCTGGGGGCAGGGCAGGAAGGTCACTAGCCATTTACAGTGGGCGGTGTGGCACCTGAGTGGGCTGGTGGCTGGGAACCAATGACAGTGAAAGAAGGGTGAGGCTGAGGGTGGACGGCTGGATCTGGAAGCCATTTCTAATACAACGAGGCATCTGTTTGGGGCTGGCCAGCAAGGTAACTAGTTAGATACACACGCACGAAAAGACGTGTTCAACAGATGGCTGGATACCCAGGAGCTATGGTGGGTGTAGAATTCAAAGACTGTCCAGATCTTTATTCACTTTCTGTTGGATATTGGGCAAGTCTTTTGACCTCTCTAAGCCCTAGTTTACTTCTATGTGAATGTGGGATAACGGTAACCGCCCTATACAATTGTCTAAGGAGTTAATATTGAATGTCTGGAAATTTCTTAGAGTGGCCAAATCCATGGCTACGGATGATTCGAACATTCGGGAGTCATAAGTGAAGTCACACAGAAACTTCTTGGGGGTTGAGGTGGAGAGCATATTCTCCCCAGCCTCAGTTTCCCCCCTTTCTTTATGCTGGGCCTTCACATCTGTAAGCAAAAACATAGTTTTATCAGAGTTAAACGTTCTCAAAAGGAATCTCTTATCCCTGTTTTTCCCTCCAGGGAGGAATGATACTTTTACAGAGAAAGCCATTGTGCCTCCAGAGCCTGTTGAACCTGTGCTGAACGGCAGCATGGCCATAGGGGCCGTGTCCCTCGCTGTGGCCAAAAGCAGCGCCGTCCTGGGCAGTAGCCCCCTCTACTTAAACATTTCGTTACTGAAGCACCATCAGGTCAGAATCCGTTGTGTGCCATGACGAGGATCCGTGAGTGTCTCAATCCCAATGAACCGTGTCTCTTGTTTCTCCCTGCTTTTCCCTCCTCCAGGAACAGCCCACAAAGCTAACCATACCTTTGCCAATGGTGTCTCTGATCAGCTGTGGGAAGTCATCGCCTGGGAAGCTGAATTTAATGAAAGAAGTGATGTGTATACCCCACCCTGGATTAACAGCTAAACAGGTACCTTCTATTATCACACACTACTTTTCCTTTTCTTTTTGGGGGGTAAGACTTTATTTATTTAGAGAGAGAGTATGAGCAAGGGGAGGGGGAGAGGGAGAGACTCTCAAGCAGCCTCCCAGCTGAGCATGGAGCCTGATGCGGGGCTCGACCCCAGGACCCTGAGGTCATGACCTGACCCACAACCAAGAGTCGGACACTCAACTGACTGAGCCACCCAGGTGCCCCTCACACTCTTTTTTCTAAAAAAAAAAAAACAAACATACTCCATCATCCACGAGTCTTAATGTAGGTCCCCAAGGCTTATGACACCAAGGGAGGGAGAATTAAATATAAAATGAAAAAAAAATATTTTAGGAAATCAGAGAAGTGGGAAAAAAGCAAGACCTCAAGCACAAGGGTACATTTAAGCCACCTTCGATCTCTAGTTCCCTTCAGCACTGACTCATGCCAGTGACTCACCAAGGAGCCCTGGGCGAGCAACTTGGCAGCCTTGATAGTGCTGGAAGGTTGTTACCTGGGGGAATCGCGGCATCTTTACTTACTGGCCGAGGCACTGTGGCGGCAGCAAGAGGAAGCTGAATCTTTCCTAGCGGCCAATTCTGTTCAGTAAGGGCTCTAGGGCCCACCAGACTGCCTGACACGAAAGAGAGGTTCAGTGCATGTTTCTAGAAGGAAGGACTCCTAAGGTGCATCTTTATACTTAATGGTGTGCTGGTGTCTATATTGTTCTTCACTGGCCTGAATGAGCCCATATGGCTCTTTAAATCTTCATGAAATATTCTACCAATTAGGCATTAGGAAGAACTTACGCTCATGTTCTATAGCAGATGTTTTCAGAAAAAAGTACAGGAAGTTCCATGCCCCGTCGTAATACATTGAGTGATGTTTGTTATCTAAGCTGGTGAAAATTGTTATAAATCTCAAGGTAATTTCTTCATCATAAAGCATTCTTTTCTAAAGAGAATAGCCATTCCCTCACGATGTACCGATCGTGGAACACTAGGAATTCATAGCTGGCTCACCATCCGTCAGATCAGGTTCAGACCCTCGCACCAGGATCTTTCCTGCAGGTAGGACCTGTCGTGCTATTTGGAGACCAGAATAGTTGGCATGCCATCCTTTGTCTTTGCATGAAGATCCCACAATCATTATAACAGACTTCTCTCTTTTCTAAGTGGCAGCGGCTTTATACCAATTCAGATACTATCATGCAGAATCCCTTGGTGACCTATGACATGTCTTGCAAAAGGGTTGGTCAAGAGACTATGAAAGAGAATGAATCTGCCTTGATTCAACCAACGGAGCCAGTCAGTTCTGAACGGTGAAGAAAGGATACTGAGAAGAGCCTCATTCATATCCAACCAAATAAAAATTGAGGGCTGAGGACTAACATTTAATCCTCTGATTTTGTAGACCACATCTAGTCTACTAACCAGGATACCTTATCGGGGACCCAACAAATATTCAGTTAGAAATAGCCAATGTGAGCTGCAAGTTTTTATATTTAAAGTTTCTAGACTACAGTTGTGGAAGATCACGGTTATTATACTTACAGGGCGTGGAGATGCTTCTGGAAATTCAGAAACATATTAACAAAACAATTGAAACGGTATGTAAAGAGAATCTGTGGTATCTAAGTGCTGATACCGATATCTGCCAGTATACAAATTATACTTCATTATGAAATTGACTCGCTATTGTTATTGATATGTAAAATGTGTTCATTTAGCTTAGGTGTTTCATACAAGCCAAGCACACACATTCCCTCATTGGCCATGGATCCAGTTTCTAATGGCACTTAATCTTATCAGCTGGCTCTATGCTGAGATCATCCCTTAGGATTTGCAAAGAAAGGATGTGGCGCCTAGGATGTGCGAGGCAGTTTAGCGTAATAGTTAAGGTACAGACTCTGGTGTCTGCTTAGAATCCCGACGTTGGCAAACAGGAGCCTTTGGCCAGGCAGCCCTCAAGGGGGGAGCCACAGAGGCAGGACGATGACAGGCAGCTGGCTGTATGCAGGAGTCCCTGGTTGTGCCTGTGTTTGTCTCGTTCACCACTGTGCGTCTCCTGCCTCGCACATCGATTTGCTTCCCGAGCGTGGTATTCTTACCAGGGGAGAGAAAGTTCAGCTGACTACAGTGCAAAGAAGCAGAATAACCGTATTTGCATGTACTCGAGTGTGAGCCCTGCTGATTCTTGACAAACATGCCCCAGTTTACAGAGCCAGGAAATGCTGGGTATTAAAATGCTTCCTTTAAAGGCTGAATCCTTGCTGTCAACATCCCACATTGTGGCCATTAAAAATGACCAATCATTTTTGGAAAGTATCTCTGCTTTTCATCTCAAAAGATATTACACATACCAGACTCATCAGATTGAATGACCTTCGGCTGTTTCCAAAAGTCAAATCCATCCTGCAGAGAAAGTGGTTGTACCTTAACAGCGTTCGGAACAATATTCAAAACAATGTGAAAGCAGACGGCACAGTGGGCAAGGACGGCCGTCGTAGGCGTGAACGATACTTTGTTTACAGGAGTAGAAATGCATTTATATGAACGAGACAGAATAGAAGGTTGAACTAAAGGGAACACGTACCTGAGTTTGAGAAACAGCTCAGAGTTCTTCAAGATCCGGAGGGGCTGGTTTGATCCCCACGTGTGTGTGGCCCGGGGGAGGGGGGAGCGGGATTCACAGTGTGACTGGTCAGGCCCCAGAGCAGTGGACAGGCCCCAGGACCTGAAGCTGTCCTCGCTGCCACAGGCATGTCTGAAAATGGCAAGTGATTCCTCTCTCTCTTCTGTCCCTCAGCCCCCTCCTCCAAAAACAGAGACCAAAAAAGGGCATAATGGAAGCAAAAGAGGTCAGGTAAGTTTATGTATTTCTTGGCGACACTTCAATATGACACAGTTCACTGATACACACCCTGCCCGTTCCAACCCCAGTCACAGTGCTCCGGGCCCAGGGCTAACGCACACGGCAGCTACACAGCGATACTCCTGCGGGAGCGCTGAGCCCGACCACCCCGGAGCTGGAACGTCATTCCGCCCCACCTCTCTGGCCACAGGCTGCCGGGCCAGCGGTTGTCTCTCCAGCGGACATCTCGGCGTGAAGAAGCATCTATGAATCCAATATAGCCGATTATAGTTGAAACTTGATAGGTGAAGCGTTGGGGAAGGTGAATCTCGGATAACCAGCTGAAAGGCATATAGAATGTTGTCGATTTTAATCCTACCCCTACCAAGTAAGAGAGAAACAAAAGGCCCCAAATGATGGCCATTTCTTTCTCCGGGTCCTGGAAAGGCACCAACGCACAGTTTCAGGTGAACCATTGAGGGAGCTCAGATTTTGTCGGTAGCCTCTTTTTTTTTTTTTTTTTAAGATTTTATTTTATTTATTTGATAGAGACAGCCAGCGAGAGAGGGAACACAAGCAGGGGGAGTGGGAGAGGAAGAAGCAGGCTCCTAGTGGAGGAGCCTGATGTGGGGCTCGATCCCAGAACGCTGGGATCACACCCTGCGCTGAAGGCAGACGCTTAACGACTGCACCACCGAGGCGCCCCTGTCGGTAGCCTCAAACACGTCTTGTCCAAATTGGCCGGGGCGGCTGCAAAAAGCCCCAGGCAGCCATCTCCACCTGATCAGGCAACGGCTTTGGTGCCCGTGGGTGTTCTGGCCGATCCCCTCTTAGATGCCTGAACTTTCAATAATACAGTTGGAGGACCCAGGAAGATTCCTGGAGACGATGCACGTGGTGATGGGGCTAGTCAAGATGAAAAGTTAAATTCCTCCTCCGCACTGGGAGAGAGAAGAGAAGTGTGTGAGAAAATACCCCAGAAAGTTAAGTGCCTGATCGTCGTATCTGTTGGGACGAGCACACCACTCTAACGTTAGACCCCGCAAGAGAGCCAGGGCATGATGACCAAGAAACCAAGGGTCAGCACGGTCCGCCTCATTCCAGAAGGTTGTACTGTGTGTTCTGAGAAACTGAGACCGAGATCGGCCCCTTCCCGGGATCAGCTTTCCCACTTTTTTTTTTTCCTGTTAGAAACAGGTTAAATGGTAGATTCTACAGAGGCAGCCTTACCAGTTACTTACCCCTCTGTAAAATGGGATAATACTAGTACCTGCTTCAGCGGGCTGATGTAAGGAGGAAATGTATTTATGGAAACATTTAGAACAGTAGCTGGCATTTAATAAGCTCTAAATAAGCGATGCTTTTCTAGTCTAGAAACCTCTAACAAAACGCCTCAGTTGATACCCAGCAATTTCCCCACCTGTTCCTTTGTCAAAAAAAGGTTCCTGTCCCTGACATTAAGAATGTCAGACGGTTCGTATAATTAACTAGTACGATCAGCAGAGAAATGGAATATTTCTACTAGGTTCGTGTTTGCCCTCGAGTTTGGCGTGCACGCACGCGCACACCCTTCAGAATCACCGATACCGCTTCAAATGTGCTATAATTCATAGTGGCAACTTGTGAGGAGGGCACGTCAGGGCTGACCTCACGTCAGAAACACATGGCTGCCTTTCCCGGGGCTGCTTGGGGTCCCAAACCTTCTTCCGCTGAAATCCATCCACAGTGCTGCATTGTTTTAGCAGAAATCTATCCTTTTTCAAATAAAACCTTTCCTGAAGAAGGGTTCCATGTTCACACTTATATTCTTCAAAAGGAAAATGGTACACGGGAAAGAGCAGGTTTGGAAGTGGACGGAGGAGGACAGAGGTGGGGACAGGCCAGACAGCCGTTTACAAGGACAGCCTGGAGATTCGCCTGTGTACAATGGGAGAGCTGATCACGGGGTTATACAGGCACACCAAAGAGAGAAAAGTGTGTTCCCAGGTCAAGCCTGAAACCTTGGGTGTAAGAAAATTACTGCAGACACTTCGGTCAATCCTATGCCCAAAGGTCATGCAGAAATGGGTGACACCTGGGCATAAGGTTAATGCGGACTTCGAGGACCACGGGTTTGGAGAGCTGTGTCTGGTTATCCGTGGTGCCTCGGTTATAACCGGGAAGCTCCAAGAACCTTACTGCTCTGTATTTATATGCGTCATTTGCTTTCGGTCTTACAGCAGCCCGTCACTGGCAAGATGTCCCATCTCGGCTGTCTGACCGTTAATTACGACGCCATAGAGCAGCCGCTGCTCCTCATACAAGGCATCTGTGCGAACCTGGGTCTGGACGTGGGGACCAACCTGCATCTAGCCATCAACTGTGCTGCACATGAGCTCATGGACTACGTAAGTTTCTGCTCCGGACACTTGCTTTTTTGTTGGGTCCCATTATTTTTAAATGAGAAATCGAAAGAAGCACGTATCTGAATACTTTTCAAACAGATCCTATTGCTTTTGTTAATATCGTGTGCAAGTTCCAAATATAAATGGAGAAAGCCACGTTAGCTAATGACCAGAGAATAACATAACCATATAATTTTTAAAAATTAATGGAAAAATGTCAAAATAATTACATATAGGAATTCTGTACAAAGATTACTAAAATGGGTTGCTTACATCGCAATTACGAGAGCTATTTAAAAATAACAAACTGGTATGTTCTGTGGAGTTCACTCATTTGGTAGGTAGATGCCGGATTCGTCAAGCATGGAAAATGGATCTGTTGTAATTATAACTTGGTAAGCCCTTCTGGCCAAGTAAGTGGTTCTGAGTTTCTTCTGTGACTCCCTTTTTTTTTTTTTTTTAAGATTTTATTTATTTGACAGAGAGAGACAGCCAGCAAGAGAGGGAACACAAGCAGGGGGAGTGGGAGAGGAAGAAGCAGGCTCCCAGTGGACGAGCCTGATGTGGGGCTCGATCCCAGAACGCCGGGATCACGCCATGAGCCGAAGGCAGACGCTTAAGGACTGAGCCACCCAGGCGCCCCAGACTGTGACTCACTTTTTAAATATAAAAATATTTCCAAGTTGTCCACATTTATGGAGAATATATTTTTATCCAATGAGGCCCATCCACAGGGTTATCCTCAGTTAGGAGGACAGAGCTTTAGGGATGAAACCTCACCGGGAGACCACACCACGTGGGGGCAATTATTTAAAAAAGAATGGAAAACGGGTTCCTTTGTTAAAGCTGCAGTCCTCAGTCCTCAGGGTAGCAGAGCAGCAGTTAACCTTTCAACTTGGGAAGCTGACATGTTAGGAAAACTGATACAATTTATCTGTCTTCTACACATAACTTCCCTTTTCCCAATACACAAGCCCGGAGTCCGTGTTGTATACAGTGCCCAGTGTGCTGACATACGTTTGTGGTGACTTGGTAATTAATGTCAAATTCAGGGGACGCGGCCCAAGAGAATTCCGCTTTAATTTGCAATTCTTTTAACTCCAAAGGAAAACTTGAACAGCATCTAAGAACCCTAAGTTTCAGCTGACTTCTAAGTCCTTTTAACTTTCCTTAAAGATACTCAGCGCACGAAGGCATGTTTAATGTAATTTCCCATTCTCCACATAATGATTGGTTCCTAGACATACTATTACGAAAAATAATTGCATGTTTTCATCAGCAATGTATACCGAGAACTATGAATATACGGACTGCTGGTGCTAGCTGGAATGGGGGTTTTTGCTTATATTCAGTGAAATGTATTAGCTTGATATCAGCTAATTCTTACAATGTTAATTCAAAGTCATTAGCATTTCTTTACTGACAAGATAGGACTTTTAAGGTTTTGCAGTAAAGAAACTAAAAGTTCTGGCTGCTTTTTAATCTGAAAAAAAGTATAAAATCCTTTCACAGTTATGGACTTTGGAACGTGCTCAACTCCAGTGGAATCCAGTCCATGGGCGGCCACAGCAGGAGGGCGTTAGCGAACCAGTCGTCCGGTTCCCTCCTGCCTCCTTCCCGGTACCTGAATAGCCCAGGGGCCGTCCCAGAACACAGACTTGGAAATCCGTGCTAGGTTTTACAGAGAGACGACTCTAGATCCTTTCGCCCTGTTTACTCCCATTCTTGATGACTCAGGGGCTTTCCAGACTTCAGATGAACGGCGTTGAACTAGATAGAACTCCTTCAGGACCATATGGTCGGTAGTAGAGCTCGCTGCCCGAGAAGGAGATGCCTTCACAGAGTCACCGGACATTTCACAGTGGCTGTTGTCCAAAGCCTCGCCCTGCTTTCAAATTTTAGGACATTCACGGCACGGCAGAGCCGCTGTTTGTTTGCTGTGAGTGGAAAGACGGGGGTTCTGCTGAGTGCGAGGCTGTGCACTGCTGTCCTGTTTTATAAACTCACAGCCTCGCCCGTGGGCCCACGCAGCTGGGTAGCTAGCAGCGCGTCACCAGCCTCAGTAAGAAGTGATTCCCGGGGCGCCTGGGTGGCTCAGTCGTCAGGCGTCTGCCTTCGGCTCAGGGTGTGATCCCAGGGCCCTGGGATTGAGCCCCACATCAGGCTCCTCTGCTGGGAGCCTGCTTCTTCCTCTCCCACTCCCCCTGCCTGTGTTGCCTCTCTCGCTGGCTGTCTCTCTCTGTCAAATAAATAAATAAAATCTTAAAAACAAAAAAAAGTGATTCCCCTCCTACTGGGTACCTGGTCTTTGGTGCCAAAGGCTTCATCTGAAGGCCATGGGGAGAGCTCCATGGGGCATGAAGAGGAATGGTGACTTGATTTCCCCAGGCTAATATGTCACAGATATTTAAAGTACGCAGATTTCTCACAGCGATATGGCCCGAAAAGAACGTTTACGATCTTTCATAGGCAGTGAATAAACGCGAATGGGAATCCCACCTTTCGCCTTTGAGGAATTCCTCATTTATCTCTATTGTGTTACTGTCCTTGCACTTGCCAGAGTAGAGGGAAGTATGAGGTGATGCTGGGAACACACAGAAACGCAGCCGAGCTGGTCGACCTGTACGTGGATCTGGTCAACAGGTTCCCTTCGATTATCGCCTTGATCGATCCTTTCAGGAAGGAGGTAACGGGATCCACCTTGCATTTTATAACAACACAGCGAAATCTCGTGCCTCCGGCCTGGTGGCTCAAATGCTGCGCTTTGGCTGGGCCGGGCTGCTGTGCGTCCGTGCGGGTGAGAGGAGGCGCGCACGGAGCCAACGCGGAGCCCGAGCACAACGGCCTGGGAGCGGGCCTGGGTGCGGAACGGACCAGCTTTTCCCGAGCACTGGGGGGGGGGGGGGGATACCCGTGTTTCCACAAGCGACCCAGTCACGGCCCGCGAGCCCCCGTCCCATAGCCGAGCTAAGGGCTCCCAGACCCAGGACCCCGGCTGGGCCCATGTGCGTGACCTGCAGCCACTTGCCGCACACGCAGGAAAGTCACAAAGGCTTCAGATTGCGAGGTTTTTCCCCCTACTCAAGCTGTGGCATCCCAGGAGGGTTCGTGTCCCGCAGGAAGCCACCGCCCTCCCTCACGCTCTGAAACTCCAAAACTTAAATTCTTGATGGTATGAATTGGGGAAAACCGTTAGATACACTGAACAGATCCCTCTCTGAGATCAGGCACGGATTTCAATGTGGGGCACGAGAAGAGGCCTGCCTCGCGCTCGGGGTCCCAGGGCCTCGCTCAGCCACCAGTCCTGTCACCGCCTGTGCCACAGCCCAGCGCTCACGGAGCCACGACCGAGCGCTTCATCCCGTGGCCCCGGCTTCCCGGGCTTGTCCTGGGGCTCTGGCCTCGGCTGGTTTTTCTGTGGCAAGATGGCCCGGGTTTGGGCTGTTCTGGTGAGACAGGTCGGAATCTGGGACCGTGGCTCGGGAGACTTTGTGGATCATCAGTTAGAAATAGTTAGTATTTCATTTCATGTGATGGTCTCACCAGTAAAAGCAAGGGTGTGGAGAAGGAGAGCCTAAAGCCCTCGCAGGCTCCGTTCCTTCCGCTGTCTGTTCGTCAGAAATCACAGTGGAATCTTCTGGCCGGCCGGTCGTTAGCAGCGTTATACAATACAGTCGGTAGGGACGGCTTGGATTCAAAGGACTCCAGAATCAATGTGGAGCATTTAATGTGCTAAACATTTTATCCACCAGATCTTTAAGCTCAAATTCAATCACTTGAAGTTTCTGTTCCACGAAGCTGGTGAATTTGTGTGGCTGTGGTTCAGGCATCATTCAGCCGCAGAAACAACAGAAAACTGTTTTGTGGGTCTCAGAAAGGTGTTTAACTCAGCTTAGGGGCTGTAGGATTCCTATTGTTTTGTGATCATGCTTAATACATTATAATGACCGATTCTTAAATATTCACCCAGGACTCCGAACAGTGGGACAGCATCTGTAAGGCTCTTGGTTCCAGGTGTCACATCATTGCAGGAGCTGCGTCCAAAAGCATTTCCAAACTTCTAGAGGGTGGCGACATCAGCACCCCCAAATCCAGCGGGCTGATCATCAAACACACCAACCAAACCACGATGTCTGACCTGGTGGAAATAACCAATCTTCTCGACAGTGAGTCACAGTATAGGTCTGCAAGACTCGCAAGGAACTTAACTTGGTTACACAAGGGGCCAAAAAGATGCATTTTGTCAGTTAATAAAAAGCAGGGCGTGAGTCTTGGAAGGAAAACAAATTTCCAACCGTCTGTGAGAGCTCTGGTGCTGGGAGACGGTTTGCAGCTAGCTTACCGATCGACTTCCCAGTGCTCCCCCAACAGTCCCAGTCCAAGACGCCCCCCCCTTAGGGAGGGGTGCCACACAGGTGTGGCTGAGGACAGTGCCCTGTCAGCTTCACACCACCGGACAGTGATCCCACTCGCCCCCACTGATGTTTTAAAAATTCCTCACAAGTTTCAAACTCTTCACGACCGTGAGGTCCGTGAACACGCTTTGCCCTGTACCATTTACTTGGCTAACTAGTCCTGATCCTTCACATCTTTCCTTAAAGGAAACCTTTTCAAGTATATGCGACTTTCCCGGCTTCCTCCACCCCCGCTGCTTGCTCTCAACTTCCCTCATAGTTTTCTATACTTTCTCTTTGTAGTATTGGCCACAATTACGTGTACGATTATTTAATGTCCAGTATCCCCCCCCCACTAGACTTTAAAGTCCCATGAGTTCACAGGAGTCTTGTTCAGTGCCTGAAACAGGAGCGGGTCCCAGGAACTAGGCAGAACCCTTGTCTAAGATCTGGAGCAAGACTCAGAGCCAGACGGGCAGCCAGCGGCCTGGGCTCGTGCCGGAGAATGGCATGGAGTTCCCATAGTCCCTTGTCCTGTAGATGGCTCAGGCTAGGGCCCAGGCAGGGCTGCCCGGTAGGTGGCAGATGGGAGGCCCCAGTCATGGCCTTTCCTCCAGGGCCCAGCAGCCATGCTGTCATTCGCTTTGCTACTATAGCTCCTGCCTTGAAGACACCAAACACCGTCTCAGGAGGAAGCCCCCTGGCTTGCAGTGTTCGTCGACCTGGCAGATTTCAAGGGGTTCTGAGATCCTCAAACTTAGATTAAGTACCATCAACACTGCTCTTCTAATAAGTTAACATTCAGACAGATTCCTTTGAATAAAATTCTACACGATGAATTGTGAAATCCAATAAGGCCTATCAGCTCCCTAGACGATGCCCTTGCACTTACTGTAGATTTTGTCTCAAAGAGGCACGCTTTTCCACACTGAACATGGACAAAGCGGAATCGTGTCTTACAGCTGTGGTCTTGGAAAACAAGTCAGCCTAATTCGAGCATTTTTTCCCCTTTAGTGGTCACAAAGGTCTAGCTTACAATTTATGGCATCTTAAATTTGATGAAAGGTGGCATTCATGTAATATTCAGCACCCAAGCTGCTGGAAAAAGAGAAACAGATAAAACCGGGGTAATGGAAATACAAATGTTTAGGTCAGAATTCTCTGGCGGTCAGATCGTTGACTGTTCACAGGGAAGTTTTAAATCTCGGCAAATTTTAAATTTTCATTCGAGGCTCATACATACCACACACATATATACACATACATACGTATGTCTGTCTGTGTGTGTGCGCGCGCCCTTATGCTCATTGTTTCTATGCCATCTAAACCTGAAAAAAATTCCTCTGCTCACAGGTAAGAAGCACATCACCGTCTTCGGAAGTACAGAAGGCGAGTCGTCTGATGACAGCCTGGTCGATTTGGTAAGTACTGAAAGCCGGTCAATTGCACAATTGCCAAAACACTGCTTTTATCACGAATTGGTATTTCAGAGAAATGCAATCTTTGGCGGAGAAAGTCATGTAACCTTTTATGAAATAGACTTGCTTCCTCCCAGACAGCTACCTTTTGCAAAGAGCTAATCTTTGAACTTTTAAAAAGAAGAAAAATTGAAGTCCTGGGAAAATGATGAGCGCACTTAAATGGCTGGGGTGTGCACCTGCAATCTTACCGCCTAAAATGAAGCGAGAAAGGCCAGAATGTTCTTAGATAAAATCAGCACGCTCACATGACTAGTAAAGCATCTGGCGTGCAGTCACGCTGTTTACCTTTTGCCGCTCTGTTTGTAAGCAGGTCACTTACCGACGTAAACATAAAATACAAAGTTACGAGAGAAAAACCCACACAGCACAGCGTCAGGGCCCTTTCTCCCTAAAGAATTGTTTGTATTTTAGCAAAACGTGACTTCTCGTTTAAAATCAATTTCATCCCCCCACCCCCACCCCCCAAAGGCCGTCGGACTCGGCGTCCGGTTTATCAAGCTGGGAGGTCTGTCTCGCGGCGAGCGGGTGATTAAGTACAACCGCCTTCTTACGATAGAGGAAGAACTTGTCCGGAACGGAACACTGGGTACGTGCTGCTTTCTGCTCTGTTTTCACTTAGCCATGAATAAGAGAACAAAGATTGCAAGGAGGGGAGCAGGAGGCCCTCGGCAGGAGGGCAGGGGACTCCAAAGTCTGTAAGCGCGTGCTGACAAAACTAGGGTGCCATTGGCCACAATGCGCATTGTGTTCTTAATGGATCATCTGTTTACCTGGATGTTTCAAACTCTCGCCCTTCTTCTCGATGAATAAGCTGCGTGGTGCTTTTCAATAGGATTAATTGATTGGCATCTCCAAGCCTACCTTTTTGTGATGGTCCAAATCCTAGCTAAGGTCTCTCTGCACAGCCCCTGAAAAGTTAAAGGCAGATGTTTTCCTGACGATTCTCGGAAACAACTCCTTTTACTCAAGACAAGTAGGCAGCACGTTAAGTTGCATGTCATATGTTGGAAAGGCTGTGCCCTCGAGAGAAACGAGCCAGTCGTTTAGGAAGTCAAACCTCTGCAGATTTGCGTGCATAGAAGGCACCGCGTACTGGCTAACTGGAGAGAAACACCCCGAAGACGCATTTTTACCTTCATGTTACTGTGATGGCCAAAAGCAGGTGCAGAGCCCACAGAGATATTTAAAGAGACCAAGTTATTGTCTTTGTAATTCTGAAAATATTTTGCATTTTAGGATAGAATAAATGAATCACTGTGCTGGGGGGAAAAAGTATGTATTTATTTAAGTAGTATTGACAAAATATGAAATTTTCTTGGATGCTATACATGGAATCTATTAAATGATACATGTATTAGGGCCTGTACTGTAGAGTAGACCAGTTACTGTATATGACAGCAAGGACGCGGTCCTATGCTGCGCCTCAGTACAAGCATTGAAAAAATAAAGGAGCCAACAGAAATTGTAATTAGGAATTTGTCATGCTTAACATATGTAATGACCTTGAAACACACACTAAGCTTCATAGAAAATAAAAATACAATGGGGAGACTGTTTCTAAGTAAAGGCAATCAGAAGTTAGTATGTGACACAGGGCTTGTTCTTTCAAATAGGTAAAATCATATTATTCCTACATATGACCTAGTTATTTATTTATTTAATGTCATCCTGACTTGTGGAAGCCTTAAGTTCCTAAATGGCCCATCACATTTCCAGTCAGACTTCACCACAAGAGAAACAGCTGCTTCCGGGCATCAGAAAGGATAGTGAGCAGAGGCCCAGTCCCTCCCTCAGGGCCAGGGCCAAGCCCTGGGCGTTCTAGACCAGATTAACAGATTACAGGCATGCCTCATGTTATTGCACTTTGCTTTACGCACTTCTCAGAGACTGCATTTTTTACAGACAGGTCTGTGGCAACCCTGCATCGAGCAAGTCACAGGGCGCCATTTTCCCAACAGCATTTGCTCACTCCACGTCTCTTCTTGTTTTAGTCATTCTTGCAAAATTGCAAACTTTTTCATTTGTTATGATGATCGGTGATCAGTGATTGATTTGCTGAGAGCTCAGATGATGGTTAGCATTTTTGAGCAGTAAAGTATTTTTATTTAAGGTAGGCACATTGGTTTTTTAGATTTAACACTATTTATTGCACACTTCACAGACTACTGCATAGTGTGAACATTACCTTTATATGCATTGGGAAACCAAAAAACCCACATGACTTGCTTTATTGCGGTGGTCCACAGCCTCTGAGGTGTGCCTGTAATGAGAATTTCTCTGTCATTGGTCTGTGGTCAATACACCTTATTGACAGTGCTCGATAAATGGGAAGGGGACCAAGAACCAGAAAGACAGATCTCCCGACTGAGCGAAGGAGGAAATCCTGTAAAAGCTCAGCTATTAGCTGAGCACCGTCAGCGCCACTGCCCACGTGGACCCGACTGGAACAAAGTGAGCGGTCGTCCGCGCGGGACCGCTTAGCTGGCGATGGTTTGTACTCACGTGGAGGACTGGCCTCTCCTCTAGTTCATTCTCTTCCTCTGTTCCTCTTCCGCTAAGCCTCTGCCCAACGGCCACTGCACACCAAATGTTCCAGAAGGACACCGTGCACACTGAGCAAAACAAGTGTATTGCACAGTTAACGTCTGTCTGAGCAAAGTCAGGCCCAGTTCTGAATGGTTCCAGGACCTTTTCTAATGGCGAGGGGACCGAGGGGACCCCTCTGGGCAGTTCTGAAGATGGGTCTCCTTTACCTCATGGAACAAAGAACATCAAACTGGGCACCACTGGATGCGACACTAAACTTTATTGTTGTTATTGAATAGGTTTCAACGAAGAACACACATTTTTCCCCTTGAACGACGAAGCTGAAGAGGGGACCAAGGCACCCGAGACTGCGGCCACCATGGCTGGTGAGCTACCCGAGCTCCCGGAGCCCATCTTCCCCACAGAAGGGATGGGGGCATTGGCCAAGGCATGAGCGTCTTCCGGATGGGGCTGTGGACACCCTGGCTTTCGGCTGCGCCGCTAGCATGAGACCTGCAGAGCCCAAGTGTGTCTTCACGTTGGCTTTGCTCTCAAACATCCCTACCCAGCGAGCCCTTTTTATTCTTGTGATTTCACTGTTTGGTGACACCAATGCGTAGTCTTTCTGCCCGAAATCACACCTGTAAGCTGTGTCTTCCAGACACCCCGTTTCCATGGGGATTTCATTTGTGTACCAGCTCTCCTGTCCACGCGGGGGGCCACGACCTAGTAAAAGAGTCCAGTCCCTGTGCTGCTGAGCACACACTCGGTACAGCTGATGTGTCAGCGTCATAAAGCACAGGCTCATTTTTGTCGCCAGCCTCGTGCAGGAAGAAGTATGAAAGCTTCACCGTTTCCGTAATAGCCAAACAGCTTCTTACTTCCTTACCCTTAATGCCTCTTCCCGGATTCCCTCCTCTTCCTAAATGTTCATCTTTATTATATTACTTATATGCTTGCGGACCTCCTAAGATCCTTTTTGGGAAAAAGAATCCGTATACATGACTAAACCCATCAGTAAATAAATACATATTATTAAGGTAATTAACTGCTCAATTATTTATGCAACAGTATCTAATAGGGGACTAAAAATGATCTATCATACAGGCCTCTCTTGTAACCCAGAATCAGGGTTATAGCAGAAAAGTGCCAGAAATAAATTTATTTAAACACATACCTATAGACATAATGTCCTACTGCTTTATATAATTTAGATTCTCTGTTAAAAGTGAGCATTTGCTTTCCTCCAAAATTATAAAAATTGTTCTATACTGACCTGTGGAAGAGTTGGCTATGTTTAGATTTCTGATATATTCTGTAAGTTTTTACTAAGCACACTGAGAACTTTTCCTTTTGAAGTGTATCCATAGGGAAACTTAATGGCCTCATGGTACAGGTAGGGCCTTACGCTCAAAGCAATGATTTAAAATTGGCTCAGTGGCACATTCTCTCAGAGCCCGGAGCTGGAGGACTGGTTGGGAGCTAAGTTGGGAGAACCATGTCTCAGTTTGTGGCTGTGACTGCCCGTCCTGGTGCTTAGCAACACAGAATGGGGTACGAAAACTGGAAGGAGAATACGTTTTACTCATGTTTGCTTTTTTTTTAAGAGAGAGAAAGAGAGAGAGAGTGGGGGGAGGGGAAGGAGAGGGAGAGACAGAATCTCAAGCAGGCTCCACGCATAGCGAGGAGTCCAACATGGGGCTCGATCTCACAACCCTGAGATCATGACCTGAGCCAAAATCAAGAGTTGGATGCTTACCTGACTAAGCCACCCAGGTGCCCCTGGAAAATTCATTTTAAAGGCAGGCGGGATATGACTGGGTGTTCACGTAACCTTTGCACATGCCCCTCCCCCCCCCCCCCCCCACGGAATATGGGAGACCATCAGAGAGTCTGCCCTGGAACTAGAACACAAATTATAATTAAATGAATGGAACCAGAGCAAAAATATACAAACTAAGTCAATAACAAAATTAACCAAAGAGGCCATTTATTACCTCAACCAGGTCAGAGCTTTCATTTCCACCTTTTCCTCACTCGAGGACTGGGGTCACCAATGGAGAGGTAACATTCTAACTTCTGGAAGTGATGAACAGTTTCTACTTCTATCTTCTCTCTCCCTCTCCATACATGTTAATATGTCATTGGAATAAACCATGTAATATACACTATATAGAAGTTATCTATAAAAGAAGTAAAAGAGACGAGTCATAGCCCATGTAAATCAATGACGGTGGGACTGGGGAAAGTTAGTGCCAGGAAGAAACTTCCAGACCAATCCAATCTGTTAAATAAAGGCTGCTTGATGATCCTTCTAGGTCAGTGATGATGATGGATAGCAGTCCCCTCTCCACAACTTACTGCCAGAGAAGCTGACGTCATTCCATGATGAAACAATTCAACACACACAGAAAAATCATCCAGGGTTCCGTAATATGACTAGCATTTATCTAACCTACAACCTAACGATGGTCTGGAAAGATCACGAATGATCATTTGTACCTATACTGTTCCAATTCCAACACATCGCTTGTTAACAAAGAAGACAGGGAAAGAGGAGTTGCGGTGAGGGTTGTTCTGCCACAACACCTGTCCTTTTCACTCTGGCCAAACCAGGCTGGGTGGGTCCAGCCCCGCTGACTCCTGCTGAGCATTATTTCCACAGGACCAACAGCTGTTGAAACTACGGCGGGGGGGGGGGGATGCGGTGGAGGAGTTTGGGACTAGCCCAGGTACAAAAGGGTGTTCTAATTTTAATTAAGTTCTTATCCTTTTGGAAAAGAAGGGAGACATCTTTAATAGCAAGAGCACAAAGTACGTCTATCCCTTTGCTTCACTCTGGCAATAAGAACGCAACAATATTAGTTCCAAACTCTGCAGCAGACGAGACAGAATTCCTATTCCAAAACAAAAGACTAAATGAAATTTTTAGAGCAAACAAAAATATAAAGATGGCAGTCCCTTCCAACTTTCTAAAATAGTATATAAGTAGGTCATTTATCATTTCTTTATGCAAATAGCTAAGAAGGTGCCCCGAAGATACGAGCCCTAGTGTTCCCGTGTCTTCCCGTCCTGGACTGTTCGCTGACAATGGCACCCCAGCAGGGGCAAAGCCCCGTCAACACCGATGTGAAAAGGAACACGGTAGGTAGAACAAGGGGAGCAAAATCCCGTGTCAAATACCTTTCTGTCGAACTATTGTTCGGGGCTTTGTGCTCGCCACGAAGTAGGAAAGCAACTTGGAAAAGACAAGAACATTTTCAAAGACCAGGTACTAACTGTCGCCTGGCCCAGCGAACACACCTCACCGAGTGGCTACCTCCTCACCCTGGAAACGACGGGGTTTCCTAAGCGCATCGCCCTGGTGACGTGTGGGATGAGATACGGAATGACGAGTCCGCGTGTCTCTATATCCCTAAGTGTACGGGAAACACGCAGCCAGCAGAGCCAGGAAGGACAGCGTGAGGAGACACGGGGTAAAATTCCTCAGAATAACCCACCGTGCAGATTACTCACAACGACTAAAGTTATCGACTCTTGGGCAATCTTCTTACGAAAGCATGACCGGTTTGGGGAACTCAGGCAAAACTCTCAATAACCACAGTGGACCTTTCGTGGGAAACTGTCGGTGCTTTTTAATAAGTGTGGTGAGGAGAGTTCAAATCACAGCATCACAGGACTTTTGAAGAGTTAATGCAGTCTGCGGTTAGTTATCATATAGCGGTCTTATTCAATTAGGAAAATTACAGTTGGAAAACATTACATTTTAATTCCCCATGAGTAAACCGAGAAGTAACTGTAAAATCATCACCGGAAGAACGTGGAAACAGTCAAGCATAACAAACGTACAGAAGGATAATTATCTCCAAATTTAGGAAGTACATTGATTTACCTGCCTACCCGCCTCTTCGAGCCTACGCTTAGCACACGTGCAAAAATAAAACACAACTACTGCTATTATTACTATCATTTTCTTTTGCCCTTAGGTGAGAAACACCTGACGGCTACATGCTGAGCCACGCTAACAAAACTAAACCTTTCACTTTCTTTAATAGTAAAATTACCGTTGCTGAATCATTGTCATAAAAAATGCATTCAAGTACATTACCACTTATTTTAAATAAACACCAATTTGGAAACAATCAACTTGGAAAAAGCTGTATAAGTTTTTTTTTTTTTAATCCCTGATTACATTTCTATTTATTCACTGTGGTAGACTGAAACATTGTATTTGTAGAGACTAACTACCACTTAATTTCTTTAAAACACACACACACACACACACACACACACAACAAACCTGTGTAATGCAGAACAGCAGTGAAGCAAGACAATTGTGTGCTTGTCACTTCTCGTCACTGTACAGAAGAATCGTGCTAAGCCACGGTACTGGTGCCACTCGGTACGGGAGAACACACAACGAGCTCCGAGCACAGAGCACACGGTTTCCTAAGGTGATACTCTATGAAATCCAAGGCTGGGACGTTCCCTCCATTCTGCATTCAGGCCACCAGGCCAGTCCCACCGGAGTCCTTGGGAGTCTCTGGACCCAGTCAATGGTGCATATTCCCCGGCCCACAGATGACGATGCGTGCAATTAGCCTGGACTCCGGGAGTGCCGGTTGGATGCCTGCAGCGCCCGAATTTGCAGCTCCTCTCAGTATATCCTAGAGAGTAATCTGTGCGCCATTGCCTCGCAATTTCCACGCTGCTGCAGTTTCTCTCTCCAAAAACGATCAGACCTAAAACAGAAGCCGCTTTGGCAGGGAGGGGGTTTTAAATCACCTTAAGTTGGTCAGTTCTGTTTATCCACTTATCTACAGGGCTGCAAACTTTCAGCATTACATTTGATGAGTGGTATGCACGTTACCTAAAAAGACAGACATCCGAATTTTCTGTAACCTTCTAAAAGAAGTCACGCTTAATACAGTAATTCGAGAAAACATCTTATCCCTAGGAAGAAAAACAAAAGCTACACAGGATGTGTATTTCGCTGAACTTACTTATGTTTATAGGTAAATTACTCTCAAAAGTGACACCAGAAAAGAACCTGCATTCTGAGTACAGTGACAAGAACAGAACGTCTACGCGCGTGCCCAGCCACCAGAACTGGTCGCGTACTCGTCGGAAAGGGCTCGGACACCTGTCAGCCTTCCGGTGTACCGATCAGCAGTGGGAGCTGTCTGCGTCGCTCATCTTTTCATTGCCGTCGTCTTTGTGTTCTGGTTTAATTTCATCTTTGTCACCCTTGGGTTGAGTTGACTCTTGTTCAGTGACTTGGTCTTTGGTTTGGGGTTCGTGTGTGGAAACAGGGTCTAAAACTACAACGGGTCCGGCTTGTTGCTCACGGCCAAAGCTCTCGCTCCCGCATCCAGCGTTACTGAGAGGCCTGGAGGAAGAACAGTTACACAAAACAATAAAAAGCAGAGAGAGAAAATATTTGGCTTTCATATTCCTGGATTCAGACCAATAAAAAAAAAAAAACCCAAATGCTCTAAGTCTAATTAACATGCACAAAGTGGTCTTTGAGGTGCCAGCCATTAAAAGAAAAAGGAGCTATTAGATGACATTAGGAGCACGAGCCCAGAAGAAAGGCGGCGGAAAAAGTCAGAGCAATTAACTACGGAAGTGTTAAAAAGCCAAAGGCACCTACCTGCTTAATTACACTCTTCTCCAGCAGCGCGAAGCTCCCGGGCCGCGCGGGCCTCCCCACCGCCTGCCGCCCAGACTCCCGTCCCACCGTCGCTTAGCCAGAAGGAGCCATCTCACCCCCACCTCCACCCCTTCGTGTCCCTGGGGACACCTGGTGGCCGACTAGCTCTGAGGAGGCCGCACCGCTGGGGGAAGTGAGCCACCCGCGTCCCGGATGGACAGCTGAGCGTCTCACCCGCTCCTGCCATTCCTGACATTCGGGACATCTGGTCAGACCCGGGGAGGAGGAGGGAGGAGCGAGGGCAGATGGAAGAATCCAGAGAATAAGCTAAAACGCTAAGTGACCATAAACTTTTTCTAAAAAGGAGAATCGTTTCTTGAGAAATTTCTTAAGGAATTTCAGGAGCAGTTTCTTTCTCCACAGACACCTCCTCTCTTCCCTTCTGTTCTGATGCGAGAAGCTACTGCCTCTCGAGGTACGTCAGTGACCTGTTTCCTTGTAAAACACAGAGGTGTCCATGTGTTCTCTTGCCACGTGTCAGGAAATTCTGTTGGCACCTACTCCTCTCAGGCTTCATGGTCACAGGCCACCTGAAGGTACTGGGCTGCTGACCTGGGGCCTGAAGGTTGAGGGGTGTGCAGGAGGCAGGCCAGGGGCTCTTCAGATGCATCTGCTCGTCTTGGCAGATGCTAAGATGTTAAGCACGAACCAGCATACCCCTGTCCCACCTCTGGACATCAGGACGTGTCCTGGCGAGCCCACAGCTCGACCCACCCCTTGCAGGAGTTGACACTACTGTTCCCTGAGCCCCAGAGCAGTCCAGAACCGCCAGTCAGACACTCCCTTGTCACCTGCTCCTTCTCCCTTGTTGGACTCACCACAGTCATGGAGTACCATGTAATTAGCTGTTCAACGTCTGTCTCTTCAAATAAAACGTGAGCATCCACGAAACAGGGACCGTTCAGCTTTGTTCACACTTCCACCCCGGCACCTCGCACGGGTCCACTTGTGGCGTAAATGAGTGAATACTAATGAAGTGTGAGAGGCTCAGAAACCCAGGCTTTGGTGTGAATAGGTCTGGAGGTCTCTCTTTTACAACAAAAACAGAACAAATAACACTCAACTACTACGAAAAAGCAGCCTGCATGACCCAGCCACAGGTACCAAAACCTCAAACCCCACGACCAGGGTCTTCTCACTTTCTGACCAGCACTCTGAAATCTGTCCAAAAGCGTGGAGACCACTCGCTCTGGCTGCCCGGTTATCCTGTCACTTGTTGGTGATGAGCAGGTCACGAATGCACAGCTGTCTTCTGTGGCAGTGGTGAGAGCACCGGGATGGCCGGGAGCCTGAGAGGGAGGCAGACTGGGCAGCACCCCTGTCACTAGAAAACACCAGGACACTTTCCATCAACCTTGACCAAAGACCCACTTCTCAAGCCGTCTGTTGCCATGCTTTGGGAATCAACAGGGGAGGCGGTTTCCCCGAGGTACCTGGCTTGACCTTCCCGGACCCGGGCAACACCTGGAAGACAGGGTCCACTAGGGCAGAGAAGCAGAACCACGGTGAGAGAGACACGGGCTCTACGATCAGAATTAGACATCAGGCAAGGGAGGGAGCCAGTCAGGGAGTCTAGGGAGATCAGAATTAGACATCAGGCAAGGGAGGGAGCCAGTCAAGGAGTCTAGGGAAGTCGGAGGCTGGGCCTAAAGTCCGCAGTTCTGGCAAGAACAGGAAGATGGGCGAAGAGCAGCAAGGGATTGAAGACAAACCAGAAGTGCATCTGTCCTTCCCAGTCTCCAGCCCCCATGACGCAGACAACCCGCAGGACCACTGGAGACTTCCACAGGGAACTGCACATGTGCCTGGTCAAAAATTTGGAAAAGCTGGAGGAGGAGTTGGGGGGAGCCGAGAAAACTGTGGGCCAGCTACCAACTAGGTGACCCCTTCCACGAACCTTGGCAGCGCCTGCCCTGCATGGACCTTCTGAGCCTTTAGAACAAAACAGAAATGACTACAATGTCACTTTGACCTTCTAAATCTCATGCAAAGTTCTCTTGTGGCCAACCCTAACCTGGAAACAAAGGGCAAGGGAATTGTAGGAAATGAAGCGCCAGCCTAGTGAGGTGGTTCTAGTCAGAGCCACGACCGTCTGTGGGTCGGTCACCAGTCCGGCTCCACCATCTTGCGGCGGGCGGAGTCCATCGCGAACTAAGCCCATCAGTCTGCTCTAAGCGTGCAAAGGAAGCTTCACCTCATTCTCGGCGAGCAACTTCTATCAACCCATACCGGCTTCCATCCCTTCTGCAGAGCTGCCACGGCTGTTTTCATGCCCATGTGTGTCTGCAAGGGGAGATGAACACTTCCTAAAAAAGCTTTCTGCCTCAGCTGGTGTGAAAACTTCCAGAAGATGCTCTCAGGGCACAGATACAAAAAAACAACTGGATGTCGACTGAACTGAAAACTCAGAAACCTTGTGTGGTCAGGATGAAATTGGCCTGGAATTGTCTCCGTCCAAAGAACTGTTCTTTACTGAAGTAAGTTTCTCAACTGCAGATTAATCTATTATTAAGTCACCCGTAGGCTAAAATTTGAAAACCCCCTTGCTGATTATTGCTGAACTTGGCACCGTGGGCAATTTCTCTGAATCTCTGTGTTGAGAGTCAGACTAACCGATTTCTCCAGGACAACGACCACTGACTCGGAATCCCAATGTGTTAAGGCTAAAAGGGGCTATGGCAATCATCGAATCCAACTGGTTCTTTAACAGATGAGAAAAACGAGGTTTGGAGGGGAGAACCCGGCCCAGAGCATGTAGCCCGTCAGCGGCAGAGTCAGAACAAGAATTAGGAGCCGTCTCCGTCTTCCTGCCTTTCCCATGAGGCTTACCCAAGGTGGCTTCTTCTAGAAACAGGATTATGATGCCACAGGGTAATTTTGGCATGTTTACCGATTTATAGATTTCTGAATCCGTTTTTAGATGCACCTTTCAGAGTCTGTCCCTTCAAGCTATTCCTTGCGTTTTTCCCTCTGTGACTGGTAACTCCTCTGGATTTGACACATTAGGCCTATTCCTGGTACCCGTGGGGAGCTGCCCAGGGCTCCTTCTGGAACGAGGGACCGTCCTCTGCAGCCTTGTTCCCGCTCCATCCCCATCTCACGGGAAGAGCCAGAGAGTACCATCAGAGACGGTGCAAAGAACCCCGGCTCTTGCTCTAGGCAGCCATAGTGGCAGATTCTAGCAGGTTAAAGCTTCTCCCCTAACGTCAAGTCCCAGGTGCTCAAATGCAACAATCCAATAGGAATTGCAGCAGACTATCATTCTGTTCAATTTTCCTGCTTTAATTTTTCATCTAAGCGCAGTGACCACAAATAAGGAATATTTAGTACTCATGAGAAGTATGGCAGATCTCCTGTATGCTCCAAAATCTCCCAAGTGAAACTTCGATTTGATAGGTGTTATATAAAGTAAGACTAAACTCATGTGATATTCAGGTTGAAAGGCATTTACGGACACGAACTAGTCCCACCTTTCCATTTGTCAGATGAAGACACCCAAGAATTGGGAGTTAAATGATCTGCCCAAGGGCACACACCTTGTTAAGGGCAGACACAGGACTCAAACCTTAGAATCTGGATTTCCTGTTTTTTTTTTTTTTTCTTACAACATACTGGTAGTCATTTATGATCCATTCAAAATATTTTCATGGATCATTTGTCTAAAATGATATCCTGAGCAAACCATCTAGGTTTGCTCAAGAGCTGTTTCAAGACAAAAAGAAAACCCCAAAAGCAAAATAAAAGCTCAGAGACAATACAGCGAGGGGTGCCACTTTAGGAAGCTGACCCATGGGTGCCCTTCCAGAAAGCAGCGACCCTTCCCCGGCTGCTAGGGAGCCAGAGTGTGGGGCTGGGGCAGGTGGGGCTGCTTGCTAGTCGGAGGAAGGGCCTGACTCCAGAGCACAGGGGTGCCGGAAGCTCCCGAACACTTGTAAACAGCACCACCAAAGCTGAACTTTCAGAAAGGGACTCCGTGATTTCTCAGACTGTGTTACAAGAGACGAACGAGCAGCATTCTAATTTTTAAAAAAGCACATCATTGTTTGCATTCAATGAAACTCCTTTCAAAATCAACTTTCCACATTCCAATTATATTCAACAACATTCTAGCTAACATTTCGGCTGCAATTCAAATTAACTAATGCCCAAAAGAGCCCTAATAGACGTGGTTCTGAGCTCAATTGAATACAATCAAAGCTCATGAAATGAAGGGGGAATTGCTTATTTCATGCAAATTCTGCATATCACTCAAGCTTAATTTTACTGATAATATAAAGGTGGGACATTTTGAACATTACAGTGAATGAAACTTTTAAGCGGTGAGCGTTATTTTATAAAATGCTACCTCTGAAAAGCTGATTGCCAAACAGTATAAAAATGGTTTGAGGCATAAATGCCAAGTTCATTTCTACTTCACTTCTGAGGTAACTATCTTTCAAATCGCAACAGCTGGACTATTTAACACAATCTGGTGAATCGAAGTATAGTTCTTCTCTGGTCTCGCAGCGGGGCGCCTGCATTAGTCTGTGGCAGCCGTCCAACCAGTGACGCGCCGCCGGACGGTCTGAACTCTGGTTCATTTACAATAAAAATGAATAAGGCTGCAATCATATTTACCACCTCCAAGGACAGAAAACGGAAAGATTTAAATGTGTCTTTATAAAGTAGTTTCCTGGGAAAACTCCAAAGAGGAAGTCAGTTTTTATATTTTCCCTGGTGTAAAAATAAGAAGTCTTACTTTGTTTTTGAAGCCCTTTATACAGTCGGGAGAGCAGGGGACGGGAGTGGCTCTATAGCGGACGTAGTGTTTACTGTTTCCCTCAGACACCATCTTTTTCAGGAGATTTTAATACACTTGTCCAAAATTTCCCAGAAGAGTTTCCAATATAAGGTGACACTGTCTGTATGATTTCCAATTCTAATACTTTCAAATATAATGAAGGTAGAACAAAGCTACATTCTTTTGGCTTTGTGTACTTTTCAAAACTCTGTTTTAGGTCAAAGAATAGTTTTTCGATTTGGGTCAGCATCTAGCTGATGAAAAAATAGATATAATTTTAAATTAGGGGGGAAAAAAAAGCCCACCATTGTTAAACAACAGAATAGCACCGTGGTTTGAAAATCTGACATCAGCTATCAGAGGCTGCTTTGCCCTAAAGATTAACAAGAATTCCTTCTTAACAGAAGTAACAATGGCTGGGCAAAGACGTCTGTGTCCACACGGAGCCGTGTTTTCTTTAGTGGAGTTACTGGAACACAGGGATCTCGGACCGGTTCCAGCCCAGACTGTGGTGCGCACCCTGAAGACTTGTCCCACTTCCTTTGATCCTAACGTGAGCTGGACCGTGGACATTCACAGATCCCAAAATACCCTGGCCCCACGGAGGCTCAGGAACCCAGGGCCGTTCTCACCAGCAAAATTAACACCGATAAAGCGGGAACTAAGATTGGTTTCAGCTCAGGAAAAGATTCTGAAATGTGTGTGATACTTTTGGGGGCTAGTTTTTAAGCTTTCTGTAATTTTCCACAACTTTTAAGTCACCATGAAAAATCCATCCAGATCCCAGCTATTAAAAAGTGAATGTTATTTAAAAGAAGTATTATAAGAGACACAGTCTTCTACAAAATTTACCATACACATCACTGGCTCCTCAAAAGAGCTGCCTGCATAAAATGTTGCATTTTTATTTTTAGGCTTTCAGAACAATATTTATAATTTTTAAAATACTTTTCTTTAAATTTACTTTGTTATATATTTTAAAGTCTCTTTTAAGATGGGAAGTCACAGAGAATTCAGTGTGCCACTTTTCATACAGAGGACAAAGTATATTTCAAATGAAATGTGTTTTTGGGTTCCAGAAGTGAAGTCAATTTATTCTTAGATCTGAAATTGCATTTAAGTTTTAGTCGGTGACTTCCGTTTGAATAAATTGAAAACCTCCCCTCGGCACCACCATACACAACTAAAAGGAAACACAAACACTGCAGAGACTACTGAGAGATGCTTCAAAAAAGATTGCAAAGCACCAAGGCAATTTGGGTCTCTCTGCAGAAATGATATCTTTTATGCTAAGGCTCTTAAAATCATAGGTGTTTGCAACTGGAGGCAAATGTTAGGAGGCAATTAATTCTTGGAGAGAATCGAGGATGACTCGGGAGCATTTTTCACAGTCGTTTTGCGATTTACTCAACAGAATGTCATACAGCCTCAACAATTAACCTGGAAGGTGTCCGCACAGCAACTCAGAACACTTGTCAGACAAAGCGGACGGGCGGACCTCTCGGCTGGTCCACAGGATAACTCCCGGGGCGGGGTGGGGGGGAGGAAAAAAAAAAAAACGAAGTGAGGGGATCTCAACTTCCAGAACATCCAGTTGTTCTGCTAATTTTGTTGTTAAGACTTAATTATCCATGTACAGGCACACAAGGAGAACCTTTGTGGCAGGGCTTTGCCGGGCCGAGCTGCTTCCTGGGGTGTGAGTACACAATTCGACAGCACTAAGATTACGGCGAGGGCACAGCAAATCCTTTAATTGTATAAGAGCATCAGATTAAGTAGTAACTTCCATGTGGTTCATTCTGCTGGCCAGTAGTCTCTTCTCAGAAGCAAATGTTTACCAAGGACAGGGAAGGGGCCCTCCATTCTCCCCTCCACGCCGTGTGCACACACACAGACGCACGTACACCCGCACGCACGCACACACACACACAAAGGAAGAGAAAGGAGGAGAGGGGGAGATGAGGCCACGGTGTGAGACGAAAGAACAGGAAGAAAACCCACCCCTTCCACCACGGGGACTAAAAGAACTCTATTTTCCATGTGAACAAAATGTTGACCCCGACCTCTCTCAAGGAATAGGTGTATGACCAACCAAATTCATTTCCAGCTGAGATCAATGTTTGAGAGCAGAATTTCATGCCAAGTTTCCCTAAAAGTGAGTTAAGAATTTTAATTTCTATTTGGTAACCTATTTCAAAGGCTCAGGTTCTCCAGCTCCAATCCAAAAAAGCAGCACTTTTCATTTTCATTTTTCTCCATTAATTTTATACTGGAAATAATCACACAAAACTGAAGAGACCAGTTAGAGGTCAAACGATGATAAAATCAATCTTACTTTTAATTCAAAACCCGAAAGGCAATTAGGTTTTTTTCTTTCATAGAAATGTTTTACTGATCACAGTACCCGAGAGACATCTAAAATTTATCTTTTATCAACTACCCTTTGCTATTCAGTTAATGGCTCAAACAAGATGAACTCTTACAAAAATAGATCTGTGTGGGGACAAAAGACACATGTATTTAGAGACACCACAGATCTAGAAATTAAATGCAAATTATAATAAAAATGGTTTCACTGGAAATGGACATTTTTCTACTGAAATTGAACTCCGGTCATTTATATCTGGGCTTTGGTTTTTTAAATTCTTGTAGGGCACCGTGTGGCCTGTTTTGACCTCCCGGACAAAATAAGGCAAGCTAGCTGCCTGTCTCGTGGCTAAAAAAGTACAAGAGGTTGATAAAGCTTAGAGTTTTGGGGGAGAACTGGGGTTGAAAACCATGATGAGTGAGAGAAGCGTTCCCTGGAAGAGTCGCTGGCGACTGTGGCTTTAACGTATCTCTGAGAATGAGGGCCAAGAGATGAAGACCCAGCTATGAAACCGCCGTGAAATACACCAATGACCACGGAACCTGAGTCCACTTTCAAATGGGTTCTCTGCCCCCTCTGAGGCAAGGTGTTGCAGAAGTAGCTAGACGAAATGAACAATCATCTTGGGGGCTGCCTGCCTTGTTTAGCTGTGACTGTCAGGACATTCACCCTCCTGGCAGTGTCACTAGGAGAAGTAAGCATGGATGAATGAAGCTCAATATGGACAAGCAGAACCACCTGACTGTACAGTACGCTCTTCAGAGACAGAAGCCAAGAGGGCAAGAGCACTGGACCTCACCTTGGGCCTCTGACTGTGATGCCTGACTCTTTGAAGATCTGCTCACCTCCTTCTCCGTATGGAAGGCCCACCTGTCCTGCCTCTCTTTACAACAGAGATGTCCTAAACACATGACGACCAATGGACACGTAAGCACAAACTCAAAGGAGCTAACGGGGAACTGACCGAAGATGGAGGGGCCTCAAAAAGGTACAGCATGAAGTTGATACAAAAAAATTTATTTTGGGCTATAAAATGTATGTTTTTGAAACAACCGGATTCACAGTGATTCACCTCTATATTACTGTATTATATTATGATTTTGAAAAAAGCGCCTTTTGAACCCAATGATTAGTAAGACATTTTCAAGATTTTTGACTCCCAGGGAATAAATTAGTCTTCAAAATGTTTGAAAATGTCGAAAAAAATTAAAAATGTGTAAATGAAACTTATGCCACAGACTCTTAGGCTGGTTTTGTGATATGGTAATTTGCAAAATTTGTGAGGCTTGCCTCTTTTACTGGACATTTGACACATAAAAACATGAAAATGATTTCTTTTCGACTACTCTTTAAGTCTTTGTGCTAATTCAGATTAGCTCCCCTTTTCAGAATTGTTTTACTGGCTAGCACTTTCTTCCCTTGGCAAGAGATACTGTAATGGGTGAGGTCAGCCTCAGGAACGGGACGGGCAAGGGAATGAACTACCTAGGAGTGCAGAGGGTCAGAGGAGCGAGATGTGAGTATCACTGGGGGCATGGAGGGATTTAACTGCAGCATCCTTGCTTCTAATAGAAGACAATCTTTCAGTCATTTTCTTCCCTCCATTCCTAAGCTCTCGATATGATCAATGCAGTCTGCTGTAGTTCAGAAGCACGGGCTCTGGAGGTAGAATGAAATAGGCTCAAATGAAATCGGACCCGACTCTTGATGAGGAACAGAATTTTGGGCTAACTGTTTACCTCACCGAGCCTCAGTTTACGCATCTGTAAAATGGAGCTATGTCCAATCTGTACATTTAGAAGAATTAAAATAACACATGAATGTATAGGGCTTAATAAATGTTAGTGAAATAGAGTAACAGCAGCAAAACATCGTGGAAGAGAATTTCAAAGCCTGGAATTCCCCAAGTGGTGGCATTACCCGTCGTCTCATCTACAACCAACATATATACCCTGCCTGGAGCAATGAAAGTACTTCTCCTCTTGGACAGATATTGTTATAGTAGGAATAGACATTAACATCTATGTTGTAAAGAATAAAAAAATGTTAACTAAAAAAAAAAGAGAAAACACATATACAATGGAATGTTGTAGGCTTTTCCCCCCAAGATGTTTTCCAATTTCCTCCACATGTATCAATCGAGAACATCAGACTCCTGCATTCTACTGATAACAGAGCTAACATGTTTCAGGGACTTCACACCAGCTTAGAAAGTAAAACAACTTCACTCGTATCTACGTATACTGTGTCGCATTAAAACATCTACATCTGCAATTGTGGCAAACTGGTGGCTATTTCTAAAAACTGAATTCACTGGTAATATAGTTTAAAAATTATTTTACATTCTTGGGTTTGTATGTGTGTTACCATCAATCTATATTAAGAGACACATTGCAGACAGAAAATATGTGCTTTCCTCTATTTGAGCAACTGTGAAGATCTTTACCCAGCAAGCACATTTGTGAGGAATTACTGAGGTTGTAGAGTGCTCGGGGACTCTCCGGAGTGCCTCATCTACTTGCCCCGATTTTAGGTAAGAAAAAAACACAACAGAAAGAAAACAGGACAGGCTGCATGACCTTTCCAAGGACACCTGGCTCCGTCAATAACGCAGGTATCCGGTGTCTAAGCTCTGAAGTCATCTCTGGTCCCGGATGAGGCAGCCCTGGCCTCGCATTACCATTTTAATGTCAGATGGGAAAGGAATTTACTGAAATACTTTTCATATGTTCTCTAACTCACGATGACTCTACAAGGCAGGTGTTATCACCCTTATTTTACACATAAAGAAACAGAATCCTGGGCTCAATAACTTGCCTAAGGTCATAAAGGCCACAAATGGCAAACCCAAGATCAGGACTCTTGTTTACTCAAGTGTAGGGCGAGCTCCAGTTCCAGCAACATCCTGGTGCTGCTGGCTGCCCTGTGCACACACAGAAAGGCAAAGGCTGAGAACAGCGATCCCTCCTGTTTCCCTGCTACACCCCTCCCTGGTCTACAAGCTATTATAGGTGAAAATACGAATCATCCCTGTCTTTCTGTGCAACACTCAGCCTGTTTCCAGGTACTACAGCTGCCTGAAAGTAATAAAATAACCATCTTTAAAAAAAATCTATAATTTGGAATTTTCTCCATTTTACATCGACCATCCCACCCATGGATTAACTTGGACCAGTGAGTCTTATATATTTTAACAAGGTCAGATTTTTACTCTCAATCAATAGGAAAGAACATGAAAACAAAAATCAGGTTTGTTGGTTGGTTGGTTAGGTATGTATACATGTATTCTTTCTTTATTTATTTTGCTCTTCACCCTTCATAGCATGAAGGGAGATTATTATTATCATTCCTGTCTGAATTATAACTAATCAGAATTAATGAAATTCAAGTTCACTATTAAATTTAAGATATTATTACTAGATAATATATACTTATTAGAAATAATTAACAGGACACAAATATTTCTAAAGCTATTATTAAAATGGAAATAATTAGGCTTCTCCAAGTCTTGATTATCTTTTCCTTTCTTTTTCTTCTTTTTTCTTAAAAAAAATAAAATAAAACCCTTGCTTTGCTCAGGCTGGTGACAAGAATGTTAATTTTAATTAATCCTTACAATTAGTATTAAAGATATCTCTTGCCATCTCATGAGTCCCTAGGAAAGAAATCCATGTATTTCCGGCTCTTCAATTTACCAGACTGGAGTTACTCGATTATTTGGAATACATATATATGCTGATTTTAGGAATTTATTAAAAGGAAAAAAACTTTCCAGGAATAGCTTGGTGTTACAATTTTCTCATTAAGTGAAGATCTTATGCAGAAAACACCTTTGTTTCTACTCTTTAAAAACCCTTCTTAGTAGGTTTTCCAATCTTTCCTGTCTGAGGCCATACAAGAGAGCATAGCTGAATCTTTCCTTTAAAATTGGGCATGCTATTGTCTCTGATAACTTTATCTTGTGCAGGTCCAAAGATGCAGAAGTTATACAAAATTGAGCTGACTGGAAATGACCCCTGAGCATTAAAACAAAAAATACTACAAAACCAAAGAAGCCAACCATGGAACGCACAAATATCTCCAATATTTAGCCTGTGCATATGTGGGACTGTTGAATAACAGGGGAAATGTTGGCTAACTGGGTATTCTAATTAATTGACATTCTGCTGTTTTACTGATACTAAAAATGTATACATTCATTCATTTATTCAACAAGTATTTACAGACTTTTCAGGATTTTCCCAGGTGCTTGAGATACACCAGTGAGCAGACAAAAAAAAAAAAAAAAAAACCCTCCTACCCTCATGGAACTTACATTCTAGCTGGGGAAGAGCGAAGGAGGGTGAGGGGAATCAGAACTTAAAGGAAGAGGAATTACAATTTTAAATGGGGTGGTCAGGGTGGGCCTTATTGAAGAGACATTTGGGCAAAGAAATGATGGAGATGAGACAAATCAGGTGGCCACCAGGGAAGGACATAGGAGGCAGAAGGGACAGCAAAAGGAAAGGGTGAGGATGGAGTGAAACCTGGCCAGAGGGGCCACAGTAGGAAGAGGGAGGGTGAGTCAGGGTGGCAGGGACTGGGGTGTGCATGTGTGTGTGTGTGTGTGTGTGTGTGTGTGTGTATGTGTATGTGAGACAGAGAGAGAGAGAGACAGAGAACGAACATATGTACTTGAGGGTACTATGACTGTTACCCTCCCTTGACCTTGATTCCCCATCCGGGGCCGAAACACGGTGCTGGTGCGGCCACCGATCAAAACAAAGATGCGATTATTAGAGTAGAATCGGTTTTAAAAAGCAAAGGTAACATTTCGCTTTTCAATCGCTGATCTCATTTCCAAGTGCTTTGACCATCCGGGTGTCTGAGATCAGACAGTGTAGTAGCCTCCATCTTCCGGCTGGTGTAACAGGGTGAACGTCTTAGAGCCAGCCAGAAGTGCCTCCAAAATAACCCTTCTCATTCCTGGCGGCCAGACCAGCGTTCAGGGAGCCCTGATCCATCACATGAGTTTTCACTCAAAGCGTACATGCAACGACGTTAAGTTAAACTTCTTTTACTCATTAAAAATCTAGGTTTAATCATAAATGAGCTAAGTGTGTTGTGCCTGTCTGGGAAGTGAATAATTACCAGGTACACACAAAATACTGGGACGCATTGGGATAGTCTAATTATGCTTAAGAAACGGATTTTTCAGAAAGGCGCTCTTCTTTGCTAAACCACTGTCAATATGGAAACACATGGCCTTAGTTATTTCAGCTAAAGAATGTCAAGAACTGAATAATCAAGCACTGGGTTACTAAGTTTAAAAGTTAATACAGCGGGACAGAGTATTTGTATTAGTGCTTTAAGTAGCTAAATTAAATTGAAATGTGTCTCTTAAGCAGTCATTGAACACGCAAGATGAGAAATAAATTGAGCTTCACTTAGGCCTTTATGGCATCTAACAACCGTGTCTGTCAACACACGGATCCTTTTCACTGTCAATTCAACACACATTTTGCAGACCTTGGGCCTCCAATTATTTCATTTCCTTTCTTGGAAATGTAATTTCCACTTACTTTTGGAGAATAAAAGACAGACAAAAGGAGGAAGGAGTTGCAGTATTTTCTGATTAAGATTATCTGTATAAAATGGTAAAGGGAAAAAAAAATCTATACACACACACTGAAGCATTTCTCAGCAACTAACCTGTCTCAGCCAAATTGCTTTTGTGTCTAGATATTGGTTCAGATGGAGCCAGACTGTTGCTGTCAAATTAGGTGTTAAACAAATTTAATAGGAAAGATGAAGAATGAATATAGATCATCTTTCTGTTAGAATTGTTCAAATGACTCCAGTCAAAAGAAAGGAAACACATGACCGCAGGAGAAAGTGTGCTTTTAATTAAACACAATGAAATGAGATAAAACTGTAAATTAGCAAAGAAGGCCATTCATTCCAAAAGACGGGGAAAAAAGTTAATAGGGCCAGGGAGAGAAATGCAAGAGCGGAAGAAAATACCAGTTGGCAAAAATAGATCCAAATTGAATTGCAACTTTGTTTGTCCAGGCTTCACCTTTTACACTACGACAGGTAGAGCTACAAAAAAAAGGGGGGTTCTTTCTCTCCTGAGAGAACAGGAAGTCAGAGGTTTCAATTAACCATGATTACAATATTCGGCTGATCTGATTTGTCTCACCTCTTCCTTTTCTTCAAGCGGCAAACCGGCTGACATCCTGGCAAGAGAACTTCAGCAAAACTAGACTAATTTCAAAAAGAGCTTGTCTCTGTTATGAAACAAATTGACCCTCCACCAGATCTCTCTGAAACACACTCAACAGCAAGATTAACTCTTGGACAAAGTGCCACTTTCCCAAAGCAAGTCTGCGGAGAGAACTCTTTACACCCTATCTCTTCACTCTTGAGAGAGCGAGCAGTATTACGGCACATCTTTCACTGAGAACCAGAAAACAAGGTTCTAAAAATGTCCCCTTCAAAGTACGTTGGAAGATCTAGCATCTTCTGGAAGATCTAACATCTTCCTTGACTGCTCATAAATCATTAAGAGGGATGATCCAAGCATTTAATCTTGAAAGAATGAGTAAGTGTCTTGTGATGCTGAATAATTATCACCCAGGTGAATTATCTGTGCAGAAGAAGCTGATTACCAAACCCATTTAGGGGAAGGAATTCTCTTTACCCGTATCTGCTTTGGATCAGAATAAGACCTCTAACCTAGGAGCCTAGAATCACAAGTTGGCTCATGAAACAAAGGAAGAAGAGTGGTTATTGGCTGACCCGATCGCAATCTCTCTCGAGAGGAGCAAAGCAAAGCAACACACAGTTTAGTCATCACAGGTTCTTCTCCACACTTAGTAAAGAGCATCATTACTTACTGAAATGTAACCTTGGAACGTGTGCATCCTTCCAATTTACACGACCCTTCACCTGGCTCAGATGTTGGGGGGGACGGGCTGTTGAATTCTGCCTCCAGAGTTTTCTTGTTCAAGGCTGTTTTTGTTACACTGGATACAGAACCCAACACTGGCATGGATTTGGACTCTGAGGTGGCTAATATCCCGGTTGGACCTTAAAACCAAACACATACCTCAAGTTTAATAATTCTGTGCAATGCTTATTAAAATGGTACTGAAAAACAGATTAGCTGAAAATCCCTCAGGAAGTGAGAAAGCCAAGTTTTGTTAAAATTTTGAGAGCATGCTGGAAAATGTTCCTGTTAGAAATATGCTCTGTTTGGATGGTACTACTGCTTTTCAGTGCACCAGGACCACGCTGAGAAATTATGTACAGACCTTTAAGAAAGCACAAAACCCCAGGCCATGGTTCCCTCACTGACCAGAGTCCTTATTAATACCAGAATTGTGCAAACTCTTTTCTTCTCAGAGTATGGCTTTCTGACAGCCCTACTTGAACCATTTGGCCTCTCAAGAGTTAATTCTTCCCAAAATTCAGCTCTGCGTTTTTAAATAGCAAATGGAACAATGTCAAAAGGCTCTTTTTAAAAAGGCTCATGAAGGCTTCTTAAGCATTAAACAGCTTTTATGAACATTTTCATTTTAATGTGATTGAGAAGTAAGTGGATTTATTTCCTGTTAAAATACAGACACAGGATTCTAAAAATTAAGTGGCAAAGAGTTTGGCTGTTTACCTTTTGGACCTTTCTGCTCTTTGGGATTGGACTAAATGACGTAATAGGGCTTGTTACGGAAATTACTGGCATACCGACCCAAAACTCCCAGGCCCTGAAGCAAAGTTCTCTCGTTACTTGTTTTCTATCTTAAGTTAGAAAGACACTACCCTAGCCAGCTTTTTTCCAAAGCAAGATTCCAATATGTCTTCCTTGAAACCTCAGAAGAAATCTTCGTAAAACAGAGATTTATGTAGTAAGTCATAAATGTACGGATAAAATTAGAACGTCTAAAAATCAAGCTGGAGGACAACCTTGAAAGGTGCCACTGAAAAGAGGACAAAACTCGGGAGTCCCTTATTCCTTCAGAAATGTCAGATCATCTTCTAAAATGCAAAGTTCTAGTGGGCACAGTCCAAAATGCGAGCTGATCCCTGATCATTCATGTTAAGCTCTGGTATGTTCATCTCACATCTGCATGTGTCTGAGGTAGTTCTCATGTGCAAACCCTCCCGAAAGAGGGGCTGGGAAATTGTTCTGCCACTCTGTGGTCGCACCTCCCATGGCCTTACTTCCTGGGGGAGACAAAGACACACACCCCCCCCCCGGCTCCGGTGGGAAGCCTCAGCTCCCAAAACGTCAGAGTTGCCTTCCTCCTTCATTTCATCTCTACCAGCTGGGGACGGGAGCCTGTGACGTCACTGAATATCCTGATGCAAAGACCTTCCCCTCCCACCTGGGACAAGCCACCTGGTGTGGGGGACGTGGGAGTAAAGAGAGAAGAGCAGGGAGATCAAGATCCTGAAAATATAAATATGAAGTTGAGTTCGAGATTTGCTTCTGAGCCGCTCTATCCTGCCCTTGGGTAGTTGCTGACGACAATGCTCGACAGCTTTAAGCAACCCGTCCTTGTAGGAAGGCAGACCTGCTGCTTCTGTAAACGAGGCCAGCTACAAAGGACCGTGAGTGGGTGAGCTGAGCTGGAGCTTTGGTTTTTCTCACATACGAAAAGAAATAAAAATACATAATGTTTAAGATTATTATTATTATTATTGCATCCTGTTTAAGCTGTGCAATGTTTCCCAAGAGGTTCTTGTTGCTCTTTGAAATGTAGGCATGGTAGGCCACGAGCCGAAAGTGTCAGCTAGGTCTGATAAGAGAAACTCTCAGAGAAAGGTGCTTCACTGGCCCCCAAGGGAGATACCAACTACCCTGGGATCTGACGTCTGCAAAATTAAGGCTGCCCCCTGCCTCTCTTATCACGCTTCCTTTCTCCACTCCGTGACCTCACATTAGCTTCCCCTTAAGCCTTTGTATGCAGAAGGAAAAAAAATCTCAAGAGATTCAAGTGTACCTGAAGCCATAAACCTATTAATCTCTGTAATTTGCTCCCACCACGCAGCACGGAGCTGTGCTAACTTTAGCTTCTTACTCCTTTCCCCCACTCCCTACTCCCGAACCCTTCCTGAATTTTCACTTTGTCATTTCATGACCCTTATAAAAAGATTTATTTCGTAAATACCTCTTCTAGTTCGATGCCAGAAAAACACTGGTTCCATCTTAAAAAAAAAAAAAAAAAAGGTATAATTTCTTTTTCTAGATGATAGAATTTGTAAGTTTGTTTCCTCCCCTCACCACCCCCACTTTTTTTTTTTTTTTTTTTTTTTTTTTTTTTTGCTTTGTCTACTAGGGAGCTCAGAAGAAAATTTCTACTCAGTTACAAGTCACTCTCCCCAGTATGGTTCCTCTCCACTCTGCCACAGTTCTTGTTTCTCTATCCAAATACTGATGATTCTATTGACTATATCCCTTATTGTAACACCCCTCAAATGATACATTGAATATATATATGTATATATATAGGATATAATCAATAAAATGAAAGATTCTCAACCACGCCTGTACAATGTGTTCCTACCTTTCTTTCTCCATTCTTTGAAATATTCAAATTCCCATGTTAACTAAAATGTAAACGTTTCCTTGTTTCTCCCATTGAAAACTTACTCTGAAACAGTGCTGTACATCTGGCCGAGTTCAGGAGCGAAGTAAGAATGCTTCCACAGGAACAAAATACAAAATGTAAATGACAGAGAACAAAAATGGGACCCACCGAGTCCTAAACAGTAATGATGGCTACATGAATATTTCAAGGATGAAATGTCAGAAGAAGTGACTGTCACAACATGAACAATGATTCCTTGTGGAGGCTGGTAAATGCTTATTAAGCAATTCTAAGAAAAAAAAATCTCTTACAGCACCGCTTAATTTTCCTGGGAGGTGGTTATTTTTGGGGGGAAGGGATTCTTCTAGGATATTAACAGCAGAATTTCCAGACCAAACTAAAACCTGAATGGCTGATTTTTTTTTTAAGAAGAAAATTAAGTTTCAACTTTTTATAATAAAGGTTTGGCACTGCTGTTATGCTGCTTCCAGTACAAAGAACCAATTTACTAAAGTGTTGGAGTAAAATCCCTACATGGAAAGTAGAGCTTGATTAACAAAAACCCAAATCCCTCCTATTCTAGCAACTTAAACTTGGTAAACATGACTCAGTGCAAATTTAAACTGTTACAGTGGACCAACTGGAGTTGACTGAACTGAATCTAAAAGATTCAGCCCATTAGCAAGGGTTGCTGGTTAATTTCACTTTGGAGTAGTTTTTCAAAGCCAGCCTCCTGGCCACAAGGGGAAAAGCTCATATAGGTTTCTGCTAATTCCCATGACCAAGCTGATGGGAAAAAAACAAAAAACAAAACGGAAGACAAACGAAGTTAGTTTTGAGGTCTCCTACATGCAAGTCATGACACAAATGCAGACTCTGAGCTCCAGAATTGCTCATATGGTCGTTTCTAGCTGGGGACAGAGCTGGAATTTCTCACTCGCCTGGTTCACAGGCAGAGACAATGAATGGGGTGCATGTGAAGGATAAAGATGTTGCCTCTGCCTTTGTGACCTGTGTGCGATTCCTGCCCTGACTTCTGATCCCTGCGCACTGACTTGGTGCCACGCACACTACCAAGCGCCCTCCATACGCTGACTCCTCGATCCTTAGAATAATCCGACGAGGCAGTGCTTTTATCACCCTCATTTCATAGATAAACTGAGGCACAGAAGGTTGAGCAATTTAAGGGCAAGAGGCTCGTGAATGGCAGAGCAAGGATTCGAACTCGCGCGGTCTGGGTCCAGAGCCTGTATTCATTGCTACACTACTGTCAGAGCCCATCTTGAGTATCTGTACACGGGGGCGTCCTGCCTTAAGCAAGCCCAATCTCTCCAAATAAATAAACAAACATACCAATCAACAAAAATACGTAAGTTCTTATGAGGTATCTACCACAAGTACTTTTGCCAATCCAGTACTTCTCACTCACATTAAAAAAAAAAATTAGTAATTATAAAAGATCATTTCGTGTTAAAAAGGGACTCAAAGGCAGATGTTTCAGAGAGGAAGAGTAGAACTGCAGAGAATTCAAACCGGCTTACTACTGCTATCTGCTTCTGCTGTCACCTTTCTGCGACGCAAAATCCTTTCTAACTCAGTTTCACTGTTTTCAGTGTCAAGGGATTTTAAGCTTCTTGAACTAGTGGATTTGTTAAGTGTCCCCTAAAGTGAAAACAAAACAAAAACAAAAACAAAAAGGTTAATGTCTTAATACAATATACAAAAGAATATAAAAACCAAACCAGCAAAACATTACCAGAATTTGAATGGAATTAGGAGACAGAATGAATTTGCGGTGTATCTGCCTATGTATTATTTTTAAATGTGTGTCTCTTCAACAACACACAGTGTTGGATCCTTTAAGAAGATGCTACTGAGGGTGTAAGATGTTAGCTTTCACATCCAAAGAACAGTACAAGAACCCCTCTCGATGAGCTAAGTGTGAAACGCAGGGGTGGGAAGGTACCTGCACGTCGACGGTGAAGACGCGGGTATGTGTTCATCAATCGTGGGGAGAAGAGAAGCATTTAGTGAACTCACCTTCGAAGGTTTTCTTGACACAGCAGCCACGAGCTACTGAACCCAAATCCTTGTGGCATGGAAAAAGTGTGGCTGAGTCTTCAGAATGACCCTAGCTCCACACCTGGAGGCAATGGTGTCGTGGCTGACAGGAGGCACAGGGGGCTCTCCTGCGGCCTGGCCAAAGAAGGGCTGCCCTGAGCACACCTTGACTTCATTGTGAAGGAGGAAGGGTTACAATGACACAGGGAAGCAAGGAAGGGCCCAGCATCGTAATTCCATATGCCTAACAGAGGAGGCAATGAATATATTATCCAGGGCCCAGAAGATACTGAAGGAAACAAGAGACAGGTACACAGCTGTGCACCTGCTGAACTTGGTACTGACTTTCAAGACGACAGAGAAAGATGCAGGCAGTGGTTCCCTGCCCTGGCTCCTCTGGGAAGCCTGCTATGGAGGGAGAACTATGGCTTTCTATCTCCCAGGACCAGTGAACTGTCTGTACAGATGCTAGGTGACACACTTCACATCCTGTATGTAAGGATTCAGCACTGCACCATTACCAGGGGTCCATTTTTGTCCCTAAAAAATGCCCACTATCGGGCACCTGGGTGGCTCAGTTGGTTAAGCAACTGCCTTGGGCTCAGGTCATGATCCTGGAGTCCCAGGATCAAGTCCCACACTGGGCTCCTTGCTCAGCAGGGAGTCTGCTTCTCCCTCTGACCCTCCACCCTCTCATGTTCTCTCTCTCTCTCAAATAAATAAATACAATCTTTAAAAAAAAAAAAAAGGAAAGAAAGAAAGAAAAGAAATGCCCACTATTTCTTTGAAATGGCCTTCCTTAGCTGGGCACGTGCTTGGGGGGTGGAGGGAAGCCACGAGATCCACAATCTTTGGATCGCAGCAAATCAGAAACTCAAGTCTGGTATAACTTGCCAGACTTCATGCCAGAGTCAGAGGCAGTTTCTGTCCCCCCAGGCTAACAACCAGGCCAGCCTTTGTCACCTCAGCTCACTATGGGTTTGCCTGAATCCTGCTCCTGCCCCCTGCCCACTTCCTGAAGGACTCTAAGAATTCTACTGGTTAAAAATGGTAACTCATGTTTCTTCTTTAGCCTATAAAACAAAACAAAACAAAAAAAGTAGCTTGTAATATTAGGTAGTTACAAATCTCACACGATATAGGTTATTATGTTTTGTTTAGAAAGGTTTCTTCTCTAACTGGGTAAAGGCTTTAAGAAACAGCCTGTGGGGATGGGGTGCGGAGGGGACTGACTAACAAGATTAGGAGATTTTATTCTTTTGCTATCAGCTTCCCAGCTAAGACTAATGTAATGTGTAGAATAGGTGGGTAAGGCTCAGACCTTAATCGAGCATATGACACTCCACCCTCCAAGTATTTCTTTCTGCTTTTCATTTACTGCAAAACTTTAAAAAATATATTCAAAGGAAAATCACATTACATGTAACATATATAAAATAATAGCTTATTTTATAACTTAGAAAATTGGATGATGTGGTTTATTTATTTGACAGTTAATGCAGATCTGTACCTACTCACCAAGGACTTAAACAGTAAAACAGGATCAAGACTGATAAGGTAAAGAAAACAGAACTAAAGCCGATTAAGATAAATTTGAAAAAAATGTACTAGAGAAACTATTCCCAAATCATGCGTTTACAATTTTTAAAAACTTACCAGCTGCATCACTTGTAAACAGATATTTGGAAAATATAAGGCCATTGCTATTAAAATAACTCATGAAACTATTACACTGTTTGGATGTCAAGAACATTCTGTGATTTTCCCAACGGCTGGAGTTAATTCAAGAAAGAGATCCGTGTCTGTGTACACACACATACACATATACCTTGCAAGGGTATCTTTTAAGGAAGAATTTCTCTCTCACAATAATCTCGAATTTTCATTTGAATAACAGCCTTAAGTCCCCCAAATTTTGGTGGTGCTGAGCCACCCTCTCATCACACCTGATACTGAAGGTTCCATTTTCCAAGTTCTAATCTTTGTATCTCAACTCTTTTCTCCATCCACTAACTGATGTGACTGATTCAGGTAATATATAAGTAAACTTTAAATATGCAGACACTTATGGAGAAAAGAAAGATTTCTAAATGACTCTCAGTTGAAATGATCAAGGAGCTCAGCTGATGAAGTACTAAGACTGTCTAAATTGTCTATTTATGTATTAGTCATAAAGTCTGAGAATCAGAAATTCACTTAGAAGGAATGCGGTACGCAGAATTCCTTCACTTTGCAGAGAAGAGGAATCAAACTCAGTGAGCCTTGGGGTTTGGGCCGGGCCCCACAGTGAGTCAGTGATAGGGCCGCACTTGAATGCAGCTGATTCCCAAACCAGGGTTCAATCTTAGTCCCCAGGTTGGTTAAATGTTCGTAACACTGACTAATCTAATCATCGGGTGGCAAAACCAACTATTCCATGATTCCCTCTGAAAAACTGAAGACGTTCAGGAAAAACCTAAAAGAGAATTTCCTAGAAGTTGTTTTTCTTTGATTTAGAGGCAACTGAACTTTAAAGAGACTTTTAGATTAATTTGTACAGATTTATTCTTCAGAAATCGCTCTCCCCACTTAGAGTGACTTTTACATGACTGGGGTGATTACAGAGGTTTCTTAAACCTCCAAAAAAACCTTGTGTGACTATAAAAAAATAAACTAGAGGTTTTTCTTTTTCTTAAATCTATCAATCATACAGCTTCTAAAAATTCAGTGTACACAGGCTTGGAAAAGTAAGTTCTGTTGATACCGAGACTACAGCAATTGGCTTGGGAAGTGTCCACATCCAAACAGAGTGAGATTTTCCAAATCCCAAACCAGAGATGTGTTTCTACTTGCATGCTAACTTTCAGCAAAAGGCCCAATCTCTAAGTGCCCACGTCCCTACGACTCAGGTAACACTTGATTTCAGCAAAAACACAAGTTTCTGCTGGTTTTCCTGGTTTCTGCTCTATGGCTGAACTGAACATGCGGTTTCTCGGTTTTCTGGCCTCTCCCAGCAGGTGCTGGCCTTCCACCACACTGCACCACCGGCAGGCTTTCCACGCTCGTGTTCTTTGCTAACGGCCTGTGTGCCCGCAAGAAGCACCACTAAGGCCCCAACGAATAGGGGCTTCCTTTCTCTCTCTCTCACAAGAAGTTGTATGGATTCTTGGCCCCAAGTGACTGGGGGTTCCAAATGATCCATCATCCCTCTAAGGGAACTTCTACGGGGGTACTGGAGAGTTGCCATTTGGCAAGGAACAGGAGGGGAGAGCACTGTGAGTTCCACTTTTTAAAAACACTTAATGCAAAGAAATAACAACATTGCCAGAATAATAGCTATTAAGGATAACTTAATGCCAGATAAGGCACAGAAATCTAGGGATAAATCCAGAGCAAGGAGGATGGGGGCAATCTGCAGAAAAGAAAGAGGTTTTGACAATTTTTTTAAATTTGTAAATTATTTCCCAAAAATCTATGCTGCCAATTTCTCTCCTTGAAGTGGCACAAAACTATACTGCATATGACTGGATAGTAAACGTGATCTTTAAGGAGGACGCTGTAATTCAGTAAACTTGGTACCATCCAGCGTTATCAGGGAGTGGGCTATCTTGGCTAATCAAATATCATCTCTATCTTAGACAGATGTCCGATGGTTCAAATAAACCTAATTTTTAAATAGTCAACCTCAGCGTACTATTTCACTAACGATCAGAACCCTACTCTGGGGCATCTTCATGAACAGGAATTAGCATCCTAGTGCACAGACAACGAAAGAGCCCAGCATAGGGAGTTCTCAATGGATAACAAGGTTTTCTCTTCAAAGAATCCATTAGATAATAACCACATACTTTTTCAATGGTCGCCATCCTTTATCCGGTAGGTGGACCACCACTGTGAGCCGGGCTACACCTCTCTTTAGGACTCACTCCACTCACCTAAACCTAAAGCAAACTAATTAAGCCATTCTGAGTTCAGTCTGCTGTTTCATGCTTGATGAAAATAATTTTGTTTACCACAGTTACGTGGATGTCTACATGCAATGCATAATTAGCACCATGACAACAAACATGGGACCATTAGTTCTGTACCTCCACCCCCACGTTTGTTGACTTCCTGTGCATGATAACTGGTATTGAGACTGTGACAGGATCTGAGAACACAGCTCTGAGTACCTGAAACGTTTTCTAAGTGAGGCGTTTGTCTGACGGCAACCGTCGGACAGGCCAGTACTCACTTATTCTGTTGGCAAAAGCTCACGGTTTGGAAGGAAAAAAAAATAGCTGCAGACGGGCATTAGGCCTATTCTCCAATGGGTAGGAGTTACTTTTAAAAAATGAAATTAGGACTGGGGCGCCTGGATGGCGCGGTCGGTTGAGCATCCGACTCTTAGTTTTGGCTCGGGTCGTGATCTCAGGGTCGTGAGATGGAGCCCCACGTTGGGCTCCATGCTCAGCAGGGAGCCTGCTTGACATTCTCCCTCTCCCTCTGCTCCTCCCCCTCCCCGTGCTTGCTCTCTCTCTCTCTCTCAAATAAATACTCTTAAAAAAGAAAAGAAGAGAAAAGAAAATCAGTAACATAAAGACAGGGACTTTTGTCTTATTTTCCAATTTATCATCAAATAATTTTTTAAACCGTGAGGAAAAGCAGACTGTGACCCTGATCCCTGATACTAATATATCTGGGCAGGAGCTCAGATTGACATTTTGGCACCAACAGTTCCACTTTCGCACCCCCAAATCAAGCACTACTCCGTGTAAGAGACTCTACTGTGTTTCCATTACGACCAAGCACGCCCTGAGCCTCAGATCTGGTCACTTGGTCTTGAAGCTGTCAGGCAAGGACTGGAGGCAAGAACAGGAAATGATTTTGGTGAAAGTGTAACCATTCTTCTAGAATAGAAAGAGCAGAGTACTGATGCATAACACATATTAACGTGCCCAATGGAGGAGTCCACAGCACAATCACGAGAACTACCCTAAGAACTGAGGATGATCGTGAATGAAAATAAAACATATCAAAACCAATCATTCATAAAAGTAGGTTAAAAAAATATTCTCCTTCCAGTTTCCCATAAACTAAATAATAAAACCGAGATCCACTCTTACCAGTATGCCTTTGAGCTCATTCACGGCACTCTCAGAGCCTTTTGAAGATTCTGGCTACAATTTTAAAAAGAAAACACAATTACTGATTCAGTTTAAAAATACTAAACAGATTTTTACATGGCAACGTATTGACAGTTTCTATTAACTACTTTTTTAGAAAATTAGGTCTATGTCTTACAGTTAGGAAAAAAGATGAGACAGGTTAGTGCTCCCAAGGGGTGGCGAAACAGAAAATTAGGGGAGGTAGTCGAAGCAAGAGGTCTCAAGCTCCCATCTTCTAAATGCCATTTTGTTACTCTTGTTATCATCGTACAGAGAAAAGATTTGGTAAACACCAGATTTCAAACATTCAATTTCCGATTATTCAGAACATTGTACAGTAAGCGGCTCTCCACTCGTGTTGCTGGACGGGCGCTCACGAGCGAGGGGCGGGAGGGCGGGCAGCAGAGCAGGTGGCAAGCGGCAGGGCAGAAACCTCTCTCAGCTCGGGTAGCCCCAGGCGGAGGCCGGCTGACAGGGGACGGGAGCGTTGGGTTTCAGGAATCTCACAACAGCACTGAGTCAGAAGCAGGGATCCGCAAAAACCCTGGCTCTACAGGAGAACGTTAGCATCGCTGGCCACCAGAGCAGTAAGAGAGGCCTCAGAGGACACACAGTCCAATCCCTCCGTCTCACTATTGAGGAAAGGTGCACCTTGAGAAAGGTGGTATTTGAGTCCTGATTACAAGTCCAATTGGAATCTGGCTTCTGGCTACGCCATGAACAAAATATCTTGAAGTTCTGGGGAATATTCGACTACCCCGCAATACTGAAGAGTCTCTGTGGATCCCTCAACTTAGTGGAGGGAAAAGTTAGCACGAGGTGCTCAAAGAAAGACCTCTTAACTCCCCGTGCCACCTCCTTTCACAAAGGACAGAGATGAGGAGACAATCTGCAGGGAACTCCCTGGCTTCTCATTCCTGGAAAAGAGGCAGAGCTAATTTCTCTCCCATCGAGAGGTGGGAAGTGATTAATAATGACCTATAACCCTTTCCTTTCAAAAGCTAATAGAAGAGTGAGATCCCATTCCAATTTTTTTAAATGGACAGTGAGAGAAAGAGGGAGAGACAGAGCAAGAGGGAGAGAGGCACAGAGAGAGATGGGGAGACGGGAGAGGGAGGGAAAGGGAGAGAGGTTTGCTGCTCATGTACAAACTGGATGAAGACATTCCACTTCCATAGTCTACGCCTTCTGGGAAATACATGTGCCATCAGCGCCAGTCACGGGAGCCAGCCCAAAGCTCTTAGACACTGATTATAACCACAATGGTGGAATTTAGAAAATATGCGGTTAAATGAGTGTCCTCAAGGCAGGCCGGACTTCTGCAGGTACTCTGTTCGGGGGACAAGCTGTGACATTTGAGCAAGCGCCCTGGCACAGGCCACTCAATGCCGCCATGCCACCCACCGCCTCCGACTGCAGGACCTCCTGCAGCCTGGCCCGCGCTCTCAGAGCCCGTGACCTTGGCCAGGAAGCACTGCTGTCCTGGGCGGGGAGTCTGTAGCACATGCAGTGACCACCTGTCTCAAAGGCTACTGACCAGGTCATTCAGCACTACATCTACGCAGTTGAACGATTACCCGCGAAACACCCAGTCGTCCACTGCTCCTTGTTCACTTGTGCTCCAGCTCTGAACGGACATTAAAGAATGTGTAACTGTTGGAAGAGTCATGGCAAGAAGGAAGAAGGGCAAAGTGATCCTCTGAAAAGCAAAGTACATACAGAACTGATTGCTCAGGATTTAACAAGTTTTCAACACTTTTCTCTCTCAACTAATTTTGCTTCTTCGTGACATTGCATTTTTCTCGTCTGTTTGGTTTGGTTGATTCGTTCTGAAATGGTTGTGACATGGAAGTCTTACAAATGTGTTTGTTTTAAAGATTCCATTGAGATTCCCCCATTTTCAAGTGTTCTCACACTTTCTTCCATTTGAGACTGACGACAACCCTGTGAATCGGAGAGGGCCGGTGCTCTGCCCATTCTGGGGAGAGAAGAGCCTGGGACACAGGATGGGGGGCAGGGATGGTGTCTGTCCCCAGTTCCAGCAGCAGTGAGCTTCACACGCCAGACACCAGCACGCAACACGCGGGCCAGATCGTGGACACTGTTTCTCCCCTGGAAAACCGCTCTCAGAGCACTCGCGCAGACCAGTCCTCCACGTGGCTGCGAAAGCTTCCATTTCACTGCATGTCAATCTACTCTTGCAGTTGGGTATTCTTTCCCTCTTTCCAAACCCCTTTCACAGACAGCCCCTGACCACGACAACTCCTGCCCTGCCCGGCTACCTCGTCTACCAGTGACCAAGTGACAAAGTCCAGGAGAATTTGTACCAAATAGTCATGATACTTGAGGCCACCAAAGGAGCAGAAGGAGGAGCACCCGTGAGAGTAAGAAAGAACATTAAAGTTTGGTTTAGAAGAAGAAGAAGAAAGAGGACCCATCTGTTGATGCTTTATTACATGGAGAAAACAAACAAAATGTTTTTCAAGACAAATACAGAAAACCTCACTGTTGGTCTATCTCAATGGGACGCACCTATGAGAGAAGGGAAAGGTACTGAACGAGGTAGGCTCTAGGCACTTGGTTAGATCTCGGCGCTCGCTGTGGTTGAGTTCGGAAGGCAGCTGATGACATATATACACAAAACGTTCTCCTTGAAGTGGCTGGGTTTGTAAATTAATGAGATCATACAAATCTCACTATTTTTCAAAAGTTGTCTTAAGTCTGTCCTGACACCATCATGCGATACCACCTGCCCACACGGCCCCCCTCCCCCACAAAGGGAAACAGAAGCCGCAGGAAGGGCAAGGATTTCTGTCTCTTCTGTTTACTGCTTTACCCCCAGGGCCTAAAACAGCACCGGGCACATAGGAGATACTCAGTCGTACTTGCTGAATTACACAAAAGGAATTAAAGAAAAGAAAGGGTACGATCATTATTTGTTCGGTGTAGCAGTTCGTATCAAGCAGAGGCCAGTGCCTGCAACAACAGGACCTTCTATAGGGATTTAGGCCAACTGCAGCTCAAACGGAGTCCTGAAATATGTGTGTGTAAGAGCAAAGGCTTTTATGACACATTAGCCTTATCCTAAGATTTCACAGTCAGCCCTGATGTCGCTTTCATCAAATTTCAAACTTTTACACTTGAAAAAGGAAGCATCACAGGAGGGGGAACATTTAGTCATTCCATACCTTTGCCTTCGGTCTAGCTGTCTGATTAACGGGTCTAAGATGAACTCCCTTTTTAATTCTATCCATCATCTCTTCAACTGCTTGCCTCTTCAGATCTGTGACTTCTTCAGCTATCAAAGAACACACACAGAAATCATCTTATGTTACAAGAAAACAGCTACTTTCTATTCTGATGCACTTTGTAATTAAGCATAGCCGCTTTTCAGACAGAATCACAAGACATCACAAAACAATTTACTGAGGTTAACAAGCTACCAGGTAGCCAGACTTTTTTTTTATTAAAAGAAACTTTTAATAAAAGACCTGTTTAAAAAAAAATTAGGTTATAGGGGTGCCTGGGTGGCTCAGTCAGTAAAGTGTCCTACTCTTGATCTCAGCTCAGGTCTTGATCTCAGGGTCCTGAGTTCAAACTCCGTGTTGGGCTACATTTAAATGAAATGAAATGAAATGAAATGAAATGAAATGAAATGAAATGAAGTAAAATAAAATAAAATAAAATAAAATAAAATAAAATAAAATAAAATAAAATAAAATAAAAATTAGAGCTATAAAATTCAAGGTCTAGTTTGTAGCCTGGAAATCAATATTGACTCATCTCTGTTAAACAATTAAAGTGGATTTGGTTCCATTTGTCAGCATAATGATAGACCTGAACTTCTCCAGCTTTCTACCTAAACTTTGGGGTTCATCTTTGCCTCAGAGATGTTTTAAAAGGTATAATAACATCCTATGTCAAAGAAATCAGCCCAAAGAAGGAATACTATCAAAAAGCCCATTTGAAAATAAAAGATAAAAGAGATCTGTTAACTTGTTGGAAGAAATCCACAGTCAGAAGATGAACAGCAGATAAGTGAAATCTATTTTTAAATTGCCATCCTTTGTTTAGGAATCACAATGGAAGGAAACATTTAAGCAAACCTTTTTCAAGTCTTTTTAAATTGTCAATGTTAAAAGAAAACATACACCTAGAAATGATTGCAATTAAGTAATTAAATTTGATAAAATTTTCAACTGTCTATTGTTTAACCTTTGCACTATTTTGCTGCAAAAACAATAAAGCTGTTGAAACATTCATCAATTAGATGAAGGTGGCTGAGGTGGGCTTAAAGCTATTGATCGGAATAATGAAATTTGTCTGTTGCACAATAGCTTGACCAAAAGCACTCAGTCGTTTCTGGAAATTTATCACCATTAATGCCATTCTAGATCCCGTGTTTACATCTGTTTCATTCACTGCAACCAATATATTTAAGTTCAAATATCTCATGAAGACCTTCCTCTTAGGCTGTTTAGCGCACCCTACAATGTGGGGCATACAGCAGGCACTCAGCAAGTATCCACCTGCTGACTGGCTTTTGGCTTTATATGGCTGTTAATATTCTTGCTATTTGAGCAGAAATAGCTAAAGCCCAAAAGGACAGCTTCTGAATGGAGGCGATCACAACAATGTCCCCAGGCCAATGGACGGGAGTGCCGGGCTTTGCACTAATGAGGCCTACATCGTGGCTTCTTTTTCTGCCACGTGGACTTCACGCTAACACTGAGTAGCTATTCCTCTTATGTTATGCCTAGGAGAGCAACTAGAAGAATCGAGAAGGGCTCCACTGTTCTCCCCTCGGCAGCGCCACAGTGACAGATGAGAACTATGCCCATCCTACAGCCCAAGTCTTCCGACAGAGCCCTAACTTCAGATACGGTCCTGTCATCTTCACGGGCCACTGAAATGCAGGCAATGAGAAGTTCTCAATACCCAAAGGCATTTTTCAGATCCAGATGGCAAGAAGGCATCTTTTGCTAGGCAACGTGGGAAACATGGCACCAAAGTCAGAACTCACCCACCGGGAACTGTGGGTTGATCAACTCTGTGCCCTTCAGTAGCATTTTCTCGGGCAGCTTCTGCAGATGGCTCCCGAACATCAACAAGGGGACAGACAAGAAAATTACTACGGAGAGAAATTCATTCATTCGTTCATTCACTCCCTCACTCATTCAATATCTGAATACCCATTATGCACTACGTGGTGCTTGTGCTGACCCTATTCAAAGTCAGAGGAGATAAACCCAGATCTGCCATTCAAGCACCTGGTAAGGGTATGGAATTTATTCCTGAGAATTTTTTTTTTTAATCCTAAAAAAAAAAAACGTGATTTTTCAGAAAGCCTGCCATTTTGAGTGAGACTTGAGAAGAGCTGCATGGCAACAGGAACACGGCCGACAAACAGATTAGTGCTCTGTAAGGAAGGAATGAAACCCAATTAAATGCACCATACAAAAACTAATTAAGGCAGACAGATGGAGAATTATGGTCGACACCATTCAAATCTGCTGCAGCATCTAACATAACAGGAATTTAAAGTAGTTTCTTATTTTTGCTTGCCAGAATCATAGTGATAATTCAGAGAAGTGCTACTATCTGTATTGTGTACAGATTATAAACCAGGCTTTAATTTCTTAGTCTTTTTCAAATGTAAAGGCTTAATTGGTCTTAAGGAAAAGAAATCACTCTTATCAGTTCCCTAGGCGGGCACAATACAAGGGCAACGCTAGGTTAGCTAGCTACACAAGCTTTCTCTCTCACCGACCCTGTTTTTGAACTAGCAAAAAGCAATCTATACGAACTTTTAAACTATTAAGCAGTTCTAATAAATCTGCAAGAATCACCTACAGAGAGCTCATGGCATGTTTTGTAATTCCAACTGCGATCACGCAGTTGGTAATTGTCTCACAAAAGCATGTAATCAGAAGGACAATGGAAATATGCAGGATACTGGAGATTAAAGAAAAGGGACAAATGAGGACAACAGGTCTAATGTCACTGAACTGCCACAGGAAAATCAAATCAAATGTTCTTTGAGTTAGTGCTTCAAGGTCAGTCGTGGATCAGAACGCTACATGTAATTAATTGAGGCTTAAATTTTAAGACCCACTTGAAAAATAAGTTCGTTCCTCAAAGAAAAGACCCACAGACAAAACATCACCTTGTTGCTCAATAAAACCTTTTGTTATTACCTAGGAGAAATGAAAGTGAATTTCTAAATTCCACAGGATTACTTTTCTCTTTCACTAACATTTTTAAAAAGGCCTTTAAAAAGAATCTTAGGCCACCATGATGTACAAAATTTCTCAAGAACACATCATGGTTGAATAAGTTTGAATTTGACCTAAGGTCATAAAGTTAAGGATATTTCCTTAACTACAATGATCACATGAGCCTGCCAAATGAGGACTTCGGCCCCTCAAAGGATGGCTGGAACCCTTTTTTTTTTTTTTAAGCTAACATTTTTAGTATTTTCTACATGCTGGGGGGTACTCTGAACACGTTACATGTTAGGAGACTCATTAACTCTCACAACCACCCTATGAAATAAGGATTATGACTATCCCCACTTAGCAGGTTAGCAAACTGAGGTAAGAAAATGTCAACATATGAATGACCTAAATACTGGATAAACAGCAAGCATACACCTAAAATCTCAGAACTTGTCCAATAAATGCATGTTTATCAAAATTAGAGCCACTAATTCAAAGTTTGTTATTTCTTATATTTAGACCTTAAAACTACTTCTAAAATATTCCACAGACCTTCCCCGACAATTAAGCTTTCCAAGAGCCATACCCTAACAATAAGAGTTTCTTCATTCATCAGCTCTGAGAAGCATATACCAGCTGGCTAATGAAAGCCATCATAAGACGCTAACGAACGATAACACTGTGATAGCGAGACTGGCCCCTACTTACAATGTGGACTAAGTGTCACAGATGACCCCACTGTTTGATGCTCTGCATTCGTTCATCATGCAGTAAATCATTGCTGATTTATTCATTCAACAACTATTTTTAGTGCGAACTGTTAGTAAGACACTATAAATAACGACCCTGCAAGACAGCGAGGCTGCAACCATGTGTGTCCATAGTCTGTATCATTTAAGGCGGCTTAGTTTTATGGTGGCTTCAGTTTAAAATCTCATGAGTGGCTTCTGTATCCGTAACTCTACTCAGATATCCTGGGTAACAGCCCAATAGCTCTAGAATGAGGGACAGAACACTGCCCCATTCCATGCATTGTAAATGAAACATCACTTTCATACAGAAAACTATATGGTTTCTAACACTGTGGTTCATAAGCTTAGAAATACTTTTTTTTTAAAACTTCAGGGTGCTATGGAAGTTGACAAGCTAATCGTGTCATTTACTTAGAAGGGGAAATCATTTCATTCTGACTGCCCTCCTGGTCCTCTAAGTCTTACCAATCGTCCCCAAACAAGACTGAAACACACAAAATTTTAATTAGAGTGTCAGGAAGGTTTATAGACAGTAACACAGGAGCAGGGCTACCCTGCGAATAACCAAAGACAAGACTTCTGAATCCCGCAATGCCTTGCGGCAAGCAGAATGTTCCTTTCAGTAGTACTATGAGAGGAATAGGTTCCAAAGGGTTGTAGGAGGCAGACACCACAAGTCCATTTATACAGAGGAAATCAACTAGCTTTCACCTGTAATGGTGCTCCGAGTTTCCGGCTAAGAAAGACGGGGCTAGGTCTAAACTTGGATTCCCTGAAGGCGCATACAAGCTGCGGGAGACTTGCAGGCAGGAGTAAGGCCCTCAAAGAGTCTGCAGTCGGCTCCGGGGGAGAGATGTGGAAATAACCCCTAACACCACAACAGAGGCTGGGGGCGGGGGAACATCATACAATCTGAAGCAAAATGCTAAGCAACACACAGCAATGAGCCAATACTAAGGAGCTAAGACTCATAAGCAAGAGGAAGTCGAGGCAAAGCCGGGAGCCTACATAGGAGACGTGGAATTAGGGCACCCTGCCCGAGAAAGCTCTGACGAGAGGAAAGACAGCAGAGCAACTCTGGAATGACGACACACACAGCAATGCAGAGGGGGCTTCGAGGTCATGGTCCAGCCATAAGGTAGAGCCGACGTAGAGAAATGAGGCTCAAGTAACAGCAGAGAAGCACCGCTGAGCAGCCTACAGGGTGCGGACTCTATTCTGACGCACTGAGAACACAGCAGTGTCACAGGACGTGGGACAACGATCTGAGAACGGCACCCTGCCTATGGTAGAAAAGTGGCTGGACCGGATCAATGAACCTGAGGGCAGGAAAAGGGGGCCAAGAAGTCTGCCCCAGACGGGGCTTAAACCAGGCAAATTCGCCATGCTTTGTAACTAACAGGTGCCGGGCAAACATGCAGAGGTGAATGTGGGTTCTACTGGTCTCTGTCGCTCTCGCTGTGGTTGCGGCACCAAAGGGCCCACAGCTCTGTGAGCTGCCCCGCTCCTGGCCACCAGTGCCTCTGCTCAATGGAAAAGCCTTCTCCTTCCACTCCCATCTCTACACGTTATCCTCACCTTCTCCCTCTCCAGCCAGTCACACTCCTATGAACTGCACCACACGGAGCTGCTCCTGGATTTACCCACTTCTTTCTGTCTCCACCCTCGTCTGAGAAACGTGCATCTGAATGACGGACAGCCTTCCCCATCCCCTCGCGTTCCTCTGCAGTCTGCTCCCTGTCCTCTCGCAGCAAACAGTATAATTTCTTTAAGAAGACAAATCTCACCTTGGCACACCCCTACTTAAAACTTCTCCTGCCCTTAGGATACATTTCAAAATCTCGACCACAGCCTCCAGAATTAGCTCAAACTTCCCCTCTTGCACCCCATGTCCCAGTAAATATCAACCTTCGTTCAGTTTCTTAATATGCCAAGCTCCTTCCCCACCTTGGACCTTTGATTCGGTTGCCCCTCTATGGAAACTACCTTTATCTTAAATACCCCCATCCTGACTTCCTAAATCCAAACTACTCGGCTTAAGCATCGCTTCCTGATACTGGCAGTCCCCCTCCATCCTATCCATCCTCTCTAAGAAACGTGTGCTCTTCCTGCAGGTAACCGTCCTTGTTTACTTCCGGTCTCCCCCACGCAATGTCACTTCTGCGTCTTCAGTCTCCAGCACACGGCATGAGACCAGTACTAGCAGGTGCTTGCTCAAGTCTCAGTTCACTTGCTGTCAACTCTAAAAGGTCTTTGCCCAAACCCCCCACCTAGAATCACTCCCTCCCTTTCCTTTATACCTTCTCCTGGAGAGAACCTCATCCTGTAAAGAAGACACATCCCGGCAGACCGCACATTACCGGCGACCTGCCGTAGACAAGGAGGCACGTGAAGACAGGGACCGCTATCGCGTTCCTTCTTCTCAGCTGTTAGGTTCGCATTTCTCCCCGTCTGTTCACAGTCAAAGAACTCAAAAACTATGTGTGTTGTTGAAAAACGGGGCTGAAACCACTGAAAGTAAACCAAAGCCGGTGAGAATTACTTGTTTCTGGTTGAGCTGCCTTTTCTTTCTTAGCACCACTGCCGCTGGGATGGGATCGCTTCCGGATCATAGACATGAGGGATCTTTGGGAGAAAGAAAAAGAATGACAGCAGATTACTGGATGCCTGACAATTCAAGAAATAAAACGTATTGAGTCAAAATAATAAGTAAAAATCCACTTCTTCTCTAGGTGCATAAATGGATAGCTAGAACTTAGGAGTCTACTTTCCACTTTTAATAAATTACTGAACGTTTCAGCACTTTAAGGAAGAGAAAGATGTCTCATCCCTTCCTGCGTGAAACCAAACTCATTACTCTAAGAAGGGAGCCACTATGATTACCAATACTGTGCAAAGTAAAACAGAAAAAAAAGTCAATATCCATACCTACAATTCAGAAACAACTATCTATGTAATACGTTTGAGGGAGAGGGAAGAATCGAAGTATTTGGGGATATTTTCAGTAAATATTTATCTGAGAAGTATGGGCATAAAAACATCTGAATCTGATTGACACAGAGCCGATACCTAAGGGATAAAGTACACTTAGACCACAGTCTCTCTGGTTTGTGTTTATAAAATCTGTATAAAATCCAAATCATGATAAATCTGACCACATTAAAATCTTAAGACCTCCATATATTAAAAGACACCATAAAGAATAAAAAGAAGGATGCTTGGCTGTCTCAGTCAGAAGAGCATGTGACTCTTGATCTTGGAGTCGTGAGTTTGAGCCCCACGTTGGGGGTAGAGATTATTTAACTTAAAAAAAAAAACAAACTTAAAAAAAAACTTAGAAAAAGAATAAAAAGAAACTCAAAGATCAATAACGAAAAGCATACAACCCAACAGAAAAATGGACAAAAGCCTTGAAACTCCCTAAAAGAGATGTCCAAATCTCCAAAACACACACCAAAAAGTGGGCTTGACCTCATTAGCTACTTGGAAAACACAGATGAAACCCACACTGAGATATTACTACACAGTCATCAAATGAGCAAGAAATTTCAAGTCTGATAATATCAAGTGTCGGTAGGTCTGCGGAATACCAGGAATTCTCAAACTGAAGACGGTGTATGAATTGCTGGAGGCACTGGGGAAAACCTGTTCGGCATTCCAGTGGAGCTGAAGACACACACAGCCTAGGAGCCAGGGATTCCACTGCTGTGTATCTTGCAGAAATGCAAGCATTTGTGCACCAGGATTCATTTACCAGATTGTTCGTGTAGAATTTCCATAACTTCCCTGAACTGGTAATAACTCAAATGTATAAGGGCCATACGGATAAACACATTTTCAGACATTTATAAAATGGATTGCGTATCCATGAATGGGATGGACTTCAGCTACACAACATAACATGGATGAATCTTACAAAATCACATAAGAGTAAAAAGAACAAGACCCAAATGAACACAGTAAAATTCCAATTATATAGTTAGGGAAAAAACCACATAGCTTTATTTATAGGAGTTTAAGGATATATACGTAGGCAAAAATTTTTTCTTTAAAAAAAGGATAAGAGGACAAGATCCTAGGCTACCAGTATTTTTCTGTTTCTTGATTTGGATGGGGAACCCATGATGTGCACTTTATATTACTTTTAAACTGGATGGAAGTTGGTGTACGTTCCTACAGATATATTATCAGTCCTCCCTCGAAAGTTTACAAAAAACCACAATGAACCGAGAGTTCCTCAATTCTTTCAACTACATTATAAATGTTCTTAGTGTGGTAAACCAGATTTGGGGAAACACGGTCTTGAGGACGCCAAGCAGGGAAGGCATAATGCTGCCTCTAGAAAAGGGGGCGCCAGGATGCACACGGCAACCCCCGGCTGAGGACACAACAACTCCATGTTTCTTAATCACCATAATTTTTAGATTTTTTTTTATTTCTTACTTCTGCCTTGAGATCTATTATTAATCTCCTCTCTAACTGCCTTTTCTTAAAATTCCCAAACACACTGAACAATCTCTCACCAAGCAAGGGAACAACAAAGCACTATGCTCTACCCTGTGAAGTTTCTAGAACTTACCAACAAGCACATTTTATTCCAGATGTTGGGAAAAATGAAATCATGCAAACTTTACTTGCGCATGTTCCCCATTGTGTCATTGAAGGCAGGACTAGTCAACGTCTACAAGCTGACATTCCGCGGTAGCGTGGGGCCTGGAGAGGGTTCTCCCCAGGCGGGGGCCTCATCTTATCCTCTCCCAACACTCTGCAGTGAACCCACCCCTGGTTCTGAAATTTTCAAGATTACAAAGCAGGAAGATACTTGTACTGCTCGGAATATTTGTATATATTTACATAAATGAAGGCAAAATCGATGTTCATCACCGTAAACCACCTAAATAGATGAGAGAAACTGCTAACTTTCACTGTTCGGAATTGAGGTATAAGCTGGAGACTCCTATGGTTCCGGGGGGAAAATCATCTGTAGTATTTTAAAAAGAGCCCTCTGTCAAGATGGGGCTTGGATTACGGATAAAGCGGGTCTCACAAGACAGTTTAGATCAGGATGAGACATCTGAGACCAATAATCCAACCTCTGGCTAAAACTGCCCCAGTTCACAGCCAGTTCAATCGAATGGATAAAAGTTTCAAGCAAGAGCCCCCAAAGATGGAACAGTTCGGTGGAAAAAATTCACCTTGAAATTCTTCAATAAGTGCTTCTCATGCCCACTGTGATGGTTAATGTTATGAGTCAGCCTGACTGGGTCATACTCAGGTATGTGGTCCAACATTATCCTGGGTGTTTCTGTGAGGGTCTGGGTAAGATTAACATTTAAATTGGTAGCCTGAGTAAAGCAGACTACTCCCTAATGTGGGTGGGCCTCACACAATCAGTGAAAGGCCTGAATAAAACAAAAGGATGACCCTTCCCCCAAATAAAACAGAATTCCTCCTGCCTGACTACCTTGAAATGAGGACATCTGCTTTTCCCTGCTTCCAGACTTGAATCGCTGCCTCTTCTGGGTCTGAGACTACACCACAGGCTCTTCTTGGGCTCCAGCTTTTCGTCTCACCCTGTGACTTGCCAGAGTCCATAATCATGGGAACGAATTCTTTAGAATAAACCTTGTATGTGAATGGACATGATGTATACACATGTATGTATGCGTGTACACACACACCCCTACTGGTTCTGTTTCTCTGGAGAACACTGACTAACACACCAATACACCCTACCTCTCTCCGCTGAGCCACACCTGCCCAGGACCCCTCCTGTGTTCACTACTGCTGATACAACATGACCGAGGTCTGACTTCTTGCTCACTTTCCTCTCTCCCACCCGTCCCCTGAGTCAAATGAGCAGGCCCTAGTATTTTTTCTTTTTTCCACTTTCATTTCTATCCATGATCTATGTCAGGGTAAAACAAACGCAGCTCAGGAACAAAGTCAGAAAAACCTTGATTAGTGGATTCAAACTCAATACATATGCAAATATATTTCTTTGACAAGAAAGTACACCTTACCAAAAAAAGTCTTTCTGCTGAGAAATTACATCTTATACTACATAAATTCATCTTAAAATAAAAATCGTTCATGTTATTCAATGAAAATTTTCTTTAAAGGGCCTAATAAAAGAGTTCATGCTTTAGACATACATAGTCTGAATCCTACATTCATTTCTCAGTAAAACTGTAAAGTGCTCTTTGGGAAAATATTCTACTTAGGTTATACTTAACTTTTAATTCCAAGGGCTTCGAGATTTGTGAGACTGAAAATTAAAGGCCAACAGCGAGACTATAATCGTGTTTTTAATGGTTCTCCTTCCTCATACACAGAAGTGACCTTTCTTATCAGCTCAAAATTCTACACCTTAGAGAAAGATCAAAGTGATGAATTTCCTATTTTAAATGTCAAATTCAGAATATCTCCAACAGATTTTAGGTACCCAGGACAGAAAGAATTTAAAATACCTGAAATTCTTTCAATGGACTCTTGGATTGATCACATGTAAAAATTATTTTGCCTTGACTACTTCAATGGCTCAAAGGAGATTATGTTATCCTCTCCTAAGAAAAACTAATGAGAATCTTTTTAAAAGGCAAAGCCCCATTTTCATCGTTGTGTGGGTGGAACATGCTACACATTCTATTCACACAGATCAGCGAAGGTGCAAAGTAGGAATAAATGGCCTCTCTGTGTGAAAGGATTAAACACATCACATGAGTTAATGAAAGGTAAAATATTCTAGCAAAATTTTAAGTTCCATTTGTTCGAGAATAAATTATACAGAAGCAGTTAACATCATGACATGAGGAGATAAGCTGTCACCATTGGCAAGCCAGTCGTGTCTTACGTAACTCTGGATGGTGGAAGAATGAAGAACCACAAAGGAGGCAAAACTTGCCTCTAGGTTTCCTGGGGTGGATTGTGCCTAATTCCGGCACTCAATACCACCAAGTCACCTCAGGCTTCAGAAAAAGTGAATTCTTGTCTGCATAGATGATTCCCCATCACAAGAATGTAAACATAATTTCTTCTTCTTATGGAAGGTTCTTCTCTTGGCATTATTAAAGGTTTAAATATGAGGTTAGGGATAAAACATAATTAGCACTCTGAGTTTAATTACTGGTGTGTGACAATTAGTACTGATAAGTTTTTGTTTCGTTTAGTACTTTTATTTTTAAAGTAAATGAACAAACCAGAGCGTTTTAAATTCAAATCAGGGCAAGAAAAGATTAAAAAAAAAATCATTCTGGAAAAGCTCGAAATTCCTTGGTCTTCCAGTGAAAGGAAATCCTAACGTCATGCGCTGAAATCGTAACACTAAAGTATCCAACTTCTTAACCCCATGTCCGGCTCTTGGGTTTGGAACAACCACATAGAATCCAGACATCTACAGCAGAGGAACGTGGCAGGCCGCAAGAATGTTTCTGCCAGGTGTCTCTTAGGGCCCTTTCTATATATGTTACAAGGGCCTTTAGGAAATTTTCTGAGAGGGGAGCCTGGGTGGCTCAGTCGGTTGAGCAGCTGCCTTGAGCTCAGGTCATGATCCCAGGGTCCTGGGATTGGGACCCACATGGGACTCCCTGCTCAACAGGCAACCTGTTTCTCCCTCTCCTCCCTGCTTGTGCTCTCTCTCGCTATCTTCAAATAAATAAATAAACAAACAAACAAATAAATAAAATCTTAAAAAAATAAAAATAGAAGAAAAAAAAAAGAACGTTTTCTGAGAGAAATACCAGCTGGTATGTTTCAGAGTTTTTACCACCCACCCCTCCAAGGACGCAACCTAAGTCAGTAGTTTTGGGTTCTGTTTTTAAGGAAGGGATCCCAGTAGCACCCACTTCAGGTTCTCTGACGAGGGACGACACAAGGCAGGGGCGACACAAGGCAGCGCTTACCGGATGGGGTTGGGGGGCGGAGGGGGAAGCGGCGGCGGAGGCGGGGGCGGCGGAGGTACGGAATTCTCAGACTGGTTCACGCGTTTCTGGAGTTCGTCAACTGCATGGAGAACAAGCGTTCAGAAAGGAGCTGAAACAAGCCACTTAGCACCTTTTACACACATAAAGGAAAAAAAAAAAAAACCGTAACCTCTCTCAAAATCAAGTTCTGGGTATTAAGACAAAGTTAGACAGCTCGGTAGGAAACCGCAGAACGTCTTAACCTTCGCATCATCCGGGCTGCGACCACTAATGCAAGAGGGGCCCGCCGTGGGTTACAAGAAAACGTTACTGCCTTGGGGCTGTATGTGCAGCTATGGAAAAGAAAAATAATTCAGGACAACGGCTGGACGGGTGGGAAGTAAGGACTGAGTAGGTTGAAGAAATATTTGTTAACAATGGCATATATTACTACTCAGAACACTAAGAAATTGTGAATACTTGACTTTTAAAGGGTATAGACCAGGAATTAATTTTAAAGATGACATTTAGTAATGAATTTTAATAACATACTTCCCTCCTCCATCTAATTTCCTTCAAAAATTGCAAATCCTGGAGTTCTGGGTTTTAACCAGACTCAGACTCTCAAATGTCTGTAACTTCAGAAACTTTTTGCTCTTCCGAAGGAGGATTCTGGAAATAGAATTTATCCACTCGATTCATCCATGTCCTTCACGAAGCAGGTATTTTGGCACCAACAATGTGAAAGGGTCTATGCTTGGTGCTGTTCAAGACAGTTTCTGAGTTCAAGGAGCTGGATTTCAATGTATATTGCAGATGCGAATACTTTGAATACGGGCTCCAATAGGCTCTAAGCACTGAACGCTGTTTGCACTCAGGAATGGCTCCCTGTCCCCAGCCATTCCTCTCTCCATGAATGACTGCACCCCCCAATGATCTGCCTGTGTATTTCTATTCTCAACACTTAAATAAGCAGTGTGGGCTATGCTCTCTGATGGCCAAGAGTCCTCTAGTTATTCACATGCATGTGTCTGTCTCTCCAAAGAGAGTTTGAGTTCCTCAAGGACAAAAGGCATGGTTTCTTTTCTTCTAGATTTCTTATACTACCCTAGGGTATGGCTGGCTACACACACAGCAGATACCAAATAAAACATACTCAAAACAGAATCTCAGGTTCTCTTTAGTGTCTGCCCCCTCCATAAATAAAAAAGATGGCTTTGGCCACAGGCTGTCTGGATATTCACTTAAAAAGAATGGCACACTTTTTAATTTTAGATCAATTTTTTAAAAAGTAAATTGCAATTCATTTTCATTGTGGGTTAGAAAGCACTGAATGTTTTTTAAAGGGAAAAAAGCCTACTTGATTCTTCTATATGGATTTCAAAATTCTAGTATAAAATTAACCAAAAATATGTCAAGTGAACATTGAAGCTGTTATAAAAGGGAACAACCTGCCTCCTTAAATCACCTACCTTCCAACAGAAACTTATTACTTATCCCTGTGTAATAATCCAATTCACACATTCCTGTCAAGCCTTCTGGAACTGAATGAATAAATCCTTTAACTATCCCCTGGTGTTTTAAAAGTTTTTCCACTGATACACATATTGTTGCCCATTTTATTGTTAGGTGTGACATTGAAAGTATTAGTTCACGGGTGTAATTAGACCACAGATAAGGGTTGTATGAACCTTAAAAGTTTAATTCTTTTTAAAAATGCACCCTAAGGGTCACCTGGGTGGCTCAGCCGGGTAAGCGTTGGCCTCTTGATTTCTTTGCACTCAGGTCATGATCTCAGTGTCATGAGATGGAGCCTGCTTCGGATTCTCTCTCTCCCTCTGCCCCTCCCCCCCAACCCCGCTCGCTCTCATGCTCTCTCTCTCTAAAAAAAGGAAAGAGAAAAAAAAATTCCCTAAAATGAACAAAATAAGTATTCAAGAATATTCCTATCTCTCCTATTTGAAGCCCTGAGAAATGCTAAAATGGTGGTCTTCTCAGATTAGAAGTATCTTTGTCTCTTCCTTCTGTATGGGAAGCTCACAAGTGCTCTGAATCCACAAAGAAGTCAAAGTGCTTATGAATCCCTGGAGCACGGTGGCCATTCTACCGAATCGATCTTGGTATTTCTGTATAGCATTCAGCAAGTGTCCTGGACTCGCTACAGGCCAGGTTAACAGACTCCTCAGACACAGTAGCCCACCGGACACTTTTACCGGAATGCTTTAAATCTCTGGCTTTCTCCTCCGAATTCTGGTATTTCAATTCCAATTCTCTTTTATCCTCTTCCAGAAGCCCCAACTGCTGTTTGAGGCTGCGAATCTCTCTGTGGAGCGCTGCATTTTCTAGCTGCTCTTCTAAGTCTTTCACCTGTAAATCAGAAAGACTTTCATAGCTTTTCCTTCGTCAAGGAAAAATAAAGGGGGGAAAATCAGTTTCCCTTTACTTTGCACTTCATAGCAAAGAGATACCAATCCGTCTTAAAAACCACACAAATTCTGGAGCATAGGTGATACTTAAAATACCAGCTATTTAAGTCAATATAAATTTATTGGAGACTAACGTCTCAGATAATTAGGCGCTGAAACATGGGTCAAAAGGGTAAAATAAAATCTAAGAAATTCATTTAAAACAGATTATTAGCTTCATACTTGTTTTCAAGAAAAAATTCAGGTAGCATGAAAAAGAACCCTTGGAGGGGGGACAATTTGGTAACAAGTGAAAGAAAGAAAGAAAGAAAGAAAGAAAGAAAGAAAGAAAGAAAGAGAGAGAGAGAGAGAGAAAGAAAGAAAGAGAAGAGAAGAGAAAAGAAAGAAGGGAAAAGAAAGAAGGGAAAAGAAAGAAGGGAAAGAAAGAAAGAAAGAAAGAAAGAAAGAAAGAAAGAAAGAAAGAAAGAAAGAAAAGAAAAGAAAAGAAAAGAAAAAGAAAGGAAAGAAGGAAGGAAGGGAGGGAGGGAGGAGGAAAGACTGCTTGATTCAGCAATACTACTTTTAGAACTTGCTTTAAGGAAATAGTAAGGGGTGCCTGGGTGGCTCAGTTGCTTAAGCATCCGATGACTCCTGATTTCAGCACAGGTCATATTCTCAGGGTCATGAGATCAAGCCCCGCACCCTCTCTCTCTCCCCCCCACCCTGCTCAAACACTTTCTCTCTCAAAAAACGAAAGAAGAAAGAAAGAAAGAAAGAAAGAAAGAAAGAAAGAAAGAAAGAAAGAAAGAAAGAAAGAAAGAAATAGCAAGACAAGTATTCACATGTATTCACTACAGTGCTCTTCATAACAGGAAAGAACTGAAAATAACTTAAATATCCAACGATATTATGTATTTAATAAATCATGCTGTGCTCACTAACTGAAATACTACACAACCATTTAAAATCACATAGTTGGGATGCCTGGGTGGTGTAGTCGGTTGAGCGTTTGACTCTTGGTTTCAGCTCATTTCGTGATCTCAGGTCATGAGACTGAACCCCGCACAGGGCTTTGTGCTCAGCATGGTGTTTGCTTGAGATTCTCTCTCCCTCTGCCTCTCCACCCATGCTCTCTCTCTAAAATAAATAAATAAATCTTTTAAAAGAATTAAAATCACAAAGCTCACTACACGCTGACATGGGACAATATGTTACCAACTGAAAACAAATCAGGTTGTAGAACAGTATGCATGGTAAGATCCCATTTAAACTACATTCATAGAACTATCCATTTGTGTAAAGTCTGGATAGGTACCAAGAGGCAGAATTCTTGGGTAATCTTAATTTCTTCCTTAACTTGTACTGTATTTTAAACATTTTTTTATTAGTAGCAGCATATGTTGCTTTTATCACCATGGAAACAGCACAGTGTTTAAAAGACAGCTGGAGAATCTGCAGGGGAACTTACAGACAGGTAAGAACTATTAAGGACCACACGCATGGAAGATTACACAGAACAACTGCATAGTACAGCAGAACAGTCTCAGAATGACTGATCGTAGCAATTCATGACTTTCGGCGAATCTTCGGTATCAGCTTCTCTCTCCTCCTACCCAACAAAGTACATATTCAACGACTGAGTCCCACACCTCAGTGCCATTCAGTAGGTTCTAGGCCTGTGTTATTTACTAAACGGGTTAACTACAACTAATAAGACTTTTCAGAACTGAAAAATTCTAGCACGAGCTAAAAAAAAAAATATTCCTTTATTCTCTCTTTATTTGAAATGGTAATTCTTGCATGTGGGGAAAGAAAGAAAGAAAGAAAGAAAGAAAGAAAGAAAGAAAGAAAGAAAGAAAGAAAGAAAGAAAGAAAGAAAGAAAGAGAAAGAAAGAAAGAAAGAAGGGAGGGAAGAAAAGAAAAGAAAGGAAAGGAAAGAAAGGAGGGGAGGAGGGGAGGAGAAATTAATTCTCTCCTCCCTAGTCTAGTCCCTGGTCCTCTTTCCAGGGCAACCACTGCTACCATCTACTCATCAGGAGGTTTTGCACATACACCAACATTTCTTATTGAGGGGAAAAAAAAAATCAGCCCTGCCTCAGGACCAACTTTGTAAAAACTTCAGACACTTCCAAGGACTCAATGTCAATATTATTGCTTAAAGAGACTTTGACAGGTGATAATAAATAGCAGCTAGCAGCCTTTTCTTCACAAATGCGGTACACCATAAGTAGTATAAATATTGATGTAATTTTTCTTACGTGGTTTCTTTAACCTCAAAGCCTTTGTCCCACCTCTTTGCCTCCCCCCCACTCCCGCCTCCTCTCTCTCTCACCTACCGCGATGACTCTCTTTTCTGCCTGGCGCACAAAGGTGGCTGTGTCAGTTGGAATAGCTCCACTCAAACAAAATAAAATAACCACTTAGGAAGTCTTAAACACATACATTTGTGCAAGTTTACAAAATCAGAAATTTTCTCTGGGCAAACAATGACTACTAGCATGGACTTTTCCTCCCTCTTTGAATAAAACTTGTGCCTTCCGGTAAGTTCTCTGAGACTAACGTACTCTCCCAGGGTACGCGGCCTCCAAAAACACAATCAACTCGCAGGTGTCCCAACTGCGTGCACTCTGCAAGCTCTTTCTGAGTTCTCTCTCTTTCCCTTCACTTCCTCAGACCTCTGGACAGGGGGAAGATTGTTATGAAGTCTATCGGAGTGCGCTATAAATTCTACTTGGCCACTAAATTGAGTTCATTTGTAGTTACTTTTTGCTAAAAAGTAAAAAGACGGGAAAGACTTAACGAAGGTCACCAAGGGAGCTGTAAGTGACCGGACTGAACCCTCTCATGTCTGTGGGTGTGTATTCAGACGCCAGAAGAAAATCTGTTACCTTTTTTTGATGCTGAATTCTCTCTTCTTCAAGTTGCTGGATGAGCTTTGCGTTTTCTTCTAAAGCTTTCAGAAGCTGCTGGTCAGGAGCAGAGCTCTGCAGCAGAAGGTGGCTCTGTCTCTTTAGCTTGTTCTGTTCGATGAACATCTGCAGGAGTTAATTACAAAGATGTACGTCACGGATCCACGTCACGGATTTCCTCCACTGAAAGTGGAGCAACAGAAAAGTACATGGAGTTTTTACTGAAAAGTTAAGGGCAATTTCTGAATTGTACAGTATTACAGTTTTACAAGTAATGACTGCTAGGACTTCGTCCATAACTTTCATGCAACCTTCAAGGACCTTCACCCTTGCCCCAACGAGGTATATATGCAATGATTGAGTCCTATACCTCAGCTTTTAATGTTTTATTATTGCTTTAAAATACATGAATAGTAATAGTACTGGCTAATATTGATCAAGAACTTATACCAGGTACTCTACTAAATATTTATATGTATTATTTTAATCCTTACATCAATCCTATGAATTAAATACTTCTGCTTTGAATAGGTAGAATTGACTAACACCATGTGATAGATACGGTGATGGTTTTACATATATCATATCGTCTAATCCCTAGAATAACACTGCCAGGTAGATACTACTATTATCCCATTTTTACTAATAAGGTAAGTGAGGTTTCAAAGCAGGTAAGCAACTTTCCCAAGAACACATGGAAGGGGCAAAACCAGGATTTAAACCAAGATCTGTCTGATTGAGAAGCCCAAGCTCTTAAACACCTGGCTAATCTCCTTCTTCTGGTATTTACTAAACCTAGTGTTTTGTTTTATACCAAATAGCTTTTCCCCAGTGATGAAAGTAGTTAACAGTCAGGAGGGTAAAGAAGAGGTGGGAAAAGGTAAATCAATATTTATTGGCCACTTTATTAAGCAACTTACATATATTATTCGTTTAGCTTTACAAGTTCACGTTTTTTAATACAACATTATTTTCTGTTAACCTGTTACTTCTTTTCCTTTATACCCTACACAAGTTAGCCAGTGGGTGATGCTACACATGAAAGGTTTTATAAACTCTGACATTAGGCCCACTTTATATTAGAGCTTCACAGTTTCAGATTCTTAACAGCATTTGTAAGGAACATTAACATTCTTCTTCCACCTGACAGCTCACTTCTGCGTGAGAATGAAAGGTGCCGAGAAGGCGCGAGGGGATGCATGTGCGTGCACAGGTGCTGAGCTCGAGGCCAGTGAGGCCACAAGCACCAACATGCTGGGGAAGAGTCCCCCACATCTCACCCACATCTCACCCACATCTCACCCATATCACATCTAGTCTCTGACATCTGAAACCAATGGCATAACTGAAACGAGCTATTTCGAGTTCCTATTATTATTACGGTCATTTTTTAAATGCCTTTTTCCCCTCTCACAACTTAATTCGGCTGGGGTCCCTTGCCGGTGGTCTTAGCAAATACCTCAGGAAGCCAACAAGAAGGCCTGCAAAGAGCAGCCGGACTCCCCTGGCTTCCCAGAGTCCTGTGGCTTTCCAACCAGCGAGGCCTTTCCCCAAGAGTGCTCGGAGGCCAGGAGCAGGCAGCGAGGCAGCCGACGGTGTGGCGACCAGGACAGACGGTGAGCTCAGCTGTCAAACAGCGCTGGGCTCAGGCCACCGTCAATCAGGGCGAGGCTGTGTCCCTCACTGCACTGCCTTTCCAGGCTTCGGTTCGCTCTTGGGGAAAAAGCGACAGTTCTCCTTCTCTACAAAGCACTCGGGAAAACCTGTTCAACTTAGAGAATTATCAATTATCTCAACTTGGTTATTTTAGAAAGGAAAGAGTGAAGATTATGTCTTGGGGATGTTAATAATGTGCATTTCTTTTGCAGAACCTGTAACAATTCCTAAATAATAATAGTATAAGATTAAAAGAACATATAGGAAAGAAACTCCTCTAGATAACCATGGTAACTTGAAAAACTTACTCACTAGACTACCTTTTCTAGACCTTAAGACACTAACATTAAATATTCCGTATAACACCTTCTGAAGATGTGCTTAAAGAAAAGTTAGTGAACAAACACTAACATATTTGGCTTTGAACCAAGAAAAGAACCTGACAGCTAGAGTTAGGGAGTAGTCGCTTATCACACAAATGACATCACAGGCGTCAGAATTTCCAAGACTATCATAAATCTTTTCAAAGAATGAAAAAGAGAAGAAAAGCTTATGTCATTTCTATAGAATTCATTCTTTCCGAAAGAATATTAAAATGTTATCTGTGTTGTCTGGGAAGAAAATAGTACTCATTACAAAACAGTCTCACGGCGTATCCAGACTGCACCCTGAATGAGGTATCCATGCCTTCGAACAAAGAAAACTACACTGACCAGCAAAATAAAATATAATTGAAAAGTACAGTTAAATCTGTCATTGAAAATTGAAGTTACATTGAAAAACTACAAAAACTTAACATAGGAAGACAACTGGCTGCTGCCTCCTAACTGAGGGGGAGGGGTACAGTTTTTGTTTTGTTTTTCATGTTGCCTTTTTTTTTCACCCATTTTTTCCCATCCCCTCACTGTCCCCTCCCCTCTGGCAACCGCCAGTTTGTTCTCTGTATTGACGGGTCTGTTTCTGCTTTTTTATTTGTTTGGTTTGCTTTGTTTTTTAGATTCCACAGAGAGGCAAAATCATACGGTATCTGTCTTTCTCTGACTTATTTCACCTAACCTGATACCCTCTAGGTCTACCCCTGCTGTCGCAAATGGCAAGATCTCATTCTTCTTTATGGCTGAGTAATAGTCCTGTTGGGGGGGTGGGTGTGCACGCACAAATCTTTGTTTTTTAAATGAACAAGTGGAAGAAGGAATGTGGGAGAAACTTCCCACATTTTCCTTTACACATTTAAGAACTGTTTGTATGTTTTACAAGGTCTATACATTCCTTTTGTAATAAAAATATAAAGTAAATTAACTTTACTGAGATCTAAGGCTCCAGACTACAAGCTCGAAAGGGGCAGGGATCATAGTTGCATTCCTCACCATTAAATTCCCACCATCAGCACCGTGTCTGGCTTATGAAGATGTTTGCTGAACACAAGAAAAACCAAAATGCAGAAGACTGGCACTTCTCTTGTTGAAACCAAGACCTATACCTTTTAGCAGTAGTTATCTGTTGAAAAGCTGAAAGTCGGGGCACCTGGGTGGCTCGGTCGTTTAAGCGTCTGACGCTTCTTGGTTTCCACTCAGGTCAGGATCTCATGGGTGCTGAGATGGAAACACAACCCCCTCCCCACTCAGCAGGAGTTTCCCTGTGCCCCTCACCCCACTCGCGCATGCTCTCTCTCTCTCAATAAATAAATAAATCTTTTTAAAAAAGAAAAGGCAGCTAAGAATCTGGAAACCATGCAAAGGGGAAGGTATATGGGTTCCAATCTAACTCTATTCTAAAGAACAGTTTCTGGGGTGTCTGGCTGGCTGAGTCGGTAGAACGTGCAACTGTCGATCTTGGGGTTGTAGGTTCAAGCCCCACACTGAGTGTAGAGATTACCTTAGAAAAACCAAAATCTTTAAATCTTTTCTTCTCAGTATTGTGTAGACGGAATCTAGATGCTGTAAAAGCACCAGGCACCCTCGCAAACCCTGACGCTTCCCGTAAGAGGAGTGCGAGCAGCTACCCTTGCTTTCCCTCCCCACGCCTCCGTCTGCTCGTGCGGGGGGGGGGGGGGGGGGGGTCACGTGTGGGCATCACCGTCTCCACTGGTCGCTACCAGGTGAAGGGCAGAGTACATCACTCATTTTCAGATTCTTAGCAGAATCCTGCTTCTTCCGTCTATCTTCTCTGCTACCGCACGGCCTCAAGTTTTCCTCGAGCTGCTTTGTATTCTAACGTCTTTCCACGAACAACAGGTGCAAAACTGAAAATGTCTCTCAAAATAAGCCCCCGGCATTCGGGTCAAAACAAGCCCACCTTTGCAGTCTTACAGCGGAGGCGCCTTCACGTTATCCCCAGTCTCCCTCCCCCTGACTGTTTATACGGCTGCAGCTTTTCCAAAGGGCTCTGACACACTCCAATATTTTTTCTCCCTTCCAAGTAATAAGAGAACAATTTTTACTCACCTTTCATTAAACTCTCTGAATAAAATGATTCAGAATATTTCAAATCACAGCTTCTCGGACGAAACCTTTCACAGAGTTCACTGCCAGCACAGCTACACTCGCGCGCAGAAAGACTCTGGCACAAAACCGTCATCTGATTTTCAAATGTCATTCCCATAACCCTATGCTTTGTCTTCCTTCAGCACCTTGGATACTTGAATGTTTTCCATTTCCTTAGCTACCTTCCTTCACCACCTACAATGTGCACGCAGATTCAAAATACTGAGACACGACGGAAATCTCGGGCAGACGAGCGCCCGATCACGAGCTGTTACAGTTCGGCCAACTGGGGCCTCATCTTCTCCCTGTAAACCAGCCCCAGGGCCATAGACCACCTCCCGACAACATGTCAACAAAGGGAAGCCGGAACATGAGAAGCTCAAAGCTTATGTCTGACATGAGAGGAAAACCATGACTCTGGTGAAAGGCTACAATGATGGATGTACAACATGGCAACGGCCCACAGCAAGTCCAAGAATCGACTCACATCGTAAGACCACCATCTAGCAGGTGAAGAGAAATATTAACACCATGATACTATTACTTGAGATGGTATTTGGAGATGTCACCTAGATTTCTAAGGCTACTGAAACAGAGATCCTGTCCTCAAGCTGGACTTTCCACCACCAGTGACAGGTATCCCTAAATATAATTTCTTTCCCCTATAACAGCATTTTATAGTACACAAAATCCTTTTGAGGAATTTCCATTTGATTTCAAAATCCACTTGGTTGGGTTGGTAGCATCACCCATGTTACAGATGGTGAAAGTGAAGCCCCAAGGAGACTAGGGCTGCTCTCAGGTCATACGAGTGACTGACACGGCGAAAATGTGAACCCAGATCTTCTAACACCAGGTTCAGTGAACTTGACATTATTCCAGAGCTGGCCTCCCTTAATTCTAAGTGGTAAGTTCTTATTCAACTTCAAAACATATTTTGACACGTCATCTGCAAAGTTCTTTAAGAAATACAAATTTAAAACTAGGTCTCTGTGGATACTTACCTCTTGTGCAAACGACTCCGCCTTCTTTCGAAGGTCCTTCTCCAGTTCCAAGTTTACCTGCATTTCCTCATACTCTTCTACCGCTAGCATGGACACTTAGGAAGACAAGAAAAGGAATGGACAATGTGCCACAGAGACGGTCAGGAATATGGATGAAAAACAGTGTTGAAAAGATTCTTTATACCAGCATACAAGCGCTCTCAGCCATTGCTGGTTGGAATATAAATGGATCAAACGTTTTTGGAGGGCACCTTGGCAATATGAATCAAAAATCTAAAACCATTCATACCCTCTCACTCGAAAATTCCACTTTCAGGAATGTACTGATTCCCCCAAGAGAATAAATCATGAACACATCCAGCAATAAAGCTCCGAGAATGCTCTCAGCATCGCTTCTGAAAACAGTGAAATGATCCAGATGGTCTCACATGGCAGACCCAGGAAACTACGTTATATACAAGAAACACGATTCTGCCATCGAAATGACACCGTAGAAGCATATTTATGGAACCGAAAGATATTCATGATATATTTTTTTTAAATGACTTCCTTTCTGTTTTTTACAAGCTACATATAAAACACATCGACAAGGCATTTCACAGAAGAGGAAACATGTGAAAGGCCAGTGAACGTGCAGAAAGATACTCATTTTCATTAGTAATCAGAGAAATGGAAAGTCAAAACACAGGCACCTTTTTAGACTCACGAAAGAGGGAACTGGCAAAAATCAAGACGTAGAGTTACACGAAGCTGGAGACAATACAGAAAAACGGGAACAAACACACTGCTAACAGGAGTGGAAATCTATTTAAAGAATAATCCGGCATTATGTACTTACGTTGAAGATAAACTCTTACATTTGGCACGTTTGTTATCTTAGGGCATGTGTACCAGGAGACGTGTATAAGAATTTTCATAACTGCATGACTTGGAATAGCAAAATCTTGGACAAAACTCAAAACAGCCACTGACAGGATACTGGGTCAATGAACTCTGGGACAGATATTGAATGACATACGATCCAGCGGTGAAAGTCAACATACCAGAGCAAAGCCCTTCCACAGGGAGAGACCTCACAAACACAAAAAACTGCACGGGGACATATGCAAGGTGACAGCATTACTGTAAGTTTCAAAAACATGCAAAATTAAACAACATGCTGTTCAGAGGTTCATACACACTTGGTAGGACTATAAATAAAAGCCACGATAAAAATCCAAGGGAGGGAGTTCAAGTGGAGATTGATGTTCAGGGGCTTGGAAAGTATCAATGGGTAAAGAGGTATTTCTTTTGCTGATATTTTTTCAGCTTCCATAAATGTTATAAACACATTTAACAAACAATTTAATGTATATACATGGTTTTCTTAAGGTTGGAAGAATATACACGATGTTAATAGTGCTTATCTTTGGACCGTTAACGATTACGATTTTTTTTCCTTTTCCTATTTGAATCTACGTTTTCCACCAAAAAAAGTATATTACCTGAATAAAAAGAAATATATATATATACATATATATGTTATTTTTAGGCATCCTCCATGTTTACAAAAAGAAACAGTCTTACATCCATTGAGGCCCAGAGTCAGAGCTCTGAATGAAAGAATCAGCGTAGGACAAAAATCTTTAAATAAGGGAAGGTCCTGTCAAATAGCAGCAACACAAAATCTTTGCTACTTTTTGACATTCTGTGGCCTGTTTTGTTAGCTAATGATACAGACAGGACCGAGGGAGTGACGACGCCGTTAGAAACCAGGCACAGCACAGGTAGGTATCACACTGGTCTCTCCGTCTGCCTTCACAGAGGCACTTTCAATCCTGAGCTGAGTCATATCAATAAAATCTTTAAAAAGGCCTCTTAATGGCTGCTTTCACACAATGTTCCGCCAGGACACTTCAGTCCTAACTGACTAAGGACTGGTTTGCTGTGTAATGACATAGAATTTCAGACTCCGTACTCTGTAAATCTACTGCTTTCTCAGAGGAAAGACGAACAGTCTTACTCCAGTAAAGCAACAGAAGTGGTGGTTTGCGACGTGAATTATACGTCCGTGAGGGCCAAATGACTTTCAAACCTATTTAAAAGAGAAATTTCACGAAGAAAACAAAGACGACTATGACTATCTGAAAGCCCTGGGCAACATAACTGGCGCTCTTTTCTAAGTCCAGAGCACCGTAATAAAAAGTGAGTTTTCACATGTCCTGGCCCTTTTAACTTGGATTCTGAAAGAAATCAGGTTGGTCCTCATCATGCACTCATTTATATAGTCTCTCTCTCTTCCTAGAGAGAGGGCTCGCTAAAGGCAAGATCCACGTGACTCATCTTTGCAGAACCCTCTGTTTCTAGCACAGTACATCAAGACCGTTTCTATCTTCTTAAATGTGGAACAAGCTGAGAAGTGTCACCATCTACCGTATCTCCCATGCTGAACTACGAGGTCTTTATTCAAAAATCTCAATTCATCACCCCGAGATGGAGAACTACCACCAATGACAACAGGGAAGGCTCAAAGATTTCCTGTACTCTGGCATCACTCCCTCGTCCTGAACCAGGGGACACAAAAACACAGCCCCCATGGGACCTGAGGCTGGGTTTTACAACAAGGTTTCCGTTTTCTCTAAGAGGTAGCCTTTGGAGAAATTTCCTTCTCACCGTGAGACCAGGTCTGCTTTTCATGATCAAGAGGATCATTTTCATGAGATTCATATAAATGATCATGAATCGGTCTCATCATGCTGGCTGCTAGACAGCTCAGAGCCAGACATGACTGACACGGGCAGGAACGCACGAGACCGCACAGCGAGCACGTGACCTTGTATCGCAATATTTAATTTTACTTTTGCTTTGCCCAATTTTCTATATTTTCTTCATTTAAAATTCTTTCATATCATGTCACATGTATCTGTGTAGATATTCTCTCTCCTCTGGATTGAAAATAACCTACCAAATAAATAAATACTGAGGGGAGAGCGAATACAGCCATGGTCCCAGGATACACTGAGACAAAACAGTGTTTTGGTTTGAAGTGGGTCGTAAATTCCTCAAGTGACAGCATGTTTAGAAGTCCCAATAAAATAACCGGAAAGGGAGAGACTTGTGGCTAGAAATCAGGAAAACCAAGATAGGATATTCTTGCTACAAGCCTTTTTAGGCACAGGTACAAAACAACACAAAATGGATGCAAACCAAATACATTACATCTGTATCTGAGAAAAAACACTGGAAACACCTACCTCTGTTGCATTTTTCTAAGACTCTTCTCTGTTCAAGAACTTCTGAACTTAAAGCATCTTTTTCTTGTTTAACTTTATTTACCTAAAAATGTGAGATGGTGAGGGAAGAAAACACCCAACATTGTAAAACATGACATAAGGGGACGTCCAATACACAAACTGCTATTCAACATCCAACATGAAGTTATAACTTAAAGCAGTAACTGGCTTTACTGTCTTGAGCTTTTATTAAAGTTGTTCTTAAGGCCTCACAGGTAGCTATTTAAGTTAGGATACACCTTTGGTAGAGAACTTATTTACAAATTCCAAATGGCATTGGTCCTTACCCATGTAAATGACTGATATTTTCAAGGCAAAAATCCAACTAGAAAGCACCCAGAAAATATACAAATCATGTAGTCAGAGAGCCAATACTCAACTTTGATCTTCACTTCAAACTGTGATGACACTTAAGGAAAACATACCTGAATTTTTTACACAAAAAATACTTTACACTTTGATGACTTCTGGCTTAAATAAAACACACATGAAAGTCTTCCCAAAAATCTTACATTTCTGAGATAATTTTGACATCAATCAATTAGAAGAGAATATCACGGGACCATTAAAAAAAAGAATGCAAAGTTACATGTATCAACGTGGGTAAGTCTTAAATGCACTACACTGAATTTTAAAAAGTAGGTATGAGGGTGCCTGGCTGGCTCAGTCAGTGAAGCATGTGACTCTTGATCTCAGGGTTGTGAGTTAAAGCCCCATGTTGGGCGTGGAGCCTATTTAAAATAAAAATTAAAAAATAAAAATAAAAAGCAGGTACATTAACATCATTTAAAAACACTCAAAATACCAAGTACTGTTACAAAAAACATAAATACATGCGTTGGAATGACAAAAGCCTAATTCAGAATGATAGTTGTGTAGGGAAATAGGGCAGGGAGTGAGGGAAATGCAGTTAGGGAGAGAGACACTGGGGTTTTCAAGACTATGTATTAAGCTAGGTAGTAGACATATGGGTGTTCCTTATTTTGTTTTTTATACTTTTCACATGTCTGAAATAGTCATAATAAAAGTAACTTCTGAAAGGGCTTCTAATAACACTTCTAAGTGGGAGGGGAACAGGATCCTCAGTAAATAATCATAATTGAGGAAGAAAGTGCATCAAAACGTGTTTGTCTCTCTCCGACGGTTACCGTCAAGAAGCAAACTAAGATAATGGTCCTGGAAAAGGACTCTGAATCCAACGGCATGCCAGAGAGCCTGTGAACTGGATACTTTTAGTATAAGCTCTGTTCTTGGTTTGGGTTTGAATTAGTAAATGGTAGACACTCTCCAACAGGAATGCCACTTCCAAAATATCATCATCCTTCTTCCCATTCATCAGCATGTCCTGCCCGGTAAATAAATGCGACCAAGGCTGAAATTGGTGGACACTGTCCCCCAACCTTTCTCGCATCCGGGCCCTTACGAAAACCCTAAGATAGGTAAGCAAACTGAGGTAGTTGGATAAGGCTGCCCGCTGGAGGGATCAGCAACCTCGAAGCCTCCGCATTGCTCGTAAGCCACCCGCGGGATGGGTTTGGAAGCTTGGGCTATAGGATCTAGGAACCACGGACACAAATTAAACCACGACGGCAAAGGCAGTTCCTCTGTGCATCATGCACAGAAAGGCAATTACGTGCTCCTGTTCTTAAAGACCATTCAAAAGAGGGGCGTCTGGGTGGCTCAGTCGTTAAGCGTCTGCCTTCAGCTCAGGGCGTGATCCCAGAGTCCTGGGATCGAGCCCCATATCAGGCTCCCCCAATGGGAGCCTGCTTCTTCCTCTCCCACTCCCCCCGCCTGTGTTCCCTCTCTCGCTGGCTGTCTCTGTTAAATAAATAAATAAATAAATAAATAAATAAATAAATAAATAAATCTTTAAAAAAAATTATTAAAAAAAGACCATTCAAAAGGAAAAAGAAAAAGATTCTCAAAACGCCCACTTGAACCCATTCTGCCATCTATCACCTACGCTTATCTTGGAGATACGTGAGAAGACAGTCCTTCCCGACAGAGCCAAACCATCCGACGGAGAAGCCAAATACTTCTTCACCAGCAGCAATAAAGTAGACGACGTAAACTGCAGATCTCATTCTTACAAATGTGCCTCCCATAGTGAAATATGGGGGACAATGGGGACACTTCATTGCTATTCTGGTGCTTTATTTACCGAACTGGGTAGTGAGTATACGACTGTTCATGATCTTATGTGAAACAGAGGGCAGAAGAGAAGATCAAATTGATACATGGTTCTCACGCCTGAGATTAACTTCCAACAGCAAGTTTTTAACTCAGCCAGTCTCCAAACACTCTGAAAACACCAAAAGTCTTGCCTTTCAGGCCTAAGATACATACTTCTTCCATTACTTCTACAAGTTTGCTCTTGAGATTTTCCAATTCAATTGCTAATATCTTCTTCTCCTCCTGAACAGATACAATTTGATCTCGAAGTTCTGCATTTTTAAAGAAAAAATAAGGGGAGGGAAACAATATAAATAAACTTTTTTTTTAATTCAAGTTTAACAGTGAACTTATAGTACATCATTAGTTTCAGATAAATAAATACATTCAAATTCAAATTCAAATAAATAAATCTAATCAAAAGAACTGAAAATGCCAGTCCATGTGTAGCTTATGGTCAGGTTATTTAACGATTAAAAGGAAAATAAAGAAGCAGAGAACGATGGAAATCTCACTTCTGTGCCCCCGTATATAGCCACAGCAATCTCACTGTTATTAAATGTACCAGATTATGTTTTCTTTGCATTCTGCCAAACCCATATTTTAGAAAACTATCTGGCATTTTAGAAGTAAATTTTTTTAAGATTTCAGCAAAACAAATTAAGGCATTGAACTAATTTCCTTTTTATTTTAAAATGGCCATGGGCTCTTATCACAATAAAATATAACAAACAGTGGGGCAGTTGATAATTTGCAGGTTTTGATTTGCAGAAAAAAATCCTGACCGGCTGCCAATGTATAGCCCTCAAACATTATTTGAACGGACTCAAAATATAACCTATTTGAAAAAGGGTTAATTCTAGTAATTTTCTCTGCAGAGTTGTTGGTGTTTTGTTTCTTAATTTATTTCATATTTCTTATTATTGGAATTTAATGAAAACTGTATTACAAAAATGAAAATACTAGCAAACGTTAAGTGCAAAAGCTTCTGGTGGTAGATGAAAGTTACTTCCACCACTCAAAAGGTAAAAAAAATATACACAGAGGGGCGACTGGGAGGCTCAGTCAATGGAGCTTCCGACTCTTGATTTTGGCTCAGGTCACGATCTCAGGGTCCTGGGATCGTACCCAAGTCAGGCTCCACACTCAGCTGGGAGTCTGCTTGAATTCTCTCTCTCCCTCTCCCTCTCCCTCCACCCTTCCCCCTGCTCACTCTCTCTCCATCTCTCTCTCAAATACATAAATCTTTTGAAAACTATATACCCACAGATTAGCACAGAGTCCTTAAATTGATACCCAAGGCCTCCAGTTTTGCTACTCAGGTTTTAACTACTTTTAATTTCTTACCCTCTAAGGACAATAAAAACCCTTCTCTGGAGTTATTTATAAATTGAATCAAGCTTTCACAGGAACCCAGCCTGAAAGAGTTCTCAGACACTTATTTCAAAAACTCTTTCTCCCGGGCTGTCTAACCCTGAAGGAGGAATGAGAGACTATATGATCCGAGACCTAAGAGGAGGGGAGAATCATGAACAAAAGAAAATCCTGTAAACTCCTCCCTCCCCACCTATACAAACAGTATTTTGTCTTAGATTAAGGGGGTGGAGAGTCAGGTAATGATGGCTTTCTTTATACTTCCTTCTCTCTCCTTCCAACTGCCATTTTATCCAACCCAACAGGCCAGCTAGTGTTGCATTTGGCATGTGCCTAATGCTAAAGTGCCCTAAAAGTTATTGGGCCCTAGACGGCTTTCCTCCACCTTTAACATAAACAATGTGTACATATAGTCACATGTATATACAATCACAAATAAAACTGAAGTGTATTTAACAGAGGAACCGTGTGATATTCCGCTTCCAGCAGACCTATGCAGTGAGTGGTCTAACAGCGTTGATATCAGTTGAACGCCGCACATTGCTAACAGCTCAGTGCCTGGATCACACGAGAAGTCCTTTGAGGGCAGAGATTAAGCAGTCTGGGGAGGAATCTTCCCCAAAGATTCCAAAAAAGAACCAGACAAACCAGAGGCGTTGGCTAGATACATTTTCATCCATTCTTTCTTTCGCTTAACAAAAATATCTCAATGCATAGTCCATATTTTTAAGACTTTTCACACACTGGTTGTTTCCATCAAGACCATTCTTTCAAAAGGGCCTAATCCCAAAAGAGAAAGTAATACATAACACACCAATGTTACGTCCTATCGTGATTCTCAACCGGGCTACTCCCTGGAACACTTAAATCCGAAATTTTTCGAAGCAGGTCCCAAGTTCTAAAGTTCTCCGATCATGATTCCAATGGGCAACCAGGGCTGAGAAACATTACCCAAAATACACGCAGTGATGAAGCCAAGAGTCCCACCTTTGATCTGCTTCTGACACAGCACGGAGACACAGGTCTCTGCGGTGCCTTCTGGGTCTGTGCCGGCATCTTCCTCATCGATGTTGATCTCCTCAGTGATCACATCTGGTCCCAGCTTGGCCATGTACAACATGCTGATTCTTTTCAATGTTTTATTTTCTTTATTTAGCTAAGGCAAAATATAAAAACAGTTATTTTAACAGCAGTCAAATGAGTGTCTTGGATTTTTAAACAATAGACAGATTAAGTGTATTTCTGTCTTACACAGTCATCAACACCCACAGCATGAACTAACAATTAGAAGATTCATGAAGTAAGGTTTTATTTACACTTTTTAGTATTAAACTTATTAAAGTAAGACCTGATGCCTGGATTACAGCCAGCAGCATGGGAAAATACTTGTTACAACTGATAACAAAAAAAGGAATTAAGATAAGACACCAGTATAGATTAAATCAAATTTCAACTTATTCTATCCTTAACAGTCTTAATTAAGGCACTTTATTTCAAGAAAATGTTTTCTTTGCTGCTGTGCACACCCTTTAAATGCTTGTTAGCCCAGCTCTCCCTCTTCTTTGAACGCCTGCTACTCTTCTTCATTGTTCCACGGGATTCCTGTGGGAACAACCCTGTTTCCCCAGAGCACACCCTAGCCCTTTGGCTGCAGCAATCAGTCCAGGGATCAGGCACATGAGCACATGAGCACATGAGCCCAAGCTTGGTCAGTCAAATCCCTTCTCTAGAAACCTGGAGGCTGGAACAGAGAGATGAGTTGCCATCCATGTGTCTAGATGTACAGAAGCTATGGGCAACCACAATCCACTACTGAATTGAGGAATAGAGGAAGGTAGTCTGTAGCAAAGCCAAAAATAGAGCCAATGTATAGAGACAGGCAGAGAAAAATAATGGAGATGGGTTTCCCACAGGACTCTGGTATATTCTCCAAATGCTCCCAGCTCATGGATTCCATGGGATTCTCCAATATCCCTCACTAACAAATTCCTACTTCTTTTTCTTTTGACAGTAGAAGAAAGTACAAGATGTTTCTGTTCCATGAAAAGAGTTCTAGCTCACAGAAAAGAAAAGAAATCCTAATTCATTAATGTACTGGTTATTCCCTTTGCAGAAATGATTGGGCTTTAGCTTCAGTCACTCAGCTATCATTGCCTTCTTTGGTTCACGTGTAGGTGCAAATCAATATTAGTACAAAGCACACACAAAGACTAAACTTGGTCCAAAGCCCACAGAGGGAAAGTCGGGTTTCCTTATGTTTTCTCAAGACTAAAGAATAAAAGGTCTCCTCTGAACACATGCACATATAGAAATGCAACCTCTTTTCTTTCACTAAAGGCCAAGGGCCAGCAAGACAAGTTCTGAATTAAATAACTGACACTGGACATAAGTAGAAACAGAAACCTAATTCCCTGGCAAGCTAACTACCTTCTCTACTATAAACCTTACATCAGAATAAGACACGCTGGTGCTTGTCCAGCTTGGGCCCTTGGTGTGTGATCATAATTAGGACCCCCTTTAGGGTTTCCCTCAGGGAAAAGCCCACACCGTTTCAAACGGGGAACTGATTCTCACCCCAGTCACACTGAATCTAACTATATCTCAAGTAGCCTGTCCGGAGCACAAGAGCTTCCCTGACCTTTCTGGGGAATCAGGAAGAATCTGTTAGAAATGGCTATGAACCCTTCCACAGACACCCCCTGGGAAGCCTCGTGAGCTCGACTCAGGGAATCCAACACAACCCCTTCCTTCCCGGTCCCCAGCCCACAGCTCCAGCTTCAAGCCGCCCACAGCTCCAGCTTCAAGCCCCCCACAGCACTCTAGAGGGTCAGGAGTAAGATATGAGCCCCTGACCTCCACGCCCCTCTCCCTCAAGACGAAACGTCAGGTAAAGCCTGTTGTGGGCTCTTGGCACTGTGGACGCTACGGGGGCACTAGGGGCTCAAGGATCCTGGCCGATACTCAGACGATGCCATCTTTTCTGAGCGGCAGGAGAAAATCACAATTGAAGGACAAAGTGAAAACACTCAAGCCTTCATTTGTAATTCTGCCTCCCAATACTTAAACAAATGGTTTCCAGCTCTGCACATTAGAATCTCTAGAGAGCTTTTAAAAAATCCCAGTGCACAGGCTCTCACCAGACCCAACTCTCTGGCCCTGGAACCCAGCAGAGTACGCGCTCCGAGCTCCCAGGTGATTCTAATGCACATCAAGACGCAGAAGCTTTGATACAGAGCAGGCAGTGCTTCAGTATCCGAGTCTATGAAATCCGAGCTAAGAGTCCTGCTCTGGAGTGGAATGTCTCTGCCTCTGAATAACCTCATCTTTCAGAGCGGTAGTCCCCTCATCAGCAACTAACGATAAAAACAGCCTCTGCCCCGTAACATGAGGATTGAATGAGATACTACATAGAAAGTGCTTAATACAGTGACAGATACGCAGGAAAAATTCAGCGTCCACTTCTAATAGTAACGAAAGAGGGTTCAGGTTGTGCGTCTGATTTTTCTTCAGGAATACTTTATCAGCTAGTTTTCTTCAACCAAGATATACAACCATGCAACTTCTTCTTCCTCCAGGATGCTCACAGAAGCACAAAAACACTAATTTTTGCCATCTGGTGCTTAATAGGCTTGTTCCTGGGCCACTGTCACAATAATACTTATAACTTGTTCATTCACAGTTCTACCCTCGAGAGCGTTTAAGGCCTCTTTCTATCAAGCCAGGCACCAAAATCCGCCAGCACTATCTGGCTGAAGTACCACTACTCTATTTAACAAAGTTACTAACTCAAGAAAAAAGCCACACACAGGGTGCCTGGTTGACTCCGTCGGTAGAGCATGCGACTCATGATCTCAGGGTCACGAGGTCAAGCCCCACGTTGGGTGTGGAGCCTACGCTTAAAAAAACAACAACAACAACAAAAAAAACAGAAGTTTCTCTGAAACATCATCCTCACATTTTGAAGGAAGAAACATGAGATTTATATACATAAAGATCTCATGACCATACTAACTGGATATTTTTGAAAACTCTGAATTCACAAATTTTGGTTAAGCAATTTTATTGAAGTTATTATCCATCATGCTATGTATGTTAATAGCATGCTAATTGTTTTTTGGAACTGTTCTAAGTCACAAAACAAAAGTAAATCTTTTATAACCTTGTAGTAACAGAACCTTCTACTACATTCAAATTTAAATAGTTTTTATATTGGGTGCAGCTTAATGAATATTTAAAGATACAAAATAAGCAAGTTAAACAGATTTGGACCATATGGTTTAAATAATTGGTCTACATTTATCAGTTTAACCTACACATTTTAGCAAAGTATCCACCCCTGCTTTTAAGAAAATTATGCAAATTGCATCTTAAGAATTAAACATTCCATTTGTCATTAATTTGAGAGCAAAGATTTAGAAAAAATAAGAATAAATTTACAGAAACTTTGCTGCTTTAAGAATGGACTCCACTTTCAAAAATGACAATTGGGATACCTAAAGCAGCATGTGCTATTTATGGGTCATGCATATAATGAAGCTTCCAAACTCTGCATTCGAAGCTGTAGTATCTTCCAGATCCAATGAGCACATCTATAGGCTTTCTGACCTGTTTTTATTCCAAGTCCCACGAGGTCACATTGTGTCCTCAAAAACAACCACATGGCCATTTTCATAAAGACTTCACGAATAGAGGACAAACCGTGCAAGTGAAGGATCCTATTGTCAAGACTCAATTATAAAACTGACCTTTGAGATTAGTAACACAGTGGTTCATAACCAGGTCCCCTGGAAGCTTTCTCAGCTCCCACCTGGCCTGGGCCACACTCCCAGCATCAGTGGGTCTAGGATATTCTTAGGAAATCAATGCTGGTCCACCCTGACATTTAGGACAAGGCAACTGCAGCTCAGAGAGATGCATTCTCTTGCTCAAAGTCACCTGTAAGTTAAAAAAAGGAAGGGGGGGATCAAATCTTTTTTTAAAGGGCTCTAGTATGGAGCCATGAGTGGAGTGCATCATGAAAAAAGGAAAAGTCTGCCCCATTCTCCCTGCTGTCCTAACTCTAGTCCATCCTGTCATCTGAGATGAGACTACAACAGTCCAGAGATCAGAACTAATAACTTGCCCAAAGTCACATATGCCCAAAAATGACATCACTGGGAATAAAACGTGTATATACTGTCTCCCAAACTGTTGCTTTCCACGGACTCTGCCAGTCCTGTGAGGTAGTCCGGGTTCTCATTTTGCATGTACTACTGGCAACAGGGATACTTATCGCTAGCAAGAGAAAACATAAGTGCTGTCCTTAGCCACTGCAAGATTCAGAGCAGCTAGTATGCTCCAAAGACATTTTTTCTACCTGTTGCAAAAGAAAGAATAAAGGATATGAAAAGAGAATGTACCCAGTTTTGTGGACCAGTGAACACTTAGTGAAGGGTAGCACAGAAGAAATGATGGGAAAGCACCCACACGATCACTGTTTTTAAAGCAATGGCTTGTATTGCTGTGTATTCTTCAAATGAATAACAGAAGAGGAGCTGCTTGCACACGTGTATATTCTTAGGTTCTGACTGCATTATCTTATGAATTCTAATGTAGTGTCATTACACAAACAATTAAGCAAATACCTCTAGCAAGCACACTGCTAATGCATACAAATTAAACAGAGAGATACATAGACAGATAGGCTGATTGATTTGCAGACTTTCAGTCCCATCCAAAGACATACTTTGGAGGGAGGTGATGGGGAAGAGAGAAAGACACACAACCAGCATTACTAATGATATTTGGTTAAAAATTGCTGTAATCCATTTTCTGATGAAGTGGTTCAGATGCATTTTACCCAACCCAAAATACGTAAGACAGAGATAAAAACATTCTTTAATAATAATGTACTTCTGATGAGACAGAATATAGAAAATTACACTCTTGGTAAATTCATCAGCGAGAAGCAATCAGTGGAACACTGGAGGTCACCTTTAGCATGCCCTCACTCTGCTTTCACAAATAATCACCTGAAATGTACGGCTGGAGGCTGACTTTTTCATCTAAATCAAACGTGAAACACTCATTGCCCCTTTATGTCACACCAGGTTCGTTTTAAACTCGGTGAACGGGTTCACCCAATGCACAGACATTTAGAAAGTCCAGCTGAAGGAACAACTCTGGGGCCATTTTTTCAGAGGCAAAAAGCACCAATGCTGAAATACACACATACAAATGCCCCTTTTACAATGGAAAGAACAGAGGCATTAAGATATTTACACACTCCTATCCCAGGACTCTGAGAATTTACAACACTTTAGGACACTTTCCCTCCTCATCAGAGCAGAGACAATGGATTAGAAAAGCAAGAGTGGACAGGAGGCCACTCTTCAGAAAAGCAAGTTGAAATTAAAAAGCGCAGGTAGAATCCCCTTATTTGAAGAGTCTCACCTTTGTTGCCAGAGCCTCGGCACTCTCTCGACAAGTCTTCTCTATTTCAAGATGGTTCTGCATAAAATTGACTTCCTCTATAACCATGTGAGAAACTAGGAAGGAGGGGAAAAAAGTCTCAGCATTCAGAGATTAGTCAGCGATTCCAGAAGCCCACACATTGTGTCCCATGACTCAGAATACTTCAGTTCTTTAGCTCGCCAGACCTTCAGCTAGCACGGAGGGAGAAAAAAACAGTCTTGAAGATGCTGCCCTGGTTCAGTCTTAGCTAATATTTGGACGTGGAGGGGAAAAAAGAACCCAATGAAGAGCCTTCGCTGCTAGTGCACACATTTTTAAGAAAGCTAGTCAGGCTGTTCGAAGTGTCTTTTTTCTATGTAGCTGTACATGGAGCCATAGACACGTCCACTGACTCAAGATGATCTCTCCTAAATAAAAAGTGGCAAACGCGATTTCCTTTTCTTAGCGGGACAGAACGCATGGATCTAAGAAGGAAAATTAGCTAGAGAGAAATTTTTAAAATTAAATCTTAACTTGATCTCCTTAACCGGAATAACAACGTGGCAGTGTAGCTGAGGTCAGCATGCAACAGCTTTCTTCGTGAGTGACAACGTAGTTACTGTGATTTAATAAACCCCGGGGCAGAAAAGCATAGCAACGACAGTTATGTTCTCTATGACGATGAAGGCAGACGCTTCTTGCATCACAGACTGTCAGGAAGATTGGACGAAAAATACAATTTTACTGGACATTTTACCAATGCTTGAAAAACAGTAATTTTCAGGTTCTTTTAGTAGCTGGTTTATACAAATTGAGATTCAAAGGTACAAAGTAATTTAGAACCTGAATTATACTTCGAAGATCAAGTGAGAGAAAACTGCCAATTCCTTTCATCCACATTTCTAGTTAAAAGAAAATGCTCAGAATCTTAAAACTTCACTGTAGACGTGTATACTTATTGACATTTGTTTGGCTTCAAAAAGAAAAATGAAGTACACCCAAATGTGAAACCCAACAAAGTTAGGCAAAAAGCACTGGGCTCACATAACACAAAGAGAGATTACTTTTGCTTCATTTAAGCTTAATTAACCTGCAATTATGATTAAACTCAGGGGAAAAAAATTTCTCTCCAAATTAAATACAAAAATGTATTACTTCCTAAGTCTGTCCAAAGTTCTTATTATGTTAATATTCAAATTCATAAAGCAGCACTAAATGGCCAGAAACATCTCTAACCTTGACATTTTTTCAGGGGTAATAATAATCTGCAGCAAATGCAGGCCAACCAAAAACCACTTAACTAATTAGTAGTTGCAGTCACCGAGAAAAACATGAATCAACACTGTTATTACAAGTGGCACATTTGAGTGGCATCTAATTATGACTTGATGAGCACGATACTTGCATTATCAACATTACTACTGCATCCCATCAGGGCCTAAAAGCTGCTGATGGCATTGACTTCGAGAAACTCCCACTCAATGGTACAGCAGCACCCAACAATCGGCTTGGCAGGGGCCCCCCTCACTAAATGACACGTTAAGCGTAATTACTGGTAGACATTGTAAATAAACAGGATTGGAAGTGAAAATTGTACCAAGTGCATAAGACACAATCTGACACATTGGAAGTGGCAGCCTTAATTGAGAGTTTCTTTGACTGCTCAAGATCATTTCAACTGCATTTCTCAGAGGACAGTGATTATAACTGTGGAGACAGACGGCATAATGGTATCAGCACTGCTGACAGAGCAGTGAATTAAATTGTATCTGCTGTTGTGTGAAAGCCTTGATGAGAGGTACAGATGCCTTAGTGGTCTTATCATTATAACACAATGGTCATGTTGTCATCAACCTTTCTGGCTCCAATTGAAAAGAAATGATTGTGTGTTGAGGCTCTGCCCCCCCCCTTTCCACACCACCCCCCTCTCCTCTTCTATCTCTTGTTCTGAATAGAACCAATTTTCAGAGAGCTATGAAATCACGCAATAGGTCCTAAAATGCAGCTGCTTGGCATACAAACGGGTCCCCATTAAACTGGAATCACACACAATATGTGTTTATGCCAAAAGAACAAATAGAAGCTGAACACAGGCCAAGTTTATTCACACACACAAAGCCCATGTAGCTCTTCATCAATATAATTGCCTTTTATATTGTAGTTTAAATAATAGGCTCTATTATTTCCTTAAAATCCTAATATTCTTGGCATTTTATCACTATGTTTACAAGGTAGGTTCTTCAAAAATGTGAAGGAAAGAGAAAAGAAACCTATACAATTTTTACAACATCAAATATTACTTTGAATTTTTAGCCTTAACTACTTGACTTCTTCTGCCACAATCTGGTATTTCCACCATCATAACAAAAACATAAACACTCTGCATGTTTCATAGGAATTTGACTTTTTATTCAATAACATTCTTGCTCATGGAAGATTAAGGAAAAATCATTCCACATAGCAAGGTTTAGGCCCAGCAAAAAGAAACACATGCACACAAACACACACACACACACTTATTTTCTGAACATTTTGTAAAAAGCTGCCCTGTAATTTAACTTGATAAAACTTACATAGGCAGCACTAGCCCACATTTTTCTCCAATTCTCATGCAGCAGGCCCCATCAGATACATTTTTTTTTATCTCTTCCTCCAAGACGTAACAGTAGAAATCAAAAGTTGCACGTTGATTTCTAGTTTAAAAAATTATCCCAATGCTAAACAGGGAGCAAAGAAACCTACCTATCGACTTTCTAGATTTAAAAGAACATGTTTCATGGGGCGCCTGGGTGGCACAGCGGTTAAGCGTCTGCCTTCGGCTCAGGGCGTGATCCCCGCGTTATGGGATCGAGCCCCACATCAGGCTCCTCCGCTATGAGCCTGCTTTTTCCTCTCCCACTCCCCCTGCTTGTGTTCCCTCTCTCGCTAGCTGTCTCTCTGTCAAATAAATAAATAAAATCTTTAAAAAAAAAAATAAATAAATAAATAAATAAAAGAACATGTTTCAGAGGGCATTTATAGCTTTAAAAGGCACGACCCCATTTCTAAAACCACAAGTCAGGTTACATGACACAAAAAATCTATTATATAATATATAATTTTATTTGCATCTTTCAAAGGATAAAAGGTTTTTTTAGAAAAAAACCTTTAATTTGTTCATTTAGTGATTGGCCCTATGGTGCTGAATTCAGGCTTATCTCGTCATATCCACAGACCATGAATGACCACTACACCTAAAATATCTGTAATTTGGATGACATGGAGGTTTAAAAAAGAAGAAAGATGAATCCTAGTCTTTCAAAAACGCATACTGAAATATTCATATTTATTTATGATGAAATTATCATTAAATGACATGATGACTGGAATTCATTTCCAAATAATCTGAGGTCGGTGAGAACGGATGTGTGAACAGAGGTGAAAGTGGACTGGCCACGAGCTAGTAACTGTTGAAGCTGTATGATGGATACATGGTGGTTCACTGCGTTATTTTCTCAATTTTGTATAAGCTTGATATTTTCCATACTAACAGTTGCTTTTAATGACTCTGACAACTCAGAAGTATGACCTAAAAGCACATCAGTGATTGCTTCCACCAGTCTAGTTGAATCAGCAAAGTTTGTTTTTCCTCTTCACGACCCCAAACACTCTTTCATACTTACCATCATACAATGGAGGGCAACTGGGTTTTTCTCTTTTTTTACTTTTTTGTTGTTGTTGTTTTTTATTAACTGCAAGTATTACAGCAGAGATTTTGCTTTACTCAATCTGACTCTCATGCACCTGGCAAACTGCTAGGTATAAAGTAGGTAGTCACGTCTGTGCTTGAATGACTGGAAAAATCTATCAGGCCTACAATCATCTGTGAACAGCCCTTTACAAGAATGCTCTTTCTAGAACAGAACTGCTTAGGACACAACCACCATCCCCCACTATTGGGCCAAATGTGTGTCCAGCGTCTGCTAAACCCTTTCCATGTGTTCTGTGGTGAATCCTTACAACACTCTTAACAGGTAGGTGTCATCACAGCAATTTTCCATTTGAGAACATCGAAGTCCAAAAAGGTCAAGTAACATATATCCCAAAATACAGCTCTAATTGGTAAAGCCCAGCCAAACCAATTTCTAGGTGATATCAATTTTCTAGGTTTCTGTCTAACTTGTATTCGACTGCGACACCACCCATGGGACTGCCCTGAGCAAAAACTCCTCTCCATCCAGCCAACTCTCAGCAACGCCCAGAGGCAGGACGTCTCTGAAACACACGTGGTGGACATACCGTATGTTCTCCTGCAACGTCAGATCACGTGAAAGGTTTTCACATAGTGTGAACACAGTGATGAGCTGGCAGGTGTGCAGGAAAACAGGTGTGTCCTAGCCCACAGCAAAGGCTCTCACGTTCTGGCTGAAGGAGGTCAAAGGCCTTTAGTTACTTCTTCTATCTCTCACACGAATCTGTCTTCCTAGGGAACGTGGCTTTGTTCCGTAGTGGCGCTCTTTGTGCAGGAAGACAGAAGAAAGGCTCAGGAAGAGCTGGCAGAGGGCGGAGAATGGCAGGGAAATATGGACGAAACCAGATAAGAAGAGCACGGTCAGCTAGGTGAGTAGAGCCCTCCGGCCTAACGGAGCTCTTCCTGAGCCTCATTCCGCGGCTCTTCCCTCACTCTGAGATCTGGGCTTGGTAGGTCAACATGACAGGCGACAGATTTCGACTTAGCAACCCGAAGATACCTTCCCCCAGGGCTGTTCAAGTGTCAAGACCAGGGTCTGAAAACCACCTCGTGAACGGACTCGTGGACTCTCCACGCCGAAGGGCACTCAAGCTCTGGATGGGACAGTAAATGAGATGGTGGTAGCAGCAGCTAACGTTTATTGAGCACTTAAGCTATAATGCCAGGCACTGTGGTCAGCACTTTTTACATGAATTATCTCATTTATTCCTTGAACAGCCTATGAGGCAGGGTCATTTATCCCAATTTTACTAATGCAGAAATTGCTCAGGACTACGTGGACTCACATTAAATGGTGCTTTTTACCAGGGGTAACCACGGCATTCCCTTCCAAATCTGAAATTCTGCTCTCTCTGTTCAAAAGCCGCCAACCATTTACCCCAGACACAATGTTTTAACAAAATATTTCAGGTTTTCATTGTCCCCATTTTCGGTTCTTTTGAGATGGAGTCAAGAGTTGGCATTCTGTTCTCCGGCCATCCAAACTTTAAATTAAATAAGCAAACTTAGAAAGTCAAAAATTCAATGCATACAGCAATAAAGTTCGTTGTACTAACCTTTCAAATCGATTCTTTCCGGCTCTGAATTGCTCGTAAGGAAAAATGTGAATTTTTAAAACTATCAAAGATATTTAGAGGAAGAGACGAAGAGACAAAGAGAAAAAGGAAATGGGAGAGGAAAGTAGTTTACATGTTGCTCTAAAGGTAGGTTGATTTGGGGGGAAGCTCTTTCCATTTCTGCCTAACGCAAGCGGCAAAAGGCCTACGACCTGCCCAACAAAAGCGTCTTATGTCAAATCCAACCATAAGAATGTGAACTGTCCCTACTACACGCAGCATGCCAATCCACTATCAATAATTAATTTGATAACATGAATTGGTAACAATGTCAATGGTATAACTCTTTCAGTGTGACTCGGTGTCAGCAAAAGTGTAAGAACATCCCATTAATCCTGCCTTAGTGAACAAGAAAGTCCTACACAATTGCAATTCATACATTCACAAATAAGAGATATTTCTGTCATAGCATACTGGCCTCCAAAGAAAAGTAACATCAACAATATTCCCCTGAGATTTTGTTACAGCCAGACACTTGAAATAAACTGGCTATTCAAATGAACTATAACGTTAGCTCCGTTTTCATGGCTGTTTAGCCTTCAACAAGAATAAAATGTTTTGCTGTATAGTTACCAAGTCAACACTTAAGATATAATCAAACAGCCTAATACAGCATCTGCAGAAAGATGGAGAAAGACCCTGCTTCCAAGGGGGAGGGCCACCTTTTCCTGCGAAGGCCTGGTCCTTTTCCCATGACCTATTTCCTTCTGATCCTTCTGGGTGTGATCAGATACATTCTATCTTAGGGGATAAGGTAATGACAGATTTGCATGACATAAAACATACCAAAATTTAGAAGATTATTACAGCTTTTGTGGGAATACAACGTTCCTTGGTGAGAGGGCCATTTCAAACATTCAGACTCTTAAAAATGTGTAAGTTCTGTGACCTAGAATTCCTTTTCTATGAATTAATGTAAGAAACATATCAGACCACTGTAAATATGTATAAGAATACTTGACATGGCATTACTTATAATAGCTAAAACTCAGAAATAATCCATCTATCACTGAAAGAATGTTTAAATAAATTAGGGTACTATCGTGTATATCGTGAATACTAAAACGAATATACATCTCTACTGACATGCAAAGATGACCATAAGGTACCACTTACTGAAAAAAGCAGGCTGCAAAACTCAATGCAAAGCACGACTTTATTTTTTGTAGACCTATAAACTGCCCACAGATAAAAGACCAAAGAAAGACTATAAAATACTAACATTGCCTTTTCTCAAAGAGTCAAGATAACAAGTAATTTTTGTTCTCCTTTAACTGTTCTGCATAGTAAAATTTTTTATAACAAGTGGAAACTGTCTTTTATAATAACATACTCATGAAACAATAATGCTCATTCCATTTGTTTGAAAATCACAGTAATGCCAGGACATTTTTTTTTGGGCAAATGGGAACACAATCCTTGCTTTCTTGGATGCCCAATGCAGCAGCAACTAAACATAGGGGACGTGTCTACCCACATAATTCCCAAACACAGTTATGTGTGTTATAATCATTCCAATGAAATGCTTACATACTTTTCTGAAATTCCTCCAGTTTTTTAACAGCTTCATCTCGTTCTTGCCTAATTTTGTCACACTGGAAGGAGAAAACACAGAAATGTTAAATTTGTATCACAAGTTTGGGAAGGCAAGAAAGAGCAAACGTATTAACAGTAACAATTTTATGAAAAGAAAACAAAAGTTAAAAACCTTTGAAAAGCATTAATGATCACATGGTACTTATACTACTCAGCCAGCATGGTCTTTTTTTTTTTTTAGATTTTATTCATTTATTCGACAGAGAGAGAGAGCACAAGCAGGGAGAGCGGCAGGCAGAGGAAGAGGGAGAAGCAGGCTCCCCACCAAGCAGAGAGCCTGACATGGGGCTCAATCCCAGAACCTCAGGATCATGACCTGAGCCGAAGGCAGACACTTAACCAACTGAGCCACCCAGGCACCCCCTCAGCATGGTCTTTGTACCATCTGTATCTGGCCACTTGTCTTAGACCTTCTAAGATAATGAGTCATCTTACTGCTCATTATCTCCTCAGGAACAGACCAATTTAACACCCTTGAGTTCAAATTACTCATTCTTTAAGTGAATATATGTGCCTCTTTTAAAGTAGGTATTTTGCTAATACAGTGAACACCCCATGCATCTGCAGGTCAGATTCCCTGAAACTGGGTAGCGACGAACTCTCCAGAACTATCCAGAACACTGGTGCACAGCCGGAAGTGACCCCTACTTGAAGACAAACTGCAGCCGTGCACCCCTTGAAATCATCAGTTAAGGAAAAAATATCCTCATATCCTTAGAATTCCAAATAGAAGGTACCAAATTAAAATGAGAAAGATAAAATATTCCACAATAAGCGTATATCATTTACAGAAACTAATTTTTAGTTTTAAAAGGTGGGAGGACTCACTGAAAACACTAGGAGGTGGTTAAGACCATAAAGGCAAAAATAACTATTAAGGCATGAGGACCTTTCAGGGTATCAGATATAGAAACAAGTATCCATTATTTTAATTGGCCCTCAACGTATGAATGAATTTTATAAACACCTCATGTTCATTATGAGGACTGACTCAACTTACTGTGAATTTCACAAAACAGGTTAAGTATAACACATTTTAGAAAGATTTTTATCAAAAATGTCTAAAACTTGAAAAGGTGATTTTTCACTATTAAGAGCAATAATTAAAATCTGAATTTTCTGGGAATACTATAATACTGCACCAAGAAGGTCATGTGAATAAAACACAACTTTATTTTAAGATTTTATTTATTTGAGAGAGAGAGTGAGAAAGCGAGAAAACACTAGCAGGGGAGAGGGGCAGAGGGGAGAAGCAGGCTCCCTGAAGGGCAAAGAGCCCGATGCGGGACTCGATCCCAGGACCCTGGGATCATGACCTGAGCCAAAGGCAGCTGCTTAACCAACTGAGCCACCCAGACACCCCAGTAAAGCACAACTTTAAATTATATTTTAATCCTACTGTGCCAGATAAATATATTGGGATTTCATGCCTTTGGATATTTTTTATTTCATATTTCAATGGCTAAAAAATTACGATGCCACTGATAATGTGGAAAACCCAAATCATGACCGTGAGACAGTCTCATCTAATAGACTGGCACAAACTGAAAAAACTTGCTTCGGGAGTGGAAACTCACGTATGGCTCCTGGGAATGTCAACAGATGTAACTAGGTTGGAAATAAACTATCAAATTGAAAATGCAAGTAACCCATGACCTATGACTCAGCAATTCCACTTCTTTTTTTTTTTTTTTTTTTTTTAGTTTTATTTTTAAGCAATCTCTGTCCCCAGGGTGGGGCTCAAACTCACCATCCCCCGAGATCAAGGGTCACATGCTCTTCTGTGAACCAGCCGGGCACCCCTGCAATTCCACCTCTAGATTCTATTACTGGAATCTCTGGTAATGTGTATGAGATGATCTGTACGTACATGTTCAGCATTTATAATAACAATAAATCGTGGTATATTCATATAACACACTAGAGAACAGTGAATGAATGAACGTAAGCTCTATGTGTCAACGTATACCTCAAAAGCCGTAACGGTGAATAAAGGAGTTGGAGAATCCATGTCAATATTTACCTTAAGCAAATAAAATCACTTTATAGACTTAGATTGTAAATGTATATTTCATGATACATATGGCATATATAAAAATATAAAAAGACAAAATAGAAGGATACATACAAAAATTATCATGGTAATCTCTTAAAATATAGGGAAGGGGAAAGGGGCCCAGGGCTGGGTGACACAGAGGATCTTCAATTTTATCTGTAGCATTTTTTTAAGTTAAAAAAAATAAGTTAATTCTTTTTTTAAAAGATTTTATTTATTTATTTGAGAGAGAGGGAGGGAGGGAGGGAGCACACAAGAGCAAGGGGAGGGGCAAATGGAGGGGGGAGAGAGAGAATCTCAAGCAGACTCCCTGCTGAGCACAGAGCCCAACAGGGGCTTGATCTCACAATCCTGACATCACGACCTGAGCCAAAACCAAGAGTCAGATGCTTAACTGACGAAGCTATGCAGGCTTCGCTAATTCTGTGCTTTTCTGTGCTTTTAAAATATTTTTTTAATTAAAAAAAATTAAGTCAACAGTTCGGTCTTCCCCCTTTAATGTCTCAAGAACTGAAACTTGAAAAAGCCTATCTCCATTCATTTGGGTAAACCCATTCCGCCAAGAGTACAAGTAACAAGCGCTAATGTTGAATTGTTCACCAAATCCTCCCTGAGGTCCTGCACAGGAGGGGTCAGGCTGGACCATTTCCTTAAGGAGAACACATGTTCTTTTATTAAGGTTTTCTTGAGGAATCTCTCCTCTGTAAAAAAGTGATGCTGTCTAATATAGTTTCTAGTTCCAACTTAACAGATAAACTGCATTTATTGATTTTTGGTGTTTAAAATTCTAAACACTAGAGTTCTGGATTCTCGAGTAAGCTTTCTGAGATCCTTCCCCCCACCAGATGGTATAACACTTAATTTTCTGAGAGCACTGGCCAGCTGTTTCAGGAATGTTCTTCTTGTTTTCTAGAATGTGGTTTGTTTATGTGGTACTTCCCCAACACCCTGCCAGCCTGCACACCCACCTCCAACAATGCACAGTGTAGTCTAAAGCACAAAAAACCCAATTTCTGACTAGACTCACACTCCTGAGTTATGATTGCCAAATGAGATATATCTGGTGTTTTAATTTCAAATTAACTTCACGTTTCTTCATCTGGCATTTCTGAAGGTATAAGACACCCTGTGAAAAACTGTCTCCCTACGATCTGGTGCTTGGGAGCGTTGCCCCTGACTTAATACCACTTGGATTCTTCTATATGCCTCTCAAAGCTCCACCTGAAGGAACCAGAGGTTAATTTAATTCTTACTTAAATCAAAAGCCAGAGTTTTCACTGCCACTTTGCATGACAAGAGCATTAAACAGGATGGCACTCTACCTACTCAGACTTGAAAAAGCCCACCGACTCACATCACACAGGAACCACCCATGCAGCTCCCCCTTACTGGTCGTGAACAACACACGGAAATTTTAGGGAGGCTTATACCAGGTTCCAAGAAGGAAAGCTTTATCCCCGAGCTCTCTGCTCCTAAGGCCCAGGTAGACGGGCTCTAGTTGATAACAGGTCTCAACGTCGCAGTCCTATTCCCTCATGCCAGTAGCCAGTCTCCAACATCCAGCCGTATGTTTTTACAGGAACCCTACAGACATCACCAGAGAATTCAGAAGCTGTCACCCAACCCCAGCTGTATTCTATCAGGGGTCTTCATGTTGCTTTGCTTTCTATTTTCTGCAACCACATTATGATAAAACTGGCAGCCACAGAATTTACCATCTGCTATGGATACTGAAAGGGGTGTGTGTTGGGGGGAGGGGGGGATCTATGCATACGGCAAATGCAGCTGACTTACTCCCAACCAGAGCTGAACAAAATATGAGGGACGTACCCATTCACTAAGCAGAAACCCAGACATCCGCTTATTTCATCATTTTAGGTGAACCCAGCAAAGTATCTTGCAACCTTTCTCTCATTCTACCAACAGAGGGAAGTCAGCAAGGATGCTGGGCCTCTACGGGAGAATGTTACGTCTCTGTGCCCTGCAGAAGCCCCTCACCCACCCCACCCCCTTCCTCTACCCTGCCCACGCAGCTGCGGCATTTGTAGAAACTGCTTCTTTTTGTGAGAGAATTGCTCATGAAGACTCTGCAATAGCAACAGATGTGAGGGCCCACATCACTGAATTAGGATGCCCAGCGGCTCTCTGGAGAGCCTGTGGCAGGGTGAGGTCTCTTCTAGAGTCTACGGTGGCTCTTTATGGAGCGGTAGATGGACCAGACTTTGGCCTTGCCGGTTTCGAGTATTAGAGGCCCTGGTCTTAACATGAGAAGCCCTGGCCATGTACCATATTTGTTCTTTGAGCCTCACCCAGGCAGATACCTGGCTTCCGAAACCCAACTAGCATTTCAAAGCACTGGCAGGGTGAGATTTGCAGAGGAGTCTCCGGTGCGAGCTGGCAATGCTTCCCTCCCCCACCACGGGCAGCTCCCTTCCTTCTCCCTCACACATCAACTACTGTTCATATAAAAATGTCTGCTTCACGGGCTCAGCAGACAGACAGAGAGGTTGCAGATACTAAGACTTCTTTATATGCCGCTGGGTGTATAGTTTATGCAAGGAAATCCCCAATATGCTGAATTGTGTCTGGCCTCCACTAACATGAACATTCACTTGACCTCTGTGGAGCACGAACGCAGCGGAGGGCTGCCAGCCTATACGAAGGACAGTATGGCCCAAGAAGTGCACACATGCATCGCACACACACACCATCAACAAAGTAGACACTGTACACGAGGCAAGGACCTTTTTGAGTGAATCTACCATAATCACCGAACGCCTCGATTTCCTTCCTCTGAGCCCTGAACAACCTATTAATACAGCGCCCACACATGCCAGGCACTGTGTTAAGCACTGGGCGGGGGGGCAGTCCAGGGGGTACCTTACAGACAGTGTGCTCTCATTAACACTTACAATCCACCAAGAAGGATCAACGACGAAGCAAGCAATTTGTAAGAACACTTTCCCTAAGGGGGGAAATGCGGCACTACAGGGACAGTCGCAGAGGCTCTAACACCAGGGCTGAAGAGGGCTCAGCCCGTCCCCGTTTCTACTTCTTCTTTTTTTTTTTTTTAATAATGATTTTTTATTATATTATGTTAGTCACCATACAGTACATCCCCGGTTTTCGATGTAAGGATCGATGATTCATTAGTTGTGTATAACACCCAGTGCACCATGCAATATGTGCCCTCCTTACTACCCATCACCGGTCTATCCCATTCCCCCACCCCCTCCCCTCTGTAGCCCTCAGTTTGTTTCTCATAGTCCATAGTCTCTCATGTTTCATTCCCCCTTCTGATTACCCCCCCTTTCTTTATCCCTTTCTTCCCCTACTGATCATTCTAGTTCTTATGTTCCATAGATGAGAGAAATCATATGATAGTTGTCTTTCTCTGCTTGACTTATTTCACTAAGCATTATCTCCTCCAGTGCCGCCGTTTCTACTTCTTTTTCTTGAAGTTCGCTCCCTTTGTGTCCAGTTACAACATTTAAAAATGTAAACATGCACAGCATCAGAACTGTGCATAGTTACCTATTTTAGGATCTTTGGTGATGCATTTAGAGGACCATCAACATCATTTTTCATAATACTGGACAATCCTAGTGTTCCACCTTTGGAAGTTCGGCTAGAACTTAACTGTGCCTGTCCTTAAAGAACACAATAAAAGAAATCATTCCCACTTAGATGGAATTCCTTTCACTCTCTTTCTCTTTTGGTGGTGTTCTTTCTTCCAATTCAAAGTTCTTTCCCTCCAATTTTCAGGAGCTGCCCCCTGAAGCCGTCTTGCAGCATTCTCCAAATTCTAGGTATTGTGTGTTAGATGGAAACACATGTCATCAGAACAGAGATCCTTGCTCTTTGTTTCTGGATAGATTGCTGTTAATAAGAGACTCATTTTCACTTTCAAACTGCTAAGTAATTACTTTTTCTCTGGCACAACCACTTGCCACTCTGTTCTAAAGAAACTGCATGTATGTGGATGTATTATGCATGAACAGTTAGCATAATGGATGCATATCTTGCTCTTTAAAGTGGCTTCTTTACTGATTTTTTTTTTTAAATAAAATACTTTGGGACCTTCACCTCTGAAATTGACACAAGAGAAAGAAATTCTAACAATAGACAACGGGAGCCAAGATGCAAACAGTATCATATATCTTGCTTCTTGAAACATAAGTCTTGGAAAGTGTCTGCCTCATTCCCTTTCATTCATTGTTCCTGGCAAGCTGACAGACCCGCCTGATGCAGTTACAGCAGCTCATCCAAACGACTTCTAATCAGCCACTTAAACATGTATTCATTTCAAAACTCAATCTCAAGACATAACATTAAATATAAATACTTACTGTTTAAAGGCAGATATTCTTCTATTATACACATTTCCTTCTCTTTACGCACACTCCACACACACCCCCGCCACCCTGAGAAATGTGAAAGCTATTCCATTAAAAGCTCAGTGAGGCCCTGCCCCCCCCCCCATATAGGAAAAAGCCCCAAACAATTATGACAAAGATCCTGAATGAGTCATAAGGAGAATGCCCTTCGATTGTAGGAGCAGGACTAACATCTGAATATGGGGACTGCTTCACGAGCAAACAATTACATTTTATTTGGTTGATTCCAAAACATATAGTCTTCTATTTTTCCATACCTCAAAAAACAGATGTGGACATCTTGTTGACTTCAATGTGATAGGCTTTCTTAACTTTTTAACATACTGCTGATAATGTCATTTAGAAACTAGGCAAAAAAATAATAGAAAGTAGAACCCTTTCCATAATCTCCACTTATCCTGAATTAAAAAAAAAAAAACCTGAACTTTTTACATTATAATCCAACTCCATATGACTTACTTGTACCCTATATACTATTTTGATAATAATTTTGGTTGATAAAAGGTGATAAGTACATAAGAAATACAAAGATGTTTTATTATAAAGAAGTAAACAATTAATTCTGCTTAAGAAAAAGTTGGAGAAGACTTTAAAGAAAAAAAATAAGGGACATGTAATCCAAGCATTAAGAGCTAATAAGAGTTTGTCACATAGTCTGGGGCAGAATCCTTATCTTTTTGTCCGTTTCCATCCCACCCTCAAACTCCAGACATTCACTTACAACAGTATAATTTATCATTTGTCCACGTGCCTGTGTCCCTCATTAGAGTGGTTTTACTCAAGAGTGGGACTTTCATATATTTTTCTTTATACTCCAGAACTCAGAAGGCATTCAACAGTCTTCCCTTCAAAAAAGCTTTCCTTATAAACTCAAACAGATTTTGATTCCATCCTCAAAGATTATGAGAAAAGCCACAAAATGATCCACATTACATCTTTCTTAAATAGGGCTAACTGCAAAGGAAAAGATCATTGACACACTGGCCCACCCTTCCAAGTCTACTCTTCCCCTTGGCATACCTCTGTCACAATCTGCACCCACACGCACTCACACACGTGATGTTTCTGACGTCAGACTGATTTGATATTTAACTTTCGGTTTTTAAGCACAAACCTACAGATGGTCAAGACAAGCGATCCAGAAAAGAACTGAGTCTGATAATTTGCTATGGAAAATTCATGAGCTAACAACAAGGAACAAAGAATAACACTAAGATGTTGGTGGAAAAGGTCAATCAGCTCCCATGAGTTTACCTCCTTCAAAAAGAACATTTGTGGTCAGAAGACCCGCATATGAAGCTCAACTCCGTGAAGCCCTGAGGTTCTGTTCTCTGTGCACTGGAGCTGACACGGGGCTGTTCGGAGCATCAGAAACATCAGGAACGTTAAGTGAGTGTGTGTGACCCACAATAGCTTCCTAATAATAAACACAGCCCCTTAAGCATCAACTCATGTCCTACCACTTGTCTCCACAGAGGAGATTCCAGAAATCCAAAGAAATCAAGCCCATTGCCCCTCCTCATTGATCAGGTTCATCATCTAGCAACAAAGAGAGACGTCATGTGGATGCGAAGAAGGGAGAGATAACTTGTAAGGCATTCATTCCGGTCCCTTCCACTCGTGCAAAACTCCCCCCCAGATCAGATTAACTACGGCAAAAGGACTTTCCCTTTAGAGTCCTATCCTTGACTAATTTTAAACTCTGGTTTGGGGCTACAGGGGAAGGATGGCCACGTGTATTTGTGGGTATGGACAGGGCAAAGCTCACTCGGCCAGGCGCAAGAAAGTGCTTTGCCAGAGAAAATGGTGCTCTCCGTTTACCACCTCCAGAACTAAAGCTGCTTTTCCTCATTCTATGCTGTATAAAAGGCTTTTATTATATGCTTCCAACCTTTGTAATACAGTCCCCCCTTTTTTTGGGAAAAAAATCTGCAAGAATAAGCCTGTTAGTCCTTTAACAGAAGATAAACAGAATGCAGTGAACTTAAAACCACTCTATTTTGTTTTATCCAACCATAGCATTCCATTCTGCATTCATTTCTTTTCTTTCCATTCTGTTAATAGTTATTTTTAAAGAATTAGCACAGAGGAAGGTCAGTAATGCACACAGATGTTACAAAAGTATAAGGCCATACTCCATGTAGAGAAACATGCAAACAGTTAATGGGCAAAAGTAATTCATAGTCTTCCTTTTTACCAAATGCATTTTACCTATAATTCCACTTGTGTAACAGATGGCTCACTTAAAAACCTCACTGCAGAAAGTGGCTCTCGGTTAAATAACCATCAACACCACCAGCAATGGATGTTTCTAGAACGTCACTATTGTTAGGGCAATGTGAGGTCTATATGTAAGCAGGGATTAGAGGAGGAGAAGAAAGAAAACAAAAAATTTACTCTTCTGCCTCTCATGTCATTCATCTTCTTCTCTATCCTTCCTTCTCCATCACATGAAGACACCTGTTTGCTTTCTCCCCTCCTATCTTCTAGTCAAACAGTTCTCCTGAATTAACCCTTCCAACTCGTCTTGCTCTTCCCCTCCTAGGCCAGGACACCTACAGAAGAGACTCAACTGGTAACTTCTTGGCTCTTCCCCCTACAGCTGGAAGATGGTTGTGCATCTGGGCAAAGACGCTCAAGCTACCTGCCCGAGCATCCCCCACGGGTTCCACTCTGAAATCACGGGGCATCAGGGAACCAGGAGTTAAGCACAAACCCCCCACCTGCTGGCATCCTCAGCACATCTGTGCTTTTGGGTAGTTATTGTGCTAGAATTGGGAATCTTGTCAAACTATTTTTCTGGGAATTTCTTACCACATTAGAGATGCATGCAGCAACCACTTTCTATCACAGAGATCTTCATCACCCCCACCTACCTACCATTCCCTAAATCACCTGATGGAAAGAAAAGAAGAAACTTAAGATTTCACAGACCATCAAAGACTTATGTGCAAATGTGCAAAGGAGCCTTAAAACTGGGTGAAAAATAATGGTCTCAAAATCCATTTTCATACGAACTAGAGTTCATACCCTTAATATCACCAACCGTGTTACAGCTATTGTATGTAGCCAATTAATATGAGTGAAAAACTTAAATATGATTCTTAACCCGCTAAATAACCTCAAATATGCCAAAGGTTTTACAAATATTCGGCTTACTGTCCATTTTCATTATAGATCCTACTCTCAAATTTTAAAGACAAGGTCTCATAATTTACAGCCATGATAACCGTCTGCTTCCATAACTACAAAGGACCTACAATGGACAGCTCTGCTCTCACTCTCCTACTTTTCAATTCAATTCAGCACTCCTCTTTTTTTAACTTAGACCTACCTGCTGTCCCCTCACTGACCTTACAGGAGGAAAAAAAAAGATACGTAAACAAACATTCACAAATCTTAGATGGACATGTACAGAGACAAAAAGGTAAGTAGTTTATAAAGGTACGTAAAATTCAATGATTTCAGCTTAAAAATAAAACTTCCAGGGCCCCTGAAAACATTCTCTAGGCGTTACTATCTTTGTAGTGGGTGATTTTCAACTTCCAGTATATTTTTCATATACTTAGAGGACACGAGCCTAAAAAAAAGTTTATGAAAGAAGATGGGCTAAACACCAATGTCTAACGCCAAAGAGTTCTCTCCAGAATGTACTCTGTCTAAGCCCCAAAGATACATGTCTTCCCTTCAATTCCATCACTAGAATCCCAAATCTGGTTGTTAGGGGAAAAGTACAATTCTTGGGGGCTTGAGTTGCTTGGCCTGGTGCCTTGCTGCACATTTAGCTGTGTAGTTAATCTCCCAGAGCAGCGCCCACTGTGGCATGCCTGCTATTCTTTACCATCTGGAGCCTGGAGTTGATATTAGCTTGAACCACACATGCAGGAGAAAAGAAAAAAGAAAAAAACTCTCATTCGCATTTAACTGAAATTGGTTGCAGAACAATGCACCATGCCGTCCAGGCTTTCACGCATGTAAGAAAGGAAAGAAAGGGTAAAGTACAAACCTTCTCCTTTGTTTTCTGGTTCTCTGCTCTGAGGTCTTCATATTCGCCTACGGCTAAAAGGAAAAAAAAAAAAAAGAAAAAAGAAAAAGAAAACCAATGTTATAACACCATCAAAAGTTTACTGCAGGAAAACCCCGGATCCAACTCACCTCTAGTGTCTCTTTACCAGGTTGGAGGTGGGGTAAAGAGGCCACAGAAGAAGGGCGTCTGCTTTTAAGAGTAAGAAAGAAAAAGAGACCACAGCAGTTGTGAGTGCACCAAGCCAAATTTCAGATCTCCTTAGGTCAGAGAAAGACCTCAAAGCCATAAGCGACCTATGACAAATCACTTCTCTCTGGTGCTCAGCACTCAGTCCTTTGACAGGAGACAGGTGGGTGCTCCCTGAAGTCCCTTCTAGCCCTGTTAGTCTGTGGTGCTGTAATCAGAGGTTTATTTTTAAAATCAGCCTCCAGAAAATAAAGACAGCTTACACATTCAGTTCAGTGTCACACATCTGCTTTATCCAGGGAGCAAAGGTTTATAACATACGCATTCAGCTAAGAACAACTATTTTCAGGCACTGCAAGATCATGCATCAGAAGCCATGACCAGATCCCAGCCAGATTCACTTCACTAAGTTAGAAAAATACGTGAACCATTTAGAAATATTTCCAACTATGTGAAAAAACAGCAGCTTATTATTTAAAAACCTCATTGCCAGACAAATAAAGTAGCCTGAACACCCACATTCATCTTTTATCCAAAGCACCATTCTTAGACAACCTCACGATTGAGAATATGATGTTTACAGCATAGGATGGAAAGAAAGAGCATGACCCAGCATTAGGATGGACAGAATGTGCAAGGTGGGCCTCCCCCCAGACCAGCCCCTTGACTGGCACCACAGAGCCAGGCCATTATCAGATTGGATGTTTATACTTGTACTTTCCAAAAAAAATGTAATTGGGATTTATCTACAAAAAGCTCAGTTAAAAAAAAAAAAAAAGACAAATAGGGTCTCCTATTTCCATGAATAACCAGATGATAGGAAAAAAAGAATCTGAAACCAGTGGCTTCAAGAACATTCCAGATAATCTGGTCATTCATTCTAGAAGTGTAGGATTCTAACCACTGGAACAGAGAAAAACCCCCAAATAAACAATTCACATGGTGAAGTATATCCTTTGTGTCCTCCAACAGTGATCTGAAGGATTCAGAATAGCTATAGTGATCGTAAGACCACACCCTTAAAATCCAACCAAATGAACAAATATTTGTGGGATTACACCACCAATGCCCTTAAGTTTTATTGGCACTCCATGACCATCTAAATTAGAGTTAATGGACAATTTTATTGAAGCCACACCCAAAAAGAATCCTTGAAAATTAGCCCATAAAATAGCTGAATGTATACATGTAAAGATAAAGCCTTTTTAAAAATAATTACATTTTCAACAGAAAATGCTTGAGTGACCACAGACTGAAGTCCTGTGCAACCAGCTCCTCATCAGCCTCCACCACACAAAGCCCAACGGGTATAAACTAAATTGTCCTTGGTTATGAAAAATCAATAAAATGACCCCCACCCTTTTTAACAGAAAGAAACAAAACTAAGAGATTCTAAAAATATATACCTATGCACTGCGTAGTCTGTGGTCATGGTCCCAAGTCTTATTACTATATCTAATATTCTTTCAAAAAATAAATAAATATTTTATTGAGAGACTTTAGTTTACTTGACATTTAAAAGTATCTGCAGATGAAGTTGAAAAATCAAGACTGATTTACCACTCTATTCTTGATGACCTACTTTATAGACGTACAAACAATAAAGGCTTATAAAACCATGATCTCATATTGACATTAAGAAAATGTTTTTCTATTTAAAACATTAGATAACAGCTTTGAAGCTTTTTAAAAATACCGATACCATTCTTCCATTATATTGCCAATAGAATCCAGATGAAACACTGCAGACTCCCAACTATAGGGTCTTCATGAAAAGCATTAATTAAGAGCCCTTCACCTATCATGCCTTAATGGAAACCACAGACAATGTGCTTTCTTGTGACTACGTGCAACTTAAAAAAATAAAGCCAGGTAAAGGGAATGGAGAGGAAAAGTTTGGGGAAAGTATGGGAGGAATTCCCAGTGGGAAGGGAACACCTGGGGAATAAGGCATAAATGAAAGAAAAACACTTATTTATATTTTTATTTACGTTAGAAAACTAAGCTCACTGTCCTAAACAAGATTTACACATACATACACACACACACACACACACACACACACACACACACACACACCCATAGTGAATATACATGTAACCCCATCCTCAGCGAAACTGGCAAAACCTGAAGTGACTATAGTATCCAACTACTTCATTTTTGGCCATGCTAAAGGGTCATGGAGAAAGCCTTCTCTTTGTTTCAGAACTGGCTCAGAGTTTGGAAAATTTTTAAGTGAGTCACACAACTCAGGTGCTTGGATGATACAGATCCTCCAAATCTTGAAGTAACCAATGAAAAGTAAAGATGAACTGGACCAACACTCTGCCGTACGAAAGATATTCACGGCTTGGGAAGACTTCATCTCCTGGGTTCACAGGTACAGTTTATTTCAATGTACTGTAAGGTCACATCGCACAGCAATTTAAAAGTGCAGCCGAGGGACTTTGGTCTAGTTGGTTAACCTCTCTAAATCTCCAATTCCTTCTCTGGAAAATAAGAATGAAAATTATATGTCTTTCTCATGGTGTGGTGATTAAGAGTGAGCTACCATGTAAGGTGTAAGAGTGCCTGGGTACATTACGTGTTCAATACATGTTAGCCACGCTCGTTGTTACTGACACAGCAAAATACATCAGATCTTGTGTGCGTGATAAGAGATCAGGCTGCTCCCTAATGCCCTCAGTCTCAGGCTGACTTCGGTCGCACAGGGCCTGAAAGCTGACAGAGCAGAAAATCTCTGAAACCCTACTGCTGCTACCCTGCACCAAATAAAAGGAGCAGAAAGGGGGATAATAATCAGGTGTAGTGTGTTGTAGTAGAAAAGAAAAGAGAAAAGAAAAGAAAAGAAAAGAAAAGAAAAGAAAAGAAAAGAAAAGAAAAGGCAAAGAAGTGGAAGCATATCCAGGAGCTGTACTTCTCAATCCTGGCTGCACACCAGAATCACCTGGGGAGCTTGTAAATCATACAGATGTCTGGCCCCCTTCCCGCCCACCCCACCCCAAGATTCTAATTTAACTAGTCTAGGGTGGACCTTGGGCACCATATTTGTTTGAGAAGTGAACACCCCAGGTGATTCTAACGTGCGGCCGGGGAGGGGAATCGCTCCATAAGAGTACAGAATGGAAGAAAAAGGGAGACGTGGAGAAAACAAGGAGAATATCAGGCAAGGCACGTGTTTCAAGAATCATGCTGGTTTTCCATTTTCCAACTCCCTAATGCCAAGAAAGGGAGCTTTCTTTCCAAGCTGCAAATCATGACCTAGCCAGCCCAGAAATCAGATGAGTAGACTTAGTCGCTTCAGAAGCCTGACACTTAAAGTTCATCAACGCAGGCAAGAACACCTCTGGCTGGGGTGAGTCATGATCACGGTTTGCCCAGGACTTTCCCAGTTTTAGACTGAAGACGAGCCCAGTGTCCCTGGACACGTCTCAGTCCCAGGCAGGCTAATGACCCTATCTCAACTATAAGCACCGGATCGGTACTTCCCAACCAATACCTTCTAGACCTGCACTGTTGAATATGGAGCCACTAGCTACATGTGGCTACTTACATGTAAATTAATAAAAATTAAAGAAAACTTAAAATTCCGTTCTTTGGTTGCACTGGCCGTATTTCAAATGCTCCACAGCTACCTGTGGCTGGGGGCTCCCACAGCGGACAGCGGACACAGGACATTTCCACCACAGCAGGAAATTCTGCTAGACAGTACTGTTCTGGACATCCCTATCCGGACAGCCTATAAGCACCTCAAACTCAACATGTTAGAAGGTGAACTCATCAAACTCCCTTTCACCCAAACCTCCTCCTTCCCACACGCATGATGTCCTGCTGGAGTCATCACTGACCTGGTCCTCAGCTAGTACCTCAGGGTCATCCTTGATTCCTCTCTTTCTCCCACCTTCTAACGAATTATCAAACTCCTCCCACCTCTTAAAACGTCTCCCCAGTCTGCCCTTCCTCTACAGTATGTCTGCCCTAATTCTAATCCTCAATAACAGTAAAGTCCTCTCATGGAGTAGCCTCTAGCCTCCCTCTATCCCAAGTTCATTCTTCACAAAGTAGATGGTTAGCATAGTAACGAGGCAAGCTGGTTACCTCATTCTTGCATTTAAAAGACCACAGAGATGTTACTTCACAACCTGAGACACCAATCCCCACTCCTTCCTGCCACTCAGCCTTAGAGAACACCACTCAGTCCATCATACCTCTAAGACCTTTCACACCCAGGTGCCTTTATAAACAGTTTTCCCTTCACCTGCAAGGTCTTCCCCTCCCCATGTTCCCTACCTCCTTCTTGACAAAGCAATTCAACTGTCATTTCCTGTAAGAAACCCTCCCACATACCTAAGGCAAAAATCAACTTTTATATTTCTAATATGCTACTAGAGGACCCTGTTCCTATATCTCTACTAGAGCATCTGCACGTAACATTATAAATTATCTGAGCATAGTCTGTTTTGTCTTCTCTCCCATTTGACTCATTGCTATAGACCTTATACCCAGCAGAATACGAAGCAGAGTCGGACCTACATTGACTGAATGGCTGGTTCATATAAATCTGTGATTTGGAGAAATTAAGCCAAATACGAACATCCCCATTTTAAAAATGAAGATACAAATAAATAGAGAGAAGTCACGTCCACAGTAAGAAATATTGGAGGCAGGACCGGTCTACTGATTTCCAAAGTCATTCGTGTAAAAAAAAAAAATTACTGGGCATTACCGTGTGCAATGCACTAAAACACTGGACCGGAAATAATCCTCCAGGGTGAGGACTATGTCTTTACGCACGCAGATACCAACATCTAGCACAATGCCTGACGTATAGCAGGCACCGGATAAATGTGTGTTAAATTAAAGAGGAAGAATGGATCTAGGTCTTCACGTGAACAAATCGTGAAAGAGCACATACTCTCCTCCCCATATTAAAAGGGTCTCTTACATCACGTGTCACAACAAGATACTTAATAAAAGTGAAGCTTTAAATAGCCATCAAATATAACCAGAAAAACCCTGCCTCATAAGATCTTCTCGTGCAGATTCGCATCCATTAAGTCTGCATCTTTGAGACTCATGTAGCCTTGAAACACCTCTTACTAATGGGGAACGAGGACATGAGTCATACGAGATAATGTTCAATTAGGACATTATTCCCTTCTGCACATATGCCAATGGGTCCTCTTTTAGAGCCAGAGCAGAAAGAGAAGTCATTTATACCTCCCTTGTTAATTAAAGCATTAGAAAAGCCAGAAAAAAAACACTACTGGAAAACCTGATCAAAAAACAAAGATGACAGATTTCACATCTGAAAAGAAATGATGGCAAACCTGAAATGTATGCATTACTTGGTAGAACACACAGTTCACTGCTAATAAATTAATGATGCTTAAGAAGTACTCCCTGCAAACTGGAGTAATGACTTCAAATTAACCCACAGAAAGGAAGGAAACTGAGTATGTTTAAAATGCATGTATAAGCCTGGTTTCCAGGCTGGCACGGAGCTTTTCTGTCACCACTCCTGTCCTCACAACAACAGAAAAGCGGAACAAACTGAAAATCAATGACTCTTCTTAGATCCACCAGAGAACTGAGGTCACAGGGCAAAGCGCCATTCCAAAACTTGGAGAGATAAGCGAGATACAGACAATCACGAGTTCCTGGTGCTGAAGCCAACGTGCAGAACCAGCTCGACAACCAGTAGCAAGAGAGGGAAACCTAAACTGTCACTGGCGAACTGCCGAAGGCTCAGTTCTAACAAGTTTGAGAGTTAAAAACTCCAGTGGGTGGGCCCGTCTTAGGAAGGTCCCAACCTCTTGCGAGTTTTATCTCCAGAAGTGCTATCACAGCCTCAGAGGAAATATCAGAGGAAATTTCCCTACTGCTTCAGGCAGGGGAAGGGGGAAAGGAGCCATGTTGAAATATGCCCAGAGCCTCTGTTCTTCGTAGCAAGGCCTGCCCTCGGGAGAAATTATTTCACTAGAGCCTCACACACTTGGTGGAAGGTCATAGCCAACTGCAGGCCCCTGTAGCCTTCCTGTCTCACCTAAGGAGGGAAAACCAAAACTGAGAAGCACAGGTAGAAGTCGCAGCCCAGGGGCACAGGCTCACCAAGAGATGGAGACCATATCACAGGACCACTGGAGGCTTCCCCTCCTCCATACCTTACCCTCACGGATGTTTACAGCAGCGTTATTCACAACTGCCAAAACTTGGAAGTAACCATCATGTTCATCAACAGGTGAATGGATAAACGAAATGTGATACATCCATATAATTGAGTATTATTCAGTGATATGAAGAAATAAATGTGCTATCAAGCCACAAAAAGACATGGGGGACCCGTACATGCACATTGCTAAGTGAAAGAAGTCAATATAAAAAGACTACGGAGTGATTCCAACTCTATGACATCGTGAGAAAAGCAAAACTAGAGAGCCAGTAAAAAGATCAGTGATGCTGCCAGGAGTTCAGATGTAAGGAGGAAGCGATGAACAAGTAAAGCAGAGGGAATATTTGGAGCAGTGAAATTATTCTGTATGGTAATGTAATGGTGGGTACGTGTCATACAATTGTCGAAACCCATAGAATGTATATAACACAAAGAATGAACCCAAATGTAAAGTATGGCCTTTAATAATAATGTGTCAGTATGGTCCATCAATTCTAAGAAATGTACCATACTAACTCAAAAATGATAATAACAGAGAAAACAGGGAGTGGGGGAAGGTGAGGGGCTATGTAGAAATTCTCTGGACTTTCTGCTCAGTTTTTCTGTAAACCTAAAACTGCTCCCCAAAAGTCTTATTTAAAACAAACAAACACACACACACACACACACACACACACACACACACACGTAACAGAATCATAGTCTGATCTGTGCCACAGAGGATTTGAGATAGAATCATGTAACTAAAAGGATCCAAATATATTACTGCTCAGTGTACCATACAAAATATTTCAGAACTCATGTTTAATATTTAATTTTTACCAGCATGGTAGACAGACAACAACAAAAGCCATGTTCCTTCTATGTTTTAAAGCAAAGCCTGGTTGTGTAAGAGAATAAAATGTACAGCTCGACAAAGTTTAAAATATACCCACTTTTTGGATCCACTTTTGAGAATTTTTCCTACAGCTGCACTTACAGATAAACGTGTACAAGGATGTAAGCCACATCTTTATTTTAACAAACTTTAATTTTATAAACTTTAGATTTATAGCAAAATTGCAAAGATAATATGGACAGTTCCCATAAGCTGTACACCCAGTTTCTCCTACCATTAACATCTTATATTAGTATGGTTCATTTATTACAGTCGATGGACCAGTACTGACACAGTATTATGAACTAAGATCCACACTTTATTCAAATTTCCTTAGTTTTTCCCTAATGTTCCGTTTTCCTTCCAAGATTCCATTCAGGTACCACGTTACATTTAGTTGTCAGGTCTCCTTAGACACCCCCTGGCTGTGACAGTTTCTCACTAAATAGGCATACACATATCTATAAGTATTTCTATATGTAATCATCTGTATCTAGATAAAGCAAAAGATGGATTCATACTGATGTCTCCACTCGCCCAAAGCATTATTTTTAATAGCAAAGACACAGAAACACAGAGGTGTCCATCCAGAGCACATTAACTACATTGGAGGAAATCTGTAGAGTGGAACACTATCCTATCAACTTTTTTGAAGATTTTATTTATTTATTTGCAAGACAGAGAGAAGGAGAGTGAGCATGAGCAGGGGGAGGGGCAGAGGAACAAGCAGACTCCTGCTAAGCGGGATATGGGGCTCCATCTCAGGACCTGAGATCATGACCTTAACCCAAGACAGATACTTAACTGACTGAGCCACCCAGGCGCCCGTAACCAGTCAATTTTTAAAGATTTAATTCTACATGTACTGATACAAATTCTATAATATATATTCAGTGATAACTACATATGTACACACAAGTGCACAATTTCTGAAAGGAAACAACAAAAAGTCAACAGTATAACTCTGAGCAATGTAAAGGGGGTTAGAGCATGCAGTATCAGTGGGTTGACACTGCCTCAAAGAGAAATACAATCTCAGGGATTAAAATTGTTTGCAACCTCCAAAGGATCACAGTACATAAAAAGATACACAGTATATCAGTGTTATTAAAATTTCATGCGGAAGCCTGCTTCTCCCTCTCCCTCTGCCACTCCCCCGGCTTGTGCTTGCTCTCTGTCAAATAAATTTTTAAAAATCTTTTAAAAAAATTTCATGGGAAGTAGGAACAATTAGGGGGAAAAAATGTCTAAAAGGACTCCCTAAGAGAGTATAATGAAATAAAGATTAAGAAACAATGAAATAGAGGAAACAGTTCATTGTACTTTTCACTTCCTATGCCTATTTGTTTTCCTATGAACATACATTTATTCTTTAATTTTTAAAAAAGTAATATTTATCTGGCCAATGGAAGTGTCAAATGAATCAGGAAATTCTGACTATAAGATGTAGTTCATCAGCCCATGCTGAGGGTCCATCTCATGGAGGGTTGCCCAGTTGGTGTCCCTTGGGCAGGAGCTCACAAACTTCAGGAGGAAATTGCATTTTTAATCACTATGTTGGTTTACAACAAACACCAAGTGTACCACAGAGCCTAAAATACTTACTATCTGGCCATTTACAGAAAAAGTCTACTGACCTCTCGTCTACAGTATATTCGCTTAAGAACTTTTTTTGGCGTATTCATACCGTGGAATACTATTCAGCAATGCAAATAAATGAACTACAGCCACACACACCACTGCTGATAAATCTCACACACAATGAGTGAAAGAAGACAGAAGCAAACACGGCATCCCATATGATTCCATTTACATAACTTTCAGAAACTGGCAAAACTTAACCTTCGGTGACACAAAGATCATTGAGGAAAGGCAGGTGATCATGACCAGAGGGGTCGTGAAGGGGTTTCTGGAGATGCTCTGATGTAAGAGTTGTTAGAAACACTGTTTCCAACAATTCCTTGAGATGTTCATTCATAGTTCATGCACCTTTCTCAACCTACATTGCACTTTGTTGTAAAAGCAAAACATTTCAAATATCAATTTTACAAAAAAATACCCAGCCGAAGAAAAATAAATTTACCAGGCTTCTTTTCATAAATAATAGGTGAGAAAGTGCATGCGTACCCCAGTTATTCAGAGATTGATGGCCCCCAAACCACACTTGGAAAAACAATGATGTAAAGCCAAGTTTGCGCTTGACACCATGGCAACCATTTAATCCCAAACTGCTTTCTACTGACTGACTTTGTATGTACCCAAGACCCACAATGCTTCAGCTTTTCCTGACTGATATAGTCGCGGTGGCAGGCCATCGTTCGCCTTTTTTTTTTTTTAAGATTTATTTATTTATTTATTTATTTGACAGAGAGAGAGAGAGAGAGAGAGAGAGACAGCCAGCGAGAGAGGGAACACAAGCAGAGGGAGTGGGAGAGGAAGAAGCAGGCTCCCAGTGGAGAAGCCTGATGTGGGGCTCGATCCCAGAACACAGGGATTACGCCCTGAGACGAAGGCAGACGCTTAACCACTGAGCCACCCAGGCGCCCCTGTTCGGCCCTTTTTGTCAAAATAATGCTCTAGCTACTTTCTGGCCTAGCAGTCAAGAGGCCAGGGGGACCTCTTTAATTACTACCTCTGCTCTAAGAATAAGCCTGCCTAAATTTCCATCCGAACCTTAAGCACTGGCTCTGTAGTCTTGGGGGAAAATGATAACTAACTCTAAAGATAAGAGGAGGTTGCCTTGCTTCAGAACCCACTGCCTTACCGTAGGATAGGATTTTCAGTGCGGCTGCTGTAGCTTTGGTCTTACATAATAGTCTCCTCAGTGTTGGGTGGCAATCGCGGCCCTCAAAACTTCCTCACCACGTTTCAAATGACACGGCATTACTACGCTGACCAGTTTAGTGGACAGCTGTTGTTTGTGTCTGCCCAGCCTGCATCCCCCCTCTTCTGGTAGTGGCACGCCATGCTTTTTTTGGACAACTACTCCAATCCATGGGTCTTGCAGGGGCTGCCCACCAAGGTGCCCGGCCCTGCCTGTTCCAAAGGACTTAAACCCATGACCCAAACTAGGCCACCTAGACACTCTTCCCGGAATTTACTGCCTACCACCATCTCTAGACTAGGAACTCCTGACCAGCAGGGACAAGGTTTTATTCATCGCTCTATGTCTGATGCCTAGCACAGTGCCTGGCTATGAATATTCAATGCATGTGCAATGAATACATTACAAAGAAAATCATGTACCTTAAACAAATGCTGAGCTAAGTCGATCATTTCCCAGCAGCATTCTGGAGGGGGAGCAAATTGTATGATGTTTTGTAAGGGAAATGTCCACTTCAGTAGCTAGGAAATATGCATCGGAAATAGTACCCCAAGTTGCCATTTGTCAGTGCATTAAAGATGTCAATCAGTCCAATAAAATAAAGCTCCAAAAAGGACAAAAAGAGAATTACCTCATTACCTCAACATCTGCTTGAACATAAGCAATCACACACTGGCTAATTTTTTTAAAGGGACATAATATAACTTTCTAGAAAGACATAATATAGCTAATTATACCATTCACGAGAAGGGAACATACAATGTTTTGAAGTAATTCAGAAGTGGGTGTGATTTAGAAGACATAGAGCTTCGGGAATGGTAAGTATAAATTAGAGACTGTTCATATTATGACAGACTCCGTCATTACATTTCACAACTTTTGTCAAAAGCGACCTTATTCACCACACCACCGAAGGCTTCACATTAGGGAAGGCTGCTGTCAGCTCTGCCATTCAGAGTAGATAGGAATCTTCTTTCTGAACACCCTCCTGGGGAATGGGTTCCAACTTTTGACTTAAAATTCACTAAGGAAGAAACGAGATGAGGAAAACCTACGTGGCCAATAAACACATAGAAAGATTTCAAACCTCACTGAGAACCAGGTAATACAATTTTTCTAAAGGTAGTATTTTTGTTCATTGGATTGGCAAAAATTAAGAAATTTGTCAGACTGCCAAAATTAGTAAAGACTGCTGTTGGTCAATGTTGACAAGTGTGGGGGGAAATGGGCACTGCTGGGGGGAACGTGACCTGGTACAGCCATTGGGGGGGCACTTTGGCGATGCCTGGCAAAACTTTATGTCTACTTGCCCTCTGATCCAACAATTCCCTTTTTAAGAATCTATCCTAAAACGTGTAATTGTACACATTCGTGTGACTATTTATGACTGTCTACTAGACAATAAACTTCAGGGGAGCAAAGACTGTCTGGTTCACTATCTCCACCCCCAGTGCTTACCATATGGGGCTCATACATGGTAGAAATCCGGTTAAGTATTCATTAAAGGAATAAATGAATATGTTTAGTCAGTGTTGCAAGAGGAAAAACAGTGTTCAGCAATACTGGTTCTTGTCCACATTTAACAGGAGTGGTGGAATTATTCATAATGCTAACAGGTAGTAAAGAAAAAATAGTCTATTTTCAAAAATAAATCATACACACCATCAGCTTACAAAATTAATTATCATATTGGCAAGAGCCCAAACACCTAGTTGCCTATCTTTCCACCTCAAATCGCTAGCTTCTGGGTTAGTTTCATGGGTCAAACAGCAACCAAATGCTCTTGAAATAAGTCAATTGTTATCACGGTCTATGATCCAATGACAAATAAATGCCCTGGTTTTGAGATGGGCTGAAAAAAATCCCAACACTTGTATGAGACTCAATACTAAAAAGGTGCACCTTTTAAGAAACACAAATTTCAAAGTCTGACTGTTTTATTGCCTTGGATATGCCCGTAATCGAGGAAATACAACCTCCAAAAATACCAATACCATGGCTTTGTTTTCCAATGTAATACAAGAAGGAACCAAAAGCTTAAGAATTCTTTTTTCTCAGTTCCCAAACTCAACAGAGACAGAGAATGTGTCCCAAAATCAAATATAAACAACTTGTGGATTATCTGCATTGTTAATCTACTCTTGACATCATTATATTCAGAATAAAGAGAAGTGAAGTTTTTAATTGTATCATGATTTGAAAACTGACTATCCATCAAAAGCTCTGGTATCCACTGACAGGTATCACCAATGATGAAAGCTCCAACTGTCTAGGATGCGAAGTAAGAATCTTCATGTTATTGGGAAAAGAGTGCTATTAGAAATAAAATACTGACAGAATCCAGCCCCTCACTAAACCACTGGAGAAATGCCAGATAAGGACAGTTTGCCCACCCACTAGATTCACTGATGTTTGTACCTTAATGACTTTATGACCTAACGCTAGTCTAGGATGGGAGTTGAAGAGTACGGGAAGGCAGAAGCCATTAACATTTATCCAACACTTTCTAAATACCGCTAATAAATGTGCTCTGTCTACGTCAGTGAGGTCATGACTTCCCCCACGATAACAGCACTGGTAAACAATCATGCTGAGATTTGTTTCCAGGAGTGTCAACTCCAGAGAAGTCCACACACTGGTGCAGATGGTATGTTTGTGGTGTCCAGGAGCAACAGGTCATAGTACCCGACAGGACCTAATAAAATCATCTGGTGTAACCCATGTCTTCCGTCAGGTAAGGCATGCTAACCACAAGACCCATGGAAGGGAAGAGACTCTTCAAAGTTCACAGAGTTGGTAAGCTGGGTCAACATAAGTGAAAGGGCGAGAGAACAGCAAGATTAGCCACAGAGCAGGACCTCTTCCACTCCGTGGCCATGTTACCACGTGACTCAGAAAGGCATGTCCCTACACATGTTTACTTCCTAAATCTGTGCAGTTCCTCTCTCTCTTGACCCATATTCTCAGGCCACCCTGGGCCAGGGTAATAACAGTAATTTTAAATGGAAAGAGTGTCGAACTCACACTTGATCGCTAACTTGGCTTTGTTGAGAAGTGCAGTAAGAGATGACAATGATTGATTAGAACAGTTCAGGAGCAGGTAAACCAGTTACTCGGCAGCGTGGAAATGCAAAGACACGGCCTGGCTCTCCTGCAGGCCAGAGCCAGATCTTCCTTCAGGAAGCCCAACACCGGCAGGGTGTGGGCTCACTAACTAACACACTTAAAAATGGTAAGTGGTAAAACACATCATGGCCTGGAAGCGTGGCTGGGGAAGGAAAGAGGAACTAGACCGAAGCCGACTGAAAAGCAGGGAAGGCTGAGAAGCTGCGCGGCAGGCCTCCCCGCGCCACGGTGCAAGGGTGGGGTCCCGGCTGGGGGAGCAGGGCCAGCGGAGCTGCCGGAACCGCCCGCTCCCGACGCATCTGGCCCCACCCGCTTCTCCCATCTGTGAGGGGGTGCCCTGGGTCCTCGGCCGCCCCCAAATCCCGATCCCTTCCCCCAACCCGGATGACCAGCTCAAGCAACCTGCGGGGAGCGCTTCCCGCACTGCCCCACGCCCCCCGCACCCGCACTTTACCCGCAGCCCTGGCTCTCCGAGGCCCGCGGGGCGCGGAGGACGCTCCCGCCTGGGGGAATGGGCTGCGGGGTGAGCGCGGCGACCGCGACAGCCACCACCACCCCCCCCACCCCCCGCTCGCCGCAGCCCAAACCCAGCGCCCGAGAGGCGTCCCCGCCCACGGGCCGCGGCGGCCCGCACCTGGCGGCCGCGCGCCCGCCTACCTTGCTCCTTCAGACTGGTGATGAGCTGCAGCTGCTTCTCCTCGTCCGAGCTGTTCATTTTGGCAGGTGGGGCCGGGAATAAAGGAAAGGAGGGAGAGGCGAGGGGTGCAGCGGGGGGAGGGGGAGGAAAAGCAAGATGCCGGTGGCGTGTGGCGGCACTACCCGGAAGTTGGGTCTGCTCCCGCTCCTCCTCCTCCTGGCGCCGAGCGCGCGAGTGAGATCATCCCCACGCACCTACTCTGCCGCCGCCGCGGCTGCACCTGCGGGCGGCGCGGCGGCCGGGGGCGGGCCGGGCGGGCAGCCTGGGGCAGGAGGTGGGGCGGCGGGAGGAGCCGCGGCGGCCCGGGGCCGCAGCCGGTGCCCCGCCTGCAGCGGCTCTTGCGCCTCGCCTTCCCCCGCCGAGGCCGGCGCCGCGGGGTACGCAAGGCGGCCCGGGGCGTGGGACCCGCGGGTGTACGCCCCGGCTAGCTCCTGCACCCCACCCCACCCCCTGGACACCCCGACACGCGATCGTGGGGCGGATGCCGGCCTTGGGGCTGCGGCGTCCCTGGCGACCGCACTTGGTGCGCTACCGCGGCCCGCCCCTCCCAAGCCACCAAGGGAGAGCGGGGCGTGGTGGGCAGTAAACACCGAGGCTTTAACCCAGTTATCACCCAGTGGACCCCGGGGGGGGGCGGTGTGGGAAATCAGGTGCCCGCAGGGGCAAGCTCAGTGTACACGTTTTGCACTTTGGAAAGCAGGCAGGGACTGAAACAGGCCGGCCGGGTAAGTTAACGCCTCCTGAGCAGAGGAGGGCGTGGTAGTCAGTTGACAGTGCCCGGGGCCCTGGCGGCGCGGGCTTTGGAAGGTGGGCAGAACGTGGGCCCTGCAGCACGTGGATCGCCGGGCCTCGCGGAGCGTCTGCTCTGCGGTGTCAGGACCTTGACCTTGGGGAGGCTGCCACCGCAGGCCGAATGCCCGAGGCCACACAGCTGCCTGGCAGCAGAGCTGGCAGAATGAAAGCCCACCATTTATCCCACTTCACTGCCCACTGTGCTGTTTAAACCCGGCTCTGGGTGAGACCCTGACTAGAAGAGGGGTGGCAGGCCTGTCAGATTTCAAAATGGCTCTCCCCAAGCCCCAGTTGCTGGGTAGTCTTTGGTCAAGTCTCCTGACCCCTTCGAACTTCATCTAAAGAATGGGAGTAATACCATACCTACTCTCCAGGAAGATACAGAGCACCAAATCTAGAATTTGACATACTACAGGTGTTCTTTTTCTTTTTTAAAATTAAGGTGACAGGTCAGGAAAAAGGGGTTGTGGATGCTAATTTTAGGCTAAAACAGGCACAGTTCTTTTACACTGATCATTAAGCATCCAAAATAAATCCAAAATGAATTAGACTCACTGCACATCTTGGTTTTTCTCATTAACAAGCCCCTACTGTGGTTACAACACCAGCACAGTGCTTCTGCTCAGTAGTCACTTGCAAATGTCCAACTCCATTTGACATAGTGGGTCTCTGTGAACGGTGGCGGAGGGCACTGGAATACAGGTAAATGCTGTAACTGGTATCTGTCTGATACTCCTACTAAATTCAAAATCAAAACAAACTTTGAAAAAATAATAGCTCTGCTTTCTTCTAAAACGGTGATATAACATTTTAGGATGGGTAATTTAGTGGCAGGATGATCTGAAAAGGCAACACAGTATTTTTAAATGAGTGAATTAGAATTTTGAGAATTCAAAACTAATTTTGATATGGGGTCTTATTATCCAGTCCTTTCCCTCGTTTTTCATGAACTAGTTTAAGATGGAGATCAACTGTCATGGAGACCCACAGGAGATTAACCAAAAGGCCTTTGCCCTGAGATTACCTGTGGTTATGTGTTAATCCTCAGAGTTGAAAGAAGTGCCAGGAAACGTGAGACAATTCAGATTCAACTATGAAAAAATATGAATGATATGTGCTGCTGCCAGGGATTTTGTATAAAGAAAAATCATTTCTTTCCAGAAAAAAAATCAAAGAGATTTGGGCAACAAATCACGGCCACCTGGCTTTCTTGTAAGGCAGCCAGGAAACCTGTCAAGCCTGACCAGTCACCACCACAGCCAGGCAGTGCCCAAAGGCCTCCTCCAAAACTAACTGATCAGAAATATTTTCTCAGGGGCGCCTGGGTGGCACAGTCGTTAAGCATCTGCCTTCAGCTCAGGGCGTGATCCCGGAAATCTGGGATCAAGCCCCACATCAGGCTTCTCTGCTAGGAGCCTGCTTCTTTTCTTCCTCTCCCACTCCCCCTGCTTGTGTTCCCACTCTCGCTGGCTGGCTCTCTCTCTGTGTTAAATAAATAAATAAATAAATAAATAAATAAATAAATAAATAAATAAATAAAATATTTTTTAAAAAAATTAATAAAAAAAAGAAATATTTTCTCATACTCAACCAAGTATTAGCACAGTGCCTATTAAATATCTGAGTCTGTTCACCAAGTTCCATTATTTTAAGAGCTGATTTAATCGTCTACTCCAATTATACAGTAATTAGGTATCGCTTTTGGAATTTAAGAATTGAGTTAATTAATTATCAAATCTATAATCAAATTGAGTGCTTTGGTCCCACACTGAATCTGAAACCCCTTGAAATCAATCCTGTTTACCTTCCTTGAACTTAAAATAGCCTCCTGAAATACAATATGGTATTATCTTCAGGGCATGGAATGAATTATTAGGATGGCTATTAGAGTCAATTATTGGGATTCAGATCTCCCATTACACTATGGTTTATTTATATGATATGAATATTGATGGAAAGGATAGAAGTGATATAATTAGTTTTTGTTCTGTTTAATAATGCACATAGGGATTTCTGTTGCAGGCATCCCAATGGAATTATTAACCTCCATATAACATATAATTAATAAAGGTATTTTTAAAATGTGTATCTATATATCTACAGATATATATAGATATATTATGGACAGAGAAAGGGAGAGGACAGACTTTTAAAACATGAATTGGAAGGATATGTACCAAACTCAGGATAATGGCCCAAGCAGTGAAGGGTGGAGTGGGAGAGAGCAGTGGTCAAAAGGATTTTCTCTTTAATGCTTATTTTCATTTTCAGGAAATTAAAGTAAATTCACATTATTTATATAATCTTTTGAAGTATATAGACAAATAAGATCAAAATAGAACATGAAAAAAGGTTCATTTTCTTTGATCTACTAACTCTATTTTAGGGTATTATCTTCAAAGTCTTTATATGTAAAGCTATTTGTTATAATATTAATTATGATATAAAACTGATAACATTGAATATTTAATGATAAAAAGAAATAAAGTATCTCTACATGCTACAACATGGATAAACATTGAAAACATTATGCTAAGTGAAAAAAGCCAGTAAGAAAACACCAGATACTATATGATTCCATTTATACACAATGTCCAGAAGAGGCAAAAACCATAGAGAGAGAAAGCTGAACAATGATTATTGAAGACTGGGCGGCACTGGGGAAAATGGGAAGTGGCTGCTTAAAAGGTATGGAGTTTCTTGTTGGGGTGATGACATTTTACTAAAATTAATTGTGATGTTTGCACAACTCTATGAATATATTAAAAACCGTTAGAATTATATACTTCAAGCGTACACTTCACATGGGAGAATTTTATGATATGTGAATTACATCTCAAAAGCTGTTATAAAAACGGATTTTCAGAGGAAAAAATGTTTTATTTCAATACGCAACTTACATATAACTCTACTAGTTTCTTATACAAGTATTTTTCATTTTTCACATCTCACTATATATACTAGTTTGTTCCAAGTTTTACTAAACATTATTTCATGTATACTTTATCTTGTACCAACATAATGTACATATTTATTCAATGCCATTCCATTATGTCAATGAACAATTAACCATTCTCAGATTCTTAGATATTTGAGGTGTTACTAATTTTTGTCTCTTTATAAATAGTGCAGCAGGAACACAAAGGCTATGCCAAGGCATATCATAGTCAAACTATTAAAAAGTAAACATGACACTCAAATCCCAAAAGCAGCCAAAGAAAAGTAAATATTACATTCAGGAGAACAACAATAAGAGTGATGACAGTCTTCTTATTATTTAATGTTATAATCATTAAAGGATTACAATAATATGCAACACTCGACAATGTAAAATTCACAATATCCATCATCTAAAAATTACAGTAAGCAAAGAAGTGAGAAAATATGATCCATAACAAGAAGCCAGTGAACAGAAACAGTCTCGTGTCTCATAGATGAGAGAGATGATGAAATTAGCAGACAAGGACCTTATAAGCAATATTGCAATCTTATAAATATGTTTAAGATATATCAAAGGTATAAAGGGAAACATAAACAGGATGAGGAGGAAACCAAGAATTATAAAAAAAATATTCTAACTATAAGAGATTAATATCAGAAAGGAAAAAAATCCCTATGCACATCAGGTAGGATTTACTGCAAATTAGATAATACAGAAGATCAATGATCTTGAGACAGAACAATAGTAACAATCCAAAATAAAACATGCAGAACAAATTAAACAAACAGCACAGGTCTGAAATATAACATTAGGCAGTTGAGCACACACAAAACTGATGACCCACAGGGAGATGAAAGAACAGTATATAAAAAATGTGGGTTTTGTTTCCTTTTAAAGATTCTATTTATTTATTTGAGAGAGAAAGGGAGAGAGACAGAGAGAGAGAGAAAGGGCACGAGTGGGGGGAGGGGCAGAGGGAGAAACACCCCCCCCAGCTGAGTAGGAAGCTGACACAGGACTCGATCTTAGGAACCTGAGATCACAACCTGAGCCAAAGGCAGACATTGAACCAACTGAGCCACCCAGGCGCCCCTGAAAAAATGTTTTTTTTTTTAAATATTTTATTTATTTATTCTACAGAGATAGAGACAGCCAACGAGAGAGGGAACACAAGCAGGGGGAGTGGGAGAGGAAGAAGCAGGCTCATAGCGGAGGAGCCTAATGTGGGGCTCGATCCCATAACGCTGGGATCACGCCCTGAGCCAAAGGCAGACGCTTAACCGCCCACCCAGGCGCCCCTGAAAAAATGTTTTTAAGTGACAAAATATGGCTACAAAGATCCCAAATTTGCTGAAAGATGAATTTACAGGTTCAAGTTCAGCAATTAATTCCATACAGGAATCCTCAATATGATTAAAAACAAAGTTCTCATCAGAAATTGTGGAAACCCAGAGTGCCTCCGTGGTGCAGTCGGTTGAGCATCTGACTCTTGGTTTGGGCTCAGGTTCTAATCTCAGGGTCATGAGATGGAGCCCTACATCAGGGTCTGCACTCAGTGTGGAGTCCGCTTGAGATTTTCTCTCCCTCTCCCTCTGCCCCTCCCACTCATGTGCGTGCTGTGCTCTCTCTCTCTCTCAAATAAATAAAATCTAAAAGAAAAGAAAAGAAACTGTGGAAACCTAAGACAGTGGGATGGCATATTTAAAGCCCTAAAACTAATAAACCTGTCAATCAAGAATTCTATATCCAGCAAAACTGTCCTTTAAAAAAATGAGAGAGAAATTAACAGAATTAACAAAAGTTAAAGGAAGTCATTAGCACTAGACCTGTCCTACAAGGAATGCTAAAGGGAGTCCTTCAGATTTAAATGAAAAAGCATTAAAGTAATGAATCATGGGATTAAGTAATGAATCTTGGAACTTTACATCAAAAACCAGGGATGTACTGTATGGTGACTAACATAATATAATCAAAAAATATTATTATTTAAAAAAAAGAAAAGGCATTAGACGGTAACTCATGCTATATGAAGAAATAAACATCTCTGGTAAAGGTAAATATATGAGCAAATATAAAAGCCAGTATTATTGTAATCTTGGTTGTAACTTTGCTTTTTATTTCCTACATTATTTAAAAGACATGCATTAAAAATAATTATAAATCTGTGTTATCAGACACATATTGTATAAAAATGTAATTTCTTTTAAAAAAAAAAGATTTTATTTATTTATTTATCTATTTATTTATTTATTTATTTGACAGAGAGAGGGGGGAGAGAGAGAGAGAACAAGCAGGGGGAATGGAAAGCAGAGGGAGAGGGAGAAGCAGGCTCCTGCTGAGCAGGAAGCCTGATGGGGGGCTGGATCCTGGGACCCTGGGATCATGACCTGAGCTGAAGGCAGACACTTAACTGACTGAGCCACCCAGCTGCCCCTAAAGATGTAATTTCTGACAATAACATAACAGGGACAGAGTTATATAGGAAAAGAGTTTTGAAAGTTATTGAAGTTAAGATTGCATTAATTCAAATTAGAATATTATAAATTTAGGATGTGAAATGTAATCCCCATAGTAACCACAAAGAAAAATATCAATAGAATATATACAATAGGAAATCAAAATGGTTAACTACACACACACAAAACCCCTAAACACAAAATAAGACAATAATGTAGGAAATGAGGGTCAAAAAGATAGAGGGCATATAAATAACAAGTAGCAAAATGACAGAAGTCATTTCTTATCAGTAATTACTTCAAATGTAAATGTATAACCTTCAAATCAAAAGACAGAGATTGACAGAATACAAATACCAAAACAAAACAAAACAAAAAGCCAACTCTATGCTGTCTACAAGAGACTCACTTTAGATCCACAGACACACATAGGTTAAAAGTAAAATGGTAGGGAAAATATTTTTTATAATAATTTTTTATTATGTTATGTTAGTCACCGTACAGTACAATGGTGGGGAAAATATATTCCGTGCAAATAGTAACAAAAAGAGATCTGGGGTGGTTATACTAATATCAGACAACACAGACTTTAAGTTAAGAACTGTTACAAGAGACAAAAGAGAACATTTTATACTCACAAAGGGTCAATTCATCAAGAATATGTAACAATTATAAACACATATGCAGCAAACAACAGGCTCCCAAAATATATGAAGCAAACAACTACAGAATTAAAGGGAGAAATAGTTCAACTATAATAGTTGGAGACTACAATACCTCATTATCAATAGTGAATGTAAAATCCAGATAGAAGACTAATAAGATTAATAAAAGAAGATTAACACTACAAACCAAATAGATATAACAGACATATATAGAACACTCCAGCCAACAAAGCACAATTCACATTCTTCTCAAGTACATGTAGCACATTTTCCTGGATAGATATTATGATAAGCCAAAAATTTAGTCTCAATAAATTTTAAAAGATTGGAATCATAAAAATCATACAAAGTATCTCCTTCAACCACAATGAAATGATATTAGAAATCAATAATGGAAGGAAATCAGGAAAATTCACATAGATATTAAACAACACCCTCTTTAATAACCAAAGGTTCAAAGAAGAAATCACAAGGGAAATCAGAAAGTACCTAGAGAGGATTAAAAACAAAAATACAACATACTAAAACTTATGAGATCCATTGAAAGCAGGGCTCAGAGAGAAGTTTATAGCTGTAAATGGCTAACACTGCACCTTGAGAAAATAGAAAAAGAAGAGAAAAAAAAAAGCCCTAGGTTAGCAGAAGAAAGGAAATAATGAAGGTTAGAGATAAATAAAATAATAAACAAGAGAAAAACAAGAGGAGAATCAATAAAATCAAAAGTTATTTCTTTGAAAATATCAACAAAATTGATAAACCTTTGGCTAGAGAAACAAAAAGAGAGAGCCGATGCAAATAACGAAAATCAAAAATGAAAATGGAGACATTACTAAAAATAATACAAAAATAAAAAGGATTATGAGAAAATAATATGAACAATTGTACACCAACAAATTAGACAACATAGATGAAATGGACAAATTCCTAGAAACACACAAATTACCTAAACTGACTCAAGAAGAAACAGAAAACTCAACAGACTCATAACAAATAGATTGTATCAGTAATTAAAAATGTTACAACAAAGAGAATTCCAGGACCAGATGCTTTCAGTGATGAATTCTACCAAACATTTAAAGAACAATTAACACCAATCTTTCTCAAACTCTTTCAAAAAATAGGAAAAGAGGGAACACTTCCTAACTCATTCTATGGGACTAGCATTACTTGATATCAAAGCCAGATAAAGACATCACAAGAAAAGAAAATTATATACTAATAACCCTTATGAATACAGATACAAAAATCCACAACAAAATACTAGCAGAGCTAATCCAACAGCACACTACAACATTACCAAGTGATTCAATATAAGAAAATATCAATGTCATACATCATATTAATAGAACAGTAAAAACAACAACAAAAAACAACCACAAGAAAGCTAATAGAATTAATAAATGAATTCAGCAGAGTTGCAAAGTACAATATCAATGTGCAAGAATCAATTGTGTTTCTGTATGCCAGCAATGAACCTGAAAAGAAAATTAAGAAAACAATTCCATTTATAATAGCTTCTTAAAAATTAAATACTTAGTAATAACTAACCAAAGAAGTGAAAGATTTGTATGCTGAAAACTACAAACACTGCTAAAAGAAAATAAAGAAGACCTAAATAATGGAAAGATATCCCATGTTTATGGATGGAAGACTTAACATTGTTAAGACATCAATAATTCCCAAAGCAATCTACAGATACAGTGCAATTCCAGCATCCTTTTTTGTAGCAATGGACGAGCTGATCCTCAAATTCATACATACATGAATAGCAAGGAGCCCCGAACAGCTAAAAAAATCTTAAAAAATAAAAATAAAATTGGAACCTTCCCCCTTCAAAATTTATTACAAAACTATAGTAAATAAAATAGTATGGAACTAGAATAAGACAAACATATGAACCAATGGGATAGAAAGAGAGCCCCAAATAAATCCTCACGTATTTGGTCAACTGATTTCAACAAGCTTGTCAAGACCACTCATTGGGGAAAGGACAGTCTTTTCAACAGATGGTGCTAGGGAAACTGGATATCCACATGCAAAAGAATGATGTTAGACCCTTATTTTACAACATATAAAAATGAACTCGAAATGGATCAAATCCAAAGTATAAGAGCTAAATAAGTGTAACTGTATTGCTAATACATAATATTATCTCACTAACAGGAATGGAGGGGAAAAGAGCTGACCTAAGTACTTCGGGTAACAGTATTTTGACTGGCTACTATATGGCTAAAAATAAAATGAACTAGACACAAACACTACCCTAGTTGACAAATGTGCACCCCACTGGGGTATAGATTAGCAATTCTGAAATTCCTCAATACATATACTTGGGCTGAATAAATAAATAAATCGTAGATAACAGGAGGTAGGTTTGTCACTGTCAGAGAAAGAATTTATAGTCAATTCTGCTACACAACCTATGTGTTCTTAAAAATCATCATGCTGCACAAAACAGCACAATAAAAACCACATATCTTCTGGGAAAAAATGAGATTGGGCACAACATTCAAAAACTGTCAGTGACACATTGTAAAAAAGAGAGGAATTAACAAAAATGGAATCATCGTTTTTATACACGTTAAACGATTAGGATACTGATTGATATGACATCATAAGGGCTGCAGTTTGAGTTATTGTGAGAAAAGAAAGGTTATCTGAAATCCCCTTTTAATGGAAAAGTTTAGGGGCACCTGGATGGCTCAGTTAGTTGAACACCTGACTCCTGATTTCGGCTCAGGTTGTGGTCTCAGGGTCATGAGACCGCACCCCACATCAGGCTCCACACTCGGTGGGGTGTCTGCTTAGGATTCTCTCTCTCCCACTCCCTCTGCCTCTCCCTCCTCTCTCTCTCTCTCACTCTCAAATAGACGAATACATCTTATTTTTTAAAAATCTGTTTAAATGGACAAGTTTAAAACCATATATGGATGGGTATGGGTCACTGTCCCTGATTTGGTGGGTGGCCCTGAACATTAGAGTTCTTTCACAGACTTGAATCCTGGGCATGTTTTTCTTTTTTTCTTTTTTTTTTTCCAAGTTTTTTTTAAATTCTAGTTTGTTAACATACAGTGTAATACTAGTTTCAGGTACAGAATTTAGTGATTCATCACTTACATAAAAACACCCAGTGCTCTTCATAACAAGTGCCTTCCTTAATGCCCATTGGGCATGTTTTTCTGATACTGAGAGGTAGATCTTTTAAGGAAAGCATTTTTAATAGATACCTGTTTTGTCACAATTAGAATTTTTGATCCTATTAATACATAGCATTCTTCTTCAATTAACTCCGATATCACTGTTAGAAATTCTTTTGCTTTCTCACCCGTACTTGTCTTTCTCAACTGGACTCTTTGTAGATACCTGTTGGCTTTGAAAATTGTAATGATGTTTAAAAGCATGAAAGCCGCTACTACCAGCACTAAAAGGAACTACTTTTACAGGATTTGGTAATTTCCACTTAAGAGCTTTGTAAATAGTGCTTTCTAACTCTGATTATGGAAATAGATGATCCTGAATTTTTCTGTTTGGTCTTCAATTCATATACCCAACCATCTTTCCATTTCTTTTAACTCTTTAGTCTTAGTTCCTATTGACTTCACAGTACTTAAAATTGTTCCATCAGAGAAGTTTCTTTTAACAACATTGTCTGAGATAATCCTCAACGTGGATTCCTTTATGCCTGTTGCTTGAGAGACATCACATATTCTCTTGTTTCTTTCAAAATACTTCATTATTTCTGGCTTCTCCTCAATACTTAAAGCTTTTCTTTTCTATTCATTGCTTGGTACTTTTGAACCAGAACACTTAGTTGTGTTTGTGAAATGAATGAATGAATGAATGAATGAATGAATCACAAATGCGAAAGAATAGCAAAACAAAACTTTGTGGATGATACATGCAGTGAGTTAAAGTAGCTGTAGATATCTGAGGTGTATGTATGTTTGTGTTTTATGTACTCCAACATGGCTTGATTCAGCTGGCTGCAGTTTTCTCTGTTCATCTAGTATTCCTCGGGGATAAAATCATTCAAAAGAAAATGTGAAATGTACATCATGCTCAAATTATTCCTGAATATATCAATTGCACTTGAATAAATCATGTTCAAAAAACAAGCATTATATCAGAATTGACTATACCAATAAGCAAGAAAGGAAGGTTAGAGTGAACCTGTTGAGGCTGGAATACAGAGATAAGGTATATAGGTATATAGATACATTCATACCTATAAGTTATACCTATAAAGGAGTTAATCTACATAATTTATTTCCTACCTTTGTCCACTGAGAATGCCTAGAAACCATGACATCCCAGTTATCAATGAGAGCCAACATCCAGATCTTAGTTTCTAAATACCATTCTCTAAGGAAAGGAATTGGGGTTCCTTAGGGAAATGGCTGATTATAAGACTGAAGCAGAGAGAATGCAAGATGAGCCTCAGGCATCTTGCAGAGTGCCAGGAGAGGGAAAGAAGAGAAGGAGTGTGTCAAAAGGACTCAGGAGTCAGCCCGGAAGAGCATTCAATGGATACAGCTGAAACAATTTGAGTAATAAGACAGATAATAATAACATGGGATTCTAACACAAAGATTAAATAAATATCCATGAGTCCATACTGACATAAATAAATGATTAACCAAATACATTAATGGGGAATAAGGAAAAAAGACTTCCTTTTAGAATTTGAATTAATACATGTAAATATCCCCCCTCCAGGAGGTGGAATTTAATTCCCCTTCAGTGTGCACTGGACTTAAGTGAGTTTCATCAAAGGACAGAGGATGGAAAAGAAAAAAAACAGTAACTACAGAGGAAAGACCTAGTAGATAGCACTTTAACCAAGTGATCAAGGCTGATCAAGGTTAACATCAATAGTGGTAATCATGCTGATATCTTATGTCCAATGATAGGATACTGTGAGAAAGCCACTTCATATCTGTGGTATTCTTCATGAAACCCATAATTCCAGTCTAATCATGAGAGAACATGAGACAAACACAAATCTAGGGTCATTTTATTCATTCATTCATTCATTCATTCATACAACATACCTGCCCAGCACTCCACAGCTATTGAAGTCACGAAAACCATGGAAAGACAGTCACAGATCAGAGAGGATTAGGCCATAAAGTAATGCAGTATCCTGGATTGGATCCTGGTGCAGGAAAAAAAGCACCAGTGGAAAAGCTGGTAAAATCCAAATAAAGTCTATAGTTCGGTTAAGGATATTGTGTCAGTGTTAATCTGTTAGTTTTGACAAATATACTGTGGTTATGTACTCAGCAGCCTATGAATATATAGGAAGGATATATAAGAACTCTCAGGATAATCTGTACTATCTTTACAACTTTTCTCTAAATCTACAATTATTCCAGAATAAGAAGTTAAAAATCAGTTGGCATTTAAAAAATAAAATCCTGCACGGTCATCTCAAATAGATTTAGAAAAATAGCATTCAAAACTATTCAGTGCTAATTCATGATGAAATCTCGGCAACCAGAAATAGAAGAGAACTTCCTCAATCTGAGAAAGGGTCTAGAAATCCTGTATCTAACAATGACGAAAGCAAAATATTTTCACCCCTTAAAATCACATGTCTGCTCTCACCACTTTTATCAAACATCATACTGGGCATCCTAGCTAGTGCAGTAAGGAAAAACTAAGTAAGTAAAATGCATACAGTCTAGAAAAAAAAAATAGAAGCTGAACTGTCTTTATTCACAAATGACATGATTATATACACAGAAAAACTGAAGGAATTTTCATAAAAGCTACTAAAACTAATAAATGAGCTTACTGAAGTTATAAGATATGGAGCAATATATAAAATCAATCACATGTCTATGTAATAGCAATTAACAACCAGGACCTGAAAGTTTAAAATGATTTCATTTACAATAACATTCAAAATAATAAATAATTGAGTAATAGCTTTAACCACCCCTCTAAAAAAATGTTTAAGACCTATACACTGAAAAAATTTTTAAATGCTGAAAAATCAAAGACATAAATAAATAGACATACCAGGCTTAGGAATTTTAAGATTTAATATGACTAAAATGTCAAATTTATCTATAGGCTTAATGTAATTTAAATAAAAATTCCAGCAGGTTTTTTTGTTAGAAAATGAAAATTGATTCTAAAATATATGGCAAAGCAAAGGTCCTAGAATGACCAAAGAAATCTGAAACACAACAGAAAATCAATAAGGAAACATTGGACTTGAACTATGCTTTAGACCAAATGGACCTAAGAGACAATGTACAGAACATTCCATTCAGGAGCAGCAGAATACACACTGTTCTCAGAATATGCACATGGAATATTCTCCAGGATAGATCATAGGTTAGCCACAAAACAAGTCTTAACAAATTTAAGATTGTAGTCATACCAAGTATCTTTTCCAACCACAATGGTAGCCATTTTGGAATATGCCCAGAGAATTCTATTGTCCTTAATTAGGCCTGTCTTCAAGAGAAACTATTTTACTAAAGCCTAACCTAATGAGAATTTACCAGAGCCTAACTAACCAGGAGAATGGAAATACTCAACTGTAGTCTTCTCCAATCTCCCACATAGAAGAGGAAAAAATACCCAACACGAGCCACTTTCTAGCCTTCATTGTGAAGTAAAGGAAATACCCAACCCCAGTTCCCTACAGCTTCCCCATCTCTCCAGAAAAGCTAAATGAAACGTAATTTTTAAGATCACAGCCCAGGAGTACAGGCTCACTATAAGACTGAGATCTAATTATAGGACTAAGGAATATTTCCTCTCCCCTTTAGCATTTACCACCACATTCATAGGATTTCTATAAAAACAGGGAATTATAATGGAAAGAACTTATCATCTCAGATTTTAAGAAGTCTTTAGGGAAAGCCAAAGACACGGAAGAGATAAAAACAAAAACACCAGGGGCGCCTGGGTGGCTCAGTCGTTAAGCTTCTACCTTCGGCTCAGGGCATGATCCCAGAGTCCTGGGATCGAGCCCCACATCAGGCTCCTCTGCTGAGAGCCTGCTTCTTCCTCTCCCACTCCCCCTGCCTGTGTTCCCTCTCTCGCTGGTTGTCTCTCTGTCAAATAAATAAAATCTTAAAAAAAAAAAAAAAAAAAACGAAAAAAAAAACAGAGGAAAATTTAGTCTCTGACACTGACACCTACACCTACACCTACAGCAAAGAGTAAACACAGCCTAACTCCTAGCCAGATAAACAAAACCTCACAGTAAAGGCCTATTGACCTCAGTTCTTTTTACCCTGCGTTCTTGTCTAGGTTTAAACAAAAAATTACAAAGCAAATTAAAGGACAAAAAGCATAGCTTAAAGAGACAGAGTAAGCATCAGAAGCAGACTCAAATATGGCAGAATGTTGGATATTTCAAACTGGAAATTTAAAATAACTATGGTTAGTATGCTAAGGGATCTACTGAAGAGTGGACAACAAGTAAGAACAGATGGGCAATGCAGCAGAGATAGAAACTGCAGAAGGAATCAAAAAGAAATTCTAGAAATAAAAAATATTGTAACATAAATAAAAAATGCCTTTGATGGGCTCATGAACAAACTAGGTATGACAGGATAAAGAATCAATGACCTTGAAGAGATTATCAATAGAAATTTCCCAAACTGAAAAGCAAAGGGGAAAGTATGAGAGAAAAAAAAAGGAACACTATATCCAAAAAATATGGGACAATTACAAAAGATGTAATATACATGTAATTAAAATACCAAAAGAGGGGCGCCTGGGTAGCGCAGTCATTAAAAGCGTCTGGCTCAGGGCGTGATCCCGGCGTTCCAGGATCGAGTCCCACATCGGGCTCCTCTGCTGGGAGCCTGCTTCTTCCTCTCCCACTCCCCTGCTGTGTTCCCTCTCTCGCTGGCTGTCTCTCTGTCACATAAATAAATTAAAAAATCTTAAAAAAAATAAATAAAATAAAATAAAATACCAAAAGAGAAAAAAACAATATAAAAATGTCTGAAGTAACCATGACTGAGAATTTTCCAAAATTAATGACAGACATCCAATTGTAGATAAGGATCCTGACAAACTACCAAGCAGAATAAAGACCAAAAAGTCTATAATTAGGAATATCATATCAAAAATGTCAAGAAAAGAATGGCCAATAAGCACATGAAAAGGCGCACAAAATCATTAGTCGCTAGGTAAATGCAAATCAAAACCACAATGAGACACCACTTCACACCCTCTGAGATGGCCATATTCATAAGACAAACAATAACAAGTGTTGGGGAAAATGTGGAGAAATGGGAACCCTCATACATTGCCAGTGGGAATGTAAGATAGTGCAGTCATTTCGGAAAACAACTTGGCAGCTCCTCAAAAAGCGAAACAGAGAGTTACCACGTAACCAAGAATTTCACCCCTACATATATGCCCAAGATAATTGATAACATTTTTCTAGATATGTTTCCTCAGACAAGGGAAGCAAAAGCAAAAGCAAACTGTTGGTACCACACCAAAATAAAAATATTCTGTACAGTGAAGAAAACCATCAATGAAACAAAAAGGCAACCTACTGGATGGGAGAAGATATTTGCAAATGATATATCCAATAGGCGGTTAACACCCAAACTATATAAAGAACTTATACAACTCAACACCCCAAAAATATTCCCATTAAAAATGGGCCGAGAACCTGAATAGACATTTTTCCAAAGAAGACATATGGATGCTCAACATCATTAATCATCAGGAAAATGCAAATTGAAGCCATAATGAGATATACGTTACACATGTCAGAATGGCTAAAATAAAAAACAAAACAGGTAAGTGTTAGAGAGGATGTGCACTCTTGGTGGAAAATAGGTAAGTGTTGGAGAGGATGTGCACTCTTGGTGGAAATGCAAATTGGTGCAGCCACTGTAGAAGACAGTATGGAGGTTCCCCAAAAATTTAAAAGTAAAATTACTATATAATCCAGTAATTTCACTGCTATTTACCCAAAGAAAAAGAAAACACCAATTCTTCAAAAAGATTCATGCACCCCTATGTCTACTGCAGCTTTTACAATAGCTAAGATATGGAAGCATCCCAAGTGTCCATCCATAGATGAATGCATAAAGAAGATGTGATGTATATATTTACACACACACACATACACACACACACACACACACACTGGAATATTACTTAGCCATAAAAAAGGAATAAAATCTTGCCATTTGCAACAGCATGTGTGAAAATGACAGGTATAATGCTAAGTAAAATAAGTCAATCAGAGAAAGACAAATACCATATGCTTTCACTCATATGTAGAATTTAATAAACAAAATAAACAAAAAGAGACCAAAAAACAGACTCAAATACAGAGAACAAACTGATGGTTGCCAGAGGGGAGGTGGGTGGGAGGATGGATGAAACAGATAAAGGGGATGAAGAATACACGTATCTTAACGGGCACAGAAATGTATAAAATTGTTGAATCATTATATTGTACACCTGAAACTAGTATAACACTGTGTGTTAATTATACTTTCATAAAAATAATTAAATAGTTACATAAAAATTAAAAATAATAAAATAAAGTTTTATAAACTATGTATAGATGTTGTCTAGACTTATGGTGATCATTTTGTAACATATGCAAATATCAAATCATTATGTTGTATACCTGAAACTAATTAATGTTATATGTGTGTGTATGTGTGTGTGTGTATATACATATACATATATATAGTGCGTGTGTGTATAAATATATAATGTGTGTGTATATATAAATACATATATATGTCAAGTATATCTGAATAAAAATAATCTAGGGCAGGGGCACCTGGGTGGCTCAGTCAGTTGAGTGTCGGACTCTTGATTTCCGCTCGGGTCATGATCTCAGGGTTGTGGGATTGAGCCCCACGTCTGCTTGTCCCTCTCCCTCTGCTCCTCCCCCTGCTCACTCTCACTCTCTCTCTCTCAAATAAATTAATTAATTATTTATTTTTTTAAAAAAATCTAGGGCAGTGAGTAATACTGTATGATACTATAATGATGGACACATGTCATTATAACAGTTGTCCAACCAAACCCATATAACGCACAACACCAGGAGTGAACCGTTACATAAACTATGGACTTGGGGTGATCATGATGTGTCAATGTACATTTATCAGTTGTAAGAAATATACCGCTCTGGTAAAAGATGTTGACAATGGGGGTGCCTGAGTGGCGCAGTCGTTAAGCGTCTGCCTTCGGCTCAGGGTGTGATCCCAGCGTTCTGGGATCAAGCCCCACATCAGGCTTCTCCGCTGGGAGCCTGCTTCTTCCTCTCCCACTCCCCCTGCTTGTGTTCCCTCTCTCGCTGGCTGTCTCTATCTCTGTAGAATAAATAAATAAAATCTTTAAAAAAAAAAGTCTTTAAATATGAAAAAGATTTTTTCAAGTATAACGTACATCATTCAACACTGAGAAGTTGTTAGGCACCTACTATGTACCAGACACTATTAGACTTCGGTGGTAAGAGAGATGAATACAATTTGACCTTTGCTCTCAAACAAACCAATCCGTTAAGGAATGAACGCAAACACATCAAACAACAGTTGCAGCACAGCGTGGTGGAGATGTGATGGTATTAATGCTCGGATACAGTAGGGAATGAGATAAAGGAGGCAACATTGATCCTCTTTGGTAGAATTAGGGTGTGATTCCTTGTGGATTAGAATTTCAAGGCAGATCGTGAATGAATAGTACTTTGAATAGTATGAATGTACTTTGCAGGTGATGTGCAGAGAAAGAAAAACTCCAGACACTGAAAAAATAAAAATAAGCAAACATGTGAAGGTCTATTTGCCTATGAAAAAAACTAGGAAATGTCAGCTCAATGATATAGCCTAGACCAACTCTCTGAAACAGAACTGAGTTGCGTCCACGAATTAGATGTCATGAGCGTGAACTAGCTAGTGGAGATCAGGTTTCTATGATGGAACTGTGAAGGGGGCATGGTCCAGTGAGAGAGAGGGGAGCCATGCAATCACCACACGTACAAACAAACTCTAATAGTAAACACCGTAAATAAGGGCATGGCAGTAACTCTTGCAGTATATAATTAACATTATGAATAAGACTAAGTGGATCTATGTGCCGAGGTAATGTAAATATCCCCATCAACTCAATCAGACCCAAATAATGACTCTAGAATAACTTATCTGGGTAAATAAAAGCTCTTATTGTTTTCATATTCTGACAACTAACTAATCAACACTCATTCATAAAGAGCACGTAACTATGATTAAATACAAATTCCAGACAGGAAAGATTCATTTTACAACTTTCCCGGTTGATTAGCCACATCAGCACAATCTTGTTACCTACCCCCTTCTCTGAGGCAGACTTCATCAATCTGGAAAATGAAGGCAGACCACTGATTGGAGGGCAAACCTGAAAAGGATTAAACACTTAGCATGGCATTCTAAAACACTGTAATTACAGTGCAATTAACCATACTGCATATTAAACGTGCAACTCTGAAATGTGTTCAGACTCCCCAATTATAACTAGTTATTCTTCAAAGAATTTTGCCGCCCACATTGAATTTTCTCTAGTGCTTCTTTGTTATAATTCAGGTGTGACAGTCGCTAATATATCTAAAAGGACAGTTAATAAAAAGTAGGTATTCTTTACTGTAAACCCAACACATGCATGCCAGGTAATACCCAACCATTACCACTAATAATCATGTTTCAGACAGGCAGATCGATTATACAATTGGACTCTGCCCTCTTTAAAACATATTTAGTGGTCAGCTGAAGAGGCAGTGAAATTGAGGCAAGAGTAAAAGCCTAAGTAGGAGTCTAGAAACCCGCATATGTTTTTTTATTTTCCCAACTGAGTGAGTCACTTAACCTCTCTAAATTTCAATTTCCTCATCTGTCAGTTGGGGTTTAAATCTGCCCAGGATTTTGGTGAAGATTAAAAGGCTCAACTGACAGGTGAACACTTAAAAAGTTGATCATTTCACCCAAATTTTAAGTTGCTACTCTATTATGAACTCAGATTGTGTTCCAAAAGAATGGTCAATAGAAAGGGACAGATAGAGATGTCTGCAGTTATAATGCAGCCAGGCATGATATTAAAAATATTTAACCACAGCCCTAATTAATTGGAATAAAGTCAGCTTTAAGCAATTGGTATAACCTGTAGAGTTACAGACCAGCTTTAGATTATCCTAGATTAGAGACAAGCCGAGAATCTTGAAAATAGGGTAGAAAAGGATACAAAGATACCCATTCAAAGGGATACATGCACCCTGATGTTACAGCAGCATTATCAACAATAGTCAATTTATGGAAAGAGCCCAAATGTCCATCAACTGATGAATGGATAAAGAAGATGTGGGAGAGGTGTGTGTGTGTGTGTGTATTACCTGTAGATCCTCATACACACACACACACACACACACACACACACACACACACACAGAGGAATATTATTCAGCCATGAAAAAGAATGAAATCTTGCCATTTGCAATGATGTAGATGGAGCCAGACTACTATGATAAGCAAAATAAATCAGTCAGAAAAAGACAAATACCATATCATTTCACTCATGTGTAAAACCTAAGAAACAAAACAAATGAACATGGGGGTAATAAAAAGAGATGAAAATAGGGTAAAAAATGACAGAATTTGTTGGCAGGGGTAGGGGGAACTAATAGCATTTTAACCTGCCTTTGTGTTAGTGGCAGTAGAATTTCTACAATATAGGAGATAGTCGCCACCCTTGAAATTATTTGTTTTATTATTTGTCTTCTCTGACAGAGAGTAATGAGAAGAGGGAATATGTCTGTCTTAATCATCTCTATATTCCTAATGAGCACAAAATCTGCTATAAAAATTCAGTAAATGGGGTGCCTGGGTGGCTCAGTCATTAAGCATCTGCCTTCAGCTCAGGGCGTGATCCCAGGGTCCTGGGACTGAGCCCCATGTCGGGTTTCCTGCTCAGCAGGGGGTCTGCTTCTTCCTCTCCCACTCCCCCTGCTTGTGTTTCCTCTCTTGCTGGCTGTCTCTCTCTCTGTCAAATAAATAAATAACATCTTTTTAAAAATTTCAGTAAATGTTGGATGAAGAAATGAGCAAATGAATGAACAACAACAAAAAAGGAATGAACAGATATTTCTGCTCTATTCTTCAATGGCCAGACAGGTCCAGAATACTGTGTTCTAGGTGCCATGATTTAAGAGAGCTAGGGATAAATGAGAGGGTCTACAGTTAAGGAAACGAGGGGCCATTAGTGTAGATACTAAAGATTTTGTGATATAATATATCTGAAAATGTTTTCAGTATAAAAATATAACATATCAAAATATATGGGACACAGCAAAAGTAGTACTGAAACTGCTACATGCTTACATTAGGAAAAAGGTCTCAAATCAATAATCTAAGTAACTACCTCAAGAAACTATAAAAAGAAGAGCAAGATAAATCCAAAGCAAGCTGAAGGAAGGAAATAATTACATTAGGAGCAGAAATAAATGAAATTGAAAACAGGAAAACAATAGAGAATATCAACAAAACAAAAAGCTGCTTCATTAAAAAAGCAAACCAGTAAGATTGATAAACTTCTAATATGACTGAGAAAGATAGAAGACATAAATTACCATTATTAGGAATGAAACAGAGGATGTCACTACAGCCATTAAAAATATAATATGGGATTAAACAGCCAATAAGTTAAAGAAGAAATCACAAAATTGGAAATATTTTGAGATGAATAGAAATGAAAATACAATATAATACAATGTATGAGATGTAGCAAAAGCAGTGCTCAGAGTGAAATTTAGAACTATCAATGCCTACATCAGAAAAAGATCTCAAAACAGAATCTTAATATACATCTTAATAAACTGAAAAGAAGAGTAAATGGAACCCTGGAACCAGCAACCAAAGGAAATAGTAAAGATTATAGCAGACATAAAACAGATAATTAGAAAAACAATAGAAACAATAAAACCAAAAGTTAATTTTTTTTTAAAAAAAATCAAAAAATTGACCAACTTTAGCTAGAACAACAAGAAAAGAAGAAGATTCCATGACTAAAATCAGAAATTAAAGTGGAGACAGTATTACTGAACTTACTGAAATAAAAAGGATTATACAATGAACTACTGTATGCCAAAAAATTAGGCAACCAGGATAAAATGGACAAATTCTTACAAACACAAGCTACCAAAACTAACTTAAAATGGAATAGAAAATCTTAATAAACCTCTAACAAGTAAAGAGATCAAATCAGTAATAAAAAATCATCCAACAAATAAATGCCAAGGAGTAGATAACTTCACTGGTATATTCTACCAAACTTTTAAAGATGAATTAACACTAATTTTTCTCACACTCTTAAAAGAAATAGAAGAATAATGACCACCTCCTGACTCATTCCATGAGGCCAGTGTTAACTTGATACCAAGCCCTACAAAGCCATCACAGGAAAACTATAGACCAATATCCTTTATGAATATAGAAGCAAAAATTCTCAACAAAATGCTAGGATACAAAATTCAGCAGCATATTAAAGGGATGATGCCTCATGATGTAACAAGATTTATCCCCACAACGCAAGAGTGGTTCAATATGAAAATCTATTAACGTAAGACATCATATTAATAGACTGAAGGGGGAAAAAACAACTTAATCATCTTAATAAAAACAGAAAAACACCTGACAAAATCCAACATCCTTTCATCATAAAAACATTCAATACACCAGAGACAGAAGAAAACCCTCCTCAATGGGTTAGAGAGCATTTATGGGGGGAAAAAATGACAACAAACATCATACTCAATAGCAAAACACTGAAAGCTTTCCCTTAAGAACATAACAAAGATGCTAATTCTCACTACTTACATTCAGTGTTGCACTGGAAGTCCTAGCCAAAGTAATTAGGCAAGAAAAATAAATAAAAGACATCAGATTAGAAGGGAAGAAATAAAATTATTTACTCCCGGATCACATTATCATAAATATAGAAAACCCTTAGGGATCCACAAAAACCTATCAGAGCTAATAAACAAATTCAGCAAAACTGTATGATACAAAATCAGTTCTGTTGTATTTCTATACACTAGCAATAAACAATTGAAAAAGAAATACAGAAAACAATTCCTTTTATAATAGCATCAGAAATAATAAAATATTTAGGTATAAATTTAACCCAAGGAGACATAAAACTTGTACACTAAAAATGACAAAACATTGCTGAAAGAATTTAAAGACCTAAATAAATAAAAAATTCCCATGATCATGGATTAGAAGATTTAATATTATTAGAATGGTAATGTTTCCCAAATATATCTACATATTCTATGCAACCCCTATCAAAATCTCAATGACTTTTTTTTTTTTGCAGAAACAGATAAACCTATCCTAAAATTCATATGAAATTGCAAGGGATCCTGAATATCCAAAACAATCTTGAAAAAGAAAAATTAGAAAACTAACACTTCCCAATTTCCTAACTTTCATAAAACTAAAGTAATACAGTAATTAGTAATCAGTATGGTACTGGCATAAGGATAAACATACAGATCAATAAAATAGAAATAAGAGCTGAGAAATTAAACCATTCATCTATAGTCAACTAATTTTCAAAAGGGGCCAAGACCATTCAAAGAGGAAAGAAAAGTCTCTTCAACAAATGGTGCTGGGAAAACTGGATATCCACATGCAAAAGAATGAAGTTGGACCCTTACCTCATACTATATGCAAAAAAATAACTCAAAATGGATCAAATACCTAAGTGTAAGAGCTAAAACTCTTAGAAGAAAGCATTGGAAATGATTTCTTAGATATCATGTCAGAAGTATACACAACAAGAGAAAAAATAGATAAACTGAACTTCATCAACATTAAAATCTTTTGTGCTTTAAAGGACACTGTCAAGAGAGTGAAAAGACAACTCACAAAAGAGAGAAATTTTTTTTATAAATCATATATCTGATAAGGGCTTAGTACCCAGACTATATAAAACTTTTACAACTAAACAACAAAAAGACAACCCAATTTAAAAATGGGCAAAAATTGAATAGATATTTCTCCAAAGAAGATATAAACAAATGGTCAATAAGCATATTAAAGGATGCTCAACATCATTAGTCATCAGGAAAATTCAAATTCAAAGTACAATGAGATACCACTTCATACCCACTAGGATTTTTTTTAATGGAAAATAACACTTGTTGGCAAAGATGTGGAAAAACTGGAATCCCCTTATATTGCTGGTTAGAATACAAAATGATGCAGATGCTAAGGAATATGGTTTGGCAGTCCCTCCAAAACTTAAAAGTAGTATTACCAAAAGAACCAGCAATTCCACTTCCAAGTATATACATAAGAAAAATGAAAACAGCTGTTCAAGCAAAAACTTGAATAGAAGTCTTTGAATACAAGTATAAGAATATTCATAGCAGTAATATTCACAATAGTCAAAAGGTGCAAATAACCCAAATTTCCACCAACAGATGAATGGATAATTACAATGTGGTGTATCCATGCAATGGAATATTATTCAGCCATAAAAAGGAATGGAGTATAATACTTGCTACAACATGGATGAAACTTGGAAACATTATACTGAGTGAATGAAGCCTGACATGGTCCATTTATATAAGACACACAGAATAGAGAAAATCATAGAGACAGAAAGCAGATTAGTGGTTTCCAGGGTCTAAGGGGAAGAGGGAGATAGGGACCTGCATAATGGGTATGGGTTTCATTTTGATGTGATGAAAATGTTCTGGAACTAGATACTAGTGATGAATGTACAACATTGTGAATGTACTAAGGGCCACTAAATTGTATTCTTCAAAATAGTTAAAATGGGGGCTCCTGGGTGGCTCAGTCAGTTAAAGCAGTTGCCTTCAGCTTGGGTCATGATCTTGGGGTCCTGGGATCGAGCCTTGCGTCAGGCTCTCTGCTCAGGAGGGACTCTGCTTCTCCCTCTGCCCCTCCCCTGCCATGTTCGTGCTCTCTCTCTCTCTCTCTTTTTCTCTCCCTCTCTCTCTCTCTCAAATAAATAAATAAAAATCTTTAAAATAAATAAATAAAATGGTTAAAATGGTAAATTTTATGTTGTGTATATTTTACCATAATAATAACAATACTAATAATACAATAAAAGAATACTGTGAACAACTTTATGTTCATAAATTTGACAACTTAGAAGAAATAGATCAAATCCTCAAATACCACAAGCTACCAAAATTCAATTGTGATGAAACAGACAATGTAAGTAAGTCCCATAACCGTCAAAGAAATTGAACTTGTAGTTGAAAAGTTTCTGAAAAAGTAATCATCATGCTCAGATAGTTTCACTGGATAATCCTACCAAACATAAAGGAAAATTAGCACAAAGAAACACTTCCCAACTCATTTTATGAGGCTAGTATTACCCTGATACCAAAATCAAAGACAATGCACACAGGGTGGGTAATAAGTACCCTGTCTCCAAACACTGGGGAACAGTGTTCTGATCACACTGATTGCTGCTTCTGATTATGGAGGTACAGACGCAGAGATGAATAGCCATTGTTGCAAGTCCCTTCCTCCTCTGGCTAATGTGACTTCCAGGGGATTTAAAGGTTTGGCACCTTTCCTCCTCCCCCTCCCCATTTTTCTCTTTTTCCATTTTGGAAGCCAGATATTTAAGGACCAAGACATTCAAAAGCAACTACATATACAGGGGAATTTAGAAAGTAACCACATATGCCCAGAAAACAGCACAGGCACAGGCTTAGAAAAGACCTAAAAGACTTTAATTTTACACCTCAGGCTGATCTCCAGCAAAGCCCACAACAATCAGAAAACAAACACACAAAAAAAACCACAGCAGCAAACCCAGGGGAAGAAGAATATGATTTCCAGATTATTCACTTAATAATCATTAGCCTCAAATATCTAGTAATCATCAAAAAACCACAAGGCATAAAAAGAAACAGGGTAGTATGACCCATTCAAATGAAAAAAATCAACAGAAATCATCCCTAAGAAATACCAGATGGTGGACTTACTAGACAAAGATCTCAGGGTGCCTGAGTGGCTCAGTCAGTTAAGCATCTGACTCTTGATTTCAGCCCAGGTCATGATCTCAGAGTCATGAGATCAAGCCCCTCATCAGGCTCTGCACTGAGCTCAGAATCTGCTTGAGGTTTTCTCTCTCCCCTGTCCCTCTGCCCCTCCCCCCACTCACACCAAATAAATAAATAAAAACTTTTTTAAAAAATAAAAAATAAATAAAACTATCTTAAAGATGCTCAAAGAACTAAAGGAAAACATGGGTAAAGTCAAGAAAATGATGTAGAAACAAAACAGAAATATCAATAAAGAGATAGAAAACATACAAAGAAACCAAAAAGAAGTTGTGGAGCCATTCTGTTTTCTACATGACTTAAAAGACTAATACATTTAAAAAATGTATATTAATCTAAAAGGTAGTATTATTGTAACTTTGGTTTGTAACTCCACATTCTGTTTTCTTCATGATTTAAGAGCCTAATACATTAAAAAAACATTATTTTATGTTTTGGGGCATACGATGTATAAAGATGTAATTTTGTGATATCAAAAACTGAAAGAAGATGGGGATGAGCTACATAGGAGCAGAATTTTTGTATGTTAGTGAAGTTAAGCTGGTATCAATTCAAATGGATAATTTTAGGATGTTAAATGTAATTCTCATGGTAACTACACAAAGACTGTAGCTATAGAGTGTATATAAAAGAAAATGAAAAGAGAATTTAAAACACTTCACTATTAAAAAATCAACTAAACACAAAAGAAGACACTAACACAGGAAATGAGAGACAAAAAAGCTATAAAGATTATGGAGACTAATCAACAAAGTAAGAGAAGTAAGTCCTTCCTTAATAGTAGTTACTTTAAATATAAATGGATTAAACTGTCCAGTCAAAAGTCTATGCAGTAACAATGAACAATCCAAAAAAGAAAATTAAGAAAACAATTCCACTTACAATAGTATCAAAAAGGATAAAATATTTCAGAATGAACTTAACCAAGGAGGTAAAAGACTTGTACAATAAAAACTACAAAACACTGCTGAAAGAAATTAATAAGGCATAAATAAATGGAAAGATATTCCAAGTTCATGGATTGGAAGACTTAATATTGTTAAGATTTCATTACTACTCAAAGCAACAGAGATTTAATGTAATCTCTATGGAAGTCCCCCCTTTTCTTACAGAAATTAAAAAATCCACCATAAAATTTATACAGTATCTCAAGGAACCATGAATAGCCAATACAACTGTGAAAAAAAGAATAAAACTGGAAGACTCACACTTCACAATTTCAAAACTGACCACAAAGCTACAGTAATCAGAACAATATGGTACTGGTATAAAGACAGACATACAGACCAATGGAATATACTAGAGAACCCCAAAATAAACTCTTGCATATGTGGAAAAATTATTTTTGACTTTGGAGCCAAGACCATTCAATGGAAAAAGGACAGTCTTTTCAACAAATGGTGCTAGAAAAACAGGATCTCTACTTGCAAAAGAACAAAGTTGGACCCTTATCTAACATAATATACAAAAATCAACTCAAAATGGATGAAAGACCTAATGTAAGATGTGCAACTATAAAACTCTTAGAAGAAAACATAGGGCACAAGCTTCATGTCATTGGATTTGGCAATGATTTCTTGCATATGACACCAAAGGAACAGGCAACAAAAGTAAAAATAGACAAATTAGAATTATGAAAATTAGACACTTTTGTGCATCAAAAGACATAATAAAGTGAAATGGCTACCCAAGGATGGGAGAAAATATGTGTAAATCATATGTTCTAATAAGGGATTAATATCTAGATTATACAGAGAACTTCTAAAAATCAAAGACAACAGCAACAAAAAACAATTTTAAAAATGGGCAAAGGATTTGAATAGACATTTCTCCAAAGAGGATATGCAAATGGATGATAAGCACGTAAAAAGATGCCCAACATCACTATTAGGGAAATGCAAATCAAAACCACAATAAAATATCACCTTACACCCATTGGGATGGCTACTTAAAAAAAAAAAAGTGTTGGTGAAGAGGTGGATATTGGAACCTTGTGAACTGTTACTGATAATGTAAAATGGTGTAGCTGCTGTGGAAAACAGAATGATGGCCCCTCAAAAAAATCAAAATGAGAATTAGTATATTATCCAGCAATTCCACTTATGAGTATGCCCAAAAGTAGCATCTTTCTGAGATCTTTGTACACCTATGTTCTTAGCAGCATTATTTACAATAGCTAAAACGTGGAAGCAAACCCAGTGTCCACCAACGGATGAATGGATTAACAAAATGTGGTCTTCGTATACAATGGAATATTATTCAGCCTTAAAAAGGAAGAAAATTCTGACAATGCTACAATATAGAAGAACCTTGGGGACATCATGCTAACTGAAATAAGCCAGTCACAAAAAGACAAATTCTGTATGATCACCTATATGAGGTACCTGGGTAATCATATTCATAGAGACAGAAAGTGGAATGGTGCTTGCCAGGGGCTAGAGGAGAAAGGAATGAGGAGTTCCTGTTTCACGGGTATAGGGTTTCAGTTTTATAAGATAAAAAGTTCTGGGGATGGATAGTGCTTATGGTTGCAGAACAATATGAATGTATTTAATACCACTGAACTGCACACATAAAAACTGTTAAGATGGTAAATTTTATGTGTATTTTTACAGAACTAAAAAATATCCACTGCCTCCCCAAATAAAAACAATAATGACAATGCTAACTGTTGGCAAAGATGCCAAGAAACCAGATCACTCATACATGGCTGGTGGAAATGTACAATGGAACAGTGACTCTGGACAACAGTTTGGCCATTTCTTAGAACACTTAACATGTAACTATCATACAACCAGCAGTTACACTTGTAGGTATTTTTATCCCAGAGACATGAAAACTTATGTTCACACAAACACCTGCACACAAATGTTCACAGCAGCCACATTCATAATAGCTACAAACTGGAAACAACCCACATGTCCTTCCACAAGTGAGTGATGAAGTACACTGTGGTACAACCATGCCGTGGGATACTGCTCAGCAATGAACACAAACCCTTGATACACACGACTTCGATGAATCTGCAGGGAACTGTGCTATGTGAACAAAGCCAATCCTAAAGGGTTACATATGTCTGATTCCATGTATGTAGCACCCTTGAAATGACAAAGTTATAGAAATGGAGAGTAGAACAATGGTTGCCAGGGGTTGGCGGTTGGTGGAAGAGGAATATGGCTACACCAGGCAGCAGAAGAGGTCCTTGTGGTGTTGGCGCTATCCTACATCTTGACTTTAGGGATGACTATGCGGATATTACACTATCGTTTTGCTAGAGAGTACCACTGAGGGAAACCAGATAAAGGATGCAGGGGATCTCTCAAAGTTATTTTTTTGCAACTGCATGTCAATCTACATTTATCCCAAAATAAAAAGTGTAGTTAAAAATGTATAGTTATTTTATTTTAATATTCATATTAACATGTAGTGGTTTTGTATTGTTATTTTTAGTGAAGTGAAATAAATATATTTTTTTAAAGATTTTATTTGAGAGAGAGAGCACAGAAGTGGGGGGAGGGGCAGAGGGACAAGCAGACTCCCCACTGAGCTCAGAGCCCAAAGCAGGTCTGGACCCCAGGACCCCGAAACCATAACCTGAGCTAAAGTCAGACACTTAACCGACTGAGCCACCCATGCACCCCAGTGAAATAAATATTTTATTTAAAAAAAAATTTTAAGTAGGGTCCACACGTGGGGCTTGAACTCAGAACCCTGAGATCAAGACCCGAGGTGAGAACATGAGTCAGATGCTTAACCAACTGAGCCACCCAGGAGCCTCTAAAATAAATCTTTTAAATTTCAGTTTTAATTTCTGATAGAGTAAACATTAACAACACACTTAGAGAAAAGCTTGGGTTCCTCAATAATCTTTAAAATGGGGTCCTTGGACTGAACCGTATGAGAACTGCTCCTCTGCCCCATGGCCAATATATTTAGAGTTATTTCTCCATTCATAGCAAGGCATGAATCACTGCATTTAACTTGGAACCAAGGTGACTTCAAAGAGTCAAGAAACCGAGAGCAAGCAATGTGCAAAGTCTTTTCAACTTTATCAAGGGAGCAGTTGCCTACAGTAAGTCAACCAAGGCACCATGCCCGAAGTGTGTACGATACACAGGAATCTCACCTTGAGTAGACAACAAGGAATACAAAAGGTCATAAATTTCAACCAGGATACACTTTTCATGATGACAATACTGTCTTGAAGTTTACTTCTTAGCCTAACAGGTCTTTCAGTAGTAATTCATGGTAGGGAAAGCTCATAGTATTTTCAGCAGTCTCTAGTATGAGAAGTAAGAAGAAAGGAACCCTAGGAATGGTAGCAACTCTAACAAAAACCCAGTGTGGTGCATGCAGTGCCTAGAACAGAACATCTCTGCGAGACGATTCTGTTAGAGACCTTGGCTTCTAATTTCAAAAAAAGGAGAAAAGAATAACTAACGCTGAACTATCATAGGAATCTGATTTGGAAGAAATGAAAACACATTTTTATGCAAAATTGTCAAGGCCTACTGCCATTGTTCATATTATGTTAATACACTATTACCATGCATATTCAAAATGAAATTTACTGTTCTTATGGCCCCGGAGACTTTGGTATATATCTAGGTAACTCTCGCCTTTTCAATAGGTTTTGTACCGAAAGGGCAAGTCACTCTACTTAAGCTTCTGAGAAAGCTAACAATCCGTAGTAACGAATCAGCCTACTTCTACAAAACGTTCCATGCTCTATTTTAAAGCAGCACTCTTGGGGCACCTGTGTAACTTAGTCAGAAGAGTGTGTGATCTTGATCCTGTGGTCGTGAGTTCAAGCCCCACATTAGGAATAGAGATTACCTAAATAAAATTTTTAAAAAATAAAAGTTAAATTAGGGGCGCCTGGGTAGTGCAGTCTTTAAGCGTCTGCCTTCGGCTCAGGGCGTGATCCCAGCATTCCGGGATCGAGTCCCACATCAGGCTCCTCCGCTGGGAGCCTGCTTCTTCCTCTCCCACTCCCCTGCTGTGTTCCCTCTCTCCCTGGCTGTCTCTCTGTCACATAAATAAATTTTAAAAAATCTTTAAAAAAAAAAAAGTTAAATTAAAAAAATAATAAAATAGCACTTTTTTACTAACGTCTGCATGGCATTTCTCTGAATTGAACTGTCGGTAAAGTATAATGGTATTTCATGGGTTTGGTTTTTTTTCAGGGCTTTTTTTTTTAAGATTGTTTATCTTGAGAGAGAGAGAGAAAATCCTCAAGCAGACTCCCCGCTGAGCATGGAGCCCATCAGGGGGGCTTGTTCCCAGAGCCCTGAAATCATGACCTGAGCCGAAATCAAGAGTCGAATGCTTAACCAACTGAGCCACCCAGGCGCCCCCCCCCTTTCTTTTTCAGGTTTAAATGATCACCAAACACTATTAGCTTTTGCATTGCTCCTAACCGCAAAAAAGGGTCAGATAGGTACTAATGACAAATTTCAGCTCGCCCTCCAAAAGAATTCTTTTCCCTCTCAGTCACTGTGGCCCCATCAAATTATCCACATAACGTCTCTCACTGGCCTCTTAACTAAACTTTGTGTTCTCAACAAAATCAGCTGATTAAAAATAAATCCACTTCTTGACTATCTCCTGTTGAATACCTGCTGGGTTATAGCACATCATAGCATCTCATTTAATGCTCGGAACAAACCTGTAGAGTGCGGGGGGAAATAAATCTGACGACATTTCTGCTATGAATAAAACTATATGATTTACCGGTAAAAACGAGAACGTTTATGCTATAGTAAAAACAAAACAAACCCCACAACTTTCTCGACCACACATTTTAAGTATCATTAGTAAAAAAACTCAACACACTGAAGATCTTGAGTGCTGTGTTCCCTGCTCAACTAATCCAGAATGCCCATTGAGGATCTTCTCACAAGTGTGAAGAAATTGAACATGAGAGAAATAACCTCCATCTGGAGGACCCTATTGAACAGCTCATCCCAAATTCTAGGCTGGACACTCTGCTGTAATGGTCAGAGCCTGACTTTGGGTCAGAAAGCCCTCCTTCAACTGTCAGCACTGTTCTTTACTAGCTTACCTCCCTCGGTCACAATCACCTTCCTGTAAAGTGGAGCTCATCATGTTTGTTGGAAGGATGAAATGAGACACTGTAAGACGCTATAACCAAGCAGGTGTTCAACAAATGCTATCTATCTTTATCATATCCTCTTGTATAACTCATAGGTATCTGTGAGAAAGAGAATATAAGATCAACAGGCTTTAAGTTAAGTAACTGAGGAATTCACTAGATAGAATTACCCACAGAGGAAGACGACTTTGTGAACACCAGGGGGGAAGTTATCACTAATGCGATATCAATTCTTCTGCAATTCAGGGATTCTTACCCCACTTCTCATTTAAAACTTTTACTGACTCGCACTCTATCGTTGTCTCTAGCCCACCATTGTCTATTCTGTTCAACATCCACCCTTTCTACTCTGTTCTGTAATGTTGTGGCTAAGAGTCTATATACTATATTCTTCTATTAGCTTCTCCTGCTAAGAGATATTGGCAGGAGAGCAGAAGTCAGAGGAGAGAGAAACGTGCTGTCTGTCTGTCTGTCTGTCTCTCATTCTCCCACTCTCTCTCTCTTGCTGTTAATCTCTCCCTGCTTCTGACACCAATTCTAGAAGTGGCTCCTTTGGCAATCCTAGCTCCTACACCAAGGCCCCTTCTCCATCTTATTCTGTGGTCCCACCACCTGCCACCAGGTCCTTCTGGGCACTCCTGGGTTCTACTAACACCAGCAGTCCTATGGGGTGGAAACTGCTAACTCCAGTACCAGTATCAGGTTATCTCAATGGATACCCATTGCTTTCTCAGCCGTCCAGTATGTGCGTAACCAATTTCCTGTATTAAACTCCTTCTGTTGAAATACACAGAGAGTGACCTGTAAAAGTCCCAACCCCTGCATGATCTGATCCCTACCTACCTTCCAAGCCTCATCCAGTGACCCTAGTTCCCTGACTCTCCCAGGTGCTTTTTTTTTAAGATTTTATTTATTTATTTGACAGAGAGAAACAACAAGAGAGGGAACACAAGCAAGGGGAGCGTGAGAGGGAGAAGCAGGCTTCCCTCAGAGCAGGGAGCCCGATGCGGGACTCAATCCCAAGACCCTGGGATCATGACCTGAGCTGAAGGCAGACGCTTAACGGCTGAGCCACCCAGGCGCCCCTCCCAGGTGTTTTTACTTCCTCAAATACGCCAATCTCCATCTTGCCTCATTATCTTCATACCTGGTTCCTTCTACATGAAATTTTCTTCCTTACACCATTCACCCAGGCAATTTTTATTCACCCTTTAGGTGTCAGCTTCAATGTCACTTTCTCAGAGAGAAACAGCTGCACTGTTATTGACTACGACCCTTCCCAGACCATGGCCTAGCTGCTGAGCACCCCCTCAGGCCTCTTCTGGGAAGAGCCAGAAACGGGGCCCAGGCCCAGAGGGACTGCTGGGCCAGGAAGCCTGTAACAGCCACCGGGGCAGCCCTGGGCTTAGTCCCCAAATCAGGCCTTTCACAACAGAAAAGATCTTGACAACAGGGCTCTTCTCCAGGTTCCTCTCTCCCAGAGTCCTTATAACAAAATCACGGGCTTATCTTTTATTGTCCTGTTTCCTTCTAAGATCCAGTCAGAAGAGCAGGAATCTAACGATTATTGCCCCAACTGCTTCACTTCACTTAGAGGAAAAAATTTAATAACTCAAAACACACTTCTGGCCAAGTTTCACTGAGTGTAACAGAGTTATTTCTGATTCATTACATGTTTTCAACCACAACATGTAAGGTCTGGTAGAATCTATAAAACATCTACTAGAAAAAAAATGAGTGAGTTTAGCAAGGGTCCAAGACACAAGGTCGATATACAAAAATCAACCATCTCTATAGACTAGTAACAAATCATCAGAAGTTGAATTTTTTTTGAGAGAGAGAGTGTGTGTGTGTGTGTGTGTGTGTGTGTGGGAGAGTGAGCAGGGGGGAGGGGTAGAGAGAGAGAGAGAGAATCCCAAGCAGATTCTATGCTGAGTGCAGAGCCCGACACAAGGCTCGATCCCATGACCCTAAGATCATGACCTGAGCTGAAATCAAGAGTTGGATGCTTAACTGACTGGGCCACCCAGGCGCCCCAAACTAAATCAATTTTCAAAATTATGTTCACCTAGGGTTTTTTTTTTTTCCTTACTTTTTAAAATGTTGCTGGTAGAAAATTCTAAATTATATGTGTTGCTCACATGGGCGGGTCTCACTGTGTTTCTGTTGCACAGCACTCCGCTAAAGGCTCAGAAGCCTAGAAGTCACAGATGGGAGGTGCTACCAGAATTCAGAAAGGAATGACCAACAGCATGTGATCTTCAGAAGATTGTGAGCTCCTTCAAGTAAGAAATGTTAGGTCTCTGTCAAAGAGTTCCATATCTTCTTCTCATCCTTTGGTTGCTGGTATTCCCCTGGGCGCTGTCCTAAGCAATCTCTTAGATCCACCCTAGACCCCAGAGCTTTTTGTTAACATCACAGACACTTCAATCTCAAATATCTCAAATTAACTCACTCCTGCTCCCAGACCCACTTCAGTGAACACTGGCATCAAGGAGCCACGAAACCAGAAGGTCTCCGATGGCAGAGCTTCTGCCCAGTCACTAGAAATGCACTTTCACATCCCACCGCCTTTCCAACCAAGCCTCTCTTCCCCCCTCCCCCGCAACTTGTTGCCCAAAGTCCCACATAACTGCCAGTGATCCAAACCAAACCTTACTGGTTGCTCTTTGGGCTAAATCAGTTAGCCTTATAATGAACCTCTGAAACAGGTATTCTGAAGCTGAATTATACAAACTCTTGTCTCCCTCTTTTGTTAAAAGGTCTCTTTCAGAAGGGGCCCTGCTTACTTTTCTTACTCATGTACCCGTCTCCTAGAGCCGCAGAGCTGGTTCTCTGCTAACGCTAGCACATGCTTAGCACCTCACTTAGGCAAGGTGGTCTGATGGAGAGTGTCCATCACACAGCTCCCCGCATACCTGTTAGAAAAGGAAACTTAGCGATAGCACAGAAAAAGGCTACACACAAGATTAGTTGTCCAATGACAAGACTTATAGAGGGTTTGTTTACTTTTGAAAAACGTACCCCTTGGGAACTAAGCTCATCATTTCCCCCTTCTCTCTCCTACACGTGTATCACCTCAACTGCTATCGCAGTCATTCATTTTTCCATTAATTCAACAAGTATCTGTAGAATACCTCCAAGACAGCCATGAAGGGGACAGATGAAGTCCCTCGTCTCTCTTGCAGGGAGAGGGGGGAGAGACAAAAGAACATTAAAGAAACAGCAGCAAGAACTGTGGCGAGAATCAAAAGTAGCACATGTGATGCTAAGCAGGTGACTGCATTAGACGGTGACTTTAGGAAGAACCCTTCTGAGGGGGTGATGTCTACACTGAAGTCTAAATGATAAGGAACGACATGGGTGAAGATCGAGGGAAAGTATTTCAAGTCAAGTGAGTCGTTAGTACAAAGGCCCTAAGAGCAATAAGCTTACAGTATTACCCCACACTCCCTTGTTTCCATGTTTCAATTGTTTTCTGAAAATTCAACTGAATTTTCCAAGGCCTGGGTGTTCCAGCAATACCCATCACACACATTACCTACAACAGCAAGAAACAGCGGTACAGGGGAAAGAAGTTGGGACTTAGAAGAATCACGACTTCATCCTTTCACCTACTGTTTATTGAGCATTTGCCTAATAGCTGACACTATTCTCACTCAGACAACAACCACAAATAAGACAGAGGACATCAAATAAGCAGTTACAAATCCATGCAATTAATGTCAGCAGGAGCTGAAACCAAGTACCTCCAGGTACCTCGGCACCCAGAGCACATGCACCTGACTCAGGTCTGGGGAGTGAGGGAAGACTTCCTGAAGCGTTCATTGTTCCACAAAGATGTAATGACAAGTAGGATGGAAATCAAGGAGGGAAGGGGGAAGGGGTGGGGAGAGGAAACAAAAGAGCATTCTGGGCAGAAGGAACATCACCGGCATGGGCCCAAGGTGAGAAAGGGCAGAGAACAACGGAGGAACGCATGGCTAGAGTACACAGCATCAGGAGAGAAAGAGGAGAATGGGGCTGGGGAGGGTAGTAAGCACTGGGTTTTGAAGGCCTTATTAGATGTTAAAATTTATCCTGAAAACAATGGGGGGCTATGGAAGAGCTTTAAGGAGGGAGTGATATGACAAGGTTTACACTTTAGAAACACCTCTGGCTTTTGGAAAGGCTATTATCCTCCAGGACTAGAAATAGGGGACCATCCAGGATTTGTAGCAATCCAAGGGGAAAATGATGACCTGAGGTAAGATAATAGCAGGGAGGATGGAAAGATGGACTGAAAAGATAGACAGGAGATAGAATTAATAGTATTTGGTAACATAGTACACATGAGAAGTGAGTAGAGATGGGGAGATCAGAGAAGAACTTCGGGTTTCTGGCATGAACAATCAGGTGGACTAGTAGTGCCATTTCCCAAGAGAAGAAGTACAAAACGAAAATAAACTTTTAGGAACAAAGGAAGTTAAATTAGAATGAAGAGTCTAAAGTACCAGGGAGCCCAGGTAGCTTAGCAGGTCGAGCATCTGACTCTTGATCTCAGGTTTCCATCTCAGGGTCACGAGTTTAAGGCCCAAGCTGGGTTCCACATATGGAGCCTACTTTAAAAAAAGAGAGAAAGAGAGAGAGTCTGAAGTACCTTTGAGGACTGCAAATGAAGCTACCAGATGTCAGCTGGACTCGGGTTTGGAGCCCGAGAGAAAGGCTTGGCCCAACAAAACTAGAAACAGAGATCCATTTAAGAGACATCAACTCATTTGAATGTGGATTCAAAGCAACCGTAAAAAGGTATCGTTGAGACAAACATAGAGATTTAGGAAGGGTTAGATGACATGAAGCAATTACATATTAATTCTGCTTGGGTATAAAAATGGCATGGTGGCTATAATTTTCAAAAGCCCAGAGGTATATTGACATATTTACAAGTGAAATGATAAGATGCACAAAATGTTGGTGGTGTTGCAGCTGAGTGATGGGGTCCACGGGCATTAAACTATGATCTCTACTTTTGTTCGTGTTTCCAAACATCTGTAATATCTTTTCTATGAAGTCATCTACCTCTAGAGGCAACAGTGAGACATGGACAGAATTGCTCTAGGATGAGAAGAAATGGGAAGAAAGAGGGAAGTGAGGTCAGGGGAGGCCAGCATTCTGAGGAAACTCATTATTTAAGGAAAAACTGAGGAAGAGGAGTCACTGCAGAAACTTGAAGACACTTCTGGAGAGGAGGAGAAAACCAATGAGGGCCTGTGGAGAAGCCGAGGGGAGAGCCCCAGGAAGGCAGGAGTTGCCAGCAGTGTCCACAGTACCAAGAGCTAAAGTAGAAACTCTGAACAGGACTCACGGAGTGTAGCAACCAGGAGGTACTGCGACTCTTCTGAAGTCAGTCAGCACAGCGGTGAACACCAACCCTGGATTTCCGAGGGCTGAAGAATGAATGCAATGTGAGAAGATGGGAAATGGGGGTACAGCCCACTCTCAAATGGTTGAGCCCTGAAGGGCAAGAGAAAAGTGTTGTAGCTAAAACCCTCTGGGACTGGGGTGCCTGGGTGACTCAGTCAGTTAAGCATCTGCCTTCTGCTCAGGTCATGATCCCAGGGTCCTGGGATGGAGTCCAGCGTCGGGTTCCCTGCTCAGCTAGGAGTCTGCTTCTCCCTCTCCCTCTACCCCTTCCGCCTGCTCATTCCCTCCCTCTCTCCCTCTCTCTCTCAAATAAATAAAAAAATCTTAAAAAAAAAAAAAAAACCTCTGGGACTGACAAAGGGCTTTTGGTTAAGATGGGAAAGACTAGAACCTGGTTCAAGGAAGGAAGGGGTGGCCTCAGTCACTCACTAATCCGGAACGTGGGCAGGTCGCATTTATAAAATGGGATAATAATTAGGACAAGCCTTCAGAATTCAAACAAAATTGCCTATGTGAAGGCCTTCGGTAAAGTATCACGTGTTATGTACATTACTGTTATTAACTAGGTAAATGATTACTCTGACATTTATAAAATCCAAGCAGCCTTCCCCTTATGCTTGTTTCGTCTCCATAACCAGAGAACCTTCTATCTTCACTGGCAGAAAGGAAAAGAGAGAGATCAGACCAAAATCGCTAGTGAGGAAAATCAGAACATACACGTGCCATTTTTCTGCTGGGCACGGAGGAGGGCGGTGGTTTATTCTGCAAAGCAAACGAATCAGCAACCATTTTTTATTCATGGTAAACAGGAAAAATATTTAAAGCCTAGCAATATGTAGCCAACAGATTGTACATATTACAAAGGCAAATGTAATAATAAAGGAAGTAGAGTTCTATAAAAATTAAATCATGAAAATGGTATTCCAGAAAGCCATTAGTGAGAAACTATGATGCTAGGAACAGTAGCACTTTCAATGTAAGCAAAGACCTTTGCTTTTAAAATCCTTAATGAGGATAAGTCCAAAAAACAGTACTAAAAGCTATAGGAAAGTCTTGAAAATCAAACTGTCAAAAAAAAAAAAAAAAAACCCACCCACAAATCCAGGCTGCATCAATGTCCATAATGGACCCTGCAGTCAATACCACGCATGTTCATTAAATGGCTGCAAACCACCGCTAAGTGGATACATACAGTCCATTTTGCATGTTTATTCTGGTGTGCAGGGTTTTTTTTTTTTTTCTTGTTTAAATGAAAAGCCTATTGCTAGCACTAAAGAAGTTCAAAATTCTAGATTCTGGCTTAAAACTACAGCCAGTGGAGAGTTCCCCTGGAGTTCCCAACTGTCTCTTGCCCCAGGCTTTTCTCCCCCCCCACCCCCAAAGCCTTTTTCCTCTTGCTCTCCAGTCTCACCTCCCCCACCTCCTGGACCCCCAGCACAGTGACTGCCAAGAATGTAAGTTCAGTTATTTAATTTTTCATCATCAGTTTTAGTTCCCTGAAAGGCATTTGTATTTTCAAAGCCAGGTCGTGGTAAAAAGGAAGTCTCCACGTTCTGGTAAGCAAATGAGACACTAATTCTCTTTTGGGGAAGGAACCCGAGGCTCGCGTCTTTGAAATCACATCCCACTGGCTGCAGCACCCCTTCGTGGATGCAAGAGATCGATCAGTCTGGAAATAAAACTTCCCCTCTTCACTCTCAGCTCACTATTCCAGATTTACTGAAATTGAGCATCAGATCTCTCGCTCTCTCTCTTTTTTTTTTTTTCCTTTTCCTAAAAGCAGGCTTCAGTGGAGATAAAGTGAGGGAGAATGCCATTCAGGGAGCAGTAAGCCCAGGCGGGAAGAGTGTGTAATATTCACCAGCCCATAGGCAAAGGGCCCCAAAGCAGCTCCACAGATCTAGGTTTAATAAGGATACAAAATAGACTCAGGGATGTCTTATTCAAAAAAAAAAAAAAATGTTTGTAGAAATCACAATTGAAATCTAATTTTGCTTTACTTTTTAAAACATTTTATTTTTACTTTTCTACCTTCTTTAACAATAAAACAGCAATTATCTTACTAGGAATATAACAAGATTTAATAAAATGGCATTTTATAAGACAAGCAAAATGAATGTTTGAATTATCTTTTGAAAGTAATTTGCTATGTTCTCCTGCTGTCAATTATCATGAAGTTTGTTCATACTTGACACTTTGCATGGGTGAAGTACTTTATTAATCGGATTTGTAAGTGTATGCTCAGTACCTCCTGTATAACTATACTGTCAAAACAAGCTGAACGCCGGAGATACTCTCTGTTTCGTGGCCCTATAAATGGTAATTAGGTGGTGAAGGGAATGAAATCTACTGCCTGCCAGGAACTATGCTAGGGCCTCTAACAGCATTACTCAATAATCCGTCTCAGTGGCTACTATTATTCTCTTCATCCAGATGAGGAAACTAGAGCAAAGTGAAATTTAGAAATTGAACCAAGATCACACAGCTGATGAGTGACAGAGGTGAGAATGACCCCTGCTCCGTCTGTCACTGACGTCCATGATCCTTTCACATTTGTTGATGAATCAGAGAAATAATTTAAATCATGAGGTTGCTGGCCGTTGATCAGCCATGAGAGCTGGGCTTCTGGGGCCTCAAATAATATTAACAGGCAGCCCGCTTACTTTGCTTGTAATGAGGGTCCTCTGCACTGCCTGGAAACTACTGGAGCTGTCTTGAAACCTAGAATCCTGTTGTAAATCCTACCATTATATATGTCACTGCAAATGTATTTGAGCTAACAAGGAGCATCTAACAGTACATAAATTCACATCCCCTATGGTATTTCTTGTAAAATAATTTATTCGCTTAAATAAGATGCAGCCCCTTTCTGAAACTGTCATTCTGTGAAATCAACATCTAAGACCTTTTTCCTGATAGGAAGTTTGTTATTCATACTTAACTGTGAATATCAAGCCAGTATTTCTTACTTTCAGCCAGCAATGACTACAACAAATGAAGCTTTTGTTAAAATATATAAATGAGTTCACCTAGCAACAGAACCAAGACAGGACCCCAGTTAATGAGCTAATAGTTCAAGCAATCATTCATCTAGTCATTCATTCAAAAATAACTAATCAAACAGCTGTAATTTACTAGAGCCTGTGCTAAGCCAACAAAAGAAGCAATAATAATAGCTAATATTTATTGAGCACTTTACAGTATGCCAAGCATTTTCTAAAGGCTTTACATAGGGGCGCCTGGGTGGCTCAGTTGGTTAAGCATCCAACTCTCGATTTCGGCTCAGGTCATGATCTTGGGGTTGTAAGATCGAGTCCTGCGTTGGGCTCCACGCTCAGCGGGGAGTCGGCTTGAGATGTTCTCTCTCCCTTTCCCTCAGCCCCTCCCCCTGCTTACACTCTTGATAGATAAATAAATAAATAAATAATATTTATTAAAAAAAGAATGAAATTCCTTAAGGCAAAAAGAATAAAATAAATAAAATAATAAAGGCTTTACATGTAATATCTCCTGTAATCCTCCTAACAACCTATGAGGTACTGGCCTATCTCTAGCATTTGCCAGGTTAGAAGCAAGAATAAAACAGAGGACTCTGACCTACCTCCCTTCTTTTCCCCCCTGCAACAAATCTTGCACCACAGAAGGAGCCTTGGGTCAATGGATATGGACATCTCAGACAAAAAATCCCCGCTGTGTCCACCTTCCTATGCTGCAAATAGTAGATCTTCAGTTACCATGAGGTTTCTGGGTGTGCACACTGGGGACACCATCTACCTTTGAAAGAATGGACCTGGGGCCAAAGCCCAGCTGGCTCTGGAAGCATGCTTAGAGCTATTTGGGTAGGGAGTCCTAGGATCGCAGGTATCACAAGTATGGTCTAAAAGAAGCAGGTACAGGCATGTTCCTTTGGCCCTAGGGACTGCTTGCCTGCAGAGTGGGATATAGCCAGAGCGGTTTAGAGCAGCGTCCTCTAAGTGCCAGGCCCAGGCAGGAGCCCCAGTTGCCCGGGATGGAAGGGCAGTATCAGGGAGGAAGGTACTGTTACTATCCCTAATTGGAAGATGAAAAAACTAAGATGAGAAGGTAAATAACTTGTCTTAGGTCACATAGCTAATAAGCCGCAGAACCAGGGTTTGGATGTAGGCAGTCTCTGGAGTCAGATTGCACGGGTTCAAGTCCCTAGCTCTACCCATCAGACTGTGTGGCCTTTCCATGGGTTCATGAAGGAAACAGTTTTCTGTCATGATAGAGCTTATTATGCAAACAATAAACAAGGTTAAAAAACCAAGTAACTATATAAGTACATACTTTATAATATAAAAATCATATAAATTTTAAGTGCTATAAGCAAAGAGTAGTGATAGAAAATGTACCCAGTGGGGCCAGGGGCAGGGAAGCTCATTTGGATAGGGGTCCTTATAGAAGGTCTCTCTAAAGAGCTTGCACTAAGGTGACCGCTAAAAGGTAAGGAAGTCAGTGGCCATTCAAAGTCAAAGGGAAGGACAGTACACTTAGAGGGTCTGGAATATAATATCTCCACTCTGCCCCGGCCAGATTGGGACCCCTAACCAAGTTTATTCAAAACTTCTATTTTTCCAACCCATATTCATTCACTCCCTCATTCACTAAACCATTCATTCATTTATTCATTCCAAACATTTCTAAAAGCCTATTTTAAGTTCTGTGATAAAAATAGGAGACATCAGGACAAATCCTGACATTTGGAAGTTTATAATCAGCCAAGTAGGGAAGCACAGATGCCCAAATAATTACAAAAAATGGTGAACGCCGGGGTGCCTGGGTGGCTCAGTCAGTTCAGCATCTGACTCTTGGTTTTGACTCAGGTCGTGATCTCAGGGTCGTGAGTTGAAGCCCCAAGTCGGGCTCCGCGCTGAGCAGGGACTCCACTTGAAGATTCTCTGTCCCTCTCCTCTCTCTGCCCCTCCGCCTGCTTGTGTGCTATCTCTCAAATAAATAAAATCTTTTTTAAAACATGGTGAATGTTTATTAACTGTTTACTAGGCAATAAGCACTGTACTAAATCCCTTACTTACATGCATTATTTCATTTAATTTTCACAAAAACCCTATGAAACACGAAGTGTTACTGCGTCTGTTATCAAGATGAAAAGCTGAGCAGCGAGATTAACCAGCAGCGGTTGCACAGCTGGGAAGTGGCTGAGCCATTTAGCTACCACATTAAAGTGGATTTCTAATATTCACACAAATTAGAGGGGAGAAGAGAGTTTGCAGATAAGGAGAAGAAAAGTCACCCCACTTGTGCATTTCATTGATTACCCTTACATCTAGAACCCACTAACACCAAGAGAAGGGTGAGTCTGAGGTCTCCGTAGTCCTGCCACTCCACGGGACTTGCTTTATATGTTAGCTCCCGTCCTCAGGGGCCTGATGGAGGTCTCTGGAGGTCACTGGCTGGAAGAAAACTGAGTAAATCCTCTCAGGCCCAATGGCCATCCCCTAACCCTGTCTCTTGCAGGTGAGCACCTAGAGACCCATTCTGCCCCAGGCAGTTTACGGTGTGACTTCTGTACCTGGTCACGGCCCTTGGAATAGTCATCAACGGCGGTGCCCTGTAGGCACTGTCCCCTCTCCAGAGCTTCCTACAAATACAACTCCAGCTGCCCACAGCCCCAGATCCCTCCAGTCACTGCAGACTATATCTGAATTTTTGGAGTTGGCTTGGGGGGGGGGGGGGCGCACGTCGTGGGGGAGGGGTGGTGGTATATTTTTAAAAGATAGTCATGGCACTTTGGAAATATCAGTTTAAAGCATACGGTTTCCCCCCTTTTAGCTAACTTCAGCTAATTCTCATTTTTCTAACTGTACATCTACATATTTTCATTAGAAAGCTAATGACCTCAAACCACTCTCAGCAAATACTGAACGATCCTATTTTGCAATCCCTAATAGCCTATGTGCTGACACAGTGCCCTAAGTTAGTAAAGTACATGTCAAAGCATATAATCAAACTCTGTGGCTGGGTGCACATTCTGGAAACTTGTTTCATTTTTAATAACAAATCATAGGCGGGAGTGTCTCTAGTACTTCTCATCCCCCAGCCCCCCCTCCAATCTTGGGAGAGCTCTTCAATAAACCTATCCCAGCAGAGGTCCTTAACTTGTAGTTCATGAATGCTGTGAAATTGCAGGCAAAATCGTGAGGGTGTCTGTACATCTTTCTGGGGAAAGGATCCATAACTTTCGCCAGATTCTCAAAGAACCTACAACTCCCCGAAGGCTGAGAATCTTTGCATCTCAGTGATAACACCACAAATCTTAGTTCCTCCCTTGCACAACTTTGAGATGTGAAAATTTATTTCTGTATTGTTCTGGGGAACTGTAAGGATTTCAATTTTAGTAATTTATGCCATTTCTATTGGGGATAATTCAAAGAATAGGGAACTGACACCAGAAACAGGAAGAGCTACAATCGGCAGGGCAGGAGTGGGAGTGTTTGTGACATCCTGGGAGAGACAAAGAAGTCCAGGGAAAACAAACCTGCTTTTGCAGTGCCCTCCCGTGTCTGCAGGGAGCATGGGCAGACAGCACGGCTGCAGCCTGGAGCCATCCTGGCCAAAGCTAAACCTCTCAAAGGGAGGAATTAAGAAATACAGAAGTCCTCCATGGGTTCAGCTCCTCAACACCTCCAGGGAGTTTGGGGTTGAAAAAAATTAAGAGCTTATTAAAAAAAAAAAAAAAAGACCCATTTGTAATTTCTAGAACACAATCAATGATGTAGACACAATGAACTGAACTGTATACATCTTAAATTAGTAGAAATGAGAACTGCTCTGTAATTTTCCACTTAACTTTTCTCTGATTGGTAGAAGTGTTCTAGGATCTCCTTTCCTCAGAGGTTGGACACAATATTCGGAAATCTGCTTTGCTTCTTCGTAGATACCCTGTATCCTGAGAGTCACTATTTCTCAAGCCACCTAGAGGCTTCCTCGGTTTCAGATTCAATGGGCCAGAGCTGTCCTGCTCCTGCCCGGAGTTCCAGCTCCTGGGTCCTGAGTGATCCCAGTATAAATCATGGAATAACTTGTCCATTTGAGCAGGTCGCATAAATCACAGGTCCTTGATTTGTTCAATTATTTACCAAATAAATTCTGGGCCTCTTCTTCATGCCAGGCCTTCTGCTCGGTATTGAAGAGGTGGCCGTGACCGAGACAAACATGGCCTGGGGCCTCATGGAATTTCCAATCTAGTGGGGGACACAAACTAATAATTAGAGGCAATTACCACACACTGTGATGGTCATTGTGACAGGAGTCACATCAAAAGGAGACCTAAACTGGACTTGGTGGGGGATGGTCAGGGAAGACAGAAGGCAGTAATGGCTCAACTAGGACCTGAAGGAAGAGTGAAAATTAATTAGAAAAGAAGAGAATGGGTCAAAGGGAGGGCTGAACACACATACGACAAAACAACAATAATAATAAGTCTAGCACTACAAGAACAATCGAGTAGCTGGAGATAAGGTGGACAGGGGGGCCAGACCATTAAGCCTCTGTAAGCCATGTTAAAAAGACTTATTTATCCCTGAGAGCAATTGAGAGACTTTGAAGGATTGGAGGATTTTAATCAAGAGACTGACAGGATGATTTGTATTTTAGAAAGATAACTTTGGATATTACATGAAAACAGACTGAATGGGCCAAGATGAAAGAAGAGAAACCAGTTCCAAGGGGAGATGATGACTGTCCAATTTAGCAAAGTGACAACGGGGGGAGAAAGAAGGGAAATGATTGCAATATACTTATGTCCTGAGAGCTTTCTGCTAGAGGGCTGGTGTAAGGCCCTGGGTTTTCTTTGCTTCAACTTTCTCTGTTTTACCAGGAGTTCACTGGAAAGACTTCCACACTTTCTCCATCATTTGCTTCTCTCTCTGTCCCATTCCCAAACCCACTGTCTGAGAATACTAACACAAGTTGCAATATACCGGGACAGAAATCCTCGAGCTTGCCCAAAAATAATGTGCAGAAATAAATAGATGTGTATCATATTTTCATAGAAGGTGACAAATTACTAAGAGATTTCATCTTTCAAGCATCCAAAGTAACTCAGAATCTCTATCTCTGACTTAAAGTTGGGGTTCCTACAAAAAAGTCAGCATTAATTATGATTCATAAGACCTGAAGAACATTTCGCTTTTGCAAAGAGAGTAGGGGAAACGAGTGCCTCCTGCTAACTTGTCCAAGGTCATATGGAGGCCTGAGTTTGCATGTTACCTGCTTTAAAGTGAAATTGACTTACAAGTTTCTGGAAAAAGGACTGGCAAATGGAAGGTAACTGCACAGTATCCATTACTACTCACTTAAGACGTATAAAATTCCATTGGTGGTGTGTCTAGCGCGCTGACTACAGCGCGTGTATTTTAGTGGAAGAAAGTTCTAGGTGCTTTCATTGGTATATTCATACCTCAGTACCTCTCCTTTTACTTTTTTCATATTAGATTTTAAGTTCCTACAGCACAAAAGCCCTCACAACTGAAGAAGGAATGTGCAGTTACAAAGATAAAAATGCCTCACCCCTAGGAATAGCTTTCCTGGATTGGCAAAGTCAGTCATGAGTTTCATAAAGATTTCCCCAAGCAGAAAGTAAGGTAGTATGTCAGCTTTCCCAATACCTGATCAGAAAGAGATGTTGAAGGAATTTAGATTCTAAAGAGTTTGCATTTTGACAGAAGACAATGGAACTAAGATGGAAAGACTCAGAAGGACATGTAATCTTTGACTTTGTCAGTGATATGTGTGCGGAGAACAAGTCTATCTGGGTACTTCAGGAAAATGGGCTTTTTACTGGCAAGTTTGCCTTCAGGAGAAAGAATAACTAGATATTTGGAACAATCAGGTACTATGGAGCAATCATGGAAATCTTTAAAATTATGATCTAGATAGACAAAACTCCACTTTGGAGGAATTATCAGGTGTATCCACTTTGATCACCATCTCCACATGCCCCAAAGGAGAAATGAACAAATTACAAAAGAAATAAGGTCCAAATCCTTTTCTCCCTAAACTTAAAGTACTTAAAACAAACAAACAAACAAACAAAAAAAAAAAAAAAAAACACCTGAACTAAAATACTGCTGATACTATAGGAATTTACTTTTAACTAAATAAGTTAATGTTGTATAGAATTTGTATATGGAAGAAGTACAGTTTATAATATAAACCAAAAGGCAGAATTTTAAGAGTAAATTTCTAAATATAAAATGGAGCTTTAAAAGATATGGGTCAGCAGGGGCACCTGAGTGGCTCAGTCGGTTAAGCGCCCAACTCTTGATTTTGGCTCAGATCGTGATCTCAGAGTTGTGAGATAGAGCCCCGAGTTGGACTCAGCACTGAGCATGGAGTCTGCTTAAGATTCATCCCTCTCCCTCTCCCTCCGCCCCTCTGACCCCACTCTAAAGAAAAAAAAAGATATGGGTCAGCAATTTTATCATCAATTTTATTTTTCTTTTAGAGTTCTACTTGCAAAAGCAGAAAGGAATTTATAATCACATCTTCCTTACATGACTTCAGTTGGGTCACCACTAGGAGGGAACAAAGCCGGAAGGAAGAGAAGAAAGATACTAAGTACCTACTATGTCCCATGAATGAAATGCATTATTTCCTTTAAACTCTCAGAAAGACCTATGTGATAGGCAAGTATAGATCCATTTTACAGATGAGGAAACAAGCTCCAAAGGCTATGTAATTTACCAAAGTGAAATAGCTAATAACTGGCACAGCAAAGACTTGAACTTATTTCAGTATGCCTCCAAAGTCTGTGTTCTTAACCACTAGTCTATACTTTGACATCCTAACTAAAGCAGCATGTCTCTAGGGAAAACTGACAAGCAAGATAAAAGGACAGGCATCAGGTCCCTCATTAACCAAGTTGGGAGCCATCTGTTGACCTTTGTTTAGACTCTAAGAAGTCTCGCAGCCCTTTAGCATCAGGTCAAAATTCATGTAACACTATTTCTAAAGATAAGACACTGATAAACACAGTCCTGAAATGCTTCAAGAGATACATATTCTAAGACCCTTCTGGAAAACTCACAAGACACATTAGTATATTAAAAGACACCAGAAAGTCCACATTAAGGAAACCTGTTGTATATGTGTCCCAGCAGGAAATAGATGTCATGCCTAAAAAGAGTAACTGAATGAAGTTTAATGAAAGACTGCTTACAAAGTTTAGGCAGGGTTTAGGAAACCAATATGGGACAAGGAATCATCATGGGACTTGCAACAGTGGGAAGCCATTACAACCTATGGGTCTGAAAGGGCAAAAGTTAGAAACAAGGACCAAAGGACTGAGATTTCAGAGAGGAGAGAACTGTGGAGAAGTCAACAAATGTTCGGCAGACTTTCCCCCATGAGGTATTTGCTGTACCTGGGCACATAGAAAGAAGCTGTAAGTCCACAGGGCAGGAGACTTTGCCTGGGCAGAGAGCAACTGCTGAAGGACTCGGATTCTCCACCGAAACAACGGAAGCCAGAAGACTATGGAATAACGATTTTCAAGTGCTGAAAGAAAGTGTCATCCTAGAATTCTAGACCCAGCAAAAAATAATCCTCAAAACCAAAGTTAAAATACAGATATTTTCAGAAAAAATATTCGGAGAAGCAGTCTGCCATGGGTCCTGAATATCTCATCACATCCTTGCTGTGTGTGCCAAACTATAAAATCTAACCATCATCTGGTCCTGGGTTATTTTTGGAGCTAGTCACCTAGGCAATTAGTTAAGTAGATCACATGACCACAACATGACTACCATGCAACGGATCACTTCCTGGGAGAGGGGGACTGGCTGGCTTATTGCTTACTACAAAAGATGCTGAGCCTCTGGCCTTTGGTTCTTCCACTGCATAACCCACTGCATGTGTAACCACCATCTGGATCCACTGAGTTGCCTCAGATGACTTGGGGGAAGGGAAACCAGAGCTGCCAGCTTATCGTCCTGCCCTTTGCTCTGCTATGAGTACTAAATTGTCTTTCTTGAGTCCACTGGAACTTGTCACCTATTTTTGGCACTAGAGGGTTAAGACAAGTTTGAGGTTCTTCCTTGACAAAACGGGAGCAGCTAACAAGGTGTCAATATAGACAATGACTTTGGGGCAGAGAAAAAGCAAGAGTCCTATAGTCTTGATTCAGGGATATGAGGAAACATTCGGGAAACCAGAAGGAAATATTCTCACACAGGTCGTGGGTAAAGGGAGGGGGGTGCCTGGCTGACTCAGGATGGAAGAACATGCGACTCTTGATCTCAGGGTTGCAAGTTCGAGCCCCGCACTGGGTGTAGAGATTACTTAAAATCTTAAAAACAATAGTGGTGAGTTAAGGGAGGAATAAGGGGTGCCTCAACTGTAAATATGTATCAATTAACTCAATAGAAGAGGCTGAGCAGTGGAAAATACAATTGAAACAAGTGCCCGGGGGTGCCTGGCTGGCTCAGTCGGAAGAGTGTGCAACTCTTGATCTCAGGGTCATGAGTTTGAGCTCCATGGTGGGTATAGAGACTAGAAAAATAAACTTTAAAAACAAACAAACCAACAAAACAAGCTTCCCAAATGATGCCACGGCTGTTGTTGCTCTCCTACAGGACAGGATACCAGAAGCATATCCAGGGCACCCCTCAGAGAGGAAAGCACACTCATACCCTGTTTTACTAACCATATAAAAACATGCTTGGAGTTAACATATCCCTGTCCAGAGTATAGAAATGCAGAACTATAGTGAGAAGGAGAAGAGGGAAATCTGGGGCCGCTCTGATCAGCACACTAGAGAGCTGTTAAAGATTGCCTGATGCATCTGTGTGACAAGGGAGTGAGAGGGTACAAAGCAGCAACTGGGTTGTCTCACATGTGATCTTATGCAGCCCATTCAGCTGGGAAAGAATCACGCTCCACAATATTTGCTGCTTTGTATTCCTTTGTCAATGACTACATTAACAGCCAACCCAGAGAGACTTCCCATGGAAGAAGCTATTCCAAGCCTGAAAACTGTAGCTGCTCCAGAATGGATGGACAGAATGGCTCAATGACAGACTCCCTATCCAGAGAATGACTGAGAAGTTTCTGGACCTGGCCCCCACGGTGGAAGATTTTGCTAACTTCATTGTTGGTATCCTATGCAAGAGGCTATGGTGATTTGGGGCTGAAAGATGCCCAGGATAAAGACAGATAGCCCCCAACCCAGTTGGAGTCCCTTCAGTCTGAGACAAAACCAAGAACAGGAATAACAAACCTTCTTCCAAGGGACCTACCTGTGTACAGAGCTGATAAAACAAGAGTTCCCACCGAAGGGACTAATGGGGTAAACACTGAAGAAATTCAAACCAGGTATCAAGCCATGGGAGGCCCAAACTGTCAGCTGTCTTGGTGGAAAGGGGCCACTATAATACCAGTTTCTTCCATGGAGCTCCACCCCTCTCTACTACTACAACTAAGGAACTAGGTGGCTACTCCTTAAACATCCGAGCCTGACCCTGTATCCTTATGTCCTGATTTAATAGCCTCTAATGATCAGGGGCGATTCTGGGTGAGGTCAAGATCTTTCCATCCCAGGGAGAAATGAAAGTCTTAGGCTCCACTGACAGAACAATGGGATGCGGGGAGAGACTATAAAGTTTATGATTATATCATCTGACTCTCTCGAAGGGTGAGGTTCATGCACTCCAGTGGCCAGACAGGAAAACAGTAAGTTGGCGGGGAAATGACCATCCAGGGGAGGCTGTTCAGATGACTGTTGTTGCTCCCCCTGCTGAATGTACAATTGGTGCTGACATTTTACACGGTTGCACTGTGAAATCTCATCAAGTACAAGGGCATTTTCTCAATCAGGAAGAGCCACTTGAGGGTGACAGTGGGACCAATGCAGACCCAACAACCAGGCTTCCAGTTCCCTCCCACGCTATGTTAAAAAAAGAGACAGAGAGACTTTAAGGAAAGGAAAAAGAAAGCACAGGCCTGATGAAGGATGTCAAGCCAACAAGGGTATTGAAAGATGCAGGATCTCAAGACACCAGCCCTGTGTGCCAGTGAAAAGTCTAACAGGAGATAAAGGCCTACAGTGGATTACTGCCAACTGAATTCACTTCAATACCTATGGGTATCCATAAGAATCCACATCCAGACAAAACTAAATAAAACAATGCGGTCAATCAGGCCAATACAGCCCAAGTGGCCAGCATCATCCTTGCATTCGTCATGAGGCTGGGCACAGCAGCCTTACCAACATAACCCAATGGCCTCAATATACAAGCTTGCATTTATAAGACAAAGAAACCTAAATGGCCTACAAAGATGGTGGCATCTGTTAGTAGCTGACTTGCCTTTCTAAAGGTGAGTACCTGCCCATTCCTGGCACATAGACTGTATCAGGCCTCAATCCCGCAGCCATCACTGGTGTCTAACAGCCTTTGACATGTACACTGGCTATGGAAATCCATACCTGTGAGAGTAGCAGATTCTGGCTATACTATGATAACACCTGAGACCAAGATTTGCTATGATATGGGGAATAGGGGACCACGTCGATGTCCCAACGTTTGCTGTGCTTTGAGTAAAAAACTGCCACGCTGTGATCCATTAAGTCTTGTCTAGTATTGATATCTATAGAGTTTTGCTTGCTTGCCACGTAGAAGGCAGAAGTTCTTCACTGACATAAAAGTTAATAGAGTTGTTCCCAGTACGTGTGCACACACACCTCCGGTAGGAGTTCAACAGGCACAAGGAAAATGACCGCAGCTGGAAGCACAGAAATACACGCAGAAATAACAAGAACCAAGATTAAAAACATGTAGCTATATATAAATGAATATTTCTTTAATAGATACAGGTCTGTTCAATATTTCTCCTTGTGTGACTTTTGATGGATTGTAGCTTTCAAGGAATTGGTCCATTTCATCTAAGTTATCAAATTGGTGGGCACAGAATTGTTCATAATATTTCTTAAGGACCCTTTCTTTGAAGTATAATACATACATTACATTAGTTTCTGATGTACAACATAATGATTCAAGATTAGTATACACTGTGAAATGATCACAAAGTCTACTTCTCATCTATCACCATACAAAGTGAACAAAAATTTTTTTTCTCATGGTAAGAACTTTTAAGATTTGCTCTCTTGGCAAATTAAAAAAAAATGCACTAATTAAGTATCCTCTTAATGTCCATGGGATCAGTAGTGAGAGCCCCTCTTTCATTGCAGGTATGGTGATTTGTATCTGGTTGGTTAATCTGGATAGAGATATACCAGTTTTAATGATAACAATCTTTCTTAAAAAAAAACAGCGCTTGGTTTCATTTATTTTTTTCCTAATTTTTTATTATTATATTCAGTTAGCCAACACATAGTTCATCAATTTTTGTCTTGATTTTCTGTTTTTAATTTCACTGATTTCTGCTCTAATTTTTATTATTTCTGCTTGCGTTGGATTTAATTTACTATTCTTTTTCTGGTTTCCCTAAGTAAAAGATGACATTACTGGGCTTAGGCCTTTCTTCGTTTTTTTTTTTATTTTATTTTATTTATTTATTTGAGAGAGAGAGAAAGAGAGAAGGAAAGGAAGCACAAGCAGGGGGAAAGGTAGAGGCAGAAGGAGAAGCAGACTCCCCACTGAGCAGGGAACTGATGCAAGGCTCAATCCCAGGACACTGGGATCATGACCTGAGTCGAAGGCAGATGCTTAATCACTGAGCCACCCAGGTGCCCCTCTTCTTTTCTAATATATGCATTCACTACTATAAATTCCCCTTAAGGTGCTGCTTCCACTGTATCCCACAAATGTTGATAAATTATATTTTCATTTTCACTTAGTTAAAAATATTTTTAAATTTTGTTTAAGATTTCTTCTTTGACTCAAGAGTTATTTAGGACTGTGTTGTGTAATCACCAAATATTTCAAGGGTATTCATTATATTGTTAACTTAGTTTTGTTTACTTAAGGTCTAAATACAAAATTTTAGGAAAACATTTTATTTGATAAAGAAAAAAGCATGTTTTAATGCTTCCCAGTATAATTAACATTTATTTCTCTTTAACAATTATGAAAAAAATTACTTAAAAAGAATGAAAATTTCCTTTGTCAGAGCAAAATGGCAGCATTAATTCACATCTGATTAAAGTTTAGCAATGTTCCAATATGAGGCACTGACGAAATCTTAATATTGATAGAGTTGTTTTGCATAAAAGTTATTTTTCAAATTACACTTTCCAACTTCTCTATTTCCTTTTAAAGACATTTTCAGTGGACCAGAAGGTTAGAAATAAGAACGAAAATATCAATATGTCCATTAGAGGAAGAAACTCAAATTATAGCTTGAAGGAAAGAAAGAGCTGAGTCATTCCCAGGAGAATGATGAACTGGAAGCTTTCAGAGATGCAATTTCCTCCCCCCTAATTTGTCAATTTCATGGTCATCCATTAAGAAGTCAAAATGTCTGTGCTCAGCAAGTCCTCTAATACAGGTGTGCAGATGGCAGCACCTGTCATGTGGAGGTTGTTTGCTTTGCAAGAGTTTTGTCCTTGGCATTGCTGCTTGTGCCTCCAGAAAGACTCTTTGATCAAATTCATGCAGGTGCTGTCTTGCCTTAAGTTTGTCACTAAAACACAGATGCCTAAGGTGTATTTTTAGGCATATTTCCTAGACCACACACACATCAAGGACATTGTTTAGGGGCACTTTCAGTGAGACACACAAAAGTAGCTCCCAATACACTGTAAACACTTCACATGTAAGTACCATGTCCTATGTCTCTCTGTATTCTGATAGCCTGACACGTTATTGATGAACCCTGGTGGTAAAGGTTAAATGAAGTCCTATCTCTGGCACAAAAATAGAGCTCCACAGACGCATCAACCCAGATAAGCCCAGTGCCTGATGTAGGAGTAGGTGAGTTGAAGACCTGAGTTCTGGTCCTGCCTCTGACTTACCACGTGACCTTAAGCAAGTCACCCAATCTCTCTAGGTCTCAGTTGCATCATCTTTTTAATGAGATGGTTGGGCCTAATCTTCATCTTAGTGTCCCTGTACCTCCTCTTTCAGCCCTATGATTCTAGGATCCAATGAGCTGAAACGTACTGATTACCTTAGTTCCCATTAACCAATTGATCTACAAATATGAAAAAGTACCTTAGTAGGTACTGCGTTAGGGACGGTGAGATAACACTAAAGATTGGACATACTCCTGCATTCAAAGAGTTCAGAGTCCCAAAATTTATAGGGAAATACAAAGGATCTAAAATAGCCAATACGGTTTTGAAAAATAACAAAGTGGGAAGACTTACGCTACCTGACTTCAGGACTTAGTACAAAGCTATAGCTATGGAACCAGCATGGTTCCAGACATCTATAGACTAATGGAATGGCAGGGAGTCCAGAAAAAGACCATATATTTGTCAACTGATTTTCAACAAGGATTTTCAAGAAAGAATTACCAAAGAAGATAATTCTATGGATAAAAGACAGTCTTTCAAGAAATGCTGCTGGAACAACTGGCTAATCATAATCATTGAGGAGCATCTCGATCCTATCCTCCTACCAGTTAACAAAATTCATTCAAAATGGATAACAGACCTAAATTTAAGAGCTAAACTTATAAAACTTCTAAAAGAAAACAACACAAAATCTTTTTGATCTTAAGATGGGCAAAAATCTTAGAACACCAAAGGCACAAACTAAAAAGGAAAAAAATGATAAACTGGACTTCATCAAAATTAAATGTGGTTCTGCGATGCCTGGCCGGCTCAGTTGGAAGAGCATGCGACTCTTTATCTTAGGATCATGAGTTCGAGCCCCACGTTGGGAGTAGAGATTACTTTAAAAATAAATATTAAAAAATTAAAAATGGTTCTTCAAATGATACTACTAAGAAAATGAGAATGATTCTCGCAAGATGGAGAATTAGGAAGCACCATGAATCTGTCTCCACCTCTAGACAATAATCACTGATGGAATCTGTCTGATATAACTGTTTTGGAATTCTGGAGTCTATTGAAGACTTGCAAATTTCAACAAAAGGATTGGTGGTAAATTTCAGTCAATTTCAGCTCTTAGCACAATATCCCAGCCCCATGGAAGGATCCCTGCTCCAGGAGCAGATTGCACACAGCCTGACCCTCAGCACCTAAACAATGACCATGTTGGATTTATTCTTGCAATGCAGGGATGGTTCAACACACAACAATCAATCAATGTAATACAACACATTAAAAGAATGAAGGGAAAAAAAATATGATCATACCAATTGATGTAGAAAAAGCATTTGACAAAATTCAATACACTTTCATGATAAAAACAATTTAAAAACTAGGAATAGAAGGAAATTACCTCAACATAATAAAAGCCATATATGAAATATTCACAGCAAACATTATACTCAGTGGTAAAAGACAGATAGATAGCTTTTCCTCTAAGATCAGGAATAAGGCAAGGATGCCCGCGTTCACCACTTCTAGTCAACACAGTACTGGAACTTCTAACCATAGCAATTAGGCAAGAAAAAGAAATAAAAGACATTCAAATAAGAAAGGAAGTAAAATTATCACTGTTTGCCAACGATATGATCTTATATGTAAAAACCCTACAGATTTCACAAAAAGAAGTTGAGAATAAATGAATTCAGCAAAGTAGCAAAATACAAAGTCAACACACAAGCATCAATTGTCTTTCTAAGTACAAACAATGAACAATCTGAAAAGGAAATTATAAAAACAATTCCATTTATAGTATCAAAAGAATAAAATACTTAAAAATTAATTTAAGCAAGGAGGTTACAATGAAGATAAAACATTGCTGAAAGAAATTAAATAAGACATACGTAAATGGAAATACATCCCATTTTCATGACTGCAAGATTTAATATTATTAAAACAGCAATATTACCCAAAGCAATCTACACGATTCAGTGCAATTCCATCAAAATCCCAATGACTTTTTTGCAAAATAGAAAGATCCGTCATAAAATTCATATGGAATCTCAAGTGACCCAAATAGCCACAACAATCTTGAACAAGAACAATAAAACTAGAGAATTCATACTTCCTGATCTCAAAATTTACTTCAAACTACAGTGATCAAGATAGTATGGTACTGGCATAAAGACAGACACCAGACCAATGGAATAGAATAGAAAGCCCAGATATAAATTTTTGCATATATTGTCAAATGATTTTTGACAAGGGTGCCAAAACCATTCAATGGGAAAGGACAATCTTTCTAACAAATGATCCTGGGAAAACTGGATATCCACATGCAAAAAGAGTGAAACTGAACTCTTACCTAATATCATATACAAAAATTAACTCAAAATGGATCCAGGACCTAAATGTAAGACTTCAAATTATAAAACTCTTAGAAGAAAACATATAACAAAAGCTTCATTTAAAAAAAAAAAAAAAGCTTTATGACACTGGATTTGGTAATGATTTTTTGGCTATGATACCAAAGGCACAGGTAACAAAAGAAAAAAAGACAAGTTGGACTTCATGAAAATTTTTAAATTTTGTGCCTCAAAAGACAGCATCAACAGTATAAAAACCCACAGCATGGAAGAAAATATGTATGAATCATGCATTTGATAAGGAATTCACATCCAGAGTATATAGAGAATACCTAAAACTCAACAACAACAGCAAAAAGAAAACAAGCAACCCAATTCAAAGATAGCTAAGGGACTTGAATAAACATTTCTCCAAAGAAGATATACAAATGGCCAGTTAAGTACATGAAAAGATGCTCCACATCACTAATCATTGGGTTGATACAAATCAAAACTACAATGAGATACCACCTCACACTCATTAGGAAACTTACTACCAAAAAACCCAGAAAACAACAAGTGCTGACAAAGATGTGAAGAAATTGGAAGCTTTGTGCTCTGCTCATGGGAATGTAAATGGGACATTTACAAATTTCCATTACAAATGGAAATAGTATGGTAGTTCCTCAAAAAGTTAAAAGTAGAACTACCATATGATTCAGCAATTCCAATTCTGGGTGAATACCCCAAAGAATCAAAAGCAGGGTCTCGAAGAGATATCTGTACACCCATGTTCACAGTAGTGGTATTCACAATAATCAAAAGGTGGAAGTAACCCAAATGTCTATCGAAAGATGAATGGATAAACAAAATGTGGTGTACACACACACACACACACACACTCTGTGACCCCAGAGCACACACACACACACACACACACACACACACACACACACACAGAGGAATGTTATTCAGTCTTAAAAAAGAAGGAAATTCTGACACCCACTCCAACACGGATGAACCCTGACGACATCATGCTAAGTGAAATATACCAGTCACGAAAGGACAAATACTGTATGATTCCACTTACGTGCAGCACCTGGAGTAGTCAAATTCATTGAGATGGAAAGGAGAATGGTAGTTGCCGGTGGCTGAAGGGAGGAGAGAATAAGAAGTCGCTTAATGTACATGGAGTTTCAGTTTTGCAAGATGAAAAAGTTCTGGAGATTGCTGTACAACCATATGAACATACTTAACACTGCTGAATTGTACACTTAAAAACAGTTAAGACGGGGGGGGGCACCCAGGTGGCTCGGTCAGTGGAGCATGCAAGTCTTGAGCTCAGGGTTGTGGGCTTGAGCCCTACGTTGGGTTTAGAGATTACTTAAAAATAATAAAATCTTAAAAAAAAATAGTTAAGATGGTAAATGTTACGTTTTGTGTATTTTACTTCAATAAAAAATAAAAAGCAAAATGATCACCATTGGGTGGGCTCAAATAGGAGTGAAGAATTGAGAGAGGGATAAGAGCTCTTTCACATGGGTGTGCAAGTTGTCTTGCACAAGGGCTCCTAGCCATGGGTTTGAAATCCAGCCCACAGTGTTCTCCAAGCCAAGCAACCTAATCTGTAAAGAAGGAAGGTTAAAAGGTAGGGGGGAAGAGAAGGGGAAGGGAGGAAGGTAGGGAGACATTAAGGCAGTAGGAAGGGGGCGGAAGGGAGGAAGAGAGAAAGAGGAGCCAGGAGGGCATGGGGGGAGGGGAGGAAGGCTCTGCCCAGTGGGGTGAGTTTGTTCTCAGGGCTTCTGCTTTACAAGTTTTTGACTTTGTGAGAGAATAGCGCGGGGTGGCTTGGAATCACTATTTAGAATCTGTGTTTCCCTTTCCAACTATAGCGTCTGCGGTAGCACTGCATTCTCCTCTAGAAGATAGAATTGAAAAAACTGAATCACCTTTTTAATTTCTCTCACTGACCTCTATTTCCAAATAGCAAATGACATCATGCTGGAAAATTCCACCATTTCTCTCGGTTAAATCCTGCCTTCCTCTGAATGGAAATTCTCTGGGACTAGTTACCATGTCAATGTTAACATTTATTGAGCCCTTTCCTCGTTTCAAGGACTGTTCCAAGCACTTTATATGTGTTCTATCACTTAATCCTGAAGTATCTCAGATGAGGTAAATACTCTTATTATGCAAACCTTTAATTTTATAGATGACAAATCTGAGACACAGGTTAAATAATAATATAAGGTCACACAGGTGGTAAGGAAAGGTCTGGAAATCCAGGTTTGACTTTTTCTCAAATAATAGACAAGATCCTTCCCTACAGATAACCCTTCCCATCAGAACAAAAGTTAAACAAATTAAGTAAGAGCTGGCATTCTTTAGACCACAACACCTTCCAAAGGAAGCTGGAAGCTACTACGGCAGATGGTAGACGGAGGCGAGTAAAACAAAGGGAAGGCTAAACAGGGCCAGCTCACGTCCGAGCAGCCTCTCTTCAGGGAAGTCCACCCCGAGGACTTTGTGATCCTAATAACAATGAATTTCTTGCAGTTTCTGGGATATACCATGTTTTCTTCCCTGTGCATTTACTCAGACTGTCCCTTCCCCTGGGAAAACACAGTCTCTTGCCCCACTTTACCTGAACAACTGCCTCATCCATCAAGACTAAAGTCAGGGGCGCCTGGGTGGCACAGCGGTTAAGCGTCTGCCTTAGGCTCAGGGCGTGATCCCGGCATTATGGGATCGAGCCCCACATCAGGCTCTTCTGCTATGAGCCTGCTTCTTCCTCTCCCACTCCCCCTGCTTGTGTTCCCTCTCTCGCTGGCTGTCTCTATCTCTGTCAAATAAATAAAATAAAATCTTAAAAAAAAAAAAAAAAGACTAAAGTCAGCTACCAGCCTCTCCAGGAAACCTTCCCTAAGCCTCCTTCTTCCCACCCTGCCAGAATGAGTCTAGTACATTTAACCACAGTCCATGGAAATTATTTGTTCTCTGTGTCTGCTTCCTCCAGTTAGGGAAGACTGTGTGTTATTAATGACTACCATTTTTTGAGTGATGACTGCTTCACATACATTATTTCATTTAGTCCTCAAAACAATCCTGTGACATTGATATTCTCAACCCCCTTTTTCTGCAAAGGAGGAAAAGGTCTTAGAGCCGGTGTCTTCTGTAGGCTATTCAGGGACACATGAAAGATTTAAGCTGGATGTGACCCCAGAGCCCGCACTTGCCATCACTACAGCACACCGAACTTCCCATATTCAGATCTGCGTCCTGCACGGGCAACACAGTAGCTTGCAAATGACTGCTTAGGAAGTATTTGCTGAACTGGTTTGAAGCCGTTGGCTTACAGGATACACAAATAAACCAATACGCACAAATGAAGGGGTGGCATTTAAAAACGGTAAACCCTTTGGGGGCAAATTAAACCCATAAAAACAAAGGGGAAGAAGAGGGTATTTTCCAGGTCCACCTGGCTGCACCCAGTGCAGAAGGATCCACCCACCGTGAGGCAACAGTCCCCACGTAGTGTAGGTCACTGACAGAAAAGCCGCCCGCAAACAGCTTGTATTCTAGAATAAATCAAGATGAGCCAAAAGCATTTTAAGGAGAAGCCTGGATTTATTTCACACTGTCTTGCTGTCTTTAGAGAAGAGAATTTTTTAAAAAGTTGGTGGGAGGGGCACCTAAGGGAGGGACAGAAGCTAAAGGGTTTAAAAGAAAGGGAGATGGCTCGTGTGTAATACCTTCTTTGCCTCATAGATACGAAAGGCCTGGGTGAAGAATGGTTTCACCGGAGTCCCCGAAGAATCTGGCAGAGCCGAAATTCCTCAACGACGCTGAGAGCCTCACAATGAACACAATAGCAGCGTGTGCTGATAAAGTGTTTACTGTAGTTCCGGACTCTGTGCAATGTGCATTAAATGAGATAATGTGCATTCAGTGAGATAAAATGCGTTAAAAAACAAACGGCACTGAGCCCTCCGTCAGTGTCGGTCGTAGGCACTGCATCTCTTATTACGAACATGACCATCATCAGCTCACTTACCCCACCCCCACAGCCCCATACTGTTACCAGCCGCAGGTGACCTACAGGGAACCACGCACGGGCAGGTTAGGTAACAAGCTCCAGTATACGCAACTAGAACACGGAGGGCGCCCAGCCCAAGGCGGACAAAGCCTGGAGCACAGAAGGTGCTACTGTCAGAATAAAGCGGCCACCACTGACAGTACCGCTACTCCAGGAGATCCCGTGCACTCTACAGTCATCTGTAAGTCTCTCACCAACCCTGCAAGGCATTATTACCTCTTCCAAATATGAAGAAGTTGAAGTGCAGAAAGGTCATGTCCAAAGTCTCACAGCTAGTACAGAAGAGGCCAGATTTAAACCCAGATATACCTGACTCCCAAAGGCTACGCTCTTTTCGGGGACAGTAGGCTCTGGGGACGTAAGTTGTACTGTAACACATTCCCTCTGAGACCACCGTGGACCGGGTATTGGGCCCCCACATACTGGGCATCCCCTGTGTGGATTGTTGTGAGGAAGGCATACAGGAAGCCGGGTACTCATCGAAAGAATTCTCTACGCATGACTCCAGGTTCAAAAACTAATGCTTCCAGGGGCGCCTGGGTGGCACAGCAGCTAAGTGTCTGCCTTCGGCTCAGGGCGTGATCCCGGCGTTATGGGATCGAGCCCCACGTCAGGCTCCTTCGCTGTGAGCCTGCTTCTTCCTCTCCCACTCCCCCTGCTTGTGTTCCCTCTCTCGCTAGCTGTCTCTCTCTCTGTCAAATAAATAAATAAAATCTTTAAAAAAAAAAAAAAAAAAACAACTAATGCTTCCCATCAAGGGTAGTTGTGTACTCAAGTAACAAACCTGGATAATGAAAGGTTCAAAGGAAAACATAGGGCTTTTCTGGAAAAATGATTTTGGAGAGGCTCATTTCTCAAAGAGATTATTTTGGGGAACCAAGTTTGATACACTTTAACTCCATGTGGACCTTGAGACACCTGGGCTTCCCTGAGCTCAAAAGCTTCACAGACATTACATAAATGAGCGACACAAGAGTCGCTCTGTTCCACGGCCACGACTCCGAGGCATTACATTGCTCAGATGAAAAAAAAAAAAATGGACTGCCTAGAAAATATCAAAAGGAGCAGAAACTACAGAACTTGCCTTAACTTATTTTGGTGTCCCGGATGTTGCTACACAGTGCTAACTATATGATAATATTTGCTGATTGCAATGACAAGAAATACACTTGGGTTTGGACGGATGTATCATCAGCACTGTGGGAGACTACAGGTCTTACCTTGAAAAAAAAAAAAGTTTAATTTCAGTTCAATCTGTCCGTTCTTCCCAGGGTTTCACCCTCCCCAGGTATCCCTCCTCCAGAAAAAAAAAATCTTTAAAACCATTTCGTCAATAAAAATAGGTTTGGAGCTTCACAGGGGTAACCTTGTCATTTTGTGCTTCTTGACTATTACCGTGTGTTTCTTTAGAGCCCCTGGGTCAGTGGTCTACTTTGCAGAGCTCTGCCAACACCCCGAAAGTATTTGTCTGAATTATTGCTTCATGCACTCATAAGAAGCTTCCCAGACGGCAATCAAACTTTCATAATCACTTCCCTGGTTTGAACTCAAAAAGAGATGTAAATATATATTATCATTCAAGGAGTTGTGCTTTGAATTACAGAAAAATGCTATTAATGCTGATAAAGATTATTCCAGAGGTAATAAAGATTAAAGCTGTCAAAATTAATTAAGCACATACTCATTAAATTCAAGGTAGCTTCTGTGTCTTTATTGCACAAATACAATTAACACTTAATCTGAATCTCGATAAGTTACATAATCATGTGACTCAAAATAAAGGGAGGATACAACCTTGGCCTTCTCCGTTTTACATGGGAAAACATTAATGACGCTGACATCGGAGACAATTAGACAGTGTCAGTCAATTGTTTTTAGCCAGCTTTCTCTCACATCTGTGGTGTCTACAAGCAAGAAGGCTCATTGTTTCCACAGGCCTCCTTCGGGCCGTGGCTTTTTGTGTAAACCGTCAATCTTTTGGCGAATATCAAAGCCGTGAGGAAATTAGAACAGACCAGCTCCGCTGCCCCACACTAAAGCTTAGCAGGGTGCACCCACTATGCCACTAATTAGGCAGTGACCAACAAATAACCTGTCAATGTCCGCTAGCCATTTCCCACACACCTGCATTTCATACCCTAATAAGCATACAGCAAGAGAGAAAAAGGGATAACTGCTGAAGTGTGAAATATGAACAAAATATAACAATGTTTCCATCCCCACCTATACTTCTGGCAATTACCATTTAACATTAGGGGGACTCAACATGTCTGAAGACTCACAATACAGTATCTGAAACTAAAACCCAGGGGGGGAAGCCACACATTGAGACTGTATTAAGGTTTGCTTCGAAAATATCACACTAAGAAGAATCTAGAGTTATGCATAAAACCCAGGAAACTGAAAATGACCATAATTTAGATTAGGGGCCAGGAGGCTGACTTTTTAAAAAACGTTTTCCATTCAAGCCATTGAAAGGGAAACGCATACTATTCTCTTCATCGTTGGCTTCCGTGAAACAAAAATATATCGCGAGGCAGGGAAAAAGAGTATCAGGTCGTCACGTTGCCTCCTATATATACTTTGCGCCCGGATTTGGTAAATTTGTGATCACCATCATTCTTTCGACCTACCACACGTTAATTAATTTCTTCCTCGGGTTTCTATTTTTCCCCCATGGGCTCCTACTGTAAATTCTGAATGCAGCATTTTATTTTCTCGTATTTTCACTCACTGAGAAAGCTGCACGTACCTTGCAGATAAGGAAACTGGAAAGGCGCAATATTAAATGGATTGAAAACACTCCTGCTTTGCCCCTGAGCTTCAGAACGTAGCTGAAAACTGTCATCATCCAAGTGTCGAAACAGGCTCCATGGCACCTTTAACCACATTCTTCTTAACAGATTCCGACTGGATCTCTATTTAAGACTCTTCCCAATGACCTGGGTCACACGATCTCTTTAACTCTAATCTTACGGATTCAAAAATAGGTACCACCTCAAAAAAAAAAAACGTTTTTAAGGTAAAAAACAAGAAGTGTAAGAATCTGATTATTGTGATTAAAATGAAAACAAAAATTACTAGGCCCCTCTCAAATTGAAGGGTTAAGAAAAACAAACAAACAAAAACAAACAAACAAACTTTGTACAATGCCTCTCTCCACTTTATTTTGCCCTAAGCAAAGATTTTGTGGCACAGGTATCCATACGATGGATTTCTTATGAAAAGGCTACTGGCTTTTAAGACCATATATCCTTTGGAGCAGCTCCTTTTTGTGCCGAGGGATCCAGCTGAACTTTTTTTAAACTGAGAACAAGAGAGATGTAAGGACAAAACTGCTATGTGAAGAAACATCGCTTCATCTCAATACGTGCCAAGAACAGGCTATATTGAGAGAGCATCCTTGATAGAATCACATACAATATAGACCAACATTCAAACGGTATTTGTTAGATACTTCTGAACACTACTTTTCTTTTCATTAGACTTTATCCAAAAACAGCATTTTCAATGATAAATAAAAACTTTCTCCACCTCTTCCTCCTTGAACTCAAGTACAGAAGGCCCCTATTTAAAATGCAGCTCCGGAGCGGCCACCAGGCTGCCTGTCCAGCTGCCAGTAGCTTTTGTGTACAAAGATGTTAATTGGTCCTAATCCCCTTCTAGAAGCTGTTTTGGTAGCCTGACCTGGCACCCTGAAGAAGGACACCTTGGTGTGAAAAACTAAAGGGTCCATTGAGGAGGGAGTGAAAGGCAGCCAAGCATTCCAACACATTTTAATTTCAGGAATTAAAAAAGGGGAACATCATCATGGAGATCCTAGAGAAATCTTACAAAGCTTTAATAACAGTGAAGTAAGTCCTACAAACACCCAAGCTACACATACACACACACACACGCACGCACACACACATACACGCACACAAGAGAGAAGGAAGCCCTAGAGTCTCTGGAGGCAAAGTGAAATTCAGATTCTCAGATTCTCCATTTGATTACTTCAGCTCTGATTCTCCATTTGATTACTGGTTCTCTGAAACTCAAAGACTGCATTTGACTAGTTGAGATTTTTTTTTTCCATCCGCATTCACCAAACTGATAAGTTTACGAAAATCAAATCGCTACTCTGTTCAATCCCCCCAGAGATTCGGCTAGACTCTGTGGTCTTATTTGGTTGAAGGGTAGTATCTATCTCGTTGACTAGATTTAAATTTGTATGACAACTCACAGTTTCTGGAAGAAAAGGTAAAGAGAAAAAAGAGAACTAATTCTTATGGAAAACTTCTAATTCACTCTACTACATGTCAAATAATCTCTTCTTAACACACTGTACAATACCATCTGTACTATGTACCAATTTAGAGAACACACATTTACAGCCTGGGTGGCAAATTACGCTAATGGCATGCATGATCTACAACTGTGGGGTTCTGAATTTTTTGACAGAGTTCACAGATCAACTTCATGGGTCGAAGGAGTTTGCCTTTCGTCTGATACAAGCAGAAAGATATGAAGGTTATGGATTACTAAAATAGCACCAAATGCCAAATTTTCAGCCACGACCTCGCTTATATTTTAATCTCCCACACTGATTTTTGAAGGTTGGGTTTTTCTCCGTTAGCACATCAGACACAGATAAGGGCAAGAGAGCGAGGGCTGCCTGCAGTGAGGACGTTTGCAAGGTGCATCATGTAAAATGGGGTAGAATAGCCTCAAAGCAACTGAGAAGGCACAGAAAGGGAACGGCAAGTTTTTCTGGCAGTGGCAGATCATTCCGAGAGCAGAAGAAGGCATGCTGGTGTGCTTATGAAGGTCTGAAATTTCAGATGATCTAGCCTATGGAGTAAGAGATTCCAATCATCAAAATGAAGTTTACATAATATAATCAGATTCTAAAAACAATCCTCAAAGTAACAGCAGCCCTATTTTGGTCATAAGCATCTTTCTCACAAACCACTTAACTCCTCCCACTACATCTTCTTTAAATGTTTTCCAACTGTAATAACCACTGACCATGCCAAACTCCACTCTGACTATGCGTATCGCACAAGACCATGATGTGGCCTGTACAAGTCACTCTCCCAAATGATTCCTTTGTCACTTGGCAAATAAGGAGAAAGAATGCAGGACTTAAAAAGTTACTCACTTTCAAACTCAGTATCCACGTTCCCTGAATCTCCCCCAAATGTTGCTGGTGGAGAAAATTAATGCTTCATCACACAAGCCAACTTCTTAGAGACAGACCAGCCCTCAAGGTGATATAATGAATGGCTGCCTCCTTGATTTTTAAAAGTCTTAAAAATCAAAAAGACCTTACCAGTACCTAATACAGAGAAAAGCCAAATAATATAAATACAAAGTGCAATGTCCCTTCCAATATAAAATGTCATTTAAAAATTATTTCATGGAGGCCTACCATCTGCCAAGATCACTTCATTTGTTTCTGGCCTCAAGATATTTAGGCCCGAACTTAAATAACTCAGCCAAGTTCAGAGTCATTAAATAGTAGAGTTTAAATCTGAGTCATGTCTGATTCCAATGCTCACTTTCTTTTTACCACACCATGATGCCTCCCCCAGATTATTTTAAAATCTTCCTGTTTAACCAGGTAAAAGCGAAGTATGAAGATGCTGGTCTTTTCAAATGTTTGGCACAACCATAACCGTAGGGTAGGTACTCCATAAATAACTGCTGAATTAACCTCTATCGACCATTTCCTTTCTCTTATATTTGGAAGCCTGAGTTAGAGGCCTGAATCTTTCCCATGCTGAGCTGGGTGGTTCTAGACCATTTATTTCACCTCGATGAGCCCGTAAAATGGATAAATAACTGCCTATCAGATTGTCATAAAGAGTAAATACACGTGAAGCACCTGGCCCACACGAGGTCAGGGCCTGGGAAACAATGACCAGCAGTCTAAAGCACCTGTTTCTGTCACTAGAGATTCACTGGAACACTGTCACACTCGTTCATGTACGTACCATCTACGGTTGCTTTCAGGCTAGAACTGCCGATTTCAGTCCAAAAGAGCTTGCATGCCCCACAATGCCTAAAATATTTACTATCCGGCCTTCAACAGTAAAAGTTTGTCCAACCCCGAAGGAGGTAATCAATAAATGTGTGTTCCCTTGCCCTATCTTTCCTTTCCTAGCATGGTCACTTCAAGTAGTGGGAACTGTATTTTTTTTAATGTTTTGAAGACCCGGGTACCATACTGTCACCACCCACCCCTACGTACCCAGCCTGAGGATGGCAGACCTGCTTAAGAATACATATCAGTAGGAAAAGCCACAAAAATAGCTGGGCACAACTCAGAAGCACAGGCTAAAGGCTTGGACTACGCTTAGCTCCAGGGAATGGGATCAATCAGGCTGCCACTCATTTAGCTAGAGCGTTTCTTCCAGGTGACGGGAAGTGCTACTTGTAGAAATGATATGGGAGCTGAACTCCAGAGATGAAGAGTCAACTAGGCAAACATTGAGGGCAGAAGCATTTGAGGAAGGAGAAACAGTTTACGCAAGGATTCTGAGGTGGGACAAATCTTTTGAAAAGGCCAGTGAGGCTGGAGCATGATGAAAAACATAAAAAAAGGGAAAAATGAGGCTGGGGAGGTAGTCAGGATAGAGTTATGCCTTGGTGGACCTTTTAGGCCTCAGGAAAGACACTAAACTTTAGGCTATGACCTAAGTGGATTGAGAAACCATTGGAGGATTTTAAGTGACACAATCCAATTTATAATTTAAGATCACTTTGCTGCATAATGATTAAATGCATAGATGTGAAGGAGTTGAAATAGGGAGCGTCCATGACTGAGAAAAGGCTAAAATCTATGTCTCCCAATTCCAAGTTAATTTTCTTTTCACTACATTGGGCTGTTCTGGAGAAAGCAGCTCACATAACATTACTCCTGGGTCTCCTCCAAGCTTTGATCAGTTCATCTAAAAGGGCTTTGGGGACTGGCAGCCACGTGGACCAGTAATCTGGGTGTGAAGATTTAAAGGATAAGGTGATAGACAAAAGGTCTTCTATCATAATCCTCAAGAAATCAGCCAAATTGGAGAAATACGGTTGAGCTGGAGAATGAATAACCAGAACCCTAGATGTAATCATATTTTGGTTTAAAAATATGGTTGCATCTAAAAGGCAGGTCAATAAAATGTATCAATTCTTAATTCTAAGAACCAAGTATAGAATTTTCAAGGTGCAGAGACAGGTAAGTTATTCTCTCTGGTTTTAAGAGGATAGAAAAGGGATCAATGGGTGAGAGAACAGAACAGGGTAGAAGGGTAAAAGAAAACTAGTGGGGGAGATATATTTTTATCTCACCATGAGGCAGAATTTTCTTACACAAAGTTGCCCAAAGAGAGAGCAACCTGTTCCTGACAGGTTGATTCAAATCACTTCCTCAGTTATTCTCCAGACACCATCCTACGCATAAGATTACGGTCCCTATTGCTCATGGAATGCTTTTGGACCACTTGGCTGAATTCTGTGACTGCAGAAGTCCCTTCCAACATGAGATCGGATGGTTGTCACAAAACTTGAAAGTGTCCATGTGTCAGGGTATACCTTTCTTTACCCAACTACAAAAAGCTCTACTATGTTTAAATGATAGAAGTAAAGACCTCAGGAAAGTTGAAACTTTTCCTTTTTTCACTGTGAAACCCTGTTTTGAAAAATGACTTCTCTACAGAGCAAGACCAGGATGCTGACTTTCCCATCTCCAGGTAAGGAACAGGCACTGCTCGTCACCTAAGGAACGGGATGACCTGCTGTATGCTCTCAATCAGAGCCCCTAGTGTGACAAAGGAACCCCCAGGGGGCTTACATTTAATAGGACAGGAACACAGCTGTGCTCTTAGATTCCTCTAAACCAAACCTCACATACCAAGGCATTTAAAATATTTTATTAAATCTTAGGCAGAGACCAAGATTAATTCTTTATCAGGCTCTCTGAGGATTTAGGCATTGCTACTCAAATCTTAACACGCGAAAATTAATTCAGTCAAAATGTTCAGGGAGTTATTTTCCTCTCACTTCAAATACCTGAGGAAAAGGGCTGCCTGTGAAAAGCCCTGCATTGTTAGAAAATCCAAACCACGACATGCTTCCTGGGATCTGAAAATTAGCAGGAGCTCACCCTCCAGCTTCCTGTCCTAGTGTTTTCTCGCTTTTTTCCCCTCTCAAACAAGTGGATCTAGTTACATTTGTTTCATCTCTCAGATATTTTGGCAATTTTCTTTTTTGAACAGAAGAATTCAGTTCCTTTCTTAAGAGTCCAAGCAGGAAAGGGAGGTGAAAAAGTTATCTGAAAAAACTAACAGTGCTGGTCCCATAATTACCCAAGGAATATAAAGCTCTTTTCTCTCCGCGATGAAAAAGGGGAATTACACATGTAACTTCCATTAACATTAATGGGACTTACCTACCTAAATCCTCTAAGCATCAATGGGAAGAATGGACTCAGCGTTAACTATCGGCCTGGCACCTTTACTCTCTCGGTTATTTCTATTACTTGGTTAAAAGGCAAAGAGCCGGGTGCACTGCAAACCAGGAGCCAGGTGAAGCTCCAGACCCCTGATTGATTGTCACCTGCCTCTCCAGAGCCATGTGGGCAGAAGGATTATAAAAACTGAGGCCTTTCTTTTTTTTTTTTTTTTTTTCCTTCTTCCTATTTTACCTGCTGGAAAGAGAACCTAATAAAACACACAGGGTTTTTTTTCCTTTTTACATGAATTTTGCCTTAGTGGTTGTGCGTTTGAGAGCTCCCGGTCCTGCCCTGGAATGCAGTTATCAGAGATCCTGAGAAACGGTTCTTAGCTAGATGTTTGCTGAGGGACAGCCTGACGGGGGAAGACACTCTTTCACCCCAATAATTAAGACACAAGGCAGAAAGTGTGGAGTATTGCTGGTGCAAGTACAAACTAAAAATGCTGATACACAACTAATGAATCATCGAACTTTACATCAGAAACCAGGGATGCACTGTATGGTGACTAACATAATATAATAAAAAAAACATAAAAAAAGAAAATGCTGAGAAAGAAGAAAGAAAATCCTTACTGGGGAGGAAAGAAGAATGTATGAAAGAGGTAGCTTTTGAGCTGGACCTTGAAGGCCAAGTGGAATAACCATGAATACCATCTTAGGACCAGAGATGAATACAGAAAACAGAAAACGCTTCAAGAACAAAGGAGGAGGCACGAAATAATGGGAGAGAGGGTGGATTCAATGCCAGAGAAGCCTGGGTTTGCCTCCTGGTTCCGACCAGCTGTGTGACCACATCGAGTTTCCTAATCTATAAAGGGGAGATAATAAGGCCTACTTTGTGGGGCGCCTGGGTGGCTCCGTCAGTTGGGCAACGACTCTTGGTTTCGGCTCAGGTCACGATCTCAGGGTCCTGGGGTCCTGGGATCCAGCTCCACATCGGGCTCCGCGCTCAGCAGGGAGTCTGCCTGAGGTTCTCCCTCTCCCCCTTGCCCTGCTCACATGAGCATACCCGCAGGCGCTCGCGTGCACGCGCTCGCTCTCTCTCACAAATAAAATAAATAAATCTTTTAAAAACTTCATTCACAGTAACACGTATTTTGTAACTTTGTTGAGCAAAGTAAATTAGGCAATTATGGAGTTTGCTGAAAGCCACCACCCCAAGTCTGGTAATATTAATTGACCACTAATTTGTTACTATTACTATTAAAATGATTTGTTTTGAATGGCCTCCAAATTATGTAGCATGAATAGCCTCCACAGACAAGTCTGGTAGGTCTGTCTATCCCTGAGAATGACGTGGGCTGGGTTCCAAGCCAGCGAGGCTGATCTCCCCTCCGCTCAACACCCACCCTTCCAGCCACCCCCCCCCCCACCACCACCTTTGGTCACCGCACACCGCTCTCTTACCTCCGCTGTGCAACCTTCCTCACAAGCAATGCTCCCGTCCCTCCCAGCCCGGGTCCAGAGGCCCTGCCCAGAAGCCTGTCCAAGACCGTCTGAACCCACGGTGATCTCCAAAACCGTAAAACTTTTCTGATGAAAATCCTATTAGGTAAAGAGACAAGGAATTCTTATTCTTATTCATACATGAAGTCACCAAGGGCCAGAAAGGTCAAATGATTTACCAGAAGTTGCATGGCTACTATTTGGCAGAACTGAGGCGAGAATCCTGGTCTTTTCTTTTGAATTATTTATTTATGTATTTATTTATTTTAAAGATTTATTTATTTGAGAGAGAGAGAGAGCGCACAGGGGGAGGGGCAGAGGGAGAGGAACAAGCAGTCTCCCCGCTGCTGAGCAGGGAGTCCGACACAGGGCTGGATCCCAGGACCCCGAGATCATGACCTGAGCCGAAATCAAGAGGCAGCTGCCCAACCGACTGAACCATTCAGGTGCTCCTTGAGTCATTTATTTTTCAATTCAAGTATGATTAACACTGTTATACTAGTTTCATGTGTACAATAGAATGATTCAACAATTCTACACATTCCTTAGTGCTCATCACAAGCGTGCTCTTAATCCCCTTCGTCTATTTCACATACACACACCCCCCAGGCAGCCACATAGTTTGTTTCTATAGAATCCTGGTCTTTTGATTCCTAGTCCTGTTTCTCATAAGCACGGGACCTTAGTCCAACTTAGTCCAGTGATAAACCAACTATGATTATAGCATAATTTGTAAACAAAGTGAGAACAATTATACATGGGGTTTGTTTTTCAGTCTTTTTGGCTTGGAAAAATGACCATGGTTTTAAAACACCAGATCAGTTAACTAAATTAAACAACAAAATGGTTCTGATGATATTCTACACTGAGACCAGAACACCTGAAGGACAGCAGAAACACAGCCAACCCTAGGACTCCATCAGGTGCAGTCTTCCCAGGCACAAACGTCAGGACCAGTGACCAGAGAGACAGCTGGGAGTAGAAACAGAAGAAACAGCTACTAGGGGATATAGTTGAGGGTCTCTATCCTGACATTCAAAACCAAAGAAAAACAAGCTCCCAACTACCTTTCAAACCTCACTTCTACTACTCCCATACTTACAATTTGGGGGGGATGAGTCAGGAGGTTAAAAAATGATATATTACCATGGATGCAATTTATTAAACTAGTAGACATTAGCTAAGTGATACTACAGCAGGGTGAGGGAAGTCAGAGAGGTAAGTTTGACCTTGTATAGAGCTGGGTTTATATCCTGGCTCCACAAATTTTTCTCTGTATACCTTGGGCAAATTATTTAATCAAGCGTCCTTTTTCTCACCTGTAAAATGGGGTGTAGGTAATCTCCCTCACAGATTCCCAAAGGGGTCCCAGACCAGCAGCAACAGCGTCACCTGGGAACTTGACAGAAATGGAAATTCTCAGACCCCACTGCCGACCCATCAAATGAGAACTCGATACTCTGGTGGTTGGCCCAGCAATCCATTTATACGAGCTCTCCTGGTGATCCTGAGGCACGCTAAGATTTGAGAACCAATAGTCCACCTTAGAGCAACTTTTCAGTCTTGAATGTGCATTATTGTATAATCATAAAAAAGGTTCTGCCCCTTTGATCTACCCGCCCCCAGAGATTTTGGTATAATTAATCTGTGGCACGGGTGTCAGATTTCTAACGACCACCCCAACCACAGCTCCAGGTGATTCTCATATGTGGTCAAGGTGAAGAACCCTTACATTACAGGGCTGCCATAAGGATTTACTGATTTAAAATACCTTCAGCAATTAGCACATGCCTTGCACACAGCAGACACTCAATACACGCAGGTATCCCTTAAAAGAAAATATCTTTTGATTTCATACTGTTTTTGTTAAAATTTCAGATTAGAAGGAAATACACCAAAACATCAGCAGTTTTCCCTGAGTGATGGGATTATGGGTGACTTTTAAACTTCCTTTTGTATATTTTGCCAAATTTTCCAAAGGCATTAACATGTATTACATTTATCGTCACAAAATCAATGCAACTAAAATAGAAAGAAAAAAAAAGGCTTTCTTCTGAGGCTCTTACCTTATAAAACCGATCCTATCAATACCCTTTCTCTGTCAATTAATCAATGGGGAAATCACATTATTTTCACTTTATAGATGGGAAAACTGAATCATAGGAGCGGAGTCTCCCTTGGGGATGCCTGGTGACTCCGTCGGTTAGGTGTCAGCCTTTTTTGGCTCAGGTCATAATCTCAGGGTGCTGGGATCGAGTTCCGCATCAGGCTTCCTGCATAGCAGGGAGTCTGCTTCTCCCTCTGCCCCTCCCCTCGCTTGTGCTCACTCTCTTGCATAAATAAATAAAATCTTTAAAAAAAAAAAAAAACAAGTAGAGTCTCCCTGAGTTTATGCTGGACTCTGATGAGAGTTAAGTTCAGAATAGTGAATGTCAATCATCACAACTAATTTCTCTTTTCTGGAACATCTCTCATACCCCTCAGGAATAGTATTTTCTCTCAGCATGATGCAGACGGGGAGCTGCAGACTTGGGTGCTGAAGCTCTCAGAGTCCATTTGCTCCCTAAGAACTACCTTGAGTCTCTACCATCACTTCCCATCTGATCCATGTAAAACCCCCTCCCCCACTTCGAAAGCAATCCCCACGGCACTCCTGCGTTCTGCCACCCCCCAGGAGGCAGTCACTGCCGTGCAATTTGAATTCATAAGGACCACTGCCGATTGTGGTGTCACAGAGAAAGCAGCAGCCAGGAAGACTGATTTTTGTTCTAGCCCCAGCTCTGCAGATAAGAACAGCAACGTAGCAACAGCTCCCATAGATGCGCTATGGACAATGTACCGGGCGCTAGGTTCAGCATTTCCACAAGCACTGACAACGGGGGCTTAGTCAGAGCGGTGGTCCTCAAACTGCCCAGAGCATCAGAGACATCTGGAGGGCTTGCTGAAATCGGCTTCACTAAACCTCAGCCCCAGGAGTTCTGATTTAGCTGATCTGGGATGAGACCCAAGGATTTGCATGTCAAACAAGTTCCCTGGTGATGCTGAGGCCACGAATCACCCACACTTTGAGGACCACATCTGCAGGGTACTTTCCAGCTCTGATCTTCTCTTTGAACTCAAACCCCAACCTTATCCGATGGCCCCACACTGAGATTCAGAATGGGAGTCTGAAAATTCTCAGTGTCCTTGTCACAATCCCCCACGACCTCCACATGGTCCCAAAGAGAGGTTTCTCTTTAAACGTGAATCCGGTACAGCCAATGCAACAGCGCCTGAGGCATCCATGGTGACCCTCAGCGTTGGGGAGATACCATCCAAGTGCCCGCTCCCCAGCCACATGGCAATTTTCTTAATAATAAATTCCTGATCATCAGAAGCAGGGCCACCAGTCAATCACAGCCACATTCAGCAAAGCAGCCTAGCCCTTCATTAATGTCGCACAACACAAAGGCTGATATAGTACATTAAAGCCTTTTCTTCCCACCACCGACAGAGGGCCTGGCCTGCTATGATAAGAAAGGGAAAGCGCCCCACTAAAATGCATGAAGGCCTTACAGTACCTGAAATTTGACAATGCATTGCCACACCCATAGTTTCATAAAGGCTTCATAACAATCCTCTGCGGTAAGTAGTATTTTCCTGTTTTATAGCCGAGGAAGCAAAGGCTCAGACAAGGCTTAGCGATGTGACTAAAGCCCCACAGTTAAAGCGAGATAGACTGAGACCAGAACCCAGTTCTCCTGCCTCCCAGCCTAGGCGGACTTCCACTGCCTCTTGATCCAAATGAGAGAAAATTTCAAGTTAAAATTTCTCGTCCTGACTCCCCTCTTTTCAGCATTCTTAGCAAGAATGAATCATTATGGGTAACTAGACGAAGAACTCTTAATTGCAGGGCTCAGAAAATGGAGAAGTTTAATTACATAGTTACATATGTGATTTATCAACCAGTTTTGATCATTGACAATTCTCTTTAAAGAATTCTTTTCCTCTAAAAATTAAAATAATATATTTTTTAATCTTCCCTGGAAGGCTTTGTTTTCATTCCAATAAAGAGATGACTATTTCTTATGAGTGTCATGATTTCTAGGCAATCGGTCTAATGTCGGACGGCATTAATTCCCGGTAGATTTATCATGATTAGGTCTGAGACTACAGAGGCTTTATCTAGAAACAATAATCATTTTCTGGACAAAGCTAAGTAACAGAAACCCGTCTGAAGTGGAAGGGGCTATTCTTTGAGAAACCCTAAACCTTCCGTTCCTAACTCCCTTTGAGCAGGAATATTCCAAATACCACCCATCTTGAATGATGCTGGCATAAATTTGGTTTTGCCCTGGAAAGAGAAAAGCAGAAGGCCATCATGTCAAAAGAGGAGAAAATGTTCAAAGTTCCCCAGTGTTACTGAGGCAGGCCAAGAATGAGGAGGGAGCCGAATATTCACGAAAGCAAAGTTGAGGCTTTGAACCGGGACTGGATCTCAGGGACCCTGAGCAGTCTCTGAAGTAGCCAGGAGCAATACTGCCAGCCCGCCTCTAAGTTTGGGGAAAGGGTCACACTCCTTCTACTCCTTGCCCTAGTCCAAGAGCACCGGTCTTGACCATCACTGAGAATTTTTATGTTTTCCACTTTACCAGGTAACCATAGACGTTATTGCTCAGAAAGATTAACTTACTTGTTATAACGCAGGTTGTAAGGGGTAGAATCCAGATTCGAACCCAAGTAGAATCTCATTCATTTATTTAGTCAATGAATACTGATTCAAAACTTTCTAAGTGCCCGGCACCAAGCTAGGTGATGGGTAGAATAAAATGAGCCCTAAAGGGGCGCCTGGGTGGCACAGTTGTTAAGCATCTGCCTTCGGCTCAGGGCGTGATCCCGGCGTTATGGGATCGAGCCCCACATCAGGCTCCTCCGCTATGAGCCTGCTTCTTCCTCTCCCACTCCCCCTGCTTGTGTTCCCTCTCTCACTGGCTGTCTCTATCTCTGTCAAAAAAATAAGTGAAATCTTTAAAAAAAAAAAATGAGCCCTAAAAATACAGTAAGGAGGGGCACCTGGGTGGCTCAGTCAGTTAAACATCTGACTCTTGATTTCAGTTCAGGTCATGATCTCAGGGTTGTGAGTTTGAGCCCCACATTGGGCTCCATGCTGGGTGTGGAGCCTACTTTAAAAATTTTTTTTTCTTTTAATATAGTGAGTAAATGGAAAAGGGGCTGTGGTTTCCGGCTCAGAAGAAGCGGCAGCTCCCCACAAGGCCTCACAGAAGATAGAACATGGAGGGGATATGAACACGAATTGCATTTCTTTAAGTTGTTTCATTCTGCTAGTATAGAAAGCAGCTTGTCCTGCCTTTCTCCCTGCTACTACAGCCTCCTCAAAGGAGGCCTGATTTGCCAGAACCCAGGCGGGTTCCCTCTACCTGGGGAGAAAATGATACACAGGGCAAAAAGCAGGCCCTTGGATAGATGGGTTGCTCTTCTTCACTCCCAAGCTCACTTTAGAGCAGTCCCTGACTAACAGTACCCTATAAAGTGGCAATTTCCCAAACAGTACTAATTTAGAACCTGGTCCTTGAAGAGTTAACACAGCTCCCTGCAGAGGTGCCTGACTGCTTGCAAGGTAATCTAGAAGGAGATCTGGTCCACTGTGCTATAATTCCTCCAAGCTGCTCCAGGCTTCTGTTTCCCTGATGTAAGGTCTCAAAATGAGAGATGCAGTGGCCCGAAGGACAAGGTGAGTGGGTTCTAGGGCTGGCTCTGAAACTTGAATCACTCTGTAACAAATCACTTCCCTTGTTGTGCCTCAGTTTGCCCAACTTTGAAATGAGGGCAGTTGGACCGTAATTTCTGAGGATCCTTCCAATTCTGATAGTCTAAGACAATTGTTCTTTTCTTTTGGAGTCATAGATTCATTTGAGAATCTTCTAAGCGACCACCTGCCCATAAAATTGTGCCTACCGTGCCAGAAGATTCATGGAATTCCTAAAGCTCAAACTAGTATTGTTAGTCTGGCATGGGCCTTAAAGTCAGACAGATCTGGGACTGAACCCTCAAAAGAGCTTTCCTTCTTTTTCCCTTTCTTTCTTCTTCCTTCCTCCCTTCCTTCCTTCCTTCCCTCCTTCTCTTCCTTCCTTCTCCTCCCTCCCTTCTCTTCCCTTCCTTTTCCTTCCCTTCCCGTCCTCTCCCTCTCTTTCCCTCCCTCCCTCCCACCACCATGGGCAAGTCTCTTAAGCCTCATCTAGAAAAATGGTACCAATAACACCTACCTTGCAATATCGCTGTGAGAACAGGGAATGATTACAGACAAGTGCCTGCCCATAGAAGGCGCTCAATAAATGGCAACTAAAGGGGAAAAAAAGAAGAAAGAAAAAGGTAATGGCACCTGTCATGGGTGTTCAGAGGCTGCTGGTTTTCTTTCTCTCCCATAGTAACCAGCAGTTATCTGTGCACTTCAGGTATTCCATAAATGTCGTCGCTTGACTCTCAATGCTATCTTAAAATTCCCTTCTCTGTCAAGCTGTTCTAGTGATGGTGGATCTCTCCCCACGCTCAACTGGACTATATCAAGTCTCCAAACATCTCTTTATGTCCAGACTCTCCTTCTGCGTCCCATCCTACTCAGCGCTGTCACATTAATCTTCCAAAAATCGACACAAATTGTGACAAGTTCCACAGCTCACAAACTTCTAATGATCTACCATGTTTTGAAGCATTTCACTAAGGATTTCTTGAAGTGAAGCAGTCATGGTAGCTCACTTTATCGAGCTCTTCTATATGCCAAGCACTGATTAAGTGAATATGTTATTTCATCTAATCCTCTCAACAGCCCTATAGGCAATTTAGTGTATGAAAAGCTAAGAGTATAATCTCTAAAGTTTGCTTGAGCTCGACTCTGATTCCACCATTTACGAACTATATAATCTTGGACAAATCATTTAACCTCTGCGTCCCTCAGGGTGCTCATCTGTAGAATGAAGATAATTATAGGGAGTAGCTTATAGAGATACGAAGATCAAAGATCAACAGATTGTTCTCTCTCGCTCTCCCTCTCTCTATATATAATAGTGTATGCCACATGGCAAGTGCTAAACAGATATGAGCTATAGGAGCTATTATTATTCTCATTTTACAAATGAGAAAACCAAGGCCCACATAAATTATAACTCAACATTGCCCAAAGTCAAATAGTTACCACTTGCAGACTCTGTCTATTAGAAAACCAATGCCTTCCCTGATGGTTTGAATTACTGACCTTCATTCAAAGTCTTCCAGAATCTAATTCCAACTTACATTGCTGGTCCTTAAACAAGTTCTTCCTTCCCCCCTAAATTGATTCTCCAACTTCTGAATGCTGTGGCATTTATTCCTGAAAGGCAGAGACCGGAGTTGTCTAGATCAGATCATCAGTGTATTTCCAGTACCTAGCAGTGCCTACAGTACCTAGCTCAGAACATACAGAAGCAGCTCTGTTTGATAAAATTAAAGTATTTGTTAATTAAATTAAATTACAGCTCCACTCAGCAACTCATTTGACTCTTACCATTTATTGTTACAATGTCGATTATCTTTTGTACGTATTTCAGCAGCCAATAAATGTTTATAGAGCCTCTATCATGTGCCAGGCCCTATGTTAAACATTATTTATTTTTTATTCTCCCATTTTATCTAATATAGTACATGTTACCTATGAGGATGTGTGATGATTGCAAAATGGACCCGTTCTCCTCCTCAGACCACATGAGAAGTCAATTACAACAAAACATTCCCTAGAAAGCATTCTAGCCAAATATGTCTAATTTCCGGTTACAGGAAATATAGGGGACAGAGAAACAAGTTAAATGACACCGCAAGGAATCAGACAAATTCACAATGCATTTCATTCTATAGCAAAAGGCCTAGAATTCCCAAAAGCCAGTATCATGAGGGAAAAAATGAAATCAGACAACTGCTCCAGATTAAAAGAAATAAAAATGATATAATAACCAAGTGTAACATGTAACCCCGATTTGACACTGAATTTTTAAAAACCATAAGACATTACTGGAACAATGAGGGAAATTTTACTATGTAGTGGATATTAGGTAACATTACAAAATTATTCTTTGATATGTTAACAGTATTGTAGTTGTAGAATGTCCTCAGGAGATACATTCTGAAATGTTTGGGGGAAGAAATGTCAGTGTCTGTGACATACTGTCAAATCATTCAGGGGAGGGCAGATGGCTAGTGGAGTATATAGAAAAAGTGAGAGCGATAAAGCATGTCAGAAAATGTTTTTTTAAAGGTAGATTTTTTTCCTGAGATGACTTATGAAATCAAAGGAACTCAAACATCCTGTCTTCAGGCACCAACTTTGTGATTCCAGGCAACTGATCAACAAATGCTAAAGTGCCTCCTACAGATCAGAGTTGGGAATAGCAATGCAAACAGTTAAATTCAAAAGAACAATGAAAACTCGCAACCTTCTTGTATATTGTTAAATTTAAGAACAATAACAATTAAGCACTTAATTACACTTTCTTAAAGGCAGTTCAGTCGACTAGGCAATGCTACCCACTTAGGGAAATGGGATGCTGGGAATGGTGATTGTTCCTCTAACTCTCACAACTCAAGGTTTGAAAAGTGAGAAGTTAATCTGAGTGGTGAGCACTAATATTCTTGGGATCACTGCTTAAAAAGTGGAAAAACGATCCTTCTTGGGGCGCCTGGGTGGCTCAGTCGGTTAAGCGTCTGAGTCGATTTCAGCTCAGGTCATGATCTCAGGGTTGTGAGACTGAGCCCTACATCGAGTTCTGTGCTGAGCATGGAGCCTGCTTGGGATTCTCTCTCTCCCTCTCCCTCTCCCCGTGCCCCCACTGCTTGCATGTGTGCTCGCTCGCTCTAAAAAACAAACAAACAAAAAAAACCCTATCCCTCCCCACCTTTTTCTCCCCTTCTCAGACTGTGCCTGGATGGACGATTTCAACTCCAAGTGGGAAAGGGACGACAATCTTGAGAACAGCTTGCTGCCACTTAAATTTGAAACCCTATTTGGTATCTTGTTTTCAGTTGATTCAAACAAGAAAGGAAGAGTAGTGAGTGATTAGCACCCTGTTACCTCCAGTAGATATAAATGAGTTCTGAATGTGGGGCCACGCAGAACCTTCCTATGTTCCAAATTCTCTCTACTCAATTCTTCATGTCTCAGTGCCGTTCCAAATGTACCCACCGCCAGAGTACGGACTTAAAAGAACCGCTAAGCTTCAGATGCCCCAGTTATGGTCCCAACTCCAACCTGGTGGTTAATGGGCCTCAGGCAATGAAAGGAAAGGACTCCAACGCAGGGAGGAAGCTTGTGGATAGAGCATGTTTGACAATGAAACAAAACTCAAGAATTAAACACGACATTCGGAGTGGTACTCCAGGACTCAGAATGTGACATTTAACTTACAGTCCTTTCACTGACACACAGATTCTCCATGCCTCAACTTCCACATCTTTAAAATGGGCTGCACTGTGTATTCCTCATTGAATTTTCGCTTTCTCCTCGTTTATTTATATAAATTGTTAGATGAATAGGGTGGGGGGAATGAGTTAATACTGGAACATGCTGTAGACATAGGGAGCAGTTTGTACATAATCTGAAAATATTTTGAAGTATAGTAAGACTGAACCATAATGTAAAAGGGACAGAAGCAGTGAGAAAAGGCTAGGTCTGGTCATGAATGGCCGTGTAAACAATGCTAAGGAAATTGAATTTGACCCTAGAGTCAGTGAGAAACCACTGGAGAGTTTCAAGCAGAAGAGTAACTAAGATTAGATCTGCATTTGAGGGGTGTCTAGATAGTTCAGTTGGTAGAACATGGGACTTTTGATCTCAGAGTTGTAAGTTCAAGACCACACTGGGTGTAGAGATTACTTAAAAACAAAATCTTGGGGCACCTGGGTGGCTCAGTGCGTTAAGCATCTGCCTTTGGCTCAGGTCATGATCTCAGGGTTCTATATCAAGCCCTGTGGAGGGCTCCCCGCTCAGCGGGGAGTCTGCTTTTCCCTCTCCCTCTGCCCCTCCCCTCCACTCACGCTCTCTCTCTCTCTCTCTCTAATGAATAAATAAAATGTTTAAAAAAATAAAAAAATAAAATCTTAACAGTAACAACAAAGATGTGCATTTGAGGAATACCACTGTGGCTGCGATATGGAGCAGAGGTTGTAGGGGAAACAACTAGAGATAAATTAGGAGATTCTTATATCGAGGAGTTGATGATGGCCTGGTCTAGAATAGAAAGAATGGTAACAAGAAGTGAATATCCTTTCCTAAGACACTTGGAAGGTATATTGTGAAACCTATTGTCCCATTTTCACTGAGTTCTATGCTGCTTTTTCTCATCCTACAGGAAGAATTTCCTTTAATCATCCAACATCTGTCCCTTCTGAGAAACGGCTGGCTGACTGATCCAAGGGGAGACTGGATCTTGGACCATAATCCCAATACTGTAACCACAGAGCTATGGGCTCCCTGTCTCTAGCCCACGTTTCCATGGTCCTAGAGAAGCTACGTCAATAGCTTTAACTAAATTACTAGAAGAATGGAGCATTTCATATTAAAATTTAGTAGTTATTGCTCTATTTGAAAATAGTGTCTCCACACTACAGAGAGGGAAAGGAGGCTCATTTCATTCTTCAATAAATCCCAATTCGCTGTTTTTCATGAGGTGCCACAACTCATCTTGAAAAACTAGGAAATGACTTTCCAACCCACAAAAGGCTACCATAACTAATAAATAGTTCATCAGGGTTACAAGTTACAAGATCAATATGCAGGGGCGCCTGGGTGGCTCAGTCATTAAACGTCTGCCTTGGGCTCAGGGCGTGATCCCAGGGTCCTGGGATCGAGCCCCACATTGGGCTCCTTGCTCCGCTAGGAGCCTGCTTCTTCCTCTCCCACTCTCCCTGCCTGTGTTCCCTCTCTCGCTGGCTGTCTCTCTCCCTCTAATAAATAAATAAAGTATTTTAAAAAATAATAATAATAAAATTAAAATAAAATATTCAGGTAAATAATCACGTAAGTGTTAACAGTACAATAGAGGCACTTTCAGACATCTAAACTCTCAAAACCAAATGAACAAACGAACAAACCTCCATGCACCATGCCTCAAGGAGCCACTGAAGGAAATGTTCCGCCACAACAAGGGAGTAAATCATCAAAGAGAAAGACACAGAATCCAGGAAACAGCGCTTCCAATTCAGTTAAGGATAATGACCCCAAGAATAATAGTGAAGAAAGATACCAGAAAAACAGCTGTGCCACAGGCCTAGACAGCCAGCAGACTCCCTTAGAGCAGGATGGCAATACCAGACAGATGTCTCCAAAAAGAAGAAATGGAGAGAACACATGATGCATAGGAACTAACTGAAAGATTCACACTCATGGCAGAGTTTGAAATGAATTAGTGATTACCACATGGAGAACCGATTAGACAAAAAATAAGAAAACTATTAACTCCGGCGCAAACAAAAGTTGTACAAGAAAACAAATGGATTCATAACACACGGTACAAAGCTCAACTGTGAATAGGATTAATAGGATTTATATTGCCACAATAATGTAAATCCTCCCCCAAAATGTTAAAACTAAACCATGAATATTGGAGGAGAGGAACTATGGGTGAATGAGAGGAATTAAGAAGTAAGGAAAATATTCAAAGAATTTAGGATGGTCACTGCTTGAGGATGAGGGCAGAGGACTGCTCTTTTATGAAATAAAACTTGAAATTTTAACGTTTTATCACTTCAAAACTATATCCACTAAATCTTAAAAGAGGTCCTAAATTATCTACAAGATTAATAATCAATCCAGGACAGAGAATGAACAAACTGTTTTTGCAGGAACTTCAGGGAATTTATGTCATATGCATTTCAACACCGGTTATTTGAGAAGTTAGCATATAGAAGAGCCTCAGGTGAATTATATCCAGTAGCAAACATTAAATTATCCAACCTAACTTTCAAATACTGTGAGTATAAATGTAAATTTATTCAATCTTACTCAGTACCTGTTAAAATTTAAATATGCATATTGTTTGACTCAGTAATTCCACTTTAAGGAATATCGATAGAGGTACAGAAGGCAAAGAATGTTCTCAGAAATATATTTGTAAAGGCAAAAAAAAAAAAAGAAAGAATACATATTTCCATCAATAAGTGAATGGCTAACCAAATTGTGATACATCAATACTATGAAATATACAGAGTTTGACAAAATAGGTAGACCTATGTGCAGTGACATAACAGAATCTCCAAGATATATTGTTAAATGAAAAAGAAGTCATAAAATAATATGTATAATGTGAACCTATTTATGTCAAGGAAAAGCAGAGATATTAAAATATATGACTGAGTGTATATGTTTGTTTAATTACACAAAAAAAAAAAAATGCTCTGGAGATACCAAACTGTTAAAAGTGTGTCTCCTTCATTACATCAACTTGTAATGAGGACTCTCTTTTCTTATTCTATGTCATACACTCCACATCCAATGTCTCAATGAGTCTTCACAAAATGCACTGTAATATAATTTTGCCCAGGTGAAAACCTAGTCAGAAATTGATGCTTAGGGGAATTAAGATGGTGGAGGAGTAGGGGACCCCTTTTTCAGCCGGTCCCCTGAGTCAAGCTGGATAGGTACCAGACCAGCCTGAACACCCACGGAATCAGCCTGAGACGCAGGAAGATGCATCTGGATCTCTACAAATGAACATCTCCAGCGCTGAGTATTGAGGTACGAAGCGGGGAGCCGTGAAACCGCGCACGGATATCGGAAGATAAACGGAAGGGGGAGGGAGCCGCCGCGTTCGGGCGCCGGGAAGCGGCAGCCACCTGCACGGGGGAGCGGGCGGGCTAGCGGACAGACGGCACCCACCAGAGAACAGACTGAGACCGTGAGCCGGGGAACGCGCGCCACCAGACTGAAACGGAGCTCCGGTGCGCTCACTGGAACCAGACTGAGACCGGGAGCTCCGGGAGTGCGTGGGGGCGGCTGGCGGTGTTAGAAACACAAAGGACAGAGACGCGCCGGCCCTGGAAGTGAGGGCTGGGACGCCGGGTGTGGGGCGCACATCCCGGGACGCTGCAGGGTTGAGCAGCACCAACAGAATCAGAGTTAAAGTGGCCAGAACATCAGTGGAGAACGGTCCGCAATCCCTCTGTTCTGAGACAGAGGCTGAGATTCGGCCACTGCTGCTCTGACTCTCAGAAGAGGCACAGCAAACCGCCAGGGAAAGCCGCCAGAGAACAAAAGCCTAGAAACACCGGCTCACAGTGTGCCCATCCCCATCCCCCCTCGCAGGGGACACGGAGACTCTACCCAAACAGGGTTGCCTGAGTATCCACGCGGCAGGCCCCTCCCCCAGAAGGCAGGCTGAAAAATCAAGAAGCCCACATCCCTAAGATCCCTATAAAACAAGTGAGCACGGCCTGGGTCCCGGTCAATAATTTGGGCTCTGGACAACCACGCAACCTCTCCTCATCAGAATGACGAGAAGGAGAAGTTCCCCCCCCCCAGCAAAGAAAAGACAATGAGTCTGTGGCCTCTGCCACAGAACTAATGGATATGGATATAACCAAATTATCAGAAATGGAATTCAGAGTAACAATGGTCAAGATGTTGTGTAGACTTGAAAAAAGTAATAACGAAAATGTTAATGAGAATATAGAATCTCTAAGGGCGGAAATGAGAGCGAATTTGGCAGAAATTAAAAATTCTATGAGCCAAATGCAGTCAAAACTAGAGGTTTTGACGGCCAGGGTGAATGAGGCAGAAGAACGAATCTGCAAATTAGAGGATGGGTTAGTAGAAGAGAAAACTAAAATAGAATCTGGACTCAAAAAAATCCACACACAGGAATGTAGGTTACGGGAGATTACTGACTCAATGAAACGTTCTAATACCAGAATCATCGGCATACCCGAGGGGGTGGAGACAAACAGAGGTCTAGAAGAGATATTTGAACAAATTGTAGCTGAAAACTTCCCTAATCTAGCAAGGGAAACAAACATTCATGTCCAAGAGGCAGAGAGGACCCCTCCCAAGCTCAACCACAACAAACCTACGCCACGTCATGTCACAGTGCAATTCGCAAATATTAGATCCAAGGATACAGTATTAAAAGTGGCCAGGGCAAAGAAATTTCTCACGTACCAAGGCAAAGGTATCAGAATTATGTCAGACCTGTCTACACAGACCTGGAATGAGAGAAAGGGTTGGGGGGGGGAGGCATTTTTAAAGCTCTTTCAGAGAAAAACATGCAGCCAAGGATCCTTTATCCAGCAAGGCTGTCATTCAGAATGGATGGAGAAATAAAGACCTTCCAGAATCGCCAGTCATTGACCAATTTCGTAACCATGAAACCAGCCCTACAGGAGATATTAAGGGGGGTTCTATAAAAGTAAAAAGGCCCCAAGAGTGATACAGAACAGAAAGTCACAATCTATAGAAACAAAGACTTTACTGGCAACATGGCATCATTAAAATCATATCTCTCAATAATCAGTCTCAATGTAAATGGCCTAAATGCTCCCATAAGCCACAGGGTTGCAGATTGGATAAAAAGACATGACCCATCCATTTGCTGTCTATAAGAGACTCATTTTGAACCTAAAGATACATTCAGACTGAAAGTAAAGGGATGGAATACCATCTTTCAGACCAGTGGACCTCAAAAGAAAGCTGGGGTAGCAATTCTCATATCAGACAGATTGGATTTTAACTAAAGACTACAGTTAGAGACACAGAAGGGCACTATATTATTCTTAAAGGATGTATCCAACAAGTGGATATGACAATTATAAATATATATGCCCCCACCAGTGGAGCAGCAAAGTACACAAGCCAACTCTTAACCAGAATAAAGAGACATATAGATAAAAATATGTTAAGAGTAGGGGACCTCAACACTCCACTATCAGCAATAGAGCACCGGAGCAGAAAACCAACATAGAAACAAGAGCTTTGAATGCCATACTCGACGAGTTGGACCTCACAGATATATATATAACACTATACCCCAGAACCAAAGAATACTCATTCTATTCTAATGCCCACGGAACATTCTCAAGAATAGACCATGTTCTGGGACACAAAACAGGTCTCAACCGATACCAAAAGACTGAAATTATCCCCTGCATATTCTCAGACCACAACGCTCTGAAATTGGAACTCAACCACAAGGAAAAATTTGGAAGAAACTCAAACACTTGGAGACTAAGAACCATCCTGCTCAGGAATGACTTGATAAACCAGGAAATAAAAAATCAATTTAAACAATTTATGGAGACCAACGAGAATGAAAACACAATGGTCCAAAACCTATGGGATACTGCAAAGGCAGTCCTAAGGGGGAAATACTTAGCCATTCAAGCCTCACTCAAAAGAATAGAAAAATCTAAAATGCAGTTTTTATATTCTCACCTCAAGAAGCTGGAACAGCAACAGAGGGACAGGCCTAATCCACTCACGAGGAAGCAGTTGACCAAGATTAGAGCAGAAATCAATGAATTAGAAACCAGAAGTACAGTAGAACAGATAAACAAGACTAGAAGCTAGTTCTTTGAGAGAATCAATAAAATTGACAAACCGCTGGCAAGACTTATCCAAAAGAATAGAGAAAGGACCCAAATTAATAAAATTATGAATGAAAAAGGAGAGGTCACGACCAACGCCAATGAAATTGGAAGGATTATTAGAAACTTTTATCAACAGCTATATGCCAATAAATTAAGCAATCTGGAAGAGATGGAGGCCTTCCTAGAAACCTATAAACTACCAAAACTGAAACAGGAAGAAATTGATTTTTTAAACAGGCCAATTAATTATGAAGAGATTGAATCAGTGATAAACAACCTTCCAAATAACAAACTCCAGGCCCGGACGGTTTTCCTGGGGAATTCTACCAAACATTCAAAGAAGAAATAATACCTATTCTCCTAAAGCTATTTCAAAAAATAGAAACAGAAGGAAAGCTACCAAACTCATTCTATGAGGCCAATATTACCTTGATCCCCAAACCAGGCAAAGACCCCATCAAACAGGAGAATTACAGACCGATTTCCCTAATGAATATGGACGCCAAAATCCTCAACAAGATACTTGCTAATAGAATCCAACAGTACATTAAAAGGATTATCCATGATGACCAAGTGGGATTCATACCTGGGATGCAAGTGTGATTCAACATTCACGAATCGATCAGCATGATACATCATATCAACAAGAAAAGACTCAGGAACCATATGATCCTCTCAATTGATGTAGAAAAAGCATTTGACAAAATACAGCATCCTTTCCTGATTAAAACCCTTCAGAGTGTAGGATTAGAGGGTACATTTCGTGATCTCATAAAAGCCATCTATGAAAAGCCTACAGCAAATATTATTCTCAATGGGGAAAAGCTGGAAGCCTTTCCCTTAAGATCAGGAACACGACAAGGATGCCCACTCTCGCCACTATTATTCAACATAGTACTAGAAGTCCTTGCAATAGCAATCAGACAACGAAAAGGGATAAAAGGTATCCAAATCGGCAAAGAAGAAGTCAAAATGTCTCTCTTCAGGGCGCCTGGGTGGCACAGCGGTTAAGCGTCTGCCTTCGGCTCAGGGCGTGATCCCGGCATTCTGGGATCGAGCCCCACATCAGGCTGCTCCGCTATGAGCCTGCTTCTTCCTCTCCCACTCCCCCTGCTTGTGTTCCCTCTCTCGCTGGCTATCTCTATCTCTGTCAAATAAATAAATAAATAAATCTTTAAAAAAAAAATGTCTCTCTTCACAGATGGCATGATACTCTATATGGAAAACCCAAAAGAATCCACTCCCAAACTATTAGAAGTTATAGAGCAATTCAGTAATGTGGCGGGATACAAAATCAATGCTCAGAAATCAGTTGCGTTTCTATACACGAATAATGAGACTGAAGAAAGAGAAATTAGGGAATCCATCCCATTTACAATAGCACCAAAAACCATACGTTACCTTGGAATTAACTTAACCAGAGACGTAAAGGACCTATATTCTAGAAACCATAAATCACTCTTGAAAGACATTGAGGAAGACACAAAAAGATGGAAAAATATTCCATGCTCATGGATCGGAAGAATTAACATAGTTAAAATGTCCGTGCTACCCAGAGCAATCTACACTTTCAATGCTATCCCAATCAAAATACTGATGACATTTTTCAAAGAACTGGAACAAATAGTCCTTAAATTTGTATGGAACCAGAAAAGGCCCTGAATCTCCAAGGAACTGTTGAAAAGGAAAAACAAAGCTGGGGGCATCACAATGCTGGATTTTGAGCTGTACTACAAAGCTGTGATCACAAAGACAGCATGGTACTGGCACAAAAAGAGACACATAGACCAATGGAACAGAATAGAGAACCCAGAAATGGACCCTCGGATCTTTGGGCAACTAATCTTTGATAAAGCAGGAAAAAACATCCGGTGGAAAAAAGACAGTCTCTTCAATAAATGGTGCTGGGAAAATTGGACAGCTACATGCAAAAGAATGAAACTTGACCACTCTCACACCATACACAAAAATAAACTCCAAATGGATGAAAGACCTCGATGTGAGACAGGAATCCATCAAAATCCTAGAGAAGAACATAGGCAGCAACCTCTATGACATCGGCCAAAGCAACCTTTTTCATGACACATCTCCAAAGGCAAGAGAAACAAAAGATAAAATGAACTGGTGGGACTTCATCAAGATAAAAATCTTCTGCACAGCCAAGGAAACAGTCAAAAAAACTAAGAGGCAGCCCACGGAATGGGAGAATATATTTGCAAATGACACTACAGATAAAAGACTGGTATCCAAGATCTACAAAGAACTTCTCAAACTCAATACATGAGAAACAAATAAACAAATCAAAAAATGGGCAGAAGATATGAACAGACACTTTTCCAATGAAGACATACAAATGGCTAACAGACACATAAAAAAATGTTCAAAATCATTAGCCATCAGGGAAATTCAAATCAAAACCACACTGAGATACCACCTTACGCCATTTAGAATGGCAAAAATAGACAAGGCAAGAAACAACAATTGTTGGAGAGGATGTGGAGAAAGGGGATCCCTCCTACATTGTTGGTGGGAAGGCAAGTTGGTACAGCCACTCTGGAAAACAGTGTGGAGGTCCCTTAAAAAGTTAAAAATTGAGCTACCCTATGACCCAGCCATTGCACTACTGGGTATTTACCCCAAAGATACAGACGTAGTGAAGAGAAGGGCCATATGCACCCCAATGTTCATAGCAGCATTGTCCACAATAGCTAAATCATGGAAGGAACCGAGATGCCCTTCAACAGATGACTGGATTAAGAAGATGTGGTCCATATATACAATGGAATATTACTCAGCTATCAGAAAGAACGAGTTCTCAACATTTGCTGCAACATGGATGGCACTGGAGGAGATAACGCTAAGTGAAATAAGTCAAGCAGAGAAAGACAATTATCATATGATTTCTCTCATCTATGGAACATAAGAACTAGGAAGATCGGTAGGGGAAGAAAGGGATAAAGAAAGGGGGGGTAATCAGAAGGGGGAATGAAGCATGAGAGACTATGGACTATGAGAAACAAACTGAGGGCCTCAGAGGGGAGGAGGGTGGGGGAATGGGATAGACTGGTGATGGGTAGTAAGGAGGGCACGTATTGCATGGGGCACTGGGTGTTATACGCAACTAATGAATCATCGAACTTTACATCGGAAACCGGGGATGTATGGTATGGTGACTAACATAATATAATAAAAAAAACATTAAAAAAAAAAAAGAAATTGATGCTTAGGGCCTTAAAGACAAGGTTTGGTTCAAATGGAAAGTAAGGGGCTAACAGTTGCTACATTCATAGTTGGGCACTGGTAAGCACTTTACAACTTGTTTGATAAAACAATATTTTACATATTACCATAATAATGTTTTACGAAAGAGTATTCAGATTGAAAGGGGTAGTTTGTCTACATCCTCATGGCTAATAAAAGGCAGAGATGAAATTCAAAGCCCAAGTTTTCTTCCTATGGCCTATCGTGGGGATCTACATAATGACAGGGATACACGCTGCAGGAAACTTGCCCCAAGTTGCTTGGAAACAGCTTCCTATCTGCCACAACCTTTCCAGCCTAAGCAAACCCTCTGAGCCAAAACTGGACCCAGCTCCTTACTCAGAACCTAGAGGAGCAACCTGACCACAAAGTCACTTATATTTCCCTCAAGACTGCAAAAACCTCTCTTACGGCTATGGCAGATATCGCTAGTGACAAGCACACTTCTCCACAGAGCTTGGGTGAGGCCTCAGAATCCTCTACAACTTAGTACCCTAGGTGGTCACCATGAATCAATCCAATTTAGCAAGAGAGTTGAACATATTTGCCACCCTCCCTTGTATCTCTTAACAGAGAACTTAATTGTCTCTGAACAAAGATGTTCAAAGGAAGCTCAGGAAAAGAATATTAAAATGAAATAATGTTCATGTTTAGAAAGGAGTGTTGGTATCAATGTGTTAAGCCACCCCACCCTCCATCACTGATAAGATGACAAAGACATACTTTGTACCTACTTTCCATTCTCTTCACCTACAACCTAATTTCAGACCTCAACACCTAACCTCAAGGTTCATTAACATTTCTCCCCCTTCTGCACCTGTCTGATCCAGTAACTCATCTTTCCTCCTATCCGTGCCCTACCAGACACCTCCCCTTCACCTACAGAATACAGATCTTTAGCTTGGTATTTAAGACTTTTTTTTAATGTGTTTTTTATTTTATTTTATTTTATTTTATTTTATTTTATTTTATTTTATTTTAGGGAGAGAGCGGGGGCACGTGAACTCGAGGGAGGGAGGCACAGAGGGAGAGAATCTTTAAGCAGACTGCCTGCTGAGGGCAGAGCCAGAGGGAGACTCTATTCTGACCCAGGAGATCATGAACTGAGTCCAAACCAAGAGTGTGACCCTCAAACGACTGAGCCACCCAGGCACCCCAAGAGCTTTCTTGATAAGGCTACTTTTCCAGCCTTATCTTTCACCTCTGCTCCACATATAACCCCACCTTTCACTTCATTTGATTTTCTTTCCCTCTTTCCTTCCACTCCTCCCTGGGCTGCCTTTGCTAAGACCTGAAATATCTTCCTGATCATCTCAGAACCTAGAGTCCTTCCCTACAGTCCGTCTGTCGGTCCCAACCAACAATGCCCTCTGGGCCTCTGTGTTTGCTCTCCATAGCATCAACTGACATCTGGGACAGAAAATGAAACTTACCTTTAGCTCTTCCCTGGAATAGACTAAACCTGACCCTCAGTAAAATGGGCATGAGGATGAACTTCCTTATGGGCTGCCTATCTAACAGATAGCAATCTTATCTAACAAGAAAGGAAAACAAAACAAAACGTGGACACTCGCTATTTGGGCATCCTTAGCATATCCTTCATCCCTGTTTCTCTCGTTCCAAGACCTGACCCAGCCTGGCTTGCTTTCCAGAGCCCAGAGAGCTGGCCTGGAGGATGGAGAGAGGCAACCTCTAGCCTACCTCCCTCTCCTTTTCCTCAAGCCGAGCAGGTGGGATGAGAACCCAGAGCAGAGGCAGGTAGAGCAAGGGGCTTTCAGGGGTCGTGGCCTCACCTCCTGAGATGGGTTCCGCTGCTCCACAGACCGGGTCACCGCTGACATCTTCGGAGCTCAACCCGCAAGGAAGGCATTTAAAGCCCTAACTTCTGCTCGTTCTGGGCAAGAGGGCGCCATGGCCAGGCGCAGCTTAGCTGGAGGCCGCGAAAGCATCATACGCGGCCCGGCTATCCACCTTCCTGGTGGTGGTCGCGGCTGGCATCACCACCAGCCCCAGGGAGCACCGGGTACGGTGAGCCTCGCCTCCTGAGGCGTGGGGCACCAGCACTGGGGATGCAAACCCGCGTTACTCCAGAACTTCCTTCCAGCACTCACCGCCAGACTCCGCCCACTGAGAAGGAAAGCCCAGGGCGCGTGCGCGCACTCCAGGCTCACCCGGAGGGCGCATGCTCAGGGATTTTTACCATGCTGAGGCCTTCTTACCTTATGGTCGAAGGCCTGTGCGGGAACTTTTCTCTCCCTCCCCAGCCTTGGTGCCAGCTTGCCCGCCACCGCTTTTTGGGTTCAGGCTCTGCATCTGATTCTCTCTCTGGCACAAAGGAAATGGTTGCAAAGTTCCGCTTGGACCCAGTTTTGAAATCAGTGCCACCACCAGTCACCTCCCCTTGGTACTAAGATCTATTGATTTTTATCTCAGAAAATGCCTTGAACCCATCTCCTGTCCTCCAGTTCTGCTGCTTCTGCACCAATGGATGACACCACCCCCACCACCACCTTCACCCTTTCTTGTCCCTGTTGGAGTGAACTCACCAACTGTTCTCTGCCCCAGCATCCTTGGGCTCCTGTTTCCACACCACCTCCCGCGGGCTTCTCCCCTACTGCCAAAAAGATCTTTCAAAATACAGATCTGCAATGATTTCATGATCGTCTTGGGAGTATCTTTCAGTGACTCCCCATCACCTTGATGGTAAGGTGTAAATGTCATGAATATGGTATACCAGGTCCTGCCTGCATTCTTGCCTCTTCTCTCATGATTTGCCCTCAGTCATTCTATGCTCTAGGTCCTCAGTGCTTCCTCTCCATTTCTATCACTTTCCAAGCTCTTTCCTATAACATTTGGTGCAAGCTGGGTTCCCTAAGAAGCAGAGAGGTTAGCATGTAAAACGTATATTAGCCAGTGCTCCAAGTTCAACAAGTGTGAAAGGGAAAAGTAAGAAGCAGTACTGGGAAGAAGAAGTCCAGCTGCATTGGAGTCTTGGCAGAACTGCAGCCAACAATTCAGGGAATTTGGAAGATGGAGTGGTCCTTCAAATCTACCCAAAGCCGTGGGGTGAGCACCAGGCTTATCCCCATGTCTCTTAGTAATTGGAAAATGGGGCGTGCCCCTGGGCAAGGTGATTGTCTCTCAGCTAAGGTAATTCCCAGAGGAAACCAAAAGCTAAGGGCAGTCTGCCACATCAAAATAATAGTTTATCATTTATGGTAAAAATGGCATGCTTATTGATGACTGTGGGATTCAGTCCAAAGGCAGGGAGAGTAAATTCTGTTATGACTGGCTCAACCACAATTCAAGTCCTTCCTCATGAAAGGAACTTAGGCCAACCCTCCCCCCACTCTACAGATGGGGAAACTGAGGCCCAGAGTCTCAGATCATCACCTACCACAGTGACACAGCCTTATAATAAAGAGCTAATATTTGAATGTTTATACTACATTGTACCGGATGCTTCACATGCCTTATCTAATTAACTACTTATGAAAAGTCTATAAGTAGCTGCCATTATTATGGAAACAGGCTTAGAGAAGCTGCCTCAGTAGTTTGTCTGAGATTACCCAGCTATTACCTAGTGGCTCTAGGATTCAGACCAAAGTCACTCTGATTCTAGAGCCCATAACTAGTAACCACTAAGAAGAATTTTTCTTTTTCTTAGTGCTGCTCGTGGGCATTATGAGATACGAAGGAATGGGTGTGTGTGTGTGTGTGTGTGTGTGTGTTTCTGTGTTGCTGTTATTTTTAAGAATGGATACAACATTACCACATGAAGCACACATTTATTTTCTGTTTTCAGGGTAGGAAGATAAGCAAATGTGTTTCTCAATAGAAAATGAGTTTCAAGCATAAATCAGAGAATACAGAAGTAATTTTCAGCTTCCATGCCCATTTCATGCCAGTTTCTCTGACCCTCCTGACCTTGCTCCTTTCCATTGCTCTACTCTCTCTCCAACAGAATCCTCAGTTCCAACCCCGAAAGGTAGAGGGCTATCAGCAAACCTGGAGGGCTCTCCTCCTCCCCTCCCCAAACTCTCAGTTCGGAAGGGGAGCAGCACGTCCAGCGAGGCGGTCCCAATTGGGTTTTTAAAAAACACCATCCCTGAGATCTGAGAAACCACCAAAATCTATCCCTCTTTCCTCCCCTGCTTCATCAAAATGAAACCTACTCCAGTGAAAAGACTCTGAAATGTAAAGATTTCCTGATGTAGAAATGGTGTTAAATTACAATGGTATGAGGTGATCCAAGAAACTCTAAACTGTGTCAGAAAATGTGGATTAATCTGTTTAACAAACATTCATTGTATTCCCACGAAACGCCAGGCCCTGGGCCAGATGCTAAAGGTTGCAGTGTTTTGAGAGTTTGCCATTTCGTATAGTTCTCAAATGTTAGCATGGATAGGAATCACTTGGGAAACTTATGAATAATGCACATTCCTGAGCCCCACCCCCAGAGTTTCTGATTCATATGCGGGTGGAGGGGGGCAAGGTTTAGGAATCTGCACTTTAACCAGTCTCCAGGTGATTCAGAAGCAGGTGGTCTTCTTCCCTTGCTTCTTGAGAAACCCTGACTTAGCACATTTTAAGTTCTTATCAGATGTTGACTTAAGTCATTTAAACTCAGAACTGCAGGGGATTGGAAGAAATATATGATTTCTAATTCTTTCAAGAAGCCTTAGAAAGACTTCCTGGAAAGGTTTTCTGTGCAATAACAGCACAATGATTTGACACCATTTCTTTTCGAACAGGAGAAAGACATTGTATCATCATATAACTTAAAAGGAGAGGTTGAAAGAATATCACTAAAACAGTTCAAGAAGTGGGGGGGGGGCGCCTGGGTGGCACAGCGGTTAGGCGTCTGCCTTCGGCTCAGGGTGTGATCCTGGCGTTGTGGGATCGAGCCCCACATCGGGCTCTTCTGCTGTGAGTCTGCTTCTTCCTCTCCCACTCTCCCTGCTTGTGTTCCCTCTCTCGCTGGCTGTCTCTATCTCTGTCAAGTAAATAAATAAAATCTTTAAAAAAAAAAAAAAAGAAGTGTGTGTGTGTGTGTGTGTGTGTGTGTGTGTGTGTAAAGATTCATCAACTGTACCCTTAAGCTTTGGGTACTTTACCATATAGATGTTTACCATATGAATATTAGATCTCAATTTAAAGAAATCGTTTTACAGAAGTATGAGGTTGAGATGGTAAAGGTAGAGATGGGTTTAAAGATGTCACTCTAGAGAGAAGTAGAGGGAAGGAGTGGGATACTGGCAAGAAAGAAAACAGGAAGAAGGGAAAAATTGAAACCTTGATGAAGGCACCAAGTAAATCCTTAGCAGCCGGTGTAGTAAAGAGAGGGCTCGAAATAGGAGTCTGCAGATGTGGGTGTAAATGGGCTAGAGAATTCTGGTCCCATGAGCCAGACGCTTTGGGCACAAAAGGAAGGAATGAAGGAAGGAAAGAAGGGAAGAGAAGAACGAAGGGAAGGAGGGAAGGAAAGAGCCAGGAGAGGGAGGGAGCAAAGGAAAGGAGGAAAAAAAAAAAAAAAAAAAAAAAACAGGAAAAAGCGGGCCCTGGCCCTGTGGCTAGCTCTCAGTCTTGTGGCTCTGACCAGCTATGTCGTCTTCAGCAAATCACTTGGCCGCTCCAAGCCTGACGTGGCTCTTTAAATGAGGCTGGGCCTCCGAATGTAAGGAGTCAGAGAGATGGTATATGTGAAGGGCTATTTGTAAACTATGAAGGGCTGCTAAATGCATTTTATTGTGCAGACATTGTGCTCTGTGGTAGGTCAACTGCTAGTATGGATGTGAGCATGCGTCCCAGTTCCACTCCCCATGTGACTTTCTACAACTTCTCCACACCTGTCCACCAAAGTCACAGGAGTTTGGTGAGAGGTTTTCTTTCTTTCTCTTTTCTGCTCTGAGTGGACTTGGATGGGGCTTCGTGCTGGCCTGTGCCTGAGATGCCTTTCAGCCCCCCCACCTCCAGCTGTTCTCCTTGACCTCCAGGAGCCCCTTCCACCTTCTTGCAGGCAGGGCCAGCTGTTGTCACAGAGGCCACCTGCCTCCTCCCTGGCCTGTGAGTCACTAGTTGGAGGCTAGAGGCCTCCCCAGAGGCCTCCAGGGACACACGCGGCTTGCTGGAGGCCCCTGGGGGAGGAGGGGAAACAAGACAGACACTAAAATTAAATGAATTGTCTATAAACGGTTTTTAATTAAAATTGTGATTCATGTTCTATGCAGAAGAGTCTCGTTAAGAACAATTGCACTCCCTGAGTGGCAGGAGAAGAGCTCAGCGGCTCTTCCCAAAGCCAGGGAAGGGAGGTGAGAGCAGAGAAATGGGGTAAGTGGCTCTTTTCCCTTTTAGGGATAAGCAACCAGAAAGAGAAAGGAGGGTAGGCTGCTAAGGGATCTGCTTGGTGACTCCCCAGGCTGAGGTTCCTAGGGGAGGGGGCTCAGTTTGTTGGGGACCCTGAAGCTAGGATATTGTGTTTTCTTTTGTTCCATAAAATTATGCCACCTTCTCACTCCCGTCTCTCCCCTTCTCTGGCCCCAAGCCACCAGCCAGGAAACCCGCAGAGCCACCCACGCCTTGGCCTTGGGGCCACCCGGGCAGGCAGAGGAATCAGAAAGAGAGAGAGAGAATGAATGAAGAGAGAGGCAGAGACTGACTGGGGAGAAGTGGTGGAAGAGAGGAGAGACTAGGGAACAGAGACCCAGAGCACCAGGGGAGAGCGATCCTTAGAGGGGTAGAAGATGGAAAGCAGCTTCCTGATGAAAGAAAGGAAGGAGGGGAGAAGGACAGGGAGGGGAGGAGCCCAGAGGTAGCAAGCTAAGGGGTGTGTAGCGACTTTGAGAAACAAAAGTGGACTGTCTGGGGGCTGTGGCTGCTCCCAGCAAAACGCCCAGCTCACCAAGAAGGCCCTAAACCGCTCAGAGATCCAACCCACAGTCAGCACAGGAACTCAGCCTCCCACACTGTGCCGCGGCCTCATTTTGAGTGCCTCAAACTTGTGGTTCAGGCATAGTACCCCTGTGAGGGTTCCAGGGGCCTGGCCTGTGCGGGTGCCCCAAGGGAACTCCACCCCCCCCATCACCCTGGTATGCCAATGCCAAGAAGAGGGAGCAGGGCCGCTGTGCCTGCGACCCCAGGCCTCCAGCTTTAGGAGAGTGTCTAGGAGCACCCTCTCAGCCTTCCCAGCTTCTGTCTGCAATGTCTACATCTGTCACCACCGCATACAGACTGGGGTGGGGTGGGAGGAGAGGTCTGTGCAGGAAGTAATATCTATCCCATTCTCCTGCTTCCTCAAGTTTCTCTTTGATGGAAGAGAGACTTACTCTAAATGATAAGAAAGGAAAATCTTGCTTGTTCCAGGCCCTGTGATTGCACAGATCCAAAATACTGCCGGTGGGCATGGAGCCCTGGCTGGAAAACTCTAGTAACTGGGAGTGTCAGGAGGTAGGAACTTTAGGGTGTCCCGAGACAAGTTCCTAAATAAACCAAGTAACATGGAGTGGGAGGTCAAGGGGGTAGGGCCTGAAGGTCCAACACCTTGGGATAGAAAGCCAGAGAGGAAGACAGACTCAAAGAAGTGAAATGAACATTATAGCCAGGCGGCGTGTCTCTGGGGACCAAGGTTCGCCCAAAACCTCCTCCCAGGAGCTCAGGGTACCAGTGCTGGCCCCACGCACTTCCCAGGCCGCCACCCTCCACCCCAGAAGTCCCCACACGGAGACTCATCGTTTGTTGGGTCTTTCTTTTCTTCTTCTTCCTTTTTTTTTTTTTATCCTTCAAACACAAGACAAAAATGCACCTCATTTATCATCTTAGATATATATATTTCACTCTCACCACATAAATACAAAACATCCAAATATCCAAAACATTCAGAACAGAGTTAGTAGCCAGAATTCAGTGACACCTACCCGCGTTTGAATCGTTCATTATTTTCTTCACTATTTCCTAAAAGGAAAAAAAAAAGGGGGGGAAGCTTCCGATGTAAATAATTTACAATAAAATTACTATCTTAAAAATGCTCTGCGCTCGCTTCGGATGAAGGAATACATTCTAGACACGGCGGCACCTCGCCGTCTAGGTCTGTGGTTTTGGTTAAAATGCAGGTGCCCGTGGCTGCGGGGACAGTGGTTGTAGCTCCAAGGATGAGGCTGTGACGGTGTCTCCGTCAGGGTTTCTGAATTGGGGCCGTGGAAACCTTGGGGTTTTTGAGGGGAGGGGTGTAGGGAGGGATGTCTTTCCTATCCACGCAGGGAGCTGATCTGAATACCGAGACCACCAGAGCAGGAGGCCGGGCAGCCCTGCTGTCCCGGGCTCGGTCCCTGCCACCCGATCCTCGAAGACATCCAGGCATTTCCTGCGTGCTGGAAGGGTTTGGTGAATCCGGGAGTGGGGAAGAGGAGGCAAAGGGCACTGATTTCGTTTCCAAATCCAGCAATTCTGCCCAGAGGCCGTGGATCGGGGAGACGGTGGGGAGAAGCGTCGGCAGGCTGCCTGTCCTGCTCTCGCTCCCGGAGGAGCGTGAAGCTGTCGGCCACCGCCCTGAACAGCCTCGGCGAAGAGATTCTGAATATTCTTTCTTTAGTGGCGTTGGGTTTTTTCTTTTTCTTTTTAAATTCGTTTAAAGTTGTAACACCCAGAACTTGAATTTTGCATTGCCCTGTGCAGCATTCTCTATCCTGAATTCTCTTAAACCTTCCAAACTCGGTTGGTCGGAGCATTTAAAAACTGGTTTCACTTCATCTGGTTTTATGTGGTAGTTATGACTCTTGCTTTATTGCTGATTAGATCAACCACCGTTGCCTACCGTGATGTTTGGTTTATCTCCTGGGGTAGGGGGTGGTGGTGACTGTTGTTTCTAAAAGGGGTGGGGGGGAATCGGCAGGATTTGTCCAGCCAGAAAGCTGCGTGTGCACCAGCTCTTCCAAGCGGTCCGCAAAGTGGGGCCCAGGGGCTCCCCGAAGCCCTGGTTTCTCTGGTGAGAGGAAGGAACGTCTTCCTTTTTGGTCTAAGGAAACCTACCAGCCTCGGCAGCCCCTGGGGTCTGCATGCGGCTTTGCTCTTTCAATATTCAAAAGAATAATCAAAGGCAACAGCGGCCCCATCTAGAGCAGGTGTCCTGGGCTTTGACTTGGAACCAGTCTTTACACTCCAGGGCCAGGCACTGGTTGGGGCATCAGTTGGCTAATTCGGATATTTCCCCCAATTCTTTGGATTCTCCTGGATTCAGAAGGAAGTTGGGGGTGGGGGGAGCACGGAGGAAAGGTAGAAAAAAGTAGCCCAAAATAAAATTGGTAGCAGAGCCTAGTGGGGAAGGAGAGCTGTCAGAGGCCTCTTGGGGGCCGGAAGCCCAGCACAGGAACCTCGGGCGCCCAATACGCGAGTCCATAAATATCACCACAATAGATACTATAAATATAAATACAGGCAAACACTTAAAATCAGTCCAGCGCTTTTTTCTCGGCCCCTTCTTTATTGTTGGTCCGGGAGTAAGGCTCGAAGGCCGAGGAGCTCAGGTATCGGGCGGAGAGTTCTTGCAAATTCCCGGCCAGCGACCCGGCCATTGTCAACGGGGCGGAGGATAGGCGGCTGGCGACCGAGCCGAGCAGCGACGGTACCGGTAGGCTGAAGAGGCCGTGGCCGGCAGCCGGCGCACCCGCATGCAGTCCCCCTGGCCCGGCGGGCCCGGGGCCCGGAGCGCCGCCCACGGCCGGCGGGTGCGGGGACGCGGCGCCGGTGGGACCCGGGGCGGCGGCCGCGGCGGCGGCGGCCGAGCCCGCAGCCGCTCCGGCGCCCAGGGCCGGCAGGCTGGGCCCGCGTAGCGCGGAGCCGAGCGCGCCAGTGGCGCACGGCGGCAGCAGCGCGGGCAGGCCGGGCGGCGACAGCAGGCGGCCCTGCTCCAGCAGCCGCAGCACGCTGCACGTGGCCGCCGTCTCCGACACCACCGAGCGCAGCTCCGAGTCCTTGCCCTGGTCCTTCTTCTGCTTCGTGCGCCGGTTCTGGAACCAGACTTTCACCTGGGCGCAGGGGCGCAGGGAGGGCGGGAAAGAGGGGCAGGGAGAGACACGCCGTCACTGGGGAGCGGGCTCCCAGGACGCGAGGGCTCGGTTCCGGGGCCCTAGCCCCAGCCCCAGCTCCACCCCGCAGCAGGAGAGGTGCTAGCCCAGGAGCTGCTTGGGCCACCTTAAGTGGGACAGGGCTCCACTAGGCTGCGCTTCCGGGTCATGGAAGTAGGCCCAGGCGGTGGGAGATTCTAACTAGGGCAATAAAGATGTCCATGACCCTAACTCCAAGGAAGACCGAAGGGATTTCACTGGGCTGCCTCACGACCTGCAGCCAGCTTGGATGGATCGTCCTGGCTTGTGAGCTCACATTTCCCGGAGAGGGTAAGACCTGAAGGTGCTGTGTCCAAAGCGGAAATGGGTGGGGAGGTGTGTTCCTCTACCTCTCTGGACCCAGGCCCATTGCCCAGCCAACAAGCTCGAATTTAGCTTCTGTGGCATTAGTCCTCTCCAAGGCTTCAAAAAGCTGTTTCTTGCTTATTAGGATCAGACTTGACCATCAACTAGCGGCAAGCAGGAAAGGTGGTGTAGAAGGAATAATTTGTGCAGAACGGACTATGGGCCAAGCCTTCCCCACCTCCTCTCTCTGCCAGCTGGACTGGAGGCTCTGAGTGATACTCTTAATTTATCACTCCCCTGCTCCCCCCCTCATGAACTTTGGAATCATGGGAGGAAGTCAAGAGGCTGGGGTGGACTAAATCCTCTCTACCAACCTCCCTCTCACTTTCTTATCTCCTTTTGCCCCTCTTCAGGCCTAGCTGGTGGCCCAGAATGGAGTTTCACAGCTATATGGAAAGGTCTAGCTTTTGCAAACTAAGAGGGGTGGTAGTTGAGAGAACAGGAAAAAAACTATCATGCCAACTCAAACTCAAAAAGAACATCCAATACGATCGGTCTTCAGTTCTCAGCTTTCTGCCCAGATCCCAGACCTAAAGTTCTCCCTACCTGCTTCAGGGCTGGGCACAGGGAAGGAGACTGGCCCTTAGAAAGAAGTTTGCCTTACCTAGGCAAAGCTGGTGCCATGCCCTCACCAGGCCCAAAAGGGCCTCCACAAGGCAAAGCTCTCAGGCCCTGAAAAGCCTGGGCCCAGAGTCTACATGACTAACTCCAGGAATATCATGTGGATTTCGTGTAAAGGAGAAGACCTAAAGCGCAGTTGGCAGTGCTGGCTCCCAGGGCCCCACATCCGCCTCTGATCCCATACTTCATATCACTGGCACCGAAGACAGGGCCTACTAGGTGCCCAGTGGGTGGTCAGGGCCAGGAATGGGTCTGGGTTCAGCTCAGGGCCATGGAAGCCTTAAGGGGCAGGGTAGCCTGGCCTGCACAGGCAAATTTCAGGAATGTGCACCTTTCCAATCTAGTGGGTACCCTCAGCACCCAGGTGGCTTTGGCCCCAGTCCCATTCTTGCAGAACAGGCCTGGGTGTTGTATAAGGCTGGGATCCCCAAAGGGAGTGGTGCCTGGAAATCTGGCCAACATGGGGTGACCAAGACAGGGGCAAATACTGGTTCCTTGGAGAGCAGAGGCAAGCAGGGAAGTCTCAAGACTGTGATCCAAAAAATAATTCCAAAAGACAGAATTTTGGGCCTGCTGGGCTAAGCTAAGGTGGGCAGAGCATGAGCCCTGGAAGATTTGGGGACATAGAAGGAAAGGAATGGTTTATGGAAGGGAAGAAATAGTGGGTCTTTCACCCCATCCTCCCTGCCTCCTCCACCTCCCCTGGGAGTCTCTGTCCAAAGCCAGGCTAAGTACTGGGAAGAGCAGGCTAGAGTGGTGGGGGTGGGGGGTGGAGGCAGGCTTGTGCAGAGCTGTGCAGGCCTGGCCACCTGGTACCTGGGTCTCCGAGAGGTTTAGCTGCCGGGCGAGCTCGGTCCTCTCTCGGCCCACCACGTACTGGCAGCGCTGGAACTCCATCTCCAGCCGGTAGAGCTGCTCCGCGGTGAAGGACGTGCGCGTCCTCTTGGGCCGGTCCAGGTCCAGGCCCTTGGGCAGGATGATCTCTCGGATGGAACCCTTGGCATCTGAGGAAGGGGAGATGTCAGTCGCTGGAACCCTCCCGTCTCCCTCCAGCTCCCTGGCCGGAGCTGGCTTGCTTGCAGTCGGGGGTGGGGATCGGGGGCGGGAGCTGCGGCCACGGCCGGGAGCAAAGACACGGTGTGTTTTGGGGAGCGAGGGGGCTAACTCCACACCGCTGACGGAAAGGGGAACCAGACTTTTTCTTTATTATAGAGCCGTTTTGGATATGGGAGGGAAAAAAACCCAAATCGGCTGATGTTCCTTCCGGCCTGGGAGCCTCGGCCGCGCGGTCTGGGTCCCCTGTAGCCTGAGGGTCTCCAAACTGATCAGGCCGGGTCGCGTCGGCCCCAGCTCTGGAGCGCCTTAACCAGACCCGGCTCCGGCGGTCTCAGCGCCCCACCCCAGGGTCTCCTTCTCTCCCGAGCCGGAGCGGCGGAAGGAGGAGTGACGGAGTGGGGGCCGGCGGGGCCTGGTGATCTGCTAGCGGGGGCGGCTCCGGGCCGGGGCCGGGGCCGGGGCTGGTCCTCAACACCGCGACCAGCCGGAGCCCAGCGCACAACGCGCAGCACTGCGGGGCCGAGCCGAGCACCAAGGCGACATCCGTGGCCCGGCAACCCAGCCCAGCCGCTTCTTCCGCCGGCGGCGGCCAGCCCCGAGCGCGGCGCCGGGGCCCTTGGCCCAGCGCGCCAACTGGCCTGGCCGTAGCCGGCGATCGGCTGCTGTTCTCCGGCACCGGCACTCCCCTTGGGTGCACTCGGTCGGCCAGGGCGCCGGAGCCCGAAGGCAGGCTCCCGGCAGGTCCTCTGGCTCGCACAGCGCGCACTCGTCCTCCATAGTGTCCTACTCCTTCCCCCAGCCGGAGGCCGCAGCCTGCAGCCTGGGCCCGCCCGCGCAGCCCCTAGGCTCCCCAGCAACCCTGTAGGCGGGGCCCCTCGGGGCTTGGAGGGTCAAGGCTCCTGGAGAGTGCGCGCCCCAGGTGCTAGTGCCCAGCGACCGGCCAGACCCGGCGGGCGGGGGTGGGGAAGGGCCAGTAACTTTCTCCGAAGTCCCAGCCGGCACCTCCTCCCTGCGGGCCTCGGTCTGAGGCGCCACGCTGCTCGGGCCCCCGAGTCCTCCCGCAAAGAACGCGCCCTGCAGCCCTACCCCATCCCTACCTCGCACCAGGATCCGGCGGCAATAATCCGGGTCGGCGGCCGAATTGGATTTACTTTTGTTACAATCTTCCGCGGCACCCGACGCGGAGAAGGCGCCCTGCGGCTCCTTGAGGAAGGCGGCGGGGAGGTTCCCCTCCGCACCCTTGCTCTCCCGGCTCTCCTTGTGCGCGTTCTTCGAGACCCGGGCAGCCTCTGCGTCCGAGTGGCACCGAACGTCCATTTTGTCTGGTTTCCCGAACATAGGATTAAAAAAAAGAGAGAGAGAGAGAAAAGAAAGAAAGAAGAGAAAGAAAGAAAAGAAAAAGAAAAAAGAAACAAAAAAGAAAAACAAAAAAGAGGCACTGCGGGGACAAAACCCTACAATGGAGCTCCTGAGCACTGCCCAGGGAGAGGCAAGCGGCAAGAATGAATGTCCCCGCGGGGCGGCTGCGGCGACCGCGGGCGGGTCAGCGGCGACCGGAGAGTGGCGCGCTCTCGGAGAGGCGGCGGGTCTGATCCAGGATCCCGGTGGAGCAGCGGCGAGGCCGCCTCGTCAGCGTCCGCGTTCTCTGAGCACGTCCAGTGTCCCCAGCCTGGCGATCAGGTAGCAAGCAGAGCAACTCCGAAATGCTGCGGCTCCCGCCTGTTACTGACACGGCGAGTTGTAGTTGTCCGACACCCGCGGGGACGTACACTCGCTGTTGCAATTGATTACGGGTAATTTCGCAGCCCCCACGTTTCGGTTACCTCATGAATACACTAAATTGTTTGGATAATATATCAGATCGTAATGGATGGTTTCTGTCCTTGTCCCCAATCAAGTAGGGGTTTAGCCAGTGAATAAACGGAAATGATTGGTCTTGCTTTCAGGAAACACACAATCAAAGACCCACACTTCCAGAAAAACTTTTGACAAGATTCATCCTGAATTGTTAGTACCATTAGCAGGCATTATTAACTTTCCCTTTGCCTTTGACCCTCCTGCTCACATACTGGCTAGAGGGGTTTTCTCCACACTCGACAGATAGAGCTGAATGAGGGGGGAGGGGGAGGGAAAAAGAAACCAACAAAAACGCTTACACACCCTGCAGCAGAAGAAAGCAGTTGCCTCTAGGGGAAAAAAGGGGGGGGTGGAGTAAAAGTTTTCCCAAAAAGTATCTCCCCCGAACTCTACAAGCCAAGCTTTCGTCCCAAACAACTCCTTAACACACCTCGACGCTGACAGCCATCTTAAACTGCCACCTCTCTTCATGTAGTTCCAGTTGGATTTTTTCCTGCCTGCACCTCCAGCAGCCCTGAGGCAGCCCATTCAAAGGGCAGCTTTGTACTCAGAGTCCAGCAGGAGAGAGAGGGGGAGAGGGAGAGAGAGCCGAGAAAATCTCAACTGTGAGATCTGCTTCAAAAAAAAAAAAAAAAAAAAAGTTTTCCCCTAGCTATTTCATTGTCTCTGCTACAATATCTTTGAGAAAAGCAACAGCCAGTAATCCAATAAGAGCATTGATTAGGCTACAATGATTCAATTCAAGCGCATGGCCTTGTGCAAGGAGCATGCTCCAGCCCTTCTCGTCACCTTGCCGGGGCAGAAGCCCTCTCCACGCCGCTCTCCCCATTCATTCCTTTATGGGAAATGCGGAGCAAAAGGAGTGAAAGATGGCAATTATCTAATTGGACTATTAACAAACAGTGCTCTGAGTGCGGCGGTCTGGCGTGGCTCCTGGGCGGGGGAAGGGCCGTGTTCCCTGCCCTCATTCACAAAGAGTGCAGGGGCCGGGGAGGAAAGGGGGTTTTTTAAAGGGAGTGGGGTGGGGTGGGGGGGAGAGGAGAGGTGGGAGGTTTGGCTGAGAATTTTTCCACACAATTCCCAGAATGGGGGCGGAGGCGGGCGGGGAAGAGGAGGGGGCTGGGGGCGGGGGTGCCGGCGAGCGGGTGGGAGAGAGGGAGGGCGAGGGGGTGCGAGTGTGTGTGGTGGGCTCGGAGGGGCTCCCGCCCGCTGCCAGGCGCGCTCCGCCCGCACCGCCGTCCCGTCGCCCCGCCAGCACCCCCTCGACCCGGCGGAACGTCGGCGAGCGGGAGGGGCAGCGGAGCCTGCTCCTCCGCTATCTCCCCTCCCCCTGTCGCCCCCCCCCCCCTCCCCGACCATCCGAGAGCCCACGCTCTGTCCGGTTCCGGAGGCCTCCTCTGGCGGTGGAGGCAGACCTTGGGCTTTTACTTTATTTGATGGGGGTGTGTGAGTGTGTGTGTGTGTGTGTGTGCATGTGAGTGTGATTGTCCTGAGCTACTTTCTGCAGGGAGGCGGGTTTCTCGGGTCCCCGGCGGACGGGTGGCCTGTCAGTCCTCTGGGGCTGTTGTCAGCTGGGCCTCCGGGGGGACGGTGCCTTTGATTCCCCGCTCGCCCCGGCGGATCGGTGGGCCTGGGTGGGAGCGGAGAGGGGGAAGTGTCCTTGTGGCCGCCCTGGTCTGAAGATGCGGAGTGGGATGGACACAAAATCCAGCAAACTCGCCAGTTACTTCCCACCACGCACAAACGCCCAGGTTGGCACCCCGAGGGCTCCACTCCTTTGCGGGTCGAGCGGTAGAAAGACGCCGCCGCCGGATCCTGGCTCCCATTACCGCGTACCCAGTGCAGGTCCCTGGGATTTGGGTCCTCTCGAAGGGTCTCCGGGCGGTGGATGGGGCCCTCGTTTCCCTAGAGAGCTGGGCCAGAGCCAATTCCCGGGGCCTCTTTAGGCGTGGAGATGATGGGGTCCCAAAAGGCCGGCCCATGGCCCTTCCCTGCCACCAGGCCGGGCGTGGGGCGATATCTTACTCTCGGACAGCTGGCCTGGGCCAGGGCCCCTCCCCAATCGCTCCGGGTCCCTTGTACAGGAGGATTTGCCCCCTCCCCCCGCCCACCTCAGGAGACCTGCTGGCCCTGGAGAGTCCTAGACCCAAGGCTTGGCCCCAGTAGGGCCACCTGGGGGTGGCCCCGGGTCCTCTTAGCACCCAGCTCAGCCTCCTCCTCCTTTCCGCCAGGACTACCGAGGCCCTCGAAACCCACGCTGATACCTGCAGCGCCAAAGGCCCAGAAAAGAGTCTTTTAAAATAAAAATACCCAACCCACCACCTCTTCTTTTAGGTGGAGGAGGGGAACCAGCCAGGGAGCAAACTGCAGCCCTTAGAAAAGACTGGCACGGTGGGCAGCGGGAGCCCAGGGAGGTCCCGGCTACAGCCGGTGCTAGAGGATAGGACAAACTCTGGTCAAACCCCAAATACCGATTTGAAGTTGGGCCTCAGAGACACTTCCCTCTCCCTGCAGGGGAATAGCAGCGCCATATTTTAAGTGGAAACTACTTACTGAGCACATAGGGGTGCACAAACTAATTTTCTAAACCCCTCCATCAGCAAGGTTAGCAATCTCCCAGTTTTATAGATGGAAAACAAAACAAAAAAACAGACTGAGAGAGGTTCCACAACTTGCCCCAGTCATCCAGTGGGCAAGTGCAGAATTTGAATTCAAAGGTATTTACGCTTGTCCTTAGCAACCCTACAGGGCTTTGCCCTTTTACTCCTGCTTTGAGTTTCCAGAATCTCTGTATGACCATGACATGTATCCAAGATGCAGAGCGATGAATGACCTTAATGACAGGAATCCTGATTATGGCATCAGTTTTCATGGATTTTATGGAAACAACATGAAATACAAACGGAAACATGGACTTCTTGTTTGTGATAATGCTATTCCCTTCTAGCCATGAGCATTTCTTAGGAGTCTATCACCCTCTTACCTCAAGCTGCCCTGGAGTGAATAAAATAGTTTCCTAGGTCCAAACCTACTGACTGAATGTCTGAGAGCCGAGTCTGGGACTGTGCCTTTCTAGCTGCCTCTCAGGGGATCTTTCCACAAGTTTAAGAGAGAGAATTCTACCTTTTAAAGTTGAGTAAAGTTGGGGGACTCTGCTAAGTTTCATGAGAGCAGGGACCTCTTTGGACCCCCTCCCAAATGGAAATGCAAATGTTTATTGGAAAAAGGAAGAGATTGGGATGTTATGTGAAGACACCCAGTTTCATTAAGCAGCCATTTACCAAGAGTCTAGAGGTGTCGGGACCTGGGACTGGATCCAAGGTGGGAGCTAATGCGTATAGGCTTTTTCTCTGCAGCCTCATCTGCAAACCCTTTAACTGAGAGGACTCGTGGGCCCTAGATGCTCATGGCTTGGGGTTGGCAGTTCAAGCAGTGCTGTTCCCCATGCCTCTCTCCATTCTGAGCCCCTGAAGTGACCGAATTCAGTAAAGAAACATTCAACCCATAACCTGGTTTTGCTTTTTGTTATGCGTAGTACTTTCTCTCTCTCTCTCTCTCTCTCTCTCTCTCTCTGTGTGTGTGTGTGAGGGAGAGAGAGAGAGAGAGAGAGAGGGAGAGAGACTGGATTAAAATTCTGTGGGCATCCATCCAGAAAAACCATGACAGGTTTCTGAGAGGACACAGTGGAGGACGGAAGCCCTGGGATGAAAATTTCAGAGAAGCAGCTGCTGCTTCCAGCCACTAAAGCCGTGTGTCCGCTGGCAAATAAAAGAGAGAACTCAATCAATTATTTGGACAATCTGAGACAAGCCTGTACTACAGAACACATGAGGATACAGGACCGCTCCAGGTAAAAGTGGTTTATTCTCATGACGAAATTTGCCTCCCTCCCCAGTGCCCTTCCTACCCCCACATCACTGTCTGCAGGTGCAGACAGACCCAGAATAGAACTGTAGAGCTGGAAGGATTTTTTAGAGATCATCTATTCCATAACCTTCATTTGACTTGACAGATGAGGAAAATGAGCCCCGAAAGACAAAGCAACTTGTTAAGGATTAGACAACTAGTTAGTGGGGGCATCTGCGTGACAATCCTGGTCTCCTGACTTAAAGCTACACTCCCACCAGCACCCAGTCTTCCCAGAACCTGAACAAGATGAATGCTCTCTCTCTGGGATCGGGTGAAATGATGCCATATAAACGAACTAAATCACAATCAGAGCCTTGAGGGTGCTTTTCATATGCCCAGCCTCCCCCCGTCACCGCATCAGAAAGTAGGATCAGAGATAGTACACAGTGCTTTCCTTCTCCGGCTTCATTTTTTTTTTAATTTCAGAAAGATGTAGGAGGGGAAAACATGCTGGCAGAAAATACGAGATCTTCCTAGATTATGAGTGGTTCGAGGACAGCATAACTTCATGTCTGAGACATCATTTTAAAAGCAACTGCATCCGAGGAGATGATACAACCAGAAATTAAGTTTCTGGGACTGAATCAGGGCACCTGATAATAATGACTAATTAAAAGCAAGAATACCTCGCATTTATACAGATCCTGTCACACCAACCAAAGTGGCACATGGCGATGAATTCAATGTTATCGAATTGCCACTATCCCCGTTTCGTAGGAGGAGGTCAAGGCACTGGAGAAGCAAAGGAATTAAGGACTGATGGTGAGATCTGGTGCAGCCACTCTGGAGAACAGGATGGAATCCCCTCAAAAAGTCAAAAACAGAACTACCCTGTGTTCCAGCAATTGCACTACTAGGTATTTATCCAAAGAATACAAAAACACTGATTCAAAGGGACAGATGCACCTTGCTGTGTATAGCAGCATTATCCACATTAGCCAAAAGGTGGAAACAGCCCGAATGTCCATTGACTGAGACTTGGATAAAGAAGATGTGGTGTGTATGTACAAGGGACTATTACTCAGCCATCAAAAAGAATGAAATCTTGCCATTTACAATGACGTGGACAGAGTTAGAGATTTTAATGCTAATTGAAATACATCAGTCAGAGAAAGATAAATACCATATGATTTCGCTCACATGTGGAATTTAAGAAACAAATGAGCAAAGGGGATAAAAAAGAGAGAGACGCAAACCAAGAAACAGACTCTGGACTATGAAGAACAAACTGGTGGTTACCGGAGGGTGGCTGGCAGGGGGATGGGTGAAACAGGTGATGGGGATGAAGGAGGACACGTGTTGTGATGAGCACCGGGTGTTGCATGGAAGTGTTGAATCACAATATTGTACGTGTGAAGCTAGTATTACGCTGTAGGTTAACTAATTGGAATTTCAATAAAAACTTTAAAAATGGAAAGAAAAAGAACTGATACTGAATACCCAAAGTGGAAAATATATCCCTACATCTGGATATTTCTTCCCCATTTTAACTAAAGATAGAGTATTAACCAATGCACAGAGAGCTAAGTCCTGACTTACTCTGACCATGTTTCAAGCAAACAGTCCCCTGGACTCCAGTTTCTTCAGTTCCTTTATATATTTTGTACATAGAAGCAACATACAAGTTTTGAGTAGGAAGGGAGCTTAGAGTGGTTTAACAAAGAAACAGGATTCTGGGGTAAGCCAGGCTGTCTGATCCATACTTGCACATTCCTATCTCTGTTCTACCACTTAGTAGGTGTGTGGCATTAGACTGGTTCCTTTGCTTCTCTGTGACCCCGTAGCCTATCTGCAAAATAAGGTAAGCCCTGGTATCTATAAGGTTATTATGTAACAGAAGTACAGCGCTGGGACGCCTGTGTGGCTCAGTCAATTAAGCAGCTGCCTTTGGCTCAGGTCATGATCCCAGTGTCCTGGGCTGGAGCCCTGCATCAGGCTCCCAGCTCAGTGAGGAGTCTGCTTCTCCCTCCCCCTGCTCTTGTGCTCTGGCTTGCCCTCTCTGTCTCCCTCTCAAATAAATAAATAAAATCTTAAAACTGTGCTTAAAACAGTGATTGATACATAATGAACACTCAATAAATATTTAATATTAGTATCTTTCTTCCAGCACCTTCCATGGGGTTAGCATTGTGTTAGATAGAATCACAGATAGCAAGAAGGAACCAAGAGCCAGCCAAAGTAACGAAGGTCCAGATAGTAGATGGCAAAACATCTACTACAATCTACAAAAGATTGGGATCATTTTGATTCCGTGCTATGTAACAGTATTAAGCAACTACTATTTATTAAGGACGTATTGACTGCTATCATCTCATTTAGTTTTCATGACAACCCTATGTGTACCCATTGCGTTGGATTACAAATGGCCATAAATTGTTTGCCATTTCTCCCGTCAAGAGGTGGAGTCTATTTCCGCTTTGCTGAACTTGGCTGGCTTTGTGACATGCTTTGATCAATAGAATGATGTGAAAGTGACACTGGGCCAGTTCTGGGGCTAGATCTTGAAGAGCCCTGGTACCTCCTGTTCTCGCGTTCTTGGAATCCACCTGCTATGTTATCTGGAAAGGAGTCTAGTCTGTTAGAGGAAGAGCATCCATCTAGAAAATTGAGATGCCCCAGATGATAGCACCAACTTCCAGGTAGGTGAGTGAGACCATCTTAGATGTTCCAGCCCAGCTGAACTTCCAGCTGAACAAAACGTTCTAAGGGATCCTGACAATGTCATGTGAGGCAGGGATGAGCCATCCATTGTGAACTCTGTTCAGATGGCAGAATCTTGAAAAAATGTGTTTGTTGTTTTTCCTTTCTTTCCTTCTTCCTTTCTTCTTTCTTCCTTCTTCCTTCCTCCCTCCCTCCATCTTTCTTTCCTTCTTCCTTTCTTCTTTCTTCCTTCTTCCTTCCTCCCTCCCTCCATCTTTCTTTCCTTCTTCCTTTCTTCTTTCTTCCTTCTTCCTTCCTCCCTCCCTCCATCTTTCTTTCCTTCTTCCTTTCTTCTTTCTTCCTTCTTCCTTCCTCCCTCCCTCCATCTTTCTTTCCTTCTTCCTTTCTTCTTTCTTCCTTCTTCCTTCCTCCCTCCCTCCATCTTTCTTTCCTTCTTCCTTTCTTCTTTCTTCCTTCTTCCTTCCTCCCTCCCTCCATCTTTCTTTCCTTCTTCCTTTCTTCCCCCCTTCCTTCCTTCCTTCCTTCCTTCCTTCCTTCCTTCCTTCCTTTTTCTCTTGAGTAGGCTCCACGTCCAATGTGGGACTCAAACTCACAATCCTGAGATCAAGAGTCGCATGCTCTACTTACTAAGCCAGCTACATACCCCTAAGCTACTAAGCTTTGGGCGCATTTGTCACGAAGCAGTAAGTAACTGAAACACTCATATTACAGATGAGAAACCAAGAGTTGGAGAAGCTAAGCAACTTGTCTATGGTCTCACAGCTAGGGAACGGTACAGCCTGGATTCAAACCCAGGACCATCCCATACCCAACTCCATGATCTTGGCCAAGGAACTATATAGCGCCTCCTACGAAATAAACAAATTCTAAAGAATAACTCATCCATTCATTTTTGTTCTTTCTCTATGTAGACATTACACAGGGTGGAGGAGGGAGGCTACACAAATGAAAGACATAGCATGTCACTGTTTCTGTTAAAGCTCTTATTTATTTATTTAATTTATTTATTTTTGAGAGGGGGGCAGGGCAGAAGGAGAGAATCTCAAGCAGACTCCCCGCTGAGCATGGAGCCAGTCGTGGAGTTGGTCATGGAGCTCGATCTCAGGACCCTGAGATCATGACCTGAGCTGAAATCAAGAGTCGGACGCTTAACTGACTGAGCCCCCTAGGTGCCCCTACACAGCATGTCACTCTTATGACCATAGAAAATAAACGTGCTGGAACTGGAAATGGAACAAAGGTGGTCTTTGCCAAGATCCTCATCACTTTTGGAAAATCAAATGGGGCCGCCTTCCTGGGATGTGGGTACAGAGCCCTGAATTTCATTCTCTTGTTAAAAAGCAAAGATGCAGGGGCGCCTGGGTGGCGCAGTCGTTAAGCGTCTGCCTTCGGCTCAGGGCGTGATCCTGGCGTTCCGGGATCGAGTCCCACATCGGGCTCCTCCGCTGGGAGCCTACTTATTCCTCTCCCACTCCCCTGCTGTGTTCCCTCTCTCGCTGACTGTCTCTCTGTCACATAAATAAATAAAATCTTAAAAAAAAAAAAAAAAAAGAAAGCAAAGATGCTGGGGCGCCTGGGTGGTGTTAAGCATCTGCCTTTGGCTCAGGGCCTGATCCCAGTGTTCTGGGTTCCTGCCCTGCATCGGGCTTGTCCTCTGGGAGCCTGCTTCTTCCTCTCCCACTCCCCCTGCTTGTGTTCCCTCTCTCGCTGGCTGTCTCTATCTCCGTCAAATAAATAAATAAAATCTTTTTTAAAAATTAAAAAAAAAAACAAAGATGCAAATGAGCATGTTCTGCTCTCACCCTTAGGAGATCAGAGCCGCAATGACACTTAGGGTGGTAAATAGAGACTGACGGCAAGTGGTTGTTTGGCTCTGAAATTCTCCAGGTGAAGCACTCTGAAAGAAGGAAAAGAAAGGTTGGTTTTGTTACATTTTCTGAGTCACAGAGAACTTTGAGGTTTTCCAGGAAAACTGGCTTATAAATTTGTATCTTTCTAACAGGAGTACATTTGGGTTTCAAAGCATCTTTAAACCCATCATTTTCTAAAGTTCCTTATTGCCTGAAAAGCTGCTGGAGCCATTTAAATTCAACACGTGGGTGACACTTACTCTGCGCGGGGCTTTAAGAACGCCTTCTATAGAAACCAGAAAGTGTTTTTGTTTCAATGTGCAGGAACATATGCCCAGAAGTCCCTTATCCTTGGAACCTCACCCACCCCATCTAGAAGGGAGCCACGACTGAAAAGGGATGAAGACAAGGCTATTGAGCTCTTAGGATGATGTATCACAAGGTCTGTAAATTACAACTGGGTTCTTTGCTCGTCGGAGACCTTCTCCATGCCTCATTCAAAGCCTATTTACTCTTATTTTATATCTAATTCTAATAAGCCTAACTCTCCCATTTCCTAGCTTGCAAAAGATTAGAGGCATCAAATGGGAAAGTAAAGTACTGCTTGAGGCAGGAATCTTGGAGAGAGAGAGCAAACAGACCAAGTAAATTAAACAATTTCACAATCTGGGGGGATTTTGCTTGGACACAAATACCCACAACCCCAAGTGCTCTTGAGGGCATGAAAACCACAGAATGAGCCGTGAAATAGATAATCAAGGACATGACCCTCCAAGATTAAATTGCATGTTTGTTTAAGGAGGCAGAGAAGCACATAAAACCTTTGAGAAACCTTTTAACACAAAATAAACTTAGAAAAATCACATGTGTACACTTTATTCCTTTATAATAAGGGAGAAGTCACTGTGATTTTGAAAGGCAAAAACTATACCCACACGGAAGCAGTGCCAGTAACAAGGACCTCCCTTTATTCACTATTTAAAGGTGACTGACAGGCCCTGGGTGGCTCAGTCAGTTAAGTATCTGCCTTCGGCTAGGGTCATGACCTCAGGGTCCTGGGACCGAGCCCCATGTCATCATCAGGGAGTCTGCTTCTCCCTCTCCCTCTGCCTGCCGCTCTGCCTACTTGTGCTCTCTCTCTCAAATAAATACATGAAATGGGTTTTTTTTTTTTAAAGAATTCATTTAAAAAAATTAAAAAATAAAGGTGGCTGAAGCGAGCTATTTAACCCGAGAATACAGAACCGAGGACGGGCATATTCTTATTCCCAGATGTCTTGTGTTCGATCCCTTGAAAAGCCGGCAGAGGGGTCAGAGAATGCAGAAAGATGAAATGACTCAACCAAGGTCGCTCAGCAAAAACCATTAGCCCAGGCAAATAAAGGGGACCAAGCAGAATCCCTGGAATGTCTTGTACCTGGCGGGAGCTCATTAGCATTTGCAAAAGAAGGAAAGGAAAGAGGCAGCCTCTTAGCTATTTGTGAGAAACATTCATTCTCAGCGTTTGCCCAGATTCTCAGCTACAACAGACGCAGAGGAACTGTGGTCACAGGGCCACCGATGGCTGTAACTGGCCTTGCAGCCCAACGTGAGCCAGAAGAGGGCCAGAAACACGCTCCGTGAAGGGAGGCAGTAGTCAGAACTAACAGGCCCTCAACGCAGTAGAAGGGATGACATTGACGTGGGAGAGAGGTTATAAGGTGCGTTGAGGAGCCCCAAATACTACTACTTAGGATTTCCACAGCACTTTCCCTCTTCAAAAGTGCTTTACAAACATTAACTAATTAAAGCAGCATGACTTCTGGAAGGGAAAATTGAGCCTCTGCAGTCTGTTGGAATTATCTGGAAAAGCTAATAAAAGTAAGAGACAATGTTCACGAAGAGGAGGACACAGACTGTAGACAGCTTTTGTGAGGGATCAAAGACCGAAGTTTGGTGGTGGCATTTGCTATCCTCAGAAGCTGTTTTGGCCGTGTGAGGCCCCTACCACGACGGCACCAACGGAAGACCAAGGTGCAGACACCACAAAGGATCCTTCTGCCAACAGCAGGTGCCTGTGGCTGGCTGTGGCCCCCTCTCCCCTTAAGGTCCTTTCTGGGTGGGGCTTGTCTGACTAGAGGGATAGATGGAAGGGGGAGGAGCCTGCCTCCTGGGCTGACCAAGTTCTGTCCACCAGCCCTACAGAAGGGGCCGCATAAAGAGATGCAGGGAGCCGACACCCTCCCAGTGCCCAGTGCCTACGAGAGGCTCAGATCCCTGGTGCAGCGGCCCGGGACACAAACACTTCAAAACACTCAGTTTGGAGACTCTACGACACCTTTTCCTACTGCATTCTTTTTTTTTTTTTTTTTTGAACATTTTACTTTTAAGTAATTTCTACCCCCAACATGGGGTTCAAACTCACAACCCTGAGATCCAGAATGCATGCTCTACCGACTGAACCAGCCAGGTGCCCCTCCCACGCTTTCTCAACCTGGGGAAATTGCTTTGCCTGTTCCTACATTTTGCCGTGTTTTTCTAGAAGAAAAAGGACGCAATCAGATGAAAGTACACATAAGAGCATTTTGGCTTGCCATGTAAAAATTCTGCATTCCACTGGTCCTGCTCCCCAGCCATACACAGCACAGTGCTGTCTGCTTACTCAACCCGCCCTTCATTATTTAATGGCTTAAAATCCCAGTGGGATTTTAAGGAATGCCAGTTCACAGGAGAATGCATTTGGGGTTGAAGCAAAGAGCATCACTTTATAGCTAGACATGGAAACTCTAGAAAAAGAGGAAGAAAATAGGACCAGGAGTTGGGAGACTGTACTTTTGTTCCAACTGGGTCACTAAGAGGCTGAGTGACCCCAAGCAAGAGCTTACTCCGTCTGGCCTTTTCTTTCTTTCTTTCTTTCTTTCTTTCTTTCTTTCTTTCTTTCTCTTTCTTTCTCTTTCTTTCTTTCTTTCTTTCTTTCTTTCTTTCTTTCTTTCTTTCTTTCGCTGAAGGAAGAGCAGGACAGAATCAGTGATCCAACAGGCACTGGTGAGCCCAGCTCTAACATTCTCAGATTCTGGGGCCACACGTGGTCAGCCTAGGGGAGGTGGGTCCATAGGTAGAGACTCCTTGCTTTATGGCAGAGTCATCAGGCTGTCCAAATGATACGATTGCTGCTGGGTATTTAGATAAGGCCCCAAAGAAAACGCAAGTAAGTCACGGAGACAGTCGAGCTGAGCATCTGACAATACACTAATGTGGATTACTTTAAAACAGAGCTGGAAAACCCGAGCCAAATCCAGTCTGCAGCTTCATGTGCTGTTTGGTGCCCATTGTATTCTTTTTTCAATTTGAATTAATTTTCAATGTCTCAAAAATAAAGGGATTTTCCCTAAACAGTTGACCTCCAAGTCTCTCTTGAAAAATTAGATGACCTGGGTTGCACTGGACTCCTTTTTTCACATCAGTAATGAGCTAGAGGTAAGAAGTGTCTGCGCTACTGGAAGGGGCCCATGCTTCCCACCTCCCCACCAGGTTGGCCCCTTCTTTGCATCACTGGCTTGGTCCTGGAGGCTTCTGGATCGAAGATGATGCTGTAGGAAACAGGTGCTCCAGACGCGTCTGCTAAATTGGGCTGCACCAGAAACTGGGGATGCAGGCTGCCATTTCTCTGAGGAGCTAACAAAATTGGAGAGCCCCGGGGTCAGTCTCAAGTCCTCACTGCTTGCTGTCCCTGAAAAACATCTCACAAAACTGCCCATCAGGGTTCACACCATCAGTGGAGTAGTTAGAACCCCGAGTCACATCAAGGATACCCCAAGTGGGAGAAGGGCCCTGAAACCAACTGAGCCCCATCCCTTCTTCCTCCTCAATTTGGAGATCCAGGCACCATGAAGCCAGAGAATGTAAGAGAACAGAATAGGCGGGGAAAACAGTGAGAACAGCCACACCCACCCAACACATGTGGGTGGGCGAAAGCTTCACATCAATCTTCTCCACGACCAGGCAAGGTTCAGGAAGCCCAGAGTGAAAGGCTCTAGAAAGCAGAAACAGAGTCAGGAGACCAGCCCACCTTCTCTGCTCTAAGGCCTGCGTCCTCTGTCCTGCACCCAGAGAGTCTGTGGCAGAGACTGGAGACGTGTTTACACTGCCAGACAGGGAGCAGCAAGAGAACACGGGGCTGTGTCCATGGATTCGAAGGCCAGTTCATGAGCCCTAGGAGAGGAGCAAAGAAGAAAGATAAAGGCAATGAATGACCTGAACATTCAGACCACAGCCTGCTTCCGTGTTGTGGGAAAGGGGAATTGACAATAAAACGAAACAAAAAAATGATTCTGGCTGTCTGCACAGAACAATTGACTTGACAGTAAATGGAACATTCTAGTTAAAATCTTCTTTGCAGAACAAATCTTTGTAGGCCAGAAGGGAGGGAGGGACAGAATAGCGGACTTGGGACGATATAGCACAGGAGCTAAAAAATGGAAAAAGGCACCCTGCGCCCCAGGACATTCCCTCTGGCGGGTGCTCGAAGGAGAGACGCAGGGTGTGCTGACGGTTGGAGAAAGAGCGCGGTGCCCCCGGGGGTGGGTGGGGGTGACAGCTGCTGGTAAAGGGAATGGAATCAACAGCCATGAAAAACAGGCTCAGAATGTCTGCTCACTTCTCCCTCACTTTAAAATACTGGTGTTTTGTGCAAATAAAAACAGGCTCTGGGTGGCTCAGCTGGTTAAGCATCTGCCTTTGGCTCAGGTCATGATCCCAGGGTCCTGGGACCAAGCCCCATGTTGGGCTCCCTGCTCAGTGGGGAGTCTGCTTCTCCCTCTCCCTCTACAGCTCCCCACCACTCATGCTTTTTCTCTCTCCCTCTCTGTCTCAAATAAATAGATAAAATCTTAAAAAGGGGGGGGGGGAACTCTCAGGGTGCCTGGGTGGCTCAGTCAGCTAAGTGCCTGACTCTTGATTTCCGCTCAGGTCATGATCTCAGGGTGGTGGGATCCAGCCTGGCCTTGGGCTCCGTGCTCAGCAGGGAGTCTGCTGGAGTTGCTCTCCCTCCCTCTGCCCCTCCCCCTTCCCTCTCTCTCTTTCTCTAAAACAAAACAAAACAAAACAAAACAAAAACACAAAAACCTGGGCTCTTTTCTGTCCAGATTCTGCCCAAGCTGGACTACCTTGTTTGTCTCCCTGAATACATCCCACAGTCCCTCCTCCCAGCCTGTCTCCCCAAAGTATCTCCTCTTCCACCCCTGTCACTTTGCACCTGCATTTGTCTAGGGCCTTCCAACCCATCTCTTTCCTCAGGTGACATTTTCTTTTCATATTCTACTAGGGAGTTCTAGAATTTGGCATTATTGCTGTTACTCACGCAATTGTCTGGACCTGCTATTACTAATACAAACTGCCGACTCTAACAGAGTATCCTAAGGGCCTTGCATAGATTAATTGCTTTTACTTTCACCAGAACTCTATGAAACAGGAGCTATTACTGCTCCCATTTTATAGATGGGGAAATTAAGGCACATCGACTTTTCCGAGGCTGGCCAGCTAATTAGTGATGGTGTGTGTATTAGTTTGGTAGGTCAGCTGTAACAAAATACCACAGACTAGGGAACTTCAACAACAGAAATTTATTCTCTCATAGTTCTGGAGGCTAGAAGTCTCAGACCAAGGTGCCATCAAGGTTGGTTTCTGGTAAGACCTCTCTTCTTGGCTCGTAGACAGTCACCTTCCCCTGTGTCCTCATATGGCCTTTCCTCTGTGCTTTTGAGGAAAGAGAAAGTTCTTGTGTGTCTTCCTCTTCTTAGAAGGACACAGATCCTGTCAGACTAGGGCCCCACCCTTATTACTTATTTATTTATTTATTTATTATTTTTTTAAAAAGATTTTTTTTATTTATTCGACAGAGATAGAGACAGCCAGCGAGAGAGGGAACACAAGCAGGGGGAGTGGGAGAGGAAGAAGCAGGCTCCTAGCGGAGGAACCTGATGTGGGGCTCGATCCCATAACGCCGGGATCACGCCCTGAGCCAAAGGCAGATGCCCAACTGCTGTGCCACCTAGGTGCCCCCCCTTATTACTTATTTAATATGAATTACCTCCCTAAAGGCTTCATCTCCGATGGCGGTTAGGACTTCAAGATATGAATTTGGGCAGGGGATCGGGATTCAGTTTAGTCCATTACAGTGTGATAACAATTTTTTCTCATTCATTAATTTACTTAGCCCCTATTAATTGCCAGACATTTTGTTAAGTGACTGGAGACATAGCAGTGAAAAAACAAGCAAAGGCATTGCTTGTTAGCCAATAAGCTCCCATCCTCCAGGGGGAGAAGCTGGCAATAGACAAGGAGCATGGAAACTCACGCCCACCTCAGACAGTGGCAAGTGCTCAGCAATTGTGATAGGGTGTGTTATTGGGACTATTTTGGCCAAACACATACAGAACCAGGGGAAGAGTTTCCCAGGCAGAGGAAAGATAAGTGCAAAGGTCCTGAGGCAGAAATATGTAGTGTATTAGAGGAGCAGAAGGAAGGCTGGCCCGGCTGAGTCAGGGGGAAAGTAGGAGAGGGGTTTGGAAAGGAGGACAGGGCCAAGCCATAGAAAGCTTCATAGGTTGTGGGAAGGAATTTCGTCTTTATTCTGAGAGCAATAGAAGCCATATGAAGGTTTGTGTTCTGATTTATGCTTTCAAAAGACCTCATTAGTGGTGTAAAGAATGACTCATAGGAGTATAAGAGTACAAGCAGGGACCCCACCAAAGAGGCCCTTTATGGGTTCACTGGCAAATATTTACCGAGCATCTACCCACCAGGTAATGTGTTGATACCACCCCAGGGAGCTAAGAGCCCCCTGTGTGGTAGAAGGAAACTCCCAGACCTGGTGGCCCCTGCCCAGGATGCTTCCAACCTTCCATGAAAGTGTCAAATGAGTCAAGACATCCCTGAGGGCTGAGCTTTGTGGCCCAGGCTACAAGCGGGGAAGGAGTTCTGAAGAAAGGAAGGACCGAGTGAGGAGAGCTGGTGTGGAGCATGGCTTCTCTGCAGATGTGGGACTCAGCCCTGCATTGAAGGATGGGCGTCCCAGAGAAGGGGGTGCCTTCCATCCACGGCGATAGGAGGAAAGGCGCACACGTGGAATGGACACAGCACCAGCACCAGCACTGGCTTATTCTGTATAAAGTTTCATTCAATACCGATTCGGCAGAGCACATGCTCTGTCCCTGTGGGCCTGGGGCCCTGGGGCATATGTGAAGGTGACTCAGAGTGGGCTCCTACCACGGAGGGATTTCCAGCCAGCAAGGAGGATGAGGCAGGCCTATGATGGTCTGCCACACCCCAGAAGAGTGAGACGTGCCATTAGAGATGCGGACACAACACTGAGAGGAGTGTATGTGCCTGTTATATAGAATAATCCTTGCGGAAGCACGAATATACACGTCCCTTTCCACAGTGCTAAGTTACGGAGCACACTTCCTGCTCTCCGAGTACCTTTGCGTTTATCCACATAAGACCTTGTGAAGTAAGCATAACAGGTGCAGTGCTCACTTCTGTTTTCCATGTGAATAAATGCAGTGCTCTCTCAGTCAGGACCCAACCAGGAACCCGGGAACCCCAGCCATGCAGCCCTACACTGGCCCAACCTACCACAGGTGGTGGAGAGCTGCTGGGGAACGGGGACACGGGCAAGGGCAACGGGAAGTGGGGGAACTCAGGACACAGTTAGAAGGTCCAGCTGGCAGGACCCACTGTTGGATTGAGTATGGGGGTGAGGGAGGGAGAAGACTCAAGAATGATGCTAAGATTCACAGAGGATAGAGAAAATACAGATGGAGGGGGGAGGGGGGAGACAATCCAGATATAGAACTAGTTTGACTGCTAAGAGGCTGTTTGATTCTAGGAGCATTTCCTTCTTTGGCCTCAGTTTTCTCATCTGTGAAATGAAGCTTTTCAAAAAAAATATTTATTTATTTGAGAGAGTGAGCGTGCACCCATGCGCGGCTGGGGAGGGTCAAGGAAGGGGCAGAGGGAGAGAGAGAGAGAGAAAATTTCAAGCAGACTCCTCCCTGAGCTGAGCCTGGAAGCCGGAGGTGGGGCTTGATCTCAGGACCCTGGGATCGTGACCTGAGCCAAATTCAAGAGTCCTACGCTTAACTGACTGAGCCCCTCATTTGTGAAAGGAAACTTTTAAGACCAATAACCGAAGTTGTTTGTGTGTGTGTGGGCAGATACCAAAATTTACGAAAACGAGATCGTAACCATCCCTCAACATAAGACAAAGCACGCCAACTTAATCAAAGGCCCTTTGTATACCCATTCCCACTGCACCCCCTCCCCCACCTCAGATGAAACCAGACATCATGACTTTGAATGTGACATTTGTCATCTCCTGTCACCTTTTAAGGGTTAGTGATAATTCTGTTCTTTTCTTGCAGCTTATGATTTCATAATTGATTTGCAGTTGACAGGAAGCTTCTGTATACAGCACATCATCTGTTTTCCACTGAAGTTCTAGGAGAGCCACCGGCCATGGAAGTTTCGCTCCAGCTTTTCAGATGAGCAAACAGGTTCAGAGGGGATATGCCATAGCACTTCCCATCTTGACCACATTTTCATCCCATTTCATGCCTTGCTTTCTACTGCTGGTCTTCTTTTCATTCACATTTGTGCCCATAACGAGACTAAGTTCTCCAAAGCAGGGATCTCTCCCCTGAATTGGTGACCAATGTGGTGAAGTGACAGGGCTCAGGCTTCAGTCAAAGAAACAGTGATGAAGGGAAAGCTGCCCATGTGGTGGGGAGGCGTCTAAAGCCACAAGTAACACAGGATAGGGATGTAGGATTTGGATCTAAGGAGAGGAACGGCACACATGGTGCCCAATGGAGTCACCAAGGAGTGTGATTGATCAGAGCCCATGACAGAGCAGGTTAGGCACAATTTTGGTCTTGCAAGCCAAACACCCTGAAAAGCAAAATAAATGAAGTTTCACTTGTCCGTGAAAACAAGACTCCTGTGATCTAGAAGTAAAAGAAGTGACTGCAATCTCCACAGAGTGGACATTCTTCCTAGTGATAGGGAAAAGACTGGCAAGAACTATAGGGTTGGGGCTTAGAAGGGCAGTGCTGCTCCTTGGTTATGGTCACTAATGCCGACGGCAGACTGTGGAATGCTTTACATGCATCTTGTCATTTAAGCTTCCCCAACAAATAATAGGCACCATTACTTTTATTTCCTCTAATTTTAGAACTAAGGCGGAGTGGTTAGTAAGTTGCTCAGAGTCACCAAGAGAGCAAATGGGGGAATCCGTATTCAAACACAGGTCTGCCTGCCTCCAGAGCCCTAGCTCTTAACGTTTTTCCATCTCATCTCCTACAATAGATCCCTCGTTCTCCAAGAAGACCTGGGCTGTGAACTGTTTCTCTTCTAGCCTCATGAAGGTGGATTTGCCCAGATCCAGCCCCTGGGACTGCCAGAGACAGGGACTATTTATTACCAACTCAAAGCTAAGCAAATCAGCATACGACCTCATTAGCAAGAGGCTTAATCTCCTCAGGTAGCCCGCCTCGGTCAATTACACTTTTTATTACAAGCAGCTGTTACATCTGTGCTTTCCAGATTACTCAGAGCTAAACCTGAGCAGTAAAATGATAGCAACTACTGGAGGGATACTGACAATTCGTTTGCCCGCATCCAAGGGCAAAACACAGTCCTAAGTGTCCTACTGACTCTTTAGCTCCAGGGCAAACAAGTTTTTCTGCCGCTAGACTTGCGTTAAGCCACATAACATTTTCCCAGTGAAAACACTTAGGGATAGCAGCCTGTGTAACTATATATAAAGACAGATGCTTATGGCAGATCAGGTTTTTTCCTATTCTGTGGGCTTATTCTGTTTTTTTAGATGATCTCAAGTATGACAAAATAGCTCCAAAGAGTTGATGTTCATCAATTTTGTCATGAATGTTAGAAATCTTGATATGTCATAATATTATGCACATAATATTATATGTATGTATATAAAATTTACATATGTATTTTAAAAAGAGTAAACAGAAAGGAAACACCATGGCCCAATGGAAAATAACTGAGATCCTGCGGTTTCTAACCATTTAGGGTTTGATAATCAACAATACAATATTACAAACCTGTTAGGGTTTGCTATTCAATAATACAAAACAAAAGAAAAAAATAAGACAACTATAAATAAATCCTGTCTAGCTGATTTAAATTATAGAACTCATGCAGCTTGAGCAAACCCTCTTCCCCTAACCATGGTGTGATTCTTCTTGATTGAGAATCGAGTTTCTGGGCTATTTCTCAGAGAATGAAATTACAAAACACAAGATAGCAGATTTAAAAAAAAAAAAATTGTCGCCAGGTATCCCTGCTGGATATCAAGTGACTGGGTCAGAAACTCAGTCGGAAACTCTGCTTAAGGAAGAACAGAACAAATCCCTCTCGCCTGGGAGGCCAAACAGAGCATTGTTTTAGTTCTGTAGGACGTAAGGACAATGGAATAGAACATTGTCCTGGGTAATGGTCTCCTGCTGGTGGAGAAATGCGGTGGCAAAACCGAGGTGCTCAGCAAAAACAAACAGGGGGCTGAACTGCTACCTTCTTTTTAAAGCAAAAACCGTTGATCCTGGAACTGAGCCCCTCCCAGCAGCTTCCATTCTGTAATAAAAGTCTTGCATTTGGAGGTGCTCTGGGCTGGCATGTTGCTGGGTGGGGGGCGGGGTACAGAGGCTAGCTAAACTACTGGGGCTGAACCTCTGGCTTCAGGGATAGGCTTTGGGGACCATTTTTGAATTTCACCAGCTGCTGGGCAAAACAGGCTTTCCATAAAAACACTGCATCATGCCTCAGGACCGGCTGAGACCTCCCTACCCCCATATCCCACCCTCACCTCTATTCTTTTCTATGACTGCTTATCACACTGACACAGTTTGTATGGGTAAAGTTCCACATCTGCTGAAGAGAAAAACCTTTCTTTTGTAAGTATTAATCAGGGATGCCTGAAGAATGACACCAGTAATCCATTCATTTGATACAGAAATCAGTACCTTCCATTTTTTTTTCTTTTTTCCTGGTAAAATAATACTAAATGTAGAGACTCTCTAACGTGTATCTCAAAACATAATTCAAATCAGATAAAAATTTAAATCAGGTAAAAACTTAAGTAGAAATTATTTAAAATGTGAAAATTTGGAAAAAAAAAACATCTTTTCATATTCGAGACAAAAATAAATGAAAATTCAGGACCAAAGTCATCCTTCAACAAACTGAAGTTTTTGTAGAACACACAGCTCGAACTCTACCACACAGATGGAAACTGGTCCGAATACAAGCTGGCAGTATTCTTTCATTCCGCAAACTTCTACAATCTCCATTAAAGCTGCATGGCATTCAAAAGTTGAGGTCCAATTCATCTTTGCTGCTAATGAGACATTTTACAAGCGTATTTTCTTCTTGGGAAAAATTTTCGAATTGGGTAAAACAAATGGGAAGTGGATATTTGAAGAAAAAAAAAAAAAAAGCAACCCAACAACCCCCTCCTGCCTGGACTGGTGATTGATTTGCTTAGAATTCTCTGGGCAAGCATTTCGTTTCCTGATAACTGCTATTTCCCCTCCCATTTCAAATTCTCTCTCGTTGAGGCTGACACAGGACATGGAAATACCAATTTGTGATGGTAGAGTTCCCTTCATGTATTTCAACAAGAGAATTAATTCATATCAGCTGTCAGGGTGTCCCTCTGAGTTTTCCTTCTCCTCTAAGGTCAGACTTTTCTACATAAAGAAGGATGCCTGATAGATCACTAGTAATAGGAGCTAGGTGTTCAGGGTTACACACGCAACTTTTTGATGCTTTGTATGACCACTCTACATGTTTTATAGCCTTGCCAGCAGAAAAGGATCCTGACCTGCATACCCCATAGAAGGTGGCAATTTACATTATTATTACAGTAATTAATCTGATATTTCTAATTTAAAGATTCATTTGGGGAGAGAAAAACACACACACACACACAACAGCGATGAGATGCTATTGCCTTTAGTTACCTGTGTACGATTATCTCATTTTTCTCCCTCACCTTTCTGGGTTGACAAGAGCTCCTTGGTGAAAAGATATTCCAGTGGGTGATAAAAGGCATCAGTTAATTTTGAAGGTACTTCGGAAATTTGATCAGTAATGTAAATCACCATCATAGAAACCTCAAGTGGTCAAGAGAATAAATGGGGAGAATAATAAGCAAGAAGAACTAGTTTGAAGTGCAAGCATAAAGGTAAGGGGGGGAAGTAAAAATTATGTAGGGACAGAAAAACTTCAATTGGGTGATCTAGTTGCTAACGAAGAAAATTGAAGCATAAGGATTTGGATGGGGCAGACTCAGTTCAAATGGTTCCTAACAATATGGGGAGAAACCAAAGCAAACAGAGCTGGCCAAACAAAACGAGCTATGGAAAAGAGATGATAATTAGTAATAAACACGAAGGCGCATACGCACTTTGGACAATTCCAATCTCAGCGCCTCCTCTTCCTCAACATCTGAGTGCATCGAACAAAATGAGGAACCCTTTTTGAATTCTGTCTTCGTCTTGCATGAATCTGCCTAGGAGCTTTTGCATCTCTCTCAACTTGTCAGCATACCTAGAATTATTGCTGGGCATTCCACCGATCCCACGTCCCAAATCCTGTGCACCTTGATAGGTGTGGGCTGCCTCGACCTGCATCACTTCAGGACTCGCCATAAAGCAGAGTTCTCCAGGAACGCAAATTTTCCCTCATGAAAATCTGCTTCAATAAGAGCAAGGTCCAGGCACCCAGGGAAAAGCTCAGCTTAAAGAATCTGGCAGGGAAATTGGTGGTTTCGAAGGCTGTGTTTCAACTCCTGATTTAAAAAAGAGTTCCAGAATCATTACCTTTAATGTGAAATTTCTCTAAGAAAAAGTTCATGGGAATTATTTTAAAGTTTCAGAGAAGTCTATTTGGTTAGGGTAGAATGTTTTCAACTTCAGAGGCTATTTTTTTAAAAAAAGGAAACAAATTTCAATCACTTTAATATACACTTTAAAGGCAATTTATGATAACTCTAGCCCTTCTCCGATGACTAAGGCTAGCGAACTTCCCAGGCTGAAACATTCATTCTTGTATTCAAGAAAAGTCCTCTCAACGATTTAGAAAAATATTAAAAATATGGAAGCAATTGTAAAATCACTTTCACCTGTGCAATATCCTTTTTCATGAGGAGCTCCAAATTACATAGCTAGGGTTACAGATTTTCACAAACACAGTTTCATTTGTGATCGCTCTGTGGCTGTAATTCCAGGCTGCTATTTATTTCACTCTGCTGAAAGGTATGGGGTTATCTTTGCCTTGTCTTCCTCTTGTTACTTAAACCATCCAAGAAAATGTCAAGAAATCAAGTAAGAGGAAGGGGAAACAGGAGGTAGAGTATTCAAAGGACTGAAATCCACCACACGAGAAAAATTAAGTTGATAATAGTTGGGGTTACCTCCCTGCTCCACGTCCTCCATCTGAGCAATGGGCTAATGCCCCTGGGCTGGGGTGTCTGGGGACGAAGAAAGAAGTCCTCAGCCGCTGCAGAGATGCTAAGAGAACAGTCAGCTGTCTCCTGACTTAGAACATCTGAAAGCTTTCTGGCCTCTCTGAGGAAGCCGATCCGAATCCACCCGGTGTCAATCTGCCTTCTAGAAGCGACAGGATATGTACCCGGATCTGGGCAGTGCTTACATTTTGGGTTTATTGGGTTTATGAGGGTTGCTTGGAACTCCCTGCGATAAAACTGCAGAAGGGTAGCGGGCGGGGGAGGAAAGGAGTCGGCGAAGGAGAGGGGAGTCAGGGAGATAAGCAGGGGGTGGAAACCCTGGGAGGGAAAGGAAAGGCCGGAGGCGGAGAGTGCAGCCGGACGGGGGCTGGGAGAGGTAGGGCGGGACCCGAGCTGCGCCCGAACTGGGCTCTATTGGAGGGCGCCGCCCAGCCCCGGGCCGCTCTCCGCAGCCGAGCTGGGCCCCTTCGCCCCGCCGCGGGCCACTGTCCCCATCTCACCCCACCCCCAGCTCCAGCCGGTGCGGCCGCCTGGGGGAAGTGGAAGCCGCTGGGACGCTGTGCTCTGCCCGCCTCTCTCGGCCGCCTCCGCCGGGGATCTGCAACCCGCGCGCCTGAGCGGCGGCAGGGGCAGCCCCGGGCCGGGTGGCTCGCCAGGCTGGGTGGGGTGGGCGCGTTTTACTGGAGGTGGCATTTGCAGGAGGGGAGGAGACAGGGCCATCAGAGCTTCCCTGAGCACCGGGGGCCGGGCCAGGCCGGGCCAGGCTCGGGGATCGGAGTGAGGGTATGAGACGGGCTCCGAGTTGTGCCTCTTGCTGGTGGCAGCCGAGCTCAAAAGGCAATCGCGCGGGCCCGCGGGCCCCCTCCTTCGCGGCAGTCCTTCCTCGGCTCGGGGGAGGCGCCCCCTGTCCCGGGTCGCGGCGTTCTCCCGTGTCCAGGCGTGGACCAGCACGTGGAGCCGGGGAACAGAGAGCGGAGCGAGGCGGTCCGCGCGCCTCCACTTCCCGCGCGCCGACGGCTCGGAGAGCAGTGGCCCCTCCCGGGGCTAGGGTCCCCGCCCGCCCGGAGACCTCACCTCCGCGTCCCGCCCCGCCTCGCGCCGCGAGGATGGGGGCCTGGCACGGGCTCCGCAGCGGCCGCGTCCCCAGCGAGCCCAGAAGCTCCTTCTCGCCCCTTCCTCCCGGGCCGGGGCCCTAAACCCCGGAACCCCGCGCGGGAGGGGCAGGGAGGACAAAACAGTCAAAGCTTTCCCGCCCACGGCTCCAGAGCAGCATCTCGGTGGCGCTCTAGGCCCGGGGGTGTCGCCTTCCCCAGTGCCTTGAGGGGGTGGGCGCCAGGCTGGGCCTCTTGACAGTTTCACGCCTACTTATAATTTCCCGTTGGCTTTGCACAGGGGTAGCTGCGCCCTCCCCTTGGAGAAAGAGGCCGCGCCTGCACCCGAAGGTAACTCGCAGGTGACCCGGGGAGTGGAGCAGTCCGCGGGGCGGTCAGCGACGGGCACCGGGAGTTACTGGTTACTGTTCCAGCAGAGAAAATCGGCGGCATTTAAAGTACACTTCTAGTAGGACAGAGCCTAAATTTAATTTAAAAACAAATTGAAAACATCTCAGATTGTCCAGTTTGCCTTTTTGCTTCAATTTAAAAATTAGTAACAATTTTTCAGTGCTACAGAGGGGATAAAAGATAATGGTTGGGTCACCCTAGGTTGGTGTGTAGTTTGCCTTCATTTCCCTCTTCTCTCTCGAAGTTGTGTTAGCAGTTTCCGCATAAAAGATCTTCTGTAAAACCCTTGCAAAAAAAAAAAAATCGGATTTTTCTGTTTGGATGGCTCTATGTCAAAAAACATTTGCAGCAGCGGCGGGCTTTGCTAACGATTGAAGGAAGGACATTTCCTACCATAAGGTAGAGTCAGTGCACTGCCTACAAGCCATTGATTTCCATCCCTCAGCTTGCTGTTCACTTTCTCCTGATTATGACAATAATCATGATAATAATAACTAGGACACAAACAGCTCTTGAGAAGTCGTTGGTAACCTACCTCTTCTTGGAGGTGAGGCACACACACACACACCACCCGGTGGACCTATGCTTTATTTTTGCCAGAGGAGCGCAGAATTGCCCGAGTTTTTAAAAAATGATCTATTTACAGACTTGCTAATGCCTCCCCAGAAATCCTGTTTATCGGCCCAATAGTTGTGACAGGGTTAGAAAACCAGTTTAAACTGTTAATCGCCACAAAAAGGGTCCCAGATTGACGCCTTTCACTTACCTTTGAAAGGCTATAAAAGCGACGCTGTACATTGGGATGAAATTAGCGACAAAATCATTACCTTGACTTCCCACAATAAAGACAGCCTTAAAGAGGGGCTATTGATGGTTTCAAATTACATAACGGTGGTTTATAAGTTCTTCCTCTGGGCTCATAGAAAGCAATTTTAAGGTGTGCATTCTTCAAAGAACAAACAGCCACTAGCATTCGAACAACGACACGCAGCTGCTTTTTTATTTTATTTTTTGCAAAGCGGCTATTAGAAAAAAAGAGAAAAACAAAAACAAAAATCTAGTAAAAGCAGGCCCAAAGAGAATCATGTCCTGTTTAAATTTCACCAAGCTCCCTGTGCCACACTTGGCCTCAGAACCCGGAGGGCTCTCTTCCTCTGGGGCAGGAAAGGCAGTGGGGTTCACAGACCCGCCGAGGGGGCGTTGGGGGGCAGCCCGGAGCGTGTCACCGGTCGGCCTGACGCGGCTGCGGATTTTAAAGCCGGACACAACTTCGTCTAGGTTAGAAGGAAAGGCGTTTCCCTAACACATCACTGATTCCCTGCGGCTGGGTGCAGGCGCGAAAGGTCGACCCTCCCACCCCCGCCCCTGTGGGATAGCTCCGGTCTGGCCCAGGATGGGCCTCCGCCTTACAGACGAGCTTTCCCGGGACGGATATCCACGTACGTCCGAAAGTCTACCGAATGCAGAGGGCCCACCTCGCCCGCTTCCTTTCGCTTTCGGAGGCGCGTCTGCATTTTCGCGGGCCGAGGAAGTCCCATCAAACCCGGTTTTCCAGGTAACCCCACCCTTGCGCACCCCGCCTGCAAGACCCGACGGTGCACCCCGCCGCCCCAGCTGGCGCTTCCGTAGGGCCAAGTCGGCGGTCCAAAACCAGCCAGGTTGCTGCAGGCTTCCCCGAGCAAAGACGTTCGGGCTGCCCGCGCTGAGTGCGGCGCGCGGAGGGAGAGGAGCGTGCCCCCTTTAGCGTGTTAGGGAGCGAGAGGGCTGTTGGGGTCAGGCGCGCTCTCGGAGCAACTTTGCGGCGTGGAGAGACAGGAGGGGCGTCCGTGAGCACACAGGCCCGGGCTGCAAGCGGCGCCTCGACCGCATTCGCTGCGCAGCACTGCCCCCTGGTATCCGGCGTCGAAACTGCCCCGCTCCGCGGTGGCGGGTCTTTCTCCTGCGTTGCCTGGACAGATCTTTTCTCCCCTCCAGGCCACAAGCCCCAGGAGAGCTGTCCCCCGAGGCCTCAAGAGAGCCTTCCTGCCCTGCTCAAAGCCTTCCAACCCCGTCCTGAAGCACTCACCACCCCAAAGAGACCTAGGGGGTGGGCTGCCTGAGCCAGGCCTCCAGCGTGGCCCTCGCCCCTTGTTGACTTGCGTCCAAGTCCTGGCTGATGTCTCCTGGAGGGGGCTAGAGATGTGCGGGGCCCAGGGAGGCCTCGACTACAGGCCTGGGCAAGGAGGAGCGGGGAAGGCTTGTCTACATAGAGACTCGTCGGGTTGGGAATGTTCATTCTTTAATGAACACCAACTCCAAGGGCATCTTGGGTTGGCAGCTGGGCTTTCCAGAGAAGAAAGGAAGGGATGGCAGGGCCTGGCTCCTCCTCACACCCTGATGTGGGAGAGGTGGGCAAAGCACCTGCTGACCCATACTGAGGTCCCGGGGCGTCATCCCTGAGGTCCACCTGGGAAGGGCCCAGAGCCCCTGGCCCAGCCCCCTCCTTCCCTTCCCACTGCTCCAGTCTGGTCTTCACTTCCCGAAGGTGCCAGGAGGAAGACTGCCCCCTTTTCCAACCCACGCTGGGCACCAGATGCCGGGGTGGACAGAGGGGCCCAGGCCTCATGACCGGTCATCCTCTCCCCTCCCAACTGGATGGTTGGTCCCAGGCTTTGGGGCTGAGCTGAAGGGGTGGTAGGTGTTTAGACCACTAGACTTAAAGAAGGAGCTCAGGCTCTGGAATTAGATGGAGTTGGGGTTCCAACTTGGCCACATACTTGGCTGTGTGATCTTGGGTGAGTGACTTGGCCTCTCTGTGCATCAGTTTCCTTGTTGGTTTTTCAGGGATGTTGTGAGGATTAATTAAGATAATATCCTTGTGGTGCTAGCGTGTGCTCAGTTACTGCTGATTATCACAGGTGACCCACAGCAGGAATATGTTCCAGCAAGTGTCCCAGAGGGTGGGCTTCAGCAGCACTGCATTGGGGCATCTCCCGATCTCCAGTTTCAGGAGGAATGAACACAGAGCAGTGTTGGGCCTGGACGCTTCCACTTCCTGGCCTCTTAGAGCAGGGCCCACACCGTACATGTTGGAGGACATGGCATATTTTTGCAGCTCTAGGAAGCTAACCATCCTCCCTTATGATTTCGCCTGGCTCAGACAGCCATGAGAACGCTGGGCCCAACAGCTGTCAGATAGCCAGCCAGACGACAGAAGTTGTTTTCAAGTCTCCATTTTACGGAGCAGGAAACCGAGGCTCAGAGAGATTAAGTAACTTGCCCAAGATCACACAGCTGATCAGGGGTAGAGCAGGGATTTGAAGTGAGGCTTCATTCAGAGGTCAAGCTCGAAACCACTAACGTTGTGTGACATTAGAAAAGGGTGAGCTTTTGCTTTTGGGTTTCCACTCACTCTCTAAGCTGCCCTTTTCACTGCCTTGGCATTGGCAGAGACGGAGAAGCGCTCCTGGGAATTGCGGGCCGCGGCGCTCATTTCCCCTCGCCCGGTTAGTGCCAGGGGCGTCCTGAGACTCTGGTCCAGGCCCCTTCGGTCTCTGAGGCTTCCAATCATACTGAGCCGCTCGCTTGCGCACCATGGACCCGGCGCCAGGGCGGGGTGGGGTGGGGGGACCTTTTCTCCGCCCTCCCTGGAGGCTCAGCGCAGCGGTCGAGTAGGAACCATTCAAGATCGCAGTTGAGGCCACACGGGCTGAGTCCCTGGGAGGCGGGAAGGGACGTGGAGCCGGGATACTTCGGGACCCCTCCAGGTGGTGCCCACAGCGCTCAGGGGCCCCTCGCTCCCCTACCCTGAACGGAAGCTCCCAGGAACTGGAGTCGGTGTACTAGTTCGGGATGCAGGGCCCATCGCTAGGAGGCCGCCAGCCATCTAGACGCCAGGGAGTGCCCTTGGACTCCCTGAGCTGCCCCGAAGTTCCCCAGTCAGCAAATACCTAACTAGCATCTAGGAGGTTCCAGTCTCTGCATTCAGCCCCCTCTCCCAGTCTCTGTCAATTTTCAGGCCAACCCCAGGGCCCCCACTCTGTGCCCTAACCCCGGCCCTCCCCCCCTGGGGCCCAGCTGAGGGGTCCCCTAGTGCTGGGGGGAGCGAACATTCGGGTGAGAGCCGCACTCCCCACCCCACACCCTCACCCTGGGCCGTCGGCCCGCCTCGTGGGGCTCTCCGGGCTGGGCGCCCCCTGGCGGCAGGAAGCAGAGTGGCCCCCTCGTCCGAGGGGCTCCCCGCCCAGGTGGCCCGCCGCCCGCCCACACCCGGGCGCCTTCCGACGGGGGTGGCCAGCCTTGTCCCCAGAGACAGGCCAGAGCCTCAAGCCTTTCCAGGACTGGTGGGGGCGCGCGGCTGCTCCAAGGCCGCCACGTTTTCCAGCCGCGGGCCTGGTCGTCACCGACTAGAGACCACCAATGTCAGATAGTCCCACCCAAGTTCAGAGGTGAGGGAGAACAATATACATGCGGATTTTCAAGAAGAGATTCCCCGCCCCCACCGCCAACCGCACGGTGTCCCTGTGTGAAGCAGTTGCTCTCCCTCAAAAACCCCGCCAGCGAGACGCGGTGGGGAGAGGACCCAATCGGGAGGCAAAGGGCGCCGAGGGCGCCTCAGAAACCGCGCTGGGCTCCTTCATTCTCCCGACCACCCGTGGTGGGGTTCTTGTTACCCTGGCTCCCCGCCCCCCACTCGTTTTTACAGACGGAGACTTAGGGCCCAGGAGAGGTTAAGCAACTGGCCCCTTGCTGCAGTTAGTAAGTCAGGGAGGTGAAATCGCAACTGAGCAGATTCTGGGGCGCCTGGATGGCTCCGTGAAGCGTCTGCCATCGGTTCACGTCGTGATCTCAGGGTCCAGGGATCCTCTCCCTCTCCCTCTGTACCCCCCTCCACCATGCTCGCTCTCTCAAATAAGTAAGTAAAATCTTAAAAAAAAAAAATTGAGCAGATTCTTACCTGGCTTGCTGTTCTGACCCCAATATGGGAGAAGGCTTCTGTCCATGTCTGTAGACTGTAGTGGGTGCTTTTTTCCCCAGCCAGCTAGTTGGGTGGTGGGACTTGAGTATATCTTTGGTGATTCAGATTCTTTTTTACAAAATATTTATTTATTTATTTATTTATTTATTTATTTATTTATTTGCAAGAGAGTGTGTGGGCGGGGAGGGGCAGAAGGAGAGAGAGTCTCAAGCTGACTCCCCGCTGAGTGGGGCACACTAGGGGTTCGATCTCAAGACCCTGAGACCATGACCTGAGTGGAAACCGAGAATTTGTCGCTTAATGGACTGGGCCACCCAGGGGCCCCTTCCTGGTGATTCAGATTCTTGAACCAGCTCTATACGGCCTCTGATTCCGGAGGGAAATAGGATCGTGAAATTCTGTGGCATGTGGAGATGAGGAGTGGGCAGTGGAGCATACCCCCAACTTACTTGTTTTGTAAAACATTGTATGGAAAACGTCGAAAGTACACAAAAGAAGAGACAGTTTTATATAATGATCCCCCATGTCCCCATCCCTGGTCTGCAAGTAATCAACTCTTCGCCAACCTGTTTCCTTCCCCCTCCCAGCCGACCCTACCCTGCCCCTCTCCCACGTTCAGAGAGATTATTTGGAAGCAAAACCTAGACATCCCAGTGTTTAGTCTGCAAACCTGTTGCCAGAAGACCGCCACATTTCCCAAACCGCACTACCATCAACACAACAACAATTCCGAGATGCTCCCAGAACACGCGCATTCCTAGACATAGAGCATCCAAGTCTGTGGGGACTTCATTCCTGGAAAGAGCTTCTACGTGTTCATGGTGGTTTCAGCTCGAGGGTCAGAACGACCTGGATTTGAATCTTGATTTTTGTCACTTAATAGCCAAATGGGTCGGGCTTCGTTTCTCGCTGAGCACCTGTTTTCTCTCCTAGTGCGCTGGTATTACCTCAAATGCTGCTATAAAGATAAAACGAAATGTGTGTAAAGAGTTTAGCAGAGACCAGGGAATGTGGCTTGATTATTTCTCCTAAAGCTGGAGGTGAGTGATGCTTTAGGTAATGAGGCTTTGACAGTTGGGTCTGAGTTGGAACATCGAAAGTTTTCAAATAGCTGGAGGATGCCACGGAGGCCAGAGGGGTTTTTTTGAGGTCGGCTGTTGGTCCTGGAAGGGCTGAGTGTTAGGTGTGGTGGAAGCCAGCATCAGAGAGTAAGTTCTCAGGCGAAGGTGTTGGGAGTCAGGACACCAAGGCCCTCCAAGGACCCTTCCAGGCCTAACAGTTTTCTTGAACTTGTTTTGGTTCAAGTTCTATGGTCTATCCCCTCCTTGTTCTCGAACGCAGCATGGGGCCAGACCCAGGGGTCAGTGCAGCCTGCTGAATAAAGTGTTGATTTGATGATCCCATCATGTGACCGTACACAGCTATTCCCTCTCCTGAGACATTTACACTTTTCTCTTTGCTTCATTAGCTCCACCCTGTCTGAATGGGTCAAATTCCCCTGTGATACGCTCTCAGAGGACCATGCAGCTTCTCGTTACAGGACTTACCACTGCTAACACTGTGTTTTTTCACTTGATTATCAGATGGCATTTCTCTGCTCTAAGCTCCATGAGGGCAGGGATTATGGCTGTTCTCGTATCACGGTGTCCTCAGCACTTAACGCAGTGGGTCCTTGTTGAATGGCTATGAAATGGTTTTTTTGTAGGTAGGTGCAAACACTCGTTTAACTCTACCCCTTGTCCTCATTAGCAGTCATAGTAGGTAACTCACGTGTATTATTTCAGCATATTGTAAAGGAAATTTGGCCTCCCAAATCATTGCCACGCAAGCTATTTTAGAAGTGGCAGAAGAGAAAGGTTCCCAGACCAAGTTACGATGCATGAATCTCACAGATGACTGAATACACTGAGAGCACAGCAAGAAGGAAGAGGAAAGACATAGGGAAGGTTAGCACACACACAGTAAGGTGTGAGCAGGTGGGAGGACCCCTCCTGAATCCTGGGTTACGTACTATGCAATGTTCACATGTCTCTCTTTCTTTCGATATTAACCTCCCCCTTAATGATGTGGTTACAAGGACCAGAACAGATAGAAGGTGCCCGAGGCCATGACCTACACTTTCACTATTGGAGGGCTGCGTTGGCAAGTCTGTCTGGCCCCAGCAGGAGCTCATCCATCAGCCTGCTGAACAGCTATGGTCTTGGCTGTGTTTCTTAGGCAGAACACAACTGGGACCGTAATGGATGTCACCAGTGGGTGTCTGATTTAGGGAATAACATAGTTGCTAGCCTCGAGGTGGCATGATCCTACGTTATAACTTGGTCCCTTTCTCTATTTCTTCCCCTACTTAGCACTCTGGTTTGTTCTATGATATGTTCCGTTCATTCTAACCATCTTTAACATACCATACCAGTTACGGATTTATTCACAATCCATGTGAATTCTGTGTCCCACAAGTTACTGGTTACTCATCCTCTGTCCTGAACACATCCTGTGCATTTTGCTTATATTTCATAACCCACGGACTTGCTCACCACCTGTACCTCACGCTTCCCATGAGTTTAATCCATCTTGTTTGTTTTTCTTGTCTTCTGTAGCATGAGTGAATATTCTCAAATAATGCCGCACACACACCTTACACAACACATTTGTTAAATACCCACCATGTGCTAAGCCTCAGGCTAGGCAGCCTTCTATCTAGTGGAAAGACACAATCAAATAATCCTCACACTTCTGTGGCATATGATAAATGCCAGAAAGTGGGGGCAAGGGAAACTGCTGTCCCAAGAATGTGGGATGGGCAGTCAGGGAGAGCTTCCCAGAGGAAGCGGCATTTGAGCGGAGATCTGAAAGAAGAGCGCCGCAGTGCTGGGGTTTCAGAAATTCCTAAGGAATAAACATCCAGGTCTCTTGCTTCCACCCCTTCCATTTTGAGTCATTTAGCCTAATTTCCATCTGACTTTCCCAGGGAACACTAACCTGTTCTAGTCCCCCAAATGTGCAAATGTTATGTTTTACACAACAATAACAACGAAACACACCTATTGGCAAGACACTGCAGAATAGTGTTTAGGCTTATAAATGGTTCTAACTGGGATCAACAGCCTATAATTAGACTTTAACAATCCAAGAGAGGAGTAATATGCACCCTGCAGTACAGATTGGCGTCTTTTTCTTTAGATCTACAGGTTTGGTGGGTAGATTGGCCCCCAACTTGCCTCCTACAATAACTGTCCTACCGAGGTAAACATGTCACAAACAAGAACAATGAGATCACCAATAATATAACACTAATACTATAAACAAAAGAAACGCCACCTTCGGCTCTGGTGGAATGAAAAACACAATGTGGACCAACTAACAGAGCTATTTAAAAAACAAATTACTCACGGCCAAGCTTCTTAGCTCTCCAGACGCAATTTTCCCAGAGCCTCCGTATGAGTAGAAGTTTTCCTGAAAGGGGCCCGCCTCTGCTGCTTTTTGGATGGCGCTTGCTTACAGATCTGAGGCCTTGGACAAAGAAGAGAATGCCCCACACAGACCCACCTCTATGCTTATTCTCACTTATTCCTCCGTATTTTCTCCCAAATTGAGACATTTCTAGGGTCACAGGTCACTGTGAAAAGAGTGTGCAAGCACGTCTCCATCAATGACATTTCTCTGCAACTTCTGGCTTTTCCCCAAATGCCAAAGCCCTCGGATTACAGGCCACACTTCTTGGATAAGGCCATTTTTCTGTATTTTCTTTATGGATGTATAACAGAATGTTAGAATTGTAGAGGATTTTGTAGCGGTCGCCTGGTCCTTCTCTTTCATTTTGTAGAAGAGGAAACGGGCTCCAGGTGCAGACTAGAAGCCACCAAAGGCATTGTTGGGCAGAAAGGACAATATACCTTTATACGAGTAAGTAAAAAAGACAGACTCAGTTTCAAACAAGATGCCTGGCTGCTTTCTTCTGGGCGTTGGTAATTTGCCCTCATTCCATGAATGAACTCATCTGACCAGGGGATGAATCACCAGAATCTTCAATAAGCTTCCATGTGGCTTGGCAAGAGGGACAGAGACAGGGATTAAGTCCACTGTCTAGAAATGGAGTGAATGTGTTATGGAAATGGAAGGACTGGTGTTTCTGGTGGAAGAGATGTTACATTGGGTAGGACATTTGAGCCAACTCAAACTGGCCCAAGAAATAAAGGCCTTTATTGGATCACATACGAAAAATATCCAGATGAATACTGATTTCAGAAATCAGTATTATACCCAGAGACCAATGATATCATCAGTCAGCCACACGCTGTCTCTTGGGTTCCTCATGGTGACAAGATTGCTGCCAGGTGCTCCAGGCCTGCATCCTCCCAGATTTAAGTGCTGTGAAAGAGAGTGCCTATCTCTTAGTGCTTACGGTGCAAGTCTCAATGCTTCTGATTGGGCCATGTACTCATGCCTCAAACCATCACTGTGGCCAAGAGAAAGCAATGCTCCAAATGGTCCAGTGTGAATTACATGCCCATTTCTGATGCAGGTGAAACATACAGACTGATTTCTCTTAGGAAAATTGAGGTATGGGGAGAAAGCAGACGGGGGGCTGGGTGGCAAAAACAAAGATGTGAACCACAGGTGTGAAGTTGGACACACGATTTTATTTTATTTTATTTGCACAAGATATCATCTAAAGCATCAGCCTTCCAGTGGCAGCCCTAGGCCATGCAAGCTCTGGAATCCAGGTGGTTATACAAAGATCCCTCCAGTTCAGGCACAGCTACTTGATCAATATGAAGTGTCTTGGATTAGCTTGTTGCTTCCGTGAGCTATATAAGACCATTAGTTTGATTTCAGGACTATAAATTCTGCAGATTTATAATCTGGTTCCCGCTTCACCATAGACTTTTGGAAGCTGGCAAGCCTCTGTTTCCTCATCTGTCTAATGGGAATAGTACCACGAAAGTGAAAGCTTTTTGTGAAACAAAGAATACCACTCAGAGGACATGAAGGTGGCTGGAGACGCTGGGGACGCTCGGGGCGGGGTGCAGGGTCCATGGCCACAAAGCAATGGCATGGAGGGGCTAGACCATTTCAGATGAAACATCAGCTGACATGTGGGTAAAAAACCACAGTTGAAGGGTCTTCTCATCTCTGAACCAAAATCCAGCGCATACACCACCTCAAACAAAGTCTGAGTTTTTGACCAAGCATGAGAAAAAAGGGAGGAAAATGCATACGTCATTCATGGAGCTAGAACCTAGAAGCCCCAGAGGGCATCACCCCTCCATCTTCGGTGTGAGACATGAATGTCGGCTGAAGCCTGGGGACAGGAGATAAGAGGCAAGACAGCAGCGGCCCCCTGTTGGTCCCGTCACCTTAGTTGGCCAGCACTCAGAAGGTGCCACTTGGGGGACAACTGTCAGTGCAGGCCAGGGGGGTCTGCTGAAGGGTGAACCCAGAGAGGGGTTGCAGTCAGCACTTCCAGGAGAAGCCCAGGGGATTTCTGTCTTCCGAAGCCTTTCCAGACTTCTCCAGGAGCAGCTGCCATTACTGAATGCTCATGATCTCCCCTGATGTCTTCCCAGGCCATGTTGACAAGTCTACTTCCCCACTGGCCCGCTGACCTCATTCAAGTCCATAGCCCACTACAGTGATTGGTGCTGAACCCTTCGCTCCCTCCCCCAGCTGCGCCCCAGATTGCCTCCTGAGTTCTGCATGGAAACCAAAGGCCTGCAGGCCCAAGGGAGATCCCTATTTACAACTCTGCCTCCAAATGCATAAAAAAGGGACATTTCTGCAGGTACAAAATAATCTTGAGAAGAGGGAAAGAGCAATTGTGACACTCTCATGTGGTAATGAGGATGAGACCTTGTGAATTTCAACTAGTCTTTTATTTTTTAAAGATTTTATCCATTTATTTGACAGAGAGAGAGAGAGCACAAGCAGGGGTAGCAGCGGAGGGAGATGAAGAAGCAGGCTCCCCACTGAGCAGGAAGCCTGATGCGGGGCTCAATCCCAGAACCCTGGGATCCCGACCTGAGCTGAAGGCGGATGCTTAACCAACTGAGCCACCCAGGTGCCCCAATTTCAACTGTTCTAATCAACAGGCCATCTAAGGTGCGATCTGTCGTGCTCTAGGGTTGCATCTTTTCCCTGGAAAATCTCAGCACTTGGGCTAGCAGCAGAACAGCACCTGGGGCATCCCCCTCCCAAACTGAGATGAGGTGCACTAAAAAGGGGGACGTGGAATCGAGTAGCCGGAAGTCATTTCCACTTTAATTTTCATCTGTCACATCTGTGTTGTTACCTGTGCACAGGGCAGTGGGGGAAGGAGGACAGAGTCTGAGGGTTGGGGCTGGCAGTCCTGTAACTGGAGACAGAGTCCGGGTTTCCGTCTGGTTGGAAGGGCAGTTCCGGACGCTGTGCATCGGCAGGGAGAACTCGGGATTCCGTCTCAGGTGGAAACGTGGAAGGCGGGGCTCTTGTGCGGGGATCACTGGACTCCGAAATATTTACGGGAAGCTCATGGAGGAGGACGGCTATTCTGTAAACCTGCGGGGCCAGCATCATTCTGTCCTGTGTACTTTTCACAAATTAGAAGTGAAATCGAAATGTCAAAGGGGTTTTTAACTGATCTTTCGATTTGCTGGAAGCAGAGAACAGCATTTTCCTTCCCACTTCCTTCATAAACTCCCAGGAAGCAAAATCCAGACTTGTTCTTCGAGCTCCCTCTGGCGACAACTGCCAAAAATACTCCAGCTGTATGGGATTTCAGGGGGTTGGTGACACAGGCCTCCTGGGGTTGCAGTTCGAAGCAGGAGGAGGAAGGATCCTCTACCCTTTCAGGGACGGGACTAAGGATCCATAGTCCCTCCGTGTGGACTCTGGGAAGTTGGAATTCCTGCAGGTGTCCAGCCCCGCTGCTGTGCTCGTGTGTCCTGGGATGAGTGACCGGTGCAAGGACTTGGAAATCTGCTCTGTGCCACTTTGGTGCTCATACCCTAGTCTGGCCTTGCTTAGACTCGTCCCAGCTTCCCCACCAGCCTGGCAGCTTCTCCAGCACTGAAGTGGCATCTGAATCATCTTTGAAGGATGCCTCCCTCCCTGTAGCACCGACCGGGGGCTTTGCTGACTGCAGTGCCTCCTGGAGGAACTTGGAGCCCCGGGGAACAGGTCACAGGTGAACTGCGGTGTCGCCTCTGAGGCTGATGCTGGGTGACCGACCTCATCCATTGCTTTGCCTACCCCAGGCCATGTGCCTTCTCATAGGTCTTGACAGATGGTGGTGGGCTTGACTGCTTGTCAGCCCCACATGGACACTCGTCCCCAGTCACCGTTCTCCGACTGCCAGCTCTGATTCCCAGTGCTGGGCTTTTCCGTGAATGCTTGTGGCTGGGGAGTTGCAGTGGGAGCCTCGGGGTTGGGAGTTCGAAGGCCACAGTGGGGTTGGCAGGGAGATGCGCTGCAGGAATAAGGCTGAGAAGGGCTCATCTCCATTTGCAGGCATGACTTGCACGGAATACTCAGGAAAAGCTCCAGAGAGCAGGAAGCTGTGGCACCAAGAACCCCAGACAGGAAAACACTAGACTCTGTTCCAGGCCTGGCTCTGTGGTCCTGGGCTGGTCACTGAGCTTCTGTGTTGGTATAACAACCTTGCTGAACGTATTTTCCAAAGATTCTTTTCCAGATACAATACTCTCTGTATAACAACTTTGCTGAACATATTTTCCAAAGATTCTTTTCCGGATACAATATTCTCTTCATACACATATGTATTTAAATGGCTGATAATGTGTTCAGTGACCCGTGGATATGTGCTACCACTTTCAAGGACGAAAACTTGAATCTAACTCAGGATTTCCACTGATTTCCTCCTTAGCTGGTGAGGTCATTACTTGGACACTACTGCCCCCTTGTGGCAGATAATCTCATTTATGGGGCGGTGATAAGAAATTCAAGTTTATAAGGCTTTATAAACTTGGATTTAAAAAGGGGTTGGATAATGAATGTGCACAAAGATTTATTCATGCCTGGAAGGGAGACGTGCCTGTAACTAGATAAGATGCCTTAGTCATTCACCGCCTTAATGCCTTTCCCTTAACCTCAAAACAGTTATTTATTTAAATAAGTTATTTTTATTTTTTTCTTTTCAAGTTCTTCTTTAAATTCTAATTAGTTAACATACAGTGCAGTATTGATTTCATGAGTAGAATTCAGTGATTCATCACTTACATATAATACCCAGTGCTCGTCATAAGTGCCCTGCTTAATACCCATCACCCATCTAGCCCTGCCCCCACCCACCTCTCCTGCATCAACCTGTTTGTTCTCGATCTTTAAGAGTCTCTTATGTCTTGTTTCCCACTCTTCTCTCTCTTTTTTCTTTTCCCCCTGCCCATATGTTCATCTGTTTTCTTTCTTAAATTCTACATATGAATGAGATCATATGGTATTTGTCTTTCTCTGACTTACTTCTCTTAGCATAATACACTCTAGCTCTATCCATGTCAATGCAAATGGCAAGATTTCATTCTTTTTGATGGCTGAGTAATATTCCATTATATGTATCACATCTTCTTTATCCACTCATCAGCCGAGGGACATTTGGGCTCTCTCCATAGATTGGCTATTGTTGATAATGGTGCTATAAACATGGCAATGCATGTACCCCGTCGAATCTGTATTTTTGTACCTTTTGGGTAAATACTTAGTAGTGCCATTGCTGGATTATAGGGCAGCTCTATTTTTAATTTTTTGAGGAACCTCCATACTGTTCAAAATAGTAATTGAGAGGCAACCTTTAAATGGATTTACAGCCAGATAAATTTACAGCCAGATAAAAATTGGCCACAGATTAAAATTTGCAAGCTTCTGAGAACCGGTATGCTCCTACTTCGGAGTAGATTCATTAATCTTTTTTTTTTTTTAGGATTTTATTTATTTATTTGACAGAGAACAGTAGAGAGCACAAGTAGGGGGAGCAGCAGAGGGAGAGGGAGAAGCAGGCTCTCCGCTGAGCAGGGAGCCCAAAGCGGGACTTGATCCCAGGACCCTGAGATCATGACCTGAGCTGAAGGCAGATGCTTAACCGACTGAGCCACCCAGGTGCCCCGAGTGGATCCATTAAAAGGGGAAACGACAATAAGCCCAGAAGGCACTTCTAGGTATTAAACATCTGTTTGTGCAAGTATTTCTTTTTCTTTTTATTGAGGTAAGGTCTACATAACATCAAATCAACCATTTTAAAATGAACAATCCAGTGGCATTCAGTACATTCATGATGGCGTCTTAACCATCCTTGAAGGATGCCTCCTTCCCTCCAGCATCTCACAGGGGCTCTGCCATTTGGAGTGCTTCCTGGAGGAATTTATGAAAACATCTAGTTCCAAAACACTTTGATAATCCTCAAAGAACCCTCCTGTACCCATGTAGTTAGTCTCCAATCCCCATTCCCCCCCAGCACCTGGAAACCCCCAAGTTGCTTTCTGTCTCTATGAAATTACTTATTCTAGGTATTTCATAGGAATGGAGTCATATACAGTATCAGTCATTCTGGCTTCTCTCACTCACTGTAAAGGTTTCAGGCTCATACACGTTGCAGCCTGTACCACTACTTCTGTCCTTCTTCCGGCTCAGTAATATTGCATTACCCACATGCCACATTTTATTTATCTACTTGTCCACTGATGGGCATTGGGGCTGTTTCCGCCTTTGGACAATTGTGAATAGCGCTGCTCTGAGCAAACGGTATTTGTTTGAGACCCTGTTTTCAATTCTTGTGAACACATGTAGGAGTGGAATTTCTGGGGCATATGGTAATTCTGTGTTTAACTTTTTGAGGAACTGTATCTTTAGAATGATGTATAATTAGGAGGGAAGATGACACGCTTCGGGACGGGCACCTCCTTGTTTATAATCCAGATCTGTCTCCAGTTTGCAGGCTGCTTGGTGTGGTTTCGCTCAGGGTGGAGATGGAGGGTTCTGGTCTGCTCCCCATGCCTGGGATGAACAGCTCCCAGAGAATGTTCTTCTTAAGATGTGTAGCAGGAGACCAAACCAATCCGTGCGAACACATTAAAAAGCCTCTTCAGGCCTCCCACCGGCCACCATTTCACCGGCCAAGGATCACAGGGCCAAGCCCAGCTTTAATGGAGAGGGGAATGTATGCTGGCTGGGTCTATCAGAAGGCACTGTGACCCCACGGCTGAGGATGGGGGTGCATCGGGATATCACAGGCGAGGAGCAGTTATATTCCCCACCATCCCCAAAGAGACATGTTCCCTCTTGGTAAGGGGCTGGGGTCCTGTGAAATACTTACCTTAGGGACGCCTGGGTGGCTCAGTTGGTTAAGGGACTGACTTTGGCCCAGGTCATGATTCTGGAGTCCCGGGATTGAGTCTCGCAGTGGGCTCCTTGCTCAGCGGGGAGTCTGCTTCTCCCTCTGACCCTCTCCCCTCTCATGCTCTCTCTCACCTCTCTCTCAAATAAATGAATAAAATCTTTTTTAAAAACAGAAATACTTAATTTACTTTTTCTGTGTCATATCTGCATTGTCTCCAGGACATTCGTGAACTTGACACAAATGCATTTGCACCGCGGGGCGTTTGTGGTAGAGGACCCTCGGACTGCAGCGCTGGGCAGCAAGCATCCCGCTGCCGGACTGGCCTCTGGGGAAGCGGGGCGTGCGCTCGGTGGAAAACTTCAGGCTCCTTTAACCCAGGCCTCTTAAGAAATGGGAATCGATAAGTGGCATCAATTATTCACCTCGAGGAATATTCTCAGAAATGAACAACAGGGTTTTCATCCTTTTCAGTGTTTGGACCTTTCCTCACCTCCTGAATGGCTGGGCGTTTCTAACTATTAAAAATTCAGATCTCAGGGAAGAATGAATCTAAGTTGTACGGAGATTCCCGTGCAACTCCACGTTTCTGAGCATCAGAGGAGTGGGGTGGCCTCAGGGCTGCTGAAAGGGCCTAGCCTCTGTTCAAAAAGATCTTTTCTACCTGTCGGCTGAGATACCAGAAATTCATTCCATCTGTAAAATCCATCCTAAGGGCTTTGTCTCTTTGGGGTGGAAGACTTCTTCCAGAAAGCAGAAACTCGGGAGGGGAGGTAAACTCACGTGTATCAAACACCCCTTGTATGGAGGCATCGTCGCCACAAGATAAATGTTTTACGCACCTGCTTTATTGCTTTTTGCCTTTAAATAACTAAAATATCACAGAAATATGTAACATTAGAAAGTAAAAGTTAAAAAAGGAGTAAGAGCACCTTGCGTCGCAGCCATCAGAGGTCATCTCTGGTGATGTTGTACAACCCGCAGATTTTTCTCTCTACCGATACGCGTATGGGCATCTTTCTTGACCTAGAAGCAGCCTTTGACTGGGTTGGCTACTCTGGGTTGTCCTCCTGGCTTCTGAGGCGGCTTCCGCACGATTTCCCACCTGCTGCTCTGACTGCCCTGCGTCAGTGGCTTCTGTGGGTCTCTGGACCATCTTCTCTGCTCGCTTTACACATATTAGGAAGCCTTTACCATCCTCATGTACCATCCACCCGACTGGGGACCTCCAGCCTCCTTCTCTTTTCTGAGCTCCGAACTAGATACCCAACTGCCTCCTGACGGCCTCTCTTGAATGACTTACAGGCCCCCCAGACTCACTTTGAACAACACTGAGATGTTGATCTCTTTCAAAAGACACTACTCTTCCATGTCAGAATTAGGGCCTCCACCTCCTGAATTGTGACTTGGTATCTTCCTCTTCCTCGCTTCCCTCATTCAATCCATCATTAAGTCCTGTCAACCCTGCCTGCAAATATACCCATCTAGTACGATATGCATATTTTATCAAATCTGAGATATGTTGCTGTTGGTACTTTCTTAATCTTTTTTTTTTTTTTTTTGACAGAAAGAGAGCGTATGATTGGGGGGAGGGGCAGAGGGAGAGAGAGAATCTCAAGCAGACTCCATGCTGAGGGCAGAGCCTGACTCGGGGCTTGATCTCCCAACCCTGAGATCATGACCTGAGCTGAAATCAAGAGTCAAATGCTCAACCAATGGAGCCACCCAGATGCCCCGGTACTTTTTAAATCTTAGGAAAAAGTGTCAGTGAAATGTTTTCACCACACAATTACCTCACAATTGTTTCATGGTTGATAGTAATTGAAAGATACTATTGGTTGGAAGATACATCTTGATTTCAGAGAAGGGTAAATGTGAAAAAGAATGTGGATGTTGAAATACAAAACCTTGAGTGCATCTGTTTCCATCTCGGTCCCTCCTGTTTCAGTATAGGTCTTCTTCCATCTGGACTTCCTGAGTGCTCTCTCAGACCTCACATTTACTCCCCCTCAAGCCTTCTCTTCTCCCGTTTATTCACTGGCAACTCTTGTTTACCTCCAAAATATATCTGGATTCCAGTGATATCTCCATACTTCTCTTCTGTGACCCTCGTCCAGGCTCCACCATCTCTTGCTTGGACAACTGGTCTCCTTCCTTCCTCCAGCAAGCCAGATTGATCTTTCTAAAGAGGAAGCCAACCACATCACCCCTCATGTCAAAACTCTCCAGAAGTTTCTGGTTGTACATGGAATACATTTAATGGCCAGTTAGATCTGGAATACATTTAATAGCTAGGCTACCCGATCATTCCCTATCTGTGGCTCCCTGTTCATTGTTCTCCATCTGTCAGCTCGCTCCCAGGGCCTCAGCTCCCTGCATTTTTTTCTCTGCCTCAGACACACCAAGCTCATTCCCATCTCAGGGCGTTTGCATTTGCCATTCTGTTTGCTTCAAAAACTCTTGTCCTGGGGCGCCTGGGTGGCTCAGTCGTTAAAGCGTCTGCCTTCAGCTCAGGGCGTGATCCCGGCGTTCCGGGATCGAGCCCCACATCAGGCTCCTCCACTGGGAGCCTGCTTCTTCCTCTCTCACTCCCCTGCTGTGTTCCCTCTCTCGCTGGCTGTCTCTCTGTCACATAAATAAATAAAATCTTTAAAAAAAACAAACAAACTCTTGTCCTGGACTTTGCACAGTTAACTCCCTTCCCCTCAGTAAGGGCGCAGCTCAACCGCCACTTCTGAGGAGGGGCCTTTCCCAGACCAGCCTCACGAAAGCTGCCTCTCCAGCCCTATGTCCGCCTCCCATCAACCAGTCACTGTCACTTAATACCTCACAGTATGTGATTTATGCATTTATTTCTCTTTCTCCTCTCACTAAAACATAAGCTTCTTGAGGGCAGGGACTCTGTTCCCTGCTCCCACTTAGCACCTTTGGGCTTAGCACAGAGTCGGCAGTCAATAAATATTGGTGAATTACTTGGTTCCCTACTCCCTACTTGCTCCTTTGTCTTTCTGAACTTGACCGCTAGACTGATCTTTTAAAAATGAAAATCCTGCGCCGGCTCCGCTACTTAAAACCCGTAACTGCTCATTACAGCACTCAAGCAATGTGTTAGCAGCACCCCGCTATCTCTGATCTGTTGTATTTTCGTTTTCATTCAGTTCAAATGCTTTCTAATTTCCTTATGGTTTCTTCTTTGAAAGAAGAAGGGCTGGTTAGAAGTGTGTTATTTAGTTTCCAAATATTTGGGGATTTCCAGATATCTTTCTGTTACTGTTTTTTCATTTAATTCCACAGTGCCCGAAGAATATACTTGTATGACTTGGGTCCATTAACATCTACTGAGACTTGTTTTATGACCTCAGATACGATTGATTCCCATAGACGTTCCGTGTGCATCTGAGAAGAATGTATATTCTGCAGGCATGCGGAGGAATGTGCTATAAATGTCAGTTATTTGATTTTGGTTGATAGTGTCACGCAAGTCTGCTATATTCTTGCTGATTTTTTGCCCACTGATATCAATTCTTTAGAGAGGGGTATTGAAATTTCCAGCTATAATTGTGGAATTTTGTTCATTTCTCCTTGAATTTTATCCGTTTTTATTTCATGTATTTTTGAAGCTCTATTATTAGGAGCAAACCATTTAAGATTGTTATGTCTTTTTGATTAATTGACTTATTTATCATTACAAAATGACCTTCATCATCTCTGGTAGTATTCTTTGTTCTACTTTATCTGATATTAATATAGCCATCACAGCCTTTTCTTCTTCTTTTTAAAAAAGATTTATTTATTTTAGAGAGAGAGCACAAGCGGGAGGAGCATTGAGAGAGACAGAGAGAGAGAGAGAATCCCAAGCAGGCTCCCCACTGAGCATGGAGTCCCATGCGGGGCTCGATTCCAGGACCCTGAGATCAGGACCTGAGCTGAAACCAAGAGTTGGATGCTTAACTGACCGCACCACCCAGGTGCCCCACAGCCTTTTCTTCTGACCAGTTTGACATGGTATATCTTTCTCCATTCTCCTAATCTACTTGTGTCTTTATATTTAAAGCATATTTCCTGGGGCGCCTGGGTGGCTCAGTTGGTTGAGCGTCTGCCTTCAGCTCAGGTCATAATCTCACGGTCCTGGAATCGAGCCCCACGTCGAGCTCCCTGCTCGGCGGGGAGTCTGCTTGTCCTTCTCTCTCCCCCTCTGCCTCTCCACCTGCTCATGTTCTCTCTCTCTCAAATAAATAAAATCTTAAAAAAAAATAAAGCATATTTCCTATAGAAGGCAACTAGTTAGGGTTTGCTTTTATATCCAACCTGACAATGTACACCATTTAACTGGGATGTTTAAACCACATATATTTAACGGTGATTAGGTTTCAGTCTATCGTCTTGCTATTTATTTTTCATTTGTCTCATTTGTTCTTTTCTTCATGGATCACTATCCTTTGTTGTCTGATATCCAATTTTTTTAAAACATTGTTTTATATAATTTGTCTTTTTTTTTTTTCTGGTAAGAGGGTAAATCTTATCCCTGTTATTCTGTTTTAACTGGACCTACTGATTGTCTTTGAGTTCATTAATTCTATCTTCTGTTGTATCCCGATCTTAAGTTAAACCTATTTAGTTAGATCTATACATTTCTAAAAAAAAACAGACTTTATTCTTGAGGGCAGTTTTAGATTCCTAGCAAAATGGAGCAGAAAGTACAGAGAGTTCCCATGTACCCCCTGCCCAGACACATACACAACCTTCCCTACTCTCAACATCCTGCCCCAGGCTGGTACACATGTTACAATCAGTGAGCCTACACTGACACATGGTTATCATCCAAAGTCCATAGTTTACATTAGAGTTCACGTAATGTTGCACGTTCTATGGATTTTGAAAATGTATAATGACATGTATCCACCAATATAGCATCATGCAGAATAATTTCATTGCCCTAAAAAATCGTCTGTGCTCCACCTATTGACCCTTACCTGCCTCCTAACCCCTGGGAACCAGTGATCTTTTTACTGTCTCCTTTGTTTTGCCTTTTCCAGAATGTCCTATAATTGGCATCAGAAAGTGTGTAGCCTTTTCAAATTGGCTTCTTTCACTTAGTAATGTGCAATGTGTGTTTTCATGGCTTGATAACTCATTTCGTTTTTAGCACCAAATAATATTCCATTGTCTGCATGGACCACAGTGTACTTATCCATTCACTTACTGAAAGACATCGTGGTTGCTTCCAAGTTTTGAAACTTGTGAATAAAGCTGCTGTAAACATGCACATGCAAGTTTTTTATGTAGACATGAGTTTTCAACTTCTTTGGGTAAATACCCAGGAGTGCCATTGCTGGACTGTGTGTTCAGAGCGTGTTCAGTTTTATAAGGAACCAGTAAGCTGTATTCCAAAGTGGCTGTACCATTTTGCATTCCCACCAGCAGCAAATGAGAGTTCTTGGTGTTCCACGTCCTCATCAGGATTTGGCATTGTCAGTGTTCCAGATCTGGGCCATTTCCCTAGGTGTGTATTGAATATCTTGTTGTTTTAATTTGAAATTCCCTGACGTCACATGAGGCAGAACATCCTTTCATGTGCCTATTTGTCACCTGTGTAAATTCTCTGAAGTGTCTATTCGGATCTTTTGCCCATTTTAAAATCCAGTTGTACTTTTCTTTTTAAAACAACCTTTTAAAAATTCATTTTCTTTCATTCCCCAGCTTTGAACCCAGGTATATGCTTCTTTTATTCATGTAAACCTTTGCTAGGCTTTTTCTCCATTGTAACCTCATATGCTACTCATAGCCTTGCAAGAATTACTAACCTTGTTCTTTCCTCTTCCTTCCCCAGTACTAGCTACAGGAACCAAGGAGAGAGGCTACTCGATACTCTTTGTTTTACAGACATATGGGCATCATGTGATGTGGTGAATGGAGTCCAGATGTCCAAAACAGCACACAATCTCAGAAGTTTCCAGCCTCCCCTTGAAAGGTTTCAAGACCCATCCAGTTTCCACCCTAACCCTCACATACCTTGCTAGCCCCTGTAAACTGTCCCTAGGTTCAACAAAGACAAGGCAGATTTGGGGCGGACCCTTGCCTTCTCATTGGGCTACCTTTCTGATAATGAAGCTTTCTCTGCTTCAAACCTGATGACTCAGAGATTGGCCAACAGCAAATCAAACACACTCATCTTATTTCAGGGTTTGGTAACAATTTGGTGAGCCAGCCAGGAGGCTTTGTGCTAGGGTCGGGCCATCCTGAGCAGTGGGGTGACCTGGGGCACTCCCCCTTGGATGACATATTGAGTCTACAGGGGTTTTCCTGGCCGGCTCCCCCCCAACATTGGCTGGATTCAGCACCAAACCACAGCTAGAGGACAGCAACCTCTATTCAGCCACTGGGAGGCATTCGACAACTGAACGGTAAGAAGTACCTGTATTCAATTATATTCCCACCCACGATGCCCTGATTTGTGTCTTTGTGTGTTGTACCTTTGTCTTGCTTGTAACACGTGAAATGCTGATTTGGTTCTGGACGCTTTGGGCTGCATATTCCAAAACCGGTTTTAGTTATGACCTTATGAAAAAGAAAAAGATGATCTTCTTTTTCAACATTGCTTGGTCACAATATTTATTAGACTCTGGAGAAAAATGACCAGTTAATGGATCCACAAATTATAATACTCTCTTGCAATTACATTTATTTTTTTAAAGGGAGGTATTTGGAAATTCGGCCTTTAATATCTTCTCCACAAATACAAAGGCTAGATTTTGTTTGCATCTTGTTTGAGTATATATATGTCCATATGTGTTATACATATGAGATATTTTCTCTATCTCGGATGGTATTGCTAAAATTAATTTGTAAAGGAGCTTTATTTATTTATTTATTTATTTATTTATTTATTTTAAATTTTATTTATTTATTTGACAGAGGGAGAAACAGCCAGTGAGAGAGGGAGCACAAGTAGGGGGAGTGGAGGGGAAGAAGCAGGCTCCCAGTGGAGCAGAGAGCCTGATGCGGGGCTCGATCCCCGGACTCCAGGATTACACCCTGAGCTGAAGGCAGATGCTTAACGACTGAGCCACCCAGGCACCCCGAGGAGCTCTATTTAATTGGTTTAATGACAAGCACTTGTAATGGGCATTCTAAAACTCTGATAATGACTAGCCCAAATGTTTTTCAAGTTCACATGGTTTGGAAAAATATTTGATATTAAAGCAAATTCAAGGTTGTTGGTTTAATTAAAACAGACATGTATTTAGAGTTATCAGCCTCAAACATAAAACTTTTATTCTACCAAAGCTTACCAAAGGTCAAATGAGCTCATGCTATCCTGTTACAGAATTTGTCAACAAAAAAGATAACTTAAGAATAATATTTAGCTGTTTAATGTCATAAAATTTTCATGACTGATCTCGAAATAACTGTTGAGGATAAACAGATGAACTTTAAAGTTTTGCTAAGTTAAATGGTGAGTAAAGTTAAATCCATTAACTGGAGTCTGGGTGGCTCAGTCAGTTAAGCGTCTGCCTTTGGCTCAGGTCATGATCCCAGGGTCCTGGGATCACATCAGGCTCCTGGCTCAATGGGGAGTTTGCTTCTCCCTCTGCCCTTCCCCATGCTCCTGCTCTGTTTCTCACTCTGTGTGCTCTCTCTCTCTCTCTCCAAAATAAATAAATAAATAAATAAATAAATAAATAAATAAATAAATAAATAAAATCTTTAAAAAAAAAGTTAAATCCATTAAATGTCTAGATCATTTCCAAATAAGATAAAGTCCTGAAACATAATTACTAAATATATGTTTATCTGCTTTTGGCTTCCTATTGCAGAGAACCTAAAGATACTTGGGTTTGTTAGTAAACATGTTTTATGCTTTATTTAAAAAATTGTACTATAAAAGAATACATGTTTCTAGAAATTATGAAATATATTCATAAATTTGCCAGTCTAAAGAATTTTGGTATAACAGACACTTTGTGGTGACTACTTAGTTTTCACTGAAGATTGAGGTTTCTACGAGTTAAAAATTCTCATAAATGTAGTTGAGACTGCTGGAAATGATAAGGAAATCAGCTCTGTGTGTAGGGAAAGTAGGGTATGTATTTTTGGTAAGAAAGATTGGAGGAATGGAGAGGTATTTTCGTTTAGGAAAAGGAAAATAATTTTGTCCTAAAATGAGACTGGTTATTTAAAGAAGGTAAGCTTAGGACACTATCTAGATGTAAAAAGAAGGTTGTGGAAGGCTTATGAGAAGGAAATCTTTGGAAAAGAATTTTATGCATGGGCAGGATGCATGAGAAATCATTTTTGAATTTATTAGAATTTATGACTTTAATCAAAAAATTTTTAATTTTTTATATCAAAATTTTAATATCAAAAGCACACTGATATAAAATTGAAATTTGGTCTTTCTCTTTGTCAAAATGACAGAGTTTTCTTAGATTACTGGTCCACTCTTCATAAATGTATGAGTGCTGAGGACACCGTCGCCATTTTTGGCTCTCCGTCTTGTTCCTGTTTGCACAATGGCCTCCCGCAGGGTCACATGTTCCAGGCCCCAGGGAGGTTAATGTATGCCTGACTGGAACGCCCGAAAGCTTCTCTGACCTTCCCTCAGGTGTTTCACAGAAGGCTCCACTTGAGATAGCTACCCTATGACCTCACCACCATGCCCCTTGCTCTATAAAAGCTGCGGGTTAAGGTCGGGCTGGGGCGGAGAACAGGGCTGGAGAGTCGATGCGTGCAGTCCGGACCACGGCTCCTGTCAGTAAGTCCCCTTGAGTAAGACTCCGCGGAAACGGAGTGGCTTGCTCATTTTTTGGTCTTGAAACCGCCTTCTCGTCTGGAGGATACATTACCGACCCTCCTCCACCTTCTAGCAATAAGAAATTGTAAACAAAGGTTTTTCTATACCTTTAAAGATACCCGCCTAGGAAAACAAAGTTTCTATGTTTTGTCTTTATCTGGTATTTGATTACTTAAAAAAGTTGAATCTTCTCAATTTTAGAAGAGCTAGTTTTGCTGACAACTATATAACCCTCTGTATTTGCCTTTGGAATTTCTGGTTACCACCTTCACTAAATAGATAATTAAATATTAAGTTACATAATGCTTCGTGATCCTATTTAGTCATGGGCTTTGTAATTTTTTTTAAAAGATTTTATTTATTTGACAGAGATTGAGAGCACAAGCGGGGAAAGAGGCAGGCAGAGGGAGAAGCAGGCTCCCCACTGAGCATGGAGCCGCACACCGGCTTGATCCACGACTCTGGAATCCTGACCTTAGCTCAAGGCAGCTGCTTAACTGACTGAGCCACCCAGGCGCCCCTAATTAGGCTTCTTTATTTGGTTTGTCAAAGTACATGGAAGCATTGTCAGACCAGGGATGATCAACCTTCTTATAACGAGTGAATGCTGTAATTGTTCCAGAAATTATATACAGTTCCTAAGCTTTTGATATGTCCTTGTATAAGGTCACCACTTACAACCCTAATTATTAAAATGTCATGTGTCACTGAAATAACGGAATTCCCTTGTCACCTGCATTATAATGAGCTCTCATCAGATCTTTAACCAAGGCCATCTTTGAGTCTTTTGTCATTTACAGTTATTGTTTTATTCTGATGCTCTTGCAAATGTGTTTCAGCTTCAAAGAGATTCATGGAAAGGACTTTTAAAAAAAAGTCATTTTATTTAAATTCAATTAATGAACATATAGTGTATGATTAGTTTCAGAGGTGGAGAAGACTTTTGACAAACACAGGCTTCCTACATCTGTGAGATCATAAAACGAAACTAAGAATTTCTGGAACTAATAGGAAAGCTGCATTCAAACAGAACAAGAATTAGTAACATGGGGCTAGGTAAATAGAGGAAGATGATTATAGTTTTTGTGACTCTTGTTTAAAACATTGCTGGTTCTCCAATGTTTGCTCTTCCAGATTTAAGGAAACTCTCTCTCTCAAGATATCTATGACTTACAGAAATTTGGTAAAATCTTCCTTTGTAAACAAATGGAAGCATTATCTTTTCTCCCTACCTGAACCCTCCAGAATTCAGAAACTCTGCGTGACTATTCTGTCTTTCATGGCAATGATAGTTGCTTACACAAATTCATAAGACTCTCTTCCCCTTGTAATAGGACACGCTTGAAACATTGGTCATATTATCAAGGCTTTGATTGGAAGGTCATATTTGAGAGACACATGCAGAGACTCAGATATGACCAGACACCTTTTAAAGAACTAAGATTGGCTTTATGGTGTCAGTAGAGCCCCTTGGAAATGTCAGCCTGGTGTCTTACCTACAGAGTTCCCAGTAGCCTTACCGGGTGAGTAAGAATTACTGGTAGGTATAGGAACCTCAGGATATTTTGGGGATCTTGGGAAGAGAAGAATTCACAAATTGACAGGTATTACAGGCGAATCTGATGGTAAGTATTTGGCTTAGCTTCTGGCCTCAAGAGGCTGTTAAAAGTGTAATCTGAAATTCCTTATGTAAGGTTCCAGCAAAGCAAGTTTTTAAAAACTTACATGGTCAGTCACTCTTCTTGGCACATTTCCGTAAATAATTGGGCCAAGTTTGTTAAAACTGGACCTATTTTACAAACAAATTCATCCTAATTTGGCCATCTTTGGCAGAAATGGGGGTGACTTTAGAGAGAAAAAAATGTTTCAGTAACAGACCTTTATGGATGTTAGATTCTATTTTGATTAATTGTCTTTGAATGTTCCTTTGCCTCTAAAACTGGGCTGGCTCCTGGAGCCTTCTGGTTTCCTCAAATATCTGCCTATGACTTTCCAAACTAGGTTTCCAATTTTCTCCCATTCTCTTGACCTGGAATCCCTGAGAACTAAAACGGCCCTTTTTCTCGAATCCTTGCAAACCGAAGCAGGATAACTTGAGGTCAACTTAAGAGAAATTACTACAATAGCTCAGGTATAGTCCATCTTCATACCTGTTCCTCTGCGGGCCACTCATAAAGATCACTGGGGACAGTTGAATTACTATCCAGAAAAAAAGCCATCAGATTATGACTGCCTGCTCCCACTCCATCTGAGGATGCTTCGAAGCTGACATCTAGACATCTTCTCATTGGCAGCTTAGACTCTAGATTTATAATTTGCTGCAAGCATTAACCTGTGTTTTGTTTTTGTTTCCATAGAAAGGCCTCTTGTTAATTACCTCACCGCTTGTACAACGTAGGCCTAACTTCGAGAGCCCCGTTGCAGGATCGTCTCCCGAAATGTGACAACTACTTCACTGAACTGACCTATTCTTTTTTTTTTTTTAAAGATTTTATTTATTCATTCAACAGAGAGAAAGACAACCAGTGAGAGAGGGAACACAAGCAGGGGGAGTGGGAGAAGAAGAAGCAGGCTCCCAGCGGAGGAGCCTGATGCGGGGCTCGATCCCAGAACGCCGGGATCACGCCCCGAGCTGAAGGCAGAAGCTTAACGACTGAGCCACCCAGGCGCCCCATGAACTGACCTATTCTTAAGACTAAGACGGGTTCATGAGATTTAGAGCAGGATTTTTACCTCAGGTTCAGAACAGAGCAGTTAACCTCTAGCTAAGAGGAAATAATCATTGATCTATGCTGTTTTTGTAGGAAAAAAAAAAGTGTCAAAAGGGGAGAATGTTCATTCCTGACCACACTGTAAGGACTTTGGATAAAAATTTGTTTCAGAAATGGGACAGATTCTTATATATGCCTCCCAATTATGATAAATTAAGTCAGAGGGCTCCATGATGCTAAAAAAAAAAAAAAAAAAAAAAAAAAAAAAGCTCATCATAATAAATCCTGGACTCTTTTTCTGGATTCCCTAAGGGATTAAGTCAATGTTACAGGGACTACTAATATTTGGATTTATGTAATAATTAAGTGTGGTTTCTGAATATTTTGGTCATGCAAAATGTACAAATTAAGCCAAGTATCAGAGAATATTTCCCACAAGGTACAAAGCTGTTTCCTTCCTCAAACCCAACCTTTGCCCCTCTTCCACAGGAAGTAGCTGAGATGGGTCGTCACCCTGTTCCCCGTGATTGAGGAATTATAAATGGGTGTGGGGACTTGAACCTGGGTATGTGCTGCTTTATTCATGTAAACATTTACTAGGTAGGTTTTTCTCTGTTACAACCTCACACGCTGCTCATAGGCACATTACTCCACAGCCTTGCAAGAATTACTAAATTTGTATTTTGGGTTTTTCCCCCCAAAACTAGCTACAGGAACGAAGGAGGGAGGCCACTTGGTAATGTGTGTTTTGCAGACACACAGTCAACATGTGACATACCAGGACCCTGGATGGAGCCCAGATATCCAAAACCGTGCACGATCTCAAAAGTTTCCAGTCTCCTCTTGAAAGGTTTGAAGGGCCAACCAGTTTCTGCCCTAACTCCCACAGACCTTGCTAGCCCCTAGAAACTGTCCCTAGGTTCAACAAAGATAAGGTAGATTAGATTGGGGGCTGATCCCCAATCTTCTCATTGGGCTACTCTTTTTTTTTTTTTTAAGATTTATTTATTTTAGAGAGACAGAGAGAGAGAGCAGAGCACATGAGCAGGGGGCGGGGCAGAGGAAGAGGGAGAAGCAGACTTCCCACTGAGTGGGGAACCAGACACAATCTGAGCCAAAACCAAGAGTCAGACGCTCAACCGACTGAGCCACCCAGGCGCCCGTGGCCTACTCTTCTGATCGTAAAGATTTTTCTGCTTCCAACCTGATGACTCAGATATTGGCTGACAGTGCATTAGACCCATGAATCTGATTTCAGGGTTTGGTAACAACTTTATTGAGATGTAATTGATAGATAACATTATATGAGTTTAAGGTATACAATGTATGATTTGATAATGTTATGTATTGCAAAATGAGGTTGCTCTAATTGAGTTTTTTTTTTTTTAAAGATTTTATTTATTTATTCGACAGAGAGGGAGAGAGAGCCAGCGAGAGAGGGAACACAAGCAGGGGGAGTGGGAGAGGAAGAAGCAGGCTCATAGTGGAAGAGCCTGACGTGGGGCTCGATCCCAGAACTCCGGGATCACGCCCTGAGCTGAAGGCAGACGCTTAACCACTGTGCCACCCAGGCGCCCCGCTCTAATTGAGTTTTAAAACTTCTTTGTAGATTGTGGATAACAATCCTTTATCAGATATGTCTTTTGAAAATGTTTTCTCTCGGTCTGTGGCTTGTCCTCTCATTCTCCGGACATCCAGTAAGTTTTAATTTCATATATTTTAACTTTAAATTTAGAATACCCTTTTGATTGTCTTTTTTCTTTTTAGCATCAGGGAACAAAATTATTTTACTGATTTTTTTTTTATTATGATATGTTAGTCACCATACAGTACATCCTTAGTTTTTGATGCAGTGTTCCATGAGTCATTGTTTGCATATAACACCCAGTGCTCCATGCAATACGTGCCCTCCTTAATGCCCTTCACCAGGCTATCCCTCCCCCACCAAAACCCTCAATTTGTTTCCTGGAGTCCATAGTCTCTCATGGTTCGTCTTCCCCTCTGTTATGCCCCCTTCATTTTTCCCTTCCTTCTCCTAATGATCTCCCAGCTATTCCTTATGTTCCACAAGTAAGTGAAACCATATGATAATTGTCTTTCTCTGCTTGACTTATTTCACTTAGCATAATATCCTCCTGTTCCATCATGTTGATGGAAATGTTCTGTAATCATCCTTTCTGATGGCTGAGTAATATTCCATTCTATATATGGACCACATCTTCTTTATCCATTCGTCTGTTGAAGGGCGTCTCGGCCCCTTCCACAGTTTGGCTATTGAGGACATCGCTGCTATGAACATTGGGGTGCATGTGGCCCTTCTATTCACTATGTCTGTATCTTTGGGGTAAATACCCAATAGTGCCATTGCTGGGTCATAGAGTAGCTCTATTTTTAACTTTTTGAGGAAACTCCACACTGTTTTCTGAAGTGGCTGTACCAACTTGCATTCCCACCAACAGTGTAAGAGGGATCCCCTTTCTCCATATCCTCTCCAACATTTGTTGTTTCTTGCCTTGTCAATTTTTGCCATTCTAACTGGTGTAAGGTGGTATCTCAATGTGGTTTTGATTTGAATTTACCTCATGGTTAATGATGTTAAACATTTTTTCATGTGTCTGTTAGCCATTCATATGTCTTCACTGGAAAAGTATCTGTTCATATCTTCCCATTTTTTTTATTTGATTATTTGTTTTTTGGGTGTTGAGTTTGAGAAGTTCTTTATAGATCTTGAATACCAGCCCTTTATCTGAAGTGTCCTTTGCAAATATCTTCTCCCATTCCATGGGTTGCCTCTGCTTTGTTGACTGTTTCCTTTGCTGTGCAGAAGCTTTTTATCTTGATGAAGTCCCAAAAGTTCACTTTTGCTTTTGTTTCCCTTGCCTTTGGAGGGAAACATGTCATGAAAGAGGTTGCTGTGGCCGATGTCGAAGAGGTTACAGCCTATGTTCTCCTCTATGATTTTGATGGATTCCTGTCTCACATCGAGGTCTTTCATCCATTTAGAGATTATCTTTGTGTATGGTGTGAGAGAGTGGTCAAGTTTCATTCTTCTGTATATAGCTGTCCAATTTTCCCAGCACCATTTATTGAAGAGACTGTCTTTTTTCCATTGGATGTTTTTTCTTGCTTTGTCAAAGATTCGTTGACCATAGAGTTGAGGGTCCATTTCTGGAGACTCTATTCTGTACCATTGATCTATGTGCAATTGTCTTTTTTAAAAAGATTTTATTTATTTATTAGAGAGTGAGCAAGCATGAACAGGGGAGGGGCAGAGAGAAAGGGAGAAGCAGACTCCCCACTGAGCAGGGAGCCCAGTTCAGGCTTGATCCCAGGACCCTGAGATCATGACCTGAGCTGAAGGCAGACACCTAACTGACTGAGCCACACAGGCGCCCCTCAATTGTCCTTTAAAACTTGTAGATACTGTTAAAATTTTTTCATTCATCCATTTGTCAACCTTTTCTTCTATTTTCTTTAACATATTAAGCTATGTTAAACTAATTGTCTGCTAACTCTCTCATCTGGATAATCTATGGGTCTACTTTTTGTTCTTTTCCCTATTTGATTACGGTCACATTTTCCTCTCAGTGTGTCTGTTATTATTTTATTGTGTGCTAAATTAGCAGGATGGAAAGTGTGGGGAAACTCCAGACCCCAACATTCTAGAATAATAAAAATAACTGTACTTCAAAGTTCTCAAAGCACTTTCCCATCTTTTGTATCTTTTGACTTTCCTCATTTTACCTGCCACCAACCAGGATAACTATAAGGAGAAGTTGTCTCTGCCGAGAGATTTTATGACGGCCCTGGCCAGAGACTTGGAGACGTGAGTCTCAATCCAACGTCCATGAGGGCTGTGTCTCCTACTACAGTCTTAGGGTGCCCTCTACCCCTTGGTGGGGGTGTTGTCAGTTATATCCTCACAATCAATGACCCCCTTCTTTCTGGGCCATGGCCACCTGCCGGAGGTTACATTTTCTAGCCAACCTTATGGCTAAGTGTAGCTGTGATGAAGTTCTCATCAACTGAATGTGAATAGAAGTGGGGGCACCTGGGTGGCTCGGTCGGTTGGGCATCCCACACTTGGTTGTGACTCCGGTCACGATCTCAGGGTTGTCGGATCTGGCTCTGTGCTCAGCACAGAATCTTCTTGTCCCTTTCCCTCCTCCTACATGCTCTCTCTCTCTCTCTCCCCCTCTCACTCTCAAATAAATAAATGAATAAACAAATAAATAAAATCTTAAAAAAAAAAGAAGTGATGCATGTAATTTCCACCCCAATAAGTTTTCCACAACTTAAAAGAAGGTTAACTGCCCTGACTTCGTCTTTCCCTTCCCTTGACTAAAACAGGTGGGCCTCAGAGGCCAGTTTTAAGCATGTAGGCGAGGATAGTGCCCGGAGGTAGTGCTTCTCAACTTCAGTGTGCTTTGGAATTGCCTGGGGGGTTGGTCAGGTCCCACCTCAGAATTCTGAAATCTGTAGATCTGGGGTGGGGCCCAAGAGCTTGCATTTCTAACAAGTTCCCAGACAATGGTCATGCTGTTGGTCTAGGGACCACACTTGGAAAACAGCTGCCCTAGGGTAAAGCAGAGCAAGATGGAAAGACCCCAGGTCCTTAGTGTCAGGATGAAGCAGGGCTGCCTCAGCAACATATAAATCTTGCTTTTGGATTATTATGCAACAGATTAATAAACCTCCATTTTTTAAAAAAACTGTATATAGTTGAAGCAACTTTGCCTTCACCCCATCAAGGACACAGGTGACTGCCAAGTAGGGAATGGTGATCTCTAAGCAGGGTTTTGATCCGTGACAGCCCTAACGTTCAATCTTCTTCTTTGGTCTGCAGGGCCAGCTCTCCCTGAAGGAATCACTCCTTCCCCATAGGCCTGACTGTGCGGCTGGCAGGCCACAGAGCTCTAGGCCCAGGGCAAAGCCGACTGGACCAGCAGTGGAGACCCAACCCGAGAGGTGCCACCTAGGCTGCATATGTGGGCTGGACCAAGCAAACAAGCTTTGGAGGCCTGGTTTGTACACCCCACCCCCACTCCCTGCCTTCTCTCCAGCAGCCTGTTTGTATTAAGACTTTCTTTCTTCAGTTCCCACACTCTCCCCTAAGTGGTTAAGCCTGTAGGTCGTAAGTATAAAGCAGGCTGTACAACTTGATTGTAATACAGCAATTTGATTTCAGGAACCAATGCCATGTTTAATGTAGGAGTGTAATTGGCTCCTCATTATTTTTAAGAGAATTGGTGGGTTCATTGTGACTGAGAAGCCCACCCCCCCCCCCCATGCTTGTCCTCTCTCAAGAGAGAGAAACAGAAACACACACACATACACACATACCCATGGGGAGAGAAGATGGCGCCATGTCTCCCTTCAGGGCAGGCTGTGGCGGAAGGGGTTCACCCAGGCCAACGCTGCTGCCGCTGCCCCAGAGGAAGCCAGCCTGGGTGATGTTCTTCCTCCTGTGCCTGGATTAGAAGGACTCATCTTTGGCTGCTGGAATAGCACCATCCCCCTTCTCCACTGTCTGTGTGCACAGTACCTGCCTGAGGTGAGGTACCGTGCTGGGTCTCAAGAGACCAGGAGGCGGCCTTAAAGCTTGATTTTGTTTTATCTGCACCTTGCGTTCCTGTGTTCTTGGCAAAACACCGCTCATGCAGAGGAACAAAACCCGCCCACCCCCACCTCCGGAGCTAGAAAATTTTACCTCAGTCAGACCTATTATCATGGATCTGCTATCAGCTGGCCATTAGTTTCCTTCTCCTTGGACATCTTTTGAGCTCTTCTCTTCCCTGAGGCTGCCCTAGGCTACTCGGGCTCACAGCATCCCTCTTGGTTCTGCCTCCATTAGCCACAGTGTCTTTGCATCTCACTTCCTAATTCATCCCTTATTATAGCAAAGTGCATGAATCCATGTATCTACATCCTCCCCTTCCATGGATGGTGGGGACCTTTATTGGCCTCACATCATCTGGCCTCTAGTGGGCCCCTAGGAAGTGATTTTTTGGCTGGTCGACTGATGTCCATCTGATGCCTCATCAGGAGAGGGATTTAGACTTCAGTAAGAGGAGGTCTCTCGCTAATCTGTGTCCCTCCCTCCCTAGAAAAGGGGCTAGATAATGTAGAAGAAGCAGAAAATTCCTCTCTCCTAAAAATGGAAGAAACTTGGATCATCTCTGAGGTGGGGAGGGGTGACTGGATCTCATGGCCCTGACTTTGTCTATAAGAGTCCCTTCTCTTGTAGGTTCTCACCTGTTTCTGCTACCGCTATCCCACTGGCCCAAATGTGGGTGAATGACTCCTGTACCCTGATAAAAACCATAACACTGAATCACGTACAACTAGTTCATGAGGCTAATAGGCTGGAGCTCACCTGTCTTCAGTTCATGTGCTATCACAGGGTCTTTCTGTACCCAGCTCCCTATCTCCCTCCAGATGGTACATGGCATCTGGGGTAATGGGTACATGGCACTTGTTATGTTATTTTCTTTTTTTTAAGGTTTTATTTATTTATTTGACAGAGAGCGATCACAAGCAGGGGGATTGGCAGGCAGAGGGAGAGGGAGAAGCAGGCTCCCCGTTAAGCAGAGAGCCCAATGTGGGGCTCAATCCCAGGACCCTGGGATCATGACCTGAGCCAAAAGATGCTGCTGAACTGACTGAGCCACCCAGGTACTCCTGTTATGTTATTTTTTATAGTATTCTAGATGCTTGAATTATGTATTTTTAAAAAAAGCCTTAAAAAATGATGCAAATACACTTTCTGACCTCCACCATCTAATGCTTTCACTTAGTAACACTGCCCCAAGCACAGTAAATAGCACTTAATAACAAATGACTTATGCATTCTTATCTGAAAATGTTGATTCTTGGCTTGAGTAAAGAACAATGGGAGCACACTAAGGTGTTCTTCAAAAGTAACAGCTGGGAGAGACATCCTATGTTCATGGACTGGAAGGCTTAACACAGTAAAGATGTCAAGTGTCTTCTCATTGGTCTGTGAGTTTAATGCAGTTCCTATCAAAATCTCAGGTTTTATGTAGGCATAGATGATATTATTTTAAAATTTATATAGAAAGTCCTTTAGATAGCTCAAACAATCTTGAGAAAGAAGAGTAAAGTAGGAGAAATCACTATATTTGATATGAAGGCCGACTACTAGCTGTAGTAATCAGACAGTGTGGTATTAGTGGAAGGCTAGACATTGGATCAATGGACCAGAATAAAGAACCCAGAAGTAGATTTACATAAATTTGCTCAAAAGGTTTTTCATAAAGGTGAAAAAAAAATCCAATGGAGTGACAATAGACTTTTCAGTAAACGGCACTGGAACAATTGAGTATCCATAGCCAAAAAATGAGCCTTGACCTAAATGTCACACCTTATGTAAAAATTAACTCAAATGGATCATGGACTTAAATATAAGCAGAAAAACTATAAAATTTTTAGAAGAAAACAGAAGAAAATCTTGGGGATCTAGAGCTAGGCAAAGAGTTCTTAAACTTGACCCATCTAGGAGGCTGGATACAGATGTAAGGGTGCGGGTGGGGGTGCAGAGCAGCTGGCTTGTTCTGGGCACGGAGATTCTCTCATTCTCCAGGGCTGTAAAGATGCAGTGAAGCATTGGTTGCTTTCCATTTCAAATTGAGAATTGCATGATCATATTCCTTTACTGTCTTCCATCCCCACAACTCTGGGCTCTGTAGAGGTCTTGATCCCCAAGGGGGACACATTCTCCTGGAAACCTAGTAAGGGGCCCCTATGGCTGCTGCCTGGGCATGTTAGGATCTTCCTATTCAGGAGCCAGAAAGCAAGAGAAGGGGTGGTCATCCTGTTGAGGGCAATTGCCTTGTCAACAGAAGGAGGTAGGGCTGCTTTCACACAATGGAGGCTGGAGGGAATATGAATGTAACTCAGGGAACCCACTTGGGTACCTCTTGGTACTTCTTACGCAACTATGTCCACGAATGGACAAACATAAGCAACTCCAACCTGGAAAGGATATGGTTACCATGGATGACTCAGCCCACCCCCCGCCCCCACCCAGGAATGAGGACTGGGATCATGCCATTGAGTGAATAGAAGAGTTGGCAGAGGGCAAGGGGAATTTAGAATGGGTAGTGAAGGAAGGAGATGATGAGTACCAGTTGCAGCCCTGAGACCAATTGCAGCAGAGGCTGTAGTCTGTCCTACTAACCTCCCTCTTCTAAGTTTGCCTTTGGGGGATCCATGCAACTTTGTGGTAACCATCCAAACTCGTCCTTACATTTATCATTCCTCCAATATGTTTTCGATGCCTGAATTGTTGCACTAGCCAACACCTTGCACCTGCACACCATCCCAGCTCACCACCGGGGGAGGTTTATCAACTGGAAGGCCACCTTGAGCCAAGATCTGTCTGCACACCATCTCCCCACCAGTTGGGTATTGGTCAACCCAGTCCCAACCTTCATCTTAGAGTCTGCTCCTTCAGGACACTTTTGGTGCCAATTACCACAGGTCGGATCCTCTGCGAAGCAGACATGGAGATAAAGGGTAAGAACTGCGAAACCTTTACTGGGATGCAGGATGGGACACAAAGCCTTCCGATCATGATGCAGAGCTGACAAAACCCCGGCAGACCAATGGGGAGCTCTGGAACAAAGGTTGCAGGTTGGAGGAGTCCCTCAGGGTAGGCGCAGTCATGGGGAAGCTCTTGTACCCCCATCTTGCTCAGTCATTGCACAGGGCTTCCCAGAGAAGGGGCTTGAAAGTTGAGGCACACCTGAAGGAGGAAGAGCTGGAGGCTGTCATGAACCGCGTTCCTCGAAGCTGCGCAGAGAATCCTTTTATGAAGGGGGCTCTGAATGTGCGCACAACCCCGTGCTTGTCACCGGGCAGGTTTTTCTCATAGCGGAGATAGGGGCGGGGGCATTTCAAGCCCCTGCTCGTGTCATGTCTGCTAACAGCCGATTGGTTAGAGCAAATCACGTGGTCTAGCTCTGCCCACCTTAAGGCCGTGGCAAGGGGGCCTATGCTACAGGGGAGTGAAGAAGCAGAACCAATAATTAGATCCATACAGGATAAAGGCTGTAGACCGTAGCGCTACGGCCATGCCCAGTACTATTATCACTACCAGCCCGAGAGACCAGACACCACAGACCACCTCAGGAAGGACAATCACTTGACTAAAAACCAAGAGTCAGATTTGGTACCTGGAAGTCAAAATTGCAGCTTCCAGATGGGAAAGGCCAAAGCACAAAGCCATCACCACAGCATTCACCCAAAGCCCCCGCAGGGCAGCTCCCAGGCCTGTGGATCAATAGCAATTTCGGGTGCTGGGGGGCGCCATCTAAGTAACTGACCGGGATGAGAACCGGCTGCTTCCCGGTCCTTGGGGAAGCACACGCACCATCCACTTAGTGCTGGAGCCTGGCCATTCTCTGGGCACTCCCATTCCTCCCCCATGCCTCCTCCTCCTGCTGCTGAGGCCTGCTCCTGCCTCTTCCACCAGCTCCTCCTGTTCGGAGCGCTCCTGGGAGGATGGAGGCTGCAGGGCCACCCCCGGCCAGGAAGTGCTTTCAGGAGGCCCTGGAGAAGCTTTTCCCTCGCCTCTGCTTCCTCTGCTCCCTGGTGACCTATGCGCTACTGGGTGCTGCCCTCTTCTCGGCCATCGAGGGCGGCCAGAACCTGGGGCCAAATGACCCAGAGTTTGAGGAGTTCTTGGAGGAGCTCTGTGGCATCTTGAAATGCAACAGGACAGGTAGGTGGCTCACGGGGGCGGGGGGGGGGTAGGGGGGCTTTCTCTGTGGGTGGAGGCAGCCCCCAGAGCCCAGAGGGCTGTCTTGCAGGAGGCTGGGGTGGGGGGTCTGGGAGCCCTCAGCTTGTCCTCCCCATCCCTGTGTGGGACCTTAGGCAAATGACTTCTCTCTGAGCCTCAGTTTTCTCCTCCGTAAAATAGGGAAAGCAATAGCCTGTTAGTGTTACTATGAAGAATGTAGGGAAAGCACTGAGCACCCAGTTCGTGCTCTGGAAAGACCAGCTCCCTTGCCCTTGCCTCAGTTCCCAGCCCCACCCGGACCGGCAGGCTCCAGGAAGGATGGATAGCCGGGCATTTGGTGAGGTTGGTTGAGGGATGTGGGTGACGAGATTTGGGGCTGGGGGTCCCTAGGCTGGTCCTCCAAATTATGCCTGCCCGGCCCCTGACTCAGTTTACAGGAACTAGGATTCAAGGGACAATCAAACTGGGCTTGGCCCCCCAGGAGGAACTGCCTGGCCCCCTTCTCTCCCACTTCCAGTTCCCAATGGCCTTTTCTACTGTTGGACTCAGGGGAGAGGAATTGGTAACTTGGGGGCCCGGTTTCGGTCCTGGGTGCTCCCCCAACTTGCTGTGTGATCTGAGGAGAGCTGTTGCCCTCTCTGGGTCTCAGTGTGCCAGACAGCGGGGACCCACAGTCTCAGGGCTGCCAATCATAGGGACCCTGTGGGAAGCAGATCAAGGTCGTGAAGTCTCTTGAAGGGCACGAGGCACTTTACCTGTGTCCTTACTGCGTTTCATTTGTCTTTGGTCACTTATTACTGCTCTGCCTTGTTCCCCAAAGCTTGCAAATATGTATTTAACAGAGCAAAATAAAAATATAGAGTCAGTAAATAAAAGACAAAGGAAAAACAGCCTCCAGGAGTGAGGGGAAGGATGCCCCTGCTGTGACAGGTAGGTCCAGCGGGGCTGTTCACGGCTCCTCCCATGGGCCCGACCTTGCTTCTCGAGTGGGTTCTTTCAGCTGAGGCCGATGGGAGGCTGGTCCCAGGAGGCAGAGTGTCTCTTCTGTGGAGGGTCCCGCTCCTTCTCTCTGCATCTGGTCCAGACAGACACACGCCCCTCCGCCATCGCCACCGCCCGGACTCCGCACCATCCCAGGCTCAGAGCTTCCCAAACCCGGCCACACATCAGAATCATCCAGCATCTGAAATACACATTTGTAGGCTCTTCTCCAAACCCACTTAATCGGGATTTCCAGAGCTGGGCCGGGAATCTTCTAAAGTTTCCCGGGTGATTCTGACGTACAGAATACAATGGGAATACAGCACTGGTCCAACCCCATTTTGTTTTTGTTTTTTAAGTCCTCTCTACACCCAACGTGGGGCTTGAACTCAGGGCCCTGAGATCAAGAGTCACGTGCTCTTCTGACTGAGCCGGCCAGGCGCCCCTCCAGCCCCATGTGGTACTGATTTTTGTTGGAGATTAAAGTGCTCCCGAAGCGCCCCCCCCCCATGCCGAGCGCGCTTGTGCGTTATCGCACTTAATCCTCATGCCAGCCCCGGGCGCCTGTGTGGATTGACCCCTTTCACAGATTAGGAAACCGAGGCTCTGGGAGTTAAGCGACTGGCCAAGGTCGCAAACTACAGAGTGGAGCGGAGGGTTCCACCCCAGGCATTTAGACCCCAGAGCTCTCCTTTCATGGCCCTGTCATGCTGCCTTCCCGATGGGGAAACAGGCTGGGGATGGAGCGTCTTGTCCATGGCTGCGGGAGCTGCTCAGGGTCAGAGCTGGGTCTAGAATGCCTGGACTCCCAAGGTCGGCGCCCTTTCACATGAGTAGTGAACCCCCTGCTGAGTGCCAGAGTTTCAAGGTGGTTCTGAGGTCCCAAAGCCCACTGGCCACCCAGGCCAAAGGAACTATTTGGGAACCTCCCTGAGGAACCAGGGCCCCAATCCTGCTCTCTTGGCCCTGGGTCAGATGTTTTGAAAGCCAAGACTTCCCAGAAATCCTCAGACGCCTCGGTGCCCACAGATCCCAGTACGAGTAGCAAATGCCATCAGGCTTAATGACCTCCGGAGTGGGGATGGTTTGTATCTGTATAAGAGCTTGCATTTCATAAGACCCATTTTACTTTCAATTCTCAAGAAGACTGGGAGAGAGACTGAGCAGAAGTAGAATGCCCCCTTGCAAAGTGAAAGACACGGAGGTTCAGAAATTTCAGGAAGCCCCCTCAGGCCACACAGCAATCCCGTGGCTGAGCTTGGGCCGGACCCCCATGGGCCCCTTCCTGGGGGGCTCCTCTCACATGGTCTCGTCATCTCCGCGGGCACTAAATGCAGGAACTAAGTGCCGAGACGGGCAAAAGCAGAACCAGGTTATGTCGTTAAGGGGCCACGAGGCAGGGGGTGTGCCGGTCCCTGGGGAAGACCCCTGCACACGGTGGGACCTGTCTTGAGCAAAACCCTCTCCTTCACTCTGGTCGTCTCTTTCCCCAGTTGAGGAAGGCAGGAAACGGGACCTTGGGGCGCTGCTGCAGAAGGTGAAGCCCCACTGGTTTAGCAGGTTTGCAGACTGGTCCTTTCTGAGCTCGCTCTTTTTTTGCTGCACCGTCATCAGCACTGTGGGTAAGTCCAAGGGCAAGGGCAGGCCTGGGAGAGATGCATGGGGGAGAGAGAGGGAGAAGGGGAGGCTGGGGCCCCTTGGTGGGGCGGTGGAATGTTGGGTTCACTTGGTCATGAAATGGTGAGGAAGGGCCGCCCTGTGCTGGGTCCGCCGCACCGGGTGGCCGTGGCTCCCTGTGGGGCGGATACAGTGGTGGGCAGGACGGTGTGGGCTCCTAAGGTGGGAGCTCCTGCTGCTGGGAATTTGGAGAGTGCCCTTCCTTCTGATGGGTGCAGCCCCTTGCCCGGGTGCAGGCCCCAGGGAGCAAGGTGTGGGATGCCTTTCAGCCCCCTCCTGCCCCTTGGCTGAATGTTCTTGTACGAAACACCTCATGCCAATGTCCGGGCTCCTGGGCAACCGAATGCGGTCGGCATGTGATGTATTCGGGGTATTGTGGGAGCGCAGAGTAGGGGCAGCTGCCCCAGGCTTGGGGGTGGTCCAGGAGGCAATACTTAAGTGGTAAGAACATTTTAAAGACTCCCGGGAGGGGATGACAGCCATGCTGAGTCGGAGAGTCACCAGTGTGGGGGAAGGAGGGTGTGAAGAGGGTGCTGCAGGCCCGGGGAGGACAAAGGCCCAGTAGCAGAAGGAATGGCAGGCATTGTAAGGAGGTTAATTAGGGGTGATGAGAAGTGGAAGGGAAAGAGGGGACAGTCCACGAGAAGGTCCTGCAAGCTGGGCTAAGGAGGTCGGGTTTATCCTGTGGGCAGTGGGGAATGTCTAGAGGGTTTTAAGCAAGGGAAGAACACAGTAGCTCAGCATTCCAGAAAGATCACCCCAGCTGTAGCATGGAGGGGACCAGAGAGGGTAAGACTGGCAGCAGGGAGAGCAGTAGGGGGGTTTCTGCGGCAGCCTGTATGAGTGAGGATGGCAATGGCCTCATCCTGGACAGTGGTCACAAGGACGGAGAGGAGGGGTGGTTGAAGACTTTGCAGGCAAATCTTCAGGGATTGGATGCCTGGGGAAGAGGAAGACACCACAGTCTCCAGCTTTGCTGAGTGGGGCCAGCAGGCTGTGGGGAAGGTGGTGAGGATGCTGGGCCTGGGGATAGAAGTGATGATTCAGGGCCAGTCAAGGTCAAGGCTCAAGTGGAGCATGTCAGGGGAGACACCCAGCACAGCCGGCAATGTGGGTCTGTGGCTCAGGGCGGGGCTGGGGAGCTGGGTTTCAGAGTCAACAGCATATAGATGGCAATGGACTCCGGGGGAAGGGAGGGAACACCGAAGGGGGGGCGTGGTGTGGGGAGGGGGTACGGTGTACCAGAGCAGGACTGGGAGCACCAACAGTCAGGTGAGGGAGGAGGAAGGGCTGCGGTGGTGATGGGAACTAACAGTTACCCTCGGGGCTGTACCAAGCTGCCTCCTTAAAACTCAGAGAGGTCTTTTGAATCAGGTGGGGGAGCCTGAGCCCAGAGAGATGCTGTCAGGGGCCAAGGGCACACAGTGAGTAGAGCTGGTGCCCACGAACAGGCCTTGAGACCCCAGGTCCAGTGTTCTTTCCCCAGAGTAGCCTGCCAGCCTTGCAGGTCTGTGGGGTGCTGCAGGGACCCTGCCCAGCCCTGCCCAGGGAGCCCCAGGGGGAGCCTGCTTGTGCCTGGGGGGCAGGGGCAGCTCAGATTCCCAGAGAGACCTTGTGTCGGGCTGGAGTTTGATGCCAGTGCCTAGAAGGAAAGGCACTGGGAGAGAAGGAGCCAGCCTTACCCCGTTCCCTGCACTTCCTTTACGTGCGTCTTCCCCCCCCAAACAAAGCAAAGATTCTGGAGTAACGTGGCCCTTCTGAGCCTCATTCCCTCATCTGTAACGCCTCCCAGGCCTGCCTTTCAGATCAGTGTGAGGATAAATGTAAGTGCCAGCCAGGATCCGCTCAGCTGCCACTAAAGGGAAATCCAACCCAACTGGCTCCAACTGCAAGGAAAACGTGTTCCCTCTGGAGTAAGAAGCCCAGTGGAGACAGCTCTGGGGCTGGTCGACGTGCAGCTCAGCCATGGCATTGAGTGTCAGGTTCTCCCCCATCCTGCTCAGCAGGTCACCAACGTCCACTCCCATTGCTGCGTCACTGGATCTCATAGACTGAGAAAGGGCCGGCCATCGCCTCCCTCCAAAAACTCTTCCTAGACACCTCCCACGCCTAAGCTAGTCCTGGCAAGGGGATGAGATTCCCAGAATGACTTAGACCAATTGGATCTATCCCTAAATCAGGTGGGGGAGCAGGGGTACCCCAGGAAAGATGAAGGAACCGTTGCTGGGGGAAGAACCCAGGGTCTGTGGCAACAGGCTTTGTGTCCAAGAGCGCCCCCACATGGCTTCTTTCAGAGCCGGTCTCTTCCCCTTACCTCGATGCTACAGGCAGGGAGGGACCAGAAAGGGGCAGAAAGAGCACCGCGGACCGCTGCGCTCCTGAGCCCTTACCAGCACTGGGCATGGTGCACGCAGGCTTTATATGCGTGATCTTATTTAATCCGCATGACAGGACAACCTACGGGTAGGCGCTGTGGCATTTAGCAGCGAGCTGAGGCTCAGGGGAGGGAGGTCACTGCCAGCAAGGCAGGGGCAGGGCGCAGCTGGCCTTTCCAGGGCAACCCGCAGCTCAGTGGAGCAACAGTGACAGGGAAGCAGCAGCCCCAAGGAAGATAGTGGAGACGAGCAAAGGGGTTCAGTTTGTTTTCCTTTTCCTCCAGAACTTCAGGGGATTGAGCTAACCAGGCTTTCTGGGCTGGCACTGTGGGCGTCTGGAGCTAGATGATTCTTCGTGGTGGGGGCTGTCCTGCGCATTGTAGGATGATTAGTCGCTTCCCTGGCCTCCACCCACCCGATGCCCCCACCTCTTCCCCTGCTGTCTCCTCATTGCTAAATGTCCCCCGGGGGGCGGGGCAAAATTGCGCCCGTTGAGAACTGATCGAATGCGGTGGTCCCTGGACCCGTTAGCACGCATGAGCATCACCTGAGAACTTTTTAGAAGAGAGAATTCGTTCTCAGACCCCATCCTAGACCCACTGAGCCAGAAACTATGGACATGGGGCCCAGAAATCTGTATTTAACAAGCTCTCCAGGTGATCCCGGTGCGCACTGAAGTTTGCAAAGCTCTGACCCGGGTCCAGGGTTCTCAGCCCTGGCTGCACATTGCAATCATCGGGCTATCTTTTAGAAACTCCCAAGCCTGGACCCCGTGACAATCCAAGTAGAGTCTCTAGGGACAAACCCAGGCCTCGGTATTTTTCAGAGCCCTCCAGGTGATTCTAATGGGAGTGCAGGCCGTGAACCACTGATCTAATGGAAATGCATTATCTTGGTCTAAATCCCAAGAAAGCGATGCTACTATCAAATCAATTAGGACATCATGCTGTCCAGTAATTACAAGTGGAAGAGGATGTCGGGGAGGTTCTCTGCTGCCTGTAATCAATAACAGTGTTCGAAGTGCTTCCTGCCTTACATCTCTGGGTCACCCTTAATGCACCTGGCTTTGATGAAAAAGGGACACCTGGCAGGTGTGAGGTTGGTCAATCCCCAGTCATTTCCAATTGGGTCAGTCCCCTTGGATTAGAAAGTAAAGTGCGTGGGGACGCCTGGGTGACTCAGTCTGTTAAGCTTTGGACTCTTGATCTCAGCTCAGGTCTTGATCTCAGGGTCATGAGTTCAAGCCCCACATGGGGCTCCATGCTAGGCGTGGAGCCTACTTAAAAAAAAAGGAAGAAAGTAAAGTGCATGGGCTATTAGATACTCACAGCCTAAGTGGAGTGAACTGACCGTATTGGAATATATGAATACATTATAAGAAATGATAGGATTTTCTGTTATGCATTTCAGCATTCAGTAATTGGTGCAGTTTATACAGTTTCCTTCACAGGGGTCATGTGCGCTCTGAGGTTTGCTTCCTTGATGCATCTTCTGGAATATGGCACATCTCCTAGAGTCTAAACGTGTTCTACCCAGAGGGAGCCACCTCCAGCTTAAATCCACTAAATTCACTTTTGCCAAGGAGAACCCTGGGGTGGCAGGTGGACAGAGGAAGTCTTCAGGTAAGGGGTGCACATCCTTGTCAGCTTTGAGCTGTGCCACCCCAGACAGGTCACCTGACTTCCCTGTTCCTTGTCCATTAAATGCGGTAATAATGGTGGTTGCCGGCATTAGGGATTTGGCTATGCAGGGAATTTTCACTCTAAAAGGTACTTTATTCTAGAAATGGGATGTTCTTTTCTTTAAACTAGATCTGACCCTGGGCCCCTGTCCTGGAAGCTGAGAGGTTTCCACTGTGGAGCCTCTCCTGACTTGCCTGAGGGTGCACAAGAACCCAGGGGGCTTATCCACTATCTAGAAAACAGGGTGGTCCCCATCTCTGGGCCCTCGCGGCCACTGCTGACCTCCTAAGGACTGATGGCCCCTGACCAGCTTTGGCACAGGAATCTTTGCTGATACCCAGGGCCCGGGCTCCCCCAGGACTCCCTCTCTAAGCTCCTGCTCCTCCAGGAGAAGCTCCAGCTGCCCTCCTCTCTCATCTCCCCTGCTCCAGAGAATCTGTCCACACCTCCCTTCATGGCTGGAGTGACCAGCTGCCCCTGGGACTGCCACCATTCTAGCACAGAAAGTCAGGAGCTCTGGGAAACCCCTCAGCCCTAGGCAAACTGGGCAGATGGTCATCCCCCCCCTCCCGGGTCACCTTCCTTCTAAGTCCCCACCTTCACCTTCATCTCCTCAGCCTGGACAGGGTGCAGAGGTCACTTCTGCAACCTCCTCTCCTTGAGGGGAGGGCCGGAGCTGCTGGAGACCCTCAGAGAACAGGGAAGGGAAACAGAGGCATTTGGAACCCTTGGCACTGTCTCAGCAAGTCCTGCCCCAGGGAACAAACCTGGGTTTCCGATGGGAAGGTTAGCCAATGCGGGCTCCATTCCTGTCCCCTGGTGCATACATACACCTGTCGGGTCCTCGCCACCTCCTGCGGGTGGTGGAGAGCTCTGCTCAAGGCCTTGCTTCCTTCTCAACTAGAAGTCCCAGAGGACAGGACCTCTGCTTGTTTCTCATTCTACCCCCAAGCCCACCCACAAGTGCCTGGCATAAAGTAGGTGCTCAATAAATGCGAATCCAGGATGGGCGCCTTCGTTCTAATGGCTCATGGAACAGTCTGCTCCTTTATGTGCGGTTACTGAGCTCCATCTGCCACAGCAGACTCACCAGGGTAGTTATTTGATTCATGTCTGCCTCTCCCATTACAGCAGAAGCTCAGCGAGGTTGGAGACCTCACCACTGTGTCCCCAGTGCATGCAGTTAGCGCTCAATATGCACATACGCTATGAATGCACATTCAGATTTAACTGCCCCTGCCACCAAATGGTGCCTCGTGGAATCAGCTGAGGGTGGCGTGGCGTGCTCTGGGATGGATGCCAGCTGATGAGACCCTTTGTGGTTCCTGGCCCTCTCCCAGGACCCTGGTGAGGGTGGGCCACCTGAACACGTGTGTGTTCCTGGAAGGCAGAGCCTGAGACCAGACTCGGCCACAGGGAGCTGGAGCCCTGGAGGAGGCTGGGGCTTAGCCAGCCGAGCAAGTGCCTTCAAATCAATTTACATAATTGGCCTAGGTTTTCCTGTATTAATCATCCTTTATGACATCAAAAATTAAACATAGGCATTTAATACAAAAGCTTTTCCCTCATTTTGTTGCAGTCACTGAGCTCGCTCACTCCAGAAGATCCAGCTACCTGGGCTGTGGGGTTTGACGTCTCTCTGCTCCTGCCCTGCTGTAGACAGGAGGGTCACGGATGGGGTGATGGAAGGACGGGGGCTCCTGAAGAGCACAGAAGCCTCAGTGCCCCCTCCCTTTGCTTGGCTGACTGGTTCTTGCGGATTGCAAGGTCCCACCTCCTTGGTGCTCCTGGCCCGGTGGGGATGTGCTGGTGTGGCAGCTGGGTGGGTCTAGGGGTTTGATCGCCGACTCTATCACTGAGTGCTCTTGGCCGGGTTGCTCCATTTCTCCAAGCTTCAGTTTCCCCACCTGTGAATGGTGATAACAATGTCTGCCTCTGCAGGTGGGTCAATACCAGCCCACAGTGAGCGCAACCGGAAGCTAGTATCAGCCTGGGGGCGGGGACGCCAGCATTCCTCAGCTGCCCCCTATGGGTCAGGCCCTGGTCTCATGTCATCCTTCAGGCTGGTCGGGATACAAAGCAGGGATTGCCACCCTATTTTACAGACAAAAAAACTGGAAAATATGAGCCAAAGTCACGTAACGTTCTAGTAAGTGGCAGAGCTGGGATTCGAACTCAGGTTGGTAAGATTCGAGATGCTGGGATCCTCACCACTTCACGAGCATTTGTGAATGTGTGTGTCTAAACTGCTAAACCACAACGGCTCAGAGGGCAGCAACGGTATTTCATTCCTTCCATCCTCCCGCTGTCGCTCTTACTGTGCACACGCTGTACACCGTTGGCACATACTAATGGCCTGTTACAGAGGGACGGATAAACCGAGAGGGCCAGACATCCCGGGGAGGACAAGGGTGGCTTCTTAAAAACAGGTGCCTTTGTGGCAGATGAAGGGGGAGGTGGGTGTGATGGCAAAGCTGTCGCCGCCGCCTCTCCCCTGCATTCATCCTGCCGTGTGGACACTTAGGAATGGCCGCAGCAAAATGAAAAGCGATCAGCTCAGTCCCAGACATGCTTGTCCCCTGCCCGGGGCATCTTGGGTCAAAGATCTGGACATGGATAGCTTCTTATCCTAAAGGGAAGCTGAGTTTCACCTCTCTCTCCTCCCACCAAAGCGAGCCCAAGGCCAGATGGCGGATGAATGCTTTAAGATGAATATTTTCAAACGCATTGTGTAAACCATGATACCAAGAAGGAGAAGTGACAGAAGGTCTCTTTAAAGCTTTTTTGGGGGGCAGGGGGAAGAGCAGACAACCACCCTGGGCTCTGTCCTCTTTTTCAGGTTACGGCCACATCTACCCCGTCACCCGGCTCGGCAAATACCTGTGCATGCTCTATGCCCTCTTTGGCATCCCCCTGATGTTCCTCGTCCTCACGGACATGGGTGACATCCTGGCCACCATCCTGTCCACGTCTTACAATCGGCTCCAAAAACTCCCGTTCTTCCTGCCTCCCCTTCGTGCGTGGTGCTCCCGCCTGCTCTGCAGAAGGCCGGCCACCATGCCTGCGGGCGAAGCTGTCCCGAGGATCAACATAGATGCCCAAGAGCTTCCGGGCTCCAAACCCGGCCCGTGTCCCTCCACCCCCAGCAGCAACACGGATCTGTTCGAGAGACTTCTTGCACGAGAGAAGCAGAACACGCTGCACCCGCCCCCGCGGGCCGTGGAGAGGAGTAACTCATGTCCCGAGCTGTCGGGGAGACTCTCCTACTCGGTCATCAGCAATCTGGATCAGGTGGGACGGCAGGTGGAGAAGCTGGACGTGCCCCTGCCGGTCATCGCCCTCCTTGTGTTCGCCTACATTTCCTGTGCGGCCGCCATCCTCCCCATCTGGGAGAAGAAGCTGGACTTCGAGAACGCCTTCTACTTCTGCTTCGTCACACTGACCACAATTGGGTTCGGGGACACCGTTTTAGAGCACCCCCACTTCTTCTTGTTCTTCTCCGTTTATATCATCATCGGGATGGAGATCGTGTGCATTGCTTTCAAGTTGGTGCAAAACAGGCTGATTCACATCTACAAAAATCTCATGCTGTTCTTTGCGAAAGGGGTATTTTACCACCCGGTTAAAAAGTGAAATCTCCACCATCTCTTGTGTGACAGACGCCAGCTGAGCTGGTTTCCTCGCGTTGTCTTTTGGGGTCCAGGGACGTTGGAACTGGTGTCCCTGCAGCCTGTCCCCTGAGACCTTGGGGCACAGAGACAAATCCAGCATGAGGGCTGATTTTGGTCCTGAGGCCCAGCAGAAACGTGGCCAATGACTTTCATATCAAGACGTTATACCGAAACTCTCACCATCCTCCAAAGCCCAGTTAATTGGAGCCCCATCTTCACTTTTCAAACGTTCCACTTAATGTAGATGAAAGCACCTTACGAATGTCCTAGCTTTTCTTGAGTCACCAGAAAAAAATTACCTTTGCTCTTGCAATTTGTGCTTTCAGCTCAGTTAACATCTTCCCGAGCTGCTCCTGTTCACCCTCGATGAAACAGAGCGACTCTGAACAGCCTGTTTTCTTGAATGGCTTCACGGATCTGTGCAAGATCAGCCCGATCCCAGCCCACGCGCAATACACGAGGCCAGGGTGGGATTGTCACCTGTGTTCCTGGGGGCCTGGGATATTCTGAGTGCCAGATTCTGTGTAGACCAGTGTTCTCACTAAGGTGGACGGCTGGCACCTCCTGAATGAGCAGATGTGTGCAGATGTTCATGCCCGGGCGGATGGTTGCTACGGGAGAGGGTTGGCGCTCAGGGCGGGATACGCTCCTGAGCTGTTCCTGATTGAGTTGGCACGTGAATGAGCTGGGCTGTGTGGCAGGTGCTGTAGGTGCCCCACTCTTATGCCCTGGGACTCCACCTTCCTTTGCCTGCGGACCGTCTCTAGTCACTAAAGCATGGGCATGTGTGCGGCAGGCTAGAAGTGCCCAGGGGTGAGCGCTCCCGGGCGTACCCCTCCATCAACAGCTGACAGGAGCAGGCGGATGGTGGTGTCCGACTGCTTGGCCCTCCCACGGGCTGACTCTGGGTCGGATCCAACACTGTCTCCCCGAGGTCCCCAGTGGAATGGAGCCATAGTTGCTCACCTCCATCGGCTGTCTTGGCCTCCTTCATCTCGGTTTCATTTCTTCCCTCCTCTTGAGATCACCCCCAGAAGACCCACTTGCACACAGATCTTTGTCTCAGAGTCACTCCTGGGAAGCCCAGCGGGGGAGAGGATGTAACAAGTCAGTGTGTGGACATGCCTGGGGTAGTACGAGAGTCTTCCTAGTTCCTCGGTTGGTTATGAGAAATGTCTTATTTGAGAGAATCAGTGTTTCTGGAAAACTTCTTTGAGAGACTCTTGGAAATCCAGTGATTCGAAAAATCAGTCCCTGGCTAAGTGGTGAACTTTGCTCTAGGTTATAGCACAAAAATTGCAAAAGCCAATAAAAAGTGCCGGGAGATTCCAATTAGAAAGGAAAGGAAGCATCTACCTTTTGAACCTTTTCTGTTCTGCCTTAAATTCAGGTCACTGCCAAGGGCCAGCTCTCAGAGGGGCCTCGGGTCTTCTTTTCTGGATCTTTCCTTCTCCTCCCCACAACGATGAGGTTCCTGCCCCTTGAACTTTTCAAGACCTGTCTCAGGAAAGGGAATTGACAAGGTGTGAGCAAGACCCGCTGAGAGACATAAGGCACCGAAAATGGCATTTCAGGTGGCAGCTCACCAGGATTAGGGTTTTTATGGGGTTTCTTGACATCCCCGAAATCACAGTGGCCCGGGTGCAGCAAAGCTCCTTGAACTCGAAGCTCAATCCAGACTGGCCATTCACATGAGGGCACATGACTGAGCCGAAGGGCTATTCTAGGTTCGCTCAGTTCTACAAACATTTAAGGAGTGGTTGCTGCTTTCCACTCTCAAAGAGGATTCCAAAGATGAGTCAGATACATCCTCGGAAGCACGGAGGTGATACAGGTGGCTTCGAATCTCTCAGCCACTCCCTTCTGGAGGCAATAGCAAGTCCTGTTCGAAGGCAAACACGCAGGTTGTCAGGGATGCGTGTTATGTAAATGAGGCGTCACGATCATTTGCTTATTCCACTTGCGGGTGTTCTTCTGCGGTTCTGGGGAAATGGCCCAGCATGCCTTCCTGCTCCTCATTTCTTGCCCGTATGCACCCCGTATTCCAGCCACCTTGGGCTACCTACTTCCGCATCCCTGTGCAGGAATGTGAATTCTTTCCTGCAAGGCTTTGCTGGGGGGGGGGAAGGGGGAGGTTCTCAACCTTGCCTGTACTAATACCCAAGGGGTTCGAAGAATTCACATACCTCCCTTCCCTCTCCAAGAGATTCAGTCATTGGTCTTGGGTGCCAGCTGGGTAGGTGGGAATTGGGGTGATCTGAGTGTGTGGCCAGAGTTGAGAACCATGGCACTAGCTGCTCTCTTGGCCTGAATGCCTTTCTCTTATCCAGGAAAGATGAAGACATCTTTGAGGTTCAGCACACATGGCACCTCTTCTGGGTAGTGACCCCCCACTCCTGGGAGTGGTTACCGCAGTCTCTCCCTTGCTCTCACTGCACCCACTGTAATCCCTTCCTTAGTTGCAGTACTGTAGCTGGGCCCTCTCCAAACTTGGGTCTGCCCTGCTAAGTGATCGTGTCTTTTTCCATCATCATTGTTCTTTAGATTTTATTTTATTTTATTTTATTTTATTTTATTTTATTTTATTTTAGTAAGCTCTACCCAGCGTGGAGCCCAATGAGGGGCTCAATCTCATGACCCTGAGATCAAGACCTGACCTGAGATGAAGAGTCAGACACTTAACCGACTGAGCCCCCCAGGCATGCCCATCATCACTGTTCTTGCTCTCTTGTAATCCTCCCAGCCTTGCTCTGCAGTGTTTGCCGCACACATCTAGGGGGACTGAAGGCGGGGCTTAGGTCCGCACAAATGCCAAGGGGGTCAGCCACCACTTACTGCACACCTACGATATCCAGGTCTTTGGGCTGAGTCCTCATGTGGGCATCATCTTACTAACGCTCCCTATAGCGCTGAGAGAATGGTGCCCATTTTACAGGTGAGGAAGCCAAGGCAAATAGCTAGCTCAGGGCTTCACCGCTACTAAGTGGCAAAGCCAGGATTCACGCCCGGGTCTAATCGGACTCTCAGTGGTTCTCAGTGGAACACCCGCATCAGCATCCCCCTGGGAACTTGTCAGAAATGCACATCCTCAGGCTCCATCCAAGACCTCCTGGATCAGAATGCTGGACAGGGAGCTCAGTGATGTTTTAAGAAACCCTCCAGAGGATTCTGATGTTGGATTCAGAATGTTTGATTCTCAAGCTTGAAAACCACTGCTCTAACTGCTGCATTCACAGCCTCCCTGACAGTCACCAGTCTATGGGGCCCAGGTCAAAGCAAAGCATCCAGCAGCCCCCAAGCCAGTGTCCTAGGGGACCAGGTCACTCCTACTTCCACCCTTCAAAGCAACACCTGCTCTTTTGGTGACCTGGCAGGACACCTGCTCTTTTGGTGACTTGGGGACAGTCACCTGGGGGAAGGCATGAGGTCTTCTGGATGGGGAAAGGACACTGAAGGGGTAGACCCTCCCACCAGGAAGGCCTCCTGCAGACTGGAATGGACCCTGTCCCCCAAAGAGCTAACACTCTGTCTTCTCCAAACCCAGGGTATGTCTTGGTGATCAGGGGAGGCTGCTTCCTGCCCGGCTGGGTCTCACCTGGGGGCTCATGAGCAAACTCCCGAGTAGCCCTGGGCTCTCTAGGAAGGGCTGCAGGGTCTCAGCTTGGCTAGAGTCAGCCTGGGGAACTAGGGGACTTGGAAGTGGCCCGGAAGCTCCTGGACCGGAGGCAGAAGGGAGTATTTCAGTGATCACTACTGCATCCCCGGTCAGCGGGCAGAACCTCCCAGTGCAGACGCACAGCTTGTCTCTGACCTTCTGGCACCTGGACCAAAGCCTTTGGTGGGAGGCGCTGCCCCAGCGGCTGTGGACGTCACCCTGTCCAGTTGTGCACCACCCCCCACATGGTACTGTTAGATTCCACCCCCCCCCCCCTTTTATCAACAGAAGAAGAAACCGAAGTTCCGTTCTAGGATGTTAAGCAGTTCTCTCAGGATGACACAGCCAAAGACGATGGGGGAAGGTCAAGGATGAAGGAGCCGTCCTGGGAGGCCCAATCCCCGCGGATCCTGGGGTCTACGAGAGCGAGCACGGCCCAGGGAAGGGCAATCGGTCCTGGCCGGTGCTGCCAGGTGGGGTGGGGACTCGGAGCTTCGTAGGGTAGGGAAACCGAAGGAGGAACCGCTCCCACTAGGACGGTGTCCGGCGGCTGGACCGCGCTCCCCAGAGCAGCCAGCAGGTGGCGCCACCAGACCGCTCGGGCCCCGCGCTCCGAGGCCAGCAGGTGGCGCGTCCGCGGCTTCGCGCCTCCGGGAGGGAGCCTCGGACCCTGTCTTCCGCCAAGGCCCCCCCCCCTCCCTCCCCAGCGAGAGCGGACACCTCGGACTTCTGTCCTTGCTGCGGTTCCCAGAGAGAAGGCTCCTCGCCTTACCCCCGCCGCGGACATCTGGGGAGGCGGCACATTTGTGAACCCTTGTTCTCAGAGCAGCGGTCTACACCGGGCGCTTTGGATTCCGGTCCTGGCATGACCCCCAGAGAGGGGGCGACAAGGACCACCGTCCCTGTCCCCTGCTCCTCAAACCACATGTCCTGCCAAGCCCATGTAGGGGCCGGAAATGTTAGCACTTGCGTCCTGGCCACTTGACGGGGTAACCTGTCCCTAATTCCATCTTTAGTGCCCTTCGCCCTGGACACTTCCCCGATCCACTACCTCAGTCTGGAGGGCAGGGTCCTCCAGCAGACTGTCGCAAGCCTGCCAGAAGGATGCTTGGAAGCTTCTGCAATGTGCAGCTGTGCTGTTCCCCCCGAAGTCACTAGGTAGGAGGCTCCATGCGTGATGCCCACGGACCGCTGTGCTGTTGGCTTGGGTGTGTTTCCTGTTTCTGACTCCGCTGTCAGGTAATTCTCCCCTGGTGGGGTTGGAAGCACTGTCCTAAGGGAGGGGGCCCAGGGCCGGACCAGGTGAGACCGGACAGGAAGAGGCTTGGGGAGGGCCTCTGGGTGGGCCACTGGGGACAGAGGGTCTGGGAGTCAGGAGACCTGACCCAGTGTGCTACTTCTGGCTGTTACTCTGCTCCTCTGAGCGGCTCCAACAACTGGACGCCTGCTTCTGGGTCGCTTGGAGGAGATGAGTGGTCAGGACAGCCCCTGCGGTCCTGCTTCCAGGGTGTGCGTGTCCTGCCAGGTCACCAAAAGAGCAGGTGTTGCTTTGATGGGTGGAAGTAGGAGTGACCTGGTCCCCTAGGACACTGGCTTGGGGGCTGCTGGATGCTTTGCTTTGACCTGGGCCTCAGCTTCTGAGGGTGCTTGGTGGATGGGACGAAGGGAAGGAAACCAACATTTAATGAGCAACTACTATGTGCCAGGCTCTCTGCCCATGTTGCAAATCGAAACCTTTTTAGCTGTATTGGTGTGGTTCATCACGGTGATACACCCCAGGCTCGAGTGCGATGCGGGCTCCTAGTAGGTACGTGGCAAACATATGTCGTGTGAATAAATCCCTGTGGGTAGTCGACAGAGAAGGTAAAAGTCAGGGTTCAGATCAGAGCCTTTGCCCCTGAATGCTTGTGCCAAACTACCAGGATGGGCCCAGGTCAGAACTACCGGAACCTTCTCTAATACCGCCCCTTCCCCAGTTTGGGTGGGCTGCACCAAGCCCCAGAAGGCAGTGCTTGAAACTAAGAATCAGAGACTTCCCCTGACTCTGATCAAGGCCAGTGTGTGAAGGACAGAGGTGATCCACCTGGAAGCTAAGGAAACAAGCTCAGGGACCTCCCGGGGCCAGGAGGAGCTCTGACAATGTGGCCACACGGGGGGGGGGGGGGGGTGTGTTTGCATTTGTCAGCATTGTAATTTGTTATTTGTTCTCTTTCTAAACAAATATTCGTGTTTGCACCTGGTTTGGATTGGGTACTTTTGTGTTCTTTATAGGAGGCCCTTAAGTAGAATGAACATCCGTAAAACCGGATCCCCCTCACCCCAGCTGAAAGGAAACGATGTCCAAGGGGACAGCTCCTTCAGCCAGCCTCCTGCTGACTTTCCCAACATCCTCCAGACACGTTTCCACGGGGTGTCAAGTCCCTTCCTGCCACACCAGCCTGTGCACACTGTAAAGTAACCTTAAAATAACCTTAAAGTAATCTAAAATAACCTAAAGATCTGTGTCCTGGTTTCTGCCAGGTGGCAGGACTGCTCGCTATCCAGAGACGCCCAGAAACAAGGTGACTAATAGAAAGGGTGAAGAGGAAGGCAATTGGATGGCCAGCTCAGAAACCTCCTCCAGAGCACCCGTCGGTGTCACGCTGACCAGGAAGGAGCAGTGTGGCTCAGTGGTTCAGACCTTTGCCTGTGGCGACAGGTTGCTTGGCCAGCCTTGAATCTTGGTAGGTTTCTTTACCTGCTGAATTGACGTAAAAATAGTACCTACGTCAAAGGGTTGTAAGGATCGAACAAGATAAGCCATGGGGAGTGTGGAAGCCCAGTGTCCAGCTTTGCAAGCTCTTAAAAAAATTCGAACTGTCCCCATTACTATGACTAGGAGGCAGAAAATGGCACATTTCCATTTTCTCCAGCACCCCCACTGCCTGCAAGGTGGAAAGGGTGTGTTTAGCCTCAGTGTGCAGGACGCTTTCAGTGGGTCCCCCAGTGGTTCTGGGGTGGTCCGGATCGTGGGGGCTCAGGCAGGATGTGCACCCCCAGCCAGGTGGGGCGCATTCTGCAGCTAACACCCCAGCACTCCAGGGGTGGGAGGCATTCTTTCCCAGCTCCCCTCTTTGCATGCTGGGGTCCCTGTGCACAGCTGTCATTCTTCCCCAGCCCGAGCTTGTCACTTTCTCCTGGCTTCCATTGCACCGCACCCTTTGACACTCTCTTTCATGGCCTTTGCTGTCCCCCTGTGCCCCGGAGCTCACACCTGAGACCCGGCTCCGCTCCCTCCCTTGTGGTCTCTAGTGGATATAAAACCCATCTCTAGTCCTTCACCCCAGAACTCTGGATTCATACCTGCTTCCCCAGCGGCTCACCTTGACATGTCCAAGATGGAGCCCAAACTTGCCCTCGGCCCCCACTCTTGCCCACCCGGGGAGGGCAGTCCCACCCTTCCAAGCTGCTCCAGACAGAAGCCTGGGCGGCTGTCTTGACTTGGCCTTCCCTTCTTCCACTGGGACTTGAGAGGCGCGTGTGCAGCCCCCATTTTGAGTCTAGCTCCCTGATGCGGCCAGTTGCAGGCAAGGCCCTTCACGTGGATATTTTAGAAGCTCCCAGCTAACTCCGGTGGTCTATTCATTCACCGGCCCGTGTCGGTGGTGTGCCGGGCGCTAGAGGCATAGACTCGGGAAGAGCATCTCTGATGGACAGGTGCAGAGTGGGTGAAGATACGTCTGATGGAGGTGGCGGCCCAGGCCATTCCCCTCCTCCCCATGAAGAACCCATAAGACAGCGGGATGACAGAGGGGCCAGGCTGAGCGGGTCCCCGGCTCCCCACCCACGATAGCCCCTATGTCCTCCTGCACCCAGCTCCCAGGCCAGGCCAGGCACAGGGCACGGCTGGCAGGAGGCCTGTCCAGGGTTGGGAGGCCCAGGCGCGCCGTTGTTGCCATGGTGACGGATGTGTGTCTGTTCAGCAGAGAACTTTGGAGTAGCTTGGAAGCCAGACAACAAAGGGCACCTCCATCTTGGACACAAATTGTGGTTTCTTTTCATCCTCTTTGGCCCTTTTATGCTTTGCTTTTTGTTCTTACCATTGAGATCAGAGAATGAAACCCTTTCAAATGTTATAAATTCAAAACATAGGCAATTAGGGGGCCTGTCTGCTGTTGCAGCCCTCCCCCCCCACCCCCGTAGTCTCTTTAGAAAGCTAACTGCATGTGTAGTGAACCAGAGATGACCAAACAGAGGCGGTCAGCACCTCCCGGCTGTCACCATCCAGCCAGTACTGACTGAGCGCCTACTGTGTGCCAGCACCCAGGCTGGCGCTGGAGATTCAGTGTGGTATAAGACCGACCCGATCGCTGCTCCGTGCCTCAGTTTCCCCAGTGTAAAACAAATGGGGCTGACTTGGCCCAAGGGTTTTCATGCGGAAAGAAGATCCCAGTCACCTACCGTGACCGAGTAGCTTCGCTTTGCTGTTGTGTGTGCTTTACTTCCCGGTAGCATTTTGGTTGAAGAAAGAAGTTCGTAACTTAAAAGAAAGTTGGGGGGAGGGTGGGCTAGGAATGAAAACCACCAGGCAAGGATTCCCTAAGGCTTTTTCCAGATGGAATGTTCCATGTCATTGACAGCTAAGGAGACTGCAGACCCCCAGGCTGTTAGGACACATAGAGACCGATTCACGGAAGAAGCTAGGCTGCATTTCCCATGTTTATCTACCTGGATGACTGATGTCCTGCCTTCATTTTAAATAAAGTCAGGAACCTCACTGAGTGTTGGAAAGAGAGCAGACCCAGGGCTTTAGGCACCTGCCCTTCTCAGACTTGGGATCCTAGCCCGGCCTCAAAGCCCCGTCCTCACCCTTTCCTCATGGGACTTCACCTGGGCCAGCAGCCTTCAGGAACAGGCCCTCTTCAGAGCTCCCCCCGCCCACCTTGGCCTCGATGCACCTGCCCGTGGTGATCCGGGTCTGCCGTCTCTGCCCCTCCGGACCGCGCAGTCTCAGAACACAATGTGTGTCGAAGAACTCTCTAGATGAGGTGCTGGGAGCCCTGCTGGTGCTGCTTCTTCTCTGGGCCCTGCCCCTCACCCTCGGCCCTTCCTGGGTTTTCTCCTGAAATGCGGGAGAGCCCAGTGGGCAGTGTGCAGAGCCGGCCCTCTGTCACCTCCTCTCCCTCCCCTAGAGGCGGAAGGACACCAGGCCCCCATGGCAAAGGCGACCTGAGTTGTTCCCAAAAGCCATTTACACTGTCTGGGCAGGGAAGCGGGAAATAGGTCGGGGCCAGGGTGTTTTATTGACTGTCTCTTGTCTTGAGGAGACGCAGGAAAGCTTAAGGAATACAGCAAAACCAAACAAGCTCATTTAGGGCCGGGCACCACCTGGGTCCAGTGGCGTTTCAAGCTGATGCTTTTGCCCCAAGGCTGAGTCCCCTTGTATTTATTTCTTTAGCTAAGTCTTATTGGGCAAATGGATGTGAGAAACAGAGAGATTCTGGGTTAGAGAACAGCTTCTATTCAAAACACCCTGAACTTGGCGAAGTTACCCCACTACGTGGGGGCTGTTGACATTTTGCCCTCTTGCCTTATTATCATGGGGTCCATCCAGAGATCAGAGGATCCCGGGGAGCAGAGGCCACACCCTGCTTTGCACGGCATGGTCCGGAGTGCACGGCACGGTGGGGCTGCAGCAGAGACACCCCCCCTGCCACCGGCCACATAGGGTTAGGGACCCCTTGGCTTCAACACCTTGGGGGACCCCTTCTTCTGGGCATGTGTGGAGTTTTGGGTTGCCACACTCCAGGCCTGCCACCCCACCCCTCCCTCATCCTCTGGGGAAATGTGAGCTGCGGGGAGCAGAGGGAAGATGCCCGAAGCAGGCCGGTCGATGGACGAGCTGTTTCACCTTCTCACACGGCTGCGCGATGAGCCTGGAACCAGGACCTGCTGGCCACATATTTGGAGGAAATGGAAACCAGTTAACAGGATTTTCGATGAAGGCCGACCAGGGTGATCAGACATCCAGAGTGAAGGGTGTGGAATTTAACCAGATATGGAGGGTGATCAGATACCAAGGATGGGTGGTCCTTGCTAGACTGATTTAGAAGATTCTTGCTGCAGCTGAACTAGACGGGCTGAAGACAGGCCCAAGAGCCAGGCCTAATTGGAAAGAAGGCTCCGAGGAGCACGTCTAAGGTTTGGTTGGGGAGAGGCTTGCCGCAGACATCCGCACTAATGGGCCACTCTGAGGGCCACCATTTTTAACAACCTCATCCCCGTTTCTTTCGTTTCTTCAACGGTTTTCTTCCTTTGGTCTCTCATGGAGACTCCCCTAGCACGACAGTGGCAACTGCTTCATTGGAGCGGAGTTCAACGGACGACAGAAAAACAACAACACAGACTTCTCCTTGAGAAAATAATAAGACTTTGGATTTTTAAAAGGAACCAAAATGATTTTCTAGGGAGACGGGTGTTCGGAGCCAGAAGCTGAGTCCGTGAGGGACAGCACTGGCCCAGTGTGGGACTGGAGGCAGGAGGGGTGGGGTGGAGTACACACCGACAGTTTTTATTCACCCAGTGTTCTTCCAGAACCTTCATGCTATGCTGACCAGGGCTCTGTGACACGGACAGCTGGCTGGGACACACCCCAGGTGGGAACCACCCTTACTGCTGTGAGGCTTCCAGCACCTTCCAGACATTGTGCCACTTGAGGCAGGATAATGGGAATTATCATCTGCTTTTTAGGGGAGGAAGCACAGAGGCTCAGGGGATGAGGGGAGGTGACCAGGGTCTTAGAGGAGACAAATGGAAGAGAAGATACCAGCCAGGACCTCTCTAAACCCTCCTAACCACTGTGCTCTGCGGAGAACAGCTATGGAAGACTGAAATGGGCTTTACTTGTGAAATTTCCTGCTCTTTGACCCCGTATGCCACCTCATATGCCACTCCTAGGGGCTCTCCTGAAGGCGATAATTGCACAGATATGAAAAGGTGTGGTCATAGGGACTGTTCGCTGTGGCATTATTTATCACTGACCGACAATGCAAATGTCCATCAAAAGACAGCAAGAACAAGGAGAAGGAGAACAAAGAAAATGTCATCAAGTAAGTCAGGAGAGTGCTTACTTTGAAGGAAAGGGAGGTGATTGTGATGGAGGAGAGGCCCCCCAGGGGCTCTGACCCTTCCACGTCTCCACCTGGATGGGACTCACACGGGGCTCACTGAACATCTCTTCTTCACACATAAGTAATATGTTTTGTGCCCTCTTCTATGAGTATACCTCATAATAAAAAGTATGAGAAAGAAGCAATAAAAGCTTGTGGAAAGTAACACGTCAAGAATAAAGAAGGGCATACAATTACAAGTGGAAAATAAAGATCTTCGCCCTTCTACACGCCCCCCCCCCCCCATTTCACTCCCTGGAACTGATTTCCATGAGCACCCTGGGGGTTGACCAACACCCCCCAGAACCCAGCTGTGTGCATTTTGCGACAGTGCAGGCACGTGGAGCCTCTTTAATAAATGTGCTTGTTTTCCTAAATGGGATTGTAACAGGCATGCTGTCCTGTGAGTTTGACTGCACCGGAGAATAACGTCTCTTGGCTATTTTTCTACGGTAAACACTGCGCTACCTAATTTTCTTAAGTGGCTACTTGGTGTTTCATTGTAAGAGTGACCACCACTTACTTCATAGGCCCTGATGTGCCCACGCTCAGGAGGTTTCCAGATTCTTCCTATAGACCAACAATTCTGAAGTCATGCAAGAGACTTGACATACAAACATCTTAATTTTCCAAAAGCTTTCTCATCCTTACGTCTTTTCTCCCATTTGGGGGCTTTGGTGACTGTTTGGGCTGATAGGAGACGCTCTCTCCATGCTGCCATTTTAAGGGGATTCATTTTCTGCTCCCCTCTGAGGAATTAGGGTTGCAAAATCTGGAACGTCAAATACAAGAGCCAGAAAGTCACCCTGGTAGCAGCGGCTCAAGCCTCCTGTGCAGAAAGCGTGAACCAGAACCTTCCTCAAAGGCTCCTGGAAAAGGGAAAGCTCTCTGCGTGCGTGCGTGTGTGTACGTGCGTGCTTTCCTGCCGCACCCAGCGCTGGTTTTGCGGGGAGACAACATCTACAACAAGACAACAGTCAATATAAATCTAATTGGACATAACGACTGGATTTCTCTCCCCCCACAGAGATGGTGACAGTGATTTCTCAGATGCCTTTTAGTTACAGACAAGTTTCCGAACAAAATAATTAGGTTTGGGTCTTTGCAGCCTGGCCTATTGGACTATCGATTAGCCACTAAAATCTCCTGCCCTGCGGATGTCTGGGCGTGCAGTCGGCATAGCAAGTGGGCGAAGACAGCTCTGGGCAGGGTCGGGGGAGGTGAGGGCGGTAGGGGTGAGTCTGCACAGAGCTGCCTCCAGAGTCGGGTGGTTTCTCCCAGAGACCTCTGCTACTGAGAAGCACCTGTGCGCACCCACCTGTGGGTACCCCTAGTGGCAGACACCTGACAAACCAGGGATCCAGAAAGCAGAGTTCCAGTCCCCACTGCCTGGCCTCACAGCCGTGTGACATCGGGCAAGGCTGTGTCTTTCTCTGGGTGTTTCCTTGTGTGGAAAGGGCGGCCTTTAGACTCCATAGCCTCCCAGGCCCCTTGCAGCCCTGAGGTTTGGTCCCAGAGCTGCCTACAAGAAATAGAATGCGAGCCACAAACTTGGGCCATGCAAGTGATTTAAAACTTTCTAACAGCCACGTTAAAAGAGGAAGCAACAGGTGAAATTAGTTTGAATAATATATTTTATTTAACCCAGTGTATCTAAAATAGTGTCGTTTCAGGAGGGAAACAATACAAACGTTATTAATGAAACACTTTACATTTTTTGCACTAAGTCTTCGCAATTCTGTGTGTATTAAAATAGAATATAAAGGCTGAGAGCGCATCTCAAGCCTGGTTGCGTTTCAAGCGCTCCAAGGCCACATGTGGCGAGTGGCTCCTGGATTGGACGGTGCAGGTCTCCCTGGTTCATCTGCTGTCTAGCAGATGGGGAAACTGAGGCCCAGCTGGCCGGGGCAGAATTGGCTCTGGCCCCAGGGCTCCTCACCGTGTGTCGGATACTAGCCCTGTGGTCCTGCTCTGCGAGTAGCTCCACGCAAGCTTCCTTGGGGAGATGGAGGAGGAAGAGATCACTTCCTTTGCAGTCAAGGAGTTAAAGGTCAGTTGGAAAAGAAAAAAAAAAGAATGAGCCCAGATGAACCTGTTGGGGCACGCTGCAGTCTGGCAATGTTTTAATGGGGATTTTGGAGGCAGAAACCCAGGGAGCGTGGCAGCAGTTATCCCAGGCTTGGCTGCTCTGTGCAGAGAGGACTTCCCCTGGGCTCTGGATGAGGAAGACGTGGATAACATCTGTGGCCGGGGCTTGGAGGGGCCCAGTGTGATTAGAGCAGAAGGTGGGAGCTGGGGTGGGTGGGGGAATTGTAGAGGACCCTGAGAGCTAGGCAGAAGGGTTTAGATGTGAGTATCAGGGAGCCACCTTAGGCTCCTGGGCTGGGGTGGGGCTCATTGGAAGCTGTGTTTCATGGAGATCCGCTGAGCTCCTGATGCATGGAAGGCAGCACCTGGAGGCAGGGAGGCTGGCCAGGAGGCTCCTGGAGCAGGACTTGGTGATGGGGTTTGGGGGTGAAGGGCAAAGAGGAGCCATTCCATGGGATTGGAGGAAGCCTGCACTATGGCCGTGTTTTGATGGTGAAAATGTGCCCCTGTGATGACATCTGGGCATTTTGCTTCCTGCCGGCCTCCCTTGCCCAAGGGCAGGAAGGTCATTCGAGGTGGATGGATCTGCCTAAACAAAGACTCGGCATCGAGAGGGAACAGAGGTTGGGGGTCAGGGGGCCGGGAGGGCTGCAGGGGAGGCCGCACGGATGATTCAGTGACCCGAGACTTTAACGAGCAGAGACAGCCATCCCTCACGGCATCATAAACGGAATGCGCTTTTTGGTGAGTCAGTGGGATGGTGGGAAGAAGGTTTTTCATGCCAAACCAGGCAGGAGGAGATGGGGCTTGGGTAGGTAGAAGGGGGTGCGCGCTGAAGGTGAGCGAGTCACTTTTGCAAAGACCGGGGGCTGGGCTGGGCTAGCCCGTCACCGTCAGCGGCTGGGAGGGGAGACCCCTGCTAGGGCACGGGTGGGTTCAGCTAGTACCCTCAGCTGGAGCTCACTGCGCAGGTGATCGGGGACCCGAGCCGACCACAGCAGGTACCAAATGCTGTTTTCTGTGCCAGGCAGTGTGAGGCTCTGGGTGGGGACTTGTGGTGAGCAGGACGCCAGCGGCCCTGGCCTCAGCTTGAGTGGAGGAGGAAGCAAAAGTCAGACATTGGGGTCGCCTGGGTGGCTCAGTCGTTAAGCGTCTGCCTTCGGCTCAGGGCGTGATCCCAGCGTTCTGGGATCAAGCCCCACATCAGGCTCCTCCGCTAGGAGCCTGCTTCTTCCTCTCCCACTCCCCCTGCTTGTGTTCCCTCTCTCGCTGGCTGTCTCTCTCTCTGTCAAATGAATAAATAAAATCTTAAAAAAAAAAGACATTGATCACAGTGACAGTGAAATTGTGATTATAGTAAGTGCTGGGAATAACAGGTTTAGGGACCTATCAAAATAGCACGGGGGACATAGGCATCAGGGTTGGTGAGGACTTCCCTGAGAGGAAATACTTCTCCATCCACTTACTTTTTTTTCCTTTCAAAAGTTTATTTAGTATCAAGTAAGAGGAGACTTTTTTTTTTTTTTTTTTTTTTTATTAATAATGATTTTTTATTATATTATGTTAGTCACCATACAGTACATCCCCGGTTTTCGATGTAAGGCTCGATGATTCATTAGTTGTGTATAACACCCAGTGCACCATGCAATATGTGCCCTCCTTACTACCCATCACCGGTCTATCCCATTCCCCCACCCCCCTCCCCTCTGTAGCCCTCAGTTTGTTTCTCATAGTCCATAGTCAAGTAAGAGGAGACTTTGCTTAACACTACAGAACATTTCCAGACTTGAGTTACAAAAGAAAACCACATTATTCCCACTTGAACTTGGCTTCCCTTTTTATGCCTGTTGTTGACAAGGTTGGGGGGGGATTAGCATATGGCTGAAAGATAACTACATTTCTGTGGAAACCTTTAAAATGAAAGGTGAAGCTTATGTTAAAAGTCCATCCATTTACTTTTAAATGTCTTGACCTGAAACATAAAGGCTAAGGGGGGATTAAGTAGATAGATGGGAAGAGGGGAGGACATTCTAGGCAGCAGAAATGGTCTGAGGGGAGACTCTGGGGTGAGAAGGAACACAGGGTGTACAGACAGATGGCAGACTAGGAATGAGAAAGATAATCAGACAAAGAGGAAGAACCTCTCAGGCAGAAGTAGCAGAGAGTGCAAAGGCCCTGAGGCAGAGAACCCACCTTGAGAGAAGCCAGAAGCCCATTGTGGCTAGAAGGGGAAGCCAGGGCACATAGGTGTGGAGGCTGCATGGCCCAGACTGGCGAGGGCCTTTCAGGCTGCAATGCTGGGACCCTCAGGACACACAAAGATATCTGAAGCCAAGTGAGAGCCCAAGTAATCATCAGGGAATCCAATTTTTGATCAGAGGGGAGGGCAACGTGGCAAATGAAAACAGAGGGAGTGGTTGAGGCTGGACAGGGTCCCACTGAGCCACATTGAAGACATTTGACGTTATCCCGAGGGCAAGGCCACTGAAGGGTTTTAGATCAGGGAGCGGCGTGACCGCACCGGTGTTTTGGAGCTCTCTCCCGCTGGTGGTGAGGAGGGTGGACTGTGGGAGGCCTGGGCGGCCGTTGGGGTAGCCCCTGGGGATGACTGCAACGGTCCAAGTGAGGGGGGAACGTTAAGGCATGAAGCTGATGAGACACTGCTCTACACAGAGGGCTGGCTCCTTGCAGCCTTCAATTACAGCCAATGTCCTCAGACAGGTTGGTGATTCTATTAAAGTGGCCCAACCTGGAGACCTGCATTTTACAGATAATGCTGCTTGAAGCGAGCTCATTCAGTGAGTGAATTATTAAGTTAGAGCATCTATGACTTAATTTTATCGGCAGTCAGCAAGGCATCCTTCAAGTAAAGTGACATTTGCTTTGCCCTTCCCTCTTAAACCACAACAGATTTGGTTCAATTTTAAACAGAAAATGCTGTTTTCCAGTATGCAGAAGAACCCAGAAACGAATGGAAATGCAATGCATTTGTTCCCAATCGTAGCCTCATTATTTCGATGGAAGCTCAGCAACTGGTAACAGCGGGCTTCAAAGAAAACAACCCAAAACCAACCAACTAACCAACCAACCCCTTAATTGAATGGGGTGGATCCTGGCTGAGACCTTCCGTGAGCACCGGAAAGGAGCGAAGTCAGCTATGGTTCAGGGTAATTAAATAGCAATTAAGCCAGGGTGGTCGTTGGTATTGTTTGGGTCTTGTATGTCTGCTGATTCCTTTGGTCTTGGTGCCCCAACCCTCAGTTAGGGTTGTGAAATGGTCTTTTTTCTTCCTGTCTGGCTTAGTTCCATATGTTTTGAAGCTCTGTTACGGCGTACGTACGCCATGTGATGACGAGGTCTTCCTACTGCTCTGATCACTTCTGTCATGACGAGAGCTCTTCCTTTCTATCTCCACTTAAAGTTTGGTTTGGGAATCAATGCGATCTGACATTAACCCAGTTACTCCAGCCTTCTATGCTTACGGTTTGCCTTCTATATTTTTCCCACCCATTGACTTTCAACCTGTGTCTTTATATTTCAAGAGTGTCTCTTCCAGGCAGCATAAAGAGTTCAGACTATTTTTTCCCCCATTCTGACAATTTCTGTTTTTTAATTGTAGTGTCCATGGTCACTGAATGTAATTTGGGGTATAGCTGGATTTCATCTATCATTTTATTGATTCTTGTTTTCGCTTATCTGCTCCTCCTTCCCTGCCTTTTAAAATTATTTGAGTACTTTATAGAATTCCATTTAATTTTTATTTTCTCGTTTAGCTATTCTCTCCCTTGCATTATTTTTTACAGTGGTGACCGTACAGATTACAATATACACCCTTAATTTTTTACAGCCTATTTATAGGTAATAATCTACCACTGCACGTAAAACATAGAAGTCTGGTCACTTTATAGCCTCATAACCACCCTCATCCTTTACATCATCATTGTTATAAATAATACATCTGCACATGTCATGAATCCATCAAGAGTGTTATTCTTTTTTTTTTTTTTTGGCAGTGTTATATTTTTAAAGAGTTAAAGGTTTGTAAAGTAAACGGAAAAGGTCGGAAAAAAAAAAGGAAGAAAAACAGAAGACATCTGAGTCTTTTGCAGTTAGCCAGATATTTACCTTTTCTGCAGCTCTTCATTCTTTCCTGAGGATCTGGGTTTCCATCAGCTGTCATCTCCCTTCAGTCGGGCTTGAGACAGAGCACAGACCTGCCCGTCCCTGGGAGACGCGGTCCCTGTGTGGCCTACGTGCTCAATACGGCCACCTCTGCACGGAAAGCCTTTGTCTCTTTCAGGCATCGGAGGCTGACAGCCCCTTTGGAAAAGAACCTCGTGTACAGAGAGCCGATCGTCTCAGTTCTGGGTGCACTATGGTCATCGGTCCTTGCAAGGCCCATTTCTTGGTTTATCTCTACTTCCTTCCATTTCCCCACCTTGTGCCAGATCCCCACTCCTGGGCCCCTCCCCCTACAAAGGCATCCACTCCCATGCGCTCAATACATGGCCTTGGACAGCAATGAAGCCCCCAGATAGTCAGGGTGCTCTGTGCGCTTTTAATGAACCAACATGCAGTCGTGCCCTAGAACTTGTTCCATCTCCAACCCCCCCATCTTCCTACCCAGCACTGAAATCTGCGCACAGACACGCGGGTCATCCGGTGTGCCGCCTCTAACGGCCGCAGGGGGCTCCTCCTCATTTTGCTTCTTTATTCCCCAGGGATGGAGACCGGCTTTGCCTCCAGCTGCCCAGGCTGCAGAGGACTCTGCCATGTCTCTGCCTCTTCCGGTCCCCTTAGGGATCTCCCTGAGACACAGGCAGGGGGAGAGCTGCTGGATCGGAGGGTGCATGTTGAATTCGTTCCCCCAAGCGGTCCTGATGGCTCTCCATAAGGGCAGCACCAGTCCCCCGACCCCACCCCCAAGGTAAGGCGCCCCATTTCCTTACATCTTCACCAACAAATGGCATTTACCCAGCTCCCTAACTGTTGCCAGGCTAATGGGTGTCGCGCTGTTTCTCGCGGTCTTTGATTGGCATGTCTCTCATCACTCGTGTGCCTGAGTGTGTCCTCAGGAGCTTGGTAGCCATCCGGGCTACCTGCCTGCTCCTCCCCGTGCCTGGCTCTCCAGGGGTGCGCCGGCTCCCTTCTCTCCCCCCGTGTTGACTTGTATATCAGGTTTTGCTAAGGTCAGAACCATTGTCTCTTTGGGACGCCTTTGTTCATTTCTGCTCTGAACACTATTTGCATTGCACAGTTCAATGCCCAGGAGCGAAGTCTGTTTTCCTTAATTCCAAGTTCTCCCACAGGCGAGTACCTGAGAATTTTCCCCACGGACCACCTATGCCTTCCAGGTACTCAGCATGTTCACTCTTCCAATGCCAGAGAACACTTTTTTAAATTTTGAATTCATTTTGTTTTAATTCCCATATAGTTAACAGTGTTGTATTTAGTTTCACGTGAACAATATACTGATTCAGTACTTCCGTACATCACCTGGCGCTCCTCGCAAGGGCCCTCCTTAATCCGCAGCACCTGCTCCCCCACGCCCCCCCCACCCCTCTCCCCTGTGGTTTCCAGCAGTGAGTCTCTATAGGAAGGGGTCTGTTTCTTGGTTTGCCTCTCTCTCCTTTCTCCCCCTTTGCTCATTTGTTTTGTTCCTTAAATTCCACATCTGAGTGAAATCATAACGGTATTCGTCTTTCTCTGACAATTTGTTTTGCATTATTCTCTCCAGCTCCATCCATGTCCATGCAAAATGGCAAGATCTCATTCTTTTTTATGGCTGAATAATATTCCATTATAGACATAGACCACATCTTCTTTATTTGTCTCTCCGTGGACACTTGGGCTGCTTCCATAGTTTGGCCACAGTGAAGAATGCTGTTGCGAACACAGGGGTGCATGTATCCCTTTGAATTAATGTTTTTTTTTTTTTAATTTTAGGGGTAAATATCCCATAGGGTGATTCCTGGGTTGTAGAGTAGTTCTGTGTTTAATGTTTTGAAGAACTTCCATATTGTTTTCGACAGTGGCCACACCAGGGCGCATTCCCACCAGCAGTGCACGAGGGTCCTTTTTCTCCACACCGTCTGCCAATACATGGTTCTTGTGTTTTTTATTTTAGCCATTCTGACAGGTGTGAGGTGATATCTCATTGTAGTTTTGATTTTGCGCTTTCTGATGCTGAGTGATGTTCGGCATCTTTTCACGTGTCTGTTTCCAATGCCAGACAATATTTTACGAGCGTGAACATCTGCTGTGTGCTGGGCACTATGCAAGCATCATCTCCCTGAATCCCCATAACAACTCTGGGAGGGGGGCCTCTTATCATGCTCGAGCGACAGATATGAAACAAGGCACAAAGGAGTTTAGTAAATGCCCGAAGTCCTATAACTTGTAAAAGCGACCCAGTCAGGATGTTATCTACAGCTTAGATCCATTCTAGTTTATCTCAAATAATGCCTATTTCAAATAGCTGCTCTGTTCTAAGCAGCTCCCTGTCATTCATGCCTTATCATTCCTAAATATTGAAATTTACTGAAAAAAGTCAACCCCGGTGGTACCTTTGTACCTTCCGAGTCCCTCGTGTTTGAAAAGGGTGAGGCCAGGTGGAGGCGGGGGGACTCGGTGGCTGAGCTCACCAGTTGAGTTCCCAGGGAGAACAAATGTGTTACTAGGAGGCTTTCTCAGAGCCTGGTCCTCAAGGAGTGGCCTCCAGTGGGGGAGGGACAGAAAAATGGAACCTTCCTCTTCAAGCACAGGTGATTTCTCTCTGGCTCCCATGGCTCCGCATCAGAAGGGAACCCTACCTGCCCAGTGCACATATTCCTTACAGGCATCCGGTGAGCATTGACTGTGTTCGGCAATCTTGGTGATGAGCAAAAAGAGTGTCCCTTGTCCTGATACCTAGAGAGACAGAGATAACTGATCACATTTATGGGAATATTATTCTTCATGGACAGACAAGTTCTGGAGGAAGTAATGGTTCCATGAGGGTTTATAAGAGAAGGCCGTGTCTGATAGAGCAGGGGGGTGGGGTCCATGAAAGGATGGCTTCTCCTAAGAAGTGATGTTAGGGCTGATAAAGAAGAATGAGGAGGAGATAACTAGGAGAAGAAGGGGAAGACCTTCTCAGGCAGAGGGAACAGTGCAAAGGCCCCGAGGCAGAGAAGCTTTGAGAGGAACCAGGGTGGCTGAAGGGGAAGGCAGGGGCTAAGTGGGTTAAGAGAAGATTGTGGAGTCCAAAAGACCCAGACCAGATGGGGCTTCCCAGGCTGGATCTTCAACCTGGAATGCCAGGACACTGGGTATATATGTGAAGGCTTCCCAAGCCATGGGAGACCCTCGATTTACACATGTCCTCTATTTTAGAATTGATCTGGCTGAGACGGACCCGGTAGACATGAGGTTGTTCCTTTGTCACCTCCCCTTTCAATAGTCTCCTGTCTCCCACGGTTAGAGAAGAGGCTCACTTCTCATCCACCCTGATTTTATCACCTCTCTGTGTGACGTTGTCCTGCGGTGTAAAAACACCCGGAGGCAATGTTAGTGTCTGTTTTGTCAAGGCTCCAAAAACCCTCTCCCCAGCCAACTCATTCAGTCATGCGCTTCTAATACGATTTCTCTTAATATGTTTAATAATTATCAAAATTCATGTGTATGATGCCTTTATCACTGATGTGCTAATGATTGTTATAGTAACACGATTGTAAAGGGAATTTTAAAACTTAGAAACTTACAGTCATAAAAAAACTTTAAAGCTAATGCCTATTCATAATTTGTTGTATATAATATATAATAGATAAGGTGATGAATAAAGAAGTGAAGTGATAAAAACATTACAGTTGGATCAAATTCTGCTGGAAGTGGAATGAAAATATACTTCGAAGGCGTAAAGAATGTAAATTTTTTGACTTAAAGAGAGACGTCACTGTGTTTTTTGGTATAATAGGGTGGTTTGCGTTCTTCTCCTATTTATACTCCGTTGGGTACGTTTAAATGAGAGTTATGATGCTTTACATATAAAGGTCAACATATACACTAGACCCCAAACAGTTTAAATTTATTAAAAAAAAACATTTTAGATGCCAACTCAAATATGCGTGGGGCAACATATTTTTAGAGGATTCTTTTGTGGGTAACAGCAAAAAGTTTGAAGACACTTGCGAGCCATGTGCCCCAGGGGTGGTGGCGGAGATCGGAGGGAGGGAGCACGAGAGCGGCGTGTTCTCGGCGGGGCGGGGGGCGGGGGAGCAGATTCTGCCAGCTGACAGGGCTGGAGTTGGCGTGGCTTCCTGTGTTCACCAGTATGGCACTGCTACCGGAATGTATAGGCACTCCCAAAACAGTGATTTTGCCTGCTGGCACCGTTACTGTCTCCCCAGCATCAATCATCGTGCCTGGCACGTAGTAAGCACTCAATAAATCCTTCTGGGATGAATGAAGAGTGGACGTACCAAGCTCTCACTTTGTGTAGGGCATTGCGTTAAGGGCTTCCCATTTCATCTTCACCACAACCCTGCAGTTGTCGCAATTACTATCCCCATGTCAGAGATGGGGAAACTAAGGCACAGAGAGGCTACATAATTTGCCCAAGGTCACCTATCAAGGAAGTAGCAGATTGGGACTCGGGGGCCCTGACCAGAGCCCTTAACCATGACACGTCTCTGCCCAAGGAAGCATGGGGCAGAGTCTGTGTACTTGGGTTCTGAAACTCCAGGCACTTTGGGGCACTCCACGAGTGCGATACCCTCCACGGCCATCTACGCGACTCCCTGCCATCTGCTCTCTCCTCCTAAGTGGTTTTCCTTCTCTCTCTGTTTAATATTTCAGTTGACACATGCTGGGACATCCCGGAGTCCCCGTGTTACTGACCTACTTACTTATCCAACCATCTTTCTCACACATCAGGGGCAGCATGGGGGTGTGTGGAAGGAAGGAGGTGAGGGAGAGGGGAGCAGCCTCCAGCTGACAATAAGACAACATGAATAAAACCAACCTGGGTTCCACGGCTTGGAGACCGCAGCAGAGTAACATTCATCCTAAGTGGCTTTCCAAGAAAATAGCTCTGGTTCCTTCCACCCCCTAGAAGGATCTCCAAAGTTCCAGGTGTCAGGACATCTGTTTGTTACTGTTCTGCTTATAAAATGGAGGGACTTGGAAATCAAAGGTGGGCCCTTACCCCTTGGGAGTGAGGATTACAGCTCTTGATGACCCACAGGCACTGTGCCTGTCTTAACCAGACCTGCCCCCCCCCCCACGGCCCCCCACTCGGCCTAGCACAGAGAGTAGAGGACTACAGTGTACAGGGTCTGGGCCAGCGGCCTCCCCAGTCCTTTTACTAAGATGCCAGGTATTTACCTGCTCTCTACTGTCCCCTGCCCAGGGTGACATATTCCTGCTGGCCTCACAGGCCCAGGCCCCTGCTCCTACTGAGTCCCAGGGTCTGGAGTCTTAACGTCCCTTCTCCCACTGGGGGGTGACACTGAGAGGTGTCCTCTTTCCCCATTGCCCCATCCTAACCTGAGGGTACCCAAGGACCTGTCGGTCCAAGACTCCAAGTGGCACTCCCTGCATCATGCTCCAGAGTGGGGAGAGGAGAGGAGCGGTGGGGTGCTGAGTGGCTTCCCCTGTTAAGAGATCTGTCCCTGTCTCCCAACAACCTATGACCCCTTTCCCAGGAACGCTCATCCAGTCGCCTTCGCGTTCTCATGGCCAGTCTCAGGGGCAGTGAGGCTCAAAGAGCAGCTGCAGCCCCTATCGGGGGCCAGGTGAAAGCACTAATCTCCGACTACTCATCTTGGCCCCTGACCTTAACCCCAGGACCCTTGACCTCTCGTTCTGGGGCCCCTGATTTCTTCCCTTGGCGCCCCAGCCGCATCACCCCGGCGGCTTGGGCTGGGGCACCGTCGTGTTTGAACGGAGAGCCGGGGAGGCCGGCCCAGGTCTGCGGGGGGCCGAGGCCCGGACTGGAAGGTGGCGCCCTCCCGCCCCCGCCGGCCGTGACGTCAGAGCCGGACCGGGTAAAGTGAGCGGCGGCGGCGGGGCGCTGGGGGTGGAGACTGCAACCCGGAGCCGCGCGGACGGACCGAGCTCACGGCACAAGACAGGCAGCCAACGGCGACCCCGAGGTAATGGGCGAAGCGGGGGCCGGCGGGGGGCGGGGAAGAACGCCAGCGCCGCGCGGGGGTCTCCGGGGCGGCCCGGGCGAGCCGGGGCACGGGACGCACAGGGCGCGGGGTCCCGCGGCGCCTTCCGAGCGCTCGTTCGGAGGAGAGGGACCTCGGGGGCGGCGGAGAGCGGGACGGCACCCTACGGGCCCCAGGTTCGGGCCCCAGACGGCGCTCGCGGGAGTCACCGAGCCGGAGCGCAGGTACCCCGAGGACGCCCCCGCCGCAGGTGCGCCGCGGGTGGGACGCCGGGAACCGGCCCGCGCGGCCGCTGCGCGCGGCTCCGGGGCCGCTCCTCCTGCCGGGCGAGGTCGGAGCGTTGCGGGTGCTGGCAGCCCCCGGCCCGCCGCGGCCCCTCACCGCGCGTCGCGCCCGCAGCCCAGCCGCGGAGCCATGGCCCTGAGCGAGCTGGCGCTGCTCCGTTGGCTGCTGGAGAGCCGCCACTCGCGGAAGCTCATTCTGTTCATCGTGTTCCTGGCGCTGCTGCTCGACAACATGCTGCTCACCGTCGTGGGTACGTACGCACCGGGCGGCCCCCCGCCCCGGGGACCCCTTCCCTGGGCCCCCCCGCCCCACCCGTGCGCGCTCCGGGAAAGTTGGAGAACACATTTTGCAAAACCCCTCCTTCCTCCACGCCCCCACCGCCCCCATCCCCCAGACGGCCGCCCGGGGCTAGTTGCAGCCTTGTTTTGTGGCTTCGTTTTCCCGGTGGTCAAGTAAAAAAAAAGTGACATCTGTTAAGACCCAGAACTTGTGTTTCCTCCTGATAATTTCCTGCTTCCCCCTGCCTACTTCGACCGCGATGAAAAAGATTTCTTCTAAGAACCAGCAACCCCCCCCCCCCGGGGTTCAAACTAATGTGACTCTAATTATGCCAGGCAGCAAGGTGGGTTAACAATTCGGTTTAACGTTTAAAGGAACAAGTCAACAAACCTCCCCGCAAAAAAAGGAACGACATGTCCGTATATTGCATCCGTGCATGGTTGGAGGTGGAAACGTTTCAGGATCTTTTCAAGAGCAATTTGAACAGTGTTGGTTTCAGTCTTCTCCCTGTAATGGATTTTTGAAAAGCAATTAAAATCCGGGTCTCTTAATTAGTCCTGTTAATAGCAGAGTATTTGGTATGCTTTTCCTTAATGTCCAAATTTCTAACGTATGTATATATTTTCTAATTCGGATCCTCAGAGGTGGGTTATTCCCCTCCTCTCCACTTGCGGGTCTGCACCTCCAGGATTACCAGAGGAGTGGGGCGCATCAGAGTTCAGTAACAAGGACCTCGCTTCTCCTTTGTGTCACACACGTGCCCAGACCTGCTTTTACATCCGTTTTTCTTTCCCTTTATGGAAGTCTCAGGAACTTTTACATTGTCCAGGTCGTATCAAAAATCGCGGACTCCCACTCAAGTAATAGATGAAGTGGGCCTGTTGCAGAATTTCCAAATTATTCCTTCCTGTGGGTTTATCTTCCCCTAAGACTCATAATGAAATTTCGATTTCTGTTTCCTGGATTCATTCACCGAAAGGTCTTTCTGAGCCTCTTTCTGAGGAACTCTCCTTGACCCCAGGTCAGCCCTGAACAGACTTCAGACCGCATTTTGCTTTCCTAACCTATTCCTGGGAGGGAACACCGTCATGAGCAACCCCCCAGAGGCCCAGAACCCCGGGCAGGTCCCTTCTGCACAGAAGCAGACGGAGTGCTCGCAGCCTCCTGGGGCTTTGTTCTCTCCAGTGAGCTCAGCCCTGTGTGGTCCTTCCAGTGCCAGCGCGGGGATCCCCTTCCAGGGGCAGACCTCTTTGGGCCTCATGTGGCATTTCAGGCGCCGGTTGGTTGTTTTGCTGCCCTTTGCCCTGGGGGGAGGTGGGGAAAGCTTCTGTGCAGCCAGTGACTTCCCCTTGTGTTTTTGTCCGCAGTCCCTATCATCCCAAGCTACCTGTACAGCCTTAACCATGAGAAGAACACCACGGAAATGCAGACAGCCAAGCCGGTGCTCACAGCCTCTACCTCAGGCAGCTTCCAGAACATCTTCTCTTACTATGACAACACCACCATAGTCACGGGGAACAGCACGGGAGAACTTCACGGGGGGCTGCCGCAGCCGGCCACCACTCAGCACACGGTGACGAACGCATCCGCTGCGCCTTCGGGCTGTCCCAGTGAGGACAAGGACCTCCTGAATGAAAATGTGCAAGTTGGCCTGCTGTTTGCCTCTAAAGCCACCATCCAGCTCCTCACTAACCCCTTCATAGGAATGTTGACCAACAGGTAGGTCCTATTATTTTGGCCAAGGAGGGTTTTTTTTTTTTTTTGTTAAAGATTTTGAGAGAATGCCTGTGTGGGCACGCATGGGGAGGAGCAAAGGGGGACCCAGGAGAGAGAATCTGAAGCCGACTCTGCACTGATTGCAGAGCCCCACATGAGGCTCGATCCCACAACCCTGAGAGCCTGACCTGAGCCCAAACCAAGAGCCGGAGGCTTAACCGACTGAGCCACCCAGGCGCCCCTGATCAAGGAGATTTATATTTATATTGTTACCAGGTTGTTTCTCCCTGGGATCCTGTTTCTAGTTCATTCATCGGAAGGTGGAACACCAGTGGCGGGTGAGCTGGGGGAGAAACCCGATCTCTTCCTCCTTTTGCTTCTTTCCTTAATCGCGATTTCCCATTTGTTCAACCTTTCTGTTGCCCCCTCTATTGCTTAGAAAGGAAGAAACTATTGAAAGAGCATAAAGGGGCCCTCCCCAAGTGGGAGAACTCGGCTTCCGTCTAAATGCAGGATTCCATTAGTACATTTGTCAGACGCGCCCTCGGGCAGCAGGAACTCTGCGGCCACATGTCCTCCTCATCGGATTCTGCGTGTCACCCTGCTTTGTCTTGTCTCCTACCTCGGGTCATCCACCTCCCTGCAGAGAGCCAGGGTGGTTTGCTTTTGAGCTGGTGTGCTGGAGACTGGAGATGCTGGGGGGGGGGGGCGTGCGGGGACTATGGAGAAAGCCCAGTAGTCCTGCTGCATACATGGAATCTTCGCGGACACTGAGCCGTGGGCCATGTAAACAGCTCCCTGGCCAGTCACTGAGCTGGGTCCGTGTGCACAAAGGGACAAGTGAGGCTGTTTTCTGGATAAGTCAAACCAGCCGATAATGCCCCAAGCTAGATTTATGTTAATCTGGGTGTTCTGGATTTTGTTGTTGTTTTTTTGTTTGTTTTTTTGTTTTTTTTTTGGATCTCTGCCCCCCCCCTCCCAATTTTGAATAATTGTTTCCATCTCCACTGTCAGTGGCCATCCGGCTGACATTCTACAGCTGAGGTGGCCCAGCTCTGCCTGGTATGTCGGGGGCTCAAAGGCGAGGACAGGAGGCTTGCTGAGAAAAGGGAGAGGCAGCCCCTGTAGGCCTTAGCTGCAAAGAGGGGGAGCTGGTACAGTGCGAGGGGGGGAGCGGATTGCCCTCCCCACACCCACTCACACTCCCCCCCCCCCCCCCCCCCCCCCGGCCCTCAAGGCAGAAAAATGGTAGAGAAGAGAGTGCCGGGAGTCGTCCTTGTGAGCCAGGCCCAGATACAGGAGCAGAGATCAAGATTGCACCTGGAAAGGAGACCGTGGGAGGGGGGGCTCTGAATAAGGAAGGCAGGGCAAGGGGGATGGGCCAGGGCAAGGCTGGAAGAGGCCCCAAGTGCCAGGCCGGGAGCGGAGGGGGGTTCTGTTGAGGTGAAGGGGGCAGCTGGGAGCCACTCGAGGTTCCAGAGCCAAGTTGAAGAGTCAGGGAGCCAAGCACAATTTTCAGTAGGTCAGCCTGGCACCCCGTGTAAGCTGGGAGCAGGGACATCTTCACGTTCACCCAGGCTTTGGCCTGCGGTAGGGGAAGCGGGCCTGGCTACGTTACTCGCAGGGCCCTTTGTTCAAATAGTATTGAGCATTTCAGGACCGTAACAGAGCGTTAAAGCAAGCACAGGGCCCTCGTGAGAGCAGGCTGGCCCTAGGGCAGAGAAGAGGTCTGTTGAGGGAGGGCCCCTGGGGTGGTGGCAGAGGCTCAGAGAGGCAGATCTGGCCTCTTCCCCCGCCCCCCCAGGAGGCCCTGAGCCGCACACACATGTTGCTGGTCACATACCCATGGCCAGCTGGATGGAAGTACATCTTAAGCTTTTGCAGTCTGACTCTCTGGACTGGGTAGCGGGGCCCCTGAATAAATTTTAACAATCCCAAGTTGAGCCGATTTCCCCCCCACCCCTGTCTCTGTCAAGCAATATCATGAAGTGTCAGGTGACATGCTGAATAAATGGGCCTCGCAAGGACAGGATGGGCTGCCTGGGAGCCCGCCTCGAAGCACGGTTATCAAGGTGCCATTCGGAGGTTTCGCAAAACCAGGGGCGCCTGGGTGGCGGCGCAGTCGTTAAGCGTCTGCCTTCGGCTCAGGGCGTGATCCCGGCGTTCTGGGATCGAGTCCCTCATCGGGCTCCTCTGCTAGGAGCCTGCTTCTTTCTCTCCCCCTCCCCCTGCCTGTGTTCCCTCTCTCGCTGGCTGTCTCTCTCTGTCAAATAAAATCTTTAAAAAAAAAAAAAAAACAACAATCAACAGCCGGTGCAGGGTTGTTTTCCTCTGCCTCTAAGAGCGCTGCTTAAAATGCGTCTGGTGTAATTACAGAAAACGTCCCCGGGTTTTGTGTTCTGAGAAAGCAAACAGTGCAAGGGCTAGATGAGGAAGATTGAAGACATGAATGTAATAAGGGCTTGCCGATCACTTGGGCACGAATCGTCCTAGCCGGGGAGGGAAACAGAGCGCTCAGAAACTCGGCTGAAAGGGTGTGAACGTTCCAATCTTCCAAACGCAAATGGCAAATGAAAAGCTCTTTAAAAAATCCCATTCTTGTTTTTAATGCTTTGCTTACACCATGGGGAAGAGGCTTGTTTAAAGCCGGACAGATCTTTTCCCCTATGAAATACTCCAAAGGCTTTGATGTTGCAGCCACGCAAGGCTCCTGTTTGGGGCTCCAAAAAAAAAGGGGGAGTCTTCCAAGAGAAACCTAATTTTGTTTTGTGACCTGTGAAATTTGGTCTATTCTTATGATGAGTCCTCTACTTTGCAATTTAGAGCAAAACTTGTAATCCCTGACTTGTTCCCCCAGCTACCCAGCACATTTCCAAAGCCTCTCTGGGGCGGGCTGCCTTGTAATACGGAAAAGCAAACAGGTTGTAATATTGATGTAGTGTGAACTCTGTTGTCCCTCCAAAATGATCCTGAGTTTTGTATATTTTTCCATGTTGTCCAAGCCCAGTAGGCATGAATTTCAGGGACTTGCGGCATTTTCTGGGCCCCCACAGCTCTGCTCAGAGACGTGGTGCGGTCCGCTTTCCTTTCCAGGACTTTCCCTTGTGAGCCCCTGCAGATAGTCTTTTGATGTAATTTGTGCCAACCGCATCCTCAGTTATGAACGAGATGTGACTCACATTTTCAGGGTTGTAAATAAGTGTTTAAAACAGCATTTTGCAGTTGGTTAATAGGTTTCTGATTAAAGAAAGAGCGGTAAAAGGCACAGAGCATCAGAGCTGGAAGGGACTTTAGCAAGGGCTTTGGGGCCTGTCCTACCATGTTATAGGCAAAGGAGTTTGCCATGCAGGAAGAGAAAGCCTCCGCCCCAGGCAGCGGCCGGACTAGAGCCAGTGCCCAGACTGTCTGCGTGTCTTCCTCCCTTCCTGTTCTTTCCACCTGCTCCATGATTTATGGGTTTTACAGTTTGCTACTCAGGATGAACAGTGCAAGTCAAAACCTGTCCTCCTTGGATCCTTTGGGGTGCTATCTAATTGTACCAGGCTGAGCTAGTGAAAGTGAAAACCCAAACAGTGAGTTGTTGATATATATATCTATCGATAGATATATATATTTGAGATTTATTTATTTAGAGAGTGTGTGTGCATGAGCTGGGGGAGGGGGAGAGGGAGAGAGAATCTCAAGCAGAGCCCCTGCCGAGCATGGAGCTGGACCTGGGACTTGATCTGATGACGCTGAGATCATCACCTGAGCTGAAATCAAGAGTCAGACACTTAACCAGGAGAGCCACCCAGGTGGCCCCTGATTGCTATTTTTAATCACTGGGTGGGGAGTTTAGAAAAAAGCAATGTGGTTTTTTGGGCATGGACCCTCCCTCACCTCCCCAGCCCCAGAAAAATATCTCTTTCTAGCCCCTGGTATGATCTGGCCCTGCTTGCCAGCTTCTGACTGGGGGGTAAAGAAAGGCCTCCTACATCCCCAAAGACTAGGGGAGCTACTGTAGAGGCTGGTTGGAGCTACTCCTTTCTAGAGCCTTTTGCTGTAAGTGGGACCCACTCATCACATGCATCAGGGCCAGACCCTCCTGTTCGTGGTCAAGGTGCTGGGCATGAATGGCTCTTAAGGGGGGGTGGTGATACGAGAGACAGGCTGCCTGTTTGCTGTTTTGAATATTGGATAAGAGCCCTCCCTCCAAACCCTGAAAGTAAAAAATGATAATTCCTGAGAAACGTTTAAGTGCCCATTGGGCTGCTAATATGATACAAGTTTTATTCCTGTTTATTCCTGTTTGATTTTGTCTCCAGGTGCTATATTTTTACTGGAAAACAGGTGCCCAGAGAGGGAGCGAAGGACCTTTGATTTTGGCAAGAGTAGTGATCACATATCCCACAGCACACTTTCCAAAGCCCAGGGGTGCCTTGGCTGACTCGATTTTTATCTTTGAGGCTCGTGTGACTTCTAATCCCCACTTACTCCTCTCACGATTGCAGCCGTGCGTCAATGGGAGGGGGTAGGAGGAATTCGACTAGCAGCCTGTTACCATCTGCCGGGCAAGTGAATTTGAGGCGTATGTAGACCTAACGGGAATATTCCAGGCAGACCAACACTGTGAAAGCTCCTGTATGCTTCTCTCCATAAATCAGGTCAGGAATATGGTGCCGTGGACTTCACTTGCTTGCCATGGTTGCGTCTTGAGACCCAGGAGCTGTTCCACATTCACTGGATGGCTGGGGAAAGAGTTAACTCGGGGTGCTGGGGGGCAGCTCCCTCGGCTTCCTCCCTCGCCAGTCGTCTCTCTCTCGGCTCCCTGGTCTGCTTCTTATCAAGCCAGCATCAGTGGCTTCATTTATTTCCATAGTTACCTCGTATATTTGAAAGCCTGTTATTTGTCCTCACAAATCTTAGCCCACATCTGAATGACAAGGAGGAAGCCGCAGGGCGTGGGCGCTCCGCGGAAAGCGCAGTGGGATTTTTTTTTTCTTGCTCTTCAGCCACTTGGCACTTGGTCTGCAGGAGGCTTTGTGCGAGTAAGCAGTGACCTTTTCAGTTCCCGGCGGACCGGGAAACCAGCTCTTCTGGAAGGGGATCTCCCGTCCTAGATGTCGTTAGGATGGCGGGACGGGGTCTTTGCTTCCGAAACGGAGAGGAGCTGGCAGTGCCATCGGGCGTTTCTCACGGGAGCGCAGCCCCCGCCTGAGCTGTGTGGCTGGGCACAGGGGTCACCCCCACAAAAGTGTGACGTCCACGGCTCGCGTGACTCCCTGCACGCGGCTAGTCGCTGAACGAGACAGACCTAAGGAATAAACCCAGGAATTTTGTTTTGTCTACGAAATGGACAGTCAACTCCCTAGTACGTTTGAGCAAATGTAAGGCGTCCTTCCGTTTACTGGTGCGATTCACTTCCCGCACCACCTTTCGGAAGATAATTGCACAGGGAGATGCGCCCTCTTGTCTCACCTGATGATCGTTTGTACCCTTCCGGGTCCCCCACTTTGTGTCAGGCAGAGGGAGCCTGAGTTTTAACAGCCCTGAGAATGGGGCTTGCGTTGGTCTCTATGGCAAAGATAAGCTAGTTTATATTAAAAGCGTATTGATTTTCAGTGATGATTCAGGGACGATGGAGTTTCTCCACTGGTGTGTCAGTATATATAACGAACATAACTTTTATTGCTTTGTACTTTTTTCCTGGGGATTCGATATATGACTTTCAGGCTTCTGTCAATTGGATGAACTGCTCCCCGATGCGCTATGGAGGATGACCGTGGGCTGGGATGACGCATAAGGGGACAGTAATGGGCTATTTCCCTAAAGGTTTGCTCTATCAGATCTAGCTCTGCTTAGCACTGAGATGAGAGGCTGACTCAGATGTTCATGACTAATGTCACTCGAGTCTCTGTCCATTTAGGAGACGTTGTGGGGAAGGAGAAAGGGCGCTGGCGATCTGCCCATCACTCAATGACCCTGGGCACTGGACGACTTTTGTTCGGAGGTGGGCGTTCATGGGGTGGAGGGGTCCAGGATCTGCCCGTTGTGCCCTGTTGCCTTGGGGCTGAGCCCTGGGGGAAAGATGCGGCCCAGAACTTTCCACCGGGCAGTGCAGTCAGCAGCCTGGCCGGCGCTGGAAGTATAGGGGACACGTGTGTCCGGTAACGAGAAGGAAGCCGCAGGAGCCCAGGGTATCCAGTGGTTGGCTGGCTCTGCCACCACGGGCGAGCCGCTCTGTCATTGAACCTCCACTGTCTCGTCCAGCACGAGGCTTTGGACTGGCCAGCCTTTGAGTTTCCTTCCAGTGTGGGTGTGTGGTTCTTCTGTATGTGCTTATTAAAATCCCAAAGGGATTAAAAAAAAAACCCCATAGCTGCAGCGGTTTTAAAGCAAACGGCATTAGTAACAAGAATCCTACGTAAGCACGTATACCTGTGAGCACGGGGCTATCGGCTGTGTAAACCATGGACCAACCGTTCCACTCACGTGGTGTGACCCTGTGTTCCCGTAACGGGCATCCCCACCCAAGTGTATGCCAGCAGGACCGGACACACCCCCAGGCCCTCAAGATAGGCCTGTTATCCTGAATTTGGGGCAAGTTACTTAAATTCCGTGGCCGTCCATGTGAAAAATGAGGGTCCAGCCAGCTACCTCACGGAGCTGCAGTGAGCATCACAAGGGACCCCCTGGCTAGTTTCCTACTTACAGTCTTGGGGAATGCCAGAGCCTCCTGGTAAGAAGCTACTTGAGATGTGTCCCACCAGGTGGCCCTGGCCAGTTATCAGGGCTGCACACTGAACATTGTTGCGCTGCTATTTCCACCAGCTTTGACAAATACATGGTTTTCCAAGGAGTGTGTTGAAAAGGAGTGAGAAGCCTGTGTTTATTCTAAGATAGCTACAAGCATTGCCATATTCCATTTTTCCCTCAAGATGTGTAAGAGTTGCTGGGAAAAATGATCTGCCTGTGAGTTCTCCTCTCTGAGCCTCCTGGGAGTTTCTTTATTCAGTATCCGGCAGAGCTGTGTCGGGCCTGGGGCTGTCAATGGGGTTCTTTTGCCTGAGTAAAGAGCGCAAAGCAGTCCACTCCAGGCTAGCTGAGGTTAGAGACGCTGCCATTTGACACCCACCTGAGCTGCTGTTTCGAACCTTGGCATCTTTCCTGGTTTGCCTGATTGGCTCCGAGCCCCGCCTGGTGAATTAGAAGCTCATCTCGGGTCTAGTAGGGGAACTTTTGTATGGGACGGTGGGAGGAGGGCTGTCTGGGAATCTGGCATGATTTTGAAATGCTGTTTGTATTTTTGCTAGTTTCTGGAGCACATGAAGCAGTTGGGGGGGGGGAGGGTAAGGGGAGTATGACCAGAAACTTTTGGAAGGATTCTATTTAAAGCCACATAGGTCCTTTGGCTTCCTGGGGAGGTGGTGAAGTTTGCAGGGAAGAGCCCTGGACTGGACAGGATGGCCCCGAGTGCAGTTAGCCCCAGGACATTTGACAAGTCACTTTTTCGTGCTTCTGTTTCCTCATCTGTGAGATGGGGAGGTGGTCATCTGCCCTTATCAAATCATGGAGCTCATAGGCATAAGTACTTGGAGAATTGAGTGTAACTTTAAATGAAGGTATTGTTATCATGATTTTTAAGTCCAACCTGGAAGAGAAGAGCCCTTCCAGGCTGAGTGACTGGGGGCTCAGGACTCCTTGGTCCTCACTTGGTTCCTGTCCAGCAACCAGTGCATCTAGGGCTGGAAGGAAACAAAGCCTGGAGATGATCTGGGCTATTCTGCTAGAGGGCAGCCACTCAGCCGGCATTGAACCCCCTCCCGGGGCAGCAGGGGCTGGGAAGCTGCCTTCACTGTCCTCTCCCATCCACATGGCAGGAGCCAAGCAGCTGCTTTCTCCGCAGGCACAGAGAGGAAAGAAGGAAGACAATTGAGGGAAGAAACACTTTCTGAAGCACCTTCTATGTCCCAGGTGCCTGGTAGCAGCTGATCACCCACATCTCATTCTGTCCTCCCTCCCGTGCTGGCAGGTGGGCGGTGGCTTGCTTGGCTCCCGTGGGAGGCCCGGATGTGATACCAGAAGACCAGGGTCTTCCCACCACCCCGGCCCCCCCCGAGGGCAGAGCCCTGTATGGACTGTGGTCTTCCCGAGCAATCAGAATGTTGAATTTTTGCACAGAAAATAAGGTCTGTTTTTCTAGGCTGGCCCCGTTGGGGTCAATATGATGATAGACTCGGATGTTTTCTTGTATCCCCAGTGCCTCTCGGATGTAGTCCCCTTGTCTCTGCTGCCAGTCGAATCACTTGATGACCTTTTACTGAAATCATTTGCTTGCCATTGTCCCTTTGGAGAAGTTCTAGCAAAGACAGTAATTAAAGAATTAAAAGAAAAAAAAGGGGGACCCAGGTTGTGTATTTTAGACATGCTCTGGGTTACTTGCCAATATTGTGTTAACATTTATTGCAGAGAAATTTCTGTTCAGAGTGGCAATCCTGAAATGTATTCACGTTCCAAGGCAGTCAAACACGAAAAGGTCACATAGGAAGCACCAACTATATGAATTTTTAGAAAAGTCGACCAAACACTTATCCGCCTGATCCCAAAGGGTAGGCAGGAGAGACTCCATATAAAGCCTTAGAAAAATACAGAGTCACCAAATGTTCCCCATGCTTCTCTTTTTGCAGAATTGGCTATCCAATTCCAATGTTTGCGGGATTCTGCATCATGTTTGTGTCAACAATTAGTAAGTGTCTGCTGTTTGCCTTCTGCGCGTGGGTCACAGGATGGGCTCTGAGGGCCACACACTGGGAATCGATGTATCCCCGGGGTCGGGGGGGTTGTGTATTGGTCAGCATTGCAGAAGGGGGTCAGTAGAGCTGTTCGTGGCACAAAAGCGCAGAGTGGTTAGTACGGAAATGCGCCATCGGGTCAAGGGCTGGCCTCACGGTGCCTGCCCGTGCGAGCGGCGTGGCCCAGCGTCGGCTGGCACTGACGGGCGGCCGGGCCGCTCCCTCGGCAGTGTTCGCCTTCTCCAGCAGCTACGCCTTCCTGCTCATCGCCAGGTCGCTGCAGGGCATCGGCTCTTCCTGCTCCTCTGTCGCTGGTAGGTGTGCAGAAAACCCCGGTTAAGTCAGTGCCCCGGGGTGGGGTGGGGGGCGCCACCAGCCTTGCCCCGCTGGCCAGCCCCTGGCAGGGTTAATGTGGGGAATCACGGCATTAGTGGCGGTGCTTGGGGAGGGGTTCTTAGGGAAGGTACTGCTTTTTCCTTGGCTTCTGCTTCGTCGTACGTTTCCGTGATCGAGCAGGTTGGGGAGATCGCAGGTCTGGGCCAGAGAGGGAGGGCGAGTCACAGACGACTGGCGCTCCCTGGAGCGCTTGGCTCTTGACCATGTCTTCTCCTGTTTAGGAATGGGCATGCTGGCCAGTGTGTACACGGATGACGAAGAGCGAGGCAACGCCATGGGCATCGCCCTGGGAGGCCTGGCCATGGGGGTGCTAGGTAGGCAAGGGCCACCTGGGGGCCATCTGTGGGGAGGTACCTGTCTGCTGTCGGTGGAGGGCCACAGCTCCCCCTGCGTCCACTCCGAGTCTGTTCCCTTGTTATTCCCTACTTTCATGGAGCCTGCGAAAACTGGAGGGACCTTCCTGACCTGGGAGGATGTGGGCTCCCCTGCCTCCACCTCCCGGCTTGCTGGGTGACCTTGGGCAGAAAAAAATCCCAGACCTTCATGGGTCCAGATGTAAAATGAAGGCTTGAACAGGATGGTCTGCCAAGCTCCTTTCTCTTGGACATTCTCTGAGTTACCATCCTATCTGAGGACCTTCTCACCTTGCTAACTTCCAAGTCTGCCTCTGCCCCCTGCCCTGGCCGATCTCCCTGGCCGGGGCACAGATACCTTCCCTGAGAGGAGATTCGGGTCCTCTCCCTTCTGTGTCGCATTCCCGGCCTTCACTTGGGAGCCCAACGTTCTGCCCTTGCTGGTTTGTAAGGAACAAGGTCCTCGCGGACCCATTTTCTTGCGCTCCTTACGCAGCACGGTTGTGTGGCCTGGATCTGGTTTCTCTCTGGTCCTTACTTTTGGGGTGACCCTTGTCTGCTCTTGCCCATGTCTTGGGTATAAGACTGCTTGGAGGAAGTGACCAGGGCACGTGACCTGAGTAGAATGTAGGGTGGCCACCCTGAATAGTTTTTAGGACAAGGTACAAACTCCAGAAGCACGTGGATGGTTCTGGTGGTGTGGGGTCGGGGTGAGGGCATCCGTCTCAGGGCCTGGCACCAGCCCCTCTTTCTCTTCCTTGCAGTGGGCCCCCCCTTTGGGAGCGTGCTGTACGAGTTTGTGGGGAAGACCGCTCCATTCCTGGTGCTGGCTGCTCTGGTGCTCTTGGATGGCGGTGAGTCCCCTTGGGCACCTTGGCCGTGACCTTGGCGGCCGTGAGCTGTCAGCAGGTGATCCGTTTCAGCAGGTGCTTGGACCCACACCTCTTTTTTTTTTTTTTTTTTTCCCTTTTCCTCCCTCTCGTAGCTATTCAGCTGTTCGTGCTCCAGCCGTCCCGGGTGCAGCCGGAGGTAAGCCCCTGGGAAGGAGGGTGCTCTGGTGGCCATCTCAACTTTTTTAACCCCTGCTTTTTGCTGACAGAGCCAGAAGGGGACGCCGCTAACCACACTGCTGAAGGACCCCTACATCCTCATCGCTGCAGGTGGAGCTCACCTCGGTCTCCCTGGTTCTTCTCCGCCAGCGTGTGGGGGGCGGATGGCGAGAACCCGTGTTCGCTTTGCTGCGGGCAATGCTGGGCTGTAGAGACCCATGAACGGCAAAGACGTTGTATACGCGTCACAAGGAATGGCTTGCTTCCGTCCTTCATCTCTGACGCTCGGCCAGACTCCTTTGTTGGTTTTCATATGGGGCAAAGATGTCTGGGTCACGGAGATGGCCTGACCGGAGGTCGGTTTGTGTCTTTGCCATCCCCGTTCGGCCTTGAACTTCCGGACAGAGTCGGTGGGTGGTCTGATTCGCCTAGGCCTGCGTGAGTAAGGGCTGATGGCAGAGCCCCAGAGGACAGCTCCCTTCCCGTGGAGAGGTCACTCTGTGCGGCCCCAGAGAGGCTGCCGGGAACCCCCCTTGTCTACCAGAGGTCCCGTCGTTGGGTTCTTGGTCTAGATGGGCTCAGAGGAAGCCCTGGTTCTGTGGCTTGTGGGAGGATAATAGGCCTCATTCATCCAAGAGACGGTCCTGCCAAGACCATCTCAGTGACGCAGGCCTGGGGCTGCCTGACAGGGGACCGGCGTTACGCTGCCTGGGGCTGCCACTGGTCCCCAGCGGCCCTTGGGGTCCAGCCAGGGGAGGGCAGCCCTGAGGTGCGGCTTCAGATTCAGTGGGGGGGAGATTGGTCTAAGCCGTGGTCCTGAACTCCTGCTAGGGCTGTGGCAGTCTGGTGGAACTGGGCGCGTGCCCTAGCTAAGAGCATTCCAGGTTAGCCTTTTTAGGCCCCAGGCTGGCTTCGTTGAAGCCTTCTGCTGCTGGATTTGGTCAGGGGGCACCTGTGTCACCCTGGGCTAGACCCTCCCCATCGTGCCTGCTGGCCAAAGCGTTGCGAACCCGGCGTGGTGCCCGCCTTATGCAGGGGCCCTCTCTGTGCCCCCAGCACCATGCAGGGACCACTCCAGTGCCCAGATGCACGGGGAGCCCGGGCTGCCTCAGGTGGAGTCAGGAGGGGTGTGGTGAGAGTGGGACTCCCTGCCGCCCGGCACCCGCCGCCTCGGGCTTTCTTTGACCCTCATCGCTTCATCCTGCCTCAGGGAGGAAAGATCCACTCCGCACTGAGTATCAGGCTGTCACACGTCCAGGCAGCCGCCCCCGCGGGAGTCGGGGGCCAGGCGGTGTCCTATTTGTTCTGGTGGGATTTTAACTTACGAAGGTGACTGAGTGATGACCCAGAGAGGTCAGTGCTACTGAAAGGAGATTTTGTTACCACGCCCCTCAAGGCCACGTGAGGAGGCAGCAGGTTTCCTAGGCCAGAGGTTTGTCTGAGAAAGACAGGGCAGGGCTGGGGGAACAGCTTAGGATTGGCAGGCTTTAGGGCCTGGGGGCCGTGCCTGGTCCTGGGTGGATTTAGGGCCGGGGCGTCAGTTTGCTGTGTGAGAGTTGGACAAAGAGGGGTTCAGAGTATGGGCCCTGGGTCACGGGGAGACGTAACAGCAGTATCAGTTTGGCCCTACTTCATAGAGGGCAAGTAGACCAACCCCGAATCTAGGAAAACAGCGGGCAGGTGAGGGGAGCCGGTCACGTCCGCATCCTTTCACTGTTCCACCTGTAACATCACGAAGCACGAAGAAAACCTTTCTTCACTATGTAAGCCCCTTACCCACCATTGTACAGTGTGCTTTGAATCAGGATTCTGGCAAATTAGAGGTTCCCAGGGACACGGCACAGGAAGCTCCCAGCACCGTCGGGGAACGGCCCTGTGCGTCGTCTTCCCGATGGCTCTACTTAACCAAGGGTTCTGGTTAGCAGGGTGGTAATGGATATTTGCAGAGATACCCTATATGGATAGTTGATTTAAAAAAAAACAAACCCTCAACAGCCCATCTGTACTGAATGTCCTGGATTTGGGGGCATCCCAGAGCATCTGTGGTCTGGAAGTGGTCCACACAGGGGGCCGGCCTCAGGCAAGTTACTTCGTTAATAAATTGGAACTCCTTCGCCAGTAGGTTGGGATGGGTATAATGACCTCTAAGGCTCCCTCCAATTCCTTTATGACTCTGGGATTCTAGCTTGAAAAAAATGTTGAATACTTTGTTTAAATTTAATATTAATTCTAGTTATTAGTATCTTTTTAATAGATTTAACAAAATATTTAACTATTTAATAAAAATAACGATGTTGATGATAGTAATAATAAACCCAACCTCCTCACTCTCCCTTGACCTGTCATTTATCTTTTCCTCACGAAAGTAGAAGTTCTGGGCCTCTAAGTGGATTGTTGCAGCTGCGGGCATGTGGGGTTTAACTGTGTTTGGAATTGGTGGGAGACGCTCAAGACCCGAAATGGAAGCACGCTAACCCTCTTCCTCCCTTGAAGGGTCCATCTGCTTTGCCAACATGGGGATTGCCATGCTGGAGCCAGCCCTGCCCATCTGGATGATGGAGACCATGTGTTCCCGCAAGTGGCAGCTGGGTAAGGACTGGGGCAGGTGCTTCTGATTCTAGAACTTTTGCCCTCGGGGTGAGTCCTGTCACTGTAGCCCTGCCAAGCTGCGGGTACCAGGATGATAAAATGATGGTTTCTGTTTGACACTTGATGGGGTGTATGCTTAGGGTAGCAATGCGGTTTGGGGTCTGTTTCAGTTCCACTTGTGTGTGTGTGTGTGTGTGTGTGTGTGTGTGTGTGTGTGTGTGTGTTTTAAACATTCCTGATGGATACAGAATTAGCATAGAGGCATCAGACCTGGGCAGAAACGAGAGTGCAAAAATACATTTGGTGTCTCTCCGTGTTTCTGAATTAGACTAGTTATGTTAAATGTATATGGACAGCAATAAAATTTACGTGAAAGAGGGTAACCACAAGCAGGATTTAAGAGGATTAATTTTAACATTTCTAATTTAGAAAATAATGCATACTTTATTGTTTAAAAAACAGAGTACACAGATCAGGGAAGTAAATCTTAAAATCTCATGTTCATCTTTTTCCTCCCAGCCCAGTCCTCCATGATATTAATTTTTAATAGTTTTGTGTCTTTTTCTGTATTTGGTTCTGCATTTATCACCATGTGTGAGATGCTTAAAAGCCCAACCAGTGGAATCTTGCCAGTTGTAACACCGTGTGACCTCTTGTTTGTTCATGTTTCCATGTCAGAATGGGTAGATTTAATTTTCAAAATTAAATTAAAAATTTTACCAGTTACACATGTACTTAATGTTTAAGTTAAATAGCATTACTAGAATTATCATGAAAAATCCAGTAGTCTTTGTCCCTTACCTCCCCATCTCCAGCCCCCTTCCTTAGATTTGATCACCTTCAAAGCTTTTGGTTGTTTCTTCTAATTTGGGTCCTGATATGTGGACCTGTTTTCTCAACTTCCGTTTTCCTAAAGCAGTTATATTGCTTTAGGAAATAGGTTAGATTGGCATTCAGTATTGACGTTATTGTGACTATGTAAATATCGTTCAAAGAAGAGCTATATAGAGTTTTGTGATTATTTCTTTATACAAACTTTTGTTTTTCCTGGAGTTAGTCATTGCCATGTCTTTCCACTTTTAGTTTTCAGGGTAGCATTTATGAACATGTTCCCAAAATCTCTGGCAGAAGTGAAAGGCCAAGTACACCAGCAAGCCTAACCTATTCGTGTTTTTGCTTGTTTGTAGATATTTGTCCCACCTTACTCTGTCTTGCTCCGGTCTAGACTTATTCACTAGGTCATCCTACGATTTCCTCTTCCAGTATCTGGGCATCTTTGCCTCTCTTCTGTTTCCTATATCCTTCTCTATATTCCTTTCTCTTGGTTTACTCTACTGTTGTGATGGAATATATCCTCTAGCTGCTTTCTGAGAGATGGTGCGTAGCAGGTAAAGTTTTCAGAGATCCTGCATATCAACAAACCTCTTTATACTCATGTTTGGTTGACTTAAGTCTATTTGGGTATATGATTCTTGGTTGGCAATTATTTTTCTTCAGTTTTGAGGTCACTGTCCTACTGCGCTCTAGTGTCCAGGGTTGCCGTTGAGGAGGCTCGTGTCCTTCTCATTCCTCATCCTGTGTAAGTGCTGGAAGGATCTCTTCCTCTCTGGGTTATGAGAGTCCCTGATGGTTTTTGCAGGGGGTCTGTTTTCTTCTACTCTATCTGGGCACTTGCTTGGTTAGCCTGTTTACTTGGGAAGCTCCTCCTATTAGTTCTGGGAAACAATTCTATATTATTTCTTTAATTAATCCTCTCCCCTACACCGTTTTCTCTCTGCTATTACTCTTATTGGTTTGATGTTGGACCCTCTGTGTTTTATCCTTTTAATTTCTTGTCTTGCATTTTCTTATTTCCACTGACTTTAAGATTTTATTCATTTGAGAGAAAGAGAGAGAGTGAGCATGCACACACAAGCAGGGGGGAGAGGCAGAAGGAGAAGCAGACTCGCTGCTGAGCAGGGAGCCCGACATGGGGCTTGATCCCAGAACCCAGAGATCATGAGCTGAAGGCAGAGGCTTAACCATCTGAGGCATCCAGGCGCCCCTACACTGATTTTTTTTCATCTTCATCTTCTAAACTGTCCATTGAATTTTTATAATTCGTGTCTTCATATCTTAAATTTGAAGAGCCCTTTCATATTTACTCTAAGTGGTTTTGTATGTGTGGAGGGGCTGTTGAAATAACAGCCTGTTACCTTTTAGTAGGAAGACTTCCACTCCCGTCCCATCTCAGCCTCTCGTGTTATCTCTGGTCTCCATGCTGCCTAGGGTTCCTGGGCCCATTGAGTTTAGTTTCTCTACAGAAGCTGTCTCCTTCCAGGGTGAGCAATTGAGAGCTGGTGGGGGGGTGGGGTGCAAGTGCTCTTAAAACAGTCTTTCAGCACTCTTTCCAGTCGACAGGCTCAGCCTTACATTCACAGCACGTGGAGCCTTCAGTTCCCGAATGTTCTGGGTTCCGAGGCACAAAAACTGTTGCTTCTTGTTGGCTGCCCCTTGTGCAGGCTGAAGGTTCAGTGTTCTCTGCTGTGTCCATCACTCCTCTCCCTCTGCTTCTTCCTCCCTCTCAGTGCATTTTCTCTCTTCTCCTTTTCTCTGTTTTGGGCGTTGAAAGGAGGGTGTGGGGTTTTCTTTTGTTCCTTTATTAAAATTTAAATGGAACTTGGAATGGGAATGGAGAAAAACCTATAGATTCAACCTGCCCTGTTTAGCTGGAAGCCCATCATTCATTTTAATGATTGGATATTGTTCTATTTTAAAGTCATACCACCCACTTTCTGCCAGTTCCTGTTGTTGGACATTTGGGTGAGTTCCAGTTTTTGCCATTTAGAAACCATACTGTAGCAAAATATTCTGACATGTATTCCTGTCCGTGGTTGGAAATACATCTGTGTGAAAATTCCTGAAAGTTCAGTGGGCGTTTGATAATTAGTAACGTTGCATTAACTTGAGTACCGTCCTTCTTTCCCAGTTGTGTATGTGAGAAGGTGTGTGGGGGTCTCGTTTTGATTTATTTTTTCAAATTCTTTGAGTGCAATTGAGCATCTTTTTACGTTTATTAACCCTATTTATTTCCTCTATTGTGGATTTTTTATTGATCTACTGTGCCCATTTTTTCTGTGGAGTTGTGTCCTTACTGATTTTAAATGTTTGTTGTAAATTGATAGTAATGCTTTATCAGATGTTTCACAAATATTGCCTTTGTTTTGTTGTAGGTCTTTTGAGTTTCTAAATGGTTCCCCCCCCCCCCCCAGAACATTTAAGATGCCAGTAGTCGGGGTTGGCCATCTGCCCCTTCACGTCCTTGTCATTTCAAGGGTAGCTCCTTTCCCATGTGGAGATTATTTTTGTCATCCATAGTTTCTCCTAATTCATGATTTGTTTTTTACGTGAGAATCTTGCATTTACGCGGACTTAACTGAGGTGCGTGGTTGTGTGAGAAGGATTTGGTGTTACTGTTTTCTGTAGGACCAGCCAGTTATCCCAAGGGTCCGCTCGATTGTTCCCACCTTTATCATACTTGAGACGACTGTGTGTCCCTGGCTCGGTCTCTGGGTTCTCTCTTCTGTTCCATCTGTCGGCAGGAAGTCCTGTGGCAACGCCGTCCTGTTTGACTGCTGGAGCGTTGGGACGTTGGTGAATACCTGGACGGCGGGTCCCTGCACGTGCACCTTTTCCTTTAAGAATTTATTGGTTATCCTTGCTAGGGATCTCTTTTCTCTTCATAGTTCTCTCAGCATATAAATTGCCATCTTTGGATGGAGACTCTCTCTTCCAAGTGAAGCTGCTGTTTTTAAGTGCCCCCAGCCTTCCCGTAGGCAACGTTCTATTCCCTGTGGGGTGGCTTCTTGCCAGCCGCTTCCCGGTTTACACGGGTCCCTACCCCGGCCCTTATAGATGCACGGAATCTCTGTGCTCCGTCATCACATCCTTCCTTAAAAAGTCCCAGACTGCTCGGGGTGGGGCACGATGGGGAGGGACGGCTAGTGGCTGTGGGGCTTCTCTTTGCGGCCGTAAGAGTAGTTTGGAAACAAAGCGTGCTCAGGGTCGCACGACCGTGTGGTTCTACTGAAAACCCCTGACCGTCCGCTCGCCAACGGGGAGTTTCAGCGCACGTGAGGTCACAAAACAAAATCAAGAGCAAGCCCCGAACCGCGTCCTTCAGCGGAGGAGGAAGGGTTCTTGGAGCAAACCTAAGGCTCGTTCTTAGAAATTTCGCTCAGAACCTCCTGGCAGGGGAGACGCCAGAGGAAACCCAGAGGGTTTCAGCGGGAAGGGCTTTTTCTAACGGGGGGTAACGGAAAGCAGTTTTGCAAGAGATGAGGAGATGCTCTTCCCGTCTTGTTGCTGGTGCCGGCTTAACACCCTGGGCGCCGTTTCTCCCCGGGGTGGCTTGGGCCTGCTTGGCGAGCCTCGTGGGCTGAGACCCTTTGCAGGTGTTTCCGATGTCCCCCCCCCCGCCCCCCCAACTGACTTCTTGTCCTGACTGATTGCGTCTTGGCCACGAGCAGGGCACCTCGGCTGCTCCGTCCTCTTCCTCCCCAGACCCCGCCCGAGGCTTTCTTTATAAAGTCCTTCAAGTCCAGCGGAGGCCCTGGGCCCTCCGAGTTAGATAGCAGGCCGCAGGCCGCCTCGATTTTATCAGATCCTCTCACGGGGCTTATCTCCGAGGCCAGATGTTCACCCGCTGGCTCGCCGCCCCTTTCCACCGTGAGATCACTCCCTTCCCTCCTCGGACCTAGACGTGGGTTTCTTCAAGAGAATCTTGGGTTTCTTTAAAAGAATCCGTATCTGTCCCCATTCCGCCGGGTCCTCCCCAGTGTGAGCCGAGCCCACCACCCGTGCGGCTCCGCAGCTAGCGGCCCCCTTCTCCCAGAGCCCCTCAGGCCCCTCGGAGCCCTGGGGGGTGGAGGGCACCGTGGGGGGCGTTGGAAGAAGGACGGAGGGTGGAGGTGAGGACCCGCCCCAGGAGGGGGTACGGCTGTTCTCGGGAGGCCCGGGCAGCCTCCCCTCCCCGCGCAAGGTCATGTGAGCTCGCGTCGGTCCAGTGTGCAAAGGGAAGCCCTTCTGCCCCTCTGCTTCCCTCAGCATTTCTGGAAAAAGGCCGTAAGGTTTGAAGTCAAAGCAAAGTGTGATGGCTTTCATTGAACGCTGCGTTTTGGGCCGTAATTTTTAGAGGAGGCAGGTGGCGGCCCACCGATATTCCAGAGGGCTCCCTTGTGAGCCCGTCCCCCAGACACCACTGCCGCTTGGGGGTGGCCCTGAGTGTGGGGTGGTGGGGAGAAAATCCTTTCACGGCATCGCTCTTTCCCTCAAGTCCGGGGTCAGATGACCTCCCCCCGACACCGAGAGGCTTAGGGACCCCATTCCTGGGGAGGCTTACACACCCCAAAAGGGAACGTAAGCTCCAGGGAATGGGCTCCAGAGAAGAGTGGAGCCAGACTCTTTCCTCTGGTTCTCCAAGATGATGTGGTGCGGCGTGGGACGGAGGGTAGGCTCCTCGTCTGCTCGGCAGCGGAACCGCTGTACTCCCCAGCCAGCCATGACCTCGAGGCATGTCCTGCCAGCCTGGCCGGGTGCCCAAGGACAAGAGGATGGTCCGTATGCTGTGGCTCCGGATGTGGGGACTTCGGCCTCCTGAGCCTCCCTTAGGATAGGGCAAACTGGGACCATTGCCCCATTTTGGCTCCGAATCAAGCCCTTGGGGACCTCAGGGATGGGTCATTCGGAGGTCGGGAGAAGCCCACGGACGCATCCCCACCATCCAGCATCGGCTCCTTGGGGGCTTCGTGGTGCGTTGAGCCTCGTCCTCTTGTGCCCGTTGAGCCTGGGGTCAAAGCCAGGCTTTCCATGAAAGCACAGGGGTGGGGGGATGATCCCCGTGGGTGAACTTTCTCGTAGGCGCAGGGACGAGGGAGGAGGTGCACCCCTGTAAAGAGAGCAGCAGCCCAGCCAAAGGAGAGGCTCCCTCGTGTGTCCCCCGCACTGTGTGCAGTCCCGCCTGTCAACACGTGCCTCCTTGGGAAGAGATGGACAAAGACCTCTTGTCGCATTTGCAGGGGATATGGGTTTGGGGAGGGAGAAAGTTGACCAGTGGGTGACAGATCCAGAAAGATCTCCCTGGGCACCCACGAAGGTCTGAAAGGGACAAGGAGGAATGCCTCCAGTGAGAACGTAGAGTCCTGCCCTAGGGTGGAAAATGCCCCCTGGAGTCCCGCGGGAACCGGGTGGGGGTGCGGGTCAGTGTGCTGTGAGCCCCACGAGGGCTATGTGAGTGGCGGCTCCCCGGGTGCAGAGCAGGAGTGACTGCCTCCGGGGCCAGGCATGACCCTGGGGCCAGACGGTGGAGCCAGCCCCGCGATTCGCTGGGTCCTTCCTCGGGAGCTAGTGGTCACGTGTTGTGCGCCCAGCATGGGGCTGGGCGCGGTGTTTCAAGGTAGAAGGGTAGCGGTAGATGCCCAGTCACTGGGAACGCCCCAGCGCCCTGCTGGTGGTTTGCTGGGAAAGCCAACCCGTGGGTGGGATGCATTTTCTCGTGCTGGTGGTCGGGCGGGGGGAGGAGGTGGAAGGCTCTGGAATGCACACCAGGACCAGTGGGTGGAAGTGATGGGAAGCTTTGGGCTCCTTCAAGAGCTGTCTGGAGGAGCAGTGGGCTCCCAGCCCGGGTCTGTCAGAGCAAAGCAGGTGGTCTCCTCTCGGGACACCAGGCAGGCTGCGGCGGGAGGCACGCTGAGGGTTCTAGGTTTCTCTGAGTCCCTAGAACGGCTTCTGTAGCTTGTGTGGTGCGGTGGGGGCCCCGGCAACGCAGGAGATGGCGAAGCTGTGGGCAGATCGGATCTCGGGGGCTTGGAGCCTGAGGTCCGAAGCTGGAAGTCCAGAAGAGAGGATTCCGGCTCCAGACCCCACCGCCGCCTCGCATTCCCAGGGGCCAGGCTGCTGGATGGGGGGGCCCTGCCTTCAACGGACGGTGGCCTCCCTCCATACGTTTGGTTCTGGGAAGTCCGTGTCCTCCCACGGGATTTTTTTTTCTGAGTGCTCAGCCCTGCTCCGAGCACCGGCTGTGTGCCCCCCGGAGCTGGGCGGTGGGAACAGGCAGTGGTCCCCCCTGCCGCTAGGAGGTTGGGGAAGGCCAGGCCACCAGGGTGCCATGCCAGGACGGCGGAGCTCACAGGGAGGGACAGGGCAGGGGAATCAGACAGGGAGGGCTGCTTGCCCTTTGACCCTCAGAACCTTCCTGGGAGATGCGTGCTGTCGGAACGGTGTCTGTGTCTCCGCTCGTCCGTGTCGAGCTGGAGTGAACGCCGTGCTTCTTGCCACACTTACATTGGGTGTGTTTTCCTGGAGAAGCGTGAACCAGAAGCAGTTCGCTGCCTGGGAGGATTTGCCGTCTCTGGAAAATCGGGTGCGTCTGCGCGCAGGTCCCGCGGGTGAGCTCGGCACCCCGCTCCAAGTCAGGCAGGTGGCCGACGCACCGGGAAGCAGGGCTTGTGGTCAGGTTCTTTGCAGTCCACTTCCTTGGGCGCTGTCTGTGGACCGAGTTCAGCCCGAATGTGGGTTTGGTTGCTGCTTCAGTGTCCGCCTGCAGGGGCTTAACGTTTCAAAAAATGAGTTGCCGACATTTACAAATCCCGAGGTTTCGTGTAAGAACCTCGAGTTCAGGCTTTTCTAGAAAAGTGGGATCTTCCCATCTGGGACCTCAATCCTCCAGAGCAGTGATTGGGAGGGAGAGCAGCTGCCTTCCTCGAGGGGGTCTAGGCACCCCCACCTCCATTTTCCTTTGTTTCTCTGACACTGAGGCCCAGTGCTGGTGGCTGTCTATCGCGGCACCTGTGGTGTTATTTGTTTTACACTTTGCTTCCTTCCTCCATTTACCGCCTCCCCGAACCCCGTAGACACTCCTCCTGAGACCAAGGCCCTCATGATTTCTGGTCTCCAGACTGACTCGACTCCGTTGTGTTCAAGGTTAGGCTTGATTACCAGCCGCTCTGGGGAGCTTCTGGGTCCAGAGCACTGCGTTCGCACCTTTGTTACGTCCCTAACGTAGCCACGTCCCCGTTCAGATGTCACCTGATTCCTTCCTTTGACGACGTGCTCATGGAGACCAGAGCCGTGTGTGGTCATTGTCTCTGCTGCGGCCCTGAGCCAGACCCGTGCTATCAGTCCTGTTTGCTCAATCTGATTACACCCAACAATCATTTGGCCGCCCGTATGACAAGTGTGACGACAATGGTTTCCTGGGACACGACCATGAGATTGCTCTTTATTATTTCCCAGATCACCAAGCCTGGGATGATTTGGTTTTGGATTTTGCTCCTGGACCTAATCTTTGTGCTGGAAGGCTCAGCCTCTCGGGAGGGCTTGATGGCTTGCATTCATGCTTAGGGAGGTGCAGCGAGAGGCTGCCGTATCCTCGAAGGGGCAAGATCCCACTTGTCTGAGCGCTGCTGAGCTGCCGGAACAAGAAAGGCCCCGGGCCCTGTGCGTTTCGGGAGCCTACCTGCTGGCCGTCCGGTATCTGGTGTACACGTCTAGCTTGTGCGGTCTTGGGACCAAGCACAGAGCAACGTTCACCACAAGTGGGCAAGGCTTAGAATCAAATCTGGTATAACTGAGTCCAAGGAGAACACTAAAAGTATGACTAGTTTGAAAAGCCATCCTTCGAGAAGACATTGTCTCTTGTCCTGATAACAGATGGGGACCACACAGAGCTGATGTGGACAGATCCCCAGCAGCCAGGCTGGTGGGACTCGGGGAGGGCTTTCTATTCAATGCACAGACGATGTTCAAGGCGACCACCGCCACCCGCGGCTGGAAATTGGCACAGGCTTGGTCTGGGGATGCCAGGTCTCTGGGAGGGCGTCGAATCTCAGACGTGTCAAGGTCCATCACGTGACTCGGCCACCAAAAAAAAAAAAAAAAAAAAAAAAAAAAAAAAGGACCACATGGACATTAATTTTTTTAGACCTGGAAAAATGTTCATAAAGCTCGTTGAAAGAAGCAGGATGTAGAACAATAGTATAACCCCCCGTTTTGTTTGTTTCTTTCTTAAAACCCCAGGCACACGCATTTATCTGCGTGGGTAGGAACTAACAGGAGATCACCACGCTCGTTCTCTGAATGGTGGGGTTTGGGATGATTTTAACTTTTTTCCTTGGCCCTTAATATGGCTCAGTTTTTTGATGACTGTGCCTGCCTGCCTTCCGTGGTAAAGTAACAAAGGGGTGAGGCCGGGGGCGGGGGGCGCCGCTGTTCACGGTGCATGTGGGGTCACAGGGGCCCCCCTCCCACGACGGGAGCTGCCCGTGTCGGGCGGTGCGTGCAACCCCCCCCCCCCCAGCACAGATGGAGGCGAGACGGAGCTGTTGATGGGGGGGTGCATCTCATTTGTGGGATGTCTCAGCCGCTTTGTGGGGACGGATCAGGCCTGTGGGGTCCAGTCTGGATCCGTCAGCCGCCGGATATTAGCTGCTCGGTGCGGGCCCCAGGGCTTCTCCCCGCGGTTCTAATCACCATCGTGGTGTCTGACAATTATTACTTTTTCTAACACTTGACTGATAATCAATGCTGATAAGGTGTCCTTTTCATAAATTTACAGGCATTGCTTTCTTGCCGGCCAGCATCTCTTATCTCATTGGAACCAATATTTTTGGGATGCTCGCACACAAAATGGGGAGGTAAGATGAAAGGCGCACAGTGCTCGCTCTGTTACAATAATGTAGCTCTTTGAAGCAAATTCTACGTGTTTCTGCCTCAGTCATTACAAGCAATTGTTTTGATTTCTATCGAAAATTTGGCCTGGGGGGAAAAATCAGAGTGATCATTTATTAAAGGTGTATTTTTGTGTTTTTTTTTTGGTAGGTGGCTTTGCGCTCTTCTGGGAATGATAATTGTTGGAATCAGCATTTTATGTGTGAGTAAAAGATGATATTGGACAAGCGGCAATGGTCTGTAAATAAAACTTTTGCTTTGGGCCAGAATCCCCAGGAAACTTCTGTAGCCGTTTCAATTTTGTTGATAGTTGATCTGATGACATATTCCATTTTCCTCTAATTTGCTATCATCTTAAACCTTTTGGACAAGAGTCCCCAAAGAATATACTTTTATTTTATGTCAGCTGGAGGTTATTTAGTCTGTCTTGTTGCATAGTGTATATGTCACTACCCACCCCATCATCTTAAACATTACAGTGTCTTTAACCTCTTTCAGACAACTAGCTTCAAACAATAGCAAGATGTTTTTCTAGAATAAAACACCTTCTACCAATGGCCAGTATCTGCCGCGAGCGAGGCCTTCTGGTCCTTGTCAGAAATGGAATATGGTCCAGGCTGATCTCAACTCAGCAGTTAGCGAGTTTTTCCTTGGTGGTCACAAAACCCATTTTGTCTTCAACTTTTAAAGACTTGGAGGTCCCGGTTCTCGCCAAAGCCTCCCCCCCTTCTTCCTCCCATTTCCTCCCGAAGGACACCTGCACACCAGGCCAGAGAAAACATGTCTTTAGGATTTTCCCGGAAGATTTACCGTTGGATATCGTGATTCTAGTGTAATATTTGTTTCCTCTTATAGATTCCTTTTGCAAAAAACATTTATGGACTCATTGCTCCCAACTTTGGAGTCGGTTTTGCAATTGGTAAGTCACCTAACCTTATGCCTCAATTTAAAACTTTGTTTTCCCCACGACTAAGAAAGATTTCGTCTTACTGGGGCAGACTGTAGTCCCTCGACCTAAAATTTCCGGAAGCTTGAGAGGAGGCTGTGGGCGGCCAAGCTTGAGTACAGCCTGTCGCTTATCTACAGATAGATTCCTGCTTCTGCGTCCTAGTCATTAATTTCCTGAACACCAGGATGTTTAAAAGCCTGATATTTACAGAAGCAAACGGACACTCCGTTGCTGCCCCTGGGCAAACAGGAGAATCCGTCACTCGGCGTTTGTTTGGGCTCAAGTCTGCGCACCGACCTGCCGCTGGGAACCTGGGGGGCAGAGACCTCACATGTATTTTGTATGAGGTCTGGTACAGAAAAGGTGAGCTGAGGTATCGATCACCACCATGCTGTGGGACTTCTCACCGGCAGAGGGGACGAGCCTTTGTAATGTGAGGAACGGTCCCCATCTCGTGAACATTTCCCATAAATAGTACACATTTGTTTCTCCTTTGTAATATACAGACGGGGCTTAATAAAAGTAAACGCTAAATCTATCCCAGGCTAAAGGCAAGAACTGAATCTTGGGTACCGTGGAAAGAGAGAAGGGAGCCTCTGCGGACTCCCCAGGCCCCGTTAGGTTTGTCCTCACACAGCACCTCACGGCGTCAGGGACAACTGTCATTCGTGTTTCAACTCTTCGCGGCCCGTCCAGCTCTTCTGTCCCCTCTGTTCACCCCATGGCCCCAGCACCCTGCACGCGTTAGGGGATCAACAAATACTCGTTGAGTGAAAGAAACGTCCCGCCTCTTCGTGCCGCTAGTACTTGGCGGGGAGGGAGCTCACGTCGGAGCCCCCCGCTGGAGGGGTCCCCGGATCCGGCCTCATCGTAGCCGATCGCGATCTGCGCCGTTTTACGATGGGGAAGGCATGTTCGGAGAGAGAAGGAATGGCCGTGCTCACCCCGCCGGGGCCTTGAGCCCAGGACTCCGCACACGTGCTCGCTCTTTATGCCGCCTGTCCCTGTGCTGAAGGAACAAGAGATTCTAATACTGGCCTCGGTGGTGGTGTGTGTTTGAGCCCCAACTGAGCAGCCCCTTTCCGTCTCTTCCCCGAGCAGGGCAGGGTGGCCCCTCAGACAGCTTCCCTGATACTTTCCAACTTCTTATGGTTTGTGCGTGAGGCAAGGGTTTGTGGATGGCGATGGGGTGTGTGAGGCTTGTAGGTGTGCCCCCCGGGTGAGGGCTGGGGGCCAGTGGACCGGAAGGGATTTAATCTGGGAAGCACCGGCTGGAAGCAGGTGAGGGGCCCACACAGCCAGTGGGCAGCACCTGACTGGCTGTGAAGCCTGGTCTGTGAGTCACCAGAGGACTGGGAGCCCTCCTTTGGAAGATGGGCCCTTCAGACCATGGAGGACAGGTGAGGTAAGGTGGAAAACAGGCAAAGGTGGCCTGGGTTCCGGTCCCAGCCTCAGCGACCTGCAGCCTGTCTTCAGTGATGGGTATGCCTTGGGCAGCCTGCTTTGAGACTCAGAGGTGGTGATGACCATTGGGGAAGAGCTAGTGGGGCTGTGAGGTTAGGACACAGTCCCTGATATTCCGCACATTTTTGGGTCACATCCGTTTTCCATAGACCATGTTCCTTGACTGTCCACAGGAATGGTGGATTCGTCCATGATGCCCATCATGGGCTACCTGGTCGACCTGCGGCACGTGTCTGTCTACGGGAGCGTGTATGCCATTGCAGACGTAGCGTTCTGTATGGGATATGCCATAGGTGAGGATGCTGGCTTTTCAGAACAGCCTGTTAGCTTAATGCACGATCATGCTGATTGCAAATTATTTAAACTTTTATATCTTTCTGTCTGTGAGACATCTGGAGAGAGGTTGATGTAATTCTCTGTTTCCTGAAAGGTCCTTCTGCTGGTGGGGCCATCGCAAAGGCCGTTGGATTTCCGTGGCTCATGACCATCATTGGGATAATTGATATTGTTTTTGCTCCTCTCTGCTTTTTTCTTCGAAGTCCGCCTGCCAAGGAAGAAAAAATGGTAAGAAAATTTTAAGACGTAGTCAAGTGTTTCTTGATCATTTTAGCATGGTCTTCTGGATAGTTTCTTCACGGCTTAGTTTATAAAATATATTTCTGCTCCGTTTGGGCAGAACTCCCCAAACATAAATGGTAAAGAGTTCCTTCTGAGTTTATACCACATGGGCCATATCTCTTTTACTATATCAAGCATTTTGTTTATAAATGTGAAGAATGACATGATTTTCGTACATAGGTTAGCAGTCCGTACAGCTCTTTCGTCGAGCAGACATGGGGTAGTTCAATGTAATTTACTTCAGTTCTTGAAAATCTTGAACATAATTTTTTCGCCTCCTGCGCCAGGTCCTAAACCTCGCAGCTTTCCGTGATAGCGTTTTAGTCCTTACTGCCAAGGATTCTGGAGACGGTTTTGGTGTAGATAAGGGTGTTTGGAAAACTCTCGTATAGGTGCCTCTGAGCACACGGGATCATGTGTCACCTTCAGGTTTGCAGTTTCATAACCAAAATCATAACTAGATGAAAGATATAGAATTGAGCATAAGGTGTTCCTCCTCTGAGCAAATTCGCTTGTTGATTCTCAACCTGAATTTTGAAATGCATTAGTCACGTTAACCCGACAGCCTTCATACCTGGTGGTGAATGAAACCCTCGCGTGGTGACAGAGACTCGTCCGACTGGAAGAGTGGTTTAGATTAAGAATGAATGAGATGACCCAGGCAGGGAGGGACCGTATTTTTGTGATTAGGAGTGGCTCTGAGGTTCACTGGCGACGTTCTCTTGGGGGTACTTCCAGAAGTTTTTTCTGAGGGGGGAACCGAAATGGGTCTCGATGCTCTGGCATTTCTCAAACTGCCCTTTTATGATTTTCCCCGAAGAGTGGGTTTAGGAACAGACACAGACTCGCCAGTTAGGCCGGGTGCGGCCTTTGTTTATTTGGAACATTCTCTGTATTCGTGAATTTCTTCAATATATTTAAAAAACATCTTCAGCACCGAGCATCGGTCTATGCCCTTTACTGTTCAGGAAGTAACGAGGTGATTTTGAATCACTCATGACCCGTTCAGCGGAAGGGAAAGGAGTGGAAGGTGTTGTGGAACTCCCCTGATGGAAGCCACCCTTTCTTTCCTTCTCCTCGCTTCGATGCCCCCAGTTCTGAACAACCGTCGCGCTTGATCGACCGTCCGACCTGGCTCCCGGCCTGACCCCCGCACAGGGCCTTGAAACGCCCGCATCGGGGTCAGAAACTTCTCAGTGCAATGACTTAAAAACTCATTCTGTTGCCACCATAACAAGTTGATGAAGGCCGAAGGAAGGTTACTCCCGACCCTTTTTGACCAAAAAACAGCCAAATCACCTACAGATGGCTCCTGTCACCCGGGCGGCTGCTTAAGCTTCTTGGGAGATAGCGGAGGGCTGGCGTGGCCTTGGAGCCACGCTGTCGCGCGGGGAATGACAGCGTCTGCCTCACTGGCTGGCTGTGAGGATTTGGAGGAGAACCCCACACGGTGCTTAGCCCTGGGCTTAGCACACAGTCAATGCTCAATAAGCGTGTTACTCTTTCCAGGACCCCCCATGCTTCTTTCTTGCTTTTACCGAATGCTCTGATTTGCTGCCCGCCCAGAGGTCCCCTGGTCGCCTCCCTTTGTTCCCTCTGGGTGGTGAGCACTTCCTTTTGCTGCTGAGACCCCGGGACAGCTGAATGGGGTTCCCTAGCCAAGCCGTGGACGTTAGCGGCTGCTGGGTTATCTGTGTGTGGGCAGCAGCGTGGTGCTTAATCTGAGGTGTCGGAGGAAATGAGCGAGGTCCGAGGATGAGCGGGGCATCAGCCCACCCACCGGCCCCCGCCGTGGGGTCCACATGGCGCCCGGCAGGAGGCAGGCCCCCAGTGCCTCTTCTCTCCCCTCGTGTAGATCCGTGCTTTAGTTCACTTAAAAATGCCGAGGGAGTGGAAGAGACAATCTTGCGGGGCAAAGCAATAGGATCGCAGGTTTCCAGAAAGCCACTTTCACCGTTAAAATGTCAAAATCCTTAATCCGTGCCTAGAAAGAGGAATCATTAAAAACTTGAGAAAACGCACATCTCGCTGCCCGTAATTGCCGCCCATCATTGAAGGTATCACACTGGATTCCATCTGCCTAGTGGGACGGGAACCTTTGAGGGTGACCGACAGCTGCGGCCTGCTCCCGGAGCCCGCAGAGCGGGAAGAAACCTGATGATCGGGGGAGCGAGGCCGGGACAGCAGTGTGCCGCGGGGGAGACGGAATCGATTCCTGCCCACTTGAGAAAATCCAATACTGACCAGTGCGGGCGTTCAGGATGTGCACTTATCAAATGCAGGGGGACAGGAGACCCGGAATAAGGCCTATAAACCGTAGCACATAGTTCCTGTATTAGGCGGCATTCTGATAATGAGGCGTTGGGACTTCAGCTGTTTTGTTTGGAAGGATCGAATGCTGTGTTTATGGGTCCCCAACCGTAGACTCATGACCTAGTATGTGAGCCTCGAGTGTTTCTTCTGTTTGGTGTTCGGTGTACTCGATTTCCTTCTCGGTTTCTTTCCTTTCTTTCTTCCTTTCTTTCCTTTCTTTCTTCCTTTCTTTCCTTTCTTCCTTCTTTCCTTTCCTCCCTTTCTCTTTCTCTCTTTCTTCTTTTCTCTCCTCTCCTCACCCCTCCTCTCCTTTCCTCACCCCTCCTCACCTCGTCTCTCCTCTCCTCGACCCTCCCCTTCCCTCCCCTCTCCTCTCCCATAATCAGCACAGGTGGAGAAGAAGTCCTGTTTGTCACTCAGGTTCCTCTGCAAGTAGAAGAAATAGCCGCTCTGCCATGTGAGGACAACTGTGTTTTAGTCACACGACAATGACAGGCAGCCCGTGACTCTCAAAATGTCTGGTTGAGAATAGCCGTGTGCTGGTATGGATATTTTTTCAGATTGAAGAATTACTTCTAGAGATAGGGCACGCGTCTGACATCTTACTCCTGACGTCTCTCGTTGTGGCCGAGACTGGAAAGTAGGCGTTGAGATCGCAGCTTGCTTTTCCCGAGCGACTCTCGGCTGCCTCAGTTGTCCTAGCGCGTCCTTCCGGCTACTCTGCTTCCTGGATGCAGGGGCCAGGCAAAGACCTGCCTGTCATCATCTGTTTAGAGAAATGTGTCCCTTAGCAGGGCATTTACGTAATGGACACGTAAATCACTAATCTTTTTTGGTATCTCTCGAAATCTCCAAGCCTCGAAGGCTTACCCTTCTGTGCTTTTCCTGTCTCATGTCCCAGCTGCACATTTAATTTATATACTTCATTTGGTCCAACAAGCCTTTTACCACTTTGGAGAGCCTCGCTCTGCTCTGTGAGAGGAAGCCAAGCGTGTGGCAGGGGTTCAACTCTCAGTAACTGGGCTCTGCTCTGAATTCAGACACCCTCCTCTTCCCTCTCTCGTCTTCAGTGGAGAGTCCGACTCGCCTTGTTCCCCAGCAGAGAGCTGACTTCAGTTACCTGGCGGGTCCCTGAGCCTCGCTCTCTGTGGCCCCTACGCACTTGGCTTACCCACTATATCCTGTCCTCCCCTCTCTGTCCCTGGCACTTTGGGAATATTACAGATACCGTCTGGCTTATTTGATCACGTATAACTTGTTATAAGAGCAGAACTGTTGCACAGTCTTTCAAAAGAGGTTCAGAAGCCAGTAAGCTAGGTTCTAAAAGCTATGAAACAGTATTTCCAGAAAGAAAACTTATTTATCCGGAATAGGCTCTGTGTGCAAATGTGGTTTGGCTGCATCGATCACTTCTGACCTCTAAAGTCTGTCCACGCCCCCGTCATCAGTCTGACTGAACTTCTTCCCTTACAACACAGCTGTTTGAGTCCATACTAGGGGCCCAGTGTTAGGTTTCGGGGGTCCGTAAGAAGTCTGCATATATGCAGAGTCAGGTCTTATGGGGCTGGGTGAACCAAGAGAGAGAAGGCGGTTATGAGCAGGGTAGAACGATGGCCATCCTTCCCGGGGCTCTTGCTGCCTGTGGGCCAGGGATCAAGGCCCCTTACCTGGCATTCGGGGCCCTGCAGTCTGGCTCTGGTTGGGCTTCCCCATTAATATCTGTGTTCCTCAGTGTCAGACCTCTGTGGTGGCCAGGCTGGCTTGTTAGTATCTCTGTTTTTATTTTATTATTTTTATATTTATTGTTTTTGAGAGAGCGTGAGAGTGAGCAAGTGCACTAGTTGGGGGGGTCAGAGGGAGAGGGAGAGAGAATCTCAAGCAGACTCCATGCTGAGTGTGGAGCCCGATGCGGGGCTCGATCCCATGACCCTGAGATCATGACTTGAGCTGAAATCAAGAGTCAGCCACTTAACCGACTGAGCCACCCCGGCGCCGTGTCCCTGTTTTACCTAGTGGCTCGTTGAGTGGGTAGTTCCTGCTGTGCTCACAGGTCCTTTGCAGTGCCCATCCTTCCCAACCTTCGAGGTTCAGCTCGCGTCCCCTCTCCTCTGTACGGCTGTCCCTGAGCTGTGAGCATTCCACCTGTGAGTGCCGTGGGACCTGTCCTTCCCTCGCGGGGAAGCCATGGAGGGACAGGCCCTTAGAGGCATGGCGGCAGGTGTCCAGCAGGCTGTGGCAGCCATACGGCTCTGCTGTAGGTCTAGACAACACAGTATCACTATGGCGGTTGCTTCTCATAGCGTGTTGACACCACTGTCACAAAGGGTTAGGGACCTGAATTTCAGGTTTAACCTCCTCCCCCCAAGGGATTCCTGTACATGTTTCTTTGAGGATCACTGCCCTGCGGGGGTGAGACGTTGAGCTCTTTGGGGGTTAAACCTTTTGTGTAACAAGAATACATCCATATGGGGAGAATGTTCCCGGCGGACAATGTCTGTTGCCTCAGTTACTGAGTTTTAGAAATTGAGCTCTTTATTAAATACATGTATTCACTTGGCACAAAGCACCAAAAAAAGAAGAAAAAAAAAGTTAAATTTGCAGCTGACAATTTGAGCTGGCAGCCTGACTTAGAGGGTCAAGGAAGTCATTATCTTAACATGTCACCCAGGCAGATCATTTTAGAATTTCTCAGGAAACGAGAAATGGGTTAGCACTGAGCGGAGTCATGGACGTTATCAAATGTATGGGGCAAGACTGGGGGGGCATCGCTGACAAACACCAAGATAGGTTGCGATAGGCCAACATGAGATAAATTTGAACAGATCAGTGTTTCCATGTAGATTTTCAAGCCGCACACAAGGATGTTGGGGGAATAGTTGATATGGAGGAAAACGCCGAAAGGCACGGCTGGTGGGGGAAGCTGTTCGTGGTGCCGTGTCCTGCCATGCAGAGCTCTGTGCCCCTCCGCCTCGAGCAGGAACGGCCTCTGGCACAAGGCTCTCTGGCGCACATCTGCCCCGTCTGGCCGTTCATCCCACGGGCACGTTCTCTCGTCTCCGCGCCTGCGCAGGCGGGGATCGGCCTCCCCACAGAGCGCGCGTGAAGGGGAGCTCTTGCCCCAGGATCGCTCAGCACGGCCTGGCAGGGCGAGGGCTCGGTCTGCACACGCTCGAGAGGAGTCGTGATTACCGGCCGGGACTTACTGAGGATGTTTTCAACTGAGGATCAATGGACTGTTTGTTTTTCAGTAACAAGAAGGCACAAGGTTTTTATGTTCGTAAGAGTGTCTTTTTGTGTGTTTTAAATCCTACATTTGAGCAAGAGGAAGACACCCAGGATTTGGGGAGAGGTGCTCTGGAAATGCTATTTATGAAGATACGGGCCCTGTGATTAGTGTAGGGAAACCTCAGGGGCCATGGCAATGGTCTTAAAATATCGTAAGGGCGGCCTGTGAAGACGACTGGAACCAGAACCAGATCCGTACAGAGAAACATGGGAGGCAGTTTGGCCTCAGGTGCATTTCCAGCAGGAGTTCACCTCATTAAGGATAGAGTGTGTCCTTACTGTGTGGCCACAGTGAAATCTGTAAACGGCAGTTGGACTGGGTGACCTCAGGATCCGCCGCACCCCCCCCCCCCCCCCCGGTCCCAATTCCAAGATTCTAATAGAACTCTTCCTGAACGTGACCCACAGAGCCCTCGCTTCATGGCTTACAGGTTGCCCTGACCGGACCTCACGGTCCTGCCGGAGACCCCGTCTGCGGTCTCTTGCCCGGAACCCTCCCGGAGTGTGGAAGCCCAGGGCTCCTGGGCCAGGCCCCTGGCAGTGGCACCGAAGGACCGGTCGACCGTGGGTGGTGCTGGATAGAGCTTTTCAACTAACAGTCCTTAGAGATGGTAGGTTAGAGCCATCTTATCTTTGCGAATCAAGGTTAATATATGTGTACTTTGCTCTCTTTCAGGCTATTCTCATGGATCACAACTGCCCCATTAAAACAAAAATGTACACCCAGAATAATATCCAGTCGTATCCAATAGGTGATGATGAAGAATCTGAAAGTGACTGAGATCCTCAAAAGTCATCGAAGTATTTAATTGTATAAAACCATGTTTCCAGTGAAATGAGTCCTCCAGAACTTAGTCCTACCATTCATCCCTGGTGAAAGCAAAACCACCAAAGGTTATTCATTCTTCTCCGTGGTTGTGATTGATTGCCAACAGCCTTATAAAGAAAAAGCAGCTTTTCTAGGGGTTTGTATAAATAGTGTTGAAAACTTTATTTTATGTATTTGATTTTATTAAATATTATACAATATATTTTGACGAAATAGATATAGTGTAAATCTATAAATATTTGAATCCAAATTGAATATAATTTTTAAAAAACTTACATTCATGAACACTTGGGCAAAAAAATCTTATATTTTTTCTGAATATTGGTAATGAGTGTTTAAGATTAAAGCACACATTATCTCCGAGACACTTCCAACATTGAGAAACTAGAAGGAAGTCTGAAAAACAGAATCAAATAAGACAGCATATGATGTAGTGACACTGAGTGTGGTTAACTTGTAATTACTACCCATATATGAGCTGAAAGCTAGTTATCTCAAATGCAGAGGACAGGAACTTGAGTCCGTCATCTTTTGGACTTACCCATAATTCGTAGCTGGCATTAGTTTTCTACAGAATCATCTACCTGGAAACAGACGGTTATAAATTATATATTTACATGTCATGTGGTTGGCAGCGGACACTAAAGCCAATAGGGAAAAATAGTAAATGTTCTGAAAGCAGAGAAAAGCACCCAGAAGTATAGTTATGAACAACTAGCTTTCCCTTTCAAACATGTACTTGTCTCAGGATGAAAGAAAATTGAGGGTAGATAGACCTTATACTGTCAAGGTTGTAAATTTAAGCATGATAGGATATATTAACATCTAGTTCAACTTTTAGAAATTTAAAAGGCTAATAGCTGCTATGATGTGAAAAAATCTGTATCTTTGATCTGTTAAGAGGTCATCCAAGTGTCTTCTAGGAATCTATTAAGTTTTGAATTGCAACTATTTTTTAGACTTCTGAAGGTTGTTCACATCAATGTGAAAACAAATTTTAAACGAAGATGGAGGAGGAATGAAATTATCTTGAATCACGTTAGGAAAACAGGTAAAAATAATAGGTCAGGACACATTCCCTTTCAAAGACAAAAACCCTAGAAACATCTAGAAATGTCTGTATATTCTTCTATCATCTAGTGCTGTATAACGTGGTTTTTCTAAGCATGACATGGACGTGCCTTTTCAATTTAACAGCAAATACTGTGTTAGCACTGAGTTGCCATCTGGTTTTGTAGATGTGATTGGAGTGTGCAGATAGCATAGCAATGTCTCAGATAATACCCGTTAATTCTGTAGCTCTGCTATCAACAAAAATTCCCTAATGTCTGTACTGTGCAAAGCTAAAATTGTGTTTGTTAACTTGGACAAGGAGCAAAGAACTTTAGAACAGGGACTCGACCTCGTCATTCTCTAAGAGAGTAGCTGGTACTTTCTTTCCATTTGCTTTATGAAGCTTCTTGGACTGACTTGAAGTCTGGTTTTCAAGTGCAGTGTGGTGGAAGCAAACAAGTCTCCCGCTCACGTATTTGCACTGGGCAACTGACACAAATCTGACATCGTTAAGATGGCTCTAGAAGCACTCTCATATGGCTAACGTAAATTGGCAGGATTGGTCTCTACTTCCACAGGGGAGATCCTTCAAAAACGTGCTACAGATCAATTCTCTTAGAGGGTTTGTGGCTCTCCCTGACCACAATACTGTATGTTTTACTCCAATTTCATTCTTGCCTTTAAGGCTTCAGTCTCTTCAAGAATGACTGGCAGAGGCATACCCATTGTTGATCTCTAGAAAGAGCATAAAATACATGTGAGTTTTTCAGAACTGTCCTGGGAGCGAGTATCAATTATATCTGAGTGGGGGAAAATTACAAGGTCTTTTATAGGACTAATATTCTGGGGTTAGCAAGACTGTGAAGTGAGGCTTTTTGTTTTTCTTTTAATGTGTGTATCAGAACCGTGAACATACAGCTCCCTGAATGTTTTTTTCAGCAGAGGTGGGTTTTTATGTTTGTACCTGGCAAAACAGATACAAAGACGTTAATGAGGTAGCAAAAAATATTCAGTTCTTTCTTTTGACTGCTAAGTGTATGTGCATACATGTTTTAGCTAGTTTCCTTAATAAATCTACTGAACACTACTGTGCCTGTTTGTATTCCTTTAGAAACCAGACGTGATTGTTGGAATAAAATGCCTAAGGTATTGACTGTGAATATCTAATTAAAAACTGTTCTTCTCTGCTTGCAGGCATCAGGTAAAATTCAGGTTAGTCTGAACCCTACATTTTGGCTTTGCAAAATTGACTTTAAATTGAAATCTATAACTAGTCCCATGGTGTCAATGTGGAAAAGCCCAGTAAGTCACCCTTGCATTTCTAAAGTTATTGTTTTCCTGACTGTCGTGAAGAAATAACCGTATCTGATGGGAGTAACTAAGCTCTTCTGCACGGTAAGCCTGCAGGGCCCTGGAATCCAGACAACTCAGGGTGCGCGCGTGTCTTTTTCTGGCGTGAGACTCACAGGCGTGGGAATCGCAGTTTTACTCAAATCTCAGAGAAGCTCTAAACCTTCCCCAACCCTTCTATTTAAGGAAAGCTATTATCTCAATTTAGAAAGAAAGACAATACATTTTTAAAGTGATTTTAAATTTATTCACTTTTAGGGAAATGAAGATCTTATCTTTATAATCAGGAGCCAAGTATTTTAAAACTGCCTTTCAAAAAATCCAGATAAATTTAGAGCTTGACAGTACCCTCTAATTTTCAGCTTGTTTTCTCCTCTCAAAATCATAAAATGGCCAATAGTATTTCAGTTATTCTGATACTCGAATATAGGGCTTGATATTAGGAAATGCAGCATATTAATTCTGATTCCACAATAATGCTAAAATATTCAGCTTGTTTGTTTAACCTACTTCTTCACCTAAATACCAAAATACAGAAAATAATCTACTTATTTTCCTAATAAATAGGGCTGATCCATACATCTGAGATTTCACAGCTTAGAGAAACAACAGTAAAACCAGAATTGAATGCTGTTAGGCAAATTTCAAAATAGCAATTTTGTTTAGCAGAAGTGGACCTTGTGAAGAGCTTGTTTGCATGGCCAAATCCTACCAGGCGGTAATTTCTGAGAGATGTAGCAATCTCACCTCTTTCAGATGTTAGCAAATGAAGATATTCTTGTTTTCTGTGGTAGTTCTTTTTATTATTTTTTAGCTATCAATAACATAGCATGGCAGCAAGATTACACCAGGAATGTAATATAGAATACAACTGTTTTCACGGAAGCCTTACACCTCACTATCCCCTAGGGTGTTCGGAGTGACCCCCCCCACCCCTACACTAAAGCACAACTGTGATGCCTCTGCCTGCCCCAGTAGATATAAAAATATTGCACTACATTAAAGATAGATTTTACAAATATTAGCAGCATTACTGAGCTGTTCATAATTGTGGTTCTACAGAGTTAAATACTTTCAAAACAGGAGATTTTTATGAAACCAAAATTTTGCATTATTTCTGCAGCTCTTTCAAATGCATCGGTTTCAGCAGCATGCTTGGATGTCACTAAAACTTCTGTGGTGTCATCCATCCATACACACCAGCCACTAGACACTGGCCTTCCAGGTCATCACCGGTAAGTTATTTTTCAGAAGATAAAAGTTGGTTATTACATTGGGCAGACTGTTTCAAGCACATGTTACAGAACTTCTGTTTAGCTTTCAGAGAAGGTGGTGTATAAAGACTTCTACGGGGTTTTTTTAAAATGCAAGCATGCGTAACAACAAAAAAGGGGATACACAGATCTATTTTTGTTATCAACTTGGCCAATAAAGGTACTTCCTAATATTTCACTTAAAAGTAGAATAACTTTTCTCCCTTCAAAAATGATTTCCCCATTTGAGTCATACCTTTTCTGAATAGCTTTTACTGTTCAGAGCACTTCTGCAGTTCTGTTGTTCTCCTCACAACAATCCTGTGAGGTAGTTAAAGTATTGTTTATTCCTACTTTGGAGCTGGGGAGACCACAGCATGGAACCTTCGTGTGGTTATAAAGTTCATTAATGGCCAGTGGAAGAGCCTGACCTTAAACTCTTGTCTGGCGTCCTGGGCTGCAGACCTGGGCCAGAACCCTATTATGTATTACACTATGCCTCTTCTGCCGGCCATCGAAACTGTCCCACCTAGCTCGAAATTCATGTCAATCTTTACTCTATGTCAATTATCACAGTAGTTACTACAAAAGGAAAATAGACATATAAAAGGCTAAAACTTTTATGGTATACCAACAGAGGTCATGCTCACACATTTTCCCTCAGTTACTGGGGTCCACACAATGGACCAAGTATTGGAATAGATCTTTATTACCAGAGAACTGATTCCAATTCCTATGTATCTATACTATTTTTTTTTTTTAAACAAAAGACTGTCTGAACTATAGACACGTTCAGAATGGCCACCATACCTTCAACCTGCAGCATGTCATAAAAGCAATAAATCTATCTCACATGATTCCTCTCTTTCGCAACATCGTTCTGCAAGAAAATGTTCCTAAAACAAAATAGCCAGACCCATTTTAAGTCATTTTAAGAACAGTCCTCTGAAACTTTATCCTTGACGTGCTTTATTCCCCATGGGAGAACTGAAGATGAAAAAAACCAGATGTTCAGAACTCCCATTTAAAAGGAGAAAGCATCATTTCGAAAGATTATATTTCAAAATCCTACTGGTTACTGTTTTTTTTTTTTAGTAATCTTCTCTACACATTCTTGACCAACTGCATTCTCTATTCCCTATTACATTTTGTTTTTCAATGCAACCTCTTCAAATTAATAACTGTATTCTCACTAAAACTGCACAGAAACTAGAAAAAAATTCACAGGATAGAAAGCAAGCAATATACATAAAAATTTTTTTTAACTGAATCATGTAACGGACTAAAGCTGCAGCATCCGCTTTTATGTTACATTTGGCAAAAACAAAAAACCACCCCCAAAACCCCAAAATAACAAAAATTTCAAGCAAGTAGAGATGTGAAAAACTTCCTAACACAAAGATTCAAAACCTGTTCCCTCAATGATTGCCGTTGTCAATTTGGGCATGCAGCAAACTTGTGACCGTGATGGAAATGAAAATACTTCAAGAATTTGGACAGTATCCTATTTTAACACTCATTCAAAACCTAAGATGAAGAAAAATAACACAATGAGACATCACACATACATAAACATGAAAAGTTAGCTTACATAATTACATAATTAGAAAAAGTTAAAAATAAATTAGTAAAAATAAATTCCCAGTATAAACCCAAAAAAGCATAGCTATAAATGCAATCTGAAACAACCAATTTAGTGAGCTGGCCATGTTTTCGCTGGAAAACCACCTTTTGCACTCTTGTTCTTACACAAGCAAATGGCTGTGGAGAAGCAGGCCGAAGTGCATTAGAAGAAGGCTCACACGTGGGTTATCTGTGGTACTTGAGATGCAACTTTCCTCAATCACTCAAAGCTTAAGCAGGCTGTCTGTCAAACAGACTCAGATGGGCCAAATAAGTCCTCTGATATGCCGCTGAATGGCTGGGAGTCTATTAGTTGGGTTATTTCATTATCGAGGTCTTCTTCTGTGTCATCTGTGTACTTGCTTATTTTTTTGGAGTGCTGGTCTAAAGACAGACTTTCTAAAGATTCGAGATCTTCAATGCCCGCCCTGTAGTGAATCATGAGCAGCGTCAGAGCTTGTAGTCTTTCACCTGATTTAGACAAAGCAGCAGAAAGAAGGGATTTTTTCCTTGATTCAGTTGCTTCTTTTTCTTCTCTAACAAGGGAATTATTATGTTCCAGCTCCTGGTCAATTTCATTCTGCAGTTTATCCAGCATGAACTCTAGTTTCTGGATCCTCTCTTCTGTAGGCAAGCCCCTGTACAGATCGCGGCCAATTTCTTTAACTGCAATGAACACGCTGTCGTCCAGACCACCCTCCTTCCTCACCAACTTTATCCCTGTGTTGTTGCCCCGTTTAGAAGGACTGTTCGCACCACAGGCCTCTGTGTCACTGCCTTCGTTGTCTGACGTGTTGGGTGTGTGTTTTGGCGAAGGTTCCACTAGATCAGTTCCTGGTTCCGAAAGGCGAGTTTTAGAGACTTGGCGCAAATTTAACAAACGAGAGCTCGTATTGATAATGTGTCTTGTCAAACCTGTTGTTTTATTGACTGACTTGCTAGCTTCAGCATCCACACGCGGAGGCAGGCCTAAGAAGGTTTCCTGTCCTTCCAGCCTGAGGTTTTTCAAGGTCCGGTCTATCCGCCTATCAGTTGCTCCACAAAGAGGAGTCTCCGTTAGACACTTTTCCTGACATTTTTTATGGCAAACGTAAGCACAGAACATACACTGGGAAGCAGCTTTAGTCCACACTTTTTTCTTACAGTAATCACACCAAGTTGGGTTCTGGAACTGGGTATCCTGGAAACTGTGTTTATTTTCTGTAAGACCCATCTGTCCAACAAAATGCTCCTCTTTAGGTAAGGCTGCAACCTCTTCGACCAAATGCAGTTCTTTTTCTTTCTCTAAGTTAGTAACTATAGGGTGGTCTGGTTCTCCTTCTTTCAAATATTTGAAGTGAATGGTAATGTCACCAAAGCAGAATTTGTCGTTGAATCCCTTCTGCATACTCAGATTGCGCAGTGCGGTTCTCGTGACCATTGCTTTCGGCGAGGGGGCTTCCAGTCTGAATGTTGAAAAGTACTCCATGTTTGCTGTAGCCAGGCACCCTAAAGCCACCTCTTCAAGTTTTAAGCTGACATGCCCCAAACAGATAAGACCCCCTAACTTGAAAGGGTCTCTGCACCACAGTGCGATGTTTAAGTATCTGTGGCAGGCTTCTATGTCGAAGAAACAGGTTGCTCTGGTTCGTGTCCATTTTCCTAGCTTATTACGGTAAGGAATTTCTGATGATTCCCACGTCTGAGGGTCATCCGAACTGTCCTTAGGAGGGCAGGAACTTTCCGAAGTAAAATCTCTCGCCACTTCTTGCTTTGCTAAGAACGGCTTAGATGCAGCTACATCTTCTGCGTGATCCGTATTTTTCGCTTGCTTTTCAGCAGGTTTATCTGCAGGAGGAGGAGGCAGCACCTTTTCTGGCTTTTCAGCAAGAACATCTGGTTCTGTCTGATTCGGAGTGTCAGCAGGAGGCAAAGGAACTTTCACTTGTGGGCGTGGTGGCACGGGTGGTTTGAAAGTGGGTCCTTGGGTGGGTTTTGACACTTGTGTCGGGTCTGTTATCTCAGAAGCTTTTAGGGCCAAGGGTTTATTTCCCTCTTTACACGGAGGTTTTGGTGGTGGTGGATGACTTCCTACAACTGATTTACGGTTTAAAACTGGTGATATCGTTCCAAGGGGCTTAACAGAAAGTGTTGTTGGAGTACGTTTGGGGCTGTGGGTTATTGATGGAGCCTCATCTTTGAGCTCATTCTGTGCTCTGACATCACTCGCCAGGTCTTCAAATTCAGAATCCAAATCTCTATTTTCGGCATCTGCTGCCAAGCCCGCGGTTTCCTCTTCATAGTTTGGTTGGCATGAGCTTGACAGAAAGTTTTCTTCCAACTGTCCAAAATTATCTTGCAGCGCGGCCCCCTGATTGCTCTGGCCAACAGGCCTCTCATAATACACCAGGACCCGCTCCCCGGCCTGCTTGATCAGCTTCAAGACTTGCAGGGTAGAGGTGATTTTCACACCTGTTGTAAGGTTTCAAGAGGGAAAACATGTGAATTAATGCAATGAAAATCACCTAAGTTTGCTGAATGTAATTGCCATTAGTTCATGATTATGGAAAAGCAATACAGAAACGTGAATGATCTAATTCAGAGACCAATGCTGGAAATAAACTTAGCAAAACACTGTATTATGAATAGCAGACTCTTTTACATATTCTTTTTATTAGCCCTACCCATCAAACTAATCTTTTTATCAGGGCCAGAAAGAACAAAGAAAGCACAAATTGCTTTAAACAAGTTGGTTACTAAAGATAATATTCAGCTTAAATTTTCATTTTATTATGTTCTCAGAGGTGGCTACATTAACACAGTTGAAATTCAAAAGGTACAGAAAAATGTGGAGTGAAAAATCTCCCTTCCACGTCTATTTCCCAACCATACCGTCCCTTCCCTGAGGCAATCAAAGCTAGCAGCTTCTTGGGGAGTCTTCTAGAGGTATTCTAGGTGTTATGTTTAAAGGCTTTATTTGTTTCCTGCCCTCTCCCACCCTCCCCCAAACGTACTTACCCAAGCTAGCCCTTTCTGTAGGACTTAGAAAAAGGTGAGAAGGGGTCTTTGCTTTCCAAAGGTCTTAGGGCCACCCTGAATAAATCAGAGTAACATCGGCCCCATCTAACAACCTGACTTCAGAGTTCCTCAGCCTTTATCTGCTCGTACCTCAGTTGCCCAGACAAGATCATGCTTTAGACCTATCACTTGGAATTTTCCACAAGGGTCTTGCATTTGCAATTAATCTCTGCTCACAATCTCCTATTTCCCACCTCATACAGTGCTGTCTGTTGCTAACTGAACCTGTTTTGAGGTCATTTCCAGGCCCAATCATTCCTCCTTTGCTGTCCTGGTCCAACTGGTCTCCTGACACCACTTGCTTTTCTCCCCAACCTTAGTCTCAAGATTTCCCTGATGTTCACATCAAGATCTGGGATTCTTCTGCCCTGGCCCTTTCCTCTTCTTCTACCTGGCCTTCTGATCCCAGCCTGCTAGCCCCATCTCCCTTTTCTGCTCCTGGGTTTACCAGCGGCAGCTGCTGCTAACTGACGCCGGCCATCTTCAGTGAGGCATTCGGTGCGCAGCAGCATTCTTTTGAATTGTTTCTGGTCTCTAAACAACTAAGTCTCCAAAACCCCAGCTTCAAACCCTCCCTATTCCCCTGAAGCCCACACTCCCTGCTTCTATTCTGCAGGTGATCTCTCCTTACTTACTGAAGAGATCAACAAGCAGCCACCTTTTCTCCTGGCCAGTCATTTTTTAGTATGAACCTATCTCCGAGGACAAAGTAAGCCCTTTACTTGTACTTTATTTTTTTTATTTTTTAATATTTTCTTATTATGTTAGTCACCATACAGTACATCCCTAGTTTTTGATGTAAAGTTCCATGACTCATTACTTGTACTTTAAATCCTACTCCCCATCTCCTTCAGGACTTTGCTCCATCAGCTATCCTGGCTTGTATCTTTATTCCCTTCCTTCTTCTCCTTTAAAGCCTTTTTCTTGGTTTTCACGATACTGTATTAATTTGGTTCTGACCACCTCTGCTTTCTTTTTCTCCATCCGTTTATCTGTGCCTTGTACCAAATGTGCCCATGGTTTCATACGTCCTAGTTCTCTCCCTCTTTGCTCTCTCCCTGGATCATATCCACCTCCGTCGTTGCAACCGTCAACTTTTTCTTTGGTTGGTCTCCCCTGTTCTTCACCCTATTCCTACATCCCTAACTACTTCCGGAGATCAGCACCTGAATGTTTCCCTGATGTAACAAATTCAGCTTAGTCAAAACCCCTCTCTGATCTTCTCAATCTCCTGTCCTCACTATGTGAATCAACTTGCCACCCTCCCAATTAACCCAATCTGCACCCCACCCCACCCCAGAGACAGCTAATCCCCCAGATCCCAGCAGCTCTCAGTTCTGTCCGAGTTCTAGTCCTTTTCATCCTCTGTTCAGATCCACCTGGTCACTGGCTTCAGTTGCAAGAATCCACAGCTCCTTGATGTGACCCCTCAGATCTTCCCTGTTTTAATCACCAAACATCCTGCTCCCCAATTTTCCCAAAGCTTTGACTCAAAAATCTTTAGCATACAAACTCATCACACTGGAATCCAGAGCTTACTAAGGTGGCTCTCTCCATGATTCATCCAGCCTGCTCTCTCCCTCTAACCACACTATGTTCCAGCAAAATTGTAGTCTGACATATGTACAAATGAGAAACAAGTCCATCTACTGAGCTGTTGGAAAACTTCAACTCAATCCAAACTCGTTCTTTGTGACTTAACACCTGGCTTCATCTCTTCCCCAACCACCAGGAGCTTTGTGGAGACAACCACTGTTCCTCTCAGGACTAGTTGGCCAAATCTGGACTCCTTTTCTTTTGCAGTGTTACAAATATACACAAAAGTAGAGGAAATAGAAGAAAAATGAACTCCATCATTGAGCTTCAAATATTAATAAGCATTCGGCCAATCTTATTTCAACTACCACCAATCCCATTACTATTTAAAAAATTATATACCCATATAAACAAATTATAGCTACAAAAAATAAGTACTATACCTGCCCCTTATCTCGATAAATATCTTATTTTTATAAATGTTAAAGGGGTGACCTTTACTTTTTCCACTCTACACACATTTATATTGCTTTCTGAGAATATTTATTTTTGAGAATATTTACTACATGTGTAACAAAAAAAACTCACCTTTCATAAAAGCACATTAAAAAAATATATCCTATAGGTAAAACCAGAACAACAGTATGTGTGGATATAAAAAATTCATACTGAATTCTAGTTTTTAGCTGAGGAGGAGTAATGTTTCTGTTATGTTATTCTGTGTTTATGTTGAACAACTATGTGAGAGGGGAGGTCTGTCGTCCTAAGCGCCTATGAACAGCAGCAGCAGCTGGGGGCTTGTGAGGAGTGCAGAATCTTGGGCCCCTGTCCAGGTCTGCTGAAGCAGACCCTAATTTAACTCCATGTCTGGGTGACTGGAGTTCAGTCAGAAGGTCTGAGAAGCACTGTTTATGACCCACCAAAGGGATTTCCATGTGAAAATATTCACTTAGTTGAGCTTCCAGGTGTGCAACTAAATGATTTTCATTATTTTACTGTCATGACGGCTTAGAATCAAAGGTTGAACATATAACTAAGGAAAACTCCTTGCTTTACGACCTTATCTACCTTGTTGTTTATCTTAGCTGTGAAAGAATATACCATATTGTCTTTGGAAGCTCAGCTATGACCAACCATGTGTTCAAGAAATCTCTTGACAAGCCTAGAATGGGGGCGGGGCAGGTACCACAAAGGCCTGAAAAGGTTTGGACTTTTTTCCCATTGGTGTGTACAGGGAGTCCTACTGCTTATTCATAAACAGCCAAGCAAATAATCTACGTATCAACAAAATTTATGTAGTTATCAATCTACCTGATAGGAAGGCATGCAGGGGACACATTGTTCCAGCAGCAATAGTGATTTGGGCTGTATTCTAATGACTGCATATTAACAAATGGCTGGCCAATCAGGGACAATACAGAGCCATCAATATGGGGCCACAGGACAGTTCAAGTGTGCCCTCTCGGACAAGGAATATTATTAGTCTCTTTCCTGTTCATTATCTAGTCCTAAGTGATGGGGGTCACAGTGCTAACACTGTGAATTTTAGGCCCAGAGTAGTTAGGTGGTTATATAGAAGGAATTACTGACCTGCCCTTTTTTTCATATTCATTAAACACTAGAGGAGTAGAAGGTGGGATGGAAAGGAAAATTAGAGAAGTTAACTGAAAAGTGGTCTAAAGATGAAGTATTTTACAGATTTATACGTAAGGACTAAAATGGCATTTGTGTTTTAAATTATTAAAAATCTGAAGGAAGCCTTAAAGTTAATCTCTTTCCATTTTATAAAAGTAACGTGCTCATAGAAAGAATGAAGATAGGGAAAACTCCCACATTTGCTCACTGATTTCTCTGTAAATGTGAAGTGTGTTACATATTAGCACAGTTACCTCCAATAGCAATCAGTCGGTCTCCCCGTTGAAGATCTGCAAGCGCGGCAGGCGAGTTTGGGGCCACCGTCTCAATTATGACATGCCCAGCATACCCGTCAGTTGACTGGACAAGACGAAGTGTAAGTCCAACACTCTGTAAATTCCCCTTTATTAATTCAACCTTTGATAAAGACAAAAAAATGAAAACAGTCAATGGGTTCATGGTAGGGGAATAAGAAGACATCAGCACACTGAGAACACTGCAGCTGATGCTGACTTTTGTACCATGGTGACTATTTTTACAGACAAAAGAGGGGGAGATCTTTAGGGCAACAATTAAATTAACATATGCTCAGACTGCACATTTGGGGTTCAAAAACATTAAACACTTTCTTACATTCAGCGTGTCTTATTTAAGATCCATTCTCACTATAGAGTATTTGGAAACAGAAAGGCAAAATGAAAACACTCCTAATCACACCATCCAGAACTGTTGTATGTCATACTTTCTAATATATATATTTTAACACAAAATTAAGATCCCATTGTGAATATAATTCTGAATCTTGCTTTTTAAAAATATAACTGGAAATATCTTCTATGTCATTAGATGTGCTTTGGAACCTCTTTTTTTTTATGATGTATTGTTAAATTACCTTTTGCGGGGGCAAAGTGAAAGACTTGACATTTGTTTTATTAACAGGTATCTTAATGAGCTATCCTTCTCTAACTCATCAAGATCGTTTTGTTTTCTAAACAAATGTCACCTAATTTATCAAAAGATGTGTTCCAGATTCACATCATCTGTGAACTAAAAAGACAACACAACATGTTATATCCTCATTTAAATTACGGATTAAAAAAATAGATTGAATGCTACATCCATCTAGATGACAAGAACTCAATCTGTGTTTATTAAGTTAAATAAATTACAAATCAGTCTAATTGTATTATCATTTAGCCCACGTTTCTTAGTTCTGGTCTTCAAGAGATTTCATGAGGGACTCTGCCAAATAACTTGCTAATATCCTAATATATCACTGTCTGTATTGCTTTAATAAACCCTACTTTTAAAAGCCAAAAATTTAATTCTCCTATCTAATGGTGTTGGTTAGTAAAAGAGACCTAACTGGAAATTGTTTTTTAATATGACGTTACTAGATTTTGTAAAGTTGCTTTTAAATTAAGGAAAATCTTAATCACATTATGCTCAAGAAATGAGAAATGTAGTGAAGTTTTTGATTACATAAAGGTTCACAAACAAAAAACCCGTCCAAAACACACATGTATTTAAACCTCCAAAAAACCTCTAATTCTTGCCTTATGATATAGTAAATAATCACCTTATAATGTTAATAGTGGTTTTCACTGTAAAAAAAAAAGCCCTTAAGGATACATTCTTTCAAATCCATAAACATAAATATATTCTTAATATACAGAGTGCCAAAGCTAAAACTTTTTACAAAGTAACATTTTCTAATATGAGAAACTTAACAGTACCAAATGGGCAAAAAACTAAATTTTATGAGTCTGAGAAATGTAAATTTTAAAAACTAACACTTGGAATGTGTTTTTTGATGATTTATTCTTTGTTCTTAACATGGAATAGAGGTTGGGTGGATGGGGTTGAGAAGGGAATTAAGGCTAGAATTGATTTTGTCTAACTGAATTTATTTTCTATATACCAATCATACTATTCCCTTTGCTTTTCTTCTTTCAAATGATTCTTGAAGTAAACATTCCAGATGGAAAAGGATAAGGTTTTCAGGAGGAATAATAAGGGTAGATAATACATTACTGCCTGCCCCCCCTTTTACTACTGATTAATAGTAAATGCTATTGATTTCATACTTACACAGGGAACCAAACTTAAGACACTATTTCTTTCACCTCTTGTTTTGTTTCCTTTTTTTTTTTTTTTAAAGATTTTATTTGTTTATTTGAGAGAGAGACAGCCAGCGAGAGAGGGAACACAAGCAGGAGGAGTGGGAGAGGAAGAAGTAGGCTCCCAGCCGAGGAGCCTGATGTGGGGCTCGATCCCATAACGCCGGGATCACGCCCTGAGCTGAAGGCAGACGCTTAACGACTGAGCCATCCAGGCGCCCCGTTTGGTTTCCTTCTAAACTCACAGTGCTGACCTATCTAATTTTGGGATTACAGGTACAGTCTTCTCTGAAACAGAGACTTAAAAATCTAAGATATGACAGCAAAAGTTCTAAGAGTATAAAAACACCTCTTAATTAAAAACCTGACAAAACATTTAAAAATGAGTATCACACAAAAATTTTTAATGTGAAATTTATGATAAAGTTTACAAGACTATCCAAATGATACCATGGCTTCTGGAACAAAACTGACATCTCCATTGGGATGAAACTATTTTTAAACAAGAATATAGCCAAAAATAAAAAATTCTCCTCCATACACAGGTATCTATAATTTAAAATTATATATATGACTATTGGATATACCATGCAGCTATAAAACATATACCAAAATACAATTCTTTAAATGACAAGGTGAAAATAAAACAGAAATCCTAAATATTTTTTATATATCTGCATGTGGCACGTATCCCCCTGAAATATGGGACACCTCATTACCTGAGAGGTTTTGGTTTTGAAATTTTTATTATGGAAAATTTAAAATATATACAAAAACAGAGAAGAGGGAAAATGAACCTTGTGGTAGGTTATAAAATCTGGTCACAAATTACTATCCTTGTATGTACGTTCCTCTGCAATGATTCCCTTACCCAACCTGCCATTAGAAGTGTAACTTGTTTCTCCACCCTTCTCAGCAACCAATATAACCAGAAAAAAATAAGCAAAGACAAGACTATCTGAACATTATCATCCCTGACATAAGTGACATTTAAATAACATGTTACCTAATAATGACAAATACACATTCAAGTGCACATGGTAAGTTCACCAGGATGTGCTAGGTCATGAAGTAAGTGTCAATAAATTTAAAAGACTGAAATTCAAGATATGTTCTCTGAATGGAATTCAATTAGTAATCAACTGACAAGATAACTAGGGAAACCCCAAATATTTGGAAAGTAAAACAATACGTTTCTACATAATTCATGGCCAAAGAAGGAATCAAGAAAAATTTAAGAACATTCTGAATGGAATGATGAAAATACAAATTATTAAAATCTGTAGGACGCAACTAAAGCTGTGTTTACTAGGAATTGATAGCTTTCAGTGCTTATACTAGGGGCAAAAAATCCAAAATTAGTGACCTCAGTTCCTACATCAAATCAGAAATCTCAAAACAGAAGGAAAGAATAAAGAGCAGAAATCAATGCAATATAAAAACAGAGAAATCAATCATAAGAGCTGATTAATGAAATAATAAAAGTGATAAGCCTCTAAGCCAGACTCATGAAGAAAAAAAGAAAAGACACATTACCAAAATCAAATAAGAGGGACCATCACTACAAAATCTACAGGCATTAAGAGAATTAGGCCATATTTTGGACAATTTGATGCCAACACATTTGACAACTTAGATGCACTGGAAAAATTTCCTCAAAAGATACAAATGACAAAACCCCCACAAGACAGAAATTTTGGATACCGCCATGTCTACTACTTATCAAATTCATAACCCCTCCTGTCTCCCCCCCCAAAACTCCCAAACTCCAGGTCTAGACTGCTTCGTTGGTGAATTCTCAAGGAAGAAACAATAGCAATCTTATCTGGAATCTTTCCAAATCATATGTTAAGGCCAATGCTATCCCCTAATTCACAAACCCAGACAAACACAAAACAAGAAAGCAGAACTACAGACTAATATTTCTAACGTTCAAACACTGAAGAAAAATTTCCTAAAAACAATTTTAGGGAATTTAAGCTAATGATATATAAAAAGGATAATAATAAAAAACAAGTGGAGTTGATTTCCAGGAATTTAAGTTTGATTTAAGCAGCCAAGAATCAATCAATATAATTTACCATATTAAGAAAACAAAAACAGGGGCGCCTGGGTGGCGCAGTCGTTGGGCGTCTGCCTTTGGCTCAGGGCGTGATCCCGGCGTTATGGGATCGAGCCCCACATCAGGCTCCTCCGCTATGAGCCTGCTTCTTCCTCTCCCACTCCCCCTGCTTGTGTTCCCTCTCTCGCTGGCTGTCTCTATCTCTGTTAAATAAATAGATAAAAATCTTTTATAAAAAAAAAAAAAAGAAAAAAAGAAAACAAAAACAAAACAAAGAAAAGTCCCGAACAAACTAAAAATACAAGGGGACTCTTAAACCAGATTATGGACATCTACAAAAATCTACAGGTAACATAATAGTCAATGTTTTCTACCTAAAATCAGGAACAAAGAAAGATTTCTCTTCTACCATTTCAATTCAGTGTTATACTGGAGGGTACAGTCAGGGTAGTAACACAAGAAAAAGGGAAGGCATAGAGATTGGAAAGAGAGGAGAAAAACGGTCTTTATTCACAAATAACAGATCTTATACATAAGTAATCCTATGAAATCTACAAAATAACTATTAATAAGTGAAATTAGGTCACGGACTACGAATTTATTTACAATAGCATAAAAATAGGGTTAAACTTAATGAAAGATGTGCAGGATCTGTATGTTGAAAACTATAAAACACTGCAAAGGAAAATTAAAGAAGACCAAAATAAATGGAGAATGATACCATGTTCACACATTGAAAAACTCATTACTATTAGGATGCCCATTCTTCCCAAATTTATCTACAGATTCGAACAGAAATCTCTGCAGGCCTTTGGAGAGGCAAAGTCAAAGAGAGGTAAAGGAACTGGAATACCCAAACCCATCCTTAAATGGAACAAGAATATATGATTTAGAGTCTCTGATTTCAAGGCTTACTATATACAGCACACACAACACAGATAAATCTCAAGGACATGTGGAGTGAAAGGAGTCAAACACAAAAGACCATATGCTCTATGATTCAATTTGTATGAAATTCTAGGAAAGGCAAAATTATAGTGACAGAAAACAGATTAGTACTTGTCAAGGACTGGGGGTTGGAGACTGCAGACTGAGGGCATACAGTAGCACAAATAAAATTTTCAAGATGATGGAAATATTCTGTATCTTGATTGGGGTAAAAGTTATGTGACTGAATACAATTACCAAAATTCACTGTACACTTAGTGAATTTATTGCATTTAAGTAATGCCTTAATAAAGCTATTAAAAATAAAGCAAAAATTAATAAAACCCCCCATATACCATTTTTATCTTAGGATACTTAAATATATAGATTACTGATAATTCATTCTGATGGCCCTTAGTTTTCCAATTTACTTAATTTAATAAAAACAACTTGAGATGAATTTAGATGGTCCTTAAGTCAATCAGGAAGGATAGCAACATTTAGATAGTTGTTCCATTTAACTGATGTCAATCAAATGCACCCTGACTCTTATGTACAGATAACTGGAAATACTACACTGTAGATACAGGATTAAACCAGACATAATTATAAGAAGCAAGAACAAACTGTGTCTCAGAAAGAAACAAAAACACTTGAAAATGAAACCCAAGTTTTAATTTTCTGTACTGTTAAATCACCAAAAGAATATGCATAAACTTCTAATTTTTATCAAATACTTACATGTGGTTAAAAAAATCAATTTCATAAAATAACTTATACCAAAAAACAACAGTCCTCTCTAAGCCCCCCACTCCCACACCACAGCAACTACCTAGTCGTGTAGGGATTACCTTTTCTTCCTCTAGGGAACACATTATTATCTCCTAATGTATCAAATTTTAGACAATCTGCTGATGTCCTACTATAACAGACAAGGATGTAGCCCCATTTTCCTTTCCCCAAATACAGTAGAGTTCGTCACTATGTTTAGTTCCTCTACATAAACTCTTTAGAATTTTAATTAATAAACTTATACTTCTATTTCTTCAACATTCTTGATATTAGGACTTCTATCTTTCCCTTCACCGCTCCTCTTTACCTTCCACCTTCTAAACTCTACTGTCAAAGTTGATAACTATTAACTTTCTAACTATAATTAAGCTATCAAGTTTGATTCTAAAAGCTAAAGATCAGCAGTGTTTACAATTACTGCAACTATGTAAATATTATTTATTGTAAAGCTGAGCATTATTACTGTTTCTGTCTTGTAGAGCCTTTTGTTTTTCTTGGGAGTTTTTTTCTTTCAACAATATAGCTTTCACTTTAAATGTAGAATTTATGTTAAATACAGCTTCTGCAATTAGCTCTATAATAATCGTTGACTATGACTTGAGGCAAGTGTTAACCTCTCTGAATGTCATTGGTAAAATGAGATATCTCAAATGTGGAACTCTGAAAAAATTCAGTTGTTATTATTGTTATTACCAAAACTTAACACTACTAGTCAAAAATGGGAATGCAAAAGGAAATTTAAAAACCAGTCTGCTGCAAATGAACTCAATATACAGCTAAGGAAACAAGACAAAGTATTATGACACAAACATCAATTCAGGGCATTAGAATATTTAAACTATCTTATATCAGACAAACATTAATTTAGTTTTATAGGATCAAGACTGAGAGGCTAAGTTTATGATTGATTTAAAAAACTGTCTTATTAGAAAAGACTTTTTGGTAACGGGTGTCAACAGGTGGTAAAAGAACAGCCAGTTCAAACATACTAGAAGTACAATGGGCTCAAGCAGGGTCTTTACTGCCAAACAGTTAGAAATTATACTAATGGTGGTAAATGTCTACTTTTTCACACAACTGTAACTTTTCATCTCATTATAAAGTTTCCTCTATGCAGGAGACTAAAGACATATCAGATAAAAGTAAAAGGAAGGGGCCAAAAAGAACAGTAGGGCAAGAAAAACTGTATTTCTTATGGACAAATAAAGTATTGTGAAGAAAAAATGAACATGGAATAATATTATATTGTCCTTTGGGATGCTGAGCTTGTAATCTTTTTTTTTTTTTTTTGAGGGGGGAGGGGAAGAGGGAGAGAGAATCTTAAGCAGGCTCCACTCCCAAGGAGCCTGATGTGGGGCTCAATCTCACAACCCTGAGATGACCTGAGCAAAAACCAAGAGTTGGACACTTAACTGACTGAGCCACCCAGGAGGCCCTGGCATGAAATCTTTATTAAAAAAAGAAAGGGAGGAATGAAAGTGAAGGCAAAATGTCTGTGGTAACAAAAACAGGTATACATTAACGTGGAAGGCCTGGGATCGATTTCGATAATCATCATGTAATAACTCTTCCTTTCTTGTAAGAAGCCAACTGGATATTTTTAAGTTTCACCAAACTCTGGGCGATCCCCTACTGCAAAAGATAAGCTACAATTAAGGAAAAGTTAACCTCTATAAAATTTTTCAATCAAAATCTCTGTAGACATGCAAGTTTGCTTTATATGTTTCTTCAAGGAAAACCTTCTTGGCCCAAGAGAAGATCAAGATAGTAAATAATAAACGGGGAGGTAATGAATGGGGGTCACAAAACCTTTTCCCTTTGGAGTAGTCATCTGGTTAACTTCATGGAATTTGTCTGGAAGTCGTAAGCCAAATCCTCCAAATCGAAACCTGTGGTGGGGTCGTGAGACTATTCAGACCACAAGGATCCTACTTTCATCAGAGGGTTGGAAGCATCGTGGTCAATATCTAAATGTTCGTTAGCATTGTTTTAGAGATTATCTAAATGATATTCCAAGAGCAAAGCACAATGGGCCACAAGACATGTATGTATATGGTGTTATGGGAATTCAGGGGAAAGTGAAGACTGCCTCTGGATGAGGGGTGTGGAGAAGGCTTCATATAAAGAAATGGCACTTAGGTTCTATCTTAAAGCATGAGAAGAATCTGACAGCTAGTGTAGGGAGTTGGGAAGCAGTAGGAGAGGGTATCATTCTAGGTCACAGTAACATTGTGAGAGCAAAGAGATGGAGACGAGAGTTCAGAGCACATCAGAAAATTAAAACCATCATGATGGTAACAGCTGAGATTTAATGGGAGAGAAAATTCTGACCCTGATTATAACAACACATTTTACTAGGAAAAAGCAGCAGCATTTCATAGAACATATCACAGAATCCTATGTATTCTGATATCTAATAGAGAAAAAGTCCTACAATATATCATCTTGCAATAAATGTATTTAGAGTTTGCAAACATCTATTAATATCTTATTTGTTATAAATATGTTCCTTAAACCTGTATCTTGTGGCATGACTGCTAAGACAAAGAAGAAATTAGTAGGTTAGTACATATTAAACACTTACTATGTGCATAGTAAAACAGACACTGATGTCTGCCATGTTCTCCCCTGCTCTGGGTCTATCTCTGCAACTCTCTACTCCCTAGTATGGTTATGGTGGGAACAGCCATACTTATGTAACACGGTTCCACTTCTCGGCTTCCTTACATGGTCCAGGACACACACCTGACCCAAGCTGCACCAATCAGAGTTCCTTCCTGGATGGTGGGAATTCATCAGATTCAGAGATTACTTGAATGGAATAAACATAAGTGTAGCTGTAGGCATCTGTGTATCTTCTTATGAACTGGGAAACAAAGCCAGTCTGCAGAATGAAGAATAAGGCGTATAAAAAGCCAGGAGCAGAGAGGAAAGAGAGGCCTGACTGTGGTTTAGTTTCTGGTTCTAGTTTGTTTCTAAGGCCTAGCTACACTCCTGCTAAAAGCTAAGCGGAGTCAAATCCACAAAACCGTGAACAGTGGCCCTCACATCTGCCTGTGGCATCCATGCAACACCACAAAAGTACTTCTTTTTTGCTTTAGCTAGTTTTGGTAGATACCTATTTCAAAGCTCTAACTTAACAGGTACTGTATTAGAGGCCATCACAGACAATATCTCATTGAACTCAAAGTGCTGTATTTATTCAACTGGAAAGCTACAAATACATCAGAAAAGGAGGATGTAGTATTTTCTGTGTGGCTTAGCCTCTGTCAACTGGTCTGAATTTTGTTAAAACAAAAAAGTAGATTTTAATGGAGTAGAAATATTTTTTCTAGTATTTTCTGAATTGCATACAAAAAAAGAGTTTATCAACTGTCAAGAATTGCTGACACATACTAAACAGCAATTACATGCGCTGAATCACAAGTCAATACATACAAGATTGCAGACAGCCTGCATTTAACTTCGCCAATAATGTCAGACACAGGTTAAAAAATTGTAGCTGTATGTGCATCTATCTTGTGGAGAGCAATTTAGTAAAAAAACCGAGATAGCCTTTAAGAGCTCTCATACTCTGACATCCTTTTAGCCTTTCTTGGACCCAGCTGGGATGCTGTATTTTCACCTGGGGGGGAAAACAACATATTGATTTTTTAATCCCTTTCTAAGATGCACATAATTTTATACAATGGCTAAGGAGAGGATATATTTTAATAACACATCAATATAGCTCTTTTACAAACTGTTCTCTCCTATACAAGCTTTTAACATTGAGAAAAAAAACCAAAAAACCCAGAAGTGCAAGAAAAAGGATCACTAAGTGAAAGACCCTAAATTACTGTGACCAGGTACACTTTTGAGTACTCTTTCATCAAATATGTTTCTGAAAAAGACATCCTGAGAACTATTTCTCAGCTTTTTTAGTAGAGTAGTGGGGCAGGGATGGGAGACATGGCACAACAATCTGTATACACATGTACACAACGCCAGTATATAATGGAACTTTTATCAGCAGGCTTTTAAATGCAAATAACCATTCCCAGTCTTCCTTGTCCATGATGTAAACCAAAACCTTTTCTACCAGAATTCTCATTATATTATAATTTAAAAAGAAGCTCATGATCTTCAGACACATCAGTGTATTCTATAACCCCTCTTCTCAAAATAAAATGGTGGTAACATTTTCAGAAAAATCAATGTTGATCTAAGAAGCACACATTTAACAAAACCTACAGCAAAGCTACCAAGAAAGAAAAGTAATGGGAAGAAATGCACCAACTGATTCACTCACTCATTCAAATGCTTATTGGGCTCTTGGCCTAGAGGTACAGCTATGAAAACAGACAAGCGGCCCTGGCCTCATGGAAGCAGACAGAATAGGTAACGATGAACAAATAATTACAATACTACATATGCGATTTAATAGGAGTCACCTAACTAACATTTAGAGAAAGCAAGGCATTCCTAAAAAAAAAACAAATTTAATTTGACACTTGAAGGATCAGTAGTTTATCAGGCCAGGTCAGGAGTGGAGACAATGTAATGTGTCTAACGATGAGAGCAGTGGGTTTGAAGGGAGGAGATGAAAGCTAGGCATATTTGAAGAAATGAAGGAAGTTTAGTATTACAGCTCTTTGACAAGTTCAGTCCATGTGAAGAGGGAGGGAATCTTGGTTCATTCAACTAAAAGACCTTTCAAAAGGAAGAAGAATGATATCAATTCCACCACCAATTTTGTGCTCAAGATACTCAAAGTTAATAAATGGTAACTATGGTATAAGAAGCATTTGGATGTGCGAATACTATAATGTGACTGCAAACTTAAATGAGAATAATATTCAATCCACACTGGTCCATTCAAGTCCCCTTAAAAAAAAATGTCCAATTTCACAAATACTAGCACAAAGGGGAAAGTTTTTTTTTCCCTTAAAAAAAAGAAATCTAAGCCAAATGTTTCAAAATGTTTCAAATTGCTTCAAAGTTCGATTATTTGCTGTAAAACATACCATTCACAAAAATGTTTCATAAAGATACATATGTTTGTAAGCCATTAAATGCTTCTCCTTTTATAGGTCATTGATGTAGTTTATCCAAATTTCCAAAACTCAAGTATGCTAAACCTAAAACCCAAGGCCATAAAACACAAACCAAAGGAGTCTGAAAATGGAATTCTCCCACGGATGCATTTTATTTACTTAACAAAAGTGTGAATGCTGAGAGAGGAGGCACTTCATAAATTGCTAAATGAAGACTGAGGCTCTAAAAATAAAATATAGTTGTTGCTTTTCTCAGGGCAATCTGCCGTTGAGATGAGCAGCTTGTGACTTAAGAGTGATTGCTCTGACAGATTCCCTAGTGGGTAGTTACGAAGGAGAATGCCGACATGTAACGGACAACACGTTGAGAAGCACAGAAACAGGACTTGGGCGACACAAGTGTTAGCCCTAAATTTCCAGGTGAGCTCAGCCTAGCGGTGTTGCTTCCCTGGCTGCAGGACCAGGATCCAAGGGGAAAGGTCTGCGGACTACTTCTTTCCCACCTATCTGGGCAGATTGAAACTTAGTTCCCCTTTCTCCCTTCCTTCCCTTTCCTGTGCAGTGGGTAAGGGCCCTGAGCCAGCCACCAAAGACCCAGGACAACAAGATTAAACAAGGAAGACAAACGACACTTAATTTGGCTCTTTACAGGTGGGCAGAGAGTGGATGACGTCAGGGCAGTAATGGTCCAGAACAACGGAAGGGCTTCCTATAGGAGCTTTCTTTTTTGAGAAGCATGTTGACGCGAGACAGCTAAGTGACAGAATCTGACTCTACAAGAGGGGGCCTTTGAAGAAGGAGCCATCTACATAGTTCGGTTCCCATCATTAAACATTTTTTTGGGAGGGGCATTTCCTATCATTGCAGTATTCAACTACTACTGTGTTGATCTGCAGTGGTTTTGTTGCCTACATTTTTTAAAAACTGAAAGCATACACTCTTTCAACTACATGATGAGTTTCTGCAGACTGGCTGAGAGCCTCCATAGCAACTGATGTGGGACCTCCATGTCTCTGTCAACGCCTCTACCCTCCTGGACCCCTCCAGGGCTCTTCTCTGTACCATGCCAGGTCTCTAGCTTCACCTACTTCCTCACACATGACAGAGATTTGACCTGCTTTCCCCTCCTTTAAAAATCTGCCACCACCTAGGGTCTGGCCTGGCTTCCTAATTCCTATTACCCCAGAAAAGTGCACTATTGTTCCTGAAGGGTCCTCTGGTTGGGTACACATCCTAAGCAGGGATAGAATTAGAATAACAAGTACAGAGATTCTAAAAACAATTAGCTTATAAACTGAAGTTTTCGAAGATACTTGCATGAAAGTAGAACTATTTGTTTATGTCAACTGAATACCCTGGATCTTCAGGATCATGGAAATTTTAAAAGTTGTCTTCAGAAACTATTCTAACGCAGCAAACATTTCTGTCAGAAAGCCACCTGAGTTTACAAAATTTGGACACTGTGTTCGTGAGACTATAATACAGATCCTTTGGTCAAAGTAGCTCAAACTCTAATGTGAAGATTTTCAGGTGATTAAAACCCCCCATTTTTGAAGGGCCATTGTATAGATTACCTTTACTTGGTTTGCTTTGGGACTTGGCAATTGAATTCTGAATATCAGGGATCCAGGCAATTATGATTACAGTATTGAAGATTTATCTCTGAACTCCAAATTTCAATGGAGAGTTCAGCATTTCTAAAACTAGAACAACTTTTATATTAAGTTACTGAGCTGTATGCAAGGGAAACAACATACTCAGCACCAAATGTGGCAGCGGTGTACCATTCTGGTCATTTCCTTGAATAACAGATGTCAGACCAATTTGCTTATGGCTACAGGGCACAAATTACTGCCAGGCTAGGAACCAACAGCTTACTGTCCATTTCAATTAGAAGCAGCAACAACATGCTGTTGAAGACCTTGGGTCAGATTTCATATTTTACCACGCATCACTTTTAAAAATCACAACCATAAGTGACAATCCCACCACAAGGAGAAGCATATGCTCATGTTCACAGCCATTCTCTCTCCTTCTCCCCCACTCTTCATTCTCCCCTTCTCTCCCCTCAACACGCAAACACACTTGAGTGTAAAGTAACACAAGTAACATTTGGCTCAATTCTGAAGTGACAGAGCTAGAACTAGAGTACTATTACTTAACAGCTGCTTATAAAGCACATTTCGTTAAATTATAATTCTGAGAAGTTAATAAAACGATATCTAGGTTCTAGAATGAAAATGGGCACATGTGAAAAGAAAGAAAATATTAAGCCTCTGAAAGGTCATTCTGTATCAATTCAACCTACTTTTAAGCACAGGCAGGTTTGACAACACAGAAGATGCAAACTGAAATACTCCATGGGACCCTCAACTACTGGGTAACTGTGTGTGCTTCCAAGGACCCAACCACATCCTCGGCCACGTTCTATTCGGGTCCACCACCATCTAAGAGGAAAGAGGAGGTACCGTATTTATTAGCAGTCTTTTCTGAAACTGTCTTGCATGAGCAAAGAGGATTCACAATTTATACCTAATCATACTGACTTTTTCATAGATGGTATAACTTTGGAAACAAATATGGCAAATATCTTGTTCTTATCTCTTGGCATAAAAATTACTATCAACTCCCACAGAACTTTTCAAAGACAGGTCGTTAACGTTTACTTCATAAAGGTTTAAATTAGAACAGCTCTTAAACGCATAAGAAAGACAAACGGAGAAGAATGTCAGGTAAAGAAGTGCTACCGCAGAAGTAAGTTTTCAGACCCCCTGTTTCAAATAAACAAAAATTATTTTTTAAAGAAGTTCTTAAAGGGGCATGTTTGAATAGTACAGTGAATAAATCCTAAATCCTAAATTCTCTCACTTGGATTTTTTACATGTAAACAGTTTCTTTGTCAGTAGAATGCCTCAATTTTCAGTAATCAGCTCTTAAAGGATAGTTAACAAAACAAACCAAATCAACACTGGCATCAGCCCCTCCTCAGCACTAGGGCAGATTCAAAATCCCTTTTTGAAGAAAAATTGCAATGTCTGGGATGGCTTGTATTCAGCACTGGGTTTGAATCTGGGCTCTAATGTTTACTAGTTTTGTGATCTCAGACAAGTGATTTAACCACCGTGGATCTTATGTGTATAAAGGGGATACTAATGTGCACCACACCGGTTGTCAAAATTAAAGAAACTACAGGAAGAAATGACTGGCACAATCTAGGCACTTCCATCGCTTCCCCTCAGCTGGAACAGGAAGATTCCGGTCGGGAGTGAAAATAGAGTGAGGCCCCTCAATCTTCAAAACAGAACGCCCGCTTGGACACTTCTCTGATTACCTGGTCTCTAAAGCAATTAGATGGTAAATTAGAACTGTATCCCTTGGTCGTCTCATCCAAGAGACAACAAAGATACAGAAATATGCTGAAAAAGTTAAGTCCATTATACAAAACTGACCTAAGAGATCTAAAGAATAAAAATTAAAAATCAATCTCTACCTAGGTTCAAAGGCTGTTAGCAAAGTAATCATATCAAAATAACTACCTTGAAATCCACTTAGGTTTCTTCTTTCTCTTTTTAAATCTGATTGAAGTCTCCATTACTGCTCTGATTTGAAACTAATTTAAATTTTATACAACCATTCCAGTGAAATAAAAAGCTCTGAAAAGTATGCAAAGTCTGAGGTTATTATGGAAACAACAGAATGGAACATTGTTGCCCTTTTACATTTCTTTGTCAAATAGCTCTGATTCTGAGTCACCACATCTACCTCTGACTTCATGTACTGTCCCTGTACTTTGGTCGGGGATTTACATCTTACTAAGGAAGTATTCGAGAGTCCTGGAGACAGATTAGCTGTTTTGTTTTTTTTTTTACCTTTTTTTTTTTTTTAAAGATTTTATTTATTTATTTGACAGAGAGAGAGAGAGCCAGCGAGAGAGGGAACACAAGCAGGGGGAGTGGGAGAGGAAGAAGCAGGCTTCCCAGCAGAGCAGGGAGCCCGACATGGGGCTCGATCCCAGGACCCTGGGATCACGCCCTGAGCCAAAGGCAGACGCTTAACGACGGAGCCACCCAGGTGCCCCCTCCTTTTTTTTTTTTATCTTGAAATAATTTCAAACTTATGGAAAAGATACAAAGATAGTACAAAAGACTGCCATTTTATCCTGAATCCAGACTTCCCAACTGTAAACATTTTGCCATATCTGGGTCTCTAATTTTCTCTGAACCATCTGAAAATAAGTTGCAGACATAATGCCTCCTTTAACCCTAAATATTTGAGTGTGTTTCCTAACATGGACATTTTCTTATAACCACAGTACAATTATCAAAGTCAGAAAATTAACATTGATACAATCTACAGACCGTATTCTAGCTGGAATGCAACTGTGAAATATGTACCAATAGCCTTTTACTTTTGCACAGTCTCTGACCAAAGAATCATTTGGATCAAGGGTCAACAAACTGTAACCTGTGGACTTTTTCAAAGAAGTTTTATTGGAAAACAGCCACACTCATTTGTTTATGTACTGTCTTTAGCTATTTTAGAGTTAGAATAGCAGAGCTGGTAGTTGTGACTATGACTATCCTACTTGTAAAGCCTAAAATATTTACTCTCTGGCTTTTTATAGAAAAAGTATGCCAAACCATGACTTAAACAATGGATATGCAAGAATACATTCGCACTGACATTACAGATTTCTTTACAACATCAAAAAACGGGAAAGTCTACATGTTCATTAACAAGTGACTGGTTAAATAAATTATGGCACACAGTGGAGTATCAGGCAGAAATAAAAACAGTAACACGCATATGGAAATAAAAATAGGCCTTCAGCATATTGTTAAGTAGGAAAAAAGGCAGGTTATAAAAGACACGATCTCACTTACAAGGAACCATAAAACAAAACCTGTGAATACTGTGTATATGATTGTGTTTATGAAGTTCTTCTAAAAAGTTAACAGTGGTCTCCCTGGGTAGTGGGATTATGGTTGGCTTTCACAGTTTTCTTTATAGCTTTCTGATTTTTTTTTTTAATATGGGCAAAAAATATAGTTCATACCAATTTCTACACACATCGCTTTTATCTTACAGGACCTGCTGATTTTATTGTTAAGTATGCATCTGCTCAAATTTCACACGAGTGTATCACTCAGAAATTAAAATTCTGCTTCATGATACCTATGCTTCCTTATGCTCAGTGGCTTCCCACTTAGACTTCTAACAACATTCTCAGTGTTGATCAATTTACGAAAGATAATTCACACATTATTCATTCAGAAAGTGAGCCATCTGTCCATACTCTACAAGTCACCTGATAACCTTTAAAGAAATATAATGAGTTACCCAGAGTAGTCTTATTTACAGTGATTAATAAAACATTCTTATCTTTTCCAGTTGTTTATATATAAGCAGCTTTCAAATATAACCACTTATTTGTCTAGTATGATTCAATATCAATGTAAATTAACATGCTTACAAATGAGAAACACAGCTGTCCTAAACTCACTTTGAACAGGTCGTGTTCAATATTTATGTGGAGAAATACACAGCACCTTATGGAAATATTAGAAAAGACTGACTGTTTAACAGGACATAGAAGTTAAGTGTGGTCGTTGCTGCCCTTTGCCCTTGCCCATTGGAAGATACGAACACAACCTTCAACCTAGTTTTACTTTTAGTCTATTCATCTGAAAGTAACTTCACTTAGTAAATGATAGAACTTCACATTTACAGTAAAATGCAAAAGTCAGTGCTAGAGATCTCAGGTTAGTCCCATATGCTACTACTTCCTAAATGTTCTAAAACTATGCTATTAATGACAGATATCTAGGCTTTCTTCTATGCTATGATATTAACACTTTATTCCTATGAAGTTCTTAATTCATCTTAAACCTTCCTGAAATTTAAATGCTTGTCCATGTTTTATCCTCACTTGAGGTGGGCAGCAGCTGGCTGATCTCCATCCTTCTTATAAGAGCCCTTATTAAACTTGTTTTTAAACTTGCTGATGTTCTTAAAAGTCACTATTTGGCCTGTAAGTCTTAAAAAACAAACAAAAAACACTATCCCATGACTGAAGAAGCGACTCCCCTGTCCTTCTCACCTTGTTATAGGAAGGATTTAAAAGGATATATAAAATGTCAGCACTAAAAACACAGGAGCAAAGGAGGTGGTATTTAGGTCAAGTTTGATGATAATAGTTACTATTATAGTTATTACGGGCTGGATACTGTGCCAAGTGTTTCACAGATATTTAACCCTTGTACTGTTACTATTATCTCTATTTTAGAGACTAGGAAATAACTTGTTCGACAAGCACAGAACTAAAGTCAAAGAGCCCAGATCTGAACACACCACTGGGATGGTACAGTAATTACAAGCACCAGGTCTGGAGTCGCAGTTCCTGGGTGTGCAGACTGTCTTCACCACTAGCTAGCTGGGGGATCTGGGTGAGTTACTTTCTCTCTGTGTGTCTCAGTTTCCTCCTATGTAAAATGGAGATGACAAGCGTGCCTATTCTCATGGGGCTGCTAAGAGAATTAAATGGTTGCTGCATACAGGGTCTTACCATCATGACTGGCACAAGAAAGTGCTCAGATCTTGTTACTGCTCCTAACGATTATGAGACTGACTGTGTGTGGGCAGGGAGGGGTACGCCACTGCAGGATCTCTGGAAACACCCAACTCTTTTCTCATTGTTTATTTCCTAGTTCCGCAACCTGCATCCGAGGGTATGACTCGGGAAATGATTTGGCTAAGCGGGTTTCTGTGGGGAAGTGCTACTGTGCCTCAAATAGGATGCTTTAGTTCATGACGAAGTATGGACTGAGTGAATGAGTACTACTCGGACCACAGTAAACTGGAGCGTCCTGAGGAACAGAATTCAAAAACAGTGTTTAAGTTTTATTAATATTATTTTAACTTGTTTTCAAAAGCTTTTTTTTTAAAATAAGATTTTATTTATTTATTTGAGAGAGAGAGAAAGCATGCGAGGGAGAGGGTCAGAGGGAGAAGCCGACTTCCTGCTGAGCAGGGAGCCCGATGTGGGACTCCATCATGGGACTCCAGGATCATGACCTGAGCCGAAGGCAATCGCTTAACCAACTGAGCCACCCAGGCACCCCAAAAGCTCTTTAAAAAAATATTTAGATTCTTACTACTTTTTTGTGAAACCATTCTGCTTCTCTTTACCCTATTTGAAAAAAGAGACCTAAAAACAGAACATGTAACCCCAACTAAAGTGTTCAACTTACTAGATGTCAAGACCTTAAATGACAGCATCAAAAGTATAAAAACAAAAAACAGCAGATCAAAGCAGCACATGAACAAAATTCCATCTCTAGATCGACCTTTGGTAATCACTATACTTCAAACCCAACATGCCCGGAATGAGATCTTCTTTCTTCTCTTCCTCCAGTCCTTCTGGCTTCCATTCTCTCTCCCCAAACCCCACATTTCCAGTGGTATCCAAGCCATACTGATTCTCTTTTCCACCTTCATTGACACCATTCTGGTTCAGACTTTCATTGTCTCTCACCTCTACTATTTCACATCCTTCCCTTATCGAATTATCCTTGCTTTATCCATTTGCTGTGAGATTTAGTAAAGTTATTAATTACTACATACTGTATGCCAGGTACTGAACTAGACATTTTAATATAGAAATTTCATTTATCCCTCCTACATCCAGGTGAAGCACTATTAGTCCCACTTAACAGAGGAATAAAGTGCTTGTGGAGATGGATTTGAGGACGTTGACTAAGATCATGCTGCCAATAAGTGACCTAGCTAAGACTCAAATTCAGAGCCAAGTTTGCCTTAAAGCAAGATTCTGATGAGATCACTTTTCTTTTTTTTTTTTTTTTAAAGATTTTATTTATTTAGTTGACAGACACAGCCAGCGAGAGAGGGAACACAAGCAGGGGGAGTGGGAGAGGAAGAAGCAGGCTCACAGCAGAGGAGCCCGATGTGGGGCTCGATCCCAGAACGCCGGGATCACGCCCCGAGCCGAAGGCAGACGCTCAACGACTGCGCCACCCAGGCAACCCCGAGATCACTTTTCTAAAAGCTTCTGTAATTCCTACTCTCTTGGAGAGTAATAAACTTCTTAGTCTGGTATTTAAAACACTTCTGCAATACAGTCCAACCTTTTTATTGTTGTTTTGTATAATCTTCCTACCCTGCCATATTCTTTAGTCAACCTGGACAACACATATCCTAAACATACTCAAACACTCTCATTCTTTATTTGGTTTTACCTCATGTCCTCTACCTTGAAATGCCCTCCCTACCATCTCAAAATACTACATACACCTGCAAGGCTTGGCTCAAATGTCACCTCATATTCTTTCTTGGTTTTCCTAGAAGAATGCTATCTCCCCTCCATAGGGTTTTGTTCTGAAACTCTCCTAGAGCATTCAAAGGCTAACTGTAATACTGATGCTCACCACACTGTTGATCTTACTTCCACACTGCTTATCTTCCTCGAAAGACCATGTTCTCACTGCTTATACCTCATATTGAGCTTTTATTTTATTTTTTATTTTATTTACTTATTTGACAGAGAGAGAGAGCGAGAGGACAAGCGGGGGGGGGGGGTGGCAGAAAGAGAGGGAGAAGCAGGCTCCCCACTGAGCAGGAAGCCCAATGATCTCAGGACCCTGAGATCACGACCTGAGCTGAAGGCAGACGCTTAACCTACTGAGCCACCCAGGAGCCCCTCAGCTTCTTTTTCATATTCACAGAGTGCCTTACATGGCCTGGAGAGTTGATGTTTCTATATTTTAACCTAAGTTCCTACTCTTTTCACAGTATTTCACAATCATACTAAACACACTAAGAAACTATGAAACAGAGAACTGCATCCCTCATCTTTAACCAAGATGAACTTTAAGAGTAGAAATGCTGCACAGGATTTACTACTAAAGCTTAAAAGGCATTTAGTTTATTTAAGAAGCCAAATTATAGAACATTACATATGGTTAAAATTTCACTGAGTCCCTACTGTATTCACAAATATTATCAAATTGAATTAAACCAGAGTTTTCATAAAAACTGGCATTTTCAAAAAAGCTTTATTTGCTCTAATCTTTTTCTTCCTTTTGATAAGATTAAGACTGTAAATGGCAAATGGTTAAATAGGAACACCAAAATGCTATCTGCAAGGCATCTGGCCTTAAGCAAACACACCAAAATACCAACTCTGAAGCACCCAGCCTAATGTATTTATAAATTTGTCTGTCTCAGATGTTTTTACTTGAGATCACAGTTCTTTAGGGAACTCTTTTTTGACTCTTTGTACGTATATTCAACAAATTGTGGACAGATCTGGATGGCTATCATTCAGCGAAACTTCTAAAATTCTCCAAAACCAAAAGGGAAGTAAGACAAGTAAAATTCTGGATCACAGTTATTTTATTTAGGCTACACTGAACTATACACATAGAGTAAGAAGTTCTCTTAATGTTTTTAATAATGCCATTATACCATTATGTACCATATTTATAAGCTAAAATCCTCACTGTAAAAACCAGGCTTTGGGGACGGCTGGGTGGCTCAGTTGGTTAAACATCTGCCTTCGGCTCAGGTCACGAACCCGGGGTTCTAGGACTGAGTCCCGCATCACGAACCCGGGGTTCTAGGACTGAGTCCCGCATCGGGCTCCTTGCTCAGTGGGGAGCCTTCTTCTCCCTCTGCCTGCCGCTCCCCCTGCTTGTGTTCTCTGACAAATATAGATATAAAATCTTAAAAAAATGTATTAAAACTAGGCTTTTAACAGAACAAATAATGAGTAGTAAATCTCATTTTGTGACTAAGTCATGCTGAAACCTAGATGTCTAGAAGAAAAAAGGCTGAGGGTAAATGGAAGCTCACGGCTAGTCAGTCATCTTCAGTATTCCCAGAAACATTTACTGAATACCCACTAAATGTGAAGTGCTATAAGCAAAAACAATCATAGTGTCTGTGGTAAAGAAAGACACTGGTGAAGATAACACCAATCAAATTATCATAGAAATATAAGTATGAATTCCCAACTATGAGAAATATTCCCAGGCTGCCTGGGTGGATCAGTTGGTTAAGTGTCTGCCTTCGACTCAGGTCATGATTCCAGGGTCCTGAGATCGAGTTCTACATCAAGCTCCCTGCTTGGCAGGGAGTCTGCTTCTCCCTTTCCCTCTGCCCCTCCCCCTGCTTGTGCGCTCGCTTACTCTCTCTCAAACAAACAAATAAATTAATAAATATCTTAAAAAATATATTCCCAAGATGTCTTATGCTCACTAGGCAAAGTTTTCTAGAATAATGATGATTGGTTGATGTATCAGCCAGGGTCTGATAAGGAAACAGAAAACACCTTAGTATTTGAAACAGAGGTACTTCAAAACAGGGGAATGGCTACTCAATCATAGAACTGAAAACCAAACAGGAGACAGTGAAGTGACTTAGATACTAACAAGTCACAAGTCACTACCAACCTTAGGCTGGAAGAACAGAGGGAGGAATTGGTTTTAGTACAGGCCAGGAGCTAGAGCACCCAGCATAAGCAGGAACCACAGTGGGCCTGTCCTAGGAGAAGCATGGAGCCCTGGAGGAAAGATAGCAGCTGCCAACGTGTTTGTTGTCCAAGGAAGAGGGGTAAAAGGAAGAATACCCTGGCTTCCCCAGTCCACTTCTATTTCCCATCAGAACTTGACCCAGCTGAGTCGACTGATACTAAAGCCCTGGAAAAATTGCCAGCAGAGGTCAGCCCTGTAATGACATGGTGCGGGGGTCAGGCCCAATAATGTATCTAAGGGTGAACAAGCTAAGGGTTGCCACAGAGATCTGAAGAATGGGGATAGGTACGGGTATGCATGTGGAAAAAGGAGCTGGGTGAAGGGTGCACATGTTCAAAAGCTGTGTAGTAGACAGAGTATGGCAAGTGTGAAGGAGTAAAAGATGGTCAGCATAGCTAAAGCCGAACAGGAGGGTAGAAGAGAACACTGAAGAAATAAAGGGCAGGTCAGGGAGGGCTTTGTGGGGCACATCAAAGAATTTGTCCTCATTCTAGGAAGTCACAAAACTATTGAGAAATTTAAGGAGGCAAGTGAAGGACCAGATTTGTATTTCAAAATGATCACTTATCCTCCCCTCACCCTCCTAGGACACTGACTGAACGACTGGAACATAACAGGGTGTCTACTAGGTGCAGTACACACAGCATATTTGTCTCCCTATGAAGTCTACCAGCAAGTATGTAGTGTGCAGAATTGTCAGACCTTTTAAGTATCTTTAAGCATTTATATCATCTGATCATCAACCATCAGAGACATAAGATTTATCTTCATTGCCCTGAAGATCTAGATCTAGTTCCTTGCTCAGTATATTTGATCATCCTACCATTTACTTTTTGTGTTTATATGCTTCCATTAACCATTCACCCACCTTTGTATTTTCAGCTGAGGATCACTAACTTTTCCCCATTCATTTATATATATATGGCTATCTCACTGCCATATTAATTTTACTTCTTTCTCTCCCATGTTATCTAGCTCTCATAAATTTCTTGTATTATAGAAACCAGAAATCAAAAGTACAATGAGATATCACCTCATACCTGTCAGAATGGCTAAAATCAAAAACACAAGAAACAACAAGTGTTGGCAAGGATGTGCAGAAAAAGGAATCCTTATGCACTGCTAGTGGGAATGCAAACGGTGCAGCCACTATGGAAAAGAGTATGGAGGTTCCTCAAAAAATTAAAAATAGAACTACCCTACAATCTAGTAATCACACTACTGGGCATTTATTCAAAGAATACAAAAGCACTAATTCAAAAAGATATATGCAATCCTATATTTATTGCAGAATTATTTACAATAGCCAAATTATAGAAGCAACACAAGTATCCATCAACAGACAAATGGATAAAGAAGATGTGGTATAAATATACATTGGAATATTATTCAGCCATAAAAGGAATGAAATCTCGCATTTACAACACTGTGGATGGAGCTAGAGCTCCATCGTATCATGCTAAGCAAAGTAAGTCAGTCAGAGAAAGACAAACACTATATGATTTCACTCGTATGTGGAATTTAAGAAAGGAAAAGAGAGAGAGACAAACAAAAACAGACTCTTCACTATAGAGAACAAACTGATGGCTACTAGAAGGGAGGTGGGTGGAGGGATGGGGGAAATAGGAGATGGGGATTAAGGAGGGCACTTGTCATGATGAGCACCAGGTGATATATGGAAGTGTTGAATCACTATATTGTACACCTGAAACACCTATAATACCTACACTGGAACTAAAATTAAAAACTTTAAAAAATTAAAAAAAAAAAAAAAGGAAACCAGAAATGTATAAATAATTCTGTGAGAATGTCATGGTTTTTAAATAAGTGTATTCATTTTGTGACACCACTCTCATGAAAAGCTGAAATTTCTTGTTTGGAGGCACAAAGACATATTTATTTCTTCAAGGATCCTAGATCTTATATATTTTAAGCATAGTTTTGAATTCTTAAGTAATTGTGCTAAGAGCTTTTTCCTCATTTTGTTCCTCTTAGAGCATCTTAGAAAAGTTTCATGCCATGTGCAAATCTGAATATTATATTGTACATCCTTCTTTTTGCTCTGTGCTGTCCAGTATAGTAGCTACTAGCCACACATGGTTGCTAAGCACTTGAAATGTAGTTAGGACGAATTGTGATGTGTTATAATCGTAAAATATGCACCAGATTTCAAAGACTTTAAAAGGAAAAACACCCTCATTTTTTATGTTGATCACATGCTGAAATAACAATGTTTTGGGTATATGGGTCAAATAAAACATTACTAAAATTAAGTTCACTTACTTATTTTTACTTTTTAAAATGTGGCTACAAGAAAATTTAAAATCACCTAAATGGTGTACATTTCATTTCTATTGGACAGTGCGGTTTCAGATCATTTGTGAAAACTGATCAAAGTCCTAGACTCATTCAGGATATTATACCTGGTCATCTTTATCCTTAAGGCAGCTCTATCTGTAACGAAATATTCTCCTGCTAAAGAAATGATTTAGGAATCTTTGGTATGGTTCTTCATCAACAACTTTCTGAAAGTTGAAATGCAGTTACTGTTTCCATTTCTTCTATATGCTTGTTTAGCACTGTAATATCAGTATAGACAGGGAATGAGTTCCCTATATATTGTACTTTCTTCCAACTGATTATGTGCCCTCTACCAAGTGTTTCCTGGATTCAGTTCCCCAACCTTTACTCTGAAAGTATAGGGAGACTCACTGGGCTCATCTTATGAAGGTCGCCCTTCCATCCAGATCCCATCTCCCTACAGTTTCAGAGCTCTCTTTGCCTCTGCTCTACACTGACTCCACTACCACCACTCCCAAACGGTCTTCTAATTATTAGAATATTACTCAGTCCATCTTTGTTAGAGTAGTGGGATTTAATGGAACAAGTACAGATCCTATAGGCAAAAGGCTTTGGCTCTTTGCATATGGGCAAAGTATTTCATACACTCATGTTACATACTTGGTTCCCATGCCTCTCTTATACTTACAGTTCTTTGAAAATAGGGATCATTTCCTTAAATTCCTCTTTAATTGTAAGGGTACGTTTAAAAAGAAAATTGAGGAAGCCTGATATAATTTATTTATCTTTCAGAATCAGATCCTTTAAAAAAAAAAATAAGGCTTTTGATTGGGAAGTAGCAGTGGGAGAAGGAAAAGTACCACTCAAGTCAAAACAGAGTTAAGTATAGAATCTAGGAGGTGAATTCTTCTGACTTCATGATCTGTGGTATGGCTGACCCTATCTAAATCTTTTACAGCAGCTGCCAATTATAAGTTGCCAGTTGACACCATATAACCCTCTGATAGGAATATACTCATTCTGAATAAGAGTTCCAAATTATCATTTATGGATTCTCCCCAAATGTCAGCTGAACGCTCTTCAGGGATTTATTACTTCTTACTTTTCAGGCAGATCTGAAATATCATGACATCTCCCAATGCCTTTACCCACAGTTCCCTTGGGAACCTGCATATTGGGCTCCATAAGACATGAAGCGCTTCTATTTATACTGAACACACGACTGTTCCAGTATCTCCCTTCTGCCCATCTACCGTACATTCAGGGACCCAGAATATTCCTTTCTATTTACTTGTCCATTTCAAAACAGGAAGAAATCCATATTCTTTTCAATTACTCACTTATATCCCAATATAAGAAAAATTCCCTTAAAAAATAAGTCCTCAGACAGATTTGGATATTTTCTTAATGTAAGACTTTGGGCTGGGCACCTAAAATGCATTCATAATGCTTCAACCGTGCCTTCTGCTCTACAAAGGCTGAAAAACTAAAATGATTCTCCATAGTTCCTTGCTGTTGGGGACATCAAGTGACTCAGTTCTAGCCAATGAGATACAAGTGGAATCCGTGGGAGGAGCTTCCAGGAAAGCATTTAAAAAGGACAAAACCTGACTGACATGCATCTTTGGCATGCTTTAGCCCTCATCTTTTTTTTTTTTTTTTTTAAGATTTTATTTATTTATTTGAGAGAGAGAGAGAGAGACAGACAGCAGGAGGAGAGGGGAGGAGCAGAGGGGATGGGAGAAGCAGACTCCCCGCTTGGGGGTCGATCCCAGGACCCTGGGATTGTGACCTGAGCCAAAGGCAGACGCTTAACCGACAGAGCCACGCAGGTGCCCTGACCTCACTCTTTTTCTTGAAAGGTGGATACCCAGGAGTGCATTAGACACCTTGCAGCCATGAGGATAAAAATCCCACACTAAGGATGATGGAGGAGAAGCCAGTTAAGAGCCAAGGCTCTGTGCTTAGAGTATCACTGAGCTGCCATACTAACCCACAGCTTCTCATACAAGGCAAGGCTTTTTCTTGCTTAAACCACTATTCATTTGATTTTGCTAATACTTTCAGCAAATAATGCATTAGGACTGTTCTATCTCTACCTCCCAACACTTGTGCAAACACTACAGATCTAAAGCTTTTCTTTTTTTGTTTTTTAAGATTTTATTTACTTATCTGAGAAAGAGAGAAACTGAGAGACAGAGCACAAAGAGGGGGAGGGACAGAGGGAGAGGGGGAAGCAGACTCCCTGCTGAGCAGGGAGCCTGATGTGGGGCTCGATCAGAGGACCCTGGGATCATGACCTGAGCCTAAAATTAATGACTGAGCCACCCAAGAGCCCCCTAAAGCTTTTCATCTATTGTTATTATTAATGATCTTCCATATCAGCAACATGATAAGGTACATTATAATGCTTTAAAGACTCAAAGGCACATTTAAAATACGGAAAGAATTGAGTTTCATTCTACATATTCACTGAAAATAGTGGCTCTCTTCACTGAATAAATTTCAACATTTAAAAAACTAATTTAAGCCTGAAAACTGTTTTTATACAAAGACAGCTTCTAAACTCATCAAATACCTTCACATACTTATTTTTTAATGATTTTTTTTTCTATCCCAATTTGCAATATATTTCAAATGATCAAATCCTAGTCTCCAATCTTTTATGTAGTCCTAAAGAACACAATGAATTCTTCTCCCTGGAGTTATTAAATTCAGACATATGTAATTTAATGCCTGGAGACACTTAACTGCTGCTGACATTTTTGACACCAGATGTAATTAGTAAGCTAGAATTCTTTCTCCACAACTACCGAGGACATATGTGAAGACCTAAAATTGTAACTCAAGATTAAAGTCTTACTAACCTTTTCCATAAAATATTAAAGCTGTCTAATCTCATATTTTTGCAAATATAGTAAGGGAAACTGAAACTGCCATTAGCAATGGCAAGTTATGACCATTTCATACCTGGATAAAACAATAATGTTTTTTCATGTATTCATGTAATTCAGAACAAACTGGTTCTTTTATTCCTCTGAGGAGTTGCTTCAAATTGAGACATAACTTAAAAGAAAGATGAGGTATGAACAACCACCAAAGAAATGGGAGACTTTCCTAAAAACCACTATTTTGACGTCATTCCTGTGCTCAAAATCTTTAATAGCTCTCTACTACTTTCATAAATTCAAACACTGTGGCCCGTCCTCCCTTTTTAGTTTTACTCCTATTCTCCCACCCTGTTCAAAATTATCCTATTTATTCCAAAAGAATTTCATACTACTCAATTTTTATGTAAGGATATTCACAACAGTTATTACATAAAGAAATTATGTAATTTAGAAATAATTTAAGGTCAAAGGAACATCCAAGGAATACCACATTACCTTTTTAAAAAGTAAAAAAAAAAAATTGATGAATCACAGACCTGTACTCCTGAAACAAATAGTTATATGTTAATAATCAACCAGAATTACAGATAACCTCAGATATTTAGAACACAACTGAGTCTGACATATATACCTAAATCTAGATATTCCAGAACCTTCTCTAAAATATGGGGACTGAAGAAATCCCACATAAGTACACATTCTATTGTACATATGCTAGAAATGTGATTCTACCTTCAGATAATTCGGAGTTCAGAAAAATAAAACATATGTGGTCTGATAAAAAAAAAAAAAAGGTCATGTTCTCCAAGAGCATGGAGATATACTTACAGACCTATTCTAAAAATTGAGAATTGTGACTATTTTTTAAAATGCTACAAAGAATAACAGGTTATTCTTATACACATCATCACTACTATAAGACAGCTAGGTAGCATAGTTCAGAGAAACCCATTCACCGTAATGAAGACATAACAGAGAAATAGTTTTCCTAAATATCAGCTACAAATAATAACCACAGGACTGGCTATATTGCTGCCCAAAATTAAATGTACTAGAAACAACTAAATATCTAAGTTATTAAGTACATCTTTAAAGAATACAACTATAATTTATTCCTGCAAAAAAACTACTGACGTGCTAAATGGATCTTAACTTTTGAAAGACTAAAAAGTAACTCCAGTGAGGTTTGGGGGTTCCAAGACTCACTCTTGGAATTTTATTTCTACCAAACCCATAATATTTCAGTATATACTTAATAAATGAAATAAATTGTCTAAAAAAAGGGATATGGTTCCTTTAGGGCATAGACTGCCCCCCCACTCCCGTCCCCACTTCAGCCATAAAATTCTGGAATTCTGTTTCCATTGTGAAACTTCATGGGCTTAATACAGACATTCTGTAGACAATTTTGATAAATGCTCTAAATCTTTAATAGACTACTAGATTTATGCAAAACACAAGAAACACATAATAATTGCTATTAAAACTGCTATTCAGAATATTCAGAAACTACCAACTCACTTTGGAAACAAATTAACCAATAACTAGCGACAATTTTCCCTCATTTAAGAACCCAAAGAATCCAAGTCCAATTAAACCATGTTGAGAGCAAAGCACTATTTTTGTTTAATTCTAGCATTTAATATATTTTAAAAGCCTTTATATTTGTTCAGTCTTGCAATTTAGGTAACAGTCTTTTTTTTTTTTTTTTAATCAAAAAAGAAACCATTAGGGGCGCCTGGGTGGCTCAGTCGTTAAGCGTCTGCCTTTAGTTCAGGGCGTGGTCCCGGCATTCTGGGATCGAGCCCTGCTCCTCCGCTGGGAGCCTGCTTCTTCCTCTCCCACTCCCCCTGCTTGTGTTCCCTCTCTCGCTGGCTCTCTCTCTCTCTGTCAAATAAATAAAATCTTAAAAAAAAAAAAAAAAAGAAACCATTAAATTAAAAAGAAAAAATAAACTAAAAAAAAAAAAAGAAACCAGAACTCTAAGTTCTTCATACACCAAAAGTATATAGCCCAAATCCATTCTCTTCTTTTCTATTTTCTCAGATACCACCTAGTTACAGTAACCAACGCTTCCCCTAAATGCCTCCCAACCCACCTCTCTCTAGGTTTACTCTTGTCCTCCTACAATCCTTTGTCTACACAAGCAGAACATTTTGTGCAAAATGTACACAAGATCATGTCACTTGTCATCTTAAAACTCTCCCACCACAAATAATGAAATTCAAACCCCTTAAAAGATTAAGCGTGACTTGCTAGCTCTCATACCACGCTCTAGCTGTACTAGCCTTCTTTTTGTTCCTCAAACTCACTGCCCTCACACACCTGCTGCTCCCTTTGCTGGAAATGCCTTCCACTCCCTCATTTCCCCAGACTCTCCAGGTGGCTTGCTCCTTTTCAGGATTCAGGCCTTGTCTCCAGTGTAGGGTCATCAGACTTAGCATATAAAAACTGGGTGAATACTCGTAACAAACAAATTTTTTTTCACTGTTTATCTGAAATTCTAACTGGGGCATCCTGCTCCAGTGTCATCTCTTCAGAAGTTTTCCCTATTATCATCAGATCTGAAGAATCTGCTCTATCATAATCCTATTTTCTTCACGGTATCTGTCAATCTCCAGAAATTACCTAGTTCACTTCTCTGGTTTACCCATTTATTGTCATTTTCTACCTCCATCCTATAACATGTATTTCACTTCTCTCCTCTTCTAACCCTCATGCCAAACCTCTATCCCATGCTAGCACCACAAAAACAGGGTCTTTTCTTGTTTTGAACGGTTTCCCGAATCTAACACAGCATCTAGTACAAAGTAAGCACTCATAAAACATCTACTGAATGAAAGCATGCTCTAAATTTACTCGCTTTCTAAGCTGTTTAGAATTATTTCTTTCTAATTCCATCCCTGTGAAATAATTTTGAAGTTCTAGAAGGAAAATTAGACACGGTTTCTAATGCAAGCTAGTGATCTGTATTACTGTTGTACCACAAAACAAGACAAATAAGAGCTGTTCACAATGATTTGTACATGACCAAAAATAACTCTATAAATATAGAAACATTATTAAAGGTATGCTTATAGAACACAAACTTTATAAAGATGTAAAATCCACTGTACCGTCTTAATAGAACTCCTTTGTTTTTCTTCCCAAACACCACTGCTTAACTCGAGTGTACAATGAATATTTGCCTCTCTGTCATAGGATCCAAAAATGAGTAACCTGCAGTATAAAGATAAAACAAGGAGACTATTACACCAGTTATACGCAACAAAATTTTTCTCTGATTATACAAGAAATAATAAATTACTCCATTACTATTTATAATTTTGGTAACAGAAAAAAAAAAAATTAAGTCAAACACTTAGTACACCCTCTAGTGGAAAAGTGAAGTAAAGCTAAAATCAGGTGAAATTCCAGGACAAGCTGTTTCTTAGCAGCTAAACCAAACAGAAAGTAGTATGTATTCATGAGGTAAACAAACTGATCAGGCATCTATACATAGTAGCAAAAGTTATAGATCTTCAAATAAGACTGTTGAATTTAAAAAATAAGTTGCAGAGTGATACACATAGGATCATACCACCTGTATAAAAATCACACACACACAAATTAGTACAATATAGTTGCTTATGAACACACCCACACACTTCTCTATCTAACAGTGTGACTTTAGGCAAATTATTTAACTTCTCAAAACCCATGTCTTTCTCTGAAAAATTCAGGGCAAGAATGATACCACTTAGAGCTGTTGTAAGAACAAAAGAAGACAATGCATACAAGGCATTTAGTATAGCACCTAGCAAACACTAAGTGTTCCATATGTGTTTGCTATTTCTATTATCTTGAAAACTGTCAAGGAATAACTGCATCACCTAATTTTACTGCTTAATATTCAGATCTAAAAAGGAAATCTCAGGCCCATTCTTGAGCTGATATAAAGCAGTTTTATTATTGAAGGAAAAAAATATTACCCACATGTCTAGCTTCCATACACCTGTCTGCTAAATCAGAACGTAAGTATACCAACGTATTTCAGGAGTAAGCTTGAGACTAGCTTTAGCGTTCATCAACATTTTGACTGTTACTCTATTACTTTATGTCTACACAAAGATCATGGGGGTAGAAGTGAGATTTTAAAAAAAGGTAGATAAAACATATTAGAGTAATATGAGAAAACTGTGTCCTAAAGGTTGGAGACTGCTAGCAAATCGCATCCATATTTCACAAACTGGCTTCATAAACTAAAAACCTGAATAAGACCAAAAACACAACCAGCCCTAAATTTTAATAGTTTTTATTTTTTTATTTTTAATTTTTTAAAATTTTATATATATATATATATATATATATAATTTTAAGATTTTATTTATTTATTTGACAGAGACAGCCAGTGAGAGAGGGAACACAAGCAGGGGGAGTGGGAGAGGAAGAAGCAGGCTCCCAGCAGAGAAACCTGATGTGGGGCTCGATCCCAGAACACTGGGATCACGCCCTGAGCCAAAGGCAGACGCTTAATGACTGCACCACCCAGGTGCCCCTAAATTTAAATAGTTTTTAATCTTAAAAGGAAATTTAAACTTTGGGCTTAACAGTCTACTGTCAAAAAATTAAGAAGATTCATAATTATAAAATACTAAGTTGAGAAAAATGAGAATTTTCATTCATCAAGCTCTGCTGCCACCATCTGTTCAAAAGAGTGAACTACCTACAGGCCTTCACTATCATGCACAGAAGGCTATGCACCAGCTAACGCTCCCAAATTCCCAAAAGATATTAATCTTCAGGATTCAGGAATGACAAAGCACATTTATCAGAATTCCTCCCTGAAGCCATAACACTTTTCTCATATTTTTATAACACCTTTTTAACGTTTTTTAAAAAGAATACCACAAAACTGAACAATGATTAACTCAAAATGAGTCACAGACCTAAATGTAAGAGAAGAAAACATAAAGTCACATCTTTGTGACCCTGACTTAGGTGATGATTTCTTAAGATAGGACACCAAAAGTACAAGTACCAAAGGGAAAAAAAATAAATGGGACTTCAACAAAATTAAAATTTTTGTGCTTCAAAGTACATCACCAAGTAAGTGAAAAGACAATTCACAGAATGGAAGAAAATATTTGCAAGTTAGGTATCCCCTAAGGGTCTAGTATAACTCAATTTAAAATTGGACATTTTTCCACATAAGATATGCAAATAGCCAATAAGCATATGAAAATAGGCTCAACATCATCAGCCATCAGGGAAATGAAAATCAAAACCACAACGAGATGCTACTTCACACTCACTAAATCGCTAATCAAAAAAGGAGACAAGTACTGGTGAGGATGCAGAGGAACGAATACTTGTACTTTGCTGGAGGGAAGTAAAATGGTGCAGCCACTTTGAAAAATAGTTTGGCAGTTCCTTAAAGTGAGCATATGATGCAGCACACCCATTCCTGGTATATAACCAAGAGAAGCGAAAGCATACATTCATGGAAAAACTTAACCTGCATGTTCATAGCAGCATTATTTTTAATAGCCAAAACGTGAGAAACCACATGCCCATCATCTGTTGAAGAGGTAAATAAAATGTGGAATATACATATGATGGAATATTATTTGGCAATAAGAGGAAATGAATTAATGATATATGCTACAATATGAATGAACCTCAAAAACATACTAAGTGAAAGAAGCCGGTCACAAAAGACCACATACTGTATGAATCCACATTTATATGAAAGGTTTGGAGTAAGCAAATTTATAGAGACAGAAAGTAGATAGTGGTTACTTAGGGCTAGGGAGGAGGACTAGGGGGAATAGGGATTTGACTGTTAATGGGTATGGGGTTTCTTTAGGAGGGACAGAAATGTTCTAAAATTAGATTGTGATGATGGTTGCATAAACCCCGTGAATATACTAAAACACAACGAATCGTACACTTTACATGGATGAATTGTATATGGTATGTGAATTATACCTCAATAAAGATGATTTTAAAAAAAAGAATGATCATGACAAGGAACAGTAATGATTATTAGGGTTACACTAAAACTTTTAAACATTTTAACATTTGTTACAAAAAGATATGATAATAAATACTTGGTTTATCATTACCATGAATCAATATTGTGACAAGGTTCATATTTCAATAAAACGTAAGCATGATTTTTATCTGGTATTTGATAACGGAAAACATTAAAAGGGTACCTTGAAACAAAATAAATTCCAAATGAAAATCATTTAAAATACTAAAACACCACAAATATTTAACATTTAATAGTTATTCTTAACAATGAAATTTTGAAGTACACAAAGCATTAGTTGGCCTGATAAACCAGATCCCAGACACAGAAAACTTTCATTTTGCATTGCTAACAACTGGTCCAACTGTTAAAAGTATTTTAAAAAACACCTCCAGATTGGATGTTAGGGTTCATTTTGCTTCAGATAACTTTATTTCTTTTTTTAATAATGAAGATATGTTGCTTGATTGTCCAGAATTTGGTTTTACCACTGAAATAGATACTGCTTTTATTAATTCTGATTTTAGATCAACTTCTGATTCTATGTCAGAGTATCCCACAACATTCACATCTTCTCTTTACGTTTCTTCCATTAAAGCACTTACAAAGAACTGTAGCCTATAGTGAATATTCAAATAGTAGAAAAAGCCAGCAAACGTTATTAGTACTCTAACAAAGAAACTTTAGTTTCTCTCAGAAAAGTTAACACAACACAGAAGCATGTGTCATACTGCCAACTTAAGGATTTACTTTGCTTAGAAAACTTATTTCTTGGGGGAAAAAAAGAAGTATTTCCTAGGGTTTATATAGAGTATACTATGTATGTGAATTTATTAATATTTATTTTGTTTGCAAGAATGACTACCAATTAGCAGACAGGGCATAAGCTACACCCAAGACGGACTGCTCAGACCACGACCGTTCCCCTCTATAAACTCCGTATCTGGTCCTCAGGACACACTTCCTACGTCAGTGTTTCCCGTGCCTGCTTTTGACGTGTAGTCAGTGGATTCCTTCACCTAGTAATGCCTATGTTGAATGTTAAGCTTTAATTCTCACAGAAGAATTGTAACATTTCCCCCACATTTTCTTGATTTCTTGACTGGTATCTCCTGAGATTTGGAAAAACATGTAAATTTCTGGAGAAATGCCAGGAAGAATTTCCTACCAGAAACACAAGCACCAGCTAGTTAGGTGAACTTAGAAAGAATTTGCTTTAGTTTAGGCAGAACACTTAAAACAAGAATCAATTTTCATCCTGCATCTCTAATCACTTACAATTCAATCTTGAGTTGTTAAACAAAGGCTTTCCATTCAGATTATATAAGCACCAGAAATACATGGTTACAATCACTGGCTAATGTATATTTTGAGTCAAATGAACACTTAATATATGCTGAATAAGCAAGAAATGATAGAAAAATTTTTTACTATACTACTTTGAAAGGGGGAAGAGTCCATACTGCTGAACAAAATGACAAAGGAAATTACCTTTAGACCCCTCTGTCTCCTGAAAGAGATGTTATTAGTTCTATGAAAGTTCTTTCCAAGTTCAAAAGGTTAATTTTTTTAAAGGCAAAAATATATTGAAACTTCATGTTAAACATAAACACAAACACCACCTATCAAGAAAGAGACAGAATTTATATGACTCAAGACAAAACCACTGAGAAAAGGAAAGTAATTCCCAATGTGCCCTTCTCTAAGAATCTTAGGGCTCCTGGGTGACTCAGGTCGTCGGCTCAGGTCATGGCCGTCAGCTCAGGTCATGGTCCCAGAGTCCTGGGATCGAGCCCCGCATTGGGCTCCCTGCTCAGTGGAGAGCCTGCTTCTCCCTCTCCCTCTGCTGCTCCCCCTATTGTGTGCTCTTCCTCTCTCTGTCAAATAAATAAATGAAACCTTAAAAATAAAATCTCATTTTATACCAAAAAGGAAAAATAAAAGTCCTTTTTTTTTTTTTTTTTTAATGATTTGAAAGGAGTCTTACACCTGCAGGGAGTCAAATTTTATCAACTCACAGGTTATGAAAAGAATCAAACATGGCTAACCTCCTCCTATATGTGCTTAGGGCCTATACTACCCCCTCCTTTCCTGTGAAACCATATTACTCAGAACTCAACTCTCTTGTCTATGACAAAGACTTCCAAACCTAATGTTCAGTCCTTGTCGTCTTCCTGCTTTGCTTTTTTTTTTTTAAGATTTATTTATTTTGAGAGAGAGAGAGAGGATGTGCGAGTGGAAGGAGAGGGAGAGAGAGAGAATCCCAAGCAGACTCCACGCTGAGCACAGAGTCCAACCCAGGGCTGGATCTCTTGACCCCGAGATCACGACCTGAACTGAAATCAAGAGCTGGAAGCTCAACTGACTGAGTCACCCAGGCACCCTTCTCCTGCTTTGCTTCTAAAACCCCAAGTTTACAGAATACTTGCATAGGGAAAATCTAACCACACCCTGCTACTAAAGATATATAAAATCACATTCATCCCCCTCTGAAAAAGGCACCTCTATTTCTCCCACTAGTCCTGAAAGGCAGTAGCTGTGTCTTGCTCTTTATAACCTCTAAATATCTAGAAAAATAATCAATACGTGATGACCAAATCAAAGTCAATTTTACCATTCTATTCAACTCAAACCTTTAACAGTCATTTGCCTCCTTTAACAGTCATTTTCCTCCCCCACCTATACCCATCCACATATTCAGCCACTCAGGAAACCCTGTCCTAGTTATCCTATTTGTCCCTTTCTTTCTGTCCCTACTGATCCGTATCTTTTAAGTGCTTACCTCTTCACCTTTACCCTGTTTAACACCTCTTAATTAGGCTCTAGGTCTTTATTCTTTCTCTCTATGCAATCTACCTTATAAATAGCAATCTTCTTAAAACAAGTGTTTCTTAATGTCACCTTCAGATACCTTTAATAACTTCTCTCTGATTAAAGGATAACTATCTTGGACTTCCTCTGCTAGCAAATTTGGCCCTGATTTTTCACATAAACATCTATATTTCACTCAGGTCCCTGAAAATACAAATTTTCACTTTTGTCTTATTGGCTCTTTTCCCAATCACCTACATGATTTTATTTTATTTTAATTTTATTTTTGTGTTTAAAATTTTTATTTAAATTATTATTATTTTTTTTAAGATTTTATTTATTTGACAGAGAGAGAGACAGCCAGAGAGAAAGGGAACACCAGCAGGGGGAGTGGGAGAGGAAGAAGCAGGCTCCCAAGCAGAGCAGGGAGCCCGATATGGGGCTCAATCCCATGACCCTGGGATCACACCCCAAGCCGAAAGCAGATGCTTAACGACTGAGCCACCCAGGTGCCCCTAAAATTTTTATTTAAATTCTAGTTATTTAATGCATAGTGTAATATTGGTTTCAGGAGTAGAATTTAGTGATTCATCACTTACATATAACACCCAGTGCTCATCATAGCAAGTGCCCTCCTTAAAACCCATCACCTGTTTAACCCATCCCCCACCTCCCTTAGTCCATCAACCCTCAGTTGTTCTCGATAGTTACAAGTCTCTTATGGTTTGCTTCCTCTTTCTCCCCCTTCCATATGTTCATCTATTTTGTTTCTTAAATTCTACATGAGTGAAATCATACCATATTTGTCTTTCTCTGACTTACTTTGCTTAGCATAATATACTCTAGCTTCATCCATCTCATTGCAAACGGCAAGATTTCAATTCTTTTTGATGGCTGAGTAATACTGCATTGTGTGTGTGTGTGTGTGTGTGTGTGTGTGTGTGTGAATACACCCCCCCCCCCATCTTCTTTATCCGTTCATCAGTTGATGGATATTTGGCCTCTCTCCGTAGTTTGGCTACGGTCGTAACGTTGCTATAAACATAGGGGTGCAGGTACCCCTTAAAATCTGCATTTTTGTATCCTTTGGGTAAATATCTAGTAATGCAATTGCTGGGTCATAGGGTAGTTCTATTTTTTTTTTAACTATTTAATTTTAAAATATTAATTTTGAGGAACCTCCATTCTGTTTTCCAGACTGGCTGCACTAGTTAGCATTCCCAAAAACAGTGTAAGAGGGTTCCCCTTTCTCTGCATCCTCGCCAACATCTGTTGTTTCTTGTGTTGTTAATTTTAGCCATTCTGACAGGTGTGAGGTGGTAGCTCATTTTGGTTTTGATTTGTATCTCCCTGATGATGAATGATGTTGAGCATCTTTTCATATTTGTTAGCCATCTAGATGTTTTCTTTGGAAAAAAGTCTATTCATGTCTTCTGCCCATTTCTTAATTGGATTACTTTTATTTCTTGGGTATTGAGTTTGATACACTCTTTACAGATTTTTGATACTACCCCTTATCAGACAGGTCATTTGCAAATATCCTCTACCATTCCTCTGGCAGCCTTTTAGTTTTGTTGATTGTTTCCTTGGATGTGCAGAAGCTTTTTACCTTGATGAAGTCCCAATAGTTCATTTTTGCTTTTGTTTCCCTGGCCTCCAGAGATGTGTCTAGTAAGAAGTTGTTATGGCTGAGGTCAAGAAGGTTGTTGCCTGTGTTCTCCTATAGGATTTTGATGGTTTCCTGTCTCACATTTAGGTCTTTCATCCATTTTGAATTTATTTCTGTGTATGGTATAAGAAAGTGGTCCAGTTTCGTTCTTCTGCATGTTGCTGTCCAGTTTTCCCAACACCATTTGTTGAAGAGACTTTTTTCCACTGGATATCCTTTCCTGCTTTGTTGAAGATTAGCTGACCATATAGTTGTGGGTTTGTTTCTGGGTTTTATATTCTGTTCCACTGATATATGCATCTGTTTTTTGCCAGTACCATACTGTCTTCATGACTACAGCTTTGGAATATAGCTAGCTTGAAGCTCAGAATTGTGATGCCTCCAACTTTGCTTTTCTTTCTCAGGACTGCTTTGGCTATTCAGGGTCTTTTGTAGTTCCAAACAAATTTTAGGACTGTTTATTCTAGCTCTGTGAAAAATGCTGGTGGTATTTTGATAGGGATTGCATTAAATGTATAGATTGCTTGGGCTAGTGCAGACATTTTAATGTTTGTTCCTCCAATCCATCGGCATGGAACTTTTTCCCATTTTCTGGTGTCTTCTTCAATTTCTTTCGTAAGTGTTTTATGGTTTTCAGAGTACAGATCTTTTACCTCTTCGGTTAGGCTTATTCCTAGGTATCGCATTGTTTTTGGTGCAATTGTAAATGGGACTGGTTCCTTGATTTCTTTTTCTGCTGCTTCATTATTGGTGTATAGAAATGCAACTCATGGGGCACCTGGGTGGCACAGCGGTGAAGCGCCTGCCTTCGGCTCAGGGCGTGATCCCAGCGTTATGGGATCGAGCCCCACATCAGGCTCCTCTGCTGGGAGCCTGCTCTTCCTCTCCCACTCCCCCTGCTTGTGTTCCCTCTCTCGCTGGCTGTCTCTATCTCTGTCAAATAAATAAATAAAAGCTTTAAAAAAAATGCAACTCATTTCTATATATTGATTTTATATCCTATGACTTCGCTGAATTCACATATTAGTTCTAGCGTTTTTTTTTTTTTTGTGGAATCTTTTGGGTTTTCTACATACAGTATCATTGTCATGTGCAAATATTGAAAGTCTGACTTCTTCCTTGCTGATTTGGATGCCTTTTCTTTTTGTCGTTGTTGTTGTCTGACTGCTGACGCTAAAGACATCTAGTGCTATGTTAAATAATAATGGAATCACCTACACTATCTTATTGGCTTTTTCTAAAATTTACCATCCATCTGTCTACCTGTCTTGGAAGACACACCTCACATCCATGAGGTTTTCCACAGCAGCTTCAACACCAGAGTATTTTTTCCTTGCACTAAATTTCTATAGTATTTATTCTCTCAGTCTCATTTCAAATCAGACAGCCTTGTGTAGTTGGCTTGTTTATACATCTGTTTTTGTCTGTTAGCCCCAACTACATTCTAAGTTTCTAGAGCACAGGCACTGGACTTCCCACTTTTCTGTATTCACCACACTATTTACACAAAAGTGATGGCAGTAGTGATAGAAGAACTGGGAGCAGTGGTGGCAGCTAACAATTAGCATGGGGCAGTTCTAAGAGCTTCTACGTTTATTATCCTACTCAATTTTTACAATTACTCTATGTGACAGGTACTATTATTACCCTGATATACAGATTAAAAACTTAAGGCACAGAGAGGTATGGGTAATTTACCCACGATCACACAGCTAGTGAATGAAGGTCTGGGCTACATAAATTGAGATGAATGAATTCAAGAAGTTTTCACGGAAAAAGGGGGGAAAGAGGTTGTTATCTTTTGGTTAAAATCATCAATCCTATCTACAAACAAAAAACATTAGAAGTACTGATTGGCAGTTATGGCATAATGGTGTAAAGAAAGGGAAAATTCAAAGCTATAACATTCTTTTAAATTTTATGTTCTGGCCACAGCTCATTTTATAGTTCACTCTTGTTGAAGGTATCATATATAAGTAAACAGCACACTAACATCACATTTAAAACATTTTGGAATCTGGCATTTTAAAACAGAGCTGTGGTTTTATGTCAGCTAATTACTATTTAATTTTCTTAAATTCGTTTACAACTCAGACATCAGAGGAATTAAAGCAGCTGTTTTGCTATATGTAATAGCAGTGGATATATGCAATTACAAAAGAAACAATACTCTTTTCCAACACAATAACCTTAGAGAAGAGGAGGTGGGGGAAGAAAAGAGAAACCCAGGACAGATGAATTCCAAATTTGGAATCTTCTGAAAAGTCTGCTTCTAGTCGAAAGCAACCTAATTATAGGGAGGGTTATTTAACTACAGCCTAGAGAAATGTATAGAAACTAATATCTTTTTTTTTTTCTTAGAGCAACTTCAGCAGCTAATAAATACAGGTGTAGTCTCAAGATCTCTACAGGAATTCAGTTCATTTGGTGGGGTCATATCAAATTCAGTTACAGACCTTTATAGTTACAGATGTATATAACTTTAAAGACCTGAAGGAATAATATTCAGCAACAATTCCAAGTAATTCCTCCCATTTTTTAACATCATTCACACAAATTTAAATGTCTCATATTTGAGCTAATTTCCTCAGATCTCTTCTTCCATGAAGGAAAGACTTCAGCCTTCATCTAAATGATACTTTATTATTGGTACACAAGATCTGTTCCAAGATCCTCCTGAAAAGGTAACATTTAAAAAATTATGACTTGCCCTCAAATAGGTAAAAAATTCCCCAAATTTGAATATTTCTAACATAAAATGAAAAATTTTAGGACCATATTCTTCCTTGATAAATTTTTTTTAAAGGATATAAAGATAACAGAATGAGGGATTTTGGAGTCTAACAAACCTAGATTAAAATTCTAGATAGGACGTCTTGGACAAGTAACCTACAGATCTCAATTCATCATCTACAAAATAGATAAAATACTATTGATTTTGTAAAGATATTCTGAGAGCTGGAAATAAGGAATGCAAAATGTCTACTGTATATTATATATTGCAGGTAATAAATGCTATTAATAATATAAGTATTTGCAGAATCATGCTCCCAAATATCTTCAAATTAAGCTAGGTATTTTCCCTTTTTAAAAAAGATAAAATATCAAACATTAAAGTAAATACTGATAATATAACAACACCCACTTATCAACTACTCAGAGGAAAAAAAAGTTAAGGTTTAGCCTTATTTGCTTCAGAAAATTTTTTTTAAAAAACAGTTACCACTAGAATAAAAAATAACCAAGTGAGCAGAATCAAATAATACATAACCTAAATGAAGGGTTCACAAACCAATGCAAAGTAGAAATTATTTTGTGGTTGTAACTTCTAAAACAGCTTGTCTTGTAAATGAATTTCAAAATCCATGAGGTTAACAGGCTTCTCTACAGAAGAACTAAACATTTTCCTATATAACATGGACATAGTGCTATTAAAGGATTAATTCCTTCTATCAAAATGTCACCTGGAAGCTGCCTCCCCTAATATAGGCATATCTCCTTTTACTGTGCTTCACTTTACCATGCTTCAAAGATACTGTGCTTTTTACAAATTGAAGGTCTGCATCAAGTCTAAATTCTAAAAATATTTGATTCACAAAACAGGAAGAACAGAAAGAAGGGACAGAGGAGCAAAAAACCAAACCAAACCAAACAGATGAGACAAAAAATAAATGGCAAAAGGACAGACCTAAATAGAACTTAATCATTACATTAAATGTAAATGAACTAAACACGCCAAAGAAAAGGCAGAGATTGTTAGACTATACACAAAAGAACCAACTGTTTATATTCAAATATAAAACACAAAAAGACTGAAAGTAAAATATTGTAGAAAAAAACATAGAAACCGTACAAACAATAAACATAAGAAAACTGTAGCAGCTTTATCAATTTAGACAAAATAAATATCAAGACAAGAAATATTATGAGACCAAAAAAGGACCCTTCATAATGGTAAAAGGGTCAATACATCAAGAAGAAATATGCACCTAATAAAACTACAAAAAAGAGATAAATTCCTAGTCTTGCTTGAAGATTTAAACACACTTTCACTCAGTAATTGACAGAAGTAGATGAAAAAAATCAGTAAAGATACAGAAGATCTGAATGACTGTACAGGCAGTCCTTACTTTGAGTCACTCCATATGAGAACTCCGTCCCTGCTTTGCAGTGTTCTGATATGCAGGGTTTTGGTTAACATAGTTCCATGCAGAGTAAGGACTGTCTGTATATGTTTTGGTACAGGTTTTGGTTTTGGTTTTGGAAGTATGTTAATGCCCCACATATTAAAATAAAAACCAGTAAGGATGGAAAGGCAGGGTTGGGAAGGAGTGAAACTGAAAGCAAACAGAAAAAAATAAACCCAGCTATATTTCAAATGAGTAACATAACACACTGAGAAAAATAATCTAATTCATGATTATAGTACTTGACCGTATACCCTTAATCTTGGGTAGAGCAGGGGAGAATTGCAAATAAATCCTTAATTTCTTTTCCTAAGTATGTTTTCTCTACTTATACAGACAAAGCAATTCTGAAACTATTTGAGATGTATTACGGGATTAAGCAAATGAGTAAATTGTGATGTTACTGGGAGCCAGGGTTCAAGGGACAACAATATGAAAGCAGCAAGAACCAAGGCAAGGAACCATGCTATGAGGATGAACTGGAATTAGAAATACTGGGTCAATTCATGATTTCTAAATTATGTATATGTTGTATGTATTATATACCTATAAGTGTCTATATGCTAACTGTCCACTAATGGGGCCTATGATTATATATGAGTAGCAATGAATACACCCAATACCCAGATCTTGGTTTTTAGTATTTTCTACTAAAAGGAACCAGGGCTCTTTGGAAAAATAGCTGATTCTAGGACTGTGACAGAGAAGATACAAAATGAACCTAGAACAGCCTGTTATACCACAAAGTGATAAAGACTTAAAAAATAAATAAATAAAAAAGACAGATTTATGTCAGATGCAGCAGCATACAGGAGCCAGTCTGAAGAAGCTCCTAGAGGCCAAATTTGGGACAACTTAGGCACCAAAATAATTAACGACAGTAAGGAAAAAAATAGGAATCTATGCATCCATGCTGATAATAGATAATTGGGGAATAAGGGAAAACTCCTGGTAATAGAGTAGAATGTCAACTGCTGTGGTTTTCTGTCTTAACATTTGAAAAAATTTTAAATGATGATATTTTTGGAACCCAGTAAAACAAAACACTTCAGAAGCTACTGACAAAATACAGACTTTAGAACAGTGTGACTCAGTGAAGAACTGACCTTAATTAGAATCTCCTATCTATAATTAGGACAGGCTACCCTAAATATACTGCTTTAGAGTACAGAACTCTCACACAACAAAATTTCATAGGCTTTGCCTTCCCCAACTACAATCTTAGTTTGTTTAAAATGTAACTGGTTGATAAAATAAGCCAAAGAAAAGAAAATGTATCTATTACATCAATGTCTTTTAACATAAAGATGTATATGACAATTCCATCTGGAATTTGGTGCCAGAATTTCTTTTCCCCTGAAGAACATGTACAATATACCAGAAAATAAGAACTAAGTAATCCATCAAGTTTCCTTTGCTGCCAGAAAATTGGTCTTTTCTTCTCTATATGGTAATTTTTGATATAATTTATCTTCTATTTAACTGCACATGGGCATATATTTTCTCTGCAAAATACTTCAAATCCTTTAGGATGGAAATAATTTATGAGATAAACTATAAATCTAAAGATAATCTTAACAATATGATTGCAACACGAATGTGAAATTTAATCTTCTAATAGCAGTGCTATGAATACAGCAACTGAGTTCATCTATGGTTAAAAAAATCAGCTTTAGTCAATGCAAAAAAATTTCAGAATGACTGTTTTTAAAAAATTTGACAAATACAAAGTGTTAGAACCAATTCTTACAGGCAAAGTTGTGTTTCTGCCCCCAAGTTTTTAATTGGGAAATTCAAAACTATATTTCAGATACTTAGAAAATAACTTCCCTTTACACTGTGAGACCCTTTGAAAGTAATAAAATTCAAATTCCAGGGGGCACTTGGGTGGCTCAGTCAGTGAAGTGTCTGCCTTTGGCTCGGGTCATGATCTCAGGGTCCTGCGATGGAGCCCCACATCTGGCTCCCTACTCCACGGGGAGTCTGCTTCTCCCTCTCCCTCTGCCGACTCATGCTCTCTCTCAAATAAACAAAATCTTTAAAAAAAAAAAAAAATTCCAGTTCTCACAACCAAATATGCAAAGAAATATACTTTTGTTTAAAGATTTGTTTTCTTCTTGATAAATACTATGATTATATTAAGGCATAATAACAGACACTACTGGTGCACCTGGGCGGTTCAGTCGGTTGAGCATCTGACTCTTGTTTTTGACTCAGGTCATGACCTCGGGGTTGGGGGATAGAGCTCTGCACTGGGCTCCTCGCTCAGCGAGTCTGCTTGTCCCTCTCCCTGTTTCTATCCTCCAACCCCCGTGACTTGTGCAATCTTTCTCAAATTGGTAAATAAAAATCTTAAAAAAAAAACAGAGGCTACATCTATTGAAGGCTTGCTATGCAGCAGGCACTGTGGGTTATGTACCTATCTCTGATCACAATTACCAGCAAAGCAGCAAGCATCCTTGCCCATTCTACAGATGTGCAACTTGTCTAAGGATATACAGCAATAAAAGCACACGGCTAGGATACGCACACAGCACTTTCTAACTCAAATGCCAGTATTATTTCCACTTTATGTTGCCTTCAAAGCATAAAGTTTCCAGTTGTACAACTCCAATATTTCCAAAGCATAAAGTTTTTTTTTCCCCCTACGATACTTCTGATTTGTTTCCTCATTGGTAAAATGCATTTTAAAGCCTTACAACAGGTAAGTTTGATAAAAATCTTCATGCAGACTCTGTAAGTCTGAAACTACATCAAAATAAAGTTAAAAAAAAAAAAAGTCCTCGCAACACAGGCTTTACTTCAAATTATAAAGTTTAAGAAAGCAAAAGAAATCCTCATAGAGAACTATGGTTGTCTGGGCATAATGAGTTTGATGTTCTATTTTATGGACTTGGGAAAAAATTACTACAGTTCCATTATTTTTACCAGATTCAAGGTCAAGTTCTACAAGCCTAAGAAGTAAGCATTTATAAGAATGTTAACCTAAAACTATTAACAATAGTAAATGATACATATGACATTATAACAACCTGAACATGTAGGTAGGTCTCTTTCAAGCAAGAGAAAATGTGAATATTCATGTCTAATTGCTAAAAACCCAGGAAACTTTAACTCATGACAGCATGCTAATTCAAAACAACTTATCCACCTACAAATGGTCCACAGAAATGTTTTAATTTAAATGCTTATGTTCTTGGGGCGCCTTGGTGGCTCAGTGGGTTGAGCATCAGGTCATGATCTCATGGGTCATGGGATCAAACCCCAGGATTGAGCTCTGAGCTCAGCTGGAAGTCCACTTAAGATTCTCTCCCTCCGTCCCTTCCCCATGCACATGCTCTCCCTCTCTCTAAAATAAATAAATAAATCTTTAAAAAAATATTTCTGTTCTTTTAAAAATTTGATCGTTCAATAATTTTATTCTATTTGCCTCAAACCTTTTCATATTACTAAATGAAGTAGTCATGGTAAAAATATCTCAAGAGTCTTAACCTTTAAGTTTCCAAAACTGAAATAAGCATTTTTTTTGTCCTCCCTCCAAAAAAATGGCACTTATTTTTTCTTCCACTTTCTTTACAGTGTCACTTCCTTTCTGCTTTAGAGTTTATAATATATCACACAAGATAAGTTTACATTCAGGAGTAGGAAAAATTATTAAAATATAAATGCTTAGATTACAATAACATGTCCTCTTTAGTTTAAATCCTACAGACTTGGAATTTATCTGACCTGAGAGTTCTACTTCTTATACTAAGAAAAAAGTTTAGAAGAAAAACAATGTAAGTAAGATTTTAATGAGAAGAATATGAAAAGAATGTTTAGAATTCAATTCGAAGACAAAAAGTTAGGGATGAGTAGAAAACAGTAATTTATTCTTTCCTTCATAAACAATTTTAAGTAATCCTTAAACTGTGTGAAAATAACACAGCACCACAATACTAGGTAACTTTACATGGTTGGGTTTATATAGAGAGTGACTGGAAAACACTTTAGATAGTGTGCTTCCTCCCAAGATTAAACTGTCACCTGGGGGAACGTGATGGCAATATAACCGGAGTTTACAGGAGGAACTTAAGAACAGACTATTTTCCCTGCTTTCCCCTTCAACTTCTAGAAATGTGAGAGACTTAAGAACTACTGTCCATGCTTTCTGTATCAAATTCCTAGAAATACTGGTCCTTACTTTTTAATTTTTTGACTAGTGATACAGTAACAAAAATCAAACAATATAAAAGTTTATAGTGAAAAGTCTGCCTCTCACCTTCATCAACCATCATCAACACAGCTCCCTCTCCTATACCCCATAAGAATTTTTACTGGTTTCTTATGTGTTCTTTCAGAGATTCATTATATAGTTCTTTATTAAAACAAAGTAGGATACAAACACTCACAAACTGTAATGCTTTTCTTTGTATCAGTTATCTCCATTCAACATGACCTAAATAATGCCTAACTACACTTGCTCAGTGCCTTCATGAAGTCTTTGATTCAAGGCTGACAGCGAAGCTTTAAGCAAGCAGTATCTCAGATAAGAATGGTGAGCAAAGGTGACACCAATAAATAGCAACAACCAACAGACATATAATCAATCTATAATCCCACCAGCAACATTAAGGCAAAAGAACTAGTTTTTAAAAATTCCTAGCACACTCTCAAATGAATAAATAAAATCTTACTCAACAACAACAAAACAGGGGGATGCCTGGGTGGCTCAGATGGTTAAGTGTCTGCCTTCAGCTCAGGTTATGATCTCCAGGTCCTGGGATCAAGCCCCATGTCAGGCTCCCAGCTCAGTGAGGAGTCTGCTTCTCCCTCTCCCTCTGCCTCTCCCCCTGCTTGTGCTCTCTCTGTCTCTGTCTTGCTCTCAAATGAATAATATCTTTAAAAAATAAAAATAAATAAAAATTCCTAGAACATTATCTCTTTACTACACATTACCTACATCATAGTAAACAAATGTATGCTGAATAAATAATAAATCTCCTTCAAGGCTATCTTTGCAGGTTTGGGGAAGGGTAGATGAGTAGGTAGATAGGGGAGAGTTAAGAAATTTTGTCCAAAATTGCCCTTCTAGTGGCGCCTGGGTGGCACAGCCGTTGAGCGTCTGCCTTCGGCTCAGGGCGTGATCCCGGCGTTATGGGATCGAGCCCCACATCAGGCTCCTCCACTGGGAGCCTGCTTCTTCCTCTCTCACTCCCCCTGCTTGTGTTCCCTCTCTCGCTGGCTGTCTCTATCTCTGTCGAATAAATAAATAAATATTAAAAAAAATTGCCCTTCTAATGTTTAAAAGTTGCTATGACTATTTTGGAAAAGATAATCCAATGGTATGATTGTGAATCTATAAGAAATGTGAATCTACAAGAAAATTCACTGAAAGAAAAAAAGAAACATCTGTTCAAAATTTCCTTAGACACACAGGTCACTTGAAAAATGTCCTTCCTAATGTTAATATGACAAGCCCAAATTATAAATAGATATTTAATAGTCATGCTTACATACCATATTAACTTAGCCAATTCAAATTTAAACTTGTGTAGAGCTGTGTTTTTATTGTATATGTCATTTTACTGTACAGTACGGTCCCTTTTACAAAATCTACAGCATATTCAGTCTTTGATAAAAGAATTCCTTTTTAGTCTTTCTGACATAATGATGTACAATACTGAATCACTCCAAGACAAAACAAAAAAAATGTTTAGCACATTATAGGTATACTTAAAATTAACCTATTAGCAAGGACACAAATATATTAGGTACAAAATATAACTGTGTACTCAGGCACTTGTTTTTATTATGGGCTGGAAATAAAAATAGAAGTGATAAGTACCAAATAAGCGGTACAAACAAGTGTCACAGAAATGTAGCATAAGGACAGTGTACTTATACTGAAATGATTAGGAGACACATTAAAGAGGCAGCTGTTGACGTGGGTCAAGGAAGTTTGGTTTCAAGAAGCAGAAAATGGGGTAGGGCCTTCAGCCTGGAAAACAGTGGGGAGTCAGCACAAGAAGCTTAGTATGGTAAAATACCTAAGGCAGGGAATAGTGAACTATGGTCCATGGGCCAGGTCTAGCCCCCTGCTTGTTTTTGTGCAGCCTATAAACTACCAAAGGTTTTTTCATTTTTAAATGATTGAAAAAAATTATAAGAATATTTCATGACACACAAAAATTATGAAATTTATATGTAGAGTTTTATGGGTACACAGCCATACCATGTACCATCTATGACTGCTTTCATACTATATGGCCAAGCAACAGAGACCATGTGAATCATAAAGCCTAAAATATTTACTATCTGGCCCTTGAGAAAGTTTGCCAACCTCTTCCTTTAGGAAAGCCTATGTGGCTGAGGCACTATGGGTGAGGGGCTGAGAGGAGAAAGAAGCCAGAGAGGTAAGAGGGGCATGTAAGCTATAGCAAGGATTTGGGTCTATATTCTAGTAATGGGGAAGCCATTTAAGAATTTTAAGCAGGAAAGTGACAAGAAGATTAGCATTTTAAAAAGCACATTCTGGGCGTTATATCGGTAACCAGTATTAGGAGAAAAGTAAGGAGGTTAGTATAATAGGTAGTTTAAGCAAGATATGAACACAGTTTAGACTACAGAGCAGGCAAAGTAAAATAAGGAGGCTGGGCAAGATTATTTCTGAGATCTCTTTCAGCTCTAAAATTTTAAGAATCACAGGGCTTTCTAAGTCTGCTTTTGCAACTTTCCAGGGTATTTCCAATTATCACATACAAGTCTCAAAAATGTTATACCCTAAATAGCTCCCCAGTAGTTAGTAAATTAGAAATATGCCAACAGAGCATCAAGCATCTAAAAAGTCTGAGAATTACTGAATGATCCTATCAGAATATTTTCTAAAATACAGTTTATATTTTTTGCAAGCTGGAAAGGACTAGTTTTATGAAATTTATGATTAAAGATTTACAGATCATGCGTAATAAATTAACACAAAGGGGGAACAAACACAAATATGCTTAAATATATTTTCACTGCACTTTCTTTCCCATTGTAGCAATAATTAAACAAAGAACATACCTGCTACATTCTAACAATGTAACTTTAAGGCGGCCTTCAGTAAGCGCCCATTGTTGTATATGGATATGCTCTTCTTCATCTTCCTCAAATCCTTGTGAAGTTTGGAAGGGAAAAAACGGCTTAAACCTGAGAAAAGTAAAGATAAGTCTAAATTTTTGGACAATAAACACCACAGTTTAAAGAGTAATAACAAAAACTACCTGTAGGAAAGCAACATAAAACAAAAACCTAATACTGCATGAGCCCTAAAAATCCGAAGCTTATCATACTCCCCTACAACTAGCAGCAGATGGTGTCTTCTCTGCGGCACCCAGACTTCCTGGGTCTTTTTTGCCATGCCCTCATTGACAAGGCAGGACACTCAGAAGAAAAAGAAAATCTAAAAACCACCATTAGACCCTGAAACTTGGAGGTGGGGTGGGGGCAGGGCAGCAACTCTTTGTGGATCAGATGGGAAGAGTGTTTCTATAGAAGAAGATCAAAATTCAGAATGCACTGTTCCTGGAAACAATAGAATTCATAGTAATTAGTAACATGATAATGATTAATAATAACAACAATTAATGGTAGCAAAGGTATTCATCAGAACCGTCTACTATTTGCCAGGCAGTGTGTTAAGAGCTTTCCAAGCTTTCTCTTATGTAATATTCACAACCCTGAGAGGGTGATAGAACTAGCTTCCCTTTCCAGATGAGAATAGTGAGCCTCATAAGTTAAAGGATTTGTTCAATGTTACACGGTGGCTGGCAAAACTAGAATTCAAGCTAGTCTGACGACATCAAAGCCCAAACACTTCAGTTACCTATGAATAATTCAGGCCTGAATGTGCTTATTCTTTAATACTCTGGTTTTCATGGAGAAGCTTGTGCTGAGTTATGAACTGTAGGCTTTAAAACCTTTAATTTGAAACACAATCCATAACTCCTTCATTAAAGCAAAGGACAAGGAAAATGAAGAGAAAATTGGGCTCAGGGGCCTATAGTTTTCAATTCACCTTACACACTGTGTCACCAGACACGGCAGCTTCAATGGCTTCTCACCAACTACACACAAAAACAGACTGTCAAAAGTTCTTTGTTTCACATCTAAGGTCCACCATAATTAATCTTTCCAATGGCATTGATCCTTATCAGAAACCTTCCTATCGAGAAAGCGTAGTCACCTCATGTACCCTGAAGATACCATGCACGTTCCTGCTTTCCAGGCCTTTTGAACTAACTGAATGTTTTCCCTACGTCTCAAAGCCTAGCCAAATCCTAAATGCTTTCCGTAATTGGCTTTAGGTCCTAGATCACAGCAGAGCACACACACTGCTTTCACTTTTCTTTATTTTGCAGTCACTTAAATTGCTGTGCATTTATGCTTTGAAATCTCAAATGCGGCCTGGTCTCACACTGTTTGTACCCCTCATGCAAACCATCAGGACTCAAGTATGTGTTGAGCTGATTTATAAAAACTCACACTAAAAATGAAATAAACATTTAGAATATATGAATAGCCCACTGCAGTTTATACTGAAAGATATTGATAGAGGGGGAGAAATACTGTTTTACGGTTTCCCAATGAACAGGATCAAAGGAAAAACTTTTTAGGGAAAGATAAGTAGGTATACAAACAATGTTCAGTGCTTTCCTCCAGCTTCTGAATTAAGGGGAAGGCAGAAAGTCCTCCTCAGTGCCTTAATTTGCATTTTAAGTCATTTCATTCAAAAGGGCACCAAATTTTTGAAAGGACAAAAAATTAGGAACTAAATCTATTATGTTAATACATTATTGTAGCTGAGTACTTTCAACACACAAGTCTTACGGCTCCCGTAGAACACATCACTGTCACTCCATAAAACATTACAAAGATCACTATACTATACACAACCATCATTGACTATAACAATTCAGCTAAATCACAGCTGCTCTATCAATCAACTTTTGTCATATATAAACTTAAAATTCAATAAAAACATTTCCCACAGGTGTGTGACTTCAGTGTTCTACGGAATAAAATCTAACTTGGTTTATTAATGCTGCTAGCAGTGTTTGCTAAAAGTGTTTATGCACAAAAGTTACACTAAAATCACAAACTGAACTCCGTTTAAAAATAACACACTAAACAGTGGGATAAAGCTATTTGTTCACCAAGCTAATAAATAAAATCCATACATTCACATTCTCTCAGGCCCCTTGGTTTTCAAAATTTTTAAGTCCAAGGCTTTAAGTATCCCCAAACCCATAAAGAAATCTAAACAATACAGCAGTTAACCCCTTCCTTTTACCTTCCCATCCTACATTATCCTTCTTCAGAATTCATGAACCTTTTCTTCTGTTAACCTATCAACTTAAAAATGTCACTCTTTTCTCATTCGAGTTCCCTGAACAAGCTACTTGTACTTCCTCCTGCAGAAGCCTTAAAAAGCCAACCCAGAAAGATCAACTTCTGAAATGACAGCATGAAGAGCTCCGCTGATCCCCTCTGCAATAAAACTGGTGGGAATTATTAAAATAAAAACAAAACCAGAAAGAAAACACGTAAAGCCTATGAAATGTCCCTAAGGATAAAGAGCAAATGAAGGAAATTTTTTTTTAAATTATTAGTTTTTTTTATTTTCTCTTCTTTATGATTTTTTCTTTTATTTTTTAAATGATTTTTTATTATGTTAGTCACCATACAGTACATCCCCGGTTTCCAATGTAAGGCTCGATGATTCATTAGTTGCGTATAACACCCAGTGCACCATGCAATACGTGCCCTCCTTACTACCCATCACCGGTCTATCCCATTCCCCCACCCCCCTCCCCTCTGAGGCCCTCAGTTTGTTTCTCATAGTCCATAGTCTCTCATGTTTCATTCCCCCTTCTGATTACCCCCCCTTTCTTTACCCCTTTCTTCCCCTACCTATCATCCTATTTCTTATGTTCCATAGATGAGAGAAATCATATGATATTTGACTTTCTCTGCTTGACTTATTTCACTTAGCATTATCTCCTCCAGTGCCGTCCATGTTGCAGCAAATGTTGAGAATTCGTTCTTTCTGAGAGCTGAGTAATATTCCATTGTATATATGGACCACAACTTCTTAATCCAGTCATCTGTTGAAGGGCATCTCGGCTCCTTCCACGATTTAGCTATTGTGGACAACGCTGCTATGAACATTGGGGTGCATATGGCCCTTCTCTTCACTATGTCTGTATCTTTGGGGTAAACACCCAGTAGTGCAATGGCTGGGTCATAGGGTAGCTCAATTTTTAACTTTTTAAGGGACCTCCACACTGTTTTCCAGAGTGGCCGTACCAACTTGCATTCCCACCAACAATGTAGGAGGGATCCCCTTTCTCCACATCCTCTCCAACAATTGTTGTTTCTTGCCTTGTCAATTTTTGCCATTCTAACTGGCGTAAGGTGGTATCTCAGTGTGGTTTTGATTTGAATTTCCCTGATGGCTAATGATTTTGAACATTTTTTCATGTGTCTGTTAGCCATTTGTATGTCTTCATTGGAAAAGTGTCTGTTCATATCTTCTGCCCATTTTTTGATTTATTTGTTTCTCGTGTATTGAGTTTGAGAAGTTCTTTGTAGATCTTGGATACCAGGCTTAATGAAGGAACTTCTATTCAAGAAAATCTACAAAAATTTGGTAAGAAAGGTGTGAGTCTCTGATGCCTAAACCAAAACCACTTCCTCCCACAAGCTCAGCAAGGAAGAGATTCCACACTCGACTGTTGCAGCCAAGAATACAAGCAGTCTCACCTCCAGCTCCCAGTCAAAGGGAGTCACAGTACTGAGACTTCCTCAGAGGAGCAGGACAGCAGTGTTTCTCATCCAGCCTTCTGCTACCTAGTACTGAGGCTAAATTCCAGGCAGGCACAGTCAAGAGATGGGCGCTCCCTTCCTTGACCCTGCCCCCATCTGTGGAATGGAGATTTCACATTGGGCACAGTGCCCTGGTCATCTTTGCTCTGGCTCAGGACACAACGGTTATATGCCAAGAGAGGCAAGCCTGTAGTACCTCAGGCTGCAGCCACCCTCTCCCCCACCTTGCACCCAGCTTCTAGAGTGGGGGTGTCACTCACAGAGAAGTCTGCCATTGTTCCACACCCAGCTCCAGAGCCCTGGCTCAAAATTTTTGCTAAGGCGGCTGGAAAGGGAAAGACATGCCATGAAAAAAGCTCCTGATCTCTTCCCAAAGGAACTAACTTCATTTACCATAGAATATGGAGCTCAAACCTAAGTGTGCTCTTAAGAACAATGGAGGTTGTGACGTCAGGCAACTGGAAGGAGATTCTTGGATTTAATGAAGATACAGCCTATAATAAAGGCTGCCTAGTTTACAAGAAATAAGAGAGCTGGGTGATCTCTCCTGGGGTCAGAACAAATATCAAACACAGACCTCAGAAATGATTCCTTCAAAGCCACAATTTGACTGGATTAGATGGTAGAACAATACATGCCCCAGGGTACTGGTGAAAACAATAGGCACAATGGGGGTAGAGGGTAGACTTCCTAAAACAACCCAGGCAATCACTAAAAAACAAATAAACCCTGGGAAGGGTGACCAGTGCTCAAAGTTGCTACAATATTATCTAAAATATATGATTTCCAACAAAAATTATGAAGCATGCAAAGAATCAGGAAAGCAGAATTCTTTCTGACCCATAAAACAGAAAGCAGGCAACACAAACTGCCAGCGAGAATGACCAGGTGTTGGAGTTAATAGAAAAGGACTTTAAAATAGCCATTACAAATATGTTCACAAAAAATTTTAATAGCACAATTAAAGAGGTAAAGGGAGGTATTATGCCAATGTCACATCAAATAGAGAATATCAATAAAAATATAGGAATTATGTATATTTAAAAAAATGTAGGAATTCCAGAGCTGAAAACAAGTAACTGAAATACATTCACCAAAAGGGCTCTCAACCATAAATACGAACTGGCAGAAGGAGTGAAATTGAAGATAGAGCAACAGAGGTTATGTAAGCCAAAGAACAAAGAAAAAAAATAAAGAAAAATGAACAAAGCCTTAGAGAAATGTGGGAGATCATTAAGTACACCAACACACACATAATGGGAGTGCCAAAGGGAGGGAAAGAGAGGAGAGGGGGAGAGGGAGGGGACAGGAAAAAATAGTGAAAGAAGTAATAGAGGCAGGCAGTAAGCTCTAAAGCCACAATCATATGATTCCATTCATATGAAAATCCGGAATAGAGAAATCTACAGAGACAGAAAGTACATTAGTACTTAGGGTTGGGGTACCAGGAGGGTTAGGAGGAGGACAGCTGAAGGGTAGGGGGTTTTCTTTTTCGAGGTGATAAAACAGCTCTAAGAGGGACGGTGGTGATGGTTGTATGTATCTGTCAATATACTAAAAATCATTAAATTGTAAGCTTTAAATAGGTGAATTTTATGGAATATGAATTATACCTGAATAAAACTGTTAAAAAAGTCCCAACCCAGTTATCCAGAAAGAATTTCTCTTATTGTTGCTTTGATATGTAAATGCTTGCTTAGAATTATCTGATTAAATAAGAAACAAAAGCATAAATGACAGCTCCGTTAAAATAACTTATAGCCCCTTTCAAGGCTTATGAAAAACAAAGATTTATTAAACAGTTACCATACCAGCTACTGACTAAACGCCTCATTTGCTCACTTAATCCTTACCATCACCCCAAAACTGGGCATTAGCAGGTCTAAGCAGGTCTTAGAGGTCTCACAAATACTATACACTGAAGCCAAAACTGAAACTTATATTAGTCTGCAAACTTATATTAGGGCTGCTGAAACAGAATATCACAAAATGTGTGGCTTAAAAAACAGAAATTTATTTTCTCACAGTTCTGGAGGCTGGAAGTCAAGATTAAGGTACCAAGAGGTTTGATTTCTGGTGAGGCCTCTCTCCTTGGCTTGCAGACAGGCACCTTCTTCCTGTGTCCTCTCATGGCTTTTTCTCTCTGCACATACACTCCCGATGTTTCTTCCTCTTCTTATAAAGGACACTGGTCCTACTGGATTAAGGCTCCATCCTTATGGCCTCACTTAACCTAATTACCTCATGAAAGGCCCTACCTCAAACACCATTACGCTGAGGGTTAGGGCTTCAACATACAAATCTGGGGGAACACAATTCAGTCGACAACAGAACTCAAATGTAACTCCAGAGCCTGGTCTATAGTCCCTGAGGTTGATTTGATTGCCACCCAGTTTTCTGCAGGAATAATGCACTAAACCTGGACTGAAGGTACCCAGCAAAGACACTCATGGTTTCACATATATTATTGTTCTTGATCCATAAAGTAACATGGTGAAACACAGGTGCAAATCATTTTTTCATTTCACACAGAAAAGGAAACAAGTTCAGAAGAAAACAAACAGACTGCTGGAGACTGCATCCTTTATTAAAAAGTTGCATGAAGGGGTGCCTGGGTGGCACAGTCGTTAAGCGTCTGCCTTCGGCTCAGGGTGTGATCCCGGCGTTCTGGGATCGAGCCCTGCATCAGGCTCCTCCGCTGGAAGCCTGCTTCTTCCTCTCCCACTCCCCCTGCTTGTGTTCCCTCTCTCGCTGGCTATCTCTCTCTGTCAAATAAATAAATAAAATCTTTAAAAAAAAGTTACATGAAAATAAATGCCAGCAAAATGAGGGCATAAAGCAAGAAATAAGAAAGTGATCCAGAAAACAGTGGATCCAAGTCCAGGAAAACAATGATATCCTACACCCAAAAGACAGGTAAGTGACAAGCCAAGAGAAGCCTGGTATGGAACAGGTGAAGAAGGCTCCAAGAAGATCTCTAGGAAATAAGGGGAACTGACAAGATAGGCAGAAGGAATGAGAAGGGAGAGGTTAATTTTTCATTTAAATCTTGAAAATTTGGTAAAGGCAATTAGGTAAAAAAGAATTCAAATTTGATTATAGGGATATACTGCTTTGAATGGCACAAAGATTTTGAAATTGGAATACAGTGAAGGAAACTTAAATCTGGGTATTAGGTAGCTCTACAATAAGGAAAAATCATACAGACATAGTAACAATGTAAACACATAGACCAGTCAAAGAAGACAACTCTGAACAGAACATAAATGTTATCAATTATATATAAATAAGCATGTAGTTCAATTTATGAATTGAAAACAATGATCATAACTAGATTAGGAGTGGCACCTGAGTGGCTCAGTCAGTTAAATGTCTGCCTTCAGCTCACATCATAATCCCAGAGTCCTGGGATTGAGCCCCGCATCGCACTCCCCGCTCAACGAGGAGGCTGTTTCTCCTTCTCCCTCTCACTGCAGCTCCCCCTACTTGTGCTATGTCAAACAAATAAATAAAATCTTTAAAAAAACAAAAAAACTAGATTAGAAGGCAGAGGGAAGGTGAGAGAGGGCATCACCTAACTAAATCCTTACCTACCTCAGAAAGAAGTTAATCAATAGACAATGTCTGAAATTGTTAAATCAAGAACCTCCATATAACATTGTTGAGCAATACAGAGATAACACCATAATCAATTAGCAAAGTTAACTTTACCGAGTATTTACTATATACAAAGTATTACATTTATTAATTTTTAAACAATTCTATGAGATGAGCACCATAATTCCCCCATTTTGTAGATGAGGAAATGGAGACCCAGTAGTTAAACAGCTTGCTCAAGGTTATACACCTAGTAAGCAGTGTAGCCAAAATAAGAATCTAAGCAGTCAGGCTCCCAAATCTGTGTTCTTAATCAGTACCTCTTAAAAGCTGTTAAAAACGGAAAGTTACAAATGGTTGCTTCTGAAAAGTCTGACTTAGGTGAGGAAAGTAGAGGATTTTGGGAAGTGACTGCTGACTTTCATTTAAGTCCTTCTGTTATATTTGATTTTTTATTTGATTTTTTTTTTTTAAAGATTTTGTTTTTATTTATTCGACAGAGATAGAGACAGCCAGCGAGAGAGGGATCACAAGCAGGGGGAGTGGGAGAGGAAGAAGCAGGCTCATAGCGGAGGAGCCTGATGTGGGGCTCGATCCCATAACGCCAGGATCACGCCCTGAGCCGAAGGCAGACGCTTAACCGCTGTGCCACCCAGGCGCCCCTGATTTTTTATTTGATTTTTAAATTATGTACATTAACTAAAATGAAAGACAATACCAAATGCTGGAGAAGATGTGAAACTGCTAGTGTAGACTATTAGAACTACTTTGAAAACTGTGGCAATATTTACTAAACCTGAAAAGATACATAACCTGTGACCCAGCAAACCTACTCCTAGATATATCCAACAGAAATGCCCACAAATGTATAAGAATATTCTTAACAGTGCTATCCAACGGTTCATCAACAACAGAAGGGATAAACTGAGGTACACAGTGGAATACTCCACAGCAAACACAATGAACTATATCCATACACAATGACATGGATTAATTTCACAAAGGTACTGCTGAGCTACATGAAGAATCTAGAAAAACAATGAGTGCATACAGTACGGCTCAATTTATATAAAGTTCAAAAACAGATAAAATAATAAAAACCAACCCCAAAGCAATGGCGACAGAAGCCAAGATAGTAGCTACTCTTAGGCAGAGCAGGGAGGGTAGTGAATGGATGGCATATGAAGGACTTCTTGACCACTGGTAATATTCTATTTGCTTGCTCTGAACGCTCTTCTGTTCACTTTGTAAATATGCACTGAACTGAATTTTATAATTAGTGCGCATTTTAAGGGGTGAGTTGTATTTCTGTAAAAGTTTAAAAGAAATACCATGTTTAATTTAAAAATGTACATTACTTTGGTAACATTTTAAAAATATACAGTATTTAAATTTTACACCTACGAGAGAAGCCAAGCCTTCTTCTCGTATGTGGATCTGAATCTTTTTTAATGTCTAAAATAGGTTTTTTCTCTAAGATGTTTCTTCAAGAATGCTCTATAAGCACCCTGAATGCCAGCTGGTGACATCTCCATCACATGGCAGCAGTAAAACTGTTTGCAAACACTGTGATCTTTAGAGAAAGAGGGTTTACTACAAACCCAATATAAAAATAGTCTGAGGTCTAAATCTACTCTTGACTTCAGCATGGGCTTGTGTGTCTTTGCCAAAGTAATAAATCTGCTCAAGTTTTCAGCTCAATAAAAGGGAAACCTTACTAACAATTAGAGCAAGTAAAAAAAAAAAAAAAGGCACAGCTGTTTCACTGCACTGCATACCTTTATCTCCAGGAATACTCAGGCAGAAGTTGGATGAGACTTTGTCAAGGAGGGAGGGTGTCTTGAAAACAACACAGAAGTTAGAATCATACAATCCCAACTCCTAGGGATTTGTTTCAAAATGATCAGGGGAGGGGAGTGTGGGGAGACAGAGATGGTCAAAAGTGGCCATAAGTTAACGACTGTCTGCTATGGATTATGGGGGTTTACTGAACTCTTAACTTCTGAGTAAGTTTGAAATTCTCCATAACGAAGAATTAGAAGAGGTTTTTCTGCATACTAAAACTTCAGTTCTCTCTTCGTATCTCCTTTCTCTTCTATACTTTCTTTAGCAACATCACTTGCTCTCACTGTTTCCGCAAGTTATATATATTGATGCCCAAAAGTAAATTAGACACCTTTTCTTCAAACTTGCTCCTCTTCTATTTTCTTACTGGCACTGTGGATTTCATAGACACTCGGGAACCTGCAGTTATATTTTACTCTTTCCCTTCTCACAGCTAATCAGTTCCACCTCTGTTCCCCTCTACTGCACTACTACGATGTCTCTTCCACTATTGCTTTTTGTTGCCCACTGGCCTGGCTCAGAATTTCACTGGTTACTTAGAAGGTTGCGATTTCTGAAATTAGGCTTCCTCTTCTTAAAAAAGAGTATTTTTAAAATCCAAAACAAAAGCCTGCTGTTTCTTTAAATAAAAAGCTACCTCATAGGACTGTTACAAAGACTTAGGGAGTTCATACATGTGAAACACCTAGCGGAGTTCCTGCCTGGCATGTAATGGACACATAAATTCTGGTTTTCTTCAAAGTCTTATTAAACTGGCTTCTCCTTTGCCTCACTGAATCCCTATAACCATATAATGTCCTGATTCAGTTCCTTTGCTATTTTTCCCACCAACACTATACTTCTATCCCATCTCCCTGTGTCTAAAGATAAACTATCCTTTAACTGGTCAGCTCAAATGTCATCTCATCCCTTTCCACAAATGTGCTTACTTGAGAACAGAGAGACCAAAGTTAGGTATTCGGAGACTATAGTCTTCGTTCGGGCTTAGGAATACAAACAACACTATATCCTGCCTAAGGAAGAGAGTAGAACAAGCAGTTCTCAAGAGGCAGTTGGGAGTTCTGTGTGGTTTTTGCCTTTCAGTCTGACAGTCTTGGCTTTCTCACATTAGGAACTAAAAAATCTAAGTGTGCTCCGAATTCTCCTAAACCAAATACCTAAACTAGATAAAGCAGGGGTGATTATTTTCAAAATGTTTCTTCATTTATCATTTTTCAGAGGTATCTTAGTATTCCTTTAAATAATGAGTTCCCCTGCTGCATTTAAGTATGATTACAGAACCTCAATTGGCCATAACTTTTCTGGAGCACATTATTATACAAAGTATGGAACACTAACAGAAAACTACATACAAGCTAGAGAGAAAACAAAGTATGAGTGGTTCAAAATCTCTTAATTTTCTATATTAGTAAACCATGAAACTAAGTTGCAAATTTTCAATTTTACTTAAACAATTTGATATTACATTAAAAAGACAATTCATGCACCAAACTCCTCCATGTTTACCAAGATTAGTACTGCTATATTATTTCTCCTGAGAGACTGTTCGCCTGCTAACCGCTGTGATCCCATAACTAGTCCCCCATGGTAAGCTCCTTCCACCATTCAAATTCTACTTCAAAGTCACCTCCTCTCTGTAAACTGTCCCCTCCACCTAGTATCACTTCCTCACCTGTTTTCTAAAAGCACTTACACACACTTCTATTATGCACTAATCACCCTGTTTACCTGTCGATTTCTCTCTAGCTCTCCCTCACACCGCCCCCTCCTCCCAACTAAATCGTGAGTTGCCTCAAGAAAAGAAACATACATGATAGCTGTTGGAGAGTAGTTGGTAAGAGCGACTCTGGAGCTTGAACAGCTTGGCTTGGAATCCTGTTCTGCCACTTCCTAGCAACATAACCTTGGGTATACTCTGACTTTAAGCCTCAGTTTCCTCATATGAAAAAGGAGGATAATAATTACACCCAGCTGAGAGAGCTGTTTTAAGGATTATGTGAAATAATAAAAAGCATTTAGCATCCCTTACTCCTCAGCTTCTTTTTGACAAGGCAGCTTAAGGCAGTGTTCAGCACATAGGTTTTAGAGTCAGTGCTTGGTTTTGAATTTTGGTTCTTACATCTGCTAGCTTTAAGACCTCGGACAAGCGATTTCAACTTTGAGAGCCTCAGTTTCTTCATCTGTAAAAGTAAGATAGTAATTATTATCTATCTTACAGGGTTATTGTAAGGATTAGATGAGAAGGTTCACATAAAGCATTAGGCACAGGGAGGTGCTCTAGAAATATTTCCCATCAAACTTCCTATTTATCTATTTTAAGTTTGGTCTCCTAGAGACACCACAGAGCAAACTCCTTCCCTTCCACAAAGAACCATTTCAGGAGATGGCCTTCACCAATATGATGTTCAAGGTCATAGCTGTTGGCCTTCCTTGGATTTTAGATTCCACATGGCCATGATTTCAGTCATCATACTAGTTGATTTTTTAAAAATTGTGTTCTTTCTGAGGATATCAACTTGCAAGTGCAGGGAAACTAATAATGGCCAGTATGCCTCCCTACCTTAGGTGTTACTTTTCTACCTCTGCAACATTAAGCTTTTTAACTAAAGCATATATTAAAGCTGAATATAGTGACACTGACTTATGGAAACCTATGGAGAATTGTTCTATTTATGGAATTCCTGGGTGTGTACCATGCTGACAGAGTCTATACTTGGGAAAGCAATTTTAATTCCTGTACTTGTAAGGAGAAAAAAGTACCCATGAATAGTTATGAAACTAATAAGAATAAGGACAAAAAACATGGTTACAGAAACTTCTCCCCGAGCATCCACCTACCCTCTACTTAATATGAAACAGTCACTTTTATCCAAGCTCCTAATTCTGCATAGAAGAATCAAGATCTAAAATGCTTCACAATATTCTGATGTGGCTTTATATACACACTGAACAAAAGAGTGATAACAGAGGTTGCAGGTCCCTCATAATGGAACTCACCTTTGAGTTCAATGTTAACTGATATCCTATGCACCGGAGAGATACAGTATCAAATGAGATGAGCCACTCAGGCAACCAAAGTAATCCTTTTGACCATGTCTGATAAATCTCCTATCTTTTTATGTTCATCACAACTCACATGGGAGGGTCCCTTACCACAGCCTATGATCAATAAAATTGAAATTCTCAGCTTTCACAAAGCTGGGGAAGAAAAGGCAGAACCATGAGAACTGTCCTCAAATCCAAACTCCTACTCCTCTCTACCAGCTGCCCCAACAGACAACTTTGAATAAAAGAATACAAAAATCACTACTTTATTGATTTCTAGCACATCTGTGAAGGATATAATACTTTCATTTACATCCTTGATTCTCATGACTCATAACAATGTGTAGCATTGTAAGTCTTATTTACATATGAAGAAACTAAGGATGAGGAAGTTCAAGTGGCTTTCATAATCAGAACTGCCACGGATCCACTCAAACCTGTGCTCCATACAACACCAAGATGTAAATACTACAAATCAATTGAAAATAATGTATGTATGTAATGCTCATTAAAGCTGATTCAGAAAGGAGGCAACAGGGGTACCTCCTTCCCATATGGTAAAAATAAATGAGATTAGATAAGCAGTTCTCAAATATTTTGTTCAAAGGACCCCTACACATTTTAAAAAATTAAGGAATCCAAAGACTAATTGTTTATGTGGTTTATACACACATTTACCACATTACAGATTAAAAATAACACTTTTAGGGGCACCTAGGTGGCTCAGGTGGTGACCATGATCCTGGTCCTGGGATCAAGTCCCCCCCACCCCAGCTTCCTGCTCACCAGGGAGTCTGCTTCTTCCTCTCCCTCTGCCTCCCCTCCCTTGTGCATGCTCTCTCAAATAAATAAATAGAATCTTTAAAAAATAACACTTTTATTTTTATTTAAAGATTCTATTTATTTATTCGACAGAGAGAGAAAGAAAGAGGGAGCGCCCGTGCGTGTGCACAAGCAGGGGAGGGGCAGGCAGAAGGAGAGGGAGAAGCAGGCTCCCTGCAGAGCAGGGAGCCAGACGCAGGGCTGGATCCCAGGACCCCGGGATCATGACCTGAGCTGAAGGCAGACGCTTAACCAACTGAGCCACCCAGGTGCCCCCCCAAAAACACTATTTTAAATACAAGAATACATATTCCATTTGCTGTCTGGGTGATGATGTCATCATATATTACATAACTCCTGGAAAACACCATTGTACTCTTGTGAAAGAATGACACTGAAAAAGGCAAGTAGCATTTTTCTATTATTATGAGAATGGTTTTGACATGGCAGACCCCTACTGCAAGGTTCTTGGAGATCCAAAGTGGTCCCTAAGCCACACTCTGAAAACCACTTAAGTTAGAAGGTTAACAGCTATCATGGCAATTCTTAAATTCTAACCCACTATTTTACTTTAAGTACATTGTTTCTCAGTACTAGACTAAAAAAAAAAATCTCGAAGGAAGGGCTGTTTTATTTATTCCCTCTTACCACTAATTCTCTTTACAGAGTATAGTGCCCTGGACAAAGATGGTACCTAACACTTACGGAGTAAACTGACTCTCTTCTGAAGTCTAGTGGATGGGGAAAGAGAAAACATATTAAAGCAAAATTATCACTTCCCTACTATGGTGAAGACATAAACAATGAAGTATATAATACAGATGTCTGATATTAAGCCAGTCAGATGTATCAAATAGACAAAAACTCCATTCAAGACATGAAGGAACAGCAAAAGATCTGAACAAGAGAAATGAGGAGAAAAGGTAATACTTTAAGGTTATGTAAGTGCCCAGCTTTCTCCTAATTTTTTCTCTATCCAAATAAAAGTAGCAAAGCATATTCTGGAACAGAAATGGCTTTAATATTATCTGTATCTCTGCTTCTCTTACCTAAAGTTGGAACTTATTAAATTTTTACTTAAGTATTTTTAAGATGATTTGTACTTGCATATTTGAGAGAAATCCCTACATAAGACCTCTGCAGAAATAACAGGTAAGTGAATAATAATGCCACCTCATAATTACAAAATCCCTTTTTCTAAGAAATTTTAAAAGTCTAATTTTTATTTCATTCAGTCTTAAAAATAACAAGTTGCATGACTTGCCTAAAAATACACTAAATCAACAAATCGATAATTCCAGAAGTAAAAGAGAAATTCCTGGTCATCTAATCCTATTGTTTCAAGACAAAGAGGCTGAGTTACTTTCAAGTGAAACCATTAAAAGCATAGAGTATCCCCAAGGCTCCAACAATTATTACCACAGAGTCTGGTCTAATAAATGCTTGTTGCCTGGCATGATTCTCGGAATAACAAGTCCAAATCCTCAATCTATAGCACTAAAAAATCCAAACATTTTGAATAATTTAATCAAATATTTTAAATAAACAATTTGCTAAAAATTGGCCTGTAATTTAGACAAATTATATTCATGGACTATATTACAGACTAAGACTGTCGTGAATTTTCCCCTTAAACTTGACTAATTTCAAAATGCCTGAACTAAATACAATCTGTACTATATGCCACTCCAGTAATTAGTAAATGAAGGACACTTAGTTTGCTACAAACATTTAAATTCTTCCCATGTCAGAAGTTGGCGCTTTAGTCCTGTTTAAAACCCAGAGTTAAATACTGAGAACTAATGACCTTTCCAAATATTAAAACAGACCAGACATCACCTGTCCTAAATCTTACAGAATATTATACTTATAGTAAGAACAAAATGAGGTTTTCAGTGCATTATAAAAATGATTACCATATAGTGAAATTAGCTATAATAGAATGGCTCTTACTTCAGCCAGAGCAAGTTTCACAGAACTAAAAGCTCTGAATTATTTACTTGCTTGACCAAATAACTAAGGTAGCAAGACTGTGTAGTCAGCAACCACAATCATCCTTAGTAATGAGTAGGAGTATAATCAAGTATATATGAAAGACTATTGTGTGAAAAGGACAGTAAGCATATAACACAAACACCAGATGCACTATTTAGTAGATATTGATGTCTGCACGAAATGGCTGTATCTAAGAACAGAACACAGTTATTTTTTAAAATACAGATTTTTGTAGCCAGCTACTAAACAGAAATATGTCCTCATTATTATTATTTAAGGTTTTAAAGCAAAAAACAATAGTCACTTTTAACTGCAGACTATACAGGTAGGATATGGGAGTTGATCCTACAAGAAACAACATTTCCAAACATACTGAGGACACAAATATGTGTTTAACTGGTAATGTACCTTACCGCTGAACCAAGTATGCATACAGATACTTAGTACAAAGGAAAAAGCCCAACCAAAACATTTTTACTGTGCTAATCATAGTATTCTTGTTTGTTTTTTAAGTAGACTTCACGCCCATTGTAGAGCCCAATACCGGGCTTGGACTCAGGACCCTGAGATCAAGACCTGAGCTGAGATCAAGAGTCAGATGCTCAACCAACAGAGCCACCCAGCCGCCCCCCTAGTATTCTTATTTTTAGGTACATACCAACAAGAACTAATCATGCTGGGCAGTGGGACATTTTCTAGCTCTTTTCTCAAAGCTATGCAAACCAAAGCACAGACATCTCAGTACTCTACCCACCATATCATCACCTCCATTTTCCCAACAATACATGAAGAATTCATGGGCATAAATACCCAATGTGCTGATTAGAGAAGAAAGAAATACATGTACTAAAGCATTCTGCTGGTTTCATGAAAACTGGTGATTATGTACCAGACCAGTGAAAATTAGTTTTACTGTTATTCTACATCAGTCCAAGGAAAGGATCATCTACAGTTTCTCTATACTGACCTTTCCTAAGAACATGAAATTAAAAGCCACAGCTTCTGGAGTGTCAGAGAAGGCTGCAAACACATTCGTGTTTTGTTTTTGTGGAAATGAGAGGAGAGCTGGTGCCCCTAAGGTGGCCAACAGACCTTAACTCAGCATTGTGAACTGCTGGAGACTTAAAATCGGCATAATTTGTGTGTGTGTGTGTGTGTGTGTGTGTGTGTGTGTGTGTAAAGAAAGGGATGAGGCACTCCTCTTCAACAGTGATTTTACAATCAGAATTAGGTTATGTATCAGCAGCCTGTGTTTATAATAACGACCTTCCATCATTTAAAGAAAAGGTTAAAATATGTTCTGTACCTCTGTTTATGAAATTCAAATAGAGAGCTCATTAGACGGAATTCAAAATTCCAGCACTTCAGTTACATAGCTGAGTTCACTTTGTGAAAATATATCAAGCATACACTTAGGATTTGGGCAGTTTCTATGTACACAGGCACAGACACACATATACAAACACACGCACACATATATATGTCAATAAAAAGTTTATACAAAAAAATAGTTCTGGCATTTAAAGGGCTAACGTGCTTTTTCATATAGGATAGTCAAAAGATGGTATTTCAGCAGGGACATGAAAATGATGGTGTGAGCTCTTTGGCTATCTGTGGGAAAAACATTCCTAAAGAAAAACTAGGAAAGCCCTTGTGATGGCCGTACGCATGGAGTGTGAGAACAGCCAGGAGGCTGGAACAGACTAAGCGAAAGGAAGAGTTATAGAAGATAAGGTCAAAGCTGGAGATGCGGCCAGGTGTGAAAAAAAGTGGTGAATGAGTTCGACCCATACAAACTGCCAGGAGGGATATCTGTATTACTCTCAGAAACCAATCTGCAGGGTCACATTTATAATATACTCCCCCATTTTACTGTTAAGGAAAGAGGGAGAGATGATGGGAGAAGGAGGAGGAGAGGAAGAGAGAGGAACCTCCTCAGCAGGCAAGAGGCCTGAGTATGTGTCTGAGCAGAGAGAGGTGTACATGCCAAACTTAGCATGGACTATATTGGGGGATGAAATTAAAAGGGAGAGAAGTACATTTTCAACTTCTTTATGTTCCTAAATACTATCTAAGCATTTGCAAAAACTATAGCAAACAAAACCCAAAAAAACAGCCTGAAGAAACACTGGAAGAAAAAAACCTAATATCTACAAAGATATAGGTAGAAGGATGTTTATGGTATCATTATTTATAGTAGTTAGAAAAATGAAAGAATCAATAAGGAATTGGTTCACTTACAGTACTTCTGAAAAATGTAATTCTAAGAACCTGTTAAAACAAATGAAGTAGGTATATTTAGAAAAGCCAAGATAAAGTTAAAAAAAAAAAGGGCAAGATGCTAAGAATGGGATGATCCTGTTTTTATTAATAAAAAATTAGAATATATTTAAGAAAAAGTATAGAAGAATAGTCCCTGAATTTAACCATTTTAAGATATTACAGTAGGTTTTTCACTTTGATATCTCATATTTTCTATGTGAATTTTTACAATGAGCTTATCATTCCTTTAAAAGGGTAAACAAATTTAATGTGTCACCTAGCAAATGTCTGACATATCTTGAGTAAAATGTCTGACAGATGTAGGATATTCAATAAATGTGTATATTCAATTAGTTACTAAAGGGAAGATATGTTTATTCAGTGGATATCATATATGTGACATTTAATACCTCCAATTAGATGGATATGATTTCCATTTCCATTTTACAGATACGGAAACTGAGACTAGGGAAGATAAGGCCTCTTGTTCAAGGGCTCTTGCTTGGGAGAGTGCTAAAGTCTACCCCAAAGCTCTACTGACTAGAATAGACAATTTAAATACTCCTCTATAGCCTCAACCCAAAACAATAAGATAATTCCAATAGGAGTGACAGTCTCTTTAGCACCTGCAGTTCCACTCATCTGAAATAATTAACACGTACTCCATTTTCTCTGGTATAAGTACACTAAGTATGTAGTTTTATGCAAGTCTAAGCAATTTGGCAAGAAACATTTTCGAACTAAACTTCTGTAAAACTTGTACTAATAACTAGGTAGTTGCTTTACGACTTTCAGTGAGGTATGATGTGCTCCGATGCCATGCCAAGTGTCGGGAGGTCCTATGACTCTAGAAATGGAACAAAGGGATTTAATAGCACTTGTTTCCTGGTGACACTGTTCTGAGAAAATAGAGAATTTGATAGGAAGAAATGTCAGGTCAATATTTAACTTCTAAACATGGTATTGAGTGGAAGGAACTCTAACTTTACATGTCAAATATTCTTACTGAACAACTGATTCAAAAAGCCTCAGACTGCTATAGAGAATCTTACTAAGGGGGGGGGGGGGAGAGACTGGTTAGTCTTCCTTAGAGATTTTTTGGAATGCCTGAGCCATATGAGTCCTGTATAGCTTCTAAGAAGGCCAACAAAATTATTAAAGTGCTTAATATTTAACCATGTTAGTTTTATGGCAACAAAGTTGTATCCTTCTGTCTGTGCTTATTACTCAACCTGGAGTCTAAGCACCCTAGACAGGTTTTGAGGGGACTATAAATTTCATGAAATTACATGAAATTTTGTTTATGCATTTTTCTGCAGAGAGCCACAGTTCTCATTAGCTTTCCAAAATCCAAAAAGATAAAACCCTCAAAAAACAGGCTTAAAAGTACCTTTCAACATATATGTACATCTGCTCTTTTTTTTGTAGGCATTTAAGCATAGTTTTTATCTTGTTTTTTTTTTAGGGTTTTTTTGTTTAAACGTTTAGAGCAAAATTTTTTTTACAAAGGGCCAGGTAGTAAGTATTTTAGAATCTGTGGGTGCGTATGATCTGTCTCATATTCTTCTTCTTTGAGCAACTTTAAATGTAAAGTTTAAAAATGTAAAAATCATTCTTAACTGAAGGGACTAACACCAGCTTGTTTTAAAGTAACAGTTGGTTTACCACTACAGAAATAACACAGCATGAGCTTTGGGAGCCCAGACTCTTTTTTTGAGAAAGTCACTAACCCCGTCTAAGTCTCAAGTTGCCACATCTGTAAAAATGAGATACTAAACTTTCTCACACAGTAGTTTTAACTATTGAGGCAGCAGGTGTACAGAACTGCCCACACAGTCCCTGGCATACAGTTAGCAAACTGATTTTATTATCCTTGCCTGTGCCTCATATGATAAATCATTAGTGATATTTATAAATATTAAGTGTTTGATCAGCAGGTATGCTCCTCCCATACAATCTACCTTATAATGATCTGCTTTGGCTATTTCTAGGAACTAACTGGGGTTTTCCTGGACAGCCAGCAGACATGCACGTTACTCATGAGAATCTAACAGTCTCTTCATAATTACTCCTCTCCCTTCAATGTGTGAATCCAATTTCTAGAACAAAGATTTAATTTATCAATATGTTATTTTCCATCTAAGTATTAGAAATGCCCAAATCACAGTAATTCAAAAAAGCTTAAGAAAATCCAGCCTGAAAGAAGTAAAACCAGCATTAATGGGAGCACACTTAGGTGTACCAAGGACCTAAGGTCACAAAATACTATACAACATAGTCATCAGCAGAGATACTGATATCTCCTCTTCCTGTTCCTCACAAAACGGAAGGTCTCAAATATATCCAAAGTTCCATTATAATGAGCTTCAATTGTTCTGTTTTCTCCAGAAAGACTAACCAGCTTAAGAGCATGAACTATACTATAACCATTTTTATCCTTCACCATACCTACCATAACACTAGGTATGCTAGTCTTCAGGAAACAGTTATTAACAGAAAATAAGTATTTTAAAAATGATTTTATTTATCTAAGACAATGATCTTTCAATTCTGTTTATATAGATATTCATTTGAGCAGCAGGAAAATCAAAGCACAAGAGGTAAAAAAAATTAGCTACTACTACTACTCCAGAACAGCTACAGTGATACAACAGTGTCCTTGTCTGTCCTCTCTCAAAGTATCAAAGGTTATGTTTCCTACTAACATTAGTAAGTAAAACTATGATTCCTACAATCACTAAGGATTTTGGAAACTACTGTAAAATATTTTTCAGCCTAAGACACTTTTTTAAAGTTGTCCATATAAAGTGTATGAAAAGTAAGTGAATAAACACAGTACTTGACACTTGAAATGATTTTGTCAGCTTTCAGTATATTTACTTTGAAAGTTTTAAAGACATGATTACTCAAACCATCTTTACAGGGTGCCTGGGTGGTGTGGTTGGTTAAGTGTCTGACTCTTGGTTTCAGCTCAGGTCCCGATCTCAGGGTCATGAGATCAAGTGTTGGGTTGGGCTCCCACTCAGCGTGGAGTGTGCTTGAGATTCTCTCTCCCTCTCCCTCTGCCCCTCCCACTCGTGTGCTTACACTCTCTCTAAAATAAATAAATCTTTAAAAAAAAAACTTTACCTCAAATAATCAGTAAAATGAAAAAGCTGTAAGTAATGGTAAGAGTAAATGTTTTTCCTTCCTCATCTCAGAAGACAAAAACAAACAAACAAAAACAATTCAATTACAAACCACATTACAGAGCATGAGGCTTTCCAGACCAAGCCTAATTTAGTTCTCTTAAATTAATGGTATACTTGGAGAAGATACAGGTAAATAAAAAACGCTAAAAAGCTCTACCTAACTAAATACAGCTCAGTCCTTGCTTTTGGTGGGACAGTGGTCTTCCTTGATCCTCTAGTCGGTAGGAGTATTTGAAAAATTTCCAAAAATGTATAGCACAATGCTTTTTAGGAGTAAAGGAACAGAACAGTTATGACAAAAACAGCCATGTTCACAGGATATTACATGAACCTGAAGAGTGAAGTTTTTCCCAGATATTTGTTTCACATGCATTCATCAAATTCAAATATCAACAAGTAGATGTCTCCTTATTTGTAGATCAGAGAAGTATGCGCTTACATAGTTAATGACCCACTTCACACTAAAGCAAAAATCCACCACACTCAAGTGAAAAACAGCCACTAGGTACTTACTATCACTGTACTGAGAATGGAAAATGTTTCAAGGGATTTTTTAAAAATTCAACATTATACCGAAGTCTTTTATAAAATAAAACTGCTCAATGAAAGTCTCTTGAAAGATAATAATATTTAAAGAAGGCTAATAATTACCGTCCTTTACTATTCAGCTATTTATTCTTCCCATTTTCACTGATTAGCAACAGTGTTACTCCCTATTTAGGAAGGATCTCAAATTCACGCTAGGCCAGACAACTACCATTAGCAAGTAGGTGGGGACTATAAACTATGCCTAAGAACTTCCTGCAGCTGCTACCAGACCTCTCTCTCCATCCTGTTATTGCTATAAGGAATGCAGGCCTGGTGCAACAAGATCTTCCAACGTCTCCTAAGAGAAGGCAGAAATCCAAATCATGCAAAATCTTCCCTTTTTAAATACTGGCAATTAAGAAACAACAACAACAAAAATACCGTGAGGCCGAATAAAAAGTACCTGCAAACTGAATTTGGCCTTCCAGTATGCAACCAATGCTAAAACACAGCAATAACAGTCTAGAAAGAGAAGCATCAAGAATCTCAAGTATCCGACTCCTAAATTCTAAACTCCCCCGGACTATAACTTAGATTTCAGGAGGAAGATGGATTCTCCATGTAGTCACAAATATTAGTGGCAATCTTTCTTTCCTGAAGACTAATTTTTGGGTTAATTAAAAACAACAACAACAACAACTTGGTACTCCCCCAATACTAGGACTTTAATTTACTATTTTAAAGTATATACTTTAGGGAAAAAATTCAAAACAACATTTAAGGGAGATGAACTTAGAATTACATTAGTAAAACTAAATTATAATATGTAAAAAATGTATACGTATTATAACTCATTTTTAAAAAAATATTATATAGTTTACAAACTACATTATTTGGGTAAAATGAGATGTTAATCATCACAATCCTTAGAAAGCAACCACTTGAACTCCTTTGAATCTCTAGATGAGACGTTAGGAACTGGCATTCCTCACAGGCTACCTTCACTTCAGCAACACGAAATGGAAAAACAAATAAAGGGTGGGGAGAAGTGACAACAATGCTAATTGGCAAGGTATTTCTGTTATATAATAATTAAAGTGCCAAAGGATCCTAAGACTCAATACAATTTTCTTTACTGCTTTAGCTCTAAGTAGATTAGATGGCTAAAAAGGATAAACTAGCAGACCTTCTATTTGGAAACAAAATCTGCTGGATTAAAAAAGAAATACTATGTGGGGCAGCAACCAAAGATTTAACCTTTAAAGGATCTGCTCTCAAAATTTCCAATTTAAGAAAAAAAAATCTTCAGTTACACTCTTCTCAGAGTTCTCAGTTGATCTGCAAAGGTGCCTCCATATATATGTTACATTGATAGCATACTTTAAAAAACAAAAAACAAAACCTTAAGAACAAGATGACAGAGTTGAAGGAAAAAAGGTAGCTCTGGCTTTATCAGGGCTGGATTTCACTACAGAACAGCTGTGTGACTTTAAGTTATTTAACTACTCTGAGCACTACTCCTTCATCTATATAAAAGGGTAAACAATAGCTACTTTAACTCTCATTATGAGAATTGTGATACATCTTAAATGTACTTTAACTCATTCTCTTAACCGAAATCTGAATCCGCTCCACAATATCAGTAGCTTAAAATACTTCTGGCAGAACAGCTACATAGACAAGAGAACCCAACACTTCCTGGAGCAGCCCATTTCATCCTCACACGTCTATTATTTTCTTTTACTTAACTAAAATCAGCTGCCTAGTTACTTCAACCCTCCCATCAATCAATCACATTCTAGTTAAATCATATTAAGTACTGCTAATCGAGTTCTCATTAAACTTTAGGCTCCACATGGTTGAGGCTGTTCAGTACTGAAGCCCCAACACTTAAACTATAATAAGCACATAGCAGGTGTACAACAAACATTTGCAGATTAAGTGATAAGCTGTTAGTATTTACTGATTTACCACCGAAACGCCCTCTAATATAAAGAGCACAAACCTGTATATTTCTGGAGGTGACCGTTTAATGTGTAAAGTTTAAAACTGGAACCAGACACCTGCTACGTTTTTTTAAAAAAAATCCCTTCAGATATAGCAAATGAAAGCAATTTTGTTGTACTTTAAATGGTGATGCTATTCAAAGATACAGATGATAAAGTTCCTTCAAAGCAATAAAACCTACTAATGTCTCCATAACTGCTATTCATAATTTCCTTCCAATTTAACGGAATTCCAAGTCTACATTAAAAAAAACAAAACAAAAAACACAAAAAACCCCTCAAAATGATATGCAACCTCACGGCCACTGGCTATTCTGCAAATAACCCCCAAATAATACCTTAGTCAAATTTTATTACCTGAAAGTTACCAAGAAAACAGCAGCATACCAAAATCTGTTAACTTTTTTCCATTACTTTCTTAGCAACACACTGCTATAAACAAACATCTCACTGGTTAAATAACAGAACTCATTTATAATTTAGTCACTTACATTCCAAAGCTTAAAGAGTAGTTTTCATAAAGTACGTTCTACTTCACAGAATGGGAAATCAAACACAGTGAACAACCAGTTCACCACTCTCTGCAAATCTATGGAAATATATCCATTATAAAATAAATTTCTCCTGCCATTCAACAGTTTTAAGCTGTCACTCTATGCTATTAGCCTAAACAAAACATAATTAGTAAGGCATATCTGCCACATACACAAGTCAATAATCCATCACAAACCCAAACAAAATATCCCTGGATTACCTGGGTCACTGTTGCTTGACACTTTGGTAGAAAATCAGCGGTCTAGAAATATGCAACTAGAGGGCACTAGGTAAGGCAAATACCAGACTGACACAGTTTTATAAGGAAGGACAAAATCCAAGAGTCAAACATTTTAATGAACAGAAATTTAGAGGACAAAAAGTGACATAAAAAATTCAGCTGATTTCGAAGAAACAGCCATCTATGACCCTTTCCACTTCCAACAAGTCAGACGAAAGTAGATGAAGCCTCTATTCCCTACAAAACTTCCTTTCCCCTTCCACTTCTTCTATATTAAAAAAAAACAAAAACAAAAACAAAAAACTCTTGCCCATTAATCAAAACAGTATACTATGTAAAATTAAGCTACATACAGAAGAGCTTTAAAAAGTTAAAATCACTATCATTAAAATTCCATCTGCAGGGCGATCTCAGGTACTGTGTGAGAAACTTGCAGCCAGCGTTGACACATTAGGAGCAGAATCTAGGTCTGTGCTACAGAACCTCAATGGGGAAGATGACATTAACACAAAATCTACAAAGAACTACAATATGTATAGGCTCCCAACTGGTTTTCCATTTGCTGTGGGAAAGTATTCCTTTAGAACAGATACTACTACATGTCTGCCCTGAAAGTTGCCAAAGCGCCACTGCAAAACTGGCCTGCAGTTGCAAAATACAACAGCCTCGGGCTATCCGCACACTTCTTTCTCACGCCTGTACTTTGGGTCCAGGAACAATTTCTCAATGTGGTCAAGGTGATGCTGCAAAACCGCCCTCAATGCCGCAACCACAAACAGGAACAGTTTCTCACCAGTCCCCAAGCCGACTCCTGGGCATTAGGGGTACTGCCCTTCCATTTTCAACATGCGGCTCCTACCCGCGCTGACAGCACCCTGAGTGCACACAAACACGCGAGAAGGCTTCTGGCTCATACTGATGCCCTCTGGAAGCAAAGAATGTGTGCACTACTCGCCTTCCTCCAGGGTCCTGTCCGGCCAGGGTTGGGGAGATGCCCGGAAAAGCAGGGGCTGGGGCTGAGCCTCTGCCCTTCCCATTCCAAGCAGGCAGCCGCATCGCGCCCAGGCCCGGATTCCCGGCAGCTAGGCCCCCGCGCCTGCGGGGTATCTTTTCCCCACCTCCCTCCCTCTCACCTGATCTTGTAACTCGGGAGAGTGTGCTTGCGCTTAATGATTTTCTTGAGCTGGTTGACGATGATGGAGGTGAGCTGGGGCATAGGCCGCCCTTCAAACTGGGAGCGCACCTCAAAGTCGATCAGCGGGTCCTCCACGAAGGAGAAGAACCAGTGGGTGAAGGGCACGCGAGTGAAGACGAAGCGCAGCCTCCCCACCACTCGGGACAGCTTGACGAACAGGTAGGCGGACTTGCCGAAGACCAAGTCCACGTCGATGGCCAGGTGGAAGCCCCCGTTGTACTCCACCTCCGCCTCGAAGGCCAGCTCCTCGGGGGAGGTGGCGGGCAGCGTCTCCCCCTCGGGGCCGTCCGACTCTCCGCTGGCCGAGGGCACCACCGGCCGGAGGAGCCGGATGGTCTTGATGAAGGGCACGGTCTCGCCCAGGAACACGTCCCGCAGGCTCAGCCCCTCCAGCAGGCGTCCGGCCGTCTTGGTCTGCAGCAGCTCCTCGAACTCCACCTTGATCTTCTTGGTGACCCAGCGGCGAGCCAGCGCGGTGTCCCGCAGCTCCCGGAACAGGAACAGGATGGTGGCGTTGAGGAAGTAGCAGGTCTCCCGCGTCGGCGGGGCGGGGGTCTCAGGGGCCGGGGCCGGGGTCGCGCCGCCCTCGGGGGGCCCGCTGGAGGGCTCCTCAGTCCCGCCGCCGCCATAAAGGTACTCTCTCAGGGCCAGGCCCGGCACCGGCTTGATGTAGCGGAAGCCGTCGCCCTCGCGGGCCGCCTCGTCCGGCGGCGGCTCGGGCTGTTTGCGGTACAGCAGCAAGAACTGGGTGAGGAGCGTGAGGAAGGAGCCCAGCACGGCCGACGCCAGAATCATGAGCAGGAGCCCCATCCCGGCACCGCCTCCGCCCGAGCCGCCCGGGCCCCTGCTCCCGCGCCCACAGCGCCGCTCTCTTCACGTCGCCGCCCCCGCTGCCTCCATCTTGAGGACATCGGGCGGCGGGGTTGGGGCGAGCGGCTCCCTGGGCCTCGTCCGGCGGCTCCGGCAGGCGCGGTGCGGCGCCTGAGCCTGCAGCGGCCCGCGACTCCTCAGACGCTCCCGGAGGCAGCTGCTGTGGCGGCGGCGGCGGGGCGGAGGGGGCGGAACGACACTCCCTCCGGCCTGTGCTCATTGGACGAAAGGCGCGTTACGTCAGGGGCGTGCTCGCTCCCGGCGGTGTCGCCTGGCACCAGGCGCCGGGGCGCGCGTACGCGGGTCCTTCTTCACCTCCCGGGCGCCCTTCCAGCCCCGCCCCCCACGCCAGCATTCCATTTCCCCGCGGTCCACGTGGCTGTCACTTCTGGAGCCGCGGAGGGGATTCGGGGAGATAACTGGGGCCACTGTTGGAGGATAAGGAGGCCAGGCGTAGATGGCTTGGCGCGTTCTTGATCCCGGTCCTCCCGTTACCTTCTGATGCGCCCATCCCCACCCCGCTTTGGCCGCGGTCGGTGCTTGTTACCTCTGCTGCAGTGTGGTTCTTCCACTCGCGCCCCTGAGAGATGGGCTGGAGGCTGCTTTCCCTGCAGGGCAGCGCCGCAGAGGATCTGAGCTGGCCTTTCGGAGACTTCCCAAGCCGAGGACAGGACTGAACTGCCTCAGAGACCGCCGTCGCTGACCGTCAATCCAACCAGCAGACGCTCTGCGTCTGCGAAGGGTGGGCCTGGGAAGGAGGGACGGAGAAAAACGGCGTAAGATGCAAACTAACTTTACCACCAAGGTGGATGTTCGAGATTTAAATGAGAAGGAAGTAAAAGAACCGGACGAGCAGGGATAATGAGTGAGATGAATTTGCCAGATGATCAGAAGATGAACAGTCAAGCTCTTGCGTGTGTTGAGTCCATCTAAAAGAAGGTTATTGTTAGCCCCCACCCATTTTACAGATACAAACGCTGGCGCAGAGAGGCAAAAGAAGTTGCCTAACTCCCTAGCCCATGGTCATTAATCTGTACCATGACAACCGAATTGCTGGGGTTGGAAGGGGGTGTACTGGTTCCCTGGTGCACAGAAAGGGGAATAGGGTCAGGAAGGACTTGGAATTTGGCACAGGGTAGCACCTCGACCAAAGCCACGGAATTGATGAAGCCAGGTTGCCCAGAATGGTGTTACCCCTCATGTCCTCCGGCTATTTGGTTATTACATCATAAATGCTTATGTGGCTCCTGCCACATGGACACCACAACTATTCTACCTCTAGTCCTACAGAGGTCAGATATTCCCTACTTAGAAGTCAGGACGACTCTGGGTGGCCCTAAGGGCCAAGGCAGGGCCCCTCTCTCTAGCCCGGGAAGATCTCCACGCTAGTGATTGTCTCAAATCTGGGTGATTCTAGAACAAAAACAGAATTCCACCCCATTTTGACCCAGCTGAAGCAGGTACAGAACTTTGGAACCAGGCCTTACTTACTCATGCCCAGGTGTGAGACCAGAATGGCTCCTTTACTGGGAGAATGTAAGACACGTGCTTGCTGAGGAGTTGGGCTTAAACCCCATATTCCACATAATGGAAGTCCAAAGCCCTGTCAGGATTTCTGGGAACTCCTGCACCGTCTTTTCTCGTGGTCACCTTTGACTCCTGGCGTCTGCTTCAGGACTGCTGACTCAGTTCTACATGGTTTCAACTCAAATGGGAAGTGTAGACTCTTCTTCATCCATAACTCATGCGCCACTGTGAGAAATGTCACAAAAGCTGGAGGTGGGGTGGAGCAAAGGAGTAGTTCTTACACATTCCTGAGATCCCAAATCCTCAAACTGTATCCTGACCCATCCTGCATCTTAAAGTATTCCTTAGCCACTTCCACAAGGAAAGTTGGTGATCTTCCTGGCAGTGAGTCCAGTATGGCACTCCATCTCACAGGCTCCTTCCTCCCCTCCGCCTCTCCTCTCCCCTCCTCACATCTCAGATTGCCCCTGGGAATCCTGAATCTTCTCAATCCATTATACAGAGTCACTCTGTTCCCCAGCAAAACTTGTCACTCCAAATCCATGAAGGAGCTCAGCACACCTTTTGGGAAGATTAAAAAAAAAAAATTCCCCTGGTATTAAAAATGGCTAACATTTATTAAACACTTAGAATAATTTTAATAATTACAATATTATCATAAATAACTATCTTTAGAGACTTGACTATGTACCAGGCACAGTGTTAAACATCTTATGTGCCTTATTCCTTTTAAAAATCAGAACGTCCAGGGGGTCTGGGTAGCTCAGTGGGTTAAGTGTCCCTGCTCTTGATTTCGGTTCAGGTCACGATCTTGGCGTTGTGAGATCATGGGGCTCTGCACTGGCTGTGGAGCCTGCTTAAGATTCTCTCTCTCCTTCTCCCTCTGCCCCTCCCCTCCGTGCATGCTCACTCTCGTGCTCTCTCTCAAAATAATAAATAAAAATGTCCATAAGTATTGGCCCCACCCAGGCTTGGGGTAATGAGTCCAGCCCCTGACTAGCTAACCCCATCACAACCCACTTGGCCAACCCACTCCATGTAGCTACCTGCAAACGTTCACCAACTTGGAACCTTTGTTTCTTTTGCCTTTTATTAGGTCATTCAGCCAACCCAAGGTTTCTTAACCTCTGAACTATCGCCGTTTGGAGCGAGAAGGTTCTCTGTTATGGGGGCTATCCTATGCCTTGCAGGAGATAATGTTGTGTTAATAGAAGCTTATTATTTGTAAGGGCATTCCCTGGAAGAATATAAATTCAGCAACCTTTAAAAAAAAATCAATCCTAGTTCATAGAAACTCAAAAGTCTAAGAACCTTTGGCCCCAGCTCTGAAAATCTATGATTCTGAGTAGGTTTTTGAAGGAAGAAGTTGCATTTAGCCTTCCTGCTGACCTTTTAATGAGTTCTAAATGGCATCATTGAAATTAAGCTGCCCCAACAGACTTCATGGGAAGTATCCATTTCGTGGGTAAAGGCAGTTGAATATTGCAAGATGCAATGGTTATAAGACTAGCATCCTCACCAACTAGAGAGAGGCATGGACCACTTTTGCTGTTAAAGTCTGAATCCTTTCTACTGCCCACTAAATAGGACGGGAAAGCCAAAGCATGTGAATAGGGGGAGTTTATGAGTAGCATGAAAACCAATTTGATAAAAATGATATAAAATGACACAAATATCACAAAATAGGGGGGAAAGCAGAGAGAAATTTAGAATGATTGTCTAACAAATGATACATCACACCGTCTTGTGAACTGTCAGATTTCAAATTCAATGACTATTCTTCGGCATCCAGTGTGTGCCAGGCTCGGGGATATGGAATGAGTGGGACATAGTCCCTGCCCTCAGGGCTGCCAGGCCCCGGTGGAGGCAGACACACACCCACGTAACTGATGTTGAGAGATAGTACCCAGTGTACTGTTAGAACACAGAGCCTCACTGGTTCAAGGATAGGGACAGTAGATCGCAAGGAACAGAAACTTGCCTCAAGCTCACTTAACTGAAGTTGGATTCATGCTAACGATACTGGGGTAGCTCCAGGAATTCAGCTCCAAGATGCTCAGCTGGGGGGCTCTCAGAAACCCAGGACGGAGAGGGCTGCCTCTCTCGCTTGTTTTCTCCCCCCCCCCCCCCCTCCAATATCTTGTTGCTACACCTCCCTGCAAGTCTGTGCCGTTTTCCTCCATGAGGCTCTTGGTTCCGACTGCCCCATAGCCTCAGCGTGTAGGCTGCTTTGGAAGGCACCAGCTCTGCACCCAAATCTAGAAGGTCCTATGTTCCTGGTGCCTAAGATGACCTGCTGTTTCAATTTCAAGCGCTGGGAGAGAAACTCAGAACGGGCTCTACCAATCCAATCGTTTATGCCCAAGGCGCTTGCCTCTTTTGGTTGCTGGTGTATGGGGCGACTTTACCAAGGAGGCAGAGAGGGTCGAGAGGGAGCATAAATGGACAATTCTAGTCCAATAGGGGACCAAGAGTTAATTCTGGCTGAGGAAAGTGAGGAACTTCTTGGGGTCAATGGAATTTTCATTGGTCTTTGATGACTAGAAGGGCATTCTAATCAGGAGGAGACCAAAGCTCAGAAGTCGGAAATCCGGCGGTTGAGAGAAATTGTGAGCAGGATGGCTGGAGGGTGGTAGAAATAACACTGGTGCAGGGACGGGGGTGGAGGTAAGACGGTAAAGTGGGCTTGAACTGAATTAGGGAGACTTTGAATGTCAAGGCGAGTTTAGATTCTGTTTTTGCAGTCTGTGTAAAGTCTCCAAAGACACTGAAGCCAAGACCGTGGCATTACCCCTTTTCCTTCCATTATCTCTGCCTGCAAAACCTCAGCCAATTCAGCTGTCTCCGTCCTCCCCTCTGCATCTATTAATTCATGATCTTCGTTCTCATTTGGGCCCTCAAAGCACCTGGGCATTTTCCTCCATCACCCCAGCCTAGTATCTACTTGGCACCAAGCTCATATTTAGTTGGTTCAGAACTCAGGTAAGGCAGAAGAACATTATTGATGGGTCTCTAAAAATCTTGACGTTATTTTGGACCCCAAGTGATTTAACGGTACTAAGATTAATTCTCCTAGTGTTTCCCTTTCTCTGTTTTTGTTTGCTTGGGTTTGGTTTTTATGGCTACTCCCCCTCCACTAGCCCATGCAGTTTTGAGTGATTCCTCTACTTGGCCCTCTTCTTTTTTCTACTCCACATCCTTTACCTGGATGATGACTGATTCTGGAGGCTTCCACTCACACCTCTCCAGCCACACTTCTCTCCTGCCTTTTCTCAAGATATCTTCAACTCAACTTGACCAAAACTGAACATCTCCCCTCTAGCAGACACTGCTGGTTGCCTGCCTATTATCTATTCTCCCCTTCTTTCTCAATCAGAGAACTCCCATTTTCTCACAAATGGCAATGCACCTAGATAAAAGACTCTTCTTCCCCAGTCTCCCATATGCTTAGATGTGTCCATGGGACTGGTTTCTGATCTGTATGAAGTATCATGTAGGACCTTCTGGAAATCTCTCAAAGGGAATTGATTCAGCTGCAAGCTACACCGTTTTGCTCTCCTCTCTTGTGCCATTTTCCAGCTCTCTGAAGTAAAGTCAAGATTTTTGGAGCTCCAGCCGTTATTTTGGACCTTGAAATAAGTTGGATGATGGAGGTCCTATGCCAAAGCTGGCAAGGCAGACAGACGCCTGGATCCTTCATGACCTCTTGGCGTTACCATAGCAGCCCTGGATTTTCTGTAAAATTCAGTCAGATATAATCCTAGGTGCTTCACCTTACAACCAGCCTTTTCAAGCTGGCTCTTCCTCTGTGTTCCCACCATTCACCCACCTGTGCAAACTTTGCTTTCCCTCCTTACTCCCCACGTTCTTTGTACAGCCTAGTACATCTCAAATGTGTCCCTCTGTCTTCCTATCACTAGAATCTATGTCAGGCCCTCTTCCTCTCACTTGCGATGACTTGGCTTCTTCAGTTATGCCCTACCTAGTCACTCTGCCCGTAGTGCCTCCTATAACCATCCTACACACTGTCCCTAGAGTGATCTTTTCCAGGACAAATCTGGTCTTGTCACTTCACTGCTAAAATTTCTCCCATGGCTCCCCACAGCCGTATTAATAATACTGTCTCTCATACATCAAGCACATTGTAACCGGGAAGCATTGTGCTAAGCACTTTAGAAGCACTTTCAGTCTCTCAGTTGCCCTTTGGGGTAGGTGCTATTATCTCTGGTTTATGGGTGAGAAAACAGACGCTCAATGCAGATAACGTACCAAGGATCCCTGAGTTAGTAAGCGGAGGAGCAGAGATTTGGACAAGCTGTTTAACCCACAACCTTTTATTTAAGCGCTGCGTCCCTTTAGGGTGCCATCCAGACTCATTAGCGAGGCCATCAATGGCTTTGGTGATCTGGCCTTTTGCTTACACTTCAGCTTCTTTTTGCACTACTCCAGAAGTAGATTTTGAAAATATTATTGACAAATTTGGTTCCATTAAAGCCAGGAAAGTAAAATTAAAATCAACTCCGTTTGGGCTACAAAATGTTTAGACTTAATGTGAACTTTAATGTACCTACTTTTCAAACTTTTGCTTTGTTTTCAACTAGTTTAACGTTCGGGAATACATTAGCCATTAAAAATACATTAAAATGGGGGCAACTGGGTGGCTTAATCGGTTAAGTTCCCGACTCTTGCTCTCAGCTCAGGTCTTGATCACAGGATTGTGAGTTCAAGCCCTGCACTGGGCTCCATGCTGGGCATAGAACCTACTTAAAAAAAAAAAAAACCAAAAACCAAAAATGTATATATGGGCATTCACATTTTTTCTTTTGTCTTAGGTTCCAGTATTTCTGGGTATGACACTGTCAGAAGCTATCTTTATTTAAAATCTTGATATTTTGCTTATCATAGATTTCATATTAATTTTTACTTTTTAGATGTTGTATTAAATGTTATTTATCCTGAAGATTGGGTTTTTGGCACCCCCTTGAATTTTGTGCCCAAGGCAAGTGCCTCACTTACCTCATCCTGATCCTGGCTCTGCTCATTCGTCATAGGGAATCCCATTTGCAGGCTCCTGAACACACAATGATCTTACTTTCCTTAGTTTTGTCATTCTTGACTAGCACATAGTAGGTACTCAGTAAATATTTATGAATATGTAAATAGGGGCGCCTGGGTGGCTCAGTTGGTTAAGCGTCTGCCTTTGGCTCAGGTCATGATCCGGGGTCCTGGGATCAAGTCCACATCGGGCTTCCTGCTTAGCAGGCAGTCTCCTTTCCCTCTTCCTCTATCCCTACCCCCTGCTCGTGCTCTCTGCTCTCTAAATAAATCAATAGATCAATCAATCAATTAATCAATCAACCAATCAAATGTGATTGAATGCTTTTCCTTCAGACCTTAACACCTTTGGTCTGATTGCCCATTGCCCGAAGAGCTCCTACTTGGGCTCTTTTTAGATTGAACCGGAGTATCACCTCTAACACGAAGCTTTGCCCAATGCTCCATGCCCCCTTCCCTCCTGACCTCCCCTAAATCTGGTTAGAAGCTTCTCCGTTGCCCTCAGTGCATTTGGCGGTCAGCATGGAAATAGCATTTCTTACCATGGTCTGAGGTAGGTACTTGCTCGGAATCAAAGGCTACCTGTGAGCTTTTTGAGAGCAAAGATCATGGCTTTTTTTGTCTCTGTATCCTCAGCCCCCAAAGCACCTATGAGAGAGCATGCTCTGAGGACGGAGGGAGGGAGGGATGGAGGGAGGGAAGGAGAGAGGTGGGAGAGAGGGAGGGAGGGATAGAAGAATGGATGAGTGGATGCAATCATTTTTAAGACATAACTGGTAACAGACCACCAGGGAGTTTGTACTGAAGGAGAGCAAGACTTATGAGGCGCTTTTGCCTAAACCCAGGCAAGAGCTGATCGGAGACTAGACAGGCCATCGTAGTAGGTTGGATTTAAGAGACATTTTAAAGAAAGAGTCAATGGAATTTGGTTGGAAATTAAATGAATGGGGAGGTACTTAAGAGCAACTGAGATTTCACAGTTTGGTGAGTAGGAAGATGTGGGTTCTGGGAATGGACGGGTAATGCAGGACAAGCAAACCGGAGGCCTGTCACTTCTCAAGGGCATTGACCCAGAAGATGGAGAGATTGCCTATTATCAGATTCTTATTAGATAGATGAGGCTTTAATCAGCATTTGTCCCCCCCTCCTCAAATTGTGCTCTAAAGCCATTCCACTTCTTTCTATCGCCTTACGCTCTCTGGTCTGGGCCACTGTCCTCTCTCACCTAAATTCCTGCAACTGCCTCCTAATTGGTCTACCCACCCTCAACTTTCCTCTCCTTACTCCATTCACCCCTGCAGCCAAGCTAAATTAAGCTACTCCCTGCTTAAAATCTTTCAACAGCTCTCCATAGGCTTCTGGAGGAAGTGCTGATTCCTGAGTGCAATCCCTCAAGCCTGTCTTGATGTGGCCGTTGCCTGGAGATTCCATGCCATCCCTAACACTCTCCCTGCTCATGGCTGTGCACCAGGCTTCCTGCGCTTGTGATTCCTCCTTGTGCCTTTGCTCTTTCTCTTATCTCCGGGCCTTTGCACATGCTACTTCTTCCACTGAAGCTCTTGCCCTCTTCTCTTTGCAGTTCACCACTACCTTTCAAGTCTAATCTTAAACATTCCTCTCTAGGAGACTTTCTCTGGCCCTAGCCTAGGCTTGGCCCCCTGATGTATGCTCCTGTAACACCCTGTTCTTACCTTATCCTGAGGCTTGTGGCAGGAACTGCTAGCTACCTCTCCAATATCCATTCATTCCTCCTTTCATTCCAAAGAAGAATTTGAGGGGGGCCCTGGCTGGCCCAGTCAGAAGAGCATTCGACTCTTGATCCTGGGTCGTGAGTTCGAGCCCCATATTGAGTGTAGAGATTACTTAAATAAATAAATATTAAAAAGAAAAAAACAAGAATTTGAGAGCAGCAAATGGTTCAGCTTAAAAAAAAATGGCATTTCCCAACCTGCCTTGCAAGTAAGAGCTGTTGGCTGTGCTCCTCTGGCAAAACAGGAAAAGGTAATCATGGGAGAAAATAACAGGTGGCAGCAGCAAGAGGCTCAGTGAGGGTAAGCCCTTGAGATCCGCCAGTAGAGCCGGCTTCACTGTTCGGGGACCACTGTAACTGCTGGGGCCCCGGGGCACTCTCACCTCTTCTCTGTTGACATTCATTCCCTAGGTGATTTAATCAGCCTCATGGTTTTAAATATTATCCGTATGCTTCTGCTTCCAGACATATTGATTCAACCTGGACCTCTCCACTGAACTCCTTTAGGAAACCCATATACCCAAGCCTAGTAGACATCTCCGCGTGGGTGTGGGTGTGGAATGACTCGCTGTGTGTAAAACCGAGCCGACGTTCCCCCCACACTACTTCCTGGGGCAGTCCTCACCACCTGAGTTAATGGCACCTCTGTTCTTCCAATTGCTTAGGCCAAAAGCCTTATGTTGTCCTCGACGCCTCTCCTTCGTATCTACGAGTACTCTCTTAACAAAATCTGTTGGTTCTACCTTCAAAATACAATTGGTATTTAACCACTTCTTTTTTTTTTTTTAAGATTTATTTATTTATTTTAGGGAGAGAGAGCGCGTGTGAGCAGGGGGCAGGTCAGAGGGAGAGGGAGAGAAGCAGACTCCCCACTGAGTGCAGAGCCCCATGCGGGGCTCGATAGCATGACCTGAGCCGACATCAAGAGCTGATACTTAACGGATGGAGCCACCCAAGTACCCAGGAGTTCTACCGCTTGCTAACACATTTGCCAGCCTGGTTCAAGCATCATCTGGGGCCTGGATTATTGGAGTGATTTCCTAACTGGCCTGTCTGCTTCTGCCCTTACCACCCCAATGTCTATGCAAACACCAAAGCCAAAGCACAAGAAAAGCGCAAGTCTGATTGTGTCACTCATCGGCTCAAACGCACTAGTGGTTCCTGTGGTGGCAGAATGTCACCCCCAAAGATGTCCATGTCCTAATCCCCAGAACCTGTGAGTATGTTGTGTTACAAGGCAAAGAGGAATTAATGTTGCTGCTGAAATTAAGATTGCTAATCAGCTGAATTTAGGGAGATTATTCTGGATTATCCAATTGTGCCCAGTGTAATCACAAGAGTTTTTCAAAGTGGAAGAGGGAGGCAGGAGGGAAATCAAAGTGATGTGATGTGAGAAAGACTCAACCACCATTACTGGCGTGGGAGGTGGAAGGTGGCTAGGAGCAAGGAACGTGGACAGCAGCTAGAAGCTGGAAAAGACATACATACCTACGTACATAATTAATCAATTCTACCCTAGAGTTTCTAGAAAGAAACATAGCCCTGCCAACACCTTGATTTCAGTCCAATGAGATCTGCTGGAAGTCAGGCTTTTGACCTCCAGAACTCTAAGATAATAAATTGGTATTGTTTCGATCCATAAATTCATGGTCATTTGTTACAGCAGCCATAAGAAACTAATACAGTTCCCTCTCTCATGCAAGGTAAAAGCCAAAGTCCAAGGTTCCAAATGACCTGGTCCCTGTTACCTCTCAGGCCTCATCTCCCACTTTCTACCTTACTCACTCCTCAGCCACACTTCCCTCTGGCTCCAGGGGCACAGCTTTGTAGCATGAATGAACGATTTTGAAATTCTTCATTTTCCAGAAGAAAGAGAGGAGAGGCAGCTTGCCCATGGTGCCCTGGCAGGGACTTGAACCCAGGACGCCTGCCCAACTACCAGCCGGGGACTATCTCTGTTGTGTTTAGCTTCCTCCTCCAGAAAGTCTTGTGGTTAAATCTCCCTTGGCCACCTACCAAAGTGTTTAAATTCCCTTCCAACAAGGGAGGCTTTATGCTGGCCAGATTGTTTCTTGCCAGAAGAGTAGCTCATTTTTTGCTGTGTGAAATTCAGTGACAGAAACATCTTCCCTTTAAAAGGCAGAGGAAGAAACATCCAGGACATCAGATTGTACTGATCAATACAGGCCTATTTCTTAGGAGGAAAGGACAGGCCTGGCTTTCCTTCAGCCAACTAGGTTTACTGTGTGGAGTCCTGTTTATGCCCAGGGATGCAGAGAGTGAGTTTCATGGAAACCTGGACAAATTGCTAAGGGTTGTTGGCAATCTCAATCTGAGTGCAAAACATTCTTCCTTTTTTTTGCCAACCTGGCATTTATAGTTCCAAATGAGAAAGTTTGCTTGGAGCCAGCTAGTGAGGGGCCCCCCCTGGCAGCTGTGCTGAGTCACCTCAGGGCTGATTGGTCTCCTTGTGTCCAGCCAATACGTGTTGCAGGCTGCTCTGGGGCTCATCTCTGGCCTGGTCAGCTCTGGCCACAAAAGCAGAGGCAACTTCCCCTGCAAAGCTCATGGGAACTACCCAGGCAGATAGAAACAGGCCTCTTCTGTTGTTTGGGGTTTTGTTTTTGTCTGCCCAACACTCCTTTCTTTTGGGAACTCCCACTTTTAGGTTGTTCTCCTGGAGTTCTCAATCCCTAACCTCTGATCTTAAGGATAGGCACATGACCCACGTCTGGGCCAGTTTGTAGTATCCAATCCCTTTGACAACAGTGACTGTTCTAGAAAGGGTGGGCATGGATTTAAGCAGGGCCCATTAGAACCCAACCCCAAGAAGAATATGTAGACTATAGGAAGTAGACTGTTCTTTCTGGCTGGGTTGGCTAACCTTGGGAGAACGTGACTCTGGAGTTGCCCAGTAGAGAATACTTGTTTGTGCAGGAAGCTAAGTGTAATCAAGCAAAGATGAGAAGTGAGTGGAGAGATGGTTCTTGAGCTGATGAGCTTGAGATGAAGCTTCAAGTATGTGGCTGTCAGGGCTAGAGAACAAATGGACTGAATGTTTAAAAATTAGAAACCAAGCTATTAAATAGAATTTTTCTTCTTCCTCTATGTGGACAGATCTAGCCTCATAATGGCAATTTTTTTTAAGTTGGAAAATTATAGCTTTTATATGCCTAAAAATTGGCAAAAATATGAAGATAACTGAATTTAATTATTATTGTGCATGTGCTATTGATGGCCCAGAAAGATCTACATGAGAGATAAAACAAAGTCCCATTTTAGGAATCACATATTCCATAAAACCTATTTTTTTGTGTTTTCATAACAGAAAAAAATCACTGGTTATGTAATTATATAAAAATACACACATAATTTATGTGCCATTGACAATAATTACTTAAAGGATAAAAAAGAACATGTAATTATATTCAAAGAGTATCAAATTGAATATATTTCCAGCAAAAGCGTAAATGAAGATAAATGTAAAAATAAGAATTTAATATTTTAAAAGAAAATTTATTTCTTAAAGCACAAAAATAGTAACATTAAAAGGCAAAGTAGAAATTATAATCATGAGCAAAGAACTGTAAATAAAATTGTTTAAATCAAGTTGCAGCTTTTATTTGACATTTCAAAAATGGAATAAAATCTTAATACTTTTACGAAAATAAAACTTTGCAATTCTAGCATCCATTCTCTTAACTTAGTTGCTGAAATAGATGATCGGTATCACACTTCTCTCATGTTATGCCTAGACTTACAAATATATCTAAGAGCAATATAAATTGTTTAAAATTATAGTATGTTTCTCAGCTGCCCATGTGCACTTTTGTTGTGATTTTGCTAATTCATGAGTTCTTTAGGAACTGCAAATAAGACACAAGTAAAAGAAAAAAAAAAGAGGGGTGCCTGGGTGGCGCGGTCGGTTGAGTGGCCGACTCTTAGTTTCGGCTCAGGTCATGATCTCAGGGTTGTACTCTACCTGAAGTTGGCTTGTGCCTCCCCCCTCTCCTCTGCTGCTCTCCCCTCTCCCCCTCTCCCCTCTCTAAAATAAATAAATAAAATCTTAAAAAAAACAAAGATACTTACCGTTAAAAGGAATGACACTCTGCTATACAAAAATCTACTTAATTCATGCTGAGAGGAAGAAATCGACAAGTTAATTAATTTGCCTTTTCTGTTACTAAGGGCTCCAACCACTTCAGTCCTCTCCTCACGCTGAAGCAGTATCCATTTCTGATGCTGGCAGCAGCAACTTACAACCTTCATGGCATTTGGACCCAGGAGCCTTTGTTTTGAGGACAAAGGCAAAAAAATGTAGAAAAGCGTTTCCCTGGGACCTGAGCAGTATTGGTCCCAAGAGTGGGTATTTAGAATTAGGGGTAGTGACATGCTTGTGTTGAGCACCAGATCCCAAGTGACAGAGTCACATACATGCTCTTTAATGTGTGTGCGTGTGTGTGTGTGTGTATAATAATGTGGGGTCGTCTAGGGTAGGGGCCTCTCTTCTCCTGCCCAGGTCTAAGAATGGTATGGAACGGAATTCCCTGGATGGCTGACCGATAGGTCATTTGGGGTATGTGCATGGTACCAAAGACTTCTGCTTATCCCCAAAGAATCCGTGGGATGAATGGAGCCATACACGGCGGTCTGGAGCCAAGAACCTCTTGCCTCTACTGGCCCTTACTTCCCGCCACACCTGGGAAGAGTGGCGTTCTTCCGTTAGCATACTCACTCTGACTCTGCACTCTGTGCTCTTGCTAAGCAGCAGTACAGCCTCAATTGTTGAGTAAAAAAATGCTTGGCAATCAAATGTTTTGGGGGCACCTGAATGGCTCGTCGGTTAAGCGTTGACTCTCGGTTTCAGCCCAGGTCAGGATCTCACGGTCATGTGATGAAGCCCTGTGTCTGCTTCCACGCTCAGCAGGGAGTCAGCTTGGGATTCTCTCTCTCTCTCCCTCTCCCTCCGCTCCCCCCCCAAACAAACAAATCTTAAAAAAAAAAAAAAAAAACCCAGAAATCAAATGTTTTAATTCTGTATTTCCTGATTGATAGCTGAGTTTCAGCAAGTACTTTGACAAATAACTGTGGGGAACAAGGGCAGGCTGACCCAAAACGTGACACCATGACATACTGATTATTTTATTTTAGTTTTTAAAAGATTTATTTATTTGAGAGAGAGAGCACCTGGGCGGTGGGAGGCAGAAGGAAAAGCAGGCTCCCCGCTGAGCAGGGAGCCTCAGGTGAGACTTAATTCCAGGACCCCGGGATCACAACCTGGCCTAATTCCAGGACCCCGGGATCACAACCTGGCCGCAGGCAGACATTTAACCGGCTGAGACACCCAGGCGCCCCATATACTGATTATTTTAAATAAAAGTTACTTAAGAGGCAGCCTGGGTAAGAAGAACACTCAGACCCACCTCTGCCCCACTGAAAGCAGGAAATAAATTTCCCACGTGAAAGGTCCCCTCCCTGTACCAGGAGGTAAAGAGCCATCCTGATAACCAGAGATAGGGAATTAAGAGCCGAGAAGGCTATATAAACAAACCTTGTTACTTTTTACTAATTTACTACCCCAGCCCAAATTCCTTTTAAAATATCTTCCTAATTGAAGCTCCCGAGGTTAAGTTTTCTTTGTCCTGTCAATTCCTCACAGATATATTGTCTCTTTGTCTAAAAAGTATAAAAACTACCCGTCTTGGTCATTTCTTTAGGTTTCAATTTCGTTATTGGGCCTCCCTGCACTTGCAATAAGATTGTGGGTTTTTTTCCTCCTGTTAATGTTTCATGTAAATTTAATTCTTAGTTCAGCTGGAAGAGCGTGAAAGGTAGAGGAAGAATTTTGCCTTGCCTACATAACTTAATAATAAACACATCAAAATAAAACAGAACTAATGGGTGGATAAGATACTGATCTACAAAAAATGACAACATTATTTTTTTTCAAGTCAGGAAAAAATTGCCAAGATGTATTATTCGTAAGTGCCTACTAAGAGTCTTTTAAAATAAAGGTACTCTTAATGGGCACCCTATTATAGGATAAGCCTTCAAATAAAAACAGAGGTAAGTATAGAATTCTCATTTTACAGAAGGAAATGGAGGCACAGAGAGGTTAAGCATCTTGCAGAAGGTCACACAGCTTACTAAGTGGCAGGGGTGATATTCCAAGCCAGATTCTTCTGTGTCCATATTCTGACCTGGTGACCACCACAGCATATTGGCTGTCGGCTTCCTTTCACCTCACATCCAGAAGAACCAAACGATAGACATCAGCAAAGAAGAATTCAGGAGACCCCTGACTAAGCATCTTTCTTCGGCTTACTCTTCAGGTTCTCCCTAAAGACCAGTCTTATTATGATGGCACAACAGCTAAGCATGTGTTAAAGTGTTACCTTATAAGATGTGAAGCAACACTTGCTGACTTATCCTTTCCTGTTGGGTAACACCTGACCATGAACTCTGGAGTACCTCTTGCCTCCAACTACAGAATGTTGACTTGTCTTATCTTACTTTTGAAAACCAACGAAATTTACAAGGTCGCTACAAGTTGAAAAAGTGCCAACAGGGCTTTGAGTAGTAAGGTGAGGAAACCCATTGTAGTGCTATGAAGATATTTACAGTATGTTTGTGTTTTGCCAATAGCGTTATGATTAATGAGATTTTGGCTTGATGGCGATATTTTTCACCTACTATAAAATTCACCTGTTGAAAGTGTATGGCTGATTAGTTTTTAATGTATTCAGAGTTGTGTTCCCATCACATTATATAGTTTTAGGACATTTCAATACCCTAAAACGAAATCCCATACCCATTCACAATTATTCCCCATTTCCTCCCACCCCTGCCCTAGGCAACCACTAATCCCGTTCTGTCTTTACATATGTGCTTAATCTGAGTATTTCATGTGAAATGAATCATATGTGATTTTTGTTGTTGTAGTTGCTGGCCTCTTGCACTTAGCATGATGTTTTCAAGATTCATCTGTTATAGCTCAGTACTTCATTCTTTTTTATGGTCAAATAATATTCCATTGCACGGATAGGCTGTTTGTTTTATGCATTTATCAGCTGTTAACATTTAGATCATTTCCACATTTTGGTATGATGAATAATGCTGCTATGAACATTTGTGTCCAAGTTTTTGTGTGAATATATATTTCCATTTCTCTTAGATATATGCCTACGAGTTCAATAGCTGGATCATACAGTAGCTCTATGTTTAACCTTTCGAGGAATTGCTAGACTCTTTATAAAGCAGTTGTGTCATTTTACATTCCCAACAGCAGTGTATGAGTGTTTCAATTTCTCCACCTGTTCACCATTATTTGTTGTCTTGATTTCAGTCATTTTACTGGCTGTGTAGTAGTATCTCATTATGGTTTTTATGTGCATTTCCTTAATGTCTAATGATGATCTTCTTCGGAGAAATGTCAGTACAAATTTTTTGCCTATTTTAAATCAGGCTACTTATCTTTTTTTTTTTTATTAAGTTGTAGGAGTTCTTTATATATTCTGGATACCAGTCTTTTCCCAGGTATATGATTTGGAAATATTTTCTCTCATTCTCTGAGTTTTCTTTTCACTTTCTTGATGCTATCCTTTAAACCATAAAAGTTTCTAATTCTGGTGAAGTTGAATTTATCCATTTTTTTCTTTGTTGCCTATGCTTTTGGTGTTATATCTAAAAAATCATTGCCTAACCCAAGCTCATGAAGATTTACTCCTATGTTTTCTTCTAGAAATTTTATAATTTAAGCTCTTACATTTAGGCCTATAATCCATTTCGAATTAATTTTTATATAAGGTGGAGGTAGGTGTTCAACTTCATTTTTTTTGCATATTGATACCAGTTGTCCATTTGTTGAAAAGAGTGTTCTTTCCCCACTGAACTGTTTTGTATTCTTTTTTAAAAAATCAATTGACCATAAATGTGGGAGTTTATTTCTGGACATTAAATTCTACTCTATTGATCTGTATATCTATCCTTATGCAAGTACCACTCCATCTTGATTACTGTAGTTTTGGTGATTTTGAAATCAGGAAGTGTTAGTCCTCCAACTGATGTCTTTCAAGATCATTTTGGCTACTTCCAGGTCCCTTGCATTTTCATAGGAATTTTAGAATCAGCTTGTCAGTTTCTGCCAAAAAGGCAACTGGGATTTTGGCAGGGATTTCATTGAGTTTATAGATCAATTTTGGGAGAATTGCCATCCTAACAATGTTAAATCTATTGTTCCATGGACATGGGATGTCTTCCCATTTATTTAGATTTTCTTTGATTTCTTTCAATAATGTTCTGTCTTTCAGTGTGCCTACCTTGTACCTTTCCGTTCAATTTATTCCAAAGTATTTTATATTTCTTGTGTTATCATAAACGGAATTGTTCTCTTTATTTCATTTTCAGGTTATTCATTCATTGCTAGTGTATAGAGATACAACTGATTTTTGTATATTGATCTTGTATCTTACTATATTGCTAAACTTATTCATTAATTCAAATGTGTTTTTTAGTGGATTCCTTCTTATTTTCTATGTACACAATCATGTCATCTGCAGATATAGTTTTACTTCTTCATTTCTAATCTCAATTCCTTTTTTTAAATTTTTTTATTGTTGTCTAATTGGCTAGGCTGGAATATCCCGTACAGTGTTGAATAGACATGGCAAGGGCAGACACCTTTTTCTTCTTCCTGATCTTAGGAGGAAAGCATTTAGTCTTTCCTCATTAAGTATGATCTTAGTTGTGGGTCTTTGGTAGATGCCCTTTATCAAACTAAGGAAGTTCTTTTCTATTCCTGGTATGTTGATACTTTTAGTATTTACTTCCATGTGTTTAAGAATGTGCTTGTATTGCTACTTTAAATTTTTTTCAGTTTTAGGCATTATCTGTTAAGGTCTTCATATCGAAGAAGAAGATTACTCTTTTCTTCTCCCACAGTCCTTTTCACACACTAAAATTACGATCCACTTTGGTTAGGTCAATATTCAGCTTTAATATTAATGAGATCATATATAACTGTTTTGAGTTGACTCATGTAGTAAAAGAAGTATTTTTCCGTTTCCTTGTAACTTTTTATATCCATTGGGAGTCAGTCTTTTGTTTTATCACTTCCTTAGTTTCCTAAGTACTTTATACTAATTGAACCCTTACCTCTCTGCCAGTTATCTCCACTCTCAATACATTCACTCACATCATCTTCTTGAAAGTATCTTTACCAGGGCCTTCTGATGGGCTCTGATCAGAACTAGTCATTCTCTACATCCGGTCCCTAGTGGCACCCAGGATCCTCCCTCTACCACCATCTTGGATTGCCTTCACCTCTCTCCTACTTTGGATCTCCTTTTTCCCATCTTTCACGTCTTCTTCTTTACTCCCTCATTTTGATGAAGCACATTTCCTAGGACCTTCCAAAGAAACTGTGTGGGAGATAAAATTTTGAGAACTTCCATATATGACAATGTCTCTATTTTGTCCTCATACTTGATTAATGTTTGGATTAAGTAGAGAGATAATTTTCTTTCAGAATTTTGAAGATATTGCTCCACTGCTTTATAGTGTTGTTTTTAGGAAATCAGAGGCTATTTTTATTCTGTTTCTTTACATGTGACCTGTTTTTTGCCCCCTGGGAGCCTATAGGATCTTTTCTTTGTTCCTGGAGTTCTGAAATGCTACACTAATATGCTCAGTAATAGTCTGTTTTCATCCTTCGTGCTCAGTACTCCTAGGCTTTCAACCAAAAGCATGTCCTTCAGATGATGGCTTCCTTCCCTTAAGTTTCTTGGTTTTCTCTTCCTGGAACTCCTGTTATTCAATTTGGAGTTCTTTGTTTGTTCAACTAATTTTCTCCCCCTTTCCCTGTAACTTTTTAATTCTTTTTGCTTTTCTCCTCTAGGAGTGCTTCTCAACTTTATCTTCCAAACTTTCTGCTGAGGTTTTAATTTCTGACTCAATGCTTTTAATTTCCCAGAGATTTCCCCCCTGTCCTTTGAATGCTTCTCCTCCCCCATTTTAATAGAATCCAGCTCATCAGAATCATATTCTGGATGCAATGTCTTCTTACTCTCTGAATCAGGATCATTTTTGAAGTTGTCTTTTCTCTTCATAGTTTCCTCAAGGTGTTTTTTGTTTGTTTGTTTGTTTGTTTGTTTACTGTTTGTTTTAGGCCGTACTTTTATATTAAAGCCTTTTCTCAGCAGTAAGGTAATCCTTGGTTGTCTGCACATATGTAAGAGAGGTGGACAAAAAGCTGATGGGATGTTTGAGTGTGTTGGGGGCCTTGTAGGTTTTGAGCTTTGCCATAGGATGATGTGTCAGCCATTCTTAGGGTAACTGCTTATGTTGTTTCTTTTTCTTTTTCTCTCTTTCTTGAGAGAGAGAGCATGCACACGAGTGGGGCTGGGGGACAGGGGCAGAGGCAGAAGGAGAGAGAGAACCCTAAGCAGGCTCCATGTCCAGCATGGAGCCCAACATGTGGCTCAGTCTCATGACCCTGAGCTCATGACCTGAGCTGAAACCGAGAATCAGACACCCAACCAACCGAGTCACCCAGGCACCCTGCTTATGTTGTTTCCTTAGACATTTTGTCGGGAGCAAGTCAGATTCCTCAGAGAGCGCGCTTTGGTTCTCCTGCCTTGAAGGTAAAGACCAGACTGTCAGGGGTCTGGGCACTGAATGAGGGCAGAAATCGGAAGGAATCTCATAAACTGGTAAACACATATTTATTTGTGTTCCCTGTTTTTACTACAGCACTCCTGCCCTCTGCTGTGTTTTCTCCTTCAAGGACCACACCCCTGTCTTCTGCTGGAAGTGGGGTGGGGGGGGGTCTTGGGGGGAGCGGCAGTCAGTGGTACTCTGGAGTGGTAGAAGAATCTATTTCTCAAACAGCTTTCAAGCAGTGCTCCTCATTTTAATCTCCCACCTTCCCCTTCATTTCTGGTATCACTGGTGCCACCGTTTGCTGAGTCTTTTGAATTTTCTTCCTATATTCTGTTCTGTCGGGTTGGCTCTTAGTTTTTCCCACTGCCAGCTTAGCACTTGGCTTCTCTGTGTCTGTTAAGTCAATTAACACTCATCTGTCTGCTTTCCAGAATTTTTATGCTGTCTCCCAGCCTACTGTCCCCATCCTGTGGGTTTAGGTCTTATGAAAAAAAATCCCTTAATGCAGTTTTCAGTGAGGTTTGAAGAGGAAGCAAGTTAGATGCTTGGGGTCAATCGACTATCTTCACCTGGGAATCTGACAACAGTTTATTTTTCATATACCAAATGAGAAGTGGATAAGGGTAGTAGAGGCTTATCTTCTCTTCATACTCCTTTTTCTCCTTGGATTTCATTACTCTGTTGCCTCCCATCTTATGGCTTAAATCTTTATTCTTGGTTTTCTTTGCTGCCTCCTCTTCCTCTCTGTGTGTCCTCTAAAGGATGGGGACCTCCAGACTTGGGACCGCAGTACTCATCTCTGGCCTCTCCATCGGTCAGTCTTCCAAAGCCAGCATCTCTAAATGGTCTTCCATGACCGTGCTTTCTAAGCTGCTCCCTGACCCCATCGTTGTGTCTCATCTCCCTGTTTCCTTCACAGCCCTCATCACTTTCTGAAATGGCTTATCACCTCATTTATTCTCTGTGTCTTCCACCAGAATGCAAACTTCATCCACAAGGGCAGGAACTGCCTCTGTCTTGTTCACTGCTGCAACAAACAATGCCTACCAGATACATAATAGGTACTCGGTAATGTTATCCAAATCATTGAGTGAAAAATCTGGGCTCTCCCTACATTTCTTCACCTTCATCTTACATGTCTTCCTTCTCTGTTCCTATACTTCTCATGTCTAACCACGAGCAGTCCCCTGAATACTAAGACTTTATACCTCAAGGCCTTTGCATAAGCAGTTCTCTCATCATGGAGTGCCCTTGCCTTCCTGCCAGACTCACCCTTATTCTCGAAGACTCTCTATTCCCTCCGCAGGCATTCTGACACACCTTCCTTTGGACCTCACTGTTCTCAGCACATACTTCTGTCCTCGACTGCCACTCTATCGGGTCCTTAAATTAGCTAATACACCTGTCACTCCAACTAGACTGTGCTTCTGGAGGGCAGGGACTCTATTTTAGCTGTTTTTAATACTCCAGACACAGGAATTCAAAGTGTGTTGAATGAATGATTTACATACATCTCATATATGTGAACTCCTGTGGGTAGAAGGGCACACTCCAATTTTACAACCATGAACCCTGAAAGGAACACCTGTGGGTATGTTTTTCTTATACAAACTAATCAGGAGCTTTGACAGTTATTGGATTCATTGACAAGTATCGGTTTATTAAGAGCCTTGTCAGGTTTATACATACATATTTAAAAGAAGTCCATTTGAGGGCCTGAATGCATTGATCAAATAAACCGATGGTGGTCAAGACTCCTCTTTTCCTGGAACTCTGTAGGAATTGACCTAGACGCTCATTCAACCCCCAGGAAATTCTGTTCGTGTTTGTGCTAAAGCTACTTTCCTCAGACCACGCTTGGGCTCATACATCCTCTCATACTTTTGGATCAATAGGTGGGAAGATGCTTGTGTGTTTCAGATGTTTTTACCCTCACGGTCTCATTTCCTGTCCCAGACCAAAATATCTGTGGACTGGAGACAATTCATGAGCTGGCTGAGAACATCAGTCCTGCCCAGTTTAGACCACGTGCCTTTTTACAGTCGTTCCCATCAGAGTGAGAGTAATTAAGACTCTAGACTGATGAGTATATGGTTCTTCCCACAAAATTGCTTAGCTAGGCAGACCTTTCTTCTTCCATGTTCTTCAGTGATCTCAAAGGTATATGGGGGTGGGGGTCGGGGTGGGTCCCTTTCTTTAAGAGGAGAAGCCAAATCGTGTGTGACCACAAACAGTTTCCCACCACCACATTTCAGCCTCTATTCATGTATTCTAATGAACAAAACCAACACACATTTCCAAAGTAATGTGAGGGTTAGGAATCTTTGACTTTGAAACTGTTCCACAGGTCTCTACTTTGTGAAGGACCCCTCAAAGGATTTCGTATTTCTTTTAACCACAAAGCCACTCCCAATGGCCTTGCATAGCCCCCTTTGTTTCAGAGTTCAGAGGTTATAGTAAAGCTTGAACAAACTGCACTCTGGTTGTGAAATCGAGAATTCTCATACCTTCCACTTCAGTCATAAACTTTTTAATGAAAGCATTTCTAACTGCTCATTCTACTGGCAAAACCACAGTTTCAGAAGAGACTTTAGAGCCACAGTCTGTTAGAAGCAACAAAAATGAACAAAAAGGTTCACTTAGGAGAGCTCTACTTGAAGAGAGGGAGAGAAAGGCCTGAGCTGCACTCCCTCCCCCTCCATTCTCCAGCCAGTCCGTCACCACCTCCTCCAACCAAGGGGGGCAGAGAGAGGCCAGCAGCCTTACTCTGACGGAGTGTCTTTCACATGGAAATATAAAGAAAGTCACCACTTCCAAAGGGTTTTTTTCGTCAAATAATTTCAGGAGACAGTGGGCTGACCTCTGGTGAACAAAATCAGTCTGATTTCCTTACTGCAGCCCTGGAAACCTCTGTACGCTCATGCATGCTGTGATCTCCAATGGAGAATGTGCTGTGCAGACGTCTCTAGAGGCATTTGATCACGGAACACTTGCTTTCCAGACCCTCTCTTTTCCAGGTTAGTGTTCTATGGGCACACTTTGGGAAACGCTGCCTGACAACTTTTACAAGAGTCTAGTTCTGGGTTTGCGCATGAATTCATACCCCTTCATCCATACACAGGAATGCTCCTCTCAGGAGCAATCACTTCTCAAGAAGGAGGGATATTGTGCTGCTCAGGGCATCTGTGGCTTAATTCATGTTATTTGGCCAGAGCTAAGCCACATCCTTCAACGTAGCTTTACCAGTAATAAAGGTGATATTTTTGTTTCCATCTGTTGGAGTCCTGTATCTCTTAATGTGTTCAAAACTCAGGCAGAATTTCACTTACGGGGTTCATTAAAACCCCAACAAGACTTATTACACCGGGGTCTCTCCAGACACATTTTGAAAACCACTGCTGTAGATTAATGGGGGAACCATCATGGAGTCGAAAGCAAAAGAAGAGCTAGATCAAATCAAGAGCTGATGGAGGGCAGGGAGACCTGACTGAGCCCAGGAAAGACACGCTGGGGCCCTGATCCAGGGCAGCGATGATTAGGGGAGCGAGGAAGTCACAGAGGGTGTAGAAAGATGGGCAGGACTTGATGGCTGGTGGCCCCGGGCAGAGAGGAGCTGAGGATGACAGCCAGGGGGCTGCCCTGAGTGACTGTGGATGGAACTGAATGAAGAGCAAGAATGGGGGGAAGGTCGGTTGTGATCTTCAGCTGAGCTGCGTGTCCTCAACTTGGAGGGGGAAAGGAGGAATAAGGAGGAGGGAAACTCTTGGGTCTAGCATGAGGTTTTGGAAAGGAAATCCATTCCTGGGTTTGGGGTGGAACATTGTGAAGATAAAACATGTGCCAAGAGAAGCCTCCTCTTTGGGGAAGAGTTCCCACCCAGGCCCGTAGCTGGGGAGGTGATATTAGCAGCTTTGCAAGCAAGAAGAGATTCTAGGGGCTTCTGGGTGGCTCAGTTGGTTAAGCGTCTGCCTTTAGCTCAGGTCATGATCCCGGGCTCCTGGGATCAAGCCCTGCATCTGGCTCCCCGCTTGGCTCCCTCCCTCCCTTCCCCTGCTCATGCTCTCTCCCTCTCTCTCAAATGGATGAATAGAATCTTTGGGGGAAAAAAAAAGAGAGAGAGAGAGATTCTAATTCAGGAGGTACTTTCTGACCTTATGTTTACACCTGCCCCTCCGCCCCACCTGTGTCCTACTTCCGGAAGTTATTAGGAGCAGATCCATAGGGGCTCATGCCCCTTGGCCCTGACAGGTGGGAACATCCGGGAACATGTTGTCTCACTGACTCCGCAGGTTACGTTCACAGGAAACCCTGGCTGAGTGTGAGCAGCCTTCCTCTCATTTCGGCACCCTCTCGCTCACGGAGGGGCTACAAAGATCAAATGAGGTAACAAATGTGAAGCAGCAAACGCACTGCTTGGCACCTACTAGGTGCTGCCCGTATCAGGTCGTCCTCTTCCTCCTGAAATCCACAGCCCTCATGTGCGCCAGATCACCAGAAGTGTCATCCTAATGGTGAAAAACATTGACCTGGTACCCAACCAACTTGGGTGTGACTTCTGGGAATAATAATTCTGCCCTCAGAACACTGTGGTGAAGATTCAGTGTGATTCCCCATGAAGAGCAGTGTGATTCCCCACAGAAGCTCAGAACAGTATATACACGTACATATACACGAAGGCTCCAAACAATATATACCTATTTGTATATATATGTGTATATACAGATCTACATATATCTGTACATATATATACACATTTATATACATACAGGCACAGTGCCTGGTACCTAATGAGTGCTCAGTACATGGCAGTAACTATTTAACATTATCATTAATAAAGATCCAAAAGAGGCTAGAGAAAACAGTGACTTCAGACGTGCCGGACAAAGGCTTTTAACTCCGTCCCCAAATATTCAAAACCGAAATGCCATGAAACACTTTTCATGCAGAAAAAAATGTAAATTGCTTCTCATTCATGTATCTATCCTTTAGGCTCTATAAACAGTTTGTGTTGCATGCACTGGTCACCACACTTTGCAAGGCTTATCGGGAATATCTGGTAAACTTATCCTAGAGCTCAGCGGGCTACAAGGTAAAGTGAACGTCCGAGTCCTAACCCCCGGTGCCTACAACTGTGACCACGTTCAGAAAATAGGTCTTTGCAGATGCAATTAAGTTAAGGATCTTGGGATGAGGTCATCCTGGATTACACAAGTGTGCCCCAAATCCAATGACAATTGTTTTTAGGAGAAACGGAAGAGGAGAAGAGGCAGGGAGAAGGGAAGAAGCTCATGGAAAGGCGGAAGCAGAGACTGGAGGGTTGCAGCCACAAGCCAAGGAAAGTCAGGAGCCACCCGAAGCTGGAAGGAGCAAAGGTTCTCCCCTAGAGGTTTGGGGGCACCATGGCCTTGCTGACACCTAGATTTCAGACTTCTGTCTCCGAGGATTGTGAGAGAATAAATTTCTGTGGTTCTAAACCAGCCAGTTTGTGGTAACGTGCGATGGCAGCCACAGAAGACTCACACATGGAGGCCAGCAATGCATTCAGGCTAACTGTGGCAACAGGAAAGGTGGAGAGAGGGCACTTTCCAGGAGGACACAGGAGCTCTCGTGGGTTCTGAGGACAGGAAGTTCAGGCTGGCCTCATGAGGAAGGAGGACCAGAAGGTAGAAAGTTGGGAGTGGGGTGGCTCTCTTGTTTGTGGTACTTGACCCCTCCTTTCCTGTCACTGTTCTCTCTTGGCCTGCAGGCTGGCTCTCTCTGGTTCTTCATGCATGTGGCCAAAACAGGCACCGTCAATCTGACCTGTCCTCACATCACATTTGAGGCACCTAATGGACCAACAGGTGGCTCTGTGGCTTGATTCTAAATTCCAGGGGACAGAATCTCTCAGCCTGGGTCCAATCAGCTCTTGCCGAAGGCTGAGATCTTGTGTCTCGGGGCCTTCATTTGAGGGTAAGGGGGTTGCTAGCAGATATCCTGGAAAGTTTTTCTTTGAATGCCAAAGACAGTGTGAAGGGGAGACATTCCATCTACCCACCAACTTGATAGGTCAGGGAGATTCTGACCTTCTGTCTAGATCTTCCTTTCTGCATTAGGCAATGTTTTGAGCCTTCTAACCTTCTGTCTCCTCAAACCCCTCTCTCTGGCATAACCACATCATATTACTGAGGAGGGAAAAGCAGGAAAAAAGCTGTCCATTAGATTCTCTTCCTGCTCCAAACACAAGGTTAATCTTCTGGAACAAAAGCATTATTGATTTTTATCTATTGTCGTCTTCTCCTGAAACAACAAATGTGTGCTACTATGGGTAAAATACTTGGCTTGTTTTGGACTCACATCTCAGTTTTTAAAAATTTCTGCTTATTATTTTTCTCATGTTGCCTTCAAAAGGCTCCTTTAGGCCAAGTTGCACAGGAGAGATTTAGACGTTGAAGGACTTTGCTTAGAATGCTTTTGATCCCCAAAGCAAAGCTTCAGACCAAACAGCAGTCCAAGCCAGGCAGGAGTGTGGCATACCAAGAGGAACAGGGTCTGGGGAGAGTCCCATTCCTCGAACTTCATTCACTACTCAGAGGGATTTTGTTGAGTGCCTCCTGGGTGCTGGGTATTGAGCCAGAGCTAGGATTACAGAGGGGAATGAACGGGGTATGTGCTTCTCACATGGAGCCTGTGGCCATGGGAGAGGCAGACAGAGATAAAAGGAAACGATGCAGGTGAGTGCCTCCTTGCAAACTATCCAAAGGTCACGAAGAGAAGTACCTGGCACGTGACAGTGAACAACTCAGGCAGTTAGCCCAAGGGGTCAGGGAAGCTTCTCCAGTGGAGGCACACTTCCTGAGATCTGAACCAACTAGATGAAGCAGATGGGGGTGGGGAGGTGGGCGATCTTCCAGGGGAAGGGAACGCTTCATGGAGATACTCATTATGCCGTCCAGGTAGAAAGCCACACAACGTAAATGAGAGATCTGGGTACACGCGCAGAGCCACGGACTTGCGAGGAAGGAGACGTCAGGCCCTTATGCTCTAGTTCTTTGCCGTCTGCAGGGGCCAGAGGCTGCACGAGGTCTTCCCCCACGTCTCTGACCCCGTGCAGGTCTCCCGAGCGGGTTGTCAGAGACTCCTGCCTCCCTGGCTGCCTGGAGGGCCCCCCGGGCTCTCTGTGTCCGCGTCATCTAGAGTGTATCGAGGAGTTCGCAGGGTAAAGGAGCCCAGACGAAAGACAGGAGATTTTGTAAGAAAGAAATGCTGAAAAGAGGAGCGATTTTGTTTTCCTTTATCTTACCTCTAGAGGGAGAAGATGGGAATCCCGGGAGCGTGGGGAGATGCCTACCTGGGATTTTGCCATTGGACGTCCACAGTCCTCCTGAGTAGGCCACCTGGAGGAGTGAGTCGATCACCCCAGGGGCAGGAATCGTGTGGGGGAAAAGCAGAGGACATCCAGTAGGGAGCCCTTGGCTTCTCCCCAGGACACTCTCTTGCCCACTCCTCACGGACCACTCCTTCCTGTGTGTCCCCGGAACGTGGGGTGCTTCTTTCTCTTGTGGCCTGCTTGAGAGTGCCTCGCTACCCCTCGTTACCTGTCTGTCTGCCCTCTGGTCGCTGAGCTTCTCAAGGGACTGGGTCTTTTTCCATGTTTGTTCTGTGCCTAGTACCCGGCATTTACATGCTAAGCATTCAGTCAATATCTATTAAAGGAATAAATACAGGGGCCTTATTCATTTACACTCTGCTTTAGTCCTCAAACATTTTGAAACTGAACCATGTTGCTTAGAAATAGATGGGGGGCGCCTGGGTGGCTTAGTCGGTTAAGCATCCAACTTTTGGTTTTGGCTCAGGTCATGATCTCAGGGTTGGGGGGTCCTGCTCAGCATGGAGTCTGCTTGGGATTCTCTCCCTTTCTTTCTCCCTTTCCCTCTCCCTCCCCCCTGCTCTCCCCCCACCCCCCACCACTCGTGCACAGGAAGGAAATAAATAAATAAATAAATTTTAAAAATGCAATACATGAGTGGGATTCAGTGAGGGGTATTGTTCGCACCACTGTGGACTCGGTAGGTGCTCAGGAACTCAATGGTGACCTAGCAGCTACGTGGTTGTAAACATCTCCATGTTAATGCTCTGGGACTTGCAGGTAGCATAGCTTATTTCTTAATGGAATTGAATTTGTAACAAAGCCGCACTTGGCGGTAGCATTCACGCATCTCTGAGCTCTTTATTGCAGGGAAGCCCGGGTCTTCCAATGGCCATTCTCTCTGTACACAGGAGTATATACTTCTGCCCTTTGATGAAAGATAGGACATAGGGTTTTTTGGTCCCATTCCTAATACCTAGTAGGTCAGGACAACTGGTTTCTCTACATGTGCGTGTGCGTGCATGCGTGTGTGTGCGTGCATATGTGTGTGTGTGTGTGTGTGTGTGTGTGTGTTCAGGAAACAAAGGCTGAAAGTCGTTCAGCAAAGGCAGTTGGGGTTCCTATATCTCCTCCTTGCATAATAAGTGCTGTCAGTTATGCAGATGAGGGTGGGAGAGGATGGCAGCTTGCCAGGGTGGCCTGTGACATGTGGATAAACAAACATCAATATCTATCAGAGCTGCTCCGGTGTGCTTCCTCAGCGGCCGGAAGAGAGCCCTCCTTGTGCTTGTATGTAGTTTTCTCTGTACGAGATAAATGTTTGGGGCCATTAAGGGGGAAAGAAGTATTTGTACTTCGCTCCCCAGTTACCTAGGTGAATTTACCGCACAAGGAGGCCTTATAGTTCATTACTAATATACAAATACAAACCAAGGGAAATACTTGCCTTCTTAATTGACTTTGGAGATGCTAATCTAAGACTCTTTGGCTTTAAATATTGCCCAGCAATGGTGCTTGTACCACACGCTTTGGAGAAAGCAGAAAGCCACCCAACGCAATGTCGGAGATCATTGCCTCTGGACTTTATCTACAAGACACTCACCTCCACTGGTTCTCTTGAGGAATCTGGAGGTGCGGGACACGAAGGAAAGAGACGAACAGGTGATGGGGATAGACTCAGGCATCCTAGACTCAATAGCCCAGACGTGCTGCGAGTGAAGGAAGGCCAGGCTGTGCAGAGCCGTGCTGGGCTGGGCCAGGTCGGGCAGGGTGTTGCTGGGCTTCCTGCCCCAGCCCAGATTGCTGCAAAGCTTGAACAGAAAAAGTAGTATGAGGCTCAGCTGACTGGTCCAGCTGGGATCCAAGCTCATGAGTCCTAAGAAACCAAATCTCTGGGGCGCCTAGGTGGCTCAGTCATCTGACTTCAGTTGAGGTCCTGGGAGGGGGCCCTGTGTTGGGCTCCACACTCAGCGGGGAGTCTGGTTCTCCCTCTCCCTCTGCTGACCCCCCCTACTCGTGTGCATGCGCTCGCTCTCTCTCTCTCTCTCTAGTAAATAAAAAAAGTCTTAAAAAAAAAACCCCAAATCTCCCCCACTGACATCCCTAGGCTATGCTTCTGTCTCTTGTCCTCTCTGACCATTGCCTATGGAGAAAACATGGAACTTCTGTCAGTTTATTCATAATGAACTGGACGGTAGTAGAGTTGAGTGGTGAGGTTTCCCAGGCCAGCCTTGGTGGTCACATGGATCCGGATTCGAATGCTACCTATTTTCTCTCCTACTGCAACCATCAATCACCCATGCCTACAAGTCTGGAGCTGGAATTTCAAGTTCATAAATGTGACCTCAGCATTAGCAACCTCGTCACCTTCTTGGAGTCTGCAGTTGCCACGTGGGTGACAAACTCGGCCCCTCCGTGATGAAGCCACTTACCCATGGCACAGGGAACCACGCATAGTTTCCTGTGGATTCCATAGGGTAGACAAAAGAGAGCCCTTAAATCACACGCCCCACCACATACAGCCTTAATCCTCCTGCTTTACTTTTCTATCCCCCCCAAGGTCCTCCTGGATTGCTTTGCCTCTGGACTTTTCCTTTCTGACCTTGCCCTTTGGAGTCCTCTAATTCCTCTCATTCTTGCCTGTCTTGATTAAAAGAATAGAAGAAAGAAAGTCAGATCTGGTGTGTGAAACTCGATATTCATTTTTCTGTTCTGAAAAATGGGCCTAATAATAATTCCTACCTCATAAGGTAAGAAGGAGCATTAAATGAGAATTGGTAAACGTGGACACAAAACAATGTTTTCCCAACAAGACCCATGAAGTCAGTTTAATGAGTTGCCGTCAAAATGTTCAAAAATGGAATAGAAAATATCAGAGGGCATTGCTTGTAGGAGGGGCAAGTTTTATTTTGTGAATTTTTTCCTTCAGTTTTATGTATGTATGTGCACGTGTATGATTGCTGATAGATGTAAAATGGATATTTTACTGGAGGTTATGGTAAAAAGTGCTGGAAATATGTGTCATTAACATTTACCTTCAGTCTTGAGGAGGTGAGCTCTGAGACTTTGGCAGCCATGAAACCTTAATGTTGAAAAGACTGGAGACAGAGATCCAACCCCCGCCCCCTCCAGGAGGCTATGACATCACACCTAAGGCCCGTTCCGCCAGCCCAGGGACTTAATTCTGTTCACAAATATTTTCGTTAGGCTCACATAGAATTCATAAAAAATTTTTGAATTAGTTACTATCATTTGAAAATCAGGAGATAGGACAGAAAAATCTAGATTTTTGGCATCTCTGAAAACTTGGGGAGATTTGGCCACGGCCAGTATCTTTCCTGCAGTCTCTGTCCCGCTTGCGTCCTTCCTTGTCTCCTACCTGGGCCCTGGAAGCATGCAAGCCTTGTTCCCCGACCTGGAGTCCTTCTCTGCCTGAGGCTCGATGTTTGTTTTAAAGAATCACAAAGCTGGAACGTATCCAAGAGCTCCTTAGGTTCAAACCCTCATTTGTGGAGGGAGGAAAGAAGCCCATGAAGGAGGCGGTGACTCACCCAAGGTCACATGGATCCTTAGTGATACACCGTACCCCTGTCTCCATGTTCCTGGGCCAGTCCTCCCATTCAGCCCTTGGGAACAGGCAGCTGCACCCTCATAAAACTGGAGGCTTTCTTAAGAGTAGTGTTTGATTCACTTCAAAGGTCACCGGTCCTCACTTTTTCCCTCTGTCTCAGCCACGGCAAATGTGTACCTTGCAAAAGTGAAATTAGATCCGAAGTGGTTCCTGCTTGTCTTACAAGGTGTTTATGTGTCTCAGGCTTTGCCCTCTGTGACTTCTCCTCTCGGCTTTGCCATCACTGGGGCTACTTTGAGTGCAGCTTCTGGGGGAGGAAGACAGCAGTGCAAAGGGATTCACTGTGAGTGGGAGCTTGGAAAAGATAAGTATCCCCAGTATTGTCTGGCTATTTGTTTCACCTCGTTTTAGTTGAAGGACAGAGAAAACCAGTTTGGGGTGCATATCTTGCCAAGCACGGTCACAGGCCATGCCAGCATCAGCATATGATGTACATATAATTTCCAGATCACCCAAGAGGGAGGGTGCAGGGTGGCTCTGATGGGCCATTCTCAGAGAGGGAAGCCACCCAGTGCGGGGCACAGGGCCAGGAACCTGACGGTTACATTGGTTGTTTTTAATGTTTTTTTTTTTCTTTTTGCTTTATAAAAATAGTCAAATATACAGAGAAGTAGAAAGAATAGTATAACGAACCTCCATACACCTCACTGAGATTCAATATTTGTCAAGATCTTGCTACATATGATTTTTAACTTTCATTTGGTATATAATATACACATAGAGTAACTGCATAGATCTTAAGAGTGAAGTTTGATGAGTTTCTAAACTTATTGTAAAATAATTTCATACAGAAAGTTTAAAAAATGTGAAGAATTTCCATATACTCTTCAAAGAGATTCTCCAAATGGCAACAAATTACCACATTTGCTTTATTATACATTATACACACAGACACACAGACACAGACACAGACACAGACACACACACACACATTTTTTCTGAACCATTTGTAGGTCAATGAGTTTTGCCAAATATTATGCCCATGTAATCATCACTCAAATCAAGTTACAGAACATTTTCAGCACTCCAGAAAGTTCCCCAGTGCTCTTTTCCACTTGTCATTTTTCATTTCTTTTTATTCATTTCGTCTTCATTTCAATTCTTGTTCTTATTTTATCACCATAGATGAATTTTGCCTGTTTTTGAAACCAGTGCACATGGACTCATCTCCCACTTTGTTTTTGCTGAATTATTTTAAAGCAAGCCCCAGATCTCATGTTAGTTCGTCTCTACATAATTTGTAAGTATCTCTGAAAGCATTTTCTTACATAATCACAAAGCCAATGAGATTATGTAAAAAGTCTTCCTAACAAACTGCTGTGATTATCTCCATTTTCCAGGTAAGTACTCAGCCTTAAGGAGGTGGGAAAACTGGCCTAAGCTCACCCAGGAAGTAGCTGGTGGAGGGGACAGTCTTCCTCCAGACCCTGTCCTTACTGTCTAGGCTGTCAGTCCCAGTGCAGGACCCCAGCAGAGGGGCTTGCTGCCTCTGGGGAACAGGAAAGGCTGGCACCTCTATGGACCTTGTCTTTCAGGGGCCCCTTCAGCACATGAAATGCACGCCCAGTGATTGTCTGAGCACACCTGCCCGCTTACACACTCACTCACACCAGTGTGTTTAACAAAGGCTGCCTGCAGCCTCTGGCTTCCCCTCTTTAGAGACAGAGGAAAGGGACCCAGGCCCCCAGTGGCTGCACAGACTGAGAAGCAGCTGTGTCTGAAAGCCACCAAGAGCTCCCTGTTCACCAGGAGCTAGACCTCACCAAGGTGCTACATCAAGTTACATGATCAAAACGCAGAAAAGACCCATGTCTTTAATATTTCAGATCATATTTGCAAACAAGTGCTCGTAACACACAAACTCACATGGATAAAAAAACAACAACTGGAACCCACAGCAATCTGTTCTTCCAGGAGACAATTAGGCAGAAACAAATCTAAAAGAGTATTTCTGCCTCCCCCTCCCCCTCCCCAAAACCAAGCACAGAACTCACCAGGAGCAAACAACTTATTGTAAGCCTGAGTCAATGGCTAGTAATCACAATTTTATTCAGTCTCATAAATTGTAGGGTCCAAGTAGCAACTAGATACATCAAAGGCTTAAATGTTCTCACAGATCGAACCCTGTACCCTTCCCAGAGGATGTATTGGTAAAAACAGCCTTATTGTTTGTTTCTGAAACAGAGCTGTATGGAGCTATTTAAAGGGATATGAATTTTCAGCAAAAGTGTATTTACCAATTACCTAGAAATAGAACCCCCACCACCCCCACCATCCTCTTGTCTATTCTCCACATTCAGGGCCAGTTGAATATTACGAGGTTTTCTAGCTGTGTTTCTTTTCTAGGCACAGAGATCAAATGAAGGACTGAGGGATGGGGATGTGGGGACCTGGGGGGATGGTTGAAGCCCCCACATCCTTCCCTCACAAGAAGCTGCCTGGTTCCTTTGTAACCTGTTTTACATACTAAACTTCTGTATGAGAATGCCTTTGGAAAACCACTGGCCTCATGGATCTTTTTTTCTGGCACGTGAGCTGCTAAGGAAGTCACGACGAGGATGTGTAATTACCTACATTGTCGGCACCCTGCAGGCCTGGGAAGGGGCCTTGGATCCTGCAATTGGGTCTGATGCTCACGCACCTGTCACCTGATGCTGTTTTCTCTGTCCCCAATGACTTCTTGGTGTTCCGACAGAAGGAAAGTGCGATTTTATTTTATTTATTTTTTTTCCTTTTTTTTTTATAGTGATTTTTTATTATATTATGTTAGTCACCATACAGTACATCCCCGGTTTTCGATGTAAGGCTCGATGATTCATTAGTTGTGTATAACACCCAGTGCACCATGCAATATGTGCCCTCCTTACTACCCATCACCGGCCTATCCCATTCCCCCACCCCCCTCCCCTCTGTAGCCCTCAGGAAAGTGCGATTTTAAATAGCAATACATGGAGGCTTGAGAGGCCTTTAAAAGTTCTTTAACTCTTCCTCCTTGTCTTCATTATTATTATTATTATAAAGATACATGCTGTTTGAAAAATTAGTAAAATACAGAAAAGTAGGAAGACGATAAAAGATTTCATCATCCATTGCCTAAAGGCAAGAAGGTATATTTTCATCTTTGAAATTTAAAAATGCATTTTAATATAGCTTAGATCACACAGTTTGGGCAACTGTGCACTCTGCTCTTTTCACAAACCTTTTCAAATGCAAAGCATTTTTACTGACTGTGTAATATTCCCTTGCAGGATTGGACCAAGATTTCCACCCAAGTGGAAGTTTATAGGAGATTTCCTTTCCCATGAAAATTGCTTTAAACTGTTCTTACCCTTTCACCAGAGAACTCATTCTCTCTCTCTCTCTCTCTCTCTGACATGAATCAAGGAGCACTTCGATTTGCACATAGCCCATGCTCACCACGATGGAGAAGCCAGCCACAAAGAAGGCCAGCTAAGAATGGACTTATTGTAAATTCTAACACAAAAGCTATTCACGTGGCGTGTGGCGAGTGCGAGGCTGAGCTCTGTGACCCAGAGAAGCGCTCTTGAGTTCTCCCCACTGAGTGCTGCTGGAGCACCCCTGCCCCATGCGTCTCGGCCACAGATCACCTCCTGGGAGCAGGTTCAGGAGGCTCACTGTCCTCCCCTCTCATTAGTCCTGTGTGTGCTTCAGGCTCTCAGAGCCTCTCCCAAACCTTTATTATCCGCCCCCCCCCCACTAAAAAAAGTCCCTGGTTCACCCCGAGCCACCAGAAGCCATGTTCTAGTATACAGCACTCTGGAGTGTCCTGCCAGAAAAGGAATGACCGAAATAGTTGTTGGATGCCGTCCCCGCACTGGGCACTGTGCCAAGGCATTATACATATGAAGTTTCATTTAATCCTTCTGGCCACCTTAGGAGGCAGGAATGGTTCCGTCCACTTGGCAAATGAGGGAAGTGAGCCTCAGAGGGAGCTTGAATTACTTGCTCAAGAACTAGAAACCCACCTTCTCGCCTTGGAGCTCCTGGCTCGCACGCCAGCCTCTTGGCCGTGATTTCAGCTGCATAACTTCTTTGCTTTGGCCTGTCGGGGACCTCCTCCCCCCCCATCCCCACGATTCTGTGTGCGTCAAAGGCGGGCAGGACTTTGATGCACCTGCCCTGGCTGGACCACAGTGTCTCCTCCCAGGCCCTCTCGGCACCAAAGTAGAGAAGCACCGTTGGGCCCCTCCCGAGACCTCATGATCTCCCCAGCACCTGACGGTGTGCAGAGAAATGGGGCAGGAAGAATTCTCTGGAGACAGGGCCTTTTATATTATTTCATTTCACAAACACAATGAAAAAAAAAAAAATCCTGCTAATAGGATTGCCAACTCAGCAGGCCTAGGCAAGCTATTCCAAGTAAATATAAAGCACCCTGGCACACCTTGAGATTGACGACAAGTCAGGAACAATGACAGGAAACCAGAAATTAATCAGAAGAGTTGCCTTTCAGTAAAGGGAGGGGTGGGGAGAAAGTGCAGGAGCAAGGGCACAGCCATGACGACCAACTCCTGTGGATTTTGTGCCATTGCTCTTGGGCCCCCCACAGCTCCCAGGAGCAAAGGAAGCAGCCAAGGGGCTCCCCAGGCTGCCCGAGCGCTTGTTGCTCTGACCACACAGACCTCTGCTCTCCGACGGGGAGGTTCATGGCCTGTCGAGGAGGAACTTCCTCCGGGCCAGGTGTGATCAGCCCTCTGTGGTCTGGGCCGTGCCCTGGAGGCCTCACTGGGCCAAAAGGGGCCCGTCCTTTCTAATCTTGGCCTAGCACCAGCAGCTCTAACTTGGGGCTGATGGACCACAGCCAGCCTGTGAGCTACTAGCTCACCTCCTGGGTTGGGCTGATCTCATGGTGAAGTTCGAGGTCTGGCACATTGCGGTCTTATTGCTCACCTTACAAGGCTGCTGGCTGCGGTAAGGGGCCAAGTGAGCGAGTGTGCAGGAGTCTAGGGCAGGGCCGAGAAGCACAGTGGGCCCCTCCCAGGGCTGCACCTGCGGGCGGGTCATTGCCTCGCATGGCTCACCCTACGCCAGAGTTCATCCTCTGCAGCCAAGTGTGCAAGGGTCATCTCCTGCTCCACGGGCTCGCTGGTGGAAAGAGGGAGAGGAGGGATGCTCAGGTCAGGGAGGATGCTGGGACTGGAGAGAGAATGCCATCGGGAAGCCACAGGTGGATTGTCAGCCGGGACTTGCAAGGTCAATCAGCCCATCTCTGTCTTGCCACTTAATAACACTGAAAGTTGGATGGTTTTGTTTTAATTTAAGAAGAGTATAAACCTCTTAGCATTATGAAAGTAATTGAAGGGGCAACGTGGCAATCCACGGGATCGGGCGCCAGACCATAGAGGAAGTCCATTGGGTGCATTACAATGGCTTTAGCGGGGAAAAAGTGCCCACTCGAGCTCACATTTCTTCACTTCCTTCCTTTGCCATTTTTTTAAATTATATCTTGAAATTTTTTTCAGGTCAAGGCTGATTTGGCATCAGTTCCCCCCCCTTGGACATTTGGGCCCCCCACTCAGTCTTCAAACATTTTGAAGTTTCCTGCTACTGACAACTTTCGAAAAGACTTCCACAGTTGGGCTTTTGATTTTTTCTTCCACAATGATTCTACATGCTGGGAAGAAGGTACTAAAGCCTTAATCATTGTGCGAGGCACATAACATCACTGATTCCTTCTAGGACCGAGCCTGGTGAGGTTGCCTGACTCACCCTAGGTCACAGCCCTAGTTGCAACCGTCATGCCTGCCTTTAAGTCCTGGCTCAGTCACCCCACCACCTGGCCTCTCAGCTCTATCAGTGACTGTATCCACAAATGACCACAAGCTTTGAACAAAGCCCATTTTACAAAAGCTCTTCTGCACCCATTACCAATGGATCTGCAGAAAAACGCTGAGGTTCCGTGGACATTTTTATCATGACTTGTCAGCATCCTTTAACCTCTGTCTCAGCTCTGCTCCGTTTTTTCAAGGAACCTCACCTTCTTCTGTACAATGAATTGGGTCTAGGGTCAGGCCAGTAGATCCTGCCCCACCCGCAACCAAACAACCAAACCAACCAACAAACAAGAAAGCTGGGCCAATCATCGTACCTCATTCTCCCGGCTGCACTGATTGGCCCAAGGGTGTACACGGGACCCATGCTGGACTAACCAGAGCTCTCTAGGATTTTTATGCTTTCAGCTGGAGGAATAAACCTTTACCTCTTGGGTAGTAACCACGTATGTCTGAGCCCAGAGCTGAGGTTAGCAGTGTTCCAGGCTCTTAGAGAAAACAGATTTGAGGAATAAACACAGAGGCCAAGGGGAGAGAGATTGAATCTTGAAGTGATGGAGGCCCTTGTTTTGATTCTTCCTGCTCTTCCTGCCAACATGATTCTTTTTCGTCTAAGCCAGTTTGAGTTAACTTTCTAGGACACACATTCAAAGAGCTCTCAGTGAGAGTGGTTTTCTGGGGCAGCAACTGGGCGCAGGGATAGAGGTTGCATATAGGTTATTTTTAGAGGCTATAGAAGGAAATGCCACCGTGGGCAATATGCAAAAACATGTCCATCCCTATATGATGCAAATGACAGAAAACTCCAACTTAAAATGGTTCAGTCAATAAAGTAGATATAATAGCTAATGTAATTTAGAAGTCTAAAGAAAAGTCTGCCTTCAGGTGATGCTTGATCCAGGCTCTAATAATGTCTCTGAAGTCATTACTTTACCTCTCTAATCTGCCTTCCTCGGGGTCACAGAATGACCCTCAGAAGCTTTGGACTTCAGTCTTCCCCCTATAGTAGCAGCATGCCTCAGTTTCAGATCTTCAGAGAAAGACAAGATCATTTTCACCACAGATTTTGTACAAGTGCTGGGATTTACTTTTCCTTGATGACTCAGGCTGCATCAGCTGTCCATCCTTGAAATCAGCCATTGGTCCAGGAAGGGGGATATATGGTGGGGATGGTGGGAAGCAATTCTGTCCAGATTCCAGAGCAGAGAATGGAGGAGGGAGTATTCTCTCATCTGTTGGGGAGAGAAGCAGGGATGGATGTGCTGGACAGAGCAGCACATACGCACTGCGACCCTTATTGCCGAGGCCACTGTGTATCCAGGCTTGGGCTGGGATTGGCTGAGATGCTGGGGAAGACCAAGCTCATGTAGAGATGAGCTGAAGTGAAGGTTTTATTTTTTATTATAATATTTTTTATTATATTATGTTAGTCACCATACAGTACATTCCTAGTTTTTGATGTAAAGTTCCATGATTCATTACTTGCATATAACACCCAGTGCACCATGCGATATGTGCCCTCCTTACTACCCATCACCAGCCTATCCCATTCCCCCGCCCGCCTCCCCTCTGAAGCCCTCAGTTTGAAGTGAAGGTTTTAAAAACAAATGCAGAGGAAACACACTTTGGGGTGATCTGTAGCAGCCAGTACCCACTTTGCCAAGGGATGTCACATGTCCTAGTTGGCATCTGGGAACCCAGCCGATGATGTGTGACCCAGACTTCCTTCTGACCCCCGATGCTTGTGTGGTGGAGGGTTCTTAATCTTAGCTTTCTGGCACTCTCAATTTGACTGCCCATCGAGGTCAATGCCATGTTCTCTTTCCTGCTCTCCTAGCCCTCTGTGTCACACACCCCTAGGCCAGGTACTAACCAGCTATGTGCATAGACCTTTGTGGTCCCAGGAGAGGGTAGGCCCCTTGGGGATAAGAAAGGGGGGCCATGTTTGTAAACCCCTCATGCTCGCAACTGAGGCTCCATCAATGTCTGCTGAGTCAAACATTTGCAGGGCTTAGGCTAATTTTTTTGAGTCTTAAACTCTGGCCAGCTAAACTAAATCCCCTGACCGTGTGGTGATTAGGAAGACACAGCTTCGAAATATGGTACAGGTTTATCACTTCTGGAAAACTGACCTTTCCAAATGCTTGAACAGCTGTTCCTTTTGAATTATGTATAATAGGGAATAATTAGAGACAACTTTAATGTCCATCAGTAGGGTACCTCTCTGATGGGATGCTTGGCAACTCTTTTAAAAGCATGAATGAGAATCACATGTCCTTTCATGGTCAAGATGTCCAGGATATATGCTCAAGGGTCAAACAGATTTCAGAGCAGCATGTAGTAAACCCTCCCCCCCACCAAAATGCACAGAAGCCAAACTGTAAACAGTGATTGCCTTTGGAAAATGGGGTTGGGGCAGGGCACTTTCATTTTTACTTCATTTCTATATTGTTATCTTTGATGGTGAGCATGTAACTAAAAAACGATTAATAGAAAAAAGAAAAATAACTCTAAAAGAAAATAACGATAAGCCATTGTGGTGGGCACGGTGGATTGGTTCTCCCCATTCATTCAGCTCTCCTGGTGTCCCTTCCCAACTACAAAAGCCAGAGACGGGAAAACTACATCTCCCAGAATCCCTTGCAGCTAGGATTCTGGGTGGGACTTCTATTTAGCCAGTCAGAGAGATTTGGAAAATGGACTGATGTCCAGGCTGCTCTGCTGCTGCTGGCTCTGACCAGCACAAGGGAGGGGGGTGCGGGCTCTACTGGGGCACTGTTAGTGGAAATCTCAATGTCCAATCATCACTCACTTTGTGGGGAGAGGGTGCAGGGCACCACTTGCTGGTCTGGGTTGGGGCCACTGTGGTACAACTCCGCAGCGCAGGACAGAAGCTTTCCAGTTCAGCAGGTAGCTTCCCGGTGCTGGAAGAGTCAGCTGCTCCCGCTTGGCCTGATTTTGCTCTGGGACTGGAAGGTGTTCTTTATTTCAGCCCTGCCTGTAATTCTATAAACTGTGATAAACCCCTTTCCGGGGCTAGAATGGGTTTGTTTTATTTTTTTCCTCGACAGATACACTTACACAGAAACCTGGAAAAAGGAGCGTGATATTTCTTTGGGTTCAAAGCCCTCTTTTACCTTTAGGAAGCATGAGAGAATTGGTTGTTTCTTTTAAATGAAGCTCACTAGGGAGACTCAACTTCTTGAAGGTACATTCTAATAAGTTATAAAATCTGATGGCACAATCTGAGTCAGGAATGTGGTCTTTGGGGCGCCTGGGTGGCTCAGTCGTTAAGCGTCTGCCTTCGGTTCAGGGCGTGATCCCGGCGTTCTGGGATCAAGCCCCACATCAGGCTCTTCCAATGGGAGCCTGCTTCTTCCTCTCCCACTCCCCCTGCTTGTGTTCCCTCTCTCGCTGGCTGTCTCTGTGTCTGTCAAATAAATAAATAAATAAATAAATAAATAAATCTTAAAAGAAAAAAAAAAGGAATGTGGTCTTTGAGTCTCTAAAATCACCTCCTTACATTTTCTCTCTTACGTACACACCATTTTTCTATCACTGGTCCTCTCTTAATTTCATTTAGAGCCACTTTGTGAGACTAGTCTCCCTGGGCAAAGCCCTAGGCCAAATACAAATGGAAACACAAGAAAAAAAAATCATACAGAAATGAACAAGGGTGTGGCCTACCAGGCTGGCTGATATTAACAAGATCTCCCTCTGACACAAGAATGAGTAGTGCCTCAAAGTTTTCATTTGGATTACATCTCTATTTTACAAAATCTTTTTAAGATGTAATTTTTGAAGTCAGATGGCTCTTGAAGTTACTCACCAATGCTTATCTCAAGAGACTTTAGTCCAGAGGAAAATGCAGAGGAAATGCTTTTCTGATGAGGCCACGCTGGCAGTCCAAGGCCGAGTCTCCAGAGCTTCAGTGACGTTGGAAATTGGAAGTGTTGTCACGTGGCCATGCCCCAAGAGTCCCAGTCCTTCCTGGTACCTCCTTACCAGCTCTGCTTTGTCCTCTCCATCACCACCTTCATCTTGGTGGCCCAGCCGGTTGCAACTCACAAACCACTTTGCGGACATTCCCGTTGGACATTTACCACAACCGTGTGAGGCTGGCTCGGCAGGCAGCATCGGCCTCACCTCAAAGATGAGGCAGCTTGAAGCTCAGAGAGTTTAGGGGACTTGCCCAAGGTGGCACAGAAGCAGCGGGTCTTGAATCAAGATTTCTAACTTAAAGTCTGTGTAGGCACTGATGTTTTATTTTTTAAGATCTGACCACATTGCCAGTGATGGTCCCCATTTCTTCCTATGATTCCGGGGTTAGCATTCAAATATCCCGTGGGCCTCTTGCAAACTGGCAAGGCCTTGGCCTGAGTTATATAGCCTCCAGCTGCGAATCACACGGTTCCCCCAAGTTAACAGCACCCACCGATAGCCAACACCCTCTATCACTCCTCCTTCCTCTGCGTGAACATCTACTGGATTCTGGGCAGAGAGAGACGGAGAGCTTCAGGCAGACAATTCTCTGTGACCACTGGATGTCAGTACTGATCTATGCCTGATAACCGAACCTCTTCCCAGGCCAGGCACAGCCATCAGCCCCAGGATTTAAAATGGAACAGGAGGAAGCATGTTGATTAAAAGCAAAGTGTACAGTGACTACGTATTTTAATTGAACAGTTGGGTTTCTGCGGCTCCGTCGCTGACAGACTACTGTTCTTGGAGTCTTCCTCTACGTTGTTTGAGCTAGCTCTTGTGGATCTGATCTAGCAAGAGTGAGAGAACAACCAGCCTTCTGAGAAGGGGCTTAGAACATCTCTGTTGGTGGTTGATTCATTCCCTTCCCAAGTATAGTACAACTCCAGGTGTATCAAAAGTATTGTAAAGCAAAGAGTTGAAGGGGTTGTCTTTGAGACAGGGAAAGCTGAGAGGGGGAGAGCCTTGAAGAACTATGACCCTTTAAACTATGCAAGTGTGTAGCTTGAGTAAAAACAGAAACAAGAAACTGTTACAGAGCAGCCACTAAATGAGGAGGAAGGGGAAAGAAGGGAAGGCATGATTGGCTTAGGGACTGGCTACGGTGGTATTGGGTGCTAGAGTTTCGGGGGACCCCGGACTAAGTGCTCTCCTTGCACGAACTCAGTCATTTCTCTTTGGGCCCTCCAGCAACCCTACAAGGTACCACTAGGTGAGGAAATGGAGGTTTACAGAGGTGAAATAACGTGTCCAAGGAGCCAGTGGTGGAACTGGACTTCAATCCCAGGCCTGACTGATTTCAGAACTCATGCTCTTAACTGCTCTGTTATGGCCTCCTTTTACTGTCACCCAGCAGCTCTGTGTGCTTTGTCCAAGATCGCACAATGTTTGGGGTTATGGAAAATGGATTGCAGCTTTCCACTCCAAAGTACTGGGGCTTCCTGACTCTCTCAAATGCTTCTCCATAGTCCCTCTGGGGCTTGTCCATATGTCTGTGTCCAGACCCTAGGGAAGGGGAGGCCCAGGAGCCTTGCATTTTGGAGACTGGCCCGGATGGCCATGGCAGCCTTTTTGCAGGAGGGAAGGCAGATTCGACAGCCCACACGAGCGCAGCTCTGAACCAGCCCGGCGGATATCTCTTATTTCCTGGGACCCTCCCTGCCTTTCCTCCTGCAGCCTATACCCCTGACTTATTCTGCTCTCTCCAAATTGGCAGGTGATGCTGGTCTCCCCCATCCCTTTTACTCTGCCCTGGGAGCTGTTTTTCGTTCAAGGCAGCCTTCCAGTCCCCTCAATCTGGTACATATATTGTCAGGGCCTTTTTCTCATAGATGGAAATCTAGCAACAGGGTGGACCGAGGTGGCTGGTGGTCAAGCACATTCTGACCTGGCCACCCAGGGCACAGTGTGACACGACTTAAAATAAAATTTGGGTGAACATGTGGTATTCTGGGGCCCAGAAACCTTTTCTGCGGGTCATCCATAGATAAGCATAACCCAGAGGGAGTGTGTTTTTCTCCCTTATTTCATTAGGCATATGGTGTGGATTTCTACCCTTGCTGGAGACAGTTGGAGCCACAGAGAGGCACCCCAAGACATGGGTCTTTCACAGGGCTGTATAGTCCTGGACTCGGAGGCAAGCAGTGACCAGAGCTGATTCATGGGTACATTTAGGCACCTCTGTAAACCTTGGAATCATGAGGAAAATTGGAAATATTGATCCCAAATGTATTTTTAATAGAATTTATTTTTAGAGCAATTTTAGGCTCATAGAAAAATTGAGTGCGAAGTACAGAGCGTTCCCATTTTCCTCCTGCCCCCAGACATGCACAGCCTCCCCCACCACTAATAACCTCCTACACCGGGGTAGTACCTTTGTGACATTCAATGAGCCTACACTGACACACCAGTGTCACCCAAAGTCCCTAGTTTACTTTAGAGATCGCTCTTGGTGCTGTGCATTCTATGGATTTGGATAATGTGTCATGATGTATACCCACCAGTACAGTAAGGTAGAGAGGAGTTTTACCCCTAAAAAGCCTCTGGGCTCTGCTGTTCATCCCCAACTCTTTCCTCACCCCTGGCAACCACTGACCTTTTTGCTGTCTTCAGTAAATAGCAATAGTTTTGTTGTTTCTGGAACATGATATAGTTGGAATCATACAACATGTAGCTTTTTTTAAGATTAGCTTCCTTTACTTAGTAAAGCACATTTAAGTGTCCTCCGTGCCTTTTCATGGCTTGATAGCTCATTTCTTTTTAGGGCTAAATAATATCCCACTGTTTGGATGTACTATCTAGTTTACCCATTCACCTACTGAAGAACATCTTGATTGCTTCCAAGTTTTGGCAGTTATGAATAAAGCTGCTATGAGTGTACATGTGCACGTTTTTGTGCAGGCACGAATTTTCAACTCATTTGGATAAACACCAAAGAGTGTGATTCCTGGATAAGAATAAATTTAGTTCTGTAAGAAACTTCCAAAATGTCTTCCAAAGCGGCTGCACCATTTTGCATTCCCATCAGCGATGAACGAGAGTTCCTGTTGCTCCACATCTTTGTCAGCATTTGGTATTGCCAGTTTTTTGGATTTTGTCCATTTCGATAGGTGTGGAAAGGTATCTCAGTGTTGTTTTAATTTGCATTTCCCTGATGACATATGATGTGGAGCATAGTTTGATAAGTTTTTTTCTATCTGTCCATCTTCTTTGGTGAGTTCTGTTCAGATCTTTTGCCAATTTAAAAATCAGCTTGTTTGTTTTTTTTTAAATTTTAAGAGTTCTTTGTATATCTTAGATAACAGTCCTTTATCAAATGTGTGTTTTGCAAAAATAATTATCCTTGTCTATATAGCTTGTCTTCTCATTCTCCTGACATTGTCTTTTGCAGACCAAAAGTTTTAATTTTGATGAAGTCCAGGTTGCAATTTTGTTTTTCTTTTTGGTGGATCATGCCTTTGGTGTCGTATCTAAAAAGATGGTGCCAACCCAAGGTCATCTGTGTTTTCTCCTAGCAGTTTTATAGTTTTGCATTTCTATTTAGGTCTATGATCCATTTGGGTTGATTTTGTGTAAGGCCTGTGTCTAGATTCTTTTTTTGTATGTGGATGTCCAGTTGTTCCAGCACATTTGTTGAAAAGACTATGTTTTCTCCATCAGCTCCATGTGTCTTTGCTTCCTTGTCATAAAATCTATCTTTTGACCACTCCTATCTAGGTTCTGGGAATATAGCAGAGAAGAAAACAGAGTTTGCCCCTGTCCTTTGGAGTTGATATCTGTGCACACGACTTTCTTTCTTTCTTTCTTTCTTTCTTTCTTTCTTTCTTTCTTTCTTTCTTTCTTTCTTTCTTTCTTTTTTTTTTTTTGATAGAAAGAGAGAACACGTGTGTGAGCAGGGCAGGGGAGGGGCAGAGGGAGAGGGAGAGAGAGAGAATCTTAAGCAGGCTCTATGTCCAGCACAAAGCCGATGCAGGGCTCGATCTCATGACCCTGAGATCAGGACCTGAGCTGAAATCAAGAGTTAGACACTTAACCACCTGTGCCATCCAGGCGCCCCATGAGCACATGACTTTCTTAAGCCAAGCATAAAGGTGTCTGAGCACTGATACTGGGTATGTACATTCCTATTACCACTTTAGTGTCCTCAGGCTGGTGAGGTTGGGGTTACACCATAAGAAACCAGAGACCTGTACCTTGGTTTTAGGGAGGGACTGATTTGCTGGGGTCCTCAGCTGACATTTGGCCCAGATCCCAGTGGCTGCTGGGTGAGCACAAGGACTTCCACAGTGTCTATATGGGAAGTTCTGTGTTCTCAGAGAGAGGGAACACCCAGGAGACAAGCCTCTTCAGGAATTCTTGCCCACCATCCTGGAGAGTAGAAGAAGACATGCTGACTTCTGTTCTCCACATGTCAGGGGTTGAAGGCCGGGTTGGACTGGTTCGGTGGTGAAACTCAGAGGGAGAGGAAGCCCCTCTCCCTCCTCCAGTTAGCAATAGGTGGAGGGCCCCAGTGTCCTCACCTGTCAAATGGCCAAGTGGGGCTGGAGGACCTTTCAAGTCCACCCACCTCTAATGTTCTGTGTTTCTAAAGGAAGCTGAGTTAGGGGCATGGCCTGAGTAGTTGCATTTGGCTGACCTCATTCACGGCAAATGAGGTAGGTGGGCAGACTCTCAGCTCACCCTTGCCAATGGGGAAGAGTGATTTAATGAAGTCCCAGGTGGCAGATGGGTGAGGTCCTGGGGGAAAGGCAAGATTACTTTTATCTTTAACCAAAGAAAAATCCCTGCCCAAATTATAGCTTTGATTTTAGGAGGTGAGAAAGCATCGTTGAGGTAAGTGACAAGATTTATAGGGAGGCTATAGGGAGGCACACTGTTGTAAGTTCACCGCCGTCTCAAAGGAAACTCTAGAACCTGGCAGAGAGGATTTTATGGGAAGGCAATAATGGTGGATATTGAAGTGGTGGAGTGTTCAGTGTGTGGCACAGGTGGACTGGTAGGAGACATATAGGGATGAGCCCAGTGAGTCGAGAAAGACACAAAACGACATGTAACTCATGTGTGTGTGTGTGTGTGTGTGCGTGCGTGCACATGTGTACCCATGTGTGTGTATGTTAAACCAGGTGATATCTTGCTGCAGCAAAGATACTGTCCCCCAGCCCACACACTGGATCACCTCAAGAGTCCCCTCACTGGTCTCTCGGCTCCCAGTGTACCTGCTGGCCTTTCTGCATAGACTGATCAGCCTAAAGCACCATTCTCACCTAACTACTCACAGATGTTCTGGGACAAGCTTCTTCCTGTGTGGGGGTCAGGCCTTCCCTACATGACCAAAGCCTCTCCACCATCTTTGTTGTTTTCTACTTTCCGTCTCACCTGTACGCACCCGCACACTCAGATGCCACAATTTGCTCGTGCTTTTGCCCATATGCAGTTCTCTCACCCTCCTGTCAACCTATCCACATGGTCCTCTTTTTTTTTTTTTTTTTTGAGAGCAAGCAGGCAGAGGGGCTAAGGGAGAGGGAGAAAGAATCTCAAGCAGATTCCCCGCTGAGCATGGAGCGGACACAGGGTTGATCTCATGAGGCTGAGATCATGACCTGAGCCGCAGTCAAGGGTTGGACACTTACCCGACTGAGCCACCCAGGTGCCCCTCCCCTGTCTTTTTCTTTTTAACAGCTTTATTGAGATACAATTCACACACCACACAAGTCATCTATTTAAAGTGTAAGATTCAATGGTTTTTAGTATATTCACAGATACGTGCAACCTTTTCACAGTTAATTTTAGAACATTTTCCTCACCTCAAAAAGAAACCCCATATCCTTTAGGTCTCACCTCCCAATACCCCATCCCCCTGCTACCAGACCTAGGAAATCAGTAATCTACTTTCTCTCTGTATAGATTTCCCTGCTCTGGACGGTTCATATAAGTAGAATCCCACATGCGGCCTTCTGCATTTGGCTTCTTTCACTTAGCATCGTATTTTCAAGGTTTATCCATGTTGTAGTGTATATCAGTACTTCATTCCTTTTCATGGTCAAATAATAGTCTAATTCTCCCAAGAATCTTTCAAGGTTCAGCTTGGTCCCCACCTCCTGCAGGAAGTTGTAACTCCTCAGGCCGTCCTGACCTCTCCCTGGGATAGTCACAGTGCAGCACGGGATCGTTCCAGTGTCCCTGTGAGAGCCTTCCTGCCCCATGAGACTGCAGCAGGCCAGTTCCCCGGAAAGCAGGCTCTGAGATGGAGATTTGAGAGCAAGAAGTTTATTGGGGGATGCTTTTGGGGTTAACCTCATGGGGGAGCGATGGCTGTAGGTGCGGGAGAGGGAGAAGGGGAGCTGCAGTGCGGTCACAGCCAAGGTCCTTACCACCGGGAGCTCTAAACTGGGAGCACCCTCCGAGCAGGCCAAAGGCTGGCCTTTATAATCCCAAGTCAACAGTCATGGGAGGCTGCCTCTCCAGGAAGAGGGTGTGACCTTGGACTTTCCTCAGCCAAGTGCAAGTCTTGGAGAGGGACTCAGCCGAGAGCTGCAGGTAGCAGCAGGCCAGTAGCTGGAGGAATGAGGGCACAAGGCATCCATGATGGAGTAGAAGCCCCTTGAGGTTGGGGCCAAGTCATCCTTCCTGCTTGCTTTGCTCCTCCCCTGGCACCTGAGTTTTGCACAAATTCAGGCCCTGTGGTCAGACAGACACGGACTCAAATCCCAGCTCTGCCACATACTAGCTGGGAACCACAGAAAGTCCACAGCTCCTTTTAAACCTGAGTTTTCTCATCTGTGAAATGGGGATAATAACAGTCCCACCTTTAGAGTTATTGTGAATCGAAGTGAATCGGGGTTTGAAAGTACTTAAGTGTTGGTTCATATTAAGGCCCCAGAAATGTGAGCCATTGGCATTATAATGGTATTATCAGAAGATGCTCAAGGCCATCTGATAATCGACTGACTTAAAGAGGTGGAGGAAGATATAAACTAAGGGGTGACTAATGAACAGGATGTATGCATTGAGAGGTCAGTATTCTAAGGTAGAAAATTACTTTTTTTAAAATCAGGGAATATTTCAGACATCCAGAAAGGCACAGAGGTTTACTGAACATTCATGTTCTCACAATAGAACTTGATTTTCAAAATTACAGATATTCATGAAGCCTTTTGCGTACCCCTCCCCGGTATGCACCCGTCCCCAAGATGAATCTTGAAAGCACTATATATCATCCCAAGGAACGTCTTGGTGCTGTTGCCAATAGCTCATCTCCAGATAATATCTCATCTTCTGTATGTTTTAAAACTTTATATAAATGAGAGCATAGTGTATCATCCTTCTGATTTTTTTACACAACACCATGCTTTACATCAGACATGAGATTTGCCCATGTTTTTACATGCAGCTCTGGTTTATTTTCCCTGGGGTATGAAGTTGAAAATGCTACTTGTAAGGCGTAAGAAGCAGTGGAGGGAGAAACTCTTTCCAGCTGACTTGCTTGGCATCTTCTGGAAAGGTAGCATAGCCCAGAGTTGAAAGCTACTGGAGCCCGAGTCTGCCATTTGCTAGCTGGGAAGTACCGGGTGAGCTGCTTAGCCACTCCGTGCCCCCATTTGCTCATCTGTAACATGAGAACAACAATACCTACTTCATAGCCTTGCTTGCAAACACTTGCTGTGGGAGCTGGGGTACAGAACAGCTCTAACAGCGTTAGCTATTGGGCTCTTGTAAGCAGATAGTATGCAGCATGGCTCCATGAAGCCATGCTCCAGTCAGGAGGGCCTGATTCCTGCCATGCAGGGAAGGGCTGCGACATATCCTGGCATTTTCCACATTTGAGGAAACTGGGGAGCTGACATTTGGAAAGTTAACCATGCAATTGCTCTGTTCCATATTTTGCTGGTGGTTCCTGGCACAGCTGTGAAAAAGAGAGCCCCCGGTTTCCCACCCCCCACTGCCTTTGAGCTGTCCAGCTCCGTCAAGGCCACTGTTACTGTTCCTATCACCTAGGTGAGTAAATGGGCTCAGAGACTTGAGCCACATTGGTGGCCCCCAACTTCTCCTAGTCATTTGCCGCCTGTTTTCTTGCTTAAGAACAGCGGTGGGAGCCTAGAGGCTGAGAAAGGAAGAGAAACCATTTTCAGGCCCAAGCACCCTGCCAAAGGTATGACCTTTTATCTTCAACAATCAGATGGCAGAAAGTCATTCTACAACTAGAGGTTGTATGGTGGTGTTTTCTCAGTCTTCCCTTAAGGGCTTTAGGTGAACAGTCAAAATGTATTTTCCAAATTCCCTAGAAAGCTGAGTAGTCAGCAGGGTGGGCGTTAGGGGACTCTGTGGGTGGGTGAGGAGCGTGGGAGCAGACAGTGGCCAGCCAGCGTGGCTTGCCTTCATCCAGATAGACAAGTTTTGGCTTGCCTCACCTTATAATGGAGCTTTCACAGAGGAAAATATGTCAAGGTAAACAGATTTTCTCCTTTATGAGATGTCATATGACTATTCTTGCATACAGTTATTTCTTCAAAATAATTTGTAATGGCATAGCTCAGTACCATAATCAGTTTGTGTTTCCATTATAAATCCAGTTTTGGTGGGGGACGGTGTCTGTCATTTCATCAAACCTCAGGGTTTAAACTTTATATTTTTCTCTTTAAAAAAAAAAAGAAAGGAAGCAGTTTGTGTATATGGTTTAAGAAACTAAGGACCTGGGTTTTGGGGGATGGCTTAGCAATAGGAATTTAGGCAAGAACAAAGAGAGCAAATAGGTAGGTCTCAACTCCTATGTCAATTTTGATCAATTCATACTGGATCACAGGAGTGTCGTGTGGAGAAGGATTCTGAGACCATGTTCAGTGCCAGCAGAGAAGAGCAGTGGTTGATTAGTGATATCTGGCATGAATCTGCAACGAAAGAGAAGAGAGCCCGGAGGGAACCCTGCAAACATCTATTTAAAAAGTAGAGTGAGCTTGGCACGATTTCTCTGAACAGGAACCCCTTACATCTTGATAGCACTTGATGGTTTCAAAAGCATTTTTCATTTGTTTTATTTTCATTTAACCATTATGTCAACTGTGTGAACTCAGGAGGGCAAATCTGTCTTCATATTGATTAATTTATCCATTAGATGCTTATTGAGCCATTACCGTACTAGCCTGTGGTAGATCATCTGTAAGGATGGCCACCACTGGTTCCTTCCCTTTCTGCTCTGGCATGTTGCCCTTCATCCAGAGGTGGACTCCACTTCTCTTCCCCTTGAATCTGGACAGTTCTTCGTAACTTGCTTGGCTTAGAGGATGCAGCTGAAATAATGTTCTGGGACTTCTAATGCTTGGTCTTAAGAGCTGTTCGGTTTCAGCCTACATCTTGAGACATTTGCCTTGAGAGACTTGGTCTGCCACATAAGAAATGTGGCTACCCTGGGCTGCCTGGGTGGCCCAACTGGTTAAGCAGCCAACTCTTGGTTTCAGCTCAGGTCATGATCTCAGGGTTGTGAGACTGAGCCCTGCATGGAGTCTGCTTGAGATTCTCTCTCCCTCTCCTTCCATCTCTAGTCCTCCCCCTGTTCTCTCCCTCTAAAATAAATAAATAATAAAATCTTAAAAAAAAAAGAAAGAAAGAGGGGCGCCTGGGTGGCGCAGCAGTTAAGCGTATGCCTTCAGCTCAGGGCGTGATCCTGGCGTTATGGGATCGAGCCCCACATCGGGCTCCTCCGCTATGAGCCTGTTTCTTCCTCTCCCACTCCCCCTGCTTGTGTTCCCTCTCTCTCTGGCTGTCTATCTCTGTCAAATAAATAAATAAAATCTTAAAAAAAAAAAAAAAAGAAAGAAAGAAAGAAAAGAAAAGAAATGTGGCTTCCCTTCTAGAAAGACCACATGGAGAGGCCATGACAATAGATAAAGGATACTGGCTGAGCCCAGCTTTCCTTCCAGCTGTCCTACGAAGGCACCAATTATCCAAGGAGCCATCTTGGACCCCTCTAGACCAGCCCAATTGCCAGCTGGATACTCCTGAGTCACCCTAGTTGAGGCTGTGTGTAACAGAAGAATCACCAAGCTGAGCCCTGCCTAAATTCCTGACTCACAAAATCATGAGGTGAAATGGTGGCTAAGTGACTAAGTTTTGGGTTTTTTGTTACATAGCAACAGGTAACCAGAATATTGACACGGAGCTTCCAGAGATGAGGAACACCCAGTTTCAAACCATAGAGAATTCCAAGTCTCTTTGGAGAGGTGGACACATAGACAAACTAATTAGAATTCAGTGAAACCAAGCATGTACAAGACAAAGTGAGAGCAAAGAATGCAGATGGGTAACTCTATCTTAAAGGGGGTGGAACGCTTCCAGAAGGGTGATGTCTTTTTGGGCTCTGGTCCCATTGCTCTTGCGATGCACAGCTTACAAGAAGTCATTTTTTTCTGGGAACATTCCCAATACAGAGAGAAGGGTCCCCAGTGGCCAAGTCTATATTAGATGACTCTGCTTCCCTGGCCATAGCTGATAGATCCGGGGGTAGACAAGTTCTCAAGGTGAGCCAATCAAGTTCTCTCTCACAGTAAACTAAACACTAGAATGGAGAGTCTTACAGGCTGGGCATCACTGGAACTGAATCATGGTGATAGCAGTCCTCTAGAGCAGGGTTTCTCAATCTTGACACCGTTGACATTTTGGGCTGATTAATTTTTTTGCTGGGGTGAGAGGAGCTGTCCTGTGCTTTGTAGGGTAGTTAACAGCAGCCCTGGCTCCATGCAGTGGATGCCTCTAGCACCCCATTTCCCAGTCACAACAATCAAAAATATCTCCAGACATTGCCAAATGTCCCCAGGGGGGCAAAATCACTCCCAATGGACAACCACTTCTTTAGAGTGACAGTCCTTAAATATGAGCTTTCTTATCCCTGTCCATATTGAAATATGTTAGTTAAACTCTTTTTTTGAATCTGCAAGGCATCCCAGAGCCTTCTAATCATCAGTGTCCATTTCCACATCCTACAACCCCAAGAATCTTAGTTCCTATAGTATTGAAGGTTGGAATGGAGTTTGCTACACAGACAAGTCTTGGGAAGGCCATACAAAGACATACTCTTTGTATGGAGGCATGAAACAGCACTATGGAAGCACTGGGTATGGCTAGAGCTGTTCACAGAAGGTGGGTGGTGAGGTTGGAGAGGCACAAGGGCCAGCCCATGCTTTGCAGGCCACACTCAAGCTTACAGGTCAGATGACTGTGGCTCTGGGAACCTCTAGAATTTACCTACGGTCAGTGCTTTCCATTGAACCAAAGGCCTCCCACCATCTTCCATTACCTCTAGATGGAAGGAAAGTTGTTTAGTGGCTCTTAAAGGCTAGATCTTGGGACTTTAGGGGATTATGTTCCACTGAGCATATTTCTCCTTGTTGAGGAACCAGTTGCTCCTAGATTTTAACCCTGTCCATGTTTCACTAACAAACTAAAATGAGGACTGAAGTTATTTTTAAAACTTTGCTGAATCCCACGTGTCTTCTCAGTGTGAGACTGAGTCTCTTGGCTTCAAGTTCCACTGTTCTTGCTAATAGTAACAAATTCTCTGCAAGTCTCAAGTTCAAATTTCCCAGGAGAGAGTCTGGTTGGTTAGGCTCTGCTCTAGGACAAAACTTTGGCTCCTAGTCAACCATAAACCCCGCCTCTGGGGGCTGTGTCCCTGTGCAAGTGAACTAGGGTATAAAGCACGGCCGACCCCTGTAGAAAAACGGTCTCAGAAGAGGCTTCTAAGGAAGCAGGACCCCTCAGCTGTCCCAGGGTCAGGGTACGTGTCCTTGTCGGGCACAATTATGAGCGCTGGAGTCAGGGCTGAGCTGTGTTACTGTCTGCCCTCACAAATTTCCAGCGGTGGCTGTGGACCCAGAACTCCTGTTTCTGACCAATTGTCCAAATCCAGTAGCCCTGGACCAGGGGGACCCAGGGGAGGCCACTATTGAGAAGTTAGCTTCCAAGAATAAATTCCCTTGGGAAACTGCGGGTAGCTTGCATCTCAAGAACAGCACTCATTAGGAGCTTGGGGAGCTGTTAATTGCCCTGTCCAGCCAAGATGCAGAGCTGCCACTTGATGAAAAATAATGAAGTCACTGGAAGTTCCGGCTTCCTCCCTGTCTGCCTAGGTTCCCTCCAGCTTCCTCTTCCGCCTCTCACCCCAGGCACTACGGCCCCCCGTTGCCCTGCTCCCAGAGGTCCTTGCTGTGGTGTTTAGGAACCTGTCCCGGGGGCAATCATATTTTCAGAAAAAAACATGAAGAACCTGGCAAAGGGTTGTTTCACTGAATTATAAATGTATTCCTCTGCAAGCTGTGTTTACAAAGGTATAAAGATTAAATTATATACAGCTACTACTTATCCTGTCTCAGAAAGCTGGGATCCCTCAAGAAATTCATCCAATCTTGGAAGAGTTGTGACTCCCTGTTGCCATGGCAATGCCCACCTCCTGGAGGGGACTGGTTGCAGGCTGGAGGACAGTGCAGTGGGGCAGAAAGACCATTGGAGCGGGGGCTGAGAGGCCAATGTGCCAGTCGCAGCTCTGATGTGAAGCCGCCACGTGAGCTTCTCAAACAGGAGTGTTGAACTGACGTCAGAAGTCTTTTCTAGCAGGAACATTCCATGGTCCATTACCTAAGTGCAGAGGACTTTAGACCCTTTGATGGGCATTTAGTATGTGAAACTGCTTGGTACTAGGGGCATTCTTCCAGAGTGTGGGTTAAGCTGGGAGGCAGGGACCCCAGATCCTTGAGGAAGGTGGAGTATGGCCAAGGCCTTCCCTCTGCTCTCACCAACCAGGGGGCAGCACAGAACCCGTGCTCAAGCAGCTGGCTTTCTCCCCTGGGACTTGGAATCTGGAGTGTGATCCAGACGTGGGTTCCGGCAGAGGTTATTCACTGTGGCAGTGGCTGAGCTGCCAGTGCAGGGGCCACGGGGTGGGGGGGAATGTCCAGTGGTGTCATCGGTCATGCCTCAATCAAGCTGCTTCCGTGGCATGAACATAACTGTGTTCTCACTCTTAACTTCCATGGCCTTGCCTCGTATTTCTGCCTTTTGTTCAATTTTGGGAACAACCCAATACCTTCAGATTCGGTGTTGTCTCCTTAGTTGGCCAGAGCTGACTTTATTGTTTGCCACCAGGAATCTCAAACAGAACCTTGGTGAATGCATTACCCTGCAGTTTGCTGTTGAGGATGTGAAACCATTTTAAGGTCTTACCAAATCCCGAAAGGTTTCCAAGGTTTCAAAAAGGATGCTAGCATCAGCGATACCTCAGCCCAAGGCTGCCTACCATAGAGCTCTCACCTCCCCTGCCAGCTCTGCTCAATCGGCAGTGGCTACGCGAGGCACTGTGCTGAGGAGTGTTCTGAGGCTCAGGCTCGTTCGTGGGGTCCGCCAATGGGGAGAGGGGAGAGAGGGGTAGTGCTCCTAACAAGTGGATGCTTTCCACGCCTCAACTCAAAGGGGGCATTTCAGGGGCTTGGGGGGATGTCCACTTGGGAGTGGAGTGTCCCAGGTCCCCTCAATTCTCCTGCCTTGGTGGAAGGCCGCTGAACTTCCTTTGTCACCGCCCTTTGGCAGGACAGCCTTTCTGACAAACCACAGTACGAAACCAAAGATAAGATCAGCGTCCCTTATGAGACCCAGCACAGCGGGATGCAGTGTGAGCTGCCCCAGTGACAGCAGCTGCAAAGCCCAGGACCCAGCCTCTGGTGTCAGAGCCACAGAGCTGGAAGGGCCCTCCAAGGCCATCTACTCCAATACACCCATTTCACAGATGGGAAAACTGAGGCCCAGAAAGAAAAAGAATGACTGGTCCACGGTTCTGCCGTCAATTTAGCTGCAGTTTGTGGTTTCACACATCAGTTGGTTCTTGGCCAACATACTTCTCATCTCACTACCATCTCATATCTACTCCGCTTGCTCTCTACTTTTAGTCACCCCACCTCTGTAATACCCCAAAGACTGTTGTAACAAATTATCGAAAACTTAGTAGCTTACAACAACACAAATTTATCCTAGGATTCTATGGTCAGAAGTCCAACTCAGGTCTCACTGAGCCAAAGTCAAGGTGTCAGCAGGCTGCTTTCCCTCCTGGAGGGGAGAATAATTTCCTTGTCTTCTCTGGCTTCTAGAGGCTTCTCCCACTCCTTGGCTCATGGCTCCCTTTGTTCATTATTGAAGCCAGCAATGGCCAGTTGAGTCCTCACATCACTGTGACCCTGATGGTTCTGCTTCCTTCTACTTTTAAGGAGGCTTGGGATACGTTGGGCCCACCAGATAATCCAGGATAATTTCTCTATTTTAAGGTCAGCTGACTCACAACCTTAATTCTGTCTTTAACCTTAATTCCCCTTTGCCATGTAAGGGAGCATATTCATAGTTTCCAGGGATGAGCACAGAAACATCTTTGGAGGCCACTGTCTTGCCCTTTACACCTATGGTCTAAGATCAGGGTTTCTCACCCTAAAAAAATCATTTCTCTGAACCTATTACTTGCCTCAGTGCCACCCAGTCCTCCTGTTAGATTCCACGCTAAACTCCGCAGAGGAGGGGTTATTCTCACCACTTCCAGTCCATCATCAGCTGTTCTTTTTTTTTTTTTTTCAAGATTTTATTTATTTGACAGAGAGAGAGCACAAGCAAGGGGAGCAGCAGGCAGAGGGAAAGGGAGAAGCAGGCTTCCCACTGGGTAGGTCCTGGATCCCAGGACCCTGGGATCATAACCTGAGCCAAAGGCAGATGCCTAACTGACTGAGCCACCCAGGCACCCCATTAGCCACTCTTTTGAAAAAAATTGATATATTGTTCAGTTACCATAATATTCACTCCTTTAAAGTATACAATTTAGGGCCCTGGGTGGCTCAGTTGGTTGAGCGTCCAACTCTTGATTGTGGCTCAGGTCATGATTTCAGGGTCCTGAGATTGAGCCCCATGTAGATCCCCACATTGGGCTCTGCGCTGGGTGAGGAGCCTGCTTAAGATTCTCTCTCTCGGAGTGCCTGGGTGGTGCAGTCGTTAAGCATCTGCCTTCGGTTCAGGGCGTGATCCCGGCGTTATGGGATCAAGCCCCACACCAGGCTCCTCTGCTATGAGCCTGCTTCTTCCTCTCCCACTCCCCCTGCTTGTGTTCCCTCTCTCGCTGGCTGTCTCTCTATGTCAAATTAATAAATAAAATCTTAAAAAAAAAAAGATTCTCTCTCTCCCTCTCTTTCCCCCTCTCCCCCCACCACTTGTGCTCATTCTCTAAAAAACAAATAAATAAAGTGTACAATTTAGCAGTTTTTAGTGTATGCACTAGGTATGCAACCAGCAACACTATATAATTCCAGAACACTGTTATCACCCTAAAAAAGGAAGGCCGTACCAATTAGCAGTCACTCCCCATTCCCACCTCCCTTAGCCTCTGTCAACCAAGAAACTACTTTCTGTCTATATGGACTTACTGATTCTATCCTGGACATTTCATGGAAATGTAATCACAGGACATTTGACCTTTCGTGTCTGGCTTCTTTCACTCAGCATCAGGTTTTCAAGGTTCACTCACGCTTAAACACCTTGCAGCCTGGCTTCCATGGACCTGCCCCATGCTTCACTTGCTGAGCTCCCCCAGGCTTCCACTATGCAGTCCCCAAATTCCACAGCCTTTCTTGACCCTCGGTGAGTCACGGGTGGGATCTTCCTCCTCAGGACATTTCATTCTTGGCTTCCATCATGATGCCCCTTCTCGGTTCTCCTTCTGCCTCTGTGCTCTTGCTTCTTCTCCTCTGGCCCTAGTCTCTCCTTGTTTTCTGAAAGGATCTGCACCCCAATGTTCAGTCCTAGGCTCTCTGCTGTTTTCTGTATCCCAGGGGTTTTGGCAGCCCAAGGGTGGACTTTCTGATGGGCCCTCCCTAAGACTGTAGATGGCACTTTATACACATCATAGCTTTCGTCAGCTTCGCAAACAGGTCTATGAATAGTAAAGTGTTAAAAGTCACAGCTCTGTAATCTTTCCGTCTTTGAGAGCTGAGTTAGCGGAGGCTCTTGGGTTGCAAGAGACAGAAGCCCCACTTAAGGTGAGGTGAACAAACAAGGAACTGAAGGAAACACAGAAGCTCTGAAGGTTTCGGGGGCTGGAATCAGGAACACATGGCTATCAGGATTCTCCCTCTCTCGATTTCTCAATTCTGCTGGCTTCTGCTTGGCTTATTCTCTCCAGCACATTAGCTTTCTTCACATGTCACAGAAGATGGCAGCCCTCAATTTCTTCCCACTTGGGACTCAAAGACAAAGCTCTTCTCCAGTTCCAAATTAAAAATTCTGAGGAAGGACTCTGAGCACCCTGTGTTGGGTTGTACACTCACGATTGGTACAATCATGGAAGTGTGTGCTAGAATCAAGTAGACTCAGGCCTATTGTCTACTCTTGTATGTTGTGGGGCAGAATGCAGTGGTGGCAGTCCTGCCAGACGCCCGTGATGGGGGAGGAGGAGGAGCAGTTCTTCAAAGCGGCTTGTGTGTATATGCTGGACAGTGAAAAATGGGAGATGTCTCCTACAAGACATCCCCCACACCCACTGCTTCTATGACTCCACCATGTGGATAACTTCTATAGTCCCCCACTTCCAGATGGCCATCGATGCCTACCAGGTTGGCCCATTGGCACCCCCGAACGAAGCCTCCCTGGTGTCGCAGTCTTTATCAGTGCCACCACCCCAGCAAGTCTCCCAAGCTTTTCCTAGTTCCTTGCCCTTATGAATGGTTGTTCCTGCTCTATCTGGATACTTGGCTCAGTCCCACCAATCTTAGCACTTCACTGTCTGCCAGCCATTGTTCCCATACCTAGTGGCCTCGCTCTAGGTTAGACCCTCAGTGCCTCTGGCCTAAGCCCTCCTCCCAGTCTCTCCGTGGCTCCCCCTGCCTCAAGGCAGAGTCAGTCACTGTCTGTGGAGCCTTCACTCTATGCCAGAGATGTGCTGAGTGTCAGGTGGGTTTTTCTTTTAATCCTCATAACAATTCCATGAGTGGAATAGTGGAACCACTAGGAAAATGAGGTTCGGTAAATGAAGGGCTTGCAAAGGGAGGCAGGGATGGTTGAAGGAAGATTTGAACTTGGGTCTCTAATTGTAAGGATAGCGTCAATTCTGGTTCCCTTCCACTGTCTTTTCAAGTTGTTGCCAAATGAATTCATGAAAGACCGAATCATGCTGATTCTTTTGGCTCAAGAGCTGTTGTGAAACCTTCCCAGTTCACAAATAGGAGCCTTTAAGCAGCCCTGGGCCTTGCCCACCACTCACAAAAGGAAGTGCTGCTGAGCTCACTTGAATATGGGGACTTCCCTGAGAGCTCGTGGGGCTCCTTTCTCCCACTGGGGGCCTGGGGGTTGAGGGAGGGAAGAAAGCCTGTTTCCAAAAAGAGTTAAGCCAAAGAATCCAGTGTTAAGCACTTAACACTGGGCACTTGATAAGCAGCAAACATCTGACAAACTGGGGGGGGGGGACAAACTGGGGGTGGGAGTGGGGGTGGGGCTGCATTGCCCTGGCTACCCGTGGAGGGGGTGCAGGGTGGCCTCCTCTGGGCTGCTCCGGAGGCTCTGTCTTTGTCGACTTGTTTACATACTTGGCTTGTTTTCAGTCTCTCCCCACTTCCCCCCAAAACAAGCTCCAAGCGAGAACCTTGCCTGTTTTCCTCTGAACCAGGGCTAAACCCATGAGTAGGTGCTCAATAAATATTTGTTGTGGATGGATAGGTGGAAGGAGGAATTGGATGGAGGGATGAGAAAAAGAGTTTCTAGTTCAAGTCCTAGAATGAGATATTTCGAACTGTTTTTTACATCTGGTTATTTCCACTCAAGTGTGCCTAGTCGGCAAACCAGCAATGATGGGGCCTCTAAACACTGACTTTATGGGCTCTATGATAAATGCTCTCCCTTCCCCCCTCCCACAGTTAAACCAGCTTAGAACTGGGTTGACCTTGAATGAAGTGGTGTTTCCAGCTGCAACCTCACAGCCACTGATCTGGAGTTGATTAAGTCAGCATTGTGAAAAGGAAAACTGTAAGAATGGGACAGAGAACCCAAAGTACTGAGAACTTCGCACCATCCATTCACCCCCTTTGCTCCACGCATCTAGTGTGTGGGTGCTTTTAAAAAAATAAACAAACAATGAATTCACTGCTGTGGAGAGAGAAGAGGAAAGGGGTCCAGCTTTGTGTCGGCAGGAGGGTGGACTGGCTGCCCAGGGCCCTGAAAGGGCATTCCTGGCCCTTGTCAGTTCTAACTGGCCGGTCTGTCCATCCCCCAGAGTGGGCAGCCGATCAGGGCTCAGGCGGCTGGGGCTTTGTGAGTGGTTGTAAACTCTTCGGATCTGCCTTTGGTTTTGTTTTGTTTTGTTTTGTTTTTGTAGTAGTTCCAGCCCTTGGCAAGGCCCCCGGAAAGAGCAGAAAACTTGGGTTCTCCTCTTGGCTTTGCTTGGCTGAGCTCGACTGGGCAAATGACCTCACTTTTGGGGCTTCAGATCACTCATCTGTAAAATGAGGGAGTTGGACAAGAACAGGCGTTTCCAAACCTCTTATTATGTATTATTTTTTTTTTTTGCCCTGGAATTTGTTCTTTAAACAAAAACGAACTGGGCCACCTCTCTTCCTACAATATATTAAAACAAAGTTGGAAAAAAAAGATGGGGTAGGGAGAAGCAGCAGGGTCCCATACTTCCCACACCAATCTCCAGTCTGAGAGGGGGGCTTCTGTGGAACCCCCAGCTTCTGCAGCACACAGTCTGAAAACTACTTCAGGCTCCCATCCAGCTCTAACTGGAATTACCCCTCATCTGGAGGAGTTTAATGCTTGTACCACCACAGAATTGTGTATGGCTACTAGTAATGGGAACCTGACAAATGAGGACTTAAGGAGATTAGGGGCTGTTTATTTATTTACTTATTTGGTAACAAAGTCCATTGGGAGGCACTGTAGGGCTAATGAGGCAGTCCTAAGCATCATCTGGGAGAAGAGACCCAGGCTCCTTTTATCTTTCTGTTCTATCATTCTGAACTCATGGCTGCCATTCTCAAATTTGGCTCCTAGTCAAAACATGGCTGGTGAAGCACCAGACATCACATTTGTACTCTAAACAAGAAAAAGGAGATAGGGGAGAAGGGCAGATAGGCACACACCAATTCTGTCTGCTCTCTTTAAAAACCTTTCCTGGGAGCACCAGCTGGGATTCCAGCAGATGTCTCCTTGGCAAGAACTGTGTCATGTGACTACCTCCAACTTCAAGGGAAGCAGGAAAAAGTTATCATTATTTTTTAAATCGAGGTATACTGGCAGCCAGCATAAAACCAGGGCTCTGCTAATAATGATGATGAAGAGACTGGATACTGGGTAGGCCACAGGAAATAGAACCACCACAGCTCACATCTATTGAACTCTTACCAAGTACCAGGCACCATGCTGAGAACTTTATAGGCTTTATCTCTCCGAATTCTCATAATTGCCCAGGGAGGTCAACGCTCATCATCCCCATTTTATAGCTGAGGATGTGGAGGCTCAGAAAATTAAGTGACTTGGCCAAGATCCCATAGCAAAGAGATGATTAAGCCAGGATATTAACCCAGGCACTCAGCTGCTCGAGTCCAAACCCTTCATCACCAGATTATACTGCTAGGGCGAAGACTGAGAATAAATTACACCCTAGGCCCTTCAATGCTGTTTCAGCATCTTTAAAAAAAGAAGCGGGGGGGCAGGCATTGGGGGGACGCAGAGCCCTCTACACAGAGTGCTAGGGCCCCACTTTTTCTGCTCTTTGCAGTGTCCCTGTTGTCTTCCTCCTGGTAATGCAGGCAGCCGTGACACACTGAATTCGCTATGATGCATTTACCGGAAGGTAAGTATTTTAGATACAGTCTGGAGGGAGTTCAGGGGAAACATTTTCAGGGACTTGACTTGCAGGCATGATTTATGGAGCTGGGTTAAAAGAGCTAAATATATATGGGCTGGCACAGTATGAGAAATGAGAAGGGGAGGGAGAAAGGCGGCACAAAAGTAAAATACAGAGTCAGCCCGAGTGTTCCAGAAATTTTGGGGAGGGCTGTGGAAACGCAGGGCAAAGGGGTCACAACCCAGATCCAGTTGAACACGGAAAAACAACAAGCACTTGGCTCCCTCAACCAGATGTTTCTTCAGCTCTGCGATGGGAGGTGGCTGTGTCTCCTGCTTCCTGGGAGTCGAGGGGCACCGACAGACATAGAGCCGTCTGCTGCAGGATAATCGCAGAAGTAGAACTCAGAAACGGTCTCCCAAGAGGAATGGGCAAGGTCTCTAAGTCCAGCTTTGAATTTACAGACCACCTTGGCAACATTTCCCTCTTTTGATCGTGGCAACAATAGTATTCTCATTTTGCTGAAGAGAAACCTAAAGCAGAGCTGGTCCGAGTGCCAAGTTCAGGCGATCCCCACACATCCCGTCAGGGGCAGATCCAGGAATGGGGAGGGCGGCAAGAGCGGCATCTTGACTCCGTACAGCTGCTGGTCCACACTAGATGCACAAGCCATGCCAACTCTCTGTGTCTAACAGAGCTTATACCCTAATCCATGCACATCCCCGTGTCAGTCAGCATTTCTCTGCAGGGAAGTTCAACTTCTGTTTCTGTCCATTCATCAGGAGAAATACTTACTGAAGAGAAAGAGGAATACAGCCCTCTGAGACTAAGGAGTAATGCAGACTAATGTCTCATGAGCCAACCCTGAATGAGAGAGCCACTAACCTGGGATTTTGTTTAATAATGAACTTCTTTTTTGTTATGGGGGAGGCTTCCTGAGGTGTTAGAAACATTCTATATCTGGATCCATCTGTGAAATTCGTTGAGCTTTATTATTTGCATACTTTTTATTTTTATTTTTTTTTTTTAAGATTTTATTTATTTGCCAGAGAGAGAGAGCACAAGCAGGGGGAGCAGGCAGAGGGAGAAGCAGACTCCCCACTGAACAGGGAGTCCGATGCAATCCCAGAACTCTGGGATCATGACCTGAATGGAAGGCAGACGCTTAACTGACTGAGCCACCCAGGAGCCCCTATTTGCATACTTTTTAAAAAATGTTTATTTATTTATTTTAGAAAGAGAGGGAAAGACCGAGAGCAGGGGAAGGGGCAGAAGGAGAGGGACAGGCGAAAAATCTCAAGCAGACTCCATGATCAGTGCAGAGCCCAATGTGGGACTTGATCTCACAACCCTGAGATTATGACCTGAGCCGAAATCAAGAGTCAGATGCTTAACCAACTGAACCACCCAGGCGCCTCTTATTTGCATATTTTTTATTGAAGTATACTAAATATATAGAAAGGTTCTTAAAAAAAGAAAAAAAAAGCATCTTCAATAATTTAAGGTCCTAAGTTGGCATTCTGGTTAAGACCATGATGAGGCACGGACCACTAGGTATCTCCTAATTTCACTCTGTTTCCTTTTTAGAAGGAGACTTTTGATTTTTAATTGAGCACAGGGCCAGCTAGAATAAAAACGACAGCTTCCAGCTTCTTTTGTAACTGAGTGTGGCCTTGTGACAAAGCCTGGCTAGTGGGATGTAAAGGAATGATAGTATGCAACTTTCAAGAAGGTGCTTAAGGCAGGTGACATGCCCTTTTTTCCTTCTTTTCTCCTTCCTGCTGGCTCAGAGGTAGAGAAGATGGCTGGAGCGTGGCAGCTATCTTAGTCTGGGAGGAAAAACCCATGCGGCAAGCAGTGTCCCTTCGGATGGCTGCTCCTTGAACATCACGGAGCTCCCCCAGCAGCCCTGAGCTATTTTCCTCCAGATCTCTTTTTACAAAGGTGAATACACTTCTCCCTCATGTGAGCAACTAAGTTTTGTGGTTTCTGTTATTTATAGCCAGACTTAATCTCAATGGATGTGTATGGTGGGCACCAAATTCAGGTCGTTTTGAGGAGGGAGCGGAGAGAGCGTGATGAGCTTCAACATTATTGGTTAAACCTTTGTTTCTCAAGCTGGGCGATGGGCACATGGGTGTTAATTAGGGTATCTTATAACTTGGGGGGTTATTGGAGTATCACAAATGCAATTTTTTAAAAGGCACTGGCAGAAATGGTGTCAAAGCAAGCCCATGAGACACGTAGAAAAGAGAATCAACTGGTGGCACCTTCTGGCTTCATCCAGGTGCTATGTCTGGATTAGCTTTGGTGTTAGGGTCTGAGTACAGCCTCTGAATAACCCTCATGGACAGAATAAACAAGACTTGAAGGGGCAAAGGTGAGTTCAGCCTGTGGGTACAAACCCAGTGTCTAGAAGCAAGAAGGGAAGGAGAAGAAGAAGACTGGGCACCACTCACTCCCCCAATCTGCCAAGACCCATCTGAGTTAGGTCAACAGGAAGCTCTCATTGCCAACAAGGCATGAAAGGGTCTCTTGACCCCACCTACCTTCATTTTAAGGGAAGAAAAGAAGTATTTCACAGAACACGTTTTCTTTTTCTTTTTTTTTTTTCCCAAGTAAGCTCTATGCCCAACATGGGGCTCAAACTCACAATCCTGAGATCAAGAGTCCCATGCTCTACTGACTGAGCCAGCCAGGCACCCCCACAGAACACATTTTCATTGCAACAAATTCCACCAGAAGTGATTAAAGGAAAACATGAACATACTCGCCTCCTCAGATTGCGTCCTACCCCTCAGAGCTAGCCATGCTGAACAGCAGAGTGAGCATGTGGTAGTTGGCAAGGCCAAAGTAGAGGCTGGAACCCCAGGGAGACCAGGCCAGTAGCTCCGGCACCCGGGGGGGCCTCTGCTTGGATACTTCTCACAGATACTGTAGGCTATGTGGGCTAGGGAAAGGGCTCTGCTCTTGAGGGGGTAGGCCTAGAAATTCCTTGAACGGGTAACTCTGGTGCATGCCTGGGATCAGGATGTTCCAGAAGAGGCAGATCTACTTCTTGCCTTGACTGGTCCTCAGCCTATCAGCCACACCTCACCAGGACAGGCCCCAGAGCCCAGGAAGCTGCTTTCTCCCACATTTGTGATTCTCTTTGAAAAAATGGCAACAACTCCAAGCATTCCTGAGTACCATGGTGATAGACATCACAGAAACACATGGATAGACAAGCATCTTTGTGGGATATCTTGAGCCTGATGAATCATGTGTCAGGAAACAGGCACCCCAGACCTTTGAGCATTCAAGTTTGCAATGGCAGGAACAGCTTGTGGTGACATGTATTTCTGTGCTGTGCCCAGGTAGCTGTACAATGGAACATCCCTCATCTCGGTTTTGTTAGAGGATATAGAAAGTTAGGTTCATTCCATTCCCTGGAAGAGGAATAGGGACCACATTGCTCGAGATAGGAATTGAGAAAGCCTGGCAAAGGTTTTCTCTTGACTTTTACAATTATAAACATAGGCATTTAGTTTTACTACTGAGTTATCTTTACTGAGAAGTTGGGAATGTTCTAGGAATTCAGACTCCCCATGTTTGACTCAATACTGAGTAGTAACACTTATAGGCACCAATATTGTGGTTAAATCTTTTTTTGCATATAGTATCTCATTAAATCCAGATGTCAAATTCAAAAAGATGATAGGTAAAATTATCCCCAAATTACAGATGAACAAACTGAGGCTGAGGAGGCTCACACAATCATCAGAAGTCACATAGTTAATTAGTGATGGAGCACATTTATCTGAACTCAGACAGGCTGACTTCAGTGCCAGACCCCATAGGCTTAATCAGTGGGGTGTTCTGTTCTCTCTGGAGTCCTAAGGAAGCCAAATTCAGTGTAGGTGCTGTGCAAGGGCCATGTGTACATTCATAGCTGAAAGATCAGGAAGGCATCATTATAAGGGCAACTGGAACCAAGAATATCTTGGTCTTTTTGTGTCATCTAAAGAATATCTTGTCAGGGCGCCTGGATGGCTCAGCTGGTTGAGCGTCTACTCTTGGTTTCAGCTCGGGTCATGATCTCAGGGTTGTGGGATTGAGCCCTGCGTCGGGATCCGCGCTCAGTGCAGAGTCCGCTTAAGATTCTCTCTCTTTCCCTTTCCCTCCCCCTCTGCCCCTTTCCCCACTCGCACATGCATGCACTCTCTCTCTCTCAAATAAAATCTTTAAAAAAGAAAAAGAAAATCTCATCTTTTTGTGTCATCTAAAATGCTGTTTGCTAGTAAAACAACAAAACAACCAAAAAACCAACAACAAAATGATCTAACCAGTGATTTAACTGATAAGGAAATTCATCATCTCATATAACCAGAAGTCCAGAGATAGAGCAGCTCCAGGCTTGGTTAACTTAGCAGTTTAATATCAAATGCAATGCTTCAGTGGCAAATGCAAGACCCAGGTTCTCGCCATATTTTTGCTCTGCCATCCTTAGCATACAGTAGCCCCACTTTGTCCATGGGGGATAATTCCAAGACCCCCAGTGGATCCCTGAAACTACAGACGGTACTGAACACTACACATACTGTTTTTCTCTATACTTACGATAAAGTTCACAAACTCGGCACAGTAAGAGAATAAAATAACTAGTAATAAAATAGAATTATAACAATATACTATAATAAAAGTTATGTAAGTGTAGTGTGTCTCTCTCAAAGTATTCTTATTGCACTACTTACCTTCTTGTGATGCTGTGAAACGATAAAACACCTATGTGATGAGATGCAGTGAAGTGAGTGTAGACATTGGAACGGCGTTAGGCTACTATTGACCGGCTGACAATATGTCAGAAGGAGGATCATCTGGCTCCAGACCACAGTTAACTGTGGGTAACTGAAGACACAAAAAGGAAAACTCCAGATAAGGGGGACTATAGTATTGACCTTTGCAAGCTTGTCCCTCACGGTCACAAGATGGCTGCCATCAATCTCGCACAACAATGTCCAAAGGCCACAAAGGTCAGAAGAAGACATCCTCACATCTCTTTTGAAGAATATGGAGCACACTTCCTTCTGTGTCTCCTTTTGTGCCATAATCGTGCCGTGTGTGCATTAAGTCAATCACCAGCAGGGAGAACGGAATTACTACCATGGTTCGTTTGGTGCTTAACAAAGGCTGCACATTAGAATCACCTGAGGAGTTAAAAAAAAAAAAAGTCCCTACATCCGGGTCCCAGTTCTAGACACTCCGTTTGAACTGATCTCAGATCCATTCGGGGGCATCTTTGAAATCTCCCCAGGCTCTCTACTGTGCAACCAGGGTTGAAAACCCTTCATTTAGACCAATCAGGATTCCTCCTTGGGGCTGGGGCTAGAGCGGAGAGGGGGCGGCCTGCCAGGAGACACATGGTTGCCTGATTCCTGAACAGAGCTGGGCTTCTGGTTAGCAAGAAAGAAGGTGGAGTGGGGGGCCAGGGATGGGGACGGCTCTTGAGTAGGTGGCCAACATCTGCCCGCCCCCTTCTTAGAGGCCAGGATTCCGGCGGAGTTACGACACACTTAGATTTCTTCTTTCCTGGCCATCAGATGCTTTCACTGACACCCTTGAGTTTCTCAAAGCGTGGTCTGTGACTGCCAGGACACCTTCAAATGCAGGTTCCTGGGCTCCACTCCAGACTGGTGGCACTAGACTATCCAAAGGTGGGACCTGGGGCCTGGCATTGCAACAGACGTCCCAAGCGATCTCCTTTGCATATTCCCACGTAAGAACAATTGAATTCGATGCAGCAGAAACAAAGTATGAGGGGTCAAAGTTTTCCCATTCTCCAGGAAGCAGCAGCTTGAATAGTAGTTTTCTTATTATTTTCTTGTGGGTCCCAGTGATTTGGGAAGATGAAAAACGTTTGCCTGAAAGTTGGCTCATGTAACCAAAAAGAGTCCTCTCTGAAGCTGAATGTGGGGATGGCTGCCGAGCCACGGGGAGGCATCCTCAGCGACTGGCCCGTCCTCCAGCCGGGGAGGCCTATGTGTGCCGCGGAGAGAGGCAGCCTGGCATGCCCCCTGAGGAGGCTACATGCTGCGGTCTGGGGTTGCTGTTGGCAGTTTGGTACTGGCTCTGTGTGTGTGTATGTCTGTATGCAGGGGCTGGTCCTTCAAGGTCCTCATGAAATAATATTCATTGAGCCCTACTCCTTGATGAGCACATTCTTATCCTCAAACAAGTAAAAGGGAGACAGGTGGCTGAACACAAGGACTCTCCAGGGCCGGCCTGTCCCAGCTGTGGTCCTCAAGTTTCAAGGCCTCCAGCCTCCCCCTGGTCCCCGCTGCACGTGGGATGAATCTCATCATGCCATGCCCCCGTGTCCTGGGCTCCCCCACCACACAGAGCAGCCGGAGGTCCTTCAGTATCTGCCCCCTTCTGCCTCTCCAGCCAGTTGTCCCTCTGCCTGCTGCTTGGCTTCCGCACACTGAACACCTGGGGAGTCTCCCGTCTGCTCTACCGCCCTGAATCCCCCGGGGTTCTCTGAATGCCTTCACATCCTGTTTTTCACCCCCCCCTCCCTGCCTGGCAAGCTCTGATCTCATTCTCTAACTCATACAATGAGGAGCCAGTACAGGAAGCCAGTCCTGATCTCGCTCCCCCCCCCTCCCGCCAATGCAGAACACCCACTCCGCCGTTGGTGCCCCAGTGACACTTCAGAAGACTTCCCAGAAGTACTTGCAGCCCCGTATTGCGTGGAGAGGAGCACGTGTCTCTCCCAGTGCAGGAGAGCCCCTCAGGCTTGGCTCTGCTCTGTGATCCTGAGCCTTCCGAGCAGCAGGAGCCCATCAGGCGCTTGTGGATGGAATAAATGACACCGTGTGTTGCGGAGAGTCTCTCCACCTACCTGGCAGCCAAAGCCCCGGGGAAATGAGTCTTGCCCCGTCACCACTATCCTTGGCCTCTAACAAGCACAAAAAGCTAACCTCTTTTGGGCCGAGCCTTCTAAGATGCTGGAGAAGCTTGCAGAGCAGGAGCTTGGTCTGCTGGGAAGGCTGAGGGCAGCCTCTTCCTTGAGGGCCTGGAAAGCAGTGTGGAGGTGAGAAGGCAGGAAGGCAGGCAGGAGGAAAGGGGGAGAGCAGGTGGAGAGGGCTTTCCAGAAGCCAGGTGCTTCGTAATGCAGCATCTTCTCTTTCTTCCCCATGAAAGCACCTCAACGTGGGTGTCACTGTTCTCCCAGAGGCCACCAGAGTGTGGTCAAGCGCAAACTTGCTCAAAATTTCATAGCAGGAACAGGAAGCCCATCTGTTTGCTTTTAAATACATAGTAGATTGTGCTGCTGCAAAAAGCTATAAACAGAAACACTAGGTTAAATGTGCGTGCTAGGTAATTCTAGAAAAGGTGTACCCTTGGACAGGAGTGATTTTGAAATCAGATGACCTGTTCCTTCTTAGCTGAGTGACCTTGGGTAAATGACTTCACCCACTGGACCTCAATTTCCTCATCTGTAAAATGAAAATAACAATGCGTGTCCTGTATAACTACTCAAGGATTAAATGTACATGAGGGACTCAGCTAAGCACACAGCGGATGAGCCATATTACTAGTGCTGTCGGTGCGGCTACAAACACACGTTTTTGTCTCCTCCAGGAATCCAGCTGAGGGCTAGGCCCGAAGAGGGCAGGAGCGGTAGCCCCCCCTCATCTCTGCATCTCCGGGGCCCAGACATCGTCTGGCACGAAGCTGGCACTTGGTAAAGGTCTGAGGGTTGAATTCGGAGACTCGTTATTCTGCACTGTTCCGTGGCACTTTGCCCTTCTTTGAATCCTCTGAATGTATTCTTCCCTTTGAGTCTTGCCAGATGCCCAGGGGGCAGGGCAGGTGATACTATCATTCCCATTTTATAGCTGCACAAAATTGAGGCTTCCAGAGATGATGCTTCCTGCCCCAGTCACACGGCTGAGCTGAGCTGAGGTCAGGCTCTGCAGACTGTGGGTTTCGTGGCCACTGCTGGTGAAAACCATCCACAGGGAACAGGTGTTGCAACCAGCTGAGCTGGAAATCCCCGGGGAGATACCCCCTTCCTCAATCCTGGGGCTTCAGAGAAGGCTGAAGCCCAGGTCATCTGCTCACACTGATCTTGGCCCCTCTTCCTTCCCATGCTCAGCCCTGCCCTCTGTCCGAGGTGGACCCCAGCTGGACCATCGTGGCCCACCAGACAGGACCTGGCAAGCTCTGTGGGTTTCGGCACACTTCAGACAGGGACTGCCCAGGGCGCTCGGAGGAGGGGGAAGCGAGAGGCCTTGCCCAGCTGCAAAGACACCTGAGGTCCGCATCCTGGCCTGGCCAACAGCCTCACTGACAGGTTTATGACCAGCTTTTATGACTTCCAAGCTTAGTCACTGCTTAAGTCAGCCTGCTCAGAAACAAACACTTCACAAAGCTGTGACCCAGATGGTTCGGCAGGGAAAGGCACGCCCCACCTCTGGTGGGACTGGCCTCCGGAGCCAAGTCTAGGTACGTGGGAGATAAGGAGCCTGGGGTCGTGGTGCGTTTCAGTGACCCACACGGTTGTCCTTTATTTTCCTCAAGTGTCCATGACTGAGTTTTCTGGGGATAGGAAGCAGATGCCTGCTGCCACCCGAGACAGCCTGACACGTGTCAAGGGCATCGGATCCTGTCCCCAGGCCTTCCTTGAGAGCTGAGCCTGGAGGGGTGAAGGGGGCAGGGTTGGTACCTCCTCTGGCAGACGAATCAACCCCCCTCCTGGCTTTCAGTTTACACGCTGAAGATGGAAGCCCTAACTCTGACCCAAAGCAAACCCCGGGTTCCTGTTCCTCATGTTTCTCCAAACCCATCACCAACCCAGCGTGGCCTCTGTTAACACTAGAAGCCTCTCCAGAATCTCTCTAGCCTCCACCCAGGTCTGCAGGCCTTCACCCGCCTGGAACCAGTGCAGACTCAGGTGGAGGGGAGCACACCTGGGCCCAGCTTGCATGGCTGAACCTGGGGTGGGGTAGGTGGGGGGCATGAGGAGCCCTCACCTGGGAGCCAGCCTCCCTGCTGTAAGGACACAGGCCTCTGCGGGCGGCCCTCCCTCCAGCTCAGTGAGGGCCGCCTCCCCAGGCTGGAGAAGCGGCGAGGTGCCAAGTTAACTGGAAACTGGCTCAGACCCAGAGTTTGTGGCTCAGAGCTTTGGATGGGACGAAAGAATTTGGAGGAGTCCACTGAACTTGAGTTGGCTTACTTGTCCATTTTCTTGGCCTCGTGGCTTTAGGGCACTTGGGTCAGAGCATCTGCTCTCATTCTCTGGCTGCTCATTTAACTCTTATCCCCCTGGATCAAGACACTGTCTCCACATGTCTGATCAGAACTGCAAGGGCCTCCTCATTGACATCCCACATGGCTGACAGCTCCATTCCAGCTCCTGTAATGATCACAGCTATCATTTTTATTCTTTTCCTCCCTGGGATTTTTATCTTCTTAAATATGACCCGTTTCCTTCACTTCTCTTTCTTTCTTTCCCACACATACACTGGAGTCTTATTCTAAAAATTGCTCTTGGGTGCCTGGGTGGCTCAGTCGGTTAAGTGTCCCACTCTTGGTTTTGGCTCAGGACATGATCTCAGGGTTGCGAGATCGAGCCCCATGTTGGGCTCTACACTGGGTGTGGAGCCTGCCTAAGATTCTCTCTCTCCCTCTCCCTCTGCCCCTTTACCTCCCTGCTCACAGGCACTCTCTCTTTAAGAAAAATAAATTATAATAAAATAAAAGATAAAAGTAAAATTAAAAAATAAAACTTGCTCTTGATCTCTAGCTATCATACTGTAATGCTGTTAAAGGAGGAGAAATTCACTCACGTTAAATGCGGCGCAGCATCACGAAGTCTACCGAACGACCCGGATGAGCTTGCGCACCGGCCGTTCCAGGCTCTGTCGGCCAACTGGCGGTTACATCCCATCCGAACCTATGCCATCACAGGATGCATCCCTGCAGGGTTCTACTGGAGCAGCACCAATACCTACGCTTTGGACTTAAGCCTCAGAAAGCCCAAGATTTAAATCCTAACTCTGCCACTTGCTGATTTTATGACACAGGCCAACATAGAAGCCTCGATGCTAGTTTCTTCATTCGTAAAATGGTGGAGAATCATGCTTATTTCATAGAGTTGCTGTGAGACTGGAGTGCTGTATCAGCTAGCTATTGCTGTGTAACAATCAACCACCATATCTCAGTGACATACACAATAAAATACCTATTTCTCATGTTTCCGAGAGCTGGCCAGGCCCGTTGTTGTAGCTGGGTGCCCTGGGCAGCTGGGCTTTGCGTGGTGGGTCCGGCTGACTCAAGTCTACTCCCTGAATCTCGCTGTGGGCCCAGCCGAAGCACCAGCAGCTGCCTGGGGGCGGGGAGGTGGGAAATCTCTTCTCGTAACAATGGCGGAGACACAAGACCAGACAGCTCAAGCACCTTTCAGGCCCCTGCCTGCATCTCATCTACTAACATCCCTTGACTAAGGTAAGTCCCGGGCTGAGCCCAGAGACAGGAGTGGGAAGCAGTCTGCCCACAATCAGTCCACAGCAAGAGCGTGGGAGCAGGGAGGAGAAGAACAGGGCTGGTCATTTGATCGGCCACAGATGACAGTGCTCCTTCAAAGCAGCTATTCAGCTCCCGACATGTGGTAGGTGCTTAGTAAATGGCAACTATGATCATTGCATGACTCCTTACAGTTTGCTTAAAGCAACATGTCTCAGTCTCATCCTTGGCTAGTAGCAAAGTCAGGAATGGAATCTGGGCCTTGAAGCACCTTGCTACCACTCAGCATTTTCTAGATGGTTCCATCACCAGCCTCCCATGTTTCACCTATCCCAATCCCTTGCACTGAAGGAGGAAGGGAGTATAAGACATAGGAACGCAGAAGTGATAACCTCGGGCCCCAGCAGCCCCAGATACGTCCAAGACATATAGACTGAAATCAAAGGGGCAATTTGTTGGTCCCTCTGGTCGCATTTGCTTAGTGATAGGGAACTGGTGGGGAGAACAAGGCTTTAGGTTAGAATCCTTGTTCTGCTACTGGCTGGGTGACTGTAGACTCCCCCAGAAGGCAGCTTTCCCTGGGCGGTCTGTCTATATTGGGTCTCCCCTGTCATTTTCTCTCCTGGCCTTCCTTGATTATATTTTGTGGGGCTGTGCAATCATATATTTATTTGTGGGCTCATTTCCTTAGTGTCCACCAGACTGTAAACTCCATGAAGGCTGTTGGGGTCAGTTACTACCTAGTACTTGGCACAGTACTTGGTATGTTTTCCTGTGGGATAACTGAATAAATAAATTCAAACTCTTTGATCTTTACTATCCTCTTGTGAAATATGAGCTAATAACATATTCTTTGAAGAGTTTTTTTGAGAACTGTAGAGGAAATCCCTTCTGTGGGACCTAGTATGGTATGGGTGCATGGCACATGGTATATATGTACCAACCCTCCATCCTTAATTCTTGCCGGGTGGTTACGTGCACAGTCTAGAAGATTTTCCAAGCAGACCTGTACTTGTAGCATCTTTTTCCAGTTGGTTCTTCATCTCCACAGTGCACATTGGGGGGCCTTGGCTCTAGATTCCTGGGCCACTCCACTCAGCAGCCTCCTGTCTGGCCAGTAGGGAAACCCCTCCTATTTGGTCCCTTTCTATTACCACCCCCTTTGTTATGCCCCCTAGGTCCCTTGACTTAGGGTTGTGATTTGGTGACAAGATACTGGGGAATCTCACTGTGATTAAAATATTGAAATCCTGGGGCGCCTGGGTGGCACAGCGGTTAAGCGTCTGCCTTCGGCTCAGGGCGTGATCCTGGCGTTATGGGATCGAGCCCCACATCAGGCTCCTCCGCTATGAGCCTGCTTCTTCCTCTCCCACTCCCCCTGCTTGTGTTCCCTCTCTCGCTGGCTGTCTCTATCTCTGTCAAATAAATAAATAAAATCTTTAAAAAAAAAATATTGAAATCCTCTCATATAAGATGGCAACACGTAATAGCTGATGAGACTCTACACCAACAAATGGCATTGGCCCTGGCGCCCAGAAGAGGTTACCAGGATGGAGGGGGATGCTGCAGAGGGTGCTGACAGCCTTCGGTGGCAACGAGGAAACAGGGGCAGCAAGGGTGCGTGCTATGCCTGCCACCACTCCAGAGCAGCCAGTGTTGGTAAGCACCATGAAGTGCCACAAAGCCAGGGGCAGGGCCAGTAGCCATGTGGCAGATGCTGTCATCTGCATCCAGACCACGTGGTAGGCGTGTGTGTTCCCGGCCATGATGTGTGGGCAGGACTCCGTGCAGCCCTGTCTGTGACAGAACCCCAGGTGCCAGGGACCTACTGAGCATCACTCTAACGGTGGTGCCCTTGGAAGAGGTTGAGGCAGACCCTGTAGGCAACCATGGCTCCGACATGGGCCTTCTGGCTGGTGGCAGCCAGAACAAAGAAAAAAATCACCCCACAAACAAGCTGGAATTCTTAGAAGGCTTGTATGAATGATTTGCATACCACGTTTGTCCCCAAAGGGAGGTTTCAATATAGTTTTGTTTAGAGAATAGAAGGTAATTGAATTTACATATTAATTTGTTGATTAATTACTGCCTGGGTTGTACATATTTTGTACCTCCCCTCACTCTGGACCCTCCCCAGGCTCCTCTTCACGTCTGTGGTCACTCAGTGCCACTTGGCTTTGCACGTGCTCTGGCCTCAGGCTGGCGCAACTGCAAGACAATTAGGCCTTTTCCTGGGTCAAAGGTGACTTTTCTTGCTTAGCACATCTGTGTTTTTATGTCATGTATCATCTCTTTTTTATCTTGAGCCCTATGATGGTTAATTTTATGTGTCAACCTGACTGGGCTCAGATATTTGGTCAAACATTATTCTGGGCGTATCTGTAAGTATGGTTTTGGATGAGATTAACATTTGAATCTATGGACCGAGTAAAGCAGACTGCCCTCTCGCAGGTGGGTGGGCCTCATCCAATCAGTTGAAGGCCCGAATAGAACAAAATGCTCACCGTCCCGCAAGAAAGAGAAAATTCCTCCTGCCTTTTCCTGACCCAAACTGAAACATCAGCTCTTCTGGGGTCTTGAGCCTGCTGGCTTTTGGCCTGGAACTTACACCATCAGCTCTCCTGGTTCTCAGATCTTCAGGATTTTATATATATATCTCTTGTTATTATAGATATATTTATATGTAATATATATATATTTATGTTTATATTTATATATATATATCTCCTGTTGGTTCTGTTTTTCCAGAGAACCCTAATAAAACCCCAATTCCTCAGGCTCCCTTTTGCTTGTCTACTTTGGGCATATGCTGGTGCCCAGCAAGGGCCCTGAGGACAAAAACCTCCCTCTTTAGGAATCCATGGCCATTGGTATTATACCTCTTATTTCTGCCGCGTCCTTCCTCTCTGGCTGCCTCCCCATCATGTCGCTGAGTCCTGCTCCTGGGTGGGCAGAATGATCCGCAAAATATGTTAAACTGGCCCAGAGGGGTCATTCCCTAAAAGCGCTACCTGACTCGCAGGGAGACCTCCACAGGAGCCAGGCTTAGTGGGTGGCGGCTTATGTCACTTTTCCCAAAGACCAGAGGCTGCATGTCGGGGCCGCTAATCCGCCTCCGAACGGCTCCTGGCTCAACCCACATGCAATTAAATCCAGAATTAAAATTCAAAACTTGGTCTGGACTTGAAGGGCAGACTTTGCTGTTTTCCTCAGGGAAAAAGCTGGCTTGAGAAGCATCGCTGTCGCGGTTTGGGGCGGAGGGGCCGCTGGGTTGAGGGACTGTCTGCTCTGTGTTGAAAGAAGACAGAGTCCCTGTCACCACAGTGTTTACAGATGCAACAGGGGAGAGTGGAGTGGGGCACAGGAGGCTAACGGATCCTTAGACAGGAAACAGCTTCCTGCCCACCTGTCCGTCTCCCTGCAGGCAGGGGCGCCCATACCCCCGCCCTCAGTCAGAGCTGCCGCCGCCCCCTTAGCCTAGCTTGGGTGGCTGTCTGGTTCTCTCCTCATTTTCTAGAAATCCTCTTCCAGAGGCTGCCTGTGGCCATAGCAAGAAGAAGGTGGGAGCCAGAGGGGTCCAGGCTGGTGGGCTGCTCTGCTCCTTCTTATCCCTCAGGAAGTCTGCTTTTCACTCCACTCAGCTGTGCCCTCAGGCCAGCACCCAGCCATGGTTCTGTTTGTTCCCTGGGTGCCCCATGTATAATTCAAACCTGGGGGACCCCATGTGGGGACCCCACTTATGGGAGAAGGGCGCATCGTGGACTGGTTAATTCTGGAGGGACCGTCTGGATTCAAATCCCAGCGCTACCCCTCAGTAGCTGTATGACCCCATGTCAGTTCACGCCTATGTGCCTCACTTACTGCATCTGTAGAATGGGAAGGACAATGGTCCCTCCCTTTGGGCTTATTCTAATTAACGTGATTAACAGATTAAATGTGTTAAGACTAGAGAGCACAGGGTCAGGATTATCCTAGGTACTCAGTCATTAATCACGGTTAGTTACAGGAGGGCCACCATGACCTTCTTCACCTGTTAAATGAAATACTTGCAAAGTGTTTCCTGGTACCTGATTCTAAGCAGGTTCCTGAATTCTCATTCCTTCCTTTTCTTTTTGGTGAATGCCCTTTACTCTCACTATTGTCTAGAGACTCAGCATTAATCAATAAAGCCATAGAGATGTAATCAGGAGTGGAGAGACTTTGCTCTAAAATGTTGCCTTGTCTTGAGAGGTCTGGCAGCTGGGGTAGATCCTCCTTGATCCCAGGGTCGGGAGTGGTGATTGCTGCCCAGAGGTCTGTTCTTCTAATGGTGTAGGCCCTGTAAGCCTTACAAAGCTAGGCTCTCTTCATGTCACGGCCCCCACAGCTGCAGGACTCAGGAAAGCCCCAGCCTCAGAAACACCACCAGTCTGAGATGGGGCACCCGATTTTCAGCACTCTTGTGCTTCAGAGTAAGCACCACCGTACCCCTCTTGATTCGGAGATAATTTTTGTCTCTCTTTTTCTTTGAGTGCCTGTGATAGTTAATTTTATGTATCAAATAGACTGTGCCACAGGGTGCCCAGATATTTGGTCAAACATCATTCTGGGTGTTTCTGTGAAGATGTATTTGGATGAGATTAACATACTTAAATCAGGGGCGCCTGGGTAGCACAGTCATTGGGCGTCTGCCTTCGGCTCAGGGCGTGATCCCAGCATTGTGGGATCGAGCCCCACATCAGGCTTCTCTGCTGGGAGCCTGCTTCTTCCTCCCCCACTCCCCCTGCTTGTGTTCCCTCTCTCGCTGGCAGTCTCTCTCTGTCAAATAAAGAAATAAAATCTTAAAAAAAAAATACTTAAATCAGTAGCCGAGGTAAAACAAAGACTGTCCTCCACCATGTGGGTGAGCCTTACCCAATCAGTTGAAGGCCTGAATAGAACAAAAAGGTTGACCCTCCCCTGAGTTAAGAGAGAATTCCTCCTGCCTGGCTGCCATCAAACTGGGACAGCAATATTTTCCTGTCTTCCAACTCAAACTGAAACACTGGCTCTTCCTGGGTCTTGAGTCTGCCAGGCTTTGGACTGAAACTTATACCGTTGGTTCTCTTGCATCTCAGGCCTTCCAGCTTGGACTGGAACTCCACCTTTGGTGTTCGTGGTCTCCAGCTTGCCCACTCAACCTGCAGACCTTGGGACGTGGCAGCCTCCATCATCATGTGAGCCAACTCCTTATAATAATGGATCTCTCTCTCTAGGTACTTCCTATTGGTTCTGTTTCCAGAGAACCCTCAGCCTGCCCTACACTGCAGGGCAGGGCCCCTCCTCTCATGCTCCACAGCCTTTCCACCACCTCCCCCAGGTGGCCCAGGAGCCCCCTGCTTGAGAGGCTCCTCCAGGATCCTAGCATTCGTAAAGGGGCATGCCATTCGATGCCCCCATGCCTGTGACCCCTCCTGACCCATAAATGCCTGCGTATGCCGGGAGCTCCACTTGGCATCAGCGGGGGCACGCTGCCAATCCCTTCCGTGTCCTGGCTTCACTTACCAGGAGGGCACCAGAACATGTGATGAATAAAACCCAGTCAAGAGCGTGACCTGCGTGTCGGTCAGAAGCTGGTGCAAGAAGGAACAGTGTGACAATTAAGTAAATGGATGACCTCAATTCGGAGACGATGTTTGTTGAATTGAATCTTCAGCGAGTTAACTTTCCTCATATGAGTAAAAATGATATTTGGGATTAAGTTTTCACTGCACTGAATGCATTACTGGATTTCTGCTTCTCGTCATTAAAGAGAGGACGTAACCTTCACTAAGGCGGTCTGCGGGGACCGGGACAGCTGGTGTAGCCTCCGAGCGCCGGCTGACCACAGGGGATTAAGGCCAAACACAACTCATTTCACACTGACAATAAGCTGATTTGTTTTTGTTTTCAAATAAGCCTTATTAAACTGGCTGCCGCTGGTGTGGGATCTGCGGGAGCATCACAGGGCAAGGCTCTGCCATCGCCGGCTTGGCAGGCGGAAAAGCCACTTTCAGACAACGGCTCCTTCCTGCTGCAAATATGGGAATAAGCTGGGGCGGGGGGGTTGCAATGGTGCTGGAGGCCGCCCGGATCCCTGGGGAAGGTCCCGAAGGTGTACTCCCAGGGAGAGTGGAGTGCGCGGCCTTGCATCCAGCGGCTGAGGGGCAGGGGCCGCTGTTCACAGGTCACGTGGGCACGGCTGAGGGAAGCCGGTGGTTGTCTCTGCATCCATCAGCCTCTCTGCAGCTCCTCAGGGGTCCTTCCTGACGTTGCATGATTCCCTTTGGGGATAACCTCACCTCCCCCTTTCCCATCCTCTCCACTGGTCCCACTAAAGACTCTTAGTTCTAGAACAGATCATAAATCCTCCAACTATGTCCTGGGAATGTCTGCAAGTCTGCTGGACCCTTTCAGGAGATCCTCAAGGTCAAAACTATTTTCATGCCAGAATATTGTGACATTATTTGTCTTTTTCCCTTTCATTCGCTCACTAGTGTGTTGTGGAGTTTTCCAGAAGCTCTAGGACATGTGATGACATCATCACTCTGACAGCTGGAGGAATGATGCTTGTGTGTTCTGGTTTGTTAAATGTTTCTCGGTTTTCATTTTGACTGTGGAAAATATTGATAGAAGAAACCATATAAATATAAGTTCCTTGGGGTTCTTACTGCTTTAAGACTGTAAAGGGATCCTGAAACCAAGACATTTGAGAACCTCCATTCTGAATCTTTTTTTTTCTCCTTCAAAGTGAGGAACTGTATTTATTTAGTATTTATGTATTTTTTAAGCATTGACATGTAAGACCATGCTACCATTTTTCTTAGGTTCCTATCTCTCTTTTAAATGTGTAATTGACCAGCAACAAAAAATAAAAATAAATGTGTAATTGACCAAATTTCTGAGTGTTAGGCCCCAACTTCACTTTTTCCCATGAACTTGGTAACTTTTGTTATGTGATTAAAAAAGGTTTTTTAAATTATGGTAAAATACACATCACAAAATTTAACACCTTAATTATTTTTAAGTGTACAATTCAGTGGCATTCAGTACATTCACATTGTTGGGCAGCTCTCACCCACCATACGTCTCCAGAACTCCTTCCACCTTGCAAAACTGAAGCTCTCACCTATGAGACACTACCTCCCCACTCCTCCTACCCCCGACCCCGAGGAGCAACCATTCTTTCTGTCTCTATGAATCTGATTCCTCTAGGGACTTCACATAGGTGGAATCATATCAGTATTTCTCTTTCTAGAACCTTCTTGATTCCTCCCACCAGCAAACTACCTAGCATCTGGGTTCTGTACAGTGGCCCAATAACTGGACTAAGAAGTGTCTGTCCTATAAAGACATATCATCTGTTCACATCATTCATGATGAGACTGCTAACCCCTGGTAGCAGTGGGGTGTTGGACAGGGCACAGACATCAAATGGGCCTGGCTTTAAAACCTGACTCCTCTGCTTTTAAGGCCTTGTGGGGCCTTCAGTGCTCCAAGACTCAGTCTCGTCTCTGAAACTAGGATAAAGATTCCCTCCTCCCCGGGGTGGTTGTGAGGATTAGAAAAGCTCATGGAGGAAAAGGCAGGAAGATCAGTGGGTCTGTGGCTGTGCAAAGGCCTAGTGGTGAGGGAGCAGTGGGCACAGGGAGGGCTACGGAGGTGGAAAAGGATAGCAGCTCGCTTCTCCAAGTGCAGAGTGGAAGGTGAGCAGAGAGGAAGAGGCCCCAAGCTGCCACACCATGAAGGGTCTCACCGGCTCCTTGGAAAGGTTGGGCTTTGTTCTGAGGGCCATGGGGAGCCACTGAAGGTTTTAGACAGAAAGGGGACAATCAGAGTTGCATTTCAGATCCGTCACTGTCAGTGTGTGGAGAAAATCCATTGGAGGGGCACAGTGGGAGGCCAGCGAGGACACTGCCCCAGTCGCCCAGAAAGAAGCCAAGATGTCATGATACAGCAAAATGCTATAGAAATCCCCCTGAAACATTGTTCTTTCCCTGAAGTTTCTCTTCTCTGCTTCATGTTTCCTCTTTTTTCTAATCTACAGTGTCTAAAAACATCTTATCTTGAGCAATCCTGCATCTGCTCTCCATGCTTGCACCCCTCTCAATGTAAACCAAGTGTTGAGCTGGCTAGAAACTGCCCTCGCCCCTCAGGCATGTCCCTTGGGCCACCCCCCTCCCCACCCTTCCCTATGCAAGAACTGAACACTATTCACTGGAAAGAAGCTGCTGTCTTCTGAGAGCATCTCTGCTAAGAGAATATGAGCTGACATCTTCATTAAAATGTTTGGTTCTCCCAGTTCCTGTCATCCTGTGCCCCTCTCTCTTTTTGGGCCGTGGGACCATCATCGCCCCAAAGGAGGACCATGGCAACACCAGGCACAGAACAAGAGTGCAGGGTTTGAAAACCCGGGTTCAAGTACAGAACAAAAGATCTGGAAGATTGTGCTCAATCCAAGCCAGTTCCCTGCCCCCAGGAGAGGCTATCCAGTGTGCCCCAATGAGGGTTGGGCAGAGGGGCCAAAGGGGAGCAAGTGGCCTTAGGTACATGGGCTCCTCCTAATCCGTACTGACGTCCTATGTCTGGTACAAGCAGGGAGAGGGAGAGAAGGGGATACCACAGAACCTTAAGACAAGCTTGGAGAGCTGACAGCAGAACTCGCTGTGTGTGCAGGAGAAAGACTCAGGAAGGGGTGCAGGTGTGGGCCCGGAAGGAGGTTCGGATTCTATTCTTTTTTTTTTTTAAGATTTTATTTATTTATTTGACACAGAGAGAGAGAGAGCACAAGTAGGCAGAGTGGCAGACAGAAGGAGAGGGAGAAGCAGGCTCCCGGATGAGCAGAGAACCCCATATGGGGCTTGATCCCAGGACCCTGGAATCATGACCTGAGCCGAAGGCAGACGCTTTACCGACTGAGTCACCCAGATGCCCCTGGATTCTATTCTAATGGCATTGGGAAGCTAGCAGGGATGGAGCAGGGCTGTGATATAATCCGATTTGTGTTTTTAATTTTTTTTAAAGATTTTATTTATTTATTTGACAGAGATAGAGACAGCCAGCGAGAGAGGGAACACAAGCAGGGGGAGTGGGAGAGGAAGAAGCAGGCTCCCATCGGAGGAGCCTGAATGTGGGGCTCGATCCCATAACGCCGGGATCACGCCCTGAGCTGAAGGCAGACACTTAACGACTGAGCCACCCAGGCGCCCCTGATTTGTATTTTTTAAAGAACACTCTGCTCAGGGTAGAGAGTGGATTAAAAGAGTGAACCTGGTTAGCGTGGGAAAGGGTGAATGTTTAGCTATTCACAACCTCCCCTTTCTAAGGACGGTGGATCCCATTATCTGAAAGGCCCCTTTATCTTGTCCTATTGCCGCAAAATGGAGGAGCAGAGGCTGGGAGAACTGAATTTTGGTGTATTAGAAAAGAGAAAGGTTTATTACCATTTGGGGCAATTTTTCTGAGAGCAAGCAGAAATACGGGGAGAAAGTGATGAGTCAAGTAAAAATCGGAAGACCAGAGCCCCCGTTTCAAAAATGTTTGGGGGAAGTTTTAGCAATAGACGTATTGAACTTTGAAATGTCATTTCTGTGTATCCTAAGATGTAAATCCTCCTGGTTCTCCCAAGGTTTCAGTAATCTGTACATACATGAGTAAGTGTGTGTGAGGGGTGTATATGCATGTGTGTGTGTGCTATAGAAATGGCTCAGTCCCAATGGGACTGAATGAGGCATGGGACAGAACAGCATGCATGGGATTACAAAATGATCCCAGATAAAATGATTTCGGGGTTGCTCAGTGAGGAATTGGAGGTGACCCTAAAACTGCCATCTCCTCCCCCCTCCCTCCAAGAACTCCCATAAAACCTGGCTGGGCCCTGACCTGGGAAAATCTGCAGAATGGAATGGGAAGCCCTTTTACCCAGAATATAAGGAGCAAGTCATCACTAGCTGGCATCTGGGCTGTAAATACCTCGGAGCTTACAAAGTAGTTTCACATGTTTTACTTAAAAGTGAAACAAAATCGAAAAAAGGCTTTCCCTGAGAAATTATCACCCTTTGGTTTTGGGGTTGAAGATGACTCTGAGGAAGTGTGAATTGCAAGATCTTTTTGAGACGCTATCTGGCAGTGCCTCCCCTAATTTAAACACACATTTCCCCTGGCTCAGCAAGCTACTCCCGGACTCCAGGGGGCAGTCAGACCCCAGGGGAGGGGCACTGTGATCATCACAGCGTTGTTTCTAATAAGAGCAAAATCAAACCAAACCAAACCAACAAGACCACCTAAAGCCCACTTGGGAACAACCTAAACGTCCAGCAACAGGAGACTGGTTGATAAAGTCATGGTTACTATGGAATCAATTGTTGTGTCCCCAAGACTCATTTGTTGAAAACTAACTCCCAATGCAATGGTACTTGGGGGTAGGGCCTTTGAGAGGTGACTACACTTGGACAATGGGGCCCTCCCCACCAATGACACCATGATGTAATTAGCACTAATATGCCCCCCTCTGTATTAGTACTAAAACTAATGAGACCACACAGAGCTGCATTGCCCCTTCTACCATGTGAGGTGACAGTGAGAAGACAGGCATCTCTGAACATGGAAGCAGGGGTTCACCAGACACTGAACCTGCCAGCGCCTTGATCTTGGACTTCCCAGCCTCCAGAACTGTGAGAAATAAATTCCTATTGTTTATAAGCCACCCAGTCTATGCTATTTTTGTGATAGCAGCCTGAATGGATTAAGACAATGGTACATTCCCCACAGTGGGATGCAGTGCAGCTGTTAAGAAAGAACGAGGCAGGGCCCTATCTCATGAGCGGGAACAATACCCTGATGTAGTGCTAAATTTTTTTAAAAAGCAAGTTTAGGAATATGTGTCCTGGTTTTGTCTGGGGAGAAAAAAGCCAGTAGATCAATAAAGGCATTAAAAAAAAATCAATGATACACATCTAAATAGTAATCCTCAGAAGAGAGGTATTGGAAGGAGAGAATTTAAATATATCTTTACCTACAGTACTTTATATATTGTGTAATTTGGTTCTATATTTACCAAATAAAGCAGGGAGGAACTCCTGACTTACCGCCATCCCAAGCAGTGGAGGATGTGTCCTCTCTGGATGTCTGGCGTGTTTTTTCTGGGGGTCAAGGCAGGACATTCCAATTCCTGATTCTCTGCCTCCATCCCAAGAAGGGTCTCCTGCACAACAGTATGTGGAGGGTGAATGGGAGGCAGGGGAGAGGGCTATAGCTCTAGCCAGTTCCTCTAAACCCCTTATCCCACCCATCTTCATCCACAAACCCTCCTGAATAACCAAGAAAGTTGTAAAAAGCCCGTGTTGAGGATGGGATTTCTAAGATGGAGGTTGCACTTCCACACGCAAAGGGAGTAGGTGGAAAATTTGACAAAACCCTGGAGATGGCTGGCAGAGTCCCAGGAAAGCTTAAATTATCTCCAGGCTTGGATTTTTCCTGGTAGAGACTTCAATCCTCTCCATCCCCTTGCATGGGGCAGCCAGCTGGCAAAGGAATGTTGAACAACATTGGCCCCTGCTGGCCACAGCCACTTCCGCAAGCCAAGTCTCCCCACTTCCGGTCTCTCTGTACCCCGCTCTCTGACCATTTCTGGTCTCCCCACTTCCTTTCTTGAGTCTCCACTTCCTGCCTGTATTCTTCTTACCTGTGTCTGAAGCTACCACTCAATGCCCTAGGGCTGGCCTGGGAGCCCAGACCCCTCTTTGTCTCAGCCCTTCGGCGTTGGCCCCTTACATGGGTAACTGTGTCCAGGAGGGCCCCCTTGGGCCCCACAAACTGCATGGTTTGGAGTTGTATCGGCTGAGTTCCTTTCCTGGTTTAGTTTTCTCTTTTGCCCCTGTTTTTAGCTCAGGGGTGGGGAGAAGCTAGGAGGCAGAGGAGGCTTTGAGAAGCTTCTCCGCCAGGCCAGCTATGACTTGGGCTGAAAGCAAGAGGCTGAAGAGGGGGTCCAAGCTCTGCAGACTGGGCGGGCAGCACACAGCAGATGGTCCAGTTTCTCAGACTTCCTCAACCCCGAAGGTTTAACAAGAGGTGACCCGCCACTGGCTCCTCCAACAGGGCCTGCCACGAACGTTTCCAAAGCACACTCCCTCTAGGCCCTGGCCCGAGCCCCAGCAGACTGGGGGCTTGGGTCATTCGGCATAAAACATATTCAGTGAACAATGACTCCCTGCACATAAGTGGCAACTTTCCACTGGGTAGAATTTATTTTCCACTTGAGAAGCTAATGAAAACCAGTCATGGTGAAAAACCCAGCCAAAGAAAGAATTTAGGCTTTTCCTTTCTTCAGTAGAATAACACCAGGCTCTGGGTGGTTCTTTGTGGAATCAAGACCTAGGGAGAAGAGGGGGCGGTGACACCTGGAGTCCCTCAGACTCCTGTTGGGACCTGAGCCTTGGAGTGGGATAGGCAGCTGAGTGGGGTTGGCAATGGATGCGGGGCAGGAAACGTGCTCATTCTTGTGAGGGTGGGTATGTAGAGAATGCCTGGGCAGAGGAGGATTCTGGAACATCTAAATATAGTGGGAAAGTCAGAGCTAGAGAGCCTGAGAGAGATAGAAACTCAGCTCAATAAATCATACACTTGCTTAGCTGTTTCTCTTTTAGTTCTCTGTGTTGAAGTGGGTGCAGGGAAGATCTGGGCTGAATCTCACATGCTCCAGGTTTCATGTTCTCTGTTCACGGCTCAGTTTTTCCCTCTCAACATGCTGCCTTCACTGGGGTGTTGGGCCTAGTTGGATCATCCTTACCAACAGAGTACCCTACCTCCAGGAAACTACTGAGTGCGTGTTCTTCTCCCTGATCACCCAGGAAGCTGACAGTGTGACTCACTTCTACTGGCCTGTGATCTTTTTGATGCTCTCTCCCCTGCTTAACAATCTTCAATGGCTCCCTATTGCTTCCCAAAGTTCCACTTTTTAGTTTGCCATTCAAAGCTCCTTATAATCTTGCCCCTTGCCTCCCTTCACAGCTGAAGGCACTGCTACCTTGAAAGCCTCTTCGATTCCAGAATAAACGCACCACACACACCCCCTAACTGTACTCTTTCACACCCAGGTGCTTTTTGTATATGCTATTTCTGCTCCAAGAATTCCTTTCCCTTTGGCTTTGCCTGCTGGAGATTCTCTGAGTCTTTCGAGAAGCAGCTCCGATACTATTCTTCCTTCACTACAACTTGCACTGCTCTGAAAAGCCATTTCCAAACTTCTACGGCAGCGTGGGCAGGTTAGAGCACTCTGGAGACTGAGAGGCAGTCACTCAGACCTTGGCCACGTGAATCTTTCAGAGCCTCAGGATAACAGGACTTCCTGTGTGGGGTGGGAGGAGGATTACTCATGAAATGAGGCACGCAAAGCCCCCGGAAGCACTCAGTTAATTGCTGATGGGAATTATATTATCAGACATTATTGGACATTTTGAGGACAGGCACCGTATCTTACTCATTTTTGCATCCCCAGCTCCTGAGACAGAAGCCAGCTGGGGAGTTTTACTGTGTTTGTTGAAGAGAAGGATGGCTGCATTGTGGTGTGTTATCTGCCTCTCTCTCTGTGGACATGTGTCCAGTTAGGACTACATCTTCCTAAGGATACTGGTCCTCACTTCCCCACCGTGCATGGCTTACCAGACACACAGCGACACGGCAAATAGAGGCAGGAAGGGGAAAAAGATGACCGTTTGAGCCTGCCGGTCCTGTGGGGGTAGGCACTGGAATTGTGCCCATTTTACAGCTGAGGAAACAGGCTCAAAGAAGTACAGACTTGGCCAAGCTTGTGACTGGAGGGGCTGGGAATTGAGCACAGGCCCCTCTGAACCCAGAACTTGGGCACACAGACGCCAAGCGCAGAGCAGGAGGTGGGCACTGCTAAAGCACACATGCGCATGCTCTGCGGGTAGTGAGTGCTTTCTCCTGAATTAGCCCATTCACTCGAAGGTAACCCCAGGAAGATTCTCTCCAGTTTCGAGCTGAAGAAACAGAGGTTTGCACGAAGTTGGTCCAGTGCATCCTAGCTGCCTCTCACTGCAGTGTCTCCCCTTGCTGGCCAGGCATGACCTCCCAGGCCCTGGTAAGCTTGTCTTTAGAAATCTAACCCTTACCACAGTGCTACTTACCCCTGGAGAGTGCTCACTTCTCCCACCTCTCTAGGCTGAGCCCAAGGAACCAAGCCTCATGCGTAGACAGAGGGGTTTAGGAACCCTGAGGGTCCGTCAGAGCTGCAAGCCAGCAGCCCTCCAGACTGTGGCTCCCACTGCACGGTGGACCTCAGCCACCTGACTCCAGGCATCTCTCTCCTCACTAGGTACAAAGCCTCAGCTCCCTGAACAGGGGTCTGATCCTGCGCTGATTCCTCTTCAGGGGTCACAGCAGCTGGGCCCTGGAGTCCCCCCAGGGGAGCCCTGTCCAGCGGTGAGGACCAAGCCGAGCCCTGGCTAAGCAGGTACCTCCACTTGGCCCCCGAACACTGTTATCAGAGTGGCTGCCCCGGATGTGTCCTTAACATGGGATAGGGTGGGGTTTCCCTGGGAGCTGGCGGCTGGGTGGGAACTTGACCTCTGGCCTCCTCTTGGAGGTTTGGGTGATGGGCTAAGTTTACTGCCAACAAAACATTAAAAAACATATCTGTGTATTTGTGAGACAGGAGGTGGGAGGTATTGGGGTAACAAGAGAAGGCCGGATTTTTCTAAAACGCCTGAGTATCTTGGCAGAGTTCGACGTGTGCAAGAAGAACACAAAACCAATTAGCTGCTTGGACCCAGCAGGGTGCTGCACCTGGACTTCCAGGGATGGGTAGGTGGGCTGAGGACCAGCTGGGGGGGAGTCCTGCCCCCACAGCCCTCAGCCTCCACAGCCCTACACCCATGCAGGTTCATGCAAGGCCCCTTCTATGGAACTCCTACAGCACATCGTGTTGGAGGAACTCAGTGGCCTTGGGTATGTCTGGCCTCCTGGGGTGTTTATAGTCTGTCTAAGGCTGGACTTGACTCCAGCTCGATAACATTCTCAGTTTTTGAAAACAAGCACAGCGCAGCAGAAACCTTCTTATCTGATGTTATTAGGACTGGCGGTTAGGTGGTAAATTGAAAAGCCTAAAGAAATGCCAGGGGAAGGCTTGCTAGCAACACGGGCCCAGCGTGCAGTGGGCAGCCTTATGCAGGAATAGAAAGCAGAGGTTAGCCACTGCATCAGTTAAACGGAATCTGGCGAGGAGAGATTCTCCCACATAAAAAACAAACGGCAGCCCTTACACCCAAGATGAATGAAAACTGGATGCAGAGTTGTATGACCTCCCCTTCAGAGTGCAGTTAAAAGAAAAAAAAAGGAACCGTCAACACTCTGGGCCATTTAAACTCCTATCTGTTTCAGATGTCAGGGGAAGGAGATATGCAGAACCATCTGGGAGCTTCAGAAGTAGAAAGGAATTCTGGGCCATAGTGAGGGGCCCCCACAGAAGTTGGATTCAGAGAAATAAAGTGGTCTTCTGAGAATTAAACTATGAAACAAACAAAATAGGTCAGAGCAGAGAACAGATAAGACCTTGTTTCACTTGATTCACAGTATTAACATATCTAAGAGAGAATGTGGTCTTCAGAAGTGAGTGTGTATGTATGTGTGTGAGTGTGCGTGTGAGCTTGTGTGATGGTGCATGAGCGTGCGTGCGTGTGTGTGTGTTTGTGTATTAGAGTGTGAGAGTGCCGCACCAGATTCACTTCCGTGGAGAACCTACTACCTCTCTGGTCACCTCTGGAAGAAAATCTAGCATCCAGGAACTGCCTCCTCTCGTCCCCTCCGAAACGTGCATCCCAGGGTCTGAGCAAGGACGAGGCTGTCCAGGGCTTGCACTGCCTGCCTTCTTATCTCCCCTCCTCTTTTCTGGAACTCTGACACTCCTCAGCAGCCCTGCCTTTATGATTATAATGAGAATCCTCGCTATTTGCCGACTGAATCAGTATGTGTTTCCCCGAAGAACATGTTTTTATTTCAAGGGAGTTGTAAATGTGGGCTCCCGGCTGTTCTCTGGTGCTCCTGGTGGGGACCGCTCCAGGCCCTGGCAGGCACCCTCTGGCATTCAGGAGCAAATAGGATCCTCAGACTTCCAGACAATCCCTACCTCCCATTCCGCCGGCACCCTCCTCTGCTCTGTCTTCACCTGCTCAGATGTGCAGACCTGGCGCCCAGGAATGCCCTCCCTTCATTCTCCCCATCTCTTACCTGCTCTGGAGAGAATACATACGCAAAGTCAATGACAAACAAAAAAACTCAGTGACGGCCCAAGAACTCCTAAGTTTTCCAAATTGCTGGCTACACTTCCTCTAACTTTACATCCCTGCATGCCTAAGCAAGCCTGCCCCTCCGGGCCCAGCCCCAGCAGCTGCAAGAGTCTGCTCATTTCACATGCTTTGAGAACTGCTGCGGCTCCAGGGACCAACCTCTTTCGATCTTTTCCCAGTGGGGTGCAGCTAAGAAACGGGGTCTCTGGGGGTGGGGAACAGAGAAGGAGCCCAGAACTCTCTCAAATCCAACTTTTTCAAAGGCTCCTTTGGCTTCCCACAGGGAGAACCAACCAGCCAACCAACCGATCAACCAACCAACCAATAAATAGACCTAGTGAATTTGCCACTGGAATCCCAAGACAGATAAAGAACTCCCAGTCAGTAGGGTTGTGGCAAAGAGCTGTATCTCTATCCCAAGCAGCTCTATGCTATATGTGGGAACTTGAAAGAAAAGTCTAGAATTTTCTTTGGGCACCCAGAAATTAGGTTTCTGTCCTCAGATTCAAGCTGAAAATAGTGGTTGGAATTCTGGTGTCAGTTTGCCAGAGAAGGGGGATTGGGGAAGCACTTTGGAGATGACATGATTCCTAGCTAGTTCCTGTGGCCCCGGCACTTGCAAAGGGCTTTGTAAGGTAAAGGCTCTGCAATGGCCCCCTTGTGCTCATCAGAGGTGCAAAGAGGCCAGTGCTTTGCCTCCAATCCTTTTATTCTTTAGAGCAGAATCTTCCAGTTTGGGTGGGAGAAGCAAAGCCATTTAATAATTCATTTCTTAATGAAGAGTTAATCATTTTTTAAAGCCTTCTGTCTCTTTTACCAGCTGACCCTATAATTAGACCAAGCATGATCATTTCCTGCTGGCTCTCCAAAGCAAGATCTATTAGTCAGGGTCTATCAAGAAACAGATGGCATGCTCAAAATAGGATAATTTAACAAGTCCTTAAATAAAAAGAGAACTATTTACAAAAGGTATAGGGACGCCAAATGGGATAGTACAGGCTATGGGGCTAATATCTGATTGTGGGGCTTTTACCACCCCTGGGCCTGGATGGGTAAGGGGAGAGAGCATTACGGGAATCTGGAAAGAGAGTCAAGAGGATCCTTTTGAGAGGAGCTGGGCCTGTCAGCCAGGGGTGTAGCCAGCCAGAGTGACCCCACGAGAAGGAAGCCAGATCAGTCTCCTCCTTCTCCCAGCTCTTCTCCCCCACCCTCACCCTATCCTCCCCTGCACTCACCCAACCTGGTCAGAAGCCAGAGGGAAAGGAGCCTTTTAATGTAGGCAGGTCAGTCCCGTGGGGCAGAGAGCAGAGCACGGAGGGTAGAGTGCACAGGGGGCTGGGGGGCGGCAGGAGGAAATGCGTGGCTTTCATCCTGGACCCCACCTGACTCCTTCCTTCTGAGGCTATGGTGACACAAACAACTTGTCATTTTACTCTTGACCCATCCACTCTTGTGTTATCATTATAGTTGTCTAGATATCTTATCTCCCAAACCAGCTTGTAAACTGGGGATAGAGATAGTGTCTTACCTCCCATTCCGCCTGCACCTCCCCCCCACCCCCGCCGGCCCCGGGTCCCTCTCTTGACACACACACCCACAATCCCAACAGAAGACAGAAGAAGATGGAGTGAATGACGTACTGGCTGACGTTTCTGCCCAAAGTGTCACTCTGCACAAATTTCATTGGCCAGAGCAAGTCTCATGGCCATGCCTAACATTTGCAGGCCGGGAAAGCAAAAATCCTTACATTTTCAGAAAGCGGAGAGCCAGAAATAGTTGGTGAACAATCCCCACCGTAGGCAAGGATGGCCTCCACCAGGGAGCCATGGAGGAAAAATTCATGGTTTTTTTAAAAACTTAATTGAATAGTAGGTGTCAATAAAAAGTAAAAGGATAAACAAATCAGGTGCCTGGGAATTGTAGAACTGTATGATTTTAAAATGGGCAGGCTGGCTTATATTACGGTATTCTGTTTCTGGCCGGTTTTGGCAGAGCCTGTTTTGTTTGATATGAACTGCTCCTGAGATGTGGATTCTTCATTTTGCCCCGTCAGGTTATGACATTGTTTTCCAGATTCTCATTTCCTTGGCTATTTATTCTTTCAGACTCCAACAAATCCGTACGGCTATGCTTGTTGATCTTGATGGTTTCTTTGGCTCCCCTCCCAGGAGAAGGTAGCCACTGCCGCTCTCCCCTCCCACTGTGGGTGGTGTGTTCCCCGAGGGCTCTGTGCCATCCCCAGGTAGTAGGTTTCATACTTGTCCACTCCGGGGCCCCCAGGAAACCCCTGAACCTTCCAGCTAGTCACTTCACCTCAAAACTAGGAAAGGATGAATTTAAATCTCCCGATCTGGGCAATCTCTCTGTTGAATGAACAAATATGTTCATTATAATTTTAAACCAAGTTCTCAGCATTATTTTCAGACGTAGAAAAGCATATTCAATCATCTTCAGAAACTGTCCACACTAAGAACTGTGAGGGTGGTGACCGTGACCAGCTAGGGTTACCATCAGTGTCTCATCTGTTCATCTCTCCAAAGAGATTGCCTTGAAAACACACGAGGAGGCTGTGACCAAAGGTGTAAAAGATGGTTACATTAAACAAAACAAAACAAAACAAAACAAAACAAAAACAAGAACAAGAAATCAATGAGGAGGAGAAAGCATCTCTTCTCTGCCTCGTCTCTTTTTTTTTTTTGTAATCTTTTGCACGCTATGAGCCCTGAAAGCAAACACAAATACTGTTTCCTCAAAGTAAATTGTTAAAGGAGTTTTTACGGCTGGACTTAGGCAGACAGATGTTTTATTTCCAATGGCAAACCAGATCTCCTAGAATGAACATTAATTCACGAGCTCTCTAGGGCCCTCTGAGCAGTGAGAAGGATGAAATTGACCCTTATCACACGACATACACAGGAGACAGGGATTGTAGCAGGAGTCTCAGAAGCCAGCAAGAGCGATGGTTGGTAGGGTCCTTACCTGTGTGCCTGAGGGAGTCTGGCTCCGGTCAGCTCTGGGACCTTCCTGAGGATCTTTTTAGCCCTGCCTCTTGTCTTCGGCTTTTTCAGCAATTCAAATTCTGCTATAGCCTGCCAGGGAGGAAATGAAAATGATCAGAAAGAGCAGCTCTCACTTCGATTATTGTTTTACCTGATTATAAAAGTAGTACATGCTCCCTGCAGAGAATTTGAAAAACATGAGACATTGAAAGAAAATAAAGAAAACCAGATTTCCCTGCGAGAATCACCATCAATGTTCTGACTTCTTTCTTTCTCTCTTTAGCTTTTAGTTTTCTCTTTATTGATTTTTTTAAAATTGAAGAATAATTGACATACAACATCATAATAGTTTCAGGTAGTGTTTTGTATTTATATACATTACGGAACAGTCACCATAATAAGTCTAGTTACCATCTGTCACCATACAAAATTGTTACAATATTATTGACACCATTCCCTAGACTGCACATTATATCCCCTGGTCTTATTTATAACTGGAAGTCTGTACCTCTTAATCCCCTTCAGCCATTTCGTCCATCCTTTCAACCCCTGCCCCTCTGGCACCCATCAGTGTGTTCTCTGTATCTATGAGACTGTTTCTATTTGCTTTTTATTTTTTGTTTTTTAGATTCTACATATATATGAAACCATGTAATATTTGTCTTTCTCTGTCTGATTTATTTCACTTAGCATAATACCCACTAGGTCCCTCCATGTTTTGACAAATGGCAAGGTTTCATTCTTTTTATGGCTGAGTAATATTCCATCGTGTGTGTGTGTGTGTGTGTGTGTGTGTGTGTGTGTGTGTATACATATATACAAAACATCTTTATTCATGGATCAATGGACTTTTAGGTTGCTTCCATACCTTGGCTATTGTAAATAATGCTGTGATGGACATAGGGGTGCATATGCCTTTTCAAATTAGCGTTTTCTTTATTGATTTTTAAGTTAAATATTTCCGTCGTTCATTCATCATTATTTTTTGAGCACATACTACCATCCTGTTCTCAGTATTAGTGATATAACAGTAGAATAAATAGAGTCCAGTTCTCATGAAGATAAAATAGTATCAGAGACAGTTGTTAAAACTCAGTGAGTGAAAAGCCAATAAGAAAATCGTCAAATACTTGTAAATTGAGCAGTATGCTTCTAAATAACTCATGGGTCAAAGAGAAATGTCAAAGGAAATTTAAAAATCATAGAACTTAAGTGAAAATTAAAATATAACATCAAAATATGTGGGGTGCAGCTAAAGCAGAACCAAGGGAAAGTTTTACAGTCGAAATTCGTATAGTAGAAAAGAGAAATTATCTCAAATTAACAATCTAAGTTCTCACTTCAAGAAACTAGAGAATGAAGACCAAACCTAAGACCAAAGTAAGCAGAAGAAAGGAAATACAGGTAGGAGCCGAAATCATTGAGATTGTAAACAGAAAAACAATAGAGAAAGATCAAACGAAAAGTTGGTTCTTTAAAAAATCAATAAAATTAATAAACTTCCAGCAAGACTGACAAAGATAAAAAGATGACACAGATAATCATAAATGTGACCACGTAAAAGAAATGCAGCAATTCTTCAAACATCACAAACTATGAAAACTCAACCAAGAAAGAAATAGTCTGAATAGCCATACAACCATTAAAGAAATCGACTTTGTAATTTAAAAAGCTTCTGAAAAAGAAATCTTCACTCTCAGATGATTTCACTGGAGAATTCTTCCAACATTTAAAGAAGTAACATCAATTTTACGTCATCATTTCCAGAAAGTAGAAGAGGAGGGGACACTTCCCAACTCGTTTTGTGAAGCTGGTGCCCTCCTGGGGCACCTAAACCAGGCAAGACAAGAAGACAAGGAGACTTTTGGTTTCCAATCTGGTAACTAAGGAGTTTAGAAGAGGCCAAATCCTCCCAACAAATAAAAAGCTGAACAAACCGAAAAATCCACAACTCTTCTCAGATCCACCCGAGAAGTGAGGTCACGGGGCAAATTTCTGCCCCCCACACTGGAGAAACAGACAGGAGGATACAGAGAATCACAATTTGCCAGAGCACAAACTCAAGGACAGAGCCTCTGGGGACATCAGTGAGGGGAGCGGAGAGGAACCCCTGAGCTGTAATTGACAAAGAGTTGGAGGCTCAGGGCTCCCAAGTCAGTGACTAAAAACTCCAGGGGCCCAGTCATGGGGGCCCCCACTTTTTTGTAAGTTTTATCTCCAGGAACTCCACCAGGTTCTCACCCTGAACATCTGAGAAAATCCCCTTGTGCTTCCAGCAGGCGGACGGAAAAAGGAACATTCTAAAGATAATTCTCCTCTAAACACTGCTTGCCTTCGAGAGAAGCTATTTCCTTGAGACTAACCTATTAGGGTTGTATCAGAGCCTAATCGACCCGGGTGAGGAGACATACTCAGCTCCAGCCTGCTTTAGTCTTTCATGTGAAGGAAGGGAAATACCAACTCCAGCCCCATCCAGCCTTTCCCACCTAAGTTGAGGGCAGGGTGGGGACAGATGTACCCATGAGGTTCACAGTCCAGGGGCACAGACTCACCAAAAGACAGATCTAGGGGCACCTGAGTGGCACAGTTGGTTAAGCTTACAACTCTTGGTTTCGGCTCAGGTTGTGATCTCAGGGTAGTGAGATCGAGCCCGGAGTCGGACTCCATGCTCAGCAGAGTCTGCTTAAGAGTCTCTCTCTCTCTCCTTCTGCCCCTCCCCCACCCCGTGCTTGCTCTCCTCTCTCTCTGTCTCTCTCCAATAAATAAATCTTAAAAAAAAAATTCTGAGATCTAATCGTAGGACAAACGAATGGTTCCCCACACACCCCACCGCTGCCCCAGTTTATCACTATATCCCTAAAGGCCTATTTATAGCAGTTCCTCTTACCTGGTCCACCATCTTCACATTTTTTTTTTTAATTTAAGGCATACTAAAAGGCAAAAACATAGTTTGAAGAGACTGAACAAGCATCAGAACTAGAGTCAGATATAGAAGAATGTTTGAATTATCAGACCAGGAATTTTTTTAAAAAACTATGAGTAATACGCTAAGGGCTTTAATACAAGCAATTCTTCCAGCAACAGTTGAATACTTTCTTCTTAAGCTCACATAGAACATTCACCAAGATAGACCATATTCATAAAATACAATTTAACAAATTTAAAAGAAAAGAAATCATACAATGTCTGCTTTCAGACCACAATGGAATTAAGTTAGAAATCAATAACAGGGGCGCCTGGGTGGCGCAGTCATTAAGCGTCTGCCTTCGGCTCAGGGCGTGATCCGGGCGTTAGGAGATCGAGCCCCACATCAGGCTCCTCCGTTATGAGCCTGCTTCTTCCTCTCCCACTCCCCCTGCTTGTGTTCCCTCTCTCACTGGCTGTCTCTATCTCTGTCAAATAAATAAATAAATAAATCTTTAAAAAAAAAAAAAAAGAAATCAATAACAGACAGATTGCTGGAAAATCCCCAAACACTGGTAGATTAAACAATACACTTGTAAATAACACATGGGTCAAGTGAGAAATCTCCAGAGAAATTTTAAAATATTTTGAACTAAATGAAAACAAAAATGCAACTTACCCATATCTGCAGGCTGCCGTGAAAACACAGTGCTTAGAAGAGAATTTATAGTATTAAATACATATATTAGAAAAGAAGAAATAGCTAAAATCAATCATTTAAGCCTCCACATTAGGAAACTAGAAAGAGAAGAGCAAATTAACATAGAAGAAAACCTAGGTGATCTTGGTATGGAAATGACATTTTAGATACAACACTAAAGACACCACTCATGAAGGAAGTAATTGGTAACCTAGACTTCATTAAAATTAAAAACTTCCGCTCTGCAAATGCCAATGTCATGAGAATGAGAAGACAAACTACTGACGGGGAGAAAATATTTGCATAAGACACATTTGATAAGGGACCATTACCCAAAGTATACAAAGAACTCTGACCCTCAACAAGAAAACAAACAACCGCACGGCAAAAGACCTGAATGGACCTTCCCCAAGAAGATACATAGACGGCAAAAAAAAAAAAAAAAAGCTTATGAAACTATCCTCCACATGATATATCACCACATAAAAGCTAATCAAAACAAGATACCACTACCTACCTATTGGAATGACCCAAATCCAAAACACTGACACCACCAAATGCTGACAAGGGTGTGGAGAGACAGGAACTCCCATTCACCGCTGGTGGGAATGCAAAATGGCGCAGGCTCTTTGGAAGACGGAGAGTGTGTTTCTCCCAAAACTAAACGTAGCCTTCCCACAGGATCCAGCAAGGGAGCTTCTTGGTATATTCAGTTCCCAAAGGAACTGAAAACTTACACCCACACAAAAACTTGCACACAGATGTTTATAGCGGCTTTATTCATAATTGCATTTAGTAGATGAAACAATAAATCTAAAAATATTCAATGGAAGTTATTATCTTGCCATATTTGCTTCATGTTTTTTCTTACAGAGAAATAAAATATTACAGATGTAGCTAAACATGTGGTTCCAAATCCCATTCTCCCGTCTCTCTCATCCTCTCTCTCTCCCTCCCTCACCAGGGAACGTTATCCTGAAGTTGTTAATGTTTATATTTCTGGTAAATGTTTTAATAATATTTCTACTCAGTTATATGTTAAAAATATTTATACAGCACGACGTGTATTTTTAAGTAAATGTAAATGGTGTTATACAGTATCTCCAGTATCTATCCTTTGGTATCATCCATACACACACACACACACACACACACACACACACACACAATTAACAACTGGGAGTGCACTGAATATGTGCTCTTAGAAATGTGAACACCTGCTTTTGAAAGTTTGACATCTTATGCTAGTTAACATTACATCCTGCTAGAATATATACTCCATGCGAGTTCATTATTGTGCCCCCAGCACCTAGACCAGCACCTGGCACATAGCAGGTACTCAGTAAATATCAGGGACATGAATGACAGATCCCTTTGGTCTCCTCAACTGCTCCATGAGATGGGTATTGTCCTTCCCACTGGAGCAGCAGCCGGCAGACATTAAAGAATTCACCTCCAACCCCCGAGTTGGCAAGTGACAAATGTACAATTTAAAGCCACCCAACCGGCCCCCAAAGCTCAACCACTTCTGACCTCTCTACACTGGGCAGTTGAGCTCAGTCATGACTTTGGGGTTCCAAGAAATGGTCATCTCCTTTGGGCAAGGCTGTGGTAGGTCTTACCCAACTCTGCACCCTCCATAGGAAGCTAGGGGAAGGGTGGGCTCCACTCCCAAGAAGGGGGTGAGCAGCAAATGTTGCAGAAAGAAAGATATCCAGGTACGTTTGCAGGACTGAGGGAAGAGGAAGTCAGCCTGCTGTATGTAAATATGCCAAGAGGACATCAGCCTTCCAGGTTCTAGAGTCTGGGGCAGAGCTGGTGGGGAAGGAAAGTAAGGTACCCTGATGAAAGTCTCATTTGTCTCAGCAAACACGTACCTAGAAAGCATGCTTGGGGTGCCTGGGTGGCTCAACAGGTTGAGTGTCCAACTCTTACTTGGGTCATGATCTCGGGGTCGTGGGATTGAGCCCCAATGGGATGGGCTCCCTGCTCAGCTCAGAGTCTGCTGGAAAGTCTCTCTCTCTCCCTCTCCCTCTGCCCCTCCACAGTTCTCACTTGCTCTCTGTACATACATACATACATACATACATAAAATCTTTTAAAAATTTAAAAACAAGAAAGCATGCTTTTGGTACAAATTGATTTTTTTGGAGGGGACACCAAAATGAAAGAATGAAGCATTTAATCACTCAGTGAGTAGCTGCCCCATATTGCACACACACACACGCACACAACAACAAACACACCCTCACACACTCACTCCCATGCACATACTCACAGGCTACACACGCACACACATCACCTCAACACACTTGGTTTGATTTTATTTTCCCCATCTCATGTACTGAATGAATGAAGAGAATCGGCAGAGTGGCTTGGGTTTTTGAGAGCATTTTCCATATGTCTTGGCATTGTGGTGCTGCAGACGTGGGTTCTCCACACACCCCCCAACCCACCAGCCATGGCAACAAAGCCAATATTACGGGTTGATTGTTTCCCCACCCCCAGTTCACACGTGGAAGCCCCCATTCCCCACTGTGATGGCATGTGGAGCCTTTGGGAGGTCATTAGGGTTAAACTGGGTCACGAGGATGGGGCTCTCCTGGTGGGATCGGTGGCCTTATACGAAGAAGACAGCAAGGAACTGAGGAAAGGCCACAAGAGCATAGTTATCAAGTCGCCCATCACAGCCCAGAAGAGGACGCTCACCAGAAACTGAATTGGCTGTCACCTTGATCTTGGACTCTTCAGCCTCTAGAACTGTAAGAAGTAAATGTCTGCTGTGTAAGCCACCATGATATATTCTTATGGCAGCCCAAGCCGATCAGGACAGCCAATGGCCCACAAGACCCTGCACTATCTGGCCCTTCTCCCTCGTTCTGATCACCTCTCTGACTCCTCTTTCTGGGCTCACTCTTTTCAGCTATTCTGGCCTCCTGGCTACTCCCTGAATGCACAGAGCACAGTCCTACCCCAGGGCCTTTGTACTCCCAGCCATTCTGCCGGGTAAGCTCATCTTCCATGGCAAAGGCCTTTCTTGCCTTCGATCCTTTATTCAAAAGTCACCTCAATGAGGCTGACAGGGAAAACTATTTGAAATGGCAACTCCCCTGCCCCACCCAGCACTTCCCATACCCCTTACATACTCTACTTTGTAATTTTTTTCCACGCACTGATCACTTTCTACCTTACAGAATTCTTTATTATCATCCACGACAAGAACATAAGCTTCAGAAGAACAGAGATACTCGTCAGTTTTGTTCACCGATGAATCCAAGCGTCTAGAACTATGCCTGGCACAGTTTCCCCTCAATAAATATTTTTCAATTGAAAGGATGAACCTCTTCACCCCTGCTGAAATGGCCTGCCAGCCATGGAGACCATGTCATACCAGCACTGCCCAGCAGATGGCAGCCGATGAACGCCAGAGACAGCTGGGAGCCTGCAGTCTGAACTCAAGGTTCCGCCCAATTAAATCCAAGATAATGACCCAGGAGACAAAACGGGGTTCAGCGTACTCTTAATGCAGACTTGTATTTGTGAGAAACAAGTTGTACGGAGAAGGTAAGCCGCTGAGCTGATAAAGCTTTTATCTAATAAAGGAGGTTGTTTACCCACACAATTCAGGGGTCAAAAAATGAAAACAGCTGTCTGAGAAGAACCAAGGTCAGAGTCCTCCCACGGCGGGGCGGTGGGAAGGGGGTGAAGAAGGTTCGTGGCCCCGGATCTACGTCACTACTCCACAGCATGGAAAAGTGACATGTGACCACTACAACTGAGAGAAAGAAGTAACACTACAAATTAACACATCACCTGGGGGGGGGGGGGGCGGCGGAGGTTTCCCCGTCTTCCTCAGAACATACCAGAAGATGCTCTATTCCAAGAACCTTGAGTCTTTCTCTGCAATACGGTCCCCTGGGTCCCCGCAAGCCGCCCTTTTTCTGGGTGCTTCTGTTACGGCTGTAATCAGGGAACTGAATTGCAGCTGTAACTAAGCCTTCAGAAGCCACGTCCTGGGGAACCTGCCTTCGATAAAATTCAGCATTTGAGTCAGGTTAGGGGGAGGCTCCAAGGCAGATACTGCTTGTGAATCTGAGTCTACTGACCTAGAACTCTCCAAGCCAGCCGGTCAGCCTGGACGGCCACGGTGACGGCGACGAAGGGAGCTGCCTTTTCCCGGCTGCCTGCTGCGCATGCGTGGAGCGCACCGCCTGCGTGATCTCGTTGGCCCTCACAGCAGCTCTCTGACATCACACTGTTCGCGTCCCCATCTCACAGATGGCACAAGAGAGGGGACTCTTGCCGCAGGACCGGCAAGCTGCGCTCAAGCTCCCTCTCAACCATGGAGAGGGAGGACTGTGCTGAGGCACACCCCGGATCCTGACGAACCTCAGAGACATTTCATTCAAAACAACAGTACATCTCATTTTAGGAATCTCATCATATAGGAGACTCTCCCGCCAGGATCCCTGGCCTCTCCCGATGTGAATTCTGGCTTTGGTGACTCATTAGCTGGTGTTCTTGGCCCAGTCACTCAACCACTGAGTGGGTTTGTTCATCAGTAAAATGGGAATAACAATATTCATGACAGGGTTACATGATAGGCTGGTGCTAACACAAATACAATAGCGGCCACAAATGCAAGTCACATCCATAATCTGAAATGTTCTTAGTAGCCACTTTTTAAAAAGGTAAAGGAATCAGGTGAACCCAAGTACTTGAAATGCGCACACCATTTTTAATTTTTATAATGTGTTTCGTTTAACCCAACATATTCAAAATATTATCGTTTAAATACCTAATCAATGAGATACTTGGACGTTTGATTTTCACTCCAAGTCTTCAAAATCTGGTGTGGATTTTATACATAGAGCTTATCTCGGTGTAGACTAGCCACATTTCAAGCGCTCAATGGCCGCGTGTGGCAAGTAGCTACTGTATTGGACAGCACTGTTCTAGGCTTTGATAAGCATTCTGAGCACATGGCTCTATGTTTTAAGTCTGTGTGTTTACCTGATCTGGGGTAGACTCTCTTCATGTAGCCAGAAGATAATCTGCTGAGACCCCGACAGGCGTGGAGCAGTGGAGGTGATAAATGCCCAGTTCTTCCCTGCTCTGAGCTGGTCACTGGGTGCCTTTGAAAACTCTCCCTCCCCAGATTCATTTCCTCCAGGGTCACACGCAGAGCTCTTGCATGCTCTGCAAATATTTGTGTCCATTTTGTCCTTGGTGTGGTGGGAGTACTCACAACAATTCACAATGTCCTGAAGTCCAATCAGGACCAAGAGTGGAGAGGAGGGCGAGGTGACAGGGCAGCTGGAGGAACAGTGCCCTCCCTTCCCTGGGGGACTTGGGGCCCCAGGCTCTTGTCGCCATGGCACCTGGATGCCGTCCTTGCTTCCCAATGTAGAACATTGCCTCACTGCACCTGGCTTGACTCCATGACCTGAACAGAGATGCTGTCTTTACAAGGGAACTCCACCTCTGGGACCAGGAGCTACGTTTGATCATTCTTTGGGGTCAGGGGTGCAAGTGTGCGGGGGCTGTGCTCAGAGAAACAGCCAGGGCTCACCCACAGGGGGCTGGGATGGGAAAATGCCGCCACCATCCGCTTGGGTTCTTCCAAGAGCAGCGGTCCCTGGGGTTCAGGAGGAGGGCCATGGGGCCTGCGCTGGGCCCCAGTGGGAAAAGTAGGTGGGAGAGATTAGACACTGGGGCCCTGGGTTCCCAGAGGGCCTGGAGGTACTCTCCCACTCTCCCTTTACCTCCCACTCCCAGACAGTTCCTTACTTTCTTCTGGAAGGTGGTGGTTGAGCGCCAGGCTCTGCCTTCCAACTGCCCAGGTTCACATTCTGACTCTGCCTCTTACAGCGTGACTTCGGCAGTTAGCGAGCTGTCAGCAGCACTGTCTCATCTATGCACGGGATAGGAACTCCCCCCTGCGGTCTCCTGCGGATTGAATGAGGCAGCACAGAAGCAGGGCACATACACCTACACATACCGAACGGCTACTACACTCCGACCCTCAACGACCCAAACGCTGCACACCCCTGAGCAGACAATGGAAGGGTTTCCCTCCAGGCCAGCCGACCACATCCCAACCCCCCAAAGCATTTCACACCCACAAACACATGTACCCAACAGCCAATGTGCTTCACGAGCACACACGTACACACGCCAAGAGTTCTCACTCCCCTCTCAACTAGAGGACTTCACACACACATACCAACAACCAAAGCACTTGACAAGTGCGTGTGCATACACACACATACACACCCCTCAATAATCAAAAGGACTTCACATGGCCACCCAATATCAAAGCATATACACACACCAATAACCGAAGAGCTTCACACATAAATACCCCAACAACCAAAGGGGTCACACACCCACTCACACCTTCCCCAACAACCAGAGCACTTTACACACACACACACACACACACACACACCCTCCAAGAGTTTTACTCTCCTGACCAAGGTGCTTCATACCCTGCTCCCCACAACCAAAATGCTTTCCTCACATACCCCAACAACCCAAGCCCTCTGTGCAGACGCCTCCACAAAGGAAAACCCCGAAGCACTTGGATTCGTTTGCTGCAGCACCAGGTACTTGAACACCAAGATGTTGGGCTGCGACTTTCTTTTCAGATTAATGAGCAGAGAAAGATCGAGGGGGGGCAGAGAATGGCGGGAGAGAGCAATTACACCCAAATCTTTTCTCTGTTGATTAGGGATTCCTTCTCCAGCCTGCTTTGGCTCCAGCTAAATCTTTTTCTAATGAGATGTGGCTTATCCAGATCAGAGCGCTGAGAAAAAAGTTGCAATTAACTTTAAGAAGAAAAGGAGTGAGTGAGAAAGGAGGGGGGCAGGGAAGGGGCTGGGCTGGCAGGCAGAAAGAATGGGTGCAGGAAAGAGGCTCTCTTGCAGGGCCCAGGGGCCCAGGCTCAGCCCCATCTGGGCCATCCACTATTTTGGATGCCAGAGCTTAGGAAAAGTCCCTTGTGACCCCTGTGCCTGCCTGGGTCAGGCCTCTCAGCCACTCTAGGCTCAGATCAAGGGTTGGGAGTGGTGGGTGTCCTGGGGCTTGAGCCTCTTCCCCTCTGCACCCCGAACACCTGGTGGGGCTGGTGGGGGGTGGACCCTCTCTCAGCTGCATCTCTTTCACACGCTTACCCCTGCAAAGACATTGGGCCCTCGACTGCGTGCCAGGAACCACCATGCCCCCAGGTGTCAAGTCAGCACAAACTTCCAGAATTTCTGGGGTCAGCTCTCCCCTGGCAGCCAGGAGCACGGGTGCCGGAGTGGGGGTGCCGCAGCTGGGGTCTCTCTCTAACTCGCTCGCCGTTCCCATCTGGGACTTGGTCTCCAGTTATTTTCATGTGAGCCACTTGGAAGGGCAGAGAGGGTCTGGGATTGAAAGAGACATTTCATACAGAAATGCTGAAAATGCCGCAAGCTCCCGGAAACAACGTAGATTTACCTTCCTTTGCTTCTCTGTCGCCAGACAGGTGTGGCCAAACTGCCACTGTGGGAGCTGCTGCTTCTCCCTGATGTTCAATTTCTTCCTCTGTTGAGAAAACTAAAGCCAAGGGTGTGGGCGGCAGATCTCCAGGGGCTTTGCCAGTCCTGATGCCCTGAGGTGGGAGGGAGCACAGGCTGACTCGGGAAGTCCTGATCGGAGGGGTCACGCCGGTCCCCTGGCACACGCAGGGCACGTACTCATCCCTCCACAGTTCTCATCCACGCAGAGACTGGTTTGTGCCCGATTGGGCCATCAGCATCCAGCAAAGCCTGAGGGCAGCTTTCGCCAAGCTTGCGATCTCTAACCCCGTGCTTGTGGTGGGGTCTTAGATAATAACTTGACATGTGCGTGGCAGCCGAGCTGGGGACCCCAAACTTGCATCAGAGGGAAATAGGAGAGGTGGGGTGGATGGAAGGGCAGGAGCAGGGCACGTTCTCCACTCCCTTTAGTCACACACAGCCATCTCTGCTCAAAGGGCCCAGGCAGATCATCCCAAGCTGAATTCCTTCATTCCCTTATCCACAGCACATCCTTTCCCCACCCCACGGACCTCCCTGTGCAAATTAGAAAGGACTTTTATTGCACTGCGGGTGACTCAGTGGGAAAAAGTGAATCTGGGGCCTCTGACTCGTGCCTTATCCGATGAGTTTGCTTGGTTCCCAAAGGAGAAGGGCCTCTGAGTGTCAGTGGCCACCCAGAAACACGGTTCCCTCGGGAGGAAATTTGGGTAACCCCTTACCTAATAAGCTGTGGAGATCACACCAGGCCAGGGGACAGATGAGCTAAGCCCATTTTCCCTGTGCCTAAGTTCCAGAGAGGTCAGCCTCTTCCACAACCTTAAGGCCCAGGAATTCCTTAGAGTCTGGTTCCCTGGGTCCCTGGTCAGCCCTCCTCTCTGCCTTTGCCCTCCACTGTGTGAACTGCTGGACACATTCTGACTTTCTCCTATCTTTCTCTGGCTGTGGCCAATCTAATAAGCATATGTGCTAGAAATACTAGCTGGCGTGCTAAGTTCGAAATGCTTCTTAAACGTATAGCAAGGTCAGATGAAGGGAAAAAAAAAACAAACCCAGAAAACAAAACACAAAACCCCGCAACAGAAATTGGACACAGGAGGGCAGATGTAGACTGAACAGGAAGTGCTGGCCCTAGGCTAAATGAAACAGCTGTCACCATTGTTCTAGACTGAAAACTGCCTTTGCAAACTCCACGCGGCCCAGGCTCAGAAAGCAGATGTTAATAATTACAGCACATGAAACGAAGGGCACAGGATTAGGCAAGTGACGAAAAAGAAATGGTACTAGTAGATTTATAACTCGCTCAGGCAAATCTGTTCGGGCCGGTGGGGGTGGGCAGGGCGGCCCCGCTGCAGATGCCCCCACCCAATCCCCTTCCTAGTTTGGCATGTTGGCTTCTGGGATTGTCTCTGAATCAGGGGATTGTTTAGATCGTTTTAGGGTGGTGGGCCATGGAGGCCTTTCCCAGCTGCCTTTCCGGGGACCCCAGGCCTCTGGGCCACAGCCTATTGCCTCTGATGTAAAGGAAAAGAGATAATCCTCAATACCCAACCCAAGTACCAAAAGGGGATCTCTGGGCAGACGAATCCTGGCATCGGACGGCTCGCTGGTGAACAGGGATGTGTGGACACAAAGCCGGGCAACCATCCCTGGAGCTCTCACTGTACCAAGAGGTTCACGTTTAAAATCCAGGAGCTCAAGTTCTTTGCAGCTGAAATTGATTCACACTTTCAAGTCAGCCAGCCCCCAGTGCCTTGGAGGAGGCAAGGGAGCGCTGGGAGAACGTCGGGGCAGTTGAAGAAAGTACGCAAAGCAAGTTTCTTGGACTAATTACATAAATAGAAAAGGCAGAGTCTTCACATGTTTTCTGAACATTCCTTGGTGCTTTTCCATGTGAGCCTGCGTTGTAAAAAGCAAAACAAAACACACACTCACATCCACCCCAAATCCTCCCATCCCACCACCCCCTGGAAAGGACGTCTCCAGGAAAGGTTAGAAAGAAGGTAAAGCATGTGTTTGCCATCTTTATGCCTGATATGGAAACCATATGCTTAAATACACTAGCAAACATACTTAATATAACACTCTCTTTTATTAAATGTGGTTTTATAAACGCTCTCCCCAGCCAGGGCACCTTTGCTGTGCTGGAGGCTGGAACTTGGCAAAATAATCTTCCCGCTGTTACACCTATTGATACACATTTTTGGAAAATGAGTCTCGGACCCTCGGAAAATAGACTGGTTCTGATTATTATTGTAAGTGGGAAGGGGCACACGAGGGCATCTTTTTTCCTCTGATAAATTGAAAGAACTGTAACGGGTGCTTTCTGCAACCTGTAAAGGGCAGAGCCATCTGTGATTCATTTAGCAGCTTCTTACAGAAGATTTATTTGATTAATTCGGTCAGAAGAGAGAGAATATGGATTTTTCCCTGCTCTGAAAGGCACATACGCACTCACACATGCACACATGCACCCACCCATGGGTAGACATCTCAGGAATGAAAAATGACTAATCGTGTTATTGGAACTGGCCAACGCGGGGCCCCGGTGGTGAGATAGCAGGCTCCCGCCCTGCCGATGGGAGGGCTGGTTTCAGAATAGATTTCATGTCCTCCGGCCCAACGCCACCAAAGATCTTAGAGAACAATCCCATGAACCCTGGATCGCTTTTATCGGCTATCGATTACTGGTACCAGGTTCCGCACTGAGGGCTTGGCACGCATGACCTCGTTGCCCGGTTGCAAGGACCCCTCTGCTTTGCAGACAGGGAGAGCCCCCCTTCCTAACAGTCCTTGTTCAAAATGATGTTCGTTTTTTTCAGGTCGTATTTGGCTTTCTTCGTCCTCCCATGCCTAAACCGTGCAGATAGAGGCTAAAATTCTACATTTGTTGCATAATGCATAATCTTGGAAGAGGTCATCCACTTTGGTTGTGCTCCATGCCCTGTGGGTTCCAGTTCAGTGTTGACTGAGAAAGACTCTTCGGGGAGCTTACTTCTAGTCTCAGAGAGCTGGCCTCTTCTGGCCTTGGTTGTCCCTACCTTGCATGGCCTAACCCCCCAAGTAGTTGTCTGAAGACCACTGTCAATGTCAGGGGATGGGAACGGCCCTTGAGATAGGTCCTTGGAGAAGGCAAAGCAAATAGCACGGTCAAGAGGAATCATAAAAATCATACAAGTGCAGAGCCAAAGAAGACTTAGGATAGCAATGTCAGGAGTGGCCTGGAAATGGTGCCACCAGCCTCCGGCTCCCTGCTCAGCAGGAAATCTGCGTCTCCCTCTCCCTCTGCCTGCCACTCCCCCCACTTCTGCTCTCTCTCTCTCTCTGTCAAATAAATAAAATCTTTAAAAAAGTAAAAATAAATAAAATAGTTAACTCCTTAACCGGGATAGGCTGGGGCAGCCTGAACACACAGTATTTTACAGTCTGGAGAAAGAAGTAGAAGGTATCACTCTGGAAACACTAGGGTCAGCGGACAGCCCCCACTCCTGGCCTTTCCCGCTTCTCTCTGCTTGCTGGGCCACAGGAAATGCCGACATCAAAGGCAACCAGCACTCAAAAGGCTGAAGGCACAGAGTGCTCATCCCAGGTGATGGTGACACCTTCCTCAGACTTTTCAGCTAACTGGAATTGCTCTGTGGGAAGAATAACAAATCTGTGAAGGGAAGGAGGCATCTCCAAGTTTGGACGTTCTCTCTAAAACCCCTTTCCTGCTGGTCCTTTCCCAGACACATCTTACATGTTTCTCAGCCCAGTGTGGCCCAAGAGGGAATTTGAGGACCCACTACCTTGTTCCGCTGAGTCTGATTTTCCATCAAAGAAGCGAGGCTGAGCACCAGGACTGGTTCGGAGAATCAGGGTGAGTCTGATACCTCACATATTTTAAAAGGAGGCGGTCACGGGGTGTTGAATGCTGACAGTCCGGCCAGCATCCCATTTAGCAAGGTTGCCTGTTGGATCTTTAGGGGACCTGCTTAAAGAATGGGTAACAGTCGTATGTGACTCGCATCTCACCTACTGGGTGGCTCTTGGGTGTTTCTGCAATTTTTGAAAAGGTTTGAAAACACTTTGTTTAAATATGCCTCCTACCATCTTGTTTACACTATGAATTTGTGATTCATAGTGAAGAAAAGTTTGCTAACTGAATCATACTCTAGCCCAGCAGAGCCTCTTGAAAAGATCACAAATATTGAATTAGTGAGGTCCCGAATAATGAGGATTTTACAGGGCTCAAATGACACCCCTTAAAGGGGTTTGTTGACCAAACGTCATTTGTTGAATAAAGGTGTTTGTCTGTGTTGCAAAGTAGTTTTCCAGAATGTTCCTGACTGAGGGAGTTAACAGGCTGGAGAACGAGCCAAGTTTCGGTGGGGGTCAGAGTACAGGTGGGAGTGAAGAGTGGGGAGGCAGACAGTGAGGAGGGGAGACACTTGGTGCACTATTTTGGATTCCACAAAGGCATAAATGAGAGGGCTGAGGTGTGTATGAGTTGCCTCTGAGGACCCTAATAAAAAGAGGGATCAGGTGCGACTGGGAATTACAAACAAACTCAGTGGCCCAGCAGGGAGTCATTACCTGTGCGACCTTGGGCAAACTGGGTCATCTCTCTGCACTTTAGTTTCTTTCTTCATAAAACAAAGGTAATAAAAGCATTTACCTCATAGGGTTGTGGTGAGGATTAAACAAGCTGAAGCCCTTATAACAGGAATTGACAGCATAGTATCAAGAAAACTTTATCTCCCACACTGAAGAATGGATAGACAAAATGTGGTATATCCATCCATACGATGGAATAGTAGTCACTCCTAAAAAGAAATGTAGCATTGATCCATGCGACCGTGCGGATGGACCTGGAAAACATGATGCTGAGGGAAAGAAGTCGGACGCAAAGGCCACACATGATACGAAATGTCCAGAAGAGGGAAATCTATAGAGATCGGAAGTAGATTCATGACTGCTTCAGGCTGGTCGGGGGGATGAAACGTAGTGACATGATAATTAAAAGGGTTCAGGGTTTTTTTAAGAGATGCTGAAAATGTTCTAAAACGGACCATGGTGATGGTCGCCCATAGCTGCGAATACACTGAAAACCACTGAATTTACACCTTAAATGAGCAATTGTATGGTGTGTGACTTATATCTCAATAACACTGCCGAGCAAAAACAACCTTTCTGATGTGTTTGAGTGAGTGTGGTTATAACAGAAAATGATGGCCCCTCTGACAGCAGGGGTGTCCTTGCTCCTCGAGACATTCAGGTTAAAGAAACCCAAAACATGTCTGGGGGCCAGACTTGATCTCAGCTTCCCCATCCACTAGAAGAGATAGAAGCTCCCCCCTCAAAGGGCTGTTGGAAGGAAAAATGAAGTAATTCATGTTTTGCGCTTAGCATGGAGCCTGGCATGTCCTAGGCGCTGAGGAGGCCGCGGTGGGCATTGCCACTATTCCATTAGAGTCTAGAATTCCATGCTGGAAGGGGTGGGGAGGGGGACAAGCTGGTTGGAAAGGGAGGGGGTGACTAGGGGTCATGTTCCGAAGCTATAACGTTTGCATATCAAGCCTACTGCATCAGTTTTATCAAGATATTTGCAGTTTTCTAAAGATGCTCGTATTCACACTTTCCTAAGGTTGAGGGTATGTCTATATCAAATAATAACATTATTTATTGTTAAATTTGAAGTGCCTTTGAGGGGAGGCTGAAGTATATAGAGGAACTGGAGTCTCCCCCATTCCTGCAAGCCACTCATAGGTGCCACAACTGCTGTTAGATTAGGTGTTTAAGACAAAGGCCATGCACAAAGAGCACTGAGCAGAGTCCAGTGCTGGACTCTGGGACTGACTCGGCCAATCCCAACTGTTGGATTTAAGGAAAATAATTGAACTTCAGTTTTTTCCATTATAAACTGATATAGAAGATAGTGGGTTCAATTTCTGTCTTTCAAGCCCAAAACTTCAGCATCCATAATAATGGCCCAGGTCTTATTGCCCGCTGAGTAAGCCACTCTGGCTGTTCCAAGAGTGTGGACACAGGTTCAACAGACTGGAGCTTGTCCCTTTTAGTCCAAGGGTCTTGAGCTCTAGGATCCCGAGCTAACGCTCACAGCACAGAGGCCAGAGAAAAACCTCACCCTTACCTCCATCTGAATTCCTCCCTGACTGAAGCATCGACATGGCTCCTTCCTCACTCTCTGGAACTGGAGACACTGGGTCGGCTATTGTTTCCCCCTCCAAAAAAGAAAAACAAACAAAAAACACTCACATCCGCCAGAACCTGTGAATGCAAACTTACTTGAAAATAGGGTCTTTGGAGGGGCCCCTGGGTGGCTCAGTTGGTTGAGTATTGGACTCTTGATTTTGGCTTGAGTCATGATCACAGGGTCTTGAGATTGAGCCCCATGTCAGGCTCTGCGCTGGGCATGGAGCCTGCTGGAGATTCTCCCTCTCCCTTTTACTCTTCCCCTGCCCCTCACGCTCTCTCTCTCTGAAAAAAGAAAGAAAGAAAGAAAGAAAGAAAGAAAGAAAGAAAGAAAGAAAGAAAGAAAGAAAGAAAAAGAAAGAAAGAAAGAAAGAAAGGAAGGAAGGAAGGAAGGAAGGAAGGAAGGAAGGAAGGAAGGAAGGAAGAAAGGAAGAAAGAGAGAGAAAGAAAGAAAGAAAGAAAGAAAGAAAGAAAGAAAGAAAGAAAGGAAGGAAGAAAAAAAGAAAATAGGGTCTTTGGAGATATAATCAAATTAAGACAAGGATATACTGGACTAGGGTGGCCCTAATCCAATGTCCTTATAAGAAGAAGGAAATTTGGAAACAGAGACATCTAAAGACATAGAGGGACGAATGCCATGTGAGGTGGAGGCAGACATCCTCCACAAGGCAAGGGATGCCTGGGAGTTCCAGCAGCCACCAGGGGCGAGGAGGGAAGCATAGCCCAGACTCTCCCTCAGAGCCTCAGAAGGAACCGATCCTGATGACACCTCAATCTTGGACTTCTAGTTTCTTAAAAAGTGAGAGAATTAATTTCTCTTGTGTTAAGCCATCCAGTTTGTGGTTCGTTGTTACAGCAGCCCTGGGAATCTAATACAGAACATGAGGTTCCTGCTTCCCCGAGTGCCAGCGCCATCTTGATGAGGGGAAGACCCCCAGTAGGGAGGGAAGAAGAAGGCTGTCATGTGGGCGCCGGTCTCCTTGGTCCACCATGCAGACTCATGAGGCTGCTACAGGAGACTCTGCCTCTCCCTGGCCCATGACATTGAGCGTGGAATTGGGTAGCAATGGGCTGGGTACAGCACACACAGACTACTCAGGAAGGCTACATTTGACATAGGGTTTCCCCATGTGGTTTTGACTGTGCTCTAGAGTGAGGAATACATTTTACATCGCAACCTCGTACACACAGACACAAAATGAATTTCATGAAACAATGCTTGTTCTAACTCACGCTTCGATATTTTGTATTCTATATTTTTTAAATGCTGGTTGCTATCCACTACATTGACCCACTAGGTGATTACGACCTACAGTTTGAAAAACACTGAATTGGAGGAAATGTGAAAATAGTAAGGTCTGGTCCCTAGCCTATTCTCTTTCAAATTTGTAGACCTCAGAAAGACCATCTTAAAATCAGAAAACCTATTCATTCAGCAAATATTTACTGGCATTTTCTATGGCTCTGAGAGATGGAGGCTAAGAGAGAGCAGAGAAATCAAAATAATAAGTAACATTTAGAGAGTCACTCCCTGGGCCAAGCATTGTACTAAGCACATTATGTGGATTTCCTCAGTTAAGAAAATTACCGCTCAGATCATGTGCCCAAAGTCCGGCAGTTAAGAAAACAGCAAGATTAGGATTTGAACTCAAGGCAGCTCAACCCCAGAGTCAATGGGCTTAACCACTTGGCTCTCCAGAAACATACGGATAGAGGGAGGAGAGGCTCATTTGTGAATGTTTAAATAAATACAGCAAAATTGCACTTTTCTTCCTAGGCTTAACTACTGTCAACGGTTTGTAAAATGTCTATTCAGTCCTCTCTCCCTGTGTTTAGAACATGGATATAGTTGGAGTAAGGGGCGCCTGGGTGGCTCGGTTGGTGAAGCGTCTGCCTTTGGCTCAGGTCATGACCCCAGGGTCCTGGGATCCAGCCCTGTATCAGACTCCTTGCTCGGCGGGGAGCCTGCTTTTCCCTCTCCCTCTGCCTACTGCTCCCCCTGCTTGTGCTCTCTCTCTGTCTGTCAAATAAATAAATAAAATCTTAAACAAACAAACAAAAAAAACTTCTTCTGTGTTTTTGCTCATGGGAGGTGAAATAGAAAAGGGATGTGTTTTCCAGCGTCACTTACAGATGTATTTCTGATGTATTTTTCTGTCCGTGCACATAGCACCATCTGTGTCTTTCACCCCTGCCCGGCTACCCCATAGGTGGGCCAGCTTCTCCTGTTAATATCTCCTGGCCCTGTTTCTAGATGTTGGGCTCGTTGGTAAATTTTCACTGTTATAATGAATGTTTCTGTATTTATGTCTTTGTGCACTTGTGACCTCTTCTCCAGGGCGGATCACTGGAAGTGAGTAGGAGTGGGAGCGTAGGTGGTTTTTAAGAAATGCAGTCAAATTCTTCTCCAAGGGGGCCGTGCAATTGACATGGCATTGTCAGTGCCCGAGAGTGTGTGTTTCCCTGCAACTCACCACAGTCGCTATTACCAGTGGCTGCAGTTTGTGTTATTTTCATGAATGCAAACATTATCTTCGTTGATTTGTGTGCCTTTCATGACATGAAGGTGAGCATCGCATCTGGGTGACATCTATGGACTCTGTCAGCTAGCCCGATATCCAAATGCCAAGCACGTTCCCATGCCTGGCCCCGTGGCCCCAGGAGTGTAGAGAAGGGGGAACTGTCTCCTCGGCTTTCCATAGTCGGGGGGGGGGGCTGCCTCTCCCCATGATAACTTGCAAAGGGGATAAGGTCACTGTGCCCTGAAAGGCCAGCCCAGGGTCAGGAGGAATGGGGTTGGGATCCTGTGCGGGACAAACAATGACAAATGTCCACAACCCACCTCCATACATTCAATGCCCCTTTCTTCACCTGTTAGTCAACAGATCATGCTCTTGGCGCATTTTCCTCTTAGCTTGTCTTTTGCCTTACTTATTTGTAGATTGCTTTACCCTCCGTGCTGCCTTTCCCAGAGCCCTCTGCCATGAGGGCAGCTGTATTTCTGGGCCTGGAGAGATCACCACTCTTTCCTCCTATTTGCCCAGAAAAGCATAGTCTTCCCAAATGGAAGTGGCTTCCATCAGGATTGTCATACGGGACCTCCGAGTGTATTTGGAAAACGGACCTCTTCCCCAAAACATGTTGCTTCCGTCTGCTGGAAAAGTGTTATATTATACTGGTTTTATTAGAACAGACACTTTATTGCAAGCCAGAGAAATGGAATAAGTATACAAATCTACATCATCCAAGACGGGACTGGTTCTCTTTTGGGGAGGCTGCCTGATGGAGGCACAATCTGCCCAACTACTGGGCGCGGGGACCCTGATCCTAACGTCTGACAGCCCCTCCAGGGTACACAGCCCCCATCTGCATCTGCTGGAGGAGGCCTGGTGTGAATAGGCTCCAGTCCTGGCCTCTCCACCCCCATCTTGCTGGTTCGCTTCAGATTTGTCACCTTCTCTTTCTTGGCCTCCACACTGCCTGCTCCGTCTTCCTCCTGAACAGGGCTCAGAGACACAAGCCTTTGAAGAGACAAATGGTATCTTGAAGAAGTGTTATGAGTGCTATGAAAGCACGTTGAGGTTAACATAATGTAGCAGTGTTAACATACTGCCTTTACAGGCTGCCCTGAGAGGGGCACCCAAAGGGGCAATGCCAGGATGTCTTGGCATCCCGTGCCATCTGGACTTGCTTCGTACAATCCCAGGGAGGCCTCTGTGTGCACCCGGCGTCTGCCCTCTATGGTTGCGGGGGCCAGACAACTCCCCAGAAACTGTCCTGTTTTCCCTGCCTGCTCGGCCTCAGCGCCGCGCTTGGTCTGTGGGTCCCCACAGGGGCCGGCCGCGGTAAGAAGGGATAGAGATGAAAGCTTGCCAGTCCCTCAGGCACCAGCACCCCTGGTGGGAGTGAGGATGTACAGTCCGGTGACCACAGGGCTCCAGGGTTGGCTGAGATTGTTCCGTGGAATCCTGAGCATGTTTGCAATTTCTAAGAGCCTCGTGGAACAATGTAGTTCCTCCCAACAAGGTCACTTGGGCTGACGGACCCTTCCCATTCCTTTGCAGTGATCTGGAATGACATCAGCGGGACGTAGGGACGCTGATTCTCCCGCGGTGGCCAGAAGCTGCCCAAATGGCGGGATGGCAGCTAGAACGGACTTTTTTTTTTTTTTTAAGATTTTATTTATTTATTTGACAGAGAAAGAGCCAGCGAGAGAGGGAACACAAGTAGGGAGAGTGGGAGAGGAAGAAGCAGGCTCCCAGCGGAGGAGCCTGATGTGGGGCTCGATCCCGGAACGCCGGGATCACGCCCTGAGCCGAAGGCAGACGCTTAACGACTGAGCCACCCAGGCGCCCCTAGAACGGACTTTTTAAGATAGGAAAGCAATCAGTACATCATAAAGTGCATTAGTTTGGTAAACAGGCAATTTTCAAAATGTAGAACTGTAGGGAGGAGCAAAATAATTGGAAGTGTTCTTGGTGGGAGGAAAGCCCTTACTTAATTCAATAAAAAATACCTTTGAACAGCACAGCGTGGCAGGCCATGCCCTTGGGGCTGGGGACAGTGACTCACGAGAAGAGACGGTCCCAGCTTCCATGCAGCTCACGTGCTTACCGCAGGAGATGGACATTAAGTAGGGAAGCGAAAGGGACTTTCTTAAGCGCTTACTAAGTGGTAGTTATTAATAAGAAACAATTTAAACGTCTCACAATAGGGGAATGGTTTAATATATTTTAATACACCTACGCTTTGAAATATTTTGTATCCATTTCAAACATGGTCTTGAAGAACATCTAATGACACAGAAAATTGCTCACGGTTCACGTATTCATTCAGCAAGCAGCCATTCAGCACCTACTCTGCCGGGTTCTCTCCTGGGCTCTGCAGACTGAACAGGGAGCGGCAGAGGCAAAGCTCAGACAGGCTTCCCGCTGTCCTGGAACTTAGATCCTATTCGGGGAGACAGTTCATAAACAAGTGGAAAAACATCCAGACAGGAAAAGGTCAGATGGAGACACCAAAGAGGGTGATAGTAGAGACTGCCTGGGGGTGGGAAGGGGACGCTGTAGGCTGAGTGGTCAAGGAGGGCCTCTCAGAGGAGGTGACCCAGGACTAAGAACTGACCAAGAGGTGGCCAGCAGGTGAAGATGAGGAAGCCCTGCATTTGACCGTCTTTCAAGGGCAAGGTAAAAAGTGAGCATGCATTGAGAGATAGCCCAGCTTGGCAGGTCAGAGCTTTGTGGAAACTTTACAACCAGCTGGCCTTTCTTTAGTGTCACAGATAGGGAGACTGAGTTGACGTGGTTTGTTCTGGAAGCTACTGGCAAAGCCGGGGTAGAGCCTGGCGTATGGGCTCCCTGGACTGTGCTCTTCCCCAGCTGTGGACAACCCCGGCTGTCAGTAAAGGTCCCTTCTGAGTGCTTTTATGGACCTAGGGCCACACAAAGGCTGTGTCTCTCCAGCAGGCAGCTCTCCAGGGTTTCTGGAAGGTCCACAATGTGCATGGTACTGTTCCCGCAGCCACGAAAATCGTAGCAGACTGAGCCACGAGGGGTCCACACCCACGCAGGACAATGAAAGCAGCTACACCCGAGAGCCTGAATGCGGCCACAGCCTCCCAAGCCGCCACCGACAGACACCACGTGGAACATAGCCAGGCCGGGAGACTGAACTCTCACCTTTTCACAACTTCTCACCCCCCAGGCCATTGGTCCCCCAGTCTCTGACGTGGGACCCCAGGGAGGAGAGGAGGCCTTTGCCTTGCACCCCGGGTAGGGAGTGTCCCAGGCCCTCAAAGAAGCCCCAGCCCAGCGATGCAGCCACAGGAATGATACGGGACCAGTCCCACCCCTGCTCATTTCTGTTCCTCGTTGCTCTGCCACCCCCGCTGGCTTTGATCTCAGTCCCAGGGAGCTTGGCCCGGCTTTGAGGTCTCCTGCTGTGACGCCCCGGGCTGGGTCTCCAGCTCACAGGGACTCTCTCTGTCTGTATCACAGCCTGGATCTGGCCTCCTGCCTGCTGGGTTGTGGCAGCAGGATCCCTCAGGACCCAGGGGGAGGTAACGAGAGGGAAACATAACCCTGGGCCGGATTTGGGGGAGGGTTTTGCAGGCCAAGGACAGCTAGGTAGATGGACTTCAATGGCAATGAGAGCCACGCCCTTCATGACCTTCTGGGTGGTATGTAAGACCCAGTGGGGGAGGTCGTGGCTAGTAGTCAGGGGTTCAGGCTGGGGGGGGGGAGGGGGGAGACCTGGTCACACATCAGTCTAAGCCATTTCCTCCCTGGGTGACTATGGCCACGTTCCTTAACCACTGTGCACCTCAGTTTACTCATCTGTAAAATGGAGATGAGATGATAAACCACTGTGCGATTGTTACGGGGATGGAATGAAGGAATGTATGTGACAGCGGGTGGCCCATGGTAGACATTCTACGCGAGCTGTCACGGGTGTCTCAGTCGCAGCTGACTTCAGGAGGAAGTGGAGCCCGCTCTCTGGACGCACAGCTACACTGGTCCTTGGGGCCTCTCACCCTGCCTTCTGCAGGAGAAAAGTGTTAACTCCCCTTTCTCGAATCCTTGTTGTCCCTTGTCCTCTGGCTCCTGGTCTGGGTTGGATGCAATGACCTCCGGGGGACTGGCCCCGATTCTCCCTTCACCTTCCTGCACCCAGCCTCTCTCCGCCCGGGCTCCTGCTCCCAGCGGCTCAGAGGATGGTCTAGCCCCGCTCCAAGTCCTTGACGGCTCCCCACACCTGCAGACTCAGCTCTCTGCAGCTTTTCAGACCCTGGGCCATCTGACCCGTCCTGAACTTTTCAGCCAAAGGTGGATCTGGGCAGCATAAGCCTGGGTCTGAATCCGATCTCTCATGCATCTGAGTTGTGAAACCTTGGGATGCGTATAATACCTCTCTGGATCTTGATTTTCTTATCTATAAAATAGAAATAATTATGTCTGGGGCACCTGGGTGGCTCAGTCATTAAGCGTCTGCCTTCGGCTCAGGGCGTGATCCCGGGGTCCTGAGGTTGAGCCCCGCGTCGGGCTCCCTGCTCCACTGGGAGCCTGCTTCTTCCTCTCCCACTCCCCCTGCTTGTGTTCCCTCTCTCGCTGATTGTCCCTCTCTCTGTCAAATAAATAAATAAAATCTTTAAAAAAAAAAAAAAAAAAGAAAGAATTATGCCTGCCTCCTCGACTTCACAAGGACGTTTGAGGGTCAGATAAGCGGGAAAGCGAACCCACTGTTTGGGGGCCACAGGGTGGTTTCCTTTCTCTGGGTCTTTGTTCTCGCCCTTGCCTCCACCCCTCCACCCGGAGTGCCTCGTCACTTCCAGTTTGCATTGTCCAAACAGGAACATCTTTGAAACCCAGGACAAATGCCACATCCCCTGTGAAGCTATCCTTGCCACCCTGCCTGAGATGGTCTCTTCCTCTCAGGTTTTCTGTATGCTGTTGCTTACTCCTCTCTGCAGCACCGGGGATGGTCTCAAGTCATCCCCGTCTTCCCGTGTCTGCCTTAGCTCCTGGGACCATGAGCACTTGGAACAAGGCAGGGCTGCACTGAAATCAGCTCTGGTTTTCCCACAGCATCTCGCCCCCCAACACAATATGGCTTGATGTGTGCTTGTTGAGAGGACAGGTGACTGTATGGTCAAATGAACGAATTTGGGCAAGGCGATGGAGCCCTGAAGTCAGAGCTGGGCCCCGTCCCCCTTGCTGCTCCCGGTATGGCCCCAGATCACTCTGTCTAACCCCAACAGCCATTTTCTACCTGCGGCCCAAATTTCCAAAACTAGAATGGACTCCGATTGGCAGTTGGGGCCAGCCAGGACTGGTCTGAAAGCCGTCTTAAGCAGAGCAAATACATAGAGAGCTCTCCCCTCTATTGACCATGCGGGTTAAGGGTGGAATTGGTCATACAACTAGACCAGGGGGTGGGGAGGAGTCCGTGCCATACTGCACTCCAACGTCCGCGGGGTGGGGTGTCTCCAAAAGCGCCCTTCTGAGAGGGAGTAGGGAACAGCAGGGTTGCATGGGAGCTGGGCAAGTGGCTCCTGGTGACCTGATTTATTAGTAGGGAGCGAAACACAAGAAAGAACAAAGGGCCCTGGGGACATTTGTGACCCAGCTGCTCCGTCTCCATACTGAGCCCAGGCACTGCACTGTCAGTAATTCTCAGAGGCCCTGTCTCCTCTTTGCATGAGCCCCTCCTCACACACACACACACACCCCCCACTGTTAGACTCTGGGGCCACACATTCCTCAGGCGATGCTGAATCCTAAGTATTTTAATGCCTGATATCTATCTCCGTGTGGATTTTTGTTTTATCATGAGGCCACTGGAAAGTTTTTTTTTTTTTTTAATATCTCTTTGAAACAGATGTCAGCAAAAGCTTCCAGCACAGATCAAGGGCAGGTTAAGGCCTTTGAGATGGGTCTGAATGTCCCTTTAACATCGTTCAATCTAATACCCAAATATACCTCGAGTCATTACCCTGTTTTTATAAGAAGCTCTGAACCATATGTTCGGGAACTAATTAAGCATACGAATCAAGCCCTGGGATCAGGTGGAGCTCTGTTTCAATATCTTAACCTTTTATGATTATCTTAATTTAGAGAAAATTCAAAACACATTCAGAAGTCTTAGAAAATGAACTAACTAGGAATTTACTGGCTGGTTTCTTTTCTTGATGTTGGGATCATATCTTTACAAGCCCAGCCCAGATTCCTGGGGAAATCCTCTGTGCTCATGACTTCCTGGGCAATGCAGACATTCCCGGGCCTGGGAAGCCCAGGTGGGGCCACACCTGACTACCTGCCCCCCACCCCTGCCCCCGCAGCCAGAAAGCCCACCATTCCCCAGTTCCCAGCCCAGACGTCTCCTGGTCACCAGAAGGAAGAGGGAGAGAAGAATGGACGCTGAACCTGAAGTTTTATCTTCTTTGTGAATAAAAGAAATGATGAAGTGAGTTGGTGAGTAATATTCTTGCAGCCCACGTTGTTTTGTGGGGAGCCCTGGAAGGGGGTTCAGGGCAGGGGCTGAGAGGTGCACGGCACAGATCTGGTTCCATATTGGCTGCAGGTGGCTGAGAGGGAAGACGGGAGCGCGGAGCCTGCCCTCCTCTTTGATTCCAGGTCTACTCACTCTGGCAGTCGGTCGGTGGGAAGTGAGGGCTGGGTAGTTCTGCCTTCTCACCTCCTTCAGGTAAAAGAAATGCGTGATCCATAAGGCATGTTGAAAATAGACATACTGACTAAACCTGACTTACAACAAGGGCTCACAGTCTTGTGGCTGCTCACTCAGTAATCTTTACTGGGCATCCCCTGGGTGGCACGTTCTGTTCTAGGCCCTGGGGATTCAGCGAGCAAGAAAGACACGGTCTTGGCAAGGATATTAAACTGCCTCTGATCCTTAAGTGGATCAGGTCTCAAAAACACTTTTTCTTAAGGTTCTTAGGACCATTGAATCTTTAGAACAGGGTTTCCAAAAAAAACCCACAGAATGCTTAGTTAAATTTTAATTTCAGGTAAACAACAAATATTTATTTACTGTAAGCATGTCCCAAATATTGCGTGGGCCATGCTTTTCCTAAATAATTGTTGTTTACCTGAAGTTCAAATTCAACTGGGTATGCTCCCTTTTTATTTGATGAATCTTACAACCCTACTTTAGGAAAAAAGATACAGATCAATGGGGATAGCATCTGCGTCTTGCAATGTTAAATACTGACTTTGGAGGAAGGTTACCAGAACGCAACGTGGTACCAGGCCCCTTTACATATGTTATTTCATCTAGACCCCACGGCAACTCCAGGAAACAGGTTCTGTTATGATCCCCATTTTGCTGATGACTAGAGGGAAGCTCAGAGAGGTTAAGTGACTTGCCCAAGGTTGCCCAGCCTGGGCTTTTTCCATGGCACCCCAATTCCCAGCCGATGGTTATCTTTCCAGAGTTCTTATTTTCCTAGCTTGTCCTGGCTTCTCTCAACTTCTTCCCTTTTTTCCACAAACGTTCAAGGAAAGATTCACTCCCATCAGATCAATGTCAGTGCCCTAATGAAAACCACTGCCCAAGCCCATGAAGGACAAGATCTGTCGAACCCTAATGAGAATGGTTCCGATTATGCAAAAAGCAACCTCATGGTTATTCTAATGTTACAAGTAAATATAAAACATTTAGAAATACTTGGCTTGCGCTGTTTTTTTTCAAGTACAGATGTCTGACTCCCTGCCAGTTTGTTATTAAAAATGCTACGGTGGTTTGGGTACAAAGATTGCTGTAAAAATAAAAGCTGATGCACTTCGAGGGCTTGTTTTGACTTTGCAGGGCAAGTCAGCGACGGCGGGGCCGGAGCAGATGGTCGCTCGTGGGGGCTTCTACGGCGGGTCCCCAACATTCACAGCCGGGTCACTCCCCTGCTTAAAACCCTGCAGGAATTTCCCATGGCACCTCAAACCCGGATCGGCTCCTGCCGCCCTCCAGCCCCACCTGCTGCCTCTCCCCTGGCTTACTGGCTTCTTCCAGCAACACATACTTGCACTTGCTGTGTCGTCTGCCTGCGTGTTTCTCCCGGGCTCCCCAGCTCGGTGGCTCCTTTTCAGCCTTCATCCTTCAGGCCGGCTCTGACCACCTCCGCTGATGTGGGGTGCATTCCTCCAGCCTCCAGTGGCTCAGGCCGATTTCCTTTGTTTCCTCCTCACTCTGAAATTACTGTTCACTTTTTGTCTTTCCCACCAGAAAGTAAGCGCCATAAAGATAGGGACCCTGTCGGTTTCGTTGACACACTTTGTGCCCAGCAAATAGAGCAATGTTGGGGCACACGATAGTTGCTCATTCAATGTTTGTGGAACAAAGTAATAAGTTTACCAAAGCACCTGAAGCCTTCCGTTGCAGAGGCCCCTCTGGGTCCATGGGCCAGAAGGAAAGGGGCAGCTGCCATTTTAATACATTTTAATCAGCTCGTGGAAAACACCGAAACTTGGGAGAATCCTAGACCTCTGTGAGCAATGGTTTTGAGGCCAGCGGGAATTTCCAGGACGGTGCTCCCAGTCTCAGCAATGGAAAACTCCAATTTGCTATAGCTATTGCTTACATATAGCAGGAGACGTGAAAAAGAGACGGAAGATTGAGGGGGTTCAAATGTGCCAACATCAGTATTGTCACCCTAATAATCTCACTATTCCTGGTAAATGCACTGATGTGACGAGAATAATTTTGAGGCACGGCAGAGGGAGCACTCCCTGGAGCCTTGGCACCCTAGCCTGGCATTCAAGACTCCTCGCACGCTTGCTTTTTTACTCCTCCTTCAAGTTCTTCTCCTGCCTCTCTTTATGCAGTCTGTGTCCCATTGGTCCTGAATTATCTGTCATGTCCCATTCCCTCTGTGCTTTCCCTATGCCAGTCCCTTGATTCCCAAGGAGCCTTTGACCTAGACTGCTCCTCCCCCACCTTGCCGATCCAAAGCGTACTCACCGGTCAGGGTCTGGTTCAAAGATTATCTGCTTGTCAGACTTTTATTATGTCTACCCCCACCTGGCAGGGATCTCTCCCTCTTCTGAACAACCTGGGCGTTTTTTTTTTGTTTTGTTTTGTTTTCCTTTTCCTCATCATGTTCGGCTTGATGTCAAGCCTGACTTCATGCCCCATAAGGGCAGGAACTATGCCTCATTTTTTGCCACCGATGAGTTCATGACGTTTCCTGGGCACACACAGCGTCATGTCATTAGTTCTGTGCAAGAATGGGGCAGTGTCAGGGAGCTACGCTGAGCAGAATCCAAAACTTAACTTCCCCTTCCCCAAGACATGAGGGAGAAGCGACGTACGTGGCTTATAGATTGGGGACTCTAAACCAGCGTCCACAAGACCCTACGTGCCCAGACAAAAGGTCCAGAAAACAGACTGAACTTTCCCCTTTCCATTCAGATGTTTTCCTGTTGGGTGGCCAAAAGCCTGAAACAGCTGAATTCCTGGGCGCTCTACAAACCTCTCCCATCCCCAACTTTCCCAAATATTTTATTCCAAAACTCTGTCCAAATAAAAAATCCCTAAAGAAACACAAGTGCTAACGCTGAACACATGAGTCCGAGAACCAGAGATCCGAGTGGAAATAAATACCCTGTTTTTGCCAGGTACGTGTTGTCAAATACAGGAACATGCAAATACATTTATCTCAAGTGGGTCGTAAACAAAGCATGCACCTCCCGCAGGGTCCAAGTTCACTTACAAAAAGATGGTAACTGGTTTTGGAGAATCTCACCCACGCACAAAGCCAAGGATCCTCCCTTTCTGCGTGATCCGGGAGATTTGGCAATGTGCTGCGAGCAATGTGGTTTTAAAATGTAGCCCAGTACAAGCTTTTGACCTATACAGGACGGTCTGTGTGCGTGTGCACCCTCCTATCGAGAGGCTGAAGGTAAACACTCCTTTCGCCCACGGAATCTGGGTTTATTATTTTGCTTTGGGACACACGCCTCTTTTGAGACTTCTACGTATGCGCCACGTGGAGAGGTGAGGCAGGAGTCCCATGACTCACCCCCAAGTGTGGCCTTGGCAGTTTTGGGGTCACTGTCCTATTTTCAACAAGTGATCGCTGTTAGAGGGGGAGCTAGTAAAAACGTTCCCCTGAACTCATCGTGAATTGCAACAGGAGGAAACACTCCATCACTGAGAAGTGACACCAATGTATTCTATTACATTTGCTTATCATGTTAAAGAGCATATTAAAAAGAAATGTTTGGAAAAGAGATGCCATAATGTGCTATGATGGATTGAGAATTCCTAATTTGGAAAAAATGTGCTAAGACAACATGATTGATGTGAGTGACCTACTTTATTTTATAAGAAAGTATGAGTTGCCTCGGGCTCATGGGTACACATATTTGGAAAAAGTTGTTTTTTTTCCACATTAAGTTTTTATTAACATTTTCAAAAGAGCAGAAACACCATAGAAGGATATAAGTTGTGACTTGTCAATGCAGATGTGTTTGTAGTCATTCGCTGCTTAGAAAAACTTATCCCCTTGCTGCAAGGGTTTCTGGATTAGGAGTTTCTTGCCAAGTGAACACCTGATGGGGAGAAATAGGACACCTTTTTCACTGATAAAAAATGACAGGGAAGGGGCATTTTTATTGAATGCACAAATGGATCTTCTGCTAAGTAGCTAGTGATCTCTTAGAATGATTAACATTTCATGGAGCCCCCTGGCCACCATCCGGCCGCAGAGAGCGAATGAAATCGAGGCTGAGTTAACCATTTTATTTCTCCTGTGGAAACTGGAGCCCGAAGCTGTGGTTCCCCCTTATCAAACGAACCTGCTTGGTCTGGAAATTGGGAACTCTTGGGTTTATCCCAGAAACGGAACTGCGGGGGCTCTGACAGAGGGTTGGTGGCAGACAAAACACTCTGTTACCATTAAAGTGACATTGCCAGTGAGATTAAGACTTAAGAAATGCCTATGGTATGAGGTTCACTGAAGAAGAGATATGTATTGAAAAGTGGAGGTAGAAGGATAAATTGATACAAGTTTTCTGGAGGGCGATTTGTCACCTTGTCCCCAAAGCCTGAGATTTCTGTGTGCCTCCATACCCAGAATTCCACTCCGAGAAGGTTCTTCTCAAGAAATAATCATGAATACTCACAGAGCTTTACGTAATGAGGTGTTCACTTTAGATTTCTAATATTAAAAAATTGAGTCTCTAAATGTCTGCAGCTGGGGGTTGCTTAAATAAATTCATACATTTAATGCAGCTGTTGAAATGATAATGCAGAATAATAACATTGTGGAAAAAGGTTTGTGATACTTTATTAAATAGGAAAAGCGGGTTTAAAAATGTTATGCGTAGTATGAAGCTATTTGAACAACTCTGTGTACATATATCCACTTAATTCTTAGAACGGTGTGTTGTATAACTCTGTAGATCTATATACAATGTCATTTATATTATGATACTATTTTATGTGTGTGTATATATACATAAATGTATATAATATATATATACAATATATGTACATAATATATCTTTTTGGGGGGTGGGACACTCATCAAAGCGTTAAGAATAACTTTTTCTAAAGAGTCGATATTACAGGTACTGTTTGTCCCTTTCCTTTTGTGTGTTTTCATGTTCTACAATAGACATGTTTTCCTTTGGTAATAAGTAAAGCAGTTATTAAGTGGAAAATCCAAGAGACTCAACAGATTACTTAATAGAAACAATAAGAGAGTTTGCAAGGATTCCCAGACACAAACTAAATAGTTTTCTCATATAATAGAAATAGCAAGTTGAAAATAGAAAAATTATTCCTTTCGCTACAGCAACAACAGAACGAAATAAAGCATAAACCACCATAAAACTGAAAATACAACAATTCATGTAAGAAATACGTGAGACCTGTTTAGAAGCAAGTTTGAATACACTGAAGAAAATCTAAATAAAATAAATTATTGTCTTTCTACTTGAGATGTCTAAATATTGTGTAAGATCTCACTTCTTCTCCCAAGTTAGTCTATACATCTTTGCAACTTCAATACAATTTCTGATGAAAAGAACTGGCAAGTTGACTCTGAATATTATCTAGGTGGACAGATAAACGAGGATAGACAATTTCTGTAAAAGAAGAAAAATGAGATGGGGCTTGCCCCATTGGATTTGAAAAGATATTCCAGAACTCAGAATAATTAAGCGGTATGCTAATGTTATAGAAATATCAAATAAACAAAATAGAATGTAGAATAGAATAAAATAGGCTAATGGAATAAAATGTATATTATGTGATAAAGATTGTAATTTGTGTTTCTTTCTAGAGAAAGGCTACATTGATGCATCGATGGTACTGGAATAATCAGTTATCCATTTAAGAGGGGGAAAAAGTGGCTTTTGACCTCATGCCACACTCACAGAAAAAAATTCCAGATGTATTAAAGATGAACACATTTTTAAAAATGACAAAAGTTGCAAAAGAAACTAGATAAAAATGATTCCATAATCTTGAAAATGTGAAAAGCCTTTCTTGAGAACAGATAAGCCTCAAGGTCCATAAAGGAAAAAAGCTAAAATTTCACCTGCATGAATATTCAAATCATTGGTATGGGAGATACACACTATAAACACATGACACACCAGGGACCTAACGTAACATAGATGACAAGCGATTAAGAGCTTTACTATGTAAAGTGCTGCCTTCAGATAAGAAAAAGACCATCGTGCCAATAGAAAAATTGGAAGATGTAAGCAAGTTTTTTTACAGAAGAAGAAATACAAATAGCCACCAAACGTACAAAAAAAGATGCTTAACCTCGCCAACGAGCAGTTTAAAATAAGAAGAAAGTAATATTTTCCCTCATCACTATCAAAGTCTTAAAAAGGAAGAGAACACTCAATGTATTGAGGATGTGGAGAAATATTTTTGAACCAATTATTTCATGCCAGGGAATGTATCCTATGGAAATATCACAAAATGGCCCAATAGATGCTGGAACATTCTGCAGGTAGTTAAAGGAGGGAGGCAGAAGGGCTTATACCATGATAGAAAAAAAAAAGTTCAAGAGACAAGGTATCTTTGTGATGCCAGTTTCTGTTCAACAAGCATACATAACTATTTGTGTACTGAGAAGAATTTCAGTTGCGGACTGTCAGTGGTAATGGAGTTGGGGGAGGCATCTTCAGGGACTCTTTTCTGTCACATTTGCATTTTTTATGATCATGTGTCACTTTTGTAATAAAAAAAAACAATCCCTGTCTGAGGCGACTTGCCCAAAGTTGACAGCTACGTGAAGACCAGAGGCGCTGGGTCTCCTGCTGCCCCCAGATTCCTTCTTCCTGCTGAGGAAGAGCATGGAATCCATGAAGCACCCTGAAAATGCCACTTGTTGCCACCTGTCGGGCATTCATGGCATTGGTTTAATGGGTTTCAGGGTGGGGCCTGAACCCACAGTAGTAATGGGACGGCTCAGCCAGGGCCAGGGCCGGCTTGTCCACTTGCCTCCTAAGGGAAATCCTGGGAGGGCATCTGTGGGTTCTAGAAGGACCCCTTGAGCCAACGAGCGGTGATCCGGCTAGGGATTCCTTCTGCCACCCACATGAATGTTCCGGCACTCACTTCGCAGGGAAACCTCACACAGCTGGTGGCAGATGGCCTTCTTGGTGGGGTGGGGGGGTGGGGGGGCAGGGAATGCCCTCAAAGTGTATGACAGCATCAGCTTGTATTGTAAAGTGCTTTGTAATTTACTTTTCCATCCATGACCTCATTTGATCTCCAGAATCATTTCCTGAAAGAAGAAGAATCAGCAGGACTGTTATTATTCCCGTTTCACAGAAGAAACAACTGAGACTCAAGGGGTTGAGCCACTGGCCAGGCCGCTCACCTGGGAGGTGGGGAGAAGGAATGAGAGGTCTGGTTCATTCTTGGCTCCTGCCACACTTCTGGGAAAACACCCACCCACCCTCTGCACCTGGAAGCAAGTTCCCCTTGCTGGAGATTGGCATCAATCAAGGGCACTATGGAGTTTTCTGCACAGTCTAGGATGACTTCCGACCCAGTGTCTAGCAGGCCTGGGCCTCCTCTGGCAGCGTTTTCTCCTTGACGGCTAAGACAGGGTGAACTGACTGTTTGGGGGGCCCCCGGAGCAGGGTACAGATCTGAATGTTCTCCAACAGAGGATATTGGCCTGCTCAGGAAAGGCTTCTAACCCCTAGAGCCTGGTCTGGAAGCCCCAAGCCACTGATGCATACTCATGCTGCAGCAATCTAGCACAGTGCCTGGCACACAGCAAGTGCTCAGTAAAGATTTGCTGAGCCAGTAGACTGGCTGTAAGGTCCTGGGTCCGCACTCTAGTTTTTTGCGTCTCACCCTGACCTCAGGCTATCCCCGTCCCCATGCTGAGACTCTTCTTCCCCTACTGTAAGGCAGGCGTGGGCCAGTCTCTGGGACCTGAAGCAATGCCTCACGGCTAGGGGCACTATCGGCTTCCTTTCAGAACAAAGGGGTTGAAGAAGCAGAGGCCAGCTTTATGAAAGAGATTTAGAGCCAGCAGCTGGAGAGAAGTGCAGGAGGGTTTCCAAACGGCTATTCGGAGTCCACCTTTCTAGCAGTTTCATTGGCTTCAAGTTCCCCAAGCATTTGACTCCACCAAGAGCAGCCCCTAAAAACCAGAGACCTTGCTTTTCTGCTTCTGTGCGTCCTCGGCACATGGCACGTGCATGTGAGGGAATGTGGTCTCTTGTAACAATTTGCCACAGTAGAAATGAGACGTTTGGGAGTATCCATGACATTATAGATCACGCAGGCCAGCTGCCTCCATTAGAGACCCAGAAGATTTGCCCACGGTCCTGGGGGGGAGGGAAGGGGGCGATGGAAGAGATCTGGACAGGATGAATGAGCTGGTTTTCAGAGATCAGCCACAGCCAAGGCCAGCTCACTTGGCTTGGGTTGGGAGCCAGGGGAACCTGACTGGGAGTCACCCAGCACATACCAGAACCCCCACATTGGCTCCAGCCAAAGCTCAGTCACTGCTGGGAGAGGCGTGATGCTCTCATAATGAAGTCATATCTATCGAAAAGATCCTTGAGGCTACTTACCTGTGAAATAATTACATGTGCCTCAGAACTAGGAGATCAAGGACTTTTATCCAACATCCCATGATGCTCTTAAAAAAGGTTTCACTATAAACTGCAGGTGGGGTGGGGAGAGGCAAGATTTCTGGGCCAGGGCACCATGTGCACCATGTTTTAATTCCACCTTTTATGTTTTGGCTTCATCTCATCTATGTGTATATCTCTCTATATAGACATATTAAAACAACATTAAAGGAGATTAAAAGAGCAACAATTGTCATCCATAATCATATTGCTATAACTCAGTTGTACCCACATGCATACACCTTGTTTAATTACACAAGCCATACACCAATGCACTGTTATGGCCAGAAATGGAACAATCAAGAGGTCTAAATTGTATACTTGTATACACTGGAGTCAGTAAATGTGCCTGGTCCACACCATTTCCCCACCAGCCCCCCTTTGCTCCTGTGAATGTGTACTTGAAGGAGCACTGTTGTCACTTGCGAACCTTTCCAGAATTTTTCTTTAAGATCTCATTTAAGTATATACACGTCACTGTATATTAGCGTGTGAATAATACAAGCAGGTAAGTGTTTGTTTTAAATATTAATGGGATCATATTATATATTGTTCTGGAACTTGCTTCATCCGTCTTTAACAGGTCTTGGAGATCTTCCTGTGATACGACATATAGATAGCTACTCCCATCTTTTTAATAATGACACAATTTTCTCTAGTACAGAAGCAACATGATTTTTTACCAGTCCCCCATGGATGGTTTCCAATTTTTTCAATATTCTACACAGTGAATTTGTTGAATGAAAAATTGACCAGCAAGGGGAGGACACAGCTGAAAACCATTTTAACGATTAATGCTTGTCTAATGCCAGAACTTTACAAAGGCATGTTTACTTCCTAATAACATTCTGTCCTCAGAATAATTGTGTGAGGTCAGTAGATCCTGCATTGTTATTACCCTCGACTTGCTGATAGAACAGCATAAGGAGGAAAAAACATGGGAGATTTTATGTCTGGGCACATTAAATAATGGTTATCTAGTTCCCCCAAATAATCCTTCAGGGCAAGGATCATGATCCACTAGATCTTTTAACCCTGTTAATTGCTGGTCAGTTGCAAATGTCCTTATAAATGGTAAATGCACTACGTTGGTTGAATGACTACATGATCCCCAAATACTGCAAGTATGTGATTTTTAAGTGGTGCTATACCTCTGAGGGCGACATCTACTAACCCACTCTGCTTTCCAGAAGGCAACCAAGCTATCCTAGCCCAACTTCACCAACTGATGGCTGGTATGCAGAATGGCCCTTCTTTCTTCTCCAGTGTTGGGGGTTATGCTTTTTCCTCTCTCACCACTCTGACAAGCCTTCTCCAAGATTGACATACCTTCCAAATTTTCGTTCCTTTTCCCTTTGGAATTGTAGGTATTGCTCACTTCTACTCCCTTCAAATAATTTGAAAGTCAAAACCAACCGACCCCAAACACGACTGAGAAGTCCACCTGTCATGCTCTGCCGTGAAAAGGGAAGACATAGGGGCGCCTGGTGGCTCCGTCAGTTAAGAGGCTGCCTTCAGCTCAGGTCATGATCCCGGAGTCCTGGATCGAGCCCCATGTTGGGCTTCCTGCTCAGCGGGGAGTCTGCTTCTCCCTCTCTCCCTACCCCTCTCCCTGCTCATGCTCTCTCTGTCTCAAATAAATCAATAAAATCTTAAAAGAAAAAAGAAAAGGGAAGACCTACATTGTGAAGTAGAATCAGATCTAGGACCACTGCCCTACAAAGTGCCCCAGGACCTTAGAGTCTCTCCACAAAGCTTCACCGAATTCCTTGTCCCAACAGCTCTCCCTGCTTCAAAATGTGTTCTCCCCTGCTAACAGGCATTCACTTCTATTTTTCTGTTTTCTTTAATTATGACAACCTCTATCACCAGACCTACGAAACTCAATTGCACTTACGTATTTACGATGTCATCTTCCTCTACTAGACGGTGAGCTGCTTGAGGGAAGAGATCATGAGATTTTTTCATTTTTGAATATCAAAAGCTAACACAGTGCCTGGCAGATAACAGGTACTTTTTTTTTTTTTTTTTGCTGGGGTGGGGGAGGGTTTTTGCTTTTCATGGCACACAACTAGTATAATTCAACACACTTACGTTTCTACCAAGCCTATGATTCTTTATCTTATGAGTAGACATTTAATAAGTTTTGGGGGGAAGAGAAACTTGAAACCTTGACCATTTTTAACATTGTCGCTGTGAGGGACAACATTCTGAGTCTCAGACAGTGATGAAGAAAGAAACTTTTGGAACCTAACCTATTTGAAACTTCAGGCCTTCCAGCTTCCTTCCTGACTCAGCACAGATTCTTGTCGGGCTCCAAGGGACACCCCGCCCCTCTCAGAAAATGCAGCGCCTGACTAACATGGCCCAGTAACAGCATCCAAGAAGACAGAGTCTGGTAGATGGTGGGTCCCAGCAGGATCTTAAGATTGCATTACCCTTTTAAGGATCCAGTCCTCTTGGATTTAACTGAGGGCCTGCACAAGGGGATCACTGGGGGAGGCTGGTATATGGGGCCAAGCCTGGTATCCCCTCTCTGTAAAGCTCCGGGTCAGTGTGTGGTTTGTCTTAGCTGAGCATTTTATGCTTTTTTAAATTTTCTTCATCCCCCCTCCTCAGCTTGGTCTTTGGCTGTCATATTTGCCCAAGATTCTTCCTTATCTTTCTTTTTCTTTATTGAGGTATAAAAGTTTATAGTCAAACCCACAAGTCTTAAGTTCAATGAGTTTTGGCAATTGTATACATACGGGTTACCATCACCCTAGTCAAGATAGAGGACATTTCTGGCACCCCAAAGAGTTCCCTTGTGCTCCTTCGTGGCCAACGCTCTGTCCGAGGCAACCACTGGTCTGACTTCTCTATCCAGTTATGAATTTCAGAGAAACAGAACTACATAGCATGTTTCTTTCCTTTCTTTATTTACTGGAACAACAATAATGAAAATGCGTAGACATATCGAATTTCTTTTCTTCTCCAAGGTGTCAAAAGTTAACATCCGCAAATGTCTCACAGTGGTGGCCTCTGGCTAGGGGAAATTCGAGACTGTTACTTCTTCACATATTCTGGTCTAGTATGAAAATACACATATAATTTTATAATAATCAGACAACATAAAGCTTTTCCATGGAATGGAAAGACATGGCTTTTGTGGAGAAGTGAAGAAGTGAGGTTCAGATGGGCACAGAGATGGAGCCCTGGTGGTCTGAAGGCTCGTGCCATTCCCTGGCAAGGCTCTTCCTGATGGTAGAGTACTTGGTACATCCCCTCCTGCTTAGAGACCTCTCCAGCCACTTCCTGTCTGGATTCTTGGTTATGCTTTTGGATATGGGACCATTTGACCAAAGGATTCCTCTTACCTCAAACTCTTCCCCTTGGATCTTAGCAAATAGAAAACATTGTCTAAAGCAAGGGTTAAAAATTCCATTAAAATCATGAAAAATACTCACACACACCATTTTAAATTCTCGATGACTCGTTTGAGTTTTAGTGATGGGCACAAAGCAAATGATTATAGAGCAAAATACGCAATTGTAGGTGAAATCTATGCACTGTGGTCTCTGAGTATCATTGAACAGAGATAAGGGATAACTCCTTGTTTTGTTTCCCTGATGGCCCTGTGACACAGATGGGTACTTGGTGGAGAAGGACCGAGTATAGGAGGGGCATAAACGAAGAGGAAGTTCTGAATCCCCAAATAATATTTGCAGGAACACTTAAAGAGAAAACAACCTAGCAATTTCACAACAGAATGCAAGGCCTGACTCTGTTGGTTAAATGGTCCCATATGTGGTGTGTGGAGCTGGGAGGCTTGGAACGGGCTGGCCCGGGCTGATGCCAGGGCTCTGCATGAACTGGCTGGGCAGTGAACAAGTTGTTCAACCTCACTGAGCCCATCTCTGCCTCTCTAATGGGGTAATAACAGCAGTGCCCACCCCACTGGGTGCGTGGGAAGGTGGCCAAAGCAAGTGTGAGTCGGCTCTCTGTAAGTCGTACATTCTACCCACGTGCTGGCTCTCTCTTGTCTCTTCCAGAACTGGAATAAAGGCTCTGGAGAGAATGTGGGACGTAGGCTCTGTATTCCGTGGTCATTGACCTTTGGGGGGACTCAGAGCAAAGTGTTATCTCTTTCCTCGAACTGCGGGCCCTGACTTCCTCTCTGGGGAAAAGGGGAGCATTCTGATAGGATATAGGAGATGGGAGAAGAGGACAAGTTGTTGGGGTCACACAGACCTGGGGTGGAATCCAGATTCCTTGATTTACTAGCTGTGTGTGTGTGTGGCCTTGGGGTGCATCCCTTTATTTCAGAGTCTCACTTTTCACATCTGGAAGGTGGGACTAGACCGAGTAGTTCAACGGACTTCTGAGAGGACCGGACAAGCTAGAACCTTGTCGTAGATGCTTAGCACCACCTACCGACACAGGTGCCGTCGGGGATAGAAATGGACCGTCTCTCATGCAAGACGCCGGCAGCAAATGAGCAATGAAATAAACCCTATCTTGGTCCCAGCACACCTGAGCAGCTGCCCCTTAAATCAGAATCAGCGGGGCTCAGAGCAAGGGGCAGAAATATGGAACTCTCATGCTTCCACAGTGAGAATCAATTTTCCACCACGCTGGGCAGAGGCAAGACGGATCACCTGGATGGAGAAAATACTACAGATGTGCCAGATGTGCCAAAGCCCATCTGGGGGAGCTCCACGTCCACATGGTTGGCACTGTCATCCATTCTTCATCTGGAAGGCTTGGCATCCTGTGCGTGTTCCGACGCCTCGCCTCGCCATGCAGCCAGGCCTGGAGACTGCAACCGCTGGGGAGGGGGAAGGTCGGTTGTTTTTATTTTTAGCAACACGAAGACTCTCTCCCACTTCCCCTAGGCCTGCTCATCCTAGGTGTCACCTCAGGAACAGAGCAGGGAGGCCCCAACCTGCAGTCCTCCACCCCTCTGATGTCCCCGAAAACCTTTCCCCAAGGCTGTCGATTGGACCCAGATCAGAGGTGGGCTCGGTCTCGCAGAGCTCAGGGTTTTGCTGGAAGTGGGAAACCCAAACCTCTTGGTGAGGTGTTGTTTTTTGTTTTCTGTGGGTTTTTTTCTTGCAACTTTCACTGATTTGTTCCACAAGACCAGGTAGCCAATGGACAGAGGGGGGAGTTCTTTTTAAGAAATAGCCCACCGCACCCGAGCAGTCTCTGAACCTCCGCCACCTTCGCTAGGTCTTCCTGCCCCCGCCCCCAGCCCCTCTTCCCGACTGCCAGGCATCAGAGGTGGAAGGAGCCTCCTCCTGTTTCCCCGGGCTGTAAAGTTACGGCCTTTCTCATTTTCGAAGCTGTCTTCGGCCCTACCTGACTTCCATCGACTGTCTTTTCTTCTCCTTTTTCCTCCCCCCTCCCCACTCTATGAACTGGATCTCCTGTGCGGTTCTTGCCTTTTAAAGGGGCTAACACGTGCGACCTGCGAGATCCCGATTTGCTTTTCCTTGGGCCACACCAACCTCGGCCTTCCTGCGGGCGCCAGCGGCTACCTGCTCATTTTAGCCCTCAGCCCATAGCAGAAGCGGATTGCAGTGGGCAGCACGCGATCCGCAAGCGCCCCAAGCCCAGGGCAGCTTCCCCTAGCGCGGGGCCGGGGAGCCGGGGGACCGGGGGGCCGCAGGCAGCAGAGGCCAGGAGCGGCTGCGGCGCAGAGCGCGGCTGAGCGGCCGCCCCGGACCGCGAGGCCCGAGCCCGCCGCTCCCGCGTCTGGAGCCCAGAACCTCCGAAAGGCCTCCGCTGCCCGCCCAGACGCCTCAACTGAGCAGATGCTGCACTCCCCAAATTCATTTTTAATTCATGACATCAGTTTAGGGACCGTCGGAGCCTATAAACAGCCTCTCTCGAAACCAAAACAACCAACACAGACGCAGATGGAAAGGAGGCGGCCGCCAGGTCCAGAACCTGGGCTCCTCCGTTCCCGGGGAGCGGGCATTTGGAAAAGCACTTTCCAGAGGGGGCCTGCTATCCCTCCCGTCAGAGTCACCCCCGCCCCGCCTTTCCCTGGGGCCAATACTGGACACCAGGGTATTTGTCATAAAGACAGAGCTGGTGTCAACGTGGTTTCGATCAGGACTTTATAACGTTGCTTTAAACAATCAAATATACACTTTCGGGGAGATTAAAGCCTCCCCCAAATACTTTTGCACACACAACACACGTATAATAAATGTATGTATATGTACATACACATCCAGAACTGTATGCAGCATACAATATGTAATGTATAATTAATTAAACATATTATACATTAATAAGTAATATAATAATGTAATATAGGAACTAGAGGTTAAATATATGTCAAACAGCATATATGACGAAACCATATAATACATGTTTTATGTTAAATAATATATAGTAGATAATACCTAATTATATATTGTATGTAACAAATAATATAAATAATACATAATACAAACGGACCATACATAATATAATACATTATAGGTCCCATATATTAAACAGCACATCCTCCTCTGAAATACCCAAGGGGCCAAGGGGCCGGGTACCACGGAGCCCCAGGGAGCCTGAGAAGGAGGCAGGAGCACAATGGTCCCCAGGTGCTGGTGGCACCACCCCAGTCCTCACCCCATCCCAGCTCCCCACCGGCCCACGTGTCTTGAGGTGAACATAAATATTCCAAATGACTAGCTCCTCATTGGAGTAATGGAGTTAACAGATTATCTCTTACGGAGGTCAGTCTCCAATGAGGGGGTGGGGCAGACACAAATTTCTTAAATGAGACCCTAGGGCATCCTTCCCCAAGTTCAGTGCAAGCCCTGAGCATTTGGCGTTTGGTCCCCCCCAAGCGTAAACCTAAGTGTTCTGTCTCAGACATATAAGACAACTTAAAGTGCCATTTTCCAACGTGGGCATTTAGAGGCAATTTGGAAATTGAAACGAATCTTTATATGCAAGACTTGACGTTTCAGAGGCCCTTTAAAGCTGCGGTTAGAAGGCAGTTAAGAAACCCGCGGATGGGCTGCAAGGAGACGATTCAAAGCAAAGCAAAATGCAGTTAGAAATTTGATATTAACCGCGCACTTCCAAGTAATGCAGCTTAATGATAATTGCTGCGAGTGTTTATTCTTCTCATGCTGGAGAAATAGGAGAAACGCTCTGACAGAGAAGTTACCCTGAAGAGTTTCATCTTTTAAAAGGGGAAAATATCCCCGAGGCCGACGTTGGCTTCCTGGCAAGCTAAAACAGTTGTGTAGGGGAATCCGGTTTTCTCCAGTTACCTACGAGCGGGACCTCAAAATCAATCGTCTGGAAGATGGGAGTGCATGCTAAGCTAGGGCTGTTTTCGACGGGGACGCTCAGTGCCCCTCCTCGGCGCGGGCTGGGCACCCAGAGCCCCTCTGCCAAAGCCCCGCTCGCCGCTCGGAGGCCGGGCGCACGCCGCGGAGAGCGCCCCGCAGCCGGGCCGTCCGCCGCCCTGGGGCGCGCCGCCGCGATAGCCGCTTCTGTTTGCAGTGCCTTTAACTTTCCATTTCTGGTTCTCTTCCCTTCGAGCGCCCCGCCGCCGAGTGTTAGACAAGCTTTGTCGTCTGTGGGCTCTCACCTCAGAGTCAATATTATCTCAGATGGGCACAATAGACTGGAATGAAAAGCTAATATTGAACCAATGAGGTCCCTGCCCGCGCCGCCGCGATGCCACCCTTTGTTGCGCTGCTCCCGGCGAGCCGCGGGCGGCCGGCTAAGCGGAGGGCGGCTGCGATCGGGCCTCTCCGGGTCCCCGCCGTGGTGGGGGAGACAGGCGGACCCAGCGCGGAGATCTCGGAGGCCCGACCCGTAGGTCCCCTCGGGCCCCACTCGGCCTCTCCGCCAGCCGCCGGGGACTGGCCACGGGGCCGCGCGGAAGCTGGACGCACGTTGTGTCCCCGCGCCCACACGCGGAGGGGACTCAAACTAGGGGAGCGGGGCCTGGCGCGTCCAACCCCCGAACGCTACGAGCCCCGGAATGTGAGTGTGGTGGGCAGGGGTGCAGCTGCGGGGGGGCCCCCACTGGAGGAGCCCTCTCCTCCCCGCCCCCCCCCCCCCCCGCTAGCCCTGGGGGCAGCCTGGCCACTGCTTGTAATTAAAGGCCGCCAGGGCCCGGGCTTCGGGAGGAGGTCTCGTCTGGACGGGGGTGGGGGGGAGGGGGTGGTGGAGCGGGAAGACCCTCTACGTGTGCCTCTTCCGAAACTCCCTGTCCCTGTGCGCTCTCCTGTGTCCCAGATGGGTCCGCGCAGGCTGGCGGAGCTACTGAGGCACAGGCGGCTGGACCAGGGGCCTTCGGACCACCCTGCTGCCTGGGAGGGGAGCCTCGACCGCGCTCCGCTTTTTCCGTCCGCAGGCGCAGGCGCTGCTCCGCAGGGTCAGGGTCGCTCTAAGGCGCCCACGAGAGCGACGCCAGGGTGCGGGGCACACCGAGTCTCGGCCTCCGAGCGCCCGGGCCACCTAGCGTTGCCCTGCCAGCTCTTCAGCTCCCTGGCCGCAGTGAGGCCGCTGATGGCCCTCTTGCCCTAAACCCTGAATCCGCAGGAGGGGACAGGGAAGGGGAGAAAAAGGGCGTGGAGCGAGGCCTGAGGACGGAAAAGGTGGCCTGAAGGACAACGGTGGGCAAGAGGCTTCCAGGCAAGCCCCGGAGTCGCACTACGTGGGGCCGCCTGGACGAACCTCGCTGCTGGCGATGGCTTGGGCGCCCCCGTCCGCCTGCGGGGGCTCGCCGCTTTCTTTTCTCATTGGCTTGATTGTAGGTGTCTGGCAATATTGGAGGGGGGCAGGGCGGTCCCAGGGCCCCTCGTGGAATGCCAACAGCATGCACGGCCAGGAGGTGAGAGTGCTTTGTGTCACCTCTTTGAGCCTCAGTTTTCTTATCTGGAAAATGGGTATTATGACTCCTTCCACATCAGATTCTGAAGTTCACTGGGATCAGGGGTGTGAGCAAACGGGTTTTTGAATGCTACAATTTCTTCTAAACCTTCCAGGCATCCTCTCCAGGTTTCAGGGAGACCTGCAGCCTCCAGGAGAAAGTCTCCAGTTTCTTTCTTTTCTTCAAATGGCCAGGATCCCTCTCTAAGCCCTTGCCAGGCCCCCAGAGTCAAAAAAAAAAAAAAAAAAAAAAAAAGGAAAGGTACTGAAAGAAGAAACAATTCAGTTCCTGAATGAGGGGTTGGTGGGTCACTCGTGTTTCAGAAGCCATCCCCAGGTTTGATGGTTTGTTAGTGCTGACAATCCCGAGGAGCTCCTAAAAGGACTGAACCCCAATTTACAAGGTGGGTCACAGGTGACAACAGCAGAGTCTCAAACGAAAAGATGCCAAAGAAGGCAGTAGAGGAGTCAGAAGGTGTGTCCCCCACCTTCCGTGCTGGTCCTATGGCCTGCTAGACATCTAGTCTGGCTCCCAGGAGCACCTGGCAACAGTCACTGCCCTCATGGCCCAGTGGAGCTACAGTGTTAGGGGTGGGTGGTGGGGAGTGTGACAACACTGCCTACACTGGGAAGAGCGAGTGCAGGAGAGACAGAACTATCTCCACCCTTGCGGAGCAGTTGCCTGAGCAAGGCCAGGGGGTCCTAATTCCTGCTTGCCTGTCTCTGTCCATCAGTCTGTCCCTCATTCATCTTTGCTTGGCCTTAGACTCACTTGAAGGCAGCTGCGGGAGAAAGAAAGCGTACGTGCTTTGATTCGGTGTCTTTGCTTTCAGCGGTGAATCCAGACAGCCTGTGTGTTGAGGGACTGATGCGTTTCAACGGGGCGAAGGAGGTAAAACTTTAGGGTCAGGTCCTGCGTGTAGCTTCAAAGGATCTCAGTGCTGAGTTCCTGGCTCTGAAATGTCAGGTCTAAGATTAGATAGATCTTGGGAGCCCGCGGAGTTCACAAGCTCCTGCTGACATCCAGAGAAGGACGGCACCAGTTTCCTGCAGTCGCCTGGGCCAGCAAAGGCCCAGACCAGGGTCCAGACACCCCTGGGAGGGCTTGGCCTCCAGGTGGACAGTTACCTGGAGGATGCCGCCTGGATTTCCAGCAAAACCCGCGAGGATTCCACGGCCTCACCTCACCGGAGAGGCTAGCCTGCCCGGAGGCAGATGGGATCCGCCGGCTCCAAGAGGAAGGGGCCGGTCACCGGGCCGGCCCAGCGTGGCCGCCCAATCCGTCTGGTGACCAATCGCCACCTCAGCAATAACCACTAGGACCCCTGTTTCGAGCTATCATTGGCCGCCCACGAGGGGGCGCGAAGCTGGGAGAGCCTCGCCCTGTGACCCCAGCTCCTCTGACTCCACCCCACGTGGGGCCAGCGCTGGGCAACAGGGGGCCGTTCTTTGAATCACCATGGCTGGGCAGCGGGATCTGGGACCTCAGGCATGGATTTGTGGGTGCATTTGCGCGGTAGTTGGCCATCGCCCTGGCACAGGTGATCACGGCCGCCTCGTCATTTTTAGAACGGAACCCCTTCCCCCTTCCTTGAGCTCTTCGGAAAGAAGCCCGACTGGAGCTGGGATTCCAAGAGCTGGAGCTGATGGAGGGAGGAGGGACGCATTTCCAAGTCGTCCTCTCTACTCTGTAGTCAGTGAGCCTCCATAGATTTCCTCTCCTTGCCCGGATTGCGGTCACCGCAAGAGCTTGGCAGTGGGGCGCCACCCCAGCACACCCCAAGCGCACGGGGCTCAGGGGCTCCGCGGCTCTGCCGCCCGCTCCGGCCCTCGCCACTAGGCGCCGCTGCGCGCTCGCGGATCCTGGCCCAGGGAGCAGCCTCGGGGAGAGCGCCAGGAAGGGATTTTGCTCTAATAACAATTTTTTAAAGAAACATGTTTTAAAGGTATGAATTCTTTTCGTTTTCCCACCCTCTCCTTGCGCGTTCGGAGAGGCCGGGTGACCGGGAATCATAGTGGGTTGGAGGAATTCTTAACCGAGCTCTGAGCCTTCCCCATCCCGAACACCTTTCCCTCTTTCGGCCCCGGGAAAGGGCTCACCCTTTGCTGACGTCCACTGCTGAGGGCTCACAGTGTGGGCTCACGGAACCTGAACCGGCTCACCGGAAGGGTCCTGGATGTGGCGGGGTGCACCAGGCGGCTGCACCACACCAGGCCATGGCCTAACAATATTTGATGAACGGGGACTATGCCAAACATAGCTCATCTACTCCTCTCAACAACTGTTAAGATACTGATATTTCCTTTTCACGGATAAGAAAACTGAGGATCAAGAAAGTGGTCGCCAAGGTCGGGACCCCAGGTAGTACCTGGCATTCATCCCGAATTACAGGAGGCAATGAACGTATCCCAGGCAGAAAACTCAAAGCAGATAGTTATGAGAGATCCCCGCCCCCAAACTTCTGCCCTTTGATGCCTCCCACTAGCCAGGAATCCAGGCTTCTCTCACCCCAGCACCTGCCAAGGGAAGTCTCAGGTTTTTTGGGGGAGGAGCATGGAGAAGCTAGTGGCAGGAGTGTGAGACCAGCCATAGCTTATTTTTGCACAACTATGTTGTTCAGTCTTGAAGCCCAGCAACGAGCCCTGGAGGTGGGCAGGTAATAATAACAGCAACGTCAGGGACAGGAGCTAACTTTTATTACAGCTCATTATGTGCTAATCAGGGTCTAAGCACTTTGTTTGGCTTCTCTCCTTAAACAACCCCAAGGGGCAAGATACTATTATTTATCTCCAGTTCACAGAAGAGAAAGGCACTGAGAGGTCAGGCAATTTGCTCAAGGTCACCCAGACCTGACTGTTGTTTTTGGGTGGGGCAGGTTCATTATCCTGTAACATACAGTGAAATTCACCTTTCCTAGTATATAGTTCTATGAGTTTGAAAAACAAGCTCATAGAGGTGTAATCACCACCATAATCAAGAAGCAGAAGGATTCTATCACTCCTCAAAACAGGCCTGACTTCTACCCTCCACTGCCTCGCGGGCAGCATTGGCCAGAGTTTTACAGATGACAAGACAGAGGTGGGGAGAGGTTGTGGTGTTTGCCCAAGATGGCTCAGCCAGTAAAGGACAGATCCCAGATTCAAACCTTCATCTTGGGTCTGCTAGTCCAGCTGCCTGTTTAGCGTAGATTCCTGAGTCTACAGAGCCCAACTTGAGGTGGTTTGGGTTGCGAAGGAAAGAGAGCCCTTTGCCCTAAGATGGAGCCTCAGACATCCCCTCGGGGCTCCCTGCACGCTCCAGTACTTAACCAAACACCCATCCTTCTAGGGCAGCTAGGGAACAAAGAGGGGCCGGATTCTGCAAAGGCCTAAGCCACGAATGAAGTGAGGGGCAGCCTGGAGGTGCGAGGAGCAGGGGTAGAGTTGGCCCAGGGTCCGAGTCCAGACCAGACTGCCCAGGGCCCTGGTGAGGCTCACCCACCAGGCTGGTTAATGAGTTACTGTCCTAGTTAATTCTCCCACACGTCCCTCGTGGGGGCGGCAGTCCGAACCTTCCCGAGTTCCTCAGGTCCCGGGCTGCATGAATTAGCATAGATTATCTGGCTTCCAGGGCTTCTGCGTGGCCCAAACCCGTTTCTCCCTTGCGTGGGCCTGAGCAAGACTTGGGGCTGCCAGTGATTGGGGCAGAGGAAATGGACCCTGCTGCTCCCTCACCCTTGCCCACCTGCCGGCCACCAGAGACCTGGGGGCAAACCTCCGGACACTTTGCAAGAGGCGGGTGGCCTACAGACAATATTGCAGGAAGGGAGACAAGGCTCTGAACAAGCTGGGCCCTTTGCCCTGGCCAAACGTTCCTGCCTCTGGCAGGAAGAGGAGGGGATCCGGGCTCCAGACTGTCGCTCACTTCCTTGGGCACCCTAGACACTCCTAGCCAAAGGTACGAAAGGGTTTAAGGGAGTACCAACAACACTTTAGCGCCCAGCCTCTGACTTTTAAAAAAGGTCAAACACCCTTACGCTTTAGACACCATGGCGGGCCTCACTCCACCTCCCAGACGCTAACTGGATCCCCTTTGCCCTCAAGGTCATCTACTCTCACGCCCCCAGCCAAGATCACTAATACTGGGAAATAAATGGTCATTCCCCACCCTGCAGCCATGGCAGGGCTTCTAGTACCCCTAATTTTGCCCCTCCATCCTTCCTGGAGAGGCTTCCAAGGAGAAGGAGGACCTCTCCCTCTGGTTCCAGGAACCATGAGCTAAGCCCACCTAAATCGGGTGTTTCTTTCTGGCTTTGGAAATGGAGGTCTGACCTCTACCTCCACCCCAGGCTTGCTGGCAACAGCCAACCCCCTTTCCGGATGGCTTCAGGTTCCCTGCCGGCCTGGGCACAGTGGGGCTTGTGTCCCTACAGCTTAACAGAGGGAGGGATTTCTGAACTGGAGACAGTTATATCTGGAGGTCGGTGGTTCAGGCCACAGGGAGGTGCGTCTCCAAATGCACCCCACCTCAAGAGGCTGGACTGAACACCCTGTATCCTTGGGCCTCGGGGAAAAGGATGGGGGAGGGAGGCAGAAAGCTGCAAAGCAAGACCACAAGAACCTGGGAAGGGTGAAAACCCAGGCACCACCCCAGCCCAGAGCTGGCGTCAGAGGTCTGAAGCTTGAGACAGGGTCAGGCTTCTCTGGGCATGAGGGCAAAGCCAAAGCCCACACCTGTCTTATGTGTGAATGTGTATATGCGTGCATGCTCTGGGAAAGTTGGGCGGGGGTGCGGCACAGATGATCTCTCTTAGCTAAGGTCAGGTACCCAGACAACCCCAGAAAACACACCTCTAACCTCCTCTCTTGCCTGGAGGGTTTTCCTAAAGGGTTTCCCCTCCCCACCCCAAAACAAATTATGCCCGGAATAAAGAAGTCGAGAAATTGACTTGAATATAAAAATACATCAGATGAAACCAGAGAGGTTCAGGGGAGACCCCCAGGGCAGGGAGGTGGGTAGTTGGGCAAGCAGGGGAGTGTGTCCAAAGACCCAGACCCTCCACTGATGAAGCTGGTGGTGGAAGCAATCTGGCTCTCAGGACTTTGCTCTTCTCCCCCCTCCCAATCGACTTTTCTCGGGTCTCACGGCAACCTAGTCACCAAACACAGGCATTTCTTCCTCCTTAAGAGAAATGGCATGGACCTCTAAGTAATAGATTTAAAGGATGCCAGATTTTTTTTTCTCATTAATTGTAAACGTGCAAAATACCTGCTGGTACTTCACTTTAGAAGAATGCAATTGGCAAGAAGGAAAAAAAAAAAAGGAAAAAAGAAGCGGCTGATGAATAGATAATAGATCTTTAACCACCAATAAACAGAGAGCAGCGCCAGCAGCCTGGGGGATGTGATCATAATTATGCCGCTGCGTGAGCCAATGGGGACGAGGGAACTCGGCCCTAAAATCATCCCAAAACCGAAGGCGAGCTCGAAAATGCGGACACGGCCTGGGACCGGAGACGCGATCTGCAGTGCCTTGTTGCAAGCCCTGCACAGCAACCCGCCCCTGGGACGACAGATGGCGGAAAATAATAGAAATAATAAAAATAAAAAAACAACAACAGCAGCAATAATAATGACACAACTAACGCAAGTCATAACGACAGCGTAACAATAACAGTAATACCACGTCGCCTTTCCCTGACCTTGGACCCCCTGGTCCCAGATATTACCCTTAGGAACGGTTTGGGGGAAGGAGGTGAGCACCCTCCCAAGAGAGAAAAATCTGGGAGCCTGTGGGGCTGGTGGGAAGCCCGTCGCCTGGGCAGGATCGTTGGCTCTATCTCAACTTGCAAACGAACAAACCGGGTCAAGAATCGCAAACGCAGCGACCCCGGAACCTCGACGCTACGCGTGGTTGGAGGACCCCCCCCTCCCAGCCCAGGCTCCATCCTCACCTGGGAAACCGCCTGGAGTTCCGCTGGAGGTGGGGACTGATGTAACCGAACAGCTCCGTTAGCCCTCGCCCGGAATCCATCCCTGCCTGCTTACCCTCGCGGTGCTCCGGGGGCGAGCCCAGCTTCCCGGACGCGGGGCCACGGGGGTCAGCAGCTACCGAGAGCTGGGCGCGAGGGATCTGCGTGTCCGTCTGTCCGTCTGTCCCACCAGTTCGGGATCCAGGGGGCCGCAGCAGAGGCGGCGCGGGCCGGGGACTCTGCAGGGACCCGGTTGCCCCGGAGGGAGTGGTGGTGGTGAAGGAGGAGGCGGTGGCAGAAGGGGAGGAGGTGGGGAAAGAGGAGGAGGAAGAAGAGGAGGAGGAGAAGGAGGAAGAGGAGGAGGAGGAGGAGGAGAAGGAGGAGAGGAGGCCGAAGGAAGAGGAGGAGGCGAAAGAGGAGGAGGAGAAGCCACAGCCGGCGCCGCGGGAGCGAGTGAGCTTGGAGCGCGGGGAGAAGGCGCGGCGAGGCCGGGGGCCTGGCGGGCGCAGGAGGCTCGGCCGAGGCAGCGGCGCCGACTCCGTTCCACACTCGGCCGGGATCCAGGCCTCCGGGTTCCCAGGCGCTCGCCTCTCTCTGACGCACTTTAAAGAGTCTCCCCCCTTCCACCTCAGGGCGAGTAATAGCGACCAATCATCAAGCCATTTACCAGGCTTCGGAGGAAGCTGTTTATGTGATCCCCGCACTAATTAGGCTCATGAACTAACAAATCGTTTGCACAACTTGTGAAGAAGCGAACACTTCCATGGATTGTCCTTGGACTTAGGGCGCCCTGCCCGCCTTTTGCAGAGGAGAGAAAACTTTTTTTTGCCTCCCCCGAGAAACTTCCCCCCCTCCTCCCTGCCTCTAACTCCGATCCCCCCACGCCATCTCGCCAAAAAAAAAAAAAAAAAAAAAAGAAAGAAAGAAAGAAAAAAGAAAAAAAAAGAAAAAAAATTACCCCAATCCACGCCTGCAAATTCTTCTGGAAGGATTTTTCCCCCTCTCTCCAGGTTGGGCGCGTTTGGTGCAAGATTCTCGGGATCCTCGGCGTTGCCTCTCCCTCCCCCCTCCCCCCTCCTTTCCTTTTCCTTTCCTTTCTTTCTTCCTTTCCTCCCCCCACCCCCACCCCAAACAAACAAGTCCCCAATTCTCGTCCGTCCTCGCCGCGGGCAGCGGGCGGCGGAGGCAGCGTGCCGCGGTCGCCGGGAGCCGGGAGCCTCGGGCGCCCGCTCCTTGGCGCAGCATGTTCCAGCCGGCGCCCAAGCGCTGCTTCACCATCGAGTCGCTGGTGGCCAAGGACAGTCCCCTGCCCGCCTCGCGCTCTGAGGACCCCATCCGTCCCGCGGCGCTCAGCTACGCCAACTCCAGCCCCATAAACCCGTTCCTCAACGGCTTCCACTCGGCCGCCGCCGCCGCCGCCGGCAGGGGCGTCTACTCCAACCCGGACTTGGTGTTCGCCGAGGCGGTCTCGCACCCGCCCAACCCCGCGGTGCCCGTGCACCCAGTGCCGCCGCCGCACGCCCTGGCCGCCCACCCCCTGCCCTCCTCGCACTCGCCACACCCCCTCTTCGCCTCGCAGCAGCGGGACCCGTCTACCTTCTACCCCTGGCTCATCCACCGCTACCGATATCTGGGCCACCGCTTCCAAGGTACGTGCCACGTCGCGGGGCTGCGGCGCGCCGCGTCCTGTCCGGTCTTCGGCCTGCGCCGGGTGGGCGCTTGGCAAGGCCTGGGAGGAGGTGCCTCCAGCTCGTGGGCCCGCGCGCCCGGTTCGGAAACTGGGCAGCGAGGGACCGGGCATGGTGTTGGTCCCCAGTCTTCGAAGCTGCGGCCGCTTTGGGGGCTGGCCTGGGGCCGCTGGACCCCTTAGAGAGGAGCGCAAACGAAGAAGTTGTCCCCGAGTGCTCTCGGGTGGAGACAGGCTGGGACAGCCTTCTCAGAGCGCCCGCCGCCAAGGAGTCCCGGAGCCCGCGGGGTACCCAGGCTCTCCGTCTCCTCCGCGGTGCCCTTGTTGCCCTAGCTCCGAGGGGCACGGCCACGGCCCGGCCGCCAGGTTCGCCTTCGACTGCGGGAGAGACCCTGTTCGCCACCCACTCCTCGCGCCTTCAAGCCTAGCCCCGCGACTTCTCAGTTTCCGACCCTCTTCGGGCGGCGAGGAGACCCTCGCGCCCCCAGAGCGAAGCCTGGGGGTTTGTTTTTCCTTTTTTTTTTTTTTCCAGGCCTGGGGAGGAGCCTGGAACCCTCGCGGGTAGTAACCTCCGAGGCTCGGCACTCTCGCCAAGACCTGCTCAGAATCAGGGGTAGAGCGCCCGCGGCGGGAGGCGGGTTCGGTCTGGTTTTTGTTTTTGTTTTTGTTTTAAAAGAAATGAACCGTATCAGGAGATAGGCTGGACGAAAAGGTCTATTTGAGTGTTTTCCCTTCTTGCTATTTTTTAATTTGTTTGATTTTTTTTTCTCTGGGTGGGGGTAGGAGGAAAGTTAAAACTCCAGAAAAGCGGACGAGTAATTAGTTTAGTGGTGGGAGTTGGGGGAAAAGACCTACCTCCCGCGACAGCCGATCAATACTCGGCGGCTTGTCCATTCGTTAACCCTTCGCGTTCCTGCCAGAGCCTAGAGTCCGGTAGATGCCACCACCACCCCCAATTACAAACAAAACAAAACAAAAACAACCTTTCATCCTAATTCCGGGACCGGATTTGCCCCCATTCTCGCCTAAACTGTCAGTTTGTTTTTCTTTGTTAGGGTTTTTAAGTGAATCGATTTCCCACCCTCCTGAGTGAACCTGAAACTACTCTGGCTTTGCTCACAGTTTATGGCTCCTTTCCTCATTCTCTGCCAGCTACGCTCTTGGTGCCCCCACCAGGCCCGAAGTAGCCGGGATCTTCTGGGACCTCGGACAGTCCCATAGGACGCCCGCAACTCGGCAGCCCCTGGGTTTCGATCCCTTCGCTCGCGTCTTCTAGTTCTCTGGAGCGGGGCAGTGCGGAAGCCGGGTCCTCGGGAGGCAGTGGCTGTGGCAACCCGGAGCACCCTCCTGCGATATTTCGGTACCTGCCGGGCCACAGCCACATGCCCGGCCTCTGCACTTTCCCGGAGGGGAAGAGACTTAAATCATTCAAAACTGAGTTCCCGAAAAAACTCTGGATAGCGGCCCGCCGCCTCTCCACCCCGGGGGTTAAAGTTCCCCAAGGTTAGAAAAAAGACAAAGTTTCCCTGGGTCTTGGGCGCCAATCCCGGGGCCTGGCTCTGCTGCCCCTCCTCTGCCCCGGGCGCCCGGGCGCGGAGACGGTGAGGCCCGTGGCGCCGCGGCGGCTGCGAAGCCCGCCGAGGTCAGGAGCCTGGGGACTTTTCCTGCCCGGGCAGCTGCTGGGTGGGTGCTGCACGGGTACAGGCTCGGTATTCCGGGCGGGCAGCTGGGCCGGCGTCCCCTTCGCGCACCTCTGGAGGGTCCTGGGTCCCCACGGGCCGATCCGCACCGGCTGCGCAAAGGCCATGAGCGTTGTGCCCCGCCAGCCCGGCTCGGGAGAAGCGTGCCGCCCGGCCGGCCAGGACGGTCCCTTCTAACGGGACTTCTGCTATGCCCCTGGCAGGGAACGACACAAGCCCGGAGAGCTTCCTTTTGCACAACGCGCTGGCCCGAAAGCCGAAGCGGATCCGAACCGCCTTTTCCCCGTCCCAGCTTCTGAGGCTGGAACACGCCTTCGAGAAGAACCACTACGTGGTGGGCGCCGAGAGGAAGCAGCTGGCGCACAGCCTCAGCCTCACGGAAACTCAGGTGAGCGAGGCGTGCACCCGAGGACCCCACCCCACTTTCTGGCCCCCTGCAGTTGGCACACAAGTGCGGAGCTCCGAGACGGCCTTTGGCAAAGAGCGCTGGAGGTGGTTCCACACTTGGGTTCAGAACATATAAGTTTTGAGCTGCCTGGCTTCCTTGGGCTCCAGCAAGGGGCTGTAAGAGCCGACCCACCCCAGGCTCTGGGGAGACCGGCTGAGTAGCTCCCTCCGGTCTGGCTGGGCATGACTTACAGTTTCTGGTTAAGACACCTGTGCACTTTTGGTGAGACTTTCAGTTAGAGTCTGGGACTCAGGTGGGCGCCTGGAGAAGGAGAGCGCAGAAGGTGAGGGGCAGGGGTGGGGATGCATGAAACTCGAGTCTGGAGATGTCTGGGAGTGGGTTAAATGAGTTCTGTGCTACTGCAGACCCAAGGTTCACACCTATGGCTCCAGTTACTCCCCTTGGGGGGATCAGAGAATCAGAAGGCAGAGGCCAGACATCCTAGGTGCGTCCCTAAATCAGCGAAATGGAGGTGGAAGGCTGCAGAGAAGGGCTGCCTCGGGGGACAGACCCTTGTGGCGCAGCAGGGCTCGGAGGGGGGCCTGGCTCCGGCCTGCTGGGGTCGGGGAGGGCGCTTAGGGCTACAGTAGGCACTACTGTACGTGAAGCCGCAAGGCGAGGTCAAAGTTCCCGGCAAACAGTAACATTTTGGGGCAGATTAAGTTGTAACACTTTTTCTGGGAGGCGCAAAGAGGTCGAGGCTTTTGTTTTTAAAACGTCCCCCTGGACAAAACCGAGGAGGGCCTCGCGGGTTGGTGCGGGGCCTGGCACAAGGCGCGGCCCGGCTGATTTCTCCTGGATAGCCGAGGCCGCGGTGGTCTTTGTCCGCCTCGCTGCCCATGCTGCCTGGAGTCTTTGTGTGCGTGTCAAGCCCCGAGCGCACCGACGCGCGCCTTGGGCGAGCGCCGGGGAGAAATGAACCGTCCTCCCCCTCAATTAGCAAACTCAAAGCAAATTAAACTCAGCCTTGTTCCAGCTCGGCTTTTTCATGGGGCACTTTGGGGGACTGGGGCATTGGGGAGAGCAAGCCGGGACCTGGGCCGGCCTTCTAAAAGGAGGGAGTGGGGCGGGCTTCAGGGGCCTGGGCTGCTGCTTTCGGGAAGGGACAGGCCTGGGGGCAGGGGAGATGCCGTCACCAGCATTTCCCTCACTGTACCGCACTGCTGAGAAGCTGGGACAATGTTGGCTTCTTGCATGGTGGCTGAAGGGGACCCACTGCCCAGCTCCCCCAGGGAGGTGATGGGGATTGCAGTCCAGCCCTACATCGTTGCTCGCCGGACCTCTAGCAGCTGCTCTGGGGAGATGCGGCCGCCAGCCCCGCTCTGATGGGAGGTGATGTGACCAGGGTGCGAGCTGGGGCCTGGTGGGTCCTGGGGCTGGTCCGGAGGAGGGAAGGGAGGGAGTTCCATCTCTTCTCCTCTCCTCTTTCTTAGTTTCTCTCCCACTTCCTCCTTATCCCAAGGTCTTTCAGAAGCTTTCACTTTTGAGCTTCTTTTCCTAGCTGGAAAGGTACAGCGGGGCTGGTCCCCAGGCCTCTGCATCCCACCATCCCCCAGGCTTCCTCCAGTACTCCCCCACCCCCCAACTCGTGCTCACCTGCAAGAGTCCTGGGCAAGGAAGAGGAAGCTCAGGCAAATCCTGACTGCCTACCCAGGGCCGAGGCTTTGCAGAGGAAGCGCTATATTTAGGCAATGCTGCGGAAACAGACAAAATAGAAAGCACATTGGGCCTTGCACAAGAAAGCTGCCAGAGCCGGCCGGGAATAAGGTCTTCCCTGCACTAGCTAGGTAGAGGGAGTCAGGGACTTGTCTTTTTATTTTACCTTACTTATTATTGTTGTAGGGGTTTCCCAGGGTTTGCAAGGCTTTTGCTCTCAGCAGGAGGTGGGTGTCCCCTTCAGGGCCAGGCGCGTGCAGGGGCACTGTGCCCTCTGGACCATCTAGCCTGGGGGAAGCGCCCCGCCGGGGCCCAGAAGGGCAGGGAGCGAGGCTTCCTAGCTGACAGCACTAGGAGCTCGGCTCCCAGAAGGGAGACCTTGGGGAGGTCCGCCCTTCGGATGCGCAGCTGGGGGACTGGGCTCTCGAAGGCGCCACACGGAGGAGGAAGTGGCAGGAGGGCGCTGGAGAGGTACTAATGCGCCCCCTCTGCATCTCGTCTGCAGGTAAAAGTATGGTTTCAGAACCGAAGGACGAAGTTCAAAAGACAGAAGCTGGAGGAAGAAGGCTCAGATTCGCAACAAAAGAAAAAAGGGACGCACCATATTAACCGGTGGAGGATCGCCACCAAACAGGCGAGTCCCGAGGAAATAGACGTGACCTCAGATGATTAAAAACACAAACCGAACCCCACAGAAACGGACACCACGGAGCAAAACAGAGACAGGGAGAGGAGGGGTAGAAGAAAAGAAAAAAAAAAAACCTACAAAACAAAAACAAACCGCACACACACATTCACCGAGAAGAGGAAGAGGGAGTCAGAGAGAGCGGCGGCGCGTCGCGGACTTTGGGCAGCGAGGGCGCAGGGTCCTGATCCCAGGCTGCGCGGAGATGGCCGAGGACGCAGGCTTCTTGATCAACATGCAACCCTTGTCTAAAGAGGCAGCTGAGTGAGAGAGCGAGAGAGAGAGAAAGAGAGAGTGAGAGAGAGAGAAAGAGAGAGTGAGAGAGAGAGATCCAAATGGGGCACAGCCGAAGGCGCTCTGAACAAGGGAAGCTGTCAGTCAAACGCCAACCCAGCGAGACAAGATGATTGGCAGGTATTCCGTTTATCGCAGTCCTGATTTAAAAAAAATTATAATGATAATAATAATGATGATAAAAGAAAACCCCAACCAGGCACAGGACTTTTTCTTTTGCACTTCGCAGAGTTTCCCCCCAATCTTTAAAAATAATTAGTAATACTAGCAATCGAAATTCCATATCCAGCCCCATCCCACACCTGTTCAAAAACTTGAATTGCATGTAGCAGTTGTTGGGCGAATGGTGTCTAAAGACAGAAAATGAATTGTAATTTTCTTTTCCTTTTAAAGACAGGTTCTGTGTGCTTTTTATTTTGATTTTTTTTTCGAGAAATGTGCAGTCTGTAAACACTTTTTGATACCTTCTGACGTCAAAGTGATTGTGAAAGGTAAATGAAGTAGGCTCGGCGATAGTGGTCCTCTTACAGAGAAATGGGGAGCAGGATGGGGGGCTGGGGGTGGCGGGGGAGGGTGCCCACAAGAGGAGTCAGGACTTGTGCTGGGAAAGAAAAACCCTAAATTAATTCTATTTCTTGAACATTCCCTTTCCTAACATCCCGAAGGCTTAAAACCACGAAGTAAACTCCTTTTGGTGGTTGGAGAGATTGGCCGAATTCAACCATTCGCTGTAAGGCCATTCCCAAACTTTAAATCTATCTATTTCAAAAACTGAAGGACTGTAGTTAGCGGGGATGATGTTAAGTGTGGCCAAGGACATGGCGGCAAGTTTTCAAGCACTGAGTTTCTATTCCAAGATCATAGACTTACTAAAGAGAGTGACAAATGCTTCCTTAATGTCTTCTATACCAGAATGTAAATATTTTTGTGTTTTGTGTTAATTTGTTAGAATTCTAACACACTATATACTTCCAAGAAGTATGTCAATGTCAATATTTTGTCAATAAAGATTTATCAATATGCCCTCAGAGTAGTTGTTTTGAGAAATTGAAGTGAGTTTTTTTTTTTTTTTAAGTATCTATAATTTGAGTGTGGTCCTTCTCCAATGAGGCTCAAGAAACCCAGGCTCCTCACCCACAAAAGGGCCAGACTGATGGATTCTTGGGCATTTTAAAGAGAGATGAGGGTGGAAAAGGGAGAGGATTAGGAAAACTTAAGTCCTTCAGAAAAGGGTTGGGAGGAAAGTTTTCCAACCAGATTTTTGCCCATTGCAAGGCTCCCTGAGGGACTTTGGTTTGAACTTCAGGTTAAAAAATGTTTACTTCTTTTTAACTTCTAGTCGTTGTTGTTGTTGTTGTTTCAATCCAGACGTATAGTTACACATCGAAGAATATTCCCCTAGGATTGCAGGAAACGCTTAGCAGAATCAGAATCCTGGGACTTTTAAACTGTGCTTCTGACTTCAAACCCCAAAGTACAAGCTCCTCCCCCACCCCCTTCCTTCTCTTCCTTTCCTTCTCTTCCCTTACTTCCTCCCTCCCTTCTTTCCTTCCTTCTTTCCTTCCTTCCCTCCTTCCCTCCTTCCTTCCTTCCTCTCTGTCGGGCCCCAATCTGCTGAAGGTGAGGAGGCAAGCCCAAGGCCCTCAGCAGCCTTAGAAGGCAAGCATTCCGAGAAACCTTCAACTCTTAATTTTAACATTAAAGAAAAAGTTGTAACCAGTCTTGGAGGAAACTTAGCTTTTTTTTTCCTTCCTCCTTCCCCCTTCTGGGGGTACGAGGTTGTTTTTGCATGCTTCATTTGCTTCTTATCCTGATAGGCTGCATTAATCAGTTTTATTTCCATTGATAGAGAAACCTCGTCTGTTCTGTTCGAGCTACAAAGCGTCCTGCGAGCTTTTGTGAAAGTGCAAATCAGTTTAAGCAATTATCATACCAGGAATATGAAGGGGAAAGAGGAGGCCTTGCCCAGTGGTCTCCTTTAATCTCTTAATCCACGGATCCAGGGGGGCCGCCTGGACATAATTTAGGACAATCTCCCCACCCTTTACACTGTGATAAGGCCAAGTTACAATGCAGGGCAAAAATACAAGCTTTGTTAACACCCTGCCTTGAAAAGTTAAGATTAGACATTCCGTGCACGTGTGGGGACTATAGGGCACTATGGAAATTTTTCTTTATTTTTTTCCTCCCCTCCTCTCTTCTAAAGTAGAATTCATTCTTGGTTTCTCTCCCTCTTTTTTTTTCTTTATCTCCGCCTGTCTCTCCTTTTTTTCTCCTTCTTGGTTCCTCTGGAGAACCTTGGCTGTCCACGGCATATTTTCACGCACGCAGACTGCTCTGGGAAGGTGTGTGTATTGTGGGGGACACTTGGCTGCAGGAGGATGCTGGGGTGAGGCGAGCTGCCTGGAGAATTCCAGGCTAGCTTCTCAAAGGGACAGGTGCTACCCTGGGTATCCGGAAACTGAAGTTGGCTTTCGAGCTGCTTTGACAGCAAGACCTCCCTGTCGGATGGCTGTCCCGAGTGCTTTACAGTCACTGCAACAGTACCTCTTCCCCTTTTCTTAAACAAGTCACCTTCTCCCTCCACTCATTTCCCCAGATCCAGAATGCCTCAAACACGGAGCACAGACATGTCAAAATTCCCACTGGCCTTTCCAGAAAAAAAAAAAAATTCTCATCTTAATAAAAGGCTTATTTCTGCAGAAAGTATATACTTTTTTTTTTAAGTACAAGAAAAGGGATAGGGTGACCAAGATTTTTTTTTTTTTTTTTTTTTTGGTAAACGTCCTATGTAGTGTAACAGCAATAAAATCATCAGAGAATACTATTAGCTTTGGAAAAAAAAAACCTAAAAGCTTTATTACAAACCAAGCTTTGAAAATAGGGGGGATTAGGCGGCTGAAAGGGTCCCACAATGGTAAGAAGAAAAGGTTTCATGCTAATGAGGTTAATGCCCTTTGTATCTCAGGCCTCCACATCTTCATTACGCGCTATCTCCGGCTGCACGGAGCGGCTCAGAGAGCCGCAATCCACTCCAACGCCCCCCTTCCCGGCCCAAAGAAGGATTTGATAGCAGCTCTGTTCAAACTAGATAATTATATCTTTTCAAGTCGGAATTAAGATAAAGAAAGTGAAGCAGAGGCGGCTCGCCTTGATCCACTGCAAACAAATTTGGCGCACTTTCGAGTCCTTCCCCCGCCTCAAAAAGGCAGGACAGTCAGCTTATTAGCCGCTCGTTTGCTTTATTAATTCATCTATTTAAAGTGGCAGGATTAGAGCGTCTAATGTGGACGCGGGCTGCCGTGGCGTTGAGGAATATAAATATTTGCGAGATGCCATCCCACGATGACTATCTGGGCGCGGGGCGCGGGGCGCAGGGCGCGGGGCACGGTGCGGGGCGCGTGTGCCTTGCGGCTGCGTCCCCTTCCCAGTGAGCGCATGCGGGACTGGAGCCCTTTGGGCAGGGGTACGGTGGGAGCTGTGTGCCCCAGGTCTGTGTACTCTTGCGTGGTATACGGGTGCCAGGCCTAGATGCCCCTGTAAGGGCTTTACGGGCATCGAGGCGCAGGTCGGGCGTTCTTCCCTGCACATGGCGGAACTGCACGCGAGTTGCCTTGTGTCCCGCCTGTTACCCCGAATGGGGATGAAGGTTACGTTTGATCCGCATCCTGCTCCCTTGTTGATTGCTTGTGGGCCTTTTCTGTGTAGTCCCCTGTGTCAAGGGGACTCTGAGTGGGTTCTCAGTTGCGTTACCCTGGGAAAGTCAAGCGGAGTGTACGATGCCCGTGTGCCCCAGCTAGGTTCTCGTGCCAGGTACACGTGGGCTTCGTGTGCGTTTCTCGCTTGGGGTCCTATTCCTCCGCACCCAAGGGTCCGGTATGCAGGCGCGGGGCCGGAGGGGGTCGGGGTCGGGCTTTTTCGAGGCCCCAGAAACTCCTGGGGAGGCAGAAGCCTTGGGACCTCCGGACGGTTCCCCCATTCTGCCTTTCCTTCTGGGTGTCCGGTGCCCCCAGCTCCCTCCGACTCTGCTCCTGGCAGCCGAGCCGAGCCGGAGCGGGAGCGTTGGCGGCGGCCCGGAACCCGCCGGGCCACTTTTGTGCTAGGGGCGGATTGTGGCAGGCAGACAGCCACGCCAAGTGGGCCTGGCAGAAAGGGGGCTCGGGCCTGCGCGCGGCCCTGGAAACCTCGGCTCCTCCCCGTTCCCGCCTCAGAGTCGCAGGAAACAAAGTCTCCGGACGCGCAGGCCGACTGGGGAGGGACTCTGGCGACTCGGCCCCGGGCCCGCTCCGCGGTGGGGGCAGCGGGGCTGGGCTGACCGCCTGGGGGCAGTTTCAAGTCTGAATAAGCGGGTGGAAGTAGCTAGACTGAGAGGCTAGGCTCGTGTGTTCGTGTAGGTGGAGTGCCTGAATTCGGTCCGTGAAACAGTTGTGTTCGTGTGCAGATGTCATTGTGTGTCCGAGCCAGGACTTAAGTCAGGATCCGTAGGTGCTGACCGTGCTAATGGCGTGTTTGAAGCCGAAGAGGTCCGTGCTCCCCGTGTGGGTTGTGTGAGTGCGTCAAGGCGTCCCGCTTCCTTGGGCATCTAGCTCCTATCGAGGTAGGGCGAGAGCGGGCAGCGGCGTGGCTGTCGTGTCTCCGGAGGTGGAGAAATGCACTCTGCGGACGGAGCGTGCGGGCCTGAGTCTGGTCGCAGAGCGTGCACCTGGGAGTCCGGCTCTAGTTGTGGATCGCAGGCAGTGGGAAGGCCCTCAGCGTGTGTGTGACCCGCGGGCACATTTCTCTGTGTTTGGGTGGAGGTCCCCGGGCGCTGGCGTCCCTGCCCCGCACCGGGCAGCTTTTGTACGTCTCGGGATCTAGGCGTGTGTGTGTCCAGCGAGAGGCCTGGGTTCACGTATTGTTCCTATGCGCACCACGCGCTCCGGAGTTTGGTAAACAACAGTCGTTTTTTGGTAACTGCGCATTTTCCCGGCTGGCCTTTATTATCCCCGCAATCAGCCTTAGATTTACTTGGGTGCCGCCTCTGGGCAGCGACGCGCGCGGCGGGAAAGGAAAGGGGCCTGTGAGGTCGGGGTGCCGCGAGGCCGAGCTGCGGGGTCGCTGGTGTAGGCCCAGGGCTCGGCCACCGTATATACCTCCCCCAACCAAACCCGCAGCGAGGGGGAAGTGGGAGTTTTGAGAACCCGCTGACCCCAGCCGTGACCCCGCTCGGGGAGGCGGCTTCTCCCGGCGCGACCCTGTACGCCAGGAAACCCGAGGCGGAGCCACGCTTGAAAGCGAAAGGTCCATTCATCAGCCGCGCCCCAGCGTCTAATTGGCCTTTTGTTCATTAGTGCCTATTGCCCAGCGGGAGCGGGAAGGGGGCTTGGGAGGGCCCCGGGGGCTGCAAGCAGGGGTGCTTGGCGCCCCGGGGCCAGGGGTCCGGGTAGGGCATGGCGCGTCGCACTCCTGCGAGGGGGCGCCAGAGCGCGCCAAAGATCGCGCCCACGTGCAAGGATGCTCGGCGGGAGACTGGTTTTCTAGCGTCCGGGCCGGGTCCTCCAAGCTGCAGGAGGCCCATCGCCCGGTCCTTGCCCGCACCTCCGCCGCAGACCCAGCCCACGTCTTTCCTCCGCACCCTCGGGATTTCGGACCGGCCTTCCTGCCTCTTCCAAGTTCCCAGCTCAGGCACTGGCCTTGGGGCTGGGCTGGGCTCACGTCCCGCCTTTCCTCAGGATTCTAGAGTTCTTTCGTTCTAGTCTTGCCGCCCACCCCAGAACGACTCTGGGTCCCCCTCCCTAGGCACCAACAGCACAGTCCTGTCGGGCCAGTGCCCCGCTTCTCTGGGTGGGAAATCGAGAGAAAATTTTGGCAGGGCAGGGAGGTAGGAGTTGCCCCATTCTTCTGGGATCAGGTGGAGGAGGAAGTCTCCAGCGCTCCAAATTCTAGCTCTCTCCGAATCACACCTTACCTTCTTGCTCCCCATCTCCTACCCAGCGTCCACATCAAGCCTTGACATCCCCCTCTCTACCCCACACCTACTGCCCCTCCGCACACAGCCGGAGGAGTCCGAGAGAAAGCGTTGGGGTAGGGGCTCCTTCCAGCATAAGCCCAGAAGTCCAGACGCACCTGAAGGGCCCTGGAGGAGCCTGGAGTGGGGATGGGGTAGCACTTGGAAAAGGGTCCAGGGCCCCCAGCCCCACGTCTTTCCTCTCTTTCCCTGGGAAGACGGGGTTTCCTGGCAATGGTCAGGCTGCCCTGTACCTCCCGGCTCCCCGCCTCAGCCCGGTCCCTGGCCACCCCTAACCCCCAGCCGGCTTCGGGACCTATATATAGCGCGGGTCTCCATAGCCCTCCGCCGGACCTGACGTCAGGAAGAACTTGATCTTGCCTGCTTCGCTCCTGCTTCTGAAACTGATCCTTGAAATGAGAGAACAGACTCTACACAATTCCCATGGCCTTGACATAAGGTACAGCGATAAATATACACCACTAATGAGCAATTACCATATAATCACCTTCCAATTAGCTCGCATAATGATGAATTAAACATTCTAGCAGGCGGGATTAGGTTTCTTACTTTGTATATTATTTACGAAGGCTATAGCTTCTGCAAAGAACCAAATATCAAATTAGATGGGGAATTTTCACTTGGGGGTAATTATGCATTCAGGCCAGCGGCTGTGTTCTGGTCACTTGTCAAATGAGGCCTGCAAGGTACTGACCAGTTCGTTTGGGCATGTATTTCCCCCCTTTCCTCGTCTCTCTTTAGGTGCAATTGCCTTTCCTTTCCCTTTTACCACCCTGGCCCGAAGGGTGGGAGGATGGGGGTTTGGGGGAGGGGGGAGGCGGGGTTTGGGGAGGGACCTCGGTCTCGCAGGGAGGATGCGGTGCAGGCTTACGGCCCTCTCAGTACGTGTCCCTCGCGCCTTGCCCGCTCTGGTCCCGGGTCCCATTCCTCTCCGCCGGGGAAGGACGCCCAGGGCGCATCCTGGGGCCTCGGAGCCGTCCGAGCTTTCGGAGAAGAATCGAGTCGGCTCGGGCGCTACTTCGGAGCTAGCGGCCGGGGCGGCAGCCCTCCCAACCCCACGCAGGCGCCCTACTGCTCCCGGGGGGCACCGCTGTCGGACCTCCCCCAGGCCCCCTCGGGCCCTCACTGCGGGGTCTTGGGCCTCCACCCCCACTGCCGCCCCAGCAGCGGCGGAGAAAGAGTGTGTGTGTCTCTGTGGGTTGCGCGGGATGTGTGTGTGGGGGGGAGGGATACTGAAACAAACAACAAACCTCCACCCGCCCGCCCGCGGCCACCTCTCTTGTTCGGAAATGAATTTTGGCAAGAGATTAGCTCCTAATCTGATCTAACGCTGCTGACATTTGGGAAGAAGATGAAAATGGCAGCTCAATTTCATTCAGAAACGGGGTCACTTCGCGGGGCTCCGCTTTGCTCCCCAGAGAGTGTGGATGCCCCTCCCCCTCCCCCCTAAAGCGGAGGAGCTAGGCTGGAGCTGGGGGGCAGGCAGGCGGCCGGGACTACCCGCCCCCCCAGCAGTCTGCGGGCGGTTCTCGGCAGCACCGCGTGCTGTCCCGGTTGAATGGTGGAGGTAGAAGGGCGGTGTTGGCTGGGGCATCATCCTCCATCCTCTCCCCTCCCCCCTCCCCCGCCTCTCTTCGGGGTACCGTGCTTGCACAGAGGTGGGGGTTCTCTTTAGGTCGCAGAGCCTCTGTCTTGCAGGGAGGCCCGTGGAAAGTAAGAAGTCAGGAGTCACCACCCAGTGAGGTCATTAAAGCCAGGCATCTCAAGGCCTTGCTTCCTGCCCCCTTCCCCTGGGCTTCCAGGGCGCACCTAGGGCCTGGGGGTCGGAGGGGGGGGGAGTGGTCAGACCCTGCAGCCTGGACAGAGGGTCTCGCTTATTTAGAAATGATGGACCTGGGGGCGCCTGTGTGGCATAGCGGTTAAGCGTCTGCCTTCGGCTCTGGGCGTGATCCCGGCATTATGGGATCGAGCCCCACATCAGGCTTCTCCGCTATGAGCCTGCTTCTTCCTCTCCCATCCCCCTGCCTGTGTTCCCTCTCTCGCTGGCTGTCTCTATCTCTGTCAAATAAATAAATAAAATCTTTAAAAAAAAAAAAGAAAAAAAAAAAAGAAATGATGGACCTGGACATAGCCTCCCCTCTGTTTGGCTCCAAGAGGCTGCAAGGTCCTGGGCAGTGGGAGTCAAGGCTTCCTGGAGACAGTGCCTCCCTTTACCCTTGGATACCTACACGCACCCACTGCAGGCAGACTCAAAAAATGGGCAGCCCATGTTTTTGGCCACCTAGAGGGCCCCACCAGGCCCAGCGTCTCCCTTCAGCTAGGACTGTGTGGACAGCGGCCTCACCCTAGTGCCAGGTAACAGGGGACAGGTAGAATCACTTATGGGGGATCCTGTTTTCGAGCCAGGGGTCCTGGGGGCCTGCCTATGGGGTGCCAGGCCTGGGATTGGGGGTCAAGGACATCATCATCATCAGCCCAGGACAAGCACAAGCTGAAGGCTCGGTGCTTGGGTCCCTTGGAGTGAACATAACAAGGAAGAGAGTTTTGTGCCCAAGTTTGGTCGTGTACCCAGCGTGCATGAGTGGCTGTGCCCGAATGTGCTCGCACAGCACGTGGGGCACACACATGGATGTGTAAGTGGGCACGAGGCCTTGGGGGACAGGGGCCGCTGCAGCCCATACTGTGTCTACAAAGCTGAGGAAAAGGCATCCCTCCTGTGCCGTGCAGTGAGATGTGAGCTGGGCTTCAGGGAGCATTGCCCCCCGCCTCGCCTTTTAGGCAGCGTGTGCTCTATATTCCATACACTTGAGTTCGGGTGGGGTTGCTGTGTGTTGGCTCTGATATTATTATTATTATTATTATTATTACTTAAAGATTTTATTTATTTATTTGACAGAGAGAGAGACAGCCAGTGAGAGAGGGAACACAAGCAGGGGGAGTGGGAGAGGAAGAAGCAGGCTCCCAGTGGAGGAGCCTGATGTGGGGCTCGATCCCATAACGCTGGGATCACGCCCTGAGCCGAAGGCAGACGCTTAACGACTGAGCCACCCAGGCGTTCCTGACTCTGGTATTATTGACGGTGAATTTATTATTGAGCTTTGTTCGGAACCGTCCTTCTGCCACTGGTGTGCACTTAGCAGGGGACTGTCCCTTGCGCCCCCCCCATGCCCTTTACCCTGCCTGGGGTTCTGGATGCCACAGTCCTGTGTCTCAGCCACTATGGAGTTACTGCATGTCATTTAGAGGACTGGTAACTGCAAGTATGTTTGCCGGGTTGGGGGGGTGCTGAGTTATTAATTGCAAAGCATGCGTGCATGTGAATGTGCATGAGTATTTGTGGGTGAGAGCCTGCAAGTGTGTGTGTATGTGTGTAGATGAGCATAGGGTGACCGTGGCAGGAGGGCACGACTTAGTGTGTGGGTGGGAGCCGTGTAAGGGGTGGGGGGCAGCTGGCTTTGCTGCCCTGGCTCTCCTGCCTCACTGGGCCCCCTTTGGTCGGCCTTGCAAAGGGCTCACCCCGCACCACTTCTTGTCCCTCGCTCTAAACAACTGCGCTTATGTCTTCATGAGAGCAGAAGTGGTGACTAATGGCACAGAGCAGTTCAAGTGGAAGGCTGCTGCTGCGGAAAGGGGGCCATTTGACCGAGACATCGCTTTCTGTACCTGTCACCTGGGGCAGCGCAGCGGGGACTAACTCAGCTCCAGGGACCTCCTGGCTGTGTGTGCGGTGTGGTCAGTGCTGGAATTTAGGGAGAACCAGAGCACTTTCAAGGCCCTTCTTCTCTGCCCACCCCCCTGCCACCCACACAACCTGCTCCCCCCAAACCCCACCTTGAGTTTTCCCAGCTGAGAAGGAGATTTTCTTTAGCATAGACTACAGGCGAGACCCACCGTCCAGCCTCAGGAGGGTAGGCGTGGCTAGACAGCGTGCACTGGCGAGATCTGTGTGTGTAGACCGATGGCCGAGGTCCTCATTTGCTTCCTGTCCCTCAGCTATCTGAGCAGGTGTCTTCCGAGTAAGTTTAGTGTAAACCCCAGGAAGAACAGTCCAGAGAAGTTACTAGATTCTGGGCCCCAGGGAAGGGAACAGGTGAGGCCAGGAGCCTCTGGGAATTTGCATCGCCCCGTTGCTCATCTCAGGAGCTCTGACCCCTTCCCTGGCCCCTGGGCTAAATCGTAGGCCAAGCGTGAGCAGGGAGTGAATAGCGATTGCTTTTGCTTCAAATACCTACTATGTGCCAGCACTTTGGAAGCATTCTGCAAGCCTATGCGTTCCCTCTGCCATAGGTCAGGCTCTTGTTACTGACCTCCTGCCCATTGCTTTCTCTGGCCTCTCTTTCTAGTACAGACTGATGGGGAGGTGGAGGGCTGCTGGGTGGGAGAGGCCCTTGTGTCTTTCCTTCCCAGGTCCTGGACTCATGCTCTCCTACCAGTGGAAGAGGCTAAGCCAGGGTGGTGCTGGGGTCACCCAAAGAGATGGAAACAAAGATAGTCCACCCCAACCCTGTGCCCTTTCTGCTGTCTATTGTGTTTTTCACCCATGTTTCCGTATCTGTCTCCAGAAAGGGTGGAGAGCCATTCCCTGGAGCCCAGCCCCATTCTCTAGGCATTTCTTCCCTCCCTGCCTCCCTCCCATCGTCCCTCCCTCTTTTCCTCCCTGCCCCTTCCCTTTCTTCCTTTTATTGATATGGATATACTCCACAGGCTTATCATTCATATGTCAAGTTATATATGTATGAGATTAATTAGTATTGTTCGCTATAGGGAAATATTTGAAGCAATCTAAATATCCATAAGTAGGGGATTGGTAAAACAATTTACCCCAGAATAGGATTTATGCAGCAGCTAAAAAGAATGTTCTAAAAACAAAAGATCTCCAAGATATGTAAATGTCCACTGATAAAAACAACAGGAGTGAGCAAAGAATACCATTAGTTTAAAAAGAATTACATAAAGGGTATGTTTATTTGTTTGAAGTTGCTTATAATCTTTCCAGGAGGATACAAAAGAAACTGGTAGAAGCGATTCCCACAGTCTTTTTTGAATGCCACGGCATGCTTTTTCCCTCCCTGAGCACCTGGCTGCCCCACTCCAGAGGTAAGGCTGTAGCTCTGAGATGCTTAACGTCGGCTTTGCATCAGGGTTCCTGGAATGGAGCACCCACATCCAAGTGGTTCCCTTCGGTCCCACATAGAACAGGACCCTCTCATCCATGTTTTGGCTGCTATACTTCGTCACTGTGGTCCAAGACAGTGTTGGCTTTTTTGGCAACCAAGAGTCAGAAGCCCAGCTCCGCCCCAGATAAGGAATCCTACAGAAGGCCCCCGGGTGGTCACGCAACCTGGGCTTGGCTGTTTCCAGAGTTGGGAAGCTCGCTACTATCAAAGTCACCTTGTCTCTTCCAAAACAGATCTGAGTTTTAGGATTTTCTCTGAGGCCTGGAGCATAAGTCTTATCTCCCTGGAGTTCATCTGGTGACATGACAATTGCATGGAGTATTGCCCCTTACTCACATTATCATGAAAAAAAAATGCAGATTGATAGACCCGCAGAATAAATAGTATAAGGTATACACACTCCATCTTCAAAAATTATGAGTTGAATTCTGCCCCCTCCAAGTTCATACGTTGATGTCCTGTGCCCCAGTACCTCAGAATGTGACCTGGTTTGGAGGTAGGGTCTTTACAGAGGTGATCAAGTTAGAATGAGGTCATGAGAGTGGGCTGGTGTTCTTATAAAATCCGTCATGACTGGTGTTCTTATAAAAAGAGGAAATCTGTGTGTGTGATCCAGACACACCCAGAGGGAAGACGATATGAAGGCACAGAGAGAAGACGGCCGTCTACAAGTCAGGACAGAGGCCTCAGAAGGAACCAACCCTGGGGACATCTTGATCTTGGACTTCTAGCCTCCAGAAGTGTGAGACAATACATTTCTGTCGTTGTTGTTTAAGGAACCCTGTTGGTAGTGCTTGTTACAGCCTCCTGAGTGGACTGGTACACACGATAAACTCAAGGTCACTCTTGCTCTAGCTGCCTTTCCCAGGCACTCCCCAGCCCACTGCTATTTTGAAGCAAATTCCAAACCTCATACCTTTGCTCTAGTAACAATTTTAGGATGTATCTCCAACAGGAGTCTTGTAAAAGCTTAACCACAACACTGTGATTCCTTAATAATTCTACTCTCCATGAGGTCACACACTGATTTGGGAGTAGCTATGGGCCTACACCTATGCCGTCTTGGGGATGGGCTCCCCGGAGTTCTGAGTAGGAGGGGCAGCCCACCTGGGACACAGGCAGACCCATCTGCACACGCTGATGCCCTCCTCCCATTTGGAGAACTTCCTTCCAAGGGGATCCCTGTGTGTGCACCTTGGGAGGAAACATGGGTACCTCCCCCTTCCTTTGTAGGGACCAAAGATCTCAGTGTTGCCAGTCTGGCCACACTGCAGACATTAGCAGGGCTTGAGGGGTCTTAGGAAGGGGTTTTCTCCCTTATCGGGGGCCTTGGTGCCTGCTCGGGCTCCTATTGGCACCGGTAGGAACTACTTTTCCTGCTGTGCCCTAGCAGGGAGCACCCCGGGAGTCAGACTCCAGCAGGGGCTACCAGCAGAGCTGAGCCACACCTGGGCAGGGCTACTGTCACTGTCTGGAGCCACCTCCTTGGAGGGGCCGCTGGGGAGGGCTCCGCTGGGAGGGTCAGCCCAGGGGGTTTTGCTCTCTGAACACCCCCAGATGGACCTTTCTGAGCTCTCTGGCACTCAGCTTGCCTCCAGGGAGTAGCTGGGCCCCGGCTGCTTTCCTCTCTTCTGGCCTGTCGGGGTCCGGGGCCCTGGAATCAATGGCCATGGGGCCCCAGCCTCTCGGAGCACAGCCTAGCCGGGCTTCGAACTTCCTCTGGCTGCGGCTGCATAGCTAAGCGGTGTCCTGGCAAGCCGTCCCACCCCCGGCAGCTCAGTTGCACCCTAACCAAATGAGGTGCTGCTCGAAGGCGTGATTAAGTAACAGCGAGCGCAGTGGAGCAAGGGCAGGGCCCTTCCTCACTGGTGGAGCAACCGGGCTGAAATCCGACTGGAAGACCTGTCGGACGCCTGTTTTGCTTCCCCAGCCCTCCCTGTTCGAAGCCGAGGCAGAGCGATGCCTCGCGGCCAAGTTCTGTTTGATTTCTAAATATTGGGGAGAACCCTTGGATGTGTCAGGGTGCTAACCATAATTAGCATTCTTTAGGAACAAAATAGACAACAAGCCTGCTATTGTTTTCTTAATTATATGTCTTCTGATAGAAACAATCCCTTGGTCTTGGTGATGTGTGGATTCATTATCCCAAACAGTTCTTTTTGGAAGTTAGGAAATGTGTCTCCTGACCTCCTTCTCCATTTCAAGGGAGCCAACCTCTCGAGTTTCTTCAAGAGCCCCGTGGTTACCTGTGTCGAGAAGGTGGAGGAGAAATGGGTATCTGGGCTGTGGTGGGGCCGGGCTGGCTTGCGGGTTGCTCGGGGGGCCCTGTGGGCCTCCGGTCGAGCAAAGCTGGGGGACTTTGTGGGCTGACCCTCTGGAGACGGATCTGCAGTCCCTCCGTGTGCCCCAGACAGGAGGCACAAGTGGGGGAGGGACGCGAGAGGATGGAGCCCTTGTGGTGTTTGTCTGGAGTCTCTGGGCCCTCCAGGCAGGATGTCCTGGTGACTCGCTGAGCAGGGTCTCCCCGTGGCCACCCCAATGCACCCCTCACTTTCTTCCACCCTCTTTTGTGTTTCGAGCCCTCCCAGCAGCCTCTGAGAAGCATGCCGAGGTGGTAGCAGGTACCAGGCCTGGCCTGAGAAGGTCCATGGGGCTGCCGCCGGGACAAGGGCCCGGGAGCTTTGTCAGGTGTGTGTGTGGATGACACCGTGGGTGCTGAGGGGAGGGAGAGGCCCCTGAAGAGTCGTGTGTGTATGGGTGTGTGTATGAGTGTGTATGTGTATATGTGTGTGTATGTGTGGGAAATGGGGGAAGGATAGGGAGTTTTCCTGCAGGGGATTCCTTTACGTTCCTCATTTCAATCTTTGCTTGCAAGGGCCCCAAATGCCTCCCTCTGTCCCCTTACTGTCCCATTACACCTTCCTTGTGCTTTTAGGGCAGGCTCCAGGTCCTCCAGCTCCAGGAAGTCTACCTGGATTCCCAGCCAGCCCTCTGGGGCCTCTCCCTGTACAAAGCCTGCCGCCCTTTCTCCACCTTGCTGCCCCAAATGCTTACCTCTCTCTAAGCGGGTAAATCCAGTCTCTACAATGGGCCCTAAGATGCAAGTGGGAGCAGGGCTGGGCCTCGCCCGTCTCAGGCTCTGCCCTGAGTGCCTGGCTCTAGCCAGACCTGCTCAGTGTTTCCCCCGACTATTCCTCCTTCTGCTGCTTCTCTCTTTTCCCTCTCTCCTTCCCTGTTACTTCTGCTGGTGTCCGTGGGTCTATGTGTTGCATGACAAAAAATATTTGAGGTGACTGGCAGGGAATATAATTAAGCTTAATTCATGATACATATGAAGTACAAACAGATTATAATGTAAAAATAATGCCGTAGAAGTCAATACTGGGGAAGCCATCAATTAAGAGTTGAGACCACGGGGCCGTTAGAACACGGATGTGCTGTAAGATATTATTATGGTTTCTGTGTTAGCAGTGACGCTTATTAAATGTGCTGTGTGCTGGGTCCTGAACCTTATGTCCCTTATCTCATTTAATCCTCTCGATAATAACCTCAGATGTGGGGACTATCTTATCCCCATTTTACAGATGAGGACACATACACACACACACATGCATACACACACAGAGTGGTGCAGAATCTTGCCCAAGGTCACACAGCCAGACAGGACAGAGCGGGGATTTTAGCTGAGGTGCTGTCTGACCTTGACCTAGCCCATCTGCTGCATCCTGTACAGAGGAGCGACAGGCTTGGCCTGGAGGGGAGGGGGACCTCACGGGGCAGCAGCAGTCAGGACAGGCTTGGGGAGCAGGATGCTGGGGAGGGTAAAGAGGAAGGTAGGAGAAGGTTAACCCCGAATGACCCAGAAATATCAGGGGGGAGATGAGGAGCAGTGGGGGGGATAATGGAGTGGGGAGGGGGAGAAGAGAGCGAGCGGATCCAGCCAGAGGCTCCTCGGAGGTGAGATCCCACCTGGCAGGAGGAAGCAGAGCCCCTTTCCCCCTCCCCACAGGGGACGCTTCTTCCTGGAGAGGAAAACCAGCCTTGTCTTGGGGCACAGCTGTTGCCCCACAAGGCCAGGCATTGGGTTTCAAGAGCGCCTGATAACATGCCCGGGGCAGTCCCCTGGGGAGGGGGCTGTGTTCCGCTCTCTGTCTGTATCCAGTCCCCTGAACTGGCTGCCCACCAAAAAACTACTTACTTTCCTGAAAGCAGGTACGGACACAGGACACCTGTGTGGTGTCAGGGGCGCTGGGACGAATGGCTGCTGGATTAAGTGGCTCGCCTGAGCTGAGCACGGTGGGAAGATGGGGGTGGGTGGGCGGTGCATAGGGAAGAGCCATTCAGAAGGAAAAAGGAGAGAGTGTCTTGTCTCAAGGGGCGAGTAGCAAGGCAGGGCTTACAAGCTAGGAACACGATCATTTCCCACCTCCCGTCTAGGACGGGAGTCTTGGAAAGTCTCTTAGTGAGGTGGGTTTAAAAATCTTAGCTGCAGTAAATGACTTGGGGCGAGAGGAGCAGGGGCCAGGAGATACAGCTGCCTTTGACTTGGAGAGAGAGGGTTTGGACCCTGGGGATGTGATGATGACCCGTTTTCATGGGCCCTCCCTCACCCAGCCACTGAGGCATGTGAGGAAGGGGCCGTGGAGCGCAGTTGAGGAAGTGTGAGGATGCCAGCTTCTGACCTTGGACCCAAGTGCCCACCGCTCACCTAGCGGCTGTGAGATCGGGGCCAAGTTTCTCAGCCTCAGTTTGCTCATCCGTAAATGCGGGCAATAATAAACTTACGCCATGGAGTTGCCGTGTAAATGCAATGAGTCCAGCCTGCAGGAAGAGGCACGAGCTCCGTAAATGCTACCACGGGTACAATTATTTCTGTGGTTTGGGGACTGAGTGGCTGCCACTGATTACTCAAGAGCTCAGCTTTCTTGTGACTGTGTCCTGCTGCCCGAGAGTCCGTTTATGCAGGGGGAGGAGCCCTGCCCTTGCACCACGGAGCCCTGATTCTAGTTCCAGTTCTTTCTCTGAGGGCTGTGTAGCTTTGGACATGTTCCTCCCCCTCTCTGGGCTTCCGTTTTCTCAAGTGGGCAGTCAAGGAGTTGGACCAAAGGATCTCCTCGGCCTGATAGGTCTGTGATGTTCCTTGAACAGCATGTGGAGAGTACCTCGGGGGGAGCCTCTGACCAGCCCTCAGAGGTGGACCCCGCGGGAGCGATCCTCAGCAACAAGGAACAATTCCAGTGCGAAAGGGCATTGGAAAACCCTGGGGCATCTTCCGCTGCCACCCATGCTTTGTGCAGAGATGGGTGGAGAGGGCTCCTCCCCTGTGCTGAACAGGCTCATACCTGCCCACACACAGAGCACGCTCCCCGTGGGCTTGGGGCACACACAGGCACACACATAACACACTTGCATACATACACACAGAGCTGCTCACACGGTCTGGGTAGAAACACCCCCCTTGCCCTCACTCGGGGTGTGGTTAGTGGTCTCAGAAAGCCTGGCTCCCCGGAGGAACACTGCCAGATTTAGCAAATAAGAATAAGTAAAATAGAGGATGCCCGGGAAAACTAGGAACAGAGCTCTAAAAGGGCTGAATGTTTGTAATCGATGGATTAAAGCTGGATACTGGGTGTGGAGGACACCCTGCCGGCCCACGGAGGGTGCAGGACACGTTCGGCCGGTAGGAGATGTTCTGATGTACAGGATGTCTGGCAACCCTACCTGGAGGCCCCAAGGCTGAGATGAATTGGACTGAAGCCTTTGGAGAGCTTCCTGGCTTGGAGACAAGCGGTTCATCTGGAATGTTCTCTGACTGGGGGCTTGGGGGAAAGGGGAGAAAATACAGGAAAAAGGCCAGGGCAGTGCCTGGGGCTTTGCTGGGGAATGGGGGCCAGGCAGCACGGTCTTCCGAGAGCTGGTGCCCCTTCCTCCATCACTGACCTATGCCCAGCGCGCTGCCCACCGCTCTGCCGGCCTGCTGTTTTGGCGGTGGCTGCCCTGGGCACTGCTGCTCTTCCAGGGTGGAACTAACATAGAGAAAGAAGGGGCAGTGGGAATGACCCAGCTTAGATCCCATCTCGGCCTCCAGAGGTGCAAGCGTCAGCCCTCTTGCTCATTCTTTGTTCATCAATCCTCTGAGTGCACGGGGACCCTCCCACTTTGCAGATGAGTGAATTGAGGTGCAGGGAGAGCCTGCCGAGGCCTCTGGGATGTTTGCTGGGGAACAAGGAAGAGGCCACTGGCCTCTCCTGTCTTGCAGGGTTGCAGTCTGCCTACGACGGGCGGGAGCTTCAGTCAGTCGGTACCACTGTGTGCGGGAAACAGAATGAGCTGTGGGGCAAACTGAGGCTTGCGAAGGGAGCACTGGCCAACCCTCCACTCTGTCCTCCCTTGGACCCTCCTGGGTCAGAACAGAGAGGGGGCTGTTCTCAACAAGGCACCTCAGAGGCTCGACGTGCCTCTAATCACACACACAGGAAGTGATGAAGGACCTGCAGATTTGGGTGCAAATTCCCGCTTTATTTCCTTCTTCGGGCAAGTCATGGCTCTCTTTCCTCATCTGTTAAGTGGGAGGAATAGCACCTGATAGGGTTGTTGTGGGATCGAGTTAATGCAGTTAAAATACTTGGCCCAGTGCGTCGCGCATAGTAGGTAGTGGGGAGATGAACTCACCAAACGTCACCTACGTGGTTACAGCGCATTGAAGCGATGCTGTAACTGCGTTCTTGCCACATACATCTGTGTAGCAGCTTTAAGAAACCAGGCACTGCGCTAAGGACCAAGGGGGTCCTCAAGGCAAGTATCAAGTGCTTCTTGTCCTCTAGGAGCTGCCAACAGTCCGAGTGAGGATCTCTGCAAGCCACACATGACATATTTAGTAAGCAAGGCAAATAGGTGCTAAGTGGGAAGTCATGTGGCTTGGTCTTAACATACAGAACAACTTTGAAGGAGAAGGTGGTGGTAGTCAGGGAGGGCTTCCTGGAGGAGGTGAGGTTCAGACTGACGTCCTGGCCAGGTGTCGGTCCAGTGTGTCCAGTTCAGTGCCCTGTGCTTGCAAGTAGGCCTCACAGGAGTGTGCTTCTGGTGAGTGGTCCTAGCTGTATGCCCAGGGGCTGAACTAGACTCCCAGGAGGGCAAAAGGGGACAGGAGCATTCATGGCCCAGATGGAGTCTGGAAGAGCTGGGGAAACTTCAGCTCATCACCTGCTCTACAACCTCCCGAGGCCCAGCAGAGGGGAGGCAGGTAAGGCCCAGGTGTTTGCCACAGTGACCCTACATGCCCACCTCGGGCTTTGTCCTACTGCCCAGGGATGGGGAAGACCCTCTCTTCATCTCAGGATTCCATCTGGTTTTTATTTTCATGTGTAACAGTGACAAATGTTACTAAAAACCAGAAAAAGGCAAGAGAGCCATACCTCCTCCCTGAACAGGATGTTTCATCGCTTCCTGTCCACGCTGCCTGACTGATGGAATCTGACATTCTGAGCTCATTAGTGCAGGCATCCCTTACAGCAAGCAGCTTGCCACATGGATGTCACAAAGGCCCTTTAACTTTGGCGTCATTGAGAAATTTGGCGTCCAGGGAGAAGCCGTCTGGCCAGACTGACCTCCATTCCGAGGCTTCCCCTTCCATTCAGCAGAGGCTTGGCCCAGCCGGGCTCCGTGTCCCCTTCTCTGGTGCTTTCTGGGTCCTGGCGGACAGCCACAGACCACCCTCCACCTTGTATCTCCCAGATCAAGACCCCTGATGGTCAGAGTTGAAAGAGATCTCAGCAAATCCTGCTCCAACAATTTACACATGGGGAAACTGAGGCCTAGGGAGTGGAGGGTTTTGCTCAAAGTCGTCAGCATGTCAGGGACAGAGCGATTGCAGATGAGATCATAGGATCTGGAGGCAGAAAGATGAGGCTTCGGGCCTCCGAGCCTCGGACGGATGCTCACTGGCTGCGTGAACTTGAACAGCGAGCGCCCTCCTAGGACGGGCACAGGGGATTGAGCTGGTTTACCACAAGGGCCTAGCCCTGTGCCTGGCACCAGCTGCCTGTTCTATTCTTGCCCTTATTGTCCTTGGGCCGAGACCTGCTGATTCTCCGTGTGGCCTGTTAGTTCACAGTAAAGTCTTTTCTCTGCCTTGGTGAGTTTCCCAGCAAAATCCAACAGCAGCTGGGTTGGGGACCCCCTGGTGCGGCTCTGCCCAGGCTCTGTCCTGCGTCCCGGAGCTAACAGAGCTAAGCGGTAGAGGCCACCGCAGACCAGACCGCAGGCAGCCAGAGCTGCAGCAGGAGGGAAAGCGCTCCCTGTGGGCCGTGGAGTGTGTCATAATTGTCATCAGGCAGCGTGGCTGGGCTCCAGAGGGCCTCACTGAACGAGGCAAGGATGGAATGCTTGCCTGTTGATTTCTCCAGACCTGAGCCACCCGCCCACCTACCCCGGCGCTTTCCTTTAAGGCAGAAAGAGCATGAGATTTGGAGCCAGCTGGCCTGTTTCTTCATCTGCAGAGGGGAGACTCTGATTCCACAGGGCTCACTGGGGGGGAATGTGCATAAAACCTTTGGCAGGTGACTCTGGACTGGGAGCTGCTGCTGGGGACAAGCTCCTCCTTCCCTCGTGCTCCCCACTACCCTGCTGATGGCCTACTACCCTCATCGTGCAGGTGAGAACACTGAGGCCCTGAGATGGGCAGTGACCCACCCAGGTAGTCCTCGGCAAAGTCAGGGAGGGCCTCAGGCTAAACATCTGGGCTCCCAGGCTGGTCCTTGTGCTGCTGGAGTGTTTCCGTGTCAGCAGGCTGACAGCAATAGGGATAAAATGGGTCAAGTCAGCAGTTTCTCCGACCTCTTTGCCTGCCCTTGGGGATCTCTTGCATCTTCCTCTGTGAGGCGTAAGCAGCCCTTTAAGTTGAGAGTGCATTGGGTTACCACCCCAAGGATCTGCGTCAGCTTTCAGAGGGCTCCAGGAAAAAGGGAGGGGGTCCCCAGCTGCAGCATGGGCACTGTGGAGGGGGACACCGAGACCCCCAGGCCAGGGGTCCTATCTGGGCTGGCTTCCAGGTCACACGTGTGGAGTTTGCTCTCAGGCAGCCCTGGACAGGCAGCCCTCGCCGCCCCCCCCCCCCCCCCCCCCCCCGCAGGCCGGGTGTCCCCATGATCAGGATTTAATGAGCTGGCTGCAGAGAGCTCAGCGATCTGGGGCCGTTCTTCTGCCTCTGTCCTAGTTGGAGCTCTGAGTTTTGTGTTTCAGGCCAACCTACTCCTTATATATCTATTTGGAACCAGCAATCCCCCCAGAGCATTTTATCGGGTTATTTTGAATTAGGAGTTTTAACAGCCTGCAGGGCAAACATAGAAGCCTTGAAGGAGAGAGAGCAAATGAAGTCAGCAGGGGGAGTGTGCTGGGGAGAAGGGAGGAAATCCCAAGCTGAGTTTTGGATCGGGGTTTGATTATGTTGGTGACAGCAGGCTGCATTTTGCAGGACAGGAATCTAGCCCCCGCAGTTTGCAACACACTCTGCCCCACATAATTCTATTTAAGCCACACAACAACGCTGAGAGGTAGCGATTGTTTGTTTGCTTTATCTTGATTTTACGGACAGACGCTCAGAGAGGTACTGAGGCTGGCTCAAGATCACACAGCAGAGAGCAGGTAGGGCTGAGCTTTCTGATAGCACAGGATCCCCTGAAGTCTTTGTTTTCCATCCTCGAGTTAGAGGAGTTGGAGATCAGTGGTGAAGCTGCAGGGGATGCTGCGGAAACGCTCTGCCCAGACCCATGGGGCTCCCTTTCCGCTCTGTGTCTGACCACCCGCCTGCTCCTAGGCCCTACAGCCCTTTGTCCAAGCATAGGGCTGAAAATGCCTGAGAGTTAACATCCCCTGGGTGGTCCACAGCCAGTATTCGACTAGAGCCCGAGTATGGAGGCCCAGCTCCCTCGCCTGGAGAGAGGACAAACTCCAAAGTGTGCTTCAATCTGCAGAGCTCCCGTGGGACGGAGCTGGCACTGGGACTTCTCCTGGAGTGGCACCCTTGCTTTGCTTCTCTCTCTTCCCCGTCCTGCTTCACCCACTGCTCCCCTCCACTCTCTCCTGGGAGCATTTCCTTACTAAATCCCTTGTAAATGAAGTCTCATCTCAAGGTCTGCTTCTGAACCTGACCCCACACAGGTCTGAACAAGACCGAGGATCAAGACTGGGGAAAGAAATGGGGCCAGGGAAGAAGGAGGGGGCTGGTTCCTTTGCTAATGTCCAAGCTTCAAGGGGCGCTCTTAGTGAAGACATGGCCAGCACAGAGGTGGGGAAGAGGTCATCTGAGAATGTGCTAGAACCTGTTGGAGAATGGACAGTGAGCTTAGAGGACTGAAATCTCGTCCATTTTTCCAAACGATGGAAGTGGGCAGCTGGGGAACGGTCCTGGCTTGGACAGGGGTGCAGACATGCTGGGCATTGCCTTGGGTCTGAAGCAGAGGTGAAGCACGCAGGACCCCCGTTGGGGAGTGGTTCAGGAACCTAACCTGCAAAGGAGCGAGGAAGGCAGGATTGGGCAGAGGGAGACGAGGACCCGGTATAATTGTAGCGGAGTCTCCAGTGGATCCCATGGGGATCTCTGGGGCTGGGCTGGCCCTTCAGAGGTGTCCTGAATCAAGGCTGAGAGTGGGGTCTTTATACATCTCTATAGGCCAGTCACTGGGCACTGGCTGCCTCCGGGACGGGTGTCATCTTGGATGAGGCAGCTTCTCCCAGATGAGGGCAAGTGCTGGAGAACTCAGCTGTGAGGGATCTGGGCCGCGTGGCACAGAGTCCTACAGACACCTGTTGACTGACCATTGACCTGTTCCCACCTGGTGTTTTCTTATGGGCGGTTCATCCAATTTTGGAGAGAGGCGTTGTAGGAAGGAAACGTGCCTGCTTGCCATTCCACTGAAGCCCACGTGATTTCCAGAGGCCTTCCTACAGTTGGGCCTTTATAAACACTGTGGAGGCCTGACACATGGAGAAAGCAAGGTCCCTGTCCTCATGAAACTTCTGTCCAGTTGCAGAGATGCGGCTTTTGTCTGTGAAATGACAGTTCAGAGGAGCTGCTGTCATCACGATTAGTGAGCTCACTGTGTGCCAGAACGATGCTCAGTACTTTCCAAGCATTTCATTACCCTCTCGTAGCAATTCTTAAGTCTTAGCCTCATGTCACAGATGGGCTCACTGACTGTCCCATGAACAGCTCGTCAATGGTCAAATCAGAATTTTTTTGTTTTTACTATGTATTTATTTAAGTAATGTCTACACCCAATGTGGGGCTCGAGCTCACAAGCTTGAGATCAATGGTCACATGCTCCTTTGACTGAGCCAGCTCGGTGCCCTTCAAATTGGAATTTTTTTTTTAAAAGATTTTATTGATTTGTCAGAGAGACAGCACGTGCATACAAGCAGGGGGAGGGGCAGGCAGAAGAAGAAGCAGGCTCCCTGCTGAGCAAGGAGCCCGATGGGGAACTCGATCCCAGGACTCTGGGGTCATGACCTGAGCGGAAGGCAGACACTTAGCTGACTGAGCCACCCAGGCGTCCCCACAGCGGAATTTTTAACTCAAGCATTCTGTCTCTAACGCATCCCCGATAAACCCCCTTCTACTGCCTATGTAGGAGCTGAGAGGATGCCGGAATTTCCTCTAGAGTACGGTAAGGACTATTGGAAGACTGCCTGGAGGTGGTGGCACTGGGTCTGATATTGGAAAATGTGTGTTAGGGGAGTGGGGTTTCCTTTAGTGTCTTACAGAGAGAAGGCAGTCTCTCATTGTGTAAGTGGTTTATGAAATAAATGCTCTTTCCTCTGTCTCCCTATATGTTAATCAGGAGTTTAATGGGTTAATGGTTCCCCTACTCCTGAGTGGAGGAAGAACTTTCCTGTCTACTCTTCAACGTCAGCAGTGGCCTCCAGATTCCAACAGCTCTATCCCGTCTCTGCTGCTACCCAGTGGTGCACTGGCAAGTGTTTAACAATTGCTCTCTGGGGGAAAAAAACCAAAAAACCCCACAAAAAACCAAAACACCCTGACTTGCAGTGTTTGCCAATTCTGGGGTGTAAACATTTCCACCGTGGCCAATTCATGCTACTAGAGTGACGTCACTGGTGGCGGAGCTGGGAAGAGGTACCCAGGTGGCTCTTGGAAAGCGGCGTGAGCTGGCTACAGCAGACACTGCAGGAGACCCCTTATAGATGCCTCCCGCCGAGCTGGACTCTAAGGGTCCAGCTCATTCTGGGAAGAGAAGTGATTCCTGGGTCTCTTTGGCTGCGGCCCAGTGGGTGTCATACTGATAAGCCGAGGACATGGATTTCATTGTGAAATCCGCTGTTCCCACAGAGTGGACGTCTCCCGCCCTCGCCCTGGGAAGTTTCCCTGCCCGCCGCCCTTCCTCTGTGTCTGACACTTCCAGGTCTGGGATCTGTGCAGGGCCCATCCCTGCTCTCACACCACGATAACCCCTCCTATGTGGACGGCACTTTAAAGTCTGCAAAGAGATTTTCACTGCCGTTTTCTCCTAGAGCCCCCCAACATGCCCCTGAGGTGGGCCGTGAGGGCGTGATGACCATCGCCTGGCAATTAAATAATGCAAGGTTTGGGGAGCTTCAAAAGACTTGCTCAAGGCCACACTGCCTGGTAACTGGGGGCAGAGCAGCACCCAAACCCCAGGCCTCTGCCGCCCAGCCCAGCACATTTCCATCTGTGTTGGGCTGATGCTGCATCACGCACGTTCCAGAATGCATCATAAATTAAAAGTTGGGTTAAAAGCCACATGGCTGGGGGCGCCTGGGTGGCTCAGTCGTTAAGCGTCTGCCTTCGGCTCGGGGCGTGATCCCGGGGTCCTGGGATCGAGCCCCACGTCAGGCTCCTCCGCTGGGAGCCTGCTTCTTCCTCTCCCACTCCCCCTGCCTGTGTTCCCTCTCTCACAGGCTATCTCTCTCTCTGTCAAATAAATAAATAAATAAATAAATAAATAAATAAATCTTTAAAAAAGAAAAAAAGCCACATGGCTGGATTTATCCTTTTAATGTAGAAATGTTCACCTTAAAAGTTGTGCCGACTTGTACCCTTTTTTTTTTTTTCATCATTCCCTTCTTGATTTTCAGTAGTAGGCGAAAACGGGGATTAATCTGGGATGGTGGGGTGAGAAATGACATGGTCGAGAGGTGATTCATTTCCCTCCTGGTCTCCCCCAAACCCCAACACTGCAGGAGCCCAGGTGACCGCACTGAGGGAGGCAGAGGTGACATTTCAGCCCTGGGCATTTCAGGTAAACAGCTTCTTTGGTCAAGATGACAAAGGTATTTATTACAGGAAATCCCTGGCAAGGATGATCTGTGCTTCTCCAAGAGACAGCAATAAAGGCACTTTTGCCCCGAGCGATGGGCTTGTGAGCCTGGTCTGCGAGCATCTCACATTCCTGCGGGAGACACGGTCTGCTCTCCTGTTCGGGAAGCGGAGCGCAGCCCGCACCAGGGTCCGGCCGGGAGATTTATACCTGTGACTCGGCTTGCCAGCTCCAGGAGGAACAGCTGCCGTGTTTGACCAGACGTTCGGGAAAGATAAACCTGCCATCCAGCGGCCACACCCACGCTCTGTGGCAAGCCCTACCTTTGTTTTCTCCCAGGGCGGTGGTAAAATGTTACACCCTGGATGCATGTTTCCCAAACTAGCCTGGTGGGGGAATTTGTTAAACCATACAGATTCCCAGGGCCTCTCCCCATCTGATTCAGTTGGTTGGCGGGGTGGTGTTAGGAAGCTGTCGTTTTAACAAGATCCAGGTAATTCTGGTGATTGCATACGTTCTGTAGGTGTGGCCCTGTGCTTCTCCCGCTGCGGGCAGGTATGGGGATCAACCGGAGGGCTTGTGGAGAACAGAGCGCTGACCTTCCTGGCGGGGCCTGAGAATTTGCATTTCCAACAAAGCCCCAGGGGTTTGCTGCGGGTATGGGGACAAAAGGTTGAGAGCCACAGGGTGTGCGTCAACAGACCCTGGAGCCAGGCTGAAGCTGTTGAAACCTCAGTGTCTTCATCTGTAGTATGGGCTTGGTCATAGTATTTACTACCTAAGGGGTGTTATGAGGATTAACGGAATTATATTCGTAAAGCTCTTAAATTAAAAAAAAAATTTTTAACTTTTTATTTTTTTTTTTATATGAGAGACAGAGTGAGAGAGAGAGCACAAGTGGGGTGAGGAGAAGAGGGAGAAGCAGACTCCCCACTGAACAGGGAGCCCAATGTGGGGCTCGATCCCAGGACCCCAGGATCATGACCTGAGCCGAAGGCAGACACTTAACTGACTGAGCCACCCAGGCGCCCCATATTCGTAAAGCTCTTAGAGCAGTGTGTGGCACATGGTAAATTAGTATTATGTAAGTGTTAAAAAGATAATATACTGACCTGGGTTGTAAGTGTCTATTCCTTCATGTGCTCACTAAATGACACTTATCCCGTTGCTGGAAACTTCATTAAGTATGGGACTATACAGGGGTGCGGGAGACTGACCCAGCCCCTTCTCACTCTGTGGTAAAGAGTGGCAGACTTTCTGGTTACGGCTAATGCATTCTTCCAGCACGCCATTTATCCCCGCAGACCTTAAAAACGTAATAATGTGATCTACATCAGGACCCTGTCCCAGGAGCACCCTGGACTTGGCCTTCGCGGTCCCCATCCCAGTCCTTAAGCACACACCCATCTGTGCGACGGTGTAACAGCTACTTCCTTACGGATGGCATGCTTGGTTAGGGCAGGCTCTGTCTCCATGGCTTGTCCCTGCTGAGTCCCCAGCACACGGGGCAGTGCCTGGCACATTGTAGCTGCTCAGTGAACTTGCTGAATGGATGGATGGATGGACGGACGGACGAGTGGACGGATGGCACACAAGGATCTGCCTGGGTCCCTCACCAGCCTCTCCCAGGTGACTAGCAGTCAAGCATTCTCACTTCCGTTCTTGACCCCTTCAATCCATTTTCCCCACTGCACCTGCAAAGATGATTCTAAAACCCAGGTCTGACCCGCTCACTTCCCTGTTTAAAACCTCTCCCATGGTACTCTTTTAATAATTTTCTCCTATGGGCCATGTGTAGACTAAACTCTGTGGCTTATGAATTAAGGCATGTCTCCATTTACAAGTAATCAAAGCCACCTGGCTGCCAAACAGACCTGTTGATTAGCAGAGATAAGAAGTACTAATAAAATTTCAGCTCCAAGGAAAGAAACTTACTAACCTATGCAGATTTACTTGGGTAAATGTGTGTTTCCTGCTAAACTAGAATTGCTGAAAAAAGCTCGTAGATGCCCCCTTCCCTTAACTGCCTGCGTAGACTCTCAGGGACGCCTGATGGAGAAAAATTAGGGGAAAAATGCAAACCTTTTCTCCTGGAGCCTCATAAGGCTCACATACTTGGCCTGATCTCCCCTTTTGAGTTTTATGCCTTGCGACTCCCCACTGGCTATTAGTGGGTGTCTCCTCGATCAGGTGGGGGCTCCTGGAGGGCCAGAGTCTAGCCCAGTATAGCACGTGTTCAAAAACTGTGGAATAAATGACCCACACTACGTATTCTTTTCAATTTTCTTTTAAATGATCTTCCCAGATTATTTTTCTCATACTTTGAGGTTTTCAAATTATAAGGCACAGGAGACCTTTATGAAGACTCTCTAATTTCCATATCTAGGAATTCATCTGCATGTGATAGGACACTAATTATTACTCGCCAGAAAAGGATTGAACTAGAGAGGCCAGGACAGAGCGTTTCTTTGAATGGAGTAGTTGGAATGCTGTATATTCCCCCATTTTAGAACATTTCTGTCCCCGTCCTCTCTCCATGGCTGTTTGCCACGTAGTATTTCCTCCTCGCTCCAAGCCAAGGGAGACAGGCTCAAGAGGGACCACTCAGAAACCTTGGCATATGTCCCCCAGAATCGGGAACCTCAGTGCATGAGCCTTCCCATGAGACAAGGGGACCTGCTGTTGGCCGGTGGGGCCATGGGACCCCAGCTGTGAACGTCGGAGTGGGGGAGACCTTTGAAAGGCTGGGATGTCCTAGGTAGTAGGAGAAAGAGAAGTTCCCAGCAGGAGAGTCTCACACAAACCCAGAGAAAGCACCGTTCTCCCCACCCCCTCAAGAGGATGAGTGAGCCTTGAACACCCAAAAGCACGTGATTACACCCGAACAAGGAAGTCGTCTTCCCCCTCCTCTCCTCCAAACCCGGTGGGCTCCTGAGTGGGCGAGCGTTGGGGGAAAAGAAGCACAAGGCCGGGAGATGGAGAGGCTACCCTGTGCTCCTTGCCCACGGCAGTCCTCCCTGGCTAGAGCTGGCCTGAGCTGGGGTTGGTGGGAGAGCTACACTGGGTGGGGGTAGGCAGTGAGTGATTATGACTCTGGGCCTGACAGTTTAATTACTGAAATGGGATTGTTCTTGGGACCAAAAGTGACTGCAAGACTGTTTTCAAAGAGTGACCAGAGACGGATGGCACCTGCCTGAGATTTTTATCCCTGGGGGCAGGGGAGGAACACCCTGCAGAGCTGGTTTGAAGGGGCAGTTGGACTTGGTGGGGGGAAGTTGGAGAAAGTTGTTTAGTATAATGGCTCTGAGACCATATTTACAGAGACATAGGAAAATATTTGCAGAAATATACATATGTGGGGCGCCTGGGTGGCACAGTGGTTAAGCGTCTGCCTTCGGCTCAGGGCGTGATCCCGGCGTTATGGGATCGAGCCCCACATCAGGCTCTTCTGCTGTGAGCCTGTTTCTTCCTCTCCCACTCCCCCTGCTTGTGTTCCCTCTCTCACTGGCTGTCTCTATCTCTATCAAATAAATAAATAAAATCTTTAAAAAAAAAAAAAAAGAAATATACATATGTAACAGATTTATATCAATATACGTACATATGTAACACCTGTGTAACATATATGTAACACCTGCGTCCAAAAATACAAACTACCATTTTTTTGAGAATCCATTAGTGCGCATGCTCTAGGCTAGGCATTTTTATCTACATTAGCTTTAATCCTCAAATAGATACTGTCCCAATTTTTAGATGATAGAACTGAAGATTAAGGACAGAAATCTTTGATCCCAAAATCACATAGCAGGTGGCTGAGGTATAATTCCTCCCTCATCCAGACCATGTCTGTGGATCCCGTACGACGTGCCAGCCCTGAGCTGGGTTTGTCCCCAGGGTCCATCTTTTCCACTGTATGCAGTCTGGAGGTCTGTCAATTCCCGTGATCACTCTCTTTTTTCCTACATAGATAGGTTGTGATTAATTGATATGCTGTTGGCCCAGGTTAAAGGATTCCCCCTTCCTCTTAGTTTGATCAGGTCTTGGGTGGCTTCTTCTGGACAGCACAGGTCGCATGTCTCAAGTACATGAAGAAGGTAACTGAGCTATGAAAGCTTTGGGCACCAAAGAAGTGCTTGGGGAGGGTGGTGGGCCATACGGGCATCGTGTGGAGATCAGACTCGCAGCTTGATTGTTTGGTAAAATAGGTCCGCTTGCCCTGGCTGAATTTCAGGGTCAGTACATCTCCCTTCTTCCCTTGCTGCCCTCCCTGCATGCTGCCCACTTGGTGGAGAGAAGTCCTTCATCTCTGGAGCTGTCACCTTCTGGGACTGTGCACAGCCCACACGTGGCCATTTATCTCATCTCATCTGGTGTGGTTTAGGTCTCCCTAAATCAGGCTGCAATTCCATGGTGCTATGCTGGGGGAGGTGGGGGAGGAGCTGGGGACACGGCCACGTGACCCATGTGCTTGCTTTAACACTCTGCTGTCGTTATCTTGATATTCTTTGAAAAAGGTACCCTGCATTTTCGTTTAGCACTGGGCCCTGAAAATTCTGTAGCTGATTCTGGAAGGGGGGCGCCTTTGCCTGACAAACCTGTGTGTCCCCCATAGGGCCCAGCACCGTGCAAATTCACCCTGCATGTTGTGTGTGAAACCGTTCAACAGCGACAGGCCTGAGCTGCCGGTGTGGTCAGAGGGGGGTGGCCTGGGCAGGGCAAAGAGGCGTGGAGGTGTTACATTGGAAGGGACCTGGTTTCCGCCCGATGGCAGGGAAAAAATAATCCACTATTAGCTGAGATCTCAATCAGGAAGTCACTCTTCTCAACTAAGGGAAAGAGATCAAATAGTCCTCTCATTCCTATACCAGAGGCGAACACCAGAAACAAATACACAGAGCCAGTCATCTGGCCATAAAAGCTTGAAAACAGAGAGAAGCCATCCCCTGGGGTAATGAGTAATTAGCAGCAGGTATTTTACTGAAAGGATCGGAGAAATGCAAAGCTTCCCCAGCAAAGCGATTGATAGAGAACTGGCACTTAACACTGGACTCTGCATGAGCACACAGGCAATAACGATGAATGTTCTGCAAATCCCAAGGGTACCACATACCAGGTGACCAACCACCTGTGCGGTCAGGGGCTGACCAGGAAAATGGAAACCACGTCAGGTATTTGTAACAGAGGGAATGTAATGCAGGGAATTTGTAACAAACAGGGTTCAGCGAAGTAACTCACATTAGTCAGGGCTGGAAGCCACTCCTATCCGAATCTGGAGAAACAAAAGGAAGAGACCGTGTTCCTGGAGCCCAGCGCGATCTGGAATCAGGCTGTCCTGTTCAGCGAAAGCTAGAGCGATGGTGGAGCTGCTACTAGAGAAGACATCCCAGGCAGACGTGAAAGGAGAAATACTCTGGCTTCTTCCTTGTCCCCGCCCCCCAATCCCTCACCGGTGCCTCCCCCCATCGGCTGGCGCAGGAGTCTGGGAAATGCAGCTTGTTGGGTCATTCCTGTTGTGATACAGAGCAGGGAATGGATGTAGAACAGATCTGAGAGCAAATAGGACCACAGAACGGTGGGGGACATGGCACGCGGCGAGATGAAAGGAGCATCTCAAGGCCATGAGAAAGTCTGATAGGTTTAACAATAACAGTAACACCAGCCAGTTATTGATAACATCATGTGCCACGTGGTACTTGATTTCACTGAAGCTTTCATGACAACCCTGGGAGGTAGGTGGTCTTTTCCCCATTTTATGGATGAGAAAACTGAGGCTCAGACAGTAAATAACTTGCCCAAGGTCTCAGCCACTCAGTGATGGAGTTGGAGCTGGAGGCCAGGTTTGTACCACTCAAAGCTTTACTTCTCACTACCACAAGGGCACCCCTCACTTAGCTATTTCAGGGTCAAGTGTGGGGAGGATCGCAACATCAGAATCCCCTGCAAATCATTCAGAGTTTGTGGATACGATTGTATTCAAGCAACTGAGTCATAAAATGTCTAGAATTTTCACTTACGGATTGCTTCAGCAAATTTTTCTCCTTTTCAGGAAATTCTTTTGTTGGTCTCGTAGTCTCAAGGTCATGGCATCTCCAGGTACTATTTTGGTGAAGTTACCTAAGCTGGGCAGACCCCTCCTGAAAGTCTAATTGAGGTTCTGGTCCCCAAAGTGGGAACTTCTACACGAGAAGAATACCTTGAACAAATCTTATTTTGCATTGTTTCTTTTTTTTTCTTCTTAAATAGCAGTTCTAGTGGTTGTACAGTGGAATCTCATTATACTTTTAATTTGCATTTCCCTGGTAAATGATGGTGTGAGCATCTTTTCACGTGCTTATTGCCCATCTGTACATCTTCTGTGAGCTGCCTGTTCAAATCTTTTGCCCATTTTTTCCCATTGGGCTGTATTATTGAGTAGTACAAGTTCTTTATATATTCTGGATGCATATTCTTTGTGAGATATATATATATATATATATATATATATATATATATATATATACACATATATATATATATATATTCATATATACATATTTATGAATCTTTTCTTTTAGTCTGTTGCCTGCCTATTCTTTTTATTAATAATGTCTTTTGAAGAGCAGAAGATTTAGTTTTGATGAAATCTACTTTATCTTGCTTTTTATGATTAGTGTTCTTTTCCTGTCCCATCTAAGAAATCTTAGCCTACCTCAAGGTCACAAAAGTTTTTTCTCTTTTCTCCTAGAAAATTTTATTATTTTAGTTTTTATGTCCAGGGCTGTGATCCATTTTTAGATTATTCTTTTGTGTATAGTGTGAACTCAGAGTCAAGATTCTTTTTTTTTTTTTCTATATGGATATCCACTTATTCCAGCACCATTTGCTGAGAAGACTCTTCTTCTCCCCATAGAATTAGCTTGGTATCTTTGTGAAAAAAATCAATCGATCATTATTTGTAGATCTTTTTCAGGACTTCATGTATCTATTCTTACTCCAATACCACACTGTCTTGGTTATTATAGTTTTCTGCTGTTAAGTTTATGCAGTGAATTTTTTATTAAATATTTTTTCAGTTTAATTATTTTATTTGGTTATTTTTCTATTTTCTATTTTTCTTCTAATTCTGTTCATGTTTTCTTTAAGTCCTTGAAACCATTTGATATGATTGTTTTTAAATTGTTTTCTGCTAATTCTATCCTCTAGACCACTCGTTGGCCTATTTCTATTGGCTCATTTTTTTCTTCTAGTATTGGTGACTTCTTTCTTTTTTTCTTTCTTTGCTTCTTCGTTTGTCTCGTAATATTTGGTTGGATGCTGGACATGCGATTATTATGTAGTTGAGTATGTGCATTTTGTTCTCTTTAAAAGTGTTGTGTTTTATTTTCCAGACAGTTAATTTACTTGGAGAAATAGCTCATTTCAAGACTTGTTTTAAAATTTGTTAGAATGTGTCTGGAATAGTCTTTAGTTTAGGACTTCCTTAGCTCTATTCCTAAGGCATGGCTTTTGGGGATCTCTAAGATGCTTTCGATGCTGAAGGTATTTTCTCCAGTCTGGTTAGATGGCACTTGCACATCCCCAAATCCCTTAGTTTTTCTTACCCTGACGGTTGTTCTTTGCCTGGTTTTGTGGAGTCTTGTTCTGTGCATAAACAATTTAGAATTCAAAGACTCAGGAAGTCTCCATGAAGATTTCCGGAAACTTTCTCTGCATGTTCTCTCTTCTTTAGAATTCTGCTCCACAAATTCCAGTTATCTTAACCTCTCTGAATGCCGATTGTTGTCTCGACTCAGCAAGTCCATTACAGTCTGCTTGGGCTCCCCATCTCTGTGCCACAGTATGGAAAGTGTCCCCCCTCCCCGCCTCCTCTAGGCAGGAAGTCGATTTTGTGAAAGCACTTATCATTTTCCTTTCCCTTCTCTCTGGGACCACAGTCCTATACTGCCTGCCTGTTTTTCAATGTCAGAAAACAATTGTTCCAATCCAATTTTCTAACTGGTTATGAAGGGAAAAGGCTGGTGTTTCCATCAAAGCCATAGGTGGAAATTTCCTCTTTATGAAAACAACTGTATAATATTCCATTCTGTGTTGTATCATAATTTGTTTAACCAGTTTCCTATTGATAGACATTTACGTAGTTTCCAATATTCCTTTTATAAGCAATGTTGTAGTGCGAGTCATCATGCCTAATTAGTTTCATACGCATCTGAGTATATCTAGAGAATAAATTCCTAAAAGTGTCAATGAGGAGTCAACTGGGATGTCCATTATACACACACACACACACACATACACACATATATTTATTTGTATTTGTAGTCTAGTAAACATTTTCACAGTACTCTCATAGAATTTTTTCATTTTTTAATTTAAATTCAATTAATTAACAAATAGAGTATCATTAGTTTCAGAGGTAGGGCTCAGTGGTTCACCAGTCTTATGTAACACCCAGTGCTCATTATATTATGTGCCTCCTTAATGTCCATCTTCCAGTTATCCCAGCCCCCCACCCGCCTCCCCTCCAGCAACCGTCAGTTTATTTCCTATGATCGAGAGTCTCTTATGGCTTGTCTCCCTCTCTGATTTCGTCTTGTTTTATTTTTTCCTCCCTTCCCCTATGCTCCTCTGTTTTGTTTCTTAAATTCCACATTCTCATGGAATTTTCTATTTATTTGCTCACCAACAATGTAAAAGCATGCCTTTTTCCTACTTTTGACAATTTCTCGATCTTTCCATATTTGGTGAGTAATCTTCATTTCCCTTGTTATGCCTCAGGGTGCCCACTTTTTATAAAGAACCATCAGTTCTTTTCTGTGAAATATCCATTCATAACTTTTACACTACTTTCTGTAATTAAAAAAAATCTTACAAGGAAAGCAGAAATAAATACATAAGGAAATGAGAAGGTTGGATCAGCTCTTTTAGGTCCAACATGCTTTAAAATTTTAAAGCAAAACCAGTGCAGTGCAAGTAAAGTCAACAAAGAGAAAAAATAAACTCTAAAAGACACAAATGGATTTTGACATTTGGAGCAGAGAGTGGAATCAAGGAAGTCGAAGTATAACAAAGGTAAGTGTAAGATTCGGTGTTTGGATTAATCTGCGTGCAACCACCTAATGAGAGACCAAGGGAGTGTGCCTTATTGACATGTGCGAAACAGACCCAACTGGCTGAAAGAAAGTCCAGTATAAGCCCAAAGTCTGGGAGGAAATGCTGCTCCAATTTCTAACTGTGAGGATAGAAATGCCTTTGCTGAGAGGGGGGAGGATTTCCCTGCTCTGGGCTGGTACAAACTTACCGATGGTTTCTACCCTTGGCTTTTGGAACTATGAAAATAAGTGGAAGCCTGTTCGGAGATGAGAGACCTAGTTGCTGAAGGGACTTGAAACCAGGTCATGTTGAGAAGGGATGGCAGGAGCTAGGGATGTCTGAGAGGCAGATGAAAAGGCTCAGGGGTTCCACGGATCAGTTCCTCAGATGAAGAAAGACCTATCCTGTGGAAGAGAAAGCCAATGGGCTCTGCTTGTTTCAAAGAGGGGAGATCAAAGGTCTACGAGGAGATTAAGCAGGAAGATAAGTTTCAGCTCACCTTAGGTAAGGGCTTCCCAACAGAACTGTCCAAACATGATAAACACTTCCCCAGACAGTGGTGAGTTCTCTGTCATCAGAAGTATTCTACCGCGTGTCCCATCTCCTCCGCTGGGAAGGGACTCAAGTATCTTGTGGGTGGTTGGAGTAGATGACCTCCAAGACTGTTGTACTTCTGGTATTCTCTGATTTTTACATCCTTTCTACAGCTGAAAAAAATCAGGCTCCAACAGAATGACTTGCCATGGACTAAATGACTGAAAAGTGTTAAAGCCCGGTCCAAACACCATGTTTTGAAAATCATCATGGAGTTCGAGCTAATCCATCTCCATCTATGTAACCTCAGACAAGGTTAAGAAAGACATCCCTGGAAAGTTGGCAGTGAGGGAAGGCATTATGGCAGCATGGACATGCCTGGAACTGAAATTCAGGAGGACTGAGCTCTAATTCTGGTTTGGCCATCCTCATTGTGCAAACCATTTCATCTTTCTCAGTCTTCGTTCCCTTATTATTTTTTTAATTGATTTTTAATTTATTTTTTTAAAGATTTATTTATTTATTTATTCGACAGAGATAGAGACAGCCAGCGAGAGAGGGAACACAAGCAGGGGGAGTGGGAGAGGAAGAAGCAGGCTCCCAGCAGAGGAGCCTGACGTGGGGCTCGATCCCAGGACTCTGGGATCACACCCTGATCCGAAGTCAGACATTTAACGACTGAGCCACCCAGGCGCCCCAGTCTTAGTTCCCTTATATACCAAACATTGACGAACTCAGGTTGCACCATCTCTGCTCAACCAACCCAGAGGAACTTCTTCTTCCTTAAAACTGTAGGACTTGTCATTTGTATCGAGTACTATCTCCTCTTTGTGGTTCTCTCACACGTGTGTGTGCTCTGTGCTGACAAGGGCCATGCCTTGTCCTTGCTTGCTTGCCGGCATCTCCCGGCACTGTTCCTGGCCATTAGCAGGTGCACCCTAAAAATCGTGTTTTCTAACCTCCCCTCGACCTCAGTTCCTCGGGCCTGGGGCAGCTCTGTGAGCAAATGAATAGGATCTCCCTTTACACATGTTAGGAGAAGGTAATAAATCAATAAAGGTGTTCAGCAAGATAAAAAGAAGATCAGGGCATCTGCTCTGCCCAGGTGGTTGAAATCAGCATGTTTCCTGAGGAAGTTTTGCCCAGTCACCTCAAAAGTGTTCTGCTGTTTTAACTGTTAGAAGGAGTTTAATGATAAAAATATGTCCTGGACACGAGTCTCTGTCAGATATGGAGCTCAGCCAATTACCCTCTTTCCAGCCTTGACTGTAAGATGCTGGTAGATTTGGGATACCAGAAATGACGATAAGTGTCACAATAGGGAAGATTGGGCACTTTTGCTCTGACCAAGGTAGCTAGCCTGTGGCCTCAGGGTTTTCTCCTCTGCGGGAAGATAACACCGTATCTCCACGTCATCTACTGGGGACCTGAGCATCGAGAAGCTTCAGGGAAAGGGCTGGTCACCTGGCAGGGCGAGTCTGGCCGACTTGCTTGTTACCTGCCGCTTCGAAACAACTCAGCTGGGGTGGGGGCACTGGAAAGGCGAGGCGGGATGAGATGAGGAGGCTTTGGTAGATTAAAAAATGGAATACAATTCTTCACTTCTGTCTAGGAGTAGTCTACATCCGCACCCTTGCCATGGCTTCACTTGGACGGGGGAGGCTCCCTGCCCTTTGACTCTGGGCTTAGGTGTGGACTTGCATTAGCCAATGGGATGTTCACAGACGTGATGTGAGAAAGGATTGAAGTGTGATTGTGCATTGGTGCTCTCGCTGTGCACTGCGTGTGTCCTGGGTTGACACCGCCCTTTCAGTCTAAACCCCAGAAAGTCACACGTGGAAGGGCGTAACTCCAGATAAGCCACAGACCTGCAAAATAGAAAAATGGGTACTTTTTATAAGTCACTCATATTTTGAGGCTGTTTGTTATGCAGTACTCTGTGCCAGCTGCTGACTAATACTGAGGCCGAAAGCCACTGCATGTGTGGGAAGTGTCACATTAATAAGAAGTTCCAGAATCCTTTCTCAGAATCCCCAGTAGGCCCGACAGCTCTCAGTTAGCTGCTTCGTGGTCTATCTTCCCTGGTGGTCTTCAATACTCTGCTTCTTAGAGGAGTTTTTAGAATGTGGGCTCAGTTTTTAGAATGTGGTAGGTTGTTGGAGTGACGGCCCCCACTACATCTAATGCCTCCTGTGACAATGCTTTTGTGTGGTTCCTTCCCAGAATGACTCTGGGCTTAGCTGTGTGACTCGCCTTGGCCAGTGAACATTAGCAGATGTGATATAAGCAGAGTCTTAAAAAGTGCACGTGCCTTGGGCTTGCGTCCTCTTGCTGTTGGGAACTTATCTGCCATTTTGCGAAAAAGCGAGGCTAGCCTTCTGAAAGATGAAAGGCCATGTAGAGAGAGGGCCCAGTCATCTTAGAAGTCTCAGACATGCGCGTGAGGCTATCCTGGACCCTCTGGCCCCAGCCGAGCCCCCCTGACCAGGGGAACTGCCAGGCAACCTGCAGAATCATGAGAACTCGTACATGTTTGTTTCAAACCACTACATTTTGGGGCGGCTTGTTATGCATCAAAAGCTAACTGATACACCTACGCAAAAGATGGTTTAGAAAAACCAGTGAGGCTTTTTCATGCGTATATACTTTTTGAGCACTTTCTATGTTTAGACGTGCTATGAGCTGGGCTTGAGATCTTGGAGTCGGAGATAACATTTGCTTTTCAAATGCAGAACCGGAACGCAGATGGCATTGTGGGAGCTTTGTCTAAGGTACGATCAAGATGGGTTTTATGAGTGGAGATCAGGGGATCTGAGGCAAAGAAGAGCGAGTCCAGGAAACATGAATTACTATGAGTGCAGAGGTCTGAGCTGCAGGTCCAAGTTAGGCCGACTGTGAACAGCAGCAGGTGAAGACAACAATAGGGCAGATGCCTACTCCAGACAGGAAATGCTTGCTCCTTAGCTGTAATAGCAGGCTAAGGAGAATAAGCCCTGACATCTGTTCAACACCCGCCTACATAGTTTCTCATGTGATTCTCATGATCCCGTGAGTAGGTGAGCCAGGTGTTCTTATGTCCATTTACCACAGTGGAACTGAGGTAGAGTGACCTGCCCCAGACCACAAAAAGGCAAAGCTGGGCTCTGCTTGAGTCTATGACAGGCCCACTGTGTATATCTGGCCATTGCACTGAAAATCTTCCAGGACCTAGAACCCAGCATGGGTCCCTCAGTAGCTCGGGGAGAGCCTGAGGATGCAGAACCATGGGGGAAACAGCAAGCCCTGGGGTAAAATGGCAAGCACTGGGTGTTGGTCAAGGCAGGGAATTAGGCTCAAGGGAGTTGGGTGAGTGCAAAGGACCCTGGAAGGAGAGGTTGTGCAGTGAGCAGGAAATACGTTAAGCCTATTAGGGATTGAATCAACCTCTTTACTACCCATCCATCCAACCATAAACCAGCCATTCATCTACTCATCCACCCATCCACCCATCTACCTACCTAACTATTCCACTACTTGCCCAACCAGTCAACTACCTATCTGTGTAAGTATTAAGCAAGTGCCCATCCATCCATCAACCAACTATCCAATCAGTCAACCATCCAAATAACCAACCAGCCAACCAACCTACCAGTAGACAACCAAGCATCCAACCAGTAATTAGCTCCCATTATGGGCAATGCAGAAAGCTAGAAAGAGGGGACATCTAAAAGTGATGCCGAGTCTTTCTTGACTCTTTTTTCCCCTTTATCCTCCACATTCGATCCATTAGCAAGTACTTAAAAATATCTATCTAAGAATGTATTTCAAATCTGATTCTTACCATCCCTATTGCTTCCTGCCTAGTCTGGTTCATCATCATTGCTCCTTGACTTCTAAAATAACCTCTTTTCTGGTGCTCTGGTTCTGCTCCTGCCATGATACAGTGAGATGGATCAGTGAGATCCTTCTCCTGGTTAAAACCTTCCAGTGTTTAAAGATTATCACACTTAGAGAAACATCCAGGCTTCTTACTAGGGCCTTCAAGACTTTCCATGATGGCACCCTGGCTGTTACCTCTGACCTCATCTTCTACCATGCCTTCCCCTCATGACCTCACTCCACCCTCACTTTTTTGCCTTTTTTTTTTTTTGTTATTCATACACATAAGACTGTGCTTGTCTTAGTCTCCTCACTTGTGCTATACTCTGGAATGATCTGTTCTCAGATCTCAACATGGCTGCTCCCTCGTAGGGAGTCATGCCTTTGGGTGTGGCCTCATCAGAGAGGCCTGCCCTATGCACCTGCTCCGAAGGCCACTCCAGTCCCCTCTCTTGTCATTCTATTTCATGCTCTTAATAGCACACATCATTCTTGAGTTTATTTCTTTAAACTCAATAATAGATAAACTCAATAAATAAAGTGCATTTTCTGTTTTCACCTTTAGGATAAGCTGGGCAGAAACAGGGCCTTGCTTGTCTCATTTACCACTGAATCTCTGGTGCCCAGAGCAGGGCCTGGCACATGGCAGGACCTCAGGAAACGATAGCTATTGATATTATCTCCACCACCTGTTTTCTCCTCACTGCCTGATTTCTTTTGGCCTAGACTGTACTGGTCAGTGCTCACTTCCATAGCTAGGAGTCCTAGTTCCTTCCAGAAGGTGTGCTCAGTTCTTTCTCATCCTCCACCCCGCAGGCCCCCTGGGGGCTGCCCACACTATTCATGAGCATCTGCACATGGGCCTGCAAAGACGTGTGTGGACCAGCTTCATTTTTCATGCCTGGTGGGATCTTGGCTTCACCCATTTCTATGCAAGGGTGTTCTTCACCTTTCTTTTCCGGGGCCTTGCCCCCTTGGAGCCTTCCCCACTGCCAAAGAAGTCTCCTTTTGGTGTGAAAATAAGTGGCCGGCATCAGAGCAGAGCCTTCCAGGCTATGACAGAAGCTAAGCACATTCAAACAAGCACCCTAACTGGAGAACGTGCACCCCCTTAGTGAGCAGGGGGTTAATGCTGTCTTCCCTGTCAGGAGCCTAGTAGTAAAATTACCTAGTACTCTGTTGTCCCACGTAGAGAACTTTCCAGATAACTGGTTTTGTCCAAGCCCTAATTCTTAAAATACACTTTTGGTAGAATTCCTTCGAAATGCATCATCGATGTTATTTTTCTCATTAAGAAGAACCCTCAGAACACAGTGTTTGGCTTCCAGGCTTGGGGTTTGTATTTTGAACATAAGTGATTTGTGAGCTATGACACAGGGAACGCAGTATGATCACAGGGCCCAACGGTCCCAGGCTGTAAAGTTGTGGAGATCCTTGAGTCTAAAACAGACTTTACTTTTCAGAACAGTTTCAGGTTCCCAGCAAAATTGAATGGAAGATACAGAGATTTCCCATATACCTCCTGCTCCCCCGTGGGCACACCCTCTCCCATTATCAACACCCCCCGCCAGACTGGCATATTTATGACAATTGATGAACCGATACTGACACATCATCATCACCCAGAGCCCGGAGTTTACATTAGGGCTCACTTTTGGTGTCGGGCATCCTATGGGTTTGGACAAATGTATAGTGCCATCTATCCACCAGTATACCATCATACAGAGTAGTTTCACTGCCCTAAAAATCCTCTGTTCTCTGCCTATTTGTCTCTCCCTCCCCCCAGTCCCTGGCAACCACTGATTTCCTTACTGTTTCCATAGTTTTGTCTTTTCTAGAATGTCATATAGTTGGAATTGCACAGTATATAACCTTTTCAGATTGGCTTCCTTTACTTAGTAATATGCATTTAAGTTCCTCCATGGCTCTTCATGGTTCAATAGCTCATTTCTTTTTAGCAAAGAAAAATACTCCATCGTCTGGAGGTGCCACATTTCATCTATTTATTCACTGAAGAACCTATTGGCTGCTTTCAGTGTTTGGCAATTCTGAATAAAGCTGCTGTACATATCCATGTTCAGGTCTTTGTGTGGACATAAGTTTTCAATTCATTCGGATAAGTACAAAGGAGCACAATTGCTGAATCATATGGGAAGAGTGTGTTTAGTTTTGTAAGAAGCCACCAAACTTCTTCCAAGGTGGCTGTGCCATCTGCATCCCCACCCGCAGTGTGGGGAGCTCCGGGTGCTCCACAGCTCAGCAGAATTTGGTGTTGTCAGGGTTCCAGATTTGGGCCCTGTTCACAGATGTTCCTTAGTCGCTCAACCCTCCCTGTAGAAGGTACCTATAAAAAGAGGTAACCACTTCTCTTGATGTCTCACATAGAGTTCAGGGATTAAGACATTGATGCAAGCAAATGTGAGTATAGATTCTTCTTTTCCCCCTCTTTTACACAAAAGGTAATTTTCTGTCATTTTTTTTCATTTCAGAATGTATCTCAGTGATCTTTCTATTCCTGTTCAGAGACACCTTGCTTATTTGCTTGTCTGTGTATAGCTACATAGTATCCCCTGGATGGCAGATCAAATATATAAATATGAATATATATATGAACATGGCATGGGAAGGCTCTCCCCGTTGGCCTCATCCATGGTAAGCATCTCTCTTGGCAGGCAGCCTGCCAGAGTGGAAGGCTGGCCGTAGCCCCTAGAGAACCATTAGAGTAAATAGGACTAGGACCAGCCTTGGGGATGATGTCCGTGCTCGGGGAAGCAGCCATGAGACATCACGAGTGGCTGGAGACTCATGCTTTGAAGGCCAGAAAAGGACTTGCCTTTGCGGAGGGAGGGAAGCCCTGTCCTTCATGAGTTTTGAATCCATGGGTGCACCTGCTGCCCATAGGCTTATAGGCAGCAGTGGGCCTTGCTCAGAGCAGTGGCTCACCCATACATGTCCATTCTGCAGCCCTAAGAAGTGTCTTGTGCTTGGGGAGAAATGTGGACCGGTAGACCCGAGGTCTAGGTGGTGGTGGGGTGGTTTATGGTCAAACCTCTGAATGCTAAAGTCTTCTTCTTATTGGATGTAGGACCGAATCTGGAATTCTCTCATTCTTTGCTCGTCTTTGAGGGCAGAGGTGGCCGTATTTAATCTGCAACTGAACTCATGAATGCATTGTCAGTCATTCACATCCTTCTGATTGGTTGGTGGTGGCGGGTGGACCAAAGGGGAGTCCTGGTCAGGGTAGAGGGGTCTTGCCAAGGAGACATCTGGGCACCTCTCTTCCCTTATCTTAGAGTACTCTGTAGTGATGAAGCTGGGAAATTGAGCAGGAAAGCTCTGCAAATCTGTTCTTTTCCTGTAGATTGAGTATGTGCCTGTGCGTAGTGACAGTTGGGTGGAGGAGAACACAGCTTCTCGGATTCTAACCACAAGCATACAATGGGTACCATTACCTTCATGTCGCCTTTGTATCCCCAATGATTTATTTTAAGGTCTTCTATAAAAGCAAGACATTGCTTAATTGTCTCGCTATAAAATATGTAAAGTATTACACTATTGGGGCTCATTAGCTAAAGCAGAGCTGCTGTTTAGTAATCCATAAGGTGATACTTGTTAATGAACGTGGCAAATGATTCTCCTAACTACCTAAAGAGTAATAATAGATATGTCAGCTCGAACAAACAAGTCCCCGGTCCCCAGGGGGTGTGGAGACACTGGATCATAATTAGACAGAGGGGCAGAACATTTTTTTGCAGATCTGGCTCTCTGTGTGCTTTCCCACCCCATCGTCCCTTCTGGGTGTGCCGAGGGGGACTGCCCCTTCCGTCCACATCCTGCTTCAGGTGAAGGATGTTTCCCTGCTCACAGTGGAGGTCGCCACCAGATATTCCTGAGTTCCAACCTCCCAAATGTGGGGGGTTGGGATCCTCTGGGCAGCGTGGTGTTTTCAGTGGCTCTCAATCCCCTGAGAAATGGAAGCTGAAACTCATTATTGTTACTATTATCCATTCAATGGCTCTGAAGTCTGAAATAAAACAGGGGGTAGATGTGGGGGTGGGGGAGTATGCGTGGACACTGGTGTGTAAGCCATTTGGTCCTCGGAAAATAATATGGCGGCTCCTTGAAAATGACACATGGAATTACCATATGGTCCAGCAACTCCACTTCTGGGCGTATACCCCCAAAGGACTGCATGTCCATCCGTGGATAAATGGATAAACCAAAGGTGGTATGTCCATCCACGAGAATATTATTCAGCCTTAGAAGGGAATGACGTTCTGGTACATGCTCCCTTATGCATGGACCTTGAAGACATCATGCTAAGTGAAATAAGCCAGACACAAAAAGACAAACACTGTACAATTCCACTTATATTAGATAACATAGAAGAGTCAAATGCACAGAAAGTAGAGGTCGTGAGGGGCTGGGGGGAGGAGGGAGTTCGTGTTTAATGGGTGCCGAGTTCCAGTCTAGGGTGACAAGAAGTGCCGGAGATGGAGGATGGTGATGGTGGCACAACTCTGTGAATGTACTGAGTGCTACTGGGTTGTACACCTGGAATGGACAAACGCACAACATCTTGTGCAGATTTTGCACAAGAGAATGAAAAGCTGGGGCGCCTGGGTGGCACAGCGGTTAAGCGTCTGCCTTCGGCTCAGGGCGTGATCCCGGTGTCATGGGATCGAGCCCCACATCAGGCTCCTCCACTATGAGCCTGCTTCTTCCTCTCCCCTGCTTGTGTTCCCTCTCTCGCTGGCTGTCTCTATCTCTGTCGAATAAATAAATAAAATCTTAAAAAAAAAAAGAGAATGAAAAGCCACTGGGTCCTAATTTAGGTCCAACTGGTACCCTGTGGTCAGATGTGGCTAGAAGCAAGGCGCACACTGTGCCCTGACCCCGGGGCTGGGAGGAAGTGGAGCGTGGGCAGCTCAAAGCCGTGGACAAGCATTGCGTTACTTCGTGGGCGGTGAGCTAGGCCAGACCCGGAAAGCTGGGGCTGAAGGCAACCAGCAGTGGTTCCTGGTTCAAGGTTGTGGCCTTCCATCGTTGCAGACATGCTGTCTCTGTTCTTTGCATTAGCTTTGGTACTGTCACTGGACCCCTTGGCCACACTGGGAGACTCCAAACGAGTGATATTCCCTCTCCCCATTTATTTCCCCCTTGTGTCGGGGGAGGGGGCTTGTGGGAGGATCTCAGAGGCCCCTGAACCCTGACATTCTAGGAAGCCAGGGACCCCCCCCCCCCAGAGGCCGTGGAGAACTGAAAGATGCCTACACCCCGGGCCAGTCTTACGCAGAGCCTTGGAGGTCCTTGAGGTTGAGGACAAAGAGGGAGGCATCTGGGGCTCCCGTCCAGGCTGGGGAGCTGGGCCAAGACAAAACTGTCTCTTGGCTGCTTATTTTGCAGTTTCCACATGAAAACGGTTAAGAGCCAGGACTCAGGAGACTGATTGTGTTCACATCCTGACTGCTTCCACTTACTGTGGATTTCGGCCTATTAATGTCTTCCAAGCATCAGATTCCTTATCTAAAATGATGGGACTCGCCTCATCGGGTGCTCGTGAGAATGAAATGAGAATGAGTCAAACGCTTAGCACGGGTCTGAAGCATTGCAAATACTTGTAAATAGCACCCTTGTAATTAACAGAAGGCGGAAGAGAGTGCCTTGCATTCCTGCGGATCTTGCGCTGTAATCTGGGTCAGCCCCTGCAAAGTCTCATGCTGGTCTTAACAACTCATGAGCTCAGAGGGCATAAAGTAGGAATCTATGAATTTACGCTCACGATATAAAAATAAATACATAAATAAACGAATAAACACAACCAACGGGGAGAAGCTTTTCATTATAGTAGCTTTCAAAGAATAGAAGTAGGAAGAATGCTGGAATCGAAAATTAATATTTGGCACCTACTGTAGTTATGCTTGTTTCGGGCAAGGGTCGTGAAGGGTTGCTAAAGGTATTGGTTAAAATTATGATGAGACACAGGGTATGCACGTAGTTTCAAAGTCTCTCTCCACAAGGTACTCAGTAATCACAGACGGGAAAGTGGTAATTCTGGAGGGGAGAAAGCTGGCAGATATCACAGATACCAGGAAAAAAAAAGTAGGAGCATTGTTTGATGACACAGTTTCTCTTACCATTTATCTTGTTTAATTAATGTATCCTGCAAGTCCACCCTGGGCGGTAGGTACTGTTATTTCCCCCATTTTACAGATGAGAAAACGGAGGCTCAGTGAGATTTAGTAACTTGCTCAAGTCACAGGGCTTGTAAATGGCCGCGACGAGATTTGATCATAGTTTCTCTCTTGCACTGCCATGTTTAAACACAAATACTTAGTGAGTGTTAGGTGCTGAGGACCGTGTACATAATGCTTTACTGGATTCTCACCGCAGCTCTGAAGGAGGCACCATAATCCTGGGTTTAAGGATGGCTAAAGGTGGTTAAGCACGGCTAAAGGTGGGGCTCACGGACGACGACCAAGAGAACAGGGTATCACCTCAGGTCCTCCAGAGGCCCAAGTGTGTCTCTCACTCCGCCGCATGCTTGCAGTCAGTCTGGGTCCCGGCTGGGAGCCCTCCGCGGAGTCCTGGGATCCCGGCCCACCCCAGGCCCCTCCTCCTCGTGAGACAACTATCTATCAGTCACAACCACAGGCTCCGTCTTGCAAATCTGGGGAGCCAAGGGCTGGTTCTGCGGCAGCGTGCTCTGTCATTGATAGGAAGCCACACTGGTCATTGTGGCCAGGAAATCCCAAGGCTCCTGGGGGAAATCCTAGAGCGTGCCCGCCTCTGCCAGGCCCTGGACCCACCCTCAGTGGCCGTGGGCTGGGGTGGGGCTCCTCTCCCCCAGGTGCCTTTGCTCTGTGGTCCTGGGACTTGGACCCGGGGCCTCGTCAAGAGTCTGCAGGATTGACCCATAGCCTCTAGGCCTGCTTGCCTCCGTGAGGGGCGGCCGTGGAGAGCTTTGCTCACAATTTTGGCAAGGCAGTTTGATCATGAGTTAGGTATAAAAATATTCAGGGGGAGACAATGACTCATAATTGGGGAATTTGAGGGGACACACACGATGTCGTGTGGTTTCGGCACAAAAGCCGAGGGCCCGCCGTGGTATGAAAGAACTGGGTCCACAGAGGGAACCCCTGGGGAGGGACCGTGGATTCCTGCAAGCAAGCTGGAGGTGCCGCTTTGGTAAGTCCTTAGATTAAAAATATGTCTGACGTCCCTAGATGCGGGTCTTGGAATGTACAAATTCATCAGTTTCCAGAACAGAATCCTGGGCTGTTAGCGCTGGCTGGAGCCACAGATCACGGAGTTCAGTGCTGAAGACTTAGCCAAGGCAACTGAGGCAGAGAGAGACCCACCAGTCCTGACTCCCAGCCCCGGGCTTCTTCTCACCAAGTCCTTTCTGCCTGGCCTCCCCTCGGAAGCCTTCTCAGGGCTGGCCGGCCTGCATTCCCCAAGCTGTTTGGCATTAGAATTCCCCTAGGCCAGTGGTTCTTCAATTTTCGTAACCCACGGTGAGAAATATATTTTACGTTGTGACCCAGTACACGCACACACATGTGCACGTGCACGCACACACATACACACACACGCTGTGTCAGCAGTAGTCAGGGGCCCAACAGGGAAAAGAATTCTTCCAAATGGTTCAGCTAAAGAGGCATTAGGAAGGGGCTGCTTGCAGGGGTGTGGGCTGGGTTCTGAAAACAGACATTGGCCGTTGAGGCACGCGGACACTAGCAACAGTGGGAGCCTTTCCCACCCCCAGGACTGAAGGGGCAGGAGGAGGAATAGCGTTCCCAGAGCTCAGCCGGAGCCGGGAAGGAGGATCCTGGCAGAAGCTGTGGTCCTGGGAATTGTAGCCTTTATTGGAGGCGTTGTGCGCGGCAGGGTTTGTGCCGGAGCCAGGAGAGAGAGGGAGGAAACACCCAACCTCTCGCCCCTCCAGCCTTATGATCTCAGACAGGGCTACCCACGGGCCCAACCCAATAAGCAAAAAAAGCCACGGAGGTACATTGGAAGGGGTCAGGCTGCCGGGGCCCAGAGCAAAGCAGGAAGGGTGTAAAATGGACAGGAAGCAGCTCGTGCACCCACAGACACCAGTAGCCCATGTGGCACCTTTGGGAGTGTGAAGGAGAGGTGCCCTCGGGGTAGACGCAGCCCGGTCGGCACCCAGCCTGGCACACAGGAGGGCAGCCTTGTGCACACTGGAGAAGGGTGCCCTTTCTTCCCAGGGGTGCCTCTTGTGTCAGAAGGCGGGGCTGGGGCGTGAAGGCCACCTGCCAACCATCGCCTGTGGCCATGCACACACAGGTGGGCAAGGGAAATAAAGTGTCCGAAAAGCATACTTACCTTGCTGCTTGCATTGCACTGATCTAACTTATTCCCATGCCCTGCCATGCCGTGCCATTCTGTTCCATTCCGTTCCAGAAGGTGGGTCATGGAAGTTCCGGAGCCCAATAACCAGGTGTGGCCTTGATTTCAGGCCACAGGATGGACTTCAGTTTGGCACTTCTCAGCCCGAGGGCCAGACTTCTCGGGGGAACCTAGGCTGCCTGCAGAGGTGGGCAGGGTGTGTGGCCTGGGTGGCATTTCTGTGGCTTTGGTCTTAGAAGGATTCGAGTTCCATCTTGCCATCTTCATGTATGAAGCCAACCTTTTTAGCCTTTACTGTCCTCTTCTGTACAATGGGCGTGATGATGACCCACCTCTTAGGTTTATGTGAGCATTGAATGAAATGAGATGAGTAACACTTACGGTACATGAACATGCTCAAAAAATATCCCAGCAGGTGTTATTATTGTGATTATGGTTCCTAGGAACTCTTATTCTTTGCACGGAGTCACCGCCCCGGCCCCCCACTGCCCCTGGGGAAGGGCAGGCAGAGGTGTGTTTCTGGGGCAGATGCTGATAACTCGGGGGTTGCCTGGTCTGGATAGAGAGTTGCCTACCAGCTGCGGCTTTTCTAAACTGGGAACGAAATCTCCAAGGATCAGCTTCTAGGTGCCATGGGACCCTGGGAAGACGGGCGAGGCCCCATATAGCCACCGGACACATACATCGTCCTTCTGTTTACCCAGGATCTGGGCTGAAAAGTCCGAAAACTCAAGGTTTTTTCCTGCCCTTTGCTTTTATGAGGGAGAGAGACACATAGGTAAAGCAGCTGAGGGCAGGGATTCGTGCAGGAGAGCAATTTCCTGGGCAGGCCTTAGCGCGAGTGGACTCAACTCCGCGTCGCAGCCCCTCTGCACGGAGGATGCACCCTTAAGAGAGGACAATATACCACCTTTTCCCTACACTTTGCTTGGCTTTTCAGGTCTCATTTGAGGACTCCTCTTCCAGGAAGCCTTCTAGTACCTTTCCGGCTGAGCTAGTCTGTCCCGGCCTCTGGGCTCCCTGGCTAGCCACGCTCATCTCCCTCAGAGACGGCCCTCCCACAACTTTATGGAAACTCCCCTTAAGCTCATGAGACCCCTGGATGAGACTGTGGCCTACTTGGGGGGCAGAGGCTGCCTGATTCGTCTTCATGACCCCAGTGCCAAGCAGGGAGCTTCGCCCGTGGCAAGTGTTCACTCCGCGCTTGGTGGAATGAATGGAGTGAAAAACGGTCAAATAAAGAGCTTTTGAACTTCATGTCGTTTTCCCCATTCGCTGTGTGCGGACTACATTTGGGGGAGGCTACCTCATTAAATTAAAACCAAATGCAAACCCAGATCGCATCCCTCCCGCCCAAAAGTGGTGTTTTGTGTAAGTAGGACATCAGTCAAAATAACTATGGAGATGAAAAAAATCAGGGCTGTTCTTTTTCATGCTTAGCATCCTAGCTTAGGGTTTGTGGGTTCTTCCTTTTACTGTGACTCCCAGGCCACTGGGATTCCCTCCCTGGCTCACTCCCCTCCCGGATAAAAATAGTTTTGTTCTCATCACCAAAGCCATATATACTTATCAGAAGAAAATTAGACCATACAGAGAAAAAAAAAATAGGGAAGAAAGTAAAAGCTACCTATAAGCCTGCTCCTGAGAGAGAACCCCTACCCTTAGATTTGAGTATGTTTTTCCAGACTTTTCTTAGAGTTTGTAAACACATATACACATTTGAAAATAAATGCCATCATCACTTACACAGTTACACTTTGTGACATGCTTCTGTCAATTAACATCACACTGTGACAGGTTTCCGTGTCGATACGTACAATCCTGAGTCATGGCATCATTTTTAAAGGACCCTTTATGTTCTATTCATTGCATGGCTTTACCATTCAGTCCCTCATGATTGGACACATAGGTTGTTTCCCTTTTCTTTGTTACTGGGAGCAACACTTGCTTTGGACACAACCAAGGTCAGGTACCCCTAAACCTGGACGGAGAATGATATTTTGTGTCCTACGGGAGGCTTGGCAGTAGGGTGGGCTGTTTGTTCCTCCGCTAGATACACTAATTAGCGTGTAGACAGCCTCAGAAAGAGTGTTTTCTCTTCTGCCAAGATGACAGGCAACTTTACGAGAAGGAAGAAGAAGCCCTTTGGAGGGAGGCTGGGTGTTTTTTCAAGTTGCCGAGGGAAATACCCGCGGCCCTCTGTAGCTCCGCGAGTTCAGGGAGAAGACTATTTTCCCAACGGCCGTCACGCCCGTCTTAGGGGCTGAAGCCTTCCCTCCACCAGTACACAGATGCGTGTTTTACTCTCCGGCATGACAACCTACTAGGAAAATACAGACAGAAAGCCCCAGAGAGCTCAATAAAACGACATAAACATGCCTATGTCTAGAAGGTGAGAATTAAGACCAATACCCCAAAATCTTCTATCAGCTTCCCTTCTTTTCATGGCCAAACGTTTTATTCCAACAGTGCGTAATCAAATGCAGAAGCGTGCACCGTGATAAAAAGGCACTGAAATTTGTGAGCTCCCAGAAAAATCCTGGTGATATAACTTGATTGTGTTGACAAATTAACCTAATGAGAATAGTTTCCCACTCCGAATTCATTAAGCAAAAATGTGCAAAGTAGGTATTTGCAGCCCGTTAACCCTTAATTGGCTCAACACTGAAAACACTTAATTGTGACATGTGTCACCCAAATCCCTAATGTAGTTAATCGCCGTTAGACTTACAAAATTATACATTTTAAATGATGATCTTTAATTAAAAATTATTTGGGATTATCTTTAGCCCATACTTGAAACTGAGCAGCTCTGGGACACTTGAGGAAATGGTGGCAGGGAAATCGTTTAGGGAGTGTCGCTTTGTGCACATCATCAAATTTCTACGTACAGGAAATGTGGAAGAAAGGCATGGGAAGTTTTGAAACAAGCTTCAGATATTTCAAGGTGGTATGACAGCAAGTGCTGGACCAAAAGAGGGGAGAGGAGAGCTCCAGCATTGCTGTGTGATCTTGGAAAAATCACTTGTCCTCTCTGGGACCTACATTGGTGATGAGTACGATGTGAGGGACTTGATTCGGTTGGATCTGGAAAAGTCTGGTGCACACAGGACGGAGATGCAAGTAAGTGTTTTAACATACCCATGGGGTCAAACAAAAATCAGGGCACGACTGATAAGCTTCTCACTCAAAGGGCCAGTGAGCAAATGGGCTAAGACTCTAAAATGTGCCATGGAAACAAACGAATGGGACCAACAAAAAAGGCGGGGCTCTTGACACATCTGCTTCCAGAACACTTGCTGACACAGACATCTAATTGCCTTCCTCCTTCCTTGATGGTCCCAGTAGGTGGGGAGAAAACTTTTCATCCTAACAAACCCTACGTTGCAAAGAAAATACTTTTCCTGAGTTAAAAAAAAAAAACAAAAACAATTACATTCTGAGTTGCGCTAACCTTCTTTACACCTTCTATATCCCGTGCCAGCCATTTCGGTGAGCAAATACAAATTATAGTAGCATCTTTTGGCTCCCTGGTGACCCGTCATCATGTACACAATTTTAATGATCTATATTCTGAGGTGGTTGAACAGTGGTCTCCCCCAAGAGACCTGGAAGTCTCTGAGGCGTGTGTTCACAAAACACAGCTGGTGGCAGGACTTGAAACCTCCGTGGGGTGAACGTGGAGCAGGTGGGGGAAGGGAGGAGGCTGACACGATGACCATGTCTACACAGACTTGTGCGGCCACTTCAGCAACATGGCGGCCTCTGACATGAATCCCAATAAAAGGCTGATGTTGGGAAAAGGGTGAGTATGACGGGGTGGAGTGGGGCTAAAATGCCAGAAATCTCCATCCAGGGGGACTTGGGCACTACTTTGCTGTTGTTATAATTATAGAACAGGAGCAAAGACTGCCGGGTTCTCTGGGTGAGGCTCATCCCAGTGGTAGTGTGGCCAGATGGTAGGTCAACTGAACTTGACCCAACGGTTACTGAGTGTCTCTTGTGTTCAGGGCTCTGTGCTGGGTCCTATGGGCCCATGCTGGAAGCAATGGAGCCCCCACCCACTTCCTCCTCCTTTCACCCCTCCCTCCCAAGCCAACAGACTCAGTGTACACAGAGCAGAGCTGCTCACTACTAGCTCCGGACTTGTGGCGGACCCACTCTCCCTGGGGCTCTTGGCTCGTGGACCTCTACTGTCTGAGCTTGGCTTTTTCCCGAATTGCTATTCTTTTTTTTTTTTTTTTTTAAGATTTTACTTATTTATTTGACACAGAGACAGCCAGTGAGAGAGACAGCCAGTGAGAGTGAGACAAGCAGGGGGAGTGGGAGAGGAAGAAGCAGGCTCCCAGTGGAGGAGCCTGATGTGGGGCTCGATCCCAGAACGCCGGGGTCACGCCCTGAGCCGATGGCAGACGCTTAACGACTGAGCCACCCAGGCGCCCCCCGAATTGCTATTCTTGTCAATGGGGTGGACTCCATGGCTCTTGGGCTCCCTAGGCCGGGACCAGACTGTTTCCCTAAACCTCCCTCTAGCTGGGGCAAGCAAGGTGGCTGTGGGTGAGAGGCCCCCACCCCCACCCCCACAGGGTTTCCCTGACACTGGGTCCCTCTCCCTTCCCAATGACGGGAGGAGATGGTACACCATGAGGTATCAGGAGGGGGACACAAAGCATGGCCTCTGACCTCATGGGCTTCCAGGCTGGTGGGGGAGTCCTCATGATGCCCACCAGCCACAGGGGGGCATGGGTCCCATAAGGAGTCATGCTGAAGAAAGTCAGAGGGGAGTCTTTGACAAAAATCAGTGTACCCTTCACCCTCACCCCCCCCCCAATAAAACTCTAAATAACCGAGTAAAACAGATAAAAGTTAAAGGCAGAGCCTCTCTGGTTGAAGTGAGGGATAGAAGTCTCCAGAGAACATTTAAAAAATTATCATCCACACAATACATACACGTGACCTGAAAGAACTAGGACATGAAAAAATTGAGCTAAAATCTGCTGACCCGCTAGGTCTAGGCCCGCCTCTTTTGCACCCTTTCCAGGGTAACCGCAGTTCTAAGTTGGTGGGTATTCTCTTAGGCCCTCAATCCATGCTTGTGTACAAATCCCAATTTACATACATAACATTGCCTTGAGTGTGTTTCATATCAAAATTGCCACCCATATACACCTGGTTTGTTCTTTTTAACTGCTGTAAAGGATTCCACTGTATGGACAGTCCCCATTTTACATGTCCTCCAATCAATGGGCATGTAAGTGGTTTTCCATTTTTTCATGCTCACAAACCAAGCTTGTGCATGTCTTTTTAGGCATAGGTAAGAGAGTAAGAGATTTTCTTTGCTGAGGAGAATTTTCCTGACACCTTGGAAATCATCACGCCAGGGACTTGGGTGGGTGGAGGGGCAGCCGTGGGACAGGGAAGGAGCGGATGGGACAGCTTCCCAGAGGGTCTGGGCTTCCACCAGGCTCTGAAAGATGAGCCAAGGCTTCAGCTCAATGGAGAAAAGGGAAGTGGAGGATCTGGAGCGGGGAGAGGCAGATAGTGTGGCCGAAGGGGTGACCCAGGGGGGCACAGGACGTGGGTGTCTGGAGCTGGGGGGGTTCGTGGGACATGGGAAGGCATGCTTTCTGGGGGATGGGGGTGGGGCAAGAACGACTCACAGAAGTGCTCAAAGGCCATGCTTGACCCAAGGCTGGCTTTTTATTAGGCACCTCAGTTTACCTCTGCCTTAAAATACTTGGGAGGGGGGTGATTCCAGGTGTACACTCCTCCTCTTCTCCCTGCCCCCCCCCCCAGTAATGTAGGCTTCCCCCTTCTCCTGCCAGCACGCTGCCCCTCAGCGGTCATTCCTGCAGAGCAGAAGGGAGCAGCCAGCAGCCAGCCTCACTGGCCTCCGCAGGGGTTGGAGGGCCAGGGGCGAGGAACACCCAGGTGCTCACAGGACCCTTAGGAGGCATGGAGGAGGACAGTACAGACCATACCCTCTGGGTGATTAGTCTCTGCTCTCAGGACACCCCACAGGTCACTCTGTCCTGTCCCATCAACCAGCCCTGAATTCCCATGAGGATCCCCCGAAGGTCACTTGAACTTCAGGCGCTCACGCTCCTTGGGACTCTCCCAGGCCAAGCGCCCTTTCTGAGCTCACCACATCCACAATGGTGTTGGGACTGCCTTGCCTACCTGTGAATTTCTCTCCCCTTTTCCTGGCCAGCAGTATTGAAGATAAGTATTCTTCTGGAATCGGGGAGGGAGGAGTTGTGTGCTTTTGTCTGTAATAGGTACCAGCAAGTTCACTGGTCCATCACTTCGAAGTGTTTAAGACAATGGCTTTGCCAAAAGCAGTGATGTAAAGGGACTTAGTAACACCCCACCCAATTAGCATGTAGCGCTGAATGCAATGCCCTCCAGCATCCTCTGTGCTCTTATCACGTTGGCTAATCCTTCCTGGCATTAAGGAGGGGTGAGTTGATAACAAATGTTCAGCTGACAATGGAAGGGACTAGCCTGCAGTGAAAATGGAGGGAACTAGCTTTCGGGGCCTCTGGGATGGAGGGATCTCAGAGTGAGGACAGGTTTGGGGGCATCTGGGGTCCCAGGAGGCCAAGACGTTCACTGTCTGATGAAAGAGTGGGGTGGCCCAGGGCTGTGACCTACGAGTTCTTAGAATGTGCTCATGGGAAAAGGGGCGGATGGGTGGGTGTTAGGGTTTCTTCCTATTGCCAAGAATGGAAATAAGGCAGAGCATTGAAATCTGCTCAGAGCCTGGTGGGGAGTTCCTGGCAGAGAACTGAGCTATCCCCGTGACATCAGAAGTCTAGGGGATTTTGTTTTGGGGAGGAAGCCTGCCTTCTCAACATAATCATTAGAATTTGTATATGTCCCTAGATTACAGAAATGGAGACGGAAGCAAGCGCACCTATGCAGGCCTTGTCACTTGCCTGTGCTCCTGTGACTGCAGGACTCTGTCTTGGGAAAGCAGAGGGGTCAGTGAGTGTGCCGTCACAGGCTTACAGCAAAAAGGAACAGGTGGACAAGAAGCCTTGCCCAGCAAGTCATAGAATCTATGGCGGGAGGCAATGGTAAATGATGCTTTATTGTTCTGTAATATTCTTACTAGTGCAGTACTCATTTCAACCTTCATTGGGAAATACCACCCCCCCTTTTTTTCTCTTGAGAGAAAACTGTCCCTTTCAATTCTCAAACCATTAGGTCTGAGTGGACTGACATCACTCCCTGATCCAGGGTGAGCACATGAATCAGGTCTGGCCAATCAGAGCATTCCACTCCCCATTGGCCTTGGTGAATGGTTCAGGGATGGGGCAGGTGACTTGAGCCCATCTGATGAGGCTGAATCCAGAGATCTTTCTTGATAATATTGGGAATGAGGCACATTTCTACTATTAGCATTTAAGCCTGGAATTATTAGCAGTCATGTGGGGAAGCCTGTCTGAAATAATACCATCAGAGAGGAAAAAGGAGTGTAGAGATGGAAGGAGACAGATTTCTCATAATATTGTTTGAGTATCTGGATTCAGCCATGCCTGAAGGCCACTCAAACTATCAGTTATATGAGCCTACAAATACCTCATTCCCTCTTTTTTTGACTTGTGTTTATGTCTCTGATCCAAAGAATACCAGCTAACTCAAGGTCTTACAGGCAGACTCATCCAACTGTGTCTACTTGAACGCCCTTCTGAATGCGGATCTCATCCTTTCTGGAGTCAGGAAGACCTAGATTTAAAGCAACACTCTTTCAGAAGCATGGGTTTGTGTGCATCTCTTCTGGAAGAAATCTATAAATGCTTCCAGCTCATGACTGTCCTTTCTGTTAATTCTTTCTGCCACATTCAAACTTGATTGTATTGCAAAATGCTCTGACCAGGACCTGGCAATGCCTGCAATGGGGCAATGTCCTGAGATCGGTTAGCTGTCCATCTCGGAAAGGCAAGTAGCCGTGGGGAGCTCAGCACTCTCCAATCCCCAGAGCGGAGCTGTGAACTCGGGGCCAACTACATCCGGTGCAGGACGCTATGGTGCCACCAAACTACCTGCCTATTTACTTTTCTTGTCCAATAGTGAAATTCTGTTCTTCAGAGCTATTTTTGTTACCTCCTGACCTGTCTTTTCCTACCTACTTATTGGTACATCGCATGTGAAGACCCAAGCTCTGCGGGTGCCTGGAGCTTGCTGTTTACGTGGTTGGTGAAGCCAGACAGCACGAGCTCTCTGAGCTCTTCCACATGAGGACCTCGTCTGTGAAGGGAGCCAGAGAGTGCGAGGATGCAGGTGCGCCCACAGAGCGCAGCGGGATGAGCAGGGCAGCCCGTCAGTCGGGTCCCCACCGGCCTCTGTGCCCGCAGCCTGGAGGCAAAGGTGAGTTATGCGATCCCCCCACGAAGACCATGGAATGTACTGACTCTCATTGCACAAAAGAAATGGAAAGTTCATGGGGTAGACCCGGGTTCCTCCAGGGTTTAAACGTTACCAGGATCTTTCTCTCCTCTGTCTCTCCCTGCTTCCCCCAGTGCTGTTTTCGTTCTTAATTCTCAACGTAAGCCTCGGGGTTACACCTTGCTGGTGGCCAGCAGTCCCAGACAAAGACGGTGCCCTCCTTCTCCCTCGGCTGGCATGATCTCTGGAACAAACTCTGATTGGCAGATTTGGGTCACATGCCCTGCCCAATCAGGTGCTAGGGATTGAACATGGAGTACTCTGATTGGCCAGCCATCTGAGAGGAAGTAGATAGGATCGCCCTATCAAAATCAAGCGGAGTTGGTGATATTAACGTACCAAAGGTATGCCGGGCGTACCCAAGAGCTAGAGCTTCACAGCCTCGTTCGAGGCTCCTCGTCACACATCAGCTCCATGGGACTGGTGTTGACTGCTCAGAATTGGTGAATTAGAAAACTGCCACCGATGAGCAGGGTCTGCTGTGGGTGTAGGATACAGATGCTGTGGACACATGCTTTGTTTTTTTTTTTTTTTTTTTAAAGATTTTATTTATTTATTTGACAGAGATAGAGACAGTCAGCGAGAGAGGGAACACAAGCAGGGGGAGTGGGAGAGGAAGAAGCAGGCTCATAGCGGAGGAGCCTGATGTGGGGCTCCATCCCAGAACACCGGGATCACGCCCTGAGCCGAAGGCAGACGCTTAACCGCTGTGCCACCCAGCCGCCCCCATGCTTTGTATTTTTTGCTTCATCGGAGCTTCTAGAGACTGGGAACTTCACACCAGCTTAGGGTGGAGAAAGTTCCTATTTGCACATCAGAGTTGCCGATCCCGAAATCCCACGGCTCGACATTAACTGGCTCCCAGCCTCGTTCCCGATCCCATTTCCCTGCTTCACAGGAGTGTTTCCTTCCGGTTAAGGGCCTCTGCTCGGGCTGCGGGAGGAAGTCCGAGACACTCTAGCCTAGGACCCTCCTCTTCCTACAGTGCAGTTCAGACGTCCTCAAATACTGCCCCTCTTGGGAGGAGGGGCTGTTCTGGGGCCAGGTGCTTCCTTCTTGCCTTCCATCCTGGAAGAGAAGAAGAGACGTGAGAAGAGACCAGAAAAGAAGAGGGAAAATAGCTCTGAAGCAATGTGGACGTTTTACTCTGAACGGATTCTTCTCCCCGCAACCCCATCCGCGGCATCCTGGCTGGTGAAGGGCAAGGGGCGGTGACCTGGACACCTGGGTTTAGGAGCCCTCTCTGACCCGACCAGTGGGGGCCCTAGGCACCTTCTCTGGGCGCAGTTTCCCCTTTCCTGAAACAAGGGGTCAGTACTTTCCAGCCTTCTCCAGCCCAGACATTCTCGGTCTGCTGGCAATTCGAGAATTAAGATGAAATTCAGCAGGAGCATCTGTTTACTTCTTGTGATGGCTTCTCATCCAGGGCAGGGCAGGGAGTTCCTTCCAGTCTCTCTTTCTCTCTCTCTCTCTCTCTCTCTCTCTCAGACACACACACACACACACACACACACACACACACACACACACACACACACACACGGAATCCCAGAGATTGTTTGTTTTTACAAAGACAACTTTCAAGAACAAAGAGGACTTGAACCCATGTAGTCCAGATACCCTTGAAGTCCATTTGCTTCCCTCTCACAGGGTGATGGGTTCACTGACCCCCAGTTCCTTTTCGGTGACCATGAAACATGAATTCTATCAACTCTGCCTTTTTTTTTTTTTTTTTTTTTTTTACTGTGTGACCTTGGGCCAATCACTTTGCTTCTCTGAACATTGTATTCTTGGTCTGTAAAGCAGGAATGAGCATGTCCAGCCCTTATTGTGCTACTGAGATGTTCAAATATGATAAGGGGTTTAAACATCATAAAGACCCATACAGGAGACAGGGATGAGCTGTTATTAAAGTCTCACTCAAAACTGGCCTAAGAATGGGCCAGAAATTCCTTCAGGCCTGTTTGTACTGTGCCTTGCACGTAGCGGACACGCGGCAAATATTTGTTGAATGATTGGAATCCCAAGGGCTGTTCGAGCTGTAATACAACTAGACATTGCACTTGGGCTGTGCTATTTGGTGTCCCGGCTGCAGGTCTCTGATGGGGTAGCTGCAAGGGCAAGTTGGGGGCCAGGGCCAGGCTGTCTGGTCCTGGGTGGTACCCCGGCCCCTCACCTGCCTGGGCTGGGCATCTGTCTGCCAAGGTGAAAAGGCAGATTTCAACCAGCAGACGAGGAGGGGGTGGGGCTCGTGTTTTTCTGCTCCGGCTGTAGCTGTTTTTCCTCTTTCCTATTGGGAATAAATTACTGTGGCTTTATAGCCCTTACAGGAGTTTCTGGAAACTCCGACTGGATGAATCCCAAAAACAGAATTCTTTTCCGAGTTTCCAACTCCCCCAGATCCTCATTTAGAAGGAAAATGGGGTCAGTCAGCTTGCCTCTGACAGACACCTGCTCGTCCTCCAGATGGGGTCACCTCTCCTTGATCTTGGAAGTCTTTCCTTCTCCCCAGCGGACTCTGAGAACACGGCTGAGCCGCTTGGACATGCAGCCACCCCCTGAACGTGAAGAGGCTGCTTCGGAAGCCGTGTCACCTCCTTGACCAAGGGCTCAACCCGATGAGGACAGAGCTCGGGTGGATGTAAGCCAACTTCTTGCCCAGTGTCATCACTTCATCCCATATTCTTTGCTCCTAAGAAATATACATCGACATCCACGGAATGTTCTCACACCAGCATAGGTGCGTGTGGCTTAACAAGCATGGGCAATACGATGTTGTCAATTAAACAACCCCCTCACCCCCAGCCCCCATCTAGAAAAATGCTCTGTGCAGCCAAACATCTGTAGCCCTGGACATGTAATCTCCCTCTGTTTTGTTTTGCTCCAGACAAAATGGTGGAAAAGTTGAAATTTATGTCTTTGGAATCCGAGGCATTAACGGTTGTAAATCAGCCTTTGGTGCCCAAAGGTAACAATTACCGCTCTCATTAATAGATTTCCCCAGCCTCGCTCATAAAACAACTCTGGAAATGTCTCCGGGGACAGGGTGGGGGAAGTGTGCCCAGGGATCATTAACAGTCAAGTACCCTGGGCATAGAGGGAGGCCACGTCCCTCTCCCCAGGGCCTGCCCAGAGGACGTGAGAGAAAGGGCGCACAGGAGCCCCCAGACAGGGCCAGGGTGCTGTTCGCATGGGGTGGGCGTGCGGGTCGAGTGGGAGTTCCACATCTGTGCAAGTCCCTCACAGGCAGGGGTTCAGAAGCACGGGTCTTGAAGAGGAAGGAGCGGGGAAGGGGGTGGGGGGGAGAAGACTTGCATTTCCATTACAACAGGTGACTTTTTCTCTTGGGAACACCAGGGCTGGAAGGGATCTGGCGGTCATGGGGTCCACTCCTTTAGTAACCACACGGGGACAGTGGGGCCTAGGGACTTGCCCGGGGTCACCTGGCAAGGCTGTGGTTCAGTTGGGTGCCATGATGATGAAGAAAACATGGAGGCCTGCCCAGAGGATTGAATGGATTTCTCACATGGCTTTGGACCCTTCCTGTCTCCGGTGGGTACATAAACGGGATTTGAACCCAGGCAATCCTTTGTTTTGTCCTTTAGGTGGAAGAGGGTTAACCACATCTGAGGCCACCCCTGTAGCTGCTAGACAAGGGCGATCCAGGGGCTGTGCTCTGCTGGGAGGGGGCGCCATTCCCCACCTGAGATTGGGTACCAACGCGGGACAATGGGACACAAAGAGCAGACATTTCCTTCTTGGTGATACCCCGCCTTAGTTTTATTTTATTTTTATTTTTGGGTGGGATTCTTGGATCTCTTCTGGGATACTGGCTTGTTGAAAGAATCCACATGGGATTTGGATCGACAGGGCCTGCGTAATAATCTCAAGCACCTCATTAGCTAATGAACAAGCAGGGGCCTTGCCTGAGTTAGGGCCGGTCTGTCCTCATCTGTGCTGGGCACCACAGTTCCTGCCCCAGACGGTGCTGTGAGCAGGAGTGCCGGGCACGTGGTAGGTGTCCGCAAAGTTCTTTTTGGCTGGATGGACAGAAAAAGGTATCTGTTAGCCTCAGAGAGGGATATCCTACCCTCCTGGGTCAGTTTAACTCTTCTCCTTCAGTTTAATCAGATGTGAAGTAATCAGAGGTTTCCTGGTATCCCAGAAGAGATCCAAGAATCCCACCTTGGTTGCCCAGGCTCCATGCCTCCCAGCTCTGCGCATTGTTTCCAGCTCATCGCAGCCCCTCCAGGCCGACTGTGTAAGTCGTGGCAAAATATATATAACATGAAAGTCACCGTTTTGTCCACTTTCAAGTGTACAGTTCAGTGACGTTGCGCACACTCACACTACTGTGCCGAGGTCACCACCGTCCATCTCCAGAACTTTATCGTCATTCCTGCCCCCGTTAAATAGCAACCCCGCGATCTCCGTCCATCCAGCCCTTGGTAACTTCTCGTATTTCCTGTTTCCGCGAACTTGACTACCCTCCGTACCTCATGTAAGTGGAATCACACAATCCTTGTCCTTTTGTATCTGGATTTTTCCACTCGACATAACGTGTCTTCAAGGTCAAGTCTATTGGCGCATGTGCCATAATTTCATTTGTGTCTCAAGCTGCGTGATATTCCATTGTCTGTACCCATTCTGTGGATCCCTTCGTCTACTAACGGACATTAGGGTTGTTCCCACCTTTTGGCTCTTGTGAATAGTGCTGCTATGAACGTGGGTGCACGAGTATCCTTTTGAGTCCCCACTTTCCATTCTTTGGGGCACATACCTAGAAGTGAAGTTGTTGGCTCTGTCGCGATTCGATGCTTAACGTCCTGAGGACTCTAACGTTCCTGATGGAAGGGCAGGGCTACAGGGTGGTGTCTGATGAGGCCACCCACGCTCACGCTGGGTCTTGCCTAAGTTAGAGCTGGGGGCTGTGCCCGGACAGAGACGCCCCTGAAGCTGGTGCGGGGCTCCCTTGGCGGGTCAGCAACCTCCCCTCCCCAACCTGCACCACGTTCGCACTAAAGCCCTAGGCAAGGAAACATTAGCCAGGCCCAACCACAGATGGAAAGAGATTGTTCTCGTTCTTAGGCAACAACTAACGCCCCCACCCCATGCCTGTATAAAGGAACTCCAGCTTTAGTTAGAAAGGCAACTGAAGTTCTAAGATGCTGTGATTCAACACGTGGGTTTTGGTGCCAGTTCAAATTCTGGTTCAGTTGCTTACTCGTCGGGGACTTTGAGGAGATCATTAAGCCCGTGAGCCTCAGTGTTCCCATCTATCAAATGGGGCTGACAGGTTGTGGCCTCAGAGAGACATTGTATGCAAAGAGCTGGGCACAGTCTCGAGCACGCCGAGATTTTGTTCTCAGAGGCCAGTGACCCTCCCGCGAGCGAAGAAGGTAGAAGATGTCTCCAATGGGCAGTTTGGCCCTGCCTTGCCTGCTAGCTCTGGCCCCGGGGAGCCCCGGGTGTTACACATTCCCTGCCAGGCCTTGCAGGTGTCAAGGCTGGCACTGCCCATGGGGAACGCTCGCAATAGTGGGGATTTATTGTCTCTGGTCTCCGGTGCTTCACGGGTCATGGGACATAGCTAATCCTTAATTACACCTCGTGTTAAAGGTTAGTCCACTTTGGGGATGTTTCCGAGCTTGACGATGCCTCTGGAAAATTAGTTCATTCGTAAGACAAAGTGTCCGGTTACAGACCCTGTGGCTCCCCACCAGCCCTGGCGGAGATGAGGGTTAGTGGGGGCTGCTGAGAAACGTTCTCCAAGCGTCTCCATTACCTCTAACAGGGAGTCAAATGAATGTTTCCCTTCCAGAAGATAGTATCGTGCCCAGAGGAAGGGCGAGTTAAGAGGGCCCCAGAAACATTGGACCATCACTCAGGTGAACAGAGGTCAGCATGGGGAAGGCACGTGGTGATGGTTCAACTTCACTGTGCCCCTTGACTGTGCCCCCGCATCCACCCGCGCCCCGCATCCACCCGCACTGTGCTTGGTACAAGCAGTAGATTCACTGCCCACCTGCTAAGAGGTGCTGGGGCCCTGTCTCCACCATGGCTAGTGCCCTAGTGCTCAGAGGTCCTCACAGCCCAGGGCCTCTGCTCCAGAGCCGCTCTGCAGGGCCAAGTTCTGCTGGCCCTAAGGATGAGCTCCCGACAGTCCCTAACTGTTGTCATTTGACAAACATCTACTGGGTTACTCACCGTACCAGGCACCAGTCTAGGACCTGCGGCCATGTTGCAGTGGCCAAAACAGACCAAACAAGAATGCTTACCCTCCTAGAGCTTACATTCTAGTGGGTGGAGGTGCAGACAGGAAATGAGCAAAATACGTTAGTAAAATGACATTGTTATCAGGTGGTGATAAGCACTGGAGAGAAGGAACAGGGGAGGGAGGGAGGAAGCACTGGCTTGTGTGTGGGTTGTAAGCTTTGATATGGCAGTCAGGGAAGGAAGGCTTTACTAAAAGCTGAGACTGGAACGAAGAACCGAAAAGGAGGCAGGGGAATGAGCCCAGAAGACACCTGGAAGTTAGGATCCTCCAGGCAGGGCCAACAGCAAATGCAAAGGCCGTGAGGTGCATTTGAAGAAGCAAGGAGGCCCTGTGGCTGGAGCAGAGAGAGCAAGGGGAAGAGTAATAGAAGATGAGATCAGGGGAGGCAAAGGTCTGGTATGGGTCCCTGTGCCTCCAGGCCTCTGTCCAGGGTTTCCTGGCCTTGACCAAGGGTGTGGCATGTTTGCACAATGTTTTATTTATTTATTTTTTATTATTATTTTTTTAAGATTTTTATTTATTTATTGGACCGAGATAGAGACAGCCAGCGAGAGAGGGAACACAAGCAGGGGGAGTGGGAGAGGAAGAAGCAGGCCCACAGTGGAGAAGCCCGATGTGGGGCTCGATCCCACAACGCCGGGACCACGCCCTGAGCCGAAGGCAGACGCTCAACCGCTGTGCCACCCAGGCGCCCCTGCACAATGTTTTAGAAGAGGGATCAGCAAACTAGGGCCCTTGGGCTAAACCCACCCAACTGCCTGCTTTGTAAATAAAATCTGGTTGGAACACAGCCACACCCATTCATTTGCATATCACCCGGGGCTTCGGTCAAGCTAAAGGTCAGAGTTGTGCTGTTGTGACCATGACCCGAGAATCCTGAAGTATCCCGCATCCGGCCCTTCACAGGAAAAGCTTGTCAACTCCCGTGTTAGGGCGCAGGCTTTGCAGTTAGACCACATTGGTTCAAACCTCTGCTCGTTTATTATCCGCGGACCCTGGCCTGGTTGCTTAACTACTCTGAGCTTCATCCTCGCATTTCTGAGGTGCTGATAATGCCTATCTTACAGGGTTTTGTGAGATTAGATTAAACAACGAATATAAAACACACACAGCACCTGATAGGTCCGGATATTGTGTTAGGAGGCAGTAGTGCTGCACTATCTTGGACTCAGAGGGACAAGATCTTGGCAAAAAGCCTCATTGGTCTTAGTCTCAGTCTCCCTGTCTGTGAAGTGGGGGTAATTACGCAGCTACAAGGAGACACGGTGCTTGGCTTGTAGGACGCGCACATTAAATGACAGTTGCTGCTTTTATTGTCGCCAGCCTGTATTCCCCATCATCTCCTATGAGCCAGGGTATCTGCAACGTCTCCAGGGTCTGGGAGAAAAATCCAACGTCTGTCTCCACCTCCACATGCCACTGCCAGGCCCCCGGCTCCCGGCACCTACTGTTGCCGACAAGACCTGAGCGGGGTGCGTGTTCAAAGGCCTCCCCTCCCACCACTTGGCACCCGGCCTAAACCCACTGCTGCCCTAACGGGCACCGCCCGGCTCAGCGTGGTTGCATTTGCAAATCATCCCTTATTTACTATGGGAGGATTCACAAAGTGGAAACTTGCCTTGGGTTTCTATTCCACTGCAGGAAGAACTGGGGGGAAATGTCTATCATTGCGAGTGCAATCAGTGTATTTATTTACTTATTAGCCCCTTTGTCATCAAGTAGGAATAATAAGAGGACATTATACGATTTTGCCCGCTGGACCCAATTTGAGCATTTATGAATTTTGTCGGGGGACCAAGGGAGTGGCGCTAAACAGCCTGAGTTTTGGGAGGGATGGAGGTCTGGGCTGGGAAAACATTGACTTTTTTGGAGAACTTGGTCATGCCGCTCGGCTGTGATGACAATCCACTTGAGTTACGTTGCATAAAAAAAAAAAAACCATGGCGAGCGTCCAGTGGTTGAAATGGAGACGCCCACACGCGTTTATATGTGCAGTGTGCAATGCCTGGGCCGTGCGTGTGATGGCACAGCGAAGTACCAAATTGTGGAACTGAAAATAACATATGTCTGTCTCCAGTGCCAGGGGAAATCGCAGCCGTGTCGAGAAGGGGAAGGGCACAGATTTGGAGAGGGGGGAAGCAATACGTGCTCAGCCGTGGTGTGTCTACAAAAGCCCTCGTGTCTGCTCACACATAAGGAATAGTCACAAAACCGACAGGGAACACACGCGAGATGGGGGTGAGTTGACTGCTTCTTTGCGAGTTGGTTGGCTTTATGGCGTTCTGGATTGAAAATCAAGGTCTGGCCAACTGCGCTTGGACACCCCCCTCCACCCTTCACCCCCTCCCCCAGCCCCCCACCGGCTGCAGTTTTCTGGGTTCTCTGGGATCTGGTTCGGGAGAACAAAGCTGTGGGCGTTGCTGGCACAGGTGGGGATGGGGATGAGGATGGGGAGGCAGGGTCTCCTCATTCACCACAACACCTCCTTGACTTAGAAGTGATGAAAATAAAAATCTCCAAGCCAATTACTTTCAGTCTTGTGAGAGGCAGAGGATCGGCTAAGACAGAGGGACCCCTACGGTCACATTTCCCTTCTGGGTGGGATGCTATTTTTAAGGCTCGGTTACCACCCTCCAACTCTGATTCCATGTGTCTCTATGTATAAATAGAAGTGACTAAATTAAAAAAGAAATAGTAGGTTGAATTCATATCTTTTTAAAAAATCTTTATGAAAATGAACAACTGGTTTGATTTTATTTTCCACATTTCACATTGCAGTTTTGACGTTATCCGACACAGCCTCAGACTCGGAGCACAGCGGTCTTTGCAAACAAAACTCAGTAGAAAGAACTGGAGTCTGACATCTCCCTTGATGCTGTGATTCATCTCTCTCAGGGCACCCCTGACAACCCAGAACCCCAATTCCGACCCTAGAACCAATGGGAAACCTCCCACCACGGCCCTTGGCTTGAAACTAGATCCCCAGGATTTTAACATGCACGTCGAGCAAGTCACTTACGCCTAATTCCGTTCATCTGCAGACTGGACATAATACTCTTGGTCCTGCCGGGGTGCACAGGGCATGGGATAAACTGGGGAAACACCCAGAATGGGGCTTAGGGGAGCTGGTGACGGGAAATAGAATCCAGTGGTCACTCAGCTGTTGTTCTCTGCTTCTTCCTCAACTTTTAGGTGAAGTATGGCCACACCTCGTTTTCATGCTCTGCTCTGTCTTCTGTTCAGGGGTGAGTTCAATGTATCCTGAATGCTGAGCCCGCCAACTTGACGTGGGGGGCTGGCACTCGGCAGCAGATGCCTCCCTTTGGTTTGCTCCTTACTTTTCACAATAACCTGGGAGAGTCCCATTTCACAGATTGGAAGACTGACAAGCAGCTGCTCCTTTGACATCAGTGGCAACTTAACTGTAACACCCCAGCTGTCTGTGGAGAAGGATGGGGAAGGTATGCAGAGCAGGGCATTCAAGGACTGGAATCTTGGGAGGGAAACATCAGATCCTTCCACGTCCCGTGTAAAGCAGGTTGAATAATATCCCCTCCAAAATATGTATCTACACAGGATATGACCTTTTCTGGAAACTGGGTGTTCGCAGATGTAATTGATTAAGGATCTTGACAGGAAGTCATCCCGGATTTAGTATGAGCCCTAAATCCAATGACTAGTGTCCTTACCATTTGAAGACTGTCAGAGACTCGAGCAATGTGGCTATCAATCGAGGGTGCCAGGAGCCACCAGAAGCTGGGAGAAGCAAAGGAGGATTCTCCTCTAGAGTCTTTGGAGGGAGCAAACCCCGCTGACACCTTGATTTTGGACTTTGGGCTTCCAGAACTGTGGGAACATAAATTTCTATTTGAAGCCACCAAGTTCGTGACAATGTTTATGGAAGCCCTAGCAAGCCAATACATGCTTCCCTCCTTCTGGCTAGCTGTTTACATTTGGTCACCAGAAATAAAGGCAGGCAGGAACTCGTGCTACACATACATAAGCAAGCATTGGCTCTGTGAAGGGACACGGTGATCTCTCTGGTAAAACAAAACAAAAGGCAGAACTTCCCTTGTTCTTTCCCTGGATCGCTCCTGAGGGATGGGACCCACAGTCTGCACAGGGCTGAGGTGTGAGAGCAGGGGAATGATGTAAGATGCTATGACTTATTGCTTTGGTAAGCAATATTTTCAGCCATGGTTCTTGCTTTCAAGCTTACGCTATTGCTGAAATAAGAGGCAGGCCCAGGGAGTTTGAGCTCACTGGGAATGTCTCCGGCGAAGGGAGAGTGAATCTGGCCAATATTTCTACTGGGAAGGCGGCAGGCGAGTGGTTCGAGGAACTGATGGTGGAAAACCTGTGTGGGGTGACCAGGTGACATCACTGACCATTTAGTGACCCTGGGCGTGGGGAGTATGGAGGTAGGCTGGTTGAGTGTATCTCCAGGGTCGGGGGGACTCTGATAGAAGAAGTCTTTCAGACTGGGGCCGTGGTTGGGGGCCTCCAACCCCAACAGGTGAGCGGACAGAGGGTAACCGGTGGTCCTGTGGGAGCTCAGAGGCCCAGGAAGGGTCGATGCCAAATGTGAGGCTAAATTTTGACGAGGACAAATGATGTGAGTGATGAAGGAGGACCAGCCAAGAGCAAATTACAGCCGTTCAGCTGGGAGATGATTACAGAGCAGACTAGAATCTTGGCAGCAGGCATCCATGTGTGAACGCATGCGTGTGTGTTACTGCATTTTTTAAAAACAGAGATTAAAATCTAACAATTACAAGAATTTATTAATGTCCCCAAAGGAGTTGAAATGATAAACTATATCCAAAAGAACACCTGAATTCCTGACCTGGGCCCGAGGGTGTGGCTGGGAGTCTTACCCTCAGGAGACTGGGGGTCTGTCCTGGGGTGCAGTGGGGGAAGGGGTGGGAGAGGGCTCCCTGGAGCAAAGGGCCCCTTGGCCCTGTCTCCACCCAGCACAGCGAAGACCACCTGCTTGCGTCCATCTCTCTGCTGCTGTCCCGGGAGCTCGTCTTCCCGTCAGGCTCTCGATTTGTGCCCAAATCACAGGGGCTGGTAAGTTGATGAAGTGAAAATGTGATTAATAATGAAATAGCAGCCCCCAGCCCCATAGGGGAGGAGAGCGTATAGGGCAGTGGCTTGTAGCCTGAGTGCTGCAGGTCCACGCTGAGTTCAAATCCTACCTCCAGCTGTGTGACTGAGATGATAAGATTAGCACATGGTATGCAATCGCCTTAGCTCCTCTGTAAAAGAAGTGGGTTCTAGAACCACTAGAGGCAAGAATTAAATGGCACGATACGTGAAAGACACAGTGCCTGGCACACAGGAAACCCCAGGTGAATGTGAGCTGCTGTCCTCGGGTGCTTCTCTGTGCTACGCCACGTGATCCCCTTCATCCGCACTACTGCTCGGAAGGGGGGCGGTAGGTGTGTGGCCATGACTCGTCCACCAGGAAACTAAGCCTTGGAGACTCGAATAATCTGCCCTATGTGCCGCACCTGGTAAGCGGCAGAGCCAAGATTTGAACTCACGACCGTGAACCTCCCACTGTTCTACTTCCGTGGCTCTGGGTATGATATTACCTTGGCTCAGATCAAATTGAGGGGTCAAGCAACCCTGCACACCCCCATCCCTCTCCGAGGTGAGGGGCCTCGCCATCGCAAAGGCACCGTGGAAGGGCCACACGTCCAAGTGGGAACACCTTCTCAGGGCTGCTGCTCCTGTGACCCGGGTAGCTCCCATCTCTCTGTCTCCTGGCTTCCTGGCTTACTGTTTAATCTTAATAGCCTATCCTAAGGCTATGAGGATACTTTCATATTATCTTCTAGAAGCTTCATTGTTTAACTTGCACATGTAGGTCTATGTTTTATCTGGAATCAGCTTGTATGTATGGTGTGAGGTTGGAGCCACCATTAGCTTCTTTTCCATGCAGATGTCCAGTCTGGCCCTGCGGTGAGCATGGACCATCTTTCCCCCAAGCATAGGAGGTGCACCTTTATTGTAAACCGGGTGACCATATATGTGAACATCTGTTTCTGAACCTGTCCTGTTGGCTCGGTGACTACTTCAGGGATGGATGGTAAATGGCCTAGGCCTCACACTGTTCCCAAAGAAGACAGAGGTGCTGCTGGCCTCTTGCTTTCTGAGGAGATTCTGGGCTTTCTTTGCTGAATCACTGGGTCTGTCTCTGCCTTTTTCTGACTTCTCATAGACACAACTAATTGACTGACAAAATGATCAAAACAGCAAATGCTTACATAACACTTACCATGTGCCAGGCCCTGTTCTAAATAGGCTTTAACTCATTTAATGTTCACACACACCCCTGATGCGGTTGCTCTTATTGTCCCCATTTTCCTGATGAGACAACTGGGGCACCCAAGACCCCATAGGTGGTATGTGTCAGAGCTGGAATTTGAAGCCAGAGATTCAGCTTTGGAGTCCTTGTCCTTAAGGACAGCACGAGGCTTTCTCTCAGTCAATGGCAGGAAGTCGATTGGCGGAGGATGCGGTCACCCTGGCCTAGGAGTAAAGGCTTTCAAGGTCTTTTCTTGGCTTTCTAGACCTACTAGATGGGAGATTTGGGACACATTGATCAATCTCTTTGAAGCGGTTTCCTCAAAATGATACTTTAAGCTCTGACATTTTACAATGTCATCTATCTGGAAGATTCCTAAAGAGACTGCAGATTTTTTGGAGATAAGAAAATTGTGCAGTAGGGACTAGGGTTGAGGCACAGATAGAGAAGGAACTCACAGCGAGCTGAGTGGGGTGGGGAGGGGTAGAGGATGGAGAGGGTAGGGGAGTGGGAGAGTTATAGGAGGGAATGTGCCCAGCCCTCCAACCTTATCCCTTCCCATCTGCTACTCCCCTTCCCGGACCTTCAGATCCAGCCTATCAGGTTACCTGCTGGAGGAGGGGGTGAGTACTAGATGCTAAGTTTTCTAACTGATCCCCTTCTGGGAATTAATTTGAGAGTGTTCCTATTTATTCCCAAGGCCATGGTTCCTGTGTGAGCCTCCTGGGACGCAGTTTCTCTGCCCAGAGCTGGCTAATTGTTCACCCACCGTGTCCTTTTCTTGATGAAAATCACACCAGGCTCTTCCACATAGACACTGACGGTCCATGGTGGGGGGGGGCAGTCGGATGACCCTGGAGGCCCTGGCAGCCCGAGGCTGGGGCCTGGGAACAGCCTTTTATCATTAACTCCTGGACAGGGACGTTGGTGGCGAGTCGGGGGGAATGGTTAAAAAATAACTTAGAAATGTCACGTAAGTAATCTACACTCTCTTTCGAAGTATTTAGAGAATTCGGATACATAAAAAGATGGAAACCACAAAAAGTCACCTGTAATCTCTTAATCCAGATAGAACCACAATGATCATTTTTGGAGTGATTCTCTTTAGAGGATTTTTGAATCTTTCTGCTGCTCTCTTTGTAGATCTCTGTATAATATGTACGGATATAAATACATTATACACACACACACAGACACACACACACATTTACCTTTCTTATAAAAGTAGATTCCACTCTTCTGGAGCTAGATTTTTATTTTATTTTTTTTTATAATGATTTTTTATTATATTATGTTAGTCACCATACAGTACATCCCCGGTTTTCGATGTAAGTGGAGCTAGATTTTTAAATTCGGCAATATATCATAAGCATTTGCTATATATTGGCAATACATCATAAGCAGCTCATCACTGCATTTCTCGTCTTTCGTAGCTGCGGAACTGGCCATACGAGGTAGTTTCTCATGTTTACCGTTACACACTAGGAAGATCTTTATTCATGCATTCTTTTTTTTTTATTAAAGATTTTATTTATTCATTTGACAGAGAGAGAGAGACAGCCAGCGAGAGAGGGAACACAAGCAGGGGGAGTGGGAGAGGAAGAAGCAGGCTCCCAGCGGAGGAGCCTGATGTGGGGCTCGATCCCAGAACTCTGGGATCACGCCCTGAGCTGAAGGCAGACGCTCAACGACTGAGCCACCCAGGTGCCCCTATTCATGCATTCTTGGACAAACTTCTCATTACTTCCTTAGGACATTGTTGAAAATATCAGGATGAATATTGATTCACTGATGTTTGAATAGACGTTGAAGTCCTTAGGACTGTCCTCAGCATTACCAATAAACATTTATATGGTACCGAAAACAGTGACTGCTTTAAAATTTAATTTTCCGTTAAGTAGCCTTATATATATTTAAATAATTTCATTATTGAATGGCTTCTATATTCCCGACTCTCTCGTTATGTTATCTCATTTAATTTTGTATTGAGGCGTAGAGTTACTAGGTCCATTTATTCCCATTTTACAGCTGTGACAACTGGGGCCTTAGGAGGTTAAAATGACTTCCCCAGGATATCCACTTGACAAGAGCAGGGACAGGAAGCAGGTGTGGGTTGCTGTCCACTCTGCTGGGTTCGTGGCTCTCAGATGCTGTGGACAGGAGACTGGTGCCCACAGAGGCACTGGGCATGGCCATCTGCCAAAGGAGAAGGGGGGGCTCCGTGAGGAGAGGTGAGCTTGGTCTTCCGTGCAGCCCTCCTGGAGCTGAACCTCGAGGGAGGGGGGCAAAAGAGTCAAGACAGTACTCCAGGCAGGGGGCAGGGCATGAGTGAGGGGGTGAAGTCAAGGAAACTGACACTTTTCCCCACCACTCGCGCATGTCCCTGTGCTGAGATCAGCTTACAGGAGTCCTGTTCTAGCACCTTCGCCAGACCCTGACAGCGAATGTGCAGTGTCACAGGCAACAGGGGTAATAATGGAAATTTAATTTTCCGTTAAGTAGCCTTATATATATTTAAATAATTTCATTATATAGCTAGAAATGTTTTTCCAATTTCTTCTTTTTTCCTCAAAATGATAATAGCCTTTCGCCTGATTATAAGAACGATATCTATGCGATGGTAAAAAGGAAAATTTTTTGCAATACAGACAAGCGTAAAGATAAAAACAAAGGAAAACAGAACCTCCCCACCCTGAGATAAGTACTCTAGCGTCTTGGCTTCCAGACTCTCTCTACGCCCATAGACTCATGGGGGATTTGCCTTTAACGGTGTTACGTAAATGGGGTCTGGCCAGACACACTCTTCTGTTGCCTGTTTTCCCGCTCAGTCGTCTCTCTTGGACACCTTCCCCGTCATTACGTATGGATTTCCATCATTATTTTTATTTATTTTTATAGAGTCTCACAGTAATTTAAAATGGTCAAATTTCCAATGCATAAAATGTTCATGAAAGTGCACAGAAATCGGGGGTTTGACTCTCAAATGACAGTCCTTGAGCTTCTCCAAATGACGTGGGATTTGTAAGCCTCAGTGGTCCATGAACAGGGGGTCTTCCTGTTTTGAATCTGTGATGCTTACTTTTTATTATGCAAATTTTCAACCCCCTTGAAGGAGAGAGGGACCTCTCAAACACCCATCACCAGGATTCAACACGTATCAAGATTTTGCCACATTTGCTTTGTCTATCCCTTATTTATTTAATTTTTTTCCTTTGGCTGAAATATTTTAAGGCGCATCCAGTTATCCCGTCATTTTACCCTGCACCCTCCAGCGTGCATTGGTTAAAAAAAAAAAAGCGACAGATTTTCTTATGCAGACATCATGGCTGTACCACACCTAATAGAAGGGACCTTGACTCCCTGGGGTCATCTGGTCTATCACCAGGTGTCCCTGACTGTCCCCAAACTGTCTTTTCACAGTTGTTTTGTGTGAACCAGGAACCAAACCGGAAGAATACTTTTCATCTGGTGGTTGTTTTGTGAGCTTGTTTTCTAGAGCAATTCTCAAGTACTACTAACTCACAGAGTGGGACAGTAAATCATGAATTTCAATTATACTTCACCCCTCCTGTTTCCATCAAGGGTGAAGTCCCAGCTTATTGCGAGGATGTTTTTAGCACTCTCTAGGGCACTTCTAATGTCTCCCCTGCTTTCTTGATGATTTCCTTTCCCAACCTCCCCCCTCCATCCCTTCTTCCTTGCCTTTCTTACTTTTTAAGTAAGCACCCCTCAAGCTCACAGCCTTAAGTGGCCAACCTTATCTAGCCAGATTTTAATAACATGATTTTCTTTGCATTGTGATTCCTAGTACTGTTACTTTCTATTGATGCTAACGGACCTTCATATTCTGTTTAGGGCGATATGCTGGTTTTTTTTTTTTTTAATCTTTCTTTCTTTTCTAAAAGATGTACTTATTTATTTTAGAGAGAGAGAGAGAGTGCAGGGGGATGGGGAAGGACAGAAGGAGAGGGAGAGAGGGTCCTAAACAGACTCTGGGCTGAGATGACCCTGAGATCATGACCCAGGCTGAAATCAAGAGTTGGATGCTTAACCAACTGAGCCACTCAGGCACCCCTCTTTCTTTCTTTTTTTAAAAACCAAAATGCATTTATTTGAGCAAAATGAATGAACCTGTTTGTAGAAAAGCTATGCATGGATGACACCCAAATACAACGCTTCGGGAAAGTGGTTTGAGGATAGAAGGTGCTGAGTTTGCTCACCGGGTTCCGCAGGGAGCTTAGAGTGTTTCCAGTTCTTTCCCCACCAAAACAATGCTGTCATGGATAATCTTATGCATATGCCTCTGCTCCCCATCTGATTATTTTTTTTTTTAAGGATATATGTTTTAGAAATGGCCTTGCTGACTTTAAAGGATATGAGTATCTTAAAAAGTCATGATTTCCTAACCGGGGTATGCTGGACTCAATTTTACACTTTGTCTCTGGTTTTATGTTTTGGTGGCTTGGGCTTGTATTGGGAGCAGCCACAATTCTGCCCTGGTGGCCTCGGGCTCCCCCGTACTTTCCTCGACGCCCCCAGGCTGTGACAGTGGAGTTTTGCACCTACTTTTCGCAGAGCTTCTGATCATCCTTTTTGCTAAGTTTTTGGTTTTCATTCTCCTAGCCATTTTTAATTTGTTCCTTCTCAAGTACAGTGGGCTGGGAAACGGACAACCAAGTTTGCTCTGGTTGTACCTGCAGGGAGAGCGAAGAGGCTGGGAGGGAGGGTCTGATGGGACAAACAGGAGGGAAGCTCCTTGGGTCCCGTCCACCCACCTCCTTTGCACTCTGCCCTGCTTCACGTCTCCAGGTTGTGTGGAGGGTGGCTGCTGGTGATGGCAACAGGAGTTACTGCTGCTTACAGCAGATAAAGCGACAGACCAGAGTACCGTGGGTCGCTGGCATGCCCATAACGACTTCTCAGGACATGGTGTGGATTTGCTAACTGCCTCCCTCCAGCCGTATGGCATTTTGATGTAGCTGGAGTCAACAGTATGACTTTCAATTTGTGAGGGAAGGCTCTGTGGTTGAGAGAGGCCAAGTGATCTTGCAAAGGCTACACAGCTGGCTTACGGCACAGCTGTGCTGGAATCCAGGTCTCAACAGCAAATCGTGTGATTTGCGCACGCGATCCTCTTGTCGGCTCTGCGGCCAGGCCAGGTGCACCTGGAGGTACTGAATGGCAAGTGACTGCCCGGGGAGGGCAAGAGTCCCTTAGCAGCAGAGAACCAGCATTATCCCGGGCGCTTGCCCAGCTGGAGTGTGGACAAGACCCAGGGCATTAGGACAGGCCGATTCAGGGGAGTTCAGCTACTAGGGGCGAGGCTCTTCCACGGCTCGTGGTGTTCTCGGCCTAACGGACAGCTGGGCAGGAGTGGGGGCCAAGAACGCTGAGTCCTCATTACTCCTCAGCCTCCTGGCTGTGGAAAGAGGAGCAGAGCCGCAGGAGCCCCTGAGCTGGGTTCTGGAGCCTTCCTTCATGGCTGTGTGCCCAGGGCCAGGAAACACCCCATCTCTGAGCCTCAGCTGAAAAAATGGGCTTGGACCCCAACCTGGGGCAATCCTGGGGAGGTCAACCTCTCTGCACCTCTCCGGGTACCTCAGTAACTAGAAGCGCTCTGGTTTTGTTGTTGTTGCTTTTTGTTAAATCCTTAAGACATCATTGGAAGGGTTCAGATGCGAACATTTTTCTAAACAATCGAACAAAATGTGCATGTCCCACTCTCGCTCCACTGCGTCTGCACGCTCGGTGCAAGGAACTTCACCCCCGCTGACATTAATCAGTTCCCTAGAGACCGCCTTGCGTCTCCCGTCCTCCCCTCCACTCCACTCTACCCACCCTGCTTCCTCAGTTTCCCTCTCGGCCCCTGCCATCAACCTGTCCTGCACAGTTGCCTTGCCTCCTCACTGGCCTCCTGGCCTTCGGCCTCACGCCCTGCACTGGGCCCTCCCCACACTGTGTTCGTTGACTCCCACTGCCAGCAGAGAGCTCTTTCTGCCCCTTGTCATCTTGGAGCCATTTGACTCATCCTGCAAGACTCAGCTCTGATGTCGTGTCCTCAGTGAAGCCTCCAGCAAGCACCCTGCCCGAGCGGATGAGTCATTTCTGTGTCCCTGCAGCTGCTGCTGAGCTCCATCACAGCACTCCTCCTGGTCTGGGTTCCCCGCTCAGGCCAGGGCCGCGTAGGGACTGGGGTTTTAAAGTCATCCAGTTGCAGACACCCTGTGTCTCCAGCCGGCCCAGGCTTGGCAAATTACTCTTGAACCAACAGATGAGTTTCCTCTACAGGCAGGGTTCGCTGGGTACAGGGAGTTGTGACCTTGCCATGTTGACCCTGTGGACCTGTAGACCGTACCAGGTTGACGCCTAGGATTCTCTGACTGCAGCTTTTTGGACACCCACTTTAAAAGAAATCTGCATGATGCAAAAACAGATGCACGTACACGGAGAGATTAGAGCAAACTCCATCAAGCCAATTTAATGGGTTGATGACTTTTCTCTAGAGCATGATTAAACAGGCCCTAAGTTTCTTCCATTTTTGTCAGTACCAATTCTTCTCCAGGTGCATTTTACAGTGGATATTTGCTTCATTGATTTGTTTTTTGGCACTTCCAAAGTTTTACAAATTATGGCAGTTCTTGTCGGAATTTTCTTTGATGGATGTTATTTCTACCCGATCTGGGTTTTCTGGGAGAAGTTTTGTGATAAATTTAGAAAAAAATTAATTAACTTTTATTTCTTAGAGCAGTTTTGGGTTCACAGAAAAATCGAATGGGAAATACAGAATCCCCGCGGACCCCCGTCCACACCCCTGCCCAGCCTCCCCCACTATGGACATCCCATACCACGGCGGTGCTTTCATTACAGCTCGTGAGCCTGAGCGGACACGGCATCACCCAAAGCCCACAGTTTATATTCGGGGTCACTTTTGGTGTTGCACATTCTATGGGCTTGGACGAATGTATAACGGCACATGTTCCCCATGGTAGTATTGTACGGATAGCTCCACGGCCCTAAAACTTTTCTTTTCTTTGCTGGGTCATCCCTCCCTCCCCCGTAGCCCCTGGTACAAATGCTATCAGGATCATTTTAACATTTTGTAAATTCCAAATCTATAATACATTTTAACACATTCAATTGCAACAGTTATCCGTTATATTTTGTGTCGATTTCTTTTACTGGTAACAACAGATTACAAATTACTTTGTATTTATAGTTCAGGTTATTGATACGTGAAAATTGTGGGGAATCTCCTGTTAGCTTTTCCAGGCTTCCCCAAGGGATGAGTAGCCAGCAGAAAATGCAGAAGTTGGACAGTCCCTTCTCCAATTCTACCATCTCTCTCTTTACTCTGAACAAGAGCTGGTCTCTGTCCCAGCAACTCAGAGAGCTAGCTTCTGGTCAAGGTCACAGAGCTCATGTTGAGGTCAGAATCAGGACCCAAACCCACCAACCTGGCTCCAAAGTCTACACTTGTTAATTGAGCCCCGCCTGGCCTTGCATCTGTCCCAGGTGATGACCAATTCTTGCAGAGTCCCTTGGTGGAGGATAACCATCAGACCCCCACAAATGATCGTGGATCAGACCAGATCATCTCTGGGTTGGGAGAGCCATGGAGAGTAGGGGAAGCCTCTTGGAAGCAGGAGACTGGCTTCTAGACCCAGTATTCCAGTCGACCTTGGGTATGACCTGATGCAAGTCATTCGCCTTATCTGACTCCTGGTTTCCTTATTTGCAGGATTCATTCACCTAACAAATGTTTATCAGATACATACTATGTGCCAGATGGTTGTAGGTGCCAAGGACACAGACATGACCAAACCACAGAGCCTGACCCCATGGAGCTGACTCTGGATGAAATGGTCTCTAAATCCTCTGAGTTCATGATTCTATAGGACAGGAGGGTCAGGAGAAGGAAGGGTGGCCTTGGTAGGGACACAGAAGCAGTTTAAGGCCAGACCTTGTTTGAAAGTAGTTTTTCATTGGGCTGTGAAGACAGGCTGCCCACTGTAAAGCGAGTGGAGACACTGATCCCCTCCAGGCCCTGAGTGACTTGGCCCCTGGCATCCTCAAAGGCCAATCTTCCTTCTACTGACCAGCTAAATCCTTTTCAGCCTGTCCTAGTCTGGATGCCCCAGAGGCTCTGAGATTAGAAATGCAGGTGCGAACAGTTGATTTGGGCAGTGATTCTGGGCAGGTGCGAACAGAAGATTTGGGCAGAAGCAGCAGTGGTGGAGTGAGGAAGGAAGCAGAGAAGGAACAGAAAGCAAACCAAGGGTGTCTCGTTACAGCAGGTTATTGCTGAAGGCACTGCAACTCAGTCCTGATAGAGGGCTTTGGAAGACAGTGTGGAACACACCACTCTAGGGGTGAGGAAGCTGCGGTGTTTACCCATTAATTCCTAGTGAACATTGGCTGACGGCTGCTTCCTGGCACTTCCGGCCTGTCTGAGGCACTGTCCAACAGAGAGCCATCAGGCAGAGATTCTTGGGTGCTTGCCCGAGGACACTGTAGGTGTGTGCAGGAAAGGTAAGTGGGGATATGGAATATGGGAGGCACTGCTCTAAGGCCTCAGGGCCTTTGTACTTACTGTTCCCCTCATGGGAGCAGCCTTCTCCCTAGCTCTCCGAAGGGCTGGCACCTTATCCTTTAGCTCTCAGTCCAGAGTCTCTTCCTCTGACAGATCATCTCTAAACTAGGTCCCCACCCTCCAGAACTCTCCATCATATCATCTTGTTTATATTTTTCTCAGTGCAAGCCACAGTCAGAAGTGAGCTTATGCGGGGGGCCTCGGTGGCGCAGTCGATGTTGGCTCAGGTCATGATCAAGGTCATGAGATCAAGCCACGCATTGGGCTCCATGCTGGGCATAGAGCCTGCTTAAGATTATCTCTCTCTCCCTCTGCCTCTCTGCCCTGCCCCCCAAATGCACATGCTCTCTCTCTCTCTCAAAAAAAAAAAAAAAGAAAAGAAATTAGCTTATGTATTTGTTTCTTTGCAAGCACCGCTATATCTCTAGTGCCTCAGAGAAGAATCTGGCTCATAGTTGCAAGTCCAGAGCTATTATCTGCACACACGTGTGCCTTGCCATCCACACCCCAGCTAAATACGAACATGCCTTCCCCTGCTACCCCCACGCTTATGACCCGATAAGGGCAGTAAAGATGGAGTCTGGGTGCTGGGAACATGAAGATGCTTGCTCAGGTTTTCACGCACATTGCATAGACGTTTGCTCATAAGAAAAGTCTGAAATCTGTAATGTCCTTGTGTCTTGGGGGACGGACGGTAACTGATGTCGCAGCAGGGGAAGGGAGGCAGTGCCCAACACGGACAAAAGTAGGTGAGCTTGCAAGTTCCGCAAATGATCGGGGATTTTTACTTCTGTTTAAAGTACAGATCCCCTCTGACAGCCCCCTTCTCGGTATTAAATGGACAGGAGCCCAGTGAATGTCCTTCAAGGTAAATCTCATGTCATCTTTTCTTGCGCAAAGAGGTTTATTCCATCCCTTCAAAAATCTGTAGGGTATCCTGCTTCTATTTTTTTTAAAACTATATTTAGTTTGCTTTGAAGATGAATAAAACTGAGATGCTATTATATTCCTTTCCTACTCTGCAGCATCCAGAAATTCCTTTGCTATTAATACTCTAGAGAAACAGATTTCTTTGATTTTTTTTTTCAGTTTAGAGGATCAAAAGCTGCCAGAAATTGTTTCAAAAGAAAAATAAATCTCTGAGAGGTTGGATTTGAAATTCCAAGGGGCCATCGCCTGTGTTCGCTGTGTCGGGAGCCATGTAATGAGAGACTTGCTCCAACTGTGGCATCTGGCCCCTTCCTGCCTCCCCTGCTCTCCTAGGGGAGCCCCGCCTTTCCCCCCGCCATCTGCGTTCTCTTGGAAATCTTAGAATATTGGGCCTAAAATTAAATTTATTGTAAATCTGAGCAAGCAGAATCATCTCCCAAAGAGAGTGAGTAAAATAAATGACTACTAATCTCGGGAAAAACCCACTATTTCCTGGAAATGAGGACTCACATCCTAAAAAAAGTTTGAATGAAGCTTCCAATTTTCTTTTTGGGTCTGAACATACACATCAGATTTATACTTTATCATCCCTATTCTAGCATAAAAGGAGTGGCTGGACCAATGCTTTGCACTGCTTCCCCTCTGCTTTGGGAAGGTCAAAGGTTTACCAATCATCTCCCCATGCTCTCCTATGTGCTTTGGGACATTTGTGTTTTGGGCTGCGAAGAGCATCTGGAGTTCTTGCAATGCTCTTGGATGGAAATACACAGATCCGTATACAATTTGGTGCATACACACCTATTTATCTTCATTTGCTAAAAACACCCATGAGTTTATCCTAAAACGTGTTATTCTAATCCAGCACTACAGGGCTTACTCTAGCCTTTTCCCTCTCCTTTGTAACGTTCTCCAACATGAGAAACCTGGCTCTTATTATCTAGAATATTCTTACTTAATTGCTCAACTATCCTATACTCATGAAGCAGTTTCAGAAGAGCTAACTCTCACTGTAATGAAAAGACAGTTCTCGTGTGCAGTTATTTTGCCTTTAGCCTACAAATACCCAGTCAGCATACCATTTGGGAAGTGGTTTAGGTTAGTTCTATCTTCCTTGCTCCCTTCATTGTGGTCATACAGCTCATTTTTAATATGTCAACTTTATTTATTACACTTGGCCTTTCATTTGGGGTACCCTTCCCATTTTGATTTTTAAAAGTTAGGTCTATTAAAATTCACTCTTTCTGGGGCACAGTTCTATGGCTTTTGACATATTCATGGAGCTGTGTATCCATCACTCTAGTACCACACAGAATAGTTCATCACCCCCCAAAATTCCTTCAAGTGGCTCCTTTGTAGGCAACCTACCATTTTGTTTTCCATTTTGATACTTTCGCTTTGTCCAGAATGTCACATAAATGGAATCATACACTCTGTTACCTTTTGAGCATAACTTAGCATCACTTAGCAAGTTCATTTAATAATTCATCCATGCTGGGGCGCCTGGGTGGCACAGCGGTTAAGCGTCTGCCTTTGGCTCAGGGTGTGATCCCGGCGTTCTGGGATCGAGCCCCACATCAGGCTCTTCCGCTATGAGCCTGCTTCTCCCTCTCCCACTCCCCCTGCTTGTGTTCCCTCTCTGGCTGGCTGTCTCTATCTCTGTCGAATGGATAAATAAAATCTTAAAAAAAAAAAGAATTCATCCGTGCTGTTGTGTGTATCAATAGTTTGTTTCTTTTTATTGCTGACTAGTATTCTATTTTATGGATGTACCACAGGTTGACTTTTTCTTCTATTTATTGCTTGAAGTAATTTTGGGTTATTTCAAGTCTTTGACAGTTATAAATAAAGCTATTTTTTTAAACATTTATGTGCTGGCTTTTTGGGATGTGTGTGCATAAATTTTTATTTCTCTTAGGTAAATACCAAGGTGTGGGATTGCTCAGTCACATGTTATGTGTATATTTAACTTTTATTAAAAAAATGCCAAACAGTTTTCCACAGTTGCTGTACCATTTTGAATTTCCACCAGCAGTGGATGAGAGTTCCAGTTCTCTGTGAGCTCACTAGCACTTGGTATTGTCAGTTTTTAATTTTAAAAATTGTAGTCATTCTATAGTCTCTCATGGTTCGTCTCCCCCTCTTTCCCCCTGCTTCATTTTTCCCCTTCTCCTAATGATCTCCCTGCTATTCCTTATGTTCCACATATGAGTGAAACCATATGATAATTGTCTTTCTCTGCTTGATTTATTTCGCTTAGCATAATCTCCACCAGTTCCATCCATGTTGATGCAAATGGTGGGTAATCATCCTTTCTGATGGCTGAGTAATATTCCATTGTATATATGAACCACATCTTCTTTATCCATTCATCTGTTGAAGGGCATCTCGGCTCCTTCCACAGTTTGGCTATTATGGACATTGCTGCTATGAATATTGGGGTGCATATGGCCCTTCTTTTCACTACATCTGTATCTTTGGGGGTGGGGGGATGGGTTAGCCTGGTGAAGGTTATTGAGAAGGGCATGTATTGCAAGGAGCGCTGGGTGTTATGCGCAAACAATGAATCATGGAACACTACATCAAAAACTAATGATGTATTGTCTGGTAACGAACACATCATAATAGTGAAAAAAATCAAATTGAAACTGTGAAAAAAATTGTAGTCATTTTAATAAATGTGTACTGCCAACTCACTGTAGTTTTAATTTACATTTCCCTGGTGACTAAAGATGTCGATCATCTTTTCATATGCTTATTTGTCATCTGTATGTCCCCTTCAGTGAGTTTTTCATTTATCTTTTGTTTATATCATTGTAATATAAATTTATATAATCTTTTGAATGCTTTTCTGTTTGTATCCTTTGCCCATTTTTAGATGGGTTGTTTGTTTTCTTACCATTGCGTTTTGGAAGTTCTTTACATACTCTAGGTACAAATCTCTAGTCAGAGATATAATTTGCAAATATTTTTCCTACTCTGTGACCAGTACATTCATTTCCTTAACAGTGTCTTTTGCAGAACAAAAGTGTTTAAGTTTGATAAAATTCTATGTAATATGACAGTTGCTGTCTTTTAATTAGTGTGTGTAGACCATTCATGTTTAATATAATTATTGATATGTTTGTGCTAAAATCTACCATCTTGTTAGTTGTTTCTTTTGTTTCATCTGCCCTTTCCCCTTTTTTTCTCTTTTACTGCTTTCTCTTAGGTTAATTGGATATTTAAAAATGTTAGCATTTTTCTTTCCTGTTGATTTATTATTTATACCTCTTTTCAATTATTTTAGTAGCAGCCCCAGCGTTTATAAAATGTATTTTTAACTAATCAGCATCTGCCTTCAAATCATACCATTCTATGAATGGCATAAGGACTTCCAACAGTATTTTCCCAATTCCTCCCTCCAATTCTTTGTGCTGCATTTGTCATACATTTTACTTTTACACATTATAAACACATAATACATTGCTACTATTTTTGGTTTAGATAAACAGTTATCTTTTACAGCAATTAAAATCAAGAAGAATAAATTTTATTTTACCTTCTCTTTTCTATTTCCTGTGCTCTTCATTTCTTTGTTTAGATCCAAGTTTCTGTCTGATAGTGTTTTTCCTGCCTGAAGAAATTTCTTTAGCTTTTTTTTTAGCATAGGTGTGTTGGCAATGAATTTTCTTAGTTTCTGTTTACCTGATAATATCTTCATTTCTCTTTCATTTAAAAAATACTTGTGCTGGGGCACCCGGCTGGCTTAGTGAGTAGAGCACATAACTCTTGCTCTCACGGTTGTGAGTTTGAGTCCCATACTGGGTGTAGAGAGTACTTAAAAAATTATTTTTAAAAATCTTTTAAAAAATCCCTTAAAAAAATAAAAATGTTTGTGCTAAGTGTAGAATTCTGGGTTGGCAAAGTTTTTCGTTCGTTTGTTTGTTTTTTTCCTTTCAGAATTTTGAAGGTGTCACTTCATTATCTGGTGCTTGCACAGTTTTTGATGAGAAGTCTGTTTTAATTATTATCATTTTTCTACAGTTAAGAAGTTTTTTTCTCCGGCTGTCTTCAGAAATTTTTCTTTGATATTCCCCCTCCCCCCATATACCTATGTAGTTTGTTTTGGATTTCTTTTGTTTTATATTTTTATTGCTTTGTGTTGTCTGACCTTTCTGGATCTGTAGTGCGGTGTCTGTCATTAATTTTGGAAAATTCTTAGCCTCATACATTTCTGCTGCTTCATTCTCTCTCTTTTCTGTTTAGGTGTCTGGCAGTGTCTGACCCAGGTAAGCGAGTGCTTCTGTCATATATCTTCCTCTAGGTATCTCTCTCTCTCTCCAGGTTTTCAGTTAGTTGGCTCTCCTATGACCTCAGCCCTCTGATGAGTTCAAGAAATGCAGTGATCTTGTATCTTTGGCTTTTTTCTTCTTGTAAGAGTGGGGATGATGCTCTTTCCATTTCTTTCTGTCTCTAAGTGGAAACCAAGAATCTACAACATAGTATTTAAATAATTACATTATATGCTATTTTATGGATATGTTGTGCCTTGTTAAAACTCTTCTTTAATATTTGACATTTAGGTTACTTAATTTTTTTATTATCAGTAATGAGGCAATAAATATATTTGGACAGACATCTTTGTGTTCTTATCTGAGTAGGACAAACTACTAGAAACTGAATTAAGTGTGTATCTTTTGAAAGATTTTATGAAATGTTGCCAAATTGCCTTCTAGAAAAGCAATGACAACCTATCCATCAGGAAGATGAGTGTTCATGATTACAGTTTTGGGACTCTGGGGACAGCTGCCTCCATGGCATGAGTTCCTTTCCCTCACTAACCTGGCATTTGCTTTGACATGCCTAATCCTGACTCAGGACTTCCTGGTTTCTATCTCTGGCCAGCTCTCACTGTGTGAAGCATCACCAGGAAGGAGGCCTGAAGTGAGGCTCGATTGAATATTGAAACCAGGCTGTGACTATAGTGGGCTCTTCCAATTGCTGATGAAGATATTGAAAGAGTTTCGACATTTTCTGTCTTAGGAGTTCTAAATCGATTCTCAGGCACAGACAAACCGCGTTTACGCAACACTGATAGTTCAAATTGGACATGGTGGAGATTAATTCTTGATCAAGACAACTTCTAATTATTGTGCTGGCAAATAAATAACTGAAAAAATCTTTTAATATTTTTGGTAGTGGGGGAATGTTGTGGTTTGGACTTTTAATTCCAAATTAAAATATTTAATGCTTTATAAAGCAGTTGCTACTTAAACTGCCAATAATATTTAACTTGAATTTACTCACCATTTCCTGTCCTCATCCTGTATAATTTATAACACTAAGCCTTTCAATACTCCAAAATGCCAGATAAACTTTTCTCATTTGCTCTTAATTTGGTCACGCAGGATAATACCAACATCTGAAGGCTCTTTAAACTGCTTTTTAAAATGCATTCCTGTGAGCACCACCCGTGCCCCCTCTGCTCCTTGTCATCATCCATAATTATTTCCAATCCAAAGCGGCCCTTAATGCACTTATTAATCTGGCATTCTCCTCAGTGTGAAGCACATACGGCTCTATTAATTTTTTAAAACCCCCCTTTTTATAGGGGACTGCAGATGCTTGGCTATTACTGAAAAGCTATTAGAAGTTAACACCTTTCTCTCCCCAGAGACTGGCATCGTCCTAGGCCTCCAAATGCCACCCTGTTTTACATTATCAGCTGCGAAGGCGGAGTATTAGAGCTTTTTTTCCTTTTTGCTTCAAGACTGGTAGAGCTCTTATTTGCTAATGGCAGAATTCTGTTGGGCCCATGGACGGAGGGAGAGGGTTCCTGAGCTGAAGCCCACAGAGTCTCAGAATTCCTGGCCTTCTCAGAGTGGGTACGTGCAGCTCTGGAATGCATGTGCTTCTAGGTGAGTGAGACAGGACTGGCTTCTTGGAGAGAGAGAAAGGAGAGCGGGGATATATTCCTCTCCCTCCTCCAGCGGCCCTTTCCATTTAGATGATACCCAGGCCATTCCAGGCACCATGAAAACATCAGAAAAGGCTGAAGCTGTTGTGTAGTAACAACAACAACAACAAAAGCAGGTTTCCTGTTTTTTCAGAAACTACAACAGGGACACAAGCAAAGTGATGGCTCTTGGCTTCCCGAGGCCTGATGATGCACTGGGGGCCTGGGCAGGAAACAGGAGAGGATGCTAATAAATGATTTGCCATGGCGCATTTTGGGATATCAAGTTTAATGGCTCGGGGCTACGCTTCCAGGTCACCTGCTGGGAGGCAGTAGGGACAGGGAAGCCAAGCTCTCGGAAATGGCTCCTCCTTAGGAAGTGGTCACAGCCTGGGATCCCCAGAGAAGAAAGAGTTGGGAGAGGACGATCCCAGGAAGCAGAGTCTCTGGCTGAGTTTCCTGGGCTCCACGGTTGACCTCAAACAGGCAGAGCTGGCTGCAACCGACCAGATTAACAGGATGCTTACATGGCATTTTTGGTCCCATGGCTCCTTTCTCTGTCTGCCTCCATGATCGTATTTGGGAAAACAGAAGGCCAGGAGACAATGCTGGGGATGCTGAGGGAGAGACAATGAATCATCCTGACCACAGCCCTTCCTGGGAGCATCTCTGCTAGGGTGCAGACAGCCCCAGCCCCCATCCACTGAGACTGGACTTCTGACCGCGTATGTCCCACTTCTCTTTTCTTGAAGCTTGGCCATTGGTTACATCAACCTCACCTGTAGATTTCCTTAGAGAATGTTCTATTCAAACTTTCATATCCAGAGTGCTGGGGAAGACATTCTTATCCTCCGTCAACAGAGGAGGAAGCGGAGAATCTGAAGAGTGCAATCATTTCCTGAGGTCACACTCTGTAGGGACAAGGCTGAGCCCCAGCTGAGGTCAGGATCGGTGCTTCTTCTACTTCAACACCCTGCCTCCGTGGCTCGCGTGGTTGAATTAGGGCTTTGAGACTTGACCAGCATCAGTTGCCAGAAAACAAACTGCTCTGGTTAGTTTAAGTGGGTATTGCTGGTCCATGTATGGTCATCTCAACCCATGATCGGATTCCTGAAAAAACTGTTTCAAGGCCCCTTTCTAAAGGGCAAGAGTAAAAAGAATTTAGGAAGGAGTTAAGATGTGGGATAGTACTCTAAGAGTAGAAATAACTCATGATAGAATTGTCCTAATATAAGCCTTCAAAACAATCCTACTTTTTGTAACATTATGAAGACTGTTTTGTTGGCACTTCTATTTTTCTGGATGCCCCAAATAAATATAGCTTGTTTTAGCTCAACATGACATTGCTTATAATTTAAAACCCTTGTTCGACGAATTTTGAAGATTGCAGATTGACTATGATCATGCTACACATAACAATAATAAACCCCTCAGCAGTTTTCATAGATTGAGCCCCACTCACATGTACCTATTATTTCCATTTTGTTCTCTGAGGGGTTGAGTAAACCTCCCCAAGTTCCAGAGCACAAATGGAAAGGACCCAGGTGCTTTAATTCATTTGTGATACATGTTGTATTGTTACAAACTTTATTTACTTATTTTTTGAAGACAGTAACCTGATAATAGCTATTAAGAATAACAATGCATATATACCTGACCCTGCCATACTGCTCGAAGGAATCCAATCTACAGGTAGTTTGGCCTCTGGATTTTCTGCCCCAGGTGCAGACTTATAAGGATGTTTTTCTCTAGTATTGCTTGTCGCAACAACAAGGAAGGAAGGAAGGAAGGAAAATGAAGAAAGAGAAAGAAAGAAAGAAAGAAAGAAAGAAAGAAAGAAAGAAAGAAAGAAAGAAAGAAAAAAAAAGAAAGAAAGAAAAAAAGAAAGAAAGAAAAAGAAAATAAGAACTTAAAAGTCCATTAAAGCAAGATTGGTTGAATAAATGAGCGTGTTTATATGGAGTGGTCTCTGATATATTAAATGTCAAAAGCAAACTGCATATATTTTTAGTATGACCCTATTTTAGCAAAACCCAAATCAAACCAAACCAAAGGCCATATGTGTATCTGTGATCCAACTTGTATTTGCGTGCACGTGGAGGATGCTCTCCAGGCTGTTAATATGGGTTGTCAATGTGGCTGGAAAATTACTAATATTTCCTCTATATCTTTGGATGAGATTTGCTTGTTATAGCAAGCATGCATTACTTTGTAATAAAAAAATCAAATAAAGAAAATAAGAGGAATAAAGTCACCAGGTAAACTCAAGGCTGAAAATATGGATTCCCACTTAGAATCAGAGGATGTGAAGAATTAGCTGTGCTTCTGTTATGGGAAAGGTTATTCCCACGACTAGTCATTTTGAATATGTAACGAGATTTTTCCATTTTTAAATTGCTGGCTTCCAGTGTTGTGTTCTTATACTTGACTTGAGAAAAGAATTTACATGTTAACACAGTCAGCAATAATATAATCACTGCAATGGAGAATATTCTTCAGTTATCATAGAGTGCTTGTCTCTCAAATAACTTAATTTTTCCTCATGATTTAAGCAGCAGATATGGATGGCGGAATAGATAACAGATAGCAAAACCGAGGTTTGAATAAGGAAGCTGTGGCTGAACCAGAATGTGCTATGATTCTAATAAAAAGTTATGCCGATTTAGTGTCTGATAATGTCCTTGATTGAATACAATTTTTAAAAGGCTGCTGAATAGATTGATTTTCTAGTGGACTTTGCTCAGACTCGCTCCTACCTTCCCTTGTCCCTCAAGGAAGGTCCTCGTTTCAAATGAGTTCCACTCTTAGTCTAAAGGTTGTAACAGAACCATCAACTCCTATTGAGGGGAGTGTCTCTGAGTTCTAGAAGCCCTGGGCTGAGGCAGGAACCATGTGTGACAGTGTGCAGTCTTGTTCTTACTCTCAGTGTTCTCGTGACTTTAATCGGATGGCGATCACAAGACCACGTCCCTTTGTAAAGGCTCTCTCTACGTCATTATCCTGGTCAAAGTCCCCAGATGGTGGAGCTGGGTCTCTCATCTACTGCTTCTATCGGCTGTGTCATTTTGGGGTCTGTGTTTATTGATTAACTTTTCTCCTCATCACAGATTATATTTTCTGATTTCTGTGTGCCTAATAATTTTCAGTTGGACACCAGACATTGTGAATTTTACCGTGTTGGGTGTGTGATATTTTCATATTCCTTTAAATGTTTGTGAACTTTTTCTGGGACACAAATAAATTCTTTAGAAACCATTTGGTACTTTTGGGGGCTTCTCTTTAAGCTTTGTTGGGTGGGAAGAGAGCACTCTTCGGTTCCAGGTTAATTTTTCTCTGGCACAGACGATACCCTTTGAGTACACTGGCTGATGCCCGTGTGTTCTGAGGTGTTCCACTCCGGCTGGTGGGAGCACAGACAGTTCCTCACCAAGTGTGAACTCTGGTGATGGTTCTGCTTAGTCCTTCCTGGTAGAGCCCCTTCCCCACTTTCTTGAGTAGTTTTCTCATGTGTGCACCCTTGTCAGTACTCAGCTGGAGACTCAAGAGGAGAAAGCTCAAGAGAACTTTCTCTCCGCAGATTTCTCCCTTCTGTGCGGCTCTCTCCTTTTAGCGGCTCTATACCCTTCCAATTCTAGCCATGCCTGCTGCCCCAAATTCTTAACTGTGTCTCTCCAACTCAGGGAGATGGGTAGGTTCTGTTTGGGTTTCCCCATCCTGCATTATGGTCTAGAAACTCTCTCCAGTGGTAAGTGGGGCCAATCATAAGGCTCATCTCATTTATTTCCCTTCTTTTTGGGATCACTGGCTGAGCTTCCTATTGCACAATGTCTGAAAAATGTTTTTTCACATCTTGTCCATTTATTGGTTACAGTGAGAGGGTAGATCCAGTCCTTACTATTTCATCATGGTTAAAAGTGGAAGTCTTGGAGCAAAGCCTCCCAACCTCAAAATGTCAGAGGGATCCCCTGGTCACGGTGGGTTTCTTCATCATTGTCTAAAAATCTGCAGGGAAGTAAGTGTCCCTAAGTGAGGCCCTAACATTGGAAAGTCTGAACTGGGCCTGAGAATTTTGAGCAGACTTTTGGTTTTAGGAAGGAACAAGAAGTCGAAGGAAGCTTGTCCTAGTGACAAGGAGTAAGATCATACCTCCTGTGTGGTAGCTACAAGAGCTTCTTTAAATCACAGATCTGTCACCTTCCTACTCACAACCCTGCAATGGCTGTCCATTGCTTGTGTGATGAAGAACACCATTATGGTTCCTGTCTATATCTGCAAACTCATCTCCTGTGTCCACCCCCTTCTTCTTGCTTCCAGAGATGTTGGCTTTCTTTCAGTTCTTTGACCAGTCCAACCTGCCTCTGGACCCACTCCCTGGCATGCTGTCACCTCCAGTCCCTGTTTATCTGTCAGGTCTCAGCTTGATGTCACTTCCCTAGACTAAGTCCCCCTTGGGGGTTTCAGAGCCCTTTGTATTCCCCTTAACAGCACTTATACCAGCATAATGGTGGGAGGCCTTGTTGTCCATGGGTTATTATACCTGGAAAGGTCACCTTAGACCAAGCCCACTTAACATGGGAGCCAATATTTCATGGGAAAGAGAGAGGATTTCAAAAAAAAAAAAAAAGATTTTATTCAGAAAGTTCAGAAAACTAAAACTAGAAATGATGAAAATAAACTTATTTTTTTTTAAAGATTTTATTTATTTATTCGACAGAGATAGAGACAGCCAGCGAGAGAGGGAACACAAGCAGGGGAGTGGGAGAGGAAGAAGCAGGCTCCCAGCGGAGGAGCCTGATGTGGGGCTCGATCCCAGAACGCTGGGATCACGCCCTGAGCCGAAGGCAGACGCTTAACCGCTGTGCCACCCAGGCGCCCCAGAAAATAAACTTATTTTTATCTCATTTCTACTCAATTTTAGATTCTAATCCCAACCACACACTGAAGTTTCAGAGTGAACAGAGAATGAATCAGATGCTGATCATTTTGAAGAATGTAATTTTTATGATAAAACTGGGTGATGGCATGAGATGGGTTCCCTCGCTTCATGTTTCTTTCTTTATTTCTTTTAATCTTTGCAACATGAACACAGAGAAAGCTATTCATTGCAAAAAGAGTCTAGGGCTTCATGGGTTTTCCCAAGGGCTTTCCTCAACCACTGGATGGTTCAACCATTCTATTTTGACCATCAGTTAATCACCTCTGTCAACCCCCCTCTTCCTGCTATTACTGTTCCTGTCACTATCAGAGCCTCATCTATCGTTGCTTGGTGTGGAGTTCAGGCAGTTCTCTCACGGACCTCATAAAATCTTACAGCTTTGGTGAAGTCTTCAATTTCTCTTTGCAACTTGTTTGTATTACAATTGCATTGTACTGTCAGATAACCCGCAACGAAGAGAGGTGGATCAAAAGTGATGACAGCCCTTTGGCCCCTGATGGATGCTGATGTTATATAGGTTGTTTGAGTGGAAACTGATCTTACAGGTGGTTGGTTCACTAATGAATCTTTTTCACACTATTATGATAATTTTTGTTTCCCTATACGAACTCAAAAGTAGGAGGTCCTTCTGTGCACAAGTATTTGCATACTTATTTGTGTAATGTTGTCTCTCCAGCTGGACATCAGCTCCAGGAGAGAGGGACTTCTCAACGGCAGGTGCCCACAACACGCCTGGCCAAGTCAAGACTGAATACAATGTTTGCTGAAAAACTACACCACAGAAGAGCCAGGAGGAGAGGCACCTTGGAGAGTAGTCTCAGCTCATCACATCGTTCCATCATCAGTGAGCTGAGGTCCTTAAGGTGAGACACCTACACTTTGGTGGCAACCATTGCTGCTGATTTGTTGACGTTCTTTCCTTGTACCTTAGTGGTGTTAACAAGAGGAATGCATCACCCTGCTTACTGCTCTGCAGAGAAAGACAAAGGAGAGAGGTGCCTGTCTCCCTGAAGGCACGAGTTTTGGACAGAAGGACTGTTACCCTGAACACAGTATGTCGGACGAGGTGCTGAGCGAACTCAGAAGCAGCTCTGGGGAAGGGAAGTGCTGCCACTTCCGCCCCCACTGGGAGATCCCCGTTCTGCTCTGCTCCAATCGGAGAGGCTGGTGCGCGCATGCGCGTGTGCTTCGCAAGTTCCTTGCATGATTCTGAGAGACTCGGGCCGGTCTCTAGGAGACTTAATTCTCAGGCCCAGGAAGGTGTAGCAAGGAACCAGAATATTAGCCTCAGACTAAAATTTCCTTCTCTCAAAGGAAATGCAGTGCTTCCGATGATTTTCTTCACTCAAGAAAATATCACTTGAAAGTAGCTTGCTTTGGGGATAATTTAGTCCCTGGAGATTGCCTAATTTTGAGCTTTTACCCTTAGACACGTAAGTATACCTGATGGCAGGGGAGAGTAGCCAAGGAGGACATTGTTTGATGTTTTATTAGAAAATTAATGTAAATTTTGCATTTGATTTTAAGTGAACTATTATATAAAAATAATATTCTCTACCCGCCCCCCCCCAAACGAACGTAGAAAACCCTAGAAGACAGCCCTGTAAGTAAAATCACACTCCTAGAAGATGCAGCAGGTAGCATCTGTGGGCTTCTGTTCACTCAGGCAGTGACCCAAGGGTTCACCCGTGTTAATGACAATTTCTGGAAAAGCATCAGTTTCCTCCTACCACTCCCCTCCTGCAAACGTATTCCCAGATGTACCAGCAGCATCCGTATCTGGGTCCTCGTGAGCACTAATACTGAATTAGAAAAACAAGATCACTCTGGGCTAATAATGTACGCCCTTTACCACTTCCAGCCCCAGTTCCAGGAACACAACTCCGTGAAGTGTCAATTCTGTTTAGAGGGTGTTCAGACGTTCCTTAGTTCAATCACTAAAGAAAACAAAGAAAACCCAATCTGTTGCTCCTGTTTCCATTTTTTCTCTAAGTAACTTTTGAAAAGAAAATTGTTGAGTTAGTTTCCAGATAGGTAAAAAATAGGAATTTAGGGGTTCAGCAAATTTGTAAGATTCACTGCGATTTTTCTTCCTGTTACAATCGGCAGGGGGCCGGGTTTCTTCTCTGGAAGGTCTAGTTTCAGCTTTGCTCTTGCATTTTCCAAAAGCCTCACAGGCCAGCAGAAACCCCTTTTGGGATTCAGATGTTGATAGTAATTTCCTTTCTTCACATGCCAGGATCAGTCAGTTTCTTTCTGGACAGCTTTTCCAACTTCATATTTTAGCCTAGAATCCAGCAAGATCACAAACTGCCAGAGAAACATTTTACGTTCATGCTCACAAGTCAGGTAACCAGTCTCAGAAACTCTTGCCTGGAGGCAAGAAAACTCCAGAGACTCAGCTATGCCTCAGTTTAGTTCATAGAATTTTCCTGCATCCGTGAGTATTTGTGACCAAAATTTAGAATCACAGAATGAGTGACTCACAGAATCACAGATCCAGAAGGGGTCTTTAAGGCTTATTTCAATCTGATCATTTTACAGTGCCAGAAAGATTCAGTGACTTGTCAAAGGTCACACCGAGGCGGGGGCCCTGACTCCTGGCTCATTCTGGGATGCTGCAATGGAGGGTTAACTTTTTCTTCACATTCAAACTTCAGTGGCTTAAAGCAACCACTTATAGAGGTCATGATTCTGCAGGCCAACAGTTTAGTCTGGGCTTAGCTGGGTGGTTCTTCTGGATGGTGCTGGACACAGCTGATCTTTGCTGGGCAGGGAGCTGGCATGCCGGTCGGGGCTGGCTGGTTTATAATGGCCTCATCTTCGATGGCTGGAATGACCGAGACTTCTCTCCACATGGCAATCAGGAAGTTCCTAGGGCAGCAAGGGAGAGATCCTTCTTTTTTTTTTTTTTTTTTTTAAAGATTTATTTATTTATTTATTCCACAGAGATAGAGACAGCCAGCGAGAGAGGGAACACAAGCAGGGGGAGTGGGAGAGGAAGAAGCAGGCTCATAGCAGAGGAGCCTGATGTGGGGCTCGATCCCAGAACGCCGGGATCACGCCCTGAGCCGAAGGCAGATGCTTAACCGCTGTGCCACCCAGGCGCCCCGGGAGAGATCCTTCTATGTGCAATCACTTTTAGACACTGCTTATGTCATGATTGCTAATATCCATTGGTCAAAGTAAGCCACAAGGCCAAGCCCAGATGAAATGAAAAAAGACAGGAATAATTTGTGGCCACGTTGCAACTTGCCTCTGGGGTGATTTCCATTTTTGAATGACAAGATACCTTACAGGCCATCTTTTCAAGAGTCTCCCTCCTAGTTACTTTGTATGACAATGCTGACATGCAGACTTTGTAAATTAAATCATGGACTAGCCTCTTAAAATCCAATTATTTTACTTTATCTAGTGCTGGAGATTGCAATTTATCGCATATTATTTCCCTCTTGGAGTGCAGTTTAGGTGGACATATGACCGTATGGAAGAAACAGCCATTTCTAGTCCCAAATTATGATGGAAACATGTTTCAGTTTTCCGAAATGCTGTTACAAAGAAACCCAAAGTATCTGTGGGCCCACCCCATTATTTCCTACATAGCTCCAAGGGGCAACAATAATTTTACCCTTCGTATTTTGGGGTCCATCATATGGTTTGTACATGAATCCCATCCTTCTGGGATTTCAGACCACACTGACTCTCTTAGCGTTCCTGGGACGTAATCAGACGTGGGTTACATGCCCCATTTTACAGATTGAGTAACTGAGGCTCAGATGGATTCTCAGTACCCCCCAGGGATTCCCATGGGGCTCCCTAAGTATGAACACCTGTGTCAGCTTCTTCTTTCTCCAAGTCTATTCTTACATCTGGGGGGGGGGTCTGTGGAGAACGATGGAGATAGCCCTACGTCTGCTCTAGGACCTCTCCATTCTCGAGGATCAAGATGCCGTCACTCTGGGCAAAGGGTCCCACGTGCCCTTTACTGAGAGTAGCCAGGCATGCGGTGTGAGTGCTGACATCCTCTCCTACTCTTGACATGTCTGGGTATGTCTGAGTGTTGTCCCCACCCCCATCATCCTCTGGTGGTGGTGGTGGGGGGGTCCTTCTCCTCCACCTCCTTCTCCTCTAGGTTCAGTTCTTCACCCGTGATCCTGATTCCATCCTGCTCAGGGTCCAGGGGACCTTCTCTGGAGCAGGTGACATCCCTGAAGGAGGAGTATTGTCAACCCAGTGCAAGGCATTGGCAACAGCATAAAGCATTTTCTAGTCAAGAGGAAACAGTGGTGACTGATGTGAGAACCATCTGTGAGATTTTATAAAAGAAGGGTAGAGAGAGAGAGAGAGAGTATGTGTGTGTGTGTATGTATGTATATGTGTGTGTGTGTGTGTGTCTCTGTGTCTGTGTATCTGTGTAGTTTGGGGCAGGAAGAAGGGAAAGGATGGACCCTTCCTTCAGTTGGGCCCACCACAACCTGATCCCACTTCAAGGGAAAAATTATTGGTTGGTGGGACCAAGTCTTAAAAACACAGGCTAGAGTCCAAAGTTAGTGGCTACCTGGTGCTTCCTCCGGCTGGGGCAGAGGAGAACATATGCCCTTGGGCTCTTAAAAAGCCTGGAGTTGCGCCGTAGGGGCCCTTTGCCGGATTACTGAAGGCAGGTTGTGAGGACGCCACCTCCACACCAGTCAGCATCTCCTCTCTCAGATCTGCGAGCCTGGAAAAGTTGTGCTTCCTCTGAAGGATGGCTGTGCTTCTGCTGGGCTGGTTGGTTTGAATCTGGTGGATACCACGCATGCTCAGGCTGTAACTGATGGCAGGGCCCTTTTTTCTCTGGCTGCTAGGAGGCTCGGGGATGACTGTTTTCCTAAAACTTAAAAATCTTTGTTGATTTTTACAAACATCATTTAAACTTATTAAGTTTTATAAATACATGATTTTATAAATCTAGTAACTTTAAAATTTCAACAATGTAGCCCTGTATGAAAAAGAAAGTTTCCAAATAGTCAATGTCATCCAGATAGTACCATTAGGTGATAAATATTCTAAATATTATCTTCTGTTGGTGTGTACATACTTATCTCTATATATCAGTGACCGTGAAGGGACTTCCACGCATCTACTTAGTTACTTACTTACTCATCTGTCTACTTAGATGTATGGGAAAGAGATCATATGAATTACGTGTTTTATTTTAAATGTGATGTCTTAAAGTTGATTCTGCTTGAGTTTAAAAGAAGAAAAAGAAGCTAAAGGCAAGTGGAAGGAATTGTTGAAATAAAAGTGCTTTCACCACGAGAGATATTCTTCTCTAAAGGGTCTCTCTAAGGTTAGGAAAAGAAATTATGGAAAACAACCCATCGAATTTGGAAATTATGTTTTTCTAACCACCTGTTTCATTTTATTTTATTTTATTTTATTTTATTTTATTTTATTTTATTTTTTTTAAAGATTTTTTATTTATTTATTTGACAGAGATAGAGACAGCCAGCGAGAGAGGGAACACAAGCAGGGGGAGTGGGAGAGGAAGAAGCAGGCTCATAGAGGAGGAGCCTGACGTGGGGCTCGAACCCGGAACGCTGGGATCACGCCCTGAGCCAAAGGCAGACGCTTTAACCGCTGTGCCACTCAGGCGCCCCCACCTGTTTCATTTTAGACACTATCAGTCACTGCCCCTCCATGGGAGATGAGGGCATTAGCACGTTCACACCCCTCCCACTCCCTCCCCCAGGCCTTACTTGATTTTTGTTAGTTTTATCATTATTACCTTTTGGGGACTTATAACGCGTTGCAGTGCACACAATGGTTTAGTATTAATTCTATGGTTAAATGGATTCTGTTGTCATCATCGGCCTTTTCCCCGCACCATCTCCAACGCTCATTTCTTGATTTTGATTGATCCCTTCATTAGCTCGGTTTCATAGTCAAGTCATTTTGCCAAGAAGACCCTGTAGTCCCTGAATTTTTAAAATGTCTTTTAATTCTTCTGATGTCTGAGAATATCTGTTGTCTTCTTGCCTGGATAGAGCGCTCTTGGTCTTCCTTTCTTTCTCTATGAGCACAGTGTCCTCGCTCCATCGTGATGCTGAATGTTGTGCTGGACAGTCGGAGAGCAGCCTGACCCTCTCCCTCCTCGATGGTCATTCGCTTTTTAAACCCAGATCCTTGAGGAATTGTTACTTCTTTATTGACGTTACATTATTTAATCAGGACATATCATGGTGTTGAACACTCTGCATTTTTTCTTTCTCCTGAAAAATTATGTATTGTGGATTCTGTTCTTCCTGCATTTCAGACAGTGCTGGATTATATCATTCAATACTTTTCCATTTGATAATTTTTCCATTCCATTTTTTGGTTTCTCTGAATCAGGGACACTAATTACACTTGTGTTGGATTCTCTTTGCTCTATTTCTTTGTCTTTTTCATCCCTGTTCTTTGTAATTATCCAGGCTTTTCCTCTTTGCCATTAATTTGATTTTCATATCTGTGCCATTCTTTCTGATTTTAATGAAGTTATTTACTTTTAAATATTGTTATTTTGGCCCACAACCTATTTCCTTTAGTTTGCAAACTCCATTTCCCTCTCATTCTGTCATTTTGTCAGATGCTTCATCATTTTATTATGAAACTTTTAAAGATACAGAAAAGTTGAAAAAAATTACAGTGAGCACCGATCTACCCAGATTCTATAATTAAAAGTCTGCTCTACTAGCCTTGTGATATATCTGTTAATCAGTTCACTCCTCGGTCCATCAATCCATCATATTTTTCGTTATGTTTCAAAAGCATGTGATGACATTAGCATAAGTCCCTCTACTTCAGCATAAATATCTTAAGGTAGAGTTTAATATTTGTTTATAGTTATTTATTTTTTTCCTTTGAGGTAAAATTTGTATACCACAAAATGCACAAATTTTAGGCATACCGGGCACCACTGAATGAGCTTTTCCCAAAACTTTATTGTGAAAAATTTTAACTATACTGCAGAGTTGAAAGACTTTTACAGCTGGCCAACTGTATATGGCCTACCTGTATGTTCCTATTGACAGTTAATTATACTTGCTTTATCATAGACGTAACATATTTTTTTCGAGGTAGAATTTACATGCAATGAAATGCACAGATCTTAAATGGACATTTGATGAGTTTTAACAAGTACGTACACTGTGTACTCCAAACCACTATCAAAATGCAGCATATTACCTCAGAAAGTTCCCTCACACCCCTTCACAGCCAGTCTCTACCCCATTATCCTGAGACTTGCTTTATCATAGACGTAACATAAATGCAGATAGATGTATAAGTCTCCTATTGGTCCTGTTTCTCTGGAGAACCCTGACTAATACAGGGGCCAGCAAAACCCCAGCTGTCCTTCCTCATACAGTCAGATCTGGAATGAAGCCTGAAGGAGGAGTCACGGCTTTCCCTCCATTGACTGGGGAAGAGTAGAAGATGCTCCTGTAATTTGTTACGTAGACGAGTTCTGCTGGCTCTAGAACTTCATACAAGCGGAATCACACGTAAAGTTGCATTCTTTTGTGTAAGGGTTCTTTCACACACCACACTGTTCTTCTTTTTTTTTTTTAAAGATTTTATTTATTTATTTGACAGAGATAGAGACAGCCAGCGAGAGAAGGAACACAAGCAGGGGGAGTGGGAGAGGAAGAAGCAGGCTCATAGTGGAGGAGCCTGATGTGGGGCTCGATCCCATAATGCCAGGATCACGCCCTGAGCCGAAGGCAGACGCTTAACCGCTGTGTCACCCAGGTGCCCCCACACCACACTGTTCTTGAGATCCATCCATAGTGTTCCTTGTTCGTTTTCATTGTGCAGTAGCTTTCCATCCTGTGGCTGTGCTACGGTTTATCCCGTCATTCTCTTATCCGTAGATAACCTGGATGTTTCCAGTTTTCGACCATTATGAATAAAGCCATTAGGAACGTTTTTGTGCCAGACTTTTCGTAAACATACGCTTTCATTTCCCCTGGGTAAAACGTCTGGGATTGGAACCGTTGAGTCATAGGGTAGGTGTCTGCTTGGTTTACATTGCCAGAACTTTTTTCCAACTGTTATATTATCTTACACTACCACCAGCAGTGTTAGAAGGTTCCAGTTGCTCCATATCCTTGGCAACATTTGGTGTTGTTGGGTGTTTTTAATTTTTGCCTCTCTGCTGGGGTGTAGTGGTCATTTTAGACTATTTAGTTACACCCAGCATGAAGCCCGATATGGGGCCGGAACCCACGACCCTGAGATCAAGACTTGGGCTCAGATCAAGAGTCGGATGCCCAACCAACTGACTGAGCCACCCAGGCGCTCCCATTTTAGACCTTTTTAGAAAAGTCGGATTCATGTTCTTATTGCATTTTGTTTTTAGCTAATGCCCTTGTAAAGAATTTTCTTTTGTTGTTTTGTTAATGTTTCTTCCGTGGCATGTATTTCTTGTTTTGTTTGCTGTGTTTCTTTTCCCCTACTTCTGAAGTTTTGCTAAATACTCTCTCAGGCTCACCACACCCAGTTGGGAGGTGTGTACCATTCCCATGGAGCTCCCCTTGGCTTTGGATCATTGCCCCTAATGACCATGGAACCCTGGCACCCTCACTTTTGTCAGAATCAGGGTCCTGGTCCTAACCCCATTTTCCTCTCATTCTTTCCAGCAGCATCTTCTACTCTTCCCCAGTCAATGGAGGGAAAGCCGTGACTCCTCCTTCAGGCTTCATTCCAGATCTGACTGTATGAGGAAGGACAGCTGGGGTTTTGCTGGCCCCTGTATTAGTCAGGGTTCTCCAGAGAAACAGGACCAATAGGAGACTTATACATCTATCTGCATTTATTCTAAGGTATTGCTCATGTGATTACGCAGGCTGGGAAGTCTTACGGTGTGTCATCTGCAAGCCGGAGGCCTCGGAAGGCTGGTGGTGACATTCTAAGGCCTGAGAACCGGAGAGCTGATGGTGTAGACGGCAGTTCCGGTTTGAGGGCCTGAGCACCAGGAGCCCTGAAGATAAATCAGTGCTCCAGCGCAATAGGCAGATAGAGAGAGAAAGAGAGAGCGTGAATCCCCCTTCCTTCACTTTTTTCCTCTTTAAGCTCTCAAAGGTTGGGATGATTCCCATCCCCACTGAGGAGGGCAATCCATTTTCCTCCGCATATCTGCTCAAATGCTAACCTCTTTGGAATCAGCCTCACAGACGCACCCAGAAATAATGTTTAACCAGATATTTGGGCATCCCGTGATTGCATCAGGTTGACACATAAAATTAACTATCACTGCCCCCCTCCCCCAGATACCTTCTGGGGGTGTGGAGAGTGAGGCTGGACATCTTGCTGCACTGAATCATTTTCCTCTCCTCCGTAACTTTTTGTTTCTTTTCTTGGCTGACACTTTTGAAGTTTCAGGCTTTGGGCTGAGCCTTTTTCCTTGATCACTGTGTATGCGTGTGGGTTTTTTTTTTTTTTTTAAATCAATTTCTTCAGCTATTAGGGGAGGATGGTTCCATATGCTTCTAGGAGCTATCCTAACTCAGAAATCTCTGTTTACCATTAAAAATCCTGCAGATCTTTTGACTTGTATTTCCATGTCCTAACCTTTCCTCTGGCCTCATCCTACCATTCAAGTCTGATTTCCCTTCCGACGGATTTCTGTTGTAAAATTTTATTGTGCTAAATGTCTGTTTACAAGTTGTCGCAAATGCTTTTGGGAATGTAGTGGGTTATAAATAAGTCTAAAAGATTGAGAAAATATCAGAATCAGTCAAGGGTGACCTAAAACCCACAGAGCCTGGCAGCTGTTGGCAGATTGGTATTTTGGATCTAGTGGTGAATTCACTAAACTTAGAAGTATTTCTCTTCAGGAAGCAGTTCCATGTTATGAGAGCTGAGACAGCGCTGAGCAGGAGTCCTAAATGCAAATGCCTCCGGGGCCAGGCAGGTCCAACTAATTCATGAAACAGGCTAGTAGAAGACAATAGGGAGTGGTGGGGACTGTAGCAAACCAGGGAGCATCAGGCCCATCTAATGATGGCTGCTTCTCCTCAGCTTCAATGGATAGGCAAGCATGTGGGCGAAACTTGCCAGAACTTTTAGCTATGAGGCAACTGGCTAGGCACTAGTTTTAAACACCCACCCGGCCCCCTTTGCCATGAAATCCTTCCTTCAGACCAAATCTTCGATGGAAATCAAGTACCTACGAGAGTAAATGTGGGGTGGCTTAGCTGGTTTGAGTGTGGCAGCCTGAAGCAGTGACCTTCTGAGGCCCCCTCCTTAAAGGCCTCACGGCTCTGGGAATAATTTGGTGACCTTCAGACTAGGTCATGGGCAAGGTCCTTCCTGCCTGCTCTGATCTTGTCTTGTGCCTTATGTACCCATGGGAACAGTCGCTCACTGGTCTCCCAGCCCTGGACACAGTGACTTTGCACATTACGTATTGACCCCGTGTGCTTTACAGCACATGTGTGCTCTGTAAATGTGGAAATTATTTTCAAGGAGTGTTTTTTGTCTAATGGACAAAATGCTGAGTGTGTGTGTGTGTGTGTGTGTGTGTATGGGAGCACATCTGTTCTCTGGGAACCTCCGTAGTTCCATGGGGGCCAAGTTGATCTTAAAGAGAATGCCTAGGTTTAGTGATAATTCTAGAACAAAGGTCAGCGAACTACTGCCTGGGTACCAAATTCAGCTTGTAGCCCGTGTTTGTACATGACATGAGCTAAGAATGGTTTTTACATTTTTAAAAGGTTGCAAAAAATAAATAAATAAAAGCATATGTGACACAGGCCCTGTGGGGTCTACAAAGTCTAAAATATTTCTATCTGGCCCTTTACTGAAAAAGTTTGCAGAGCCCTGTTCTGGAATAGCGCCTATGTTTTTATTTAATCGGAACCACCCAGTCCCAAGCCTCCGAATCTACGTCCTCTGCAGAAGCCATGCGTGTACCCTCCTTTTTTCTGCCCTGAGAAGCCTGCCGCTGTTGACTGGCTCACCGCCTCTCCTGCTGACCGGAGTGGTCCTCCCAGTGCAGATAAAGGCTGCCAGGGCTTGACCAGCCTCGTGAACAGGGGCTACACCCCTGCAAAGCCTCTGGCCAGGTTGAACTGCCCACGTGTCTCTCTTCCAGGCCCGGGCCCCCTAAGAGCTGGATTCCCTCAAATGGCTGAAGCTGTCTCAGCCGTGATTGGAAACCTGCTGGCCTCCAGCTGCCCAAGTGGCAGCCATATGACCCGCTTGCATGAGCGGTTCCTCCCCAGAGCCGTGAACACTTGGCTTCACTTTTGAGCTCAGATGGTCCAGTCCTCTCTGAGCTCAGATGGGTCCCACTGATGTTCTTTGGGGGTAAGTCAGGGGCTTTGGGTGCTACGGGGGTCCCACTGATGTTGTTATCACTTCTAAAACACTGGGAGGTGCCCTCGGAAGCCATTCCAGCCAGCCGTCCGGTCTGTGGGCCCCCGTGGGCACCTCCCAGTTGCTGGCCTTCGGTGTTGCTCATGGTGTCTGGAGGGCACAGCCCCTGCCCCACTCCAGAGGAAGTCACTCACATCACAGCTGGTGGCCACCCCTTCTGGGTCCCAGTGGACAAAACTCTGCTCTGGTCAGCTGAGAAGCAGAACACATCCCTGCCCAAACCTGGCTTTGGCCCACTCCCACCGTGATCTTGGCACATCACATTCCCCCTGGAGGGCTTCCCATTTGGAAAAGGTGAAGAGTGAGCTATATCTCTGCTGTTCCTACTGGGGTTCTCAGACCAGTGGACAAAATCTTTAAGAGGTATTTTAAAATACTCTCTTTTTATTTTCCTTGTAAGTCAAGATAATGGATGTAAAAGTCTTCTGGCTCGTCTGGCTGATCACCTCTTACCTGGGCCTGGCCAGAAGCTTCTCGTGCCCGAGTTGTAACTGTGTTCGAGAGGACGTTGGGTCAATCAGAACTACGCACGGTAATGCTCATGGGCCAATGGGAGAAAGAGCGAATGTGGCTGAGTATCTGTACCCACCGAAGGCCCGTAATGTCATGGCTTTCTGTGTGAATGAGAGCTTGTGCAGCAGTGAGAAGAGAAACCCGAGCGGGAAAATTGAGTCATCACACGGCCCTCTTAACGGCAGCCGCGCCAAGGGCAGCCTGTCCTGCCATGAGCCGTGCCCTTCAGCACAGACAGGCAGCAGCTGCATTATTTTAATGCCATTTGTGATCATTTTGCCATTTTTGTCATTTCGTTGGCATTTACTCCAAGACTGTTTTTTTGGTTTTCTAGTTGTACAAAAGCTAAAAGCTTAAGATGTGTGTGTGTGTGTGTGTGTGTGTGTATTTAAGAAATACTATAATCAAAATAATTTAAGTCAAAGATGGGGCCCTGTGCACATTTTTTTCCCTTTCAAAGTGAAGTGCACTTTGCCTAAGAATCAAGAGTCCAGCACAGGGGTGGCATAGTTCCAGAGGACCAGAGGTAAACACTTAGGATTCGCCGGTCATATTATCGTCGTCGTAAGCACTCAGCTTCGAAGTGGTAGTGCGCAAGAAGCCATAGATAATAAGTACATGGTTGGGCGTGGCTGTCTTCCAATAAAACTTTATTTACAAAAACAGGCAGCGGGCAGGATTTAGCCATCAGGACGTGGTTTGCTGACGCCGGTGTACAAGACGATGAGGCGCCTTCCTTCTCAGATATTTGGCAAAGTAGTCTTACTGAGGAGACAGGTTTTCTCCTCTGCTTTCTCAAAAGAAAGCTGATTTCTGTTCCACGAGCTCCTTGAGGTGCTCAAAGGTGAGTGGCTGACTGGCCCAGTGAGGGGGTGAGGGTCTTCCTCCACGCCCGAAGCCTCCTTGCTTTGGCCCTGGGCTCCTGCTCCAGGGCAGGACCTCGACTCAGCCGAGATGTTTTTGCGTCTCTCCTGGTGGCCCCCCTGCACCTTTGCTGGGGCCCCTCCCACCCCCCTAGTGCATACACCTCGCCAACATTTGGATGCTGTTATCGAAATGGTCCTGCAGCCAGCCTTAGGGAGCTGGGCCCTTTTATCTTTCTCTATAAATCACCCTCTCCCTGCACTTAATCCTGCCTGGCCCGCTCCTCTGAACTCCCTCCAATCTGTCTCTGGCGAGCTGGTTCTGAGCACCGCGGGCCGCAGGCAGCCAGGTGCGGCCTTGCTGAGGCTTTGGGGAAAGGGAGGGTCCCTCTTCCATCTGCCAGGGATGGGGCTTTGCCTGCAAATTTCCACACCTTTTCTCTGCTCTTCCTGAATGGGGCCCAAGTAGGTTGTTTATTCAACATTCACTCAGTATTTATTTATTGAGGGGCGCCTGCGTGGCTCAGTGGGGTAAGCGTCTGACTTCAGCTCAGGTCATGATCTCGGGATCCTGGGATCGAGCCCTGTGTTCGGCTCCTCGCTCAGCAGGGAGTCTGCTTGTCCCTCCCCCTCTCCCTCTGCCCCTCCTCCCACTCATGCTCTCTCTCTCTCAAACAAATAAATAAAATCTTTGAAAAAATGTATTTATTGTGCTCCCCACTAAGTGTCGGGTGCGTGCTGGGCACTGAGGGCACAGCAGTGAAGATGATGGAGGGGCTATGCCATCTCAGGGCTAACATGAAATGGATGAGCAAATGCACAAAATACTTACACATTTTCTTTTTTTTTTTTTTTCCATTGTAGGCTTTTAAAAAATTTTATTATGTTATGTTAGTCACCATACAGTATACCATTAGTTTTTGATGTAGTGTTCCGTGATTCATTGTTTGCATATAACACCCAGTGCTCTGTGCAATACGTGCCCTCCTTAATACCCACCACTGGCCTAACCCATCCCCCCACCCCCCTCCCCTCCGAAACCCTCAGTTTCAAAGCACTGTGGAAGAAACCGGTAAACGTGGAGATGGACAATGGGAAGGGATAGAGAGTACAGGGACATCTGCTTAGGCAGAGGGGTTGAGAAGACTCGGCAAGGTGGTGACATCCATGCCTAGGCCTAAAAGATCAGCAGGAGCCAACCATGAGAACAGTGGAGGGAAGAGGAATAGCATGTGCAAAGGTCCTGTGGCGGGAAAGGGCTTCTGGGCTTGATCGTGTGAGGAGCAGAAAGGAGAGTGTCTGTTCAGAGACTCCTGCCTAGGAGTTGTTAGGGCCGTGAGAGAAAAGGGGCTCAGTAGTGGCCTGGGCGGTGCAGGGCTGCACATGCATAGACAGATGTGAATGGCACGTGAAAACTATTCACGTAATAGCCTAATAAGCACATAATGAGCTCATGGTCATCATTATAATAGCTTCTACACAATGGCAAAGACCGTATGCTCGATGCTTTATTACATTTATTGCATTTGCTATGTAGGGCAACCCTTGGAAGGAGTTACGCTGTCTCCTGTATTTTACGAATAAGGAAACTGAGACGCAGAGAGGTCAAGTAGTTGCGCAATGTCACCCAGCTAGTAAGTGAGGGAGCTGGGATTCTAATCCACAGCAGCTGGACTCAAAGCCCCTGTTTTATTATCAATTCGATTCATTTTTTTCTATTATATTTGGAAATAGATAGTTTCCTGCTCGTTTGTTCATACCCTATGCAAGATGCAGGCGATACAGAGATTGAAAAACACAATATTTGCTCTTGAAAGCTCGTAGTTTAATGGAAGAGACAGGTGAAGAGGCAACTGCAAGACAGGGTTCTGGATACGATGCTGGGGTAGGCACAGGGGACCGTGCACAGAGGGGCGTTGCCAGGTCAAGGAAGGCTTTCTAAAGCTGAGTCTCAAAGGGACAGAATGGGAGTCGGAAAGGTAATCTGAGGTGGGGGGAACAGCAAGTGCAGAGGCTCAGAGGTGTGGAAGCATCTGCTGTGGTGAGCTGTGGTCTTTATGTCATCTGGCCTGGCCAGAGCCCTGGGCGTGGGGAGAGCGATAAGAGTACTTTTGGGGAGGTTGGTTGCACTAGGTTGGGAAGGCCGTGTTCTCATGTCAAGTTTATCCTGCTACGGAGGGTATTTGGTAGGGGAGGCCGGAGTCGGTTGGCCTGGGTTCATACCTCAGCTCTGCTCTCCACTCCCTGTGGCTCTGCGTGCTACATAACCACCCCGTGCCTCAGTTTTCTCATCTGCAAAATAGGGAGAGTGAGAGTACTTCCTCGACAGAGCTGCTGGGAGGCCTCAGGGAGCTAATTTGAGGCCAAGGACTCGGGGCAGGGCTGGGCACAAAGTAAGTCCTGGAAAGCATTCGCTCGTGTTACCGTCCCGATCTTCGTGGGGTGTGATTCTAAGAGGCAGCCTCATCAGAGGCCGGAAGGCCAGTGAGGGGCTTTGGCGAGACCAGTTCACAGGGAGGTAGACAAGTGGGCCTAGAACTCGAGCGAACTAAAATGAGGCGTGGGAAGGGAGTTAGTTCCCAGGGGCTTGGGAATGTTCTGGTTTGTCGGGTTCCAAGAGTTGTATTTAACAGGTTGGACCGTGGACACTCAAGGAACCACAGACATCCCTGAGCCCCAGGTTCGCCGGGTCTCCCTTGATAGACTCCAGATGCACTGGGGACAGTGGGAGCTGAGGGCGGGGGGGACAGCGGCCGTTTCTCCCTCCCACCTGCCACCACCAAGCACTGCGCTCGGTGCTTGGCTGTGAGGTAGCCGCTATCGTGCCGGCTTTACGGGTGAGACAACAGGCTCCGAGACTGAGGTAACTGGCCTGAGGTCACACAGCCGAGGAGCCCAAAGAGGTGGTTTTGTTTTTCTACTTCATCTGCCGCTTCCCCTAGTGGCTAACTCTGCCCCCTGTGCCCCCAAGACTTTCCGTGCCCGACGCATAGTAGGTGCTCGTCTGCATGTACGACTCTGGCTACCTGTTTCCGGTACACATTTGTGCTTCCGACGGTAGGTGAACACTGGTGCCTTTAACACACCTTTGCCGGATCCCTGGCTTAGTGGGAGGGCCCGCGCTCTGTGGATTATGGTGAATATTTAGAATTTGAACCCCAAACCAAATGGCTGAGGGCGTTGTGCTGAGTCCACGGGGCTGATGTCTTCAAAGTGTCTCTCAGTCCTGAACTTAAAAGTGGGGAAGGGATGCTTATTCTGTGTGCGGGTTGCAATCCACCAGGAACTTGCCAGAAAATGTGCTGTCGTGGGGCAGTCCAGAGAGGATGGGCCTGGGTCTCCTCGTGGCCTTGGCGGGGAGGAACCGGGCCTCCCTGCCCAGCTTCCCACCTGTCTCCCCAGCTCAGCAGAGGTGCTGGGAATGGGAGCCCCAGGAGGGCTGGGAGCTGAGCTGCAAATGTCCAGCCTCGGCTGGCCTCTCTCAGCACGTGTGATGCATTAGGCCCCGAGGGCTCCCCTGGGATTCTGTTCCCATCATCTCCTCGGCAGGAGCTTGGAGGTGGTGGGAAGATAGAAACGAGCACATTTTCGGATCACGTGCTGAAGGCTAGTTGAATTTGGGCCGTCCCGGCTGGAGCGCAGGGAAGGAGGTAACATTTGAGGTCTGAGTGAGAAGAGAGGGGAGCACAAGCAGAGTGGGGGCTCGCAGAGGCCGAGCGAGGGGGCAGGGACCGAGCAGCCTGTTAGCCCAGCGTGCGCACTCCCAGGCCTGAGCCAGGTCTGTGGATCTGCTCCCCCAGGAGGCAGGAGCCTGGCCGGCTGGGGCAGCCAAAGCCAGCACACCAGGGATCTGGAGCAAACTGTGAAATCTCTGCCATCGATGGGCTCAGAGGGGCCATGAAGGACCTTCCCCTCTCCAGACTCCATCCTGCCTGGGGTGCAGCCAGGCTTTTCCTGGGGATGGAGACCACGGGGCCATAGGGGACATCCTGGCCACCAGCTTTAGCTCAGGCCTGACCGCAGGCAGGACACTGGCAAGCTCTTTCTCTGAGTGATCTTTTACTCGTTTATGTTAAAAATCTATCAACCATCCAGTTCATGCTAGGTGCTGAGGAAACAGGCAAATAAGTTGCAATTCTTGCCCTTGAAAGAAGACAGATGCATACCTCCCTACAAAATAATGAGCTAGCTGTTGCATGTCTTGGTGTCGGCCTATGTTTGGTCTGCCCAAATTCAAGAACTCTCCCCACCGCCCCCCCTGAAGCAGAAAATACCCCTGACAAAATGCAGTCGGGTTCACTGGCTCCCTCCTGATCCCGAGGAGTCTGTAAGGATGGTGCTAAACGATTTTGAAACTCCTCGGAGTTTCTGCCCAGTGTGGCATGGCGCCCCCCAAAATCTCTCGGTCTGGGACACGCAAAGAGCACGACTGCTGGCTGGGCTGGGGTGTGGGTGCTGGGCAGGAGGCTGGGTGCACTACTTGTAAAGGGAGCATTCTCACCATCCAGCCCCGGAAAAATGATAGAACCAGACGCCAGCTTCCTGGACTGCTTGCTCCCAGCTCCAAACAGCTGCTCTGAAAGCCCCGCGTGATCAGCTCTCGGAAGCGCTCAGCCTAGGCCATGGCGTCTCTGTCCCCAGGGCTCGGGCACGCAGGCCGGCTCGAGTGTACCTCTTTATGTCAAAGATACCACACCTCTCCCAGACCAGGAGAATTCACATTTGAAGGAAGTTATGGCCAGACAGGTGCCCTTAGGAGAGCCTCGCTTGGTGGGGTCACTCCTGGGCCTCGGCCTCTTGGCTTCTGGGCTTGGGGAAGCTGTGTCTATACCAGTTCAAGGAGTGCAGGTCTCATGATGGCCGGGACACCACCCCCCTCCACTTGCTCACGGTTAGGCAGGAGCTAGGAGGGCTTGCTTGACCCCCAGCGTCAGGACTCTGTACTTCTGGTCAGGTCACCAGGCCCTTCAGCTGTGATTGTGATCCAGGGGAAGGCCCAGAGGAGGACTGAACGCATCTTCATAGAGAGCGGAGAGGGCAAGCTTCGTGAAAACCCTGCATTGGGGCCACCCTTACAGGAAAGAGCCAAGGTCCCCTCTCTGCAAACCAGCCCCATTCAGACACTGTGCTCACTCCAAATGGCTGCCCTGTCTGTGATTGTCTGCTCGCACCTTTTCCCCAAAGCAAATGCCAGGCTTGTTAGAACCCTCATTTACATTTCATTAGGAGGTGTCAGGCCGGGTGTTAAAGAACAGAGCTGTTCCATTCCTGGATCCAGAGTTTTCAGGGCAGGCCTCAGCCATAAATCCCCAGCAACCACCTCAGTGGCTTTAGCTCCCCTTCCCGAATCAGAACCCAGCCTCCAGTGTCAGGGTCAGCACGGGGCCCTTGGTCCATGCTTTTGCCCATTCTCAGAACAAACCCGAAAACTAGGTATTATCATCTCCATTTTGTGTGAGATGAAATCAAGGCCCAGAGAGGTTAAGTGACTCATCCAAGGCCACACAGCTAAAAAATGGCAGAGCTGCGTTGCAAACCTATGTCAGCCTGGCTCCAAAGTTCATGTTCTTTCATTTCTCCAAGCTGACTTCCACCTGCCCAGGTGATGGGAGCTCAGGTGTGATACTTATCTGCACCAAAGAATCTTAGCATGGACTCTGAAAAAATGGGAGAGAGGGCAAGAATGAAAAAGAGAGAGAGGGTGGGAGGGAGGCCGTGTGTGTCTGTGTGTTTGTTTGGGAGATGTTCCCACGGCTTTCATCAACGTCTTACTGTCCCCCCCAACGGCGGGGTTTCCGTCCTAGGAAGCACCACGTGAGATTGTCAAGGTGCCCCTCATCATTCTGTGGGAACACAGAGACCTCCGTCTATGCTCTGCTTTCTAGAAGGGAAGTGGCGCATAGATATCTTCCACCCTGGCACGTAGGGCATAGTTTGGAATCTCTTGGAGCAGATATGCCTGTGGTTTTATCTGAAAGGCAGAGACCAGGGGCTCAGAGCAGAGTGGGGGAAATCCTATTCTCTCCTCATTCCTGGGGGTTTGCAGAGACGGAGCCGTGAGCGGACTCTGAAGAACAGAGCTGTGCCCTCCCACCCCCAGCCCCCAAAGCCAGTTTCTCCTTAGGTTCATAACAATTTGTGTTTTATCACATTTCCACATGCAAAATGTGTTTCGGCATTTTTCATTAGATTTTTAAGGCTCAGATGGATGAGGGCGAGGTGAGAGCCAGACACGGGATATAAGAGACAAAGGTTTAGTAATGAGTTCGAAATTTACAAAACACAGAAGCAAATATGGCTTCAATACACGATGTGACCCTTTATAAGGCTGGAAATTACTCTTCAAAAATCATTCTGGCCTGACTTCAGAGTCGAGTGGATGCTGGGATACCACAGATTGACTTTGAGAAGTGGGTTGGTATTGCAGGAATTTTTTAATTTCCTGTAACTCACAACAATTTTCTCCCAGCGAGACTCTAGAGTCACTCCTGCAGTGGTGCGTGGACTGCGTTTTCTGAACGATTCTCTACACCAATGGGCTAGTGCCGAAAAAGAAAACCCAAGAAGGAAGGGCACAAATGGAATTACCTTCAGAAAATCGTTAAAAGTTTAGAAAAATATTTCCAGGTAAATGAAGGACCGGCTACTCCGGCTTCTATGTCTTAAAAAGCGAAGTAAAAATGGCATCACTTACACCTCTGAACTGAAAAGAATTTGGGAGAAGCAGATTATTATTAATTATTTTTAATAGCTTCTTAATTAGCCCTTCAAACAAGTTTTTCAAAATCCCCAAAGGTGTCCGATTTGCATGACATGTTTTTACTTTTCTATGCATTTCATTAGCAACCCCCCCCTTTAAACCTAACAGCGAGACAGTATTGCGATGCTTTCAGAAGGTGGACCCCCTCCCCCAAAAAAGAAAGAACTTGAATTATTCCTGTTAAAAAGTCTTGTGTTTCGTCTTCCAGTGCAGTGGTGTCTTGCCTGTATCTCAGGGCACTCATTAGAGCTTATCTGCCGTTGAGAGATCGCTAAACAAATCCATGAGAGGGAAAATCACTGTGGAGGGTGGGCTGCTGGAACAGATCCTCTGGGGCGGGGATTTATTAGGCTGACGACCCCTTCTTCTTCCCAACAGCAAATCCATTACAATAATGGGCTTCGGAGCCATCAGCGGGCGGACTGCGGGTCAGGAAAAGTCCGATGTGTGGACACTGAGCAATCCGCACTCGGCGGCTCTTTACAATGTGTGAAGCCAGGCAGAAAAGCGGCACATTTGATTGAGAACAGAGGAGAGTGGCCGAATCAGCCTCGCCTTTGCGCCAGCTTCCGGGGGGATTCAGGGCCGGGGAGCCCGAGACCACACTTGGCAGCTGGGGGCGTGGGGCTAAACGGTGGGCCTGAGACCCTGAAAGAGAGGAGGGGGAGCTAATTAATGTTTTGCCCCATCTGTCCTGCACTCCCTCTGCCCCCACCCCTGCTGCCAACACAACCGCCCTGAGAAAAAATAGCAACATGAGCTAGAGCTTACCATGGGCGAGGTCTCGTGCCAAGTGCTTCGCCCGAATTTTCTCCTCTTTACCCTCGCAGCAAAATAAGCCCGATGATTAGCCCCATTTCACAGATAATGATTATTACTGCTAACTTTTATTAAGCACTTACTATGTGGCGGGCATTGTACTATATGTGTTTGTGAACTCAGTGAACCATCGCAGCACCCGGTGGGATCGGTGCTAATTTTGTGTCCCTTTTACAGATATGGGAGGGAGGCCCAGACGAGTTAACTTGGCTTGGTCACACAGCGGTGAATGGCAGAGATGGGGTTTGAGCCCAGGCCGTGGTCCGCAGCCCTTTAAGACCCATCCGAATTGCCTCTTTCCTACTTCCCGTGGATCTGCATTTCTCTTTTTCTTTGGCCTTATTTTATTTTATTTATTTTTTTAAAGATTTTATTTATTTATCTGACAGAGAGAGACAGCCAGCGAGAGAGGGAACACAAGCAGGGGGAGTGGGAGAGGAAGAAGCAGGCTTCCAGCAGAGGAGCCCGATGCGGGGCTCGATCCCAGGGATCCAGGATCACACCCTGAGCCGAAGGCAGATGCTTAACGACTGAGCCACCCAGGCGCCCCTGATGATTGGTTTGTTGGTGTCAATGTGATTGGGCTAAGGGATGTCCAGATAGCTGGTAAAACGTTATTTGTGGGTTGCATCTGTGAGGGTGTTTCCAGAAGAGATGGGTGTTCGAATCAGCAGATGAGTAAATGAGGCTGCCCTCATCAATGTGGGTGGGCACCATCCAATCTGTGGAGGGTCGGACTAGAATAAAAAGGTGGAGGAGGGGTGAATTGGCTCTCTCACTTGAGCTGGGACACCCATCGTCTCCTGCCCTTGGACATCAGTGCTTCTGGGTCTCAGGCCTTTGGACTCAGCTTGGGGCTTACACCATTGGCTCCCTTGGTTCTCAGTCCTTCGGGTTTGTGCTAGATGTCTTCCACTACTTTCCCTGGGCCTCCGGCTGCCGCTGGCGGATTGTGGGACTTCTCAGCCTCCAAAATCATGTGAATCGATTCCTATAACAAATCTCTCTCTCTCTCCCCCCCCCCACACTGATATATATTATTGGTTCTGTCTCTCTGGAGAACCCTAATATAAGGCCCCATACTGCTTATTAGATTTCAAGGTGATTTGTCTTTTTTTCTTACCTACTAATGGAAAATTCTCTTCTGAAATCACACTCATTAGCACTCAGAGTCTGCTGTGGCAAAATCTTTCCAAAATAGCCCCAAGTATATTTGTGGGAGGGAAAGAAGCTAAGTGAGTACACACATATTAAGGCTCAGCATGAGGGAAAAGTTTGAAATAAGGGGGGTGGCGGCCTCTTGCCTCTGCCCTGGAGTGAGGATGGGACGCTGCCAGGCCCTAGAGGGGCTGGGCTGGGTAGATTTTGTCTGTAGGGAGAGAGCCGCAAGGAGAACCAAAGAGGAACATGCCAAAGTCAGTTTAACACCGAGACCCCCATACCTTTTCAACATTCCTAATTTCCAGCAACGCAGAACTAATCAATGGCAGTAAAAGGCTTGTGATGGACACTTCTTTCCTTATCAAACATGTAAATCAAGAGAGACTCTCTTCCCAGTTGGAATAGAGGCTCCGTCAAATCGCTGCAGGGCTCTGCATTGGGAGAAGTGTTCTCTTTCCTTCAGGGCTCTCTCTTTGTTCATTTTATTTCACTATGTGCATGTTTTCTTCATTAGCCCACTTTTTTGGTCCACCAACGTTTCAGGTAGACATTATCCCCATTGCACAGAGGAATAAAGTGAGACCCAGACAGTCTCATTCAGGAGAACTGCAGTCACAGAGCAGGCTGGGATTTGAATCCAGACCTCCTCATGCAGAACCCACAGACCTAATGATGCCGCGGCCGTGGCCTTCAGCCTGCCAGTCCTACCCAGTCTTCAGGAACAGGAAGGGATGCTGGAAGCTTCTGAGTGAGTCCAAAATGTCACAAATTCCCCAGCTGGGCTAGCTGCTTAAACACCTACCATGAATTTGACATTTCACTACTAAGGAGATGCCCTTGGGTTAAAATATTGTCCACAGTAGTTTCTTGCTACAAGACCAACAGAAGTGCTCTGGACTCTGTAGGGAGATGCAGTTAGAAGCCCAAAAAGGGGGCTAATAGAATCTACCTCATAGGGTTGTGTGACAATTAAATGACATACCGAACGTAAAACTCTGGGACAGTGCCATCATCATCACCACTATCATCATCATCACTGTCATCATCGTTATCATTAGCGTTATCGTCATCATCATCACCATTGTTACCATTACCACTGTCATCATCCCTCATCATCATCACCACCATCATCACTGCCATCATTGTCATTATCGTCATCATCGTTGTCACCACCATCACTCTCATCATCATTGTCATTGTCATCATCATTGTTACCATCATCACCATCACCACTGTGATGACAGTGACAATTATCATTGTCATCATTGTCGTCATCAACACGTCACCATCATTGTCGTTGATATCACTGTTGTCATCATCATCATCATTGTTATCATCATCATTGTCGCCATCACCACTGTCATCATCATTGTCATTGTCATCATCATCGTCACCATCATTGTCATCACCACTGTCCCCATCATCATGGTCATGATCATCTTTGTCATCTTCATCATTATCATTGTCATCATCCTCATTCATAGCTCCACAAGGTTGTTGTGGAGACTAAATGCCCATTTTTGTCTCCATTTCATTTTGACGAGGCTTATTGAGGTCTTTCCATGTGCCCAGCAAGAGACTGTCACATGCTCCTCTGCACACTCCCATCACTGAATCCTCCCAAGGAGAAAGAATTGAAATCCAGGCACAGTAGGGCCCTTTAATTGCTTCTTCTTCTTGAAAATGGAGGGGCTGAATTATGTGGACCAGGGGCGGGACTCCCAGGAGCTACTAGGAATGAAGGTGGGAGTCCCACATTCTGAGTCTCTCTGGGGTGATAGGCTGGTGGGCTCGGTGCTGGGCTCCTGCCAGGAGAATGGAGCGGCATGCCCAAGACTCAGCAAGCTGATCGAGGACTGCTCAAAACCCAGCAAGATGCCCCTTTGGGACTTGTAAGGGTGGTCCGTGCTGAGGGGAGGGGCTGCAAGCCCTTTCTTTTTTTTTTTTTTTTTTTTAAAGATTTTATTTATTTATTCGACAGAGAGAGACAGCCAGTGAGAGAGGGAACACAAGCAGGGGGAGTGGGAGAGGAAGAAGCAGGCTCATAGCAGAGGAGCCTGATGCGGGGCTCGATCCCGGAACGCCGGGATCACGCCCTGAGCCGAAGGCAGACGCTTAACCACTGTGCCACCCAGGCGCCCCTGCAAGCCCTTTCTGATTCAGGCTGCAGGTAGAGACTTCTGAGGGTCTCCTCTATCTGGTTCTCCCCCCCTGAGCACATGAGAGAGTTACGTTTCCCAGTCCTCTGCTGCTTGGTGAGCTTTACGAACAGTTTTAGCCCGTGAATTACCGATGGAAGTCACGCATTTGGGATCCCAGCTGAAGTGATCCCAGCCAAAGTACTTAGTTGCCATCCTGGGAGCACTGCTCTGTTCTTCCCCCATTGCAGCAAAGCCCTTGAACATTGAATTGAAATGGTGGCCCCATAAAATGTGGAGAAAGATTACAGAACGTTCTATAATCAATAGAATTCCCCTCCTTCTCCATTAGCCCACATTGGGCTTTCAGTATGAGCAATAAATAAGCTTTTATTAGTTGATGTTAAGATCTGGGGTTGTTTGTTATAGCATCTTAACTTAGCCCATCCTGACTAATACATTTCCCCATTTTAGAAGTTACCCCTTTCCCCCCTCCCAGCCCCAAGAGTTCATGGCTGGCCCTTTCTCTTCTTCCTCACATCAATTTAAAATGTCACCTTCTCCAACCAGATCTCCTGACCATTCCACAAATAAGTCCCCCCATTATGCTCTCTCACATCACTATGTCTCTTCCATTTGCTTATGTATTTGTCCACCAGCTGTCTCTCATATCAAACTGTAAATTCCATGAGGGCAGAGACCATGCCATTTTGCTCATAGCCTGTGCCTAGGCTTGCTCCATGTTTGAAAGAAGGTTGCAGGTGAGGAAATGAGCTCAGAGAGGAGAAGTGACTTGCGTAAGGCCACACAGTAAGCAGGCCAGAGAAGCCTGGCCCCTGGTCTCCACCCTCCCCAATAATTACACTACTTCTGAGGGCCATTTGGGTGGTTGTGGAAACTAAATGAAATAATCACATAGAAAGCTCAACACAGTGCCTTGTTATTGGGGCTCAGGGGCTATTGGTGGTAATGACCATTAGCCTTATTATTAGTTTACAGACTCCCTACTCTCTTGTGAAGAAACTCTGAGGCCACAGTTGGGTCCTCCAGGGGGCCAGGCTCTGGGAAGATGGTGGCTTCATGATCTGGAATCTCCTATTCCCTACCCTTCCTTCCCATGCCTCCCGCCTACGGAGTCCCCACCATCATCCCCACCCTGACAAAACTGCTCCTGGAAAAAGGACTTAGCCCCAGCTGAAGAAACCCTACAGGGCAGCTCATCTTGTGCCATCTTTTCACAGCAATCTACTGAGGCCCAAAGAGGTTAGGGACTTGGCTACACTCACACGGCTCACTAGAAGCAGAAGTTGGCATCAGTTGGAACCACTGTGCCTCTTCTCTTCATAAAATCCATCATGTCTCAGGGCAGCAATGGGTCCTACTAAAGTAGTCGTTCTCAGCCAGGGATGATTTTCTCCCCAGGGGACATTGGGCAACATCTGGGACATGTGTGGTTGCCCCGACCCCGGGGATGGGGGTCGATCTGCGGCTGGCATCTGGAGGGTAGAGGCAAAGTGTGACGTGAAACACCTACAATGCTCAGGACAGCCCCGTAACGAGGGATTATCGTACCCCAAATGTCAATAGAGCTGAAGTTGAGAAATCCTGTATGAAAGGAATCTCAGAGATCAGAAGGGAAATGAGTTTGGGGACCCAGGGGCAACCATTCTGCTCTCCCTGGAGGAGACAGAATAATAACACCGAATAAGAACACACACCAGGAAATCAATTTTCCAAAGGCCAAGGGCTTGCACAAGCATTGTTTGATTCAAGCCTCACAAGCGCCCCGAGAAGGTAGGTGTGATGGTCCTATTGTCCAGATATGGCAACACAGTCTCTGAGAGTAGTTGTGACCTGCCCAGGGTCACAAAGGCAGGAAGAGGGCAGTGGCAAGGGCAGAAGCCAGATCTTCTGACCGCAAGGCCCTTTTCATGGACGCTCCAGCTTCTCCCCGTTCTAGGGCCGGGCCCTGAAGGAGAGGCGCTTGAGGTCTGGGGAAAGAGGGACCCAGGACTGTTTAGAAGAGACAACTTCCCAGCTACCTAAAACAAATTATGCAGTAAATTCCACTTCACTGAGTCTCGCTGATCAAAGAAAAGGATCATCAGGAAAAACAAACCCTGGGTCTTGGGAACCACTTCAGGACGAGTGTGAAATTTTAACCAAGTGCACTCAGCTGGGCGAGTTTGCCACGGTGAGCGAGGGCGGTCGGCCCACTGCTGACGCCGGTTGACAAGTTTGCGCACTCTGGGGAGACAGGGCAACTGCTCAGAATACAGACTGGATTCAGCGTGTCTTCGAGGAGCAAACAGTCTTCTGGCTTCCTGTCCCCCGTCACCTGCAGGCAGCGTGTAGCGGTTTTCCAGCAGAGCTGGTGAGGACCCTGGAGCTCTTACCTCTCCGCTCCCAGCATTGGGGCTACCAGGCCCAGAAGGGCCTCACCTGCCAGAGGGTCACAGCATCCCATTCTGGGAGGCCTTCTGCGGGAGCGAAGGGTCAATCCTATGTCACCCACTCTTCTCTATCCTGCTTGCCAAAATGCATGCAAATGAACTTTGAATGTAATCATAACGAGTCTCCAGTCTTATGATGTTAATGGCCTCATTATTTCCTGAACCCCTTCACTGCGCTAGAGATTCAAGGGTGAGCCAACCACACAGGCCCCGGAACTCATGAAGGTTATTATTCGAGGTGCGGAGAGTTGGGGGTGGATACACAACCAACACATCAGGTCAAATGTGACACATGTACAATGGCATCATGGGAGATAGATCTACTGGTGGTCGGAGCATCAGGGAAGGCTTCCTGGAGGAAGGGATATCCAAGCTAGCATTTAAAGGATGTCTATGACTTTGTCAGTTGGAGTAACTTATCCTGCTCTTAGAACCTCTTCATTCAAACACTGTCACTAGGGTTGTCAGAACACAGGACAGGGAACCATTGGGTGGTGTGGGCAGAATGGCTTCCCCAGATGGACTGATGTTTCCTGTCATTTCTCCTGGATCCCTGGGCTGGGGTTAGGGCAAGGATGCCAACAGAAATAAGATTTTGTTCATTTTATCCACCAGTCCATACAAATAAACTGAGCACCTGTTGTGTCCCAGGCAGCACGCCAGGCCCTGGGAGTGCAGAACGTGGAGGTCCAGTGCAGGCGGGGAGACAGACCTCAGAATGATCACAGCACAGAGAGGTGAGGCACCCCTATTTTCTACCTGGGCACTCTTCTTGCTCCCAAATACTTGTATGTAGTAAAAGGCAGCACATTTACTAAGAAATGAAAATATAAGTAGTAAATGCTGATAACTAGTAATGGTAACCAGTAAATGCTGTTCCCTGATCCTAGATTGGTCCCCCCTCCCCCGTCCCCACACCGAGTAGCCTGCTTATCTCTTCTTTAGTTCGGTACTTGGCAAAGTTTTCCAAGTCCCCCAACCCACTCCTTGGCCCTCCCCTAGGCTCCATGGCACATATCACAGATGGCAATCACACGCTTGTGTCATTACTGATTAATGGCCACCTCCCTCACTAATCTGCAAGGTTCTCGAGGGTACGGACCATTTCTGTTTTGCATTCCCAGGGATGCCTGGCATACAGTAGGTGCTCAGCACATGTTTGCTGGGTGAATGAATAATACGTAGACCCTGTTGATTTGACCACATGGAGGATGTTGGATTTTTCATCCTCCTTCTCCCTCTGACATCGTTCAGTGTCTTCTCAGATTCCCCTTGCCTTTAAATCCCTATGGGGCTGATTTGAATGGCTCCAATCATCAGGTGAGGAAATCGAGGCACGACTCCTGGTTCACCTGTCAGTGGGGCTCAGCAGGGTGGAAGATGCGACTTTCCTCTAGTTGATGAATTCTGTGCGTGAGCTGTGTATGAGATTCTCCCACGGCCTTTGGCCAAATGACCATGTCCAGGGCACGCCCCCAGAGAGTCCAATTCAGTTGCTGGGGTGGACCCTGGTATCAGCATTGTTACGAGGCTCCCAGTGAACCTCTGTGCTGCTCTGGTGGAAGATACAACCTGAGCCACAGCCAGAGAACCAGAGGGCTGGGCCCTACTCGAATTTCACCTCCCCCACCCCAGAAGCTCAGAGAGGGGCAGACCTCACTAAAGGTCATACAGCAAGTGGGAAGCCCAGCCTGGACGAGCCCTCTAGAGGGTGCCTACGGGGCTGTTGCCTTGTGCATGGAGAACCTTCTCTTGAAACCCTTCCACCCTTCCACCCTAGGGCAAGAGACCTTTTAGACAGAAGGAAGGTGGCCACACAGGCTGAGCCTCGGGGCCCCTGCACCCAGATCTGATGGGGGGTGGGCAGCCGGCACTTCCCTCAGGCTCCCAGAAACACTGCTGTCTCCCTTCCCCTCTGTGCCCCCACACCCCCTTTGCTGAGGCATGGCGGCACTGCCGTGGCGCACCATGGGGCTGGGACCACTTGGAGACAAGAGGCTAGCTCCGAGTCTGGGTCCCATTCACAGGCAGCCCCCCCCGGATTTGAGTTTCTGGAGCCTTGTGGGGTAAAGGCCACACTTTGCAGCCCACGGAAGCCAAGAGAGGCCTCAGTTATCTGCCTCAGCATACCCATTCCTGGAGGAGGATTAGAACACTCCTGCCCAAATGGGACTCCATGATGGATGTGGAGAAGCAACCAAATGTCTCTCATTAATCACCAGTTCCATCTGGCTCCCCGCCTGATGGTTTTCAGCTGACTTGAAAAAGACCCAATTAGATGAAAACATTTTGACAATTTATCTTGTGGCATGAACAGGTCCAGATTGAGGCTATGATTTCATCATCGGGGAGGGAGGAAGGGATCGGGATGTGGGTCACGCACAGAGCTTGGGGAGACGTGGGGGTCTCCCTCAGGAGCCTTTCTGTGAAACCAGACTGCAGCCTGCCTCCCGCTGGCCAATGACCCTGTCAGTCCCAGGGCTGGACGAAGAGTAGCCTTTGCTTCGGTGCAAAAGGCCTGAGAAGAAGGACAACCAGAGAGGACCAAATAGTCGAGCAGCGTGGCATGCGGGTGTTGAATGGGAACCAGAATTAGAAGTCAGGATGTGACAAAAGCCAGGCCTGTTTCAGCTCTCACACGAGCAAGGTGCCTGGGGAGCTCGTGACTCAGATTTCCTGGTGGTGTTGGCCTCCGTGAGACAGGCCCAGCAGCTCCCGAGAGATTCCCACACTCTCCTTGCAGGGCTGGGAACACGCCAGGGTCTCCGGTATGGCCCATCCATGGTGGGCAGCTGTTTCCATGAGATCACAGCTCTTAATTCTTAAAAACCATGTTTCTAGCCACCGCCTTGAAGGTCCTTGTGAGGACCTCACCAGGAGAGCCCCCAGCAGACAGACCACCACCGCCACCTAGGATTCGCTCACCCCCCTCTCTCCTCTGCATCTGGAAGATGCCTTAGGACTAAAAAACCAAACTAGGGTGTCTCTCCCACCAAATTCACTTCCGCAGCCCGCAGGCCAACAGGGGGTTGGCACACGGCGGGGAGGGATTTGCCTCTCTGCGCAGGACTTCTACTGTGGGCAGTCTGCCAGGCCAGGGGGGGCCTCAGTGGGCCAGCCTGCCGCTCTCCCTTCTGGTTGCCTGAGCTCAGGCTCCGGGACGAGAGGGCCTGCCCGCTGCCTCAGCGGGAAGGGAGACGGGCTTCTCCCCAGCAGCTGCTTGGCCCACTCTGCACGCACATCTCCCCACCGCAGAAACACCGGGCAGAGAGACGCTCCAGGCCTTCGTGTGTACGGGTCGGGTTGGACTCCTCTTGCACAGCTCGTGTTGTTGCACGCAGGCACGGACGCGGGCACACCCCCTGTATTTCACACATCCTCTTACCACACTTTACCCACTTCCTCATGCTCTTGCTCAGATTTCCTCCGCTACCCTGTTGACGGGCATGCTCGCTCCCCCACCTACGCCCACCATATCTACAAACATCGCCCTCCTCCTCCTACCTCACACACACGCACATGCACGCACACGCACGCACACAGAATAGCAGGTCATCCAGCGACTCCATCTCAGATGCCTCTCAATTCCTATGCACGCACACACTCCCGTTTGCACATGCATGCACATACACACACGTGTACCGAACATACATGTACCTTCATTCAGACACACGGCTGGCTGGGGCCAAGCCTGGCAGGTGACGAGGCACAGCTGGTGTCCCAGAGAGAGCCCGTGCGCGCAGAGCAGGATACTAGAAGTCACTCTTATTGGCCTTTCTTCCTGCGGCTCTCAGCAACGCTTTTTTCCCTCCATTTCCATTTTGTTCTTTCGGATCTTGTTTCTTCCCTGTGTCTCTCTGGCTGGAGTCTGTCCTCGTCCCTAGGATTCAGTTCTTCTTGGGGCTTTTATGCCTGTCCTCAGCCCAGCTCTGAGCTTGAGGGTCTTTCTCCCCAGAGCCCCCCCTTCGGGAACCCGAGTATATGCTGGCACCCAGGAAGATTCCCATCCAGCATGTTGGCAGGAGGGTATGACCTATTGCCAAGGGCAGATGGGTCTGGTTCCTGGTTTGGGTGGAACAAGCCTCCTTCTTGGACAAATGGTGATGATCTTTGAGGAACTCCGGCTTACATGATCAGCAAGAAGTCTTCCGGAGCTCCTGGTCTACCAGCCTTACTTAGGTGTGGTGGAGATGTTATCCATGCCCACCTAGACCATACCAGCCGTGCCGCTGCTCTATTCGATTTGGCTAATGCATGACTTAGAACCTCCTCCCCCTCCCCGTTTTTGCAAATAACAGAAACCCAACTCAAACAGGCTCGAGCAAAAATAAATCAATTGACTTAGGTAATTGAGAGGAGGAGGAAGAGCACTGCTGGGACCTAGGAGAGCTGTCAGATGACCTCTTCCCCTCCCCACGGACATTTCTGTGTTGGCCTTGTGCTCTCAGATACCACCACGGTGGCCAGCAACCCTAGAGACAAATCCACCGGATTTATTATCCTAGAAAGAAAAGCTATTACGCCTCTCCTAGTTTGGAAAAGACGGAGGCGATCTCTGATTGGCTCATTTTGAGTCACGTGTCATCCTCAGGCGCTATCATTGTTTCTGTGTGAGTTTCTACTGTGACGCATCGACCCTGGGCACGAGCCCACTTCCCTGGCCAGATTTCCTTACTGAGATCCTGGAAGGAGGAACAGTGGGGAAAGAAACCGTGGATGTTTATTACGAATGGCCTCTGATGCCCCCAACCCTCCCACCTAGGACGTGGGTGGAACAACCGTAAGTAGTTGGAGATCTTTTCTTGTAGCCTCATAGTCTCAATTTGCAAGCTCCTTGGCAAGTTTCTGTGCGAGGCCCCATCCTTCGGGTTGCTAAAAGAGGCATCCCTCTATCCCCCTACTCCCAAGGGAATGTTCTCAGGATACAGCCAAGAAGGAGCTAAATGGAGCCCGGTGGACAAAACTTAGCTGGAGGCCAACCTCAGCCCCTGTACACGCACTCCCTGAAACGCCAGTGCTCAATTGGGGTTTTTGCCCACTGTGTCATGAGCTGGGCTTGTCAAGTACCATGTCTTAACTAGTTGGGTCAGGGGTCAGCTGGGCACAGAACTCCCCTATTCTCCTTTTTTGGACCTCTGTGCACACTCATTGGTGAAGGCTCCCCATGGAGACTGGCACTTCTGTGTTGGTGAAGTTGGAAAGTGGTCCACATTAAACCCACCTTAGAACCATGAACCTCTCTAGCCCCCAGGATCCTGATGGGTGGCCTTCCTGTAGAGTCAGTTCATGCAGGAAAAGTGTTACAAATATTTGGACATGGGATAGTGCACCATTTCACCCACTTTCCCCAAAGGATTTTTGATGGCATTTCTGGGTGAATTGGCTTGGGCAGACTACTGACTAATTGGACTGGTAACAATAATACAGATGGTGATGATGATGATATGTTGTAATGATGCGTGGTCATAATACCAGTAAATTCTGCCACTTTCAAACACTATGTGCCTGCTACTGCACTTATCCCTTCTTATACAATGGCGTTAAAAACTGAAACACTAGTCCTGTGAGGTTCCCAATTTCACAGACAAGGGATCCAAGGATCAGAGAGGTTGAGGAACTCCTTGGAGTTCACACAGCTGGTCCAAAATTTGAATCCAGATTTGTGTGATTCCCAAGCCTCTGTTTTTGACTCCTGTACCACACCTGTACTTCAAAGTGTCAAAAACTGGAAACCATCTAAGGGTCCAGCATCACAGGAGTGATGCTATCCAAACCATGAAATATTAAGTAGCTCCTTAAAAACGATGTATGTCTGCATGTCCTGATACGGAATGATTTTGAAGACAGTGGGCAAGGGAGAAAAAGCAAGTTGAGTAAGATAAGTAGAGAATAGTTTCATTTAAGTGGGCTCCAATCACACAAGAGGCCTGTTGAGCTTTGTGTTCATGCTGCTGGAGAGAAATAGACAAGGAACACACCCCACCTGGGGAGTGAGCATTGCTCTGGGGAGGGAAGTGAGTTTGGGTGAGGGCCAAGGGTTCTTCGGCTTGATCTGCATTTCTGGGACTTTTTAGATGAACTTGGCTTCCTGCATTCCCTGCATCATTCGAGAGGAAACTTGCATCCTGGCTGGAACCTTGTCTGCGTTGACCTTCCTTGCTCTGCCATTACAAGCTGTGTGACCCCAGGCAAGTAAGTCACTTATCTCTGTTTCTACCTCTGCAACATGAGAATAATGGCCAGAATCACCACCATCAAAACAATAACTACTACGATAATAGTAATACATATACATATCTCATAGGATTAACACAGGGCTTCCCAATCGAAGCACCGCTGACATTTTATGCTAGATGATTCTTTGTTTTGAGGGGCTGTCCTGCCCATTGTTGGACGTTTAACAACATCTCTGGCCTCTACCCGCTAGATGTTAATAGCACCCCCTCATCATAAAAATGTCCCCCGGGGGGCAAAATCACCGCAGTTGAGAACCACTGGATTAATAGGATGGTAAGACCAGTTAATCCATGTAAAGTGCCAGGACAGTGCCTGGCACAGAGTAAGGTCTGGATAATTGGAAGCTTCTGTTAATTCAAGGGAGGGAGAAGATACATGGGGTGACTTTCTCATCCAGCCCAACATGGGTGTAGGGGAAGAATTCTGGGCTGGAAGTCAAGGTGCCTGGGGTCTGCTTCCGCCCCTGGCCCTCAGTGTTGGGGAACTTCAGGTTCACCTCTTGGGGCCTCAGTTTCCTTACGTGTGATAAATGCAGGTCCCCAGGAAGCCCTCTTCCGTCTCTCAGGGCAGGAGGCAGCTGGAGATCCGGCCCCTACCCACTTCCCTCCATGGCAGCCTGGGCTGCTGGCTTGGCTGTCTGGGAATCCTGCTCAGACGTGGCCCCCTCCCTCCCTCCACAACTGGGGAGCAGATGCTGTGCATGAGGCTGTTGCCTAGACACAGGTGGTACCACCTGCCACAAGTTCCTTGATTCTTGATCGTCTTACAATCACTTTTGGCCCCACAACAATTTGCTGGGTGAAGGGAGAGAAGGGCCCGGAGGGAAGGGAGGGAGAAAAGGAGGGAGTGGGGGGCGGTTCAGGGTTAAGAGTGGCCTTTGAAGTTTGCGACCGTCTTATATAAAACATCCTCAGTCATTCTCCATTTGGATGATGTCAGGAGAGCACATTACCATCCCGAGATCAAATGCAACAGCAAGAATCACTTGTTGCTCACCAGGCTACAGTCATATATCAAGTATTCCAGGCACATGCAATTCGTAACTTTCCCCGAAACAGATTGATATTTTCCTCTTCCACTTTCTGGGAAGAAGACATCTGACTTTGCTTTGAGCGCAGTTTGGGAGGCGGTGGGGAAATTAAACCAGTGCCCATTGTCTTTGCACGATGCTGGTCATGCAGCTGACAGCGTGATTCTATTTCTTCTCTCCTTTGTGTTCCCTCGGCGATAGGCGGTTTGCTATCAGAGCCATGCAGGGGACGAGAAATCCAAATTATTTGCTTAGGCTCTCTAGAATTTGACCCAAGTGATAAATAGAGCAGGAAGAGTTGTTTATTATTTTTTTTTGAAAAAAATCTCCTTCTTGTATGTTCTTGTCTCTTCCTTTTCCTTTTCGGTTATTTGGAACTTGTATCTTCCTAGTGTAGGGGTATGGGTGTAATTAACTCCTCCCTGAAGAAACAGGAAAACTGGGGGGATGGGGTTTTCATTTTTCTTGGCGTGGCCCCCCTGAGAACGGCAGAGTGTCAGAACCGGAAGACCCCTTACGAATCAGCAGGGTCAACCCTTCTATTTTATAGATGAGGAAGTTGAAGCCAGAGAGGGAAAATGATCAGCCAAGGTCACACAGCCTTGACTTTGAGCAGTTTGCTTACCCTGTCTGGGTGCCTCTTGTCTTTATTTGCAAACAGGGCTGGCTCTTGCAGCTTCTGTCACAGAGGCGAGTGTCGGAAAGCCACGAGAGAGTGGAAGGCCTTCCAGCGATCCTGATGTGTTGCGGGAAAGCACGGTGCTCACGCTCCGGGTTAGGAATGGAAAGGAGCCGAAACGATGAGCTGGAATCGAACTGAATTTACCTACTTTTCTGCTTTCTGGCTCTCTTCGTTGTTCTACAAATCTGTGATAACTGCCCAGGGTCTGAACTTGAAGCAAGTGCAGGCAGATTTCTGCGAGTCCTTTGTGAGCTGGGGTCACCGTGTGTCCAGTGGCAGGAGGCGGGCGGGAGATTCAGGGGGCAGACTGTGGTCCCTGAATGCAGCGTGAGCAAGAGCCCAGGCCAGCGCTGACCTCGCGGCGACAGCTTCCGGCATCGGTGTCCGCAGCGTCTCCCTATGGAGAGGGAGGGGTCATTACTATCAGTCCCCCTGGGCCCTGCAGTCACATGTGGGGATAATATCCATCGCGGCTCTTGAGGTCAGCCTTGCACACAGCAGGCAGCGGAGCTCGGGGGTTTGCATGGGCTTGGCAGCCAATTGTCTGGGTTCAAACCCCAGCACGACCTGTTAGTAGCTGTGTTAACCTGGCTGAGCTATTCAGCCTCTCTGAGCCTTGGCATTCAGCCTTTAAATGGTTTTTAGAAATTATGATTTAATGCCCATATAAAAGAAGACCTGAGACATGCAAGTCAGGGATGAATCCCTGGGAACTCACTGCCCAATCTAAGAAGTACGCCGTTCTCTGTATCTTTGTATCATCGGTGGTCCTCTTTCCTTCAGTCCCCGCCTCCAACACAGATATAACCAGGATCCTGAAACATGTCTACAGTTCCAGTCCTTAGAAACAAAAACAACTCTTTCGTTATTTACATATGCATCCCTAAATAATGTATGGCTTATTTTTGCTTGTGGGTTTTTTTTTTTTTTTTTTGAGTTTTAGGAAGGTTGTATCATAGGAGGTCTATGTGACTTGCTTTTTTTCCTGCTTAACGTTACATTTCTAAGATTCATCCTTGTGATTGTGTGCGGTCGTGTTTCATCCGTTTTCTCTGCTGACACTATCCCATCATCTGAATATACCGCAATTTATATTTATCCAGTCTCCTTCTGATGGGCATTTGAGTTTTATCCAGTTTTCTTCCCATAACTATTAATAGTGCTTCTATGGACATTTCGGTGCGTGTCTTCTCCTGCACACGCGTGTGAGCTTCTAGAGGACAGACCTTAGAAGTGGAATTGCTGGGTCTTAGGGAATAGAGAGACTGAACTTTACGGGATAGCGTCAAATTATTTTTCAGAATGCTTGTACCCAAATCATTTGTAATGTAGAGGCCAATCTCATGGGGCTGCTGCCAGAATCAAATGCACACAAAACACCCGAACATTTAGCACAGCGCCTGCACATGGACAGGAGATGTTCGGGACGCAGGACCGAGGACTGGCTGGCTCCGTTCTCCAGGCGAGTTTGGGAGAGAACTTAACCATCGTGGGTAGTACACCAGCCTTCTAGCAATCTGAACGCTTCACCGGAGCGTGCCCTGTGACTCTCACCCCAGGGCTCAGAAACCACTGTGGGTTTTTTCTGTCCACACGGAGTCTTCGTGGTGGGTACTACTGCCCGCTGCTTATCCCACGGGGCTCGCTCTCTCACTGCGCCTCAGTGAGAACAGCCCCTGAAGGTAACTTCCAGTAGACCAGAGCTTCTCAAATTTTAATGGGGCTCTTGCAAAAATGTAGATGGAGAGTCAGCGGGTGTAGGCAGCTTGGAGATGTCTGTATTTCTAGCTCCTACCAAGGCAGGTTCTCACTGCTGGTCATGGGCAGCGGTGGGGAGGAGTGACAGCCAAGCCGAGCCCTTCTGTAAGGCTCGGGTCAGCCAGGCTATGATACGGTGAGACGTGGCCTGGCAAGGAGCAAGGCCTTGCAAAGGAGCAGCCTGTGAGTGGGTAACACCCGTTACGTTACGTAGAGTCCGCTGTTCCTCCAGGAATTCTTTCAGTGACTTTATAAAGAGTTGCTCCGAGTGCTATTAGGGGGTCATCTGAACTGGGTGGCCCCAACTGCCTAGTGTGGTGCCGACCAGGATGTTCCAAAGAAAAATGGAGGGAAGCAGCTTCCCATTGCTGGTCAGGACTCTGGTGTTGGGTGAGACTCCCATTTTTCTCATCCATTTTATCTTGGACCCCAGGAAGGCACGGACCCGACTCAGCTTCAACTCCCGTGTCCTGCACACGAGTTCCAAAGCTGACCAGCGGGGAGCGGGCCCCGGGATTGCACAAACATACGGCTAGGAGCGCACCTTTTGCTCTTACCCTGAAGCCGCCCCCCTTCCCCGTCTCCAGGTAGAATAATCACTTTGCTTGTCAAAGCCAAGAACTTCTTGGAATATTCCAAGCACAGGGCCCGTCTTCAGAGCGTACACGGGACCAAACTCTTGTTCTACTGTGAGCTCAGGATGTTGGGCTTTAGGAGATTTAATTCTTCTCATTTTTTTTTTTTAAGTGGTGGCTGATGCTTTTCCCTCATCTCCACCTTTGCCGTTGACAGCCAGACACCCAGGACAGTGTGCAAACCCAGTTATCCGCGGCTTGTCGCCAAAGATATTTATCACTTTTTAGCACTCCACGTGACTCCTGAATGAGACACTCAAATGCACCTAAATGGGGCGCTTTCTTCTTCTTGTTTGAAGTGAGAATCTCCAAGCAACATCTGACGTCAGGATAATGATGACTCAGATTTTCCGACACTGAAGCCCAGATCCACATGTCCAAACATCTAAGATGATGCTCCGTGATATGGGAGTCCAATTCCGCATCAGACTCCAACAGGATGCTCACCCCGTGGCATCACCGAAATCCTTGGGTGACGCCACGGTTCTCGTAAGTGCCAGCAAGGAGTGGAAGGGACTCTAAACCTGCCTGGAAGAGCTCAGCTCTACCCCAGCAATGCCTGTCCTCGCCAGGCACTCTCCTCGCCCCTCTGCATTGCAGTCTGGCCATTTGAAAAATAATCTGCAATTCCCAAACATTTTGTAAAACAAAGAACCCTTTGGTCAAACAAAATCTTAGACGAAGCAAGTGTAGGAGTCCCAGATTTCCACTTGCTCTTCTCCTTCCCAAACAATGAAGCCCCTAAGGTCACTTTAGGAACCACGAGGGTTCTACGGAACAGCATTTGAAAACCACGGAACTAGTTAAGCACCCAAGTCCTTTTACCGTTGATGGTCGACAAACCTTGCTCTTGGACTTCTAACCTCCAGAGCAATGAGAAAATAAATTTCTGTTGTTGAAGCCACAACAGTGGCTTTGTGGTCCTTTGTGAAGTCAGCCCTATGAACTAATATATTGAAGGTGGGGGAACAGCTTCCCATACTGGTCACCATTTTAAGGAGTTCTGTTTATCCCACTCTACAAGGCCTAGGGAACGTTGTGTATCTCCTTTCAGAGGGTCTGAGCCCATGTTCTTTACAGGGGAGATGAACCTGCTTCCGCAAGGACTACATCCCGGCCTTTGAGAGGCTAAGCAGCGTGTTCCTGAGTTTTGCCGTGTCTGGTGGGGGGTCTGGGTTCAGCAGGCATCCACAGGCAGGGTGATGGTGGGCATGGTGACCAGAGCCTCAGGAAGACCTCCCTCTGGCTCTTGGTCTGTGAAAGTCTGACCACAGGAACATTTAAGGCCTGCTGGGACTATAACCCAGGTTTTATTTTTTTTCCGATCAAATTGTGCTAACCCAGCGCCCATAGTAATAATAGTCATCAGTGGTAGAGCCGTGTGAAACTAGCAATTTTCACTTCACAGGAATTTGTCTGGGAAAATAACAGTTTTTCACCTTTGGAAACTGCCATTTGGTTTCATGAAAAATTCAAGGTGAAAAGAAATGTAGGAGAATATTTTCCATTTTTCATGAACTGGGTTTTGGCAGAGGGGAGGTCTCTTCAATCTCAGTGGTGAGAGCGCCCACACTGGCATTGGACTGGAAAAGAAGTGGGGGCTGGTGGAAGGTGAAAGGGTGTGGTGAGTCCACGTGGTGCCACTGAGGGCCTTCCAAGAGCCTCTCTGGAGAAGGGACAAGGCAGGAGTGGCACCAAGCTCTGGGAAAGCAAAGAGGGACAGTAGGACAAATCACTGTCTTTGACATGTTGCCATGAGTCACCTGGGAAAGGGTTAAGCTAATTTCTCACCTAGTTTATGAAGGTCCCTTACATTCAAATCTCACTGATCAGCCCTTTGTATCTGGCTCAGGCCTCCTTGGGGTTTTAAACATGTGGGGTTCATTCATTCAGCCACCTACCTAATTTCACTTGTACATCCCATGTGTGCGGTCATGACAGACATTGCACAGGTGTGTGTGTGCGTGTGTGTGTGTGTGTGTGTGTGTGTGTGTCGGGGGTGGGAGAGAGATGGCAAAGTGAGGGCAAGGCATAGAGTGGTAGAATGAGATGTTACATCTTTATAGTTGTGGAATTGAAAGTCTGATAGAAGAGACAATTCCTGCTCAGGAAATATCTGGAAAACAGTGGTGGGGCAGGCAAAGACACCAGTCAAAGTTCATAGCTTGGTTAAAAAAAAAAAATGATGCCTACTGAATTTGTCAGTATGACTCAAGAGCCTTAAAATTGCTCTTCTGAGAAACTATCCTAAGGAAATAATCAGAAACGCAGTCAAGGTCATTGGCACCAAGATCTTCTCTGTGGACTTATTTATAATAGTACAATGGTATCCAAATTTGGTACCAGCCTAAGCTGTAACAGTGAGAGGGATTGTTTCAATCAGGGATGATCCAGCCCAGAGGCCAGTAATCTATGGCCCTTGGGCCAACCCAGCTCTCCATCAGTTTTTGTAAATACAGTTTTATTGGCACACAGCCATGACCATTCCATTGCCTATTGTCCGGGGCTGCTTTGGCAGTATAATGGCGGAGTTGAGTAGTTGCCACGGGGACCACATCACCTGCAAAGCCTAAAATATTATTACCTGGACCTTTAATAAAACATTTTCTGACTCCTGATTAGGCCATATGAAAATATGCCAGGCAAACATTAACAGTGATATTAATAAGGACTTTTTTATTGTCATGGAAAAATGCATATGTCATAATGTTAAGTAAAAAACTAGGATGTGGGGACACCTGGGTGGCTCAGTCAGTTAAGCATCTGACTTTGGCTCAGGTCATGATCCCAGGGTCCTGGGATTAAGTCCCACATCAGGCTCCTTGCTCAGTGGGGAGCCTGCTTCTCCCTCTGCCTGCTCTCCCCTTGCTTGTGCTCTGACAAATATATAAATAAAATCTTAAAAAAAAAGTAGGATGTGAAATTTTGAAATTAATAATAGTAACTAACATTTGTTAAGTGTATATGAAGTTCTCAGTACTGTTAAAATGGTGTCTACAAGGACTTCTTAATAACAGGAGAAAATGCATATGGTATAATACCATGCAAAGAAAGCCAGGATATAAAATGTTGATATTAGTAATAATCATATTTATTAAGCATATATTAAACTCTAGGCATGGTGCTCATCACATTATGTATTATTTCTTGAGACTTCAAAGAATTCCACTTGGAAGTTACTAGACTCAGAAGGCCACTGAGGCCCACTGAGAGAGCTGGGAGTCCAGGAACCCACTCTGGCAAAGGTGACTTTGAAAACTATAGTGGGTAGAATTTCACATGCATGAAACACCGTAGGGAGCCTTGGAACGCACGAGTTCAGTGAGGGGTCTTCCAGTGGAAGTTTCTGGATGTGAGTCAACTCTAGGTACTTGTTTTGCATGTGTACCTTCAGGACAGCCTCCCAGCCCCTTCCTACCAGATTTCGGCCACCTGTGCCCAACAGACCCTTTCGCGTTGAGGTGTAAATGGCTGTTCTCAGACCCTTTCTTGAAAGCAGGTGCTGAGAGAGCACGGGTGGGGGAGGAGGAGGGACAGCTCAGAGGCCGCTGGCTCTTTGAGGGGGTGAGAAGCCTGGCGCTGACACTTTGCCTGCTGGGTGACTTAGTAGTCCCACCTGTCAAATGGGCATGATGGTTAAAGAAAGACCAGAGGGGGAGACAGCCTGAATCAGCCCCATCACGGTAGGTACTCAGTAAGTGTCTGCTCCCTTCCATCCTTCGCCTGAAGGGAGCAAGAGTGGAGGGCCTGAACGTGGAGATCGGGGTCACTGGTCCTAAATTCAACAGACTTCCCAAGGGTTGACCTCACCGATGGGCCCTGAATTCCTTTTCTTTCTCAAAGCACCAGGTCATCAAGGCTCACCCCTGATGGACTGGGCCGCACTCCCCTGTCGGCGAGGACCCATCCTCTGGAGGGGAAGGGGATCTCACAGGTCCTGTTAAGTTGCCGAGTAGCGGCTTGGAACACGCTGCTGGGGTTTGCTGGGCGAGCCGTGCGGCCTCAAGGCTGCCAATGCAGGTGAGCGAGGCTTCGTGCGCTGTCAACGAAAATTCAAGGCTTCTTCCCATTGGCTGGGTCTCTCATTCATGCAGAAAATGAGACATGATATCAAAAGCACATGGGGCTCAGCGGCATTAGGCAGCCTTTATGGGCCTGTCAAATCCTCGCTCGGAGGGGCGGAACCTCCTTTATCTGATACCCGTAGTAACTTTCTGATGATTAGGGTTGCTGGGGCCCAGGCCCTGACAGCTTTTCCGGGACACAGTAACACCTCCCTTTCTAGACGGGGCCAGGAAGCTAGTCTCTTCTCTGGGGCTGCTGAGTCTGGAGGCTGTCTCACACGGTGCCCTCGCCCCCTACTTGGTCTTCACCCAAGTGTGTGCAAAGTCTCCCAGAGCTTGGATATGCGGAGAGTGTCCGCTCTGCCACTGGGGGAGGGGTGTTACACCCCGCCAGTCATCCTGCTCCTGGCACATCCCCTGGAGACGAATGTATTGATCAGGACAGGTCTCGGCTCTATTTCATGCTGCTTCTCCCTGTGAAACCCTGGGGCCCGGCCTCCCCAGGACCTGAGGTGGAGAAAGAACAGCCGTTAGGAACGATTTCCATCAGAGTCCCACGAACCTTATCAACGTAAATGCTGAACCCGGCAATGCGAGTCAGTGAACGACCACGTTCACTTTTGGGACTTGCCTGTGTGCTGGGGTGGGATCTGACCTGTTTGCCCTTCTTTCTATAGGACTTGGTTCAGAAGTGAAGGCTTTAAAGACCCTTAACCGCCTAATAAGGAGATGTTTGCGTGGACGGCACCAGGGTGCTCTGAAGGGGGATGGGCCGCATCCGCCCAGGGAGGGGGTGTGTTTGTCCAATTCACACCCAGCTGTGGTCCTGGGTGGCACCCTGAGGTGTTAGCACAAGCACGAAGCCCCAGTAGCTAAGTTAGAATGTGCGCTCCTCATCGTAAAGCTCTTCCATCAGCGGCAAGTGGAACCACACGTCCCTCTGAGCTCCGCCTCTGCTTCTGAGATGCTGTCCGCGGAGCTCGACCAGCAGGCTAGAAATACATGCGCTCTTTTATATGACTTCTTAGTTCCCAGGTGTTTTCATCTCCACTTGACAGATAAAGAGACGGAGGCTCAGAGAAGCTGCATAGCTTGCCTGAACACATGGCTTGCCATTGGTGGGGGTCAGGATTCGAACCCCTAATGGCCTGACTCCAAAGTCAACTTACTGGAAGCTTTGGGCTGGCAGCTTTCCAGGGTCCCTTGAACATAAATGGCTCACTGATGTTGGGTCCACTTTTGAAAAACACTATAAATACATGCTCGTATGTGTATATAGTGTGTGTGTGTGTGTGTGTATAATTGCAAATAAATATATATACAATTGTGAAACATAACTTACATATAAGAAAGTACAAAATACATACATTTACATGCTAACGAATCCTTGTAAGTCAACACTCATGTAGCTTCCACTTAGGTTCCATTACGTGAACCCCAGCAGCCCCCTATGCTCCCCCCAACCACGCCACAGCCGTCTCGTGCAGCCGTGAACCCTCTTCTCTTACAGAAGTCGCTGCCCTGCTTTGCTTTTTGGTTTTATCGCTTAAGCCGCACAGTTAAGTTTTGCCTGGTGTTTGAACTTTGCAGAGCTGGGATCCTACGGCATAGATTCAGCTCCGTCTGGTTTCTTCTATCCAGCAAGGCATTTGTGAGACACGTCTGCATGATCAACGGCTCGCTTATTTTCATTTTTTATGTGACTATTCCACAACGTCTTGGTCTATTCCTCTAGCGATGGACCTTGGTGCTGTTTCCAGCACGGGTTTTACCATGCTGCTGCTGTGAACACTCTCACACCTGCCCCTACGTCTCAGTATAAACCCGGGAGGGTGATCTCGGCGTCATGCACATGCAGTCCCGACTTCAGTAGATGAAAGTCTTTGTGCAGGGTGTGGGCGGTCCAGTTGGCCCACAAATTCCCCAACACTTTATGCATCGGTCTTTTCAACTGTAGTCATTTTGGTGGGTGTGCAGTGATGTTCCGCTGTGATCCCAGCTACATTTTTTATGATTCTATTTGCTCTGGAGAAGCGCAGATTTGTTTTCTTCAAGTAGATGGGATTCCCATGATATCAAGTGAGGCTTCTAGCAAAACTTTATCGGTTGGCCAGCATCTGGGCACTTGGTATCATTGCTGTTTACACACAGGAGTAGACGGCTGTTGCGGATTTCCCAGGCTGAGCTGCCTGTGACTCGTAGGAAAAGTGGTTCTGAGAAGCCGCCTTGCGGAAAATCACGTGGATGTTTGGGCTTCAGAATCAATGGTCATGGGAGCACCTGGGCCCCATGACAGCCTGACTGCTCGGTGGCCCTCTACCGGCTCTCCACCCTTGCTCCAGCCTTTCCTGGCCTGTCCTTGTCCGGATGCTCTCAGTCACCCGAGATTTCTGGGGGTTTCTACCAGTCAGAGCGGATGCTTCCTGGGCATCTGTTTGAGCTTTGGTTTCCCCCATGGAGAGAGGGGCTCCTGGGGAGATCGGAGGCGATGGTGCACGCAAGTTCTGGCTGCATGCCTGGCCCACACAGGGGCTTCGTTACCGGGCTGAGACGATGTGGTGGCAAGAGACGTAAGTGGGGTGCACAACTGAAGGCCCACTCTTCGGTGCCACCCCTGCACCTGCCCAACCCCGAGAGTGAGTACTTCCTTACATTTCCACCGTAGGCAGCTCCCTCGCCTCCTCCTTGCCTGGGCGCTGCTCAGCGGTGACGTCCCCTGAGCTCTGCTTCCTGCAGAACTTACTCTAGAGAGAGCTTTTCAAACTACTCATCGTGAAACTTCAATGGATTCCAAAATGCGGTACTCATAAAACAGGACGTGGAATAGGATAGAAAATACTAAAGTTCACCCGACGTAATAGGGGGAAGCACTGATTCAGGAACTAGGTCTCGGACACACGTACGCACGCGCGCACCAGGTCACGGTGTAGAATGCATCGCCTGCCACGGGTCACAGTGAAAAGGAGTTTTGAAAACTGCCACGCCAGCAGCTGTACACCATGGACGGCGCCCAGAACACCGCCCACTCCCCTCCGCCCCCTTCATCTGCCGGGTTGCCCCCGCCCCTCAGACATCCCCACCCGAGCCCCCTCCCCTCTGAAGCCTGCCCTGACTTCCCCCAAGCAGAGGCCATTTCCTGCTGCTTGGTGTCGCTTGGTGTCGCTGCCATGCGTCACGCACAGCAAGACAGGACAATAGTGATGGCAGAGCCAGACTGCCTGGGTTCAGATCCCAGCCTGCCTCTTACTAGGTATGCGACTGGGGCAAGTCATTTGTACAGCCCGTGCCTCGGTTTCCCCATTTGTAAAACGAGGATGATAATAACAATCCCTATCTCATGGGACCGATGTAAGGATCAAGGAGTCAGTACATGAGGAGCACCTGTACCAGCCCCCGGCGGGCTCCCAGGTGCTTAGCAAGGGCTCACAGTTCTGGTCGTTGAGGCTCGGTCTCTGCCATAGGGGTCATTTCTCTGCCTTTGATGATTTGGCGTCCTGTCTGCTTGCCCTCCTGGACTGTGGTTCGTTGCAGGGAGGGTCCGTGCCTCATTAGCGCTCGCAGCCCCAAGCTCTGGGTCTGGCACACGGCGGGTGTAGCCCAAGCCTCAGTCTTTCCCACCTCGAGTTATCTCCACCCAGGACACACAGGGCAGCTCAAAGTTTGCCTCCTGTCCGCCGCTCCAGGCTCCGGGTCCCGTCCGTGGTACCTTTGTGCGCCTCAGTGATCATCACCGCGTGGCACTCTGGGGCCGTGAGCCTGGGCAGGCGGAGGGGCCTGGAACCTCCGGGGGGTGAGGGTGAGGCAGAGGAGACACAGAATTGTATGGCCCTGTTTCTCGTCCCTGCAACTTTGTCACTTGATACTGCACAGTGAGGCCGACTTTACTGGAGAGATGGGAGTAAGTGACAGGAATTACAACACCCGAAGGGGAAGATGCCCAATTTGCGGGATTCCCACAAAAATTCTCCAAAAGAAAAGCGCGAAGATCCACAGCGGGGTTGAGCTCCTAGCAGGGGCGGCCCTACCCTGTCCTAGGAGCCTGCCTCCTCCGTTGAACCTTCCAGATGAGTTTCCACCTGACCCGAGGGAAGCTCCATGCGCTGCCTGGAGGATTGGCTTGGCCTTGGCATTCACCCCCTCCTTCAGGCAGCCAGTCTTCGAGCTTCTGTAATCCCTGAAATTCATTTCCAGAAGCTGGGTGATTTGATCAAGACTTAAAAAGACGAGCGTGTATGCGTGTGCATGCATGTGTGTGTAGGGTGTGTGTGTGCGTGTTTGGGAGAAGACCAGAGCGACTTGAACTGCACAGTTTGGGATGGAGTTGGCCACACCGACTCAGGTCTTCTTCCAGATTTCCCACGGTGGGGGGGAGGTGGGAAGGGATAGTTCTTCCCAGTCGTCCAGTGGACAATCGGTGTATCATCCCCCCCGCCAACCCCGCAAACATAAATACCACTGCAAATGAACACACACTCACACACACATACACACTGCAAGCATAACCACAACAACACATGTACAATAGAGGCACACAGCACACACACATCTATACGTATGCAGGACTGGACACATGTCACCACATGTGCACACGAATATGAGAACATAAGCAAACCACACACACACACACACACACCTGTACCTCTTTCAATGACAAATATTAATTCTCAGAGATCAAACAGTCTAGAGTATACTAAGGAATAAAGACATTTTCCCAAATGCAGCCTCATCCTCAGAAACTCCTGCTCTCCAAGGGCAAAGCCTTTCGAGTCTTCATCAAGGTCATCTCTTTGCCTTTACTCCTTCTTCGGCCAGTCCCGGGCTGCCTGCGGCGATCTGTCTGCGCAAGGAACCGGCGCCCATCTCAGAGTCACCTGCACTAAAGCTTCACGAAGACCAGGGAGAAGTTTTGAATTGAACTCTAATTTGCATCTCAGGGCAACTCATCCCCTGAGCAGGGCATTCTCCTGAGAGTGGAAGGGAAGGAGGCAACGTGTGGATTTACGGTCCTCCTGTACAGGCAGAACCCTGGATTTCTGCTCCGATGACACAGATAGTCGTTAAAGCTTAGACGAATAAATGAGCGAATGAATCATTATAGAGGCTTTGGAATCCAGCAGACGTGGGCTTGAATCCTTGCTCTGTATTTGTGTGAACTTGGGCAAGGCACTTAATCTTTGTGAGCCTAAGGTCCCTTGTCTGTAAAACAGACATAATAATACTGCATTAAAGAGGAAGCTGTTGTAATAAAACAAAGAAATTGGCTCCAAAAAAGATAGGTCTACTTCCTCTCATGTATCAGCCCTGGGGGAATGACCAAGGTTGGCAGGCAGTTCTGTTCACACGGTCATTCCAGGACCTAAACCCCTTCTCTCTTGCTGCTCTGCCTCCCCCGGGCCATTCTTTTCATCCACATGGTCAAAACCAATATGCAGGGATGAGAACGAGAGAGAGGTAAGTACGGGGCTTGGCTTTGGAGTGAAAAAAAAAAATGACACAAAAATCGCACCAACAACTTGCGGTAACGTCCTACTGATCTAAATGTAGTCACATGGCCAGACTAGCTGCAAAGGGGCCTGGGAAATGTAGTCTTTAGCTGAACAACCATGTGTTCCGCTACAATTCTCCTTCTCTTTGGTGGATACCTAGCTGTCTTACCACAAATAGTCATGTCAGATGGCTGTGTGAGGACTCAAGCGGGGAATGTGAATGACCTGCAAAGCACAGGGCCTGACATACAGTCTGCACTTGAGAGATGGTAGCTATTATTTAATAATTTCAAAGGAATTCTTTTAAAATGGATGTTATAATAATGTAATCAGGATGCCCATTTTCTTGGTCCTTTGGTGGCGCAGGGTGGTGTGGAAAAAATAAAAGCGTCCAGCCACAAATGCTTGGACGAGACTCGGGGAGTATATGGCCTAGAAGGCAAAAGCCCGTGTAGGATGTGACTCCTGCCTCAGGGCTATCTCAAGGTGGAATCTTCAAAGAGGTATAGACAGCCTAGAGATGTCCCTCAGATATGAGGCTAGAAGGATCTGGCAATTGCAGGAAGCCATTGTGATGAACCTCAGGGAACGTAAATTTGTTCTCACGTCCCTGGGAAGTGCTGTTTGTCACAATGAGGAAGGGAGTTTTCAGGAGGGTGAGGGAGAAAGGCAGCCGGACACTCGTGTTCATGGACAAGGCTGTGTGATGTGGTGGGATACCCGTGTTCTGGCAGTTTCGTCGCTGGGTAAATCACCTCACCTTTCTGAGTTTCCTTTTTGCCCATGCACAAAATGGGAACCCAAACAATTCTTACTCTAAGGGGTGGTTATAAGACCAAAGCAAGATAATGGATGTGCTATAAACTCTGAAAGTCTCTACAGATGTGAGGAATTAGGGTAATTAAATAAAAGTGGGGGAAATCCATCACTCGCAGTCAGGTGTGTCCCCAGACCCGCTTGGGCTCATGTGGTGGGTGGGTGGAGCCCGCTTACCTGTCCAAGAGAAATGCCTTCCCGTCCCCCCGGGAGTGGCAGCAAAGCTGTCAGTCTTAATCAGAACTTCCTTTCTGGGAGCGGCTTCCTCTGTGTCACAAACTTGGCACAGTTCAAACCTCAGCTTCAAGAGTTATTTTCCTTGGGTTTCGCAAATCCTCTTTTACCCGGAGGAGACAGAAAGCTCCACGTTTCTTTCCACCTGGAAATCACCACAGTTCTAAGACTGTCCTTGTTTCCCTGCTAAAGACATATTTGTGTGTCTACACCCCGCAATTTTCCCATGTAACTTTCATTAAAGTTAATTGGCGTCACAAGATTAAGGCAGGCAGCAAGAGACAAAGAAGTCGGTGCCAAATTGCGCCTGGCCAGGGTGCCGGGAGAGTGACAGGCTTCTGGGGGTGGGGAAGGCAACACCAAGTGGGAGTCCTAGGCTTTGTTTTGGGGGTTTCTGCAGAAGGGGCTGCAGAAGTGCATTGTGGGATGAGACACGGCTGGGGGTTCTTGGGTAAGGTTAGGACTGGAGACTCCTTCTCTCTAATGCAAAGTAGCCTGGATGGTGTTTGGACCCCTTTCTCTTTTTTATGGTGATTGGCGAGAGTACCATATACTGGTGGTCATGATAGCAACCATTCATTGGGTGTCTAAGGTGCTCCTCTCTGGGGCGGGGGCTGCTCTTGCACTTGGATTCTCTCCATCACTTTATGAAGCACATGTTTTTCTGCGTGTTATGGCTGAGAAAGTTGAGGCTCAGAGAGGTTTCACGATTAGACTGAGCTTACACAAAGAGTAAAGGGCAGAGCTAGTGTTCAAGTCATCGTCACCTGACTTTATAGCAGGACACCGCACTGAAAATGTAGTGGGCGGGAAAGCTTTCTTACCACATCGTGTGGAGAGACCCTTCCAGGCAATCTTAGGGCTGGCTGGGCATCTGGGACCCGTTCTGTGCAGGGCTGAGGTTTGCAGGGTGTGTGAAAGCTTAGTACTGGCGTGACCGGGACTCCCAGGCAGCCGGGGTTCAGCCCCCTCCACCTTCTGCACCCCCCTCCATCTTCTGCAGCCCCCTCGGCCACTCTCTGGAGCCCAGAGTCCACAAAATCCACTAGTTCTAAACCCTTTTGCATACAAGGACCCATTTAACATAAAAAACGCAAAATATTTTTAGTATCTGTCAATTGAAAAAGCAAAACGATAAAAAATGATGATATTCCCCATTTAATAATATTTGGAAATATTCCTGTATTTTATTTATCACACCTACGTAAATTAATAACGATGCAGATAAAATAGACAATTCACAGAGAAAATACAAATGGCCAATACATATACAAAAAGATGATTGATCTCACTAGTAATCAGGGAAATGCAAATTAAAACAACAATGAGAATAATTTCACTCATCAGATAGGCAAACTTAAAAGTTTGATGCTATCTAGTATTGTCTGGGGTGTGGGGAAATGGTTATTGTTATCTATTTTCTGTTCATGGGAGTAGAAATCGATGCAGCTAGTTTGGAGGGGGATGTTAAAATGTAGGGGCACACACATGTGCACGCGCACACACTCACACTAGGGTTTAACTACTTCTTGGTGACTCTTCAGAACGCAAGATGAGATGAACGTTAACGCACTGTATGGAATAGCAAAACATTGGACATAAGTTAAATGTCTATCAGTGGAGGGATGATTACACAAAAAATGGAATATTTATACAATGGAATACCATGCAACTATTAAATGGAGTTAGCAGATCAATATGTACCGAGGGAGAAAGACTCCCAGACATACTGTGAGTAGGACAGACAAGCAAGCTGCAGAATGCTAACACTCCTTGTGATATTATATGGCGGCCATGGGAAAGACTCACATGTATCCAAGTGGCATCATTGAGTGAGGATCCCAGTGGTTGCACTTTCAAATCCACCCCTGTGTTTGAGTTCAGGTCATGCTCCCCACGGGCTGCTCCCCTGCGATGCCCAGGTGTGGGAAGAATACTGAAACAAACCTGTTCCTGGGAGAGACGGGACTCCTTTGTTGGCCAACTTTGCTCAGGGACTCCCCTGCGGCAGTCGAGCCTGCTTCCACCGACCCTTCTCTCCTTTCCGTCCTTGGGGTCAGACCAGAATTCCTCCCAACTCCACTCTGTTCCTTTCCTACATCATGCCTGTCCTATATGCTCTCATCCTGGGATCTCCCTTACCGAAAATCGTACACACCTAGCTCTGTTTTGGCGTCTCCCTCTTGGAATATCCACTGCATACCATGAATGAAGTGGTTCTCAAACTTCAGCGTGACCTAGAATCACCTGGAGAACTTGCTAAGACACACATTGTTGGCCCCATCCCTGGAGTTTCGGATTCAGTTGCTCTTGGATGGGGTCTGGGAATTTACGCTGGAGCGAGTTTCCAGGTGAGGCCGATGGATTGGAAAAGACCATACTTGGAGAATCCCTCTGTTAACACAGAGCACACACAATTAAAAAAATATTTTTATAGGTTTGCCTAAGTTTGTGAACATGAAGAAAAGTATCTGGGAGGCACCACGGGGAAGTGACACGAGCATCTTTCTCTGGGGAGGTCAACGGGATTGAAATCGGCATGTTACACTGGTTAAGATCAAACACAGTCTAGGCTGAGATGTCAGGTTTTTTTTTTTTCATTCATTTTTTAATTTAATTTAATTTATTTATTTTTTATTTTTTATAATAATATTTTTTATTATGTTAGTCACCATACAGTACATCCCTGGTTTCCGATGTAAAGTTCGATGATTCATTAGTTGCGTATAACACCCAGTGCACCATGCAATACGTGCCCTCCTTACTACCCATCACCAGTCTATCCCATTCCCCCACCCCCTCCCCTCTGAAGCCCTTAGTTTGTTTCTCATAGTCCATAGTCTCTCATGCTTCATTCCCCCTTCTGATTACCCCCCTTTCTTCATCCCTTTCTTCTCCTACCGATCTTCCTAGTTCTTATGTTCCATAGATGAGTGAAACCATATGATAATTGTCTTTCTCTGCTTGACTTATTTCACTTAGCATTATCTCCTCCAGTGCCGTCCATGTTGCAGCAAATGTTGAGAAATCGTTCTTTTTGATAGCTGAGTAATATTCCATTGTATATATGGACCACATCTTCTTAACGCAGTCATCTGTTGAAGGGCATCTTCCTTCCACGATTTAGCTATTGTGGACAATGCTGCTATGAACATTGGGGTGCATATGGCCCTTCTCTTCACTACATCTGTATCTTTGGGGTAAATACCCAGTAGTGCAATGGCTGGATCATAGGGTAGCTCAATCTTTAACTTTTCAAGGGACCTCCACACTGTTTTCCAGAGTGGCTGTAGCAACTTGCATTCCCACCAAGAATGTAGGAGGGATCCCCTTTCTCCACATCCTCTCCAGCAATTGTTGTGTCTTGCCTTGTCAATCTGTGCCATTCTAACTGGCGTAAGGTGGTATCTTAGTGTGGTTTTGATTTGAATTTCCCTGATGGCTAATGATTTTGAACATTTTTTTCATGTGTCTGTTAGCCATTTGTATGTCTTCATTGGAAAAGTGTCTGTTCATATCTTCTGCCCATTTTATGATTTGTTTATTTGTTTCTCGCGTTTTGAGTTTGAGAAGTTCTTTGTAGATCTTGGTGAGATGTCAGTTTTACCACAGGCTAGCTGTGTCACCTCGGGTACATTCTTCACTTCCCTGTGCCTTGGCTTTCTCATTTGTAAAAGGTCGGTAATAATAGCAGCAACCTCCAGGATTGTCCGAAGGATAATATAAGTTAACACATGTAAAGTACTCAGAACAGTATTTGGGACAATTATACACAGTGTTATTTTATTCTTTTTAAATGAAACGAATGGTTAAGGAGTCTTTAATCCTGAACCTTTTGCAACAAGAATGAGGTGTGTTACTTGTATAATTACAACTTTTCCAATAAAAAGAGGAAAAACAGTTGTGCGTATACGTGTGTTTGAGGCATATTCTGTATTCTATCTGTAAGCAATGTTTTGCTAACAATTAAAGGCAGAGATTTCTTGAAAGGTTTTTGCCTATGCTCCACCCTCTGCGGACCCCAAACCCATGCATTTTGAACCTTTAAATAAGGCAGCCACCACGGCCTTGTCGGCCACGTTCTTAAAAATTAGTGTAACCCAAATAGAAGTCCGTCCCTATGTGACCCGGTCTTTATAGGATCATATTTAAAGGAGCACAATCCATCAGCCAAAACTAATTAAAAAGGAATTCCAAATTTGACTTACATCATCGCCGAAACATTTAGGGAGATCCACTGAATAACCTCAATGACAGGGCTTAAATCCCCCTTTCTCCCTCTCCCCAGGGAAAGCCTGGGGCTCCTCCGTGCTAACAGCTAACGGTGTTAGTCCCTGTCACACTGGATTCATCAAGAAATCCGTTTAATTAAGCCTGAATGTTAACAGCCCTCCTGGTTTGAAAGCCAGCCTCTGCTACTATAAAAGGTTCCCTTTCCCTGGGCACATAATCCTATCTGAACATTGAGCTATTGGCCATGAAACCTTCCTGCATTACGCAGATTATCAAGCAAATCATGTCCTACTCGGCAAAAGAAGGATGGTTGTGTGAAGCGGGTGTGTGTGTGTGTGTGTGTGTGTGAAAAGTTAGGACAATTTTCCTTTTTCTAAAAATGTTTTCATACATTTATTTAACACTTGTTTCAGACACATTCGATTCTGGATCTGAAGGTGGAGGACGTACCTGCATGATCGTATTTGATCCTTGCCTCTCCACCCAGGAAGTAGTAACTATATCCATTCTTCAGATGAGTGACCTGAGGCTTAGGAAAGTCAAATAAAAACTCACTGAAGGTCCCTGGGCTCATCAGCGGCTGAGCTTCTGTGATGCTTCCACTGTAGGAGCTCTTTTGCTGGCGGAGATAAAGCTCAGCTGTGCCATTCACTCTCCGTACGAGGTCGAGAAGGTTTCTTAACACCTCTAAGCATCAGTTTTCTTGATCGCAGATAAGATCATAAATACCTAGAGGAGGGGATTTTTGTGGAAATTAAATTAGATTATAGATGTGTTGTACTATCTCAGCACCCATACACCACAGGAATATGGTGAGCCCTATGATCTATGGGTTCATTTTTACGAAGGAAAAACCAGGACCGATTTCGTAGATTAGCTCACTTATTCATCGCAACTCCTTCTAGCTTGTCTTTGTGTTATAGGTGCCATAGGGCTAAAAACAAAACTACATTTCCCAGATTCCCTTGCAGCTAGGACTCTGCATAGGATCTGAATTCTCCCAAGTGGGTGCGCCACAGATCCTGGAAGTGAAGAGAGCAACAGAAGTTGACCAGCAACAGGAAGACCAGACGTGCTGTCGAGTGGAGTGTAGGCATCTGGGTTTGGAGCTGGCTGTGGGGGAGTGTACAGAGTTCCCTGTCAAGTATGGTAGGTTCTGATCAGGGGGTCTGATAGCACAGTAGTCCCATGGTGTGGTGGTGATTTCTTCTAGCAAAGCAGTTCCTTGGCTACAGTATTTCTTGTAGCATCCACGTTTGGTTGTCTAGCCCTCCTGGAAGTTCTGTGGACTACTTAATCCTCCTTAAAAAAATCCCTTTCTGCTTAAACTAACTGGAACTGATTCTGTTGTCCAGAAATAATATTCAAAGGCTGGCATAGTATCCACCAGGAATAGGGTGTTGTAAATGTCAACTTTAGTGTTGAAGTTGTTCATTGTCATGGGGCCAGCTTGCCGAACGAATATGATTTTAAGTACATAATACGTCTCCAGGTGGCCTTATCAAGGAAAAGAATAAGATTGGTGGGGAACAGAGACAGTTTCTGAATTTTCTCTTGATTTTTTTATATAAATGATTTCGACAATCTGTAATAATTTCAAACTAATAGTGCTGGTGCACTAGGAGATGCTGACTGCAAATATGACATGGACATTTCAAAATTTAAAAACCGAGTTATAAAAAAATAAAACAGAAACCCAAGTTATAATTCTACAAAAGAGTGACAGATGTTTCCATGTCCCCAAACAGCAAACCAAATGTATAGTTAATCTTTCATATTGTTCTAATTGCTGGTTTTCAATGAAAAACCAAAATATGATATTTGGACAAGATGAACAGGGATTCTGTGTGACAAAGAAATAGTGTGAGACATCTCACGACAAGCCAGGGCAGAGAGAGAGAATGGGTTACGCGGTCAGCCAGCCCCAGATCCCAACGATGCCACCTCCTGGGTGACCCTGGACAAGGACAGAGTATCTACACGGCTTACTTTACTTTGCGGTAAGAATTAAGTGAGACAGTGTATGAGAATGGGCCCAACGCATAATAAATACCCAACTCATGGCGGATCGCTCCTCTTGTCTTCCTCTTACCTGTTTCTGTAAACAGCGAGATCTAACACGACCAGTGGCTACACTTCTGAAATGTTGTATGTGAATTGAATCTTGGAATATCAGATCATCCTGACATATACGTGTATATACACACACAAACACTCACAGCTGGGTTTTTTTTTTTTTCTTTTAAGCGTCAAGGAATTTAAATAAATATATGATAAGCAGGGGACCTTCCACCTTTGCATGTCTGGAAAGGGTCCTTGTCACTGCGTTAGTCCCACTCTGTAAGCCTTCACATTGACTCCTAATTGGCACCTTTCTGCCCTACTAATCCAGGAGGCCCCAGAGTGAATGCATTGCCTGCTGGAGTGGCCCCTTGAGCTGATCCCTCACTCCGGGTCTGAGGTGCGTGGAGGAAGGACCGAGATCCCTAACACTGCTACTGTCCTCACTGTATTTCCTCCTTAGATAACTGGAGTGAAATCTCTGTCGTTGTCTCCACAAGGCATTTTTAACAGCACTGCTATTACGGGAACGTTCAAAAGGGAAGTAAATAAAAGAAAAGAAAGAGAGAAAGAAGGTCAAGGGCGAATGCCCTGGATGACCACATTTTGCCATTTAGGGGCTGCCCCGATTTTGCAAAAACTCTTTCTTTCTCATTCAGGGAGCTGTTGTCACACGGGAACGCACAGCTCTTTTTTAAAAAATAAAAGCTGAGTAAGAAGCTTGGCTGGATGCTTCGACCCAAGTTTTCCATGGGTTAGGTTAGCTATCAATTAACCAGTCTGCAAAATATATAAATAAATGAGTTGCTTTGTTCTGAGCTATCTCCAGTAGGGCTCTGGCTGCTTGCTAGGAAGCCTGGTAGGCGTTCCGCTGCCCAGTGCTTTTATAAATACTAATGAGTGACATATTGAGAAAAATTGTACCTACAAAAGCAAAGACTTCTTCCATGCAAATCAGGCCCCAATTCCCCACAGATAAGGATCTTTTTGATGGAACACATGCAAAATCTCCAGCTCTTAATTCTTTCATTAGTATTCCAGGCAGATGGCCGCCAAATAACAGAGAAAACGGTCTGAATTGCTGTGTCTGAAACCTAATATTGATTTGTTTAATAGTGTCAGGAAGTCAAAATTCACAAATCTCCTGTCGATTGTTTATGAGGCAGTTAGCAGAGAATTGGTTGCCCCTGCTTAATTAATAACTCATTACTGAAATTTGATTATATGCTTGAATGCTTTAAATGGGTTCTAACACAGCGTCTGCAAAGTGGTGTAGCGACAAGGTAAGGCGGCTCGGAAAGCTTCCCTTTTTAGGCTTCCGCCCTTGTGTTTAGAGACTGTCCTACGACACAGGCCTCTTTTGACTTTCCTTCCCTGCTCATCCTCCCGGGGGTTCCAATGCCAGTTTAGAAGGTGTTCTGGGGTCCTGTGAGCTGAGGAGAGGGTGGGTTTGAAATTTGAGGTGGAGACATTTCTAGAAAAAACACCGGACATGAACCTAATATCGTGGTCCCTTGATCAGAAGAGACATGTATGGGATATTGTCTGCTAAGTGCACAAATCCTACAGGAAGGAGCAATGAAAGGGCAGATTAACTCGTGGGAAGAGCGAAAATGCTCTATTGGTGAAGGGTTGCTGTTTCAAAAAATAAAAATTTGGGGTGGCTAGTGGCCACGAGGAGACAGCAAGGCAGGGTCAGAGCCCAGGAGGTCCTGGCATCATCTGACCTTGTGCCCTGAGGCTGGGAGTGTGCAGGGAGGTTCTGTTGGCCGTGGCCCCATGCCAGGGATGGAAGGGGGAAGATCAGAGAGCCAGTTAAGGTAACATCAGAGCCTAAGGGGGTCTCCGCTATATCTCTTGATTAAAATAATGTCTTTGGGAGATAATATGTCTGAAGGCTGGGGAGAGGGGATGCCTAGCCTTGCCCCTTTCTGTACCCTGCCAGCTGCTGTGACAGGGCGTGGGATGGGGGAAGTGTGGGGAGGTCAGTGTGCTGCTCACCAAAGCATGTCCCTTTAGTGGATCATGGGGTCAAGTTCCGAGGCTAGCCCATGGAAAGTTATTTAGCTCACAGTGGATTAACACGGTTCGCCGGCATCTCTCTGTTGAATAGCCCCGTGTTAGGTTCTAGACAAACTAGGACTTTGCAGACTAGCCTGGGGCCTGGCCCCTCCAGAACGGTGTCGCTTTGCTTTGGAACATTGTTATTCTGGAAACAACGAAAGCGGACGTTCTAAATTCCAAACGACTGATTCACAAGTAAACTTTTGGAAGCCAACCCTTTGTCATTAAGGGCTGCCTGTTTGCAGGCCACACGGGAGGTTGGAAAGGACCATCTTCAGTCAGGGATCAGGACGTGCTCGCAGAGGCCCTGTTCGACCGGCCAGGAGGCTCCTCACGGAGCTGACAGTCCGACGGCCCATCAGGAGGCCAAGAGCTGCTGAAGGCAGACGCCAGTAAAACCCTGAGTGAAGGGGACAGACAAGATGGCTACGAGGTTTCACGGGGGGAATAAGGTCACCAGCAGCTGGGAGGTCCAGGGCAGGCTTCTGGGGGGAGGTGGGTGCAGAACAGGGCCTGGAAGGGTGGTCCGATTTCGAGGTGGGGTGGTAGTGGAACATTCCGGGCAGGCACAGGACTAGGCTGGTCCAAGGTAGGGCTTGGGGACGGCGACTGGCCAGACCAGCTGGGAAGGAGGGTAATATGACCGGCCCGTCTCCTGCCTGTGATCTTAATTGAACCAGTCAAGCTTTCAAAATGAACAGTTGATCATTTGATTAAGAAGGGCCTTTGACTCTTTCAAGACCCACGGAGGCTGATTTTTATCAGAGTGGATCAGAACGGTCTGCATGGAGGAATGCTGCCCGGATTCAGGAGGGGGTTCTGCGCCGCTCCCGGGGGCCAGCCTGAACTGCCCCTGCTCCCCGAGCGGCCCCCTGCCCGGTGGGTGTCGGGGCGGAGGCCGGAAATTGCCTGCCAGCTCGGGGTGGCCGGGTCCCTCGGCACCCTCTCCTCCTGGCAGTCACAGGGGCTTTATGGAGCGCTCCTTCAAAGGTAAACCCCGGGGTTCTCCCCGCAGCCTCCGATCAGGAATGTCTCCAGACAGCTTCGGCTTGGCTTCACCGGCCTCCAGTGCAAAGCTGATTTATCAAAGTGCTATGAAGGATTTTCGGTTTTCCAAAAAAAAAAAAAAAAAAAAAAAAAATGGAGTCAACTTTTTTAAAGTTCTAATTTATTATGCTTGATTACGCAGCTGGAATGGGAAGGTAGCTGCTGTTTGTAGTTAAATAACTCCTCACAATTTCTTAAAGAAATGATCTTCAAAGCTTTAACGGGTCAGTGGCTCAAGTACAAAGGAAAGATTGATTTTCATCCTCCCACCCTTTGTTCCCAGAGTTTAAAACAGACACGTTTGGGTAAATTAGTTTGTCTATGTTATTAATGGAAGAAGTTATTAAACTCCCATAAATATACGGTGGTATCTCGCTTAAGATGCCAAATTTGCTTTGGGGGGGAGGAACTAAAAAAAAAAAAGGTGGAAAAGCCCACAAGGGCCTATTGGTTATTTTAAAATTTCATTTCTAGATATGAATTTGGATCAGGAGGTTGGAGAAGTCTGGCTCCAGATACCCCCCCGAGTGGTGGGACAAATGACCAAGGAAGGAGACCCTGCACATTTTTTTTTTTTTTTAAGAATCACTGAATTTAATGGAAAACACTCAGAGGCTAGATTGTGATAGGAGTGGGGGGGGTGCATGTGGGTGGGAGGGTGCAAGAAATATTCTTTCCACCAGGAAGAGGATGGTAAAGGACTAGCCCACTGTTAAATCTGAGCTGCTGGAGAACCTTTGATGGGGGACCTATATTTTTGCTGCTCAAGGGACCTTTAGGGGAGCGGTTCGGAGAGGACTCACCTGAGTGAGGGAGGCAGCCCCCAGCCCAGATCCTGGGCCCAAGTGTGAGGCAGGCACAGCCACAGGACTCACCCGTGGGGAACCCTGCTCAAACAGCTGGGGGGTCAAGGCTTCAGTTGTCTTATCCAGGTAACCCCCCCCCCCGGGTACAGCCCTTCACAGTTTAGAAACCCCATGTGGGGGCGCCTGGGTGGTGCAGTCGTTAAGCGTCTGCCTTCGGCTCAGGGTGTGATCCTGGCATTCTGGGATCGAGCCCCACATCGGGCTCCTCCGCTGGGAGCCTGCTTCTTCCTCTCCCACTCCCCCTGCTTGTGTTCCCTCTCTCGCTGGCTGTCTCTATCTCTGTCAAATAAATAAATAAAATCTTTAAAAAAAAAAAAAAAGGAAGAAACCCCATGCGTACAGTGTCTCTGTGAAACTTCGCGGTGTCCCTGGAAGGTACACTGAACAGAGCCTGTGATCCTGATTTTGTAGGTGATGAAAGCCCAACGTAAAACATTCCCACACCCCTGAGTAGAGAAGTAAAATAAAATAAAGAAAATCATTTGAAAAGTAAAGAAAAGCATATAGAAGAAAAACAAAATCATCGTGAGAGGATATTTACCGTTTTAGATTTTTTCCTTTTGGATTCTCCATGGCCGTACACACACTGGCAAGCCGGTGCACACACATACACACACGCACACGTACTGAATGCTCAGTGTGGCAGGTGCTGTTGTACGTGCCTGGTACATATTAATTCAAAAGAACTGTAGCAGGTAGGGACCATTATTATCTTCATTGCAGATGAGAAAACAGAGGCACAGGGGTTTCGACCTGCCCGAGGCCACACAGACAGTGGCAGTGAGAGGTAAGATGCGAACCCGGACAGACTGGCTGACTCTACCACCTGTCCTACGTTCCTCACCACTCTGCCTTTGGCCTTTTTATACGTCCGTACTGCAGGTGAAATCATGGCACGGCTACAAGAGTGCTTCCTGCCCTTTTCCCATTCTGTTTTGCCTTGTGAGCATTTCTGATGCCATCACCATCCGACTAAAATGAGTTTCAGTGCTGCACCACCAGATGGAGAAGTTTGCGCTAGCTAGAATTAGCTATCTTGGGTGGGGTCCCGCAAACCAGGACTGGACCTGGGGTTCTCAGGCTCACAGTTTAGCGCTCTTCCCAGGGTGCACAGTATGGAGATAGTCACAAAATGAAACAGAATCTGAAAGCTGGCCGGATGTGTTGTCAGATTGAGAAGTAACGCTGAGATCTGCAAGGGGCTGCTGAGGCAGGATGTACCACCGTGGGATAAGACTATTTTTCTTGTCACCTAGTGTCCCTGTATTAAATCCTGTGTGAAAAACTAAGTTTTTTAATTCAAGACAAGGAAGAGCTCTGTATTCCCCAAGAAGAGGAAATGCTTCTTTGCTTTCCTCCTTCGTAACCATGTTCCCCTTTTCCCTTTTGCCACTGGGAGGCTCAGTGTTAAAGCTGAAGCCAAATTAGGGCAACTATGTGACCCCGTATGACATGCATACTCCTCTTTTGCTATCCCTGGTCTTGATGGTCTACCCTTATTTGCATTTTCTCTGTTTCTGTTATATGTTTACATGTTGCCATGACAAATGTTACAAAGTTTCCTCCAACAGCCGCCTCCCTTGTGCAACCTTCATCTGCTCTGGACTGACATCTCCACACTATGGGGAGAGGTGAGAACAAGAATCTAGAACATTCTAAGTGAAATAAGTCTGTCACAGGAAGACAAACACCACATGATTTCACTCCTATGTGGAATTTAAGAAACAAAACAAACTAGCAATGGGAGAAAAAAAAGAGAGAGACAGACCAAGAAACAGACTCTTAACTATAGAGAACAAACTGATGGTTATTGGAGGGGGTTGGATGAGGGCATGGGGAAAATAGGAGTGGGGATTAACGAGTCCACTTATCATGAAGAAGTAAAATAAAATGATAAAAAAATCCCAGACGTTCAATTTTGTGCGGTGTCACTGTTTATAAAGCTTGCAAACAGCCACAATCCCAATTAATCCACCTTCCAAGCATCCAAGGGGGAAAGAATCAGGCTTAGCCTCATTTTAGACCTGAAGATGTTGAGGCTTGCAATAGAAGAGGCTTAGGCAAGGCCACATCCACCCGCCCCCCCCGCCCCCGCACTCCCTGGGACTCCTCCGATAGACACCATGCAGCCTGAGCACAGGAATGGGGATTTCTTTCCCTTCCCCTCTCCCAGCCTCACGCTTCCCTGTGTGTGGGCTTTCCCCCCATGTGTCATGCTGGTGGCGTGTGAGCTGACGGGAGGTACTATACTGAGGAACATTTTTATATTCTGAAGGTTATATATTGGCTTTAATGAGTTACAGTGAGTGAACTTGGTTTTCCATTTCCAATATTAATGTGAAGTGTTCTTTTAAAATGGATGTATTAAAGTGATTAAGAAAAAAAAGCAAATCAATGTAAGGTAAAGTTTTGAGTAAATAAAAAAGGACAGCCACGCAGATATGGTTAACCCGGTGGGATGGCCTTATTCTCAGCTTGCTGCCGGCCTCTGGCCATATTTGCAGATCGGGCACAGATAAGACTCTAGAAGACCAAATTGTTCTCCAGATCCATTGGAACAAATCCCCAGGGTGAGCATTTCAGGCCAGCAGCAAATGGGATCCCTTAGGTCAAAGGCAAACTGAGCTCCAAATCAAATATCCAAGGACCGAGTAGTGTCAGGAAATTCAGGTTACGTTCCTCTTAGCCACCCTGCCAAGTCAGTTAATCTCACCGCACCTCCATTTGCTCATCTGAAAAATGGGCGATCTCTACCTGGTTAGGTTACAGCTGAGGCTACTTCCCTGAGACAGCTCAGGCTTGCTTCACCCAATGTTGTGATGTTTCTCCCCCTTTTCCTTCTCAGCAGGCCCAGTGGTACGAGGCGATTCAATCTAGGTGGCACGTGATTGCAAAGGACTGAGAAGAATGAGCTCTGTGAGGCAGCGTGGGCTGCGTCCACGCTCTGGATGCCATGGGGGAGCTGCGGTCCGGGCCTCAGGGTGCTCATGTCTCAGGCGAAGGGGGAGGGACTAAGTCAGTTCGGGCAGGTAAGTAGGAGCAGCATGGAGCACTGTGCTAGAAGAATTTCGAGGCCGCAGCCAGGCTCCGCGGAAGCAAGGCCCAGTGAATGACCTGTAGCGTATAGACGGCGGCGTGATCGTTGACATAGAAACGGCCCCTACAGTCAGGATCCTCTGGGCTACGCCGGTCTTGGGGCCTATGACCATGGTTTCGAATTCCAGTTGTTTCTAGTTGTCCTAAAGGCAGCTCCTAGAGAAAGCCTGCCCACCTGTCTTCCTTCCTTCCTTCTTTCCTCCCCTTTTCCTAGTCCTGTCTCCATGGTGATAAGGGGATCTCCATCTCTTAGGACGGCTGCTGGGCTCGTATGAGCCATTTGTAGGGATCATACAAGTTAGCGTAGACTTTGAGACACCTGTGAGTGCGAAAGGCCACGCTCTGTAATTCTCTTGGGACCTCAGTGGTCACCTGGGGCTCTCCTGCAGTCCTGGCATTACTTAAGGTGGTAGTTCTCGAACTTTACCAGGCTAAGGATTGCCGGAGGAGGAGATTTCTGGGTCCTGCCTGTAGAGATTCCCATAATGGAGGGTTAGGGCCGGAGAATTTGCCTTCTAACTAGTTCAATGCTCAGGCTGATGCCACAGGTCCGTCGGCCACACTTTGAGAAGCCTGACTTGGAGCACAAGTCCTGGACCATGCACACAACTGATGGACAACATACTGACCTGACATTCGAACTGATCCTTACAAAAAGCCCAAGAGGCCTGGAAAGTTGTCATCCATTCTAAGTTGAGAAACTGAGGAGGCTCAGAGAGGTTAAGGGATAAGCCCAAGGACACCTAGCTCCAGGGGAGAAGCCCTTCGCCAGCTCCCAGGCTCTGCTCGGCTCACCAGATGCAGAGCCCCTCAGCTCAGGTCTCTCTGGTCTGCAGCAGGCCTCCTTCTCTGCAAACGCTTCCGGCCCAGAGTAAAACCGGCTCTTTCTGCTTTGGAAACACACTTCAGGTCAGCCAAGAGGTCAAGGTTTTGGCCTAAGAAATTACTTTAGCAATGCCTTTGTCTATACTTTAATCACTATTTTAGGGTTTTAATCATTTCGAAGTATTTTTATTGTAATTACTGCTGTAATTTTTAATGTTTAAGCAATCGGATGGACAATATATGCTAGATATTCTCTATGTTGTACACCCTTGAAATGGAGCTCCGTTTATAACACGTCAGTCTGTTAGTCACCCTCCATACATTGTTTCCTCACGGATATGGTCAGGAACGTGGTAGGGGACCACTTGTGTTTTTTAACCTCTCTACACCTCAGTTTTCCCATCTATAAAATGGGACAAGATAATAGTGCCCTCATAATAGGATAGTTGTGAGGATTACGTCAATTAATGCCTGTTAGACTAACTGGAAGAGGGCTTGGCAAGTCCTGAGTGTCTGTAAATACCAGCTATTCATTTTTTTATTCTCTGGGGGACATCCATTCGATTCTGACTTGCCACATCATTCGCCATTTTTATACCGGCCCTCTAGGGTGCTCTTTCCAAGTGTGGGCCTCTTTCCCTTCCTGCTTCATCCCTCCCAGGCTTGCTTGCTCACAGAAGGACGAAGACCTACCTATTGAATGAATGCGGAGTGTAAAGTGTGTAGGGATCTCAGGAGCTCACCGCTGCAGAGGAAAAACCCATCAAACCCGAAGCACGGAGCACTGGAGCTCTGTGGAGGTCACTGGACCAGCCCAGGTTGGCCATGATCCAGCTTCCAGAATCTCACTTCCAGCTTCATGGAATGCGCTGGGGGCTCTGCACCTCTGCTCCAGACATGAGGCCCTATGGGGTTTCCAGTGTGAGTTCCACTCCGGTTTGGAGAAGGCCCGGAATCCACGGATCCAACGGGAAAATGGAAAATAAGCTGGGTGAGTCTCATTCAGCCCTGCTGGCTGCTGACGGATCTGGGAGGGACCAGCACGTGCCTCTGGATTCCTGGCTATGAAAGGAAAGAAAAGAGAGGCAAGCATCTCGGTGGATATGTGGGAGGTTGTGTGGTTTGGTCCAAAATCAGAACCAAAAGTGGGAATGAGTCTCATGTCCAATGGCCACAGAGTTAGACCTTTTATTTTTTTTTATTTTTATTTTTTTAAAGATTTTATTTATTTATTCGACAGAGATAGAGACAGCAGCGAGAGAGGGAACACAAACAGGGGGAGTGGGAGAGGAAGAAGCAGGCTCATAGCAGAGGAGCCTGATGTGGGGCTCGATCCCATAACGCCGGGATCACGCCCTGAGCCGAAGGCAGACGCTTAACCGCTGTGCCACCCAGGCGCCCCCGAGTTAGACCTTTTAAATAAAAATTCTCACTTGTCAGTTGCTCAGTGAGCAGAGAGATTTCCTGATACTCAGGGATGGGGGACAGGAGGAGCACACGGACGTCGGCCAGGTTGACAGGTTTCGGGGTCTCTAGCAGAAGTCCTTACATAGCCCCACAAGATAACCAGTCCATCAAAGAAGTGGAGGGCACAACATGAGCAGATCACCGATCGTAAGAAAAACCAGCCCGCTTAGAGGGTGTGTTGTAGTTAGTGCCTGCTGTGAAACCAGCCATTCCCCAATATAGTGAGTTCACCACCATTTATCTGTGATTCTATGGGTCAACAAATTCGGTTGGGCTCAGCTGGGCTGTTCTTCTTTGCTAAATATGCACGCTCAGCGTCTGTTGTGAGCTGCAGGTCAATGAGGCGGCTTTGCTTCTGGACGTTGGCTGCCTGTTCGCTGGGCATGGGGACAGTTGGGCCATTTATCATTATCCCGCAGGGTAGCCGGGGCTCATTAGGTGATTGTGGCAGGATTCGAAAGGAGGCAACGTCTCGAGACCTGCTCAGCAGTGGGACCGTGTTAGCTGCTTCTGCCACGTTTTACTGGTGAAAGCAAATCGCAAGACCAACTTAGATTCAGAAACACACTTTGCAAAATACGTCCCAGCTCTTGAGGAAAGGAGCTGCAAAGTCCATTGCAAAGGAAGAATGGATATGGGCAAAGGTGGAAAATGGGGGCCAGTTTACGAACCGCCACAGGTGGTGAGGGCTGGGCCAGCAGCGGCTGTTAGGGGAGGGAAGCGGATGAGGAATCACGTGCTGACAATGAGCCCTGCTGAGGGTTTGGAAGGCCAGGCGTTCCACTCAGCTTCCCGGCTGCTCATCCGAGAGTGTGGGGGATGGTGAATGGAGTGAGGTTCGGATCCTGACCCACGGTTCACAAGCCCTGTGGCTTTGGCGGAGTCAGTGAGTACGTCTTTGCCTTAGTTTTCCCATCTGTAAGATGGATCCCACTTTCTGCCTCATGGGGCTGTTGTGAGGATTCAAGATGCAATGGGCCTGGCATGGGTAGTTCTGGAAAAACAGCCACAGTCATGAGTAGCATATAATAGCAGTCAAGCAGCCAATAACAGCATCTATGTTGAAAGATCATGAATAATTAGAATTTCTTCCAAGCTAACGAGCCTGGATGTCTAGCGCCTGAAGGCAGAGTGGCATCCCGGTTTATACTGGCAAAGGCTGGCATCCCCATGATGCGAATACCAGTTTGGCTAGCAGAACCAGCCACTAGCCACCGAAGGCCTCCGTGGCCTCAGGCATATCCCAGGGCTCTGCGGGGCCTGGGGCTTCTGTTCCTCACAGCCAGTGCCCACTGAGCTCTGGGTGACCCATGGGGCCCCAGGCCTGACCTTGGCCCTGCACAAAAGGCCAGGTTCAGTGAGGAGGGGTCTTACTGAGGAGGCAAGGCCGCCTCTTGATGGGCTCGGGGAATCCTCTGTGGTTTTGTGCTTGGACCCTGTTAAAGGCCACTGTTCTGGGCAGGGAAATATCAGCATGGAGAACAGAGAATTATGTAGAGTTCTAGACCAACGATCTTCAACATTCTCTATATCTGTACTGTCCAGGAGGGTAGCCCCTGGCCACATCTGGACCACTTGACATGTGGCTAGTGCACCCAGAACGCGAATCTTTCCTTTTAATTATTTATATGGCCACTCTTGACTAGTGGCTGCCATATTGGACAGTGCAGTTCTAGATGGATGAGCCTCTGAAGAGAAAGGGCTCTGAGGACGCTGAGCCGCACAGCCGTCAGGCCTGAGTGGGTGGGGGATGACGTCTGGCGCTGTGTGGGCGAGGGTCCAGGCGAGGGTCCGCTGAGGGGCAGGCCCTGGTAGGGCCTCCAGGCATGTTGTTTACTTTCTCCCTCCTTCTTCCTAAGTAGGGCTGGGAAAAGCGGGAAGCTCGTGACGGCAGAAATTCAGAATCCAGCATCGATTTAGCCTCTTGGTTCCCCCTGGCTCGGTTCTCAGTGGCCCCTTGGGGCTTCCAGAAAGGCCATGGCTCTGTATCCTGCCTCACCCTTTCTTGTGCCAAGGAAAACCCGACCTCAGCTGTCCCGTTGAGGAGAGAGGAGGGGACCTCCCAAGGAGGAGAGAAGGGCCTTCCCATATGGGCGGTTGCTTTCGAACAATAGGGCCCACGTGGTCCAATATGGCTTTTGAAGATATTACATTAGCTCTCACACACAGGCACACAGACACGCAAATACATATGTGTACACACACACACACACACACACACACACACACACACAGAGTTTGTCTATGAAGGGGGTGACTTTTGAAGAGTTGGGACAGGAAGCCCTGGTCTGGAAAAACTGGAGGTTTTGCTTCCGCTTTAATTGGGTTCAAGAAAGATGACAACCCAAGTCTGCCTCAGGGTTTGCTCGGGAAACTCACATTGGAATTTATTTCAGGACCTTCCCCAAGTCACAGCAGAATGCTGCTTGCACAGCCCATGGTGCATGTTGCCTAGATTTTTTTTTTTTTTCTAATTGCCTTTCAACTCCGGCAGGAAGAAATGGCCCAAACCCATCCTAGGCTTTGTGCAAGGGCTGGATGGAAAGGCTGCTGCTCTCTGCCCACCTCACCAGTCTCTCCAGCCCCTGACATTTCTTTTCGTTGGGAGTCGATTGCAGGCGAGTGTTCTAGTGTCCTTTAAAGCATAGAGTCTTTCTGGATCCTTCGATTCATGGACTGCGGTGGATACCGGCAGCTCCTGCATGGGCTTTTTGCAGTGGCACGGGCAAGATTCGTTTTCTGCTATCACCGTGATTTACAAGGCTCACATAACCATGTAACGACTTGGTGATTACATGGAAAAGATCGTATAAATACATAGTAATTACAAGTTCATGCAGATTACTTGCTATATACATTTGAAGTTGCCGAGGAGTTCAAAGATTAATTAGCCTGTAACTGGCAGTATTTAAATCATTTTTTCTCATAAACGAATACATTGAGGCGGACTTCAAGGCTGGCGAGGATGGGGATGTGATGAGTATGATCTGAAAAGAAAAAATGAAATTTGACAGGCATGGATTATTTAAAGCGTGCATATGTGAGCTAAGCAGCCACTGCACTTTGATGCAAATCGTAGGGGAAAGAGCAGGGGGATGGTGTGTAGGGAAAGGTGCTGAACAAAGTAAGGATTTCCTGCTGGCGACTTGAAATTTAAACAAATAATCATTTAAATGGCGGCCCGGCATTACGTTCCGAGTTGTGTGCATTAATGTCAGCATCTGGTACCAACATTTTGACAATTCTATTAAAATGCCCCAGCATTCCCTATCTAACACCTGTTAGCTCTAATTTTCTTTCCTGAGAAGCACACCAGTAGACAGGGTAGATTCCAAATCATTTATCACTTTTAAAGTGCTTCCATATGCGTGTTGGACCCAGCCTGGCCCTAGGCAAACGTTTTCTGAATGCATTAAAATTCAGGACTATTTTTTTTTTAAGTGTAGACACCAATGTTTCATTGAATTCATGTCTGGTAATTATTAGCTTAAATTATGGCTCACACATGACTTGACAAAGTGGACCATGAATTAAAACACACACACACACACACACACACACACACACACACACACCCGAACTCTTCAATAGATGCACCCAAGTCCTACGTTGCTCGTTATTGAGATGTCAGTCGGTAATCATTAGGCAAACACTCTTCATGGAGGGAACTGCTAAGAGGCCCAGGAGTCCCAAGAGACGATCTAAAAATGTCAAAAATGTTACAGTATAAATGAATGACACCAACAAGAGAACATGTGTTGGAGATGCAAGCAATTAGTTAATATATTACAAGTTTCAACCTCTGAGCAAAACAGGCAACAAAAATTTCCGCTTGACAAAAGGCTACAGATAAGATCAGGTTGATTCCCAGACAATACAACCTCCCTGAATTGGAGCAACCCTCCAGCAGGCTGGGAGGGAGGGATGATGGGGGGACTCAGGGGTTTGCAGGGTTTAAGCCCCCAGACTAGGTCCTGCTTTGCCTGGAAAAGACCCGCTTGACTGCTGAGCTCTCACAGTGGAGAAGTGGGGTCTGACATGAAGGAAGATATCCTGTGTTCCATGGATCCGGCTCACGAAGCTGGCTGGCTGCTCCTTGCTGGAGCTTCAGAATGAAATTTAGAAGGTCGAATGAAATCATATTGCTGTTTTCAAAGGAAAAGAGGTGCCTGCAAAAGGGCTGGGGGGGTGTTATATGGGCAAATGCTTTTTCACTGCTTTTCAGAGATTTAAAAAACTAAATATTGTATGTTGTGTAGTTTCCCTCTCTCACTCCCTCTCTCTCTGATTCTCTCTCTCTCTCCCCCATATATATGTATATACATAAACATACTATACGTATATACTAAATACACACATGCATACATACAGAAAAGATGTTTTAAGCAAAAAATCCCACGACATATGTACACATCCAGAATATATGTTTTAAGCAAAAATACACATGATGTGCACTTGGATTAAGGACTTGAATAGGTTCCCTAGAAATCCCAAGGAAACATTGAGAATACAAGAAAAAAGGAATGAAAACCTGAGTTCACCAACTCTATAAATGTAAAAAAAATTTGTAGACAGTTAAAAATGTCCGCCCCTGTACACACGCACACCTACACTTTCACACTTCCTCTGTTTACTAAATAACATTTCAGCACAGTTTTCATCTTATAAGGAAAGTGTTTGAAACTTGGAATAAGTGCACTTAATTAAAGGAAGGCTGTGAAAATGTGCACTAATCTGATATGACTAATAGCAAAGTGCATGAAATTGCTAATTAGAATTTCATTAAAGGTGCTGCTTTATCAGACTGTGAATATCACAACCTTTAAAATTCTTTCAGGAGAGCTTAATTCCTTTTCAAACAGAAATATTCTTTAAAGACATTTGATTTGTTCTGAAGGAATTCATGGCGCAGGCTGGAACTTAAAATGTTGCCGATATTCCGGGAGGTGATATCAGAATAGGAATATAGACCAGGGACTTTGTTTCATTTGCCTGATGAAGCCCTTCCTCCCCCATCTCTATGGATTATTCTTCAAAAACCCAGTCATGAAAATAGAGTTGAGTCCTTGGTTTGATCCACTTGTAATTTGTTTTCTGCTGAAGCCAAACGGTTCTTTTCTCTCTCTCTCACACACACAAAAGGAAAAATTACTTAAAAAATTTTTAAGTCACTAAAAATCAAAGTAAACATTGTAATTTTCACATTCATTAAAAAAAAAAAGGAAACAGACCATAAAATACGTTTTCTTTGAAGGAAAAGTCCACCCGTAAAAAAAAAAAAAATCAACTAGCGGCTTTCACTCTAAAAAAAAACAAAAACTGTTAAAATACTAATAACATTTTGATCACAAAATTGCATTTTTTAAAATTAGAAAAATCCAAGGGTAACAATAGCAAATGCATTTTTACTCCTTTTCTGACTTGCTTTTCGAGGTTGTAAGTTTTCTTATTTTACATTTTAATTATTCTCTGCACTAAATCTGCATTTCAGCTTGTATTTTTACCACTCAGATTTGAAAAATTCTACCTTTCTGGTCTTTCATCTTTTCTAATTTCAACCTTATTTTCTGTCACTTATTTGCATATGCTGAAAGTTGCTATATTTGCATATGCTGAAAGTTGCTATATGCTGAAAGTTGCTATAATAGTTACTCTCCCTGCACACAACTCTCCCTGTTACCAATTGTATTTTTGTATTTGCTGTTTTTCCTGATGGTTCCAGAGTTCCTACAATTACTAACCGGGTTCCTTTTAATATTCAAGCTTGATTGAACAGTTACATTTTGTTACTGAAAAACTATTAATGTTAATGGAAACTACAGCTCACTCAAACCAGCAGTTTACTTTTACAGAAGTTCTTAAAACCCAGCCTGGCTTCAAATTTGCTGAACACACAGGTTCACAGTGATGTAATTTTGCAGAATTGAATATTTTAAATACACTTGAAAAACGTTGGTTTAAAAGCTAATCAGTCATGTTTACCTGATGGCCATATCTGAAAGGGGAGAAAGGAGAACAGAAGTAACTTTATTTGAGAAGCAGTGTGATTTCTTTGGACATTTAAACAAATCTCAAGCGAGTTAATTACAGTTTGCTCTGATTTTAGCTCCAGCAAGAGGAATTTTCATGGCATTTAGATAATTTATCAATTGGGCTACGTAACAGATAAAAGGTTACGTTTTTCTTTCCAACATTTGGGAGGTATATTTGTTCAATAAATGCAACGATTTTAAAAGATCGGTCTAGACTCAAATGAATGAAAATTATGCTTGTTAACTGTAACGTCTGGAGTCCGAGGTGGGGTGTCAGCCTTGCCTATCAGTGGGCCACCGTAGTCAAACAAAGCTGCTAATTCGAATGTTTTAAGTTTCGATTTGAGAAATATTGTTCTAATATGGCAACAATGGGGCTGTTGTCCTTCCAAGCACTCTGCGATGGCAAGCTCCTTACAGCTCGTTTTATGCAAAACGAACGGCAGGTAATTGTGATTTAATTCTTTTCAAGTAAATTACAGTGAGCGCGTGACACAAAGCCGCGGCGGACCCTCCTTTCTCTGTCAATAGTTGAATTAATGATGGCAGGAGTAAAAACAGCAATTGTGCACAACAGCCCTCCCTGGTCCCCACCCCTGCCAAGGGGGGACCTGCCAATCAGGCCGCGCCACCACGAAGCTGGCAATTCTCGGGTTGCGGAGGTTCGGGGATGGAACGTTTGGTGTCTGGGCGGCGGCGCCGGGGTCACGGAACCCGCGGCCGCCCTGGGCCCCCGAGGTGCCCGCAGGGGGCTGCGTCTGCACACTATGGGCCGGGGCGCCCCCCGCGTGGGCACCCTGGGCTCCGTGGGCCCCCGGGGCCGGCCTCACGGAGCGGGACGTGCGCGGCCGAGCTGAGGGCAGAAAGGCTTCCCGGTGGTCTGGCCCTGCCGGCCTCCGGGAGAGGCGCCCCGAGGGCTCCCGGAGGAGGCGGCGTGGCGGAGCGAGGGTGCGGGGAGGCGGCTCGGCGAGCCCCGTCTGGGCGCGGCGCTGGAGGGCTGGGCTCCGCGCGTCCTAGGGCGCGCCTGCGGTCCGAGGGCCCTGGGAGCAGAACGGCTCCGCGCGCAGAGCGCCCCTTCTCGCCCCCAAACCCGTGGCGTCGGGGTCTGAAGGGAGACCGTGGCGGAGCCCGGGGCGGGGTGGGGGGGGGGGGGGCGGAGACGCGCCGGGAAGGGGAAGGTGTGTGCGCGGTGGGCACGGGTGCCGGTGGGGTTCGCTTGAAGAGGGCCACTTGCCTGCTGTCCCTGCGGTGGCTTACCTCAGGCAGCCTGGGCCGCAGGAGCGGGCTTTGGGATGGCGCTGGGCACCAGGCACCCGGTGGGCGCCAGGAGTCATTGGACGGACCACGAACAGCCCGTGTGCACTGGCCACTTTCCCTGGCACTGGAACACAATACGAACTCGTGCTGAGGCCCATAGCGGCCGTGTCCTCTCGCTCTTGCCTGGGACCTGCGCCAGTGAACTCTGCATTTGTCAGAGGGGTTAGAGGGGGTCCCCCCCACCAGCCCTGCCCTCAGTGGGTCACTCTTCGCAGGTTACTTAACTTCTCTGGCCTCAGTCTTCACAACCTGAATGGAGTTGATACCAGAGCCCTACCCTCGAGGGTCCTCGTGGGCACGGAACGAGCTGCGGGTCAGTGTCAGGATGGTGCCGGGCAGAGAGTAGAGTGTCTCACTCCACCTCGGCCACCCACAGGGGCTCCCTTTTCTTGGACCTCCCTAAATGCGTCCCTGCCCCAGGGCCTTTTGCCCTGTCAGGCAGAACTCTTCCCTTGCTCTTGTCCTGGCTTCTGTTTTAGGCTTCAGCTTAGCTGTCGGTGGGAAAGATCTTCATGACCCACCGGCTGTCCCATCCCACCCGTGGCTATTACAAAACTCTTTGTTTTCTTCCTAACGTTTATCCTGATCGGAATGTTTTTCTCTGTTTGCTTTGCGTTTATTGTCTGTCTCCTCCCCAAATCCTAAGTGCAGTGAGATGGGGACTGCATTGGTCTTGTTCTCTGCGGGTCCCAGCACCTTGATCCGTGTCTGCTCCTAGTAGATGCTCAGTAAAAACCGTAGATGGGTGGATGGGGTCGCATCTTCCGACCCGTACATCAAAGAGGTTGAACCACATCATATCTAAGTGCCTCGTTCTCTTGTTCAAGAAGTGACATTGTCAGCATGGAAGTTCCTTTTTTTTTTTTAAATTAAAAAGGCACTTTTCTGAAAGAGACTGAGGTTTTCAGGAAGGGTGTCATTTAGAGACGTTTCTCAGGGTCACCTACACTGACTAGTTTTGACCATGAGGTTGGAGCCAGTCTATTTTGAGCTCTCCCCATGGCTACCTGATCCTGGGACTTGATGGAGGGGCCTTCTGGATTTTCTTTCCAGTCCTGATTTCTTCCCTAATTGCCCAGGAACTCTGCAGACCTCCACCCCCCAGAGCAGCAAGGCCCACCTCATCTCAGGCCACCTGCCCTTCAGTGTCACCCCCCCTACCCCCACGGGGACTCCATCACTGGTCACTGGCCTTCTGTCCTCAGTCTCCCCAGCCAGAACTTTTCTGCTCCTGTGATAGCCCCTCTTTGGCATTAATCACAGATTCACACCTGCTTCTCCTCCTCCCCGGAGCCAGCTGCTTCTAGAAGACTGGCTCCTGCTGGGCCTGCCAGACCATGGGAAGGAGCCAGTGAGGGCCGAGAGAGGCTGGGTGGGGCTGCCTCAGCAGCTCGGCTCATGTCGGGGAGATGAGTCAACTGGCTAGGGTCACTGTGTCTCCGTGCCCAAGCTGGAGCCAGGAACAGAGTATTTCTGGAAGGCCTGGCCTGGCTCCCATCTCACACTATTTATTTACTTGGTGAGGTCGTTATAAACAAAGAGTATCTCGGACACGGTCACCGTCCTTGGTGGCCAACTCCCATCCCAGGGTCATATCTTTGGGAAGAATTTGAGGACCTCTGGCTATCCAGAGACCAAGAGGCACGGACAGTCAACTCATTCGTGCATCCGAAACCAGCTGCTTAGCACCTTCAGACCGAGCACAGTGACCGGCCGGGGACATTGATCTGATAATAGCTCATACTTGTTTAGCCCTTCCCTCGTGCCTGGAACTCTTCTAGGTGCTTCGTGTGTGTTCCATCACTTACCGAGTTATAGCTCTATGAGCCAGATTCTATTATTATCCCCTTTTCTGCAGAAGGAAATGGACTCAGAGCGCTCATACACAGAGTTCACCAAGGTTACACAGCCAGGGAGTGATGGGGTCCGAACTTGGAACCAGAGCCTGCACTCCTAGCCACCATGCCACACTCACCCTCTGTCTTCGTCTCCAGGTTGGATAAGACACAGCCTCGGCCATCCAGGGCCACGGAGCGTCAGAAGCAACCAGAGAAGGTAGGTGGGTGGGTGTGGTTCCCTATGCCAGGTATCAGTCGTGGTACCTAATGGCTCTGTCTACACCAGGCCTCATTTTCATTGCTTTACACATGTCACAGCATCCTAAGAGGAAGTGACATCGGCTCCATTTTATAGATAAGACACTGAGAAGTCCAGCAGCTTGCACAAGGCCTCAGGGATAGTAAATGGCAGAGCTGGACTGGGGACCCACAGAGCCTCGTTCCAGGGCCCATGCTCTTACCCTGTCTCTGAGCCCTTTCGGTGTCGCCAAAAACAGCCTGCGTAGGGAGCCAGAGAACCTGACTTGGGGCCCCGGAGCTGCTACTTGCTAACTGAAATCCTTGGGGAGTCTCCATTTCTGTCTGTGGAAGGACGGTCATGAGGTCGGCTCCACCTGCCTCCCAGGGCCACTGCGAGGATTAACGAAAATAACGTCCGGGGATGCGTGCGGTAAAGTGCGAACTGCTGACCTCAGAAGCGCTCGGTTCTATGGGCGCTGGTCCATGCTGGGTGCGGTGGGGGGGGGGGGGGGACACGAGTGACTGGCCTACCTCATCAGTCCTGCAGCGCAGCCCAGGAGAAATGAAGAGGTGATTATTTTAATTGCAGAACAAATGACTGTAATGAGGTGTCTTGTTTGGTGATACAGATGATTAGATAATTAAGCCTGTTACTTGTTTGTTTGTTTGTTTGTTTCTAAGAGGACTGTATTCAACGGTATTCAACGGCCCTTGGGCCAACGCTTGGATTTGGCCTCATGCCAGACCTTGTGCTTGGTGTGTCATGCACTCAAGCCCCCAGGCCTTCCTCCAGCCCCGTGAGGTGAGGCAGACATTACACCCATTTTACAGGCCGAGAAACGGAGAGGTAAAACGATGCGCTAAGGGATGGAGGAGCTGGTCTTGAAGTAAGTCTGGCTCATTCCAGTCCTGGCTTCTTTGCCACAGCTTGACAGGTCCTGGCGTGGACCTGGTATGGGGGGGGCTCCCCTCATCCCCTCTGCTTCTGAACGTTTGGCTTTAGCTCTACCTTTTTCGGAAGCCCCCCTCCCCCCAGCCTTGGTGTTTTCCATCCTTCACCCCTCCTCAGTCTTGGGGGTCCGAGGTGCCTACGGGCTGATTCTGTATCCCCTCCCCACACCTGCCCACCAGCCTGCTGCTTTTGTGCAAGAGTTTGAGGTCGACACCTTGGCCGTGTACAAGGTGCACATTGAGGACATGTTTTCCCATCCCCGGGACCTCACCCTGGGTGAAACGATCCCTCAGAGGGCCAGGGTGGTGTGAGGAGAGATGTCGTTGCCTTGGTTCCCCTCCACGTTCACCCTACACTTGCTTCTGGCCCCATTAACTGAATTTATCTTGGCTTAAATGATGCAGTGGTTGGAGATAGTAAAACATCTACCTTCGTGAAACCATCTGGCGGATTGAATGGGGTTGGAAGGGGAACAGCAGCCACCTGTGGGGTTACAACAGCCACCCTCCATGGGCTGATGGGCTCTGGCACGGTGCTCTGGGTGACTCTACGGGTGTGTCGACATGTCCTCGGGAGGATTCCCACTGTCAGGCTATGGCTTCAGAGGGAGAGGGGCAGGGCTGGGCTGCATGGCGGGGGCTCGAGGAGGAAGGATACACATTCTCCCTTTGCCTTGATCTCATGGGGCGGCCTAGAGCAACTGCACGCTAACTGGGTGCACGCACAGCTGGTGGGGGAGTGCATACCTATGGGACTGGCGTAACCAAGAGGGATAGCGTCCCCGTTCTCCCACTTACTAGCTGTGGGGCTTTGGGAAAATTGCGTCACTTCTCTGTGCCTCCATTTTCTCATCCATGGAGCTGAGATAATAGCTAGAAGAATCTTATAAGGTCAGTGGGAGGAGTTAATTATGCAATACATAGAAAAGCATTTTCAATGATGTCTGGCACCGAATAAGCAGTCCATAAATGTTAGCTGACCCTGAAATACAAACTCAAAATTATCTTCTCCATTCACGTTTGCTTTCCCACTCAAAATATGGAATACACAAAAGTCATAGAATGGAGAGCCTTTAAAACTGTATGTTCACGAGAGAGGAGCGTAAGGTGTATTCTGGGTTTCACCACTCACTACCCTGTGATCCTTTGTAAGTGACTTACTCTGCTGACCTTCAGTTTCTTTATCTATAAAATGGATATAAAATAAAAAAAACTACTACTAATAGAATTAAATGAATAATGTACATAAAGCAAATGGTATTTATTAGTCTTCTTTATGCTCTTCCTTTTTCCCCCACCCCCATACAAATCCTTCTTGGAAGTGTCTGAGATACATTCTCCAAACCAGTTTTCCTTCCCTCCCGGGTACCTAGGAAGACTACATTTCCCAGCCTCCTTTGCAGTCAGAGGCCCCACGTGACCGAGTTCTGGCCAATGGAATGTGAGCAGGAGTAACATATGCTGTTTCCAGGCCTGGCCCCGAAAGTGTCTTGCAAGGTGGTTCATGCTCAATTTCTCCTCCATCTGCCAAGAGGAGGTCAATGTTCATGGGGACCCTGGAAGCCACATGTTGGAGGTGGTGGAGCCCTGCCTGCAGAGCCCTGCTCTTCACCGCTCAGCCTCACCAGACTGCTTGGACCGTGACCTGCTGCGTCAAGCCGTTGAGACTTAGGGGTTGTTACTGCAGTGAGCAGTTAGTCTCTCCTGACGTATCCAGAATCTTATAGAACCTCTAGCTAGTGTAAACACCTGTGTACATTCGTGTAAGATTTTGCACCTATTTGAGAGACTCCCTGGGTCCCAGCCCCCTTTAAACTCATCCACGTGGCCCAAGGTGAAGACCTCGACTGCCTCAAAGGATAAGATCCAGCAGAATGTGGCGGGGAAACAGTCCTAGGAACGACTTTCTGGCTTTAGGGCCTCCCTGCAGCAGACGGGTTCTAAAGGCGACCTTCCTTAGGGATTTTAGTGAGGGCCTAGGCTCCCAGGGAGAAGGTCTCCTATGAAGGTCTCCTATGAAGGCTCACCGCCTGGTTGCAGCTGCCGAAGTGCTTGCTCTCATCCTCGTGGTACATCCGGCGGGTCTGACGGAGCACAGGTCACAGGGCCAGGCAGCCGCTCCTCCCAGCTGAGCCCCTGGGACTTTGCTCAGGGCCCCCAGGTCTGCAGCCCTGCCCTTCTCCTGCCCTGGGGGAGATCGGCTTTTTCTGTCCTGCCTCCCCTGTTCAAATGAGTGCCCCCTGGAGGCCAGGGCTGTGTGGCTTCTATGCCCTCTCTCCTCGCAGCCTGCTGCAGAGCTGGGGACAGGCAGACATCATTTGTATTGCACAAGGTTGTTGATTCAGGGGGTCAAGGACCATCTTTATGGTGTTCTAGAAAAGTAAATATTCTCAGCTTGGCTGAAGGTTATATGAAATAAAAATAAGATATTATTACTCATATAGTGAATGTTTGTTCTGTTCCAGATCCATCTGTTATTTCATTCAATCCTTCCCCATAATCCTATGAGGTGAGTTTTAAATAGCCCATGTTCCAGGCGAGGAAGTGGAGGTGTAGAGAGGCGGGGCCCGGGACCCGGAGCTGCTGGAGGTGGTTTAGAGACGTTGTGGGGGTCAATCCCATGGTAATGACAGCCGACTTTTTCTAAGCCCTAATATGTGCTTAGGAACCGTGTATCCTAAGTGCTTTTGATGCATTCTTGCATTTAATTTTGAGAATTTCCTTTTGGAGTGGGGACTACTATTATTTCCATTTAGAGGTGAGAACACCTAGCTCAGTGAGGCTAATGTACTCTTTTCCCCAAGGGGGCATGGTTAAAAAAGAGGTGGTGCCTGGATTCAAGTTCAAGTCACTCTTTAGAGCTTGCACGGTCACTCACTTGGCACCCGGCGATGCCTCCTCCACCTCTCGGAAAGTGCAAGAGGGACCAGCTAAATACTGTGTCAGGGGCTGTGACTTTGGGGTGGGAGCCACCCTGTGCTCCGGTTGACAGCCTGCTTGAGTCAACACCTACTGTGGGCGGACTTGGGTCGCAAGCCCTGCAGTGATACAAGAGAGGCCCGGACTGTGCCAAGGCATCGGCCTGCTGGTGGAGAAGACAGCCGTGGACCCACACCTGCTGTCTGAAGAAGTGAGCCGGTGGAAAGGTGGACACAGCAAACCTGAGGGGAGAAAGGGCACCCAGGTAAAGGCAGGGATGGCTTTACCAAGGACGTGGGATTGAGGTGAGCTTGGTGTACTTGGATATTTAAATCTCAGCTTGCTGAGTGACCTTGGGGAAATTGGCTCACTTGCCCGAACCTCAGTTTTGCCATCTATAAAATGGGAATAATAAAGGTAGCAACCTTACAGGATTACGAGTATTAAATAATATTTAAAAGTGCTTGGAATTTAGGAAGCTCTCTATTCCGTACTTATTTACTCTTTTCGTTATCAAGGGCTAGTAGCGTTTCAGTAGGTGAACAAGGGAGGCATCACGCACCAAGTGAATGAGCAAAGCTTGAGAGTTGAGAAAGCAAAAAGTATTTTTAAAGAATAATACGTAGTTCAGTCTGGTTGAACGGGAGCAATAGAAGATGAGGCTAGAAACAGAGTCTGGGCTCAGATTGATGAGTATGTGTGTACTTAACTGGCAATGGGGAGCACTGAATGTTCCTGAACGGGGGAGTTTCATAGCCTGAACTCGGTTTGGCTACAGAATGTAGACAGGATTGCAATGGGGGGTGATGGGAGAAGCCCAGTGGAAAACTATGGTCATAGGCCAGGGGAGAGGGTGGTGACAGCTGGCAGGGCAAAGAAAGCATGAATTGGCACTCATGGTCGAGGGAGGTGTGTTAGACACACCCTTGGCCAAGGACAGGCGTGGCAGTGGTGCCCATCCAGGTCCAATTGAGTGGCTGGGAACCCACAGCAGGGCTTTCCCTTTGCAGGCCCAGGCTTGGGATCCAGTCCCTCTGGGCGTCCCATCATCAGTGGCATCTCTGTGCCAAGAAAGACATAAATGAAAGGTAGAGAAATGGGGGACCAGCCTCCTTCGGTCCTGAGAACCCAGGGCACCTCGTATCCTCAGGGTGGAAAAGCTCTTTGATGGTCCAAAAAACAGGTTCCAGAGGACTCATTTGGAAGGGAAAAGGGAGGCAGGCTCCTCTTGGGTTTTCATCTAGGTTTTTGAAGAGCAAAGCAGGCTGGTGAGAGCTGCCCGTCTGAGGCGTGTTTTATCTTAACCTTTCCATGTAATCCTGAAAGCCCACCTAATCAATTGAAGATCATAAAATATTAGACTTAATGCTGCAAAGTGCTGCTTTTTAATTCACATAACAAGCTCCTAAATAATTCAAATAGCAAACAGACCCTGCAAGTCAATGGTGGGAGGCTGCTTGGATCAGCGGGGGTGCGTCAACACATGCCACATTCCCCGGATCGACTCCATTTCAAGAACCCTATTAAGTTAATTGCCGGTTTCTGACAGCAGAGAGCATGCTGGGAGCACAGCAAGCTTTATTAGCCTCCGTGGCATCTGGAGACATCAGCCATTTTGCCCCTACTTGCAGGCACTGGGAGCAGCATGGAAAAAAGTAAATCAAATTATGAGACAATAAATGCTTTTGGCAACACGTGGGCATCAGATTCATTGGTGAATCCAAAAGAGTTCGAGTGTCAGTTGCCGGCCTGTTAAATTCTTTACAACAACACCGTCTCTGTATTGCAAAAGTCTTCGAGGATGCCACGGAGCAGTTACGTCCTTTGGCACCGCGTGGCTGACGCAGGGAAACGTGAATGCAAGCGAGTGTTCCCTACCTCCTAACGACACTGCTGGGTGCACAGAGTCTCTAGAATGGGAGTTGGGTGGACGTTTGGAGCGACCCCCAGTTATCCCAAATATTCAGTGTGACGCGTTCAGGTTTGTAGGCCGATGTGCTTGGGTTTGGAAACCCAGGAGGGACCCACGGGGTTCTGGAGTTGGTCGGGGGTGGGCAAGGAAGGGAAGACGTGTGAAGTCAAGGTCGCCGGCCATCTGTCGGTCCCGTCCGGGGTTCCCAAGCAGGGCATTGTTCCACGGCTGCGTGTTCTCCCCTTGGCAGCCCTGGTGGATACTGACTGTGGAGTGGGGCGGGGCATCCTGGTGACGTGGAGGTTTACCTGCAAGTGCCATTCTGCAGAGAGGGGCTCTGATCGCGCCAGTGCCTACCTTTACATGAGAAAACACCAGCAAAGAGAGATTCTGGGACGGCCCCAAGGTCACACAGCCAGCTGATTTTAGGATGGAATTCTGTTCTGTTGTCGGGGATCATCCCATCTGTGCTGTTTTCCTTTCGGATGTGATGGTGTGATGGTAAGAGCCTAGATTAGCTCAAGATCAGTATTGCCGCTCAACCACGGATTGTCAATACGAACTTAATTTAAGCAAAACACCTACAACTTTACTGTCCCTCTACCCTGCTGGCAAAATGAGGACAGGAGTGCTTACCTGATAAGATTCTTCTGGAAAGGGCTGAATTAGTGATACTATGTTAGCCATGTGGTTAAGGCCTCAAACTTGGTAGCTAACACTCAGCATGATTTCCTTCCCACCATCTATGCACAGACTCCTATGAGCAAGACTCAGACGAGCAAAATTATTTGCATTTCTAGATGATTCTTTTTAGAAACTGAGAATCTGCCAATTTATTGGGTTTGCACATCTGAATTTTTTCATCAGGTGTGCATAAAGGGAGGCAAACTACTCTCTCAAATCGCTTCTTACCCTTGTCCTCAGATCTAGCCTTAGTGTCTGCAAGAATAATGCTTCTTCCTGAATCAGGTCTTCAAAATGATAGGAATAAAATTGGAAAGAATATCCGAGAATGGGTGGTATGGGCGAGGACGGTGGGGGGAAAGTCGGCAGCAGGTCCAAGCAGAGCAGGTGGATTGGCTGTTGCAATCCTGGTTTTCCAGTCTCTCTGTGTCATGGGATTGCTGCACCTGGAGGCCGGAAGGGGTCTCAAACATGGAAGCTGGGCATCCTCATTTCATGGGTGGGGAAACTGAGGCCGGGACTCACCTGAAGTCCCACAGCTGGTCAGCGGTGAAGCCAGCCTCCGGGTTCTATCTTCTCTCTGCTTCGCAGACAGCTGGGAGAGACCGCTGTGGCCCGAGAGCAGATTTCACCCTACCTGGAAAGAATAGACCACTGCCATTGGGCCAGAGCATTGCTCCCTCCTGCCTTTCCAGAGAGAGGATGTGCCTTTGCCCCAAAACCTCTGTCTGATATAATGTCAATTCATAACTCATCTATCATAATAATGGCTATCATTTCCGAGGGCAGAATTTCGGGCACTGTGTTTATATTTTCTACACAAGCCTTTGAGGTAGGTCTTACGTGACTCTCATTCTGTGGAGGAGGAAGCTGAGGCCCGGGGGTGAAGGGGCTTTGCCAAAGTCGCACCGCTGGTAAGTCAGAGGTGGGGCTTGAACCAGAGTTCATTTTGACTTAGGCGGGTTTCCTGTGGCAGCACCCTGCCTCCTGTTAGGCTCTGGCTAAGGCTAGAGGGCTCCGGAAGGTGACACAGGGAGAGATGGACCCCTCACCTGGGGTCTAGCACTAACTAAATTTGGGAAGCACTAGCCAGGAGGTGCTGTTGGACCCTCATCCTGCACCATAATGTTCTGTCCCCTTCCTCCCCACCTCCCACCTGTGTCTCCTGCCAAGGATGGATCGGTAGCCAGGGATCCAGGGCTCCGCTTTCACACACTCACCAGCCTCTAGTAGCTAAGTATATATATTAGGATTAGGTTCAGCTGTACCTAACAGAAAACTCCTATAACAATGTCTGAAATGCATAAAGTTTCCCCTCTGATGGACAAGAAGTCCTGGGTGGGCTGGTGTGGTAGCTTCATGATCCTCTGGGGCCCAGGCTCTGTCTCTCCCTGTGCTCTGCCATTCCCCATATTTGGCTTCCATCCTCAGTGTTTCAAAATGCCTGCTGCAGCTCCAGCCATCATGTCCACATTCCAGGCAGCAGGAAGCAAGAAGAGGGTAAAGCAAAAGGGTCTCTCTCTAGTTGTCTTTTCTCCCTTTCAGAGGACCTTTCCAGAATTCCTTTTATGAGTTTCTCTTGCTTCCGTGGCCAGAACTTGGTCACGTGGCCACATCCAGCTGTAAGAGAGGCTGGGAAGCAGATTCTGTAGCTGGGCACATCATTACCTCCAGACTCTGGATGCTTAGGGAGAATGGGTACTAGGGAAGTGGCAGGCAGACTCTGCCACAGCACAGTGCTGTGCGCCCTTACCCACTTGCCAAAGTGCTGATGAGGGAGAAAGGTGGCCTTTTGAATGAGAGAAAACTCAAGTTATCTTTGGTGAGAATTTTATAACACACTTTGAGATAATTGGAAATGCCCTGGGATGCCGCAGGCTTAGGGTTGGAACCACTGTGCTTTCTGGGGCTGTTTGTTCTGGGGATGGCAACAATGATGAAATCAACAGTAATTCACACTGTCAGCGGCTTTCATCCCACATTGTCCCTTTTCAAAGTATGGATAAGTTTTATTTCTCCAGATTTCTTCTCTTCATGACACATTTATCCCGTGGGTCTTCTGAGGTTGCTTGGAGAATGGGTTTCTTGCTCTGGAGGATTCTGATGATCACGGGGCTGTAGGAATACCCACAGGGTATTTCTGCCCGTGCACCAGGCACTGTCCATGTGCAGATCACAGCAGCCCCAGACCCACAGCCAGGGGGATGATGATCCCATTTTACAGATGAAAAGTGAAGGCTCAGAGAGGTTAAGCAACTTGCCCAAGATCACACAGTGGTGCGATGGACTGAATGTTTGCGTCCCCCTCCTCCCACTCGAATTTAATGTTGCAGCCCTAATCCCCAATGTGGTGGCGTTTGGAGGTGGGCATTTCAGGGGTAATTAGGTTTGGATGAGGCCATGAGGGTGCAGCTCCCGTGATGGGATTGGTGCCCTCATAAGCGGGTAAAGGGCACAGAGCTCTCTCTCTCTCTCTGCCATATGAGGACATGGTGAGAAGTCACCATCTACAATCCAGGAAGAGAGCCTTCACCAGAAACTGACCATGCTGGGGCCCTTACCTCAGACATCAGCCTCCAGAACTGAAAGAAAGAGATGTCTGCTGTTCTTCTTTTTTTTTTTTTAAGACTTTATTTGAGAGAGAGAGAGAGCAAGAGAGCGCACAAGCAGGGGGAGCAGCAGAGGGAGAGGGAGAAGCAGACTCCCCGCTGAGCAGGAAGACTGACAGGGGGCTTGATCTGAGGACCCTGAGATCATGACCTGAGCCGAAGTCAGACATTTAACCTACTGAACCACCCAGGTGCCCCAGATGTCTGCTGTTTAAGCCCCCAGACTGGTATTTCCGTTATAGTGGCTGAACTAAGACAGCTGGTGAACCAAGAGTCCGAGGTTGTACTTTGCACAGACCCTGGCCCTGACACTGGGGGCTTTCCCCAACTTCACCCCCAATCCCCTTTGCAGCCAGTGGCTCCTGCGACAGGGCAGGCATCACGGAGACCTCCAGGTATATGCTGTGGTCCAGAGTTCCTTCTTGTCCTCACCTCCTCCTCCTCTCTCCTCCACTCAAGACCCTCCAGTAGTCTTGCAAAGACCCCTGCCGGAGTCTAGCCCCATCCTTCGAGCCCCCATGTGGGCTCTCCTCAGTCGCACCTCCTTTCTGCACCCCACCTGGCTCATGGCCTGGGGCCAGCCCCCTTCCCAGACCTCCACTCACACACAACCCCAGGGAGATAGCAGTGCTCAGTTGGGGCCACAGCGCCTGCGGGCTGGGAGCAAGGTCCTTAAAGAGGAACAAAACAGAGGCTGTCCTTGTCCCCCTCTCAATAAGTGAAGCCACCGAATGTGAGAACCCGACCGGAAGCCGTCTTCTTGCAGCCCCACGGGGCAGGGAGAGCTGTGTGCAGCTGAAGCCCTGCTGCCTCCCGGGTTTCCATATATATAATCTAAATATATGCTTTGCAAATTGAAAAGTGCTCACGTATAGAATGCGGCTGTGGGGAGCGAACGCTCTCTTTGAACGGGTCTCTTTAAAGACAGAATTTGCCAAGTGTTTTCCTGCCCTTAAGGAGCCACTTGAACATGGCAGCAGATGTAAGATGGAAATTGAAGAGTCTCTCCCAGGCCACCGTACGCGGATAAAACAGGCACGGTCTATTCTAAGCGCTCATTAATAGTAGGTCTCCCAGGGCCCCGGCAGCAGCCAGAGGATTTTACTCATTAAAAAGGTGACGAGGTAGAGTTTGGTGCCTTCCCTGCTTGTCACTGTGGGCTCCCGGTGTTCCGATGTCGCCTGCAGCCCCCGGATGCGTGCCCCCGGCTTGCTGGCAGGGGTGGCTGTTTTCTGAAGGGTTTGCAAGCGTCTCCCACTCGTGGATGGGGTGAGGAGCCCTTGCTGCTTATCAAGTGGGTTCGCCTCTCTTCCTGGATGGCATGATCTCGAGACAGAAGCGGGGAGAAGAGCTTCAGCTCATCAGCTAATGAAAGATCATTGACGATTCCCAGCACGGTCCTCTAGACGACACAGGAAAGGACCCAGAGCCTCCAGCCTGGTCTGGGGTGGGGGCCTGGGGTCTTCAGCAAAGTCTGGAAGGGACCGGACCCTCGGAATCGAAGGGACTGGCCGACGGCCCCCTGGGTGTCCCACATCCCAGCAGTGCCCCCTGGCACAAGGCCGCTGGTATGTTTTAGCAGAACGGGATTCTTGGCTCATTTTTTAACCCCCACTTTTTATTTGTTCTGTTTTGGATCTCCCATGGTCAGGATGCTAGTTTTGTCCTCCTCTTCCTCTTGTGTGAGGGGGGCGACATTGGGTTGTCCCCCATAAGGCACAGAGGTGGGGGTTCTGAGCAGTTTCTGGGCATCCTGAAACCTGCTGTTCAGCCCTGAAACCCCAGGTGGAGGCAAGCATCCTTGCTGGCCTTTACCCTCCTGCGTCTTCCACGTCCACATTCTTTCCTGTTTTGTCGTTTTCCTTGACTTTTCTTCCCCTGCCCTTTCTGTGGCCAGCTCAGACATCACCTCCCCTGAGTGGCCTTTCTTAATGTGTCCGTCTCTCCCTTCCCCTCTGCTTGTTGTTATACTTGGTAGCTCCCTTGCTTACTGGGGCCTCCCTGTGCTGTGAGGTTAGGTCTGGGGTTGGGGCGGGGGCATGAACCTTCTTTGTCTTGTTCACCTGTCCCCCCCCTGCTCAGCACAATGCCTGACCCACAAGGTACTTGATTTACTGAATGGGCCAGCAAACAAAGAAATGCATGAGGGGTTCTCTGATCTGAAAGCCTGACTCTTGGCCACTCCACGATGAGCAGCCCTTTGGGGATTTTTTCACTTGTGACCCTTAGTGCTTCTGGGCTATGGCCCCCAGCTCAAAGTCAGGGTCACTACAAGGGCACAGATCTGAGGAGATGAAGACAAGAAAATCAAGGCCTCGTTCCTATACGGAGCATTTTCTCTTGTTTGTTTTTATAATGCGGTATCAATACTCTGTTGAGAAATACGTTTATTTTTTATGCCTCATTAACAGGTAGAAAATGACCGTATTATGAAATGCTAACAATAACTTGGGTTTAAATTGAACTACACTTCAAAATAATTCAGCTCAATACTAATAAAATGGGTTCAGGGGTGGAGGGGGTAGGGAGATAGGGAGAATATTTGGCGATTTTTCTTCTTTTATGCAAAAGAAAGACACCTGGCTCACCTCTGAGAGGACTCGAGTTGCCCTACAGACGTGTATCCAACACAATTTCGAGGGCAGACGAGAAATCCCGGGCAAGGGAAATAACGACCGCAAAATCCATTCAACTGAAGACGTACTACACTACATCCCCGGCAGGGCCTGGAAGGTCGTGGGCTCTACGTTTGGCTCTGGGTTTCTGAGAAGCCAAGGCAAAGAGAGAAGGAAAAATGGTGATGAGGTTTGCAGGAGGTCCAAGGCCTTGGGCTTTGAAGGGAAGAAAACCAAGAGGGAAGAGTGAGGATAACCTTGATCATTTTTTTAGAAAAGAATTTCGAATATCCCCTTAAAAGACCAAAAACTTGTCACTCGTGGTCTCATGGTACCCATCCTGCTGCTGAAATATCCCTCCCCAATTACATGGAACTGCCTAGTGGGTGCGTCAGGGTGTTCTGATGGCCCAGGAGTACTGCTGCTCGGACTCCCCCAGGTGTCTGTCTGAAGACCCACTGTTAGGGCACCCCTTCCTGGGAAGAGCATATGATTATGCCACTGAGTGGTAGAGGGCCCAAGAGCAGGCTGCGATGAGGGTGAGGGAGGGCCTCAGGCTGGGGCCCTGTGATTGGGTGGGGTTGGAGGGTGAGGGTTTGGGGGGATGCTGAGGACAGGTGCACACCGAATTCACAAGCATGCCACCGTGGGGTTGGACACTGTGGATGGTTGGTGGGATGCCAACCTAGTTATGGCACTACTAGCCATGCTCAGATGAGACCTTGGTGTCTCCTACGCATCAGGTACCCGGAAGTGGGACTGGGCCCCAGAGACCTTGGAATTTCTAGATTGCCCTGGCAACAGGATCAAAGTCTTCTCCTCCTTTAGTAGCACTTCATGGGCATCGTTGTGTTATCTGACCTGACATGACACTCATCACAAGTCCCCTGAATGAGGGAATGAATTAATGATTGAACAAGTGAGTGCCATGACTACCGTGGTCCAAATCCCATCCTTCCTTCAGCTGCTGTTCAGGGTCACTTCCTCCAGGAAGCCGTCCCTGAATTCTCCTGCCTTTCCCTATCAAGACACTTACGGTGCTGGATGTGTGACCAATGCGTAAACGCTTCCCTAGGTGCTAAGAACTAGAAGGTCTTTCTTGTGTTTTCTGGTGGTTCCTTATTCTAGCTGGACAACAAACACATTTCATCAACATGCACTCATTCAGCTCTTACCATTGGCCTCACACTGGGCTGGACCCAACGAATTTGAGAGGAAACTGGACAGATAAGGAGCTTATAGCCTAGTGTTGGAGTTGGCAAACTGCTGCCCATGGACTGAAGCCAACTGCCACCTGCTTTTGTAAATAAAGTTTTATTGGTGCACAGCCATCTCCATTGGTTCACACGTGGCCCATGGCTGCTTTTGAGCTACGATGACGGAACGAAGTTGCTATGACAGAGACCACGTGGCCTGCCAAGCCCAAGATATTTGCTCTCTGGACCTTTACAGAAAGGTTTGCTGCCCCCAGTCTAGTGAGATAGACAACAGAGAAAAAGATCATTCTGGGATGATGTGTGAGAGACAAGAACAGGGTAATGTGGCTGAGCCTGGCGGGCCTGGGGGTGTGTGTGTTATGGTAGCTAGGGCGGCTAGGAAAGTTGCTTTCGTGGAAATGTTCTGTGAGCTGAGACACGAAGGGTGAGAAGGCCACTCTGTGGGTAGTTGGGGAAGAGCATTCCTCAGGGAGAGAAGAGCATGTGCTAAGACCTTGGGTGTGTTGGAGGAATGGACGAAAGCTTGTGTGGCCGGGAATGTAGTGGACAAGGAGAGAGTAGGACAAAGCCAGCATTGGGGGGTAGGCAGGGGCTAGGTCAGTGATTCCCAAGGGGGCAATACTACCTTCTTGAATTTGTTTGGGGTATTTGTGGGGGGCATGCCATAAATTCAGTGAGCCGGCACCAAGGATGCAAAACTTCAAGTAGTCTGACACAACAATGGACCGTCCTGGGTCCTACGGGACTTTGGGGTGTCCTGATGGATACTCATGTAGGTGGAAAGCCAATTTCTAATGATCTCACCTTGGACTTAAATCTCTTACTCATATAAACTGCAGACGACTTTGGCGCGGGGTCAGTTATACACAGAATTGTCTAGGAATGGACCTACCCTCTAAATGTAGGGAAGACTGCTATGTTTTGCTTGGAACATTACCAAGTGACGTTCGCCATGTTGGGAAAATCATGTCACCCATGGCAACATCACTTTCGGTATTTGAGTCTCCCGAACAACACACCTGTTGTCACGTGTGTTTGCAGCTGTGGCATTCACTGTGACCTTACCCACAAAGGCACAGCCTTATGTTGGTCAGGGAAGTCATGCCGGAGAATTGACCTGTTGAAATGCCTATTGTTTTATTACAAATTACTTCTTCTCCTCCCACCTTTATATTACAGTTCAGGCATTATATCGATTAAAACCTCAATGTTTTAGTGTAAAGAAAAATTGCACTACCTCTGAATTTTGTCTCAGGGTAGCAAAGAAGCATTGCCAAATATTGTCTGATGGCAGCCCCAGGGCTGGACCCCACAGCTTCATGTGGGTCTTGAATCCGAGTTTGGATTTTGTGCTCAGAAAAAATGAGGAGCCCTGGCAAGAAGAGTGATGGGTTCTTGCAGGCAAGGGTGCCGATGACACCCCCTCCTTTTCTCTTTGACCCTGCCCCCGCTGCCCCCAGCACGTGGCACAGCTTGGTGTCCAGCAGACAATCTGTAAATTAAAGTGCTACCAGCAGGAACCACCTCAGCCCGGGAGCTCAGCAGGCCTGCGCTCCTCCTTACACGTGAGGTTGCTCTGGCCAAGAGGGGTTAAGTGGCGTGTCTGGCCAGGCGGTAATGGGATCTGGTAAACACGGCGTATCTATGTCTTTGGGTTACGGCGCCTGCCTCCGTTTCCTGCTTCTGACAGCCGTCCTGGTCCTTTCTAGATTCCCTGCTTGCTGATCTACCCATTCACCTTGGCCACCTGCCCAGGTCCAGTCCTGCTCCTAGGCCTTCCCCCTCACCCCTGTTACTCCGGTCTCAGGAGCCAGCTTCTCAACCTTTAGACCCCAGGCCAGGATCTAAGAATAGCACCAAGAGTACTCCCCAACACCTTCAACAGATGTGCCCGCAAATTACCTGGTCCCCGTGGTGAGGAGCAGGGGAGGAAAGGGCATCGTTTTCCTAAAAGCATTACACACTTAATTTGCAAAGTTACATCACACATCCGTGCACAGGTCAACTCTCCGGGAGCTTATTTCAAGACCAGAGGCAGGTCCGTGTTCCTGAGCGCGTCCTTCACGGAGAAGACAGCACGGGCGGGGACATAGATTGTGCAGGGTAGGTGTTCCCGCGTGTACAAGGTCAGATGGAGAGAGGTGGATATTCGCAGGGCCCCTTCTTTGCCCCTGTCTCCACAGACGTCATCGCCCATCTTTCAGAGACCCCGTGTACATTTGCAGCACCCCCATCTCACAGGTGCGGAGACCGAGCTTCACGACATTGTGTATCCTTCTACCCCTTACATGCCTTGTGACACGGGCCAAACCTGAACTTGAACTCAGGTCTCGAGACTCCCAGCATGCCTCGAGACATGTGAATATGAGGTCTAGATCCTATCACATGTGCCTAGCATGTAGGTGAACATACACGTCGAGATGTACTTTGTTTTTTATTATTAGAATACGTCTGGGTTCTTTATTTTGTCAGAGTAGCAAAAAGCTGCGGAACCCATGTCAGATTACAGCCAGGAGTGGATAGAGCCTTGTCCGCAGAACAAGTTTAACGGGAAGTGGTAAAAAGGGATAAAGGTCGAGTTCACTCTTCTATCCCATAAAGTCCAGCTCAGTCAACTGAAAAAATAAAATTGTCTTGAATTTTTGTTGTTAATATAAGGATTTTTGAATATTGACATGAGGGTAGTTTCATGTGCAAAAGAGACCATTTAGAAGTATTTAGTTTCCAGAATTAATGTTAGATACATTATAGTTACAAAGTTAAAAGTCTCGTTCTTCCTTATATTTTCAAATTCTGCTTCTAAATGATATTACCCAATTTATTCTCCTAGTAATGTTTTGTATTGTGTGTGTGCGTATATATACATATATAATAAAAAGTACTGTTTTAATCATTTTTGGAAGTTTAACCTGATAATTTATTTGTGAAAAAAGCTAGTTTTGTGGAGAAAAAATTCAAACCTTTCCCTGTAAACATAAAGAGACTCAAAAATATGGAAGCCTTCACGAATTTGCATGTCACCCTTACGCAGGGACCGTGCTCATCTTCTCTGTATCGTTCCAATTTTAGTATGTGTGCTGCACTATTTTAATCATTTTAACTGTGCAGTCCAATGACATCAAGTACATTCACACGGCTGCACATATCTACTTTTTAAAAACAACGTAAGAAATCTTTTCTAAAAATTCTAGCAAAGGACAAATGGATCAAAGTCTTCTGGGAGAAAAGGCAGCCCCAGAGGCCACCTTGCCCACGTCCCCGGGGGCCGGAGAGCACTTGGAAGCATATGTGCTCACCTGCTAAGATGTATATTTCGGCCAGGTTTTATCAGCCGTGCTTGCTGATACCTGATCATTTCTTGCTACCGCGGAGATAGCCTCTCAACACCAGCCGGCCTCTTCCTCCCTCTATTTTTCAAAGCCATGTTTCCCCAACCAGATTTACATTTTCAAAAACCCTTCAGATAATCACAAACCCAAGGAACTTCCACTCCTCTGAGGTTTAATTAGGAGAAACTGTCTTTCTAGTACTTCCAAGAGCCTTGCTCTAAATTTCTCAGCGGCAAGAGAAGGTTCACGGCGGATGAGTGGGGGCAGGCGGAACCTGTGAACAGCCGCCCTCTCTGTCCCCCTCTGTCCCTTGCAGCAGAGATAAAGCCATGTTGCAGGTCACTGAAATCACATTGTGAGTGTGCCCTGTATCATTAGGACCCGGAGAATGGGGATGATCGGAACGCAGGATAACACATTAGCGATAGATAATAGAGTCTAAATAAACATAATCAGCTTTCCTCTATGTCTTCAGACCAAAGCTTATCTATAAATACCCTAATGACGCCCAACCAGCCAATTACTCGTTTCTTGGAAGAGCCCCTTATTAATGGCGTTGCAGTGAGGGAAAAACATTAATTATTGGACACAGTGGGATCTTTTACGTTCTGTCTGGTCCGGACAGCACCAATTAATGCAACAATTATTATCAACGACCGTGGCAGCATACTGAGTGCAGCCACCCCAGGCTGGCTCGATGGGGTGGGAAGAACTGCACACTGGGGGGACATCACCCACACTCTTTTTATGGAGCCTGCTTCTTCATCACTGCGGAAGCTGCTGGAACAAAGCAGAGGGTGGCCAGAGTGTGTTGGTTTTTCTTTTTAAACCACAAGATAGTGTTCCTGGGTGCTAAGTGGGGAAGAGTGGGAGGAGTCAGGCCCTGGTCTGTTGTGTTGAGTTGCCAAGTGAAACCAGACAGAAGATTGGAGAAGAGAGGCCACCTTCAGAGCATGGAGCATCTGGCTTGGCTCCTGCCCACTCCTCCAGGCTCTTCTCTCCCACTCATTATGGTGCAGCCCCATGTTTCTCCCTCAGCTTCTCCAGTTCGGCTGTGCTCCATCCTACCCCAGGACATTTGCACAAGCTATTACTCATATCCAAAAGATCTTCCCTTGCCCTTTGCAAGGCTAACTCCTTTCTTTTTTTTTTTTTTTTTAAAGATTTTATTTATTTATTTGACAGAGACAGAGACAGCCAGCGAGAGAGGGAACACAAGCAGGGGAGTGGGAGAGGAAGAAGCAGGCTCACAGCGGAGGAGCCTGATGTGGGGCTCGATCCCACAACGCCGGGATCACGCCCTGAGCCGAAGGCAGACGCCTAACCGCTGTGCCACCCAGGCGCCCCAAGGCTAACTCCTTTCTGAATGCAGTACCAAGGTTCCCTTTGCAGAAAGGTCTTTGTTGAGCCTGAACCCAAAATATACCTTTTCCTTAATACCAGTCACTTCTCGTTTCTATCTTTTGCACTGCATCAATCACAAATCATGAGATATTTAACAGATATATCTTATTATTTTATTTGTGTCTCTCTCCCTCCCAAGAAAGCAAGCTCCATGAGGACAGGGACTTGGTCTTTTTTCTCCAGCATCTATCCAAATGTTTTGCATTTAGGAGGGGCTCAGTAGCTATTTGGTGAGTGGATAAATAAATCCATGCCCTGTGTAGAAACAGATAATACTTGCAGGTGCCACACAGACTAAACCAGCTCTTCTCTTGCAAAAATACCATAGGAAAAAAAAAAAAAAACCTCAAAATTGTTCTATTCAGAGCAATAACATTTCCTGCAAACTCTATGTCAGCTCTACTTCTGCACTTGAAAGGTGATGGATGTGCTTGAAGGGCCTTTGATGGGCCGTCCTGCAAAATACTGGCGTCTATTATGACTCACACCACGGCACTTTATTGGAGCTGGCTGAAAATGAATCTGCTTTGCCCAGGGTACAAAACTGTTGCAGGAATGCTTTTATTTTCCTCTTCTCAGTGACAATTGAGGATCTCTTCTGGGAGGCATTAATTACAGAGCACTTTGGAAAATTGGTCCAGTGAAGGATGGAAGAGCTCCCCAGAGCCTTGGTCAGGGCTCTGCGAAGTGGGCATGCCCTTGTGGCCCTTCTGGAAAAAGATCTCCAGGCTGTTTGCACCAGAAGTTACCCTTTAGAGTGTTCAAGCAGTTCATAGGTGTTATTCAAAGTCAGAGCCAAGTTCAAGAAACTTATTCAACCTTCCTGAACCTCGGCAATCGGCAGCCACTCACCACATCCAGCCCTGTGCACCCTTCACTGAGATGACCTTCTTCTGGGGTTTTCTAACCAAAGTGGAACCATGGAAGCTTAGAGGCAGTCCTGGGGCGTCCTCAGCCTAGGACTGCTGTACAGATGTGGCCGAGGCAGGCATTACCATCCCATTTCTTCCAAATAACCATCTCCAGGGAAATACTTAGAAATGACAGGGACACTTGCGGCATCTGTCGGGGCTGCTTTTGCTTTCATCTGCCCGAGAATGGCGATGACCTCAACTCACAACGATCTCACCCGCTCTGCACGCCTCTAACACATTTTGTCTTGACCCTGCCATGGTGCTCAAGTGTGAACCGCCCAGCTCCTGGTCTGTTTGGGGGCAGACAGGTGGGGAGCTGCTGGAGGGCAGGGTCTACGACATCTGCACACCCCGCTCAGCGCCTAGCTTGCCGATGCCAACTTGGCCGTGTTCAGTAGAAGTTTATTTCAGTGCCACATTGTATCGACATTCTGGTCTCTTCCTCTGCCGCCTGAGACCAGCCCGTGGCCTGTGGAGAGCGGGAACCAGAGACTATTCATCCTTCTATCTCCCATCCCTGGTGCAGGGCCCTGGCCCCAAAGTGACTTTCAGCCCTCAGAATGCGTGAATGTGTAGGTGCTGGAATGAGGCTGCCGTAGGGGCATTTCCGAGGTGGCGGTCCCTGCTGCAGAATGCCCTTCCTTTCCCTTCCGCCCCAGAAGGAGCATCGGGGGTTACTCTGTGCTTCTGGAGGCCCAGCAGAAAAATAAAAATGAAACATTACAGTGAGGTGTTTCCAAAGAAGGAGGCTGGCGAATCTGAGTTCAAATCCCAGTCCTGCCACCTACTGGCAGAGGGTACTGGACATGTTCCTGAATCTTCTGGTGCCTTCGTTTCCTTGTGTGGAAGATACAAATAACGGTCATGCTCTCATCACGCCGGTGGGGTGTTTGATGTTTGGCTAACAGTGAAGTGTTTAGCATGGTGTGTGGGACAAAATAAGCCTCCACTAATTGTTAGCTGCTGTGATTACTACTGCCATCAATGAAGAGGTTTAGAACACAGGAGTGAGGTCTCCAAGGATGGTCAGTTGACAGGTTTATACTGAACGCCCACCGGGAGCTAAGCACTGTCCTGAGCCCTGAGGATACAGTGCTGACCAACGTTGGTTCTGTCCTAGAGAATCTGTTGCACATTAACCAAATACAGGTTCCTGCTGGCTGGAGTCTTGCTTAGTCTGGAGACCCTGACCCATGTCCTGCAGGAAGACACCTAACGCCCACGCGAGGTGTTTGGTGAACAAAAGGAACGGCAGTGACCTTGGAGTGTGGACTGCTTCTCCAGGGGCCAGCGGCAGTGCGGGGGGTGTATTTCACCCCTGACTGTAGTCCCCGGATTGTGCTGGACAATCATTAACCATCTTTAAATCAACCAGGGCCTGCAGCCATGTAGAAATGCCCGTGTCCGAAGGCTCTAGATCATAAATCCTGGGCTGTATTCAGAGGGTCTGCTGTAGGACACTAAATCGGGATTCATGTTTGAAACTACTGTTTATTTTCTCTGTTTGTGGCTTCTCGATATGTTTGACATTATCAGACTGATTGTGACAGCAGTCCTCTGGTTACTATGCTTGGGGGGACGACTGTCTCTTTCTCTGGGATCCCTCGGAACCCTCCCGACTGAAGCCCCATGTGCTACATAGTCCCTGTCTTCTCGGACCACCTGCGCTCTCCTGTCCCCCATCTGATCACCCTGCTTGTGTCTCAGGACATTTCGTGCAAGTTCAGTACCGTCCTCAGCACCGTACCGACCCGTGAACCTCGCATAATTGGGGTCCCTCACGTAATATGTGTACCTTACATAATTGCTCTAACCACCTACCTTATTTAATTGGAAACCAGGAACCTTTGAGCTATCTAATGACATCATCTGACTTTTATTAATTTCTGCCTATTTGCTCAGTTGCCGATTTCTAAGCTTGTCCTGAACCTTGATGAGGGAAGAAAATGCTGAGCGGGCAGCTACCAACAGAGTTTGTTCAAGCAATAAATGAAATATTAAATGAAAAGAAATGAAATCAGTAATAAAGGAAACCCACAAAAATATTAAGCCGTGGTACCAAAGACCATCTCTACTGAGTCCCAACAAAACTTTCCTTTACTATGAAGATGGGAAAGTCTCCTGGACTCCAAATCAGCTCTGGGGAGTATGCAGGAGAAACCAGCAGGCAGAAGGTTCGGGGAGGCCCTGGGGTAGTAAGTAGCTAAGAAAACAGGCATTGAGAGAGGCTGCTGGCTAGCCACACGAGCTGGGGTGAGTCATCTAGGTTTGTGGGGCCTCTGTTTATTCATCTATAAAAAAGGAGCCAAAATTAGCCCCCGTATCACAGGGTGGTGCTGGGCTCGAATGAGATCATTCGTGTGACGCACTTAAACCAGCGCCTGGCTCATCGAGAATGCTCAATAACAGAAGGATGAGTGCTTTTCTAATAATTGGAACCGGTTAAAGATGGCCTGAGCTTCCTTGGGAACGGGCGAGGGGGTCCCCTGCCGCCAGACGTCCTTTAGAGAAGGCAACAGACTCTCAGAGTTTCTGGTGCAACCATCAGCCAGGGAGAGTGATAAAGTTCGACTCTGATTTAAATACGTCGTGGGCGAGGCCTGAGATTCTGCATTTCTAAGGCGCCCCGCGTAATGCCGATGTTGCCAATGACCACACTTGGGTAGCAGGGAGCTGGCTGGGTCCTTGGGGAACTGCTGCAGAAGGTACTCGATAATCCGGATGGAGCAATGAGCTGGGCCCCTGCTGTCCTAGGTGGTGGCCCCTGGTCACATGTCTCGAGCATTTGAAATGCAGCTTAGTCAAATTCAGATGTACTATGAGTGTAAAATACACAAAAACTTAGTATACAAGAAAAGCATGTAAAATATCTCAATGATTCTTATTACATGCTGAGGTGATAATATTTTGGATATATGAGCTTCAGTAATCTATTAAATTAATTTCACCTGTTTCTTTTTACTTATTTCGTTTTATATGAATATTGGACAATTTCAAATGACGTACGTGGCTCCCATTTTATTTCTACAGGGCAGCGCCGAGCTGCATTATCCCTCAGGTCCCTTTGGAGCGGGGGCCCCCAGGAGACTGGCTTCTCACTAGGGCTCTGAGCTGATGTCCCCCCCATGTCCTCGTGTGTGTCATACGTGTCCCCTGGAGCACATGTGTGGCCCGTTTCCTCCCAGGGCTGGAGGCATCGAGCAGGGAGAGAAGAGCGCCAGGGGTCTCCGGCCTCCTGTCTGCCTGGGTGGGGGCAGAGGGCGAGGAGGGAACTTGTGTGTTCTCTCCCTCTCGTTCTCTCGGAACTAGCAGGACACCCAGTGCTGTGCTGCTACAGGGACCATCAATTTCTACCTTGAAAACGTGATTTCTTGGAAGAGCTGCTCTGGAGGGAAGCACACTTTATCTTCAGCCCAGAGCTCCTCACTGAATGGACACATCACCACCCAAAGTAAAAATGGCTGCAGGGGTGGGGTGGGGAGGGGAGACGTTTCCTTTGGGAGCTGGGTGTTTAGGAACCCAGGCAGCAGAAGCTCTGGCAAAGCCCTCGAGGCAGCACCGTCTCCTGGAAGGTCAGCCAGGGGATCTGGCTCGAGTTCAGATGAGCATTTAGGGAACGGAGGCCTGTCACTCTGCAAATGACAGGGCCACCAGAGCCAGGCGTTGACCTGTCACGGGCAGCTGCTAATTCAGACCCCACCCTTGGAGCCTTCTAACATTGTCTCCGATCTTGCCTACCTGTGTCCAGCCTCCTCTCTTAAAACATATATTTTTTTTGGTCATGCATGGTTTTTGCATGTTTCAGAATGAAACTGGAATCTGAGAACAGCCTGCTAATGTCATCCCCAGCATGTCCGCCTTTCCTTGTTTGTCTGTAGACAGCTGGATAACGAGGTTCCGACTCTGGCGTGAGTAACAGGCTGAAAACCTCGTGTGACTTGGAAAAGCTGTTTCATTGCATGAGACCCAGCAGAGCCAGCAGGTAGCAGCCTGAATCCAGTCCTTACCCCTTTCTAGCTGGAGACCTCACACAAGTGGTGCAAGGGATGCCTTGGTTCCTGCTCTGGAAGATGGTGATGATGACAACACTTGCCTCCCACCCCGGCCGACCTGCTGGGAGAATTACGGGCTTAATGTGGTAAAAGGCCGAGAGTAGTTCCCAGTGCCTGGTACGGCTGAACACGTGTGACTGTTATTCTGAGCTAATGAGGGCTCCCTGAATGGCAGCCTCTTTTTTCAGCTGGCAGATTACTTAGAAAAACCCCCAAATTGCACACCTGGTTGAGTAAGAGTCAGGTCCTGTGTGGCAATGATGTAACATGTCTATTTTGGGCAGATGTGGTCATTCAGGGAGTGACCCGTTTTCCTGTACTTCATCGAAGTCATTGCAATGGGTTTCATCAACCAGCAGGCTTGGGAATGAGCCACGGGGTTAGAAAGAGCCTTTTCTGCCACTCCGGGCTGCTTTCACCCCCGTGTAGCTCGAGTCAGGGCTGGGAGGGCACGAAGGGGTGTTTCCATGGTGACATCCATCCATGTTCATAGTGATGGCAGCAGAGGCGGGCAGAGGAGCGGAGAACGCATGCCCCTCGATTCTCCAGGGGATGTTTGCTGCATCACCAGAGAAGATGGGAGGATTTTTGCCTTTTTGCTTGGTGTTTGGCCTGATAAAGGGAGGGTCACGTTTCTAGGCATCCGTAGGACCTTTGGAACACCGAATGACAGCATCCAAGGGCTTCAGTGGACAGAGGGTGAGAAGGTCCCTCGTCTGTTTCTTTAAAAGTCCGAACATGAACCCTGAGAAGTCATTGTCATGACATTTCTGTACCACCAGTCCAGCTGGAGCAGGAGGCTCTATTTGAAGGAGAGTCCAGAAGGCCAGCAAGTACAGAGAATCTGGGGGTTCAAACCCTCTTTGGGATGAGGCTGAATGTGAGTAAAGATGGAATGTGAGTAAAGAATGTGAGTAAAGTAAAGAGAGGGAGAAAAACCATGAGGGACTCTTAACTCTAGGAAACAAACTGAGGATTGCTGGAGGGGAGCTGGGTGAGGGGATGGGTTAATTGGGTGATGGGCATTAAGGAGGGCACGTGACGTGATGAGCACTGGGTGTTGTATGCAACTGGTGAACGATTGAACACTACATCTGAAACTAATGATGGACTGTAAGTTGGCTAATTGAATTTAAATTTAAAAAAATGGATAGACAGCTAACTAGTTAACAAACTGACCCAGTGTAAGTCGAGTTTCAGTGGTGGTCGCGGATACATCACTGAGTCAAATCAAACGAAGCCAAAACTAAGAGCAGGGATCTGGGCCAGCTGTTCCTGGATTAAAATCTTGCTCCGCTGCTATTGGCTGGAGCACTTCACGTCTCTTGAGCCCCGGTGTTCACGCCTGTGAGATGGAAGAAGATGCCGGCCTTGTGGGGTTGTCCCAGCAACTAGGCAAGAGGCAGCCCGAGGCCTCCTGAACTACCTGGTACAGATCCGGGCTCCGCTGTCTCTACCTGGCCCTTGACTCCCCAGCTGCTTCTCATCTTCCAGGTTCTGCTCAACTGTTACCCCTCCGAGAAGCCTCGCCTGATCACCGGCGGAGAGCCCCATGCCCCTTCCTCCTCTTTCCAATTACCTTCCATCGCTGCTCCTGGTTTGTTTCCGTCCCAGCTTGTGACACAGTCTGTGAGTTTCTGGTTTGTTTGTTGTTCTTTTTTGTCTTTTTTGTGTGTTGACCGCTGGCTGTCTCTGGCCACTAGACTGAGGTCACCGGAGGCAGAGGAGTGATCTCTATTGTTTTGGGGCTTGGAATACCTTGATCAGCTTACGTACAGCAGGTGGCTGGAGGATTTGAGGGAAGACCCCTGTCCCCAGGGCAAACTTCTGAGCCTTGTTAGTCCATGGCTTTTCTGTATCTTCGTACCAGGAGCTATTTTAAAGGGCGGCAGTATGGTAAAGATAAACACAGAGCCAGGGCGTGTTTCACAGAGTACAGGAAAGTAGTGACCCAGAGTAGGAATCCATAGTGTTCGACAAGCTCAAGGGGTGGCATGTGGAACGCTCAGTGCCCCCCAGGTTACAAACCTTTTTATTCTTTTCGCCTCTGCTCTTCTTTCTCCGGAGCTTGTATTCCGCGCTTGCAGCTACAAGCCACACAGAATGCAAGGTTTGGGAAAAAAATGTAACCCTGAATCATGAGAAAAGGGAAAATAAGAGTTTTTAATATCTCAACTTACAAAACCAATGATTTCATTTATAATGTCCGTGGAAGTGGCCAATGGGTGAATTCACATGTTAACCCATACACTGACCAAAGAAGACAGTCTAGATGGGAAAGTTAGTATCTTAGGACTTACTGATTTATTCTACCCAAAAAAGAGCACAACTCTTTTCCTCCGTAAGTTTAAATAAGGACATTTTTTTTCATGAAATAATCTCCCATAGAAAGAATTGATGTTTCCTCATCAGTAAGACTATGGAACACTGTTTCTCTTTTCACCTGGAGTGGTAGGAAGCTCAACATTAATTTCAACATTCAATAGTTATATTCGCTCTCAGGTTGTTCCTCCGAAGTAGGACTTGAGTAAAGAAATGCATTTTGGCCCTGTGATTTGCTGACTATAAGCCTGGGGCTACGTTTTCTCAGATGGGCAAGTTACTCTGAGACTCATTTTGGCTGTAGCATTCGTGGAGACATCTCTGTAACCCTGAGCTTGTCTCTCTCCGTTGCTCTGGTCTGCAATTTCTCCAGCTGTTCAAAGAGGAGGTTAGACCAAAGAGGGTCACTCTGGGTATTTGCAGATTGAAAGAAAATGCTTCCATTCTTTCAATGTCCTGAGGAGCAGAGAAGCGACCTGTTCTCTTACTGCTGTGTTTCAGTGCAGTAAAGCGGGGATTCTTTTCAAACTTGTTTTGTTTTTTTTTTTTAACCACATTGTCTTTCGTCCAAAATAAAACTGATGGGGAATCCAAATACATGAAACAGATCCTAGCAGAGCTTCAGCGGTTAACGTGAGGGGTGGGGATGTGGGCAAAGAATCCTCACCTCGAGCTATGCTCCCTTCCACAGCCGCCTCCCCTCAACATCCCCAGGCTTCCCTAGAGTCCCAGGGGGCCGGTCTCAAGCCACAGTATTACAGGATTGCTCGACATACGCAGAATAAAATTCAGTACCTAAATTTACCTGCCTTAAACCAAACCTGGGTTGTAAGGCCCTCAAGAGCCAGGAGGACCTGGTGCCTATTGATAACACAAGTGTCTGTGAGATCAACAGACCAGTGAAGCCGTTAGTTTGCACATCAGAGGTCGGGCTTGGCTTCTCAAGTCCTGGAGGACCCCTCCCTGCAATCCTTCATCAGCTCTTGGGGCAACAGACTCTCTGACTGCTCTGGACCCACCGAGCATGTTTTTTGGTTGTCTCTGTATCAGAATCATCTGTGGCATTCTAGATGGAACGGCTGGCGATGTAAACATTTCAAAACTTTGCGACTGCAAATTTCATTTCTTTTCAACATTTGGGGCTGTTTAAACAGTAGCTTGAGTATTAAATTTGCACTTTATGGGAGTTGGGGAGGTGGGGCAGGGAGGGAGAAGGGAGGATTTCCCCAAACCATAGGAAAGGATGGAAAACACTGTTGAGTTTTTTTTCTGGGAAAACTGGGGTTTTCTTTCCCCCTTCAATTGAAATATTGCTTTAAAGCATTGGCAGGCTTACAGAAGTGAAATGAAAAACAAATCCCACAAAAATCCTGGAGTACCATAAAAATAATGAATAAAGTAATGCAAAATGCTTTGATTTCAGTAGTATTTTTCAATAAGGCTGGTGCATTCCAAACAGATTGTGTTTGTCTTGAAGGAGGCCCTTGTGCACTGCGGCTTTAGAGTTTAGAACAACGTTTTGGTGGGCTTGACTGTGATATGATAATAAGAAGGTATTCATGCAGTGAAAACAGCATGGACTTTGAAAGTGGGTCAACCACGGTTCAAATCCCTCTTTCCCCTTTATATGTCCCTGGCCACTTGGAGTAAGTGACCATCCTGCTGGGGCTGAGTTTCCTCACCTGTAAAAATCTGAAGAGTAAGGTCTACCTCCATGGGCTGTGAAGTTTGAGAGAATGTGCTTAAAATCTGCAGGGAGGGTGTGTAGGCACTGGGACTGAGTTTGAGTAAAGATGGCGATTGTATATTTGCGTCCAGAGCTCTGCAAAGTGTCTACCGTCTACCCAAAGGCCTGTCTTCCAACTGCCCGGGGGGCTCCTGCTGTTCCCCTATTTTCTCTTCAGTTCACATGGCTTTTTATTAGATTATAATATGAATACATATTTCCTGGAAGAAGCTTGGAAACTAAAGATGGGTTTTAAGAAGAAGTCACCCACCATCCCGATAAAACTCCAGTGTGTTTTTCTCCATATATACATATAAATATGTATTTCTTTCTTTAGCCAATTTCTATTTCTTGGTAAGGGAACAGTTTTATTCATTGACATTTTCAAATGTATTAGAATAGGGCTGTGTTTACCATTTTTCTTTTATAATTTCTTAAAATACTCTTTTTATTAGAACAAAAGTGATACATGTACATTGTTAAACATTTAGAAAAAGTGAAAGCATAAGACGAAATGAAAATATCACCCACGATCTCAATACATGGAAAGTCACTGCCAACATTTAGTTGTATACCCTTATATTCTCTCTATATCTATCTATCTACCTATCTATAAAGATATATATGTCATATACAAGATACATAAGATAAGATATATATAAATATATATGACATATTATGTTTTTTCCAGTTTTGTTTAGATATAATTGATTTACAACACTGTATGAATTTAAGGTATACAGTATGATGCGACATATATTGTGAACTGATCACCACAATAAGTTTAATTAACATCATCAGCTCACACACAATTTTTTTCTTGAAATGAGAGAGTATAAATTTAAATTTAAAAACTCAAATTGGGAACTTCTTGAATGATCACTATTGTAGATTCCTTTCTTTTGCCAAATATCGCATTGAGAATATTTTCCTGTATCATTAACTTCTCTTCTATGTCATAGATTTTACTGGTTGATATTATTTCATTGTTCTATATCATAGTTTATTTCATTAATTCCCTATTATTAGGTAGATTTCACTATTTAATTATTATAGACAATTTTGTAGTAAACATCCTAATAACTAAATTTATGCTATGATATATTTTTTAAGTAAGAATATGATATATTCTTTAAAATATATTTCTTTTTTTTTTTTTTTTAAAGATTTTATTTATTTATTTGACAGAGAGAGACAGCCAGCGAGAGAGGGAACACAAGCAGGGAGAGTGGGAGAGGAAGAAGCAGGCTCCTAGCGGAGGAGCCTGATGTGGGACTTGATCCCAGAACGCTGGGATCACGCCCTGAGCCAAAGGCAGACGCTCAACGACTGCACCACCCAGGCGCCCCTAAAATATATTTCTGAAAGTGCAATTTCTAGTGGACTTACATGCACATTTTAAAATATTTTTCCAAGTTGCTCTCCAGTAAGTTTATACCAATTTATACTTCCTCTCGGAGTATACAAAACTATCAGCCTGCTTGTACCTTTATGGTTATCGTACTGGTACTATCATCAAAGAGAGGAAAATTTTGTGCTAATTTGTCAAAAAAAATCATCATACTTATTGTAATTTACATTTTTTTATTATTAATATTTTTCTATTTTGAATTATCTGCCATATCTTTTATATATATTTTTTCTTTTCTTTTTTTTTTTTTTAAGATTTTATTTATTTATTAGAGAGAGAAACAGCCAGCAAGAGAGGGAACACAGCAGGGGGAATGGGAGAGGAAGAAGCAAGCTCCCAGTGGAGGAGCCTGATGTGGGGCTCGATCCCAGAACTCCAGGATCACGCCCTGAGCCAAAGGCAGACGCTTAACGACTTAGCCACCCAGGCGCCCCTATTTTTTCAAACTGCTTTGTTGTGGTAAAACAAACAGGGAAAATGGATGAAGTAGATTAATTAAGAGTATAGTTAGATTGGTTTTGACAATTGTACATGTCTGCGTAAGCACTCAGATTAAGATATGAAACATTTTTAACGCTCCGGAATAGAACACAACCCCCACTGATCTATTTGTCTATCCTGTGGTAATGCCACATTCAGAAAACATCATATACCTAGAAATGAATCTAACAAAGGGTATGCAGGAAAAACTACAACATATTATTGAAAGAAATTTAAGAAGACCTAGAAAAGGAAAGGATATCCTATGTTGTAAAGATATTGATTCTCCCAAAATTCATCTATAGATTAAATGCCATCCCAAATTCTAGAAAGCCTTTATTTTCTGTGGAGTCAATGAGCTGATTCTAAAATTACATGGAAATTTAAGAGCCAAGAAAAGCCAAGGCAATCTTGAAGAAGAAATAACAAAACGGAAGCATTTATACTACCAGATATGAAGACTTACTATAAAACAATAGTAATTAAGACAAGGAGTATTATGGGCAAAAGACTGGAACAGACACTTCAAAAAGAGGTTATTCAAGGACCAATACACATATAAAAAGGTTTTAAACTTCATTAGTCATCAGGGAAATGCAAATTAAAACCACAATGTGATACCACTACAAACTTGGCAGAATGACTAAATTTAATGTGGAGCAACTGGAACCCTCACATACTGCTGAGAGGAAGATAAATTGGTACAGTCGCTTCAGAAAAAAATGGTTTGGCCATATCCATTGAATGTAACCTACCTATGATGCAGCAATTCCACTTGTAGGGATATACCCGGCAGAAATGCACATCAAAAGACAATTCATGTTCATTAGTGAAATGTCCACCAGCAGTAGAATGGATAAATTGCAGTCTGTCCATACAATGGAATCTTATATGACAATGAGGGTGAAAGAACGACAACTATATGCAAAAACATAATATTCACAAAATAAGCCAGACATGGAAGATTGCACATGGAATGATTCCATCTATATAAAGTTCTAAAATAGGCTAAACTAACTTATGGTGTTTAAAGTCAGGATAGTGGGGCGCCTGGGTGGCACAGCGGTTAAGCATCTGCCTTCGGCTCAGGGCGTGATCCCGGCGTGATGGGATCGAGCCCCACATCAGGCTCCTTCGCTATGAGCCTGCTTCTTCCTCTCCCACTCCCCCTGCTTGTGTTCCCTCTCTCGCTGGCTGTCTCTATCTCTGTCAAATAAATAAATAAAATCTTTAAAAAAAAAATAAAGTCAGGATAGTGGTTACTCTTTGGAATATGAAGTGGTTGTTAGGGCACAGCAAGAGTTCTGGGCTGATGGGCACGCTCTGGTTCTTGACTAGGTGCTGACTATATGGGTGTTTTCCTTTTGAAAATGCATTGAACCGTATAATTTGTGTACTTTAAATTTTGTGTACTCATAATTTGTGTACTTTAAATTTTGTATATTATTTCTTACTTTTTTCTAAGAAGAAAATAAAAACCTTAATGGCTAATGCTATATAATCTTTTTGCTTGGTATTGCTGAGGCCAGACAGGTTTTCCTTTCTTAGGTAGGATTATAGACTTTCCCTTACCTGAGACTAAAACATGATTTCTGGAATTATTTCTATATCGTGGCTATTTTAATCACTATTGTCTGACTTTCAGGGAGCACTGTGGATCTAAAGACATTATTCTTTTGTTTAAGTTTTATAAAATTTTCTTCTATTGTTAGATTATTGTATCTTCCATTTTTTTGACTATCTCTATTGACATTCCTGATAAATGATAATTGAATCTATTGAATCATTTTTAAAAAAATTCTTTCCTTTTAAAATGCTCATCTCTTTATTCTGGGAAAATTTCTTGACCTTATTGTGTATTTCATTGACTTAAAAATTTAAAAAGTATTCAAGCTGCTATTTGTTGCTTTCAATTCAGCAATTGTGCTTCTCATCATTTTATAGAATTTCCTGATCTCTGATATTCTTTTTAAATTATCAGCTGCTCTCGATATAGTGTTGAGAATACAACTAGATCATTCCTGAAATTTCTTCTGCTTCCTGCAGTACCAGTTTCTTAGGAGAGTATTTTCTCCAAATCCCCAGAGCAGCTCTCATTTTGTACATCAGAATCTTTCCTTTTCCAGCTTCTTCACTCCGGCTGCACATCCTTACGGAGATGCTCAGAGAGTTAAGATGCGTTCTGTTATCAGGGGCGCCTGGGTGGCACAGCGGTTAAGTGTCTGCCTTCGGCTCAGGGCGTGATCCCGGCGTTCTGGGATCGAGCCCCACATCAGGCTCCTCCGCTATGAGCCTGCTTCTTCCTCTCCCACTCCCCCTGCTTGTGTTCCCTCTCTCACTGGCTGTCTCTATCTCTGTCGAATAAATAAATAAAATCTTTAAAAAAAAAAGATGCGTTCTGTTATTAAATACATTTTTACTAAGTACATACATACTGCTAGTCATTCCCCTAGACCCTGAAGACAGAACAGTGAACGCTCTAGAAACCGTCCCTGTTCCCACGATGTGGTCCCAGCAAACTGTAGGAAGCCAGCACACTTGGGACCTGGGCACTTCCTGCAAAGAAGGAAATGTTTTCACACTGAAAATCTTTCATGGAATGCAGGACTCACACGTGCTCTAGGAGGAGGAGGACACATTCCAGAGTTGGCAACAGAGGGAACATCTGCACCAGCTTCTTCCCCTTAATGCAGCCCATTGAGAGCTGATGGAATTTGGAGAGACTGGCAATGTGGGTTTTGATCTTTGCAAATGCTGGTCATGAAAAGTGTTAACTCTAGTCAAAGGCAGGAAATTCATGATCCAACTTCATGAACCTGAACTTCAATAACTAATGGGCCAAGGGCATCCTGGAGAATACTCTGTGGCCCACAGTTCAGTCAGTTCTAAGAATAGCCCATCAGTGTTGTTAGGATTAGTGGAAAGAGTGTCCCCTCCCACTGTCATTTCCCAAACAAACACTGCTGAGAAAGTCAGGAAATGGGAAATGGGGGAAAAAAATCACTATATGTGATGCCTAAATCCTGATTCTGCCTATTGGGTTCATTTTGCAACTAGTGTGCCTTGAAGATCTTTCTGTTCTTCTGTTTCTGTTCTATTGTTCTTTCTATTGCCCAATCATACATGGGAGATGGGGACATTACCAAGATAAAATTAAACCTAGATGGGACTTGGTTCCTTGTGCTTTAGGAGACTTCTCAGCCAAAATGAACAGCCAGGCCAGATGGTGGGTTTGTTAGAACCTCTGCTGCCTATCAGTCTGGGTGTTATCCCAGAACCAAAGTCATTTTCTAAGGACAATCTGGCAGGAGAGGGAGGAACAAGGGGGATTCCCTCTGTTTGCTGAGGGGCAAGTGACATCTTCATAGTTTAGAAGTCAGGTCCAAATCCCCACCAATCCAGACTCTCTGGGTCAGAATGTATTGCTTGAATCAGAAGTAAAGAAGTACTAGAAAATTCTTTGGGATTTTGAGTGTGTTTTTGCCTGGCCATGGAAGGAGGTCTCCCACTGCTTCTCTGTCCATTCATCCTTCTGACCACCTCCAACCATTATTTCCATCAGAAGCCTGGCATTGAGGAAAGACTCAATCAGTGCTGCCTCTTACGATTCTTGTTTGCTGCACTTTGTCCATTTCAGTGTCTTAGGAGAGGCCATTCCAGGGCTCACAGACCTCCTCTTCCAAGAGTCCAGGATGTGGGTGCCCCTGACACCATGTGAGACCGAGCTATGAATACCTAGCCTCAAATGAAAAATTCAAGACTTTCCATCACTTCCCATTTTCTCTACGAGATCCTGCTTCCCAGTCACAGGAGAAACTGTTTAGAAAAATCAGGCCACGATTACCCCCAGGAGAAAATATGTTTTGAGTCTAGTGAAGGCCTTTGCTGAGTGACATTAATTATACTCGTTTAGGTTTGACATTATTAATTAACCTTCTCAGCTGTTTATATTGTAGCCTCTTATTAAAACAATATGGTTAAAACAAATAATTAAAGACTATTACTACCACTTTAAATGTGTACACCATTTTAAGCTTACAAAAGGCTTCTATCCACAATCTCATTTGATGACACACATTGATTCTACAATGTGAATATAGCATGCTTTATTCCTTTTCTTCCCAGTTTTTATTGTAGTAAAACATACATAAAATTTACCATTTTTAACATTTTAAGTATAAAATTCAGTGGCATTAAGCACATTTACAACATTGTGCAACCATCACCACTACCCATCTCCAGAAGCTTCTGATCATCCCAAACGAAAGCTCTAAGTCCCTCAGACACTAAGTCCTCATTCTCCTCCCCCGCCCCGACCCTAGTAACCTCTGACCTGTATTCTGTCTCTATGAATTTGACCATTCTAGGGACCTCATGGAAGTAGAGTCATACTTCTCCTTCTGTGTCTGGCTTCTTTCACGGAGTATCATGTCTTCAAATTTTTCATCTATGTGGCAGAATGTATAGAATTTCATTCCTTCTTTCAGGTTGAATGATATCCCATCGTATGCATACATCAGATTTTGTTTATCCATCCCCCTGTTGGTGGACATTTGCATTGTTTTTACTTTCTGGCTATTGTGGATAGAGCTGTTCCAAACATTGGCGAGACTTATACTTATTTGACAAATGTGGTTCAGTGATCTACCTCGTCTCACGGAGATAGCATGTTACAACGACCTGGGGAGTTAAAAACAAACAAACAGACAAACTCAAGAAACCACTCTGTACCATTAAAACATCACACTCTTTGGAGGTGCAGTTTCGAGAACCCTCTAGGTGATTCTGTGCATCTGGAATTTGGCCCATGGACACCTAAGAGTAGGACTCCCAGCTTGGGCCACTCAAGACTATGCCTAGGCTTCCTCCTTGGGTCTTGATTTTTGTTATTAAAGCCATCCATCACGTTCAGTGGACCGAAGTGAATCTTCTTTATATCATGTTAGCTTATAATGTGGAGCAGGAGAAATGCACCACAGATTTTAAAATCCCAAATTCAAGCTGAAAAAGAAAGCATGCTCTCAATATACTGTGAAGCCAAATGCTGGTTTGTTGGCTAAATATATGGAACTATTTGTTTCTTGAATTTTAATCATCTCGTGTTAATGACACACAATACAAACAATTGTGTGGGTTAATTCGGCTCCGTTTAAGAAGTCTTGTTCTGTACGCCAAAGCTTGTTGTTCTGTCTAGTTCAATGCTCATGCATTAAAATGCTAATAATTAAACCGTTACGATTGACTAATGAACTCTGCCAGGGATAAATGATGGTCTTGTTAGATTCACCGCGCAGCAAGCCTCCCTTTGTACTGAGAAAGTTAAAGGTTAAAGCGCTCTTGAAACCAGTGAGTGGATCCAGGAGCAATTACAATTTTGCCTTGAAACTAATAGTTGCTACAATGATGTTTCAATTCCAACCTACTAAAAGTAAAAAGCAAAAAAAAAAAAAAAAAAAGGGGGGGGGGCGGTGTAGAGGGAGGATGACTCTGAGCTCTATTCACGGAGAAGGATGGGGGCTTTCTTTAGCCCACTGGGCGGATGGTGTGGTTGTTCAGACTAAAGCCTCCCAAATTACAAACATCCTTCTTAGAACCTGTCTCCCCAAACCCAGGCAGAAATGGTGATTTTTCAGGACACAGCAGGAGGTGATCCAACGTCAAGGGTACTTACTCTTTGGAGCCTAATCGTTAAAGGATGCCGACTGTTTCTTCCAAATCTCTGTGTGATTTGGGGGAAGGGGCTTAAACTCTCTGGACTTCAATTTTCTCATTTTTAAGAGACGAATAATAATAACAGTTCTCTGTGGTGAACATTTGCTTTGTCCTGCTGAGCAGCCCGTTCCCATTCTTGCAGCAACAGCCTCCAAGGCTCGGTGCGGGAGCCTCGCTCCTGGGCTCTTAGTTCACTCCGTGGGGTGGGAGTTGGTGCCAACACGCAAGCTCCGGGGACCATGTGACCAGAACTGGCCAATCAGAGCGTCCCATCGCTCTGGCCTCAGGGAGGCCCAACCAGAAGGAGTCCGAGCAAAATTCTGGGGCATGTGTCTAGAGGGTTCTGCAAGGCTTGCCCCCCTTGCCATGGGCTTGAACACAGGAGTGGCGGGGTCCCCCCCCCCCCCATGCAGAAGGCCTTTCTGTTGCAGACCAAACAGTGGAGGAGAGACAGGCTCTGGAGAAGCTGGAGCCAGCCTTCCTCTGGGATTTTTCAATGACAGAAGACAAAATTTCCCTTGGATTCCCTCCTCAAGCCAGTTTGAGTTGAATTTCTGTTGTTAGCCAGAAATTTGTTCTGGACGAACGGTAAGGCTTAGGTTCAGCCTTGGCTCCAGAGTCAGAGGAGCGGCCCCCTTGGACTCTCGAGATCCCTCCATCCCTCCGCAGGTTCTGAGCAGCGCCTGGGGCTGACATCGCCTTTCCTCTCCACCCGAGCCGGGGATCCCTCCAGGGCAGGGACGCCCTTCCTCGGTGCTCTTCTTCACGTCCTTAAAGCCACCGGCAGGGTGAGCTGGACTTGTCAGGCTTGTCAGAGGCAAAACTGACCGAATTTGGCTGTGAAGGATAAAACCAGAAGGCAGGGCTGTGGAGCAAACCCCTGCAGACTCTCAGGACCTCCTTGCCTTCCAGAAACCCCTTGCCCTTTTCCAACTCTACATTTTTTCCCAGAGGGAGAAATGGAAGTCTGCTGAAAAAAATTAACCAAGATCGTGAACTCCATTCATGGGCAATATTCCTTAGTCATTCTGGTTGACCTTTGGACTCACTTAGCAGTGGCCATATTTCACCAACCGGGACAGGTTTTTTTGTTTTAAGATTTTATTTATTCATTTGAGAGAGAGAGAGTGAGTGGGAGGGAGAGAGAGAGAGAGAATTTGAAGCAGACTTGGCACTGAACGCAGATCCTGAGGCGGGCCTCCATCCAGGACCCCAAGATTATGACCTGAGCCGAAATCAAGAGTCTGCCGCTTAACTGACTGAGCCCCCCAGGGGTCCGTGGGTTCCATAGAGTTTCACAACTACCTCTGTGCTTGGCTAAAGGCAGCATGAATGAAAAGCGTGATACAAATATAAGGGGATTATTATATTCCCTTAATTTCCTTTCTGGTCATTCCATGTATTTCTTGCCTTTGTAGTATGTTAATTCTTTTGATAAATATGTGCTTACTACATATGCAGTCCTGTGCTAGGTGTCGAGGATACAACTACGAAAACATAGATGTGATCTCAGCTTTTAAGGAGCTTATAGTCTGGGGCGGGATCAGGGGCTGCCAAAAAAATCCTGCACAAAAATGAATGTTTAATGATGAATGTGATAAGTCCTATGATGGAAGAGAATGGAGGGAATTGAGAGAATAAAAGCGGGAGCCCTGTGTGGGCAGTTGTGGGGGGGCAGGGATGGGGGGAGCTCTGAGAGTGTGAGGTTTGGTCTGAGACCTGCAGAATGAACTAGAGTCAGGGCTTCAGTGGGTGAGAAGAGGGGTCCAGGCAGATGCAGCAGCAGGCACGAGGCCAGAAGGCAAGAAAGAGGGTACAGGTGGAGTGCTTGGGTGGCTCAGTCAGTTAAGCATCCCACTCTTGGTTTCAGCTCAGGTCATGATCTCAGGGTCCTGGAATTGAGCCCCGCGACTGGCTCCGTACTCAGTCTGCTGGAGATTCTCTCCCTCTCTCTCTCCCCCTCCCCCCATGCTCATGCTCACTCAATCTCTCTGTCTCTCTCAAATAAATAAATAAATCTTAAAACAAAAAAGAAAGAAAGAAAGAGGGAGCAGGCTCTGGTTGCCCTGAGGACAGAGCCTGGGTCCTCTCCTGTCTGCACCATCTCCTACTCCACCATGCCGCCCAACTCCCGACCTCCAGGGCTGCCAGCCCAGCACTAGCCACAGAGCTGGGCTGTTTGCAGGGAGAGTAACGCGGTAGTACTTAGGGCTGATCACCTACAGTGCTCTTTGCCTCCTTATAAGCACAAGTTTAGGTTGTCTTTCCATCCCTGTTCAAGTGGGGCATGAACAAGTGACTTGCTTTGGCCAGGGGGGATGTGGAGACAAGTGACGTGGGTCACTTCCTGGCAGAGCTTTTCAGATGGAGTGCTTGACTTACCACTTTTCCTTCTACCTGCCACAGGCTGGTATGTTCCCAAGTGAAGGCTCTATTGCTCTGGGTCCCCAAGGGAGGGGAATGCAGAACAGACCCCCTACTAATCCAGATAGACAGGAAATATGATCTAGAAACATGCATTTGCTGTGCTCAGCCACTGAGATTTCGGTGTATTTTGGTTACAGCAACATTGCACAAATTACAATACCCTGATGCAAATTCCAATAGTATAATCACGATGATTAAAAGAGACAGTTCTTGAGTGCTTCCTAAGAGGCACAAACAAGAGTATAGGGAAAGTGAAATGGGGGGGAGAAAAATCAGCATGAAGGCTGTTATCGAGGTCGCTGCCACAGGGCAATGAGGGAGCAACTCCCTGAACCTCAGAGCCTGCTGGCTGCCCCTCGAGAACTTGGCGGCCACAGGACAGGACTCTGGAGAACTTAGCCACATTTTCCGTCCTCCATCGCTTAAAGGCTGGCCCAGTGGTGCTTCCTGTTCTCCACGGCTTTATAGTACCCCCTGACTTTGAAGAAGATTCTAAAGCAGAAAAGGGGAAAACACTAAGAATGCCAGCATGCACAGAACTGCCCACCGCTTCTGGTGAAATCAGAGATGGACTCAGACACAGCCTGGGGAGCATGACACAGGACACCCCAGGCAGCTGCTACAGTCCCTGCCTACTGCATTACCACCTCTCCTCTCAGTTTGTGTTTTGAGACGAGCCTGGGGGACGAGGTCACAAATGCAGAGTGCAGCTCCAAGGGCCGACCATGAAAATCTAGTAAAGGTGCTGCTTTAGGGACTAAGATTAGTGGGTTCTGCCAAACCTTCTCCAAGAAGCCCTCTGGGATTCTCTCTGCTAATGTACCGTTGCCCTCCTATGAACTCACCTCCGAACTTTTTCTGGCCCCAAGTAGAGCTATTTCGTCTGCCCATGACTGCCCACAAATCTCCCGTACTCTCTTATTGTATATCTGGAGGCAGAACTCATACCAGATTCATCTTTGTGGCCTCGCTGTGTGTAGCACATGGAGAGCAAACAATAGGTACTTTTTTTGAGTGAATGGGCAATTAGCACCGGTGGAACTGTCCATTTTCCTCTTCCTCAGTGAGAATTGTTGACTACGAATCATAAAAAAAGCAGTAAATATTTATAAAGTTCCTACTGGCTTGTGTTAGAAAACACTTTCATAACCATTTACATTCCACTTATGGCAAAACTGAGGCTGGGGGTGAAGTACCCCAAGGTCACACGGTGGAAAGTAGCAAAACAAGGATTTGGACAAAGGAAGCTGACACCATTGAGTGCTCTGTCTCCTAGGTGGCACTGAAAGGGCACCAATCAATTGACTTCTAGGTCCTCAAAAGTTCTGTTTAAGTCTCGAAAAAACCCTCTCCCCAGCTAGCACCATTTGGCTAAAATTATGTTTTCAATCTCGTTTTGCAACCCCACTGGGGTCCATCATATCTGGGCAAATATTCTTAGAAAGGGGGAAGCATTTACTCAGAGCGAGGGCCCCGACCATCCAGATCAGGCCAAAGCCTTTTGTTAGTCTTCACTAAAGCTGGATTATTATTCTTTCTGGCATTTGACACAATTGCAATTTTATGTTGCTTTTGTTCTTGACTCTTAAATCGTCTTCTTCACAAAACTCAAAACTTCACAAGGGCAGGAACAATATATGTTTTCCATCCATCTGTTGCTTCATTCATCGTCCATTCATCCATCCATACATCATCCATCCGTTCATCCATCCATCCATCCACCTATCCATTATCCATCCATCTACCCATCCGTCCTCCCATCATCCATCCAACCATCCATCCATTCATTCATCCATCCATCCAACCATCCATCCGTCCATCCATTCACCCATCCATTCATCCATCCATCCATCCATCCATCCATCCATCCATGCATCCATCCTCCCATCCATCCATCCATCCATCCATCCATCCATCCATCCATCCTTCCATCCATCCATCCATCCATCCATCCATCCATCCATCCTTCCATCCATCCATCCATCCATCCATCCATCCATCCATCCTCCCACCTATCCACCCAAACCAAATATTTTTGAGTTCCAGCCATGTGCCAGACACTGATCTGGCCACCAGGGAAATCACAGTGAACAAAACAAAATATTTACATGTCTGACACTTACATTTTGGTAGGGGAAGAGAGATGATAAAAGAGAAATCAGGTAAATGTAGAACACGTCAAGGATAGCAAGTGCTGTGAAGAAAAATAAAGCAACATGGGAAAGGGAGGAGAGAGTAATGGGCTACGGAGACTTCACCATCAAGACCTCAAAGAAGCCTACAGACTTGCCTCCGAGAATTTCCTTCCAAAGGATAGGAAGTCCTAGAAGTCACTGGTAACCACTGGCTGCCCACTTTCTACTGAGACCCCTGTGCTCCCGCTTCTGTCCTCTTTTTGGGAAACAATCAAGTGAAAAGAGAGAAATAGGGAGTGCAATTTACAGTATCCAGCAAAGTGCCTGGCATTTAGTGGGCATTGAGTGAATACTGGATGAATAAATGCATGAAAGGATGTATGGATGGATGGATGCATGCATGGATGCATGGATGGATGGATAAATGGATGGATGGGTGATGGGTAAATGGAAGGGTGTGAACATGGGAATATTTGGAGGTGGGCTGGAGGCTGAGGATAGCCCTGTACCCATCTAGGAGAGAGGTGGACTTTGGGAGTGTGGGTGCCTCACCCTGGCATTTGCCCACTGCCCCTAAGGGACACTTCGGGGAAGATGAGACAGGCTTGGGCAGCACTAGAGGACTCTGTGAGTCTTCTGAAGCCCCCTCTTCACCCCCACCTCCTCACTGGCATGAAGGGCAGCTAAACCTGATCCTAGGGTTAATGTCCTGGCCCAAAGCCTTGAAGGAGAGGGCGGGCGTCCAGGGTGAGGCTCAAACCCAGGCAGCCAGGAGGAATTCCTCTTCCTGGACCCACTTAAATGCAACAAAGACTCAACTGGAAGCTAAAGTAAAAGTTAATAAGAAAGCCACACTGTGTACCTAATGAATTTTTTAAATCAATTATGAAACAGTCTTATTGATCATTTGTTCACATCTTGAAACTTTTACAAATTTATTTTATTAAAAAAACTTGCACAGTCTGTTAACTCCGTAAATGTGTTTTAAATCTGCTTTTGAATGCAGCAAATAGGCTGTGTGGTGTGTGTGACCATTCTGAAATCAGCTGCTCTGCATTTGAATGGGGTCCTCCTGCCCATTCACAGAAATGCTTTCTGTTTGTCTTGTCGGTGTCAGCGTCCATCCTCCCGTCCAGGTGGTAGAGTTGCTCAGGGGGTCTGTCCCTGGTGGAGAGGCTGCTTAAAACTGCCGGGCAGCTTAGTGGCAGCTCTTCTCCTGGGGCAGTTAGGGACTGATGACTGTGGCAAGCGGCACAAAGGGAAAGGGACAATGTGAACGCATCCATCCTGAACCCCAAAAGGCAAAGAGACCCAGGAATCTGAGTCGTGAGGCCTCGCTAATGAGGGACACCAAGGCAGTCTCCAAATGCCTGGTTCCACGGAGAAGCCGCCAGCAGTCCTGTTGACAATGTTCTGTGTTCTCTTTTAACCCAGTGACAGGGGGACAAATCAATGGAAGGGGCTTTGCCAGGCCCATGAAGTAAACTGCTCAGCCATTCTAACTGCGGCTGAGTCCGTTCCTGAACTGTTTTGGGCACCTGTTTGGGGAATGATGCAGAGATCCTGGAAAGGGGCCAGAGGGAGGCAGAAATCACGTGGAAGTGTTGAAAAGCAGGATTCAAGGAGCTAGAAGTATTTTGCATTTTGAGGGGGAAAGGGCTGGCGGGGCCAGGATGCAGAGAGCCAGGAGGGGCGTCCTGACTGCCCACTTTCCAGGCTACGGATGGCTTTCGTAAGAACATCACCGGACTTCTCCTTACCGTGGAGATTCATGGCTGTTTGGTTCTGTTTTGCTTTGCTTTTTGAAGCAGGAGGGAATTAAGTTAGATCTGAGGAAGCCTGGCTTGAAGTCAGCCCTAATCCTAAGAGCGAGGGTATAGAATCCATCCGGTCCTGAGAACCCCGAAGAACCGACCAGACATGTGTCTTCTGAACAGGTGCAGACTTTCCCGAAGCCTGGAAACTATCTGACAATTAAAAAAAAATTAAACGTTTCTTGTTCCCCGTCTTCTATTTCTACACAATCACATTTCTCATAGTCGAGTATAGATAACTGCATTACATTTTTATTTTTATTGATTAATTTTTAATTTGTATTTTTAAATAAAGTTTTTTTAATGGACTATATGCTATTGCACATAATTTGGAAGAAAAGAAAAATGTAAAAGAGAAGGAAAAAATTGAGATAGTCTTTGTTAGAGTTTCCTCCTCTCTTCTCTGGGCACATAAATACATAGAATTGTTCTATGTAAAGCTTTGTACCTTGAGTTTTTAAAAAAATTTAACTCTGCTTCACATTTATTTTGTCATGTCACTACAAAAACTTTCAAACTTTTCTATATTACGTAGTGTTTTTTTCTTGTTCCTTTAAGAAGTGAAATACAAAGCAAAACAGTAATTCAGGATGACCTGATAGGAGAAAGTAAAGCTGCCACACCTCCCATACACCCGTCCTCGGAGATAATTTCTGTGAGTGGCTTGGAGCACATTCCACGAGCCAAAGCATCTCTGATGTCTGTGTAACATCCCTTCAAATGGATACACCCCACTCTATGTACTTCCTTGCCTCCATTGTTCAATACTTACATTTTCGGTTTTTCACTGCACTTCTGTCTTCCCTTATTCCCGGTGTATTTGTTTACACACTAAATAACTGTTGGGCAGCCCCGTGTGCACTGTTCTAGGTCACGAGAATATAGCAGCGAACTAAACAGACAAGAAGCCACGACCATAGAGACCTTACAATTTAGTAACAAAAACCTGACCCTAAATAAGTAGAACAGAGCGTGTCGGAGGGTGGTATGGGCCACGGAGAAAACTTTGCAGGGAGGGGGTCAGTCTGGGTGGAGGGGCTGCCACGTTACTCCCGGGCCTGAGCAGAGCTCCAAGTCTTGACCTTGAGTTTAGGACCCTGGCTGATCGCCACAGTAGTCCTGGGAGGGCCTCACACCTTCCTCCTGGGACGACGTTTCCGGACATCTGATGCCCGACTTCCCCCTTCCTCCTTTCCCATCCCTGGTAGGGTCGGGTCTGGAGAAATTCTAGCTCATGCTTTTTCCTCCGCAGGAAAACTTTGCAGGAACTAAAATTCCCATCGGCCCGTACTTTCCTGCTTTCTCACCTGCATGAATGTGTGTCACGGGGATAATAAGGCAGGCTGGCTGGTAGAGACCCAGTGCCCACGACATGAGCCAGGTCACTTCCTCAGGACCCAAGTCTGCCTCCTCAGAAAGCGATGCCTCCGAGTGAGCCTTCCACAGTCTTGAGGTTGTCGCAGGTGACAGTGTGATTACAGGGGACCAGGGTCGGGGCTGGGCCACACGGCTCTGTCTAGCCGTCAAAGGAGCCCGGAGGCATATTGCCTTCCCTGGATCTGTGTGAGGAACGTATTTTCACCTGCTCTGTGTCCAGGCCTCCCCGTCCATCTGACAGGAGACACCGCGGCCCTTCACCCAGGTGCCCTGAGGCAGGTCCCAGCCTCGCAGCCCCAAATCCCCAGGCAGTGCCTGTCCCAAGCCTTCCCCACATTCAAGGACAGCCATCGTCGGCTCAGAACACCACTGTCAGGGTTACAGAATCACTTCATGTTTCAGGTAAGGCCACCAGAGAATAGGCACACTGGAGCATTAAGAACAATGTCAATTGGATACTTTTCAGAATACAAAAAAAAAAAAAAAAAATTGGTTATTTATTTATTTATTTATTTATTTAAAAGATTTTATTTATTTATTTAACAGAGAGAGAGACAGCCAGCGAGAGAGGGAACACAAGCAGGGGGAGAGGGAGAGGAAGAAGCAGGCTCCCAGCGGAAGAGCCCAATGTGGGGCTCGATCCCAGAACTCCGGGATCACGCCCTGAGCCAAAGGCAGACGCTTAACGACTGAGCCACACAGGCGCCCCAAAAATTGTTTTTTTAAAGCAGTAAGTGAGACGAAGCAAAGCTGTGTAAAGAAAAGCTGTCTTAGACACCTGTTCCCACAGCACCCTCAGCCAGTAGGTCATGGGCGAGGCCTTCCACACTGTTCTTCCCCCACACCCATCCCCAAACACATGTGAACGCACCTAGTTTTATTTGTTGTTTTCATGGAAATGGAATCGTACTTTGTAAGGTTTTCTCAGCCTATCTTGCTTTCAATGTTTGATGGCTTTACAAGTGAGCTCATCTGACTCTACCTCCGTCTTCGTGTTTCTGGAAGGTTATATGCACCCCCACACACGTGACTTGCATATGTAGGGTCTTATCACATACGCTGATTTTCAGTGCAGACTTTCCTTTTTACTTCTCCCCTCAATTCCCCCACCGCCAACTCATGCCAACGACCTGTTTTGTGTCCTTCTCTACCTTTCTCAAGGCTCAGAGAATCATGCACAGACATACAGACATAACGATGTACAAAGTATATACATATACGCCCCCAGCCTCCTGCTTTTCTCCCTCACCCCTGTCTCATGGAAATCCACCCCTCAAATCTGAGAATGAAGCCTTCATTCCCCCACAGCGGGCACGAACCCTTATTTGTTTTGGCCATTCTTCCGATGAGAATTCATTTGATTTTTAATTTTTATTTTTGGCCACAAGGAACAACGTTGTGCGAAACATCCTTCGGCATTTATATGTAGATCGATTTCTTTAGGTAATTGTACTTCTATTTCCACGGGATAGATTGCCAGGAGCGGAAATTCTGAGACTCGGGGATCATTTAAGGCTTAAAAGGGAAAATATGAGGGAAGGAAGACAAGAGATGCATGTGGTCCAAGCCCCAAGCTCAGAGCTTCCGATGTTGGGACATTTTCAGTGATTTAATTTTTCTGCCCTCATTCCTAAATGGGTCAGAGTGTTCCTTCCGCCTCCTGTAGACAGTCAGAGCAAGGAGTCCCACAACTATTCAAATGCTTCCTGAGGCTCATGCAGGAAAAATAAATACTGGCGTAGGGGGCAGGGGCCTCTTATTAGCCCGTGACCTTGAGAATCCAGCCGGCCTCTCCGCACACGTTGTGTTCTCCTCCACCGCAAAGGAAGCCCGGCAGGTCAGGTGCTGGGGATCCCCACCAGAAGGTGAAGATGCTAGCACCACGCCCTGGGAGGGGTGGACGCTGTTCGCACCGGTTCGAACTTGCTCTCGGAGGCCTTGGCTGAAGTTCAGCTACAACCCAGCCGTCCTCCCCGTTGCCCCCCACCTGCTGCTGTGGTCTCGCTGGGATATTCGGCCTCACTTAAAAGTTACTGCTTGGAACATCGGTTCTTTCTTTCCTTGATGGGAAAATTACTGCAATTGGACGGAACAAACCCCTTCCATTTTAGCATCAACAAATCAATGAGTCATGATGGATGAGAAGGAAAACCATAAATGCTTAGGGTGACTGAGGGGAAAAAAAAATCTTTGTTTGAAACAGGCTGATACAATCTCCACCCATTCATTTGGCCACGTTGCTCATTAACCATGTAGCTGGACCAGGATGGGGGATGGGGGTGGAGCAGGCTGAGGGCAGGGCAGGGTCCCACACTCGTCCCCTGTACACCATGGAGGCTCGGACAAGAATAATGTGTTGAAATCTGGTGTAACGCTTTACCCCAGGTCCTGGCACCTACACGGTTATGTGCCATTGATTTGTAACCCTGGCATTGGTTCCATAACCTGGGGGTAAAGGGTGGAGACAGATACAGAGTGAGGCACGTTTGCTTCTAAGCCAATTGAGGAATGCTTAGTTTCACTGAGTGGGAAGGTGGTTCCGTGCAGTCGGCTTTAAGGAAATGGTCCCTCCGTATTTATCAAAATCTCAGAGACATCACAGGACCTCATGGAAAGAACTAGAATAATTTAGGAGACCTGGTCTCTGGTCATGGCTCTGCTACCAAAAAGCTTGAGGACGTTCATGGAAATAACTCACTTCTCTAGGCCTCAGTTTACCCACCTGGAAACTGAGGCCATTAGACTGGATGAATTCCAAAGATACTCTCAGGTATGAAACTCTAAGTATTTCTTACATTAAAAATAATGTTTAAAAATATATAACAAAAGAAATCATGTCTCACAGGGAGAAACTGGGAAATACAGATGGACCCAAAAAAGGAAAAGGGAACAAAATATTAAATCTTAAGTCACAGTACTGAGAATAAAAATTGAAAAAAAAATCAAATTTGAAATATATTACTGAGTTGTAAACATTATTAACCAACTTACGTATATCCTCATAGGCTCTAGAAATAGGTATACTTATCTTTTAGTATTTATATATAAAATTTGTACTTCCAGCAAACAAGGCATCGTTCTAGACATATGGCATTACAACGTGCTTATTTGTAACTTAGCACGACACACGAATTTCTCTTTATGTCGCTATGAACCTCATTTAAAATGCCTGCCTAGTTCTTTAGAATACGGCTGCTCCAAACTTTATTAATGCTGAACAGCCAAGATGTTTCGTATTTGCCACTATTAAAAATAATACTATGAAGGACATCCTGGTAATTACGTCTTTACGTACATCTTAAAATTCTGTCCCGAAGTAGGTTGGTGAGACAGGTATGGAAGCATAGTTAATGGGTGTTGTGTGCTGAGAACAGCGAGGAGAGGCCAAGCTGGCTCCAGTGGGCTTTCTGTTGGGAAAGGGGAGGAGAGATGTCTGAGCCAAACACTGACCGTGAACTTGTTGAAGGGAATCTCTACTGTGTGCTGACTGGTGGGGGGCTGGGCACAGCAGGCAGGGGCTGGGGGGCTGGTTAGTGAGGGTCTCTGAAGCACCCGCTGTGTGGGGCAGGGGCTATGAGATGTGACCCAATTTCACATATCCAGAGCCTACAAAGTCATTGGGAGATGTGCGTTGAATTTCGGGCATCGTTGAGGGGGAGGTGAGTAATTTTGTATTGCCAGGAAATCAGGAGAATGTTCTCTGATAACAATCGCCGCTCAGCTATTCCCCGAGGAAAGAACTAAGGGGTTCTCCCTCATTGACTCTTGGAATGCCATTTCGTGGCCCTCCTCATTACGAAAGGGGAAGAATAAAAGTTGAGGTCTCATGAGCAACTGCTTGCAAGATTACGGAGATAATAGGTTCAGTGCATTTGCGTTCCTTCATAAATAAGGAAAATGTAGGATAAGAAAAGAGCCAAGAGCTCTGATCACTCAGCAGATGGTGGTGGCTCTGGTCCTGGAGTGTGGCACTCGCTGGGATTCGCAGGGAACCTCTCTGTACCCATTTCACAGACTCAGAGGTCCGAGCGATGGGTCCAACTCTATGGCAGAAAGCCATGGCAGGGTTGGAAACCCATCCTGGGTTCGTGGAAGAGCCTTCACGGCTTTACTGTTGAAAAGTTGGAATGAGGTAACGTCTCAGAACGTCCTTTGTAAACTATAAAATATTATAAGTCTATGTGAGAGATTACTATGACTTATAAAGCTAAGTTACAGCAAATTTTAAATGAAAAGCTCAAGTCGCCGAGCTGTAGAACGCTAACTTTTCGTATTCATTTCTCCTAATGGGACAGTAAGAATCGTGAACATGTATTGAATTCTGCTATGTGATCTAAGCACTTCTATGATGTTAACCCATTTAATCCTCACGCAAACCCCGTGAGGTGGGTGCTATGATTGTCCCCGTCTTACTGATGAGGAAACGAGGCTACACAGATGTGAGATAATTTGCGCAGAATCCCACCGTCTATCCGTACGAAGTCTGCTGGCTCGCAAAGTCTGTGATGCTTCCTAGGTCACATAAAAATGTACTCAGGCCCAGAAAAAGAGGACCTGGGTTTAACCGGACCATTAATGTGCCTTTGGAAAGTCAAGGCCAATCCAGAGATTTGCTCCCCCGTTTGGTTGGCACGAGACAGACCACTCCAGCTGGGGATCCAGGCAGGGGTCTCTCTTGGAACAGAAAGGGTTAAGCTGACCCATGACCTGGAAGACCCTGAGATTATTTTCCTTCTGTGCCACATATGTAGATGGGCTCTGAAGACCGAACATCTCTCCTCATTGGGAATCATGAATTTTTATGAAGCCAGTCCAGAATTCCCAGAATTCAGTCGGGTGCACTTTGCAGACCCTAAAATGCTCTCACCATGGAAGGTTTCATTGCTTGCACCTGCTAAAACATTTGAGGCATTTGAGAGGCAGTGAAACACATTTGCTTTTCATTTTATCTGACTTTGGAAACCTTTGAAGTGTTTAATAGTAGAGCCCAGGAAAGATCCCCGCCTCTTAATCATTTACTCGGGAGGCACATTCTCGGCTGGTAGCCTGTCAAGCAGAAACTGACCTGAGCCCAGTTTTATTAAGTGTCACATGCCCAGTCACTGTTCATTAAAGGTGTTTTAAGGTTTGAATTATGTAATTTATGAGAAGAAGAAATAAAAATTCCATTGTTTTATTAATATGCAGCCCAGGATCTCTTGCTCATAACAAACTTGAAGGGAAGTTGGGCAAAAGGATGTGAGGGGGAGGATGGAGGTGGCCTTCGGTCCTCTGGCCTTCCTTGGCCCCCTGGCCCTCCCATGTCCCCTCCATGCCAGCCCAGGCAGGAAGCGGGCGGGCAGGCAGAGCTCTGGGAGGGAGCTGTCCCTGCCTGTCCTCCTATCCCCTTGGTCTGAGACCCCATGTGACAAAGCACCTTCCTCTTCTCTTCCCAGCTCTTCCGCCTCTTTTCCAGAAAGGCCTAAAACAAACAAGCAGCAGGAAAAATCATTCCTAGAGTGACCCCGGGTGACCATGTGGGTCACAGTCATTGAGAACTAATGTGCTTGTCTCAGGAGAGTTGGGGCGGGTGTGGTGCCCGGCCCTTGGCCAGCTGCTGTAAATGATCTCATTGGAAGGAAAGGGGTGATCGTCCCTACTTTAGAGAAGAAATAGAGGCGCTAGGGTTGGACCCCAGAGCTGCCCCTACCTTTTCTCTCGGGTGCCTAGGACATCCTTAGCCCGGGTCAGCCTTCTTGGAATCATGCTGATGAGCAGGCCGGGAGGTGTGGAAAGACCGGACCAGGCAGCGTGTGCCTTATCTGGACTTGAACTCCACCCCGTGGCCCCGCAGGCCCCCAGCAGGGTTAGGGGTCTTCATAAAGGACTTTTTTCTCTTATCAATTCTCCATGTATTGTCGGAGCACTTACAACTCTATGTCCACCAGAGGCTCTGCTGAGAGCTGCTCCTGGCTGGGTCTCCCTCATCTGACAGGTGGACGCCCACCCTGCCCCCTCCGAGGCCCCCATTCTCCTCCCCAGCTCCTGAACAAAGCCCTGCCTGCCCCGTGGTGGGGTGGCCTTGAAATCCTCCTGTGGTTGTTCACATATACACGCTGCCCTCGGATTAGCCCAATAAAGCACCAGAAGGAAAAAAGACCTTTTCCAAAATGTGGCCAGCCCAGAATATTTAGATCATGGCTGGGATTTGAAAGCTGTTGCAGCTGAAGGTATTTTTCACTCTCCACATGCCCCCCCACGTTCCTGTACCCCACGCCGAGAATCATGAACTTCATTTTGAGTATTTTCCTAATCAAGTGACTCATGGGTTACAGGTGCAAAGTTGTACCAGGCTTTTCTCCCTCGGCTCAAATTTGTGAGCTTTTATTTCTGAAAGGGGATCTCAGGTGCTAAGCCTTTTCTAAGACACCTCACAGGATGGTGTAGCATTTTTGAGAACAGGGGCCCTTTAAAGCCGGGTGGGGTGGGGGCGGGGCAGGGCTAGCGCTAAATGAACTCCTGTTTGGGAAGCTCCGGGCTCCCAGACAACCCAGGATAGGAAAGGCCGTGTGTGCAAGAGGCAAGGTGGTGGGCCAGGTTTTACAAATCTGTGTCAATCATTAACCCACTTAATTTTGAATTACCAATTCAACTGATATTTCTATAGTGCTGCCTGCTCGCGGTCTGGACTGTAGGAGTCGTTGCCTTTGATCTGCCGGACCAATTTCCATTAGCAGTAAAACCACAGACCTCTGCTGGGCCAGAGGCCTTGGGGGAGCTCTGAGCTGCTTGTCCCAATGCCGAGAGAGCCTCGGGTAGAGTCTCCAGAAGTAGTCATCCCAAATCTAGGAACTCATGAATTCTGTGCAGATTTCAGCAGCATGCCCGGCCCTGGGAAACAGAGAGGAGTAGGTTAGTTCGGCCTCTCGGAGAGACAGGTGCACAGGCAATTTCCACACACGAGCTTTGATACGTGCTTGGACGAAAAGGAATAGGCAGCTGTGGGAGTTTTGAGGAGGTGCATCAGGGAAGACTTCCCAGAGGAGGTGACGCCTAAGCTGAGAACAGAAGCTGGGGGAGGAATTAGTGGGGCGATGGGCAGAAAAGCAAAGGCAAGCTTGGAAGAACCTTCTAAAACCTGGGAAGGAGTATGGAATTTCATCCGAGGGTTGTGGAAGCCATCGGTTGGTTTTAAGAAGGGGTGGGTAACGTGAGTAGATTCTTGCTGTAGAAGGCCAGGTGTGGAAAGCGGAGTGGAGAGGGGCAGGAATGGAAGCAAGGAGACCGGCCTGACATTAGCAGGGGGCGCTGCTGAGGGGGCATTTTGGGTTAAGCGAAACCTAATCGGGGCAGATGTGCCGCCAGGGAGAACGGGGGAGATCCTGCCAGGAGGTCTGGCTCAGGGACATGATGGGCCTTTCCCAAACCACAAAAGGCAGGGCCCTCCTGGCATCCAAGCCTGAACCCACTGAGCTTCTGCTCAGAGGTGGAAACTCAGAAAAGTACAGACAGTCACCAGGAAGAGAGGGCTCAGAGGGGACAGGTGTGCGAGCGGGTGCTCCTTCTTCAAGTCTAGAAAGATTTACTTTAACTATTGGAGTTGGATGGCTTTCAGGACTAAAATTGAGGGAAGAACTTCCCTTGGACTCTGGACGCGTATCAGGTAAGAGCTGGCCCAGTGCAGCCATGGACAGTTGTGCAGGCTGAGCACACAACCACGGAGCCACGGCAGGTGGCCCTGGGTGGCATGGAACTTCTGTCAAGCATCAAGATGTCTCGGCCTGAGTGTTGGAGACTATTTTTTTTTTCCTCATGGGGTGTGGTGACATAGACAGAGGTACTCACTATACCCGGTGAGACTCTAGCACTTTCTTCCAAAAAAGGTGTTGAATGTGAACATTACCTAGCCATTATTATTTTAAAAAAATTAATCCAACACTCAACTATGCACTGGCTCTGCTGCGTACTTTCCCGTGTTAGCTCATCCAATTCCCCCACCTGTGAGAAGTAGGCATCCTTGCGTTCATTTTCCCTGATGGGAAAACTTGAAGTCAGAGAGAGTAAGTCATCGGTGCAGGTCTCACGGCTGATTCGTGGAAGTGTCGAGAATGATCAAAGTGTCACAGGTAAATCCAGCTGTGGCTGGAGCATGGTGGGGGGGACTGGAGAGTCATCTGGGTCTGCAGTGGTTTTCAGTGACATGAGCAGGCATGAGGGTTCCTGGGGAAGTGGCTCCTCTGAGAAGTTCGGTACCTCTGTGCGCAGTGTGCGGCTCTCCGAACCTTGCCCGGTCCCTCTCTTTCCCCGGCTGTGAAACAGGAGGCACATGCATCAGCGGGGATAGCGTGTTTCTGATTTCTGCATGCCTGCCCCCCATTCTGCCCGTGCGGCTCGCACGGCTAAATCCACGCACCTACCTTTTCCAAGGCACCGAATGCAGCGCTGCCTGTGAGTAAAGCCTGGGAGAGGAACGGGGAGGTTTGCCTAGCCCAGCCCGCCCCCCTCACCATGCCTCTGGCAGAGTCGATGGCAAGGTGAATGGAAGGAGCCCATCGAATCCGGAGATGAGGAAGTTGACAGCCCAGACGCGGCCCATGGCTGGTGTCGTTGTGGCTCTCCAGAGATCCCCGTGGCCATGGGGACAGCAGGCTGATGGTCAACACTGACGAGAGACAAATGGGGAGCGTACTGCCTATCATTCAGTGGGTGCACATCAGAGCAGTTTGCCCCCACCTCTGAGAAGTTGACATTCAGCTCCTTTTGGACGATGCATTATCCAAACAGATCACTTTGCCCCAGGATGGCCAGAAAGAGAGAGGACTCCCTTCTGATATCTAGGGGCGCGAGGGGAGCACTTAGCCTCTATTCTGTGCTGGGTCCTTTGGTAGGCGGTTATTTCACTGGCCCTCACCCTCTGGGGGTGGCTGAGGTGCTCCACGGTTTACTGAGCAGAACACTGTGGTTTGCAGACTCAGCATGAGGTCCCAGTCTCAGCAGCAGAGTTGGGTGCTGCTTGCTTCTGACTCCTTCCACGCCGTGCTTTGCCCGCGTGGCTGTGGCGGCCTCACACAAAGGACACAGTTGGGCAGATGGGGTGCATTTTAGAAGATGTGTAAAAATGTAAGCAGATTGCCATCATTTTTTAAAAAAGATTTTATTTATTTATTCGACAGAGATAGAGCCAGCCAGTGAGAGAGGGAACACAGGCAGGGGCAGTGGGAGAGGAAGAAGCAGGCTCACAGCGGAGGAGCCTGATGTGGGGCTCAATCCCATAACGCCGGGATCACGTCCTGAGCCGAAGGCAGACGCTTAACCGCTGTGCCACCCAGGTGCCCCAGATGGCCATCATTTTAAATGGACCCTGGTGTTCATGAATGTGGTGCCTTCACGCTCTAACCTGAGGACGCAGGATGTTTCCAGAATTCCTGTTTGCGAGTTAACCTACCACCACGGAGATTTTTATCCGGAGGAGAAAGGAAACAAACGTGAAAACGCGAACCTGCCCAGATGCAAGAAGACAGGTGCTGGCTTGCCAAGGGATGGGGCTGGATTTCGCACTGTGGGAATTAGCTCCGAGTTGCCACCCAGAGGCTGGGGGTGGGCACGGGGGCCCAAGCCAGGTGTTCATTCCCTGAGGCTGAGAGGGGACGTGATGGATGGCTGAGAGTGGCTTGGGCCATCCCTCCAGGCTGCCCTGGCCTTTTCCAGATGACCTCCACATGGCAGCTCTCCCTAATTCGGTGACTCTCCAAGCGCGGTCTAAAGACAATCTTGGGAAGTTGTAAGTCCCATACAGACTTGAACAATCATGTTTTCTTTCAAAAGTAAAAATAATTCTCCAACCAGACATCTAAACAGACTTCCTTTGTTGCAATGAGAATACGCTTTGCTACAGAATAAGCCTTTTAATTTGTTCTGTCTCCCATTAGGGTCCAAGACGAATTCTCCAGAATGTATGAATACTTTTTTCCTTTAAATGGTGTCCGTGCACAGTTGGGGTTGAGAAACCATGTGCTCACGTAAAATTAGACTCCCGAACCCCAGAGATCAGAAACAGTGAGCAAATTATAGAGAGAGACCCCAGTAGCTTTGCCCCAGGCCTGGAGGCTGTGGGGTAAAATCCGTTTGCCCCCTTGGCTCCTCTTCCCAGCTCTGAGCAAAGCCTGGCTTCAGGAAAGATGAAACCTGCCTGGGGTGGCATGGCTACCAAGCAGGGGGACACAGCAGGGTCCCTGGACACCCAGGGAGTAATTGAGTAATTTCCTGACTACCCCCTGATTCTTTCTGGGGGTGGCTCCTGGAATATGACTGAGTTGCTGGCTTGGCTGCTTCGGTCTGGAACATCAGACATGTGCCACCACTTTCACGCACACCATTGAATAGGTAGGACTTCGGGTCCAGTGCGTCCATGGGTCTGTAGCCTTCTGAGCCTCTGTGGGGCTTGGCTGGACACACACCGCTGGGTTCACCATCCCAGGAACAGAAATAGAGTACTAGTCACACCCAGGGTTTACCAAGGTCTCACTGTACAATGCTGTCTCACTTTATTCTCCCCTACAGAGGTTAGGGGGTGTTATCATCTCCCCCTTTTCTAGTTACCCAAGGCTTGGACAGATCAAGTGACCTGCCCAAGATGCCCCATGAGGGAGCTGTATGCACAACCACTTCTCTTGACTTCAGACTGTCACAGAAGGAAGACCCACTGTGTGTAGATCCTTTTTTCTGGGTGTCATTGGGGATGGCACATCCTGCCCTTTAGAATCGTGATGTCCCAACAGCAGCCACTAGTCCCCCGCGGCTACTGAGCACTCCAAAGGGGGCTGCTCCTAACTGAGATGTGCTGTGAGTGCCAAACACACACTCGTTTCCAAAGATACCGCAAAAAAGAGAATGCAAAACATTTCATGAATATTTTTACGTTAATGATGTGTTGAGATGATAATATTTTACATATAATGGGTTAAAGAAAATATAATGTTAAAATGAAGTTTGCTGGGTTTTTTTCCTTTTTGTAGGTGGGGCTACAAGAAGAGTGACAGTGACATCCGTGGCTTTCCTTCTTTCTCTATGGCCAGCATTGCCCTAGAAGTTCTTCTGCACGTGTGCACACCGGTTTGGTCCCGGATCCTGGGCTGGTTCTGACACCCTCCATCTTCGGGCATCTCTCATTGTGGTGATGATGAGCCCTGAGAGCAAAGGACAGGGTTTGTCCTTCTGCCCCCAGAGCAGCAAGCAGAGGGCTGCGCTGGTAGGAGAAGCTTGAGAAGTACGGTCGATTTTTGTTATTTGTGGTAGTTATGGTCTAGAAGATTGCCACAGACAATGAATTAGTAAATACTGAGCCACTGCTCCTGGGGAAAATACAGGGTTAGGTTCCTGCAAGCCACTTCTTCCATTTTGCTGACTGATCATTACGTAACCCCGTGTAGTGTGTGTTTCTGGTTAAAGATTTAGATACCTCGTCAAGCCTCAGCTACCCAGTCTGTAAAATGGGGGTCCCGCTACTCCTCCCCCCCTTGTGAACGCTGTCGTGAAGATGCGACGAGGCACCAGGCAGAGCGCTTTGGAAGTGGCACCTAACACGCGGACGCACAGAGTTCACACGCTTTCCTGATCCACTGAGCGCTGGGGAAGGCAGGACTTGTCAGCGCGCAGGCATTGAGAACACAGGCTCTGGACCCAGCTTGCCTGGTTTGGATCCTAACTATGTCCCTGATGGACTGTGTGAGTTTGGGCCAGTGACTGAAACTGCCCAGGTCTCGGCATAAAGATTCAATGAGACCGTGCTGGCAAAGCGCTGGGCACAGCCCCCAGAGAACGCCCAGGGAGTGGTGGCAAGTCTCATTCTAGTGGTCACTGTGCCCTCATCTGGGCTGAGTGATGGGGGTCAGGGGAGTCATGGGAGCCTCAGCTTCTTCATCTTGAAAGCCAGGGAATAATACCTCCTTCAGATAAGAGAGTAAGAAATAACCCAGAGCATATCAAAGCTAGGCACATAAGAAATACCTCGCGCTCCTTTCTCTCGCCCCTCTTCTGTTTGATCCTCCTGGACGAGCATTTCCTCCCTCGTTCAAGGAGAGAAAAAGCACCGGCTCAGCGAAGTGGTTGTCTGATCGGATGAGGTAACTTGCTGAGAGCACCAAGCACAGTGCCCAGCACCTGGAGTCACAGGATGGTAAGTCCCTCCATCCTTCCTCCCGTCTCCCCGCCAAGTGGACCCAACACTGTCGGGAAGAAACAAACAACACTTCGCTAACTGGTCCTAAAGAACGGGAATATCATGAGTGTCGGGACGGCCAGCCTCACTGATGCCCAGGAGGAGGCCCGGCTTAAGGGAAGGGTTGGGGGGCAGGCAGCAGGAGTGGGTTACCCTCTGGGCTAAGGAATTTGATTCTCTGGAGGGCTTGGATGAAAACATCTGGGCTGACCTGGGGCAGATCTGCTAGGTTTGGAGAGCTAGCGGTGGCGGCGCCAGGGGGTCATTTGTCTTTAGCCTCAGGAGACAATGAACCCTGGGCCTCCTGAGCAGTGAGACTGGGGACAGGGAGGGATGTCCCTTGCTCCTTCTGCTTTCTCTCACACAGCTTCTAAGGAAATTCCATTGCATTGTATTTACAAGGCATCCCCAACTGTCAGCTTCCTTGAACACAATGTATTTAATAAAAAGCCATTAAGCCTTGTAAAGCTGTCAGAAATCTAAATGACACTTGTAATAAAATCTTGTCGGGTGACCTGTTCCGGTTAATCAGGTCCAGTGACATCATCGCCCGCTGATCTGTCTGGTACCCAGGGCGCTAGGTATATTTAGACAGCTTTATGATCCACACGGATTTGAGTTATTAAAATTGTACAGTTTTGCAAGGAATTTGGGATTTAATAAAGCAGTGGAGAAACTACAAAAGGAGCAATAACCTTCCAAAAAGCCAATCCTCCCGTGTGCTGGGGGCGTGCGCTCGGCTAGTGGCCAGCCAGGTCCGATGCCAGGCCCTCACATGGGTGATTTTATGCATCTACAATGTGTCGATCTGGCGTTTGCAAGGCTAGCAAATATATCGAACGAACCCAATGACTTCAAGGTGGTGAATTGTGCTTAAATGTAAAGATTTATGGATGTATTCAGATTACAAGAAGATATTACCGCCAATTGCATATTGGCTCTAACTAGCCTCTTTTGAGCAAATCAGCTGCTCGATTGTAAATATCTTTGTCCCTGATTACCCTCCGGGGTAGTTTCCTGAGCCCTAGTCTCTTAAAGGCCTATCTTTACTTATCTTGAACTACAAAAGTCAGCCTTCATGTAACAATCAGGATGAGACAGACGGACAGACATAGACAAGGGGTATCTATTTGCTCGATAATCTATAAATTTAGACTAATGAGGCAGATATCAAAAAAATGTGTTGGGCGCAAGGTAAATAAATCACATGTGGTCTCCTGGCATAAACTGGCACAGCGTTCCTGATATTTCGGTCAAATTATTCCATTTGTTTTTAAAGATATTTTAATCCCACATGACCTCAAACTTCCCGTGAACCAGGGCCTGGACCCAAGGCCGCCCACGGCCTTTGCAATAAATCCGTTGTCTCCCTTCCCAGACCTCAACCCAGCTCCATAGATCACCTCTCCCTGCATCTTGCTTCAATTACTCAATTAACTGCAGTAAAGTTCTTGTAGGTTTTGCAGATGTTGCTTTATTATCAAGGCCTCAGACGAACAGGAGAGTTCAGGAGCTGAGGTTATAGGAAGGTTGATGGGGGAAGGGCCAGGATGGGACATGGGGGGATAGTCCCAGCAACCGTTGGGGCCGAAGCCCGGAGAGGGGCACTGTTCCCCCCCCCCCCCACTTCCCTGTGCTCTTAAATGCCCTTCGCAGCTTAGGGAATGTGTGATGCTATCTCACTGAGAAACTGCTCGAGAGAAGTAGGTACTCCACCTCCCTATGAGACAATGCTGTGATTAACAGATGCTTAATTGGGCCATTTATCAAGCACAGGACCTGCCTCCGAGTCAGTGGGCTAAGTAAATTATTACCCACCCTCCAGGTGTTGGACTGGCAGATCTATTACTCTTCTCGAAATGGTCTTCAGAAGATTTTATATGAAAAGATGATTTATTTCCCAAAGGAATTCTATTGTGCTCTTATTTATCCAGAATGTAGCAAGCAGGGTTCTGCTCGGCTCTTACTTCCTTTGTGCACAAAAGACGAGGGAAAATTAGAATCATGGAGTGGGTCAGAGCCAGAAGGACACTTAGAACTCAGTGAGTACAAACTGGTCATTTTACAGATGACAACACTGAGGCCTGAGTAAACTATGTTGAGTTACACAGCCAGTTAGCACATTGCCAAAGGGTTTTTTTTTTTTAAGGTGTGATTTCTCTAGCTGCTGTAATAAACTTCCTAAATTCTTTTTTTTTTTTAAGATTTTATTTATTTATTTGACAGAGAGAGACAGCCAGCGAGAGAGGAAACACGAGCAGGGGGAGTGGGAGAGGAAGAAGCAGGCTCCCAGGGGAGCAGGGAGCCTGATGCGGGGCTCGATCCCAGGCCCCTGGCATCATGCCCTGAGCCAAAGGCAGACACTTAGCCACCCAGACGCCCCTAAACTTCCTAAATTCTGAACAAGATGTTTTTACTCTTTAAAGTGGGGTTTCTCAACTTCAGCGTTGACACTTGGGTGGGGTCATTTCGTTGTGGGGACTTTCCTCTGCATTGTAGGATACTTAACAGCATGCTGGCCCCCACCCACTAAATGCCAGGAGCACCCTCCCTCCCATTAGGACGACCAAAAATGTCTCCTGACATAGCAAACGTCCCCTAGGAGGCAAAATCATCCCTGGTTGAGAACCATTGCTTTAAAAAGTATTGTCATCACCATCATCATCACAAAATTAAGAATATGAATTATAGCAGCTAAGGTTTCTTGAGTGCTACACATGGTTGAATACTTGATACACATTGTCTGCCCAAGTTCACGTGGCTGGTAAGTGCCAGAGGCGGGGTGCAAACCCTGGAGCTCCTACCCACACCACTGAATAAGGAACGAGGCGGCTGGATTTGGATGTTATTAAGTGGTAAAACCGTACAGTGTCGTTTCCCATTATCCCTAGTAGTGAACTTGTCTTTAAGACAAGTTGTTGGCATAGGGGTGCCTGGATGGCTCCGTCGGTTAAGTGTCAGGCTCTTGATTTGGGGTTCAGGTCATGATCTCAGGGTCTTGAGATCGAGCCCCTCATCAGGCTCCATGCTGGGGGTGGAACATGCTTAAGATTCTCTCTCTTCCTCTGCTCCCGCACCCCCTGGCGCGCGCGCTCTCTCTCTCTCTCTCTCTCTCTCGCAAAATAAATAAATAAATAAATAAATAAATAAATAAATAAATAACATTTTAAAAAAAGGATCTATTGGCACAATAAGTTGTCTTCCCACCTTAATAGGAAAAAAAAAAGGCATCACATGGCTTGTCAGTGGGAGGCACTGGTTTCTCTGTGGATTACAGTGCGGTGTCTTTCTGGCATCCAGAGGAAGCCCACATTGTGGATGGAAGCACTCAAGACTGTAAGCACAGAACAGACTTAGATAATGCTAAGTGAAATAAGTCAAGCAGAGAAAGACAATTATCATATGATTTCTCTCATCTACGGAACATAAGAACTAGGAAGATCGGTAGGGGAAGAAAGGGATAAAGAAAGGGGGGGTAATCAGAAGGGGGAATGAAGCATGGGAGACTATGGACTCTGAGAAACAAACTGAGGGCTTCAGAGGGGAGGGGGGTGGGGGAATGGGATAGACTGGTGATGGGTAGTAAGGAGGGCACGTATTGCATGGTGCACTGGGTGTTATTCGCAACTAATGAATAATCGAACTTTACATCAGAAACCAGGGATGTACTGTACGGTGACTAACACAATATAATAAAAAAACATTAAAAAAAAAAAAGAACAGACTTAGGAACTTTTTTTTTTAAAGATTTTTTTATTTAGTTGAGTGGGGGAGGGGCAGAAGAAGAGGGAGAAGCAGACTCCCTGCCGAGCAGGGAGCAGGACCAGACACAGGGCTCGATCCCAGGACCCTGGGATCATGACCTGACCCGAAGGCAGTCACTTCACCGACTGAGCCACCCGGGCACCCAGAGTTAGGAACTTCTGAACAGCTCTATTTCACTGAGCAAATCTGTCTTCTGCTTGTCCAAAATTTCCAAAGATGTGGAGCCTGGTCTTGTTCCTCGGCTGAGGCAGACTGCTTTCCCAGCCCGGGGAGCTGTCTGAGAGCTGGGTAGGAAATCCCCAGGTGAAAAAGGATGCAGGCACTGGCCCTCCGGGTAGCGTGGGTTTCCTGCTAGCAAACGAATTCAGTGTAAAACAGTGATTCGAGGAGAGACGCCGCCACACGGGGGATTTGTGATATTGGTGTCTCCGAGGGTGTCTAGGCGGCTCTGGGCGTGGGATTTGGGGGTGAAATGAAAGAATGTCTTTGTGGGAGAGTAAATGAAGCCCAGTTCTCCCTCCCATGATAGTTTAACGTCAGAACTTCCCTCTCGGTTGCACCTGATCAGGGTTATGGCCTAACCCTTAGACGAACCTGATTTTACCATTTCTACTTCCCCTTTACCCTGATTGATTCATCCATTTATTTTATTCTATTGTCAATGGTATACCGATGCGTGTGTGTGTGTGGTAGTGTATGCACGTTTGTACGTATGGGTAAGTGTGTGTATGTATACAAATAAATGTGTGCATATAGTGGTTGTTTTCCTTGGTAAGTCAGGCCAAATCCTTCTTAAAGAGGCAGGGACAGGTCAGAAAACTGTGACCATTTAATAGCTCAAGTGGGTAGGCTTCACTATGGAGTTTTAGGGGACTGGTAATCACTATGGAATTCCCTCTTTTTTTATTTTAAGATGTATTTATTTATTTTTTTTATATATTTTTAGTTTTTTAAGATTTTATTTATTTATTTGACAGAGATAGAGACAGCCAGCGAGAGAGGGAACACAAGCAGGGGGAGTGGGAGAGGAAGAAGCAGGCTCATAGCGGAGGAGCCTGATGTGGGGCTCGATCCCACAACGCCGGGATCATGCCCTGAGCCGAAGGCAGACGCTTAACCGCTGTGCCACCCAGGCGCCCCTGTATTTATTTATTTTAGAGAGAGACACAGAGAGACAGAAGGGGAAGGGCAGAGGGAGAGGGAGTCTCAAGCCGACTCCACACTGAGCATGGAGCCCGATGCGGGGCTCAATCTCACGACCCTGAGATCACCACCTGAGCCAAAACCAAGTGTCGACGCTTCACCAACTGCCCCACCCAGGCGCCCCGAAATTCCCTCCTTTTTAAAGAAACACTCTAGTAACGTTCACACCTGCGTGTCCGAGGGCGGCCCAGTATGTGGACACACGGCTGGAAAAGCAGGCTTAAGCCAACCGATGACCCCCCCACGCCGGAGGCGTGCTCCTGGACAGCGGTGCTTGCTAGAACATCTGTTTGCTTGCCGTCACCCGTTTTGTGTTTTTCATTCCAGCAAGACTCCTTGTCTGTCCAGTGAGACTGTACATAAAAATGTCGCCAACCAGGACACGCTTTTCAAAACTCATCGTAATCATTTACTGTCATTTTTCTATCCCGGTTAATACACTAAGGAGGTGTGCTGGGTCAGTGAATCCTCAGAGAAATGAGAGTAGGTTCCAGACACTGGCAGGAATCTTAGGTTGAGAGAGAGAGAGAGACCCCACCCCCATTTAAGACCATGTTTGCTGTCCAAGGCATACGTTTTCTTCGCTACATGGAGAGAGGTGCTGGTGTGTGACCCATGGTCATATGAGGACAGCATCCATAACTTCACCCAGAACTATCGCAAGGACCTTATGAGGGAGGTCTTGAACCCACAAGGAAGATCAAGGAAACTAGATAAAGCTAAGAGAGATTAAGGACTTGTTCAAAGTCATTTGGTCAACACGTGACCACGTTTGGGCGTGCACCCCGCTCTGTCTGGCCCCAGACTCAGCATTTCTCTGCTACGTTTCACACTAGATGAAGCAATCCCAGAACCTTCTTGTGTGCCAGCCCTGTCCCAGGTACTGTGGGTGTGGTTTTACCCCGGGGGGCCTGTGGCTTCTACCCCTGGCCTCTGGGGGGCGGTGGGGACCCGCCCGGGTTTGCTCCATCCTCTTCCTTCATCCGTGCTATTCCACCGTTTCTCTCCCCAGTCCTCGGGTCTGGCAGCCGGCGCCCTGCCCTTCGCAGCCCCTGGCACAGGCCCGCGCGGCGTTGCCGGCCTTGTACATCCTGCCGACGGGCTGCCGATAGATCGGGGCCCAGTTGTGATGGGTGTGGAAGGACTTGCTAAGTTGCTCCTGACAACTGTGTGCCTCGTTCCAGCGCCAGGCCCAGCCTGAGGTCACCAGCTCATAACACACCTCCCCACCCACGGGGAGAGGAGAGAAAGGCAATCATTTCAGACCCTGAGATGTGAAAACTGCCTGTTGGCTGCCCCCTCCTCACTCCCCCCCACCTCTGCCCTTTTCCTCTAGCCTTCCCTGAGGTGACAGTGCCTTTAGCTTGAGGGAAGGCCGCTCTGGTGGCTCAGGCACCTCGGGGTGGGTGTGCAGGCTGTTCCCACGGGAGGCAAATGTCAAACATGGTCCCCTTTGGGAAGAGGGCATTTTAGTTGAAGGGAACATTCGCTGGCTTCGGCTGTTGTTCAGGTCCCCCTGGAACACAGACCTGAGTCCACCGGGGGTCAAAGGTGTGGTGGTGTGGAGACCCATGTGATTTGGGGGGCCCTCAGCTGAGCAGACAGAAACCAGACCTATTCTTTCCTTGCGGTTTATGTCACATATCCCGGGCTTGAGGCTAGACTTGATAACTTGACCCCCAACAATGTCAGTAATGATGCTAACATACTCATTTACCAGCTCTTTATTGAGTCCCTACTGTGTCCCAGGCGCCAGGAGAACTGTGGTGGCCAAATGGCGAGTCACTGCCTTCAAGAAGTGTAAAGATTAGTGGGGATCACAGATAAGTTAATCAGATATTCCCACAAGTAAGTCTGTGAGGAAAAACTGGCTTAAGGCCCATGAAGGAACAGGAAAGAAGTACAACGAGAGCTGAAGAGGGGGCCCAAATTGGACTGGGCAGCCAGAGGTGGCTTCTCTGAGGGGGAAGCTGAGTTCTGAAGGACTCGAATTGGGAACAAGCAGTTCAAGGTAAAGAAGATGAGTGGCATGTGCGAAGAAACAGGAACAGGAGACGGGTTGCTTCGCTTGAGGCTCTGAAAAGAGGGCTGAAGTGAGGGCACGATTCCTCACGTTGATGCCGACAGAACTTTCCAGAACTTGCCAAGATGGTGAAGGCTAGCTTTATACAGAACTATGAGGTGGTCTCTTTTCGGTGTTTCCCTCTAGCAGTCTCCTCCCCCAGAGGCCTGTGCTTACCCCCAGTCTCTCTCCACAAATCCTGCTCTCATGAAATAATCTCAGGCCATTGGCTTAAATTTAAGAAAAGGAAAGATGGATGGATGGAAGGAAGGAAGGGAGGGAGGGAGACACCAAGGGAAGGAAGGACAGAAGAAAGAAAAGAAAGAAAGAAAAGTTTCCTACTAGGTACCTATGAAGGATAGAGATGAAAGGATGTGGTCTCTGCCCCAGCATGCCACCGCCTCCTTAATCTGCCCCCGTGGAACTGTCTGCAAGATAAGGGCCCAAGAGAGGGGATTATGGGAATTCAAAGAAGATCACATGGCCACCAGGAGAGGTGGTTGGGGGGCTTCTTATAGGAGATGGATTTCTGCAGATTAACCGGATGACAGGTTAAGAGAACCATCTGGAAGGGAAGACCTGTGTCTCCTCTTCAGGGAGCTCTGCTTTTCAAGCTTAATATCTGATGGAGAGACACGAGGAATTTTAGGGACAGGGAGGAGACCCTTGGAAGGACGGGGGTCCCTTTATGCAGAAGAGCCCACGCTCCGTGTGCAAAGAGAAAGCTCTTTCCTCTAGTAGGCTTTCCCCCCACTCCTGTGCATTGAAGAGACCTGTCAGGGTAGAACTCAGCATCATGATGCGAAAAACTAGAAAAATAATGCCAAACCTGGGTCTTGCTCCTAGAGACCTTCTGAAGGAGGGTGGGGCTCAGATCCCACCACACTGCTCACTGTTTCCTTACTATTTCTTCCAAACGGGCTCCAGTTTCTTTGCTGGTCTTTTGGGCAGACAGATGTGCCGGTCACTCTGTGACGGAGCGTGTGACCATAAAGGTGGTCAAGCCAGCAAGCGAGTTCTGAGAAGCGGCTGCATATGGGCCCCAGTGCTCCCTTTACTGCTGACGGTCTGCTGGTGGATTCTCCCCATGCCTCGCCGTTCCAGATGAAGGAACCAAATTACACGATTGGTCCCTTGCCCCGGATCACACAGTGTATACGGATGCCTTTGACCATGGAGCCTGCCCCCTTGGGCTCTGGCTAGCCTAGGTTGTGTCTCCGAGGATTTTTCTCGTGCCCTCAGCAGTCGCTAAAGTGCGGCATGGCATGTCCAGCCAGCTGGGGCGCTCTGAGCAGGGTTCCCTGAGGTCCCGAGAGCCCCATTTTACAGATGAGAATGCTGTCGCCACAGAGGGCAAAGGTGTGGAGGGAAGTGGGTAAGTGAATTACTCCAGCCCCAGGGGGAGTGGTGGCGGCTGGAGCAGCCGGCGCGGGCGAGGGCCGCATTTCCACCCGGCTGCTCAGCCGCGCTCCGAGAGCCCAGCTGATAATTGCTCATTATGTGCTTAATCTGGGCACAGCGAGGCCTGGCAGCCGCATTGCATCACATCAAAGCGAGCTCTTCAAAGGAGCAGAAAGCTGGCCTCTGGGGTAATTAGCAGAGGGCCTATTCTCTCCTGCTCCGGACAGTTGGAGGGGTTTCGGGCGAAGTCCAAAAAGCACCATTGCAGGGGTTTCGGGCAAAGTCCAAAAAGCACCAAGCAAAACTCTGAGTTGTCAACTCTGCTGAACTTGGACAGGCCAGGCGGATGACTCAGATCGCTTTGGAAGGTTTTTTTTTTTCTCTTTTATAAACTGCTAAGATATTTTTCTGCCTGCCTGGCCCGGATGCCCTGATCCACTGATCGTCCTCTGCTTCACCCTGGGACCCCGTGCACCGTCTCAACTGCCATGTTCTTCTTCTGGGGGGAACTGGAAGAACACACCCACCCACATACACACACACACACACAACGACTTGTCACCACCATGACCCAAAAACAAAAGCTGAAAGAAGGCGACACAACCTGGCTTGTGCAGAGAGGTGCTTGGAACCTGGTCACGATGACTCAGTTTCCCCAGGGGCCTGCACAGAGGGGCCCCAGGTGGCAGGTCTGGCTTGGGGAGTGTTGGTTCATCCATCAGAGTGGAACTTGGTCAGGGGCGACGGGCCTGGCGCGAGGCCTCTGAGAAGATCACAGGCCAGGCCGGATGCTTAAGCGAGACCTGTCTTCTCCTCCACGCGGCTGGAGGGGCCGGGCAAGGTGATGTTCCGTCTCTAATCCCATTTGCAGTCCCCTTTCGCACAGCTAGGTATCCCACCGGCACGGCGTGGAAGTGCAGAAAGTGCTAAGAGACGTTATAATGGAGTCTGGTACCTCCTCTCGATGGCCTGTGGGGCAGTCAGGCTAACAGGCCCGAGAGAGGTTGATATCTCAGAAACGCTGCTGACCTGGCCAGCGGGGTACGGGCCAGGCTGCGCGGGGCAGGTGGGGCCGGGCCGGTTCCAAGACTGGTCGGTGCAGACGGAAGCAGACGGCTTTCCATCCCGGCTTTAATAAATGCCAAAGTTTCACTCGCTTGAAAGTTTGGAAAAGAACTCACTGTACCTGTCTCTTAATCATATTTAAATAATGGGTAGCTTCAAGGCTGCGGTCATGAAAGTGGCAGAAATTGAGCCAATGAAAAACGTGTTCTCAGACATGGAACAAAACCCTCCAGATGAGAACAGGGACCACTGGAAACAGGGGTGTTATTTTTACTGGAAGTCGAACCGTCTACCTTCTATTTGCTGATAACGCAGACCTTCGCCTCACGTTTATGCCTTCTGAGCATGGAACTTCCTTGTACCAGTTATCCTGTCAACAGCAGAAAATAAATGATTTAGCAGACACTCTAAGAGAGTGGGCATTCTCACTCTCCCCAAAGGGGGCCCCTGACCCAGACACTATTGCTTCTCAAATGATTTAATGCACGGCGAACTCTAATTCCCTTTCCGGAATCTCTGCGCCCGGCTTCAGGCTCCCAGTCCTGTGGTCGGTTCTGTCCTCCCATGCTCCGTCTACCTTATGTGATTCACGAGGCCCGTGCTGAAAACAGGAGCCTTTAAAATTACTTTACAAAGTACCTGCAGCCTTGCTAATCCTCAGGTGTGAAGGATCCCGGCACCTGCTCAACGTTGGCTCGGTAGGTGTGCTAACCCTGGGAAGTCACGTAGGCACTTCTGGCGGGGAGGGCATGGCCTCATGCAAAGAGAGCTAGAGGACCAGACTGTAAGCCTGTCACAGAGTGGCTGGCCGAACTGGGGCAGGCCAGCCTCAATTTTCCTGCCTCTAGAATGGGTGTGTGTGTGGGGGGGTAGAGGTGACTGAGGCTGGTGTGAAGCCCCCTGGACTGAGGATACACCTTCCTTGGTCCTCCCATAACCCTTTGCCTCCTCCACTTCTGGGCACTGAATTGTTTGTCCACAAGTCTTTCCCCCTCGTCAGCTCAGGTTTCTAGAGAACAAGATCTGAGCTTCATTCCTCTCTTGTCTCTGAGCAAAATGCCTGGCACACAGCAGTTGCTCAGTAAATGCTTCATAAAAAGTGGCCCTCACACTGCCCACCTTGAAGAATGAAGACATACGTGGATTTGTGGGTACAATCAGCATGGGCTAACTCATTGATGGTCTCAGTAGCAAAATGAAAATGTGGAGCTGCTTGTTGAAAAATTATGAAGAATTTTAGGACAGCAACAGCAGAGCACCGAGACAGGTGCAGGGCCCTTCTGAGGGTGGGGCCCGTGTCCCTGCATGGGTCACACCTCTATAAAGCCATCCTGAGCACAGAGAATCGTGTCACTGAATGAGGCTGTATGAGTCTGCTTGGGCCACCAGAGCAAAGTATCACAGTCCTGGGGCTTCAACTACATGAATTTACTTTCTCACGGTTCTGGAGGCTGGAAGTTCAAGATCAAGGTGTCAGTAGGGTTGATTTCTTCTGAGGCCTCTCTCATTGGCTTGCAGGTGGCTGTCTTCTCTATGTGTCCTCATCTCCTGGGTCCTAATCTCCTCTTCCTATAAGGACAGAAGTTATAATGGCTGAGGGTCCACACTAAAGACCTCATTTTAACTTATAGGCCCTATTTCCAAATAGGCTCACGTTCTGAGATACTAAAGGTCAACATATGGGTTTTGGAGGGGGTATGATTCAACCCATAACAGTTGCCAACAAACACAGATGCTCTTATGATTGTCATTCTGAACTGGTCTCAACCCTCTGCTATTTCAACCCTCTCCCGTAGATATTTGTGTCACGCCTCGGTTTTGCTGGTCGTGGAAGAAAAGGGTAGGGAAGTCAAGCTTACCATTCAACCCACCAACCGGTGGTTAACGTGCTAATGTAATCCCTTCCATCTTTTTTCAATATATGTACATCTTGATGGTACCAACTGAGATTGTACAAGTCAGTAGCTTATAAACTATCTTATAATTTAACTTATATACAATATATATTCCTCTCCCCCCACCCAGTGCATATTTTGAATCAGTTTTTGGGATTTTAACAGCAGCCATGGCATCTTCCAAATGCATCCATGTTCTCGGATGCTGAAGGCACTCCCCACTTTTCTACCTGGGTCATTGCACCAAATAAGGCCACCTCTGGAGGCCACCTCGGGGTGCTCAGACCGCAGAGGAATGAACCCGCTCATCCGTGTTAGCCAGGGCATTTCTGGACACCCAGTTGGGTTGGCAACATGGAGCAGAAGGGGTAGCGGGAAGAACAGGAGTGTGGTTTCAAGGAGAAGCCTCCATCTGTCTGCAGTGTTTAAAAACTAATTACAATGAATGTGATGGCTCGGCATCCATTCCTTAATATAGTTCCCTCAAGAAATAACCGTTTAGTCCACCAATTACTCTATCTCTTTTAGGGATACTTTCTCAATTGCAAAAGAATCTAAGAATACAATGGGTGCACTTGATAAGTGCGGTATCTTGTTTAGGAACTTCGGCTGGGAGAAAGAAAGCAATTAAACTGTCAAAACGTAATTGTTTCTCATATTTAATTTAGAGTGGTTCATTCCCATTTACTTTTCATGGTTCTGGAGTTCAAAGCAAAGAAAGTTACCAGGACAACTGGTAGTTACGAAACGACGATGTGAGGCTCAGAGCGCTGGCGGCAGCTTGGAGCGGCTACTCTCTCCAGTGACACCTGCGGCACAGAGGGAGCCAGTCTGGGGCGCAACGGGCCTTTTTGATTAGAGAAATACACCCTGACCTGAGTAGTAACTCTAAATCCTTCCAGACGAACAGCGTGTGTGTGTGTGTGTGTGTGTGTGTGTGTGTGTGTGTGTATACAGCTCCCATGAGTTCCTGCTGCGTTTGGGTGGCTCTTGGCCTCTTTATAAATATAATCTAAGCATCATTAGTTAAACGGAATGAACACTCTTAGTCAATTCTCTCAAAGTGAGAAGTCACCCATGCATCCGTACCAGGTGGTTACGTAAAAGCCACTTCTTCCAGAAACACGTATTAAGCACTGACTTGGTGCATTGGGCTAGGCTCCTGGGAGCTGGAGATGGGCACAACGTGATTTCTCTCATCAAGCAGCCCAGAGACAAATTCAGAGACAAACAGACCCTTTTGATTGGGTGTCATCAGCACTGACATCGAGTAATGGCCACGTGGCCATTACTGAGGGAAGAGCACCCCGGATGGCTCACAGATCTCCTAGGAGGGGGCAGGAAAGTGGAATTTAATTCAGCAGATATTCGTTGCCTGCCTCGCTCAGGGGCACAGTCCAGGTCCAGAGCCCATGCTCTCTAGAAAGGTCTGGTAAGTAGGGTGATGAAATAAAAATAGGAAAAGGGAGCCCAGGGTCATAGGAGCTCCAGAAATGTTTGGCAAATGAATGAAATGTAAAAAAGATTACTACTAAACCCTGCTGGGAAGGCAAGAGCAAATGGGGTCAAATGGAATTATGGGGTGAATCTGTGTACGGGGCTTCTGGAAGTCTCTTGTGCTATTCTCACCACTTTGCTCTAAGTTTGAAATGACATAAAAAGTCAAAAAAATAGAGACTCTTTTTAGAAATTTTGGAAAATTCAGAAAAGCGCTCAGCAGCTTAAATAATTCCATGTCATCCTTCCGAAACGACCACATCGAACCATTTGTCATTTCTCCCCAGGCTCCTTTCTCCGCATCTTACAGTATTTAGAATATACTGGGCAACCTTTTAACTGCTCACTAAATGACATGTTTTGAGCACCACTTGTGGTTATGGACACACATTGGCGGGGAGGTCTGACTTGCTTACTAACATGTTTGGTTTGGCAAGAGGGATTATAATCCCGAGATGCGGGTGTTTGACAGGGTTTTGGCGGCAGCTGCTGACTGCTTTCGCCGTAACAGCCAGACTCTGCTCCTGTGCCGACAGTCACTAGCTCTGAGCGCAGTTCCCACACCATCCTCTGGCTACACTTCAACCACTGGGCTTTTTTGGTCTTTGCTCTTCTTTGAAAATCAGTGAGAACGTGAAATGTTTTGAAGTCCCTGCTACTTTGTCTCTCTCTTTGCCATCTTTAAAGCAGGGTTTCCCAACAGCATCGCGATGGAAACTTCAAGCCAGATCAGTCTTTGGGGGGCGGGGGCTCTCCTTGCTTTGCAGGGCGTTTAGCAGCATTGCTGGCCTCTACCCACCAGATGCCAGTAACGACCCCCCACCCCCAGTTGTAACCCAAAATGTCCCAAACATTGACAAATGGGGGGGCAACTATGTCCCCATTTGAGAACCATTGCTCTAAAAGCAGAGAGCACAGAGGGAATGGGACCCCCTCCATAGTTTCATTTCCTCGCAGGAACAGATTGGGTCAGATTGATGGGAAGAAGAAACCCTGAGGCCAGGAGTAACTTCTGCCTCAGCTTCCTCTGTGGTTAAATGGGGGGGCCGGGATTAACATCTGTCCTGTCTGCCTCCCCTGAGATTAAGTGATGCGTGCTATGTACAAGCCTACTTGCATAGAGTCGGTGTGCCAGATGCTTCAGGGTTCTCTCGGCATGAGACTAAAACATGCAACAGTCCCTTTGTAATCTCAAAACAATACTGAAATGAACTTGAGGATTTATCATTCCCATCCTCAAGGTGTTGCCCAAATGTCTATAGATCTAGGAAATTGTGGCAGCGACAATATTATGTGTGGTTTCACCAAAGCGGTTTTATTTTTCTTTTGGGTGTACAGGAAGACTCTCTTTCCCAGACTCCTTTGCGGCTAGGTGGGCCAGGAGACTGAGTTCCGGCCGAGGGAATGTTAGCGGAAGTGAGGTCGCCACTTCCGAGCCTGGCCCCTAAAACTTTCTTGGAGGGCTCCGCATAATCTTTCCATTCTTTAGTCAGCCAGATTCAGTCCAGTGGAGAACCCTGGGTCCTAGGGGACAAAGATGCGACTAGAGAGAAGGAGACTTGGTCCCTGTAAAACCATGGGAGGCGTAGCTCCACTCAACAGACTGACAGGAGCAGGACACGAAACTTAGCTGTATTCAGCTACTGAGGTTTGAGAGGCTGTTGGTTACATAGCAATTAGCCTCTCCTGACTAATGCAGGTGTGCCAGAAACCAGCACTGAGAAACACCCTGAGGAAAAGGCAGAACCGATGAGATTCTGTCAACAGTCACTCATGGGCAGACTCCTCAGACGTCTCTGAGTAACTAGGGTAGTCCTACCTCTGTGCCCTTGGTCATCTCGGTCCTACTCCTGGAATTCCTCCTCTTGCTATAGTCTCCATTCATATCAATGTTTGTTTATTCTTTCTGGTCAAGGACCACCTCTTCCAGGCAGCCTTCCCTAACTGCTTGGTGTAGAAGTAGTCTTTCCCTCCCATGGACTCTAGTAATGCTCTCATGGCTTTGTTTTACAGCTATTTGCCAACTTTTTCCCTTGATCAGAACTGACCCTTTGAAAGGAATACCCCACGGCCTAGTTACCTTTGCACCCCCAATCCCTTAAACATAACAGCATAATAAAATCAAAATACCAGCATACCATTAATACTATTAGCATGTGGGTTTAATGTACAACTTTAGCAAAGAACATACCAGAACCACCATCAGGAAGAGAATTATGATGACACTAGTCATTGCGCACCATTTGTCAACTGTGTAACCAGTGCAGGGCTCTGTGACGAGACCCTTGACATAGACCATCTCATAGAACCCCCTCAAAGGTCCTGTGACTTTGTTATCTTTATTATCTGCGTTCCCAAGGCCACCCCCTAAAGCCCATGCTCGATGTATCTCAAAAGCTTTGTCCTGAAAACGTACCAAGTCATAGCCTCTTCCTCATCCCCTCTGAGGATAATCGTGGGCCCCCGGGGAGAAGATGTGAAGGATGGGACACCAGCCCTCATCCTTAAGACGGTGAAGAGGGTGGGATGAAAGCGCTCAGCACAGCGGACAGTGGCCGTGCTGGACAAACATCTATGAAGTGATTAGTGTGGTTTTGGGATATGGCCCATCCACGCCTCACCTCACCCAAGAGAAACAGGTGTTTCTGTTTCTGGCCCCTGGCCAGAATGTCAGACGCCGATGGAGACGGAAAGTAGAGATTTTGAAAACAAGACCCACCATCAGCAGGTGCAATTCGAATTTGAATCAGGACAGAAAAGCTGTGATTTTCCAAGGTTGCTTTAGACAGTTTCCTGCTACCTAACACAGGGCTTAGGAGAGCTGTTCATACAGCCCTCAGAATAAAGTAAATCCTATAGGGCCTTCTCTGATGCCCTTCCAGAAAAAGCAGCATTGCATCATTAAAATAGGTTTTGTTTTTTTCTTATACTTCCCAAATATAACAGCTACATTTGGAAAACTGTCCCTGGCAGGGAGACGGCAGCCTGCAGACTGGGGTGGCTTCACGCTTTAACGATAGAAAAGCAGCCTTGGGCATGACTGCTGCTCTTATCCACTGAATGGTTTGTCGATGTCAGTGTGAAACATGGGCCTGATGGACTTTCTCAGACCGTGGGACTCCTCAGGAATGGGCAGAACGTTGGTCTTTACCTACAAACCCTTGCCAGCCTGATGGCCTCTTGTGTCCTACCAGCTCTGTTTACTTTCTAACTAAGAAATTATTTTAGGAAAGAGCAGCTAGAGAGTGTGGACTCCTGGCCGAGTGCTTCTCACCCGGGGCTCAATGCTACAATCATGCTACCACTTACAGCTGTGTGAGCTGGAGCCCTAACTTAACCTCTCTGAGCCTGATTCCAGTAGCTAAAATAGAGAAAATTATAGTGCCAGCTCGACTGGATTGTTCCTGAGGTTGAAGTGAGATCAGCAAGTAAACTGAAGGTCCTCAGCCCAGTGGCTAGCACGGAAGTGGCTAGTAACGGTGTTATTGCTGATGTTATGAACACGGGTATTAGTTACATGCAGTAGCACGTGTAGCTCTTGTACACCTGAAATTATACACACTGGTTCTTGAGATGAGTAAAGCTGCACGTATACGAACACGAACACATGGGCTTGTGCGTGTGTTCATGTGTGTAAGCATGCATGCGTGTGCACACACGAGTGTGCGGGGTCTTGGCAGGACATTGTCTCCTGCTTCTCTGGCCCCTTGGTTGGGCCACCCTGGTCAGCAGAGCTCCGATTTCTTTCTCCTGCTCCCGTCAATCCCCTCTCGCCTTGGCCCTTCGTTACCTTTGACCCACCTGGTTGCCGCAGCGAAGTTCCTGCCTCTCCTTCAATACCGCCTCCTGCCATGTCTGCTCTCAGCAGCCCCTACTCTTCTTATCACACGTCATCTGTCCACTTCTGTCTCCGCACCATGTGCCGCCCCAACTCACTGCAATTTTCTTCCTGAAGCTCCCCTCTTCCCCTTCCTGTCTTCCCACCCCTCTATCAGTTTAAATCTGGCCTCCATCGGCCATTCTCTTCCACACCCCTGGAAGGTGCAGGAATCTTCCTGTCTGCTCTTTTGCTGTGCTTCTCCACCCTGGGCTCAGCTGGCCTCGCTGCCTGAAGTCTACTGTTCGATCCCGCTTGATCTGTTTAGAGCCTTAAAGGGCCAGCTTGCTACTTCTAATCAAAATAGCTGACATTTCTTGAGCATTGATTACGCGCCGGCGTGCTACTTGCGTGCATCTCGGGTAGTGGTGTGGCAGGTGCCACTGGTGTCCTAATTCTGTAAGTGACAGCACTGAGAAGCCGAGGCACGTGGCCAGCATTCCAGAAGTAGTAAGTGGGGAGCAGGGATTCCAACCCGGGTGTGCCTGACTCCAGACCCCTTACCCTTATTAACCCAAGCAAAACCCCATGGTCAGGAGGTGGGAACGCTCAAGGCCTTGGTACTCCTTCTTGCTCCCTGAGCAGGAATTGGCTGTTCACGGAAGCAGGGCCAGAAAGGACCCTCGGAGTCCCCTCCTCCCGAAGCATCGCTGACACCTCACCTCTTCCCCACCCTGTTAGCTAAATCGTTCTCCCCTGTTTCCATGAAGGTCGTTCTTGACCTATCTCCTTCTCCCCCTTTGCCTGGTGGTCACTTGTCACCTGGCAGGTAGTAGAAGTTGAAAGAGAGCTTCAGGACATGAGTAATTATTTATTTATTTACTTCTTTATTTATAAGAAAGGCAGAAGGGCCACATGCAGCACCTCGCTTTGGATGTGTCTGGAGTCTTGGAAGCTTGACTACCCTCTGTTCTCCTACAAAGGGACCTTGAGAGCTTGTCCGGATGTTCTAGCGGAGAGCACAGCTACTCGTATACCCTTGACCGAAGAACGGTCCTCCTCTAACAGGGAAGCTCGTCCTCTTCCACCGAGCGCGCAGCTTCGGGAAGGACGCACATGGAGCTGTGAGGGAGGAAGGGGACGCCCGTGTAGCCGTCCAGATCAGCCGAACCAACCCTGGTGATCAGTGGCGTGACAGATGTTGCAGCCAGATCGCCCTCACATCTGGGACATGATGATTTCCTGGCGATGGTGACAAAAATAACCCAGGAACAAATTTCTACGCCCTTCTCAGCCTCAGTCTGGTATGGTTTGCCATGTAGCCCCATTCCCAACCCCCCATCCAGGAATTCAGTCTTGGGAATTCCCCAGGGCCGGTCCCATAGATGAGTCACTGGGTGGCCACCCCCTCATCCAAGTCATGCAGCCCGGAGCTGGCAGCAGCGTCCGCTGGGCAGGGCGGCTGCTGAAAAGGTGGGCAGCCCTCACTCCTGGTCTGGAAGGCGAAGCCTGAACGACACAGGTCTCATAAGTGCGGAGGTGGTGCCAGCCATTGCTGTGGGACATGCAGCACAGTGGGAGCTCTGTCTATTGGGTCAAGTTTCCTGATAGCGGGTGGCCACCCAGCCCATCGGGTTTCCCTGGGACGAGGTTGTTGGTGTGGCTTTACATGCAAATCACGCCAACAGCTGAGATCTACAAGGCTAGAGCTCTCTTGCTCAACATACACTGCCTTAATCCCCACCACACCTCTAAGGATCACTATACCTATTTTCCCAGACAAGGAACCTGACAAGCAGAAATCAAATGATCTGTCCAAGGCCAATTAGCCAAGAAGGGGCAGAGTGGAATCCAAGTCTAGCTGGGTCAGATGGAAAGCCCATACCACACGGCCCCAAGGAAGAAACAAACTGCCTGCGGAGCAAGGGGACAGACAGTGTTGGCCTGTCCACCTGTGCTCGGAAGCCACTACCATCAGCTTTGCACGGCTGGGCAGCAAAGTGGTAGCCACTGTCTCTGTGCTGGGTTCCATATCTGAAGCCGTTCCTCAGCGCAATCCACACAGTCGTTCCTTTCTTTGCACCTGCTGGGTGCCGAAGGAGTGAGCAGAGTATATGAAAGTGAAGATAGCATGGTCTCTGTCCTCAACCAGACTGTGGGCTAGAGTAGAAGGTGACAGAGAAGCACGAGTAGAATGTGGCATGTCACCACCAGCCGTGGGTCCCAAGGAGAGAGGAGTTCTTTCCAGGAGGAGGGGAGCCTCTGGGAAAGCTTCTAGGAACAGATGGCCGTTGAGTTGGTTCCTAAAGGATAACGGGTTTGGGACAGGTTGTTCTAGTGGTTGCGTGGGATCGAGGGGTGGCCTGGGATCATTGGCTCCCGGATGCTATGCTTTGGAGGCTCAAAGTCGAGACTAAGGTGACATTTGGACAACGATAACAATTTTAAGTATCCCAGATCTTCCTTTGGACCACTCCCCCCAAAACACTGCAGGGCAGTGATTATGGGCTCCTGCTGTGGGGAGATGAACCAGTCTCTAAGCCTTCCCTAGCTTCCTACCATGTGATTCTCCATGCCTTGGTTTCTGCATTTGTAAAATGGGCCCATACTAGTAGTCCTCACTTCTAGGCCTTGGCTCACAGTGAACACTCACTAAATCAGGCTGCTATCATCATCATCATCATCACCATCCACCATCCACCATTATTGTTTCTGCAGCCAGTGCCCTGGCAGGAGCAGAGAGGTCCAGTCACCACGGGAAGAACCCAGCCAGCCTCCACTTCCTCCTTGCCCCAACAGCACCGATTCACCTTCTCTTTCTCTAGCCCCTGGAATCGTAGGGTAGATGGTGTGCCATAAAAGGCAGTAAGAGGAATGGAGTGTGGTATACGAAAGAATGCCAGCATCTCAGCCAAGAGGGATTTGGTTTAAAAAAATGCATTTTCTTAAATAAACCTGATCTCAGCTCTGCCACTTTGTGGCTGCATGACTTCAGGCACCCTTTATCATTTCTGTCAGCCTTGGTGTCCTCTCAACTCATAGAGGACTGAGGAGCATACATGAGATGTATGCATATCCTTTCCTGGCATGATGCATTGCACATAGGAAGCTCTTAGTGTGGGAGCTCCTGACTTCTTCTCCATCCTCCCTACCCCTCCTCCCTCCCCTCCTCCTCCTCCTCCTCCTTCCCCTTCCTCCTGGAAGCCACCCTTCCCCTTTCTGGCCTGCTTTGTCTAAGAGTTCCAATAGCCCTTTGCGTTTTCCCCCCTCGGCACCCCGGCTATAGGGCCCAGCAGCAAGCATGGCGCTCCTCCCACGTGGCTAAGCCCACAGCCAGCATCTGATTATGGGGAGAGGGTGGAAAGGCCCAGGGGCCTGTGGCTGCCCACAGAGCTCCCCAGTTCCGAAAGTCAGACATTGGTGTCAACGGGGGCTTCACCTAGGCTCCTGTCATAGCCAGGGAGGCCTGGTGGCCTGAGCCAGCAGTGATGCAAGATGACATGAGCCAGCTTGGAACGATCTGCCATGACATCCACAAAGAGCAGCGCGGGGACTCCCAGGGAGAGCAGAGCCCTGCTCTGGGGCTGGACGGTGTCCCTGTGCTCAGCAACGTCAACGTGCCCGGCTCTCCTTCTCACCCATTCAGCAAACGTTTTTTGGGTGTCTGCTCTGCCAGGTGCCCTAGGAAATGAAAATATCCTGGGGATTAAAGGGGATGACGATCCGATCCTGCCCCCACGGAGGATTCTATCTAGTGGGGACACAAACAAAAAGCAAAAGCCACCAAGTATACAGACAGAACTATGTAATTGCAGATAGGACTACATGCTGCCAGGGACACAGCAGGGTGTGAAATAGAATATAACGGGAGGGGCCCCTGCCTGAGTCAGGGAAGGACTCTCGGGGAAAATGACATTTAAGCCAAGAGCTGCAGGATAAGAAGGACTCAAGTGCAGTAGGAGGGGAGGGCTGCCCCCAGGAACAGGGTGGGGGAAGGGGTCCATGTGCTGGGGAGACCCAGGGAGAGGGGGCAGGTTGTGGGGAGTAGGAGCAGAGGCAGGAAGAGACAAGGATTACCAAGAGCCTTGGAGGCCACGTCGGAGGGTCTGTTTCACTCTGGTGGGGGTGGGGGCGGGCCTGGCAGGACTCTAAAGTCGGGGGGGGGGCATTAAGGTGATATGGGTGTCAGTGAACAGGCAGAACAGCTTCGCCAGTCTCTGTCTCTCTCTCTGGCTCTTCAGGACATACTTGGTAGATCTGCGGGATGTTAAGGCCACTGGACCAGACCTTGGTAGCAGTATCATAAAAACATCGATCTCATCCATCAGAGTGCTAGGGGTCTGGGGAGGGGGGCACCAGACAAATGGGCTGCCTAACTTGCATGGAAACTCACAATGCTTGCATTCCTGGGTGTGTCTGTTAATTAAACATTTAACTAGCACGCACTACGGGTTATAATGACCGTAGGAGGCAGGTATAATTTCTAGGGAATGCTGTCATTTTTCTAGGAGAAATAAAAATATAGCAAACCTCATTTCTGAGCCCCACCCATTTGGAATTTGCTCCCTACCTCTGGGCGGTTCTGAGGCTGAGCTGTGGTCATGAATGCAACACGCCAAACACATAGTAGGTTCTTAAGAAATAGCTGTTTCCCACCCCTTTTCCCTTTGTCCACACAAAATACGTTTTCCCAGCAGAAAATTTCAATCACTTCAGAAACACCCATTCAGGCACAATTGCTGGGCTAATTATAAATCACTCCTTTTTATTCATTAAGCCAGAATCCCTGAGGGCCCCTACAAAGGTGTGTTCTGTTGGACTAATTCAAGGCCCTCTGTGTTTGGCAGACCTCCTTTGTCATTCTGGTGTTGGGGGCCAGGCCTAACAGGTGTCTTTCAGCTCAGCCGGGTCATATCAGGTTCTTACTAAAAATGCTTAAATTTCAGAAAACATGCTCAGGGCTCACAGTCTCGCCAAATCCACAGGAGGCAGGGATGTTGTAATGCGGCCCCTTTAAACACGAACAGATAAAATGTATCTTTCTTTAACATCAGTCCAAATCGGAGAGGTTTGAATGTTTATTTTAAAAAACTGTTAATTCTTTGGATAAGGGGAGACCTTACTCTTAGAATGAGCTCCGTGTGGGCAAATGCTTCTTCCCCACCCACTGGATTTCGCGGTCTGAGATTATCTTCTAAATTGCCGGCTTGAAGCTGTCTGGTGCAGGTGCCTCGGAAGGAAAACATACGAAGATGTTGTTTTTGTGAAGCTATAGAACAGTACCTCCGTGGTGGGAAAAGTGACGATACCCGTGAATATTATTTTACAAATGTAAATACACAATGAATTCGAATGCCTCCATACACAGTCCAGCCAGATCCATTCAAAAGGATTTATGTTGGCCACAACTTTTATTTATGTATTATTATTTATTTATTTAAACAAACCAGACGAGACTCTTAATGATAGGTCACAATTTTTAAATTTAAAGGGCACAATTTTCTGAATTCAGTAATGATTCTTTTTTGAAACCTTCACTTCCTTTTTTGAGGTCCTTGGGGGTACTTTTTCCAACACCCCATCTTTGCAAAGCCCTGCTCACAGCTCGCTCTTTATGGTTCTAAAAGGAAGAGTATGGCTATCACTATGAACCCTCGCGGGGTTGTGGTCTTTACACCTATGTTTTCTTGGAGAGGGAGTGTGTGGCTTCTACTTTTGGGGTGTTGAGAGGGCCAGAAAAGGTAGGTCAGACAGAATGGACATTCTGGACCCCACTCTGGCTATACCCTCTTTCTTTCTTTCTTTCTTTCTTTCTTTCTTTCTTTCTTTCTTTCTTTCTTTCTTTCTTTCTTTTTTTTTAAAAAAGATTTTATTTATTTATTTGACAGAGAGACAGCCAGCGAGAGAGGGAACACAAGCAGGGGGAGCGGGAGAGGAAGAAGCAGGCTCCCAGCAGAGGAGCCCCATGTGGGGCTCGATCCCAGAACTTTGGGATCACGCCCCGAGCCGAAGGCAGACGCTTAACAACTGAGCCACCCAGGCGCCCCTGGCTATACCCTCTTTCAAACCTTTTCCACCGTGGGATTACTTTCTCAAAAACACTGTGTTTTATTTCTTTATTTTTCAGTCAATGTGTTTGTGGAACTTCAGTGACGAGATTGCTCAGTGCGTAAACCAACCTTGGACTCATTTCCTCTCTGGCCAACAGGGACAGGAGAGAGGCTGCCATGGGGGCTCTGGCTTATGAGTGGAAACCCTCTTGTCTAGAGATAGGCAAGGCTGGCCCAAATGTAAAGCAAAACAAAAACAACTAGAGAGAATAGACAGAGAGAGATCGATGGAACAGAATAGAGAAGGTAGGAAGACACCCACACACAGAGGGTCGATTGATTTTTGACAAAGGTGTGAAAGCAATTCAGTGGAGAGAGAGTGGTCTCTTCGATGAGCGGTGCTGGGAGAATTCAATATCCATTTACTAAAAGTTAACCTCAATCTGTACCTCATACTTTATGTAAAAATTGACTCAAAATGAATCATAGATCAAAATATAAAATGTAAAGGTGTGAGACTTGTAGAAGAAATCATAAGAACATCTTTGTGACATTGGCTAGCAAATATTTCAAATATTTCAACACCAAAAGCATGATCCATGAAAGAAAAAAAAATTGATACATTTGACCTCATCAAAATTCAGAGCTTCTGCTCTCCACAAGACACTTAAGAAAATTTAAAAAAAAAAACAACAACAAAACAAAACCAAAACGACTGATTAGGACAAAATATTTGCAAATCCTACATCTAATAAAAGATTTGTATCCAGAATCCATGCAAGGAACTCTCAAACCAAGATAATAAGTAAAGAAAAAATCCAGTTTTCAAAAAATGGACAAAATGTTTGACTCAAAGTTTCATCAAAGAAGATACACAGTGCAAATAAGCTTATAAAAGATGTTTGCAATCAGTCATTAGAGGATGAATCATTTAGAAATCACGGCACACTTATCTGAATGGTTAAAATTAAACAACAGCAACAACCCTGATAACACCAAGTGTTTGCAGAGATATGGAGAAACAGAGCTTTTCGGTGCTGTCCGTGGGTTCCAAAATTATACAGCCACTTTGGAAAACAGTTTGGAAGTTTCTTATTGAATTAAACATACACTTGTCATAAGGCTCAACGATCCCACTCCTAGGTTTACTCAAGTGAAAGAAAAGCTTATGTTTACACAAAAACCTTAGGGGAATGTTTATAGAGGCTTTATTCATAATTACCAAGGCTGAAAACACCTCGCACATCCCTCAACTGGTGGAAAGGGTAACCTGTGGCAGGTCCACGCAGTGGCCTACCCCGTGAAAGGTCATCACTCGTGCCATCACATGAATATCATATGACGCGATGGAAGGGGACCACTTCACCTCTGTAGAGTTCTTCTCCCCAAACCCGTAGCCTAACCATGAGAAAACTATCAGACAAACCCACACTGAGAGACGTTCTACAAAGCACACTCGCCAGTGCTTCTCAAAACTGTTCAGGTTATGAAAAACAAGAAAAAGATTGAGAAATGGTCATTGCTTTTTTTCTGTTCCAGAAAAAAAAAAAAGGAAAGGGAAAAATGATTCTCAAGGAAGTCCGGAGTTTAGTTATAGTGATCTATCAACGCTGGCGTCTTCGTGCGATGGTGACGTTCGCCGGAGCTCCCACCTGCTGATGGGTACAGAGGAACTTTGTATGCTCTTTGCAACTTTGCTGTAAATCTATAATTATTCCAAACTAAAAAAAAAAATTAAGAAAAAAAATAAGTATGCCAGGCCCATAGCGAGCACTCGATGATGATGGCCATTCTTTTGAGGTGAAAGCATCGGTAGGAAGCGTAGACCATCAAAGGTCCATCTTAGGCTGTATAACAACCCATAGACGGTAAAAGGCTCTTACCAATGTCATTTCACACATCAAGTCATCACAGCTTAGAGTTAGAAGGGATGGAAGTATGATCTGGCCCCACCCCTTCATTAGCCAGCTGAAGAAACAGAAGCCCAAGGAAAAGAAGCAGGAGGAGGAACAACAGAGGTGCTCAGAATAGAAACAATAGTAAGAACTGTAAAAGTCATAGTCATAAATAACATAAATAACAGTAAATAACATTTTCTGTACCTCAGGCCCTGCTCCAGGGGTTTCCACCCATCATCTGATTCACGACCACCCTACAGATCATTTGATAATAGTCTGTCTTACAGATGGCAAAGCAGAGGGTCAGAGAGGTTAAGTGGCTTGCTCAGGATCACACAGCTTGCAAGGCTGAGTTCCTCTGAACTCAGGAAAAGACAGGGAACTTGGGTTCATTGAGCACCTACCATGTAGCAGGCTGGAGGCCAAATGTCTCTTAAACCTTAACTCATTTTATTCTCCACATAATTCTACAAGATCTGTTGTCCCAAATTCACCAAGGAGGAGCTCAAGGTTTCCATAATCCTCCTGTCACCCAGCTGGCAGGTGGCAGAGCGGAGATCTGAGGGCGGGTCCACTGGGTCCCCGTCCTGCGTTCTCTCTACCAAACTATTTCCTTTCAATACCAGCGGAAGGAGCAGCAAACGAGAGGCTCTGTCTTTTCACCCACTTTCTCTTCCACATTCAGGAAAGCTTAGCTTTCCTTTCAAACAACTTCTACTGTTTTCTATCCTACAAGCAGAAAACGACATAATAATGCTCATAATAATATCCATAATTCCTAAAGACACAAGGAGCTGACCTGGGACTTGTAAGCTCCTCAGGGCACAGGACGACAGCAATGTCCATTTTATAAATTTCAGAATTCATCCAAATACCTAGAAAATATTAACAGAGTCAGTAAGATGTTAACATGACAAGATCAGCTGTGGCTGATGTCTGACGCTTCGGCAGAGCTCTTTACTGTCCATGGCCAGAGAGTATGAAAAGTGTTAGATGTATCTAGACATATTGGGGAAACATACAAAGCGCTCATCTGTTTGGACCCCCCCACCCACATGTGGTCACAAATGGAACACATTGAAAAGGTCACGGGAGATCAGGAGATTTAGTGAACTGGGCACAATACAGCTTTGTGGTCCGGTTTATTTTCTCATGACAATGTAAAATATAGATTGAGATAAACTAAAATCCCTCATATTTGGTTTTATAGCTTAAATTCATAAATTCTCTACATTCATTAGAAAGCGATGTACTATCTGCACCCACTTGAAAAGATAGCATCCCAAGGGACAGATACAAGGATATTAAAAAAAAAATCCTGATCAAAGAAATATTGCTTCTTTCCTCCTTTCATTGAGCAGATGTGCAATGTGTCCAGAGAAAGAAATAGAAAAATTCCTGAGTGATTTATTTGATGAACCTAGTTTTAACCGGGGTTGTATGCCTGATATCATGACGGGGGTTATTAGTTTCTAGTTGAAAATGACCAGAGAGAGTTCTATTCACTTCATCAATATGGTCCATTTATAGGTTGTCAGGGAGGCCATGTCGTGCAACCTGGGCTCTCTGTCTTAGAGTTATTTCTCTATTAGATGGTTGCTGTCTTTACCATGAAGACTTCTGGCTATTTAAGAAAACCCAGATCAGAAAGATATGTCTGTTCTAGCCTAGCATTTAAGACATTAAAAACAGATGCATCACTTAGAAAAATGAGTCTTTGATTCAAAAGCCCATTGCCACTGAAAAAGGCACCACACAAGTCCCATTTGCTACAAAGAAAAAAAATGAAAACAAATATTTAAAAAAATTGCTGTTTTTCTAGGAAGAAAACTGACTTTCGCTTTTGCTTAAAAGAATAGTTTGCATAATCTCGGGGTTTCCAGACTTCATGAAGCAACAAAACTATTTTTAAAAAATTGGCATGGGAAGTTCTACATAGAATCGCCAAATTAAATTAATTTGGCCAAATAAACTCTTCAATATCCCTCTACAAATGTTATATAGACGGTCCGCATCATCCTAGAAAGAAAGGACATTTTCGCATATAGGCACACACGCACACCATTTAAAATAACATAAACATTTTATAAGAACCCAATCTCAGAAAGGAAGTATTCTTTCCTAGGAGAAAGAGCCCACAGGTGCTTTCTCCACAGACTAAAGAAGTTATTATCACTTAGATGATGACCCTTGGCAACTCCCCGAATATCTGGCAAAAACCGTGAGGACGGATGTTGACGTTAGAGGTAAAAACTTCTCGTTGTGAAATTTTTCTGTAATACTGTAATCCATAATACTTTACTGATTTGTTACAGGGTGAACAGAAATAGTAATAATAATAACGATGATGATGATGGTAATAAGTAAGCAGTACCATTTATCTAGTATATACTGGATCCCAGCTCTACTATGTGCTTGCTATGTCGATATGTTGTAATTCTTACGACAACCTATGAAATCAGAATTATTCTGGTCACTTTCTGGATTAGACAACCACAGCTAGAGAAGTCACCCAGCTGGCCCTCAGAAACTCTGTAGAAGGGCTGGAGCCGAGATTCCACGTCCAGTCCCTCTGAGCCCGAAGCCCACCCGCTAACCACGCCGTACCCTGCCTCCCTCCCATGAAATGCTACGGTACTTACTTGTCTGGGGATCTGTAGTCCAGGGTCCCTTTTTGCCTTTAAATCCTCAACGCTCAACATAGTGCCTGACAAACGGTAGATATTTAATGCCTATTTCTAAACAAATGAAGAAATGAAGACTTCAGTTTGGAAAATTTGTTTTCAAACCTTGGGTGGTACGAGGAGAAAATGAGATCACAAACAAAACAAAACAAAACAACCAAAACCAAGATCATACATGTAAAATGCTTAAAACCATGCCTGACACAACACAGGAAGCCCTTGCTATACGTGAGCGACTTTCATCGCGGGTGTTAAGAAATCAGCTCCCCTTCGAGAAGGCAGTCTTGGCTTGGTCTGCGGGGGGAAGTACCTTACGGAGGAATCTTCACGCAAGACATCTTCTCTCGGATTTGCAATTTATAAAATGCCCATGTGCATTACCTTTTTGTTCTTCTTTTGCTATATTTATTATCATTATAACATATTATTACATCACTGTAGTGTGTGTATATATACATATATATATCCTATGATATATATGCATCGATACGTAACAGAATGCCCCTTATCTCATGCCTGAAGGATGTGCAACTTAATAATAAAATAAAAGCAATCCTTAGGCCCTCCTTGATGAAAGGATTTTTAAAACAAATATTGCTTTGTTGGCCCCCAAAGGAAAATTAGAAGAGGTTGAAAATTAGGGTTCTCTTGTGTATAAGATAGAAGTATAAACGCTTCTTTATTTGAAAAGCAGAATTGACCATTGCTATTCAGCAAGAGCTCCCCGACCTTCTCCGTGGCTCTCCTTCACAGACAGCTTTTCTAAGCTTGAGCTTAGAAATTTGTTTTTCATTTAAGTCCACGGTGCTGTGAAAGCTGGAATTACGAGTGAGACTGTATTACTAGCATCAGGGGCATTGCATTATTTTCCCAAGCCTTTGCTGGAAATTTCCCAAGATGGTAATGAGAAAACTATTACAACAAGATCCATTTGTCTCTGATTTCTGCACCCTAAATTACAAGGGGTCCCGGGGACCATCATTCCCAAAGCACGCTCCGGGACCAGATTGAGAAGGTGATGTTCTCACTGCTTTTTGTTTCAGTGAGCGATATTCCCTGCCTCCCTGGGACAGATGTTTCTCGGAGAGAAGCAGCCCTAGCTGCTGAAATGATTTCTAAGTCCGTTCCATCAGCAGGATGGAGGGACAAGGAGGCCGGTTACTCTTCAGCCCTTCTGAGGGGTCAAAGTGTTGAAAGTGAAGGTTACCACTATAACAGCAAAACTTATAAATGCCCCCAGTTCAGCAGGCTACACTGTGGATAACGACTTCATTGAATTTGCCTTATAAAACAATTAGAGATTACCCAAAATAAAAAGAAGAAAATTAAATTGGGGATAAATGGATTTATGCTAGCTTATTTTTCCCCAGGCAAAACCAGGCTAATTTCTGGCACGTAGCACCTTGTGTTTGGACTCGATGTGATTTCAGCAAAGTGAGCTTTCGTCCGTGGTGCGGGGAGGTGGGCAAGCCTTTCCTATCTTTGCTCACAGAGAGAGAAATGTTGGCTTCAAAATAATGAGCAGTGAAATACTGCTCGTAATGTCATCTTAGCAGATAGACAATGTCTTCCCTGAGTTTTACAAAAATAATTTCACAGATAAATATATCTCTTAAGAACTGTAGGTCAATTGAGAGTATCTTTTTGATAGACAATGCATAGAAAAGATTCTCTTTCATAGATAGATACAGAAAAGAGCATCTTTTTTTTTACAGATGCATCTATTTTCCAAAGCTATAGGTCACCTAAGAGCACCTTTTTTTTTTTTTTAAGAGCACCTTTTTTGCACCTTCTTCATGAATAAATTACGCAGAAAAATCCTATGGATGGCATCAACTTGTGCCTACGTGGACCACTTTCATTCAGGAAGAACAGAATGCCCCAGCCCATCTCGACCGTCTGCTCATTAAACACCCCTCGGATGAGGACCAACCAGACTCTTACAGTCAAAACCCCACTTGCGAGAGACTCGTGTTGAGGACATAGAGAGCAAAGACGAGGTTTGTTTTCTTGTTTTCAAAATAGCCTCAAACACTTGATGGCTGACTGGCCCCAGGCTTTTTGCAGCAAATTAAAAATAAATAAACAAATAAATAAATAATTTAAAAGAAAAGAAAAAAGCCTCTTTTCTCTCTACTAGATCGGGTGCTGAGGGGCATGTTGTTAAAAACGCTGATTCGGTCCAGAATCAGCTGCCTGCCTCCCTTTCAGTTTTCTTTCAAGGTTTTGGTTTTGGTTTTGGTTTTGGTTTTTGTTGCTGTTGTTGTTGTTTTTCCAACCAATTCCGTTTGCACTTGTGAATGATAATGAATTGGTGCTCTTAGAGGAACTTGAACTTCTTGGATAAAAGATGTGTTCCATGTTTCAGTCGTTAACATTGACATGATTATCTTCAGAGTGTGGCCCCATTAACTTGATTCTCGAGTCTCTGGTTATTGTCAGTCTGTCACAGAGCTTCATGGCAAAAGGTCAGATCAGAAGGAAAGAAGCCAAGTGACACAGAGGGACGGATCTTCTTCCCATGACCTAGCCGCTGTCATCTGTGCTCAGTCCGGGGTGGAGGAAACAAAATGCTGCTGCCTCGACACCGGGCAAATTACTTTCAAGCGAGGTTGAAAATCTGCCAACCTGAGTAGGTCGCAGTGTCCTTAAAAATGTCCCTGCCCTTTGGGCCTGAGATTCTACTTCTAATTCTTCCAAGGAAGCAGTGAAACATGCAAAGATATATGTCCAAGGCTGGGCATTTCAGCTTTGTTAATAATAGCAAAAAACCGATGGCGACCTCAACGTCCAACTACTGGGGACTATCTAAATCAATGACATTGTCATACACAGCGCCACAATCCCAAACCAGACCTTCGAACGACATTTACTAAGTATAGGGAAACAATCATGGCTTATTATTAAGTAAATTATGCATTTAAAAAAATATAGCAGTGAGCCAGGCCGGATGAGACATCACCTATTTGTGTATAGGGAACAACAAAGCCTGGAGTGCTTTACCAGTGCTTACCCGTTGGGGTGTGTGGGGGAGCGGATTATTCTTATCCATTCTTGATATTTTGCTGTATTTCCCAAATTTTCTGCCTTCCACACTGATTTCTTTGGTGATGAAAACAACCCCCCCACCCCCACTCCTTAAATGTTGTTTTTAAAAATCAGCGAGGACGCAAGCCCTTGCGATCAGGTATTTAATCGGAAGCATGCATCCATGGTCAAGGACACAGGCGAGCAGCCTGGCAGACCTGTCTCACTCCGCGATTCCCGGACTTGTATAGAGTTGTCCAAAGGAAGTCCCCTAACATGCTTTTCGCAGTTCCCAGCCCTTTATTAATGCCACATGTGCTCTTGTAAGGTTAAGTTATTAAGTGATATACAATAATTGTCTCTTCTCCAAAGTAGACATTTCATTTCGCTCGGCTCATGCGGATCTGTGTCGGTATCATTGATCACGACGGCTTTTTAAGAACCATCTCAGTGGGCTGCTTCTCTTGTCCCTCTCTTTGAATGCAAGCCGACCTAAACGGCCCCAGTAAGAAATTAAATATAATTACCTATGGAACCGCACAAGGCAAAATGGGATCGCACCAGCTTCCCAAGTGGAACAAGGCGTCTGGAGGCCCCTCATCCTCGTTCCTCCCCGGAGTTAATTTGCCTGCATTTCCTCCCTCGTGGAGAACGCTTACATGCAGCCTCACAATGACCTGTTTAGTCGGTGGTGGAAAATTATGTCATTTGCAAGCAAGCTTTCAGCTGTGATATTTTATAATTGTTAAGATGAAAACCCGATAATCCTCTCCCCCTTCACATAAACTGCAATCCATCTTTAAACCTGTGATAATTCCTAAAACCTGCCGCTTAATAAACGAACAAACCCCAGGCCTATGTGATTTTACGGGGAGTCAATCTTTGATCAGCCAAGCTGAAATGGGTCTGATAAGGGGCCGCCCTTCCACTCTGGGAGTCGTCACTTGACTGGGTGATTGCTGTTTCCTCCCAGTCCTCAAGTGCCAAATAAGCAGAAGTCTTCCCGAGCGTCTTATCTCTTTCACTTTCTTCTCGAGATCTCTGTCGCTTTAATCCGGCATGTCTGCTGCTGGTTAACAAGGAAATCCTATGTCAATTATCGCCAACAACTTCCTGCTGCGTAGCAGTGGGGAATCAAAGCGTCGGAGAGCCTTTTCACACCAGAGAGTGGTGCAGGGCCTAATTAAATGGCCCTCATATCCTGCAGCCTGGTGGAGGCCACACGATAGATAGCTAATGAAAGATAGCCTAATTTTTCTGAGAACCGTGTGGAGGCTGGCGGGCTGTCCGGTGGGTTGCAGGTGCGCGCCGGGGTGGGACTGCGCGGGGTTTTTTCCACTTGTGCTAAATTGAGTGGGTCTGTGGTCAGCACTGGACAGCGGGATGGGACCGGAGCCAACCTTTGGGAAGATGGCATCTTCTTAGACTTGTTCCATAAATCAGAGGTCCGACTGGAGAGGGGGAGGGACGTGCGGGAAGTTCAGGCCTGGAACGAGACCCCTGCCTCTGGCATAATTCACCGGGGTCGGACATCAGAGAGTCGCCCTCCACCCGAGGAATTCTCAGCTCGTATGATGTTGCTTTTAAAAAAATCATTTTCTGAGATCACTGCAAATCATTACCTTCGAATGACATTCTTGCTGTATAGACACACTAAACTAATATATATTAGTTTATATATATATAAAATATAAAATAAAATAATATATATAAAAAACTAAATATATATTATATATTTATTTTACATATACATATTATAAATACTTATATATAATATATGTTATGTATATTTATATATAATATATATTATTAATAATATACATTAGTTTGTCTATACATACCTATGTATACTATATAAAACTATATAGCAACTATATGCAATAATTAATATATATTAAATATAACTAATATAGCTCTATTATATATCACTAATTTTTTAAATCTATGTGACTCACATTTTCTCTAGCAATTTTTCTCTAGCTAGAGCAGTGGTTCTCAAAGTGTGGTTCCCTGGGCAAGCAACTTGATCTGGGAACTTGTTAGAAATGCAAATTCCTCAGGGTCCGCTCTAGACCTACTGAATCAAATACTCCAGGGGTGAAGCCAGTAACCTAGATTCTAACACACCCTCCAGGTGATTCGGAGGGATGCTAAAATGTGAGAGCCCCTGGTCCAGCACATTTCCAAGAAACTCCTTTGTAGATGGCCACTTTGAGTTGTTAATCTTAATATCATCATTTGTTAAAAAAAAAATCGAACATGTTGCATAACGGACGCCCTCTGTGGTTTAGCCTGACTTGACGCCTGTCTACCTTTTACCAAGATGCATATTTCCAAGGCTGGAATCATTTCCTGAGTTCTGATTCATGTTGTAGTACCTTACTGAGAGAGGTGATTTGGGCTTTAATTTAAGGAAGTAGGGAGTGAGAGGTGGTGAGTGTGTCCTCTGAAATATTTAAATCAATTTTCTAGAGTTGTGATTCTTAGGCTTTTGGATTAAAAAAAAAATTCAACGTACCAGGTAGGGTTAGTTGCTTTTTAGCTCGTAATAGACAATGTTTATCTTTTCTAATATTTTATAAAAGAAAGGACATTTAAAAAATGATAAAACAATAATAGTGAAGACATAATTTTAGAATAAAAGCCAATCCTTTGAATGAAATGCATTTTTGCTTATGGAAAGCTCATTCTGTTGCCTTTGTTTTCCTCTTTTAGTGAAAGATCCATGTGTTCTTTGCCATGAAATGGTATCGGTTTGCCAACCTATGTCTAGAAACGGCCAGTGTAGGTTTGATGTAGAAAAGAAGGGTGGGTCACACTCAAGCAGTGGCTCATGACCGAGGCTGCCTCTGAAAAATCACCCCGGGGGGAGATTCGAAACCTCCCCGTGCCTGGGCATCACCCCCAGAGATTCTGATTTAATTGGTCTACACCGACATCAGAATTTTTTAAAAGTGAGAACTGCTTTAATGTTTGTGAATCACCTTGTACTACAGAGCTCCTCAAACTTCCCTGTGTGCACGTTTCCCCTGGGATCTCGTTAAACTGAATGCGGGGGCTGTTCGGTAGATCTGGATCGGATCGGGGCCCAAGATTCTTCATGTGCGACCGCCCCCTTGGTGATGCTGTTGCCGCCGGTCCGCGGACCACACTTTGAGTAGTAAGGCCCTGCAGCCCTTGTTGCTGAGAATCCAAGCTCCTAGCAGAAAACCCAGTGCCTCTCCTAGCACCAGCTGACGGTCACCAGCCCTGATTTCCTGGAGGGGAGGGACCACCTTCTCAAGGTCAAGTTGGGAGCAGTGTCAAGGACATGGCTGATCCAGGCCCAGGGCTGCCTGGGATTCTCACTCCAGAAGCAGCCACGGGCACTCCCTTAGTGAAACCTCCGTCCTTCTCCCAGCTTCCCTATATGTTTTGTGGTTACCTCAGCCATTCTGTGATAAACAAGGAGGCCTAAATATGGCGGAGATTCATGCTATGTTGGAGGCCAGAGAGGCAGAGTGAGGAGGACAGGAAAATTATGTAGCTAAAGCCTGGTGCTGCCGTGACGGCTCCAAAGTTTCTTCACGGTACCCCAGGGGCCAGGCCTGAGCACTTCCTGACGAGATGCTGACACGGCCAGGATGCGACACCCGGCCCTGCTGAATGCCCACGACTGGCCTCGGGGGTTTGGACTCAAGTTCTTTTTCCTTCACTCTAACTCACATCATATGTGATTTTTCTCCCATCTTTTCTTAGTTCTACCTTTAGCTTTGCTATACACTTACCTTTTTTTCTCCCTTAAGTTTATCTGTGATCTTGGGCAATTTACTTAACTTTCTGGGCACCTCAGTGTCCTTATCTATAAAATGGGGTCATATTAGCCACCTAATTGAGAGGATAGTTTTAAGGATTAGATGAGGTGATACTTAGCAAGAGCATGCTGGGAGTTATTTTGTCTCCCCGATGATCATCTGCCCGCTCGCGGCCATTTTGAAAACCACGAGGATTAGGGTTGGAAGAGACCTTAGAGGTGGTCTGGTTCGTTGTACCCGATTTTACAGACAATATCAAAATAAGTTTAAAAAAAAAGATGTCTGCCGAATAGCAGTTTTTGTGTAGCTTAAATTAGGTGTTTAGGTGGTTTAACTCAGTTGAACTGTCGATGTCTTAGAGTCTTTACGTAGAACATTTCTATAGCAAATCACACATAGCACACTTTGTAAAAATGACTTGAAAATAACACTTTCCTTCACTGATGCTAAGAACCCAACTGGTGTGATGTCTCCATCAGTCGTAGTTTCTACACTTGGAATTTGAAGATGTTTTTGAATCTTGAGGTAACTTTGTGTCCAACTATAGTTTTAAAAACTTTCACGTGTGCCTGGGCTCACACTGACAGTGCAGGAAAATCCTGTTTGGGGAGCTGCAAGACAGGCCCAGAGCACCCCGTAGAGCCATATCCAGGAGCCCTCCTCAAGGCTCCCTCAACCCCCTTTTTTAGTGTTACTGAGGACAACTTAATTTCTGAGAAAATAGTAGTTCTTCTTCCCATTTAATACCCTTTGCCTCTAAATGTAATAATTGATATCAAAGGGAGTTAATTCCATCTCTAGCATATTTCTTGAATTTATCCAGAATTTTCCTATAACTCAAATGCTGTCATGTCACTCTCCTACTTAAAATTATTCAGCATGTCTTTTTCATGGGATCAAAGCCAAATTCCTCATACCAACATTATTTCCTAGTCTGGCCCTCAAATCACTTTATTATCCTGATTGCTCCAAATAATATTGTACTTGCTACTGTTATTACCCTTATTACAAAAAGGCACTTACCTTTGACAAAACGTTCACTATATCCAATCATTCTGCAAGGTCATTTATGTGGACAATCCCACTTATGACTAGGTACGACTGTTATCCTGATTTCACAGATGAGAAGTCGAGGCACAGGGAAGTTCCATTCATTACGCGGCTACAGAGTGAGGGAACTTGGACTGAGATTCAAGGCACTGAGATACGAAATGATTGCAAACTGGATGCCGTAGCTCCAACCATCACAACTGCATTCCAGGAAGGAAGAAGGGAGAAGCAAAGTGACAGAAGCCTCACCTAAGAACGTCAGCCTACAAAACACTCTCACAAACTTCATCACATGGCCTCTCATGTGCGGGGAAGTTGGGAAGTACTGTATTTTCATTGGGCATCTGGCTGCCCCCAACCAAATCAAGGTCTCATTCATACGAAAAGGGGAAAGGTAAACATTGGGTGACCTACCAGCTGTCTTTTCCCTGAGGCATGACATTCTCTTTCATTCTGGGGAAGAAGTCCATTAATTCCCACTGTGGCTGAGGGACCCCCTACGTATCAAGCTGGATTTCTGCCTTCCAGTCTCTTCTCTGAGATCCAAGCATATGTGGAGTGCTGAGAGGCACATTTGTCACTCCTCTGGGAGTAGGAGTGATAACTTACAAAGTGGCCATAAACATGGTTACCCGATTGGCTTATCAAAAGAAGATGAACACAACTTTGTATATTTTACATTCTAGCTGTGATTCCACTTGGTCTGTGACAGTATAAAAACCATCAGGTCCTCTGTGTCCTTTTCCTCAACATTCCACTCACACTCGGTCTGGCTTCGTGGTAAAGGGACACACCAGTGTAGCGTATTTTCACCTCTTTCTCTCTCACGGCCTTTGATGAAGTTCTGTCTCTTCGTTTACATTAATATGTTGCACTTTCACACACTGTGCGTGGGCTCAGCCCATGGCCCTCTCCTGAAAAAACACACATCGTGCTGTTGGAGGACCAGCAATCACTGAGATTTTATTTCCTTCGACTTTTTTTTTTCTTCAGCAATGTTAAACAGATCTCTGCCCAGCTTTCCAGAATGTTCCAAAGATAATGGTAGTAGAGAATTCCTGGGGCACTCGTTCCTACATTGAGATGTAAACTGCTTGCTATTAGAGTATTTTCATAGATGGAGATTTGAAGTAAACTTGGGATTCCTTCACAATGCTAATTGGAGTGTTTTCATTTTAAACAAATAATTGAAAATGTCAAACATTTTTCTTTCTGTGTATATGTAAATATTCATACTGCCAACTTTTTTTCATATTATCAACTTTTAATGTACAAGTGTGTTACCGATTCACGGGGGAAAGGAAGGAGTGAGAACCATTTGCCATGTATCACTATTTCAATTCTGGTGAGTGACCACAGCATGACGTATCCTGGCAACACGAGGACAGAGGAAACAGAGACCTTTTCCAACATGGAAAAGCACAGCTTTGGAACCAGACCAGTGTTTGAAAACAGGCTCACGTGTTTATTGGCAAACGTCCTAAACGGTTTCAAATGTCAGTTTTCTCATCTGTAAAATAGGGCGGTAAGGGGGCTGACAGCAGCAACGAGCATTTACCGAGGTGTTCTCATGCCCGCATGCTAACTGCATTACATAATCTCATTAATTCTCATCACGTGTAATTACCATCGTCATATTTGTGCGGTGCCACCTGTCTCGGGGATCCCGAGCTGCCTAACAAGCCCTAAAGATTTAATGGGAAGCAACTACCATGTCTTTGGCTCACCGTGAGCTGGACATTTAGGCTGGACCCTCCTGGGTCATTCTCGTGGTTTCCAGGGGGCCTCTCATCTGTCTACAGTCGGCGAGGCCGCTCCGCCTCTGGGGGCTTGGCCGCTGGGGTGACAGAGGTGATCTGGGTCAGACATCTCTCCTCATGAGGCAAGCCAGCCTGGGCTTGTCCATCTGGAGGATGCTGTACTCAGAGAAAGAGAGAGAACACAGATCTTTTGAGACACAGGCTCAAAACTGGCACATCGCCACTTCTGCTACATTCAGTTGGCCGGAGCGACGCTCACTCACAAAGCCAAACTCCCCAAAGGGTGGGGAAGTGGCCTGCAGCCCTTGATGGGAAGAAACACAAAGTCTCCAAGGAAGGAGAAGCACGGCAGCCAGATTTGCACACAGCCTCTCCCACACTGTCTACCTCCGAGCGTTGTTATAAGGGTTCATGAATAATAAGAGCTAATCTTATCGAATTCTCACCGTAATCCTATGATGAAGGTATGATTGTTGTCGCCGTTTTATAGATAAGTGAGCTGAAGCAGAGAGATGGTTCAGTTTCCTCCCAAAGTTGCTCATGACTAATGAGGAGCCAGATCCAAGTGCAAGGCGATCTGTGACATGAAATGCAGTGAAATGTGACGAGGGTGACGCCCGGGTTGATGTATTATCCCAATGTCACTTTCTTGGCCATGACCACGTGCTATGGTTATGCATGATTTTATCATTGGGGAAGCTAGGGGGAAAGCACGTGGGAACCCTGTACCCAACTATTCTTGCAACTTCTTGTAAATCTGAAACTATTTTAAAATTCGAAGTTATTTGAAAAACATCGAAGCGGTTCAAATACTCAGCTGATGCTCTGTACACACGTAAGGAGCTGAGCATCGTGCCTGGTTACCTCTAGGTGTTTAAGAAATGTTAGCTGCCTCTGCCGAAAGCTCATTATCGGCTTAAAAGACCAAAGAGATACCATCTGAAGGGTAAGAATGGGCGCCCCCTCAAACAGCCACGGAGGGGACGACTCAGATCTGGCCAGAGGAAATCTGGGATGTAACAGGGGCCCCAGTGGGTCTCCCGTTAGGGCAGTCTCTGCAGTTACAGGGTGAAAGCAGATGTGTTTCAGGATTTCTGCTTTTCTAAGATTACTTTATGGAAAATCTTTTTCAGATCTCACGGATCCCCGAGGAGTCTCATCTGGGAACTGGGAAAACTGGTGGGGAGTCTAATTAAAAGAGAACAAGATGATATAGGGATGAGTCTAGCTTGATAGGGTCAAGCCAGGCACGCTTTCTTACCTCTCAAAGTTAGCAGAGAAAAATTCTTTCGCAGAAAAAAAAAAAAAAAACATTAGCAAATGATAGGCTACAAGTAGACCTAGTTAAGTTGGATTTTCACAAAAAGCGAGATAACAGCCTTTGAAAAAAAATTATAAAGGAAAATAAATAGCCATGTGTTAAAGTCACGGAGCTAGCAGAATAATAACTATAATAAGTACAGGAAAGCTGGTGCTACTGGAAACGGATGTGGTCATGACCCACTGCTTTAGCTGTTTCTATCCGGCCCCACGCCTGTGCATTAATGATTAGATGAGAAGCAGTTGATGTCTAGAATGTTCGGGGAGGATGTTTTCTGGTAATGACCAGTTGGTTTTACTTGATACCTTGACAGAGGAAAACAAGGACTCTATTAATGATAATAATAATAAAAATCATAATAGCTAACATTTATTGGGTGCTTACTGTGTGCCAGGAACCCTTTTAAGTGTGTTACCTTTGTCTCATTGAATCTTCACAATCTTTTAGGAGTAAGGAAATTGAGATATGGAAATGCTAAGTGACTTTCCGAGGCATAGAACACTTCGCTGTGGTGAAACCGGGATGAAATGGTGCATTGTCCCAGTATGGAAACAGACTCATTCTGGAAAAGTGCTTGGGGACACAATACCTGTTTGCCTCACCCTTCCAATCATTGGAGTTTGCCAAGCTCATAGCAATGAGGCTCTTGTTACTCCCCTCCCTGGGCATAGAACTCAGGGCACTGCTTCTCAGGTGGAAAGTATTAAACTTTCTCCAAACTTATAGTTTTTGAGCATTTCATCTGGAATTTATTTTTGTTTATGGTGTGAAGTCTGAGTTCTAGTATTTACCTCCACCCCCATAGCCAGACAGTTATCCCTGGGTCATTTAGTATATAAACTATCCTCTTGCCACTGAGTCAAGTGTCACCCTCTACATGTGTTATTTTCCCATACAGAGTGTGACCTCGTTCTGGTTCTCTATTTAGCTCTTGATCTATTCATTTATTCCTCTGGCATATTGTTTAGATTACGAAGCAGTATATATATAAATGTTGTATAGTATAATGAGTTTCATTATTTTGTAAGGGAACTCCTCAAAATATTTTTCTCTTTCAAACTTCTCTTGGTCATTCTCAGATAGTTATTGCTATATATAAACTTTAAAATAGTTTCAGGCATTCCCAGTGCCCCCTGCCCCCAAAGAAAAGTACTGAGCTGCTGAATGGAATGGCATTTCATTTTTAAGTTAATTTGAGCAGTGATGTTTTTATGCTATTAAGCTTTCTTATATCAGGAACATGCTGTGTTTCTAGATTTGGGGGGGTCTTATTTTAAGATCTTTAATAAGATGTTAGAGCTTTCTTTGTATAGGCTCTATGTTTTTATTATTAAATTTATTTCTGGTGAATATGGTGAATATAATTTTTTTCATTTCTATTTTTTCATTTCCGTTTTGTAACTGGTTTTTGCTCGTGTGGCGGACACGGTGGTGTGGGCCCACATCCCTGCAGCCTCCCTGCTTAAGTGCTCCCAGGTTGACATCCTTGTAGAAGTGCCAGGGAATTAACATTCTCTAGGAGACTATGAAACATAAACTCCCCAGCTACCTCACCTCTGCCCTCATTCATACCTAGGGCCACATAGGGCATTCCCTATGACCGGTGGGTGGCAAAGGAAACACCCAGGTCCAGGGCTCACAGATGGGTCAGCTCGATGTGTTGCAGCAAGCTAACAGTGAGTGCTTCCGCCCTACATTCTCAGGTGTAGGTTTCGGGTGACCCTGAAGACAGCAGCAGGGGAAGTGTTCCCAGTGGGCATAGCCGCCAGGGATACACCTGTCACCCACTTGCTGTGGAGGGAGAAGTGACCTGATGTAAGGATAAACATAGACTCCTGGGAAGTGGCGAATGGCCTGGCTGGTGGGGGAAGTATCCACAAAGATGAGAAGATCAGAGGCAAAGAGATCTGGGAAGGTAACGTGTGGAGGGACCCAAGGGAGTAAGCACAGTGACCCACATCAGTGCCCAGCAGAGAGGACCCATGGCAGAGGAGTCCCTGAACAACAAGGAGGACAGCAGGCATCAGCCGGCCCCAGGCCTGCGGGCCCTCGTGTTGGCACAACATGAATGAGCGGTCATGGCAGACTCTCTCTCGCCGTGGCTGACGCACCCACTCCTGCTGCTGAATGCGTGATCTGTCAGCTGCAGAAACCAACGCTGAGCCCTCAGTATGGTGGGGAAGAAAGCATGCCATTTGGGGATAAATTAATTCTATTGGACCCCTTTCCCTTTGGAGGAGGTGACAATTTGTCATTCCTGGGACTGAAACATATTCACCATAATCACCATTCAAGAGCTCACAGAGTTTCTGTGCCCATGCCACACACCCCCACCCCCACAACCCACCTCCCGCTCCCCCCATCTGGAATCTGTATGTTGAAACCCTAACCCCCAATGTGATTGTGTTCGGAGATAGGGCCTTTACGGAGGTAATGAAGGTTGAATGAGGTCATCGGGGTGAGGCCCTGATCTGACCGTTTTATGCCCTTCTACGAAGAGACACCAAAGAGCTGGCCCTCTCTCTTTCTCCCTGTCCATCCTGTGAGGACATGGCAGGAAGGTGACCATCTACAAGCCAGAAGCGAGTTCTCACCAGGAACCACACCCATCAGTATCTTGAACTCGGACTTTCCAGCCTCCAGAACCACGAGAAATACATTTCTGTTGTTCACGCCTCCTTGGTACTCTCTGGCTGAGACACGTTACAAGTAAATGCCTTGCCCTCAAATTCTTGTCTCTAGATAGGCATCGGAGAAACCAAATTAAGAAAGCCAGTAGAGAGGCAAGCTGTCAGTTTTAATCCTCTAAACTTCTAAATTGTGAACGACTTTTAGATTTTGAGAAAAGTTGCAAATATAGCTCTGTATATCTGTCAACCTGCTTCCCCGAATACTAACACCTTACACAACTGTAGGATGATTATTCGAACCAGGCATTTAACGTTGGTTCAATATCACTCACTGAACTGAAGATGTTGGTCGAACCTTACCAGTTTTCTTCATCAGTGCCCTTTCTCCCTTCCAATCTGACTCAGGAACCCGTGTTGCATTTCGTGGTGGCTGCTTCTTAATCTCCTGCAGTCTGCAGCTAGCTCTTCTTTGTTCTTCTCTCTCTAACTCTGACATTGGTGAAAATCATTAATAATTATTTTGTCAAATGCTCCTCAGTTTGGGTTTATTTGCTGTTTTCTCAGGATTGGACTGAGGCTTTCCTTTTTGGTTGGATTACAAGGAAAATGATGCTATGTACCCTACTCAGAACCTAATAGAAAAAGGGTTCGTAAGGGGCACCTGGCTGGCTCAGTTGATAAAGCGTGCGACTCTTTGATCTCAGGGTTGTTAGTTCAAGTCTCAGATTCAGTGTGGAGCCTACTTAAAAGAAAAAAAAAAGCCCAAGGCATCAAAATGGTTCTCTTTAACAAAACGGGGCGGGGGGGTTCATATGTCTTATCTCTGGTGATGTTTACCCTGATCACTACATTAAACTGATTTCTACTTGGTTTCTCTACTATAAAGTTTTACTTCTTTCTCTTTGTAATTAATACATGTCTCAGGGAAAATACTTTGAGACTAAGCAAAATTTATTTTTCTTAAAGCTTTTGCTCGGTATTTTTCTTTTTATAAGTAGTCTCCATCCTTAGTGTGGAGCCCAATGCAGGGCTTGAACTCAGGACCCTGAGAGCAAGACCTGAGCTGAGATCAAGAGTCAGACACTTAACTGACTGAGCCACCCAGGTGCCCTGCTCACTAATTTTAAAGTTATTAATATTTGTAGATGTATCTTGCATCCAGTCACAGCAAATTATCTTATTATTTTTTTAAAGATTTATTTTATTTACTTGAAAGAGAGAAAGAGAGAGAGAGAGAGGACATGGTGAGGAGGGGCAGAGGGAGAGAGAGAGAGAATCTCAAGCAGACTCCCCACTGAGCATGGAGCCTGACGTGGGACTCAATCTCACTACCCTGAGATCATGATCTGAGCTGAAATCAAGAGTCAGATGCTTAACCGACTGAGCCACCCAGGAGCCCTGAATTATCTTATTAATTTGAAAAGTTTCTTAGTAGAATCTCTTGTGTTCTATATATACACTCATATCAAGTATACATAAAGATAGCTTTATCTCTTCATTGTCATTCATTGCAACTGTTTTATTTTCCTGTCTTATTACAATAGCTAAACTTCTGAAGTCATTTAAAATGATAATGAGGATAATAAACATCCTAGTTTGTTCATTTGATGGAATAATTTCAGTATTTTGGCACTTCTAATGGTTTCTGTAAATCTGGAATAAGTTATTTCTATTTTACTAAAATTTGTTGTTGTTCAGAGTGGCTGTTAATTTTATCAAATGTTAATGTAATCATATTTTGTCCTTTATTTCTCTCCAATATACTTTGTTAGATTCCTAATATTAGATCATCTTTCCATTCCTGGAATGAACCCTACTTAGTCATAATTCATTCATTTTAGAATGTATTGCTGGATTCAATTTGTATATGTAACCACAGGGAATTGGGTCTATAGTTTTCTCTTTTAGTACTATTTTATAAGATTTGGGTTTTTTCTGGTTCCATAAAATAAATCAGAGTGGTCTTACATTTTTTCTATGGTCTGGATTTATTGGGATCTTGATCCAAATAACTCCATTTTCAATACTTCCTTTCATATTTTTTTTCTGACCCAACATCTTTACAAATAAACTCCCTCCGGGAGCCTAAGCATGCTTGGGGTGTGGGAGTATGCAGGACCTCTCTATACTTTCCACTTGATTCTGCTGTGAACCTAAAATTGCCCTAAAAAACAAAACTTATTAAAAAATAATTCCATCAGCTAGCAGAGCTAGTGTAGCCTTAGCTGGATGCCCCTGAAAGAATCCTTATTCTCTCATTTGTTCTTCTCAAGCTGAGTGAGAACACTGGAAACAGGAAGAGCAAAGAGTACAAGATATGTGGTGGGTGGGGAAAATGGAGTTCAGTTAATTTGGCTATGATGTTGGGAATATGCAAATAATATGCAAAACAACATCCAATTGCTTGGAATCAAGAACTCGGACACTTTTTGAAAAAACATTGAGTTACTGTTTATACTTTTTAACAAAACCCCAAATAAACAGAAGGTTCACCATATGGGGTATTTTTGTTGAAAAACTTTCGTGACAAATCTTTAGAAAATGTATTAATCACTTTTCTAACCTTACGAGTACAAAACGATAAACATCACGGGCTCAGTCTCTGAGAGTTGAGGCTGTTGACCGTTATAAAAATGAAGAAAACCACGGTATTGGGAAGGATTTTGTTTCAGAAAAAAAATTTCTGATTCATGGAGGTTTTTTTCCCACTTGACCTGTCTATAAAAAGTGGATATGCTAGATTATAAACTGTTTTGTTTGCTTCTGTAGTCCCAGTGCCTCTCACATTGCTCGAGATGGAGGAGGGGTCAAATAGATATTTGTTAAATGAATAAAGGAATGAAGAGCAATAATTCAAGTTAATTATGGTTTTAGAGGAGGTTAGTTATGTCTTTTGGTAAAATTTGGTGTCCATTAAGGAATGAGATTAAGCCATATGAAATTATAATTTTATGGATCAAAACCAGTCATATATTAATATTAATAATACATTAATAATTTCATAGGGGTCAACCTAATCCATCTCTGACCTAGAATTTTAGAGTAACATTTACTGTTTCTGGCCTGTGGCTTCATAGAATAATAACCCTATACCCATCTGAACTCCAGCCAGCATGATACTTCTTTTTTTTTTTTTTTCAGGATTTATTTATTTATTTTAGAAGGGAAGGAGCAGAGGGAGAGGGACAGAGAGAATCTCAGGCAGATTCCCCCCTGAGTGCGGAGTCCAATGCAGGGCTCTATCTCACCATCCTGTGATCATGACCTGAGCTGAAATCAAGAGTCAGACGCTTAACCAACTGAGCCACCCAGAGGCCCCTAGCACAATCCTTCTTGATAACATAGCACAGTGGTTCGAGGCTAACACTTTGGAGAGATAAACCCATGTTCAAATCTTGGCTCTACCTCCTATGAGTTGTGTGACCTTGAGCAAACCACATAATTTCTCTGAGCGGAAATGTCCTCATCTATGAAATGGGGATAAGACTTTCCTTACAGGGTTGATATGAAGATCAACCATGATGTTCAAGTACTTGGTGCAGGACCTGCACATAGTAAATGATCAATAAACGGTTTCTATTACTCTTATTATTATTTATTAATTTATGTATGTTGGTTGCCTCTCTCCAGGATATTTAATTTCCTGTCATTTCAAAACGAACTGATAGTGGTATCCAGCTCTCTAGTTGGGATCAATGTCGCAGTACTGTTTAGCCCCTGGGAGGAATAGAGACCAGGAAGAGGCACGAGGGAACGGATCGGGGCTGACAATGTTCTTAGTCTTCATCTGAGTGATGGCCACACGAGCGTACAATTGTGTGACACGTCATGGCTGTCCACTTAGGCTCAGTGGGTTTTCTGGGTGTGTGTTATAGCTCCATAAGATCTTTGCCTGTTTGGGGGTGGTGCTAAGATGGGAAGAAGCTGTTTCAATCCCTGGCATCGTAAACAGAGGGAATTCCAAGCACTACATTGTATTTGATGAAAGCCCTCATAACTTCATGTCGAATGCCTCTCTCCCCCCACCTTCTCTCCGCTTTTGGAATCTGTAGGATCTACACACAAACCCAGCATGACAGGCAAGCGTGCCCATGAAAAATGGGAAAAGGGGACGTATACAGGTAATCTGGTGAGCAGCAAAGTACTAATTATGTATACGGAGTGCGTGTGAGTGGGGCTTGAGGGTCGGCACGGGTTTTAGCTTTCTGAACTTCTTGTCTTTGGCAAGTGAGTCGGTCAATATAGGATGTTAATTTAGTTGAGTAATTGTCATCAGTGCTCATGAAAATTTTTAAAAATGCTGATATTCCTTATTGGTATATAGCCTCTCTATCCCTCCTCCTCAGTCTCTCTCTCTCTCACACACACACTGGTATTTAAGATATTCATTTTATTTAATTCCTCCTACTATAACTATAATCAGGATTTCTCTCACCATGTTCTCCATAACCTCCTTGTTCCCAGTAGACCTTCCCGCAGTTTCCCTCTGAGGGCTGTATTTGTAAAGATCATGTATACATACGCAAATAGCCTGGACTTTTCTATGGAAGCCATTAGAGCAAATGCCTACCTCAGCACAAATGAATATGTTTAGAGACTCAGGTTTCCACATGGCCTAAAACATGTTGAGTTGGGGAGAGGAAATAGGGAAAGTTTCCCTTGGATGTACAACTGAATAAAAATCTACCAGCTTAGTTCTTATGGCAGTCACACGGGTATTACCATGGTTTAAACTTCCTGGAGCCTTTTGAGCCGTCGTGGAGCAGAATGGAAGAAGGTCTTTCACCAGGACCCCCTGCCACCTCCTCCACACCTCTCGAGAGCCAGCGAGATGGTCCATTGCCCCAAACTGTTTTTAGACTGGCGTCTTCCTCAGAAGAAAAGGAATATTTGTTTTGATTCCCACCATACACCACTTTCTGAATATGATTTCAGTCATGATTTCCTATGTGCCTGTGTAAAGGCAAGAGTGGAAATAAAGAACAAACCCAATAAAGACCAAACCAAAAGCACATGTCCCGAAGGGGCGCACACCAGGCGAACAATGGCTGTTGAACAGATGAACCCACCGAAATGTAAAAGATTCCACAACGTTTGGGCAGCTTTGAAATGCTACACTTTCTAGTGCTCATCTGTTAATCATCTGACAGAACTTCTCAGCTCCCCAGAAGGGACGGGCTCCTCTTTCTACGTTCACACGGCTGGAAGTGCATACAATTCAGCAGTCAGAGTGACAAATAGGCTAGAAAGACAGCCAGCAAACCACCCAATGAAGAAAGAAACAAAGAAGGACCGGAGAGAGAGAGAGAGAGAGCGAGTGAGCTATTTTTACCCACCTTCACTTCCAACTGAATTTCACTGTATGTATTTTCCAGGATATAAGCTTTTCTTTGAGTTACTTTCAAGATAAGTCATAAAGCTATAATCATATTAATGATTAATGGCACCAGGGAAGCAAAGTGACATAATGAAAAGATTTAAGGTTCTACACAAAAGTATTTAAAGATTCTCTTAGGAAATCCATCTACTTTAAATAGTTTTTTTGAAAGCAAAGAAACCATCAACAGCACTAAATTTAAGAGCAAAGACAAAAATGCCTCCACTACCATTATTCTAGTTCATTCTTACAGAACAGTGCTCCTCCGGATACAGAGGAGTTAGAAAAAACTGTTTCTAGAAAACAATAGTAATTCCATCCAGAGAGAACAGGCACGTCTAAGAGGACACTTGCAAGGCACATCGTGTGAGCAGAAAACAAACCAGATTTCCACACCCCGACGTGCCCTTCGCGAGCAAGCGTCTCTACTGTGACCACAGACCAATGGGAGTGATCAAGAAGTCAGGCAGGGACTCTTGGGTGATTACCTCCAAGGAAGATTGTTCTATTCTTCAAGCTACTAAGTGTCCAAAGATGGACGAGGTTGTTCACAGAGGTGGTGAGGTTTCTGCTGTTGGCACGATTCAAGCAGCGGCTAGCGGACGTGATGAGTCAGACCAGGGCTTCCCTAACTTTGCTGCACATTCGAGTCACCTGGGGGAGCTTGAAAACCATTCCTAACTGCTGGCTGCACCTGCGGGGATGGGACTCAGGCAGCCACATTTGTTAAAGCTCCCTGGGTGATTGGAATCACCCGGGGGCAAGGTCAACACTTGGGAGCCCCAGCAGACTTGCTCGGTGCTTCTGAGACTTTATGTGCACACACAGCACCTGGCCTGCTTGTAAAATGCAGATTCCGACTCCTTGGCGCTGGGGCGTGGCCTGAGACTCTGCATTTCTAACAAGCTCCAGGCGGAGGTCCCTGCTCGCTGTTCCAGGAAACACAGTTGGAGTAGCGGGGCCCAGAAGACTTAGTCTCCTCTGCTCCTGAGTTCCTAGGGGATGAAGCATCATTTGGGGGACGGGTAGAGGGGACAGTGATTGACAGGGAACAGCCCTGCTCCTTCAGTGGCTGCAGGCTGAAAGCAAGTCATGTCTCATTCCTGAGCCTCAGTTTCTCCATCTGAATACGGAAGGGACTGGGAAAGCACTGCAGGGCTTCGTCCAGGTCTCACTGAAGCTCTGGGAGAATCAACAAACCTCTGGGGATCAAGAATCTACAATTTCTAGAAAGTTCCAGAGAGGACTGGCTGACATACATTGACCAGAGCTGCTTTGAAAAAGGAACATTCATGTATTTGCTGATTCACACATGTGCATGGAGTGCCCAGAAAGGTGGAAACTGGTGGAAAGAGCGAAAAATACCCCGTCTGTGCCTTCAAGGTGCTTCCGGTCTGGTATGGTAGCAGTTGCAAGAACAGGAGTGTGCAAGGAAGGGCCCAATGACGCTAACTAGAGTCTAGACGGGGAGATCAGTTAGTTCTTCCAAAAGGGGCATGTCAGGAAGGCTTCAAAGAGGAGGTGACTGAGCTGAGAGATGAGTGTGCAGATCAGGGGACAGAGTGACCTTGGCAGGGTTCACTGTGAGTTGTGGTGGCAGCTTGAGGCCTGGGGGCACCAAGAGGGAAGTGGTTGAGCCCCATGGAGAGATCAGGGCAGGCCTGAGGGAAATATCTGGGCCAGAGGAAATTTGATTTTCTCCCCCATCAAGAGTTATTCGTATCTTTTAGTCATTCATTTAGATTAGAGGGTGAATGGTATGGCAAGGGGTGGGGGTAGAGATGAGGACACCCCCCACCCTGCCCACATCCAGTGGTATCACCTTTTGTCCCAGCAATTCAGTGCTGGCCCCAACTCACAGAAAGCTCTATGGCCGAGTGGCCTTCTCCCACTAGGAAGTAGTTTCAGAGGTGTCTGTGGTCCTGGAACATGGCGTTGGGTCTCTCTGGCAGACCACGTTGGTCACCCTCCTCACATCCCCTCGGGCCACCTCTGACTTGCGCCGTAGCTGTGGGGCCCAGTTCCTGAGTGAGAAGACGGTGTCCCACTTCCAGAGCCGTTGTGTGTCTTTTCTGCTGCGAGCCTTTCTTGAAAGCCCTGGAAGTCCAGAAGAGTATGGAAGTTAGTGCTCTGAATGGCTGGATGGCCCAGCCTTCCCTCCTTTGGGGAGACAAGCCTGAGGTACATTCTGCATGATTCCTCAGAGCACCCCAGTGGGATGAGCCCCAGTTGTCCCTGGCAGCGAACTTCACAGAGGGACGCTAGAGGAGTATGTCACCCGCCTGCTGATTTTGCCCCACAAGACCCTGGGGGATTCTGGGACCAACGGCATCTCATGGAGATGGGGGTGCAGGTTACGGGGGGGCAGTTTGCCTGAGATCAGTCATCACTTCCATTTGTCAACACAAGGGGAAGGCAGCTTTTGGAGTGCAATTTCACCCTCCACTCCTCCCGCCCCCTGGGCTCAGAGGCATTTAAAATTCAGTCACTGTCATCAGCAAACCCCTCTGAGCAGAAACATTCCCATCATTCTCTCCCTCCTTGCAAATGTGTTTAAGATATCTAAATATTTTAAAGGTATCTAGGAAGATTGGATTCTTTTCTTAGTGGTGACTTGATGAATAAATGATGCCCTAATTTCAGTTTAATTATTGTCTAATGCTCTCTAATTCATTTCAGATTGGTGTTTAACTTCTTTCCAACTTGACAACCTTTCAGGCAAAACTGATCAAAAAAGCCGGAGCTTCCTTTACGTAGGGACGGATTAGTTGTCTCTAGATATCAACTAAAGAAAAATAGCTGTTCAAATCCCTGATATTTTTGGCACTTTGTAAATTTAAACCCATCCAGAACACATCTTTAAAAAATATTTTCAGTAAGGGAGGGATTCTGTGCTCGGGGTCTGAGATTTTGTTCTGCCAAGTTTGAGCATGGAGCAGATTTTTACGGTTGAATTATAAGCCCCTGAAAATAGGTTTATTATGGAAGTGTGAACACACAACTATAGCCTATAGCAACATGAATGGCCCTGTTATCATAATGCTTGAATCCTCTCCTTTGTGCTGAACTGGGAAAGCAAGACACCTGCTTTGGCCTTTTGGTAATACATGTCAATGTCAGTTAACAGCTTGTGTCCCTCTTTAGGAAGCTGCCCCAAAGTTTTTAGTAATCCTTGCATTGCTAGGGACCCCTATGTCTCCATCTCAGGAATTCATCTATCATTTCTAGAATATTCGGTGACACTAGAAATACATTCTATTGGAAGGAGAAATGGAGGCGGGGGGTGTTTGCATTCGTTGTGACGAGCTGTTTGCCCAGGTACTGACCAGCCAGCCAGAGAACAAGTTTCTTGCCAGACAGAAAGGACAAGGGTCGTCGATCCTACAGGCACGTTCCTCAGGGTTGAGAAAGAGAGTACAGTGCCTATAGGAGAAATCTTAGTTTAAAAGCCTAACATTTGCCCGAAGTTCAAATGCTTACATTCTTTGGTGCCTGAAGTTTTCCCTAAGAAGCTTACATGTTTATTTTCTGGTATATGCTTTTTTTTAACTACAAAGTGAAACATTTGGAATTCTATTGCATGGAACTCGTACAATTTCCATAACAGAATTAAAATTACACTCAGCTGCAGGGTCAGTCTCCATTGCGATTGGCTGGAAAAGGCAGCTCCAATTATGGGAGCCTGCTCGCTGAGGCTTGGTCTCTGGGTAAAAAAAAATCATAAACGCCAAGAGCTCCCTTAAACACGTGCCGAATTAAGCCTTATGGAGGCATGTTTGACATTCGTCAACTCAATGTAGTCTAATATCAATGAGCCAGAACCCTACTAACTAGAACACTTGATTAATTAAGTTTTGGTTTCCTGTCTTCTCCCCCAGCCCTCCCCAGTCCCTGGTCCAGGAGGCTTGAGAGCATAAGAACTCCTGGCACTTACTGAGCGCTTACTGTGTGTCAGGCACCGTTGTAAGCACTTTCTATGTATTCATTCATAAAATCCCCCCAATAACCCTAGAAGTAGGTACTATCATTATCCACTTTTTTTTTTTTTTTTTTTTACAGATGAAGAAATGAGTTTAGCAGCCAAGCAGAAAGGTAAGGATCTCTGGCTTTGCTTACAGATCCCTCTGGGTTTGGATTCCAGCTCTACTAGGAAATAGCTGTGTGACCTTAGGCAAGTTACTTAGGCTTTCTGTGCTTTAATTTCCTTGAAGCTGTTTTTTCTCTAAAATGGAGATAACAATGTGAAATTACAGTTAAGCATTCTGGAGATAAAAATTTCTCTTTTATTACACAAGAGAATCCTATATTTTGATTCTTAAACACATTTTAAAATTATATTTTTCAGTTATGTTTTCGCATATATTGCCAATGAGTTTAGGCTTTCACGTTCTTCTCCAAAGATCATGACATACCTCTAAGGGACCCGGGCATATCTGTGCGTGTGCCTGGGATGGAAGCAAGGAGTGGAGACAGGGAATGGAAGGAGAGAGGAACCAAGAGCAAGATGGTCTTTCTCCTTTGCGAGAGCAAGTGCTGCAAAAACTATGTAAATGTGAAGCTGCCTAAAAGTGAAGCCAATGTGGAGGGAAACAGAGGCAAGAAAGGAAGAGCGAACAACCAAGCCCCCAAGGATGTCATTCTAACATCTTGATCCAGCCCTACCTGAAGCAGAGCCTACTCCTTGCTCCTTGGTCTTCACAATTACCTGATATATATACATACACACACACACATGTATATATATATAATATATTTAATATATATTTATATTTATACATAATATAGAAATATATATTATATTGTCTATTAATATATTTTAATAATTATGTATTTATATACTTATTTATTTATACATATATGTGTTTGTTTTACTCTGGCTAGTTTGATTTGGGTTTCTGTTACCTGAAATTAACAAGAAATAATCTGTAATAATATCTGGCTTCATTTCCTCTCCCCTCTGCTCTTCCACCATTCAAGTCTAATTGGAGAGCTAGCACAGAAGCTAGCCATCCACCCTTCTTCTGTTCATCCATCCTTTCCATCTTCCATTTATCCGTTCATTCCACAAACATCCATTGAGCGCTCAGAGCCAGATGTGAAAAGAACAAAGATGAACGAGACATGCAACGTTCCTTAAGGAGATACAGACACACGAGACTGCAGACCAGTAAAACAGCTACTACTCTATGGGAATGAACAGAAAAGTAGTCCTGTGAATGGGAATGGTGTGACTTTGGGGGGAATTGCTTAACATTTCCTCGTGTCTTTCTTTTTTCAAATTTTCTTAAAATATGGTGTAGATTAAATCGTAGGTTTTCATAGCATTTCCACCCTTTCCTTCAATCCCCGGCCCTGAGTAATGCTGCATATTTTCAAACGAGCACATTGAATCCCCACGTGTCAGGGCCCCCTCCCCGTGCACGCATCCTTTGCACTGCCCCAGAAGACTCCAGCCTGAGGTCAGGGGAGAAAAGTGTCAAGTATGCTCAATATTTAAACAGTTTGGAACCCCTGTTACTTCTGCTACAGAGACATGGATTTATTTCCTGGTGAGATGGAGGGATCTTTTCCCAAGAGCTCCACGCAGCAATCCGTCAATCACTCCCAGTGAGCGCCCTTTAAACACAGGTAGAGACCCGTCATCAAATGGATGTTATTTAAAACATGTGCTTTAAAAGACTAAAGAAGAGACTGGCCTGTCCAGCTGATGAATTATTTTCCAGCCAATTCTCTCCGGTAATGGTACCTAAATCTTATCACGAAAATGATCAAATGTAATGCAAATGTATTAGGAAAGCATCCTTGATTTGTTTTCATTTGAGATTATTGTGGGCTTATTTATTTATTTTGCAAATAAACTATGGAAACCTCTAATGTGCAGTATTATTTGGTAACAAGATTTGATTTAGAATTCACAATGAACATAATAGTTTATCAAAGGAAATGTCGCATCAGAATCTTTTGTGCTGTGTGTGTGAAATGTTCAAAGTAATTACAAATGTGACAAAATCTAAATTGTACATTTAGGAGGGAAATGGTGCTAAAAATTCTTGCTTGATGTTCAGATAATACTAGCAGCTTATAAGCCTTTGTGTTTTGTTCTCTGCATTGTAAATAATATTAGAAGTATCCCAGAGTCATGGATTATTTATAAAACACAGATAAAAAATCTGGTTAATTTAAAAAAAAAAATAAAGTTATACTTTTTAGCTTTGTTCCATCGGGCGGTATTGCTCATCATCTTCTAACAAATATCAGTTCTGTTTCATGGCAACGTAATCAAGCATACGATTACATTTCAATACGGTGACGTCAATCACGAGTTTCAGAAGGATGAGAGAAGGAGAACTTTTATTTTAGTGGTGACCGAACGTGGGGGAAGGGAGGCCCATCAGTCACTTGTTAGAAAGACACTTTTAGAGGGGCGCCTGGGTGGCACAGCGGTTAAGCGTCTGCCTTCGGCTCAGGGCGTGATCCCGGCGTTATGGGATCGAGCCCCACATCAGGCTCCTCCGCTATGAGCCTGCTTCTTCCTCTCCCACTCCCCCTGCTTGTGTTCCCTCTCTCGCTGGCTGCCTCTATCTGTCGAATAAATAAATAAAATCTTAAAAAAAAAAAAGACACTTTTAGAGAGAGATGGGGTGAATGCTGGGGGTTATAAAAGAAGAAAAGTTACATTCCTTCCCCCTTCTCTCTCTCCCTGCATCACTACTTTGCCCTTGAGAACTGGACACTCCAATGTTCAAGTCTTCCCCAGGGAGTGCCTGTGCCTGCCTTCCAACCCCTGTGCAAAAGGAGGGGACTTTTTTCTTCTTTGGATCTTAGGTTCCAAAGTGACGGTGTTGAAGTCAAAATAGGATAGAGATGTCAGCTGGTAGCGCTTTCCACAAGGACATGTTGATATTTTGACCTTGAGTGTCCTTGGCATTCAAGGCCTCTAAAGCAGCACTTGTCAAACTTGAATGTGCAGGAGTCACATCTTGTTAAGTGCAGATTCTGATTCAGGAGGTCTACGGTGGGACCTGGGGTTTGGCATTTCTGATAAGCTTCCAGGTGACGTAGCTGCTGCCCTGCTGCCGACCCTCAGATCACACCACGTGGTGAGGTTCCGAAGAACACTGAGTCTTAAATGAGGCCCCAAGACATTAAGAAAAGTGTGTGTGTGTGTGTGTGTGTGTGTGTGTGTGTGTGTGTTGGGAATGGCCTTGTAAGACTTGGTCAGTTCTATGCCTACTCAGTCCACTTGCTCACAGAGTGCTTGGCATGGCAAGACACTTACTATGACTGGAACCCCCATATGACAGAAGAGGCACAGAGAAGTTGAGTTTCTTGCCCGGGGTCACAAAGCTAATAACAGGAGGAGGACTTTGGGGACCCAGCCTGCCGGAATCTATACTACAGGATTTTAATCCCTAGGCTATACTTCCTGTGAAAATCTGTTTCAAGTTCTTTCCCTTCTCAGGACCTTGGCATATGCTGTTCTCTCTGCCAGGATTGCCCTTCCCCACATTTTGCCTGACTGTTCACCCTTCAGATTTCAGCTGAAATATCACTCCTTAGGAAGACTTTCTCTGGTTCTTGCTGCACTTCAAAAATGATATACGTCCTGCTTTTCTCTCACAGCATCTCATTGCTTTCCCTGGTAGGTACGATTACTATTTTCAATTATTTGATTATTAGTGTTAATTTGCTTTCAGATCTATTTCCCTCACAAAACTGTAAGCTCTATGAGGCCGAGGAGTGTAGCTGTTTATTTCCTCAGCCCCTACCACTAAGTCTGGAACAAAGCAAGGGCACGATTATTATTTGACTGACGGATGGAGTGAATGAATGAATGAACAAACAAAGGAATGAATGAATGTACAGTCTGCAAGTAACTACTAAGCCACTAGAGGGCAACTCTACTCATCACACGGACTTCCGCGCCAGGGCACCCCATGTGGCCGGCATACCGCAGTCATAACCTCACACAGTATTGGAGCTCACCTGCGCCATTGCCCGTAGAATAGGTAGAATGAAAAACTCAGCTAAACTACATGAAAGAATGAAAATATGGATTTCAAAAGTACACTCATTTCTAACTTCCTGATTCAGTCCTCTCACAGGCATACACACACACACACACACACACACACACACACCAAAAAAAAAAAAAAAACAGAGTCTGGGATGATTTTGAGGGTTCCCAAAGCACCCCTGTACTTTTATTCCTCTTTGCTCAAGTTCAGTCCCAGACTGAACAGTATCCTTTTCTTCCATGGTGTAGAGGGCGCCTGGGGAACCCACAGCCTGGGAGAGGGACACGCACAGCTTTTAATGGAGGCTTGGTCCATGGATACAGCTCTACAATGAGTCACTAGGACGTGGAGCTTGTTAGAATCATTGTCATGGCTTGAGTTGCCCCAGAAGCCAACCCCGATGCGAGGTTTCTGGGCCAGTTGTCTGCTGGGAAATGAGACTGGGAAGGGAAGGCAGCTCTGAAGCGTGTGTCATCTGTCCTGTGACCACAGCAGGTGCCTGGAGCCTCATCCCATCAGGAGATCCTGGGAAGCAAGGGACCTTCCTCCGTTACGCTGCTGGAAGCATGAGCAGCTCAGACACTCACACACAACTTCATTCAGGGGGCAGCTAGTACGCAGGCACTTTCAGATTGCCTGAAGTGAGCAAGACACCTTTCTTCCAGGACTTCAGAGAAAGCCCCCAAACAGAGGTACTGATGGCAGCAGACCATAGCGTGAAGGCCGAAGGGAGCGAGGTAGGGCACTGCCGTCCGCCGCAAGGGCTATGCCGATTCCTACCATCTTCACTTGTTACTTGAGAGGAAGAATCTTGACTCAGAATTTATCTTTAGTACCCCAAATCCCTCAGTATTTCTCATGCCCCCCAAAACCACCAAGACAAAGGGAATGTTGTAGCCTAGGGCTGACAATATCCCAACCCCCACCATTAATGTGATCATTTGCCATCAGGGAAGGAGACTGCTTTGTCAGTACTACTGTCCCTGAATTTCCAGAGTTTTGAAATGACTTTGCTCCTAAGTGCAGGTACGGTCCTGGATTTTTGTCTGCCATCTTGTGTGATCTTGGACTTGGGTCTGAGATTTTCTGGCCCTTTGTTGCCCTGTCCATGGAAGGAAAGTGAGGATACTCTCACCATGTCTGTTTCACAAGGATGTTATGAGAAGGGACGAGATAGTATCTGAAAACTACTTTTAGCTCTGAAGAAAAGTGCTCTTATGAGCTATATAAATATAAGTTATTACACAGTATTATTTTAACCTGGCCCAAGTTTAGATTAGTTGTATGAATCATTCATCAACCTTTACTTTGTATAATTAAAAACGTGTGGTTCTTGGAATCTTTGTTTGGGAGGCAAGTTAATGTGGCGGGACTAGGATTGGCAAAAGCTCTTAGAAGTCAGAGTCCTGGTCTAAAGACAGACGCTTTGATTGATGGGGGGATTCTATTATCAGTTCTCATTTGGAGGTATTCTCAGTCATCTCTTTTAGGAGTCTATGATTCATGTTTTTCCTTATTGGCCTTTTTTATATTCCCAGCACTCCCATGGTCTTTCAGAAAGTATTCAAGAATTTCCTCCAGTGTTTCATTTGCCCTTAAGTACGCCTCTGTAACGTATTTGCTGCTAAGGACCTCTCCGTGCATGAATGTATCAATGTTGACTAGTTCTGGGAGGCTAACTGAATAAATCACCCCTTTGGGAGACAGAATGGGCCTCCCCATTTGGGTTTCTCTGTTTGACTTAAAATGTACCCTCCTTAATATGTATTTTATTGACCATAGCGGTGCATGAATGAAAGCACCAATGTGACAGTTGATTCTATGAGCCGTGTGCTCTTGATAGCAGTACCCTCATCTTTGTGTCTCCTCCAAAATGCCCAGCAGAGCACCTGGCATTCAATGGGCACTCAATGATTATGAATTGAATGAATGAATGCTGATAAAGAGGGCAAAAAAAAAAAAAAGAAAGAAATAAAAACACAATGAACCACTGAACCCAGGGATATCATTAGCCATGGTCTCCCCATGTGTTAGTTATTAGCTATTAGTAGCGTGGGTGGTCTGGGATAGATGGACTAATTCTTCTGCTGACCACAGTGGTGTCAAACAGTATATTAACCATTGGGAACAAGGGTGTTGACTGGATTTCTGCTGTGCACTAAATTTCCCCTAGTGACTCCGATGAATTAGACACATGCCCCAGGGGCCCAACCTGTTCCTGACTTGTAACTTACACAGTGGAAGGATCCGGTGGAACAAAAGGAGATCAGGTAATGTCTGTAGGGAGCGTCCACCCCTGTGTGAAAACACCAGGAAGCAGATTGTTGACAAAAATCCCACCCAAGTGCCACTAATGACCGGGTTATGGAGTCATGGGCAGGGTGGTAACTGGCATATTTTAAAGAGCTTAGATGGAGTTGTGCACCTACAGTTCTGCCACTTCTTTCCCTTGAAAGCATCATCATGATTTCTCTGCCATGGTCATGTGCACTTACGATTAAGGAGATCCTGACAATGTACACTTGGACTCTATCACAAATAAACCAGAGTGAACGAATGAACCAAGATCTGTGATAGTCTCCCTTACAGATGAATCAATATCTGTAATAATCTCTAACTCTATTTTTGTCCGTTGATCATATAGATTTTATCCACCTTTTAAACAATTATATTTCCTTTAATTTTTTTTTATTTTAACCCTTTCTTCTTTGTTTCAGCCTGGGACACATGTTGCCCACTTCCCAGATCCAGACTTAAACCGACTTGCGCTATTTCTTTTTCTTTTATTCTAAGATTTGGGGCTTTTTGATTCCTTCTCAAATTGTGAAGTGGCTCGTTGTTTGAAAGAAACCAACAAACTTTAAAAGGTCCTTTAAACTTCTAGGACATCAGTTCACTTTTTCAGGAGAACATTTTGAAGAGATGAGGTAAATGAAGTAGAAACATTCAGATTAAATTTCCTTTGAAATCCATGGGTTTTAAAATTAAGGGAAAGTGATTGGCAAAACATGTTTTGGTTTTTGCCGAAACTGAAATGTTTGAAAAATAGTTCAAGATGTTCTTCCACATCCCAACCACATCCATCTGGGGCCATCCATCTCTAGTTTAAATCTATTTTTATACATCCACTATGCAAAGAACACAGGCCCTCGATGCAGCTAGAGGGCCGCCATATTTTTTCCAAGGGAGAAGAGCATGTTGAAATCTAGAGTGGTTATGGTCCTATATCCTATATCAGGCTCACAACATTCTTTTCAGAAGAAGAAGGTTCTAGACTAGATGGTGATGAAAAGGCAATTGTTTCCACTTGACTTTGAGTCAGGCCAGGAAATATAAATGGAATGTGAGATTAGTGCTTTTGTTTATTTGTCTGCCTATCTATCACCTGTCTGTCTGTCTGTCTATCTATCTATCTATTATCTATCTATCTATCTATCTATCTATCTATCTATCTATCTATCATCTATCTACCTATCATCTATCTACTCCTTCTTCATTCAACCATTCATTCATTCAACAAATATATATTGAATTTATTGACATGTGCCAGGGATTGTGTGACTATAAAGGCAAGCAAAATGCAGTCCCTGGTCTTGGGGAACTGACCATCTTCAGAGAAGGCAGGCATACCCTTAACATGCAATATGTGGGAGGTGCCATATTTGGGGTGGAGCTGAGGCACAGGAGAAGGAATGGTCAGCCCTGCCCGGGGTGATGAAGGAAAAGATTCATGGAGAAGCCATAAAAGGTGAGACAAAATAAAGGTCAGAACTGGAGTGGCTGGAAAATTATGAAGCCTAAATCCTAAAAGAATATGTTGGAGCATTTATTGAGAAATTGTTAATCTGAGCAGGCAAAAGAAAGATTAGAAAAAGTCAGTTGAGAACCATCCTGATGCTCTTGGGGTGGAGGATTTGGAGAGCTATTTTCCTATTGAGGATCTTTTCCTTTCCTTTCTTTTCAAAGTCCGGTCACTGGCTCTCAGTCTGTCTTGGCAGCCGCCTGGAGATGCTGTAAGTCCAGAGACATGGGTTGAGGCTGAGCTCTGCCCGGTTACATGTAAGACTCCGCTCTTCTCTGGGTAAGGCCCACCAAAGAATAACTACATGGGCCATGTTCCAAAGTGACATAAATTGTGGATTTCCCCCATCTTCTTTTTGTTCTGATTATTAGAGTTGGGGAAACTTGGCACGGAAAGTCTATGCTTCTGAAGTTTTGTACTTTGGAATTCCAATGCCTGCGGGCCCTTGCTTGCCTCTTCACTAAACGAAGAACCACGAAGAGTTTTCCTCCTTCAGAGAACAGCCAGGGCCTTGGAGACACATGTGCCTTGCTGACCGACAAGTTCGCTTGGATGACACCTGACTTTCACTACAGCTGTCTGGTTATGGTTTTCTTTGGAATGTAATAACAATGGCAGTTTCCTCATATTGCACCGAAATTGGCAGTTAATTTGTAGCTGTGCATTCATCTAATCACAGGACTGAAAAGCTGGCTGTCCTTTGCATACATGAAAATGGTGGTATTAGTAATTGGGTTGTCACGTGTGGCGTAATATGTGGTTTGGAAGCCATTATAGGATTAGAGGCAATTTGGAGATTATCATCTCCATGACATCACCTATGGGGGCTGAGACCACTAGCAGTTCCATGCTTTCTGTGATTCAGATGCCATGGTTTGAAATATATGTAGGACAGTTTTCTGCTTTATTGACCATGACATTATACATACACATATACGAGTATCGTGCATATATATATATATATATATATATATATATATATATATGCGTGAGAGAGAGAATCTAGATGACTCTACACTGAACTATTGCTTGACATTTTTCTGATGAGCACTGTTATTCCTAAAGCCAGATAATAAAAACAGTGAAGAGTACAGAGGGTAGGCTGACCTAATTCAAAACCTAGTCCTTCCCTTCTTCTAGTTCCAATTCTAAACATCATGGAGGAATTTACCATCGTTGCTTATGCAATTTTATCTGAAATATCATGTGGAACATCAGCTCCAATAATGGGCTTTTAAGATTCTCAGCCATTTATTATTTTCTAACGAAACGGGAGGGGGTTTATAAAGCCTAGGGGTCTATCCTTCCTTCAGCCCCCCCTCGGCTCCCTCCCCTTGTCACAGTTTTGTTTCCTTCCCTCCTTTTCCTCCCTTGTGTCACATTCCTGGACTCTGTCAATGGATTGGGATGAGTTGGAAGAAGATGCCTCTCCGTGAGTTCCGTGGCACACATGGAAAGGGTAAGCAGAGGCCACTTGGGGGTGGAGTGCCCTGTGTTTTATTTTCTGCTCCAGACTTCTTAGATCTGTGGCCACAGATGACGATGGGGAATGGGAAGAATAATGTCCCTTCTACCCAGAATCCTTTTCAGACCCTGCAGACCTAGGTTTTTCCACGCTATCCTTGCTCATACCTCTCCAAGCACCTGTTCACCTTTACTGAGGTGGCCTATCTATCCCTGTGTCTCAGCCAACCAACAGTGAGCTCTGTGAGTGCAGGTGCTATGTCGTGGACATAGTAGGCACTCAAGAGCAGACATGAAATGGATTAAAAGAAGACCAAATGATTATCCATGGCACAGGATTTTGTGGGGTAAATGAGGCAGCACGTGTAAGTTCCTAGGGCATCCAAGTTACCTCCTAGGCATCTCATGAAAGTTAGTGTCTTTTATGAATCATTATGCTCCAGGGGCTTCATCCAAGCTGCAGAGCAGGTCTGTGTCAGGGCCAAGATTACTCAAGACACTGCATTGTCATGCTCAGAGACACATCAGGAGAGCTCGTGCTGATGAAATAATTCACTGTCATTCTTCAAGTGTCGAGGAAATTTGTCCAACTCATCAGACCACAACACATATCTAAAGCTACCCAGGCCAGCAAAGACTTGTGCGTCATGATGACCAGGCCCCCAAGTATCGTACAGACTCATCTAGGTGGGGATACCAGGCTTCGAGGTTGTCACTTGTAAATGCTCTGAAATGAAAACAAGTTGAGTGGAGGTATATTTCATAATGGACAACTGTACCCCAATGAGACTGAATGAAACACAGCTATGCAAAACATTTGGTTAAATCTCACAAACATAGAGTAAAAGATGCCAGATCCTCACATGTAGTATATAATTCCACTTATATAAAGTATAAAGACAATGGAAATAATCCGTTGTTTGAAGTCAAGATCATGGCTACCCTTGGGTGGTAGATAGTGATGGGATGAGAGCATGAAGGGAATTTCTGGGGGGTCGGTTATGTTGTTTCTCGCTCTTGGTGCTGATTACATGAGGGTGTCTGAGCTGTATATTTACTTGTATTTTTTCATGTTTTATAATATATAGTATAATTCAATGGAAAGTTAAAATATAAAAAGTCCTGAAGGAAGACCATAGCAGCATCCAGAAATTTACAATAAGTAGGCACCATTGTTTCTGGAAACACCAGTGATGTAATTTGAATATAAAAGGATGTGACTTCCACAGCATAAATGAGTCAAGGAGCCTTGTGAGTCTGGGTTTTTTGTTTCCATCTGTGGCCATTCGAACCTATCTGTTAATAATGATGCTTTAAAGTGCTAATATTTATTAAGTGCTAACCATAGCTATTAAACTTCCCATCGTACAGATGGAAAAATTGAGGTTTAATGGTTAAGTAACAGACAGGGCTTCTTTTTGTGCAGAAGGGAGACAGGTCCCACTTACCTCAAAGCCTCTTGACCACAAGACCTCAGAGAGAAGTGGCATTAGGGTGTGTCTAGGCAGAGAGCCAAAGGCAATTTGGCAAAATTTCCCATATCTCAAGTATGGCATAGAGGCAACAAAGAGTTCAGGCCTGCAGGAGCCACCTAGGGAGGGACGGTAGACGTCCCAGTTGTAACCTTTGTAACGTGATGGCAGGTAGACCAGATGCTCTTCATCTCCCCATCTCACTGCATATGATCCTGAAATTGTAGCTTAACCCCAGGGATGGGGGAGGGTGGAGGTCAATTAGGGGTATGCTAAAGTCAGAAGTTACACTGCGTATAGAAACCATAAGATACATTGTTAAATATACAAAATGTAAATAAAGCCAATATAGCAATTATATGTCTTTTGTACTTGAATTTACGGACTGAGACTTATACTTGCTACTTATGTTGGCATTTAGGAACTGAAAGGCATCTCTCCATAGGACCCAGAGCTCTGCACCTTTGGTGACCATGTGCAAGCCCCTGGGTTTGGGGAATGTGTGTGTGTGTGTGTGTGTGTGTGTGTGTGTGTGTATGTGTGTGTGTGTGCATACGCACATGGGCTTAGAGCAGGGTCCTGTCTGGGTGGAAGCAATAGGGAATTTCATGTGTTTTTACTTTGTGACCATGTATTTCATAGTCCCCTGAAGTCTGCTTTCAGATGTTGTTAGCATTATCAGTTCTTGAATTTTCTTAAGAACCACATTTCATGTGGTTCCCAAAATGTTAGGACTTCTTTTACCCTGAGACCCAGCAGAAGACTTTCATAGGGTTTGCATTAAATGACCACAAGGAAATGTGCATCATACTATGTTTGCGAATCCCCACTTTACCAGTGGCCTGCTCTCATGCTGTCTGTCTGCAAGGCCTGAGAATTACTCGAGTATGTCTCTAATTTGCGCTGCTCTTGGGAGAAGTATCAATAGTAAGATATCCCTTTCATAAGCGATATCATATCCTGATTGAACGTTGCCAGGGAGTCTTAGGCCACTTGGTGGTTTCATTTGCCTTAAGATCCAATTACAGCTGTAAAAGTGGTTCGCATTAGAAGTCCTGACTCTAGGATTTGATCATTATAAGCAGGATAAACCACTAAAAGAATGTGAATTGCCTTCACTAAAGGGATGTAATAGCCCAGAGAATATCTTTCATATTTCAAATTAGGAAAACCCAGTGCTGCCTTCTTCCCTGTGCCTGCCCTTATGGCTGGTCAAAGCAATGCTAAGTTCTGCATTCAGTGGATCTGTCTGGATCCTCCAGCCAACAGTTTTAGTTCGTGAATAACCAAAATGACCTTCCTACAAGGGCATCTTGCAGCCCAGACCCTGGGAACGGTGGTTCAGGATGCTGTTTCTAAAGGAAGTGGTCCTGTGCTGATTTCAAGAGACTTTGACATGATTCCCACCCACCTTCCCCTCCACCTGAACTCTTCTTGAAGGTTCTAATATTTCTGCCGAAAGCGGCACAACCATGAGGCCTTTGTGTCCGAGGGGGTTCCTAAGCGACACAGAGATGTTGGATATTGAAGAAATGAATCTCCCTAGAAGCTCTGAAAGGTCATTATCCTGGCCAGGGTCCGGGAAAGGACCCTCCCCACTTCACAGTCTGCGGACAAATGTGGCCTTCGAGCTGCACATCTCCCCATTTCAGAACAACTTCTTCACCAACGCCTGCCCTTTTGCTGTTCCCTGACCTGGAATCTTGGGCTAAGGAAGGATTTAGACCACTCAGAAGGGAGCTGGGAACCCCAACTTTTCCTGTAGGCCCCTGGTTACCCAAGCACACCAGACACCTCAGCTCTCTGTTCAGCCTGGTTAGTGCTGGTCCAGTCCGCCTTCCATCTCTGTTGTGAACATGCTGAGGAGAGCGAGCCAGAAGGGACTCTTCCCCACCCCCCACCGCACCACAAGCGCACGTCATGCGCAGTAAGGGCTACCCCAGGCACGGGCCCTTGGACGCAGGCCTCTCACACGTGCCTTTAGTAGGGAAAGCTATGTCCGTTTTCTTTTTTAGAAAACAAATGTGTGTGTGTAACCAGTTCTTGTTGGGAATTACTTTGGGGCATGGAATTATTTTGAAGAGAAGTCCGTATACAGCCCAGTAAAATGGTTTGCAGGAACTCACAGTAGTGCCTTATCTCTTTGAAAGAGATTTTACTGGACACATTTGCTGCAAATTTTGGCATTTTACAAAAAGAACAACAGGTCTCATTTAGTTGATTTTTCACAGCACTGCACATGGCCTTTCCGTCCCCCTCCCTTCCTCCTTCCCGCCTTCTTTCCCTCTGCTTGGCCCTCTTTCCAGCTCTTCCCTGTAATTCTCCTTCCCTTCCTCTTTTCTTTTTTTAAAGAAAGAAATTACATTCTACCATTCTATCAAATTACATTTCTTCTAAGTAATAACATGTTAAAAAAATCCAGAGTGGATGTGCAAATGAAAAGTCTTACTTTCATTGTATATATGGGAACTTGAATGTCTTTCCAATGGTTATTAAACTAAAAGAATTAACTTGCCAATTACTTTTTTAAAAACTGAAAAATATCAGTTGTTATAAAATGGCCCATTTCAGTATGTGTGTGTGTGAGAGAGAGAGAGAGAGAGAAAGAAAGAGAGTCTTCCAAATTGCTAATAGAATAGAATTTTTTATTCTGAAGTTTAATCACTGATTTTTACATGAAATAGTGTCAAGATTCAGAAGCCAGCCCATTTAGGGCTTCAACCCGAACTGGCGATTTAGCATCAAATAAACCGTTGAAGGTACACCTCTCAGTCTACTTCTAGAATGATAAGCAACTCTCCCTGCTTGCTGAGCCCAGGGGATTCTGATCCTGATAACAGCACTCGGGGACCCACTCCTGCCATCCAGGATGACAATGCCAGAACTCACAAGAAAGCAGAGGCGCCTCTTGCATTTACCAGCTGTAATGCTGAGCGCATTATACAGACAAATCAGGCCCCCAAAGTAATGTGTTTTCACCTCACAGCAACCAGCGTTTGAGTTCAGGGAGAGGAAATGTGTATTAAGAGAGCAGGTTAAAAATCGACATTATCCCAGACTTTCATGAAATCAAAATTATGGCCATGATGCTAAGTTATTATAATGTATTTATTACCAGGATTGCTTTCATATTTAACCAATTTGGCCCATCTCGAGACCTGTTTTAAAATGCACCACCTTGCCCACCTTTCCCATTTTCATATGAAAAACAGGAAAGCAAAAACTAATTTACTCAGAGAGACACAGAGCCTGTTTGCCCGTTTATCTCTTACAGACCACCCCTCAGTCCAATGTTGACAGTACATGATATTCCATTAATCTGCCTAATGAAAATTTAACCAGTGTTATAAACAAATAATTGGCTATTATCCTCTCAAAGATCCCGAATAAATTACTTCTGCTTATTTCCCCCCTCTCTCAGTGCTCAAAAGCTACCCCTTTCTGATGGATGTCACAGGGAGAGGGAAGGGGGAATGAGCGCGTTCCCACTCCGGCTTCCTCGGCGGGGACTGCTGTCATTGTCATGGGCCCACTCTACTCTGGGAACCCCCGGGGATTGACCGGAAGGAGGGATGACGGAGGGGTGGTGGGAAAGACAGCCCGCACCTGTGGGTCCCCGGCTTGGCCCAACTTTAGGGACCACCGCCTACGTGTCTTATTCTCTATCTCCACAACCTCCCCCCTTTTTTCTGCCACTGCCTTTCATTCTGCCTTCCATTATTTCTCCCTTTCCCCTATTCTCTCTGAATTCCTAGAAGATTCTTCGTCTCCTCTTCTCAAGCCAGCCACATGCCTAATAACCCATTCACATAGTCCTCTCACTGCTTTGCTGTCATAATCGAAGTTTCCCAAACACGGGGCCTTCTTTAAAATGGAGCCCCCAGTGCCAAGATGGCTGGCACCCACCATATCGAATAATTCAACTCAACTCTTTGGATAAGGTACAGAGCCTGTGCATAGCATTATGTTGAATCAGACAATGGATGGACTCTATTTTGAGCCATTATTGCTAAAAATCAGTCCCACCCCCACCATTGCACGCCAAAGCCAGAATGGATTGGCCCAATGGCGGGATGTTCCAACGGGAAATCTGAGGTAGTATTTAGGATAGTGCATTGTCTTTCTTGATGTAATCATCTATCTTCTCTACTAGATAGAACTTTTAAAAAAAATTTTTGAGACCAGGATTCTGTCTTGTTCATCTACTCATCACCGTGTGACACATAAAAGCACTAAGTGAATGAATGAACGTGCACATGATGGGCTCTTTCAAGGACAATTCCTCCTCGGGGCAAAGGCAATAGAAGGATGATGAGAGATAGGAATATTTCATTTTGTATGATTGGCTTCCTTTCCAAAGCCCTTAGATCTCCTAAGATCTTCAGGGAGCCCCACAGTTTATGCTGCAACCTGCAAAAGTCAACTGAAACACCATTTACATTCTGTCTTAAATGTTTAGTAGAAATGCCACCAGTGTTCATCATGAAACAGTGCAGACGAGCAGAGAGAGGTAACTAACGCTGTGGCTTTCAACCTTTAGAATGGAGGAATGATCTAAGAAGCTCATTAAATGCAGACCCTAAGGCGCACCTTAGGAATGTGGGTCAGTGGACTTAGGAATCTGTTCCAGAATCAAGCGACCCCAGACATTCTGGTGTAGGTGGTTGGCGGACAACTTACTAAGAAATGCTGCTCTAATGACAGCATAGCATCGATTTTGGAATCGCCTAGAACTTCTCATTCAGTTGAGACCTCCATGAGATACTAGCAAGAGGATACCATCTTCAGAGAAGTCCCCTGGGTTCAGTCCTGGACTGTAGGAGGGGAAGGCTGGAGCTGTGGTGACCCAACCTTGGTCCCCAGTGGCCACTTCAGTTACTGCTCCTTTGACATGAGTCTTCACTGCCAGTGTCGTTGGCTTCATCCAAGGGCCCTTCCAGCTTGTAGTTGGATGCTTGAGTGTGGAGCTTCAGAGCAAGATGAGGGCCAGAAATCCAGAATTAGAATTCGAGCAACAGTCTCAATAAGCTGTAGAAGTTTCCAGTAGATGGTTGCTCACATACAAGGCTCAGAGTGTATCTTTCTCAGTGAAAAGGGAATGGCAATACCTAATGGAGGTGTTGGTAATTCTCACACGCCTGATCTCATTTGATCTTTGCAGTCACCCTCTGAAGATGCTACGTAGAACTCGACTTTTCCCATCCACGCAGATGTGAGAGCTGAGGCCCAGAGCAGCTGGATGAGAAGCTGAGTCAGAGTTCTTAGGTAAGAGAGCTGTGAGAGAGTCTGACGAAAATTACAGGGCAGGTAGGACTACAGGATGGTCTTGGGGACAATGGGAATTGGGGTTCCCTTCCCAGACACTTGGCCCAGTGTAGGTGGACATCAGTGTGTCTGCCAAGGCGAACTTTACCATCTATGTTAATGGTGAATTACCAGGAATGGGACCTCAGTCTCACATCCCTGCATTAAGGTCCTATCTCTAGTAGCACGAAATTTACAAAGCTGGGTGGTTGGGACACCATAGGTAAAAAATGTGGCTGGATCATTGAGAGCTGCTCTTATGGCAATTACTGGTCTGACCCCAAGAATGTGTACCCTACTCTCCAACCAGCCTGGTGAGAGGCAAAATTGCAAAGCAGGTGTGATCTTCCAGAAGAGAAGGCCTTTGGTGCCCTCATACCCCACAGCTGGGATTATGGTCCCAGAGAGGACACACACTGAGTTCTGCTCTAACTGCCAGGGAGGGCACTGCGGGAACGGGCCTTCTCAAGTGGGAGGGAGTCCAAGGGAGACATTGGAGGGTGGTGTATAAGCCTCTGAAGGTGTTTTATGGTTTGGAGAGCAGCTGATGAACAGAAGTATATATTTGGATTGATCCAGGCTCCATAGGACAGATCTGGATTTCACCAGAAAACAGTTTCCTCCACTGACCCAAAAAGCAATCAAAGAAACGAAGTTATCTGATCTCTGAGAATCAGTTTAAACATTTTTAAATAAAATACAGCTTCATTTAGAAAAGAAAAAAGAAAGTTGTTCTCTCCCAAGGAGTGAGCATTATGTGGTTCCCATGGGTATGAGCAAGGGAAGAAGAGGTAGCTTGGGAGCGCGTCTGCGGCCCTTTGTAGAGAAGCCTGTGGGATTCAGTATCCAGCTTCTGAGACAGATGGAGCAGCGACCCCCCGAGAACGTGGTGATCCTGATTGTGACAAACACTGAGCTGGACTGAACACAACAGGTGGGGCTGGACGGAATGAAGCTCTCTCGCTGGCCAGATCAGAACTGGGGGGACGGCTGGTCCACCAGCAGCAGTTGGTTCTCGGTAATCGGTCAGCCCCACTGGTTCGCTGGGGCCTCTGGATGTGTTGCCAATTATTTGGGGGCCAGGTCTTAGATCTGGTACAGATTTGCCTAGTGGGAACCCACCTTAGGGGGTCACCCCAGCAGCTCAATTCAGGCTGTGATTTCAATACTGATAAAGGGATGATCCATGCGATCATTTTCCTTCTTGGCCTCCAGGGCTCCGAAGACCAGAAAAATGTGAGCATCACCGGTAGAGAGAGAGAGAGAGAGAAAGAGAGAGAGAGAGGGAAGAGTAGGTTGGAGGTAGCCTTGGGAAGATAGTCTTCCCACATGCCGATAGCATAACGAACCCTGGTAATAGTGCCAAGGGTTTTTGTGCTTTTTCCGTATGCCAGGTGCCTTTCTCAGTCCTCCCATGAGCATTAATCATTTCATCCTTACAGCACCTTTGAGGTAGGTCCTGTTACCAGCCCCAGTTGACAGATGAGGAAGCCAAGGCACAAGTAAAGTGACTTGTCTAAATGACAGGTGGAGTTAGCAGTGGGCACGGCTGAACTCAGGCGATCGGACTCTAGTGTCCATGAAATTTGGGTTTTTGATCACTTGACACATCATCTTCCAAGAGGCTATTCTGTGCTTCCCTGGGAGAGCCATGCCTTCAGAAATGCCGGAGATGGGGTTTTTGTCCTTCTCCAGCAACGAAATGCCAAGTATGCATCGGGGGCATTCAATGATTGCCCAGAAACCACACGGCCTATCACATGTCACCCCTCATAATTTATTTTTATGAGAGTAGTAAGTGGTATCAGCATTTTATAAGTACGTATTTATATTTGTTAATTTAATTTATGCAAATGCCTCATTTATGTAAATCATACACAGATCCACCATCAGGATATCTTTAGCAAAATAGCATGATCAAGATATTTAGGGATCTGACATATATAATCAGAGAATGCAAATTATTTTTAGTGCACGTTCTTTTTGCCATTAAGTTCATAAAATGTCAACAGTCTGGTTTTACTAAAGCTTGCTTCGAAGTGTTTTGGTTGTGTTGGCCTTTCTTTCACTCTTGTCCCATTTCCCTGCTTCTGGGATGGGCAGCTCAGGCCAGGGTACCGCTGGGAGGGGGGAAATCTCAGCTGCAGACACATTTGAAGCCCTGCTTTTTTGTTGCCTTCTGAGGGATGAGGTTACAGTGTGTAAACACAATACTGTATTTCATAGCTATCCCAGGGCTTTGGGCTTGATCCCACCATGATAGTGGTGTTCTCATTACCGATTCATGATGCTGCCAGGCGGTCGTCGTGAATAATAAGCTTCTCCCTAAATCTGGACCATCCGTTCTGAGTTTCTGGCATGTTGCTTCAATGGGAGGTGAGATTTCTATCTCATTCCAGGGACGAAACTCTGTATATAACTTTAGATCCAGTTCTGGGACTCTAGAAATGCATTTAACGCTGTGAGCCTTAAGAATATAAGGTGGTAAAGGGTTGTAGGGATTGATGTTTGTGCCCAAGCTCATAAGACAAAGAAGTGGGTCTTGGAGGGAAGACCTCACGTGATCTTCTGGTGATCATATGTCAGGACCCAGAACACTGAGCTGTGTAGGCACTCCTGTCATGGAGCCTATAAAAGCCAACGTGGCTTTTCACAATGAAATTTGAAAATGTCGTCTTCATGTAAAGTGAAACTTATTATAGTAACCAGCTGTCTTCCTCACTGCACCTCCCACCCATGTGGCTTAGAAGAACCACAGGCCATTGCAAAACAGATAAACACATCCCTGTTTCTACTTCCGCTGGAAACTGCAAAATAGAGCTGCCCATGTGAGAAGCAGCAGAACACCACCTATGGGGCATGTGGCCTGTGGCCTTCCTTTTGCAGCTTTTATTTGAGAATGCTGTGGGCTTTCCATCCATGGAAAGTTCTTGTGTATGAGAGATCTCTGTGGTCATCCAGGAGCCCCGGTTTATATGTTAGTTTCAGGCACTCTGGAAGATTACTCTGACTTTGAGGTGCCCCCAGGACCCAGAAAACTTCAGTTTTTGGTAGACCACACGGCCTGTGCTTTCGCCAGTCCTTCCCCTACAGAGCATCCAAATTTGGAAACTATCTGTCCGGCAGCTTTTGTGTAAATTAGATTGTGGACAGAAACAATCCAAAATTAGATTTTTGCCTCTCTTAAAGTAAGCATTTAATAGACTTTTAAAAAGTGTCTCTTCGCCATCATTTAGGCTCCTCGCAGAGCAATTTCCCTCCCACTCTGGAGTTCCTGCTCTGGAGTGGACGGTGGGCAGCTCAAGGCACATTTCCTGGTTCTTCACAGAAAACAACACAGCATTTATATTTTTCCAAAAGGAGAGAACATCCCCTTTTAGCTCAGATCCTAAGAGAATCTCAAAATGGTCCCATTCATCACCAGCAGATTTCGGGCCAATGGATCAGGGCTGCAGCGAGGGACAGCTGTTCCCACCAAGAAGCCAGAAAGCAGGCAGCCAGCCTTGCGGCACTTCATGGAGATAAATGGAGCATTCTGGATCACACCCTCACGGCCTGAGGACCGTACAGTAGTTCCCCCTTAACTGCGGTTTCGCTTTCCACAGCTTTACCCGCAGTCAACCGCTGTCAGGAAGCAGAGGATCCGCCTTCTGAGAAGGTCAAGGGCAGCCTCGCTACAGTCCCAGCCCCCACAGCACCCACCTCACTTGGCCTCATCCCACGGGAATTTCAGCAAAGCCCAGCATCACAAGAAGAAGAAGGGTGAGGAGAGAACAATGCGTATTTTGAGACAGGGAGAGAGACCACATTCACGTAACTTCGATTATGTGATTATTTTATTATGTTGTTAAGCCTACTGTTACAATTGTTCTATTTTATTGTTAGTTGTTGTTCATCTCTTCCTGTGCCTGGTTTATCCATAAAGCTTTATCACCGGTGTGTGTGTTTAGGGCTGAACATCGCATAGAGAGGGTTGGGTACTGCCTGCAGTTTCAGGCAACCCCGGGGGTCTTGGAAGGTGTCCCTGGGGATAAGAGGGGCTACTGCCTACAAAGTGACTACCAAGCATTTGAGAGCTTGGTCTCTCAGTCAGAGAAAAAGGGCCTTGAATCTCAGCTGTCCCTTGCTTTTGTGCTTCTGTTTCTACTGCCATTCCTGCCACCCGGGATTCCCTTCTCCCCTCTTCACCTGCTTAGCTCCCACTTATCACTGACCTCTGCAGAATGTCATCCCCTCCCTCCCTCCCTGTCTTCCTCTTCCTTCCTTCCTTCCTTCCTTCCTTCCTTCCTTCCTTCCTTCCTTCCTTCCTTGGGCTCCTTGTAGGAAATAGACACTGAGCAGAACTCCCAGGCACAGTCCTGACCACGCTTTTACAACTGCCTGTCTGGTCCTTGGCACTTAGGGGACATCGAACAAACACTCACTGAGTGAACGGATTAACGTTTCTATGTTTGTTCCCCCCACACTCTGACTGGGCTGCGCTTTCCTCAACAACACAGATGGTCTTAGCCAACTCTGTGTCCCTAGAGCCCTGCAAGTGTTGGGGGCAGAAAATATGTCTCTGAGTAATGGAATGAGTTCTCTTAAGAAAGTAGCCGGAATCCTCAGAGAATGTTCATCCCCAGTATATTTTGGACAAAAAGGTCTATTTTTAGGCAAAGGAGGCGGGAAACACAGCAAATTTTTTCCTGAGAAAATTGGGACACCGGACTTCAGTGAAACAGGACACTGAAGCAGGGTGTGCTTTGGGAGAACGTAGCAGCTCTGCCAGGCCTGGCCCCTCACTTTGGCGGTGACCGTGGGTCATCCATAAAACCGTGCAGTGTTTACTTTTAGCCTTATTATGACCTCCTGTGGGCTCTGCCTCTTCCACAAAGGTCAAGAAATCAGGAAGCAAGTGATATTCTGGAAAGCCCAGTCTCCTGCCGAGGACCTGTCTTTAAAGCTTGGGTGGTGAGTAAGGTCTTCTCTGCCTTTGGCCCCTGGCCCCTACCCTCTGCACGATTATTCTAGGGCTCCTTACAAATCCGTCAACGTCATGAGCCAGGTCTAGGCCCCGTTACCGTATATACAAGTGATTGAATGTGGCCAGAACATTTTAATCCAAAGGAGACCGACTCCCCAACTCAAAAAAAAAAAAAAAAAAAAAAAAAAAGCTAGTTCAAAATTTCCCCATTTGCTCTTCACAGTGGTTCATTCACGAACGAGGAGCCTGTGTTCCCTCGGCTCTGGCTCCAGTAAGCTGTGCTCAGGTGATGGGCACCTGTCTTGCTCCTTCCCTTTCCCTACTGACTTTTTTTTTTTTTTTTTTAATGCAGAGAGCTTGCATCCTGCTTCTGCTAAACTTTTGACTACAGGCTAAAGAGATAATTGGAACTTTTTAATATATTGCCAATGGGAAGTAGTAAGAAAAGCAATTCTGACATTCGTAAATGCCCGGGTTTTGTCTGAGTCATAAAATACCAGGCAGGCAGGGTTTAGAATGCCCGGGCCGCTCACCCAGAGCGGCATTAATCCCAGGACTGGGGGAGGCAAGGTCCAGTCCAAGCACAGGTTTGCTCTTGACTTAATCCCCTCCGCAGGTGCCATTGCCTTCACCGGCCTACCTGCCTTGGACTTGACGAAAACTGTTGAGCTTTCCTTGATGCAGGGCTGGGTGGCATCTAGCGAGGACCGAGCTGTTCAAAAGGAAGGAAGGAAAGAAAGAAGGAAGGAAGAAAGGAAGGGAGGGAGGGAAAAAGGAGGGAAGGGGTGTTCTATTTTCTTTACATTTAGACCTTTTTTGCCGAGGTGACACTGAAATTTTCACCAAATAGCAGGACACCAGCCAACCCTAAAGCCTGCAGTCCTGGGGCCGGGCTCAGTGGCTCTGCTAAAACAGGCATTAATCCTTTCGTGGCTAGGTGGTTGCGAAATATTCTGAAGGTTATTTTTGGCCAAATTCATATCAACCCCAGACAGGAAAGGGGCCCCAGTACATTGCCCAGGAAAAGGGTGCAAGTGGTTTCTGCTGAAATTATAATCGCCATAATTCCAACAAGCTTCCTCCGTCAGAAAAGTCACAATAGGGGCGGGCCCCTTGGCTGATCTGATCTAAGGACACTTGGTGCAGGGGGCTGGAGCCTCGGAATGCCCACTCTCTCTACCCCAGTGTTTCACTGTTTGGATGAGACCAAGGATCCGCCTCTGGGTTCATGCAACTGTGCATCGATCCGTTCAACTCTTTACTGAGTACCTGCTGTGTGCAAGGCACTTTGGGGGGAAAAATGACCTTGAAAACTTTCCCACCTTTTGCAGGGGTCGCCAACAGCCGTCCACAGATTTGTTCGCTTACTTGAACTGCACAGTGTTAAACAAACAAACAAACAAAAAAACTTAAATATTTAAAACTCAGAGTTTATTTTAAACTCAAGATTTCCAACCTCTTTTTGGGAACAAACCCCAAGACCTCAAAAGCTCTGATGACATTGAGCCCATACTTGCCCCTGCCCCACAGGACACTGGGGCAGCCATGGAATGAGACATCACGACCTCATCCCTCCCAATTGTGTGACACGGCCAAGTTCCCTCAGTTATGTCACAGAAATGTGTGGGGCAGGGGTGGGGAGGGAAGGCTCTGGGGTGGACAGCTGACTCTCCTCACTGTGTCCCCTTGGACAAGTTACTGAATTTCCTTGTGCCTCAGTTTCTTCACCTGAAAAATGATGCTAATCTGGTCCTCGTTACCTCCGTTGTCGTCGGACTGCTGTAAGAGTAAAGAGAGGCAATAAGAACACAGGGCTCAGAGCAATTCCTGGCACACAGTCAGTGGCCCAGAAACATGCCTGCCCCGAGGAATACAGAACAGAAGGACAACTTGGACTTCGTCCTCAAACAGCCAGAAAATGTAAAGCAAGCACTTAGAAAACACCTTCGACGGCTTTAATTTAGAGACCGGCCCTGTACTTTCTCCTTCTATTCCATGGGTGCCAAACACGAACAGCCTTTGTATACAGCTAGTGCTCAAGGAGAAGGGGATTCTCTTCTCTTGGCAGGACTGCCGATGGGTGTCTGAGGAGCCAGCTTCCACCCAGCCCCAGAAGAGAACCCGAAGGTCATTGTAAGCCGCCCACTCCCCCAGAGCCGGACAGCATCGGCAAAACGAGTTAGGGGGGGAAAACCCTCCAGGAAAAAGCGCCCCGAATGAACAGTGTTGCACGTCAACCGATCTGTGATTCATACATATTCAGAGGGAAGTGAGTGAAAAACAAGCGTTTCAGACAGCTTCCCATTTTCAAATTAAGTTAATAAAATAAGATTTCCAATGTAATGACAAATTAATTCTTCTTTTCATAAGTTTATTAAAATAAGCGTCTCCTATCTTCTAACTAGCGCTGACATATGCTTACATAGATACATCCCACCCAGTAACCTAATCTCCCGGCAATCTTGAAGCAATTAACTCCTTCTAATCTTGAGCTAACAAAGCCCACCATGCCACCGGCCCCCGAGAACGCCCCTCCAGCTCTGCTCAGAGCATCGGGCAGGGGGCACTGAAGTGGTCCGGAGTGGCCATCCTCGGAAGCAACGAGATGAGTCATCACAGATCAGAAGATCTTCATTAACTCCTTATTTCTCTGCTAATTAACACAAAAAGAGTGAGCTGAACGCCTGACAGGCAATGACTGACCCACTGCTTGGTGGTTAATGGAATGCAAATGACATCTAATGAGGGTCTCTCCTTGTGGTGTGGGCAGCTGTGGATTTTAAAGTGTTGGAGCGCCCTGAAAAGAGCTTGCCTAATAATTTAAACTGCAGCTGAGTTTGTAATATCAAGTCCATGCATTTATGTAAGTCCTATGCATGGCAGAATTAACTGAAGCTGTTTACGACAAGGGTTCGTTGGAAATACCGTAGCTTAGAGGGGGGGAAATACAGCTCCAGGCCTTCCAAATGAAGCACGATATTTGTTGATTATGTTAAGTTATGTGATGCATTTTGGATTTTGCTTTCCTGGGACAGTGGAAAGCATATGATCAAAGCATTGGGTGGTGGTTGTTGTTGCTGCTGATCCTGAGTGTAGCCTTTGCAAGTTATTATAGTTTCAAAGTGTTGGCTGCAGAAACCAAGTGTTCATCATTTAGGATTGAGCTTAGACTACAAGTAGAAAACCAGCCCAAATACGATTTGTGCGCTGTCAATAAAATGTTGATTCAATTAAGGGGGTTTCGGTAGTGAGATCAATAATGGAGCTCAGAGAAGGAATTTTATTGTCTATTACATATCTATTAGTGATAATTAAGTGACAGACTTATAAACAAGAGCATAAATTCTAGGAAGGTTTTTATTAAGATGCACCTGAACTGGGGCGCCTGGGTGGCACAGCGGTTAAGCGTCTGCCTTCGGCTCAGGGCGTGATCCCGGCGTTATGGGATCGAGCCCCACATCAGGCTCCTCCGCTAGGAGCCTGCTTCTTCTTCTCCCACTCCCCCTGCTTGTGTTCCCTCTCTCGCTGGCTGTCTCTCTGTCAAATAAATAAATAAAATTAAAAAAAAAAAAAAGATGCGGCTGAACTAGGCGGGAGGACTCTCTTCAGTTAAAATTCCAAGATCTCTTCTCAACCCAGTTCTCTAAGAACCTTCCTTTTTCTACTAAATTGAATTAGCAATGCACTCATTGAAGAGACCTAGCAATACCTGTGTCAGGCCACAGTCAATTCTGGCCTAAATACAAAAAGTGCAGGATGGTTATTGTGAAATTCAAAAGAACTGTCACTCTATTAAACGGATTCTCTGAATTTGGACTGTGATCCAGGCCCATCGCACTCGTGCATGTTTATTTTTTTTATTTTCAGAACTAGAACCTAGTGGTGCCTTTGCGTAGTTTGAATTTATACATTCTATGAACTTTCAAGTTTAATGGCCAACGGTGTTTCACTTTCTAATAGGGAGAACCGGTGGGAGAGAGGAAATCATGGTAGTCAAAATTATTAACTGTTGCTTGACATTTGGAAGAAGTTTCTGGAAAGGTGATTTCTCCAAAATTGCAAACTTCTAACCCCTTTTGAATCTCAGAATTAGTTAAGGAGATCCTTTATTCTCCTTTTATATGCAATTTCTATTGAACCCTGTCTTGAAGGGGGTGAAAGTCTATATCCTTCTTCTCATTCTTTAGTTATGCCTGAAGGCCTTTGTGGTAGCTGTGCCTTCCTTGCTCTTTTCTGGATCTTCTCATGGCTCCCAATTACCATTCAAGCAGGTCTCAGCTTAAGCGTCGCCCTCACAGGTCAGATGGTCACCTGAAGCAGCCTCCCCATCTCTCCTGTACCATCAGCCAGCATTGGTTCATTACCTGCTTCCTTCTCTTTTCTGTTTGTTGCTCTTGTCTGGCATCCCCACTGGACTATAAGCTCCCAGAGAGCAGGGAGCTTGCCTGTTGCTGCATTTCCAGAAGATGGAACAGGGCCTAGCACACAGTAGGTCCTCAGTGCGTGTCTACAGAATGAAGGTGCAAACAAGGGAATATGGTGCCTTCCAGAACACAAGGACTTTCCTCCATGACCCTGCCCCTCTGTGTTCTCTGCCTGGTTGCCTTCTCCCCTCTTCCTCCCTACTAATGCTTCAAGACTCAGCGTAAGGTGCTCTCTTCTTCAGAGCCTTCCACATTCCCCAAAAAGAAGAATTCTATCCTTACTGGATTGGAACCTCTAGTTCACTGACTTGTGATGGGTTACGTGTCCTTCCGTGTCCTTGGCTGCCCTGCGAGCTTGTGAAGCCAGAAGTCTTCTCTAATTCTATGTTGAACCTCATACACCAAGCACAGTGCTAGGAAATAGGAAGGTCTTCAAAAAGAAATGGATTGAACAATGAAGGTATCCTTCTATTTTGAGGAGAAGGCCCTATCTTTCATTAGGAAACTCCAGCCTAAGTAATCATAACAGAGAAGCCTTTTGGAGATGTGGCTGCTCAGAGGTCATAGCATACTTCATCTCTAATCCCTATAACACTCTTCCAGCCATCCCCATTTTACAGATAGGGAAACTGAGGCTTCAAGAGATTAAGTAATGTACCCACAGTACTTAGGGAGTATGGAGCAGTGGTGGAATTAAAACCCATTTTGAAATGAGGCCAAACACCAGGCTCCTTTTGTCAAACATTAGTCTATTTTGTTGAGATTTAAACTAAATCACTATTTTGTTGGCTTCTTGAGGGAAATTTCCTGAAGGTATTGATTTCTGTAGTGATTCTACATTGGTTGTGCAATGCAACAGAGAGTATGTGTTACTGCTAGGAGCAGGCAGAGTTGGTGAAATGAAGTCATTGGTGTGAGTATTATTTTAAAATATTATTCCCACAAACTTATATGCACCCCAACTCCTTATAAATAGGCTAGTAAGACTGAAAAAAATAGGAGAGGAAGAGAGAGAAAAACGAAAGAGAAAAGAAAGCTAGCTAGTGGTAGATGTCAATAATTACATGAGATCTTTGGAAGTCCCTGAAACTTGATCAAATTCTATGGCTTTGGGGAAGTCTGCTTCATTGTCCCCTCTATAATAAGGCCTTCCTGGCATCTGCCCCACACAGCTCTGTGGGAATCAAGAGATGGGGGGAAATGACATTTTAAGTAGAAATTGCTTTAGAAAAGAACATTTTAAGTTGGGATCCATAGTACCGTTATGGTTACTTAGATAGACCTTTTGAAAGCTTTCAAAAAGTCTTTGACACTGTTTTTAACCAACTAAGCAGCAGAATTCCCAGTGCAAAATCCATTTCCACTGCACCTAGCTCTGGCAATCACACGTCCTGGGGAAGGTGGCTTGGAGTCCTGAGAAAGATGCCACCTCAGGTGACAGTCCAAGTTTGGCAGGTAAGCCAGGATGAAGCATGAAGGAGGCAGGTGTGGTTAGTAAAACTGTAGTAGACTTTGAGCTCTTTGCAGGGGACATCCATAAACATGGTACTCTGAAGCCATGGGAAACCACATGTTTTAAAAAAAGATTTGCTTATTTGAGGGGAGGGAGGGACAGAAGGAGAGAGAGAGACAGAGAATCTCCAGAAGACTCCCTCCTGAGTGCGGAGCCTGACTCGGGGCTTGATCGATCTCACGACCCTGAGATCATAACCTGAACGAAAATCAAGAGTCAGATGCTTAACCGACTGAGCCACCCGGACACCACCGGGAAACCATGTTTGAGTCCATTTGAATGGAGCAGTTTTAACGATCGGAGAAGACAGCGGAGCCCATGGAGACTTGTGTTAGTTATTCATTGACTCTTTTATTTGCAAACTGGTTAAAGGCATGAACATGGCATCCAGGACCAACTTACTCTAGAAGAGATATTCATGGATCCCCACCATGGTTGCCACTGTTCCTGCCACCCCAGGAACTTCCAGCACAAGTGGATGGATCACCAAATAATACACACCAAATATGGAAATGTGGATTATATGGCATCGAAGCACACAGCACTTGAGGGAGAAGAAACTAAATATGTAAGGACTAATCTCTAGCAAATAAAAATTCTGACAATTGCTTTTTCAACCATGGGCTGCCGAGAGAGTGGTGAAAATGGCAGAGACTCAATATAAATCTTTTTCCCTTTTTATTGAAATGAAAACATCCTTGTATATTATATATACTTAGGATGTCACCAATTTTGGAGGTAATCTTTTAGGTTAAGTATGTTCCCACATTAAACTGATAATTATCTTTCCTTCTCTTCTTCTATCCCCCAGACACTCAACACACTGGATTTTCGCTTCATGTTTTATTTATGGCACAGAATTAATATGCAGATTCACAAAAACTTAAAAACTCATAATTATTCATAAAGGGCTTTAAGGTTATTTAGTACATTTTTATGAAACTCAGAGTGTCTGGGAACGTACACTCGAAAGTTGTTGGAAGTCGACTGAGGTTAAGTCCTAGTATGAAGTGTAATCTGAAAATGATCAAAATCTTTGAATGAAAGTATTTGTCATTATTCATAATCTATATTTAACTGAAGTAATGGGCATCAATATCCTTGTAAATATATTCAAGACTGGTCTGGCAAGAGAGAAGATTTGCGTATTCCAGGCAAACAATCAATGCTGGAAGAAAGGTCTAGTTAGGAATCTTGGATCACCAAGCAAATGTAAGAGAGGACAGAGATTTTTCTTATTTGCGGGCCATTTGTATGGTGCTATCTGCTTTTACAATTATGCTCAAGTCTAGCAAAAAATTAACACCATTTGGAAATGGATATGTTTGATTTCTTCTGGAGTAAACAGAAAGAACGGGATGGTCACCGGCTATAGGCTTACGGAAGTGGCCAAAGAGCAAAGAGCATCTGTGAACAGCTGTGAGGACAGGTCTCTGTAAGCCTTCCCTACCTGATGATGACTTAGGCTCTTTATTCAGCCCCAAATTAAAAACATTTTGATGGGGAAGGCACCTTGTTGAACAAACTCTTGGGAGTGTGGCCCCAAACCGTTGATCAAGGGGCATGTGTGTTCTTGGGATGTTCCCATTGGAAACATCTGGAAATATTAGACAATCAAATACAGAAGCCCATCGGTGCTTAGGAAATTCCTCTAGAATGGAGAGGGCCAGGAAGAGGGAATAGAAAGAACATGACCTTTGACACCCAGACTTAGAATTCAATTACCACTATGACACTCACCAGCTGGGTGACCTTAGGCTCTGAGTCAAGCCAGGTTGACTCATCTGTGGAAAAAGAGGAGAGAGAGAGAGAGAGAGAGAGAGAGAGAGAGAGAGAGACAACATCTACCTTCAAACAGCTGTGAGATAAAAGGAGATAATGGGTATAAAATATCTCATCCAGCACCTGGCACGTAGTAGGCACGGAAGAGATGTCAGCTCTTTTTACTATGCCATGTTACTCTGCTATTATCCTATTGCTCTATTAATATTTTAACTTTGAGGGCACATATATACATACATGCTCTCACATAAAGACACAGATCTACACATTCACTGTGGTCTTTGCATTAAGTGCAGTGACGGCTAAATGGGACAGGTGCTAATCTAATCACCGAGTTATTTCCAGCTCCACTGGCCTGGCAGCTTTACCCAGGCCTCTCCCCCAAATGGCACACAACTGCAGAAGCCAATTTTTCAAATGACTCAATAAAAACACTGGTAAATATTTAAGTCTCTTAAGTACAGACATAACCCGCAGACATGGCAATTTGAGCAATGAGCTCAATTGATTTCACAAGAGCGAAATATCTGAATAAGCTTTCAGATATCTCAATTGTTCGTGGAGCGAGCAGAAATTTCCTATATCTGGTTTTTGCCCTATTTCCCTTACTTCTGCTTCCTCACTGGAAATGGCATCTAATGAAGAAATCGGAGAAATTCTGGAGCTTATGTTAAATATGTACCGTATTATTACTTCATGGAGAGGACAGTAGGGGAATTTTTATGGCTATATATGATCGACCTGCACATATGCATATGTGTGTGTATGTACGTGTGTGTGTATAGCCCCATATACATATATAAATATATATATATAGTTATATAGTCATATATATATAGCTATAGTATAGCCCCATACTATACATATATGTGTGTGTGTGTGTGTGTATATATATACATATATATATATACATGTGTGTGTGTGTGCATATCCAGTTCCATTTCCCACCCCCCAGCCAATTGACAACTTACTCTCCCCCCGATAGACCGAAACACTGTTCTAGCAGGAAGTTCTACTAACTTCTGAGAAGGCTAGTCCCATCTTAGCTTTGAGGAATTGCCCCTTTAAGCTGTGGGAAATTACAAATAGACAAATGAGTTCAATACTGGCATTCCCGATTCTGAGCTCGAGCACCAGGCATCTAGCAGGATGAGTTTAGACCCTAGTATTTGAAGACGAAAAATCCTTTTTGTCTCCTCTCTACGGTCTCTCTGTAGAACCTTGCTGGTGAACACCCTTGAAAATCCCCCCTTCCATGACTCCTGTCTGTGAAACTCATACTCTTCTCCTGGCTTCCTAGTGGCTCCTTCTGGTTTTCTCACTGGCCTCCCTTCCCCTCAACTCCCAGATGCTTTCCTTTCTGACATGGTAGTGTGGCTGGCATTACCAGGTTTCCTGGTCTTCTGCAGTTAAAAACAGAGTATGGGTAGTAAGGAGGGCACGTATTGCATGGTGCACTGGGTGTTATACGCTAGTAATGAATCATGGAACTGTACATCAGAGATTTGGGATGTACTGTATAGTGACTAACATAACATAATAAAAAATTATTATTAAAAAAAAAAACCAGAGTATCATCTTTGAGTTACACCCAGACAGCTCCTTGGACATGTTTCCCACCTTCCCTCTTTCCCTCACCTCCATCCCGCTGCCCTAACACAGACTCTCATCAAGTCCTGCCAAGACCCCCCCCCAGGGGGTCCTCTGATCCTAGCTGCTGCCTGCAGTGGCATTTAGAGCTCCTAATCCCACACACCACCTCTATCAGGCTACTACTCTCTCTTCCTCCGGAAACCCGTGCAGCTTAAGCAGTTGGAGCTAAAGTGTCTGGTTTTCAACTTGCCTTCACGACATCCAGCCGGCTGGACTCCCTACCGCACTGGCTCATGTCTTTGTCCTGTGCTGTAATTTGTAGGCTACAACTACAGCTTTTTGTATTTTCCATAAAAGCCAGCATGATGCTGGGGAAGGGGTAGGTTTGGACATGAAATGTCCATCTGAAGATCATAGAAAATATTTTATGAAAGTAATGTTTAATCTCGCAACTTCTACCTGAGTCCATTCTCCTTGAGAAAGATGGAAACACGAGAAAGAAAGACCAAAGCTCTCTTTAAGCATCATTCCTGATCCAGGTCCCCCTGCCAAGATGACCACTTCCGGAGCTGTGTGAGTGGGGGGGTTGGGAGCTGTGTTTCCTTCCCACCTTCCGCTAGCCATTGCACACATACATCTAACACACAGGTTGGGTGCAGCTGACGGGGGAAAAGGTCTCCTCTTCCTACTAAAGTTAAACACTGTAGAGGTGAGGGATTTCACAGCTTGAACAGCTTCCTGCCTGAAATTTGCTAAACTGTTCCTCACGTGTCCATGTCCCCTGTGACCTTCCCTCTGGCTTTGCTGCTCATACAACATGCCTCCTTGCATAAGGCCTTATAATGTTCGGAACAGTAGAGGAATACATAGAACGTTATAGAAAATGACAGAGGGATTTTTGTTGTTGTTTGCTTGTTTGGACGGGTTGTTTTCCCACTTCAAACGCCATCACTGCACGAGCCGTAAAGCTCCAAGGATGCCCCTGTGAAGGCTGGATTGACTGCGGCCTTGCCACCACTGCCCCCGCGCCCCTCCTCCCCAACATATTGTGAGAAGTGGCCAAATAAGCTTGTGTTTGAGAGAAATCGCGTGTGCCCTGATGAAGTGCTCAATAATGCCGTGGTTGGAACCAGAGCTCTGCATCCCAGAATCGGCTGGCCTCTCTAACCAACAGCAGGGTCTTGGAATTTAATATACTTTCAAGTGAGTTTTAGTATGTGTGACATTTTTGAACGAAATGCTAAGTTCAGAGGAATGTCAGTTGGGTGAGATAGTTCTTAAGATGTGTCGTCGTGTCTTGATGAGATCCTGATTTCAGAGGTAACGTGGTGGCTACCTCCTCCACTACGGATGCAAATTCCTCCCTTTCCTTTGGAAGCACAGTAGTTAAGAAATGGAGCTAAATGGACAAGATGCCTCCAACTGTCCAAACTCAAAGAGGACCCCATTCCATTGGTTGAACTAAGTATAAAAGTTACCCAGTACTTTTCCTATCAAAGGTGGTCAAGTGCCTTCGAGGGCCCCAGAGTTTCAACTTGCCCAAGGGAAGGAGGGTCAGTGATAATATCATTCCCCTGAAAGTGTTGGGTTTCTGTTTATTTTCAACACAGGCACCTGGTAAGTAAATTTATCCTCAATAGGAGGGATCCGTTTAATGGTTCTACTTTACCTGAAAAAAAGTAACTCTTTTCTCCTCAGCCTCAGCTTCCCATTCCCTGTTCCAGCTGATAGACTGGGAAAGAGTTCTCACCTGCATCGTCAAGTCTGGTTCACGGGTGGGGGTTGCTGGGATTGAGTGGGGGATCTGGGGCCAAGCCGGGGCTCAGTGGGAACAAGTGATGTGTTTGCTTAGTGATGCCTGGGCCCGTGATGGGTGAAGTCAGCTATGAAAAGGGCTGGAAGGACAGTTATCATGAGATTCTTCTAGCTCATGAATTTTGGCATCCTTGAGCCCTTCTCCTTTATGGTCAATGGATGACAGTGATCCTGTCCTTTCTGAATTTCTCTGGAAGGGACCTCTTAACAAATGAGGGATCTGGAGATTTTTTTTTTAAAAGGTTTTATTTATTTATTCGACAGAGATAGAGACAGCCAGCGAGAGAGGGAACACAAGCAGGGGGAGTGGGAGAGAAAGAAGCAGGCTCATAGCGGAAGAGCCTGATGTGGGGCTCGATCCCGTAACGCCGGGATCACGCCCTGAGCCAAAGGCAGACGCTTAACCGCTGTGCCACCCAGGCGCCCCAGAGGGATCTGGAGATTTTAAGCACTGCAGTATCATTAGAGAAACGACAGGGCCAAGTCAGAAAGAAGTTGTGTTCAGGGCAACTGGGAACAAGGCTCTCTCCTGTTTAGTGGAAATGGTAGGGCCTTCCCTTTCTGTGCTCTCAGACCTCAGCTAGCTTACCTGCACTAGGTTAACATTAGTGCAAATATCACTCCAGAGGTGGACAGTAAAGGAATCACTCGGGCTAGGTGCTAGAAATGACTTTCTGAGACCCATAAAGACCTTTGGAATTAGAAGCCCTGGGGCGAGGCCTGGGGATCTGCATTTACAAACTCCCCCAAGCAGGACCAACCACATAATGTATGAGGCCCAGTGCAAAATGAGAATTTGGAGCCCTTTGTTACTGTTAAATAACGTTAAATAATGTTAAAACATTATTAAGAGTTTTAAGACCGCAACTACAGAGCATTACACCAAGTAGAGGGTCCTTCGAAGAGGAAACTGCCTCCCTCCCAAGGTTATTCTGATGTGTACTGAAGTGTTAGAATCCTGAACTAAAACATCAGCCAGAAAGACAGAGGTGCGATTATTTGCTTCTTCCGTCCATCCCAAGTGGTGGTGTTAGGGAGGAGAGAGGAAGTGTCAAGCCAATTCCCTATCCCCTCTGACACAGAGACCTGAGCCCTCTAGCCCCACCCAGCACCCTGTAAGAACTCCACACCCATAGCACTTACACAGTCTCTGAAATCTCACCTCTCCCCTAAATATCCCCAAGTTGATGACATGGAAAACTCATGGCCGTTTCCATGAGATCCTCCCTGCTTCCTGACTCACTCAGTGATCTCACCAAATACCAGCATAAATAAAGCTTGCAGTTCTAGGGACCACTACTTACAAACCAGGCCCCAAGGCCCATCTGATGGACTCCCAGGTCTGGCTGCCACCACCGAAACCATTCACTACCCATCCTAGGCTCAGTGCTGTACAAGGTTTGGAAGTCAAGGCTCCACTTCCATGAACTGGGCCCCTGTGATAACCATATTGGTTACGAATAAGTAAAGGTCTTCCATTATAGAAGCAGCAGACACAGACTTCTAAGACACCCAGTGTTTCTCTTATTATTCAGCCATGTCCGACTTTTAAGCCTCTTTGCTTTTGTATTCTTTTTGTTTAAAGCACAAGGCTCAGATTTGATCATTACCCCGCTCGCCCTCTTCCAGAGCCACCCTCGTGCCTAGAGAATAAAATCTCCTTAGTCTGCCATCTCGGATCTCATGCAGCGTGTACCTTATGGAAGGAGATAGACAATAAACACAAAAACCACAAAATAATTGCCAATTGTGATTTGAGCTATTTTTAAAAACCCAGTGTGCCATGAGAATAATGAGAAGGGGGTAAGCAGTTGCTCTAGATACTGTGGGCCTAGGTGTCCTCTTTGAGGAAGCCTATCAGTCCAGACTGTGTTTTTTGGCTAGCAAGTGACAAAAACTAACTCAAACCAGTTAAAGGAAGGAAAGGAAAGGAAAGGAGAGGAGAGGAGAGGAGAGGAGAGGAGAGGAGAGGAGAGGAGAGGAGAGGAGAGGAGAGGAGAGGGTAAGGGACAGGGAAGGGGAAGGGGAAGGGGAGGGAAGGGAAGGGAAGGGAAGGGAAGGGAAGGGAAGGGAAGGGAAGAGAAAGGAAGGGAAAAGAAAGGAAGGGAAGGGAAGGGAAAAGCCATGGCTGCACCTGATATCTTAATCAATGTCATTGGGAGGAATCTGCTTCTCTGTTCCATTCTCTGTTTCTTGCCTCCCCCTTCCTCTCTACTACCACCTCCCCCAAGGCCACCCAGTCCCTTCCTGTGATGTCAGAGATAGCCCTTGCAACTCCAAACTCACATCCTACCAATTTAACTGGCCCAGTGGAAAGAGAGTACTTCTTTCTCACTGGTTCCAGAAAGACTTCAGTGGCTGACCCACACTGACCAGTCATGCCAGTCCCTGAACCAATCACTGTGGCCAGAGCTAGATTATATGCCTTGGAACTTCTTAGAAAGGGTTAAGCTTCTTCCTCCAAAATCTCACTGACTAAGGGTAGGGCAGGTTGATTCCTCCAAAGGAAAAATTTGGATTTTGCTACCAAGAGAAGTGGGGAGAAATGCCCAGAAAGCATACACAATAGAGGTCCACTGAAGGAGATGACAGTCTGAAATCTAATGAGAAAAAGCTAACCATGTGAAGAGTCAAATGGGAACATTCCAGACAATGGGAGCTGCAGGAAAAATTGACGCTAGAAAGAAATTAATAGAAGGTCATTGTGTCTTAAGGGTGGTGAGCCAGGGCATCAGGGACTTGAAATGAGTTTGGATAATTCAGCAGGGGTTAGATCATCGGAACATTCTAGGCCAAGGGCACAGAACCCATTATGACTCTTCTTTTACATAATGTGTGACAAGTTTCTTTGGAGATCTTTTAGCAGTCTTCTCTTACTTCAATTTACTGCATTTCTGAGATTCCAGCTACTCTGTTCCAAAAGGGACAGACTCTTTACCTAAAACGTGGCAAACATCACATCATCCCATTTGACTTGAAGATGTTTGATGATCATTAACCAATTATTCAAGAAGCTTTAAGACGTAAAGAATCCATCAGGTTGTTACTATTCACTCCAACGTAAACCTCCAATCTGGTAAATTGCCACAAAAACATTCTGCGTGTATTACACGCTGCTGAGATTTCTCAGATTCAACTACAACAGGAGCATTTCATTTCCTGGGGAGATGGGAGTCTGCCTATATTAGCTCTATTTAGAAAATTATTCAAAAACGTTCTAAGTCAGATTGAGCCAATCGGGATTTTTTTTTTTTAAGATTTTATTTATTTATTTGGCAGAGAGAGACAGCCAGCGAGAGAGGGAACACAAGCAGGGGGAGTGGGAGAGGAAGAAGCAGGCTCACAGCGGAGGAGCCTGATGTGGGGCTCGATCCCAGAACGCCGGGATCACGCCCTGAGCCGAAGGCAGACGCTTAACCGCTGTGCCACCCAGGGGCCCCGAGCCAATCTGGATTTTGAACATTTGCTATGATTTTAGCATTTCATCTGTTTATTTCTTAATAGCCAGCCAGGTTAGACTCAAGTGTCTTCATCTCAAACGGCATGGCTACACATTAAAATGAATGGGAGGAGACTGACTTGACAATGTGCAGTGTGGCTTTTTTTTTTTTTTTTTTTGGTCACCAATCAGATCACACTTTTCTTATTAATAGAAAAAAGCTTATACTGAAAACAATGAGGAAAACAAGAAAGAACAGAGTTGAATGTGACTGACAGCTGGTTTCCTTGGGAGCTGGCTGTTGTGACTCGGGACTGGTTGCACGAATGTGCCAGGCAGGAGAGGGCTGAGCTAGCCGACCTGGAAGCCGGCGTCGCTGCCTTCACGTGTTATTCCTTCTGCCCCCTCCTGTTCCTACGGCAGGGCCTCGGCCCGTTTCCCTTCAGAGAAGGCAGAAGCCCCACGATCATCTATTAGGAGTTTTTTTCCTTTCCCCTTCGCTACATATTGATTTGTCGTTGTACTTAACGTAACAGATGTTTCGGCATTTTTTTCACATAATACCCCTCTGAGTCTCATGTGATCCTTAAAACCCTACCCAATTTCTGTCGGTCCCTCTGAAATAATTTCCTCCTCCTTTGGAATTTTATCTTCAAGGAGGCCTTTTTCTCACTATTCGTAATGGTATATTAAAACGAAAGCTACATAGAAAAGGAACTGTTTGCTCGTATGTTTTATAGCTTTGGAATTAATTGCTGTTGAAAGATAATTACCCCAGTGCTGGAGTCAGAGAGTCTGCACATCTACTGAAAGAGAATATAAACATTCCTTTTGATTTTCCCACTTCTGCCCCCAATTTATAAGCAGGACTCTGTAATGATAGGAGATTCACTTAGGAATATTCTAGAGACAAGTTGCAGGCCTGGTTTCAATCGAAAGTGTTTGAGCCACAGTCAAATGCCTAAAGCACTCCGTGTTCTTCTGGGAGGGTGAAGTTGAGAAACTCTTATTTAAGGATTCTTTAATTATTAGACTTGAGACTCTGGCCTGGGTAGCCCCCCAGAAAAAAAAAAAAGACCATCTGGTGTTAGATGCACATTTGAGATGAAGATTATCCAAAGTCAGCAGAGTGGTTGACTGTCAGGCCTGACATCCCCCAAAGCCGCCTAGATAGTCATTGGCAGGCTACTGCCATCTTTCTTGGGTGCTCACGGCACGTTCTCTTGCCTCTCTGTCTTCATGTGCAAGGTGAGGGCCCTCTGCTGTGTTTGCTGTCCTGTCACCAAAGAGAACCGTACAATGAAAGTCTCCTGCAATGTGCTAAAAGCCTGTACAAAGGGTGGTGAAGCAAACAGAGATGAAGTTGTCTTTCCAGCTGACCTGGCCCTCTCCTCTAATGGCATGGAGAGCTGACTGACAAAATGGACGATCCTTAAGGATCAATTTCCTCCTCATCAGGTCATTACTCAGCACAAAAGATTCAAGGGCCACAGGTTAAATTCCAAACTCCTTGTTCGGCTATCCAGCAAAGCAGCCTCAGCCTACCTCATACTGTTCCCACCCGTGCCCTTCAGGCTGCCCCTCAGCCACACTGGCCCCATGAGGAGCCCAGATATCCTCTTTCCACTTCCACTGTTACTCCGCCCACAGAGCCTAATGGCGGCTCTCTTCACCTTTGGCGTTTATGGCTCACACCATTTTATAGATAGTGTATCTATGTTAGTTAAGAGTCTATGGATTGCAACTTGGGATGTACTGTATGGTGACTAACATAACGTAATAAGAAAATTTTTATAATTGGGAAAAAAAACACCCACTTTTCAAGGGAAAGAAAAAAGATTCTTTGGATTGTAAGTGACCAAAAATGCAAACCAAACTGACTTAGGCCAAAAAAATAAAAAAATAAAAAATAAAAAGTTGTTGGTTCTTGTAACTGAACAGAGCCGAGAGGGTTGTTCATTTCAGGCAAGTCCTGATCCAGGGTTCAAATGTTGTGCGTGAGATCCAGGCTTCCTCTCTCCATTTCTCAGTTCCATATCTTCAGGGTCAGTTTCATTCTGTGGCCTCACCTGGGCATAAGGTGACGGCCAGCAGCTCCCAGGACGCTGTCCTTTCAGCTTCCAGTGCAGTGGGAGATGGGAAGATCTGGGTACCACACTTCCGGTCAGAATCTCGCAGCGCATGGATAGGGCCGTGTGGGAAGCGGACTGACTTCTGTTCAGACCTTGAGTAGGGCTGGAGTCAGATCTCCCAGAAGCACAAGGACTGAAGGGCAGGGGAGGAATGACTTCCCGGAAGAAGGGAGAACAGATACCATTAGCAGAGACACAAATGTGCCCTAGCGGCCTGTCTCCCTACCCAGTGAGAAGCTACCTTGGGGACAGGAATCTCCGCTCCTCCTCTGTGCCTTCCCAGGGCTGAGCACCACAAGGTACATTTAAGAGGTGCTTCATGAAGGCATCGATCGATTGATAACTACCCAAATACACTTTTTGAGTAATATCACCAAAGTCAGAAATAATCAACATTTTTCAAACTGTGGCTACTCAAACCTTTGCCTCGATGACTTTTTTCTTTGGGCTGGCAGACACCACCCAGCTCACAGCGGCTGTGACTGTAGTCACGGGGTCTGTTCAGGTGCCACATGTTTTAACAGGTGCCGAGGCTGCCAAAGCAGATGGCCTGGCAGGATGCGGCGGCTCCCCGGATGAAGTTTCTTTTTACTACATGAAGTTTTCCATGTCTTTGAGAATGGACTTGGTCTGGCTTCATATTGCCTTTTGACTGGGGATGCTGGCTTACTCAGGATCTCTGTTTTGGGAGAAGGATGCATGTCTCCTCTTACCGTGAAACCAGTTAGGAAGGGCTGGGGTGTGGGGAAGGAAGTACTTTACCTGGGATCCTAGATGATAGAACAATACCATTTGTTTCTCCTTTAATGAAATATATTTGGACAAGGAAAAGAAATAGGTGTTAGGGAAATAAAGGGGAGCAAGAAGAGAGGTGGTCCTTGCTCCATGGACCTTACAGGCGGATTGCAGGAACATACACTGATCACGTTACCCGTGACCGGCACGCTGTGCTTCCCTCTCCCCACTCTTCCTAGGGTCGCGGTGATACACAAGTATGTTATTTGATTCACTGCGGTTTCTTCTGTTAGGCTGTTCCGTAAGTCCCTATTTGGTGAAGTCTTGGACCTTTCCTTGGAGCAAAATGCTTACCTCTGTTACAGTGCTTCGGAAATATTGGAAATACTTGTTGACTGAAAGAAAAAATGAATGAATGAATGAATGTCTTATTTTAGCTAAATCACGAATCTGTCGTATTTACCCCCAACATTGCACCTGAGCAGAAATACAACAGGATTGCTGTTCTTTAATTATTGACATAAAGGTAATAATTGTTTACTTAACCTTCTCTAAATGCTGGTGCTTATATTCAAGATGGTCTGTCCCAAACATTTATGTTATTAGAATCCATAGGAAAGGACCTCCAATTCTCTACCTCTAGGTTTTGTTTTTTTTTTTTTAATCTATTTTAGAGGGAGGTGGGAAGAGCAGATTTTGTTCTCTCATTGAACCAATCCTGTGTAGGCCCTTAGTAAATTCCAGCCACCGCTCGAGGACTGGAGATACAGAGGGAACAAGACCAAGGCCCTGCTATCATGAAGCTTACAATTCTGGGTCACCCTGTGCATGAAAAGTGTGTCAATACATGGGGGAAGACGGTGTGCGTTTCATAGCATGGCTATAATGAATGACCCAAAACTCTGTGACTTTACTCTCTTCACAGTCCTGGAGGCCAGCAGTCTGAAATTGAGCTGTTAGCAAGGTTATTCCCTCTGGATCGTCTGAAGCAAAATCTGTTCCACACTCTCTTCCAGTCTTTTGTGGCTGCCATCAGCTGTTGATGTCCCTTGGCTGCTTGGCACATCATTCTGATCTTTGCCTCTGTCTTCACATGGCCTTCCCTTCCAAGTCTCTGTGTCTCTGACCTCCTTCCCCTTTCCCTCATGATGCTGGTCATCGGATTTAAGGCCCACCCAAAATCCAGGACGGTTTCATTGCAAGATCATTCACTGAATTACAACTGCAAAGACCCTATTTTCAAATAAGGTCACATTCACAGCAACCTGGAGTTAGGACTTGGACATAACTTTTGGGGGGGACACTCTTCAAGCCATTTCAGGGAATCATGCTGAAGGTTACCACACTTCCTCCTAATGTTGACCCCATGCCTGTTTGCTGACATTATGCCTTTCCTGGCCTCCTTCCTCCTTCGGCCTGACGATCAGACTTTCTCGACCTCACACACACCAGCCACCCTGCTCTGGGTCCTGGCGCCCCAGTCTAGCCAGGTTCTGACAGAAGGAAGAGACCCCGGTGATCCAAGGTCAGCAATCACTGAACGAACGCCTCTTAAACCTTTGCAAAATGAGAGAGTGAAATAAAATTTCCGTTGGCAGAAATCACTTTGAGACCTTAACCAGTGTGAAATGCTGTGGCTTCAGAGAGAAATAACTCAAGACATTTTAGCAGAGAATGCCGAGGTCCTGATGGATTATCTGACACTGGGCTACGTTTCTAAGTTAAAAGAGAACAGACCAAATCTGGAGAATTATCTACAGTTGAGAAGCAGGAAGAGGGCCGTGACCAAATTTCTGAGGCTGACCAAGACTCGAGACTGAGATGTCAGATAAATTGGCACCCACATCAGCTTTGGACCTCTCACCTAATTTAGAGAAGTGATATTCACAAACATTGTCAATATTTCCGAGTTTACAATCACACCTTTGACTGTTGACTTAAAGCATCTAGTTTGGTTCAGGCTACTGGTGATGTTTACACTTTGGAATCTATTATGCATAGAAAAATTAGGGATTATCTTTGACCTGGGTACCACATATTCTTATGCAAAACTAAGTAGGGTTATTTATTCATTTAATCAATTCCATATGTTTGCTATCATCATCACCATGTAGAGCAGATCTGATTTCTGCTGAGGTCAAACCAGCATCGTCCTGTGCATGGGGATGATAGGTCTGATTGCGAACACGGATAGTCTGGTTGGCATTCACACAGCGTTCAGCCTTCCTGACTTTTGCCACACAATGGCATCATTTTTTTCCGAGAGGTCATCTGCATTCAAAGACAGAATCATGAGAAATTTTCTTCCTTGTGAAAGTAAAATTCAGGGTCTAATATGTGGGGTAAACTTGACTTTGCATTTGCTTTTGGCTCAATGTGGGGTATGTGGAAGGCGAGAACACAGGTATTGGTGAAGAAAGGCCAGTGAGTATAGCAACAGGTGAAAATGTGTCCCAGAGAGATTACATTTAACTCTACACCATCACCCTACCCTCAGTCCTGACTGTGCTCCAGGCAATGAACTAGGCTCTAGCAATGTGAGGATGAATTGTTTACCTATTTAGCCCTAAGGGAGTTCTGAGACACACAGACACACAGACACAGACACACACACAGACACACAAAGACACACACGGAGAATGTGTGCACAGTATGCGGTACTTTTAAGGGCTGAAGGGATTTGAATGAAGAGCCATTGATTCTGTGGGATTGAGGCTGGAATAGAACTGAGGGAGAAAACACAACGCAAACTTCAGGTTTTATAAAGTCCATTTCTTGGGCAATGCAAGTGGAAACATTCCACACAGAGGGACCCACACGAGCAAAGCAAAAAGGCCTGGAAGTGCGTGGTGTTCTCAGCATCACTGGGATTTCTGTGTGCTGGAGTGTGGGGTGCATGGGGCAAGACTGTGGGTGAGGGGCTGGGGGGTGATCTGATGAGGAACCAGAGAGAGGAAATGATGGGTTGTGAAGGGTTCTTTATGAGAAACTATGGATTTCAAGCTCTTTCCTGCGCGGAAATGGAGAACCAGGAAAGACTTCAGAACAGAAATATAATAGGATCAGAACAGTGCTTTAGAACAATGACTCCAGGGGCGCCTGGGTGGCTCAGTCGGTTAAACATCTGACGCTTGATTTGGGCTCAGGTCATGATCTCAGGGTCGTGAGATCGAGCCCCGCATCAGGTTCCACGCTAGGTGTGGAGCCTGTTTAAGATTCTTTCTTTACCTCTGCCCTTCCCCCTGCTCTCGAAAGAATGAAGAAAGAAAGAAAGAAAGAAAGAAAGAAAGAAAGAAAGAAAGAAAGAAAGAAAGGCTCTGAAGAGGGGAAGATGACAGATTAGGGAGAGGCTGGGAACAAGTGATCCCACTCAATCCTCCAGGCATTTGGGAAGTATGTAGGAAGAGACTGGGGTAGAGATGGAGACATGGGTTTGAACCTGGGGCAAGACGAAGTTCGTCTGCCTGAGGGGACACAGGACCCCATGTCCAGCAAGCAGGGACACACAGCTCTGGGACTCAGTGGAAACAGCCTCTGCCAGCCCCACCAGTGTCTCCTTGACCTCCATTCCACCCATTCATCAAATATTTGTCTGGCATCTAGTATGTGCCAGGCAGTCTGCTAGGCATGGGGGTTCCAAGATGAATAAAGAATGAAGTCCCATGAAGCCCAAAGGAAATCCAGAAAAACTAAAGAAGAAAGTGATTTCTTTCTAGTGATTAAAACCAAACAAATTAATCCTGAGATACCATTTTCTAACTATTCAGGTAGTTTTTTTATTTTAAATTCTCTCAATGACATTACCCAACTGCTGACCAGCTGTACCTGACCCGTGCGCTCATTCATTACCCGCTGCATCATGAACCAGCAGAGCCCTTACCCCACCTCTGCCGTCTTCGCACCTGCCCGGCACTCTGGGTACATTCTTGTGTGTTTGGGAAATTCTCAGCTCATGGGACCTGTTTCCTAAGCGGACGCCAGACACTTCACCCCCATAGCCTTTGATTCCCCTACAGGTAGTCAAGCCTGGTTCTGGCTTCCTCCAGCCCCCGAAACCGAACACTGAGGCAGGATGCCTGCACATAGGTGTTGTGCTGAGAGGGTGGCAGCGGTGCTGGGTCAAGTCCCGGGGCAAAGCTGACACTAGAGCGGTGGCAGGTGTAATGGTGCTGGTCCCCCTGCAGGCGGGTTCCTGATGCCTGAGAAGCTGCAGGCTCGGTGGGGTTTGGGCTCTGGCTCACAATGCCAAGCAAATCGAAACAAGTGTCCAGGGTCTGAGAACATCTCAGGAAACTGTGGTCCATCAATATCATGGGGTCTTAAGCAGCTATTTAATTTTGAAGACTGTGTGGAAGTATAGAAAATGTGCCTCAATGGTAGCAGTAAGTTACATTTACTAGAACAATGGGTACACTATCTTGTAACATACAAAACGTGTACCTGTGGAAGGTTTTTTTCAAAATAAGAACTTAGCTCTCTTGAGACGGACACCTGTGTAGACTGTATTTTTAATTAAAAAGAATTATTTAAAGACCACCCCCCCCCTTAGCCTCCACACCTGCATTGACAGGTGCTGCCCCTCCCCTCTCCCCAGCATCTCAGCCTGGCCACCACTGTCCACCCTGGAACATTCACGACTAGTCTCCCTGGGTCCTTTTCACATGCCTACTCATTTGCCACAGGAGCCCAGACTCCCAGGCTTCCCTCACCTCCTAGAACCTTATCCTCCTGGTGTTGCACCTGCCCTGGCTGATGTCATCCCTCCTGCCCCTCCTCAGCAGCCCCCTCTTCTGCCGTGCCCCTTAGGACTCGCAGTTGGCCATCCTCAGCACCCCTCGACAGGCCTGATGTGTCCCTGAACGCCTCTGACGACCTTGCTCTGACTGGGACGGCTCAGGCTGAGGCTGCAAATCTGCAGCCTCTCCAATAGGGCTCCTTCTTCCGCAGCCTTCAGACCTGTGCCCTTAAACACGTAGGTTGGTAGAAGGCGTGGGGAGGGTGGGGTAAATTCTCTACTGGTTGCTTCTACTTTCTCAGCAGTTGAAAGTGAGAAAAGAGGGATGTGTAAGAGATTTGAGGAGAGGAGAACGTAAAGAGAGGTGTGGACCGTCTCAAACGCTCATCTGACGGGTAGCAAGGCACAGGCGTGCGCACGCGCACACGCGCCCAGACGCGGACACAGACGCGCGCACAGAATTTTGCACTATTTCAGGAAATTCTCAGAATCGCTCATATCCAGGGGTCTCTGAGAACTAAGATTAAGAATCCCTGTCCTGGAGGAAAAAAGACCAGCCATACAGTTCATGTAGTGAAAGAACAAAAAGAAGCTTCACGGGGACTTCCATAAAGTAATAAAAATAAAAAAATAAAAAAAAAAAAGCTTCCCAGGGGGAAACGAACAAACCAACCTAAACTGATGATGCAGGTATCGTATCATGCAACTCAAATGGGTAAAAATGAATGACACCTTTATGAAAGGTAACGTCTCTGATCGGGTTAAAAAAAAATCCAATTCTCTCCTTTTATGACACACACACCATCATTTCTCCTCCCTCCAAAACGGTACTTTGTTTAAAAACAAAAATAGAGGCAAAAATGTAGTGAGCAAATATAAAATGTAATAAAGCAAGGATAGAAATTTTAGTCGCAGAGTACAGCTCAAACCAAAAAAGTAAAACAAGTCAGAAGAGGTCATTCCATGTCACAATCCTCAATGTATCTTCTGAATTCTATTTTTTCCCCTCCATATAGGTGTCCTTCACTAAGTAAATAAGAAAAATGATATTTAAAGCCTTTGTATTTTGCAAAATACCTTCATGATTGATTTAAAGCTACAATTCACAGTGAAGGTATGTCAATTGTGTACCTTTAAATGTTAAAAATTAAAATATAGAGAACACACCATATTAAAAATACAATAAATCGATACACTAATTCTTGGATTGGATATTTTTAACATGCCACTTTTTTTTTTTTTCCAGGTAAAGGAGGACTTTGGGGGAAAAGAAGCTAGGTAAAGTAAAAGACATGGATGATATTTTGTCTGAGTTTTAAGAGTTGAATAGGACCTAAAAACATCTCTCTATCCTTCCAATTTCAGTATAGGTGCTCCCCAAGCGAGTACTTAACATACCACTCGTGGTCCTTGTCCGATAAAACACCTTAAAAGCCAATAAAAGAATATTTAAATAATAAACTAAAGTTGAATCTATAGCCATAAATCTAGTTCCTTAAATACAGAAAGAGCACAATAAAATTTAATTTAAAATATATGCTTTTATGCATAGAAGATACGCTGGGAAAATATGCAGCAAGATGTAATAGGCATTATCTCTGAGAGATGTGATTACTGGAGGAAGCATTTTCTTTTTTTTAATTTTCCTTATTTGTCAAGTCTTTTTTACAATTTTTAGGTCACTTTTACAATCAGAAATAAAGACTAGGTTTCAACAGTTAGAGGACATTCCTTAATATCCCTCTTCTCCATTCAAAAGCCCTCAGTCCTAACTTTTGTCTTTCAGCACCAGGAATCATGTGAAAGTTGTATGGAAATTTCTGCCAACACACCTGCACTGGAGGGCTTAAGCTGTTTTCCAGTTTATTTTTCTCTTTGTGGCATGTCCAGTTGTATTTGGAAAATTCTTCCCTTTCGTCTGACGCAGAAATTACTAAAAGATGCCAATTTCATGGGACGGCTCTCTCTTTCTATATCCCAGGCAGAATTTTCCAAAACTGTAAATAGCTCACCAAAAGAGGAACCCCGCTTTTGAATCATCAGGCAGGACGCAGGTGGACGCTGAGTTCCAAGCCTAGGGAAAATTCTCGTGGGTGAAGGAGTTCTGCAGGATATCATATGGCATAACCAATAGTGTAAGAAAATTCCAGAGACTGAGGAAATGGTAAGGAGGGGAAAGAACTGAGAATTCTCCTCCTCATACTTGGTTCCTTTGTGGCCAGTCTTTATCAGAAGAAAAGAACAGGTGCAGGGGGAGTGGCCCCTCAGAATATGCTGGTTGTATTCAACATCTTTTCACCCAGCACCATTGAAAGGAACTGGATGCAGGGCGAATTCAAAAGCAGGAAGAAAATAACATGATAGAGTATTTCTCAAAAGATTTCAGAACAAAGGTCCTCCCTTCTCGCTCCTCCCAAGCAGGAACCATCAATTATAGGTGGACATTCAGAAAGTAATCACTTCTTAATTCAAATTAATTTTTACCAAGTTGGCCACAACAGTTTCGGGATATTCGGTATTGAACTACAACTGATTGCATCTAAAACGTACAAAGACAGGTTTCATACTTCTTCGTAATAAAGAGTTGGAGTGCTCCTACTGCCCTGCTGTTTCAAAGGCAACTTTATATGTAGGTAGATCTGGAAAAGGTGGCAGAACTTGATCGACGGAACCATCAAGTGTACGTTATATGTAGCGGCAAGTACTTTATGGTGCGTGGGCAGAGTGTCTATCTCAGCCCCTCACTTCTCATGCGACATTTGTCTCATCATCGCCCGTCCTAACGGATTCAGCTAAATAGTTAATTCAGTGGTTTCCAACCTTCTCAAACACAAGGGCCATGTTTTTTAAACTCCCAAAACCTTCTTCTGTATATTACATAGTTACAATTTTCATACAAGTTCTTTGAAAAGAAATACACCAAGAATAAAAGCTACTCTGAGTTTGACGATAATTTGAAATTCAGTACAAGCATATCTTTAGCTATTTCAAAGAGAAGTGCATTTGTCCAATACATAGTAATTTGGGGGTCTCTAGACAGTACTTTTAGCCAGTGTGGATTCGTGGACCCCTTGCAGTATTCCTGTGGCCCTGCAAAAGTCTGTGGCCTCAGAGAAACTCGGGGCGGCTAACTCTTTGTGGTAGGTATTAGTGCTATATCCCCAAAATATCTCCTCTCCTCTCCTGGGTAGAGGGTAGGACTGCGCTTCCCTGACCTTTTGAGCTACCTAGAGCCCTCCGATTTGCGTTAGCCAATCAAATGGGAGTGGGAGGAGACATGTGTAGCTTCCTGGCAGAAGCCTTTAAGAGCTAGTACGAGGTTTCCCCCTCCCGTCTTCTTCTGACACTTATTAGCAAGGCTCTGGATGGCAGAGGTTCCATTAACCAGGCTCTGACAGAATGACATGGAGGAGAGTCTCCAACCACTATGGCCAAAATAAGATAATTGTGGAGCTTTAAATAGAAATAAACTTGTTTGTTCATTTGTTTTAAATCATTGAGATGTTAAAACTGTTAGTTACCGCGGTATACCCTGGTTGACCCTGGCTTGTACCATCTTCTAGGATGGTTCGTTATTGTTCTTTATGGATAGCTCCTCCAATCCAGTATCTCAACCACTGATTGCAAAGTGGTACGTCTTGCCCAGTAGCCTGAGATCTTCCTGGTAAACCTTCTATGGGCTCATAGAAGATCCCCACGTGTATTTCCAGACCCTGATCTACCATCTCCTACATACGGTTCAGGAATTTTTTTTCTCTTTAGAAACCTTCCACCTGAGCCAGAAAAGTTTTCAGCTGCCAACTTAAGGAAATGTTTCTAGTGGAAAGAAAGGACATGGGGAAGAAATAATTCACAGCAATAATAAAACCTCCTGGACAGAACATGGAGGCCAGAGGGAAGAAGAGAATGCTCCGACAACTTAGATGGGACTCAGGCAAGTTGGAGGAGAGTAGCTTCCCCCGCAATCAAGTTTTATCAAGAAGGATCTGAGCAACACCAGCCCTTCAAGTTCAATCAATGGCCCCTAGGCTTCTCAGAATTTCTCTAGGCTGCTTCCTTTCACCCTTTACTCCCATTTTCCACTTGGTTAAAACCTCCAGATCTATCCTGGCAGGCCTGGCATTCTCTCCCCATTCACTTAGTAATGACATTAGCATTTCTAAAGCCCACTTTTACTTAAGAAGCTTCTAATACTGTTCACAACAGACTGAGGAGGGGCATGTTTCTTCCCACACAGAAGCCCAATGGCTGTCCACCCAGCACCGCACAGTAGGACCTCCCCGGCAACTTTGAAAAACACTGATGCTTACGTTCCACCTGAAATCAATTAGACCAGATTCTCTAGGAGCACAAGTTTCTGGGAAAAAAATAGTGAAATCAACATTTTGTTTAGTTGTCTGTAATCTTGTAAAATAATTGACATTAGCTCTGTGCCTATGTATTTTCCATAGAAGTGGTAGAAAGAATTCTGCTTCAGTTTCTCTAGAACAAGTCATCCCAAATTCATCACCAAATTCCTGGACTAAATCTCCCACCTTTATCTTATTTGGGTTGTCCTGTGTATTAAGTAGTCCTGCACAACAAATGATCACACACTTAGTGGCTCCAAACAACGTGTATTTATTATTTCAGAGTTTCTGTGGATCAGGTATCTGGATCCTGTGTTCAGGATCCCAAAACAATGCAGTCAAGGTGTTGGTTGAGTTGTTTTCCTTCGTGAAGCTCAGAGTCTTCCTCCAAGCCCATGTATTAGTGGCAGAATTCAGTTTCTTGCCACTGTAGGGTTAAGGCCCTCATTTCTTGCCAGCTCTCCTCCAGCGGCAGCTCTCAGCTCCCACAGATTACCACTGTGCCTTGACATTTGTCCCCCTCCCAGACCTTCCCGCAACATGGCAGGTGATTTCTTCAAGGCCAGGAGGAGAATATTTCTTTTAAGGCATTCATCTGATTAAGTCAGGTCCACCCAGGATAATCTTGCTTTTCTTTAATTCAAAATCAAGTGATGAGGAATTTTAATTACATCCGGTAATTCCCTTCACTTCTGTTATAGTCCACAGACTAGATGCAAATCACAGGTCCTGTTCACACTTGGTGGGAAGGGATTACAGATGGGCTGGCTCACTGGGGGTCATCTTAGCATGTGTATGCCACATCATTTTTGGAAATCACTATAATTTTAGCATATTTTCTTAATATTATGATGGCTCAATCTAGTCCCTATCATCATCATCATCATCATCATCCTCATCAACATTATCACTATCATCATCTTCATCTCTGTCCAAATAATCCTCCGAATGATGGAGAAAGTACTGTAAAGACAGATTAGCTCCTCCTTCCTGTCCCTGGTCTGATTCCTAGCCCCTACCCATCATATTGGTTTATGGTCAACAGCTGTACATTTCTGGCTCATTTTCAGCCTGTTCCCAATTATGACCACCACTCCCCAGTCTTCTGCAAGTTCACATTGAAGATCCGTGTGCAAGAATCAAAGTTGTTTCCTCCAACTAAGAAGAACTTGCTTGCCTGACGAGACCCCAGCAGACTCCCACAACTCTAGCTGATGTTAGACATCACTCTAAGTCAAATAACACAGATCTTAAAATGATCTTATCTCCTAAAATAGCAAAAGGGTGATGGTAACTAGTAGATATAGAAAGTGGTAGAAATTAGCCATGGGAAGGCCATGGAAGATTAGGAAAGATCTCAATGCATGGGTTTCAGGGACTAAGCTGTAAGAAGGATATTCTTCCTGGTTTCTTTCCAGTCCAAGTTTTCCAACAAAATACAAAACGAAGGGCAAAGTATAGGATACTGGTTATTAATTTGACCCTTTAGTAGCAATCATAAAATAGATTGCAGCCACTTCTGTGTCCAGTAAATGAGCAGGCAGAGTGAGAATAAAGATAGAACAGCGTGATTGAGATATAGACAGTATGCTAAAAAAATTAACACCTGGAAGAATTTTTTTATAAGTTTCCCCTTTCCTGAGATTCAACATTGATGTGTTTTTCTCATTTAGGTTCACTAAGTAATGTTTATTATTAATTCAAATTCTCAGTATTGAGGGGAGATATTTCCCATATGGTTGACATGCTGCTCTGTGGGTTCATAAATTTGGAGGAGTTTTGATTAACACTGACAGGAAACCCTTTGAAAACATATGGCTGTATATACATCATGTCATTTTTAATAAGATGACACATCCTTCTTTGCTTTTCCCTAATAAGATGAGTTCAGTTGTATTTAAGAAACATACTAATACTCTGTTGATTTTTCTTTATGGGAGAGGAAAAAAATGAGTAAAAATAAACTATTTTGTTGTTGCAGCAGACGCTGAAAGCATAGCAGATAGTTTGTGGGAATTAAAAAAAAGAGTGCTATCTCCAAGCATTTTTATAGACCCAATTAACATGTTGTAAACTTGGAGTGTTTTTTGACACCCCACATTTTCGTCTTGGTGACTCTGGCCCTGCATTCCACCTGGATGGCTGAGGAACCATCTTTCTCGTTTCCTGCAGTCCTGGCTGATCACTGCTTTTGTACCATTTTGGCTCCAGAAACATTCTTGTCCTTGGTAGCTTACATTTTCAGATGAACAATTATCTTTGATTCTTGGACTGATTCACTTCCATTTCCTCTGAAACCCATTGCAATAAATTCATTTTAAGAATTCTGACACAAGCTATTTGAAGTATATTTTGAAATATAACAAATATGGAAAGCAAATTGGCAACTTGAGGCAAGAATCTTTTTTAAAAAGTCTATGCCTTTTGACCTAGTAATGCCTCTTTTAGAAATCCACCATAGGGAAGTAATTTAATATGTGAAGAAAAAGTTATTATCAAGGATGTTCATAATAGTATTATTTATTATAACAAAAAAATAAAAAAATATAAATGCCCATAAAATGGAAGATGGTTAAGATAAATGTTGAAGATCCATTACAAATCATTTACAGGCCACAGGATGATATTTAAAAAATCAAAGCTGGATTGCTAGAGCATCCAACACTAGTACCCAGCAAAATGTACACAATTAGATTTTACAAAAGGCTAAAAATTCATCAGCAGCAACTAAACAAGGAAAGGGATATAAATTCATGTCATAAACTACTAAAGGTGGCAGCTAAAGAAGGAAACAAATAAATCTGGTGTGCCACGACCAAGCACACTCCCACCCAGCCCTGAAGAAAGAGAGCGTGTTAGTTAAATACTGATATGTCTCATTAATACTTTTCCATTTGAAGAGAAGCCTGAGGAGATGAGAAGGTAGGTGACCTGCAGACAACTCATTTTCAATCGAATCCCCTACAACAACTACATGTCCGCAGGGGAGGGAGGGGGAGTTGGCAGGGCCTGCCATTCCCACTGAGCTCATTGGGGAAGCAAGCTAGAGTATAGGGTACTTAACAGGACCACAGAAGAAAGAGCAGAGCTAAGTTTCTTCTAGCAAGAGCTTCCTGCACCTCCTCATTCTACTCCTCAGCACCGTTAGGCTGAGAAAAAAAAAAACAGAACAAAACAAAAAACAACTACAACAAAAGAACAAGAACAACAACAAAAAAGAGCTCTCGAAACTCAGAAGAGAACACAATGGGGCCCCTAAAAGCTGAAAACGTCATAAAGGGGAAATCACCCACATCATACCATGGCAAAGACAAGGTATGGGCAACCACACAAATGTCTGTTAGAAAAAGAGAGCACAAATTCTCAGCTACAACATGAATACATTCTGAGGATCTAATGTAAAACATAATGAGTATACTTGATGACATTGTATTATATAATCAAAATTTGCTGAAAGTTGAACTTAAATGTTCTCACCAAAGGGAGAAGGAGGAATAGGAAGAGGAAAAGGAAGATGAGGAGGAGGAGAAAAAGGAAAGAAAAAGGAAAAAAGGAGAGAGAGAGAATGAAACACGAGAACATCGATGAGAAATCCAGGCTGGAAGGAAACAATGTATTCCAAGTGATTACAGGTTTCATGTTATAGAACTTAACAGAAGGTAACTAGACCAAAACAGCAAAATGAGAATAAGGAAACAAATGAGATTAGAAAGATTGGAGCAATAATTAAAACATTGAGAACTAAAACAGCAACATTAGGATAAATTAGAATAGCAAGGAAAGGAATACATGTAAATAAAAATTAAATTGCTGGAATGGAGAAAATCTGGAGATCATTACTGTGAACCCGAGGAAAAACCAAAGACAGTAAAGCAATTAGAAAGAAGATGGAAGATAATCCAACATAAGGATAATTGGTACCCCTGAAGTGACACTCCAAAAGAACAGAAAAAGTTCTTTCAAGATGTGATAGTGAAAAAAAGAAAAAACTAGATCTGCATATTAAAAGGGCAAACTAGGCCCTAGGAAAAAAAAAGTTGGTGGGTGAGTCCACATGGAGATGTGTGTGGTTAAAATAGAAAACTCAAGAATAAAGAAGTCCTCAAGTGGTCAAGGAGGGAAAACAACCCACCAGCAAAACGGAACTGTGAGGTTATAAGTTATAGATTATAATTTATAATAAATTATATAATGTTATGAATTATCAATGTCAAAAGGCGATGAAGAATTTTTATAAGATTCTAAGGAAAAGAAAATAATTTTCTCAAATGTTAAACCAAGACAATTTATTGTTGGACTAGAAAGGTCACAGGCAGATATTCTCAAACATGAAAAAAAATCAGTGAAATACAGCATCCATATCCCATTTCTGAAAAGAATTTCCAATACAGGGAACCAGCAAACCAAGAGATTAATCAGTTACAGAATTTAGGCATGGAGAAGCCATGGTTAAAGACTGGAGACAAATCATGAATCCAACTACACAGAGGCCAAAATCCAGAGTGAGAATTTAACTGCATGACAGAATGTAACATTCTTCACCTGGGAAAAGTCTACAAAGCGATACAACCAATGATATCAGGAGGGTTGGGGAGAGAGATGGGAAGAAACATAAAAGAACTAATTTATATGGTAGATGAATAAAATGTTAATCAGAAGACCTAATGGCTCCAACCACTTCATGTTCTTCATAATACTTGTTTTATAATTTAGAGTGCTCATTTAGGAAACACTAGCTCTTATGGTAGAGAAACGTTAATTTGTGGTTTAATACTTAACGTTGATTCAACTTCTTTTTTTCTGTTAAAATTAAGTAAAATTTCTCGGCTGTGTGCTAAATCCAATATGCTATCCTAGATCGGATGATAGAACGTCAAAAAAAGACAATAGTGGCAAAACTGGTAAAATCGAAGCAAAATCTGGATGTTAGATAATAGTACTGTCCCAATGTTGATTTTTTTAGATGCGACAAATGCACCTCGTAACATAAACTGTCAATATGAGAGGAGTTTGGGTGAGGGGCAGGTGGGAGCTCCCTGTGCTATTTTTGCTACCTAAATCTCAAATAATTTCAATTCCAACATAAAATGTTTCTTTAAAATATGCATTATATCCATATGTCCTTTTATCTATATCTTCATGGAGAATGAAAGTGAGGGTAGTGTTTATCAAAATTTAACACTGGCTGTTTCTAAGTCCTGCAGGGTGATTGGCTGTTTTTGTTGTGTATACTTCCTGTATTGTTTGACGCTAACAACGTGAATATCACTTACAACACTTGCGATATAATATTTCATGAAGAAAAAGATAGAAAATAAACATAAGAGTCACAATTTTATTTTTAAAAGTACATTTATGAAAAAATGACTAGAAGGAACTACCTTAAATGATTGCTAGTGTTTGATTTTGAATTAGTAGCTTTTATTTTCCTCTTTACATGTTTTCAGTTTTTACAACGGTTTAAACAATGAGTATCCATTTATAATAACTGAAAAATAAACATTACAGTTTCCCTGTTATTCAGTGAAGTTGGAACTGGCAGTTGGCAAGTCAACTGGAAAAGTTAATTAAAGCAGTGAATCATAAAATGTGATACATACATACCTTAAAGATTTAATTTTAACTTAAAACATATGGATGTTCATTCACTTGCCACTCTTTTGATGTTGAGCCAAGGCCTTTTCTTTGTGTCGGGGTCTGCTGATCTGCGTTCCAAGCGGTCTTTCTTCAAAACCACCCATAATGCATCATCCAGAAGTTCCCATTTGGTTTCTTTAAGGCAGAATGAGACATTTAAGACACTTGTAAAGCAATTTTTTCTACATTTTTACTCATCCCCCGGTCTTCTGTGTGTGTTTTACATATACCTTACTTGATAGCAATTTATTGTAACAACCTGTCATTATCAAATCTTTCATCAGTTTACATAAGTTATGTAAATAGTAAGCATATAATGTTTGCATAAACAGCTGCTAGCGTAACTAGCGTAAACAGGCGTGGGAACACACATGGCTGACTCTTGGTCATCACAACTGGTGGGAATAGCAGTGCGGGAGCTTAACAGAAAGTAGCCTTAGCTGCAGGCACTCAATGTGCTGCGGGCATCTCGAGGGAGGTTTTACAGAGGAAATCGAGACCCTTACCTCACCCAAAGAGTTGATGAAGTTGAGGAAGTCTATGAGAACTCCTGTAGATAAAATAGCGGATTCTAATACAAGTCTATCATCATCTAATATGAGGCTATCATCAGGTTTCTTCTTGATCTTCTATTCTCTCCACTTCTTACACTGGGTAGCAGTGATGCCCTCTTACGGTTCCTTCAACATAAGGAATGGATGAATGCCAAATAGGTCATTTGGGCCTTTCCTAGTCGGCCCCACTCTGTAAGTTAGTAATGGTACTTCCATAGCACAGATGAGAAAGCTGAAGCACTAAGAAGTGCCCACAACCTCTGGCTGCTGACTGACAGATCCAGGATTCACACCCGCATGGATGTTCTGACTGCAGGTGTACTGCTGTGGCTCGACCACAGTGGCCTTCGTCAGTGGTACAGAGTTATGATTAAATAAGGATGGGCAAGTGCACAAAGTAGGTACTTTAAAAATTGTCATTTACAGGGACGCCTGGGTGGCTCAGTCAATTAAGAGGCGACTCTTGATTTCAGCTCAGGTCATGATCTGGGGGTCCTGGGATTGAGCCGCATGTCGGCTCCCTGCTCAGCAGGGAGTCTGCTTGAGGATGCTCTCCCTCTCCCTCCACCCCTCCCCTTCCCCACTCACACTTGCTCTCTCCATAAAATAAAATTAAAAAATCTTTTTTTTTGTAATTGTCTTTTACATTGTCATTGTAGACCAGCGTTGCTCCTGTTACATCTGCCAACATCTCCTTATGTGAAATACTGTGAGTGCTATGCCATATACTTCCGACCCATATTTTTGAAATAACTCATCACCATCTTACAATTTGGGATCCCAGGAATCCTGTTCTTTTTTAAGACTATCCACGTCCTGGATGTTCTTAATTTCACAAGCACTATCTGTGGCTCCAGCTTAATAACGAGCCTGAAGATGTGTAGTGAGAGTCCCTGCCCCTTTATTAAGCACAATGGCAGCTACTCAAGGACTTTCCTAGATTTGCAGCTCTGATCTCTCCTGCATCCCAAATCTTACCTCTTTACCAGCTTTTATTGAATTTTCAAAGATTTCACTTTTAATATTATCCCCCATAGTATTTCCTCCTTTTTAACGCTATGCTCCTACAAGGAGTTGCCTAAATTTGATTTCCATTCCCTCTATTCCCAGCATTGAGAATCACCAATGGCCGCCATTTTTCCAAATCCAATGCTTTTTCTATTCTCCTCTTTTTTGATGTCTCAGGAGCAAACAGTTGACACCTTTGGCCACTCCTTCCTTCTTGAAATGCTTTGTTCTCCAGAACTCCCTGGCATCGTATTTTCTAGCCCCCACCCCACCCCCGCCACTTCACTGAGTCCTCTGTGTCTCCTTCCCTGGCTCTTCTTCTTCTCAGTGTCTAGAGCTGAAGGACTCAAAGCTCTGTTCTTCGCTCTAAGTTGTTCTGTGCTCCAAGTCCACTGGCTTTAAGTACTATCTTTATACATTTATCTGCCTGTGCCTTCCTCTCCCCGGAGCTCTGGAAGGATACTGAATAGCTCCACTTGAATGTGTAACAGGCATGTCAAATGTAATACAGAATGAACCCTTGATTACTCCCAGTCTATCTAGTCATGACCCCATGTCTTGGCCAGTGGGTAAATGACACCACAATTCACAGATTGCTCAAGTAAAATATCTGGATGACATCCATAATTTCTCTCTTTTCTTCACCTCGATCATGAGTTCACCAGCAAATTCTTTTAGCTCCTCCTCTACAATGTCGAACCAATCCCTGCCTCTCCCCACAGCCAGAACTAACCCTCATGTTCAGGTCAATATTCTCTCCTGGATTGGTTTTTCTTGAAGCCTAAATGTAAGGCCCAATATTATGGGCTGCCTTGACATTTGATGAAACCTGAAGGGCCTCAAATGGCATAGCCACAAGTTCCCCTCCCAGCTCTGCTCCTGTGGATAAGGTTTACTCAAACAGCGCTCTCTTATTGAGGGGACCAAGCAGTTCCTGCTTATCCCAGCATAGCAGGTATTGGTTCCCTCCATTCCACAGAATTATCCTAACTATTCCAATCACATCCCCCTACAGGAACTAGGGGGAACCACACCCCCTTGGTACTACAAAGCCTGCCTGCCACAGCCCTGTGAGGCCTGCATGGCATGTCGTGTCCTCCCCTCCCAGGCCGTGAGTACATGTGACTAATAACCTTCTCTCTCATCTGTCTGGTGTTCAGTGTCGTGTGTCTAGTTCTCCTGGTAACTCTAGGGTAAGACCCACCAATGGTGCAAAAAGAGGTGATTAAAACACCTGGTTGTCACTGAAGTCTCAGTTCAGATGTTTTCTTAGAGGTCTCTCTTGACCCCCCTCTGTCCCATTATCCTCTCTCATTTTCTACATGCCACTCGTCACTGTCAAGATTATCTTATTTAATTAGTTCATGTTTAGTCTCTGGCACATTCCACTAGAATGTGAGTTTCACACCCAAATATCAGCATATCCATCAGCTCCACATAGAATGTATCCTGTGGGTAGACGCTCCTTCCCAGCATCCCAGCCTTCAGCCCAAGGCACCCCACCTCTCACCTGGATGATTGACTCACATCCTCATTGCCCTTCCTGTTTCTATCCTTGCCCGCTGTTTTGCTCAGAGAATGCGGAGGGACCCTGTAAAAGTTTGAATTGTCTCTGTTCAACAGCCCCTTTCCCACTCCCTTGTGACTCCCACCTTGTTCGGAGTCAATACCTGAGTCTTTCTAACCATGTACAAGTTCCGCTCCGGCCAGCCCCCAAGCCTTTCCTGACCTCATCCCCTGCCATCTCCCCTTTATTCCTGTGCTCCCAGCACCCTGGTCTGCTTGCTGCTTTCAGCTGTGTACTTTGCTTGTCCTGTTCCCCCACGGAGTGGCTTCCCACGTGCTTCTGCTCAAACGTTACCACATCAGAGAAGCCTACCATTCTTACACTCTTCGCTCTCCGTCTTTATCCTTCTTGGCTTTATCATGTGTTTTTGCCACTTTATCTATTCTCCATCTACCCTTGCAGGGTAGGAATAAGGGCTCTCTCTGGCTCACTACTGTGTTCCCAGAGTCTAGGACCCTGATTAGGGGCTTGAAATGTATTCGTTTAGTTAATAAGTGTGTATCTTACTTACCTTTGTGCTCCTAGAGCCTCAAACAGCATGTGGCACACAGTAGTGATAATAACAATAATTTTAAAATAGTAAAACTAGCTAAAACGTACCTAGCGCTTGTCACGTGATGGACACTGTCCTCAGCTGTGGATATGTGCTATTATTGAGACCTCATGACAACTTTACAGGGTACATACTCTATTCGCCCTCTTCACAGATTAGGAAAGGAAAGTACAGAGAGGCTAGGTAGGCTGCTCCAGGGTACGTATATAGTAACTGGAGCCATTAGAATTCTCAACCAGATGGGCTAAATTCAGAGCGTGTGCTAGTAACCATTTAAATATATGAACAAGTGACAACACGCCACAAGTCAATCATCTCTCTCCTCGCGACATCATCCTTCGGTCCGGCGGTGCCCGGGGATAAGAGAGTTGCTGTCCGCTCTATTTACTAGCAGATAGCTGTACGTCACGAGAGGAAAAACCATTCACCCACCTGATACTGCCTCAAACCTCAATAAATAACATGTTATGACTTGAGAAAAAAATTAAATAAAGATTATACATTTTAGTTGCTTACTTAACCCTCAGAAGGGTTAAAAGCCACTGATTTTCAAAAAGAAAACTTCTGTATCCTAATTTATGCGCACCTATCTATCAACTGTCAGTAGGAATGCAAAAGGTCACCTCAGACTGTACCAATAGGTGTTTCATAAGCTAAATGGTGATAAAGAATTAGATCAGCCCAAAAGCCAACCCAGAAATGGAAATGAATACACACTTTCAACGAGCCATTCCTCACAGGATATAAATTATAGTCGCTCCAAGATATAGTAGGTGTTCACTCAAGTTTCTCTGTGGGCTTTCATAGCCCTTAGACTATTATGTTTGAAGTAAAAGTTAATAAAAGTCCAGAAACAAATTCGAAAAGGTATTGGTACCAAGAGATTAATTCAAGGATTTTTTGGTTTTTGGGTTTTTTTTTTTTTTTTTTTTTTTTTTTTTTTTTTTTTTTTGAGAAAGTGCCCTCCACCTTGAATGATTTTGGAAGGAAAAGAGGAGCGTCAGTGCACATCTGGTCTTCGAGAATGCCCTAATGCAGAGTAAGAGCCCGGCCCTTTGAGCTCCACCACCTTCTCCCAGGGGAGGGGGGGGGGAAAGCTGCACTCTGTTACTGGCTCCTGGCAGCAGGTAAAACACGGCTGAAGTGTCCGTGACACCACCAATGAGGCTCTCGCAAGCTGCGGTCCATCTGGAAAATCTATTTTGCAAACACAGTCGGGCACACAGAGGCAAAAGGCACAAAGTCACTATTTTGACCTCAAAGGCCTGAAGAATATTAGCAGATTTTGTCCACAGAGTCCAAATGCAGTGAGGAGTTGAGACAGTTGCCGAGATCATTCCAGCCAAAAGCAACGGTCCTCCCGGAATTCTGACTAACACCCACCCCTTCCCCCACCGAAACCCAAAAAGTTATGAGGAAAAAAAAATATCTTGACCAGCCTAATTGACACCATGTACGTTGGTCAACTTTGCTAGAAACTCTAGGGAAAAACAGCCTCAGGGATTCCTTGTCCAAGGACCTAAAGGTTACTGGACTTGCAGCTCTGTGTGGCTGGGATAAAGCCCAGGGGAGGTGGCTGAGGCCCCACGGGCACCTTCTCCGTGAGTAAGGTTGACCTTCAACTCGAACCAGGCCGGAAGAGTCACATTATACCTTGGAGCCAGGCAGGTAACCCCAACTAACAAATGAAGCTTCAGTGAGAGGCAAGGCTCAGCAATTTTCACCTCATTCTTCTCCAATATGTAACAAATGTTCCGGCCTGACATGACATTTAAACCTCACAGTGCACTCGTATGGGAACACGAGTGCAGCACAGCAAGGATTTCCAATGGGGGGGGGGGGGGGCTCCTAAGAGGTCGACTTTGGAGTTTTAGAACCAAGTTGGCTTATAGTTACCTAATTACAGAAAGAAACCCCAATCACTATTCCTCCAGCCCCAAACTTGGCTCTGTTCAAGTCTGAGGGATTTCACTGGAGCTCTCCACGTGCATCGAGGACAATCAGGAAAGGTCTATGAAATGTCACCTGTGTTTAAAATAGGCTAAATACAAATCCAGAGCGCCGTTTAGAGGGTGGGTGACTCTAAATTTAAAATCTGATGACATTCTGAAATTGTGACCTGGCAGCTCAGAATTTCGATTCTATGCTAATGAACGAGAGGGGACCCCACTGATCTAGAAATGTCCTGTTCCCAGCAGAGATGATTGGACAGGAGTCCCTGCCCTGTCGTGTGTGGACCCTGAGATTGGAGCCAAGTCCACGCAAGCCCAGTTTAGCAGACGTGTATCCTGCATCCATCGCGCCCCATCTCCCCGGCCCACCTGTTTCTAGAGCCACTGTAGTGGAGGGTCTCATGGCTGTTGCGGCATTTCATGTCCAATGTGTCCTGGGAGGCCACTCAGACCCAAGCAGGCCCAGTCCAGAAGTACGGGGATTCTAAGATCCCTAGGAGCAACCCTCACCACTGGGAGATGGGGGATCTGCAGATGAATGTCCCAGCTTCCCCCACCCTCCATTCTGGAAAATTCTGTAGAAATTCTCAGTTCTACATGGTTCCTCCAAGGGCCCCATGCAGGACTTCCTAGCTGCCCACAGCAGCACGAGCTCATTATTGCAGCACATACAGATATCCCTTCTCCCCCACTTCTACTTTCTGGGGTCCCTCCCACCACAACAACTACCTGTACTTCAGTCCTGGTCTCAGGCTTGGCTTTCAAGGGAGCCCAAATTAGGTATCAGCCAAAAGAGGGCAAGTGGAAAACATGTACGCACGCACGCATGCACACACGGACACGGTCCCCTAGACCCAGCAGCATCTATCCTTAAAAAACATTTCTGTCATGTGAGCCCACACATCTCCTTCCCTTTTGCTATTTTACTTAAGGCAGTTGGCATTAGCTTTTCACCACTTGCAGCTACAGAAGTCCCTAAAAAAGATAAGCTCTGGGACATCTCACACAAATAATTACAATGACACTTCCCACCAGCTCTTCAGTCAGCCACGTCTCCATATGTCTGGCGCTTGGTTAGCGTGATGCTGGCACATAGTAGGCCCAACGAACATGCAACAAAGAAATGAAGCTCTATCGTGTTGTTCTAGATCCCTCGCTGGGAAAAGACAAGAGGCAGGCTTTGCATTTTTTATATGTCATACGGTGAGGGCTATGGCCATGCTATACCTAGCCCCTCCCCCAGACCCCCAGCACCTCCAGCCACCCCAGCATCCTCCAGAAATCCCCAGAGCTCTCCATGCCCCCGCAAGTAAGAAGTTAACAGCTGGCACACAGGGGCTCCAGGACAGCATCTGTGCTCATTGGTCAGTTCCGGCCTTGCTGATTGTATAATATTTGGAGTATTACCCTTGCATGAGGCCTAATATTTTCATTCCCTGTGCTCTTTTAAAATTAATCCTCATAAAGCACGAAAGTAATGCAGCACAAACTCCTTAACACAAAAGAAACGTTTTTTTCCCCCGGACCTACCACACCGCTAAAAATTCAGAGGAAACAGCTTTCGAGATCATTTCTGCATGAATATTAATACTAGTACAATACGCCTGCAGATGTAGTCTTGGGCTTTTCATCTGGCCACATGATTCACTGAGAAATCAACCGATCTGCAAAACTTTTCCCTCCTTCCTTAATACAGCTCCTCCCGTGAACGGCAATGTGTGATTGCTTCCAATTTTCTTTACCCCACAGCTGGTGCTGTTCAATGGATTTTTTGGCACCAGAAAAACTCCCATCTGTGTCCCAAGTCCAAAATCATCGAGAAGTTTCAGAGTTTGTTTGGTTCATGCATTTGCCTTCCTTAGTTGTTGTCTTTAGTTTTCAGAGATGAGGTAGTTCTTCAGCTTTTAAGAGCCAGATCTCACCATTGACTCTTTGGAGGCAACCCAGTATATTTCCTCCATACGGTATAGAGAAATAGATGGGTTCCAAGTCCAGTGACCACAGCCGTACCCCGGGTAGGATTGTTCTACAACAGGTGTGTCCAGGGATGGAACAGAGCACATGGCACGTCCCAAGGGTGCCTATAGAAAGCCTCGAGAGAATCCGGCAGAAAACTCTCTTGCAGATAATCGTCCACAGTCAAGGTGCAGGGAAATACAGTAGAAGACTAGCTGCATTTTAGAAATTTCAGCCGAGAAAGGAACTGGGTCCAGTCATCAAGGGCAGATGAACCTGGTGAGAAAAGCATTCTGCAAGAGACTTTGCAGAAAGTAAGGAAAGGGGAGAGGAAGGAAACAGGAAGTCAGGGTGGTGTTGAAATGGATCTCAATTTCAGATGAGATTATCCACAAGCTCCCTGGCTCTGTTTCTTCTCTCCCACCATCCCTCCTCTCGGAAAGAACCTTTTCTTCCCAGGACCCTCTCATGGTTTCCTGCGCCTGTGGTCATGAACGAACCCTCTTTGGTGGCTTCAAACAACAGAAATTTCTTCTCTCCCAGTTCTGGAGACCAGAAGTCTGAAATCAGCACCACTGGGCTAAAAATCAAGGAGTCCGAGAGGCCACACTCCCTTCAGAGGCTCTCAGGCAGGCTCTTTTCCTGTCTCTGGCAACTCCTGGTGGCTCCCAGCATTCCTTGTGTCCACATCACTCCGGGCTCTGCCCCTGAGGTCCCGGTGCCTTCTCCCCTTCTGCTGGAGCTCTCCCTCTGCCTCCCCCTCATAAAGACACTTGGATTTGCATCTGGGTCTCACTCAGATAATCCAGGAGAATATCCCCACTTCAAGAGTCTTAATTTAATCACATCTGCAAAGCTTTTGCCATATAAGGTCCCATTCACAGATCCCAGGGATTAGGACGTGAGGAGTATTTTTGGGGAGGGCATTTTTCAGTGTCCTGCAGACCCTGGGTGCCCGCATAACGTTGGGACTCGCCGTTCTAGTACCTGCCCGTGGTGTTCGCCGGCAAGAGTTCAAGACTCTGCCTCCAGGTGCTGTCCTTCAGGCAGCCCTGGGGCCGGGCTAGAAGGACCAGGGAGTTAAGGCCATCAGGCAAATCCAGATGGAGGCTGGAGATAAATTCCCCAACTTCCTCGCTCCTCAGATGGGACAACTCAGAGACACTCTAAGCTCCATCTTTCTCAGTGAGATTGAGCACTAGCTGCCCCCTGGGGTAATGCACCCTCCACTGGCTTCCTCCCCCTGCGTCTCACTTCCCCTCCTCTGGCCAGGCTTCCTAGGATGGGCTCCCATCGAAACTCCTGCAGTCAAGTCAGGGTCTGCTTCTGGAGAAACCGACTGAGGACAGAGCTCGTGTCCTGCGTGGTGACACAACAGCACTTCCAGGGGGCATGGGCTGCGCACTCCTTGAAGGCCAGAGTCAGAGTTCCTTTACCTTCCCACCGCCGGCCCCGCTGAGATGAATTGCTGGCGGGGCAAAAGCATCTTCATGAGTCATAACTCTGAGACCCTGCGGTCTAGGGCTCTGGAGTCACACGGCCCAGCCCCTGCTGGCCAACTTTTTTTTTGAGGGGGCGGGGGTGGATGCGGGAATCAAACTCCTTTCCAGCAATATCCGAAAAGGGGAACTGCCATATTAAGAATTCAGGGCGCTCTCCCCCGATTCCTTTCATGTTGGAGGATTTCGCTGTTCCTTCTGAATGCAGACCATGATAGTGTTAATCTCATATAAATAGAAAACAGCCCCAAAATGTATAATAATTGCATACATCACTCCTTTTGTCAACTTTTTTGATTTAGCACAACTTGCTGCCGAGCTGGGTTTTATTGTATTATGATACGACAGTAATCTTTTCCGAGGCTTTCACTTTATTTTGTTACATTTATCTAGCGTGCCAGATTCACACTCCCACAGTAACCATATGGGGAAAAGCCACAAAAGCTGTTAAGTACATTTAATTACTGTTTTGATGAGCTCATATTTTAATTATGTTTATTGATTCTGTGTATATTGAAATAGTTTTAGCGTTTCCAGGGAAAAAAAAAGGAGGAATCAATATGCAGCAATTACTGGGCATTTTGTGATTGTGTGTGTAATTAAAACTTTCATAAACTATTTTTGAAGAACATTTTCCCCTTAATCCTATACTGCTGATTAACTAGGTTTCTTACGGTGCTTAGGTAGGCTTTGGTTTTTCTTCCATGTAGAAGGAAAATAGGGTTCAGTACAAAATATGTTTACAGTCAAATATTTCTGACTTAAAATGTCTCCCTTCCAAAACAGCAGAATGCACATATTGTACCTTACACAATTTCCTACAACACCGCTAACAATGATTAAACACAAATTTAAACTTTCTAACAATTCCACGTTGCCAACTCAAAGATTACTCCAACTGTCAGCCATACATATGTCGTTGCTAAGTGACAGATCAAAAAAAAAAAAAAAAAGGAGAAGAAAAAACCCTCAACCCTCCAGAGTCTGCCTCTATCCTTGTCACATGCCATTCAACATTTTTGCGGGGTTTAGGGAATTTTTACTTGAAAAACTAAAACTGCCTAGGCCCCACACTTGCTCAGAGGAGGAAATGAGTGCCATTTTCATCCTATACACTTTATTACTCTCAGTCTGGCCACGAGAAAATGAAGCCAAAAAAGGGAGCTCTCTCTTTAAAAGGTGACGCCAGCCGTCTGTCCAGGAACAACTGTCTCCAGCTAAAACAATTCACCTGGGTCCCTGTTTCCACAAGCACCATTGCCCAGCCACCCGCATGGGCAGCGCCTGGAGTCTCGGGAAGGTCATGGGCTTTTGTGCTCCACCCCAGGCCTCGGAACCAGTCTGTAGAGGGAGCCACAGGAATCTGAATTTTAAATGCGTTTTCAGGTATTTTCAGACACACTCACGTCTCTCCTAGCTCCTGGTGGCAGTTGGCAATCCTTGGCTTGTAGACACATCACTCCACTCTCTGCCTCTGTCATCACATGGCCTTCTCTCCGTGTGTGTATCCCTGTGTCCAAATTTCCCTCAATTAGGGGGGCAGCAGTGATTGGTTGGGCCCCCCCCTCCAGTATGACCTCATCCTAACTTGATTGCACCTGCCAAGACCCTGTTTCCAAATGATGTCACATTCAGAGATACGAGGCTTAGGACTTGAACACATCTTTTGGGGGCCGCTAGTCAGCCCACAACAATGAGCGACACTTACACAGGGTTGTTTGATGAATGTGCCCCCCACAGGTCCACTCTTCTCAAGTCCCCAATGCGCCATGTTCTTTCCTTAGACCCAGCCAGCCCGTTGAAAATCTGTATGCCCAAACCTTGTCACTTCGGGTCCACTCAGAAATGCTTTCCTGAGAGGTGATTTGGTCACTTCCGATTGACCCTTGCTGAGGGGTGCCAGCCTCGAAGTGTGGCACCCATGACAGGTGCCAGTCCTGGAACTGTACATGCTCACCAATCCCCAAAGTGGGGGTGCGGGGCTGGTCCCTCTGGGATGCTGGTGGAGACAATATTGCTGTTAGAGGGCACTGTCAGCATCACTCTGGCCCCCATGAAGCTCTGTGGAAGAAATGTCTTCTACTGTAAAGTGCTGGTTAAGTCCTTCCCAGTTGAGAAACTGGTATGTTGGTTGCCCTTCAACAACTGATCTTGTCCCTCTTTTCTATCTGCCTATAGGAATCTTACTTAGTGTAACGAGGTGGGCCGGGCAGGTAATTAAATGAAGAGTCCGAGACTGTGGTAACTGGGGTAGGCCAGTAGGGAGGGTGCGGGATGGAGACGGTGTGAGGCTAGAAAGCCCACGACCTATCTCAAGGCGGTCATAGTTTACATTTTTAAAAAATATTAATTACGGAAAACTTCAAGCATAAAAAAATAGAGAGGTATAATGATCCCCCGTTCAAGAATTGTCAACATTTTGGTGATCTTATTTACCTATCCTACTTTATTTTTTTTTATATTTGCTTGTATAATTTAAAGTAAATCTTAGCTATCTCAGGGTTTTACCGGTACACATGCTATTATCGTGACCTAACAAGATCAACAGTAATCCCTTCATGTCCTCTAATTCTTTTTTTTTTATTTTAATTTTTTTTATTATATTATGTTAGTCACCATACAGTACATCCCCGGTTTCCGATGTAAAGTTCGATGATTCATTAGTTGCGTATAACACCCAGTGCACCATGCAATACGTGCCCTCCTTACTACCCATCACCGGTCTATCCCAGTCCCCCACCCCCCTCCCCTCTGAAGCCCTCAGTTTGTTTCTCAGAGTCCATAGTCTCTTATGCTTCATTCCCCCTTCTGATTACCCCCCCTTTCTTTATCCCTTTCTTCCCCTACCGATCTTCCTAGTTCTTATGTTCCATAGATGAGAGAAATCATATAATTGTCTTTCTCTGCTTGACTTGTTTCACTTAGCATAATCTCCTCCAGTGCCGTCCATGTTGCAGCAAACGTTGAGAACTCGTTCTTTCTGATAGCTGAGTAATATTCCATTGTATAGATGGACCACAACTTCTTAATCCAGTCATCCGTTGAAGGGCATCTCCGTTCCTTCCACGATTTAGCTATTGTTCGTGTACTCTAATTCTTAACATCTATTCAGAATTTCCCAATCCAAAGACAAATTGGTTTTGTAGCTGGACTGAAAAAGTCCATACATTGTATTTGTTAGTTGTAGCCCCTAAATCCTCCTGGACTGTGACAGTCCTCTTCCCACTGATTTGGAACACCACGTGGACACAATTTAACACAACTTGAGTGGGGTTTGTCCCAAAGGCTGCCATTTTGCAATCTCCAGCGCCGTCTCTAGGAGCCCAGGTATTTGCATTCAAGTTTTCTCCTGGGTGTGATTTCCTGTTTTAATTTCTACTTACCCTGGTTCCAATTTTTAAATTTGACTTTTAGGTTACCAGTTCATTGCATTTTTGCCATAAGCCCTCAAATCCTTGATGGGATGAATTGGGACATAAATAAGTTGAATTATATGAATAAATAAAATAAACTCAACATTTTCTTCCTAAGTGTGTTTGAGATAACCAAGTTCCCAGTGCGTTGAGTCTCAATGGTGAAAACTTGGAGATAGTGAGCAGACTCCAGAATTTGGCACTTTTGCATGAATTCGGCAGTGTGTTTGATATAAAATTCTACTTGAAAGCAACAGAGTTGGGATAAGGAGCCAAGATTTCACGGGGTTTGTACGGCATTTATCAAAGATCTTCATTTGGTATGAAACAGAAAAAATAAAACAATGAAATAAAAGCAAAACAAAAAAAAAAAAGGCAAAATGAGACTTCTCAGCAAAACTTCTTTGATACTTCTTATGTTGAGGACTGGGAAATCTCCAAGCTTTCTTAGGACCCATTTGCTAACAGATTAACTATCAGTGCACAGAAGGAAATTTTTCCTTATAAAAGATTGATCGCCTTCCTCCTCTCAGGACTCATCTGTAACATATGTATGTATGACAACAGCTTATGATGCGCTCATCAGGGAAGAACAAGAACCACGTGCATTATGTCGACATCGAGTGTTCCTTGGGTTCCTGCTGTGCTCTCAGCATCATCCTCAGGTTTATGCGTAATGAAAAAGTATGAGGCCGTTTCTGCCATCAAGGAATCGACAATCCAGATGGAGAGTGGGGACTGGTACTTAGAGAGAGAGTCCTGGCTGGGGAGGTGGGGGGTTAGATACCCACCACGGTGTCTCGAGCCCCTCGTCCTTGTCCCTCCATCCCTGACAAGCTGAACAGAAGAAACCAGGGCCCTCCAGAAACCAGGGACCTCCTCTCCTCACGAGGTTTGGTGCGCCCTCCTGCACAGGCACCTTGTGCAGAATGAAAGGGAAACTCTGGCACTTGACGTTCAAAATCCTCCTTAGTGCCATCCTTATTTATCTTTCCAGCTTCATCTCCTCTTTCCTCCTTTCTGTCCCTAAAACCCAGAGGCATGTGTGTGCACACATCTGCTCACACGGGCACACACACACACACACACAAAGGGCACACACATACACACAGCAATTTCCTGAAATATCTCCTCCAAGGATTCTTACCCTCTCCCCCTTCTGGATGGGAGATCGCTGTAGTATGAAAAACAAAACAAGCTTTGGACTCGAACAGTCCTGAGTTTGAATTTCTACCACGCACGGGCTGTGCGACTTCAGGTGATGCACTGAGATTCTCGCAACGTTAGTTCACCTACCTGGAGAAGGAGGATAAAAATAACGTCCGCTCTCAAAGTTGCTGAGATAGAACATTTGTCATGTGTCTACTGTGCGGCCCCTTGGGGTCCTCAGCGTGGTAGCCAATTTGATGCTTCTACGCTGATTTTATCGACCCCACCCAGCCACCTCTCTGGGTGACAGTCCAAGGGCAGAGCTGGAAGAAGATGGAGGGAGGGTCCCAGGCCTGAGGAGATGGAACAGATGACCAGGTCAGTGACTCTGGGAACAAGATGGAAGCTGAGACGTCAGACTGAGCCCACGGTCAGAACCAGGATAACAAAGTGAGTGACTTAGAGCCTCGGCCCCAGGTGCTGGTTTCCAGCCCTCCTGGCCTCCTGCCCCCTTTTTCTCCCTCATCCCTCTCCCCCCTCCCAGATGGGGCCCTGAGAAACTACCCAGAGCCCCCTCCCCCACCGTTAAACGGAGCTCGCGCAGGTCTCGCCTCAGACTGTTGACAGCCACTGACTTTGCCACTTGACTCCAACTCCTTAAAAGTCTGATTTCATAACAGAATGTTGTGATCCCAGTGGCATCTGCGAGGTACGCTGCCTGTGCGGAATCAGGCACAGACCAGTTCACTGCGCATGTCACAGATTCTGTTCCAAATTCTGTAAAAGTTTCCTGAATGCCATCAATTTAAAGAGCAAAAGGCAACAACACTGCAAAGCTTGGGGTTTGAGATGCAGGAAGGAGATGACAGGGAACTCAACCAAGACATTGAATCCTCGCTGAACCACCGTTCTGTGCTCAGAGACTAAATACCCCCTCCCCCAGAATGCACCTCTGGTTCCCAGGTATCACTACCCTGGACACAGTGAACAGTATAGATAGCTAACCATGCTGGGCAACTCTCCTCCTGTGAGCTGGCTTCAAGAACCCTCTTCCGACGGCTAATACACTTATGCTCCAATGCATAGAGTCTTCTTTAGAAACGGTGAAAACCATGAGAAATAGAATCCAGGAGAGTGCTGGCACGTGACTTTAGTGGGAAGATGGTGCCCAGATTTGGACCTGTAGTAGCAGAATTAGTATCTGAGATAGAAGGGAACCACGGAGGGACACCAGGGGGCTCAGTCGGTTAAGTGTCCAACTCTTGATTTCAGCTCAGGTCATGATCTCAGGGTCATGGGCTTGAGCCTTGCTTTGAGCCCTATGTCAGGATCCGCATTCGGTGGGGAGTCTGCTTGAGTTTTTCTCTCTTCCTCCCTCTTTGCCCCTCCACTCCCCACACCTTAAATAAATAAATAAATAAATAAATAAATAAATAAATAAATAAATAGAGAGAGAAGAGAACCATGGATCCTTGTGTAGTTCTACCTTTCTTGCTCCCTTTCTGAAGTCATTCTCATTCCAGCGGGGGTCCAGTCAGGGCCAAATTTGTCAAAGAGCCAGCCAAATTTCTCCCCAACACACAATTGGCCCATGTCCTTCATACAAATCTGTTCTGATCATCAGAAATGCTCCCAGCCTTCGGGGACTGTGTTCCTCTCATTAGTGAATGTTTTTCTGTCATAAACACAGCACCTGCCATTTATTGAGCATATAACATATGCCAAGCCCAGTACTGAGAGCCTCACAACATTGCATTTAAGGCTAATGAGAGGACCATGTTATATTATTATATTACTATATTATATTATATTATATTATATTATATTATATTATATCCAAGCAAGAACTGTTACTGTCAACATTTTACAGATGAGAAAGCCAAGTTCATGGAAGTTAGGTAAAGGACACACATAGGAAGAGGGGGAGTTGAGGATTAAAACGATACTGTCAGTCCCCTTGAAGCAGTTAGCTCAAGAACATTCATTCTCTTACAACTCGCATGAGGCTTGGCTTCATCAGTTTGAACTTCCAAAAGCAATCCTCTGTGTGTCCACCGATATGACATATCAGGAAGACTCCAGGGCCACGAGGCCATAGAAGAACTCGGTCCCCCAGTAAGTTCCATGAATTCCATGTGTTCTCAGAAGCAGGTCATTCCCGCTCACCTACCTGGCCTCCTGATCCAGCATCTCGCCCCTCCTTCTGCTACTCATGACATTGTCACAGCTCACTGGGTGTCACTTGCCTCTGCCAATGACCACCCTAACGCCAGCACTGCATCTCTTGGGAGTGTGTCCTGCCTCCTCCCCTTGTGTTCTGCTCCAAGTGTGAACCAGGCAGTATGAGTTTCTGAGTGCTGCTGAAACAAAGACTGGGGTGCTGAACCAATAGAAACAGTTCTGGAGGCCGGTAGGCTGAGATCAAGGTGTTGCCGGGGTTGGTTTCTTCTGACGCATCTCTCCTTGACTTGCTGATGCCTTGTCTCCTTCCTGTGTCTTCACATGGTCTTCTGTGTGTGTGTGTGTGTGTGTGTGTGTCTGTGTCTGTGTCCTAATCTCGTCTTCTTATGAGGACACCAGGTATAGTGGAGTAGGGTTCATTCTAGTGACCTCATTTTAACTTTGTTGCCTCTTTAAAGACTTTATTTTCAAATAAAGTCTTATTGTGAGATATTGAGAGTTAGGACTCCAGCAGATGAATTCTGGAGGAGCATAGTTCAGCCCGTAACAAAGCCCCTTCCTTAAATTTACACAATGGGGCTGCTACCATTTCACAACTTTTTAAAAAGATTTATTTATTTATTTGAGAGAGAGAAAGAAAGCATAAGTGAGGGGAGGGGCAGAGGGAGAGGGAGACAAACAGACTCCCCTCTGAGCATGGAGCTAGAGCCCGTGGTGGGGCCCAATCTCATAACCCTGAGATCCTGAGCTGAGCTGAAATCAAGACTGAGGCATCCAGGTGCCCCATTTCACAACTTTTTTTTTTTTTAAGATTTTATTTATTTATTCAACAGAGATAGAGACAGCCAGTGAGAGAGAGAACACAAGCAGGGGGAGTGGGAGAGGAAGAAGCAGGCTCATAGCGGAAGAGCCTGATGTGGGGCTCGATCCCATAACGCCGGGATCACGCCCTGAGCCGAAGGCAGGCGCTTAACCGCTGTGCCACCCAGGCGCCCCCCATTTCACAACTTTTATTGTGATTTTACTAATGGTTTGGAGACAGTGGAAGGAAGCAACAGCCATAACCACTCCTGCACAGGAGCACGTCTCATGTCTCACAAGCCTACATCAAGTCCGCTGGCCCCTTGCAAGACATCAGCTTGCTAAACTCCCAACCTGTCTGCACTTGACAGCAATCACTCTCCTATACCATCAAAATAAAAATCACATCTGCACCTTAGTCCAGACCCAACTGGGAAAGCCCAGAGGGAGAAAGATGTTTCTCTGTGTCTTTTGTCTGAGGTCATTCCTCCCTCAGGAGCAGCCTCTTTCAGGGTGACTAGGGGTGTGAATAACCATTACTTGATGAGGAAAACACCCCCCCACCTAGAAAATAGTGATCTTTTCCTGCAACTCCCAGCTGGACAGTTTTATCAGAACACAATAGTCCAATATCAGTACACTTCCCAAGCCTAGACAACTGACTCTTAAAAGCGCACAGTGTGCTGGACACAATGGCAGAAGTGGCTGGCTGTCCCTCTAAAGATTTCTGTTCTCCTTTCCTGAGTGCAGAGACATGTCCCAATCTACCTTGTACCAAGGTAAGGCAAAATGACTGATTGTTACCACTGGAACAGTAACTTCCACTGGCTACTGGAAGTAACATATCCCTTGGGGCCAGGATGGTTAAGGTTTAGGAGCTTAGGTGTTTTCTCCACCATCTTTTCCCATTGACTGATCAAACAGGAAACACTCCAAGGCCCTAGGTAAGGACAGAGTCACAAGATGGAAAGAGTCTAGGTCCCTGAATCATCATGCAGAAAGTCAACTGCCAAAATGACAGTTGGCTAACTGACAGAATCATTACATATGGAAAGAAATCAACTTGAGTTGAATTAAGCAGCTGAAATTCAGTATTGTGTTAGTTGCAGCCACCATTGTGTGTTTTAATGAACATAACCACCAATGGAACAATCCAGGTAGCTCTTCATCAGGTTGGATCCAATTTATTTTCTCGATCCTCCCCTCATCATGATGACCAGCCCATACAGCCTTCACGTCGTCATGCATATCTTCAGCCAATGACAGACTGCTCGCTTCCCAGGATACACACATCTCCCCAAGAGCAAGCAGTCAGTGAAAGGCATCCCCCTATCCTATGAAAAGCAACACATCTCAGAGAGATTTTACTAGACCAGTTGTAATCACCATTTAATGCCAACCTCTGAGGGAAATTAGCCTGCCTATAGATTTAAGTAATGGTGCCATTTTGTTTTGCCTTTCATCTTTGCCATCGATGTTTCAAAAATCTTTCTGCGCACTGGATGTTTGTGTCCCCACCCCCACTCCCACTCCTGCATTCATACATTGAAGCCTTAACCCCAGGTGTGATGGTACTTGGAGATGGGGCCTCTTGACTGTGATTAGGCTGAGATGAGGCCAGGAGGGTGGGACCCCATGATGGGATGAGTATCCCCATGATGGGATGAGTATCCCCATGATGGGATAAGGAGAGGAAGAGACCAGAGCTCTCTTTCTACCATGTGAAAACAGCAGGAGAGTGAGCCTCTGAAAGCCAGGAAGGGTTCTCTCACCAGGAACCAGATCTACCAACACCTTGATCTTGGACTCCTCAGCCTCCAGACAGTCTGGTCTATGAGAGATTAAAGTCTGCTGTTTAAGCCACCCAGTCTATGGTATTTTGTGATAGCCACCTGAGCTGTCTAAGACAAATCTCAAGGTGACATTCTGTTCTCAGGTATATTCTCATCTTGGTGGATTTCTGTCTCCACCAGTTGGTGAATGTACTAGTCTTCTGTGGTTGCTGTAAGCAATTCCACAAATTTAGTGGCTTAAACACCACAAGTTTATCATCTTAAAGTTCTGGAGTTCAGAGTCCTACAAGGATCTCATCGGGATAAAGTCAAGGGGTTAGCAGGCCTGTGTTCCTTCTGGAGGCTCTGGAGGAGACTCTGCTCCTTTGCCTTTTCCACCCTCTAGAGGCGGCCTGCATTCCTTGGTTTGAGGGCCCTTCCTCCATCCTCCAAACCAGCCATGTTGGGCCAAGTCCTGCTCGGGCTCCATCTCTCTGGCTCTCCGTAACCAAGAAAGATTTTCTGCTTTTAAGAACTCATGGCGTTAGATGGGGCCCAACTGGATAATCCGAGATGATCTCCTCCTCTGAGGTCCTAAACATTAATCGCATCTGCAGAGTCCCTTCTGCTGTGTGAGGTAAGATGTTCACAGGTTGGGAGGATCAGGATGGGGACATCTTGAGGCTGTTTCTCCCATGACTGTGAGGCTTTACACACTCACACAATTTCTTAAGCCAGTGTGTAAAACCAAACGAAAACAAAACAAGAGCTCCCTGCATCTGTCTCAAAAGATGTACTTCTTCCCTTGAATCAGTATTTGTACCTCCATGTTCCACAGAACCTCTAGTGTCATTTCAATGTTTGTGGCAAATGGAGGCAGAACCCATGGACATTTAACACCCCACATGGTCTCTCACACAGGCCCGAAGAGAACCAGGAAGCATGCCCCGGAGAAAGGACAGCAGGTCCTGGGAAGTGAGCTTTGGGGTGACTTCCGGGATTGATGGTTGGGTTTCCTTGTTTGTAAGAGTAGGAGGCAGAAAGAATTTACTCAGTACCTCCAAGGCCTTCCCCAGTTTTTGCTTCCTTCAGAGTTTCTGACATGTGCATTTCTGCTTCTGTTCTCATCTTACCGCTCTGTTCTCTCTGCTGCCGTCCCCCCACCCGCCGCTGCTGTGGAAACGCGTCCTCAGGGTCCTCCCTCCGCCATTCTATTTTCATCCTTCATTTTTCAAGTCTTTCTTAAACTCACCTCATGGCGTAGATTCCGATACTGTCCTCTGCATTCATGCCTTATATTTTTGTTTTTAGAATCACCCCTGGGATTTAGACATCCACTCATTTCAGGTGCCTGGCTCATCTGGGACCTAATCCCTCTATAACTGTAATATGCCTGGGCTTGTGCTTTCTGTATGATTAATCAAGTTATGACCCCAGCAATGCAGGCCTGTTATAAACTTTTATAAGATGCCTGGGAGTTCCAGTGCTATTTGGGGGAAGATATAAATAGGAATTGTTCATTTAAAAGTCCTCCCAGGTGTTGAAAAGCAATCACCCAGTAACACCAAGGTACAGTATTAATATTTTTTCCAGAAAGACTCTTTCTACTTGCAGATTTGCAGATTTTGTACTTTGCAAAGCTGGATGGAAGCCTTCATATGCACATCAATCAACACTTATCTTTCAAGCAGCCTTCTGGACCTGGGTCAGTGGAAAATTAATTTCATAATAGAACCACTGCTTTCTTCTTAGGAATTTGAGATGTTTGTTCATTGCCAAGAGCACAAGGCTATAAAAGATAGTCCCTCATGTAACAGATCCTACTTCGTAAATGTGAGATCAGGGTAATCCTTGAGAGTTTGGGGAGACATTTCCAAAGCAGTGGGGCTAAGGGCCACCATGATATCTTTTTCTTGGGTGATTGCCCCAGGCAATGGCATAGCAACTAGGCAATGATTCCTCATCGATATTCATACTTGACTTCTGCCCATCAATTACTAGTCCTTGTGAGAGTCCTTCTTTCAATATGTGTTGAGATCCTACTGTGTGCTCAAGATGGTCAATGTCTTGAGCATTTGGTCATGAATACTGTGGCCTTTCCCCCTAGGATGTCCCCATGTCTCCACCTCTAGCCTTCCCCATGTCTCCTTGGCTGGCAGCTCCAAGTGCTCTGGTGAGTTCGATCAACTAGCTGCCACCTGTTATCCCAGTGATCTCCCAGCAAACACTCACAGGATAAAAATTGGCTTAAATCTGGTATTTCCCCGTAGTCTGTCCAAGAATGTCAAAACTCCTGAACACAGTCCATCCCGCCTACCCATCTGGTCTCCCCTGCTCACAACACCCATCTTAAAGCAGCCTGTTAAAACTGCAGGCTTAAGCAGTAAGAAAAATGTATGATCCCTTCACATACCATGCACTTTTACACCAACCTGGCCTTTGTCCGTGTTATTTGCTTGACGTGCAATGCCTTTGCCCTCTTTTCTCCCTTCTGTATTCTGATCATCCTTCAAGACTACGTTCACTATCACTTTTTCTGTCCACGTGGAAGAGGAAAAAGAGTAATGGACCGTGAGCCCAAAGCCCTGCTTCGAATCCAGCTCTGCCATTCCCCGGGTGTATGTGGGCCCACCTCAGTATTTTTTGGTTGGGAAAGCTGGACCGAGTGATTTGGCTCGGAATAGAGTTCTGGGATACTGTCTCCTTCTTTGATTCATTTCCAAGGCCCTTCAATCCACCACCCCAAACATTTCACATCCCCATTCCTGCAAAACTATTGCTAGAAATTAAAGCACCAGTATTCTTATTAGGAGATCTTTGGGTACACACACGCGTACACACACACACACACACACACACACACACAAACAAAGTGAATGCTGATCAATGGCAAAATAGTTGAATGGATAGTAGAACCATGGAAGAGTATACAATCATTGAAAAGAGAGAGTTGGTTCTATTACAAGTTGATTTAGAGAGATTTTGTTTTTATGTTGTTAAGTAAGAGGACATAAAGCCCACACACTCACAAGCAGAGAAATGCAAAAATATGACTACATTTTAGGAAAGAAATGAGCCTCCCAATCCTGGCTCCATAGGTTTACATCAATCCTAGGGCATCGAGAATGACATGGAAGGCAGCACATCAATGTTTGCGTTGACAGCCCTGGAGCAGGAGGCTGGGAAACAGAGCAAAGGTAAAGATTTAAGGATACTGGGTTTTTTTTTTTAAAGCATATAATATCCATTTGCATAAAACACTATTTCTGTGATTCATCTGTCTTATAATGCCCAGTGCTCATTACAGCACATACCCTCCCCAATGCCAATGCCCATCACCCAGATACCCTATCCCTCCACTCCCTCCCCTCAGTTTGTTTCCTATGATTAAGAGACTCTTATAGTTTGTCTCCCTCTCTGGTTTTGTCTGGTTTCATTTTTTCCTCTCTTCCCTATGATCCTCTATCTTGTTTCTTAAATTCCACATATCAGTGAGATCATATGATGATTGTCTTTCTGTGATTGACTTATTTCGTTTAGCGTAATACGCTCTAATTCCACCCACATCGTTGCAAATGGCAAGATTTCTTTTTTATGGCTGCGTAGTATTCCATGGTATATATATATACCACATCTTCTTTATCCATTTGTCTGTCGATGGACATCTGAGCTCTTTCCATAGTTGGGCTATTGTGGACATTGCTGTTACAAACATTGGGGTGCAGGTGCCCTTTTGGATCACTATTTCTGGGCACCTTTCTCTTCTATAAGAGACGAGTGGAAGAGATGAGTGGAAGTATGGCCACCAGAATAGGAATGGTGGCTGTCTCAGGAGGCAGGTGTGGGCAGTTTTCACTTTTTACCCTTATCCTGTTCTGAGCGGCTTACCTTGATTGCAATGAGTGTGCATTGGCTGGGCTCAGAGCAGCAGTGATGCGAAAGCATGAGCGGCATCTCCTCTGTGTTCTGGGTATTTTCCACTTAGTACTGAGCCTCACAACTGGCGCAGTGTAATAACATCAGCGCTGTTCCTGCCCCCAGTCTTCAAATGAGAGACAGAGGCACACAGAATTAGCTGTTACCTTGCCGAAGTCAGGTGGCCATGCTAGTCTGGATCTGGACTTCACCACCAAGCGAAATGCTCATTAGAAAGAGACACCAATGCCATCTCCAAGCTGGGAAAATGAAGGTCCTTCCTTCTCAGCGCTTCCTCTGGCCCAGCGCCTTTCGTGACCCACCTCTGCAGTGCACCTGTTGGACTCCGAGTGGCCAGGGGGCAGCTTCATCCTCCCAGCCTGGCCCTGGGCACGGAGCCAGCTGCCAGGGGATGTTTACCTAAGTAGGTTTACTAACCCTCATGCTCTCTTTCCAACAAAATGATGAAGCTGGGGGACATGTTTGAGAGAAAATATATCTTGGTGTTTGAGAGCTCATGTGCATATGGAGTGAAAAAAAAAAAACCCCTACTGATTTCTAATACGTACCTTATTAAAGTTATGACTGCATTTTAAATTGCATTGTGAAGACTGAATCCAAAGACCAGAGAAAGCCATTAAGCCTTTATACAGAGTGGAAGTTGTTATTTTTTTAATGCACCTTCTGTATAATAGACACCCCAAATTAGACCTGCCAGAGAAATGGACTTTTTACAGTTACCATTGAAGCTCAGGGGCCGTGTTTCTCACCGCAGACTATTCTAGACCTCTGCTTGTGAGTCACAATTAACATGAAAACGAGCCTAAAATTATCACAGTTTATATGGTGGTGAATTAGCAGGGAACCCATGAGTGGCTTTACCACAAACATGAGATGGAATCATATTCTATTAGTCACTGAATAATGTGCCCATTAGAAAGACACTTGGGATAAACTGGGATTTATCGTGTTCTCATCTCATGAGTGGCAGCAAACCGAAACACAGAGGTCAACCTGCAGGTCTAGCTGCTGGGGAAGTTCCTGCCACCTTGCGCTGGGACATTGCATGGTGGGAGCTTCTGATGGCTCATTTTTAATCAGTGACATTCGCGAAAGCTTTCTTGTTCAGTGATGACCGACAAATCGCAGTCATGGTTTTGGGTTCACTTCTGGTCAATGTTGTGTGTTTTCAATCTCTTCTGAAGAACTCCTTGCATTTCTTACTATTTTTATATATTGGTTCAATCAGGAATTACTCCCAGTTCACATCTTTTCTAGTTCCTTCTGCAGTACTCAGCATTCTCCAGAGAAACAGAACCAATAGCCTGTGTGTGAATATATATATTGTAAATATATGTATATTGAACATATAATAAATATAAAAATAAATAAATGTATTATAAAAATTATTTATAATTTATTTTATACACACACAGAGAGAAGTATTGATTTTATTTTTTTTAAGTTTTTGTTTAAATTTCAGTAAGTTAACACACAGTGTGATATTAGTTTCCAGTGTACGGTACAGTGATTCAACACTTCCATACATCACCCGGTGCTCATCACCACAAGTGCCCTCCTTCAACCCCATCACCTGTTTCACTCATCCCCCACCCACCTCTGGTGACCGTCAGTTTGTTCTCTATAATTAAGAGTCTGTTTCTGATTTGTTGAGAGAGAGAGAGAGAGAGAGAAATATTGATTTTAATGAGTTCACTCATACAATTGCAGTGGCTCACGAGTCCAAAACCCACAAGGTAAGCCAAAGGGCAGGAGACCCAGGAAAGAGTTGCAGTTGGAGTCTGAAGGCTGACTGCTGGCAGAATTCCCTTTTCCTCGAGGGACTTCAGTCTTTTTCCTCTTCGACTGATTGGGCGAGGCCCACCCACACAGTGACGAGTAACCTGCTTCATTCAAAGTCTACTGATTTAAATGTTAATCTCATCTACAAAATACTTCCATGGTAACACCTAGACCAGTATCTGACCAAATTCCTGGGCATGTGGCCTGGCTAAATTGACACAATTAACCAGCACACTCTCCATTCTTTTAGACTCAGGTTTTAAAATCCTTCCTATTTCTGAGATCTCCTCTCTCAATCTCTACACCAAATCTTCCACCCAGGGTCACCCTTTCTGCATCCTTTTCCTCTCTGTGTTGTTCTGATGGCCACATCCAGAGCCAGGCTCCTCTTCCCTTGTTCCTGGATTACAGCAGCCTCCACCCTCCCAGCTGTTCCCACCATCGCCCTTCACCTTCTTGAGGCAGGCCCACCCCCATCCTCCTGCTCCAGCCTCAACACTGACTCTACTGACCACTTCACCGAGGCATCTCGTCATCCCCTTTAAATCCCTGCAGCCCCTGGCCACACGCCACCCCATTGATCTTTCCAGCCCCCCTCTCGCCCGTCTCCCCAGTAGGAAGTGGCATTTCTGTGACATGAAGCCCATTACACTTAACATCAGATCTGGGTTCATAAACACTCGGGAATACTTAACAGGTAAAAGGACGCTTATGGAAGCTGCCTGCGGGCTGCCAGGGGCCGGGGGTGGGTGCTGCTGTTGCTCACCCAGCAGGGCTCTGCCTGAGTCCCTCCTGCCCTTCCATCGATGCTGCAAAGACCTTACTGGCCTCTGGAGCTTTGCCCACTGATCCCTTCCTTCTCCGAACTTTCTCTGGGTTAGTTACCTTCATGCCAGTAGCTTACTTTCATCTTTGTGGGTTTGGCTTCCTCCTATGTCTGTGTAGTAGATTGAATAATGGTCCCCAAAGATCCAAGGTCCTAAGCCTTGGAATGTGTAAGTGTTACCTTATTAGGAAAAGGAGGTGTTTGCAGATATGACTAACCTAAGGATCTTGGGGTGGGGAGACTATGCTCAGTTATCCAGTTGGGCCCTAACCGTGATCACAAATGCTCCTGTAAGAAGAGGCGGGGGAGACTGGGCACGCAGAAAAGGAGAAAGCGGTGTGACAAAAGAACAGAGAGAGATTTGGAGATACTGGCCTTGGACATTGGCACGACATGGCCACCTGCCAAGGAACACTGGCAGCACGGGGAGGAATACTTAGAGGAGGCAAGGAAATGACCGTCCCCTTGAGCCTCTGGAGGGAACCCGGTCCTGCTGACACGCTGATTTGGGCAAACATTTTTAGGCTTCTGGCCTCCAGAGCAGGGAAAGAATGAATTTCTGTCCTTTCACACCACCGGGTTTGTGAAATTAGCGAGAGCAGCTAGAGGAAACCACTATTTCTGTAAGAGCCTTGAAAGATTTCCTACAATGCCTTGTAGATTTCCTACAATGCCGTGTAGATTTCCTACAATGCCGTGTAGATTTCCTACAATGCCCTGTAGTTACTAAAAATATTCAACAAGACTTTGTAACCACATGAAACATGTTCATGTTACAATGCTCTCTGAAAAGCAGAGTTAAAAATAAAAGTTGTTGCTATCATGAGCGCATTACATAAAATGACAGAGAAAAGGGACCGGAAAGAAATGAGGTAGTATTTGAGCTGAGATGGTTCTTTCTACCTCCCCCCACCCTGAAAATCTATTACTTTCATACTGGGAAACACCTTAATTTTTTTTAAGAGAGGCTGCTGCTGCTGCTTCTTTTTCTTTTTTTTTTTTAAATTTTATTTATCTATTTGAGAGAGCGCGTGTGAGAGAGAGCACAAATGGAGGGGAGGGGCAGAGGCAGAGGGAGAAGCAGGCTTCCTGCTGAGCAGAGAGCCTGATGCAGGATTCGATTCCAGGACCCTGAGATCCTGACCTGAGCCAAAGGCAGATGCTTAACCACCTGAGCCACCCAGGCGCACCTAAGATAAGATGCTTCTGAAGTGCTGCCATTTCTTGGTTACTCCGTTGGGCAAATCAACGACTTTGTGGGTCAGACCGTGGCGGGGACTGTGTCTGTCTTACTCACCGCCACCCCCTCTGGGCCCATTCATCTAGATGCTCAGCCAATGTCTGTTTGTCAACTGACGATGAGCAGTTGGACAAGGGTTTGGGGCCCCGGGCACAGCACTAACCAGCTTTGAACAACAGAGCTGAGCAGAAGAATGCCTCACACAGAGCTGGCTTGCATACAGAAGGCACTCAATGTTGGCTGGATTAAACTGAACAGCAGGAAATGAACCTGGGCAAGGAAAGAGTGTGCGAGCAAACCCGCCACAAGAGATAACTGGGATACTGGCCACGTCTTCCCAGACTAGGAAAGTCAGGGTTAGCCTGTCCGGGCTGCTAGAACACAATGCCAGAGATGGGGTGGCTTAGAAAAGTAGCAAGTTACTCCTCACAGTTCCAAAGGGCTCGAAGTCCAAGATCAAGGCACTGGCAGATTCAGTGTCCGGTGACGGTCCACTTCCTTGTTCGTAGATGGCCATCTTCTCGCTGTGTCCTGTCATGGCAGAAGGAGGAAGGGAGCTCCCCGGAATCCTTTCTACAAGGGCACTAATCCCATTCATGTGGGTTCCGCCCTCGGGACCTAATCACCTCCCAAAACCTTCACCTCCAAACACCATCACACTGGTGATGTGATTTCCACATTCAAATTTTGGAGGAACATGAACATTTAGTCCATACCAGTGAGGGAAAATTACTTTGGAGAGGGGCAGAGGGGTTCCTTCTCAGCAACTGAAAACTCACCCCAGTGCTGGAGGCAGCGTGTGTAGAAAGATAGAAATGTACCTCCACTTCCTTCAGCTCTGAAAAGCCAAGATTCGGTGCCCGAGGAGTGATCAGAGAAAACCAAAGGACTAGAATTAATGAAAGGATAGATGGCCAAAGATCTGGGAGGAGTCTTATAGAAAACACGAGGGTAATGAACACGTCTGTCTGTTTCCCAGCACTGACCAGAACGCTCAGGACCGGGAAGACACTCTGCAAATATTTATTAAATCTGTGAATGAAGAAAAGCCCAGAAAGCCCCCTGAGCAGCCATGGGAAGGGGTATATATACTCTGCCAGCCTCCTCCTGACCCTCCGGGGGACAGACACCAGCAGAACTTGGGGAGCCCACACGTACGAGGAGAGGAAAGGCCAAGAGATTCAGAACACCACAGCAGAGGACGGGGTGCCACGTCCTCCTCCTGGGGGAGGGAAATGCTTGCCTCAAGAGTGTTACAGAAGTAAAAGGGCAGAACCCTACAGTAATATGTCCAACCCCTAACTCTTCGAACTACTAAGAAATCAAAGGCATTAAAACAAGTAAACCCCCCACGTCCATGCAGATTTCTGAGCACCCAACAAGTACTCATGGCAAAAAAAATCATCTTTTCTCCCAACTTCAGTAGACTTTAGCTCAAAGCATTTAGCATGCTCAGAACACTCACAGCAGAGGAGGAAAGGGCTGTGGGCTGGCAGGGACCTAGAGGTCACTCCCAGAGTGCCCAAATCCGTGACACCGGGCAGTGATGCACTGGTGCACAAGGACTAACTGCTTTTACTGTTTTTGGGGGGGGGGGTGCGTGCGCACGCTTGTCTCTGTGTGTGTGTGTGTGTGTGTGTGTGTGCACATGCGTGCCTGCGTGCATTTTCTTTTGCCCCCAGTTAATATACCGTCAACAGAGCTGAATGACTATTTGCGTTGCCCAGAGGTCACTTTTCTTCCCAAGAAACCTGGAGCAGGTCACTGATGGCAAAGGGAAAGAAGAGTGTCTATGGTGATGGGGAGAAATCAGAGAGGATCCGTGATTTCACCCAGCGTGGCCCGCGGAGGGGTCTCCACTCCAAGGGCAACTTGATAGTGGAGTAGAAGCTCTGTCTATCTATGTACTAAATTGATGGCAATGTAAAGAATCCTCCCGGACACAAAAGTACACTTGTTTTCAGATTAATGTATCCTGAATGTAAGCTTTTCAGCCTCTGCTCGGGAGGAGTTAACGCGTGTGCAAGCTTCAGGCGCAGGCAGAGACCTGGTAGTCTTCTTTTTTTTTTTTTTTAAGTATTTGCTTGCAGAGGTGACCTGACCACTTGCTCATTAATACACTGAAGGACTGTTCTTTCCTAACATCTCATGATGCAAATTCACAAGGACACTTAAGGGTTTGTTCAAATTGGTGGCGACAGAGAGGCCGGAATGCGCGCTGGATGGCCATGACACGCTTCCCCTGGCAAAATCTAAAGGCATCTTTATAGGGCCCCCGTTTCCTCCTTCCACTTGCTACACAGCATCTCAGTTACCTGCTGTTAAGCATCTTGGCCTTATCTTTGTGTAACCAATGCCCGTTTCTCTTTTCGTAAATGACTAACAGGAATTCAGGGTATTGTGTTGAATTTTAATGGGTTATTTTGTTTCTCCTGTGTTGGTTTCCTAAAAGTCCCATAGTAGATTCCCCTCTCCTGCTCTTTCAAAAGTAAGACCAGTGGGGCGCCTGGGTGGCTCAGTAGTTAAGCGTCTGCCTTCGGCTCAGGGCGTGATCCCGGAGTTATGGGATCGAGCCCCACATCAGGCTCCTCTGCTAGGAGCCTGCTTCTTCCTCTCCCACTCCCCCTGCTGTGTTCCCTCTCTCCCTGGCTGTCTCTCTGTCAAATAAATAAATAAAATCTTTAAAAAATAAATAAATAAATAAATAAAAATAAATAAATAAAAGTAAGACCAGGAATCCTCATCTCTGACGATGCTGTGAATCAGCACCTTTCTAACAGATAGGAAGGCACGGGGAGATGAGATTTGGGGGGAAAAAGGATACAGGAACCAAGATTCTAGATCCTTTGGAATTAAGAGATGGAATTTGCTTGAAGTCATAAAGCGAACATGACCAGAGAGTGTAGACACCACTGCCCGGTTATATGCAGTCGTGTGAGCCTCTCTCTCGGCAAATGGTGAGCACTTCTCATTTGACTTCCCACAAGTAACAGGATGAGTAAGTACATACTTTTTATTAAAGCCATCCAAGCGTGTGAACATTGGTGCAGTACAGATACAATTTATGGAAGTGTATGAGCCGAAGAGAATCCCTCCTTCCTTCCTTCCATCCTTCTCTCCCTCCCTCCTTCCCTCCTTTCCCTCTTCCTTCCTTCTTTCCTTCTTTCTTTCCTTCCTTCCTCCCTCCCTCCCTTCTTCCTTCCTTCTTTCCTTTCTTCCTCCCTTCCTCCTTCCTTCCTTCCTTCCTTCCTTCCTCCCTCCCTCCCTCCCTCCCTTGTCTTCCTTGCTTCTTTTTTTCTTAGAAACTAAATTCAGAATTTTGTCTTTGGATTTCTGTAAATTCCTAGATTTGGGGTCATGAAAGATTCCTTACCCAGTGATCTTGGCTGACGCTGAATGTGGTGTGAGCCACGCCCAAGTTCCCATGGGCAACTTTCACTTGTGCCGAGATCACCAGAAGGGATTGTGCTCTTTACACAGCGGTGGGACACACCTGTTCCCCTCAGGCAGAATGTGGTCTCATCTCAAGTATAAACTCCTTCAATTTTTAGAGAAGCCATATTGTTCTGGTTTTGAAAACAGGGAGGAGAAGTAGAATTAGCTCTTCCACGTGAAATTGTTGGAGGCTTTTACACAGTTGGGATATACTATACAATTAAGGGTCTTAGGTAATAAGCCAATCTCTTTACATTAATCGTACATCTTTTTTTTTCTAAGCAAGATCTAATGTCATTTTAACATATGCATATGTTTTCTTGTTGCCCCAAACCTTGTTTGGATAACTGCTATTTTGGACAAACATAAATCTATTTTGAGAAATACAACTTTCATTCATATAACAAATAATTATTAGAAGTATTCAATTTTCAGGCCTTGTTTATAATTCTCCCTCTTTCCACGAAGTTGCATCGAATCAGGAATCATCACACAAAAGTAGTAAAGAAAGGGCTGGTTACCTGGGCTATGGTAGGACCAGTGTGCTCCCCCAGCCCCAGTCCAAGAACGACTTCACACACCGTACTAGCTGGTATTCCCGAGTCTGACTTTGTGACCTAGCTTTGGGCAAAGCTAGCTTAGACATGATATCAAAGGCATGATCCGCAAAAGAAAAAAACAGATAAATTGGACTTCATCAAAATTAAGGTCTTGACCTCTGCAAAATACCTTCTCAGGAAGATAAAACGATAAGCCTCGGAGTAGAATAAGATATTTGCGCATCATGACTCTGACAAAGGACTTGTATCCAGAATATAGAAAGAATACTCTAAATTCAACAGTAAGAAAACAAACAACCCAGTTAGAAAATGGGCAAGACATGAACAGATCTTCGCTGCAGAAGATGGGGGTGGCAAATTAGCACATGTGAAGATGTCCAACATCATTAGCCATGGCCGTTAGGCAAATGCAAAGGACCACAAGGGACTACGGCACACCTCTTAGAACTGCTAAAATAAAGAACACGGCCAATACCAAGTGCTGACGAGCATGTGGACCAACGAGACCCCTCATCCATTGCTGGTGGGAATGTAAATGGTGCAGCCACGCTGGAAAACAGTCGGGCAGTTTCCGACAGACGTGCACACCTGACCATACACGTAGCAGTGTGCTCTCGGGTATTTATTCAAGAGGAATGAAAATGTATGTTCACACATAAACCTATACAGGAATGTTTATAGAAACTGTATTTTTAATAGCTCCTAAGTGGAGACGACCCAAACATCCTTCAACAGGTCAATGGAGAAGCGATTGCAGAACACCGACACCTAGGAATATTACTCAGTAATAGGAGCCATCAAACTACTGATACATGCGAACAACTTGGGTGAAGCTCTTGAATGGCTTGATGGAAAAAGCCGCTGTCAAAGGGTTACAGACTGTATGATCTCGTGTATAGAACATTCCCAGTGTTATAAAACTCTCGTGATGGAGAACAGGTCAGTGATTGCCTGGGGTTAGAGCCGGGAAAGGGTGCAACTATTAAAAGGTAACACCAGGGGCGGGGGGGTTGAGGTGAGGGAACAGCTCTGTCTCCTGACTGTGGCAATAGTTACTAGAATCTAAAATTTCATAAAACTTCACACACACACACACACACACACACACACACACAATGTTCATGAAAAGACAGTTGAAATCACAGTAGGATTTTCACCTGAATTCATAGTATTTGTACCGATGTCAATTCCTGCTTTGGACAATTGACTGTGGTTACGTCCGATATTATTGAGGCTACCATCAGGGACACTAGGTGACGAGTATGCAGGAATTCTCAGTGCTAATTTTCCAAATGTTTATGACTTTTCTTCACTATTTCAGAATAAGAAGTTATATTACCAGTAGCACATACACACCTGTAAAATGACGATCACGCGGAGTGCTACGAAGGAGACACACGTGACGTTATGAGAGCTGTGATGGAGGGATTGACCTGGTTGTGAAGGTCAGCAAAGGCTTGAAAATGAGCCGAGATCTAAAGGAAGGGTAGAGGTTAATGAGGTGAAGAGGGCTGGGAGGTTGAATCCAACTCCCTTGACTTCGGAAAAGTTCAATAAGGTAGGAAAATAGTTCTTTCTGTGAACCCCCCAAAGCTGAAAAGCATAGGAAAATAGGGAAAAGCAGGGAAAGCCTCATCTGCAGGGGGCTGGGAAAGAAGTGCGGGGGGGGGGGGGGTAGGACACACCCCAACAAGTCGGCTCGGGAACCCTTGGAACCAGACCCCAAATCACTGCAGGGCTATTGAGTTAGGTGCTGACTCCTGTGACCCCAGCTGCTCCTGGGGAAGGAACTTCCCATCCACGGTCTTTGTGGCAGATCAAGGGGAACTGTGTGAGTGGCGTGTGCCTGCCAGCTGCTTCTGACTTGGAGGAGTGTCCAGGAAGTAGCAGAAGTAAAAGTCAGACTCCCTATGCCTTCTCCCTATGCCTCCCCTCTCCCGGACCACCACCCCTCAGCCTAAGCCATCCCCCCAGGGCGTCTCAAGAACTGACCAAGGTCCAGGCTCCAAGCACCGCATCCAGGAAATCCCCTTGCCTCTTTGGACTCTACAGACTTCTCACCCATAAAATGAACGGAGACCAGATGACCTCTCTGCAGACTCAACTCTTGGCATTTGGTGATTCTGGTCTCTGACTTGTTGAGACCTCTATTCGAATTATGCTTTTATTTTTGCCAAACCGCTCACCTGACTGAGTACCTAGCTAAAAACGTGGGAAGCTGTCGTGTCTGTATGACAGAAAGATGTTTCTTTTTAAAATCATTCTTCTGCTTGAGAGAGTTCAGTGGTGATCCAGAGCTCAGATACCAGACGCAGACTATGTCTCTGGATCCCTGGAAATGATCTCGCTAGGTCAAATACAAAGACCCGTTTCACTCAGTAAGTTCCAATGAAAACGAGAAACTGAATATACTATTATATAGCCTTCCAACTAAGGGAGAATTTAAATTTTCTCTTAATAGTATTGACTGAGCTAATATTTATACATTTAATAAAAGTTTCAACATTTTAGTTAAAATGCTGTTTTTACAGTAGTTCTCTGATCAGAGAGATTTAAACTATGTTCATTAGTGATGTCATGTTCAGTGACTGAAGCCATAACATTGGTGTGAACTCAATTGACGGGCAGAAATATATTTGCTGAACAAAAAGAAGAGAGAGTAAGACAAAGGCAGACATGAATGAAAAGGGATTTTTTCTTTTGAAAAGCTGACATTTTTCTATTGATCTTCCTTCAAAGCAAATTATTACGTACCTTCCCACCCAGTCTAATAAAATAATCACGAATATTTTGAATGACCGCATTGAGGAGTGGATTTGGAACATTCGGAGCTCACAATGGTCAGATCTAGGGGTGCAGATTGGTTGCGTATGGTTTCATTTTAACCCTCGACCAAACAAAACATAGGTGTTTATCTTTAAGCCTGGGGAGCAGAAGCATCTAATGGATCCCACTTGGGAGACAGACGGTGAATAATGGACCATTATATTTTGATGAGACACACAATTGCCTTGAACTTGTCAGGAGTTCAGGTGTGGGGATCCAGCTACCTGGGGCCGTGGCTGGAATGTGATGGTTCGTGAGCTTCTGATCACGCATCTGCCTGCCGCAGCCCTTGTAGGACCCGGCTCCATTTCACGGGAATAACTCACCTATTCATGAACAATGAGGTTCAAATTGTACTTTTCTTTAACACAACATTAACTCCCAAAGAGCTGGAAATTCAGCACTCGGTTCTGTGAGCTTAGATTGCAAATCAGTCACTGAGAACATTATATGAGCAGTAATCCCATTAAATATATCATCTTGCAAATATCTAAATCCAGTTAATTAACTTGTATTGCAAAAGAGCTCGGAGATAGAGTTTTCAGAGAGCAACCATACATTTTAGGGCCCTAATTATATTTAAAGCAAATTCCAGGCTCTACTTTTTATACAAAATAGGTGAAAAACTGCCTTGAAAAGGAAAACCGGATTGATGGAGGACTACTTTTATGAGATTTGAGCAGAAAAGATATTCAAACATCTCAAAAATTAACTGCTTTCTTACATAAACTTTTGACTTGCATTGTAGGGAGCTTTTTTAATAAAAGGATTAAACAAAGTCTGCCATTTTAATTAAAATTCATAGCAATACAATGTCATCTTTACAATGGTTGTAGAAATTAACTAGCTCATAGATTTAGCTAGCCTTCAGAGCTCGTAATAATTCGACTTTAGCATGATACTAAAACCACAAAATGGATAAACTTTAAAATAATCACGACAGGGACTTAAAAACAAATAAAAAGTGAAGAAGAGGAAGGAGGAGGAGGAAGAGGAGGAGGAGAGGGGAGAAGAAGAGGAAGAAGAAGGAGAAGGGGAAGAAGGGGAAGAAGGAGGAGAAGGAGGAGAAGGAGAAGAAGAAGACGAAGGGTAGGAGGAGGAGAAGGAAGGGGAAGAAGAGGAGGAAGGAAAAGAATTATTTCACCTAATGAAAATCCCATTACTGAGTTAGAAATATATGACAACAGTCTCTTGATATTGTTTTCAGTGGATAATAATTATTTGGGATATGTATGTAATTACACCACTGTCTGAGATATATATACATACAATATATTTTTTGCATAAATTTGCATAGAGAGAGCATGTGTGTGTGTGTCTGTGTGTGTGTGTGTCTTCTGATGACACCCACTTCCCCGATGCATGCTTTGTACTAGCCCCATACCACTCAGCACAGTGAATCTTCAGTGATATTTGTCATTAAATAAATTACCCCAATATATGCTTTTCATTATGCTTCATGAAATGTCCACACCCCCTAAGTGTGAAATTTGAGAACGACTTACTTTGAAATAGTTTAAATTGCGGGCTCCCTAGACCATTGTTCAATACGGACATGTATATGTTTGCTGTTCTCAAAAGAATAGCAATGAAGTGTAAGAATACTTTCAATATAAATAGCGCCTTTCTTCCAAATAGTTCAAATTCCCATCCCGTGTGTAAATCCATTTTTATGTATACATAATATATGAATCAAAATGTTTTTTAAAATCTCAGCTCCAGTTGAAGGCTGGGGGCAGACAGAGTATTTAAAGGAGGTCAACAGGGTCGGATTTATTCATGCTAAAATCTGTGACCCCTTTTGGGCCATCATGGTTCATTATCCTGAAGAATAAAGTCCAGAAATATTCAGAGAGGCTTCCGAACACTATCATTCTCACTATCCAAAATGTCACATTTATTAGGAAAATGTGTCTTATCAGGTACTTACACCAAAACGATTTTGAGGCACTTACTGTATTCAATGCATACTTAAAAAATAAAGAATTTTGTTTACTGACCAGCCTTCTTTAGGCATTTTGCACCTGGAATGTACAGAAAAGGACTTAGCATCTAACCTCAGAAATAGGGAGTCAGCGGTGAGCTCCTTCATCGTAACATAGGCAGGAACTCCTGATAAACTGACCATTTCCAGGAAAAGACTCATTTTAGGAAAACTTTTTTACACGGCCACCTCACAGCCATCTGCTAAGTGTTCCTACGTGTTTACTAAATACTGTTTAGCAATGTACTTGAATTATCTTTTTTTAAATAATTTTTTATATTATGTTAGTCACCGTACAGTACCTCCCTAGTTTTTGATGTAAAGTTCCATGATTTATTACTTGCGTATAACACCCAGTGCACCATGCAATACGTGCCCTCCTTACTACCCATCACCAGTCTATCCCATTCCCCCACTCCCCTCCCCTCTGAAGCCCTCAGTTTGTTTCTCATAGTCCATAGTCTCTCATGGTTCATTCCCCCTTCTGTTTACCCCCCCTTTCTTCTTCCCTTTCTTCTCCTACCGATCTTCCTACTTCTTGTGTTCCATAAATGAGTGAAACCATATGATAATTGTCTTTCTCTGCTTGACTTATTTCACTTAGCATTGTCTCCTCCAGTCCCGTCCATGTTGCTGCAAATGTTGAGAAATCGCTCTTTTTGATGGCTGAGTAATATTCCATTGTATATATGGACCACATCTTCTTAATCCAGTCATCTGTAGAAAGGCATCTGGGTTCCTTCCACGATTTAGCTATTGTGGACAATGCTGCTATGAACATTGGGGTGCATATGGCCCTTTTCTTCACTACGTCTGTATCTTTGGGGTAAATACCCCAAAGTAGTGCAATGGCTGGATCATAGGGTAGCTCAATTTTTAACTTTTTAAGGGCCCTCCACACTGTTTTCCAGAGTGGCTGTACCAGCTTGCATTCTCACCAACAGTGTAGCAGGGATCCCCTTTCTCCACATCCTCTCCAACATTTGTTGTTTCCTGCCTTGTCAATTTTTGCCATTCTAACTGGCATAAGGTGGTATCTCAATGTGGTTTTGATTTGAATTTCCCTGATGGCTAATGATTTTGAACATTTTTTCATGTGTCTGTTAGCCATTTGTATGTCTTCATTGGAAAAGTGTCTGTTCATATCTTCTTCACATTTTTTGATTTCTTTATTTGTTTCTTGTGTGTTGAGTTTGAGAAGTTCTTTGTAGATCTTGGATACCAGTCTTTTATTTCTCCTAACGGCTCTGCGAGATACGTATGATTACTAACCTCCATTTTACAGATGGGGAACCTAGGTTTGGAAATTTGTAATCGATGCAAGGTCAAAGATCTAGCAAGTTGAGAGTCTGAGATTCAAATCCAGGCCCATCAAGCTCCAAAGCCCATACCTGCCCCCTCTGAGTTACACCCCTCCACGGACAGAGACGTGGCCCTCTACCCTTAAATGCCGCAGTCCCCAGTTTTGCTTTTGTAAGCACACACTAGAATTAGGACTCCATCCCAAAGTCACACTGGTCCTTTATTACCCAGTGGCGCACGGGTGGTTAGACCGCTGTTACCTCCCACGGTAAACGCACCCGTTGGCTGAGCTTGAGTGGAATTTTGAACCTGGAAGCGTGGAAATGCCACCGGTGACATAGTTGGGCTCACCAAGAGTCCCTCACTGATGCCCTTTCCCACAGTGACCTATGTAGTGCCTGTTTTGACACCTTTCACGTGCAACATGGGAAGAATGGAGCAAGGCAAATGGAAAACTCTTAGGGTTGACGTCAAGGCCTTAAACTGTGTTACCTCTGGTGAAGGGGTTAAACACCTCCCAGGCCTTCCTGCTCTCACCGTCTCCCGGATCAAGTTGTCTAAAGGCAAGTCTCCCCGCACCACAGCGAACCGAAGACGTATCCTAATGACAGTATAATTAGAAGTATCATTGTGGTAATGATTCTTTTCATCTGGAGCACAGGCTGTGCAGAAAAGGCCCCTCATTCAGCTAATTCCACCTGCCTCCACCCTGTCGCCTCTCTCGGCTTTTCCCCCCTAGGTCAGTGGCGCAGGGTTAATGCCAGGTGTTTGACAAGTCCTCAGACTTGGGGCTCATCAAACTAATTAAAGAGAAACACATCCAAATTCTAGTGAATTATTTTACTTTAAAAAATGCCTCCCATTCATCTGGCTCGGTGGGTTTGATTAATGAAGATGACAAAGGAGCTCTTGTTCCTGCAGTCCACAGCCACTTGGTTCGGGTTCAGTGGGCCCAGGGAGAGGCATCCAGGCCTAAATCTGGTCTTTCTTTCCTACTTAAAAATCCAAAGGGTAGCGAAGTTTCTGATTTTATCAGCCCCGCCAAGGCAGGAAAGGAAAGACAAAAACATCTTGATCCACTCGCTTGACGTAGCCAGGATTTATTTGTTTAACTTAAATACCCCTTAGAAGAGTTTTTCATTGTTTATTTGTCACCCATAGAATAATCCAAGACATTAGGAAAACACTGGATTCATCAGTACATTTTAATACCCCCAAAACTAAGAAACCCTAGAAGGATGCTCTTCAGAGAATCTCTCCCAGTACCTACCCCAGACCTCCATCCCAAGGCTTTTCCTGTGGTGTCCCCATCCCCCTGAGCGAAGCCCCATCGTGGAAGATATAATGAACAAAGACAAGTTAGGATCTGAATTTGGGAGAGGAAAATGGAGTTTTTGATTCTTAATGGGAGTGATTTGTTTTAATCAAAGGATTTTTAATTCTTATGGATAATTAAGCATCCAAAGTACATCTCGGATAGAGTTGTTGCTGCATTAGCAAGATATGTCTGCATAATTAACTAAGTAAAGCATTTGAAGATAAACTTGAGCATTTAGATTAAATTTAGATTAAAATGTGTACGCTCCTGCCAGGTTAAAAATAAAATCCAGCAGACAACTGTACTAATAAATTCAATATATTAAACAAAGCATAGATATTTAAGATGTAGCTTTTAATAACGTTAACCAAATTCATCATGAGATTATGGCTTTAAAACTCATAAGCCATAAATACCCTCTCCAAGTTTCCAAATCCTAAAATGCCAAATTATCCAATCCAGTATCTACCCATTTGGTATTGAGACATTAAATGACATTTTAGGATTATCTTTAAAATAATTATTTAGGCATTTGAACATCATTTTTGATTCCATCATTTATTTAAACCTAAAATTTAACAGAGAGACATATTCTTCCAGCAAGTTCCTCTTAAAATTTTGAATTTATTTCTAGCGATGTAAATATATTGCTGATTACAACTGCTTAATGAAAAATGTCTTTGCCCTTCTATTTTCAGGCTGAATGCAAATCCGGTCTTGTCACTACCATCTCGCCAGCTTTAAGTAACACTGAAAACTCTTTTTATCCGAGAAATAACTTCACACCTGTGACATTCAATATCTTCCAAATTTAAAGTTTTCGTGTGTCATCAGGAAATCCATAGACAGGTGATTCTCTTGTGGATTTGAAAAGAAAGGAAATTCAACAAATAGATTAAAGGGAGACATTCAGGACAATTTTCCTAAGAGTTTTAAGAAATATTAACTCTGCAGAATGTTAATAGGTATTATGCAAAAAAAAATTACATTGTTTTTCTTTAACCCATTATTATACACATCTAAAATATTACAGAAAGCTAAAAGAGTAAAAGAGCTTTTTAAAAAATCCTCCAGGTTAACAAGGCTAAGCACCTGCTTTCTCTACAGGACTTCTCAGGACCTTTAATATTACAACAGGCACAGGCGGTTCCCAAGAGAAGACCAGAAAATGCATCATGCTCTGAATTTATTTGCAGCATCTTGGTATCCCTCTAATATAATTGAGAAACACTGGTTTATGGCAAGTTTAGCGGTTCTATGGTTTCTATTTAGAACTCTACCCGAACAAGCAGGGAAGTTGGTGCCAAACGAGTTTATAAAAAGAAGGATGCTTTGGAAAATCATCGTTTGAAGAATTCATCAACAAATACAACGAGGTTCACACTCGAAAGTTTACAGAAGAGTTTGGAAGCAGGTGATCTTGCAGTGGGTTTAAATAAGCTACCTTGTTCCGATTTACCAGACTCTCCTTTCTCAAATGGACTCCGGGTATTCTCCAAACCAGGCAAGGATTTGAAACTGGCAAGCAAATAATCCGAGTGAAGAAAGGTCTTGTTCCTTTTTTAACCCTCCCATTACCTTATAAAGACCCCAAGAAAGTGAAATATGGCAAGTGAGATTTTTTTCAATTTAATGCGCACACTGAAAGTAGGATTGTTGACGGTAAGGCAGGTAGAGGGTTTAGCAAAACTGTTCTGAAATTCTCCTTTGATTCTAGCTCGGCAGTACGGAATCCTGTCAATGCAAATGTCAAGTCCTGTGTTGCGTCGCTCTGCTTCCTTTTAACGTTAAGAATTGGATTGTGGAAGCCATGGGTTTTCGCATGTTAATGTTAAAATGGAATTCATTTGTGAGCATGTTGTTAGACAGAACAAGACAACTATTATCTAAAGGCGGTTGTAAACCTTTAAAAAATTTTCCTTTTACCATGACTTTGTTTCACTTCTTGCTAGAATCCTAGCAAGCACGAACTCAGCTCTTTACCTAGGCTCTTAAAGAAATGACTAATATCTTAAAAAAACAAAAAAACAAAAGAACCCCCAAACCTTATCATTCATGCTTATTTCCATACCAAAATAGTTCATTATTTTTTTTTTTCCAGAGTCTTCTCTTACCACCTAGGGAACAAAATCCCAACTATAGATTTAAAATGACAGATTTTGTGGGTTTTACTTTTCAGAGATGATGTCATTTGTGGGGAATTGTTGGGTAAACCATACACTCTTTTCAGAAACCTGCAATTACCTCTCTGAATAAAGAGATCAATGTCATGTTTCTAGAAATAATGGCTAATGATATGTCTCCCGAAAGGAAGTGGCGTTATTAATTACCTCACTGTGAACACACAGTTTATAGACAGCTCCGAGGGCCACTCGCCCAATTAAGTATAATGACTACAGCTTCAGTTAGTCCATCTGTACGGCCCTTCCAGATCAACAAGCCAGAAGCTTTACAAGCCTTGCAAGGCTGATATTCTCTGCAACGAGAGCTCAGATGCAATACCTGGGCTGCTAAGAGATTTGGTATTATCACAACAGCAGGAAGGGGAAACCCAAACGCCTGCTTGCAGGCACCCCGCTTTGTTCCCGAGTGAGCTGAGACACTGATCACCCCTCCCCCAAATGCCCAATGCGACGTGCATTAATTCATATTACGCATCTAAATATATATTTAAATATGCATAAATAGAGCTATGTTGTTAATATTATATTTATAAATGTACATAAATTATGTGAGTATGAATGTACACAACTTAAAATATTCTATTTATATACTTACCTGTAGACTGTAAAAGTATATATAATATACAGTAATCTATACATAATTATATCATAAATTTATGTATATAATATAAAGGTAATTATATAACTGCATATTTATAAGCTGACATAAAACAGAGTGCATAAAAATATATTAATACCCATTCACATATAAGGTGAGAGGAACAACACTTTATAACCCAAGGCAGCCAAGGTTAAAAGCTGGAATTTATCTTGGTCAAGAATAAAGGCCTCAAAAATTTTAAATAGTGTATGACAAAAAAATATATACTACGTATACATATACACATGCGTTTATTTATTATTGTTATTAAGTGTCCTCAGTCTTTCAAGTAGCAACGAAGGCTGATTATGGAGCCCTTAATATCAATCCATGTTTTAAAATTAGTCTGTCTTTCAAAAGACATACTGTCTCTTTCCATGACAGCATCGGTATAATTTATCACAACAGGTCCTAGTTTGTTTGCTTCCTTGGTTTTTTTTTCTTTCTTTTTTCCCCAAAGTGTCTGCAGGGGCTACATGTTGAGGTCTGAGGAATGATGTGCAACCTTTGGGGATGAGTTTTCAGACACTATAATGATGAGGACGCCTGGACCCAGAACTTGGGCCCCATTCCCTGGCTTCCAGGGACCGCAGGCGAGGGCCAGAATCCTCTCTCTCAGGGGCTGCACCTGGCCCCTGGGCTGCGTTTGGCTCTAGGACGCTGAGGATTTCTCGGCTGCCCCCAGCTACCCAGCCCCTGATTTACGACTTCCACAATGAATCAGGCCCTCCCCACCCCACCCTGGAGATAATACGGCCTCCTCCCCAGGGCTTGGCGGGATTAGGAAGTCCTCTGTACAGGTCTCTTTGAAATCCCGCAGTGAAAAACAGGGGGCTGGTCCAACGTCTGGAGGCTTCCTGAGCAAGCCCAGAAGAGCCGGTGCCCTGCCCTCACCCGGAGAGGGGAACATCTGCCCCTCCAGCTGTTGCCTCACGGGAGGTCATTCCAAAGGTCAGAAAACAGGACAGGCCCCCCAAGACAGGTGGCTGTGCAGAGCCTTGGTCATTCCCTGTGGCAAAGACACCCTGGCGATGTCCTACCTGCTCGGCAGCTCTTCCACAAGGAGCAGGCCCAGGGGAGGGCGGCGACAGTCACAGCTCTCCGTCAGTTAACACTGGACGCTAGGTTAGGTCTTCAAGCATCACCCATGACTTATCTTTCTTTCTCCCTTCATTCACTCACAGCTACTGATGGAGCTCCAGGCCCGGGCCGGGCATTCTCACCGGTGAGAAGAAATGAGGAGGCAAGACTAGAGTCCCCCCTTCAGCACCTGCTGACAGTGGCCTTGAACCCACTTCTCAACCTCCATGAGCCTCAGTTTGCCCACCTGCAAAAGGGGACTATATTCTCTATGTCAAGGGTAGCCCCCGAGATTGAAGGCGATAATAAAATTCTATATGTAAAGCGCCTGACAATTTGCTTCATACAGTTGAGGAATTCCGTGAACACGTGTCCCTTAGCGCTGTTCCCAGAGGTTGCTCAAAGCACGGTGCCTGCTTGTGTCTAAGTAGGGAGACATCATGCTACCCAGCTCAGATACGAGCGAACTCTGCCCGACGCTCCACAGCTCCCACCTGGGCCAGCGTGACGCTTCCCTCACGGGTGGGTAGGCCGCTGGTGTCGCCGGGGAGGAACTAGAGATATTGGACATCTGTCACATGTGCGGTTCACTCCAACTCGGGTGTCAGGGAAACCCTGGAACTTTCCCTAGGCTTTCATTATAGAACACACGGATTTAAGTGGTGTGCTCTTATGTTTGAATGTGCATTGCGTGAACAAGACCCAAATTTCACTCCGACGGAAAACACCAGGAAACATGGACAAAACAGTCATGGCAGCGTTGTCCGTGGAGCAAAAAGTAGGAACAACTGAAATCCCCCAAACGGTAAAATTGATCTAAGCAGAGAGCTAGTTATTTGAAGGAATACTATACAGCAATGAAAAGTAATGACATGTACCCATTTGCTTAATTCTAGAATTATAATAGCGAATGAATAAAAGCATGTCACCAAAGAATAGATAAGGCTTAGCTCCATTTATATACAGACCAAAACATGCAAAATGAAAATAGGCACATATGTATATTTTAGGGAGTGTATACATGAGTGGATGAACAAAATTCAGGAGAGTGATTATCACTGAAGGGAGAGACCAGGACAAGAGCAGTAGTCAGGGAGCACAGACAGGTGGGGTGAAGGGAGAGCTTCGCAAATGTTGGGTGATGGATTCTCAGGTGTTAATTTCATAATTAGTCTTTAACCCATACATGTGTTACATGTACTCATGTGTGTGCTGTATTTCACAATAAAATATTTACATGTTTCCTAATATAGTTGATTCTTGGGAATCAAGAATTTCCTAGGAGAAAAAATATATATACAAAACATACATACAAGGATGTCTATTATAACATAATTTATAGGAGCAAAGAAGAACCAACCAGAATATTCCAATATGGAAATAATTAAGTAAATTATAAAAATAATCATTTTCTTGAAGTCATTGGCTATTGGTTTATAAGACTGGAAACCTAATAAAGCTGCCACCTTCCAAAATACCACTCACGAGACCGACTGGACTAGACGTCAGGAGGCGGGCGTCCTACTGTCTGGGCTATTTATTGACCAAAGATGCTCACTTCGATGTTATTCCTGCCTTGATCTCTACGCACAAGAGCCCAGTGGCGAGTAACACTGACCACACATTTTCTAAAAATGTGAGAAATTGCTAGCAGAGATGTTTTAAAAGGCTCTCTTGAAAAACTTACATAAGCTAGAAAACTAGACTTTGAATCAAGAGTCTTAAGAAATATGATGGCCGCACCTCTTACCAGGATTTTGGGTGTGCAGGAAGCCCTAAGGCAGAGACCCAATCAGTAACCAGCATTGTGCTAGAATTTTCCTTCTCTTTCTTCCACCCACAGCACCCCCCTGGGCACTAGAGGGTCCAGCAGTGATTCTCTAGGACGCTGTCCTCCGTAGAGTCCTTGGTTTTTTCCCAGCTATGTTGCCTTCCAGTGGCCATAGAGGCACCCCAGGCTCTCGGGCCTCCATTTGACCACCATGGGTTTAGCATCTCATGTCAACTCAGCAATGATCACCAAGCCTTTATGCCAACTGTCAAGTTCCCCCTTGCATGTCTCCCTCCCCCCCACCACCAGATTGGCAGGGGACCCAAGTTTTAAGATGGACAGTCCTCAGTCTGTGTCTCTCCCCTTCTGAGGGCTCAGGATGATAGCAGTGTCTCCCTGATGGGCTGGACTGTCTCGGACTCAGAGAATATCAAGTCTTGCGCCATAGAGGCCATGAGCAGCAGGAAGCAAGCTTCGTGCTGGAGGTCAGCGAGGCCAGGCCCTCACAGTTGGGCTCTGAGGAAGCAAACGCTGTCTTGGTTCACCTCACGTTTACCGACGCATATTCACTCAGCAAATCCTGATGGAGCGTCTACGATGTGCCCAGCACCATGCTGGCTGCCGGCATGCAGTGGCGAATGAGAACAACACGGTCCCCGATCCAGCAAGCTCACAGCCTAGCAAGGAAGACAGAAGAAAGAGAAGCAAGCCGCTCGATACACATTATACTCTCTGTGGCCAAGACTTGGCTTGATAGGAATAAGCATGATGGTGAGTAATCAAACTGGGGAGCAGCAGGCTTTCCATGGGGGAGAGAGAAAGCCACTCTGTGAATGCTCGTGCAGGAAGGATGGAAAGACAACGGTGGAGAAAAGGGAAAGGTTCTTCCCGGAACTGCAAAGAGACAGCGCGAGCACCTGCAGGTGGACAGGGCACGTGGGACGACAGGCTGAGTGAAGCCCCGTGGGGTGGGGGGCAGTGGGCGAGGCCAGAGCGGGCAGGGAAACCCGGGCCAGATCCCGTGGTCCCCTTCTTGCCAGGTGACACGGGCCCCCACCCGAGGACCGGTTCTCTGTTCAGCCTCAGAAGGGGGCTCGCCGTCCAGTCCTTCCCAGGCTCTGCTGCAGAAGCCATGTGTCAAGACCCGCTGCCCTCCCAGCTGCTGGCGACAGCCTCCTGAGGGGCTCTGTCCACCCGCCCGCACACCGAGGGCACCGCATGTCGTCCCAGGAATGTTCTTTGGGGAGCTGTTACGCAGGGAAGGTGGGTAGATTGGCTCATCCCCATGGTCAGCAGTCCTCCCCCACCACGCTCCTAACTGCTCACCATTTATGGTGAGTCATCAGAAAGCATTCAATAATCTTGCTCTTTATAAAACCCAAAGGAGGCCCCGTCCAACTGTTGATCCATCTGGCCGGCCGAGGATTAGCTAACTCTGCGAATGCAGAGAGCTGTGAACAGAGGGAAATGAAGGGGTCTGTCTGGCGCGCAGGGCAGATGGAGAATGCAATGCTTTTCCAATCATACACAGACCCCCCTACTCTCCAGGCCTGTGGCTAACATGCAACAGCTGACGCTGGGTGAAGGGCACCCATAGCTAATGTCCTGCGTGAGACGCTAAGAAGTGCCCAATAGCGGCTCCAACTTTTCTACTATGTTTTTTCATTATAAAACATATATATCGTGCTATGAAATAAAATGGAGACGTTTTAAAACCACCTGTGATTTCATTATCCCAACATAAATATTTTCCTCTTTATATAGTAGTTACTTCTAGTCTTTGCCCTTAAACTTTTTTACATAGTCGCAGTCCTATACGCACATACTTGTGTTTTTAAATTTTATATTCTATCATAAACACTTTTCCATATTCCTCCCAGCCTTTATAGTTCACATTTTAATAACTGCATTATTATATTACCAAGTAAATGCACTGTAGCTTTTTCAAGCAAAACCTTTCATTTGGACGTTTATGTGATTTTAGGATTTTACTATTATGGATAACCCTGCGGTCGATATTTTCATACATATAACTTTTGTCTTTCAAATTTTGTCGGAAATTTGATATTATTAAAATTTTAAATACATGTGTTCCTGCGTATATTACCATCTCTCTTCTGCAACTGTGTATTATTTTTCCCAGAGACACTTCTGAATGCAAGCAACGCAGTGAGAAGTGGCCTCTTGGTGAAAAACTGTCTCTCAGAGTGACTTGTGAGGCTGAAGGTACAGATGTTGTGTTGGCAAACTTCCCATTCAGGCTCATCCGGGATGTCCTGTGTTCGTTCTTTGTGGAAACGGATTGGGGGCAGAAGGTCTTCTACGGACTCCATTCTCGAAATAACCCTTCCCTTCTTAGATCCACTTTCTCTCCTTATGGGGATTCAGAGACTGAGGAATGCACCCCTCCCTTGGGAGCCGGAGCCGGGAGAATAGGAAGGGGCCAGTCCTTAGAGGACAGTGGCTGGTCTCCTGGTAAGGAGCTCTGACCCTAGAATGATAGGTCGGTCCAGCAAGCCCGCGGGTTCTTCCTTCCCTGGGAACACTTTCTTAATCTGCTGAGTTGGAGGCATTCACCCTTCGTGGGCTGCAGTGAATGGTGAGCGAACTTCCTAACTTCTAACTCTCTGTTTAACCCATCCTTAGCCCTTGAACACACGGGCACCAAAAAACAGAAGTATTCTCTCAACGGGTTGCCTAGAAAAGAGTTTTCTCTGAAGATTTCTTTTTTCTTTTGAAGGAAAGTTTTAAAAAGGAGGTGGGGAGGAGGTTAAGAGGGAGAAAGTGGTGTTCTCCAAATTCCCCCCTTGACAACTCGGTGGAGATTCCCTAACACGCTTTCTAGCTCTCCTGAACAGACAGGGGAAGAAGTTACAGCCGTGGCAACTTTGATCAATCACAGGAATGACATTTCTGAGAATGACATGTATCAATCTCTCCGTAACTATCAATGGGGAATTCATGTTCCTATAAAATGTTTAAAAATGCCAAAGAATTCACTTCTTTACTGTCAAATTGAGATTTGATGGAAGAAACAGCCAGGCAATTAATTCTATTTAGGAACCACGCATCTTGGCTTTGAAGTTAAACGTATTTCCCTGTGGCTTTATATTGAGAACAGCTTTTATTAAATTCAATTACTTTTCCCTCTGGTCTGCTCCATAAAGGTGCACTCGTAGAGAAGGATGGCTCTTAACAGAATTATTTCCACTGGAAAAGATGATGATCAGATGGCCTTGGTCACTAAAAGGGGCCGGTCCTTTATAAGCTAAGGAACAGATGATAGGGGGTGTTTCTGGTGGTCTTCAAGTTTTACCACTTTCTCCTCAGCCAACAAAACAAAGAACAGGAAAAATGGAAGGGTCTCATTATTTTATATTCCATCTTGGCCACCTAAAGCTTTTCCCTTTGCCAGAACGGACCAACTCCACTCATCTCTGAACCCTTGGACCGTTAAGGCTCCTCTAAGATGCTGCCAGAGCTATAGATGGTTAGCGTTGGAAAGAACTTGGAAGATACGGTCTGAAAAGCTGATTGGAATAAAAGGCATCAATTCTAGACCCACCTCTGTCTGCGGCCGCGGGAGACTAGATCATTTCTGTCCCGTGAACCTTATTTTCTTCCTCCCACCAGCAGGCATCATGACTCTTACCCTTCCCATCCCATATGGCCGTTATGTGGATCAAACGAAATGGTGAGATAATAAACAAGTGATAATTGCAAAGCATTGGCACGATTGTTAATAATAATTTATGAACTAGCAAATTTCTGTTTCAGCATCGTTTAAAATAATCCGTGGCTTTGTTGAATCATTTTCTTGTTTAAGTGCCCTCTGTTGCATCTTTCCGTACATACAGAATGGTTTTTTTCTCTTTGAGCCACACAAGCAAAGATGTTTTTAAGACCTAATGTATTATTTGGTTAAAAACCGACTGCAAAACTTGAATGCATCATTGGCCAATCAGGGGGTAGCTCCCAACAAGGGCATTTTCTAACCAAAAGCGTAATGTATTTCTGTAATAAAATGACCAATTTTACAGGTCCCAGGCATTGCTTTAAAAATGGTTGCATTAGGATCAAAAGCCTCAGTGCCACCTGGGACCAATAAGTCGCCTGTTTCCTTCAGAAACATCACCTCCTTTAGCCCCAACCCTACAGTTCTGGCTTAGTGAAATTAAGAAGCATGAAAAACACAAGGCAAACCCTAAAAGCTTGTAGAAGAATCATTCTAGATAAAATTCAATATTATGGGGAGCTAATCCCCCCCAAGTTTGTCACAGGAAGGAGCCAAGGTCACCGCTACAATCGGAGTGCCTTCCACCAGCAACACACTCGCAAAGCTGACTTTGAAAGTTCGGCAGCCAAATCTCTCCGAAGTAGCTTGCCACTGTGACCTGGCCGGCTGCCGCTGTGACCTGGCCGGCTGCCGCTGCATTTGTTTCTTCAGTCATGCCGTCCCCTCCCACTTTTTATCATCAATTTTGTGGCACACATGAGTTCCAAGCAGTGTCCATGACATCAGACATATCACTACCGCTGCTCAGGGAAACCCTCCTTAATGACAATATCATTAAACTGCCACATCAAGACTTCAAGTGGATGGAATGTATCTTCGGCAATTTGTTTGGGTACACGGGGCTGGCCTATTCAGTTGGCATTAAAAAGAAATGAATAACTTAGACATACAGGTGTGCTGACATCACAGCACAGTGATTAAATCACTGAAAAGTTCTATGCGTGGTTTAGACGAGGGGATGGATGTGGGGCATAGGAGATGGTTCTGGACTTAATGCGCCTGGCATATAGTATGACCAGCGCAGAAGGGTAAGCAGCGGCACGAGGTGCTGGATCATCATTAGTGAACGATTATGTTGACCGTCTGCCATATGCAATGAGTTTATCCGGGATCCCAGGAAAGACGAGAAATCCGCTGGTTTGTTAGCTGTATTAGGCAAGGGCTGCATTAATCTTGTTAACTTATTTGTCCTTACGGAGAACCGTAGAGCCCAGTGTGTATTACGTGCTCAATAAATGCTTTATAAATAAAGGAATAAAGAAGCTATGGATGTTTAAGATGTTAGGGGTAAGCCTCCAGCAAGATGATGGGGTATGTACTCCCTCCCCGCTCCGCCATCAAAAACTACTCAAGAAGGCAAACTCGCTTCTGGAAACTGAGAAGGGTGTCATTTCCTTACCAAATACTTCAAGGTCTCTTTCACCTAGACATTCCTACTCAGACTGGATTGATAGAGAAAGAAAAGCCAAACCCCAAATTCCACTTCTTGTGAGAAAGCATTGTGATCAGGAAGGAATTTGATGATATGTCCCCATTGACGTTCCCCAATTTGAAGGTCAAGGGCTCACCTTAGGGTAGAAATCACCAGAGGCTGGCCCAGTAGGGTGCCTTCAAGGGCTCAGCCTCAGTGGAGAAGGCTGAAGCACTCCCTGAAGCCTGCTGGGTTGGAAGACATCTCAGAAGAAGACTCTGGAGGAGAATTCTCTCTAATTCACATTTACTGCAAACAAAACAAAACAAAACGAAAACACAAAAAAACCAACTTGAGAGACTTTCATATTAATGAAGATTCAAGAGGACCCTGAATCTATAAAACAAAAATGGCTATCATTAGTAACCAGCTAGGATAAGGGAAGAGTAGGGGGCATTAAAAACATATTTGCCACATTACTTTGATAGGAGCAGTGAGCAATAAACTCAATAATAAAAGAATTCAAGTTAGCAGCACAGAATAAAAACTTGAACAGTTTTACCAGAAGCCAGAGGACAATTCTAGCTTAAGCTAATTTGATTTAGTTTCTGCTATTGCAAACAAAAGATTCAAAACAAAGTCACCTACAAAAAAACAACTATAACTGTGAATTTGACCATTCCTCCTTTTAGATCTGTCAACATTTTCCGTATATATTTTAAAGCTGTTATTAGGTGCATACAAATTAAGTATCATTAAGTCTTCTATTGAATTGAATCTTCAGCATTGAAAAATGTGCTTTTTAAATCTCTAATATGTTTTACCTTTATTATGGACCGAGTGTGTTAGTCCCCTCAAAATTCAACTATTGAAGCCCTAACCCCCAGTGTGATGGTATTCGGAAATGGGGCCTTTGGGAGGTAATTAGGGTTAGATGAGGTCATGAGGGTGCGGTCTTAGCGACTGAATTCGTGCCCTCGTAGGAAGAGAGCTTGTTCTCTCTCTTCAGGTGTGCTCACCCAGGAAAGGCTGTATGAGGTCAGAGAGTGAAGGGGGCTATCCGCAAGCCCGGAAGAGAGCCCTCCCCAGGAAATGACCACGATCATCAGACTTCCAGCCCCCCAGCTTCGAGAAAACGAGCTTCTGTTTTGAACCACATGGTCAGTAGTATTTTATCATGTAGCCTGAGCTAAAACAACATCTTTGTCTGATATTAATATGGTCAAGCCACCTCTGCTTCGTTAGTTTTTTTGTTTTGTTTTGTTTTCATCCTTTTGCTTCTAATCCATCTGTGTCCTTACATTTAAAATGTATCTCTAGTAAACGGTATAGAGTTGTTTTTATTTAAATCCAAGCTTTCATTTTTTTATCTTTTAAGTGGACTGTTCAGTTCATTTAGATCAAATGTGCGTACAGATAGGCGACCTTTCTGGTCTTTCTTTCTTTCTTCCTCCTTTCCTGGTTTCTTT